>NC_064615.1:520001717-522501717 GCF_023898315.1 Schistocerca nitens | reverse complement strand
CGCCCACTCAATTAGAGTTAATCTTAACACGACGATGGCCAAGAAGATCAAGAATTTCAACTTAAGTAACTGTTTCTGACTTAGCAATCATTTTGAGGCTCATAACAGTTACGACCGATTCCAACGAGCACTGCAACTTAGAATATTATTCAGAAATTTGAATTTTGTTGGCGTTTCGTCCGTTACGTGTATGTGAGTGGATCTGTTCTGTCGGACATTTCCGACAGAATGGACACCACTCAGAAGTATAAATATCTGAAAAAGAGGGTAACGGATCCTCGACGTTTGTGTCAGTGCGGATGCACAAGTATCGCCCTAACTCTTTCGGGAATAAGAATTTGCGAGTAGTATATTTAATGGAAGAGGGACACTGCATTGCAGCGTGCGGTAATGCGGTAAGATGGAAATATGAGTCGGTCAGGGACTGCATCCGGAAGGCCGAAGCGTTTATTGGAGCCACTCACGAGAAGCGCTAAATCCGGGTTAGAATCCCGGTCCGTCACAAACTTTAAACTTTCGCCAGTGCATTACCTCAGTGCCCTGCGCGACTAGCGGTCACAATTTCCCAACCATCCTTTCCCTTTTATTCCGTTCCTACATTTCATTTTCACATTCATTATTTTCTTGTACATTGGTATTTGAATACCCGTATATCGTACAACCCATCAGAATTTCTGCGAGCTGGTTACGAATATGTAAGAGGCAAAGTCGGAGTTGAAGTTACTGTGAGTTAAAAACCGTTGTTATTAAAACACTATGTCGAACAATGACGCAAGTCTAAGAATTAAGACAAAACAGATTTTTAGATAGATGAAAGAACTGCTGATGTCCAAGAAAAATTCGTTTGGATCAGGTTAGCTGTTTAATTAAGCGGATTTTATTACTGTACTTTAATCATTCACCTGATGGAGTAGTGGACCTCTAATCACTTGAAGAAACTGTTTATTATAGGAGAACTCTAGATATATTTCATCCCATGACGGAGCCAACGGACAGTATATGTACATCTACTACTTTTTCAGTCATTAGATGAATGCTACCTTGATCCGACATTCAAATTAAATAGCACGTGCGTAAAGACTCAGATAAGATATTTAGCTGTTGAGATGTCCCACATGATCTCTCTTTTCACGTCAACTTTGGCATCAGCGCAGGCATTTTTACGCGTGTCAGTGTTCAAATGGCTCTGAGCACTATGGGGCTTAACTTCTGAGGTCATGAGTCCCCTAGAACTTAGAACTACTTAAACCTAACTAACCTAAGGTCATCACACACATCCATGCCCGAGTCAGGATTCGAACCCGCGACCGTAGCGGTCGCGCGGTTCCAGATTGCAGCGCCTAGAACCGCTCGGCCACTCCGGCCGGCGTGTCAGTGTACTCGCTGTAAGCCGACAAGGTACGAAGCCAAAGATGTGGACACTTACAGAAACATCATGCATCTCGTGATTTTTCAGTGTTCTCGTAATAGAATAGATAAACAGCGCCATGAAATAGATGGCTATTAGCAGTCCCTTCCGTTTTTTTTATGCTCTCATAATTTCATGGATTAAATATTCATTTTCTCGAAGGCATCAGCGCGTGTTCCATTGAATATTATTATTCATGACGTCACCTGTTTGCTACAAAAAATAATTCTAACGAAAACTGTAGAATTCTTAGTCTTAGGAATGACAACAATGAACCGATTTCATGATAAAAATTAATAACTTACATGGAACTCAATAATCGGAGTACATTTTTTGTTGCGCAATGACCCACTGAAAAATGAATTATACAACTGGCCTATCGGACGCAATAATATTTTAGGCTACGAAACTTGGCGACGGTAGTGCCGTTGTCTTCAAGTTCAAAAAACGACTACATTGGGCAAAAGCCAACTGCAGTTCCTCTGCGATTAATAAACGCCTTCAGCGCTTTTTCTGTTCAGACGAATCTTTGTTCTGCTCGCTGGTTTTACCATGCTTCGGTCACCAGAGGTTTTATATATGAGGAAGGGCAAAGTTGGTATTCCTAAAGAGGATAAGAAATCGCGGTTGGATGTTGTTTGTGGGTGAGAAGATCGTGGAAGGAGAAACGTTTACCGGGTGGTTTTAAGTACAGCACAGCTACTCAAAAAGGTCCAGTGTGGGCTTCAATTATCGTTCGTCAGTGGTAGGTATTCTAATGCGTTGATGCGGAACCGCTTTATGCTGGGAAAAAAATTAGTTCCAATTTTGGCCACCTATAAATCTGGCGCTGTAAGCACCTCGTCAACGTCTCCTGTGCTCACATTGAACAAATTGTGTAAGCGGCGGTTAATAAGATCTTCACTATGCCTTTCTCACTTGTTTGAACTTTCCTGCTCACATTCCGTTCCTACACATCACATATGTAAACATTTCTATACACCTTTGTTCCAGGCACTGCGCAATATTTGCACTTGCTGGCCAAAATTGGTACTAATTTTCTCCGGCCATAAATCGGTTCCTCATTAACGCATTAGAATACCTACGAAGTTGCTCTACTGTGTGATAATTACAGCCCACACTGGACCACTGTGAGCAGCTACACTTTAATTATAGCCACCCGGTACCGGCTCTTGTTGGTATTAGACAGCGTCAGAATCGTGGTTTAGCAAGATGGCGGTTTATCATACACTTACATTGATGCTCATGTTCGTCTGAGTTCCACGACTGTCACGTGAATATGGAATCGACGGGTTCAGATGGGCCATATACGACTAGCATCTGAAAGGACAAACATGTTTGCTCGGCAAAGCATAAGCGTATAGCTGCGTCACGTGCCATGAGAGAGTGTCTGGAGTGCCACGGACAGTTATCACGGGAACCATTGTTGTGGCCGGCCGGAGTGGCCAAGCGGTTCTAGGCGCTACAGTCCGGATCCGCGCGACCGCTACGGTCGCAGGTTCGAATCCTGCCTCGGGCATGGATGTGTGTGATGTCCTTAGGTTAGCTAGGTTTAAGTAGTTCTAAGTTCTAGGGGACTGATGACCTCAGAAGTTAAGTCCCATTGTGCTGAGAGCCATTTGAACCATTTTGAACCATTGTTGTGTCTTCCCTCTACGTGGCAGCTGAGACAGTGGTGCACCCGCAGACAACACTTGACACAGACGTGGCAACAAGTCGTCCTTTCAGATCTGTCACAGTTATGCGTAAATCATCACGACGGAGATGTGTTCAGTCTCCAAGGAGAGCGAACGTTGCCGAATTGCAGTCACAATTCATCATACCGGGCCAACACCTGGCGTCATGGTGTGAGACGCCTTTGGGTACGCAACGCAATCACCTCTGGTTCACATAGCCCCCAATTTGGTCACCAGCCGATACATTTCTGATGATGTGGTAAGGTCTGTCATCTTGTCCTATCTTCTAGGTACCGTGACGTTATCTGCTAACAGGATAACTCAAGACGGCGTGTTGAACGTGTGCTATCCTGATCTACTTTAATACAGTGCCTGTAGACTATTCCCCTCGTTACGACGTTCTCCATACCTCCCTCTAATTAAAAACACGTGGTCACGTGTTGCCGAGAGTCCGGAACGCAGCTACCCGCCTTTCTCTACGATTGATAAACATTAATACAGAGACTTTTCAATTTTTAAAAGTTTGTTAATAATATTTGGACGTTACCCTTACAGACAACCTCAGAATGTTCTTTTTAAATTTAAATGTATAACAGCCTGAACCGTTAAAAAAACAACAACTATCCAAGAACAAGATTGTTTGCGTGGCCATCCTCCGCAGCAAGCACAGAAATATTTGTCTTGAAAATAAAAAACACAATCTCTTGCTGCTCCGTATTTTATTTCTCACAGACGCGTTTCGCCTTTTTTCACTGTAAGGCATCATCAGTAAGATACAGAATGATGCAATTTTGATTTGAAGAACTATACGTTATCACTTATTTTCGTAAAATCGAGACGTGAACTATTTTATTCGAAATAAAATACAGTGCAGCAAGACAAGGCGTTTTTTATTTATAAAATAAACACTGTCCGATAATTGACTCAGTATGTAATGACGTACCCATATCAGTCACTGAAGCTGAGTTCGACTTCACGCTCATACAGGCTGGAGTTACTGTTGCTACCAGAGATGGCAACTCTGTCTATTGAATTTTTAATCTGCATGAACACGTCCACAAATTCCCCCCCCCCCCCCCAAAAAAAAAAGAATCAAAATTTAATCACTCATTTTTCCTACTATACTATATAAAATTTCATTATTTACTACCCATTCTAATGCGGTAATTTTAATCGCCAGCAGGGTAATTTTAATCGCCAGCAGGGTAATTTGTTATTGCGTCTCTTTCACTATTCAAGAGAATGGGCTCTACAAATGCAAAATAGACTTCTTACTCATTGCGTGATTGTTGCAAGGAAATAAGTCTATTAAAAGAGGAAACAAAAAAGAAATGCAGTTCTCTGTTAAAATGGGCGTAACTCTCTTTTCACATAAATGTAGGTCGAAACAAATATATTTCCGACCCATCTGTTCGTATCAGTTATATAATTGTATCTGATTACGGCGGTACTCCAGATTCATAATAATACCTCTTCCTTCTTCACAGCAAGGTTTTGTTCAGTGACTCGCATAGTTAACGTTATAATTTGACAACTGTGATGTTTAGCATCACGGACTGTATTTTATTTGCAGTTTGTCACCAGCGCCAAAGCAAGACTCGCAAAAGAAAGCAGGTTATTCTGTGCGCTACGAGGTACAAGTAAACCCGTTAGGCACTGTTAGTTTCGTGTTCCGTGGAACATTTGGACGATTAATCGTAATGACTTGGAACGAGTCAGACTACATTCACATTATACATTCATTTGTAAATGTGGCTACATGCTTAGATTTTTGATGAGGAGGGGTTTTACAGCTGTCAAATGATAGTGAAACTTCGTTATAGATGACCATCAACAGTTCATTTCTATGCTGAATGCTACCGGTTTCGTACAGTAGACCATTATCAAGCCGAAGCAAAGCGTAACCAACTTGTCACTATAACATTTGATGTGAAAAACTTCGATGTAGGTCGAAATTGTTTTCCTACCTATATCGAAGTCGTCCACTTCAAATGTTGTCATGACAAGCTGGCTGCGCTTTGCTTCGGCTTCATATTGGTCTACTGATCGAAACCTGTAGCATTGAGCATAGAAATAAATTGTTGATGGTAGTCTACTATGAAGTTTCCCAATGGCTACATGGTGTTCATAAAAAAATAGTACTGTTGTGAATTAATAATGCCTACTTATCACCTTTTACACACACCAAAATTACAAATTCCTCTACGGAACAGGAGGAGTTGCCAACGAGAAACTTTTTCAGTTTGCTTTCAATTATAACTTTGCAGTTTGACAGACATTTTATATCATTGGATAAGGCTTAAGAGGTTTTGGTGGCAATTTTGTGCATCCCTTTTTGTTCTAAGGACAAACTTAATGTGAAGTAATGAATGAAATTTTTTCTTCTGCTTTTGTTGTTGCATGCATCATTGTTCCTTTCGAATTTAACTGTGCATTTCCAACAGACTTCAAAAAAATGGCTCTGAGCACTATGGGACTTAACATCTATGGTCATCAGTCCCCTAGAACTTAGAACTACTTAAACCTAACTAACCTAATGACATCACACAACACCCAGCCATCACGAGGCAGAGAAAATCCCTGACCCCGCCGGGAATCGAACCCGGGAACCCGGGCGTGGGAAGCGAGAACGCTACCGCACGACCACGAGATGCGGGCAACAGACTTCATGAAGACATAAATATACTGTGAAACAGTCGTCAGAATGCCTAACTCCTTGAGCAGATGTCTTACAAGACAATCGTGGATGAGCACTACATACTATTATTAAATCGCGTTTTTGAGCAATGAAGATTTTCTTTTTTAAAGACGAGTTACCCGAGCTCATTATTCTATACGACTTCACTGAATCAAAATAAGAAAAATATTTAACTTAGTGGTTTGTCTCTCCTCAAGATTTGGAATGATTTGAATTGCAAATGCAAAGTGTGTTTTTCCAGTTTAAATTCCATCAATATGGAGACCTAAAAATTCTAGCGTTTCCATCCTTGTTATTATTTTCTCACCACGTGTTACACGCAGCACTGATGTAGTACCCTTAGATGTGCAGAACTGAACATTTTGCGTCCATTTGAAACTAAGAATGAGACCATCCACATAAAACTACTCAATAATACTTTTAAGAACACTAATTTCCATTTCTTCTGTTGCTAATATATGTTTGGATTGACTACAGTACTAGTGTCATCCGCAAAAGGAACTGAAATTCTAGATACGAGGTGTGGCTAGAAAAAAACGGACTAGTACTGGTGAAACAATAAAACGAATGCAATAAGGCTGAAAGTCGCGTGGCCTGTCACGTGACTCTCGCTCCGCCTACTGCTCGAGTTTCATCTGTGTCCTGCACTCAGTCTGCCCGTGGCGGTTGTTTTAAGTAGTTCACGTTTTGTCTGTGCGTCGGAGAATGTTGAGTGTACAGAAAGAACAGCGTGTTAATATCAAATTTTGTTTCAAACTAGGAAAATCTGCAAGTGAAACGTTTGTAATGTTACAACAAGTGTACGGCGATGATTGTTTATCGCGAACACAAGTGTTTGAGTGGTTTAAACGATTTAAAGATGGCCGCGAAGACACCAGTGATGATACTCGCACTGGCAGACAATTGTCAGCAAAAACTGACATCAAAGGGATTGTGCACATTGATTGGGTACCAGAGGGACAAACAGTGAATCAGCATTACTACATTAGCGTCCTGGATACCCTACGTGAGCGAGTACGGAGAAAACGGAACGATTTGTGGAGAAAAAAGTCATGGATCCTTCACCAAGACAATGCCCCAGCTCACAGTGCGTCGTCAGTGAAGACGTTTTTGGCAAAACACAACATTCCCATCTTAGATCATCCACCCTACTCACCTGATTTGGCCCCCTGTGACTTTTTTCTTTTCCCTAAAGTCAAGTCAGCTTTGAAAGGAACTAGATTTGAGACTGTTGAAGCAGTAAAAGAAAAAGCGACGGAAGTAATGTATGGACTTACCGAAAATGATCTGCAGCATTGCTATGAACAGTGGAAAATTCGTATGGAGCGGTGTAGAGACCGAGGAGGAGAGTACATTGAAGGAGATAATAAGAAATTGTAAATAATTGTAAATAAATGTTTTTTCCAGCATCAGTCCGGTTTTTTTCTAGCCGCACCTCGTAATGTGACTTAAGTCCGCAATCCGGCTCGCGCTAACATTCTTCCACAACTACAGAGTGCTATGGCTCACAAAGGCGGGTAGTTCTGATGCTGCTTCCCTGTAGCTCACTGATGGCGGCCGGCCGTATATTTCGCTTATTTTTTCTAGAGCTGAATACTGTATGTACGTATACCTACTATCGATAATAAATAACTATTATGTATAAAGGTATGCAGCCCAAGTGTGAGGAAAACCAAGCCTGTTGAGTACAGAAGCATGCTGCTTTTTAAATCTTTTATTTCTTGCCTCGTAGTGGTGACACACCTAACAAAACGACAGTGGCTAGGTCACAAGACATTAAGCTGGCACTTGTCGCCTGCAGGATAGGCAACCCATATGACGGAGCCACGCGCCAGGAAGCCCATCATAAGGCGCTGTGCCAGAAGTCGGTCTCCCGACGCCATGGTGCGTTCTCCAATGTGACGCAACGGCGATCGCAGATTCCTGCCAGAACCGGCGTGTTTATGACTAAGACACCGCCATCAACAACTCAGGCTGCCTAACAAATTTAAATTTAGCAGCCCAACTCCGGAAATCGTTGACGGTTGCGTGCCGCAATGGCCACGTACCTCGAGAACTGGATGGTGCTAAGTGTCGCTAGGATTTTACCACTGCCTCTTTGAGCGCAATAGCACCAGCTGCGGGCGCAATAATGTTATTTAGGTGACGAGATAGCGATTTCAGATAAAGTTTCAATGAACATCTTTCGGGATCGGGAATTTCAATTAGCAGCATTTCTGATTTAAAGAAGTCACTATTTTCGAAGTCAAGGTAAACAAGAACTAATTTTATATTGTGGCTGTATTCCAAAGAAACTCCATGTTGCACGTCAACACGAATCGTGATATGCTGCTTAAGCAGTGCGTTAGAGATTAAAATGACAGATGTAGCTGCATTAAAATTCCACATGTTTTAATTTCAGACTCGTTTACCTCTCCAAAACATAATTCTGAAGTGTCAAATGTAGCAGTAGACGATTAGTGTAAATACTATTTTGAAGTTTTTTTACAGTTTTATAATGGCATTGAGTCAAGCGGAAACGGTACAACTTAGTGTCTCGCATTGGCATGCAGCAGCTTTATCTACGCTCTAATGAGCCATACGCAATAATTTTAATGAAGAGAAATGATAACTATTAACATACACAAGATATTCGATGTAACAGCGAAAGTCTTCTGGAAAAGAGGAAACAGCGGTAAACTGAATCTCTCAAACGTTTTGTAAGGATTCTGTTAAGAGCTTTGTCTGCGAAAGTAATCCATTCGCTGTAAGTCAGTCCACTACAAAACGCTTACAACAGCAATGCTTCAGACCGATAAGAGGTCGAAATCCGGAAACTCATCAGCTGGGGGACATAATAAACAATACTATTGTTACACGCTACAGCTTTATTAGGAAACCATCGAACTGCCCGTCTACTAATATCTGGCGTTTTTAAAATACTTATTAGAATGATTTACAGAAGAACAAAATGGAAAAATTGAAAAGCATTGCATGTGAATCCTTTCAAAAACAGGTAATAGTATTAGGCAAGCAATGTTGCGCTATGTAAGAAAGGAAGAGCAAAGGAAATTAAGGACAACTTCATAGCATCTATGTAACTAGAGACCCCTTCAACAATGTATTTCGACGTTTTGATAGGAATAGTAATACAGACAAACGTGTAATCTACAACTCCTGCGAAATGGAAATGAGACCAATAAAGGATCAAGTTCAAGAAAGGCAAGCTGAGAAGCAGGACGGTATAAGCTAAGATATCTTGTTGTCTGAACTGTTCAAAAATGGTTCAAATGGCTCTGAGCACCATGGGACTTAGCATCCGAGGCCATCAGTCCCTTAGACTTAGAACTATTTAAACCTAACTAATCTAAGGACATCACACACATCCACGCCCGATGCAGGATTCGAACCTGCGACCGTAGCGGTCGCGCGGTTCCAGACTGAAGCGCCTAAAACCTTTCGGTCACAGAGGGCAGCTTGTCTGAAGTGTATGTGGAAGAAACAGAGAAGGAAGTTGCCGACTACATTGGCCTTAAAGGAAACCTTAGAACAGCCGGAGAAGGGGTGGACAGTATACTTGGAGCAGAGTATAGATTAAGCTGTCTGGAAGGCCATGAACAGTGGGGTAAAACCATACAGTCTCGTTGAACAATAACATTGGTAAAGTCGAAGGAGAGTCAAAGGATTTTGCTGTGTGTGGCAAGGCTAAGCAGAATCAGTAAAACGTGAAAAATATCGAAGACAGACTGGCGCAGGGGAGGAAAGCACTTCGACGGTTGTGCTCTGTTAATATGAGATATTGATATGGGTTAAGTTAGGATTCTTGAAAGTCTACATCTGAAACTCAGCACGAAATGAAACGTGGGCAGTTACAAAATAAGTCTCATTAAGCACTGTTGTTTCAAAACAGATGGAGCCCTATTATGCTTTGTCTTGAAACAGAAACCCAAAAATAGGTTAGCTTTGGATTAAGAAAAGAGATCAAACAGATATAATCACTTCTTGAACTTCATGTTCTGTTATGCTGCCCATAGCCGTTATGTGGCATCCAGATTCCACACTATCTTACACAGTGCGGATGTGCATGTAGTAAAAGGTATGAAAACACATTCCACATCACAAAACGTGCATTTATATCGCGGTGGCTGTGATTAAAAACCAAACCCACATTAGCTAATACATTGCCTGACAAAAACAGTGGAGCATCCATAAGGAGAGAAGGAAACGAAATGAAAATTTGCGAGTGGAGACTATGTGACATTATTTAAGTGACTGAAAAATCGATTTATCAACACAACGTTGAACTCTCTTTGGCCTGGATACATGCAATAATACTGTTGGGGAGAGTGTGACAAATATGTTATACCCTCTCGTGAGGCAGGCTGGCCCACAATAACTGGTCCTCGATATTCTTGGGAGCGAATTAACGTCCGAACTGGTACCGTGCACGTTTTTTCTATCGGGGACAGATTGGGGACGTGGCCACGGGAGTATCTCAGCATCACTCAGACTGTTCATAGACACACGTGCCATGTGTGGACAAGCTATGTCCTGTTGAAAAAATGGCCACCACGATAGTTTCAGATGAGAAGTAACACATGAGGACGCAGAATGTCCTTGACTTACCGTTGTGCCGTCTGACTTCTCTCAATAATTAACAGTCGTGCCCTAAAGTCATACACGATGGGTCTCGACACCATGATGCCAGGAATAACAGCGCTGTGCCTCCACAAAACATGGGAAGAATGGGTTCTCTCTTCAGGTCGCCACCATACTCGCCTGTGATGACCATCTTGGGTAGCGAAGAACCGTGTTGCATTACTTAACACAATGCGATTCCATTCATCATTAGTCCATGTTTCCCGGTCACGACACCACTCCAAACGTAGCCGTTGGTGTTGTGGTGCTAACGACATCCTACACATGGAACGGTAATTCCATAGTCCGGCTCCTGTTAGTCTCCCGCTAATGTTGCGGAATGACATCGAATGCTACAGGGGGCCCATTACTTGTTCTCGGATGGCAGGCGCAGATGTGACAGGGTTACAGTGTGTTTCGTGCACAATAAGGCGATCGTCCCATATGGTGGTCACTCGTGGTTGACCGGAATCTTGACGTCGAGTATGCCTGCTCTTACGTTCCCGTGCAGTCTAGTATAAGGCCACTGTCACATCCGAATGTCCCCAGAAATTTGGATATCACACCATTCGATCAGCCGACCAAATGGATGCCCACTACGAAACCCCATACAAACGCTCTCACAGGAGTATGCTGTAGCCCGTGTCCTTCACTGTGTTCACTTAACATCTGACTGTGTTCGCGCCCATATATACCCTACCGATCCTGGTAACAACACTAAACATGAACGACACTAGGGCACTCTTGTGGCCGATCTGCCTCTTATACAGAGAATTGCAACACTTAATCATTGCGAGGGGCGTTCGATAATTGAAGCCATACTTGTTTTCTCTACAATTTTCGGTGGAAAAAATGGGGAATACGCTGTGGGACATCGTGGAAGATTCCTGTTTCGGCCTCTATAGTTTCATGAAGTTCCGATAGATGGCGGAATTATACGTAGCCTTCAAATGGCGTCTGTACCGGAGGTGTCTTCCAAGCTGGGAGTTGTCAATGAGTCTATTCTGGCTCCTACGTCGACAGGTAGAGAGGAGCGGGCATACCAGTAAGGTGGCTGAAGGTCGTCACGTTGAACGGAGATCGTGTTTAAAAACAGGGCTTTTGGCCATATGAGTAGGGCATAATATGGTGTATTTGAATCCCGAATAAAACTAACATGTGTTGAGAAAAAAAAATTGTTGCATTACTTAATGAACACCCCACGTATATACCAGCCGATGGTGTGTACGAGTACGAAGTTAAATTGTCATCTGACTATGTCTTATGGCTGCTTGACCTTTTTCACAGGCAATTTCTTTTTTTCTCTCCTGCGTTACCCGACCTGTTTACTGGACTTAAGCACACTTTATATTATCCATTCCACTACGCAATAAGACCGCTCTGCGCACTAAGACGCCACTAGTTGTCTGTACGAAGGGATGTGTTGTTAGCACATCACTTTCGTGCGCGCTAATGCCTGCTTCTCCAAATGCAGCTGTCACTTTTTCTTCTAGTAATTCGATTATCCTCGCTAGACTGAGTGCCTCCGACAAAAGAGAGAATACCTGGCCTTACCGGGAAACGAACCGAAGTCCTCCACAGGGCATTCGGATACGATGACCACACTATTACAGAAGGGACCTTGCAATACGTTTTACAGACTAAATTTTAAGATTTGATTGTATTTTCTGCAACTATGAGGAACTTCATTGTTTCCAGCTAACCAAGAGGCAAACTTCATCACTAAGGCAGCCTGCGCCACATCTGCTACATTTACCGAAGTTCTATTTTCTTTGGTCAGGGTGGCAAACTCTAGCCAACTGAAACAGAAAGCAGCAGTGGTGGCGGCACCTGTTAAGAGACGTGGCAGGTGGGAGAGATCTCCAGCCTGGCCGCCCACCGATCGCTTTGCCAAACGAGCCCGTCACGGCAGACAACTTATTCTCGTCCGAGGCGCGCAAATGAGTTTAAACGGTATGCAGACGTCCCAAAGGTTTATACTAGCTCCCGTCTGGCTCCTCGTAGAGTGTTGCAGTGTCCGAATGATCCGACAGCGATGTTTTTTCTTGGACAACTCCATTAGTCTGCTTTTCATACTCTGCCGAGCGCTGTCTGTCGAGTGCCAGTCGACAGAGAGAGATATCTAGAGTTGTTTGGGTCATAAAATGCCAGTTTACACGTCCATGTTTTCGACGCTTTTTATTGGCTTTTAAATTCCCGTCCACAGCTAAAAGCTGGCGCTCAATGATGTTTCGTTAAAACGAAAGATTCGAATGCAGTCTCGATCATCACCATCATAATCATGATTCAGAACGAATATAAATTATGCATCATTTTATAAAAACTGTAGGCCGCCCGGTGTGGCCTTGCTGTTCTAGGCGCTACAGTCTGGAACCGCGTGACCGCTACGGTCGCAGGTTCGAATCCTGCCTCGGACATGGATGTGTGTGATGTCCTTAGGTTAGTTAGGTTTAAGTAGTTCTAAGTTCTAGGGGACTGATGACCACAGATGTTAAGTCCCATAGTGCTGAGAGCCATTTGAACCATATAAAAACTGTATCTTCAAAACTGAATGTAAATCACATAGAAAACTTCACGCTACAAAGCCAAACTGAACACCGTGTCGACAACATTAGTGGCGTATAACGCGGTCGGGATGGATGAGAATATAGAAGAAAATGGGCTTTGCTTTTTTCTAGAAACGTTACAATATTAGTTTGTAATGATTTAGCGAAACTACAGAAAATATAATTCAGAACAGCCAGATGGAACTTGAATTTCTTTCTTCCTTAGCAGAAGTGTATGTCTTTTCAAACACCCACTCGACCAGAACTGAGGTACCTCTTATCTTTTTTGAAGAAAACTGATGAGAAATTGCAAACTGGAATGTTTGCGCAGGTCATCTGTGTTACGCCACAGAATAAAAATAAATTACTCAGTTACTCCGTAATTTTCGTACTGTGGTGTCACTTTCAGGAGGTAAGTAATGAAGATAAGTTAAACTTTAATGATCCGTAGACATCGGCTTTATTAAAGTCGAATTGCAGGCTTGGAGAGGATAGGGAAGGAAGCCACCGTGACCTTGCTGAAAGCAGTATTTGGCATTCGCCGGTAGTGCCATCGGATAGTAAAAGACACGATATCCGTATCGAAATTAGCAACCTGTTCCTTCCGGGTAAAATGCCAATGAATTAACCGTCACACCATTTAGTTCAATTCGTGACTGGAAGGGCACTTCGGAGAAGGAAATTGTATTTCCATTTCCTGTGAAACGTTGCGTTAGCCGCTGATTATGTCCGTGTAGTAGGGTTTCATGAGTACTCTGTTTTCGAAATGTGAACAGAAAGACAAAATGGATTAAGGGAAGTGTCAGAACACCTTCTAATACAGTAATTTCACCATCTCGTTTGGTTACAAGACTCAGTTATTTGGCAATAAACTATTTTTATTTACATTCCAGATGTCGGAGTCTGAAAGGAAATGTATTGGATGCAAATGAGAAGCTAAAAGCAGTCGATGATCTAAGGAGAAACAATATTTCAGTAAGCAGAGGCCAGGAATCTTGAGACAGGCATAAAATATGTTTATCTTACATAGATTGCAATTTTTACTGGTATTTCATGTTCTGCGAGCGACAACTAGCGTTCGGCTCTAAATTCACTACATATGTAACCCGAAAGAGAGGCGCCAAGAGAAATATTAATTCAAAATAGCTGAAGGACAGAAAAGAATAACTGTTTACATGTTTGATCCATGTTTGTCCGTTTCGCGCTAGTAGGCAAATTCATGATAATGACCTCGAGTTTGGAAATGACCGGTAGAGAAAAAAAGTATTACATGAAGTTCCAGCCTCACCAGAAACATATGTTCATTTCACCAGAAAAGAAGTAGTTTCAAAAACTTTCCGAAAAAAAAGAGCAAAATGTTTTCCGCAGCGCTCTTTATTTTATTAGATAGTCATCCGCTTAATCCGTGTCGTAAGTCGTCAACAAACTAGTTACCATACGCATTCCAATAATTTCTAATGCCGCACAACACGCAACTCTTTGGACGAGGGCAGAGCGGCGGCGCTCATTTTGGAGAGTGAGGAGCGGGGTGACAGGCCATTAGTCTGTCGCCCGTTACCCGCTGGCTGGTCGTCAGCAGCTGTGTTCGGAACAAAGATGTCGCCTTGGCTAGAGTGTTTCCACACAGTTATTTCCACCACCCAGCCGTCCAATACTTCTGGATTAATGTTCCGTTTCATTAACCGGGCGTCGGTGATTATTCTGCCCGGGCGGACGACGTCTCCCTCTCAGCTATTTCGGCTGATTAAGAGTCAGTCACCAAGAAGGTGGTGAACTCAGCAAGAATGGAGACGGAGGTTTGCATAATCTGTTCTGTTTTTCGAAGCGTGTAGCTGGTGTGTTCGTGTTTTATACCGTGTATACGCACCAATCGAATTGTTTCCTCACATGTACTAGCTTTCCACCAAATAGAGCCGCTGTTGCATGAAAATGAACGAATAACAACTCTGGAGCCTGACACATCGTTCGTTAGCGTTACGTTTTTATAATGATTAGTTTTGCAAATTATTTCATATTCAGCAAAACCTGCCACATTGTTCATAAAATTTCGAATTTTTATATTTATTTCCGTATAAAGTTTTTTCATTAACATTATTTCTTAATATTTGTTTGTGTACTGCGCCTTAGGAGTGTTTGCCAATATATCGATACAGAGAAATCCAGCTGTTTTTTTTCTTACAGAGTCAGATGGTTTAGCTATAAATATTTAAAACCTTGTACTAGAAGTGCTGTGTGTAGTTACTGAGCAACAAGTGTTCCACGTGATTCAAAGTGTCGTTTGGCTACTGCGGAAACGTTTCGTTACTCGTATGTTTCCTTCCCCGCACACAGTCGTGTCTGACTCGGGTGAAGTCGGCACTATTCGTAATCCTCCTCTTTTTTTCCTGCCGTTAAGGTTTCCGCAAAACAGCAGATCGCTGGTTTTTCGATAGCCCACATCGTTAAACGGGGATTTCTACAGGGCCACGGCAAGTCGCCTGTTACTACTGCCGTCCGGGGCCACTGCAGGGACCAGCTGCCGTCATGCGGCAAAACTGCTGTGCTGCCTGTAATGGACAACGCGAGGCAGTGGTGTGGATTCAGTGTGGAATTACTGGTGATGTGACAGTGAGCTAAAGCCCTGAAAGGTCAGCCAGTACAGGTATGACTGCTGTTCATGAGTACGTAGAAAAGAAAAGCGTGTTCGGGTATGAGATACTACGCAAATGGCGCATTCAGGAGAGTGTTAACACTCAAAATTTCATAGATTAGTAAAAGAGTATTTACGTTTAGTGGCTACATCAGTAATGATGTAAAGTAAAAAAAATAATTAGTATCGAATACTTCGTAAACTGTGTGCTTCTCGTCAATACTGGATACAAACGGAACAAAATGTAGACGTTGCTTTCACAAACCTATGTTATCTAATTGGAAGTACACTACTGGCCTTTAAAGTTACTATACCACGAAGATGACATGCTACAGACGCGAAATTTAACCGACAGAAAGAAGATGCTGTGATATGCAAATGATTAGCTTATCAGAGCATTCACACATGGTTGGCGCCGGTGGCGACACCTACAACGTGCTGACATGAGGAAAGTTTCCAACCGATTTCTCATACACAAACAGCAGTTGACCGGCGTTCCCTGGCGAAATGTTGTTGTGACGCCTCGTGTAAGGAGCAGAAATGCGTACCATCACGTTTCCGACTTTGATAAAGGTCGTATTGTAGCCTACCGCGATTGCGGTTTGTCGTATCGCGACATTGCTGCTCGCGTTGCTCGAGATCCAATGTATGTATGTTAGTAGAATATGGAATCGGTGGGTTCAGGAGGGTAATACGGAACGCCGTGCTGGATCCCAACGGCCTCGTATCACTAGCAGTCGAGATGACAGGCATCTTATCCGCATGGCTGTAACGGATCGAGCAGCCACGTCGCAATCCCTGAATCAACAGATGGGGACGTTTGCAAGACGACAACCATCTGCACGAACAGTTCGACAACGTTTGCAGCAGCATGGACTATCAGCTCTGAGACCATGGCTGCGGTTACCCTTGACGCTGCATCACAGACAGGAGCGCCTGCGATGGTGTAATCAACGACCAACCTGGATGCACGAATGGCAAAACGTCATTTTTTCGGATGAATCCAGGTTCTGTTTACGGCATTGTGATGGTCGCATCCGTGTTTGGCGACATCGCGGTAAACGCACATTGAAAGCGTGTATTCGTCATCGCCCACCCGGCTTGATGTTATGGGAGGCCATTGGTTACACGTCTCGGTCACCTCTTGTTCGCATTGACAGCCTTTTGAACAGTGGACGTTACATTTCAGATGTGTTACGACCCGTGGCTCTACCCTTCATTCGATCCCTGCGAAACCCTACATTTTAGCAGGATAATGCAAGACCGCACGTTGCAGGTCCTATACGTGCCTTTTTGGATACAGAAAATATTCGACTGCTGCCCTGGCCAGCACATTCTCCAGATCTCTCAGGAACTGAAAACGTCTGGTCAATGGTGGCCGAGCAACTGGCTCGTCACAATATGCCAGTCACTACTCTTGATGAACTGTGGTATCGTGTTGAAGCTGCATGGGCAGCTGTACCTGTACACGCCATCCAAGCTCTCTTTGACTCAATGCCCAGGCGTATCAAGGCCGTTATTACGGCCAAAGGTGGTTGTTCTGGGTACTGATTTCTCAGGATCTACGTTTATAATCTGCATTTCTTCTTGGTGTAGCAATTTTAATGGCCAGTAGTGTACCTGGAAACTTCTACGCAATGGCGAATTGACCACTGGATGTCATGAGAGACGGAGCCACTAGTGTAAAAGGACGCGGGAGCTATTGAGTTGTGAATGAAGGAACAGAAACAGCTGAATGAGTCGGTCAGGATTAGTCACTAAATTTCACCTGAGTAACAGATCCGTCAGGGACACTTCAGACCTTGTAAAGCTGCGTGACTCGACTGCTGTTGTGAAGTTGAAACGTGAAGGAACAACCACAGCTAAACAAAGACCAGGCAGACCTCACGTACCTACTGAAGGACAGCGAGCGTGGAATGAGTAGGAGTAGTCAGACGTGCGTTCTCAAGTACTACCAGCAGTCGAGCTACCACAGTGTCTTTGCGTAGGGAGTTAATAAGAATGGGGTGCAATGGACGAGCAGCTCCTCGTAGGCTACACTCTTCTGTAGTCGGTATTAAGCAATGCCTGAAGTGGTCTGGGAGTCAGGAATCACGCTATAGCTTGTGGCAAACCGATGGAAGAGTTTCTGTTGGGCGAATGCCTGGAGAACAATACCTGTCTTCATGTGCACTGCCAACAATGAAGTGCGGAGGAGGTGGTGGAGCGGTATGAAGGGGTTTTCGTGGTTAGGTTGTGATCCCCTTGCTGTACCTAAGAGAGCATTAAATGATGAAGAATATGAACAGGTTTTATAGCATTGTCTCTCATATACAGTAATGGAACAACCTGTATCAGCATGAGAAAGCATCCTCTATTAAACCATCAGGTGAGGGAATGACCTGTGGACAATAATATTTCAGAAAGAGACTAGGCAGCCCAGACTGCCAGCTTGAATACAGTAAGTGAGAACATAGACTTCGGTCTATATCGCATCGTCACCATCACTATCTTATCTGGTTTCAGCTCTTGAGGAAGAACAGGCTGCCATTCCTTCACACACGCGCGAAGGGTGGACACATTCCACATTAAGGGTAGGTTTACTATCTTTGTCCCGAAAAAAGCATGGAGAATTTTTTTCTCGGGATGTGTTATAGATATCAATGTGAAATTTGGCCAAAATGTTTGTTGATGTTTCCTCTGCAAACTGGATTTTTTCTACCGGAAATGTCTAAAAGCAAAGGCGGAAGTGCCGTCGGAACGAAACAAAATTCAGATGTAGACCTCCACGCGTGGTATGTCACAGGTCAGCCGCCTCGTCTGAAATCAAAATTGAGTTGATGTTAACGAAGTATATAAGATTCTTTAGGAGTTGTACCTCGCTTAAGTTATTTGGATAAAATGGTGGCCATTTGGAAAAAAAGGGTTTCTTCATCGATTTTTCGACTTCGTCGGCCAAGTAAAAATATTTATAGTTGATGAATAGGAATAACAGTGGTAAAACTCCTAGACAATTTAGTTAGCTTCCACGGAAACAAAGAATCGTGCCAATCGGTTCAGTAGATTTGAAGTTACCATACCGCACGATAGAAAAAACGTCGTTTCGAGAAAAACGCGTTTGAAATTTTGACTACATATAAATGCAATATTATGCAACGTACGTTCAATCTACTATTCCGGGTCCATGAACTAGTCCTTCCTCTTCCTCATAGAGTGCGTTCTGCTCGATCTGGGCCATCCTGCGCTGCTCCAGAGCCACTCGTACGGCCGGTGACAAGCGGTTTTCGGCCGCTGGAATCCGGTGGTCGTCCGAATGCTTGGCGAACTGCGTCGAATAGAATCCCAGGGTGACGTCCGTCGTTGTCATGGTCTTCAGAATTGCTGAATACCCTTCGTTGACGCTCCCCGCTGCCAGGAAAGCCGCAATCTTCAGTCTTCGCACCAGAATGCAAATGCTTGAGGGCTAACTTCCAAACACACGCGTTCAAACTTTCAATTGAATTTTGTGTATTTCCTCCCAAGCACCGGTACAATAACTCATCCTCTGAAAGAAAAAAAATTGTTGTGTGAAAAAGGCCGATTTCAGGCAGGTGCAATTTTTTGTTCAACCGCGAATAACAAACATTTCCGTTCCGTATTCGGAAAACCCTTTTCAGGGGTGGATTCTAAACACTTTTATGGATCCAAAAATGCAATTTTTAAAAATCGATTTTTTAACGAAAAGATAGTAAACCTCCCCTTAATGTTAAATAAGAGGTGTCTGGATATTCTTTATCAGACACTGTATCTCGCATCGTTATTGTGTATCATTGTTACAGACACGTCAACGCCAAAAGCATGTTTGGGAGGGGGCTAGAGGGGGGGGGGGGGGGGGGGGGAAGAGTAACAAAGGAAAACCATCAAAACGGCACAGTGGAACTCCGACCGTAAGAAAGACAAATAACTGCCACACTACGAGAAGAATGTGGAAATGTCCAAACAACAGTACAAGAGACTATTCCTGTGAGGAAGCGTGACGTAGCCATCCGAGGAAACTGCTGCCGCTTCTGCTGGGTTGCGTCGCCCAGAGCACAGGAATCTAGATGCCATAGCTTTCTTATAAACCGCGCCTAAAGTATGGGGTCGGGCATTTGCAAACCGTGCCGGGTCGGCCAGTATGCAGCGCGGCCGGAGCCGGCAACGTCTGCGGTGTGGCGTCACGCTGCGCATTGCCTTACCGGACGTGATGACGCCCGCAGAAACGCGATACCGCTGCAAGGCGGATCTCTGCCTGCCTGCTTGCTGGCTGGCCCGTCCCTGTGCGCGTGTCCGATGAGCACCCTGCTCAGTCGGAGTAGCTGGAGGCTCTCCAGTTACTCTGTGATCTGTTCTCGGGAGAACGGTCGGACCATTTTCGCTGGCGCACACAACATGTCGACGACTCGTTATCATCATCATTTATGTCATAGTTATCAGTCGCGCCGATGGGTAGAGATTGCAGTAATCTGTGGCGCTATTTGGATACTGTAAAATTTTGGATTAATTTTTTGACCTATAAACTTAATGATTATTCTGTTAAGAGTGTAGGGGGCTGAATAAATAAGTAGGCAGTGTGTGTGTGTGTGTGTGTGTGTGTGTGTGTGTGTGTGTGTGTGTGTGTGTGTGTGTGTGTGCAGAGTTTAAAACATAAATAAAATAAAACAGTTGTTGACTACACGCGAAAAATTTGTCGTGGGAGTTATATTGTGTTCACTCACAGTTAACGACAGATGTCACTCAATATGCATGTTTTTGGGTAGCCTTTAGCAAAACACAATTTTGTTTTTTAACCCAAACATGTTTCACTGCATTTGCAGCATCTTCAATGGGCTTTTATTCTCCATCTGCTAAAGATAAACATTGTTCTATACTGTTTGTATAAAAGTAACTATTAGTTTTTAAATCGTAATTACAGATATTTGAAAAACGCATAAACTATGAACTCATACCTTTTTACCACATGGTGTGGTTTTTCTGATATGAAAAATCACACCACGCGGTAAAAAGGTATGAATACATAGTTTGTGTTTTTCAAATACCTGTAATTACGATTTAAAAACTAATAGTTACATTTATACAAACAGTATAGAACATTGTTTATCTTTAACAGATGGAGAATAAAAGCCCATTGAAGATGCTGTAACTGCAGTGAAACATGTTTGGGTTAAAAAACAAAATTGTGTTTTGCTAAAGGCGGACCCTATCCAAAAACATATGTATTGTTAAACCAAACACGGAAAAAAGAGCTTCAACCCCAAGATGTCATTCAGTAGATTCAAATGGTTCAGAGCACTATGGGACTTAAATTCTGAGGTCATCAGTCGCCTAGAACTTAGAACCCAACCAACCTAAGGACATCACACACTTCCATGCCCGAGGCAGGATTCGAACCTGCGACCGTAGCGGTCACGCGGTTCCAGACTGAAGCGCCTAGAACCGCACGGCCACACCGGCCGGCTCCATTCAGTAGACCAAAGGGAAATACTGCCCATCATAACTTTAAAACAGTGTGTTTTCATAGGCCTTTTAATTTGCGTACTCAGGTGGGACCTACAGTTTAACGAGCAGTGCTAACCACGGCACATCTCGGCATTTCAGGTACTGACAAACATTATTGGAGGCGAAAGAAGTGTTAAGTGGCACATAAAAATTCTAGAACTGACCTGGGATCAAAACCGATTCTTTAAGATCAGTAGTCTGGCAATTTTCCACGGGTTCACGTAAGCATTAACTAACACCGTTAATTTTTGGGCCCTTTTAAAACGGGAGACTTCGTCTAACTATGTGTTAATCGAAACAGGGTGGCGTATACGTTTATATTCGTATTTATCTTCTGTCGCTCCTGAACGGGGACAATAAGGCAGAAGTAAATTTCCGCGAAATTTCGTATTGCGTGTGTGGTCTCTCTTTCAAAACGGCCAGTTCCCAGGTCGATGCTCTCAGTTCTTCTCGAGAGAGAAATATATTGGAGCTGTCGGATGTGTCACGTTGTCCATCTGTCACTGTTTTAAGTAGAGGTCTCAAAGCAGCACGTTCCAGAAAGCAAGCATCTGTCACTGTTGATGACTGAGGTGGCAACGATCCTGCTAGAGACGTCACCTCGAGTAACTGATTCGGCACAGTTGTGCATCCTTTCCCAATCCTGTCACCTAATTTTTCTGCTTGAGTAAGTAGTACGTGACACAATACATCATGTCCATAACAACCAATAAGTTAGCAACTGTTCTCTCCGACAGAGACTCGATGCCCAAGTAGCTAATTCTAAAGTTGTGATAGATGGTTTGTCTACGTTAGACGACGAACGAAAGAGTGAAAGATCGCCCAAACCGTACTTAAGTACTATGCACTGCCAGTTCGCACGTCAGTTGTAATGATGACACGCTGTCTAACCGATCATTTATTTGCTCGTGTCTCTCAGTCCTGGGTCATGCGCAGTTTTTTACTGCTGATAAATACTACCAGAAGTTACGTGCTGAGAGATCTTGTAGTGCATATTATAATGATGAATCTTAACGTGTAGTCTTGCCAAGCATTTAACTGTGATATAGCGTTAAAGTAGAAAAGATTTCTCGATCGTGAGGTTGGACATCAATGGTATGAGCATGTTGGCTTAAATGAGACTTTGCTTGCACTAACTTTAGGAACAAAAACTCTTAAACTGACATATAGGTACACAGACCTTAAAATTCACTGATGAGGAAATTTTGTCAAAAGTATTTCATCATTTCATTTAGACTTGGGCGTTTGCTCAGCACAAGACGTTCCGAAGATGATATTGCAAAATTTCTACATGTCCCATGGATTACTATACTTCGTTAGTTCCTCTTAAAGATTACATTGCCCATGTGTTTTACTCTCTTTCCTTGATTCCAACTTATGCTCTAATGACCCCGTCTTCGATGGAACGTTAAAACTTAATCTGTCTTATTTTCCTATTCTTGATGTTGGATGGAACATATTTAACAAAGGATTACCGACTCCAATAGGGGCATTTTTAGTGAAGCTAAGCTGTGCTTTGCGCCGAATTTCGACAGATGGTCAATCCTGGAGAGTGGAAGCATCAATAGAGTACATAGGTCCAGAGGAGCTTGCGGTGCGCGAATGTAGGTCGGAAGAAGACTGTGGAAAATAGATAAGTTAGTACTTCTGGACGTAATGGGAGCTTTAGCGGGGACTTTTTTAAAAAAAAATTATTATGTTAAATGTCTGGAGCAGAGCGTCGTTAGAGTTGTTCCCTGTTGGGGGAGGACGAGTTCGAGTAAGCTATGGAAAGGATACGGTATACGAGAGGCGAACAGTAAGCAATGCAACACATTCTTATTTCTGAAAGCAGGTTGGTTTTTTCAGAATTCCAATGCACTACATTATTCCCAACTCTTTTGGCTACAAAACCCTATGTGTCAAGATAATTATCGTTCAGTGCGACGGTCTTACGCCACCTCACTGGGAGGGTCTCTGTGCCCATGTGGTTCGACTCTACTGATCGACGACGCAGCTGAAGTCTTGCTGCGCAAACAACTCCCCATCATCTACGTGCTACTTGCCGCGGCTACACAGATGGAAGTGGGAAGATGCGAGATCGGGGCTGTTGGGGCCGCGCGGGATTAGGCGAGCGGTCTGATTCGCTACAGTCAGGGACTGTGCGGCTGGTTCCGGCGGAGGTTCGAGTCCTCTCTCGGGCATGGGTGTGTGTTTGTTCTTAGGATAATTTAGGTTAAGTAGTTTGTAAGCTTAGGGACTGATGACCTTAGCCGTTAAGTCCCATAAAATTTCACACACATTTGAAAATTTTTGGGGCTGTTGGGTGGATGAGGAGGAACAGTGTACGAGTGTGTCGACGCTACCGACGTCCAGTCGATCAGCGAGGTGTTTTTTGTGATCCGTCTATCACCTTTAATGAGAGTGTCCGCACGTTCCATCATTGCCGGAGTGACAGCTGTGTGCGGCCTGCCACGCGGGAGATCGGACAGGTGTGCGCGACCTTGTTGCGATGACAGACGACTCGTTGTGCTTTTTTTCACTACCAGGTCTCCGTAGACATTATACAAGCGTCTGTGAATATCTGCGATGCTCTGGGTTTTTTTCCAAAAGAAACTCATTGACAGCGCTCTGCTTAGAGCGTGCCTCCGTCACAGATGCCATTTTGACGGTAACGTATAGCGCCGCCAAATATTGAAACTTCATGAAGGTATAGGGGCTGAAGCGGGAATATTCCACGATGTCCCATAACAAATTCCGCGTTTTTCAAACGAAATTGGTGCAGAAAAAAATTGTTGCATTGCGTATCGAACGCCCCTCGTACATTCTCAAAAAAATGGTTCAAATGGCTCTGAGCACTATGGGACTCAACTGCTGTGGTCATTAGTCCCCTAGAACTTAGAACTACTTAAACCTAACTAACCTAAGGACATCACACACATCCATGCCCGAGGCAGGATTCGAACCTGCGACCGTAGCAGTCGCACGGTGTACATTCTCAGCGAGCCAGTTTGTGCTGCTGCTGCTGCTGCTGCTGCTGCTGCTGCTGCCGCCGCCCAGCGGAGGTTCGAGTCCTCTTTCGGGCATGGGTGTGTGTGTGTGTGTGTGTGTGTGTGTGTGTGTGTGTGTGTGTGTGTGTGTGTCCTTAGGATAATTTAGGTTAAGTAGTTTGTAAGTTTAGGGACTGATGACCTTAGTTGTTAAGTCCCATAAGATTTCACACACATTTGAAGATTTTTTGCTGCTGCTGCTGCTGCTGCTGCTCTTGCTGTTAGTGTAGCGGAAGAGAAGGTATGCCTACTTTTTCGGCCTTGGCGCCGCTCTCGTTGCGCCTACGTGACTCACCAAACCGCGACTCGCGACCGTGGCCTAGTGAGCTGCTGTTTACTGCTAACAGGGGCAACGACCCACGAAACAGAGGAGGAGCCAGCTGAAGCCGTGAGAGGCACACACTCTTTGATGGAGAAGCATTTTGCAACAGCTAAAGGATTCCTTCTTATCACACAGCTCAGTCTAAGAAACGACGTCCTTGACAAGATATGCTTTGTGGCGGTTTTTACGACGGTACTGGGAAATCTTATCTCGCGCAGTGCACTCGTAGAGGCCCATACAAAGTCGCGGTTGTAGTGTCAGACAACTCTGTTTTTAGGAAGCTAGAACTTCGTGTATCTTCGCGGGCACACGAAATTTATTAAGTCTATATTAGTTTATACACATTTGGAGAGCGCTGCTGCTCCATATCTGTGTACTGAATTGATGTCAGTACTTTCCATTTACCAAAATGTACCTTTCTGGTAATGATGACACGCCTACTTATTACAGAACACACCATCCTTAAATGTACCCGATTTCATTTCCTAATCATGTGACTCTGGTTTACCATAGCAAAATAAAAAATAAATTCTTTCTTATTTTCTCTTTTCTGTACTTTTACTGCGCATGGGTAAATTTGCCGTTTCTTGGTTTCGAAACACATATATTCCTATTATAGAAATTATTTAGATATTCATTACGTCATCATGTAAAACTTTTCTTTACGTTTACGATGTCAGTTTCAGATTCTATAAGAAAATGGGCCGGCCAGTGTGGCCAAGCGGTTCTAGGCGCTTCAGTCTGGAACCGCGCGACAGCTACGGTCGCAGGTTCGAATCCTGCCTCGGGCATGGATGTGTGTGATGTCCTTAGGTTAGGTAGGTTTAAGTAGTTCTAAGTTCTAGGGGACTGATGACCTCCGATGTTAAGTCCCATAGTGCTCAGAGCCATTTATAAGAAAATGGTTTCAATATAAGAGCCGAATTCGGCCGTGGAGTCATATATAGTTTTTAGCAACTGAAGTAGTTATTCTCCAATTCCTCATATAATCTTACGTAGGTCCCACTCTGTGTATACTGTTAAAAGATAAAGCATAATAGTCTGAGATTACTGCAGTTTTGTTATAAACAAATTATTTTCGTAGCATTACTTCTGTCGATTATTATTAATTTAGTATGGCTCGTGGACGGCATCGTATCGCAATGCAAAATAAAAAGTTAGATTCCTGGAGACACCTAGGATTTCTTAGCGCACTTATCGCTTCTTTCACCCCTGGCAACTTTTTACGTAGATCAAAAATAGTTTCAATTTCACACAAAAATGCGGCACCTCCGTAAAGGATTGTCTAACAATGTTCAAAAGTCGGAAGGAGGACAAGGGCAGATTACCTCCAATATCATCCTAACTAATGAGCTATGGCTTTCAACCTAACATTCGCAATACTGGACTTTCCTTTTCGCGGAAATAATTTGTTGTTGCTATGACACCTATTTTGCGCGCAGTTTCTGCCAAATTTGTGTATACCTCCGTCTACTTTGGATATACCTTAAATTTGAGCATTATTCTGGAACTTGCCAGATTCAGTGTTTTACCCTATAGATGACTGTACGCTGTTACGAAACTTTGATAAATTAAAACAATGTAGAATTTCGTAATTCGAACCCGTCTCTTCGTGTTTCGCGGGCGATAATTCAACGAACGAGCGTCTACTTAATCTTATGACCTGTTTAAAAATGCCGATCGAAGAATGTCTAAACCACACGTAAGGGGTATTTCGATGATGGATCTACTGCTGTGGTTATTATGGACCTTTCGTGAGGCATGACTGAAAGCTCAGTCAGTGAAAAACCGCTTGCGACATGCTCGTCCTCGGCCGTACATTTAGTTACCAGCTTACGTGAAAGTCTGGAGCAGTACCTCAGACTGATGGGTATGGGAGAAAGGAATTGGCTGTGACATCGTAAAAAAACGTCTGTTCTGGGAGAGTGAACTCGAATTTGAGCTCCACCCGTAAGAAAGTGTAGTACTTCACCACTGCGCCACCTCGCTCAACTTTGACAGTCATTATTACGTATAGTTTACAATTTATTACTTAATTCCACATTCACATTTCGTAACTACTACATTACAACAGCTAGTCATATTCGCGGAACTTTAGCGGGTAGGACAGAAGCCAGCATATTGCTGATGTAAAAGTAGCGCCTTGATTTCTTGTATTTCTAATGTATGCAACCCTCAACATTGGCCTCTCTCTCTCTCACACACACACACACACACACACACACATATATATATATATATATATATATATATATATATATATATATTTGTCGATTCATATATATATTTATATACCTGTTGCTGTTTGCACAGCAACTTAGCGCTATGTTGTTATGCTGGCTGATTCCGTGATGATGACTCAAACTTTTAGGAGTGATGGAGAAGAACAAATGTTTCAGTTTCTGGTAAGTGACACTGTCTGGCAACGACCGAGTCGAAAGTTACAAGCGAAAATCATTCCGATTCCTCTGAGAATGGATCTCTTCTACTGTATGCTCTTTACCTTCCATATTGTCTAGTAAATATGCGCTATAAAACGCATACCTTAGGAATTGTAAGCACGTCTTCAGTAGAAGAGAAGTGTTCCACAGTAGTAAAGACGGGCAAACTGTCAAAGCTCTTAAGGTGTGCTCTCACTGGACTTTTATTTCTTTTTTTTGGTCCATACTACCTCTTCCCAAAATATGGAAAGCCAAGAGCTTAGAGTAGAAGAGGTCCACCGTCAAAGGTATCAGAACGATTTTCGCTTATAACTTCAGACTCGGTCTTTTCCGGAGTTGGGTCCGTGACCTCAAATTGATACTCTACTCTTCTCCATCAGCCCTGAAAATTTGTGATATCATTACAGAATCACCACGTATACGTCCTTTTTTATGTGCATAACTATAGTTCCTTACGATATAGAAATGCAGATTATTTTGTTTGCGTGCAGGGTCATTTGTCTGTTATTTCATTGCTTGTCACTAGCTATGTTGAGCTCTAACCTTCCTTATTAACGAAGTCAGGTTAGAGTCAACGCGCAGGCCATTAGATCAGGATCAATAGCTTGGAATCAATAAACAGGGCGATGGAAATCTGCCCTGATTTTATTTAAAGGAACCATCCCGGTTTTTGCCTCAAGTGAACCACGCTCCTACGAAACGTGAGTTCATCATCTTAATAAATGCACTACCATTCTCATTGTACGATTCTCACTAACTTATGTTTGATATTTCATATATAATTCTTATCTATTTTGCATTCCATATTCGCCAACTCTCGTACAGTGCTAGGGGAGGTAGTTGGCCATACTGGCGTTTTAGGGTGTGGTTTTCTCATCTGAGCCGGCCGCGGTGGTCTCGCGGTTCTAGGCGCGCAGTCCGGAACCGTGCGACTGCTACGATCGCAGGTTCGAATCCTGCCTCGGGCATGGATGTGTGTAATGTCCTTAGGTTAGTTAGGTTTAAGTAGTTCTAAGTTCTAGGGGACTGATGACCACAGCAGTTGAGTCCCGTAGTGCTCAGAGCCATTTGAACCTTTTTTTTTTTTTTCTCATCTGAGGTGTTCTGTGAAGATTTGTCGATTCACTCTGCTATACCCCTCCCGTTTTTCATCCTACTTTTAACATTATACCGCTACAAGTGCGGAACATCGTTAGTGCTACAAGTTAGGGATGCGATGTCAGATTATCAAATTCTGCCAGTTATTCAGAATGTTTTCGAATGGCTATTGGGCTCATAAATATGCCTACTTACCTTCTTTGTGATTTCAGATCAGTGTACCAATGATTCCCACCGTTTAGGAAGAATGAACAGCGACTACCCAAGTACAGTTTTTGCGAGGTATGTTGCTTCTTAGGGTACTTACGAGGTTGTCAGAGACTATGATGTAAAAAAAAAAAGGTACTATATGTGTGTGAAACCTTGGTCCGATATAAGAGAGGGCCTGAGTGTTCTAAACATATCAGGATAAATTATTAAATAAAAGGTAGACTGAATCTGTAAAACGTCTCGTGTAGGGACACTGTAAAGAAACAGAAGGTTCACGGTGTCCACAGCGTTTTTGCTTCAACCGTCATCGAAGTTTTTAAACTAGAGACTGCGCCAGAGTTTGTTTGGAAGCAACAGGAAAACCGGGCTGCTGTAAATGCTGCCGCCGCGATGAGGAAAACATGTCAGATTTTCCCTCTGCTTCAGGGAGGGACAGCTCCTTCCTGTTAGTAGGACTCGGGTGCCACGTTCTGTCTAAGCAGAGTCGTCTCTGATGGAACGATGAAGCAGCAGTTGTCATTTTCTGGACTCTTGCATATATCAAAATCACGCCTACCAGGAAAACTCTGACTTAATTGTGTAGAGGAAGCAACTCATCTACTTGGTACCCAACTGCTGGTGAAAGCCTTCTCTACATTGTTTTCCCAAGCATTGCGATAAATACGTATCCATGTTGCTCCTGCTTACCGACCATCCAAAGTCTCGTCGTCGTTATTTCTCAGTTGGAATCCAGCAAAGCTCTTTCTTCGTTTATAATTCATTCGCTTATCTTTATGTCCTGCCTGTCGACATCCCATTTTCGCTTACGTCGCATTTACGTCTTTTCTCTGACACCTTGTTTGTCTCACTGTCTCCCACGATGAATCTCACGTATTCACCAAACAACCCTGCTTTTTCAGGATTTCATACCTCACTTGGTAAAAATGGAACCCTTATGGAATCGCTTTGTTGTCCGTCTGTCGGTTTCTCTGTCTGTCCGACTGTTAAAAACCTTTTTTCTCAGGAAGGGGCAGAGGTATCAATTTGAAATTTGTCACCCGCTAAGGTCTAGGTCCCTTGGCGGCGTAACAAACGTTAGCTTCCAAGTCGACGCAGTCAAAAGATACGGCCATTTACGTCATATATTTTGATATTCGCAAACTCATTCATCAAAACGAACAGTGGTCTTCGTGTTGACGTAGAATCATGAAATTTGACAAGCAGCAAGGTTTCACAGTGGAAGTAAATGGGGGAAAAACAGAAAAAATTTAATTTGTAATTATATCACACGAGAAAATATTTGCTTTGTAATTTATTATGCGACTTCAAACTTGAAATTAAAACATTCTCGAAAGTTTCGGAATCACTGAGACCGATATCTTACCAGCATCATTGTTGATAACAGGCACAAAACTTAGAGATTCTCGATTCCCGGAATGAATGAGCCATCCGTATACATACTCAAGTTTGTACGGAACTCTCAGTGCACAAGTCTTTCTCGCATCTGGCCAGTTTTTAATCTTCCTCGTTCTGCATTAAACGCCTATATCTCACAGCCGTAAGTCTAAACACAATTATGGTAAATATTCCATTTCATACACGATGGACATCTAATTCTGAAAACTCCCATTTAGTTTACAAAAAGTACTTCTGTTACTTTTCAGTCATGTGTTTCTCTTGATTTACGCCCAGTCGCTGACTTGTATTATTTTAATTACAAAGAATCGTTACTGGTTCTAGGGCGCCATTGTTAATTTTTACTACCTTCTTTGAGATGAATATACGTGGGATCAGAAACAGTCTGAAGAAGTTAAATGGGTTTTGCAGGGTAGGTTGTGCTGACAGATTACTGTTAAGGAAAACTCTATACGTTGTGCCGTTTCCCATTTAATTACCATCTAAGTTAACCCAAATTCAAGCGACCAGGCAGATACAGTTAGTGTCAGTCGTTCTCGCAGCATATATGATAGCGCAGGAGACTGCCCATCCTTTGGCTCGGGTTTGATCGTTACTACCGCCTCATGATCTACGTTTGCGTTGCTCCTTTGTTTGGTGTTAGGAAAACGAACAAAGAACACTTTCGACGATACAGTCTCTAGCAGACCGGTTGGATTTGCGCGTCCAATGGCCAAACCGTACAACGCATCGAATTTTTTTCTTAACAGCTATTTCTCAGCACAACCTGCCCTGCAAAACTCATGCAAGTTTTTCAGACTCCTTCTGACCACCGTTTATATAACTTTACGGTTATTATAATTCACGTTCAATCCTACTAGCGAACTTGTTCTATAAAGTTCTTCCGTTACCTGTTGAAGTTCCTCTGCACAGGAGGCAAGCAGTTGAATGCAACAAATTTTAAAATTTTCAGATAAGGTTCAGAAGTCGTCAGTGGTTCACCTGAGGATGACGGCAGGCGCCCATTCGAAATATGTGGAGTACAGTAAACATTGACATGCTACAAGCCCGAAATTTCTTTGAACAGTACAATGCCATAAGATATACAGCCTTCTTTTTCAAATTTCACCGAGGTCAAACTGTTCTGAAAAAAGTTTTTGCCATAAAGAGACTCTCTCTGCCTGATTCCTCTTTCATTTCTCATTTCATCGTTGTTCTGATGAAGTCTAAGGGTACGCGCAAATTGACATTTACATCCTTAGAGAAATTTCCCATTTCTCAAGGGCTATTATTGAATATGCGAACGGCCGTGAAGCATTGATAACTCTGATTCCTGTCAGATCACCAAAGTTAAGCGCTGTCGGGCTGGGCTAGCAGTTGGATGGGCGACCATCCGGTCTGCCGAGCGCTGTTGGCAAGCGGGGGGCACTCAGCCCTTTCGAGGCCACTTCAGGAGCTACTTGATTGGGAGTAGCGGCTCCGGTCACGAAAACTGACAACAGGCGGGAGTGCGATGCGCTGACAGCATGCCCCTCCATATCCGCGTCCAGTGACGCCTATGGACAGAGGATGACACTATGGTCGGTCAGTGCTGTTGGGGTTTCAAGGCCTGTTCGGACGGCGTTTAGTATTATTACATAGTTTATCGAAACTGAGCCAAACTTTTCTCAAAATCTATGAAACCAGACGAATTCGTGATTCATATTCATTATCTTGCTCTACAATGTCATTCTATGACTATGATATTGTTCATTTTCAGTAATAAGTTTTAATGTCCTCATCTTCTTTTACCAGTATAAAACCCAGTTTTTTTACTGTTAGTGATAATTCTAGTGAATATCCCGTGTATTGCGGAAAGGTGTCTGATAGGTGTACAGCCTTTTTATGCTTTCTTACGAGGAAGAATCATTACAGAATTATTTTTGTTTTGTAAATTGTCTACTTTCGTAAATTTTCCTTAAGTTATTTTGCAACTTCACTTCACATTACTTTCCTCCAGCTCGCTTTTCTCCAACACTAACCGTTTCTCTTGAAACATCGTCTCCAGACGCATTTTCTTTCTTTGTACCTCGAATTACCTTACACACTACACCAGTAACTACTTTCATTATCAACTATCTTTGTTTCTGATTTTTTCTTCAACTTGTAGAAATTCGTCTGTTTTGTTGGTTATTGTGCAGTATTCTGCCTTAAACAATGAAATATAGTATTTTCCAACAAAGTTTCACTTCGGCTACTCACTCGTATTGTTTTCAGTTGTTTCCCTTACCAGTATTTCGTCTGAGTTTTGGTGTGAGCTAGGTTTCTACACTAAATAAAAACCAAAGTGTTACTGAAAATGTCCCTACTCCCTTTCATGGCTTTCGACAAGCATTTAGTTTCCTGTATTGAATCAGTGCTTTCTTAAGAATGCAGTTCTGGCACTTTCTTCCCTCAGATTCACCGCCACTGTGGCGACAGGGAAGACATCCGGCCACACCATTAAAATAAAATAAATTTGTCAAAACACGAAAAACAGCAAGACTCATATGATGGGATATGCAATGTGATACGAATGGGTGAGTGCGCGCGGAGGTGCTGCATATCGTGTCGCGATTTCTCGCGAGGCGTGACGGCCGTGCTTGTCAGCTGCTGTTACGCAAGGCGCCAGCCCCCACTGCGGTGTAAAAAGGTTTCCAACGTAATTATTGCCGCACGACGGGATTCAACAGACTTTGAACGCGGTATGGTAGGTGGATCTAGAAGCATGGGACATTGCATTTCGGAAATCTTCAGGGAATTCAATGTCTCGAGATCCACAACGTGCCGAGAATATCAAGTGCCAGCCCGGCGTATGGCAGCAGATCGACATGGTGTGGACTCAACAAGTCGTTGGAAGACCCCTGCAGAAATGGTGAATCATGCTGCCTCTATAGCTGTAGATAATTGCGAAAGTGTTGCCTGTGCCGAATTTCATGCACGAACTGGACTCAAGATTAGGTACCATAAATGTATCGATGGGATTCTTGCCCGGCGATCTGGGTGGCCAAATCGTTCTCTCGAATCGTCCAGAATGTACTTCAAACCAATCGAGAACAATTGTGGTCCGGGGACATGGATCATTGTCATCTATAAAACATCCATCGTTACTTGGGAACATCAACCCATGAATGGTTGCATATGGTCTAAATGGTCTCCAAGTAGCCGAACATAACGATTTCCAGTCAACGATCGGTTCAGTTGGCCACGATTTTCCATTCGTCTAGGGTCCAACCCATATGGTCACAAGCCCAGGAGAGGCACTACAGGCGATGTGCTATTAGCAAAGGTAGTCTGCTGCCATAGCACATTAATGCCAGATTTCGCCGCACTGTCCTAACAGATAGGTTCGTCGTACTTCCCACATTGATTTCTGCGTTTATTTCACGCAGTGTTGCTTGTCTGTTATTACCGACAACTCTAAACAAACGCCCCTGAACTTGGTAGTTAAGTGAAGGCCGTCGGCCACTGCGTTGTCCGTGGTCAGGGTTAATGACTGACACTTGATATTCTCGGCACGCTGTGGATCTCGAGACATTGAATTCCCTGAAGATTTCCGAAATGCAATGTCCCGTGCTTCTAGATCCACCTACCATACCGCGTTCAAAGTCTGTTGAATCCCGTCGTGCGGCAGTAATTACATTGGAAACCTTTTTCCACGAATCACCCGAGTGCAAATAGCAGCTCCGCCTATGCACTGCCCTTCTATAACTTTTGTACCGCCATCTGTGTATGTTCATATCGCTATCCCATGATTCTTTCACTTCAGTTTACAGCGTCATAGCCCACTAACATTGTACGTCTCGCGTTCCGCATGTGCTGTGTTGAAGCTCAAACTATGGAGAAGGCTAAAAAATCGTGAGATGTGACAAGCTCACCATTTACGGTACAAAGGGGGAGTGAAAGATTAGTGGATTTTGTTTTTCATCTAACAGGGAAAAAGAGTATGGCATCACTAAATCAACCGTATTCGTAGCCGACGTCGCCGATATTTTGTGATGCGTTGGCGCAAGGTCTAGAGACAATCTGGTCGAATGCTGTTGGTGAAATACATTATTCAACTGCATTTGGTCGACAAAAGAGCAGCAGTGATGACTTAAAGCCCGTGATTGACAGACCATGTACCAAAATCCTGTGTTATGTCACAAAACTTTTGGCAGTTTCTTATGGCATGAGATCATCTGAAATCCTTACCCATCCGTGCGCATTTTACTTGGTATTATTAGAGGAGCCTAAGCTATATACTGGTGCTATTGTTTTATTTGTAATAGTATGCATTTTGCTGCGTTAATCACCCGAGACAATACTTAACCGTTTATAGATTTAATGGTTTTTATGGAATTCAAACAATAACTGGAGAGCGTTGTAGGTACGAAAGAGGCTATCCTTACGCACAAATTTAATTCTTTTTGGCTCCTAAGAGGTAACTTCAGTTGTCTAGAAATAGAGACGTAATGTGTGGGAAGAATAAACCACTAGAAACTTTACAGATAATTTGTTAATAGTTGACAGACTTGTTCCTTGGTGACGTAAGCTGCGGACTCCTGAAATAAAATATACATTGTCGCACAACAATCGCTTGTAAGTTGCAAAGTAGATGTCTGTAATTTTAAGGTGCATGTTAGTATCTTCGCTGTTTATCGGTTAGTTCCGCCTGATCCATTGGCAAAGACGACGAAACCCAGAATGACTTACTATTCATCAGCATATGACGCTTAATTCAATTGTTACACGTGAATGAAAGTGAACTTGTTAGTTAAAAACTGCGGATGAATCACGATAATGTTCCCACTACCAAAAAATACCATACATTGAACATAGGTCATAGAGCAACTCTAGAAAATGTTTGTCTATTTCTTGCTACATCTTTCTGTGAATCCAATGAGCTGTCAATCGAGGATAAGACCTGAAACTTTGTTACGGATTTTTCAGAACCGTTGCTTGAAATTGGTGTCAGAACGTGTACACGAGTGTCATCACTTGGAACTACATCCAATTATTACTGTGAGCATGAAATAACTCAAAACAGTGGTTCATCTGAAACCCTCCTGGAACAGCCTCAGGCTATATCAACAGGCTTGGAGCCGCCGCCTTTCAGTTTTTTTTTTTTAATGTAGAAGTTCTTAGCGCGCACTATAAATAGAAAGACAACCCTAATATTAGATCTGGAATCACATCACAGAACCTAAATACTAACACGCAGGCGTGGGCGAATCTACAAATATTAAAAGCGAAGAACAGACGGCTCGTGAAGAAGAATTCGTGGGCACTGGCATTGCTATTAATAAACGCCAGAGAATTACATCACCAGAGTGAATAAGTGTTTGTGTGTTGCACAGTAGGTCGAAATAAAGCGAGCGTAAATTTTTTCTGCGGCCGGTAAAAATCAACGTGGGGTTCATCGAGACAGTGAGAAGAACTTATATACACCTAAAGCTAAACAAGCGTATCGTAAAACAAATGTCCCCATGTCAAATATGTCTGGACAGTGTTTGGGAAACAAACGTCATTCATTATATAGCAGATAATGTACTCGCACAGCACTTGACTCTACATTACTGAAGAATGATTAAGACGAATTACGAACCGTGGCACCCGAAATCAAAACGAGGGCAATTGTTCTCATTGGAGTTCTTGTTTCTCGCATGTGTATCCGTTTCCATTTGTTCCTTTCCTCCTAGTGGATAACACTTGTTTCACAACACTTCCAGCATCCGTGAGGTCACTTTGACATGATGCGCAGTATCGACGATAGTAGTTCCTGCTATTGACTTTCGTTAGCGTTCGATACGGGCGTCTAACAAGATTTCATGCACGAATGTCAGATATTTATAAAAGGAACGTCATTCCTGGAGTATTCACATAAGAATGTTCTCTCAGGAGTGAGTTGTTACCGTCAATAATTTACAAATTAAGCATGGTTGGGTTGGGTTGTTTTGGGGGAGGAGACCAAACAGCGAGGTCATCGGTCTCATCGGATTAGGGAAGGACGGGGAAGGAAGCCGGCCGTGCCCTTTCAAAGGAACCATCCCGGCATTTGCCTGGAGCGATTTGGGGAAATCACGGAAAACCTAAATCAGGATGACCGGACGCGGGATTGAACCGTCGTCCTCCCGAATGCGAGTCCATTGTGCTAACCACTGCGCCACCTCGCTCGGTCAAATTAAGCATGGAACACGTTTGCAATGTAATTTGCAGTATGCCGTTTCAAGATAAAGGAGCGCTGAAAATTTACCAGAAGCAAGTCACCATTACAATTAAATGTAAGTTAATAACGAATCAACCATATGAACCTTAAGGAGATACTATGATACCTAACCAAGACAGGAGACTAATTTCACATGACAGTGTGCTAATCGATAACGTCGTGGTTTCTGGAGTCGAAATATGTAGGTTCTCATCTCGCCATATACGAATACATACTTTTTTATGTTAGCTTTAACACATTCTGGGACTTTCTAATGAATACATGTTCATCGGTATTGGAGGTTATTTACGTTTCTGTCTGATTAGAGAACGAAGGTTGAAATAAACATGTGGCAGTTTCTAAGTGTGTGGTTAGCCAGGAACCTAAGCGGACAGCTTAAATTGCTGCGAATGAAACGAGGTGCAGTAACATTCATACTCTTGTTCGCCACAAATATTTCGCTGTTTGTTTCCGAATATGTGGAGATTTCCGAATGTCCAGTTAAGCGGGAACTAAGAGTACAATTTTAAGTGTTACGATTAAAATGAGTTGCGATAATGAGCTTCCTTCTGACAAATATTTGGCTCTTTGTTTCCGAATATGTGGCGATTTTCGAGTATGTGGTTAGACAGGAACTTAACAGCTTAAATTGCTCAAAGTAAATCTAAACATCCATATTCTTCCTTGTCGCAAAGTCGATAGCAGTTCATACGATCGTACATATTGCGCGTGACGTCAAAATGACGTCGCGTTTACGGGAGGTGCTGTGAAAAGTGTGGTACCCGTTTCGTTTCTAGTTGGCTCTTACTGCGAAAATGTCGGCAAAGGCTTTCACTTGTTCGTTTGTAACCCAAATACAGAATGTTCTAGTGACAGCTGTACTTAAAAAACAATATACATAGATGTCAAAAACATCCCAACACCAAGAAATAGTAGTACGAGATAACGAAAGATGGTACGCGTGTTTCTATATCTGAAGGATGACGTCTGTTGAGATTTCGCGCCGATCGCATAAGAGTGGAGCTAGTAGCGTCAACTATGAGGATGCAAATTAGGTTTGCTTTAAATACGCGCTGTAACAGTCGTGAGCGTTAGTTACGTTTTGAGATTGTGAGTACTGAGTAGACGTTAGTCAAGAATGCCTTCAAGACCCCGAAAACACCATTGTTTGCAGCTCATAATGTTTGGACGAGGTCGATTATGGGGCTACGAAAGGCTGGATGTTCTTCGTAATATTGCAGAAGACTTGGTACGAATGTGACCATTGTACATGACGGCTGGCAGCAGTGGTCACGGGAAGGTACGGTCGCAAAAAGATAGGGCTTCGAACTTTATGTATACACTGTTCTTGCCATGTTCCATATTTTCACTCGTCTCTTAGTTGTGCATTGTCAGCTGAAATAATTTATATTATCTGAACGGCAAACATTTTCGAGATAATATGTGAAACAATATTATCTGCGACGTTTATTCTTCAGTAGAAGAAGCATTTCACAGCATATAATCTGCAAAATAGTATTTAACTAGGAACTGAACTCACTACAATCGCCGGCCGCGGTGGTCTAGCGGTTCTAGGCGCTCAGTCCGGAACCGCGCGACTGCTACGGTCGCAGGTTCGAATCCTGCCTCGGGCATGGATGTGTGTGATGTCCTTAGGTTAGTTAAGTTTAAGTAGTTCTAAGTTCTAGGGGACTGATGACCACAGATGTTAAGTCCCATAGTACTCAGAGCCATTTTTTTCACTACAATCTGTGTGCTTCCATCTACGTCACGGAAGAACACTAACTGTAAATATGCTTATAAACGACTCCCGTAATGATTTTGTAAGAACTGTCGTTTATATCAGAAGAGTAAATCTACAGGTGACAAATGCTAACTGAACACGAAGTCAGCTCTGAAGAATGATGCCTGAAAGGCAATCTGTAAATATTCTTGCAATTAGTTGTTCGCCGTTATCTTAGACTACGGCATTTGTGACGTAAAAATGGTATTCATACTTATCAGAGAAACTACTGTCATTATATTAATACAAATTCAGTCGACTGCTTTTTATGAATGAAGTAATAAACAGCGTGTAAGACTAGTAGTATATGTATTTATCACTGTCGGTTAAAGGGTCAAATGCGGCATTTCATACTTCATTAAAAGTTAATCGTCGACATGTGTTTGCGATTGAATAAACGCAGTACTGTAACACGAGGAAACAACTATATATTGTGCAGACTGTGCTGTATTGCGAAGCTCCTGGCCAGGTGTGTGTATTATGATGCAAATCATAGTCATAGTCCGTGTACGTGCCTGACAGATTAGTGATCAGAAGCAATATTAGAAGCCGATAGGTGACTGTTGCGCTGAACGTAATAGTGCTAAACCTCTCGAAAGCATTGAGGTCATTGAAATACTACTTATACTATCTGCTGTTAGAAGTTGGATAATTATTAATTGCACTGATAAGCCATATTGTAAATATTAACTTTGAAATTCGTTGAAATGAAATCACTCGTATAAAATGTCTTTTTCAAAGAAATTATGTTGCTTCTCGAATTAAAATTCCTTGTCAGTACTTCAAGTCTGTAATAAAGAAAAATTGTGCTATGACACGCAGACAGGATTTTAAAATCGGCGAATAATAGTCTTTACGAGCATAAAAATTTATCATCAATGTAAACTCAACATCTGGAGCCTCTCGATGGCAGCGCTCGATGACACAGAAGTTCTCATAGGGACTGAAACCTTCGTGAAAAGAAGACCTATTATTCTTCCCGCTGCTGACCACTGGAGCCCGTCGAAGTGCTACGACATTCAGTTTAATGCCAAGTGGAAGTTTAGTCCACAAAATTTCTTTACTGACGACAAAGAGAACAATAGTCCTCTTTCAGTTAGGTCGACAACGTATGAAGGTTCGATCACCAGTCCATTGAACACAAAATCCAGTAATCTATGCGTTGTCTTAGTGCACCATATAGATAACTTCAGGCACCGAAGTAAATAAGTATCTAATCATACCTTTTTTAATGTAGAACTGATGTGCATTTCAGACAGCATTCCGTTTATAAAGATCAAGAACACAATTACTCAAGCATGCAGCAATAAACTTTAACCATCTAGCTGTTTTGCAAATGGCTGCCATTAATAATACCACGATTACAAAGCTCACCCAAGACAGACATACAAGTGAATGCCGCATTCCAGAGGCGTAGTTACATTGATCACTGGTTATTCATAAAGATTGTCCTCACACCAGGAGCGGAGAAGGTGCTTGTAAGCGATTACTTCTGGTTTTCATTTATATTGAACTAGCGAACACGGTAATTCCCCCCCCTCCCCCCTCCCCCCAAATGTCTGTCCCATCACCTTCCCTCCGCTCCTTCTACATCATTTATCCCACACTATCTCTATCCATCTTCTCATCACTCTGCTCATATCTTAGTTCCCCTTCTTTATTTCCATTTCCTGCCCCAATTCTGTGGCCTCATGTATTGTTATTGAAAATAGAATCTGGATTGGGAATAGAGGTTAAATGAATAGGTAAATCGGTTGGAATCATAAGTGTACGGGATTTGAGAGTGGCCTTACCAGCGATTAGATCTATGAGAATAGTGGCTTTAATGATAATATTTCACATGGTTTTAAGCTATGAGTAGGTACAATTATAAAGTTAACCGTAAACACAACGTGCATGTTTCCTGCTAAAAATGACTGCCTGAAGGAAAACAAAACAGCACATTTTCATAAAAAAATGTTTAAATTTGTGGTAAGACCTTATGGGACCAAACTGCGTAGGTCATCGATCCCTAATCTTAAACACTACTTAATCTAACTTAAACTAACTTACGCTATGGACCACACACACACACACCACACACACACACACACACACACACACACACACACACACAAACACACACACACACACACACACACACACGCCCGAGGGAGGGGGAACCTCCGACGGGGGGAGCCGCACGGACCATGACAAGACGCCCTAAACAGCGCGGCTACCCCGCGCGGCGCACGTTTCCATAGCACAGCTTAGCATTTTCTTGCTCGCATCCGGGTTAACGCGAGGTATTTATTGTATAACATGTCTTTATCTCCAATGGTTTACGCTGCGCGTTGTCTGTCAGTCACTCATTTGGTCGAGCAGGGATTCAGCCAACCGAATCTCTCGTTGTATTTGTGTTAACTGAAACAGAACAGTTCCAGTAAAATCAAGTATTTATTGAAATGAAGTAAATCGAAATTCGTTGTTTCCAAAGAAAGAAACCACGAACTGAAAGCAACAGAATGTTTGTAACACATCAAATTACCACAAACTGACATTTAATTCAGCCTTTGCAACACACCAAAGATACGATCATCACCAATAACATACTGAAAAATCGCTTTCGATAGTATTCTGTTTCGCAAAACTGCGATATTCAATGCGGAATTTGTTGCTGTTATGAAAACATGCGACAGCAGACTGTCAAACTGAAGTAACATAGTTTTTTATGAAAACATGTGACAACAGGACTGTCAAACCAACTGTCACACTTATTTCATTGAGATCTTCATACAAAAATACCATCCAGATTTCCGCCTTTTACGGTAGATTTTCCAAAAATTTTCTTTCATACAAACTTTGTCCTGAAAATTACGAACACACACACTAAAACAACAGCTAAATCGGTCAAGCGGATCTCAAGTGATGATCTTTCATACATGCGACAGTTGATTTTCATTTATATAGATATGCCGTTCATTTTGGTTTTAAAACGTTACGCTAGTTAAAATGTTAACAAATAATATTATTGATCTCACTTGGCTTGTAATTCTATGTTTATTGACGAGCACATATGATGGTAATATACTACATACACTCCTGGAAATGGAAAAAAGAACACATTGACACCGGTGTGTCAGACCCACCATACTTGCTCCGGACACTGCGAGAGGGCTGTACAAGCAATGATCACACGCACGGCACAGCGGACACACCAGGAACCGCGGTGTTGGCCGTCGAATGGCGCTAGCTGCGCAGCATTTGTGCACCGCCGCCGTCAGTGTCAGCCAGTTTGCCGTGGCATACGGAGCTCCATCGCAGTCTTTAACACTGGTAGCATGCCGCGACAGCGTGGACGTGAACCGTATGTGCAGTTGACGGACTTTGAGCGAGGGCGTATAGTGGGCATGCGGGAGGCCGGGTGGACGTACCGCCGAATTGCTCAACACGTGGGGCGTGAGGTCTCCACAGTACATCGATGTTGTCGCCAGTGGTCGGCGGAAGGTGCACGTGCCCGTCGACCTGGGACCGGACCGCAGCGACGCACGGATGCACGCCAAGACCGTAGGATCCTACGCAGTGCCGTAGGGGACCGCACCGCCACTTCCCAGCAAATTAGGGACACTGTTGCTCCTGGGGTATCGGCGAGGACCATTCGCAACCGTCTCCATGAAGCTGGGCTACGGTCCCGCACACCGTTAGGCCGTCTTCCGCTCACGCCCCAACATCGTGCAGCCCGCCTCCAGTGGTGTCGCGACAGGCGTGAATGGAGGGACGAATGGAGACGTGTCGTCTTCAGCGATGAGAGTCGCTTCTGCCTTGGTGCCAATGATGGTCGTATGCGTGTTTGGCGCCGTGCAGGTGAGCGCCACAATCAGGACTGCATACGACCGAGGCACACAAGGCCAACACCCGGTTCATGGTGTGGGGAGCGATCTCCTACACTGGCCGTACACCACTGGTGATCGTCGAGGGGACACTGAATAGTGCACGGTACATCCAAACCGTCATCGAACCCATCGTTCTACCATTCCTAGACCGGCAAGGGAACTTGCTGTTCCAACAGGACAATGCACGTCCGCATGTATCCCGTGCCACCCAACGTGCTCTAGAAGGTGTAAGTCAACTACCCTGGCCAGCAAGATCTCCGGATCTGTCCCCCATTGAGCATGTTTGGGACTGGATGAAGCGTCGTCTCACGCGGTCTGCACGTCCAGCACGAACGCTGGTCCAACTGAGGCGCCAGGTGGAAATGGCATGGCAAGCCGTTCCACAGGACTACATCCAGCATCTCTACGATCGTCTCCATGGGAGAATAGCAGCCTGCATTGCTGCGAAAGGTGGATATACACTGTACTAGTGCCGACATTGTGCATGCTCTGTTGCCTGTGTCTATGTGCCTGTGGTTCTGTCAGTGTGATCATGTGATGTATCTGACCCCAGGAATGTGTCAATAAAGTTTCCCCTTCCTGGGACAATGAATTCACGGTGTTCTTATTTCAATTTCCAGGAGTGTACATTAGAAAGTAAAGTCAGTAGTTCACATGGAGGAATGACAAGCGAATCTGGCCGCATATCATTCGTGCCTACAGAGGTGAGGTTACAAATGCACTCGCTCTGTCGAATCTACGTTAGGAGGATTTTGTAGGAGTTCACGTAGTTTGTCGCGTCGTGTACTTGTGTGGTTTCCAGCTGGACAAGTACGTACAGGTATCGCGCAGTTTTATGGGGGCGCGACCGAAATAGCGCGTGCCACCTGCCGGAGGGTGGGAGCGGCCAGCTCATGGGCCCATTTTCCTTGTGCCAGCACTTAAATTGGCCGATTCTGACAACGCGTGCCAGCAGATCGCCCGTGCGGCTGCTCTTTCCGTGTTGAGCAGGCGGGGACCTGTTTCTGTGCCACGAGGCTACTTCCCCGTGTCTTCGTGCTAACGTGTATGGTAATTTATTTCTGAGAACAAAATTTTGTAACAAAATTCGATTACAGTTTCCGAGAAATAACGAGAGCCATTAAAAATTCTCCATTCGTTTGAAATTCTTGGCCGGCCGTTGTGGCCGAGCGGTTCTAGGCGCTACAGTCTGGAACCGCGAGACCGCTACGGTCGCAGGTTCGAATCCTGCCTCGGGCATGGATGTGTGTGATGTCAAAAAATGGTTCAAATGGCTCTGAGCACTATGGGACTCAACTTCTGAGGTCATTAGTCCCCTAGAACTTAGATCTAGTTAAACCTAACTAACCTAAGGACATCACACACATCCATGCCCGAGGCAGGATTCGAACCTGCGACCGTAGCAGTCGCACGGTTCCGGACTGCGCGCCTAGAACCGCGAGACCACCGCGGCCGGCCCTTCCTCCTCACGTACTGAGCGAGGCTTCGGCGTTGTTAGGAGTTGGTACCTCACATGAGTCATTCTGCGCTGATAAGCAACACCAACAGTGAGAAAACACAAATAAGCTGCTTTCTGGAGTTAGTGTTGGCCATTTTGCGTAGTATACAAACAAACATTTCTCCTCAGGATACCGTGAATCAGCTCAAAAAGTTAACAATAGGACGTGGAATTACTGTGGATAGGATTTCTACAACACAGAACTGATAAGTATTATAATATTCTAAGTTTTACGTACGGCTCCAGTACTTCTACGTTCAGATTAAATTTGTTGCTAATCTATGATATATGATGTGATTTCAGCACGTAAGCTTGTTACGCACTATGCCATCTTTACTCTTACCAAATTCACTTCCAAGCACATAAGACATATTGCTCAATGAATCTAATTACCTCGCATAAAAACTCTAAAAGACCGTTGAACACTTACGACTACACATCAAACAAAATTTAAGAATTATAGTTTTATTAATCAGTCAATAAAAAGAAGCTGAGATGAGGAATACAAAGTTTGTCAAGTCCGGTAGCTTACGAATAGAACGCGATATTTGCTTTCACGTGGTCGTCATTCGTGGTTTATTATTCTTAACTAGCACTACGAAAATGTAGCATCTTGAGATTATAAGGACATGGTGCAATGCCTTTGTTACACTTTAATATGAGTGAGATTTTGAAATAATGTCGTATAGAAAATACACGCATATACACATCGTCCAGTCACATTAATGTGACTACCGCCTGCGTTAGAAATCAGTGTAATGTCGACTCACAAGCGGCGGTGGCAGCACTAGCAGTGGAGGGCATATAAAACTTTTCGGGGGGGCGCTGAAAACAGTACAGCCGTTTTCGTAATGCGGAAACAGAGCGATTTAGCTGACGTCCAACAGGACATGGTCATTGGCTTTCGGGCCAAGGGTGGATGCATTTCCGAGAAGGCGAAGTTTGTAAACCGTTCGCGTGCTGTCGTGGTTAAAGTATACCGTGCATGGCAAAATGGCGCTATGGAACCAAAGCCGACGCCGAGACATCTGTGATGCACCACGGGCCGTGGATAGAACTTGAGAACATCTAACCATGAAGGTAGTCTGTCAGTTCATACAATGTGGATCGTGTTTATAAGAGCATGAAACGAATAGTTTTCCTTTTGTACCATTTTCTTTACCTATCCGTGTGTACGGGAATATGCTTGTTGTTATATAATATCTTCATGGTTCATTTCGCCCCGATAGCTGAGTAGTCAGCGTGACGGATTGCCGTCCTTCGGGCCCGGGTTCGATTCCTGGCTGGGTCGGGGAATTTTCTCCGCTCAGGCACTGGGTGTTGTGTTGTCTTCATCATCATTTCATCCCCATCCGGCGCGTAGGTCGCCCAATCTGGCGTCGAATGTAATAATGCCTGCACCAAGGCGGTCGGACCTGCCCCGCAAGGGGCCTCCCGGCCAATGACGCCAAACGTTCATTTCCATTTTCATGGTTCATACTCGATGATCTGCTGTCTTAACAGAAATGATTTCACTGCCGTTGCCCAGTGCACGCGAGATTTAGGAAAGCTAAATTACGTTTGCGAACAGGACAGCGGACGCGTGTTGCAACGCGCAGCTCGGGGCAGCAGACACGTGGAGGCGACGTCACGGCAAATGATACGCAGACAGCAGACTGGCGGCGGCTTGCGTACCCCAGGCTCGCGTCTGGCGAGCAAGCGACAGAATTAGTTGACACTGTGTCATAAAGTGACGCGATTTAGAACTCTCGGCGGCTTTTTCGGCTGGCGCGGCGGCTAAAGTTAACTCAGAAAGTTCGGCAACACCAAAAAGTCGTCGGTGTAGGTCACGCGAATTAAAAACCGTTTCAGACGCTTCCCAGTTGTTGACAGCATTACGTGCAGCACCTTTGGAATCAAAGCCTACCATTTCTTTGAAATGAACGCATTCGAAAAAATGTTTAGCATGTTCATACGTGCAGTACATCATTTTTAAAAATGTTACTTACGATATTACACCTGTCCAGAAAACCGTCACCAGAACTGCTTCTGCTGCTGTGACTGTTTTTTCTTAGAAGACAGAGTATGATCAATGACATTCCTGTACAATAGCTGCCGAAGTATTGTTGTGCTCAAAGTAACCTTTTTATCACAGAAATTATCAATTAATATAATTAAAAGATTCTTTCAGAATTAATTCCAAAGAAGTGCAGGATAGGAGACCTGCAATAGGCATCCCTCTTACGGCCTGAATGATTCCTAAAAAATAAAATTATAAAAGAGCCACGCGATCACGTATCTAAAAGGATTATATGAAAACATCCGCAATAGTTGTACATTTACTAATTGACTGATGTCTTTAAACTAGCGGGTTTCAGGGATATAGTCCCATCTGCAGATGTATGTACATAAATAGTAGGTTGAAGCGTTCGTGTCAAAGCTGACTTAAAAGCAACGCATCTGCTGTATATGGCTCATCAGACTGAATAGCAAAATTTGCCGCGCAAAAGACTCATTTCAACTGTAACTGACGCCATGTACGGCATATGTACTGCCTTGTAAGTCAACGTCGACATGGACGCTTCGTCCTGCTACTTACAGATACATACGAGGATGGGGTCAAGTCCCTGAAATCTGGTAGTTTTAAGACCAGTCAATAAATGTATGTAATGTTCATTGCGAGAAAAACCACTACTACAGTTGTGGATGTCCCACAAGCAAAAATTTATCTAAATTGAGTTCTACCTGTTATTACCGCATTTCTCGTTCTGTTGGTTCACTAGTTAATAACCGGGAGAAACCATAAGAGTTGACTATCATCCCTTACGATCAGTGAAGAATATAAGGCAGTAGCAAACAGCAGCGTTGCCGATGGTTATGTTCATTTCTTGTCTTGCGTTCGGAATATTGTGTGCGGAAATGTAACAAGTACCGTAGCCGTTGTAGCTCTTAAAAAATGGTTCAAATGGCTCTGAGCATTATGGGACTTAACATCTGAGGTCATCAGTCCCCTAGACTTAGAACTACTTAAACCTAACTAGCCTAAGGACACCACACACATCCATACCCGAGGCAGGATTCGAACCTGCGATCGTAGCAGCCGCGCGGTTCCAGATTGAAGCGCGTAGAACCGCTCGGCCACAACGGCCGGCTGTAGCTCTTCCATAGGCACCATACACGATTCCTCCTCAGCAAAGTGACGTAATTTTTCCACGTATGTGCAGTGTTTAGTGTAATCAGCCATTCAACTTCCTTGTTGGTGTGCCAGTTTGTATCAGTTCTGCCTAGCCACTAAACTCAATGTCCTTAATAATTGTATACATATTCTGCTATTTGTCTGCAGCGACAGATTCTCCATTTTACTAAAAATTTCGCGCTGCGATGGACACACAGACAAGTAAGTAGGCTTAATGCTCTTAGGGCGGACCATCATACCACGTTATTCCAGCCTCTGAGTATCACCGGACAAAATATTAGTCGCTGCCTTAAAAGAGCGCGATGATCACTGTATATAATGTATAACTGCTTATGTGACTCTCCACCCGTGACATAGGTCATGGCAGTGAACTGGTCTGTATGTACGTGTAGTTTGTACGGAATCTGTGCAGCAAGACGTACCAGAAAGATGGAAACGAATTTCATGCATGGACATGTCTGTGACCACCTCGTCTTTGAAGTTGACCGATTTGTTGGTGTATTCACGCAAACTGCCCAATGTACACTATGTGATCAAATGTATCCGGACACCTGGCTTAAAAAGACTTACAAGTTCGTGGCGCCCTCCATCGATAATACCGGAATTCAGTATGGTGCTGGCCCACCCTTAACCTTGATGACAGCTTCGACTTTCGCAGGCATACGTTCAATCAGGTGCTGTAAGGTTTCTTGGGGAATGGCAGCCCATTCTCCACGGAGCGCTGCACTGAGGAGAGGTATTGATGTCGTTCGGTGAGGCCTCGCACGAACTCGGCTTTCGAAAACATCCCAAAGGTGTTCTATAGGATTCAGGTCAGGACTCTGTGCAGGCCAGTCCATTACAGGGAAGTTATTGTGTAACCACTCCGCCACAGGCTGTGCGTTGTGAAAAGGTTCTCGATCGTGTTGAAAGATGCAGTCGCCATCCCGGAATTGCTCTTCAACAGTGGGAAGCAAGAAGGTGCTTAAAACATCAATGTGGGCCTGTGCTGTGATAGTGCCACGCCAAACAACAAGGGGTGCAAGCCCCCTCCATAACACCACAGCCTCCGAATTTTACTGTTTGCACTACACACGCTGGCAGATGACGTTCACCGAACGTTCTCCATACCCACACCCTGTCACCGGATCTCCACATTGTTTACGGTGATTCGTGAGTCCACACAACGTTTTTCCATTGTTCAATCGTCCAATTTTTATGCTCTTTACACCAAGCGAGGCGTTGTTTGGTATTTACCGGCGTGATATGCGGCTCATGAGCAGCCGCTTGAGCGTGAAATCAAAGTTCTCTCACCTCACGCCTAACTGTCATAAGAACTTGCAGTGGATCCTGATGCAGTTTGGAATTCCTGTGTGATAGTATGGATAGATGTCGGCCTATTACACATTATGACGCTCTTCAACTGTCGGCGGTCTCTTGTCAGTCGACATTCGAGGTCGACCTGTACGCTTTTGTGCTGTACGTGTCGCTTCGCGTTTCAAAAAAAATGGCTCTGAGCACTATGGGACTCAACTGCTGAGGTTATTAGTCCCCTAGAACTTAGAACTAGTTAAACCTAACTAACCTAAGGACATCACAAACATCCATGCCCGAGGCAGGATTCGAACCTGCGACCGTAGCGCCTTCGCGTTTCCACTTCACTATTATCACATCGGAAACAGTGGACCTAGGGATGTTTCGGAGCGTGGAAATTTCGCGTGCAGACGTATGACACAATTGACAGCCAATCACCTGGCCGTGTTCGAAGTCCGTGAGTTCCGCGGAGCGTCCCATTCTGCTCTCGCACGATGTGTAATGACTACTGAGGTTGCTGATACGTAGCACCTGGGAGTATGTGGCAGCACAATGCACGTAATATGAAAACGTATGTTCTGTGGGGTGTCCGGATACTTTTGATCACATAGTGTATCTACCACGACCAGCCTTGTAACGCAGCCTACCAACAGCAGTGGTAGTAAGAACATCTCAGTCCACGGGGACCGGAGACAAGTGTCACGCCTCGTTAGTCGTTTCGAAAACCCGACACGAACTGGTGCTGTCAGCAAATGCAAGTACTTCCTTGCAGATAAATCTCAACAACTTCGCTCTTAACGGAACAAAATCGACAGAAAAAATGGTTCAAATGGGTCTAAGCACTATGGGACTTAACATCTGAGGTCATCAATCCGCTGCACTTAGAACTACGTAAACCAAACTAACATAAGGACATCACACACATCCATGTCCGAGGCAGGATTCGAACCTGCCGCAGCCGCGTGGTTCCGGGCTGAAGCGCCTAGAACCGCTCGGCCACAGCGGCCGGCAAAATCGACAGATGTGAAGGTAATTTCGGAGTACTCCAAGGACTTTTCATAGAAATTATTCCCTTCCATTGTCATGTGGTAATACAGCGACAGTATTACGGCCAATATTAAAATTAGGACTGTTTCCTGGTTGACCCTTTGCTTTTTCACTTGCATCTACGCTGAAGGGATAAATTTCATGAGACACCTTCTAATACCGTGTCGGACCGCCTTTTGCCCGGCGTGGTGCAGCATCTCGACGTGGCACGAACTCAACAAGTCGTTGGAAGTCCCCTGCAGAAATAATGAGTCATGCTGCCTCTACAACTGTCTCCGGCGCCGGATTTCGTCACGACATGACACCTCGATTTCGTCCCATAAATGTACGGTGGGGTTCTTCTCGGGGGACCAAATCATTTGCTCGAATTGTCTATAATGTTCTTTGAACAACTGTGGCCTGGTGACATGAAGCACAGTCATCAATAAAAATTTCATCGTTGTTCGTGAACATCATGGCCATGAATGGTTGCAAATGGTCTTCAAGTAGCTGAATACAACCACTTCAAGTCAGTGATCGGTCCAGTTGGACCAGAGAGCCCAGTCAATTCCGTGTAAACACGGCTCACGCCATTATGTAGTGCCGCCGCCTTGCACAGTGCCATGTTGACATCTTGGGTCCATAGCTTCATAGGGTCTGCGCACCACTCGATCCCTACTATCAGCTGTTACCAACAGAAATTGGGACTCATACGGCCAGGCCACAGTTTTCCATTCGTCTACGGTCCAACCGATATGGTCACGAGCCCACGAGAGGCTCTGCAGGAGACGTCCTGATGTTAGCAAAGGCACTTGCCTCTGTCGTCTGCTGCCATAGCCCATTAACGCCAATATTATCCGCACTGTCCTAACGGGTACGTTCGTCGTACATCCCACATTGATTTCTGCGGTTATTTCACGCACTGTTGCTTGTCTGTTAGCACTGAAAGCTCTACGCAAACGTCGCTGCTCCCGATCGTTAGTGAAGGCCGTCGGCCACTTTGTTGTCCGTGGTGAGAGGTAATGCTTGAAATCTGCTATTCTCGGCACTATCTCGATATTGTGAATCTTGGAATATTGAATTTCCTAACGATTTGAGAAATGGACTGCCCCTTTCACCTAGCTCCAACCACCATTCCACATTCAAAGTCTGTTAATCACGTCGGAAAGCTTTTCATATGAATCATCTGAGTACAAAGGAGAGTTCCGCCAGTGCGCTGTCCTTTCATACCTTCCTATCCCATGACTTTCGTCACCTCAATATAATGAAATGTTTTTAGGAAACAGGAAAATAGTGTACATGTCTTATCGGCTTATGATTAGAATACTACTATAGAATCTGAATTTGAAATATCACAAAACAGGGCTCAAGGTCATAAAGAAGGGGGGGGGGCGATGGACAGGGGAGTGGAAGGAAACGGACATAGAAAGCAGAAAGGAGGTGGTGGACACAGAGAGCCTATGCGATGGTACTTGTCCAGCACGCTGTTCATTATTTCAACGTAATTTGCAGCTGTTCTGTTATCCAAGAAACCACGCACAACACGTTTAAAGGTCTCCCAAGCTTGTTTCTCATTGCTCTCGATGACTAGGTCAAAGTTTATATCCACAAAAATTTTATGAATTTCAGGACCAATGAAGTTCCTTTCCTTCAATGTCGCCTCATTCACTCGTAGAATTTTCTCTGCCAGTTACTTGATGGCGTATTTATCCTTGTTCACTATCTGTACAATGTTTTTCATGAGACTGACTTTCATGTGTAAAAGTAGCAGAATAATTTTATTTCGTTTACCATCGGACTGTGGTGGAAATTATTATACCGAGGTCGCAGAATTTCGCTTGGAGACCAGTGTTTTTTGCTGTAGTGTGCGAATCTATCACGATTCTGTTCGTGTATCCCTACTACTCTCCCAACAGTACTACAATCATCTTGAGGTCTCCGCAGATCTTCAAGATGTGTCCATTGTACTTAAAAGCTTCCAGAAGTAATTCCATTTTAACACATATTTCCTTCATGTAGAATGCGTGCCCTACAGAAACTGAAGGCGTGCAATTCCCATTAAGTAGCAATACAGATTTTACAGTAAACTTTGATACGTTTTTGAATAGCCTCTATTCTTCTGTTGGCTGCACCACATTCAAAGCTGTCACAAAACCATTCACGCCGGAGCAAGCATTTAGGATATTACCATTTTCAAGATGTTGAATGAATTCATTCTTCCTTGTTTTGTGCATTGGCACATTAGCACGCGGTTCTAAAACATTCCACTGATTCAGCCGATAATCTAGAAGCACAGCTTTGTTCTTTGCTGGGTCTAGGCCTCGACTTGGATCATCTTGAGTTAGCCTGTGTGACCCACTTACTGATTCAGGTGCGAAGTAAGGATCCTTTGATGTTGAAGCAACAGCTATTGGACGGGATGTTTCCTCCATTTAGGCTTCATTGCCATCTTCCTACAGCCTGTAATCCCCATGTGAACTCGACAGAGGCAGAGGATCCACTTCTGGAAGTGGGTGGACAGCTGACGGGATGTTGGGGTATGTGATGTCCACACATAAATACGAGCTTTGATCGGTCGGCTCTCTCGAAATCATAACGATGGTAAAGAGTACCGAACATCCAGGTCTTAATGATTTATCAATGTAAACTTGCAAAACAGGAATTGAAACAAATAAGAAGTGCCCGAAAATATCAGAGTTCCACAGCTATACTATCACAGTAGCTCAACACATTGTATCGATGCTAGGAATAAGAACAATATACATAAAGACCTATAACCACTTACCTTGATCCAGAAGGTGTCCAATAAGAAGGAACGCACAGTTTCAATAAATTGTCAGTAACCAATTAAAAATTTGGTTTCAGATAAAGCATAGTTTAAACAGAGTTCGTAAGACTTTTTGATAGGCAACTCCTACTCTATAGATGAATATCTTAACAGGGAGTGTTCGACCAGCTTAAGCAAAAATGTCTGCTAGATTTCAGTTTTGACAGCACTTGGTCACAACAGTCAAGATTACTTATTTTGTGTATTGATAAATTTATTAAAATTGCATAACTATATTTCACTCTAACAGTGTATTAATTCTGTAAATATTAGCAGTTCCAGTTTACTGTAATGTATTCATCTATTTTGACAGTCTCCTGACAAGTAATAATTTTAATGAGTATTATATTCAAATGTTTCATGTTTTTTGTGTTATACCTCTGACTTGTTCCACACCCACGAGAATCGTCTCATTTTTGGGTCTATGCAACGAAAACTGAATCTAGCCTAATCTAAGAATTGGTCAGGATGGCTTATGTGACGTTATGGATATCTGAACAGTCTTCTCATGAATTCGAACTAATGAAATGCAACAAGTTAAACATAATCAACTAAATAAGATACACATTAGTATTTTAACGTGATTAAGCATCAGACATGTCCAATATCCTTGTAAAAGTGACCACGGGTGGATAAAACTACTACTACTACTACTACTATGTGACGTGCGTTACTTGTAACCTTTAGGGCGCTCACAATACGCTGAGGGTGTTAGAGGCCCCAGGTCAGGGCGCCAGCAGCCGCTGTTGAGGTTTGCTTTTGGCTGCTGGTGTGGGCAGGTGTGTCGGCAGCCAGTCAGGTGACGCCTGTGTGTATTTCCAGCGTATCCCAGTCCCCAGTGCTAGCGCTAGTCTTTGGCATAACTAGCAAATGGCTTTCCGCCACTTGTGCAAGACCCGTATGCTAATCTGCGTAATTCATCGCGTCTACAGCCTCGGCTTCTCAGCAAAGTACGAGGGTTGTCATAGTCTCCTTTGAGGGATATACACCTGATCCACTGATCATCTACTTTTTTCGTCCCACCGGAAAAATATGTTTTGCCAAACTCTGCGAAATACTCGTTGACTGCAATTATCATTTCATCATTTGATATAAATTTCTTCTTAGTAAGCCAAATTTTCAGGTTATGGAACAGTAAGAAGTCTCTTGGTGCTAATTCTGATGAATAGGACGGATGGGGAACCAATTCAAAGCCCAATCCGTGCACTTTCACCATTGTTATCGCTGTTGTGTAGGGTGGTGCATTATCCTGGCGAAAGAGCACTTTTTTTTTTTTTGCATGCCAATCTTGGTCATTTTTCAGCCAACGCAAGCTTCAAACGATCCAACTGTACAGTCCCAAGAAAAAAATTTAATAAGCAATACATGTCAGATCAGGTGAAAGGAGACTGCGCCAAGAGGTACAAGGCTTGACGCTAAAGGAAGCTTTCCAGTATACGTAAGTGGTAACATCGAATGGAAACCTATAAGAGAAATCGAACACTCAAGTGTTTCCGTGTCGAAGGAACCAGCTGATGGAAATATCCCGAACGGCTATTAAAGAAGGTCAGCTTCGACTTAGAACGGTATATAAGCAAGAGATTCTGGAAGAGGGTTCAGAGAGGGAGAGCAGTAGTGGCTGCTTTGAAGAGACACCGTGTAGCTACGATAGGCAGCAGCAGCAGCAGCAGCAGCAGCAGCAGCAGCAGATTGATGCAGAAGTAATATTCTCAGCGAGGAGTCGGTGATCAGATCTGGTGACACGCACATCAACTGCAAGATAAGTAATCATTATCTATTCCGGAGAATAGCTTTGAACATAGACGATCTGTCTTTGTCTCAAGGAATAGATAGCGTTTGTGGTTTCGTAATTAACAAGAACAATTCACGTAATAGTAATTGTCTCTTGTAAGCTTAGGCGAATGACCTGTTGATAAGAATAAATTGAGTCTGATATTTATTAAAGAAGAGTTTAGGAACTGGCACCTCTTTTATAAAATATGGTTCAAATAGCTCTGAGCACTATGTGACTTAACATCTGAGGTCATCAGTCCCCTAGAACTTAGAACTACTTAAACCTAACTAACCTAAGGACATCATACACATCCATGCCCGAGGCAGGATTCGAACTTGCGACCGTAGCGGTCGCGCTGTTCCAGACTGAAGCGCCCAGAGCCGCTCGGCCACAGCGGTCGGCCCTCTTTTATAAGTTATCAAAGAGATAATAAATTAATAACTTAAATACTGAAATCTTCAGCATACCCATCCTGCTATTAATCCTAACAGATTACCACTGCAACCAATAACCACAGTTCTACCTCGAAGAGCTTTCTCCCTCTCATCTCCGACAGCAAAGGTGGACACCCCAACAACCCTCAGATTGTCGCCAACGTTCCTGTTGCGCTACAAAACAGTGTTGGGACGCGATACAAAACGAAACATAATAGGGTCTAGTTATGGTTCTGCACTTTTCCAAGTAATCTCTGAGGATTATTCCTTGGATATCACAAAAAAAAAGTGGTCATCAGCTTACCAGCTGACAAAATGGTCTTTTCCTTCTTCGGCTCACTTTCAGCAGCTTTTGTCCATTGTTTAGAATGCCATTTTGACTCTGGTGTGTAATCATGGATCCAGGTTTCATCAAGTCACAAATTGGCGCAAAAAAGTCTGATTATACATCGCCAAACATTGAGTTGAAACGTGCAGGATGCGCGATTGGTCAGCTGTGAGAAATCGCGGCACCCATCTCGCACACACCTTCATTATAGCCAATTCTCCGGGCACGATATTACGCACTCGCTCAGTTGGGATGCCTACAGTTTCAGCAGCCGTACAGATTTTTATTCGGCGGTCTTGCGTTACAGCATTTGTCAATGGTTTCCTTTATGGTGACCACAGCTAGACCACCGGAGTGCGCTTCGTCATAGGCGCTTGTCCGACTACGTTTAAATTCATTAATCTAAAAGTAAATGGTCTTCAGTGGTGGTGCAGAGTCCGCGTGAACTTCATGAAATTCTGTTTCGATTCCTGCGCCAGTCTAACGTGCCAAATGAAAATGTTTAGTAACAGAAGGAAACACGGTTTTCTCCATTTTCAATCGCAGTAGGAACACAGACCAATTCAGACGGCTGTCAGTAATGAACTGTACGCTTTACAATGTTTAAATTCTTTATGCGATCCTTGGAATAATCAAGCATACCAACCATGAAAGCGCGACAAAAATGTTCCATTCTTTCATGGAAACTTGCTACGCTTATCAAACCACCCTCGCATATTTAACGGTTGTGGAAAAGTGGCCATTATAGCATTCTTGTTGTGTGGAAGTGGTTTCGTATGTCTGTGAAGAGAGATTGCTCTTTTATACAGCAGACTGAAGCAATAATCCGTTTTCACTAACTTTATCAAGTAATTAGACAAAATTTGTCATAAATTCCATTTTATTTACATACTGCAGTGCCAAATTTAAAATATACTGCACAGAGAAATCAAGACGTCGAAATTTTCAAATCATAATTTGCACAACTTCCTTATACTTCGTTTGAATAGAAACAAGACAAGAAAAAACAAAACAAAAACAATACAAACGGGTAACCTAGATCTGTGTGTTCGTACTATCGATCAGTCTGTGTCCAGTGTGGGAGCTCGTGTTATTACTATTTTTTCTAGATACCTTACATTCTCTTTCACAAATAGATGCAACCAGTCAACAAAATACCATACACGCGCTAATACATATTGATCAGAACACGAACAATATTTTCCTCCAATAGGCGTCCGTAATGGTAGGAGCTTTGGGGTAAGAAGTGGTATTTGCCAACACCCCGCCCACCCCTGCCCTCCTACGCCACTGGAATATGGTTGCCGTACAGAGTTTTTATTCCTTACAGAATTCCCAAACACCATGGGTAATCACCAATTCTGTGCAATATAATAATTTTTTGAGTAATCTATTAAATTAATACAGCATGATACATATCAAACTTGGCTCAATCATTTAATTAAATATAGCAATTTTTGAGTCTTCTTCTCGCCCCCAGCGCCCATATTTCCTTCAATATTAATTTTTGGAAACTATAGTTCGCGCAGACCAAGTTGTCCCGGATCAGTGGCTGATTGGAGCAACGTATTCCCAGTCACGGGCTCTCCCATCAGCCACCGCGTGTGCTGATGGGTTAATGAGTATCCCAAAGCCTGCGTTAGGCTGGAGCGCGACAGTTTGGTTTTGAGTTGCCGAGGCCTGCGAATGTGAACACAATGTTGTAATTGTGAATGCAGATTTCGATTAATAGTGCATAGGTCAAATTAGCAGAGTAGTATCTGCATATTCAATATGTCCGTATATTTTCATCATTACTTTCGAGCCATTTGATCTTCATCCTTGTATGAGGAGACACAAGGTTTGTAAGAACACACCTCGAATACTGCTTGCTCTACAAATAATGTCGAGCTTATTTACTTGCTGCAGCACTGTAGGCCAGAATAATTTCCATTCAAGGCTTGAAACCAGTAATAAAAATAAAATTAATTAACGTACTTTCAAGGAGTTTAATAGATGTGCACAATCAGTGAACTTTAACTAAAAGAAAAACTTGCAATTTGCTTCCTTAAGTACTACTTCACAATGTCGGTAATGTATTCACACATAGGCTTCTTCCGGCGTTACTGTTATGACTGAAGCTTTAAATTTCCCTCCTGCCATTTTTGCTTTGTGACGTCACAGTGGCAGCTGAGATGGCAGCGCTATCCCGCGGACTTACGGCGTACTAGTCACTTTGTCCCTAGCGACCTCGGTAGATGTGTTGTCTTGGTTGGCAATCGGCGCAATGAAAGAAGCGCGTTGGGATCAACAGAATGCTACGGTTGTGTCGACAGTCTCTTGTAATTGAGAAAGTGTAGAAAACCTACGTGGTGCGAATTAATTGTGTTCCTGTCATCGTCTTTGGACGTTGTAAATTTATGAACTGTAAAACTAAATGGGTTCAGCGGACGATATTTTGAAAGAAATGCACTGTTGCGAATTGTACATCTAGTTGCGAAGTAAATTGTGTCCCTCCTTTTGGGACCAGTTAACAAGAAAATTTTAGATATATTACTGATCACCGCCTCCCAACTGCCGTGTGGGAGATTTCTGTGCCAGTTTATTGTACACCGCGTTTTATACTTCGCGGTTCGGTATACAGTGGCCTAATGAACTTGGAGCCAATAGGAGCTTCACCTTCTGCGGTATTTATCGTTTGTCACTGTGCGGCTTGTTTAAAGACGTGTTTTTCTCAAAAACAGATTTTATGACATAATTATGTGTGCTGTGTTGTGTTGTTGACAGAAGTGCGTAGTAACCATTAACCGGACGCGACTACACAATGAAACAGCCACAGTAATGTGCAGAATCCGACGGCTTAAACGAAAACTTTTTCATATAATCTTCATTGACTGTATTTAACAACTAAATTAATTGTGTGTTGAAACAACTAAATTAACTGTGTGTCGAGAAAAGAAAACAAAATTAACAATGTTTGGTGATCCTCACGTACTTTACTTGAAATACCAGGTGAGCTTTGTAATTGTTAACTAATCCTGTAGTTTTGCCATAGATTTGATTTTTTTTGTTACAGTAATTAGAATTTACATTTCGAGATTAATGGTTGGATTAAAGTATCAGACTTATATCGCAGTTTAAAATGTCGTATATCATTTAGAACCTTTAAAGTGAGACAGGCATCAGTAAGTGGGATTAGGCGTTTTAAGTTTGATTACACGATTAAACCGAAGAACTTATTTATCATACTAAACCTTTGTTCTGTTAGTTCTTTCAGCACTGAATGACACCATGCCAAGGCAGTGTTTTGGAAATAATTTAGTTTCATTTCGACTTGTATTTTTTGCGACGTTAAAAAAAAAATCATCATCGAAGTCGTACAGTTTGCGTAATGTCATACAATGTGCTATAATTCCGTAATTATGGCTCGTATACTCCGTTTATCCAAAGGATGTAGAAATAACTTACAACTTAGCATTACAGATTTCTATGTAGTGCACACTGCGCCGGCATAGTACAAGAAATGGAGAAAAAATAGACTTTAGTGTTGAGACATATCTCGTTGCATAATTGCCTCATTTATACTCAGAGAATGTGGTGGAATGTATTATTAAATCATGATTTGGATTTGTGGTAGATCATATGGAAATTCCTGTTTTCTTTTGGATAGGGTATTTTAGTTACCATCTTGACTGCTGATTGAGGTTGCATTATATTCCTCAGTGTTTTTTTGGTTAGGGGTTCAGTTTTATCTGTTCTGTGTATAGTAACAATGAAATGTTGCCAATATCCTGTGATTTATTGTATACTTTTCAGCAGGTACAAAAACAGAATTTTTGCAGTTTTGTGCACAAGCTTTTTTGACTTATGGTGGCTTATGGTGACTTGTGTTTTGTTTCAGGTTAGGGAGAAGGAATTAGGCCTGGAACGCGATCTTGAAGAATCACGGCCTTTGTCTGATGGCTCATCATATGAACATCAGTTGGCTGTTCGTATGCGGGACAAAGCAACGAAGTTGCAGGTACCTTTAAAAATCTTAAGCTTTTTTCTTCAAGTATTAGATTAATTTTTCTTACTGAAATAGTCGTGAAACTTCTTGATAAGGGTGGGTATGCTGTTGTTTTAAAAGATGTAACTGATGCTGGTTTATAAATCAGTAACCATAACATATTGTGCTTAACGTTTTAATTGCTTTAACTGTCACATCTTGGTGAATTATTGTATATTGCATAATTGTGTTTGTATGGATTTGCGTTACCGTACATGCCACATTATGACATGTAGTACATAAAGATGAAAAATAGTGTTATTAGAGGGAGACCTTTCCTGGGACGTTGTGTGTTAACGCACAAAAGTGCACCGAGTGACCATAAAGTCACAGAAATTGCACTGTATGAACTCTGTGGTGTCAGGCTAAAAGCTTGTGAGCATAATGTTTCTACGTCAATGGTGAGTTGCTGATGTGTCATGGGAGAGAACTGAATTTGAGGTGGGCATTATTGTATTATGGACCTGCAAGGTGCAGCATTGTGTAGATATTGCACAGGAGTTACCTGTGCAAAGCATGCTGCGTTTGTTATAAAATTATTTTCTGTTTTTAAAGTTCCTGTCTTTTTTATTGTGAAAATATTTTTATCAAACAAATAAGAAATTATATACTATGTGACAATTAGTTTAGAATATAAAGTGATCATAGAATAGATGAGGAATGTGTAAAGACAGACATCTGGAAATGATGTTTCAATAGACATGGTTAAAGCTGGAGCTGAAGTAATATCAATGTAGCTTGCAATGCAAAGCCTTTCTTAATTTTCATTATATTATCATAGAACTTCTGTTACCAAAGTCTCAAGAAATCTATGCAGATTCAAAAGGCTAAAGTATAGATCAGGACCAGCAGCAGGCATGGCAGTGCGTATCTACTGGTCATAGGTTGGCGAGATGTCTATTTTGCTTAGCCAGTCGGATGATTCTTCATCATACCCAATTAGAGCGAAAAGAGAGTTAATGTATTTCTAGCACCAGAATTGAAACATTTGTTTTGTTTGCTGTTTTTTGGTGTATTAGTGAGTTTCGAGACAAATATTTTTTGATTATGACAGTGGGCTGACATTGGTGCATATCACATGCATTAAATGCAAGACACGAAAATGTGTACAATTGGTGGTGAAATGACTACACAATGGATCTGCACAAACACACTGAGTAAGTGGATCAGTGTTTTTTTAATTAAATTGTGGGAGAAGTCAGGTGGATCAGTGTTTATTCATAAAAGTCACATGTTGGATATATTAATAAACACTGATTCACCTACCTCCTCCCATGATTTAATTAAAAAACACTGATCCATTTAAGTACACTATCCTAGCCTTTGACACTAATAGTCTAAGAAGGGGTGGAGGGTGCCAGGTTGAAGAACATTAAAAAGAAAGGGCAGTTCGCTCAGACACTGGGATGAGAGGGAGCCACCACAATTTTGTAGATACAACACTCTCGCATATTTTGTACATCAAGAGTTGTGATGAAATGTTGCTCCAGAATCTTAGATTTATAACTATACTACCCAGAGAATATGAGCTACTAAGAAATATCCTATTAAAAGAAACTTACAGGAGTCATCAACAAATGTTGTTCAGAGGTTTGGTTGATGACTAAGAGTTTCAATTTTGTGGTTTCTTATCCACCTCTGTAGGATAACACCATGAATTATATTTTAAACTTCAGTGACAGAAGAAATCTTTCCAATCCAGGATTTAATAACTTGCCATTCTATTTTCTTATTCTGCTCAGTGAATTGAATTGGTGCTGTAAGAAGTCTACAGCACAATTTGACTAAAAGAGGGGATTGATTGATTGACATGATGTATTCTGAGAAAACAAAGAATAGTCAGTTTGGTAATGGAGGCAAGTGTGTGTGTGTGGTAAAAAATTATAGAGGGAGATAAAGGCTCGAGTGCAGTAACCATGTGCAAACGGATGTAGGTTGCAGTAGGGCTCAAATGGATTTTGGTTGCAGTAGCTACACAGAGATGTGAAGACGTACACAGGATAGACTTGTATGGAGAGTTGCATCAAACTAGTCTTTGGACTGAAGTCTACGATCCACTTTTGAATTTTAGGTGTTGTAAGTAAATTAGACAGGCAGTATTAGTGTAAGTAATGGTTTGGATATTTAGTGTCATGTGGAACAAAGTTAGCCTATCAGGAGAGTGCATCGGTTAAGTGATATCTCGAAAGTTGCACCAATTTTATGCGGTCTTTGAATATATCCCCTTTTTTGTAGTATACTGTGTTACACATAAGTTCAGTGACCATGCATCTTTTGTTTTTCAGCAGCAGAGACCATTAACACGCTACCTGCCAATTCGTAGTGAGTCTTTAAATTTACGGGCACACATTGAATCTGCAGGCCATCAGATAGAATTATGCCCACATGTTATTCTTGATGCCACATCTTGCCGTGGTCCTCTACATAAGATGGGATCCAAATTCCATCACTGGAACAAGCGGTGGTTTGTTTTTGATAGAGTTAAGAGGACTCTTATGTACTATGGTGACAGATCAGAAAAGAAACCTCGAGGGGGAACTTACTTTCAGGTAAGTAATGTTACTTTCGTGCTATTAATATTTTTAATGGTTTGTCTGAAATATTTATTTTTTGTTGCATTGGGATACATTTTCATCGTTCTTTGTGATTCACACTCACAGAACATTCATCTGAAAGCAAATTTGATTTCATTTTTATCTCTCTTTTTTAAGGATATTTTCCTGCATGTCTTGCTAAATGACATGGTTGATTAAAAATAGTGTGAAAAGATCGTTCGAATGAAAATTAAAGATTAAAAGTAAAGTAAAGATACCAGATTAAATCTCTTTTTGTTGCCTGTTACCTAATATGTATCATATTTTAGGCTCAGTTGCTACATATTCTGGCTCTTAAATCCCCCAACACCATACCACTTGAAATAATGTAGCATGGGGGGGGGGGGGGTGGAAATGTAAAAGGAAGGGGAGTGTATTATAATCAGTTACAAAGAATGGAGTATAAAGGCTGAGCAGCTTCTGATTAGCCACATATTTCAAGCTGGGGTACAGAACGACACCATAGGACGGGGTGGACAACTGGGAATTAGTGATCTGGAGTGATGTACAGGATGATTCAAAAAGAATACCACAACTTTAGGAATTTAAAACTCTGCAACGACAAAAGGCAGAGCTAAGCACTATCTGTCGGCGAATTAAGGGAGCTATAAAGTTTCATTTAGTTGTACATTTGTTTGCTTGAGGCGCTGTTGACTAGGCGTCAGCGTCAGTTGATGCTAAGATGGCGACCGCTCAACAGAAAGCTTTTTGTGTTATTGAGTACGGCAGAAGTGAATCGACGACAGTTGTTCAGCATGCATTTCGAACGAAGTATGGTGTTAAACCTCCTGATAGGTGGTGTATTAAACGTTGGTATAAACAGTTTACAGAGAATGGGTGTTTGTGCAAAGGGAAAAGTTCTGGACGGCCGAGAACGAGTGATGAAAATGTAGCACGCATCCAGCAAGCATTTGTTTGCAGCCCAGGAAAATCGACTCGCAGAGCTAGCAGAGAGCTGCAAATTCCACAATCAACTGTATGGAGAGTCCTATGAAAAAGGCTAGTTACGAAACCTGAACGTCAACTACCCGAGGAGATGGATCGGCCGCCAGGCAGCCCGTGACAGAGCACTTCATCACTGGCCTCCAAGAAGCCCTGATCTTACCCCCTGCGATTTTTTATTATGGGGGTATGTTAAGGATATGGTGTTTCGGCCACCTCTCCCAGCCACCATTGATGATTTGAAATGAGAAATAACAGCAGCTATCCAAACTGTTATGCCTGATATGCTACAGAGAGTGTGGAACGAGTTGGAGTATCGGGTTGATATTGCTCGTGTGTCTGGAGGGGGCCATATTGAACATCTCTGAACTTGTTTTTGAGTGAAAAAAAACCTTTTTAAATACTCTTTGTAATGATGTATAACAGAAGGTTATATTATGTTTCTTTCATTAAATACACATTTTTAAAGTTGTGGTATTCTTTTTGAATCACCCTGTATTATGGTATACCCTGTGGCAATCCGATGGAAAGGTTTGGGTTTGGTGAATGCCTGGAGAATGTTAACTGTTATCATTTATAGTGCCAACAGCGGAGTATACAAATACCATTTACCGCATTGTGTACTACATACAATGAAGGAGCAGTTTGGAGACAATGACTGACTGTATCAGCATGACCATGACAGTGTCATAAAGCTGCATCTGTGAGGCAACGTTTGTGGACAATAATGTTCCTGAAATGGACAGGACTGACGAGAGTCCCAACCTGTGAACCCATTGGAACACCTTTTGGAAAGTTAGACTATCGATTTAGTTCCAAACTCCAGTGTCCAACATCACTACCTTCTCTGGTTTTGGCTCATGAAGAAGAATGGGCTGCCATTCCTCCAGAGACATTCAGACACCTCATTGGAAGTGTCCCCACCAGTGCTCAAGCCATCATAATGGTGAAGGGTGGTTCACCCCGTACTGATGTCTACTGATAGGTGTCCACATACTTTTGATTAGATAGTATATGTGCTGAGAAGGTTCTTGTTGACTAATTTTTGTTGTAAAGATTTTCTGAAATTGAAATTGCAGAATTGGTTGTGAAATCTGTGGGAGGGAATGTTAATTAAAATAAATATTTGATTAAACATCCTTTAATATGACAAAATCATTTTTACATTACAACTGATTTGGTGAAAGAAGTCCATGGTAGCTACAGATTCAGCAAATATGGTTATACCCAAATGGAAGAAAAATTTGTGCATCTGCATCTCAGTGCCATATGCATGAGAGAGAGAGAGAGAGAGAGAGAGAGAGAGAGAGAGAGAGAATTGTATTTTCTTTGGGGGGTGGGATGTGTTGTATCAGTATTGTGATAAATCTGTTTTAAGATAAAATTTTATGATTCCAGATTAAAACAAAATAATAAAGTAATAAACTAATAAATTAGTTCAAAATTAAAATAAATCATATGTATTATTGTGTATGTTGGTACAAAAATGTAATAATCATCACTTTGTTTATTTTTTAGTCAATAGAAGAGGTTTATGTTGACCACATGAACTCTGTTAAATCTCCAAGTCCACATCTAACATTTGTTGTCAAGACTCATGAAAGAACATATTATCTGATGGCTCCCAGTCCAGAGGCAATGCGTATATGGGTGGACGTCATATTTACAGGTGCTGAAGGTTATCAGGAATTTGAACATGGGTCATAGATAAACTATGCATCCATTTTCTTTCTTACTATCTGTGGTTCAGAGCTTGCCAGTTATGGAGCATAGCCTCTGTCCTGAAAGATGCCCTCCTCCCATTTTCTTTTTGCCCATGAGAGCTGTGGTGTTATGAGACTGAGGGAGAAGGGATTGTATTTTTAATAAGACTTGAAATATTATTCTTTTATAGAGAAGATTAATATTTGCATACCCCTGCTGTAGCTTTTGAGAAATCAAACTTTGCCAAACTATTTTAACTGATTATACAAAAGTCATGTCAATAGATTGTCGCACAAGTCAGGCACTTTGAAAAAGAGCTTTGATAGATCTGATATATTTCATATAAAATATGTAGTAAGTGTGCTTAAGTCTGTTACTTGCTAATTGTGGCATAGATGAATTTTGGAGAATTGTTCCATTTGTAATTATTATGTAAGAACTGAAAATGTATGTAATATTGTGAAATATACTTTCATCAGAAAGATTCTGTCATAAACAAGTGTATATGCAAACATGTAATTTCTTATATAACATAGAAGTATGTACAATGTACCACCTAATATCATTTTTTCTAATGAATAAAATTTTTCCCACTTGTGTGATGTGCTCACATTGTTAAATATAGTGATGATGACTCACTTTGCATCTGGATAAGAAGAATGGATGTAACAAAAATGCTAGCAGCTTAATTTTTGAATCAACGTGTGTATAGTGGGGAATCAGTGGTAAAGAAATGCAGATGGTGTCACGATTTTCACTGGGCAGCAGATTTTTGTTTCTCACAGCTGCCAATGTGTGGATAGTACTTTATAAAATTTGGCTTGAAATAGCTGAAATTATTTTTGTAAAAATGAAATGCCTTTATCTTCTACACTGACAATTATCTTTCCTTTATAACATGTGACTATTGTGAAACAAATGTTTTGCATACATTTCAGATTATTTTTAATTTGTTGAACATCTAATGCTACTTTGTCATGTACTGTCAAGATACTGTTGCTTATTACATTGGGGTACTGTATAAAAGCAGCCACAACTGCTGCTTTTCAATTTTGAGAATGTTTTTGTAGCAAGTAAATAAATACATAATCAATTATTAATTGTTTTATTCATTTGTAATGCAAACAGGAAACTTCCACACATCTTCCCATTCAACTGCCTTTTTAAATTAATAACTTGATGCTCAGTGGAAGCATACTAAAACATGTGACAATTTAGTGTTAATGTTCAGTTTCACCAACTGCGACATGGTCGCGTATACAGACAGTGATCCAATACTGTCAAATGTTTTTTATTTCAGTCTTTGATCACAATATGAATTCTTTAGACAATGATTGGTTTCAGTCCATAATGCCCATCCTCAGATCTATAATATACAAATATATACACCTAGTGAGCAGTGTGTCTTTCAACATAATACAGCAATATATATCACAATATACTATCATACAACCAGGGAGATATATAGAAGATACGGTAAAACATACCTTTTTGCACCATGACCTAAAGTGATAAGACCATAATAGCATCTTCAAAACCTATAAATATAATCAGCATGGCATCGTCATATGGATCTAAAATAAGGTGTAGAATAGGCTGCCTCGTCCACACAGTCATTATTGCAACTAGCTACTGAAGTACAGTAGCTACCAGAAATCTGTTTGCCTACATCATCGCTAGATGTTGCTACTGTCAGCGTAGATGTAGTCATCATTTAGGCGAAAAACATAGTCTGATAAAAACACATTACGTAAAATACATGCAGCAGACTTTTAAAATTGATAACTATCATAGAAACTAAATTGTGATACATTAAAAGACGAATACAGTTACCGATATAAAATTATTAAAAGGAAATATATGAATAGGACTGATCCTTTTTATGGTGAATTTACGGTCAACAATTAATATACGTATTACATTGCCTGTAGCAACCTATAAATTGCCTATGAAAGATAAAATGTCTATATGACAGCTGAAAAACGACATTTCAATGATCAGCAGCCTTTGTTGGGTCGGCCCCCATGATGTTATCAAACAAAGCAAAGTAGGCGTTGGGCGCCTACGATAACCAAATAATGCATCGCGTATGTATACCTAGCCTTACTTGATGATTTATGCTGAGAATAGTAGGCATTTGCCTTACTTCCATACAATAATTGCACTAATCCTGTAGCTGATTATGTCCTACCTACTCATTGAATGTATAATCAAACTATATAATTTTATAATATGTTGTTGAAAAGTTTCCTGTGGGAGATATATCACGTTGTATGTAAAGCCCTCTAGTGGTTAAGTTCTTAAGATCAGTCCACGCCTAAATAACATCCTGGGGGCCGACTCAACAGAGGCTGCTGATCATTGATATGTCGTTTTTCAGCTGTCATATAGACATTTTATCTTTCATAGGCAATTTATACGTTGCTACAGGCAATGTAATACGTATATTAATTGTTGACCGTAAATTCACCATAAAAAGGATCAGTCCTATTCATATATTTCCTTTTAATAATTTTAAATGGGTAACTGTATTCGTCTTTTAATGTATCACATTTTAGTTTCTATGATAGTTATCAATTTTAAAAGTCTGCTACATGTATTTTACATAATGTGTTTTTATCAGACTATGTTTTTTGCCTAAATGATGACTACATCTACGCTGACAGTAGCAACATCTAGCAATGATGTAGGCAAACAGATTTCTGGTAGCTACTGTACTTCAGTAGCTAGTTGCAATAATGACTGTGTGGATGAGGCAGCCTATTCTACACCTTATTTTAGATCCATATGACGATGCCATGCTGATTATATTTATAGGTTTTGAAGATGACTCACTTTGCATCTGGATAAGAAGAATGGATGTAACAAAAATGCTAGCAGCTTAATTTTTGAATCAACGTGTGTATAGTGGGGAATCAGTGGTAAAGAAATGCAGATGGTGTCACGATTTTCACTGGGCAGCAGATTTTTGTTTCTCACAGCTGCCAATGGTCTTATCACTTTAGGTCATGGTGCAAAAAGGTATGTTTTACTGTATCTTCTGTATATCTCCCTGGTTGTATGATAGTATATTGTGATATGTATTGCTGTATTATGTTGAAAGACACACTGCTCACTAGGTGTATATAATTGTGTATTATAGATCTGAGGATGGTCATTGCGGACTGAAACCGGTCATCGTCTGAAGAATTCATATTGTGATCAAAGACTGAAATAAAAAACATTTGAATGTTCAGTTCCTGAAATGGAAGCCTACAAATATGTTCTATGAAACTTCAGGTTTGAATGTTCAGTTTCTGAAATGGAAGCCTACAAATATGTTCTCTGAAACTTCAGGAAATAAAGTGCTACCATTATGTGGCCTTCAGATTAGGTATAACAACAACAGCCTTGACACTAAAGGGCATCCAACCTGCTGAAAGATGCACAACTGGAGCAGAGTTAAACAGACATAGAAATATGATTTGATCACCAAATGTTTACTTATATTAATAATTATTTCATTCCTGTTTTCTGCAGAAATGACAGTTTGAACTGCATCTCACATCTGTCTCAATTTGTCATACTGTTGAAGCATTCTGCTTGATCCTCCAAATGTGCTTGTCTTTCAGTTGTGTACACTTATTGCAAGTTTACATGCCAACCTCCAGTCACCGTATTCAGCCACTCCAAAACCAGCACAGCAAGCGAAGAAGGTTTGAGATGCTAAGAAACATTAAAAGAAACTTACAGGAACCATCAATGGACGTGGTTACATGATTTTGCGTGTTTATCAAAAATATTTGCATATTTTTAATTCTGTATTATCCTTAGCTGTTTCTTATGGGTAGTATCTTTGATTGGATTTTAAACCATAATGATAGTAAAGAGCTTTTCATCTCCAGGATTTAAAAACTTGCCATCCAATATTTCCTCATTTTTTGCAGTGTACTGTGTTTATCACAATTTTGGCTTAATGATATATCTGAGGTTCTTGTATCAGAAGTAAGATTCACTCACGCCCTTCCTTTTTAACCTTCCCCAACCTATCCCCCTCTTCTTCCTGAGGAAGGAACTATTCATTCCCAAAGATAGGATAGTGTATGTTCTAAATTTGTGTCTTGGCTGTATAGAAACATTGCCTACTTGAAGGTGGGTACTGGCTGTCATATCTGGGTTCCTTCCAGAGCCCACTCTTTAAGAACAGTTAAATTCATCATTTGGATTTGCAGAACACTATTTTTCCCGAGTACCCAAACATGTTTCAGCACCACTGTGCAATCATCAGTGGGTTTCCATTTTATTTAATCTGTAATGTGAACATTTTTACTAAATGATTACAAAATTATGTGGATCTTTAGTTCAAACAATAGTTTGTTTCTTTTTGTTAATATGAGGGCTATCCACAAAGTACATTACGTTTTGGAATTAAAAATAAATAAAGTATTGGAAATTTTTTTTATTATATACAGATGAAAGCCACACTTAAATACTACTTTTCTACATAGTTGCCATTTAAATGATGGCACTTATCGTAGAGATGGGCGAGCTTTGAAATTCCTTCATTGTAAAATTTGGCCGCCTGCGCCTTCAACCACGTGGTTACCTCTTCTTGAAGCTGTGCGTCGTCATCAAAACGCTGCATAGCCAACCACTTCTTCATTGCTGGGAATAAGTGGAAGTCGCTCGGTGCCAGGTCGGGACTGTACGGCGGATGAGGAAACAACTCCAACTTAAAAGATTGAACTTCACGAGTGGCATTTGCCGTGTGGGCCCGGGCGTTGTCGTGAATCTGCAAGATCTTTGAGCCAAACTTTCCCCTGCGCTTGTTTTGTATTGCTCTTCTGAGGTTGTGCAGAGTTTGGCAATACCTTTGAGAGTTTATTGTAGTGCCTCTTTCCAGGAAATCCACAAAAATCGTATTTCTAAAAGGTTACTGATTAACCACGTGGTTGAAGGCGCAGGCGGCCGAATTTTACGACGAAGGAATTTCCAAGCTCATCCATAGCTACGATAAGTGCCTCAATTTAAATGGCAACTATGTAGAAAAGTAGTATTTAAGTGTGGCTTTCATCTGTATATAATAAAAAAAAATTCCAATATTTTATTTATTTTTAATTCCAAAAGTAATGTACTTTGTGAATAGCCCTCGTACTTTTACACTTGCTGTGCATGATTTTTCAGGACCACTTGTGTATTATTTGTTACAGGCAGCTTGTCATCTGCAACCAAATGATGTTGATGAGAATGTTTGTTGGGGTTAACCTATCAGCTAAACAAAATTTAATTTGTCGTGATATTTCGTGCCTATATTCATTTTTACTGACATTTACATTTGGGTAGCCCTTTTATTCTCAGCATCATGGTAAGGTGTCATGATGCACATGCAAATATAACACGTATTCTCATGAGTAAGGTCGTAAAATCACTTTGCACTTTACCGAAACACAGTGTAATTGTGGTTGTTGTGTGTCCCAGCCCAGTCAGTGTTCATTTGTTCACCACAGAGTTCTGTGCCAATTTTGAATTTGGGGAAATAACAGAGAGGAAAGGCATGCATACAGAAAGTAATGAAAGAAAAACAGGAGAAACAAAACAGAATAATTAACGACACACACACACCCACTAAAAATAATCACAACCAACCATACAAATTCCATGACAATCATTTACCAAACTGACATAGATCTTACCAAACAAGAAAGGAGCCTACTAGAAAAAGGATCAAAGCACAACATTAACACAAACATATCACACAAAACAACAGAAAACCTCATAACGGAATCAGAAAACATTATAAAGGAACAAGAAGGACTGAGCACACCAAAATACGAACTTGACAAGAGAATTAGTAGCTGCAGAAATAACACAGATAATCAGAACACACAAATCCACAATTATTTCTACTCATAAAACATCAGAGGAAATCACAGCCAACAGATGAGCAGACAGAGGGAATATTACTGTAATTACGTATGAAAAAGAATACATAGAGAAAACACTAGATTTTATCGGAGACAACAACATCACAAAACTGAACAGTGATACAAAAGCAAGGTACCAGAAAAACATTCAACATACACTGAAAAACATCAAAAAACATTCTCAAGAGGCCAGGTAAAGATGATGACACAGAAAAATCCAAAAGCACCCACCCTAAATCCCTGCCAAAGGTTTACTTGGATAATATCCCACTAAGGCCCATCAATAACTTCCGAAATGCTCCATCCTACCACACACCACACACACACACACACACACACACACACACACACACACACACACACACACACACTACTACAAAAATTGCACACTTTTGATAACAACAGGAACCTGGAAAACTCAAAGGAATTAATCAACAGAATCAAAATATTAACTTCACATTAGAAACAGAAAGTAACAACACACTACATTTTCTAGATCTCATCATACACACAACTTCACAATAGTCAGGAAACTGACAACCACAAGCACCACCATTCACAACCCTCATATCATTTGATGTCACATCAATGTGCACTTGTATTCGAATAAATGAAACAATCAACATCATCACACAATAATTAAAACAACAAGGAAACACACGGGATACACGCTTCAGTGAAATAACAACCATACTCAAAACCATAAACCGAGCGGGGTGGCGCAGTGGTTAGACATTGGACTCGCATTCGGGAGGATGACGGTTCAATCCTGCCATCCTGATTTAGGTTTTCCATGATTTCCCTAAATCACTCCAGGCAAATGCCGGGATGGTTCCTCTGAAAGGGCACAGCCGACTTCCTTCCCTAATCCGATGAGACCGATGACCACGCTGTCTGGTCTCCTTCCCCAAACCAACCAACCAACCAACCAACCAAAACCATAACATCACAAAATTGTTTTGTGTTCAACAAAGAATTTTATTCTCAACATGAAGGACTGCCAATGGGATCACCAATTAGTGGGCTCATAGCTAACATATTTAAGAAGAACCTGGAGAACATGATCTTTGGACACATAATAACACCAAAAAACTACAGTTATATACTTGTACCATTACGTCGATGACATAATATGCCCGCTTGATGAACCACATACACACGTAGAACAGCTACACAATAAAATAAATATCTTACACCCAAATATTAACTTCACATTAGAAACAGAAAGTAACAACACACTACATTTTCTAGATCTCATCATACATAAAACAAACAACACACAACTTCACAATATTCAGGAAACTGACAACCACAAGCACCACCATTCACAACCTATCGAACCACCCACTGACACATAAGCAAGAAAACTTAAGATTCATGCTCCACAGATTAAACAGAACACCCATAAACAAACAGAACGACACACAAGAACTAAGCACAATAAAATGAATAGCAATAGAAAATGGTTATGATATCTATTTGGTAGACAAGTTAAATAAAAAAATATGCAAACAGTACAAAAATGAACATATTGTCACGCAACACAGAACAACACAAACAATGACCACACACAAGACACAACAGAGCAGCAACACACACACACACAAAACGAAATGGTACATACTCATCTACAATAACAAGATTGTTCACAGAATAGGCAACATGTGTTAGAAACAGAGACTCCAAATAGGATACAGGACAGAGAACACAACATAGAAAAAGGTCGGAACACAAGAAACATCCACGGATAAATTTAACAGATCAGGAATATATGAACTCACATGCAATGATTTCAAAACAGTGTACATAGGACAAAAATGCAGAAACTTCTAAACAAAATATACAGAACACCTCAGAGCTGTAAAAAGCAACAGCTCCATACCACATTTGCTGACCATCTTATAGCCCACAATCACCATCCAACAACAATAGAAACAGATATAAGAATACTAAAGCCCAGCCACAGCCTATACAGCATACTGTCTGTTCCCACTGATGCTGGTGCAGTGCTGCTGAAACATGTTTGGGGACTTGGTAAAAACTGTGTTTTGCATAACTGGCAGACCTCACATCCTATAAAGAACAATTAAAGCATGTAGTCCAATTATCATTAAGTTCCTTCTTGTAACTAATCATTTTCAAATATCCCATACATTTATCATAATAATAAAGTGATTGCCAACTAGTTGTTTACGGGGTAATACTGTAACAACAAAAAATTAGAGACTGTTATTGGTCTTGCCTTTGGTTCTGTCCCTTCCCTTCCCAACATGTTCACTGTTACCACATTACTCTCCTACTGTGGTGCTGGTTATCACACAGTCAGCTGGAGAAAATGTTTGCAGCTGGTAACAGAACTTGTCATTCATTTTCAGTCTGTTTTACTTGTGTTTGTGGGGTATATCCACTTGACACTACAGAATGTGTGGAATTACTTGCCAAAGACTGATTCCTAAGAATAAAGTTAAGTGATCTGCTGCCATTTTCCACACATAAGCATCTGTGCTCTGTGGAGAAGGGAGATGATAATTTAATTTAGCTATACTGCCTTAACAAACATAGATAAAATAATAGCAGATGCCTTGAAAAGTCACAAAAACACTGTGGTGAAAGTTTGCACCAATGATAATAATGTGCAGATCAGAAAGAGGAAGACATATGTTTAACTAATACACAAACAATGGTCACTCCAGTTTGGAATATCAAAATGTAGGGGAAAGGTGGATTGCTATGTTTCATCAAGATGACAAGTTGCAGACTGACACAATTAAAAGACACTTACACATTAACTTTGGGCACAGCCTTCATCAGAGTGTATTATGGTCTGAACTGCTGGAGATGATGGGTGTCAGTTAGACCGTCAGCGAGAGCGCATCGCTAGCTCCTGCTACTACTAAGGCGAGTACACCGTTTGCTTCTTACATATTTTACAAACAGCAGCGACTTATTTTCAGTTATCTGTGTAATTACTAGTTTATTTTTGTAATTTCTTGCGTGTTCGAGTGCTTACTAGGTAGAACCTTTTATTTCAATAACAGTGTTTTTGTACTTATTTGCTGCGCTTAGCTTTTAAATAGTTTTTCTGGGAAAACCTAGCGTAGTTTTCGCGTCTCGTATTTCAGTGAGTGTTTCTTGATTATCAGAGTAGCTCATCAGAAGATTATCTTGGGAATTTGTCACCGTATAGAGTAGGGTAAACATAGTCATGTGTAGGGACTGTGGTTGTTGTGAGCGGACGCAAGGAGAATTGGCCACTCTTCGGGGACAGGTGGAGGCTTTGTCTGTTAGGCTCATCGAGCTCGAGGCGCAGGCGTCGGCTCGTAGTGGCGTTGGGGCAACTGTGGTGAGACCTATGCCTACTTCGGTGGCCTTGGAATCACATGGAACCCCTGATGTCGCTGCGTCTTCCGGCAGTGAGCATCTTACCGGTCAGCCATCACTCCAGGGTGAATGGCGGACAGTGGTGGGCTCGCGCGTGCCTGGCCGAAAGGCGAAGGTGGGATCTGGCCGCGTGGCGGCTGCCTTACCCCTTTCCAACAGGTACGGGGTGCTTCCTAGTGGTGATGACATCGTTTCCGAGCCACCACAGGATGCCTCGCCTGTTGGGCCAGTGGCCGATTCTCCGGCAAGGTCCCGACAGTCACAGAGGGCGGGCCTATTAGTTATAGGGAGCTCCAACGTTAGGCGGGTTATGGAGCCCCTCAGGAAAATAGCGGGTAGGTCGGGGAAGAATGCCAGTGTGCACTCGGTGTGCTTGCCGGGGGGTCTCGTCCGTAATGTGGAGGAGGCCCTTCCGGCAGCTATTGAACGCACTGGGTGTGACCGGCTGCAGATAGTAGCACATGTCGGAACGAATGACGCCTGCCGCTTGGGTTCTGAGGCCATCCTTGGTTCCTTCCGGCGGCTGGCTGATTTGGTGAAGACAACCAGCATCGCACGCGGAGTGCAAGCTGAGCTTAATATCTGCAGCATAGTGCCCAGAGTCGATCGCGGTCCTCTGGTTTGGAGCCGTGTGGAGGGTCTAAACCAGAGGCTCAGACGACTCTGCGACTATAATGGTTGCAAATTCATCGACCTCCGTTATTGGGTGGAGAACTGTAGGGCCCCCCTAGACAGGTCAGGCGTGCACTACACACCGGAAGCAGCTACTAGGGTAGCAGAGTACGTGTGGCGTGCACACGGGGGTTTTTTAGGTTAGAGGGACCCCCCCTTGGGCGAAACGATAAAATACCTGACGGCTTACCAGAGAGAACATTATCATCGTTGATAAAGAACGTCCGTCCTCAGAGACCAAAAACAGGAAAAGTTAACGTAATATTGGTAAACTGCAGGAGTATCCAGGGCAAGGTTCCTGAATTAGTATCTCTTATTGAAGGAAATAGTGCGCATATAGTATTAGGAACGGAAAGTTGGTTAAAACCGGAAGTGAACAGTAACGAAATCCTAGACACAGAATGGAATATATACCGCAAGGATAGGATAAACGCCAATGGTGGAGGAGTATTTATAGCAGTAAAGAATTCAATAATATCCAGTGAAGTTATTAGCGAATGCGAATGTGAAATAATCTGGGTTAAGTTAAGTATCAAAGGTGGGTCAGATATGATAGTCGGATGCTTCTATAGGCCACCTGCATCAGCAACCGTAGTAGTTGAGCGCCTCAGAGAGAACCTGCAGAACGTCGTGAAGAAGTTTCGTGATCATACTATTGTAATAGGGGGAGACTTCAATCTACCAGGTATAGAATGGGATAGTCACACAATCAGAACTGGAGCCAGGGACAGAGACTCTTGTGACATTATCCTGACTGCCTTGTCCGAGAATTACTTCGAGCAGATAGTTAGAGAACCAACTCGTGAAGCTAACGTTTTAGACCTCATAGCAACAAATAGACCGGAACTTTTCGACTCCGTGAATGTAGAAGAGGGTATCAGTGATCATAAGTCAGTGGTTGCATCAATGACTACAAGTGTAATAAGAAATGCCAAGAAAGGAAGGAAAATCTATTTGCTTAACAAGAGTGATAGGGCACAAATCGCAGAATATCTGAGTGACCACCATCAAACGTTCATTTCTGAGGAAGAGGATGTGGAACAAAAATGGAAAAAATTCAGAAACATCGTCCAGTACGCCTTAGATAAGTTCGTACCGACTAAGGTCCAAAGCGAGGGGAAAGATCCACCGTGGTATAACAATCATGTACGAAAGGTACTACGGAAACAAAGAAAGCTTCACCATAGGTTTAAGAGTAGTCGAATCATAGCTGATAAGGAAAAGCTGAACGAAGCGAAAAAGAGCGTAAAGAGAGCAATGAGAGAAGCATTCAACGAATTCGAACATAAAACATTGGCAAACAATCTAAACAAGAACCCTAAAAAGTTTTGGTCATATGTAAAATCGGTAAGCGGATCTAAATCCCCTATTCAGTCACTCGTTGACCACGATGGCACCGAAACAGAGGACGACCGAAGAAAGGCAGAAATACTGAATTCAGTGTTCCGAAACTGTTTCACTGCGGAAAATCGTAACACGGTCCCTGACTTCAGCCGTCGCACGGACGCCAAAATGGAAAATATTGAAATAAACGATATCGGAATTGAAAAACAACTGCTATCACTTAGTAGCGGAAAAGCATCCGGACCAGACGAGATACCCTTAAGATTCTACAGTGATTATGCTAAAGAACTTGCCCCCTTTCTATCAGCAATTTATCGTAGATCTCTGGAAGAACGTAAAGTACCTAGCGACTGGAAGAAAGCACAGGTCGTTCCCATTTTCAAGAAGGGTCATAAATCAGATGCGAATAATTATAGGCCTATTTCACTTACGTCAATCTGTTGTAGAATAATGGAACATGTTTTGTGTTCTCGTATTATGACGTTCTTAGATAATACAAATCTCCTTCATCATAACCAACATGGATTCCGCAAACAGAGATCATGTGAAACCCAGCTCGCCCTATTTGCCCAAGAAATTCACAGTGCCGTAGACACTGGCGAGCAGATTGATGCCGTATTCCTGGACTTCAGGAAGGCATTTGATACGGTTCCGCACTTACGTTTAGTGAAAAAAATACGTGCTTACGGAATATCGGACCAGGTTTGTGATTGGATTCAGGATTTCCTAGAAGAAAGAACACAACATGTCATTCTTAACGGTTCAAAATCTGCAGATGTAGAGGTAATTTCGGGAGTACCGCAAGGAAGCGTGATAGGACCTTTATTGTTTACAATATACATAAATGACTTAGTTGACAACATCGGTAGCTCCGTGAGGCTATTTGCAGATGACACGGTTGTCTACAAGAAAGTAGCAACATCAGAAGACTCGTACGTACTCCAGGAAGACCTGCAGAGGATTAATGAATGGTGCGACAGCTGGCAGCTTTCCCTAAATGTAGATAAATGTAATATAATGCGCATACATAGGGGCAGAAATCCATTCCAGTACGATTATGCCATAGGTGGTAAATCATTGGAAGCGGTAACGACCGTAAAATACTTAGGAGTTACTATCCGGAGCGATCTGAAGTGGAATGATCACATAAAACAAATAGTGGGAAAAGCAGGCGCCAGGTTGAGATTCATAGGAAGAATTCTAAGAAAATGTGACTCATCGACGAAAGAAGTAGCTTACAAAACGCTTGTTCGTCCGATTCTTGAGTATTGCTCATCAGTATGGGACCCTTACCAGGTTGGATTAATAGAAGAGATAGACATGATCCAGCGAAAAGCAGCGCGATTCGTCATGGGGACATTTAGTCAGCACGAGAGCGTTACGGAGATGCTGAAAAAGCTCCAGTGGCAGACACTTCAAGAAAGGCGTTACGCAATACGGAGAGGTTTATTATCGAAATTACGAGAGAGCACATTCCGGGAAGAGATGGGCAACATATTACTACCGCCCACATATATCTCGCGTAATGATCACAACGAAAAGATCCGAGAAATTAGAGCAAATACGGAGACTTACAAGCAGTCGTTCTTCCCACGCACAATTCGTGAATGGAACAGGGAAGGGGGGATCAGATAGTGGTACAATAAGTACCCTCCGCCACACACCGTAAGGTGGCTCGCGGAGTATAGATGTAGATGTAGATGTAGATGTGTACATGCGTGAGACGTACTTGTTTGTGTGAATGAATGTGTGCATGTTTCTCTTCTTTTTCTGATGACGGCTGTGGCTGGAAGCTAATCTGTAAGTGTCTTTTAATTGTGTCTGTCTGCAACTTAACATGTCATCTTCATGGTAAGTAGCACTCTATCTTTTCCTTACGTCATTAGGTAACACATTTAGATACATTTCAGCAGCAAACAGTGAATCATAAACAGTGAGTACTTATTTATTTATTTATTTACTTGAAGTACTTTGTCTTATGTTATCATTAGTAGCAGTTATTGGACATGCTGGATGCATGTGGATCATACTAATTGTTGTAAAGTTTTATTTTTACTTATTTCTTTATCCACCCATAGAAAATAAATATTGTGTGGATGTTGACCAAACGTATAAGGAAATTTGACATGAAAGCGTACAAGGAAAATAGTACATACAAGCATACATAAAGTAAGGCACACAAGATAGTACAAAGTGATCCATACATAGTAATACAAATTTATATACATGTATGCTTTTTTATAATATGGTCATAGTCTGGTCTTTATAAACCTATACTATTGCCCCTAAGCAGCAAATCTTTTTATGCACAATGATGATTCAGTGAAGTTTTACTTTGGATGACAGCTATCCATTCATTACATGAATACGGTGAAAATGTGGAGGGGCAAAAGACAGTATTTTCAGTTTTGGCTTTTTGTATACATAGTGCGAAAATGTTATTGGCCAACATAATCACTTACTAAGTAAGAGCATTGTCAAAGTAAAGTTTTCTTTTTTTTTTATTTCTGCTCTAAATTTATTCCTGTCTTATGAAAAGGAAAGTTGCTGCTCACCATATAGTGGAGATGCTGAGGCACAGATAGGCACAACAAAAAGACTATCACAAATAAGTTATTGGCCAACAAGGCCTTTTTTGCCACATTTCTCTACCTTGTTTGTTTATTGGATCTACCTTCATGCTACAAGCAGCTGTTGAAGTTACTGGTTTTTCTTGAAATGTGACTTTTGGACTTATAGTTTAGTGATACTATGATTCATCTCTCTTATTTTTACCAGATACCAATTGAAATAATTAAAAAGTTACTAACACAAAAATGGCAAGCAAATATGTGACTATGCCATTACCATGTTGCTGATGCTCAAAATAAATTCTTTTTGACCTGGAAGATTAGCTTAAGGAATTTACCAGCTGCCATGTGTACTTAACGATCAATCTCATAACAGCTCTTGGGAAACAACTCGTAATTTATGTGATTAGTCCAACGGCATTTAATAGGCACTTAGTAGCAAAGTAAGAAAGGAGAATTTAAAATATTTGCAGTGAACAGTTAAGTATGGGACTTTTCACAGCAGCCAATGACGATTCAACAACACTTATATATGTTCACTTTTGGCTCGAGTAGCAGTAACTACGCAATTCATGTTAAATTTTCAACCACTGTACATGTCCGTAAACTGCTATGACAATCCCACATGCATTGATAAAGAGAACATAAGCGAGTATGTTAAAATACACTGACCACATGACACTGTTTCATTTATTTCAGTGACTCAGAGGTTGCAATGTGAACAGCAGTGCAGAGGATTGCCTGTTCAAGTTAATTCTTGAATGTTTTTTTCCATTTGTTACTACTTTCTCTACAATATTGGCCATAAAGATAATCATAACAACATTACCATGCCATTCCATACCATTGAAACCATACCATATTATCCGTTTTCCAAGCTTTGTGGACTACGTGCAGTGTGAATTACATTGTTTTCTTTCATTTACTTTACAAATATTTGAGCATTCAGATGTGTGTACAGAGGACAATGATAACGAGATCCAACGAGCTCCACAGATGATCCATGAAAGGGTGAACCCACACTTGGAGTTAAAGAACAAATCATTTAACCTAAGGTTATGTTGGGAGAAAAATGCTGTAGAGCAGTTGGAATTAAGGATAAGAGACTATCTAATGAAACCAATGAAAAGAAAGAAACCACGACTGCACTGTGCATGTTGCTGTTAACATGAAGAGTTTATGCTGCAGGTACCTTTCAAATAGTGTTTGGTGATCTGTTTCAAGCAGACATAGCAACAGCTTGCAGAGCTGTCCATAAGGTATTGGCCTTATGAGAGAATTAAAGTCAACAGCAACTTCTCTTCATGCCTTTACGTTGTTACTTTATAAGGTCTTTGTGCTCAGTTATATCTCTATACTGGCCCAACACAATTTTCAGCAGCAAATCTTTCTTGTATTGAGAAAAGTTTGATGCTCCTTTTTCTGTTTACTTGCTCCCATGGTTATAGCATGACACCTTTGATAATATATACTGCGTATCCACGATGTAAAATAAATATCTGCGGTCGAAGCACAATAATCATGTTGACGGCTGATTTTAACTGTGTTGCCAAGCATGTTGTGTGCTATCTAAGGGCCTTATTACCCTAGGCCACCAGTGGTGCAGCCAACTGCGCCACCAGCGATGCAACAATCAGTCGTTCAGGCTGCGGTAGTTCGGCAGCTTTCGAGCAGTCTGTTTTCCTCACACACTTTTCTTCGATCTGAACCCTGAACATAGTTCACTTTCTGATCTTTAGTAGTGATGTTTATACAATCAGTGCTTAGAGTTGCACAAGAATTTTTAACAGCAGCCATGATCTAGGAACTTGGTTTTGTGTTACCATGGGATCCAATTCTTGACAGGTTCTAGGGAAAGCATATCTCAAAATATACCATGAAAACTGAAGAAAAGGCCCTCATCGGTATTTGTTAGTAACAGCATTTCTGCCCAGGACTCACAGCTTAGGATATTTACAAACTTTACACAGTTTTCCAGAGAAAAAAATTGTTGTTTCTTTCAATAGCATGAAGAAATTTTGAGGATAATTGAATTGCAGTCCTACAACCATAAATCAATATTTGTTTTATTTACTTCTGTAGGTCCTACATGAGAAAATGGTCTGCCAGACCATTTCGTGAGATACTTGGCCCAATCATGGTCAATGGACCACCTCAATGGACCACCCTGTATAAGGGGTGTGAACAATGTGAGATATTGAATGATAACATTGAAGAACATGGTGATGTCATGTACTTGTATGGGACAGCGTTATCAGCACCTAGCAGTTTGAAAGGAGCCTCCTTGTGGGTCTCCAGGTGGCTGGCTGGTCAAATCATGCAATATCCAGGTTTATGGGGCATTTGGGTGTCAAAATGGCGCAATGGACCAGAGAGGAGAGGCACACTTGTCGTCAAAGTGCACGTTGACCACATTTTACCACCACAATGGACGATCGTCAAATTGTGGACCACACACATTGTAACTCCCTGACATCTGCACTGCAACCTGACAACAAGTAATGGACTCCCTGCAACAGTCAGCATCATCCCATACCATTTGTCGGAGACTAGCAGCAGCTAGACCAGGTAATTAATGTTGTGTATGTAAGTTGTCATTAAAACCTCAACAAGTGGCTCTTTTGGACTGGTGCTGTGACCAGGAGGCATGGACCGCTGATGAATGGCACTGCATTGTGTTCAGCAGTGAATCATGGTTGTGTACTGTCTCGGATGACCCTAATCAGTGAATATGGCGGCAACCTGGGGAGATGACTAACTCTTCCAATGTTTTGGAAAGGCATAGTGGTGATGTCATGGTGTGGGGAGCTACTTGGTATGATTTAAGGTCACAGTTGGTAGTGAAGGAGGGAACTTGGATGGCTCAACTGTATTTCACAGACATCCTATGTCCTCATATGTTACCTGTTATGCTACTGTACTGTGGTGCCATTTTTTGTGGGATAATACCCGCGGTTCAGGGTGTGGGTTCCTGTTGTCATGTCCTAGTTTATGAGCCACGGGCAACGTATGAGTGGCCAAGTACGTGGTCCTGTCAGTCAGGATACCAGTTACTTTGGAATAAGGCTGCACATCTCGGACATATTCTGAGTCGTGGTTACCTTTGTGCTCAGACGGCAAAGACTACCAAATCCACCGGTTAGTCCCTCAGCCATTAGGGGTAAAACTCAATGGGACCCAGGGCAAGTAAGGCTAGCAACCTGCTTCCCTGGTACTTTAAATATGATGCTGGCAACAATCAGAGCAAAATGCCTCAGACCTTTGGAGGTGATGGAGTCCCACCTCTAATTGACAAACAGGGACTCCTAAAATACGACTCGGCAAACGAATGGTAACGAGATGGGGGAGTTATTAATATCAATGGGGGCTACTCTGGGAAGAACGTAGAGCTGGCAGAGGCTGCAAGTAAGATGGGGTTGGACGTTTTAGCTGTTAGTGACATTTGGTTAAGGGGTGAGAAAGAAGAGGAAGTGGGAGAATACAAGGTCTACCTGTCAGGAGTCAAAGCAGGAATAGCTCAATGGGGTGTAGGGCTTTACATCAGGAAATAAATGGAACCCAGCATAGTTGCAATAAGGTATGTAAATGAATGACTGATGTGGATAGATTTGACAGTGTCCAGTAAGAAAATTAGGATTGTGTCAGTATATTCGCATTGTGAAGGGACAGATCAAGATAAGATGGATAGTTTTTATGAGGCACTCAGTGATGTAGTTGCTAGAGTAAAGGACAAGGACAGTGTTCTGGTCATGGGTGATTTTAATGCCAGGATTGGAAATCGAACAGAAGGGTATGAAAAGGTTATGGGTAAATTTGGAGAGGATATGGAGGCCAACAGGAACGGGAAACAACTCTTGGATTTCTGTGCCAGTATGGGCTTGGTAACCACAAACTCCTGTTTTAAACATAAGAGCATTCACCGGTATACTTGGGAAGGCAGGTGAACCAGATCTGTCATTGACTATATAATAACAGATCAGGAATTCAGGAAGGCTGTGAGGGACACAAGTGTATTCAGGGGATTCTTTGATGACACTGATCACTATTTAATCTGCAGTGAAATTGGTATTGTGAGGCCAAAAGTGCAGGAGGTCAGGTCCATTTGTGGGAGGATAAGAGTGAAGAAACTTCAGGATAAGGAAATCAGGCACAAGTACATAACAGTGATCTCAGAAAGGTACCAGTTAGTTGAATGTAGTCAACTACAGTCATTGGAAAAGGAATGGACAAGGTACAGGGACACAGTACTAGAAGTGGCTAAAGATTGTCTTGGAACAGTAGTCTGTAAAGGTAGGAGGAAGCAAACAGCTTGGTGGAATGACACAGTCAAGGCAGCCTGTAAAAGGAAAAAGAAGGCATATCAAAAATGGTTACATACTAGAACTCAGGTAGACAGAGAAAGTTATGTTGAAGAAAGAAACAAAGGCAAACAGATAATTGCAGCATTCAAGAAGAAATCTTGGGAAGACTTTGGAAACAGGTTGGAGACTTTGGGTCAAGCTGCTGGAAAACCATTCTGGAGTGTAATTAGCAGTCTTCAAAAGGGAGGTAAGAAGGAAATGACAATTATTTTGGAGAGGTCAGGAAAACTGCTGGTGAATCCTGTTGATGCCTTGGGCAGACGGAGGGAATATTTTGAAGAGTTGCTCAATGTAGGAGAAAATACGATCAGTAATGTTTCAGATTTCAATGTAAATGGGATAGGAATGATGGAAATAGGATCACATTTGAGGAAGCGGAGAAAATGGTCAATAGATTGCAGTGCAATAAATTGGCTGGGGTGGATGAAAATAAGTCGGAACTCATTAAATACAGTGTAATGTCAGGTCTTAAATGGCTACACAGGATAACTGAAATGGCATGGGAGTCAGGACAGGTTCCATCAGACTAGACGAAAGCAGTAATCACACCAATCTTTAAACATGGAAACAGAAAAGATTGTAACAACTACAGAGGTATCTCTTTAATCAGCGTTGTGGGTAAAATCTTCTCAGGTATTGTTGAAAGGAAAGTGCGAGTATTAGTTGAGGACAAATTGGATGAAAATCAGTGTGGGTTTAGGCCTCTTAGAGCTGCGAAGAAACCATGGGTAACAGAAGAAATACTTCAGTTGATTGATGAAAGGAGGAAGTACAAACATGTTCTGCGAAAATCAGGAATACAGAAATACAAGTTGCTGAGGAATGAAGTAAATAGGAAGTGCAGGGAAGCTAAGACGAAATGGCTGCAGGAAAAATGCGAAGACATCCAAAAAGATATGATTGTTGGAAGGACAGACTCAGCATACAGGAAAGTCAAAACAACCTTTGGTGACATTAAAAGCAACGGTGGTAACATTAAGAGTGCAACGGGAATTCCACTGTTAAATGCAGAGGAGAGAGCAGATAGGTGGAAAGAATACATTTAAAGCCTCTATGAGGGTGAAGATGTGTCTGATGTGATAGAAGAAGAAACAGGAGTCAATTTAGAAGAGATAGGGGATCCAGTATTAGAATCGGAATTTAAAAGAGCTTTGGAGGACTTACGGTCAAATAAGGCAGAAGGGATAGATAACATTCCATCAGAATTTCTAAAATCATTGGGGGGAAGCGGCAACAAAACGACTATTCACATTGGTGTGTAGAATATAAGAGTCTGGCGACATACCATCTGACTTTCGGAAAAGCATCATCCACACAATTCCGAAGACAGCAAGAGCTGACAAGTGCGAGAATTATCACACAATCAGCTTAACAGCTCATGCATCGAAGCTGCTTACAAGAATAATATACAGAAGAATGGAAAAGAAAATTGAGAATGCGCTAGGTGACGATCAGTTTGGCTTTAAGAAAAGTAAAGGGACGAGAGAGGCGATTCTGACGTTACGGCTAATAATGGAAGCAAGGCTAAAGAAAAATCAAGACACTTTCACAGGATTTGTCGACCTGGAAAAAGCGTTCGACAATATAAAATGGTGCAAGCTGTTCGAGATTCTGAAAAAAGTAGGGGTAAGCTATAGGGAGAGACGGGTCATATACAATATGTACAACAACCAAGAGGGAATAATAAGAGTGGACGATCAAGAACGAAGTGCTCGTATTAAGAAGGGTGTAAGACAAGGCTGTAGCCTTTCGCCCCTACTCTTCAATCTGTACATCGAGGAAGCAATGATGGAAAGAAAAGAAAGGTTCAGGAGTGGAATTAAAATATAAGGTGAAAGGATATCAATGATATGATTCGCTGATGACATTGCTATCCTGAGTGGAAGTGAAGAAGAATTAAATGATCTGCTGAACGGAATGAACAGTCTAATGAGTACACAGTATGGTTTGAGAGTAAATCAGAGAAAGACGAAGGTAATGAGAAGTAGTAGAAATGAGAACAGCGAGAAACTTAACATCAGGATTGATGGTCATGAAGTCAATGAAGTTAAGGAATTCTGCTACCTAGGCAATAAAATAACCAATTACGGACAGAGCAAGGAGGACATCAAAAGCAGACTCACTATGGCAAAAAAGGCATTTCTGGCCAACAGAAGTCTACTAATATCAAATACCGGCCTTAATTTGAGGAAGAAATTTCTGAGGATGTACGTCTGGAGTACAGCATTGTATGGTAGTGAAACATGGACTGTGGGAAAACCGGAATAGAGGAGAATCGAAGCATTTGAGATGTGGTGCTATAGACGAATGTTGAAAATTAGGTGGACTGATAAGGTAAGGAATGAGGAGGTTCTACGCAGAATCGGAGAGGAAAGGAATATGTGGAAAACACTGATAAGGAGGAGGGACAGGATGATAGGACATCTGCTAAGACACGAGGGAATGACTTCCATGGTACTAGAGGGAGCTGTAGAGGGCAAAAACTGTAGAGGAAGACATAGATTGGAATACGTCAAGCAATTGAGGACGTAGGTTGCAAGTGCTACTCTGAGATGAAGAGGTTAGCACAGGAAAGGAATTCATGGCAGGCCGCATCAAACCAGTCAGTAGACTGATGACTAAAAAAAAAAAAAAAAGAGGTTGTCAGGACCAGATCTTTAGCTTACGTCAAATAATGGAGAAGTGTTATGAGTGGAACAGGGAGTTGTATCTATGCTTTATAGATCTAGAAAAGGCATATGACTGGGTTCCTAGGAGGAAGTTATTGTCTGTTGGCTCTGAGCACTATGGGACTTAACATCTGAGTCCCCTAGAACTTAGAACTACTTAAACCTAACTAACCTAAGGACATCACACACATCCATGCCCGAGGCAGGATTCGAACCTGCGACCGTAGCGGTCGCGTGGTTCCAGACTGAAGCACCTAGAACCGCTCGGCCACACCGGCCGGCCTTATTGTCTGTTCTACGAGATTATGGAATAGGAGGCAAACTTTGGCAAGCAATTAAAGGTCTTTACATAGATAGTCAGGCAGCAGTTAGAGTTGACGGTAAATTGAGTTCATGGTTCAGAGTAGTTTCAGGGGTAAGGCAAGGCTGCAACCTATCTCCACTGTTGTTCATATTATTTATGGATCATATGATGAAAACAATAGACTGTCTGGGTGAGATTAAGATACGTGAACACAAAATAAGCAGTCTCACATATACTGATGACTTAGTTGTGATGGCAGATTCGATTGAAAGTTTGCAAAGTAATATTTCAGAGCTAGATCAGAAATGTAAGGACTATGGTATGAAGATTAGCATCTCCAAAACGAAAGTAATGTCAGTAGGAAAGAGATATAAACGGATTGAGTGCCAAATAGGAGGAACAAAGTTAGAACAGGTGGACGGTTTCAAGTACTTGGATGAATATTCTCACACGATGGCAACATCGTGAAAGAACTGGAAGCCAGGTGTAGCAAAGCTAATGCAGTGAGCGCTCAGTTATGATCTACTCTCTTCTGCAAGAAGGAAGTCAGCACCAAGACTAAGTTATCCCTGCACTGTTCAATCTTTCGACCAACTTTGTCGTATGGGAGCGAAAGCTGGGTTGATTCAGGTTACCTTATCAATAAGGTTGAGGTTACGGATATGAAAGTAGCTAGGATGATTGCAGGTACTAGTAGATGGGAACAATGGCAGGAGGGTGTCCACAATGAAGAAAACAAAGAAAAACTGGGAATGAATTCTATAGATGTAGCAGTCAGGGCGAACAGGCTTAGATGGTGGGGTCATGTTACATGCTTGGGAGAAGCAAGGTTACCCAAGAGACTCATGTGTTCAGCAGTAGAGGGTAGGAGGAGTCGGGGTAGACCAAGGAGAAGGTACCTGGACTCAGTTAAGAATGATTTTGAAGTAATAGGCTTAACATCAGAAGAGGCACCAATGTTAGCACTGAATAGGGGATCATGGAGGAATTTTATAAGGGTGACTATGCTCCAGACTGAACGCTGAAAGGCATAATCAGTCTTAAATGATCATCCATAAGTGGCACTTCTCTTTGATAACTGTGTGTGTGAAGTTGAGATACTCCTGTGGCCAGCAAGATCCCCACATCTGTCCCTGACAGAATATGTGTGGGAGCAGCTCAGACATCAAGACTGTCACAGTGCTAGTATCCAGGATGTCAAGGACCAGCTACAACAGTTTGTGAGCAGCTAACATCAGGGGATCTTTATGGCACCTCACAGAACCAAATCAGTGCATGCACCCAGTGAGAGGGGGGCAATGTCATACTGATAAGTGAGCTCCTGCCAAGTGCTTTGTAAATTTTACTCCATTTTGTAATAGCTGAAATGACATCACTTACCTTCTCAAGCTGCGATGTTTCATTTGGTGCCCTCCTTCCATTCTGGATGCTTCGCTTTTTTTTGGTCACCCATTGTATATTGCCTATTGCCTATGAGACTGTTTGTACTATTTGTTATTTTTGTAGGATCATATATGTGAGGAAACAGGTTATTGTTACATAAGAGATTAAAGAATTGATTTTTCAGCTTACTAACAGTTACAAAAAGGATAGATTGCTACTCACTGTGAAGATGACACATTGAGTTGCAGACAGGTACAACGAAAAGACTGTTATACACACCGAGCTTTTGGACAAAGACTTCTTCAGAAAAGAAGAGACAGACACATTCACGTAAGCACCTCATGCTCACAACTGCTACCTATAGCCACTCCAGCCAGAATTGAATGACAGCAATAATCCAGAGCGTGGAGTGGGGCAGGGCAGGGAAGGGGGAGGAATAGCAGATGTGGGTGGGGAGGGTGCTGTCTGGTAGTGGGTACAGGGACTAGATTGTGGCAGAACAAGGTGAGGCTGGGCCAGCTGTGAAGGCAGTTGTGTCATGTACCAGCTCTTCTGCAATCATTACACATCTCTCTATATTGGCATGACTACCAACCAGCTGTCTACCAGGATGAATGACCACTGCCAAACTATGACAAGAGCAAAATGGACCACCCTGTGGCACAACATGCAGCTGAGCAAATTGTGCTTTATTTCAATGGCTGCTTCACAACCTGGGGGTCATCTGGACTGTACCCTCCACTGCTTTTCTGAATGGTGCAGATAGGAGTTAACCTTACAACACATTCTCCACTCCCAAAATTATCCTGGCTTCAGTCTACAGTTCCCATACCCTCTACTCAATAGTTTCCACCTTCTCTCTCATACATATCCTCCCAATTCGCATCCCCTCACTGTTATTGTACACTGCTCTGCCAATGCACATTTCTTCTTCCCCTTCTCCTTTTCTGTTACCCATTGCTGTCCCCACAGCCTCTCAGTGCTGCATCTGGAGCCTTGTCCTGTCGCAATCTAGTCCCTGAAGGCTCCACCACACAGTGCTCTTCTCTTCCCCCTGTCATCTCCCATCCTCATCCGTACCCTGCTTCTTCCATACCCCACTCCAGATTGCTGCGTTTGTTCAATTCAACTACTGCATTCTGATTCTGGCCAGAGAAGCTGGAGATAGCGGTTGTGTGTGCATGAGGTGTGTTTGCTTGTGTAAATGTGATTTCTTTTCTGGAGAGGGCTTTGGCTGAAAGCTGAACGTGTAACAGTCTTTTCATTGTGTCTGTACGCAACTCAATTTATCTTTTTTACTGTGCCACAGTCTGTGGCAGCTGAGTGGCTTCAGACGCCACAGACTGGTGGTCACATGTGTGTGCAAGTTGCACTTGCAAGAGAGAGAGAGAGAGAGAGAGAGAGAGAGAGAGAGAGAGAGAGAGAGAGAGAGAGAGATCTATTTTTGACAAAGTCCTTGTTGACTAAAAGCTTATTTTGTGACAGTCTTTTTGTTGCGCCTATCTGCAATTCAGTAAGGAGGTAAACTGTTCATGCATCAATACTGTGTTGCCTGTGCCCCATGTTTTTAGTTTTAAATTCTAAAAGTATTTTTTGTGGCTGTTAAAAATTAACAAGCAACATTTCCAGGACTATCTGTATGGGGTTAGGAATCTGTGTGAGGCTAGGAGCAATTACTTTATACTGTTTAATCCATTTTAGAAATGTGTTATATTACAGTTTTTTACTTAAATAATTATTTTCTGCTTTTCAGTCCTGTATGTGTCAAATTTTTCACTTGCTTTCAGACTTTTGATGAAATCACAGAGATATGTGGTATATTGCATGATTATTTAGTTTTTCTTCACCTAAGTCAAACAATACATCCCTTTCTCCTACGATTCTCATGAAAAGACCTCGAAAGTACAAAATTGTAGAGTAAAGATCTCATATAGGGACTTACTAGCAACTGTTCTTACCACGAAACATTCACAAGTGGAACAGGAAAAAGGGGAAATTGCAATGGTATACAAAGTACTATCCACCACACACCAGACACGAAAACAAGTTAATATTGCATTGTCATCCAGTTCGGAGCTATGTTGAAACTTTAAAGTCTCTAGCTCATCAGGAACTTCATTCAAAATCAATTGCAAAATTTGTACCGATCAAACAGACAAGAAACTGACCTAATAAAAAGTGTTAAGAAACCCAATATTTGTTTTGAAATTAAATCTTTTCAGTAATAAATTTGTTATACTTGCTGAAAATCACAGAGTTCACTGTGGCCGCAGGTGGCACATTTCCTTCTCTACGTTTAGTTTCTGCACTTGTTTCTCCATCTTTTTGTTCGTGTTGTCACTTGGTCAACAATACACCTGCTATTCTGCATAAGTGATAATGCTTAATAATGTTCTAACATGTACATAGGAAATGCCTGAATTATAATTTTTGGTGCCGTACTGGAATTTTGCTGGTCATACATTCATAACATTTTTGTTTGAAAATTACATAGACAACAATGAGTACACTGCAGTCACATGACATTTCAAACATGAAAAACATGCAGTCTCTGATGTTACTTTCATTTCCACATCTTTCTGACATGGAAAAGAAAGCAGACCCAAGTATGCTTTGGCGAACTGGACAGAAAAAATTATTCCTTTGGTTGCAAACTGTGCACTGGTGGGAAAGAAGTCAAAGCACTTGGAGCACCACAGTAAACCAAAAAACACGTACATCTAAGGTTTTCACTTGCTGTTACCATTAGGTATTTACATAAAATTGTGATTGATACCATTGTTTTATTTAAATAGGAAATACACTGAGATGACAGAAGCCATGGGATACCACCTAACATCACATCAGACATCCTCTTGTCCGGTGTAGTGCAGCAACTTGACATGGCATGGACTCAACAACTTGTTGGAAGTCCCATGTAGAAACACTGTGCTTTGCTGCCTTTGCAGCCATCAATAATTAGAAAAGGGTTACTGTTGCAGGATTTTGTGCATGAACTCACCTCTCAATTATGTCCCATAAATGTTTGATGGCATTCATGTTGGGTGATCAGGGTGGCCAAATCATTCACTTGAATTGTCCAGAATGTTCTTCAAACGAGTTGTGAACAATTGTGGCATGGTGACAAGGCGCTCTTTGTTTGGGATCATGAATGGCTGTAAATTGTCTCCAAGTATCAGAACACAACAATTTCCAGTCAATGATTGGTTCAACTGGACAAGAGGACCCAGTCCATTCCATTTAAACACAGCACACATGTTTATGGAGCCACCACCGGTTTGCACAGTACCTTGTTGACAACTTAGGTCCATGGCTTCATGGGGTATGCACCACACTCACTCAAACCCTATCATCAGCTCTTACCAACTGAAATTGGAACTCATCTGACCAGGCTATGGTTTTCCAGTTATGTAGGGTATAACCGACACCAGGAGAGGCATTGTAGGTGACATCGTGCTGTTAACAAAAGCACTTGCATCAGTTATCCACTGCCATATCCAATTAAAGCAAACTTCACCTCACTGCTCTAATGGATAAGCTCGTCGTACATCCCACATTGATTTCTTCAGTTATTTCATGCAGTGTTGCTTGTCTGTTAGCACTGACATCTCAAAGCAAATGCCACTGCTCATAGTTGTTAAGTGAAGGCCATCGTCCACTGTGTTATCCTTGGTAAAAAGTAACATCTGGAATTTGGTATGCTCAGCACACTCTTGACAATGTGGATCTCCAAATATAGAATTAGGGAATTTTCATGTGAGTCACCTGAGTACAAATGACGGCCCTACTAATGCATTGCCCTATTTTACCTTGTGTAAGTGATACTACGACCGTTTGTATATGTGCATATTGCTATCCCATGACTTTTGTCACCTCAGTGTAGTCTCAACATTAATAACTATACACATGAAATGCTAATCTGTTCAATTTTCACTTTTGTTTACTGCAAATAAGCACATTATCTGAAACAAACTGAGGAAATCAAACTAGAAGGCACAAAAATAAAGTACAGCAGTACTATTATGAGTTCAACATCAAAACAAACTGCACTCCACTCTTGAAGCAACCCTTCAACTTCACAATATGTAAACTAAAATATGGTTGGCAAAGTGTGCAAACCTCTGTACCACAAGAGGTTAAAAAGTATCGAGCTCAGAAATTGTTCCTAAGACACAACTAGGAGCTGGTAGGGCATTGTGACATTGTTTGAACAGGCATGTCCAAGCTGCCGACATCACAGCACCAAGTGCACGAAAGCAACATTTGTGCACAGTATAAATATGATTCCGTGGAGGAGAACAGGTCTGCGGTAGTAAGGAGACACTACACCCGTATTGCTTGTCACCCAGTCTCAGACGTAGAACAGTTGTTAGCCTCAGCATGCCACCACTGCTAAATAAATTCTGAGGAATAGTTAGGAGGCTTATATCGGCACAAGCTGAGTTAAGACATAGAATTAGCTAAGGAGGTCATAGCATTGGAGTAGTGCCTACAGTAGAGTTTCATTATCATGAGTCCGTTCTGACCAATTTCCATCCTGCTTCCTTGAAATTTACACAAATTTCTGCACTTCGAGATACTTTCAGCGTGGAGGCAAGCTGCTGATGGAGTACTACAATCAGCTCACAATACTTTCTTTTGTTGACTGAGGTAAGGTCCCCCTGTCATCTGTAAGGTATCCTATCCTCTCATGACATGATAAAATCAGTAATGAAATTTATCACAGATACTACTATGCCATTTCACATAGTAGAGCAGCCATCATTTAATGATCTTGTACGTTTGTGTTTGCCAAAGTCTCTCAGCTTTGTCAAGGAAAACTGTATGCAAAATATTAAATAAGGAATTTGAGAAAATTAAAAATCCAAGGTGAAACTGAGAAGGTGGATGTGATGGCAGCTACCACCGGTGTATAGACTCCAGGAAAAATGTACTCTCATAAATCTCTCCTTTTTCTGATTATATAATTTTGTATTTTATTTATTTACTTGCTGTATTTTATAATTTAATGTGGTAGTCAACACAGTTCCCAGTAGCTTTGCTTGTGTTTTCAAGGCCTATTGATTGATTTTTCAACCACATTAAGTTATTGTGTTTTAAGAGCTTCATTGAAAAACTGTTCACTGGCTTGATCCATACACATTGAAAAGTCATGTAGACATATGAAAGGAAGGCATACTAAGATGCTCTGGTGAAGGAAGTAAGTAACACATAGTTAGAATGTTACATACAGAGTAAAGTATGTAGCACCACAGACAATGACTCAGACTTTTGTAAGGCTTTTAGATTGCTCGAGAGGCAAAATATTACTGATGAACAAGAAGACAATAAGAAAATTGATGATAATTATGATGATTCAGAATTTGTAAATGCCTTCAATATATTAGAATCAGTGAGTGAAACTTTAAGTGTTGAATAAGAGATACTATTTCCCCCTCACCACTGTTGTGCAAGCCATACTGAATTTGATCACCGTGAAAGATTATGAACAAGCACTTGAAAATATAAAATTCAAAAGTTTCCAGGAACTCCATGGCAAAGTTCTCCACACTTTGGAATGAACAGAATCACAATAAATGTCCCTTTGAGGTAACAGAAAACCCACATCCCAATGCATTTTGACAGTTGTATCCAAAATCCAGAAGGTTATTTGGACTATGCAATGTCACTGAACGAAAGTTGTGCAAGTATGATAGTGCATGGTAAAGCCCTGTCAAAATAACCATGAAACACAGATCTATAGACTAGAAAAATGAACTAACTTCTTACCCATGAGTATTATATGCCTTAAATAGCCATTCACCAAACTATTTAATATCAGATTATACCCATGTTTTTGTTATGAAAATCACCGGATATCTATTATTTGCGTACATATCTAGTTATAAAAAATTTGAATTACTTTAAGACAGTAAACATAAAATCAAAAAGAAAAAGATGAAGTTGGGGGGGGGGGGGGGGGGGGGGGGGGGAAGGTCAGGCAGACATTGTTGGCTGTAACAACCTCTGGAATTTTAAATGTCTCATGCAAGCTACAAGTATATATGAAAGTTGTGTGAGGGTATGTATCAAAACAGAGGGCAGATATAACAATTTAGCAAAAAATGTGTATAAATCTTTATTCATGTACAGATCATTTATTTGATTATGTCAAAGATTAGAAGAGTTTAGATACTTGTCAACAGATGAAGATGTTTAAGGGAAAGTTCCTTGTAGATGCAGAAGTTGATGAGATTTTTTGAAATCTTTGAGGTGAGTGATGCTTTTGGTGTGGAATGGCACCATGTTAGACATTCTTTTTATGCTTTGTGTTGTGCAACAGTAAAGATGCTTTGATACTAAAACAATTGAAATATTAAAAGTTGGACTTTAAACATAAACTAATAACATAACTTGCATAGCTTAAGGAAGACTACTGATAACAATGCAAGTTTTTGCCTGAGTATGAAAGCTGTCTGACAAAATAAAAAACAAATAATAAGGAAAACAGAGGTGGAAGGGGGAGCACCAACTTATAAAGCTATTAATATTTGTCTGTTTTACAGAACACAAAAAAAACTATTTCTGTGCCTATGAATTTAACCAAAACGGCCTTGCTGTGCTGGTACTGCGAACGGCTGAAAGCAAGGGGAAACTACAGCCGTAAATATTCATGAGGACATGCAGCTTTACTGTATGATTAAATGATGATGGCGTCCTCTTGGGTAAAATATTCAGGAGGTAAAATAGTCGTCCCCCATTCGGATCTCCGGGCGGGGACTACTCAAGAGGACGTCGTTATCAGGAGAAAGAAAACTGGCGTTCTACGGATCGGAGCGTGGAATGTCAGATCCCTTAATCGGGCAGGTAGATTAGAAAATTTAAAAAGGGAAATGGATAGGTTAAAGTTAGATATAGTGGGAATTAGTGAAGTTCGGTGGCAGGAGGAACAAGACTTTTGGTCAGGTGATTACAGGGTTATAAATACAAAATCAAATAGGGGTAATGCAGGAGTAGGTTTAATAATGAATAAAAAAATAGGAGTGCGGGTTAGCTACTACAAACAGCATAGTGAATGCATTATTGTGGCCAAGATAGACACGAAGCCCATGCCTACTACAGTAGTACAAGATTATATGCCAACTAGCTCTGCAGATGATGAAGAAATTGATGAAATGTATGACGAGATAAAAGAAATTATTCAGATAGTGAAGGGAGACGAAAATTTAATAGTCATGGGTAACTGGAATTCGTCAGTAGGAAAAGGGAGAGAAGGAAACATAGTAGGTGAATATGGATTGGGGGGAAGAAATGAAAGAGGAAGCCGCCTTGTAGAATTTTGCACAGAGCATAACTTAATCATAGCTAACACTTGGTTCAAGAATCATAAAAGAAGGTTGTATACCTGGAAGAATCCTGGAGATACTAAAAGGTATCAGATAGATTATATAATGGTAAGACAGAGATTTAGGAACCAGGTTTTAAATTGTAAGACATTTCCAGGGGCAGATGTGGATTCTGACCACAATCTATTGGTTATGAACTGCAGATTGAAACTGAAGAAACTGCAAAAAGGTGGGAATTTAATGAGATGGGACCTGGATAAACTGAAAGAACCAGAGGTTGTACAGAGTTTCAGGGAGAGCATAAGGGAACAATTGACAGGAATGGGGGAAAGAAATACAGTAGAAGAAGAATGGGTAGCTCTGAGGGATGAAGTAGTGAAGGCAGCAGAGGATCAAGTAGGTAAAAAGACGTGGGCTAATAGAAATCCTTGGGTAGCAGAAGAAATATTGAATTTAATTGATGAAAGGAGAAAATATAAAAATGCAGTAAATGAAGCAGGCAAAAAGGAATACAAACGTCTCAAAAATGAGATCGACAGGAAGTGCAAAATGGCTAAGCAGGGATGGCTAGAGGACAAATGTAAGGATGTAGAGGCTTGTCTCACTAGGGGTAAGATAGATACTGCCTACAGGAAAATTAAAGAGACCTTTGGAGAGAAGAGAACCACTTGTATGAATATCAAGAGCTCAGATGGCAACCCAGTTCTAAGCAAAGAAGGGAAGGCAGAAAGGTGGAAGGAGTATATAGAGGGTTTATACAAGGGCGATGTACTTGAGGACAATATTATGGAAATGGAAGAGGATGTAGATGGAGATGAAATGGGAGATAAGATACTGCATGAAGAGTTTGACAGAGCACTGAAAGACCTGAGTCGAAACAAGGCCCCGGGAGTAGACAACATTCCATTAGAACTACTGATGGCCTTGGGAGAGCCAGTCATGACAAAACTCTACCATCTGGTGAGCAAGATGTATGAGACAGGCGAAATACCCACAGACTTCAAGAAGAATATAATAATTCCAATCCCAAAGAAAGCAAGTGTTGACAGATGTGAAAATTACCGAACTATCAGTTTAATAAGTCACAGCTGCAAAATACTAACCCGAATTCTTTACAGACGAATGGAAAAACTGGTAGAAGGGGACCTTGGGGAAGATCGGTTCGGATTCCGTAGAAATGTTGGAACACGTGAGGCAATACTAACCTTACGACTTATCTTAGAAGAAAGATTAAGAAAAGGCAAACCTACGTTTCTAGCATTTGTAGACTTAGAGAAAGCTTTTGACAACGTTAACTGGAATACTCTCTTTCAAATTCTGAAGGTGGCAGGGGTAAAATACAGGGAGCGAAAGGCTATTTACAATTTGTACAGAAACCAGATGGCAGTTATAAGAGTCGAGGGGCATGAAAGGGAAGCAGTGGTTGGGAAAGGAGTGAGGCAGGGTTGTAGCCTCTCCCCGATGTTATTCAATCTGTATATTGAGCAAGCAGTAAAGGAAACAAAAGAAAAATTCGGAATAGGTATTAAAATTCATGGAGAAGAAAAAAAAACTTTGAGGTTCGCCGATGACATTGTAATTGTGTCAGAGACAGCAAAGGACTTGGAAGAGCAGTTGAACAGAATGGACAGTGTCTTGAAAGGAGGATATAAGATGAACATCAACAAAAGCAAAACGAGGATAATGGAATGTAGTCAAATTAAATCGGGTGATGCTGAGGGGATTAGATTAGGAAATGAGACACTTAAAGTAGTAAAGGAGTTTTGCTATTTAGGGAGTAAAATAACTGATGATGGTCGAAGTAGAGAGGATATAAAATGTAGACTGGCAATGGCAAGGAAATCGTTTCTGAAGAAGAGAAATTTGTTAACATCGAGTATAGATTTAAGTGTCAGGAAGTCGTTTCTGTAAGTATTTGTATGAAGTTTAGCCATGTATGGAAGTGAAACATGGACGATAAATAGTTTGGACAATAAGAGAATAGAAGCTTTCGAAATGTGGTGCTACAGAAGAATGCTGAAGATAAGGTGGGTAGATCATCTAACTAATGAGGAGGTATTGAATACGATTGGGGAGAAGAGAAGTTTGTGGCACAACTTGACTAGAAGAAGGGTTCGGTTGGTAGGACATGTTTGGAGGCATCAAGGGATCACAAATTTAGCATTGGAGGGCAGCGTGGAGGGTAAAAATCGTTGAGGGAGACCAAGAGATGAATACACTAAGCAGATTCAGAAGGATGTAGGTTGCAGTAGGTACTGGGAGATGAAGAAGCTTGCACAGGATAGAGTAGCATGGAGAGCTGCATCAAACCAGTCTCAGGACTGAAGACCACAACAACAACAACAACATGAATTTAAAACAAATGGCTCTCTCTACATAAGAAAACCTTTCACCAATTAATTGTATACGTACTTCCAACATATTCTCAGTATTCTTTTTTACTAATAACATGACATAAAACCAAACAAGATTAAACATGAATCTCAGTACTCTATTAACCATGAGTACCATGCACTGCTTTTACTTGTTGTATAAAAAATAATTTCCTTGTTGAATAGAATGCTTTGTTTTATAAATCGTTTAAAAATGAGCTGTGCTCGTAAAAGATTTCCATTAGAATTTTGAAAAAAAAAAAAAATAAGAAATATGAATCACAAACTATACTCACGTACAATGTTCGATGAATGTGAGAAGTGTGTAACAATGAAAAATACAGGTTGTAAAATACTTCTCATTGAAAACAAGATGGTGCATTATTCAGGTATATCTGTAAATACTCAAACTAATATTTGGAACAATCAGCTGTTTTCAGTCCTGAACGTTTTTCAGCTGTTTTTAATACTATGAAAGTAATTACTAACATCATGCCTTGTAAAACATATGAATATTTAAACCTGTCATGCTTCTAAAGAAAATGAGAAATAACTCTCTTAATCAATAAATATTAGCTCTTAATAACTGAATCAACTTAATTAAAGTCCTTGTTAGAACACTTTCAAGCCTCAGATGAAAATTTTTGTAGCCTCATTTATGTGAAATACCACTTTTGTCATCTGTCAGTGCACTAGTGAGGAAAAGACAAACAAACTTCCCCAATCACAAAATATAAATAAATAAATAAATGAAAGCTGTACTTAACTATTTGTGTCTTAAGTGTCAATATTTTGAATGTATATAAAAACTTTTCTATAAATATAGCTCTCACTACATTATCATATGTACATCTTATTCTTTCTTTAAAAGCTCAGCTTGCTCTTAATTTAAAAGAAATGATATTAATCAATTAATGGTCTTGTGACCAAAGATGTACTACACTGTGCATACAACTACATGCCAGAAAAATTTTATTAAGTCATGTTGTCATATAACTGAAGAATAATACACTTGTTCTTTCTGTCAGTGAATAACCGCAGGCATGTTACATATTGTGCAGTATGCCTTTTTATCTTATGCGCAAGAGTTTTCTTTGTAGCTGTAACTTATTATTTCTATGAATCTCGTTGACATAACAAAATTTTACTTAGAACAGTTATTTCTCAGAGAGGGTATATTATGTCACACAGTCTCAAGTGTCTGTCCAACATTGTGTGACGGGATGTATAATGAAGCAAGCCCTTAGAACACCTTCTTTTACCATTAACAAACAAATCGATACCATTCCATTTTGCTCACATTATGACTACATTTCCAAATTTAGACCAAAACGGGTGTACAAAAAAACACAAACAACTTTGTCAGTGCAAGAAGATATAATTGCCACCAGAATTAGACCAATTTTATCACATAATAGAAAAATGCCATACCTCTGTATTTACATTCAGAGGAAAAGTAGAATGGGTTATAACTTTATTTAAATGTTTATTGATGCATGCAAACTAATGCCATTATGTCGCAACTGTATTTGTATTTCTAACTCACAGCCATTACACAATGATTAATATATCAATTAATGACCAAATTTGACTAGCTTAATTCAAGACATAAAAATGGCAGTTCTTCTTATGTTTTTAGTTATCTGCTTTGTTATAAGAACTAAATAAAACAGACCAAACAATCATATAGCTCCAAGAATCAAAGTTATTTAAACAAAACTGTTGAATAGACTAGTAAATGTGGCCTCACCCACATGTTGGAAAGCATCTGTTTTTGTGTGCAAAGAAAGGGAAAATGCTTCGTCAGTCAGTCAGAGACGGATGTCAGTAGTGGCAGCTAGCAGCTTGTTATGCTTTGTCACTTGGCGGTGTTGCATAACAAACTGTTTTTTCATAAATCGTGGCTGATATACAGCAGTAATGAGGAGATGACATGGCTTTTGGAAATAAACAAATAGAAAATATCTTGTGTTCAGTTTAATAATTAATCGACCCACCACCTAACTTTTGAAAATGACTGAAGAAATTGCAGGCAGATTGGTGAGTATCCAAAGTCAAATTCTTAAACTGAATGCATTTCTCTTGTCAGCACATAAACAGGTGTGCTGTTGTCATTGTCAGAAGAGCTAATCAGCAATCTAATACTTTTTATGTATTAGAGGGGTTTAAAGCTCTATATTATGTTCCAAAAAACATTTATTTAAAACTTGGTGCATTGCTTAAAGAATGTCATGATATTCACATGAGTGAGGGTTTGGATTATCAACAGTTCACTTGATGCCATTCTTGCTTATTTTTATTTACTTAGCACCCACTTTATAGTATCGATGTAGTAGAACTTGTCAAAATATAGGACCATATAACATATTACATACCCTGGTGTCCAAAATTAAAGCAACAAACCGAAACTTTGCAAGGTTGCATTTATTTTGCCACAAAACAATATATTCAGGTGATAGTAAAGTAGAAACAATATAAAGAATACAGAATCTAAACAACTGCAACATGCATAACGTTACACAAAAATGCTCTTTGTTTTTTCCAACTTACCCTATGTATACACACATTCCGACAACTGGTTAATGTATTCAGTATTGGGTGTGACCAACTGTGGCATAAATACAGGCCTGACAGACAAAGGGGTGTGCTGTCATCAATTTCATATGTAGAGGCAATAATGCCCTTTCTTCCTGCAACACTTCTCGCAAGTCTTGGAGAGTGGTTGGCGGATGCTGACACGATGCAGCCCATGTCCCTGGTGCATCCCAGATGTGCTCTATGGGATTCAAACTGAGAGAGTGAGCAGACTATGCCATGCATGCAGTATCTTTCATTTCCAAGAAAATATCAACCACACATGCTCTGTGAGGTCGACCATTATCATACAGCAATAAGTCTGGGACCACAGCAACTCCCAACAACCACACATGAGGTCCCAAGATCTCATCAAGATACCTGACACCAGTTATACCTTGCCAATTTAACCATTCAGTTTCATAAAGTAGTGTTGCAAGTGGTCAAATAATCCTTGTCCACACCATTAGGGATCATCCTTGATGTACGAGGGCAGTTCAATAAGTAATGCAACACATTTTTTTTCTCGGCCAATTTTGGTTGAAAAAACCGGAAACTTCTTGTAGAATATGTTCAAACATTCCCGCTTCGTCTCGTATAGTTTCATTGACTTCCGACAGGTGGCAGCGCTGTACGGAGCTGTTAAAATGGCTTCTGTACCGGATGTGCCTTGCAAACAACGGGCAGTGATCGAGTTCCTTTTGGCGGAAAACCAGGGCATCTCAGATATTCATAGGCGCTTACAGAATGTCTACAGTGATCTGGCAGTGGACAAAATCACGGTGAGTCGTTGGGCAAAGTGTGTGTCATCATCGCCGCAAGGTCAAGCTAGACTGCCTGATCTCCCGCGTGCGGGCCGGCCGTGCACAGCTGTGACTCCTGCAATGGCAGAGCGTGCAAACACACTCGTTCGAGATGATCGACGGATCACCATGAAACAATTCAGTGCTCAACTTGACATCTCTGTTGGTAGTGCTGTCACAATTGTTCACCAGTTGGGTCCCTCGTTGTCTAACCCAACACCATAAAGAGCAAAGGAGAACCATCTGTGCGGAATTGCTTGCTCGTCATGTGGCTGAGGGTGACAATTTCTTGTCAAAGATTGTTACAGGCGATGAAACTTGGGTTCATCACTTCGAACCTGAAACAAAACGGCAATCAATGGAGTGGCGCCACACCCACTCCCCTACCAAGAAAAAGTTTAAAGCCATACCCTCAGCCGGTAAAGTCATGGTTACAGTCTTCTGGGATGCTGAAGGGGTTATTCTGTTCGATGTCCTTCCCCATGGTCAAACGATCAACTCTGAAGTGTATTGTGCTACTCTTCAGAAATTGAAGAAACGACTTCAGCGTGTTCGTAGGCACAAAAATCTGAACGAACTTCTCCTTCTTCATGACAACGCAAGACCTCACACAAGTCTTCGCACCTGAGAGGAGCTCACAAAACTTCAGTGGACTGTTCTTCCTCATGCACCCTACAGCCCCGATCTCGCACCGTCGGATTTCCATATGTTTGGCCCAATGAAGGACGCAATCCGTGGGAGGCACTACGCGGATGATGAAGAAGTTATTGATGCAGTACGACGTTGGCTCTGACATCGACCAGTGGAATGGTACCGTGCAGGCATACAGGCCCTCATTTCAAGGTGGCGTAAGGCCGTAGCATTGAATGGAGATTACATTGAAAAATAGTGTTGTGTAGCTAAAAGATTGGGGAATAACCTGGTGTATTTCAATGCTGAATAAAACAACCCCTGTTTCAGAAAAAAAATGTGTTGCATTACTTATTGAACTGCCCTCGTAAGTCTCTAGAATGGTTATGTCTTGAAATCATGTTCCACATTCCCTCCAGATGTGAAGCCATCAAGCATCATTGTATAGACCCAACTGGAATGCATCTGTGAAAAGAACATTGGCCAACTATTCAACTGTCCAGGTGGCATGTTGACGTCTGCCCTCTAGATGTTCCCTTCTGTGAAGACGTGTCAGAGGTATATGAACAGCAGGTATCTAACAATAGAGGTCCCTCTGCCAAAGCCTTCTGTACACCATTTGCCTCACTACTACATGTGTAGTGATTGCTGTGATGTCAGATGCCTGTTGCCGTGTATTGCTAAGGTAGTACAGTCGTGACCTTACAGCCAAATAACAGTTCTGTCTTTCTGATGTTACACACATTTAGTCCTGCCCGGGTCTTCAGGATACAGTGTCAACCTCTATAAATTGTTGTGACATTCAAAAAACAACAGAACAATTCACATTAAGCCATCAGACCATATCAGTTTGTGACTGTCCTGTTTCCATTCTTCCCATGGCCCTCCACTGTAGAGAGCTTGGTAGCTATCTTCTCTGTGCCATACTGCACCGTCTGTGACTGTGTACACAGTGATTGTGGATGTGGAACTACCTGGCAAGCACTAAAAAGTTTGATTGGGGCCCTGACATCATTTTTGTCCATTGACCAGAACATCATCTTCTGTGCATGATACAATCGCATGGACATATGTTGACAGTTTGCACGATTATAATTTGAGTTAGACAGAGGATGGGGAAATAGCAGTTTGTTGCTTTAATTTTAGAAACCAGTGCGTTAACATTCATGTACAAAATAGAGGCACATATACGTTCAAACATTATGTCTAGACTGGTAGCTTTCTTATCAACACATCTTGATGACTGTAGTAAACTAAGTACAAGAAAATAAAATTTTATCTATACACACATAGACAAAATAGCTACACAGCTGAAAAATTATTGGAACATCTTGGTTGATTTTACTAAAGTATGAAATATTTTAGTTGTATATAATGACGGGAAGGCAGTCACCTATCTATAATGCGTGTATGTGGACTCAAGCGGTGAACAAAAATTTCTGCAAAGGCTGGGATTCAAACCCAGGTGTCTTGCTCACTAGGCAGATGCGCTAACCACTGTACCACCTTGGCACAGTGGCTTCACACAACAGCATGGACTACACTAGCATGCCTGCCTCCTCAGTCCTAATTCCCAGCCTCAGCCCATTTGGTATTTCGCCTAAACTCGAACACCAGCAGCCACAGGTATGTACATTTTGGTGTCTGTGTGGTTGTGTGAATGAATGGGTGCACTTCTACCAGAGAAAGAGTAAGAGCTTGGAAGCTAGTATAAATGCTATTTATTATTGCATGTTTCTATGTGCGACACATTAGTCAGCTACAGGTAAGTGGTTGTATTTTCTGCATTATAATATTCTTCCATCCAGTAATTCCCTATGTCATTAAATATTGTAATTAAATATGTGCAATAACATAAAATTTCGTACCACATGAACAGCCCAAAAAATACCTAAGCACACACATTAATTAAATAAGTACATTAGTAAAATGTCTAGTTCTATCCTGAAATAGTTTGACAGTTTCAATTTCCATGTGGAGAGATTTGAGTCAGAACCTACAGATTTTTGCAATATCCCTAATATACCCCCCTCCCCCCATGAACCATGAACCATGGACCTTGCTGGGGAGGCTTGCGTGCCTCAGCGATACAGATAGCCATGCCATAGGGCAACCACAATGGAGGGGTATCTGTTGAGAGGCCAGACAAAGGTGTAGTTCCTGAAGAGGAACAGCAGCCTTTTCAGTAGTTGCAGGGGCAACAGTCTGGATGATGGACTGATCTGGCCTTGTAACACTAACCAAACCGGCCTTACTGTGCTGGTACTGTGAACGGCTGAAAGCAAGGGGAAACTACAGCCGTAAATTTTACCGAGGGCATGCAGCTTTACTGTATGGTTAAATGATGATGGAGTCCTCTAGAGTAAAATATTCCAGAGGTAAAACAGTCCCCCATTTGGATGTCCGGGTGCAGACTACTCAGGAGGACGTTGTTCTCAGGAGGAACAAAACTAATGTTCTATGGATCAGACCATGTAATGTCAGATCCCTTAATGGGGCAGGTAGGTTAGAAAATGAAAAGGTTAAAGTTACATATAGTGGAAATTAGTGAAGTTCTGTGGCAGGAGGAACAAGACTTCTGGTCAGTTGAATACAGGGTTATAAATACAAAATCAAATAGGGGTAATGCTGAAGTAGGTTTAAAAACGAATAAAAAAATAGGAGTGCAGGTAAGCTACTACGAACAGCATAGTGAACGCATTATTGGAGTCAAAATAGACATGAAGCCCATGCCTACGACAGTAGTGCAAGTTTATATGCCAACTACCTCCGCAGATGAAGAAGAGATTGATGAAATGTATTATGAGATAAAAGTAATTATTCAGATGAATATAGAATGGGGGTAAGGAATGAAAGAGGAAGCCACCTGTTAGAATTTTGCACAGACCATAACTTAATCATTGCCAACATTTGGTTCAAGAATCATGAAAGAAGGTTGTTTACATGGAAGAGGCCTGGAGACAATGGAAGGTTTCAGATAGATTATATAATGGTAAGACAGAGATTTAGGAACCAGGTTTTAAAATGTAAGAGATTTCCAGGGGCAGATGTGGGTGCTGACCACAATCTATTGGTTATGAACTGTAGATTAAAACTGAAGAAACTGCAAAAAGGTGGGAATTTAAGGAGATGGGACCTGGATAAACTGACTAAACCAGAGGTTATAGTGAGTTTCAGTGAGAGCATTAGTGAACGATTGACGAGGGGAAAGAATTACAGTAGAAGAAGGATGGGTAGCTTTGAGAGATGAAATAATGAAGGCAGCAGAGGTTCAAGTAGGTAAAATGGCAAGGGCTAGTAGAAATCCTTGGGTAACAGAAGAAATATTGAATTTAATTGATGAAAGGAGAAAATATATTTAAAAAACAGTAAATGAAGCAGAGAAAAAGGAATACAAACGTCTCAAAAATGAGATTGACAGGAAGAGCAAAATGGCAAAGCAGGGATGGCTAGAGGACAAATGTAAGGATGTATGGGCATATTGGTCAATCCATATGAAGTGGTTCAATGATGGTTGCTTGACCATTTTTAAATATTTTAATCTTTTTATATGTGATTGCCCTATATTTGAAAAGTTCAAACCAGTTTTTTAAAATAATTTATCTTGCACCTTTACTGTATGGCGGCCATTTTTATTTGTAGGCCCACGGCGATTTTTCATTCTGGAGACATTAGTGAAAATTTGAATATCTATGCACTGGGTTAAGTTACAACATTACAATTGACATGGTTGATTTAAGAAAAATGTCCTCTACAACATTGACTATTACAAAAAATAACCTAAATTAAAAAATAACCAGTCAAAATGACCTCCAATGTTTGGTATCCAAATTTTCAAAAATCCACTTTTTAGGCCCAGAAATAACAAACAAGGAGTGGTTTATGAGAGTCTATTTTTTCCTATAGTTAGATAGCATATACTACTAGCCTCATATAGAGCAAGAACACTTACAAATGTACTTTTTTGCATCTTGCCATGGTAAAAATGCATGTGATGGAGTAGGAGGTACAACAAAACATGAAGTAAGTAAAACCAGCCTACAAAGACCAACCACAGACCAAATTCTCACTGTACGAGATATGTATGTCTTATGCAAGTATAATATTAAAGGCATTACCTATTTTCTGATCTAGAAAGTTGATGTGGTCCTGCATATGGAAACAACATGTCAAACCAGATTTGAAATCTGTATAGCAATAAAAGGAACAAGGCATTTTCATAAATCTCTTGACATTGCAGAAAACTTAGTTCATTGTTATGTAACATCAGAAACCGAAAAATACGAGGATCATTGTGTCAGTAAAATTACATCTCTGTCTTTAATGTTGAATGACATAGTGGCATGTGTGTATGATGGACATTGGTGGCTTGCAGAGGTTGAAAGAATAAGTTTGGAAAACAATCCTGCTGGCCCAAGAACATCATTCAAGAAATCTACTAGTGACAAAGTTTAGATACCAATGAAAAATGTTTCAGTGAAACTTTCAGTGCTTGAACTTATCACAGCAACTGGGAGGTCTTATTCTATATCATAAAAGTTGTCTGAAGAACATTCACCACCAGGTTTAGGAACAGTCACATCTCGAAGGATGTTGATTGAAAATATTTATTTTAAGTATGTCAGAATAATATGAACATTAATTTCAGTGATGTTTCCCCTTTTTGTATACAATTCAGTACCTTACTTCAATAATAATTGATTATATCCTGCCAATATCACACATGAATAAGCCAGCCATAAGATCAGCTGTAGAGTAATGTGAATTATCTCCTCATTTTCAAAAATTCATATCTTTGTTCACAATCAGATATAAATGTTGAAATATTTACAGTACATTGCTATCATGTAGGTGTACGAACTGTGCAAAAATCATATTTTTATATTCAGTCCCACCTGAGATAACTAACCCCAAACTTTACAAAAAATTAAAGTTTTCAAACTTCAAAAAATCATAAAAAATTAAGGAAACATTTGTAAGTGTTTGTGCTCTATATAAGGCTAGTAGTGTGTGATATCTAACTATTGGAAAAAGTAGACTCTCATAAATCACTCCTTGTTTGTTTTTTTTTTTTTTTTTTTGGGCCTAAAAAGTGGATTTTTGAAAATTTGGATACCAAACTTTGGAGGTCATTTTGACTGGTTATTTTTGAATTTATGGTATTTTTTGTAATAGACAATGTTGTAGAGGACATTTTTCTAAAACAACCATGCCAATTGCAATGTTGTAACTTAACTCAGTGCAGAGATATTCATATTTTTGCTAATTTCTCTAAACTGAAACATCGTTGCACGCTTACAAATGAAAATGGCCGCCATTCAGTATAGGTGAAAGGTAAAGTTTTTTAAAAATCTGTTTTGAACTTCTCAATTATAGGGTAATCACATGTAAAAAAATTAAAATATTTAAAAATGGTCAAGCAACCAACTTAATTTTTATTCGACCACTTCATTTGGATTGACCCATATATCACTAGGGGCCTACTGCCTGTGGGAAAATTAAAGAGACCTTTGGAGAAAGGAGAACCACCTGTAAGAATATCAAGAGCTCAGATGGAAAACCAGTTCTAAGCAAACAGGAGAAAGCAGAATGCTGGAAGGAGTATATAGGGGGTCTATACGAGGGCGATGTACTTCAGGACTGTATTATGGAAATAGAAGAGGACATAGATGAAGATGAAATGGGAGATATGATACTGCATGAACAGTTTGACAGCCCTTAAAGACCTAAGTCCAAACAAGGCCCCGGGAGTAGACAACATTCCTTTAAAACTACTGATAGCCTTGGGAGAGCCGCCCTGACAAAACTCTGCCATCTGGTGAGCAAGATGTATGAGACAGGTTGAGACAGGTGAAATACCATCAGACTTCAAGAAGAATATAGTAATTCAATACCAAAGAAAGCAGGTGTTGGCAGGTGTGAAAATTACTGAACTATCAGTTTAGTAAGTCATGGCTGCAAAATACTAACACGAATTCTTTACAGATGAATGGAAATACTGGTTGGAGCCAAGATCGGGGAAAATCAGTTAGGATTTTGTAGAAATGTTGGAACACATGAGGCAATACTGACCCTACGACTTATCTTAGAAGATAGATTACGGAAAGCAAACCTATGTTTCTAGCGTTGGTAGACACAGAGAAAGCTTTTGAAATGTCTACTGGAATACTCTCTTTCAAATTCTGAAGATGGCAGGGGTCAAATACAGGGAGCGAAAGGCTATTTACAATTTGTACAGAAACCAGATGGCAATTATAAGAGTCAAGGACCACGAAAGGGAAGCAGTGGTTGGGAAGGGAGTGAGACAGAGTTGTAGCCTCTCCCCGATGTTATTCAATCTGTACATTGAGCAAGCAGTAAAGGAAACAAAAGAAAAATTTGGTGTAGCTATTAAAATCCAGGGAGAAGAAATAAAAATTTTGAGGTTTGCCGATGACATTGTAATTGTGTCAGAGACAGCAAAGGACTTGGAAGAGCAGTTGAACGGAATGGACAGTGTCTTGAAAGGAGGATATAAGATGAACATCAACAAAAGCAAAACGAGGATGATGGAATGTAATCAAATTAAATCGGGTGATGCTGAGGGAATTATATTAGGAAATGAGACACTTAAAGTGGTAGATGAGTTTTGCTGTTTTGGGAGCAAAATAACTAATGATGGTCAGAGTAGAGAGGATATAAAATGTTGACTGGCAATGAAAAGGAAAGTGTTTCCGAAGATGAGAAATTTGTTAAAATTGAGTACAGATTTAAGTATCAGGAAGTCTTTTCTCAAAGTATTTATTATGGAGTGTAGCCATGAATGGATGTGAAATGTGGACAGTAAATAGTTTAGACAAGAAGAAAATAGAATCTTTTGAAATGTGGTGCTACAGAAGAATGCTGAAGATTAGGTGGGTAGATCACGTAACTAATGACGAGGTACTGAATAGAACTGGGGAGAAGATAAATTTGTGGCACAACTTGACTAGAAGACGGGATCGGTTGATAGGACACGTTCTGAGACATCAAGGGATCACCTATTTAATATTGGGAGGGCAGCGTGGAGGGTAAAAATCATAGAGGGAGACCAAGAGATGAATACACTAAGCAGATTCAGAATGAAGTAGGTTGCAGTACATACTTGGAGATGAAGAAGCTTGCACAGGATAGAGTAGCACAGAGAGCTGCCTCAAACCAGTCTCTCGACTTAAGACCACAACAACAACCCTAATATTCATTAATGTTGTATAAGCTGTTCATTATTAACATATATTGTAATTTTCTGTTATATGTATTTTAGTTTGGTATTCTTTTGCTCTTATCTGGCACTGCATTGTAAAGCATATTTTGTTAGCACAGGGTGAGTCAAAAAGAACTTCACAGCTTTGGAATGATATAGAAATTTATTGAGATAACTTACAGAGTCACGTTGTAGCAAATAAACTCAAGTTTTTTTGATAAAATTTCGGGAGAACTGCCGGATGTGTACAACTTGCTGTGACATATTTTGGCCCAGAGTCTTCTCACTATCTTCAGGTGAATACTGACAGGAAAGGCACTGAGCTCACATATTTAAGACACTGCTGGCACCTTTGTGGTGTGCCCAATTGGCATCATGGATGCACTGTTTGTCTGCAAGTCTATACACTGCACCATATACCCTCTGTGGTGAAAGCCAGCTTCATCAATTTAGGTTGATTGTCTTTATATGGTAAGTGACACCAGTTACACAGGTAATTAAATTTTTCTCAATATTCTGCCTATTTGGCTGAAATATTTCCAGCGTATGGTACATAAGCAGTCATTTTGAAGGTCTCATCCTCTTGTTTGTCTTTTTGTTTGTACATCTGCAGCATCCTGTGTACTTGCTGTGATGAATATCCGTTGTTATGGAACATGGCTTAGAGGTGGTCCAGTTCTGTTTGCAAATTATTAGCGTCCAATGTGGTATTAGTTTTGTGAATTAAGTTTTTTACAGTATCTGTCGTTTGTATGGCGGCAAATTGCAGGCATCCTGCAGTTCTCCAAAATTTTGTGGTACAATTGTATTCTTGGAAATTTTTAGATTTCACATCAAGAAACTCTATGGGGAGGAATTGATGCAGTGTATTTGAAGATTCAATAAGTTATTTAAAAGAAGAGTGAGGTTACTGAACTAACTAATATTTTTATTCAATTCCAGAGACGAGGGCAAAGTTTGCCAGAATTCTGCATTTTATTAATAGCAATGCTGCAAATACATTAAACATAAGGCAACCACTGCACTGGTGAGGGAAAGGATTCATTTTAGTTGGCATGAATTGGTTTCTGTGTACAAAGATAAATATTTTTGCATTTAGAAGTGGCAGAAAAACTATTGTGTTGTGTTGGTGCTGAGTTTATGGTGTGACATGGGTCAAAGCAAACTGGATCCACAACAAAGCTACAGTGAAGCAGAGTGTGAAGATCTATTAAGTTTCATCATAAGTGCTGCAGGAAGTTCCTATTCAGCCATCAATTTTCAACTTGATGGGGAAATCTATTGACGATGTGACTGTGTCAATGTTGGAATGAGAGGGTAGTTTTGCTCCTATACCTGTTCCACCTCCACTAGTGGACTTCATCAGTTCTGTAAAAGAAGCTGTGCACCATGTACCAGGAGATGCAGCAGAGGAGATTTGTCAAGAGTCTTGCCTTATGTTGATGAGAGCTGTACCACCGAAGAACACCATGTCACCTATGGAGAAATCAGCCCTCCATAAATTACAAGCAGATGTGTATATGGTAGTACTCAATTTGGATAAAGGTTATGCTACTGTTCTCATGTCATGGGAGGACTGTACTAATAAGATCAATGTTTTATGTAGTGACTCAACGTATCACAAAGTCGATAAGGATCCTACCAATCGAGTAATGCAAAAAAACAGCAGAACTTCTGTCTCACGGCTCTACCAAAGGAGGTCATTAAGAGACAGAGACCAAATAGTTCAGTTTCATCTAGGCTGTATGAACTGCCCAAGTCCACAAAGAAGGTGTGCCTTTACATCCTATAGTAAGCAATATTGGAGCAGACACCTATGATTTGGCCAAATACTTGGCATCTTTACTGAAATCCATTGTAGGCAAGTGTCCACGTCACATAAGAAATTCTAGTGATTTTATCAGCAGACATCAATCACTTAAGCTGGAAAGCAATGACTCATTGGTCAGCTTTGATGGCATTTGGCTTTTTACAAGTGTGCCTCTGGTGGACTCACAGCACCACATTGGCAATAGGTTTGGGGCTGACATTACAGATTTGCTCAAAAACACTCTCTCCTTGACAAATTTTTTATTTAACAATGAGTTTTTTTTAACAAACTGATGATGTTACCATGAGGAGCCCTTTCTCTCCCTTGTTGGCCCATCTTTTTATGGAAGATTTTGAGGAATAAGCACTCGTGTTGCAGCTATTTTGAAACCAACAGTACTTTGGTGATACATTGATGACATTTTTATAATGGCCTCATGGTTTGGACAGTCTCCAAGAGTTCCTTCAACATCTGAACTCCATACATGCAAATATCAAATTTACCATGGAGATGCAGAAAGATGGTTGCTTTCCATTTTTAGACATCCTGGTGCAATGTAAGGGCAATGGCACACTTTGGCATTTGGTGTTTCAAAAGGTCACTCATACAGACCTATACCTGCAAGATACTAGTTGCCACCATCTGACGCAAATGATGAGCATTCTAAAGAACTTAATCTACCAAGCTGCAGATGTATAAACAAGGCAAACAAGAGGCTGAGGTCTTCAAAACGACAGCTAGCTTACCATATATTGCAAATAAATAAGTCAAAATAGACATAATATTAAAAAGTTATAAAGTTAAAGCAGTTATTTGTCACCTGAAGATGACCATAAGACTCTGGGTCAAAATATTATCACAGAAAGTTGCAGACATCTGGTAGTTCTACCAAAATTTTGAGATTGTTTACTACAAAATAACACATCTACTAATGTGTAACATATCTCAATAAATTTCTATATCATTCCAAAGGTGTAAAGTCCTTTTTGACTCACTCATCATTGATGCTAGCAACATCAAAAGCCATTAATCATAAAAAAAGGAAGTATTGTGTTGTGGCACCGATGAGGTCAACACCAGCATTGATATGCATTCGTCTTTGGACTCTGAGCATCGTCTTTGGACTCTGGGTATTGCCTTTGGGCTGTTCCACCATGTTCAGTTCTTTGTGAGCCTTGCATGTGTTTAGGAGAATAAATGAACTACTGCTAAATCGGTGTTGTTTGGTGTAACCAACCTGAACAAACTCCTCACTCGTGACCCCGAGCTGTAACGTCTTCCATTTTCGCCGTTTTACTGTGTCTGTGACCTCCACGTCAGTTATTTTCACGTGTATTACATCGACACAGCTTTCGAACAATGACTTTGGCCAGGCACCTAACGCCGGATTTTGTGATCGACATTCATCATGTTGTGGGTGATGTACACCCACCAGGACTGCAATTCGATGCCTCTCACTCAATGATTCCGCCAATTTCGCCAGACATTTTCGAGCCCGCAACAATAAGTGAGGTTAGGAGTGCACATGACTCTGGCTATCAAACGCCTTTGTTCCCGCCACATGCGCCCTCCCTCATTGACTGTGCAGTTACCTCTTACAGATCTCCGTGCAGTGTAGCACCAATGCTGATTTCTGCAAATGCTTCGCTGGACAACCTACTACCGCTAGGACAATGATCTGCCACACCAAAATCCATGCAGTACCATGTGGATACTTGCCACGTGGCCGGAACTGCTTCGTCTGCAGGTCAACCTCCTCAGCATCCGGCCACGCCCGCACCTGCCTCCGTTCAGCATCAGCACATGCCCTCCTACTTCGATACCTCGTCCTGCAACAGGAACAATTACTTGTTATCTGTGCCTGACCCCCACCTCCATCCCACTGCTACGCCTCAGTGTTTTGTGCCATGACATTCACCTTATCCGCACACCATTTTGAGTGGAGTGACTATGAACAGTGAACATTCACACAACCCATCCCATGTTCGACACCATTTCCCACACTATGCTTCTGACCGAGCAAGGTGGCGCAGTGGTTAGACACTGGACTCGCATTCGGGAGGACGACGGTTCAATCCCGCGTCCGGCCATCCTGATTTAGGTTTTCCGTGATTTCCCTAAATCACTCCAGGCAAATGCCAGGATGGTTCCTCTGAAAGGGCACGGCCGACTTCCTTCCCCACCCTTCCCTAATCCGATGAGACCGATGACCACACTGTCTGGTCTCCTTCCCCAAACAACCAACCAACCAACCACTATGCTTCTGGACAGCCCGCACTTCCGCAGCCTCCCTGCAACACAGGTGGCCCCAGCTCTGATGATACATCAAGCTTTCCGTGGACTAGCATGCGTTCTCAAACTTTGAACTTTTTCTCACCTGTCGCCCCCATGCCGGCTCCAGTCGAGCTTCTACTACCATTGCGGCACATCTTGGTGCATCATCCACGTCAGTCTTCTGCGACGCATCAATCCAAACACATCTGCAACGTGTTGAGCTGCTGCAACTGCAATCAACACATTACGGTGTCTCACCCGCGTCGGCCTTCCGCATCGCTTCAGATCACACTCCACCACAACGTGTGACCTTCACGCTACCACCCGAACAGCTGTCGTTGCCACATCCCCTGGAGGCACACTCTCCTGGAATACTACAGCAACAACAGTTCAATTCAGGCAGTGCCATGACGAACTCAACTCGACCTGTTCTTCCAAACATTCTACAATGCTTACCGACACTGCCACCATTTAATCCCGACAGAGCTACAACCTGGTTTAAAATTGTGGATGAAGTGTTCAACCATTACAAACTCGACGAGTCAACCAGGTTTCTGTGCCTCATCACCCACCTGCACGACCAGAAGGACTTTATTACTGACCTGGTCGACACCCCGGACTCATCTACCTGGTACACTCTAACCAAAAAGACAGTTCTACGTCGGCTTCCACGCTCAACTGAGGCAGCAATACAGCAAGTGCTTCACGTCAAACAACTAGGCAACAACAAACCTTCCCAGCTCTGGAGACAGCTACGTGCCCTGGTCAGCACTGATCTACTCTCTGACACAGCTCTCCTCGCTATCTGGTCAGATAAACTAACTCCTCACATCCACATTGCTCTGGCTCAAAGGTCTCCCGCACCTGTCGAGCAAAGAAAATTGCTGAGAAGCTACACGATGCATCACTGCTGTATTTCGCCAGCCACTGCCTACCTGACAAGTCTCAGGTTCAGGCTCATCGTCCTGCGGCCGGACGCCGCCAGAGCCGTACTGTGCTGACTCTTCTGATCGCTCTAGGAAGCAGTAAACAAGCAACTGGGACGTCACCGGCTCCACCCACAGTCATGCCCCCTCCTGTAACCGAACCTGCTGCAGCCTCCGAACCTCGGCCACCGCCACTGGCAATGAATGTTCCGCAGGAAATGCAACTGCACTGCCCGTACTATTACTTCCACACACGGTTTGGTGAGGTGGCACGGAACTGCAGACCACCCCGCTACTTCCCAAACGCCAGTTGCAGGTAGGTCCGGGTGCCGCCTCCTGCGCACAACATGACAGGCACCCCATTAAAGACCTTTTCCTAGTGGACACTGGATCCAATGTTTCGCTACTACCTACGTCCCTAGCGTCGTCGAACATCCGCCCTCATCATACTTCACTGAAAGCCGTGAATTCAACTGAACTACAATGCTCGGCTTCAACTTCCCACGTCGTCTCACTCCCCGCAAACTGCAAATTCGAGTGGACTTTTTTAGTGTGCGAAATTGACGAACCTATACTAGGCATTGACTTCTTGCGACCCCACGAACTTCCACTGGACCTAGTGTGAAACACCGTGTTTCATCATCCGTCCAAGACTCACTTCCCGTGCTCCATTGAGCAAATCGATGACATTACAAGAAACCACGTCGAGCTTGAACACGTCGCTCGCCTATGCAAGGAAAACTACGAGCTCTCCCTCCCGCTCCACGAAACACAGCTCCAGCTCTCTGATGCAGCGAAGGACACTACAGAAAGGTCAGTAAGTGCGCCGAATCTGCTTGCAGCCCCAGGAATCGAGCCTCCGAGTGTTTACCTCCCGCTACCCCTTGCAACTGTGCTATCAAGACGGCCATAACATTTACTGACAGTTCCACAGGGCCACACCGTCCTGTCATGGCAGCATGTGGCACTTGGCCGGACACAAGTGCGCATCCGCGATGAGCGTCACGTGTTCCCGAACTGATCGCTCATACATCACCCCTTGCGGACAACACCTCAAACTATGCAACTTCAGCTCCTGCGCGCCGCCGTGCGAACGCCACTGACAACAAAAACAGTGCACTCACGCCAAGCGGTTTGCCCACGACTGTGCTGCCACAGGCCGCGCCCTCGGACAATGGACTCACTAATGGCTCACGAGCTCAACCGACCACGGTGCCACTTCTTCGGGCCGGCGGCCATTTTGTCGCGTTGACTCCTGGGACACTTTGCCGCCTCGGCTCCCGTTGGATCTGCCGAGTGGCTCCGAACATCATGACCACGCCTCGCCTGCCCCGCCCGCCACACATTGTAAACAAACCGCCTCCCACGCCACCGGCAACATTTCCGTCATCACCAACGGCACGGTTCACAAGCTTCGCCTCACGCCAGGTCCCCCGATCTCCAGTAAACCACGTCGACTTGGTCCCAAGCGCCTCTCCGACCTTCAAAATCAGATTTCTGAACTACTAAGCTCTGGCGTCATTGAACCCTCTGCCAGTAGCTGGTCTACACCCATACATATGACATTCAAGAAAGACGGGTCCTGGCACATATGCGGAGACTACCGTCGACTAAACACACGAACAATTATGGACACCTACCCCATACCCAACATTGCTGACTTTACCAGTTCCCTCGCAGGTGCGACCACATTCTCTGTCATTGATTTCAAATGGGCCTACCACCAGATCCCCATGGCACCTGAAGACATCGAGACGACAGCAATCACCACCCCAATCGGGTTATTTCAGTTTCGATTCATGCCATTCGGTCTGAAAAACGCAACCCAGACCTGGCAACGCTTCATCAGCAAAGTGTTATTCGACCTAGAATTCTGCTTTGCATATCTTGATGGCATTCTTGTGTTCAGCTCCTCCGTTGAGGACAACATTCGACATGTGCAAACTGTTATGAACACTCTCGCGGCATCATGTATCGAGACCAACCAGGACAAATTGCAGCTACATCAACCCGCTGTCACTTTTCTTGGTTTTCGGGTCTCTGCCGATGGCATTTCACTGCCCCCTGAGGAAGTACGAACAATACTAAACCTACCCAGACCTTCGTCATTCAAACAGCTCTGTTGCTTTCTGGGGATGGTTAATTATTATCATCGACACCTACCTCGGGCTGCGGATATTCAGGCTCACTGACGGATGCCTGATATGACTGGCTCTTTCACTGCCCTCAAAAATCTTCTTGCCGAGGCCTGCACCATCGCGCATGCTCATCCCAATGTGCAGCTTTTCATCACCACAGACGTGAGCAATACTGCCATTGGCGCTGTCCTTAGCCAGACAATCAACGGCCAAACTTCGCCTCTGCAGTTTTTCTCGCGCAAGCTCACCAATGCACAACGGAAATATTCCATGTTTGACAGGGAGTTGCTCGTGGTTTACGAAGAGATCAAGCATTTTAAGACCGACATTGAGGGATGTCCTTTCTATGTGTTAACGGATCACAAACCCCTGGCTGTGGCCATTAAAAACCCACCAGCTAACCCGCCTCCTCGCCGCTTCAGATACATGGACTTCATGTCTCAGTTGACCACCGATGTCAGACACATAAAGGGTGATGACAATATAGTTGCTGATTTCCTTTCACAAGTCGACGCCGTCCATTCGCTGTTAGACCTCTCTGAACTGCCTAACCTCCAACCCGCCAACGAGGAAACACAAAACCTGATTCTAGACTCTACTTCTTCACTACACTTCGTCCGCACCACCTTCCCTGGCATTTCTGGTGAGATCTGGTGTGATGACAGTACAGGCACTTTATGCCCCCTCATCCCAACTGCACTCTATATACGAAGACAGTAACTTGTTCTTGAAAGAACAGTTACTATTGATGACCGTGCAGCTTTTCCCTGGAATAAATGATGACTAACTGACAACCTCAGCTACCGACAGGTGTTGTTGATATACCTCGATGTGGACAGCTGAAAATGTGTGCCCCGACCGGGACTCGAACCCGGGATCTCCTGCTTACATGGCAGATGCTCTATCCATCTGAGCCACCGAGGACACAGATGAATAGCGCAACTGCAGGGACTTATCCCTTGCACGCTTCCCGTGAGACTCACATTCCCAACTGTCCACAATTCTACATATGTAATGTACCTTATAGACATTTGCCCATCCACTCATTACTCGCACACACTTTCGCGATTCCCGTAAGAGTTTGGGCAACCTGTGCGCATTCGCACAGACGAAGGTCAATGGCTGGGTAGCCTTTAACTATATATACGAAGACAGTAACTTGTTCTCGAAAGAACATTTACTGTTGATGACCGTGCAGCTTTTCCCTATGTCTATAAGGTACATTACATATGTAGAATTGTGGATAGTTGGGAATGTGAGTCTCACGGGAAGCGTGCAAGGGATAACTCCCTGCAGTCACGCTATTCATCTGTGTCCTCGGTGGCTCAGATGGATAGAGCGTCTGCCATGTAAGCAGGAGATCCCGGGTTCGAGTCCCGGTCGGGGCACACATTTTCAGCTGTCCACATCGAGGTATATCAACAACACCTGTCGGCAGCTGAGTTGTTAGTTAGTCATCATTTATTCCAACTGCACTCAGTCGAGCTGTCTGCAACACATTGCATAATTTAGCCCACCCCGGTGTTCGTGCGTCTGCCCGCCTCGTAGCGGAGTGCTTTGTGTGGGGAAATATCAACAAGGACTGCCAGCATTGGGCATGCTCCTGCGTCGTGTGCCAACGCTGCATAATACACAAGCACACTTCACCCCCCCTTGGCTCCTTTTTGATCCCTCCTGGGTGTTTCCAGCATATTCATATTGACATTGTCGGCCTTCTCTCCCCCTCTAACGGCTTTCTTTATGTTCTCTCATCTATTGACCGAACAACTCGCTGGGTCGAGGCTGTACCCCTCCCCAATATTACGGCAGAAACTGTTGCTCCAGCTTTCGTCGAGTCATGGGTATGTCCAGCTATCATCACGAATGATCAGGGCAGACAATTTGAGTCGACCCTGTTCAATGGGATTTGTAACTTTTGCAGCATCCGGCACATCCATACCACAGCATATCATCCACAAAGTAACGGGCTAGTCGAGCGCTGGCACCGCACTCTCAAGGCGGCTCTTCGATGCCACGACTCTCTATGGACATAGGCCCTTCCCCTTGTGCTACTTGGCATTCATACGATCCATAAGGAAGACCTCAAAGGCACAACAGCTGAGTTCGTATACGGCCAGAGCATTGTTCTCCCTGGCGAACTTGTGAGCCCTTCCGCTCCTCTCCCTCAGTCTGACTTACCTTCCTTCATTGACCGCATCAGACACCACTTCATCAATCTCCATATCCCTCCGCCCGCCAGCCATTCCCGCCCTAAGGTTCACATCCCGAAATCTCTGGACAATTGCGAGCACGTCATGCTCAGAGATGACACTGTCCGTGCTCCCCTCCAACCTCCATATACTGGCCCGTACCGAGTTCTCCGTCGCTCAGCCAACATCTATGACATCCAGATGAAAGATTCAGCTGTTACAGTCTCTCTCTCTCTCTCTCTCAACAGACTTAAGCCTGCTCATGTCGAGCCTTCTCCTACCCCCCTCAGGCCATGACCATGCCACTCACTGTCATGGCTCATGACGCTCCAACCATTCCCTCCACGTTGGACTTACACACTTGATCGAGTGACTTCCAGCTCCAATCATCGAGCTCTCCTCCGACCTCACCCACTACTCCGGTCTCACGCACTCCGTCGAGTGACCACTTGCTCCCCACGTCGAGCTTACCGATGATCACGTCCTCGCTGCTGGGCCCTTCACCGGTCCCTTCAACCTCTCCACTGTCGCCTGCCTCGACCTGTCAATGTTTCTCACGCCCCCCCCCCCCCCCTCCCATCTTGAACGTGCCCTCACTCGAGATGTTTGTGCCTGTACCCCCAGACATAATCCATGACATCTCAATAATACTGTGTGATTATACGCTGTTTGTAGTGTGTTTCTCTTCATCCAGCGCTCATGACACAACCTCCACCATTCCCTGCCACCTGGTGAAATTTGTTCCCCTCCCACCCGACGTCGACCTGGACATGCTTCGTGTGTTCGCCACGCCCACCGGAGACATCACCGTCGTCGCTCCATTCCACCCGCAAACCGCCGGGCTACTTGTCACTGCATGACCAGCACGCCCAGTACGACACCCGGCTTGTTTCAACGACTTCCAGGTTTGGTGGCCAAATCTTCCTTCACGACATCTACCCACATAGCTCCCCAATGACGCTGTCGAGCTGACCGTGGTCCATGCCAATGCCTTAGCTTAGTCACCCCCCCCCCCTGGCCTCTCAAGAGTACTCCGTACTGCAGGGGCGGGGGGGTGCTATGTGGCGCCAATGAGGTCAACACCAGCATCGATATGCGTTCATCTTCGGACTCTGAGCATTGTCTTTGGACTCTCAGCATTGTCTTTGGGCTGTTCTACCATGTTCAGTTCTTTGTGAGCCTTGTATGTGTTTAGGTGAATAAATGAACTACTGCTAAATGGGTGTTGTTTGGTGTAACCAACCCGAACAAACTCCTCAGTGTCAATGAACTGCCTTCTCTTGCTGCACTGTGTCTTCTACCATAAGATACACACTTGTGAATCTCACTGTTCAAATTTGAAAACTCTCAGTGAGGTTAATGAAAGGGATACTTTCAAATATAAATATAGGAGGCAGGATCACGATTTTTAAATCTTTAACAATAACTGTACACGAGTCTCTGAACAAAACACCTTTTATTAATCTTACAGTTTTCTTCTGAAGTTTAAAAAGACTGCTTTGCAAAGGTGGTATGTGTTTAGGTATAATAAGCACTTAGCATTGTTGCAGCACTGCCAAAATCTTTGATCGTTCTGAATTTGTAATGTCACTTGCTGTAGCTTTTGTTAAGCATTTCTACATGGGTTTTTTTGTTCATCCATACAGTTTTATTATCATTAAGAGGTAGACATTTATCTTTAAACAATTTGCAGCTACTTCAACTGTTTTGTCAGTTTTCTGCTGCAGCTCACAAATATTCTTTTCTTTCATATAGAAGCTACTATAATCTTCAGCAAATATTAGTGAAAAACTGTTATGCTAGACTGTTAATAAAAAACATGAACAACTAGCACAAGACTGAGCCCTTAATTAGGCATGTCATTCCTAGTTAACCTTCTTTTATATTCAAAATGTATTCTTTACCTTCCTGAAAAATTTCCAATCTTTGTTTCCTGTAAGACAAAAATGACTCAGAGGAAACACCACGGATGCCATAATTACATAGTTTTAAAAGTAGCAGATCATGATTCATGTCAAAAGCTTTGAAAAGGTCCAAAAACAAACCATAAATTAGTTCATCTATTCAAAAACTTCCAGAATTTTTTCCACAAAATTTTTCTACACTTGCTTTTTACTTATTGTGCATGGTCTCCTTCAAAATACTCTCCTGCACAATTGATGCACCGCTTCCAGCACTGTTTCCACTTCCAGAAGCAGTATTGGTATGCCTTTTGCTCGATTGCACAAAGCTGTGAATTTTCTTTCATCTCATCTATCATTGCAAATCTTCATCCTTTCAGTGGGATTTTCAACTTTGGAAATGAAAAAAAGTTTGCAGGGACCAGGTCTGTAGAGTACAGAGGATGAGGTAGCACAGTGATTTTGTTTTTTGTGCAATAGTCATGCACCAACAGGCATGAATGTGTGGATGTGTTATCATGATTAAGAGCCATGAATTGTCTTGCCACATTTCAGGCCATTTCCTTCTCACATTTTCTCACAGGAGTCACAACATGTCCTGATAGTACTTCGATTAACAGTTTGTCCCTGTGGTTTGAATTCATGATGAACTAATCACTCAAAGTCAAAGAAAGCTATTGGCATGGCTTTGACATTTGATCTTACCTGAAGAGATTTTTTTGCTCTTGGAGAACCTTTCCCAACCCATTGTGTATATTGAACGTTTGTGTCAACATCATAACCATAGACCCACATTCATCACCAGGAACATCTCTTAAGGAACATCTTGTTCTCATCTGCACAGTCCAAAAGATCTTCACAGATTGTGTGGCAAAGATCTTTCTGGTCTAGACTCATGAGCCATGGGATGAACTTGGCAGCAAGACATTCCATTCCAAGACACTGTGTCAGGATTTCATGACATCATACAACTGAAATATTACATTCTTCTGCAATCTCTCTTCTGCAGTCAGTCTTTGATTGGCATGCATAATTCCGTTGAGTGTCATCAGAAGATGTAGAAGGGCATCCTGAATGTGGGTCATCTTTAACTTTTGTTCGGCCATTTTTAAACCATGTAAAGCATTTGTAACACCAAGTACAGCATAAGCACTCATCACTGTAGACTTCCTGCAGCATTTGGTGTCTCACTGTAAAGGTTTTCTTGAGTTTCATGCACAATTTAATGCAGACATGTTGCTCCTCGAACTCTGCCATCTCGAAATTCGCAAACTGTGTGACACAATGTTCTACTCAATACAGCACTGAACAATAACCAACAGATACACAACAATGAAACTTCCAGTAGTTACACATTAAACACAGGCATGTGCAGGGATGCCAACCACATTTTGCTCCAACACACCATTGAAGTGAAATTATAAATGTTGCAGAATTTTCCAAACAGACCTCGCATACCCTAAAAAAAAGTTTTAGGAACTGAAGAGAGCTATTTGCATTGATTTGCCTTTCCTGAAACAATTCTGTGCATTTGTAATATCTTTGTTTCTGTTTGGGAAGTCTAGCAATCTATCATCCATAATTTTTTCAAGTAGTTTGAAAATACAGATCAAAATGATAATGGTCTGAAGTTTCTGATGTCAAATTTTTGTCAAGAATACTGTCAAATCCACAGGTCATTTTACACTGCAGTTTACAGATAGGCCTTTGTACTTTTTTGAGTGTTGCTGGATGTAGGTACATTGTCCTTTGACTTACTGGAATTTCTACCTTTGTGTTTGGATTTACTTGCTTTTGTATTTTGAGCTATATTAATATAACAATTATTAAAAATGTTAGCTATTGAAAGTGATGATCAACCATTGGATTTCTGCATTTCATGGTGAATTTATTACTTGCTTTATCGTTGTTGCCTGTAGGAACACTGATAATTTCCCAACAATTATGATGAGGATGGTACAACCAGTTGTAGGCAAGTATAATGAAAAAACTGTTACAAACAGAAAATAAAGGAGAACACACATTCACACAAGCAGGCATACCTCATGCACATATGAGCACTATCTCCAGCCACTCTAGCCAGAACAGCCAGAGATAGAGACCATGTTTGTGGGAGATGTGCCTGCTTGTATGACTTCTTGATTTTGATTGTTGTTTATGCATTTGATTTATTGTTAATTTTAATTAATTTTAATTCTCTTCAGAGGGAATGAAATATCATAACAGTATTTACAATTAGGCATGAATGCATTGAATTTTAAATCTACAGAACTGTTGCTTTGTGTGTCCCAATTTATGTTTTTTAACATGAGGTTAAAGACTCCAGTACTGTCAACATTAATTACTCTGCTCTCTAAATGTTTGTCATTGTTACATTTATTGTGAGAGATCTTTAAAATCAGTTTATTTGCTTGAAGATCAGAGAAACCTATATCCATGACTTCAATATTAGGCACATTTTGATTTTATTTCCATATAAGCTTGACAAAACAAAACAGTTCCTATAATAGATTAATTTCAACATTACTGCACGTTTCTAGAATTCAACAGTGTCCTCGAAGAAGGTGGTAGTTTACAATTCCAGCTCACAAGGTCTTTTTATTCTTCAATGGAGCAGACTGGCAGAGCTATCCAGCCCTTTGAGGACAAATATTTCTTATAACATCTGTGATTAAATAGTTGTAGTTCATTTTAACTGTTAAATACATTTGCTCTTGAAGGATAAACTATAGTACTGTCTTTTATCTTCTTTTGAACATTTTTCTTTGAATTTTTTGCTTTAAGCATTGTAAAGTCAAGTGTTGGCATTTTAACATCATAGCCTTATGCTTCACACACTGCTCATTTTGCTAGTTTGTATGTCTTCTTATTACCTTCAGTTTTACTTTGTACTTTTACCCACACAACAATCATAACTTACTTAGTAGTTAATAAAATTTTCTCAGGCTTCCAGCCGCATCAGGTGGTTAAAATCCCATGAGCTTTTGACCAAGCTCTCCTCAGTCATTGTCAAGTGGTAAGACTGACTGCTGTATCGCCATGGCTGCGTCATTATATAGCCGCACTGCTGGCTGTGACATCACTAGTGCTCTCTACCTTGCCATATATGATAATGTTTTCATCCCACGTCCATCTCACCCGTTTTAGGCTTGCGATGGCCAGGTCCCAGGCTGTGCTGAGCCGCAAATGCCATCCTTGTTTATGGTGTTTTCTGAGGTTTTTATTTCAGTAGCTTCTTTTATGATGCTATCCCTAAATCCCTTCATCCTCATAATGACAGATCATTTGTCGAACAGAATTCGGTGTCCATTTTCTAAGGCATGTTCTGCCATGGCTGATTTTTCTGGATGGCGTAGGTGTAAGCACCTCCTGTGTTTCATCCAGTGTTGCTTCACAGTGCGTACTGTTTGGCCAATGTAGTAACAGCCACACTGACTTGGTATCTTGTACACTCGAGGCATTCTAAGCCCTAGATTGTCCTTCACAGTCCTCATGAGAATTTTTGCTGAGGGCCTGAACACCGATGTTATATCTCTTCAGGAGCTGGCTAGTATTTCCCGACACCATACCAGAGAAAGGCAGAAACACAAGTTTCTTGCTTTCTCCTTCAGTGGTGTTCTCTGTTGTTGTGTTTCTTGCATATCACACCAGATATAGGATATGACATCTGTCCATGGCTGTACCCATTTTCCTGGAAGACTTTTCGAAGGTGGCTCAGCTCTAGTGGCAGACATTCAGCGTCCGAGATGACTTTAGCATGATGGATGAGGTTATTCAGAACACCACGTTTTTGTGCTGGATGGCGGTGGCTGAGAGCATGCAGATACCGATCTGTGTGTGTCGGATTCCTGTAGGCACTGTGACTGAGGTGCCCATTGGTTTTTCATTGAATGAGGACGTCAAGGAAGGGCAATGCACCATCTGTCTTGATTTCCATAGTAAACTTGATGTGGGTGTGAATGCTGTTCAGGTGTTCTAAGAATTCTCCCAGTTTTTCACGACCATGGGGCTAGATGATAAAAGTATCATCGACGTAACGATAAAAGCAACTTGGCTTAGCTGGAGCCGTGTCCAAGGTGATGTCTTCAGATTTTTCCATAAATAGGTTGGCTATGGATGGAGCTAATGGGCTGCCCATAGCCACGCCATCCAACTGGTCAAAATACTGGTCGCCATATAGGAAATACAATGATGTCAACATGTGCTTAAACAGTCCCACAATTGTGCTATCAAATAACTGGGAGAGGAGATCTAAACAGTCTTTGACCAGAATACATGTAAACAAAACTAACCATTATATCCCCTTGACTAAGATGCAGTTGTTTAATTCTGTTGATAAAGTCATTGGTGTTCTTGATGTGATGCAAACAATGACCCACATGCAGTGCGAGAAGGCTGGCCAGGTGTTTTGCCAGTCTGTAAGTGGGTGACCCAATGGTGTTCACAATGGGACAAAGAGGAGAATCCGGCTTGTGGATTTTTGGTAGTCCATAAAGCATAGGTGGTCTCAGCACCTGAGGGAGGGGATTCTTAATAACACCCTCTTCCACTGTTGACTGTTTTAGAAGCTCTGATGTCTCCCTCATTATTCTTGACATCAGGTACTGTGGCAGTTTACGGTATGTATTCTCTTCAAGAATCAACTGAATTTTGGCGTCATATTAAGCTTTATTCAGAATGATGGACGCATTGCCCTTATCAGCTGGCAGAACCATGATGAGGGGGTCATTGCGGAGTGCATGAAAACCATTGCGTTCAGCCCTAGTCAAGTTAGAAGTCGGTGGTTCAGATTTTGAAATGATACGACACGCTTCACGACAAATTTCATCTGCACTCTCATTAGGCATCTTAAGGATTGCTTGTTCAACCCCACTTATGATATGACAGATAGGGATGCTCCGAGGTGCTGGTGTGAAGTTACGACCTTTCTTAAGCACCGAAATGGCACCCGCGTCGATCTCTTTTTCCGTCATGTTGATGACAGTTTGTTCTGTTGATTTTCGTTCTGCACGGTGTTGTTGTTGAAATAGTAGTCCGAGGGAGCCAAGTCTGGACAATAGGGGGGATGTAAAATGAGTTGGAATCCTATTCCCAGTAATTTTGCAACCACAACTTCTGAGATGTGTGCTGGAGCATTGTCATGATGGAAAAGGACATTTTTGCGGTCCAATTGCTGGTGTTTTTCTTGCAGCTGTGTTTTCAAATGGTCCAAAAACGATGAATAATATGCACCTGTAATAGTTTTACCCTTTTCCAGATAGTCAATGAGGATTATCCATTGCGAATCCCAAAAGACAGTTGCCATAACCTTTCCGGCCGAAGGCATGGTCTTCGTTTTTCCTGGTGCAGATTCTCCCTTGGTAACCCATTGTTTAGATTGTTGTTTGGTCCCAGGAGTATAGTAATGTATGCATGTTTCATCCACAGTGACGAAACAATGCTCAAAGTCCTGCGGATTCTTCCTGAACAACTGCAAACAATCCTTGCAACACTTCACACAATTCCGTTTTTGGTCAATTGTGAGCAATCGCAGAACCCATCTTGTGGATAGCTTTCTTGTGTCCAAATGCTTATGCAAAATATTATGTACCCATTCATTCATGCCCACAGCACTAGCAATCTCACGCACCTTAACTCTTCTGTCATCCATCACCATATCATGGATTTTATCAATGATGTCTGGAGACATATCCTCCACAGGGTGTCCAGGAAGTTCATCATCACTTGTGCCCATATGGCTACTCCGAAAATTTTGAAACCATTTATAAACTGTTCTAATCAAAGGTGCAGAATCCCCATAATGTTTATCAAGCTTCTCTGTAGTCCCTGAGGCGTTTTGCGTTTCATAAAGTAATGTTTAATCACCACACAAAATTCTTTTTCGTCCATTTTTTGACAATCACTCGACTTCCTTGAGTCACACAAATGACAAACACAAAGACATAGATCTATATGGCTGAAACTTTGTGTGCGTTCTTTCCAAATATGCTACTAACTAAACATGACCTCGATACGCACCGGAGGTGCCATCTCCCGGACTTTGCATGGACTTTTCAAATGCTCCTCGTAATTCATGGAATATTCTGTGGGGATACAATGCTCGCCTATGGCTGACATACTGGACTGTGAGAGGTTAGTGTGGTGATAATGTTCAATGCCTCTTCCACACACTGTGCACATTGTTTGATGAATGGCTTTGCCGTGCTGATAAGATATTCTGTAGATTCTAGTCTTCCACAATCCCACATCATTCTTTGGCAAACTGAGAAGAGCACAAGTCTTTGCATGTGGGTGGAAGATTACTTTGACATGTTGTTTCTTTAAGGTTCCACCTAATTTCAGTGAAATGTTTCTTATGTATGGGAGGAGTACCCTGGACCTGAACCACTCATTCTCCTCTTGATCTTGTGGGTTGTCATGTTCCTTCTTCCTTAAAACTGCACTGATCTGATGTGGAGAATATCCATTATCTTTGAACACTGATTGCAGGTTTTCCAGTTTCTTTGCAAGGTTATCAAATTTCATAGTTATGCATGAGTTCATAATATATTGTTGCTATTTCTTCTATCCATGAGGCAAGTGTTCATAATATCACACTTCTATAAAATAATTCTTGTTATTGTTGTTTGGTTCCAATCTAGACCTGAAGGCGATGTCCAATGCAGACTGAAACTGGTTGTTGGCAAATAAAATGTTATGGTCCAGATGCCATTTGTTTGTTTATTTATTATAACAAAAAGGTCATGATTCCTAAGACATGACAACAAGTATGAAGTCATCGGTGTCTTATGTGTTGTAAGCCTAGTGCAATTCTGTTGGAAACAACGTTTAAATTTTTTGTCGAAGGATAGCAAATGGCACATTGTTGTACACTTTCTCAAGGTTTATTCATAATGAAGAAGACACTTATTGTTCCAGAGCCAAACAGTATGTTTGTTTTATTTTTATTTGCTTAAACTGATCTCAATGGGGCCATTGGGGCCTCTCCTTCACTGGACCAGGGTTTCACACATACAGTACCTCTTAAAATCATAGTTATCCAAGAAATAACCATTTTAGAATGACAAATAGTATTAAAATGATTTGATTGTCTATAGACACAGTGTGAGTAAATAATACAGACAATAAACTAATAAAATTAATGCTGGAGGTAACAATAATGATAGTTCCAGATATAAAAACAATTTATCTGTGTGCAAAATAGATGTTTTCTGATATAGCAAGCTGTGGAAAAGGTGTAGGCCATATCAATTCAAGCAGGCTAGAAAAAATCTTACCCTCATAGTCTCAGATGTTATTGAATTTATCATATGTTAAAATGAAGGACTAAGTAAGGAACACATATTTTTTTGTTTTCTCCAAAAAAGTTTCTCCTCCAAGATACAGCTCTCCAAAGATGATACAGCGCATAACATTCTGAAGATGCGAATTTTGGAAAAATTCTCTGGAACAATTCTAGATATTTTTTATTATTTGAAAGCTAATTGCTTTATTATTACAAATAAATCCTCCATTTGGACTTATCTGTCAAAGTTCTTTTACTGTAGCATTCTGAAATTTTTTATAATTTATGGAAAGAATTTTCTTTTAAATGCCAATCCATAAAATTTTGATTTTTTTTCTGTTGATTAGTACCATGTAGTTCTACATTCCCTGAAAAGGAGAGCTTCCACTCTTAGGTTGAACAGGTTTTATAAACAATTGAAATTTTTGCCATATGTAAAACCTGTTTTATTATCACATAACAGGCTCATAAAAATCAAAACCTAGCCTTATTTAACATAATTTTAGTTTTGAAAGATGAGTAAGAGAATCATTTTTCAATCATTTTAAATGGTTCCAAAATGTATGGGAAAGGTTCAAAGATTTAAAGGTTTCAGTTTATACAATTCTGTGCATTCTGTTTTGTACCGAAATTAGCCAGTCAATGAACTAAAAATGTGTTCCACTGCTTCAGTATCTTCCTTTAGTATAAAGTTATGCCTTCCTATTAAACCATTATGAACTGGAGCACTTACAATCTCCAAACCATTATGAACAGGCAGTGGGCACTGATGGCATTGTTACTATCCTTCCACTGGAAACCTATATCCAGCAGCTGGTCCATGTGGTAGCATAAAGTTCACTACAATTTCATTTAACTCATATAAACTGGTGTCTATAATCTCTGCAATCCACCATTCACTGTCATACATGCACACCACAAACAGGTTGTGAATCTGAATATTGTCCTGCTGTTTCTGAAGTGTTGCCCGAACGAACAAAATTTCTTCTTTCTTGCTCTTTAAAGTGCGTGTAATATGAGTTTGCCCTCAATTTGAGTCTAGAAATGTGTCTTCTGAATTCCTTATACAGGAGTAGTTTGTTTGGACCATTCTGCTCACAGTATTTTTTGATTTCCTCTTTGGACAAAAGAGTAAGGGCTGTGGATGTGTAAGATTTCACAACTCTCATAAAATCCTCAGCATTCTGAATCACAGCTTTATTTGGTCTGTAGAGATTATATTTTTTAGCATGGTGCTTCAGCAGGCCTACACCATCATAAGGCTCCTTCCCGTGACCATTAACACTGTATACCCAGACAGTTGCCACAAGCAACTTACTCAATTCAAATAGCTAGTAACAATTTTTAAAATGACTTGGAGCACCATCAGAAATAATGATAATCTTCTCTGCCCCTGTTTGCAGTTGGAGAATTTTGTGCATTGCTAGCAAAGCATGTGCTGAGTCATGTCCAGTGTCACAACACTTGTGGTCTTGTTTTGAAAATATGTCACACCTCTATAAATTGAAACCTGGTCATTACTCCGATGACACCCTTGTACTTCTTGTGGGAAAATTACAGACCAGTTCTCAGCAAAATCACAGTTAAGCACTAAACACAGTACTTCACTCTGTACACACCCTTTCACTTCTGCAATGTGTTGTTGCAGCTTCTTTGGATGCTGATGTGTTACTGCTTTCACTGACCGTTTACCAAGTTCATCAATGAAACTGTCAAAGGCAATAGTTTTCTTAATTAGTTTATTTTCCTCCCATGTTGCATACGTAATTTCTGCAGAGTTATCTGCTATGTCTTCCAGGCCAAGTGTCTGTAAAGACAGTCCTCCCTTTGCAGGGCAGTCACCACATTCTTAAAACAAACAAATCTCTCGCTTTACATCACAGACTACTGATGACTTCACATACCCAGCCGAGGTGTCATATGTCATGTGCTCGAGTAAGTTACTGCACAAAGTTCAAACTTCACAGTATACCTGTAAAGAGACATGTCGCAGTGCATAATTTTGATCTTCCAATACATGAACTTGTATAGTTGCTCTTATATATTGCAAAAGTTTCTCTAATTCTGCTAGTCATGTACCTCTTCACTTTCGCAACTTTTTGAGCTTCAACTGTTAACAGCCATAGTGTATTTTTTGTTGGCACTCTAGAGAGAACAGTCCCATTTATCTTCCAGATAAAATGACTGCCCTAGACTCCTTTTACAGACCTCACATTTCTTGAATTGTCTACCATGTGCTTTGATACTGATGGAATGTGGTTCAAAATTGTTTTCTTTGAAAATGTCTCTGGACTAATAGTTAAAAGTTGCACCTGTTCACTGTAGGATGCACAATATTCAACAGCTGAATTGATATTTGTGAAAAATACCTGATTAGAGGTGTAAGAGTGCTTTGGTTCATTTTCTTCTGAAGATAGAATTTCTACTTTGAAGAGTGTGGTCAGTTTTGCTGCAGAGTATTCATCCATATCTTTAGTAATTTCTCTGCACTGTCTTTTTGCATAGAGCTTATGACTAGACTTCACTGATCACGGTTTCTTAACAGGACTAATGTCTACCTCTGTAGCTGACTGATTCAGGGTATTTAATTCTTCCTCTAGTGATACAAAATCTGTATCATCTACACCATGGGAGGCTTCACCTTGTTTAGATACTATCATTGTTGTTATTCTGTCAAAACATTTATAACAGAAAAAGTCATCACTGGAAACATCTTTTCTTTGAATCATAGTCTTCAAATGAGAACACTTATTCCCAACCTGAACGAAGTCTGTTTTTTTTTGTTTGTCATATATATATCACTCTTTTATGGATTTGCAAATAGTCAGCACATTTCAATCTGCTGTGGCCCCAGTCAGAAGACTTTCAAACAATCCTTTTCACAAAACATGTTGCAACTGTATCAGCTGGCAAATTCCTCACAAAAAAAAGACCCACTCAATGGTCTCAGATTTCTTAGAAGAAATTAGAACAAATTAGCACTGAACAACTGCAATGCAGAAACATCCAGTGAACAACCACGAGATAGAAATTGACAAGAAACTACAACAAAGTGTAAGAAATATCTCCAACAGTGAAAGTGAAAAGAAATAACTGCAACAAAGACAATAGACATAAACATTGTAACAAATAAATTACTAAGAAACAACTTTATTCAAGACATATGTTACCCTTGAAAGTTAAAAAAATAGATTTTTAAAATAAAACCTTAAAAGTGGAAGCTCTCCTTTACAGAGAATATAGTACTACATGGTACTAATCAACAGAAGAAAATCTAACTTTTCTGGATTGGCATTAAAAAAAAATTCTGTAAAGTTTAAATAAATACAAATGGCAACAGTAAAAGAACTTTGACAGATATGTCCAAATGGAGGATAGCATTGTAATCATAAAGCAATTATCTTTCAAATATCTACATCTGCATCTACATCTACATCCATACTCCGTAAGCCACCTGACAGTGTGTGGCGGAGGGCACCTCGAGTACCTCTATTGGTCCTCCCTTCTATTCCAGTTTCATATTGTTCATGGAAAGAAAGATTGTTAGTATGTCTCTGTGTGGGATCTAATCTCTCTGATCTTATCCTCAAGGTCTCTTCGCAAGATATATGTAGGAGGGAGCAATATACTGCTTGACTCCTCGGTGAAGGTATGTTCTCGAAACTTCAACAAAAGCCCGTACCGAGCTGCTGAGTATCTCTTTTGCAGAGTCTTCCACTGGAGTTTATCTGTCATCTCCGTAATGCTTTTTTAATTACTAAATGATCCTGTAACGAAGCGCGCTGCTCTCCATTGGATCTTTTGGATCTTCTCTATCTCTTCTATCAACCCTATCTGGTACGGATCCCACACTGGTGAGCAGTATTCAAGCAGTGGACGAACAAGTGTACTCTAAACTACTTCCTTTGTTTTCAGACTGCATTTCCATAGGATTCTTCCAATGAATCTGTCTGGCATCTGCTTTACTGACGATTAATTTTATTTGGTCATTCCATTTTAAATCACTCCTAATGCCTAGTCCCAGATAATTTATGGAAATAACTGCTTACAGTTGTTAACCTGCTATATTGTAGATAAATGATAAAGGATCTTTCTTTCTATGTATTTGCAGCACATTACACTTGTCTACATTGAGATTCAACTGCCATTCCCTGCACCATGTGTCAATTCGTTGCAGATCCTCCTGCATTTCAGTACAATTTTCCATTGTTACAACCTCTCAATATACTACAGCATCATCCGCAAAAAGCCTCAGTGAACTTCTGATGTTATCCACAAGGTCATTTATATATATTGTGAATAGCAACGGTCCTACAACACTCCCCTGTGGCACACCTGAAACCACTCTTACTTCGGAAGACTTCTCTCCATTGAGAATGACATGCTGCGTTCTGTTATCTAGGAACTCTTCAATCCAGTCACACAATTGGTCTGATAGTCCATATGCTCTTACTTTGTTCATTAAATGACTCTGGGGAACTGTATCAAACACCTCGCAGAAGTCAAGAAACACGGCATATACCTTGGAACCCGTGTCTATGGCCCTCTGTGTCTCATGGATGAATAGCGTGAGCTGGGTTCCACACGATTGTCTTTTTCGAAACCCATGCTGATTCCTACAGAGAAGATTTATAGTCTCCAGAAAAGTCATTATACTCAAACATAGTACGTGTTCCACAATTCTACAACTAATCGACGTTAGAGATATAGGTCTATAGTTCTGCACATCTGTTCGACGTCCCTTCTTTAAAACAGAAATGATCTGTGCCCTTTTCCAATCTTTTGGAATGCTATGCTCTTCTAGAGACCTACGGTACACCGCTGCAGGTAGGGGAGCAAGTTCCTTCGCGTACTCTGTGTGAAATCAAACTGGTATCCCATCAGGTCCAGCGGCCTTTCCTCTTTTGAGCGATTTTAATTGTTTTTCTATCCCTCTGTCATCTATTTCAATATCTACCATTTTGTCATCTGTACAACAATCTAGAGAAGGAACTAAAGTGCAGTCTTCCTCTATGAAACAGCTTGGGGGGTGGGGGGGTTATTTGGAGAAGGAGACCTGACAGCGAGGTCATCGGTCTCATCGGATTAGGGAAGGACGGGGAAGGAAGTCGGCCATGCCCTTTGAAAGGAACCATCCCGGCATTTGCCTGGAGCAATTTAGGGAAATCACAGAAAAGCTAAATCAGGATGGCCGGACGCGGGATTAAACCAAAGTCCTCCCAAATGTGAGTCCAGTGTCTAACCAAACAGCTTTGGAAAAAGACATTTAGTATTTTGGCCTTTAGTCTGACATTCTCTGTTTCAGTACCATTTTCGTATCAGTGTGTCTGGACTTTTTTTTTATCCACCTACCACTTTGACATAAGACCAAAATTTCTTAGGATTTTCTGCCAAGTCAGTAGACAGAACTTTACTTTCGAATTCGTTGAACACCTCTTGCATAGCCCTCCTCACACTACATTTTTCTTTGTGTAATTTTTGTTTGTCTGCAAGGCTTTGGCAATGTTTATGTTTGCTGTGAAGTTCCCTTTGCTTCTGTAGCAGTTGGTTGTTGTACCACAGTGGCTCTTTTCCATCTCTTATGATCTTGCTTGGCACATACTCATCTAATGCATATTGTACGATGGTTTTGAACTTTGTCCAATGATCCTCAACACTATCTGTATTTGAGACAAAACTTTTGTGTTGAGCTCTCAAGTACTCTGAAATCCGCTTTTTGTCACTTTTGCTAAACAGAAAAATCTTCCTACCTTTTTTTAATATTTCTGTTTATGGCTGTAACTGCTTTATGATCGCTGATTCCCCATTCTGCGTTAACTGTTTCAAATAGTTCGGGCCTATTTGTCACCAGAAGGTCTAATACGTTATCGCCAAGAGTCGGTTCTCTGTTTAACTGCTCAAGGTAGTTTTCAGAAAATGCACTTAAAAAAAATTTCACTGAATTCTTTGTCCCTGCCACCCATTATAAACGTTTGAGTCTCCCAGTCTATATCCAAAACTATAACATGGTTGGGAAATCTACTCGAAATATTTTCTAAATTTTCCTTCAGGTGTTGTGCCACAACAGCTGCTGAGCCAGGGGGCCTACAGAGATGTCCAATTACCATGTTTGAGCCTACAAAATATCTAAAACTTTTACAGTATTTTTTTAAAAATTCCGAAATTCACATCTTCAAAATGGTGTTCGCAGTGCCATCCTTGGAGGCCTGTATCTTGGGGCAGGACTTTTTTGGAGAAAACAAAAAAAATGTATTTCTTACTTACTCCTGAATTTTAACATATACTAAATTCAATAACATCTGAGACTATGGAGGTAGCCCCCGTGCCTGAAGTAATACAGATTATGCCAAAAACAAAATTTAAGAAGACTGTAGCAGCTAACAGTATCGGAAAATGAGGAAGATCTGGTTGGATAGAGGGATGTACAGGGGTACCAAGTGCATACAGGAACAATGGTTGTCAACATTGGTACTTCAATAGACATGTCATTAACTGTCTTCTGAAGCTGGAGGTGTTATTCCATTTATCCTGAGTTAGGTTTCTGCTATTGAGAAGTGGCTGAACAGTGGAGACAAACAGAAAGGATCTTGCTTTGATGAGAATGGGTGTTCTGCCATATTGTTCAGACAAGATTGTTAAGGTCAAGAAGAGATTCAAGGGATATTGTACATTGATAAAACAGTTGTGAAGACAGAGGGGTAGGGACACCATGCACTTGTCTGCATACACTTGTGATAGCAGTGCATATGATGGTGAAATAAGATCAAAGAGTCAAACGCCATAGATGTAACAAACACAGGCATTCATAACTCCACTTTCCTGAGAAATACCTTGCAGGATACATCATTGTAATCAATAACTGGAAATATAGGTGTTTGCACAAGTTTCTTTTCTGTAGGGCATGGAGAGATGTTGATGTCTTCTTGCACATTGCAGTTACATGGTCAGTCCAATTTACATTTTCATCTGTTATTACTCCTAGACTCTTTGCTGAGGGAGAGAAGCTGATATTTGTCCCATTCAGGATTAAAGATAGTAGGGGTTTCCAATATTTCAGACTAATGAGTCTGTAATAATCAACCAGTACCACATGGGTTGTGGATGACTTGTTCACAAGTATGCCAGGATTTTCTCTGAGACTGAATTAAGAACCATGGTATGAATGAGTCACTATGCTCCACTACTTTATATTTTAATTAAGCTTGATAAGAACAGCTGTACCACTGTCTGTGGCAGCCCAATCTTCAATGAACAACATAGCAATAGAAACTAATATTTTGATCAAGAAACATCAACTTCCAAACAAAACACAGTATTCAGAACAGTGCAGATTTAGTAAGTGGGTCAGATAAAGTGAAAGTAGATACTAATGTTAAGTTATTTTCGTTCTATTTCCTTAGCCTCTTCCCCAGTAATCCAGTTAAGGACTGTGCTGGTATGCTGTCCCTCTATTTACATAAATAGCTCTTTAATTGAGGGCATTTTAATTCTTTCTTTGCAAGAAATGCACATTTTTGTTATCAAAAGCGTTTCATTTTACTGACATAAAACATCATCTGTGGTCTGTAATGAAAGATATTTACAGTTCATCTCACTCTTTAATCCTTCAGAACATGTAAACAGCATAGGTATTGTACAGCTAAATTTAAAGCAAACTCTCATTTTTGTTTGAAAAACATGTTTTGCCAACAAACAGAGGGATTATCAGTGGATTCTCCATTTTCACTGCTAAAAACAGAAACTTTCATGGACAGTTTTCAAACTGTTGCTCTTAACTCTGAATCTCTAGCCAAATATGAAGTGCCCTGGTACAGTTACAGTAGGTGATGTGCTGTGTACGTGGAAAGGCACAATGAGACAACTCAAATCCTTCCTGGTGAATATTCACAAGCAACACAAGATCATACAGCTCAGTAGGAAAGCTACTAGACCCACTAACTTTCTAGATGTTAATAATGACATCAACAAAGGAAAGACACACACACACTGACTTCTATTTTCCAGTGTCCCCATTGCACCCTATCCCAGTATGTCGACTTTTGGCACGGACAACAGTAGCAATGCATTGTGACATGGAAGTAATGACACCTTGGTAGGTCACTGGAGGAAGGTGGCCACATCTGCACACACAAGTCACCTAAATTTCAGAGAAGAGGGCGATGAGCTCTGACGCCACGGTCAATCACATCCCACATATTTTTGATCAGGTTCAAATATAATAAGTTGGGGGCCAGCACATCAGTTGGAACTCATGACTGTGTCCATCAAACCACTCCACCACACTGCTGGCCTTGTGACATGGCACATTGTCTTGCTGAAAAATGTCATTGCTTTCGGGAAACATGATCGTCATGAAGGGGTGTATGTGGTCTGCAACCAGTGTACAATACTCCTTGGTCATCATGGTGCCTTACCTGAGCTCCACAGGACCCATGGATCCAAACGCAATTGTTCCCCAGAGCATAACTGAGCTGTTGACAGCTTGTTTCCATCCCACAGTACAGGTGCCAAGGAAATGTTCCCCTGGAAGATGACAGGGGTGGCCACCCAACCTGACACAACATCTGGACATGGTTCCACCATGTGTTGAAGACACTCATCAGAGCACTACTTGAACACCCGACAAGCTAAAACACTCATGCCATTGGTCAAACTCAGGCAGATCGTGCTCCTTCCCCATTGTACACATGGACAGCACACTCATTGATACTACTTGCATCATGCCTTGGGTCTGACTAGCAGTCATTCATCGCCAGGTGACACTGCTGTCACCTGGAATGGTTGTATTGATAGGAGATCGATGGTCAGAATGATCAGTGTATGTATATGATAAACAAACAAATAAATTCATTATTTTATGTATTTACTGTTAAAAATTAATTTCTTTGGTTAGTTTAAGTTCTTCGCTGATTATATTTGTGTCATTATGCACAACAACAACAATATGTTTGTCAGTTACGCTAGACAGTTTCAAAAATAAACAGTTTGTCAAATAAGTGGCAGTAAAGTGTGTTTTTGGCATATTCACCCTTTTTTGTTACGTGGCTCCCCATGTTTTGATGGGATGTAGTAAATATATTTTCTGTAACAGGCACAATTTTGTCCAAGCTACAGTATTTTGCTTTGGTAGTAACTGTTTCAGATGAAACTGTATTTATTCTGCAGCTCTGTGTTCTGGATGAATTTATCATGAAAAATGCCTTAGGAGCCCATTAGAAATCACAAAGATAGAATGGATACAGCTTTGGCATTATTAGATGCTTCCACAAATTATCCTTGTTAGTACCTGGTTAGAGATCCTAAATTACAAGTGATATCACTGAGTCCTACAAATGGATTAAGATGCTGGTTACTAGACAGTCTGCACCCAAAAATTCTTTATCAATTTGCACATGTTACTATCTTACAATAAAATATTCTTGGTCTTCTTAGCCCTTTACTTTGCAGCGTTAGTTTGCACCTGATGTCCTATATTGTAGAGTATTTTGTCTCGCAAAGTGGAGAAAAACTTTCCTTCTCATCCTGAGTACTTCTGCTTCTTTGCTGGCAGTCTCTCCTAAAACTGTCGCTTGCACCACAGCTTCTAGCATATGACGCATGGCTACACAGGCATGTGGTTGATCCATCACTTGGTTTTGAATTGGGGGTGGAAGGACACAGACAAATGTAGATCTTTATTTTCAAATGAATGTTCAAACCTCTTCTGCAGTACCAGATCTGCATCAAGTAGAAGTCTACACAGTGTCAGCTTAGTGGATAACTTATTAAGCTTTTGTTTCAAAGCAGTCAAAGTTGAGAGAAAGAATCCTATGAAAATGTTGTATTCACCTTGCATCAAGTACGGAGCCTGTGTCAGCAGACTCATCATTTCACAATATTCTGCCAGAAAAGTAATTTTTTCAGGAGATAACCTCAAAAACGAACAAATTTTCATGCAACCATCAGTTTTTTCATTGCCACTATCCATCAATTTCCAGAGCTGTTGGGCAGCCTCATACATTGGGCTCCATCTCCTAATTACAGGTGTTAACAAATAAGTCATGACAAGTAGCTTTGATAAAGTCAGTTGTTGTTTCTTTCAGAAGTCATTATTTTTGACATTTCCCGACATTTCACTAATACCAAGTCACCCAGTTAAAGTTTTGAAAACTTGGCTTTTGCATCATGCTTTCGTTTTCTTATTTCTCCTTGTTTTTTATTGTACTCCTAACACTGACTTCCCTTTCCTGTGGTGACACGATTCTACAAGCTAGATATTCTACATTTTCTGTATAGAAACTTAACTGGTCATCTACCATATATGACTTTGAAGGGCGAGAAACCAGTTGATGTATGTCGCAGACTTTTCATCATATCTTCAAAATTCTTCACATATTTTATCCAATCTACATGGCTTCTTTATGGTAGGTTCTACAAAGCCTTTCAGTTTGCCTCATGTATCTTTCAGATGGATGGCTGTACGAATGATAGACTGACATTAATGGTTGATGCAGATGAATGTAACTGATTATAGGCTATCTTACATTTATACACTACTGATTGATCATTCACACACAGTAACACAGGTGTTTGCAAACAGATGTTCAGACTTTTAAAATACAGCGTGAGGCAAAACCCCGAATATACCCCTACAAAAATCAAATGGAGTGAGGAATCACAATGGCATCTGGTATGGGGTGTCTGTAGGTGGGGGTGCAACTATGGCATCCGTGGTGGTGGCCATCTTGAAATCCACCATTTGGATTTGGGTTACAGATGTCAGATGGGAAGGGGGTCATACGCACATCATTTTGAACTGTCTCTTTTTCAGGAATACACATGTGCAATCTGTTTTAAGACATCTTTATTTGTGTAGTAATTATGACCTGTTTAAGTTAAGGGCACTTGTCAGTGTCGGCATTACACCGTATGCTCAATATGACATCCATTGTGCTGGACACACAATTGGAGGTTTTTTTTCTCAGTATGCTGGCAAAGATGGGATACATTGTTGATTTTTACCTTACATGCAATTGGTTTCAGACGTCCTCACAGGCAGCATCTGCCAGCCAAGACAGAGCAACAACAGAGAAGAAACCAATTTTGTGACATTTTAGAAGTGAATTACACTCATGTTCAGAAAAAAACAGAACACCTTGGATGACTAAAGATAGAACATTCAAATTCACAGCACACGTACATTAGTATGTTCGGCAGAAATGATTGGCATTTCAGTCACCTCAGTTCAGCATGTGTCCTGTTTGCCTTGTAGGCACAGGGTCCGCCTTGAGCCCTGATAACTTGTTCGATGTGTGATGACATCAACATATATAAACTGCAAATAGTGTCCTGTGGTATAGCCATCCATGCTGGATTCACCTGGTTCCAAAGTTTATCTGACGTGGTTGGCATTGGGTCACAGCACTGCACTTGTCATCTCACCATATCCCACACATTTTTGATTAGTGACAAGTCTGGCGATCTGGCAGGTGAAGGTAAAAGGCAGATAACCACTCCCCTGTCTGGGGAAAACCAAAATGTGGCCATAATTTTCAAACAAACAGAACCTGGATTCATTAAAAAACACTATCTGATATCATTCCTGTCCTCAGTGACATTGTTCCATACACCATTGCCATCTAGCATGTTTTATGCACATTCATCAAAGATAGGTGGAGAAGTGGACAACCCACATGTACCCCATGCCGTAATAAATTCCGATGGACTGCCAACCTTGATAGTGAACAATGTGTTATGCTGTTCCACTGTTGCACCAGAGCTGCGGAGGATGCAGATCTGTCCAGCAATGCCATTTGGATGATGTGCCAAGCTTCTGGTGGTGGTCTGGATAATGTGATCTGACCCATCTTGTCGTGTTTTACATCCTTCCATGAACCATTTGGCACACACCTGTTGCATTGCCAGAACACTTTATTCCACATGAGCAACAATTTCCTAGATGGATGCATCACATCCCTTCATGTCAATAATGCACCCTGTTTTAGACTCACTGATTTAACAGTATGGTTCATGTATCTGTCTGTAAGGCATCCTGTACATCTGCTCAGGTCACACTGGTCCATTACTTTCAGTTTATAGCAAAAACGAGAGCTGCAGGCACAGTTTACCAGTAGGTGGTGTTGTACCCTGATATTGATGTTGACCTCAAATTGATGGGGTCAAATGGTTCAAATGCCAATCATTTCTGCAGAACATACTAATATACATGTCCTGTGAATACCAATGACTTATCTCTAGTCATTCAAGTTGTTCTGTTTTTCTGAACATGTGTATTTAGCTTCACCTGTGTGCTCTGATAGTTTAGATTCTGAATTTTTTTTCAGACTGAGATGTTTCTTAAAGCAATTGTTAAAGCCTCTACCAGTTTGCCCAATGTACTTCAGAGAACAGTCATTACAGGAAACTGAATAAACCTCTGTGTTCTTAAATGGTGTGCTAAGTGACTGTCCACTGTGTCTATATTTGGCACCTACATTCTCCAAGATAAGATAAACATGATTTATGTTATTCTTTTTTTAAATGTTTGCCATAGTAAAGAATGTGGAAGTAGGTCTTGTTGTTATTGTCCTGCCTAACCAGTACAAGAAAATGTGATGTGGTTGATGGAAGAAACTGCCCTCCTCAATAATTCTTTATTAATATTGTGAAGAAAATTTATGTCATAATGATTAGCAGGTTCAGTACTTGGTACAACCTGGTACTCACAGTCAAAAGCGTGAGGGGTTATGGAGACTTTATGGAGCCAGTGGAGAAGTGAGCAGGAGGCAGATTTTTTATATTTCATGGGATGATTTGAAGAATGGCGAAGCACGGTAAACATCAAAAATAAAATTATGAGGTCAATGTAGGGGAGTGTGCTATTAACAATGTGTTGTGGTGAAAATTGAATACTGGATTGTTGCAAATTCAAGTGGTCAGCTAAGGAACTGTAAAATAAATTGGGATCTTTGTGTATTAAGAGCAGGTCATCAACATAGCAAAACCAACCAAGTATTTCTACACCATAAGATGGGTGAAGTTGCACAAATGTTCAAACTTATACAGAAAAATATTTGCCAACCACGGTAAGACAATGCAGAAATCATTGCTGGTCCCTATTTTTGAATAAAAAAAGAATCACCAAACTTGAAATAATTGTAATCAAGAATAGTTCCTAACACCTTCAGCATTTCATCAATTTCATCCAGTGGACAATTACTAAGGGTCTGCAGAATTTCAGTAATAATATTCTGGACTTGGTCCTTAGATATATTGGTATACATATTTTAATGTCTAAAGTTGCGATGTGGGTTGGTTGGTTTAAAAGAGGGAGGGAAGGGACCAAACTGTGAGGTCATTGGTCCCTTGTTCCCAGTAAAATAATTACACAACAGAAAGAAAAAAAGAAAGGAGATGTACAGCACAATAACAAGAGAAAGGAAGAACCAGAAGAACAACAGAAGGACAACCAATACTACTATGGACAAAAACAGGAAAAGAAAACCATAGAGAGAAGCAAGAAATGGGTAGAAGGGGTAAAAACAAGAGAGCAGATGACCGTGGCTGGCTGACCATGAGGATAAAAAGGAAAAGCCAGCCACTCTGTGACACATTAAAACATCCACCCTAAAAGCAATAGAGTGGAGAACACAAAGGAACAAAAGACATGCGCTAAAACTTATATAGAATGATAAAACCCACCATCGCATATAAAATGTAAAACCAAATTAGCTCATGAGACACTGTCAGCTAAAATTAATGGAAATGGGTCAGGTAACTGAAGAGTCTGGCACAGGGTAGCCAAAGAAGGACAGCTCACCAAGATATGGGCCACTGTCAGCTGGATGCCGCACTGACACTGAGGTGGGTCATCACGACACAGGAGGCAGCCATGTGTCACCCAAGCGTGGCCAATGCGGAGCCGGCACAGAACCACAGAGTCCCTGCGAAAGGCCTGCATCGAGGACTGCCACACATTCGTAGTCTCTTTAATGGCACGCAATTTGTTGTGCGTGCTGAGGTTATGCCATTTCGTCTCCCAAGGCCGCAAAACCTTGTGGTGTAGTACTGAACGCAGGTCAGTTGCAGAGAAGCAGTTCTCCATAAGTGGTTTCCGTGTAGCCTGTTGGCATGTTCGTTGCCTGGGATTCCGACATGACCTGGGGTCCAGACAAACACCACTGAACGACCGGACCATTCCAGGGCATAGATAGACTCCTGGACGGTCGCTATCAAAGGACGACAAGAGTAGCACTGGTCGAGAGCTTGTAGGCTGCTCAAGGAGTCAGTACACAGAAGAAACGCTTCCCCAGGGCATAAACGGATATGCTCAAGAGCACAAGATATAGCCACCAGCTTGGCAATGAAAACATTGCAGCCACTGGGCAAGGAATGCTGTTCAACATGTCCTCCATGGACATATGCGAAGCCAACATGAGCATCAGCCATTGAGCTATTGGTGCAAACTACTTTGTGGCCTCAGTACTTGTCAAGAATTGAGAGGAAGTGGCAGTGGAGAGCTGAGTCCTTAGGGCCATGTGAAATGTCCAGGCAAAGCTACAGCCTAGGTGTACACCATGGAGGTGTACGTGAATGGACCTCAAGTATAGTTCTGGTGGAGCAGTATGAAATGCAGAAGTCGTCTGAATACAGAGAAGGTGAGACGGACTGCCCTACAGCTGCTCGTAGACCATTAATGGAGAATGGGGGGAACTGTGGGAAGCACCATCTTGGGCATGGAAAGTACGAAATGACAGGAAATTGGGCCTCGGAGACCCCACTTGTATAATGTGGCAAGGATATGATGTCGCTAGGTCGTGTCGTACGCTTATCGTAAATCAAAAAAGACTGCAACCAGGTGTTGGCATCTGGAAAAGGCTGTTTGGATGGCAATCTGTAGGGACACAAGATTATCAGTGGTAGAGCGACCCTGGCGGAAGCCGCCCTGACATAGAGCCAGTAGGCCACGACTCCAGAACCCAAACTAACCGCCGACACACCATACGTTCCAACAGCTTACACAGAACGTTGGTGAGGCTGATGGGCCGATAGCTATCCACACCAAGTGGGTTTTTACCGGATTTGAACACCAGAATAATGGTGCTCTCCCTCCTTTGCGATGGAAAGACATCATCGCACCAGATCCAGTTGAAGATGACGAGGAGATGTCGCTTGTAGTCAGATGAGAGATGTTTAATCATCTGACTGTGGATCCGATCTGGTCCAGGAGCTGTGTCGGGGCAATGGGCACGAGGAGCTCCCACTCTGTAAATGAGGCGTTATAGGATTCACTGTGGCGTGTAGTAAATGAGAGGACTTTCCCTTCCAGCCACTGTTTGAGAGTGTGAAAGGCTGGGGGGTAATTCTCTGATGCAGAGGCTTGATCATTGTGCTTAGCAAAGGGCTTAGCAATTGCGTTTGCGTCGCAAGATAACACGCCATTTATGTTAACACTGGGAACACCTGGTGGGGTCTGGTACCCGAAAACACGTTTGATCTTTGCCCAGACTTAGGAAGGTGACGTATGGCACCCAATGTTCGAGACATATCTCTCCCAAAACTCATGCAGTAAATTTTTTGCTGAGAACTTCCAGTCTTTTAGTTTAAGCTGAGATGCTGTGAAGACTATTCACAACTTCAGCATATGTTGCTGACCTGCTGCTGCTCACACGGTCAGGTTTGCTGATCGGTGATGCTTAGGGTGGACTTCATTCACCATCCCTGGCCAATGAGGATGTGAGGGAGAATCAAATGGCACAATGGACGTGGGCAGCTGGCAATTGAAGCATGATAGCTTCCCTCTCTCGCCCACCAGCCTCTGATCTGTTAACACTGCCCTCTCCCGCACCCCGTACCATCCTTGTGACTTTGACCCTTGTGGTCACCTTTCCAAGCAGTTGGCTGCTTTCCTAGGTGCCTGAAGTTTATACCCTTTTATCATGAATAACAGTCTCTGGGTTTCTCTATAAAGTTCTGGTGGTTATTTCAAAGGACCCTATTGGTCCGTGTACTCTTCTCTAAAACTGCTCCTGCTGTCCTGCACAGGGCACTGGTGCAGCCAACAGCAGTGCACAACAGGAATGATGACCTTTGAATGTGCATTGAAGTCATTAATTCATCATCTGAATGGTGACCTACCTGTCCTTCCTGCTAACGATCAAAAAACCTTCATTGTTTGCGACTGAACTTGACGTCTTCATACCTGCACATTTTCTGCTTGGACTGTCATAAATAAGAGGTGCTGGTCAGTTGTACTCATAAAATACTATGGAGATTTCATGACATCTGATGTCTCGTATACGAACTATTTCAACAGTGTGATTCTATAGTGGACACTGGACAAATAGGCAAAAGGCAAACAGATCTGGAGCTGCATATGGGACTTTTTTTTTCGGAAAGTGTTGGGTCCCTACCGTTTCTCATGGTAGTATGTAACCTTTAGACATGAAATAATATTATGTTATGACTATCTGGTGTCTCTATTAATTTTCTTCCAGGTGCTCTTGGCTTCATTGAATGATGATGAAATGAGGTTCACACAGATAGTTTTTTGCAAATGTTAATGTCTTGCTGAATGTCTTTCCTATGTTTTACAATATTCATTGAAATAATCCAACCAGTACAGGTTTTTGTAAGTGTTATGAAAATGTTTCAGCTTTTTACAGAATGCTAAGACCTTCCATTAACCATGGAACATGTCATCATTATTTCTTCCCAATACTCTGTAAACTATTCTGTAAGCACCCTACCATAACTCTCAACAGATACACTGTTGGCCATTAACTTGCAACACCAAGAAGACAGTATGCAATTAACTTCAAACTGGCATGAAGTGTCATACAAGTTTTGCATAGGGCCTACATTAATTTTTGTCATTTCAGTGCAATGGCCCATTTGGGCTGGAGTAATTCCCTCTACATTCTGTACATAACAAAAGATCATACTGCACATTTCTCATACTGCTATCACATTTCCTTGTTACTTGTTTGTGAGACGGTTGTGCTATGGCTTGTGTAAGAAGAAGAAACACCTATCAGGACATGTCTGAATTCGACAGTAGCCCAATTGTCACCTATTAAGAATTGAGACTGCACTTTATCATTCTGTGATACTGCAGCTCACATTCATCAGGGTCCCACAAATGGCAGGTCAGTATGGAATCAATGGGTTCAGAAGAGCCATATTAAGTGCATAAAGATCGTAAAAGCCCCACAAGACTAGTGCCCGAGAGGTCAGACACATTGTTTACTTGACTGTGGAGAATCATACCACCACATCACGTACCTTGCAGTGGGTTATGGGCTTGTTTGAAGCAAGACAACACAATGACATTTGAAGCACCACAGACAGTCATTATGGCAATCATAGTTGTCACTCCCCTCGACATGTAGCAGAGAGAGGAGCCCGAACAATGATGCACCTAGTGACAACTTTGAGTACAGGAGTGGACACTGTGTCTTGCCAGATGAGTGTGGAGGTGCTGCCAGATAGCATTCATCATCATTATATGGTCCCAGTACCAGTCATGACAGCACAGGTACCATTACATAAGCACAACACTATTACCACTGGTTCACACTGAAAACATCTGGCTATGGGATGCCAAGAGACTCGCATGCCACCACTCACTACCAGTGATGAACTCTGGCATAGTGTTAAAAAAGCATGGACTGACACTACCTCGAAAACCACAAGAAAACATCAAATTTGGAAGCGAACACTTCCCTTGACCTCGCATGTCAACAACAACACACAAAACCAACTCACCAATACCAGCAACACAACCCCCCCTCCCCACACACATGATCCACATATCATCTAACCAGATAAAAAAACATGAAAAAAATGACAACTCACCACATGAAAGGGCTGGTGCTGCCTACTAGATCAGTCACCACACACACACACACACACACACACACACAGAATAAACGACAACCAAATAAACTTCCCAACCCCCATCACCTCCAATCAATACCAAAGAAACAATACTAATGAAAAACAAAAAAAAAAAACCATAAACAGCCTACAACTAAAAACACAACAAAACGAATCCTCCATAACAAAACCAAAAATCCACAACCACCCCCCCCCCCACCTAGCTCCCCAAACCTCACCAAACCCCCCCCCCAAAAAAAAAAAAAATAAAACCTCACTAACCCACAACCTGGGTCTGTACATCTTCCTAACAGCCCTTAAGAAAACCCTAAAAATACAATACCCCTCAGGGACACTCTTCCACCAACAGGACTCACCTAAATGAGCCTGAAGGTTGGAAGAGCGCCTCTCCCCCCTCCCTATAATGTATTTAACAGCACCCCCCCCCCCCCCCCCAAACCCCTCTATAGTATTTGTACAGGCCCCACTCTCATAATCCTTGAACTCTACATTGTGATTGACAACTAAATGATTGTAACCCTCCTGACCCAACCCACTATAAGAAGCAAACCCATCAGAAACTCCATTACTCCCCTGTTCTACATAATCCTAAATCAACACCACTACCTCCCCCTTTGTATGATTTTCAACAACCATAAACACACATTCATAAGACCCAGACCCCGATACCACAGCCCCCCACACCCTTAAACCAACCATAGCCTTACCCCTCCCATAATTCCTCCTACCAAACTGCGACTCATCAATCTCAACCATTACTCCAGGCCCACCCAACTTACCCTTGTATTTAATGTATTCTGAACAAACCTGGCGACAAAAAGAATACCAATCAGGAGCAGTTCGGTCACTCACACCCACCTCATGCGCGCAAAAACTGTGACAGGACTGATAACAGACTTCTCGAACCAGGTACCCTGGCGAGTGGAGCGCCAAATGTTGTCACGCCGGCACCTCCATATATAACCGTCCCTGGTCCGAGACACCGGGACTTTCGTTAACTTCATATACTCGACACATGCAGTGCACTTCACCAGCTCAGCCAATAATCCAAACAGCTGCAGGAATTTGATGAGTGACATAGCAGTGTCGCCCATCATATCCCACAGCCGAAAACTGTTGACTTTATCGGTCATATCCATTCCTAACAACGAGATAGGAAAAGTAATCTAAAAAATTAAAAAACGCCACACCACATACAACACTATATTAACGTAGAAATAACCAAAAACTAAACCATCAACTCACTGCAAAATATGCCACTAAACTTCACTAATCACCAGAACAACATCTGACAATTTCAACAACCCAATACGACACACAACCCACAAACCTCACCAGAGAGCACCGCCGAACCGCAACCATATGCCACCCACAAACACATCACAACTGCACACTAAACCAACAACAAAATCGTACCCGCAACCTACAAACACGCCACCAGAGAGCATCACAGACAGCACAACAAGACATCTACAAACACGCGACACTCGCAAACTGAACTTCGCGCCGTCGTGACGTCACACACCACAACAGACTTACGTCACGGGTCAAAGCCGCCGGGTGGTTATCCAACACCTAAAGGCCCGTCCACACGTTACGATCTGTCTGCGCAAATGTCTGCGCACATCACATCTGCGCAGACAGATCGTTGCGTGTGGACAGAAGATTTGCACCAACCTGAGGTGTGTACAAACCTGGAAGTTGGAGTTGGAGGTTTGAGCGAAACCTCTCAAATCTGTGGGTTCAAACCACATCTGCGCAGACAAGTTGGAGCGTGTGGACAGGAGATCGCCGCAAATCTGGCGCGAAACAGCTGTTTGCTCAGTCTAGTGTTTGTATTTGTGCGCACAGGGCATTAAATTGGCTGATACTCGTCAGTGTTCTCGAGAGTTTGTAAGTGAATTCATTGAAATATGTAGAAACCACCCATGTACCCATGTTTGTGGAAGATTAAAAGTAAAGAATATAGTGACCGAGACAAAAAGACTGCAGCATACAATGCTCTAATTGAGTTATCCAAAGTTCAGAAATCTAGATCTGGTGTAGTAGTAGATCAAGTATACCAGCCAACGTTATGGTATTTTGATCTGCTTGGCTTTCTTAGTGATCAAGAAACACCAAGACCAAGCAGGAGTACAATTGAAGATGAAATTGGAGTGTCAGTGTTACCGCCAGCCGTTCATGAGGAGAAATTGCCCTTCCCATACAATTATTTTTTCTCATAATATGAAGGGTTACGAGCTTTAAGAGAGAATTATAAGTTTCGACATCCATCCGCAAATAATTTCGCCAGTCGTTACGTTCGTCCTGCAACTCTCTCAGTAAATTTACGTGAGAAAACTGCTTTCGCTTTAGCAGCCACTGTCTACACCATTTTGCCCGCTTTCTCTGTTTCCTGCGGTTGGTCTGAATGTTTTTTGCAACACAAGTTGCGAACACAGACCACAACAGAACTTCCTCCATTTCTATATTTCAAAATAACTGAATTAAATGTTTGACGTTTACGGGGAGCGTAGTCGCTTGCCACTGATATTTCTTTTCTACACCGACAGATGGCGGGCGAGTAGTAGATTGGGGTTTGTGTCGTGTGAACACACCACATTTGCAGCGATCTTTTGCATGTACAGACATCTGCACCGATGTCTGCGCAGACAGATCGTTGCGTGTGGACTGGGCTTAACATACATCAGAAGGTGTTGGGTTATCGCGCCGTCGTGACGTCACACACCACAATAGACTTACGTCACGGGTCAAAGCCGATGGGTGGCAAAGAAATTAGTAAGAAACAGCTTCAGTGAAGACATACATTACCCTTGAAAGGTAAAAAAATGATGTTTTAAAATAAAACCTGTCCAGTTTAAGAGTGGAAGCTCACCTTTATAGAGAATATAGTACCATATGGTACTAGTTCAACGGAAAGAAAATGTAACTTTTCTGGACTGGCATTTTCGAAAAAAAAAATTGTAAAAAAATTCAAAAGGCAACAGGATACCATTATAATCATAAAGCAATTATTTTTCAAATAAAAATCCGACCTGGTACGGATCCCAAACACTTAAGAATAGGTTGCATCAGCATCCTATATGCAGCCTCCTTTACACATGAACCACTCTTTCCTAAAATTCTCCCAATAAACCCTAGTCGACCACTTGCCTTTCCTACCATAGTTCTCACATGCTTGTTCCATTTCTTATCACTTTGCAGCATTACACATAGATATTTAAATGACTTGACTGCGTTAAACAGGAATGTATCCGAACATTACAGGTTTGATCTTCCTACTCATCCACATTAACTTACATTTTTCCCCATTTAGAGCTAGCTGCCTTGCATCACGCCAACTGGAAATTTTGTCTAAGTTGTCTTGTATCTTTCTACAGTCACTCAACTTTGACAGCTTACCATACACCACAACGTCATCGGCAAACAATCGCATATTGTTGCCCACCCAGTTCACCAAATAATTTATGTATGCAGAAAACAACAGTGGTCCTATTACACTTCCCTGGAGTACTGCTGATGATATAGTTGTCTCTGGTGAACACCTCTAGCATCTCTTCCATTCATGTCACAGCACTGATGTGCACGGATTTGCTGGTGCCATCAGAGGAGCACTTGGGAGATAGAATGGTGCACCGTGGTCTTCAGCAACAAAAGCTGATTCTGCCTGCCCGTAAGTGTTGGGATGATCATTTGTGCATATGATGTAGACCTGGTGAGCACTGTCTCATGAAGTACGTTCATCGACGACACACTGGTCCTACACGAGGCCTTATACTCTGGAGTTCAATAAGCTACAACTCTCGCTCACCTTTGGTGTTTCTGGAGGGGATGCTACGAAGTGCTTGGTACGAGCAGAATGTTGTTAGACCTATTCATCTGCTGTTCTTACAAGAGGAAGGTGATGTGTTATTCCAACTGGATAATGCTCACCCATGCACTGGCTGTAAAACTCAATGTGCTCCACAAATAGGGCAGCAACTTCGCTGGCCGGCACAATCTCTGGACTTGTTTCCAATTGAGCACATGTGGCATAGGATGCGACGAGAAGCAACTTACAACTCGCCAACCAACAATCTTACAGAACTATGAACAGGTCAAGCAGGCATGGCGTATCCTGAATTAACATATAAGCTACCTTGTGGAATGAGAGCATTTTTGTGACTTGCAATGAGCTTCAGAAATAATATCAAACCTTTATGAAACGTTTTCTCACTGACAACCCCCACAAAATGATGAAAGGAAAAAAGTTTTTTACCTTACTACAGTTTCGCTGTTCATGCAGTAAAACTGCCACATGAAGCAAGGCAATGTAATTTGTTGCTTCTGTACTATTAACTATTCACAACATTTTGCAAACAATAGCCACATATACCACTAGATGTGCTGGCACAACGGATGTATACCGGAGAAATTAATTTTGCATTGACTTAACTGGCGATTTAAAGAATGAAGCTTTTTGTAGATTGGATTTCAGCAGCGAGTCAGTTTCAGCAGATCATTTCTTAGATACATGAAAATTCCTGGATTAACTTACCTTTAACTCCATAAAGCACCCTTAAAGTCAATTCATGGGGACCATAAAATTTGAAGTTGCTAGTTATCGTAGAAGGCGAGTCTCATTCTTTTTTTACCTCTTTATTATGATGCCACAAAATTGAGTCTTTATAGGGTTTAGTTAATATCTGTGCATTCACGGAATCAACTAAAAGTAATTCCATCATTAATATGCTTGTGTGACATGTCATGTAGCTGCTGAAAGTTCGACACCACCTTCTTAACCCTTGCAATATTTTCCGCACTGGCTGTAATTTTAACAGGAGATACGATGCATTTTTTTGCACTCACGTCAACTTTTTTCTCTGCAGTACATGTGGATTAATGCCCGTTTTCTACTGCTTCTGTTGGTTGATTACGCTGTTTTATGTTCAGAACTGAAATCACTTTCCCTCATGCACTGCAACACATTTTTCTATCAATGTAAGGGATCCATCAACTTGTTTACTGCTAAATGTCAAGACAAAGCTTTGGGCTCTCTTATTCATATCGTCACAACCGAAGTCAGGTCAATTCTCAACAACATTACAACGGAAAGCTTTCATCATTAGTAAATTTAAGTCAGTGTATTCTAATATTAACTGAGAGCTAAGTTCACTAAGCTGCTTGTGCATAAACAATACTTGTACGGTATTCTTAGTGACTCTCACTATCGTGTAAAATAACATATGTATTGTTGTTGTTGTTGTGGTCTTCAGTCCTGAGACTGGTTTGATGCAGCTCTCCATGCTACCCTATCCTGTACAAGCTTCTTCATCTCCCAGTACCTACTGCAACCTACATCCTTCTGAATATGCTTGGTGTATTCACCTCTTAGTCTCCCTCTACGATTTTTACCCTCCACGCTGCCCTCCAATACTAAATTGATGATCCCTTGATGCCTCAGAACATGTCCTACCAACCGATCCCTTCTTCTAGTCAAGTTGTGCCACAAACTTCTCTTCTCCCCAATCCTATTCAATACTTCTTCATTAGTTATGTGATCTACCCATCTAATCTTCAGCATTCTTCTGTAGCACCACTTTTCGAAAGCTTCTATTCTCTTCTTGTCTAAACTATTTATTGTCCATGTTTCACTTCCATACATGGCTACACTCCGTACAAATACTTTCAGAAATGACTTCCTGACACTTAAAATCTATACTCGATGTTAACAAATTTCTCTTCTTCAGAAACGATTTCCTTGCCATTGCCAGTCTACATTTTATATCCTCTCTACTTCGACCATCATCAGTTATTTTGCTCCCCAAATAGCAAAACTCCTTTACTACTTTAAGTGTCTCATTTCCTAATCTAATTCCCTCAGCATCACCCGGTTTAATTCAACTACATTCCATTATCCTCGTTTTGCTTCTGTTGATGTTCATCTTATATCCTACTTTCAAGACACTATCCATTCCGTTCAACTGCTCTTCCAAGTCCTGTGCTGTCTCTGACAGGATTACAATGTCATCGGCGAACCTCAAAGTTTTTATTTCTTCTCCATGGATTTTAATACCTACCCTGAATTTTTCTTTTGTTTCCTTCACTGCGTGCTCAATATACAGATTGAATAACATCGGGGAGAGGCTACAACCCTGTCTCACTCCCTTCCCAACCACTACTTCCCTTTCATGCCCCTCAACTCTTATAACTGCCATTTGGTTTCTATACAAATTGTAAATAGCCTTTCGCTCGCTATATTTTACCCCTGCCACCTTCAGAATTTGAAAGAGAGTATTCCAGTCAACATTGTCAAAAGCTTTCTCTAAGTCTACAAATGCTAGGAACGTAGATTTGCCTTTCGTTAATCTAGCTTCTAAGATAAGTCGTAGGGTCAATATTGCCTCACGTGCTCCAATATTTCTACGGAATCCAAACTGATCTTCCCCTAGGTCGGCTTCTACTAGTTTTTCTATTCGTCTGTAAAGAATTCGCGTTAGTATTTTGCAGCCGTGACTTATTAAACTGATAGTTTGGTAATTTTCACATCTGTCAACACCTGCTTTCTTTGGGATTGGAATTATTATATTCTTCTTGAAGTCTGAGGGTATTTCGCCTGTCTCATACATCTTGCTCACCAGATGGTATTTATCAAGACTGGGTCTCCCAAGGCCGTCAGTAGTTCTAATGGAATGTTGTCTACTCCCGGGGCCTTGTTTCGACTCAGGTCTTTCAGTGCTCTGTCAAACTCTTCACGAAGTATCATATCTCCCATTACATCTTCATCTACATCCTCTTCCATTTCCATAATATTGTCCTCAAGTACATCGCCCTTGTATAGACCCTCTATATACTCCTTCCACCTTTCTGCCTTCCCTTCTTTGCTTAGAACTGGGTTTCCATCTGAGCTCTTAATATTCATACAAGTGGTTTTCTTTTCTCTGAAGGTCTCTTTAATTTTCCTGTAGGCTGTATCTATCTTACCCCCAGTGAGATAAGCCTCTACATCCTTACATTTGTCCTCTAGCCATCCCTGCTTAGCCATTTTGCATTTCCTGTCGATCTCATTTTTGAGACGTTTGTATTCCTTTTTGCCTACTTCATTTACTGCATTTTTATGTTTTCTCCTTTCATCGACTAAGTTCAATATTTCTTCTGTTGTCCAAGGTGTTCTACTAGCCGTCGTCTTTTTACCTACTTGATCCTCTGCTGTCTTCACTACTTCATCCCTCAAAGCTACCCATTCTTCTTCTACTATATTTCTTTCCCCCATTCCTGCCATTTGTTCCCTTACGCTCTCCCTGAAACTCTGTACAACCTCTGGTTTAGTCAGTTTATCCAGGTCCCATCTCCTTAAATTCCCACCTTTTTGCAGTTTCTTCAGTTTTAATCCACAGTTCATAACCAAAAGATTGTGGTCAGAGTCCACATCTGCCCCTGGAAATGTCTTACAATTTAAAACCTGGTTCCTAAATCTCTGTCTTACAATTATATAATCTATCTGAAATCTGTCAGTATCTCCATGCTTCTTCCATGTATACAACCTTCTTTTATGATTCTTGAACCAAGTGTTAGCTATGATTAAGTTTTGCTCTGTGCAAAATTCTACGAGGCGGCTTCCTCTTTCATTTCTTCCCCCCAATCCATATTCACCTACTATGTTTCCTTCTCTCCCTTTTCCTACTACCGAATTCCAGTCACCCATGACTATTAAAATTTCGTCTCCCTTCACTATCTGAATAATTTATTTCATCATACATTTCTTCAATTTCTTCGTCATCTGCAGAGCTAGTTGGCATATAAACTTGTACTACTGTAGTAGGCGTGGGCTTCATTATTAAACCTACTCCTGCATTACCCCTATTTTACTTCGTATTTATAACTCTGTATTCGCCTGACCAAAAGTCTTGTTCCTCCTGCCACCGAACTTCACTAATTCCCACTATATCTAACTTTAACCTATCCATTTCCCTTTTTAAATTTTCTAACCTACCTGCCCGATTAAGGGATCTGACATTCCACGCTCCGATCCTTAGAACGCCAGTTTTCTTTCTCCTGATAACGACGTCCTCTTGAGTAGTCCCCGCCCGGAGATCCGAATGGGGGACTATTTTACCTCCGGAATATTTTACCCAAGAGGACGCCATCATCATTAACCATACAGTAAAGCTGCATGCCCTCGGGAAAAATTACGGCTGTAATTTCCCCTTGCTTTCAACCGTTCGCAGTACCAGCACAGCAAGGCTGTTTTGGTTAGTGTTACAAGGCCAGATCAGTCTATCATCCATACTGTTGCCCCTGCAACTACTGAAAAGGCTGCTGCCCCTCTTCAGGAACCACACGTTTGTCTGGCCTCTCAACAGATACCCCTCCGTTGTGGTTGCACCTACGGTACGGCTATCTGTATCGCTGAGGCACACAAGCCTCCCCACCAACAGCAAGGTCCATGGTTCATGTGGGGAGGGGGGGGGGGAACATATGTATTAACAGTGTGTAAATCAACATGTTGCAACAGAAGCACGTGTACCATCACCTAGCAGAAGTAATGCATGGTATTATTTGGAAGATCACACCAAAAAACAAAGTGTAATGTCGCTAACAAAGAGTAATGTCGCTTGTAATAGCTACCCTATACCACACGACTACTTAGCACCAGTTCATTTTGTTTTCAGTGATTTCATTGTTTACAAATGACTGACATGTCCAGAAACAAGAAGACACGAGCATTTGCTGTACCCAGTACGTACATTAGTGGGCTGTTACTCCCTAATTCTTAGGAAATATCAACTCAAGATTAAAAATTAGACTGTGAATCCTGTCATACAGCCATAACCAAATCAGCAAGCCGAAGTTTTTGGGATAATGTACTTATTGAACAAAGAGAGAATGTGTCCTGCGAACCTCCAAATCGCGACAGTTTACATAAAAGCGTCGAGTAGACCTACAACACCACAAATTACTCGTATCTTCTCCTTTATGAATTTACTGATTATTGATTTTAATTCTGAAATAGTTTTTTCTGGAAATTAATATATTATATTTTGGAATTTTACTTGTTACTGATTGCCACATTCACGAAGATCAATTGGAAAGCTATTGTCACCTTCAAAAAAGTTTTTTGAGTTGTATGTCATAAACAATAAGTGTGATAATTACGGTAATTTAGTTAGAACAGGAAAAAAAAACGATTTAAAATACTTTTACTGTTAATGTTGATGAGTCTGTTCCTTCCTTGCACTAAATATCTGTGGAGTAAACTATTTAGTTTCATTTCTGATATTTAACATGCGTTAAAAGACGCGTACACACTGCCGCTGGAAACATGTTTCTTTTGGAAACATTGTTTTCTGCGATGTTTCGCAAATGTTTCCGACTTTGTTTCTTGTCTCTGTTTCCGTCCACAGTGGCGGCAGTTTGTGTTCATACCGTCTGCAGTGCTCCTTGTATTGTTGTGTTCATATCGTCTGCTGCTGCGTTATGTCTGGTGTCGAGTAAATAATAATGATATGTGGTGCCGCATTTTTAGTACTAGAAGGTTTACACAAACACAATGAAAGTCGTCCAGATCGCATTTCAGTCAACCAAAGGCTTCGTTTTCTGGCAACGGGAGATTCATTTCAGAGTCTTGCGTATTTATTTCACATTTCGAAGCAAGCAATATCTCAAAATAGTACCTGAAGTATGTGGAGCTCTGGTGGAAGTACTGAAGGATTATGTAAAGGTAAGTAAATGAAAAACATCGTTAAACAAGCATCTTTTCGAAATATTATTATTTGTCGGCTGCTGACTTTCCAAACGTGCTACATGCTGTTTCGTTAACACTTCATTAAGCAAAGGCATTATTTTTGATCTTTGTAACTCTGGCAATTTCCGTAACACTGATGCCACATACTGCCCATATGTACTACATTCATCGTTCTTATTATCTTCTTGTTTTTGCAGCACTTAATAATTGAGACGCAATCTTGTAGGGTTGCTGCATATCTTCTTTCTCGCCCACCCTTCTGACTTTTCGTGGTGGAGGACTAGGAGGTCCAGCCATAACCTCTTCATCTTCATTTATGCCCTCTGGTGAATGTACGAAAACCTGAAATCAAATTTCTGTCTTTCAGATGACAGCGACTGGAAACGACTGGCGTGAAACAGCATGTTTGTTCTCACAGATTCTTCAGTTCCCCCACTACGTCGGGGCAATTGACAGGCAACATATCGTACTACAGTGTCCTGTTGGTAGTGGAAGTGAATATTATAATTATAAAGGTTCATTCAGCATTGTGCTGCTTGCTGTCGTCGATGCCAACTATAACTTCTTGTACACAGATATCGGCTGCCTAGGCAGAATATCAGATGGTGGTGTGTTCAAAAACGCGAGCATAAGTGAGTTAATTAACAAAAAGAAACTTAATTTCCACAAGCTGAATGCTTACCAGATGGCACACAGGCCTTACAGAAAGTTTTTGTAGCAGACGATGCTTTCCCTTACAGGAAAATGTTATGGACCCCTACTCAGGAAAAGATGTTAAAGGTTCAAAAAAGAGAGAGAGTTTCTAACTACAGACTTTCTAGGGCCAGAATGGTTGCTGAGAACACTTTCGACATTATGGTTTCAGTTTTTCTTGTGTTTAGGAAAACTATGTTGCTATAACCAGAGAAGGCAAAAACTGTCACACTTACAGCTGTAAGTCTCCACAGTTTTTTAAGGCAAAATGCTGAGGCAAGGAACCAGTACACCCCTCATGGAAGCTTCGATTCCTACGATTTACAGACAGGTGAGATGATTTCAGGAACATGGAGACGAGATGACACTGCATCAGTTTTCATTTCAGCACAGAATATACCAAGGAAAGCTGCTTCCGCGAATAAACAAATCCGAGACGAGTTTGCTAACTATTTTTAAGTCCACAAGGAAGCGTACCGTGGCAAAATAACTATGTGTGAATGTGACTGTGTACTATAAAATACAAATAAAGACAAACAAGCATAATTTTCGTTCCTCATTTTCCACAGTATCTGTTGTCTCCTTCGGCTCATGAACATTGTCCAAGAACTGCAGCAGCCGATAGCCGAACCACTTGGAGTCATATGCAGTGTCTGCACCACTACCAGATGGTCTGCTGGAAATTGTTTCTCTTTCCTCACGCCTGTAAGCAACCACGAACGATCGTATTTTTTTCGTTACACTTTCCTTGTCAGTGCCAAAAGCTGCTGCAATTTTTGTAGGTGTGTCATGTTTTTTTAACACTGTTTTATATTCCTTGCTTCCTCAATCCTCCCCCTGGTACATGGTAGTTAAACCAACAATTTGCTGCCTTGACCACTCCGTTGTTTTAGAAGAATAAAGCGAAAACGACACTATAATAAACACATCACTTAACAGTAGACGACACATACAGACGCACGCTAGCGCCGTACAGCGGTGACAAGTGGTAGCTAGCCTCACATTGTTTCCTTTGATCTGTACCGACACTGCCACGGTAGATGTTTCTGTGTTTCGAAACATGTCTCCAAATGGTGTCCACATCAAGTAGCCAGAAACATGTTTTGAAACATGTTTCGGGGCCAGTGTGTACGGGGCTTACAGTTCGCGTGAACGGAACTGTAGAAATAAAATGGGTTGAACGACGCATAGAAAAGTTTCAAGGTCTCTGCACACGAAAATTACTGTTAAACATTTGTGACAGTAAGTAACAGTGTGTCTACTTACCTCCATATGACGACGACTGTGTCGTATAAATGATGCCTGTTGAAAGGAGGCGTCACTGCTATCTCCATTGTCGCTCGTGACACCATTACTAGCAAGTGGTCTTAAATCTCAGAGAAACACTTGCTAGCTGCCTTTGCATAGGGATAAGTGTTGTAACTGTCATTTAATTTCTGAAACGGACAGGGAAGGCCTAATTTCTATTTACAACAGTGGACAGATTAAAGTTTTTACTTTCATTTACATTCCACATTTCTCGTTTAAGCCCCCACTGCAGATTGTTAACACAAAATATCTACTAATGGGCCGAACTCCACTGAACACATTTCTTAGTTTCATTCCCAGCTACGGATACTTTATTCAGAAATTGTCCCTTCCTTCCTCAAGAAAATTTGTTGGTATATATACCTACTTTATAAAACATCATTCGGTCTGAGAGGAAACAAAAAAAATATTTTGTAAGTGGTTAAGTTGTGAGTAGTTGTCGGTAATTAGTGACCATTCTCGAGGAGGGTAGGTGTCAACACATGTCAAACACAAAGAAGAATGTTTATGAAATAAAGCTACCATCAGGAAAGATCTTTTATTTTTACTTGTGAGTGAATGGAATCGTCACGACATAATATTTATTGTTAAAATTACAATAACCAATTATTATTATGGTTCTTGTTTAATTTCAGTTTATTTAGTGATTGGTAACGTGAGTTATCGACTAACATGAATTGTCGATCCATTATCACAAATCGAGTATTTCGCTTACTTGGTTCGGGAAACAAAGTTACAGATACACTTTTTTGATACAAGAGGTTAAGAGTTTTGTGCGAGTCGTTCTTTTATTTCTTTCTTACATTACAGTTTTTTTACATAAAATCGTATTAATAATCCTTTAAGAAACGGAATAATTGTCATACGAACATTATGCTACAGGCTCCATGGAGGTTTGTAATCGCTGCTTAGACGGGCACCATGGAAGTGACACAATTAACAGCTGCAAATATAATTGAATGTGTCCTTCTGCACAAGTAAGTATCTTTCGCTTATTTAACTACTTCAACAAAAGAAAGTATGTATTCTCCGGGACTAAAATACAATACAAAACCTGCAGAGTGAGCATTCAAATGCGCAGAAAATAATTTTTATCCGCCAGTTTACCTTTACTCTAAAGTCATGTAACTTTGTGGTATTTGCATAGAGGTAAAAAAAGAAGGTAGATGGCACACTCGACTTACGCTGTACGTTGTTTTGAAGCCAGAGTGGGTGCGGCTTGCTGCCATCTTAAATATTCCAAAACATTAGTAGACGACTGTTTACAACTGCTTCTTTTTCGTTTTTTCTATCGTGAGCACGCAACAGCTCTTTTAAACACCAAAAATTACAGTGCTTACATGAATAAATGTAGTGTCAGGAAGACAATTTCGAACGTTTTTCTCTTCTTGAATGTGTATTTGCACTAGTAATAAGACACATTTGACCTCGTTAATGTAACCTGTTGTTTCTTGATATATTTCGAATAACCAAGCAGAGAAGGTTATGATGCGAAAAGTATGTTTTCGTAATCCATGTAATTTCAATTTTACTGTATTCGAGTTGGTAGCAAATGAAGTTGGAACTCCGAAACCTAAGCTTGTGTTTTTGTTGGTACTGCTTCTTGTTCGCTACATTTTCAGCTTTCATCTAGTATTGTACAACATTTTGAATGTTACTTTTGCAAAAAAAGTACCTACGAGCTCTTTGTTAGCCCATAAACTTGTGCAACGAGGACAGAAGCAAGGCGTGCTATCGATCTTGGGCATGTGAACAAAGTGGACGATTATTGAAATGTCAAAGAAACAAATACGTGCAGAATAGAGTTCTTGTTTATTAGTTTATCAGTGCATTAATCTGTAGTTTACACGTCTTCTCACTCTGGAGTCTTATCTATGATGTGACATTCAGTGTGTGGCCAACACCAGTAATTTACAGGGTAAAAAACCGATATAATTTTTTAAAACCTTTTCCAACTTTGCGCAGTGCTGTAAATGTGATGAAGGAAATGGTCTCAAACGCTTAGACCCATTAAAGTGTATATTTTGCTTTAACATGTAAGTAAATATTTTTTTTAGTAATGATATCCTAACCTCTGTAACATTTAGACTTACATTTCCAGCAGTAATCTGTTTGTTTCTTTCCCCAGAATTTTTCCCGTCAGTAATATTGTCAGTTTCTCAGAAATAACCAAACATATCACAACTCGTGAGAAACCTTTACAGCTTAGTTGTAAATTTTCCTTTGCTGTCTGTCAGGTATTTTGTATCACTCGGTAAATGATCAAAACTTTTGGTTGCAGCATTATGAACCCCTGTTTGTGCTACTGACAACCTTATTGTGGCTTAATAAATATCTTTTTTTCTTCTGATATTGTTATTATGTATAGCATTGTCCCTTTTGAACTGTAGTGGATTATTTACAACAAACGTCATGAGGAAATAACTATGCTGTGAAGCGGATACATTGCTACTCAAGCCGAGCAGCAGGTAGGCATGACGAAAGGAGTGTTCGCACAAGTTTTCGGCCAAAGCTTTCTTGAGAAAGGAAGCAAAGCGCGCATACAGCACATATTCACACGCATTAAACTGACGCACACATGACCACATGTTTAGCCAGGATCTTTTTTAAAAGGGAGCAAATGTGAACAATGAATAATTATCGGTGGGAGAAATTTAGAGCATGAAATGCTTGCTGCACCAACAACCAGAGCTGTCACGTAGCTGTAGGTTGTGCGGGATCATTTACATGGGTATTTGCCTATAAAAAATATCTGTTGCTCCTTTCACGTATTTCGATTTTCATTCTTATCAGCAATGATTATTCACCATTGCTGGTACTAATAAGTAAACGCATAAAAACAATACAAATACGTTTAATATTGAAGTCTCGGTGTACTGATCAAAATGTAAACAGCATGCTACAAGACAAATATCGTTCCGTGTTGGCGATATGTGTAGTACGCCGTAATATCTCCGTAGATATTACCATTCCGTGTGGAATAAGCATGGTGGTAAAAAAGAGGGGAGGTGGCATTACGCTACAAACTTGAAGCCGATGTCCGCCGTCTTAACTAACCTAAAACATTAGATTCATCACTTTCATACCCGATAGTTCACCGCAGTGACACTTCCCAGAGACGTCACTCCGTGTCGTACTGCTAGAGAAAATATGTATTCAAGAACAGAAAAACGTTCGAAGTTGCCTTCCTGACACTATGTTATTCATGCAAGCTCTACAGTTTTTAGTATTCAAAGTTGTTGCGCGCACACGACAGAAATATTGAGCAAGAAGCACTCGTAAATACTAGTCTACTAATGTTCTGGACTACTTAAAATAGCGCCTACTCTGGCTTCAAAATAACGTAAAGCGTTAAGTCTGCAGTGCCACCACCCTTCCTTTATTACTTCCATGGGAGTAAAGATGGAGGTAAAAAAAAGAAGGGAGTTGTCATTTTGTCACAAACTTGAAGCTGACGTCCGCCGCCTTAAGTAGCGGAAAACAGGAGGTTCATCGCAGCGAGACGTCCCTGTGACGTCACTCTGACGTGTCCATGGTGTGTGATAAATATAAGTCTAAATATAAGTCTAAGCCTCACTCTCACTTTTATTAAAGATCTTTGCTAAAACCTTCGTGCTACTACATTGTCAAGGAATTCATCTAAGGGCTTTGACACAAACATACATATATCTGTGGGCTGTGCTAAGTACTTATCGTTGGCCACGAACACTACGCTGCTGACGTCACACAACCGTGCCTAGTTTCGAACTTGTTGGGTGATTTGACTGTGTGGGGTCATAGTTGTTTCTTCGAAAATGCCACCTTGCATTGTTCACGGTATACTAATCGATCCGATCATAATCTACAGTTTAAAGGAATCACACAAATGGTGCCGTTCAAGCAATATTTTCTTTTATATACACGAATTGTGGCTGCACTTTTTAGTTTTATTGTAGTGGTTTTATTTCTGCCATTTGACTCTAGATTTGCCTTACTTTATTCAATGTTATTTCTTTCTCTTCTTCCCTGTGGTTTTCATTGCCTTCCAAATCGCAAACGCTCCGACATACGAGCCACACGGTATCAACGGCCTCGTCCCCGCACAACACACAGCTACGTAACCGCGCTGATAGGTGTCATGCCCTAGAATCCTCCCACCGCTAATTATTCATCGTTCATATTTCCCCCTCAGTAAAAAAGATTCTGGCTAGGACAGCCGAAGACAGCGGTCATGTGTGTGTGAGTTTTCTCTGTATGAGTGTGTGAATGTGCATGTGTGCTTTGCTTCCTTTCTGAAGAAGACTTTGGATGAAAACTTATGGGAACATTCTTTTCGTCGTGCGTGCCTGCTGCTCGGCATGTGAATAGCAGTCTATCCCTATCACAGCATAGTTATTCCCTCATGAAGTTTGTTGTAAATAATCCACTACATTTCAAGAGGAACAATGATTTACGTAATTACAATCTCAGGAGAAAAAATGACATTCATGACGTCACATTAAGATTGTCTGTAGCACTAACAGGGTTTCAGAACTCCCAATCAAAAGTTTTGATCACTTACCCTTTGATATAAAATGCCTGACAGGCACTAAGGTAAAACATGAAACTAAATTGAAAACGTCTCTGTTTGACACCTCCTTTTATTCCGCAGAAGATTATCTATTACTGTAATTTTAAATTGTGATGGGTAGGTATTACTGACTAACGTCTGTTTTTCTTTAATAAAAAAACGAGAAAAACTAATAAATGATCAGCATGGAAGCATACGTACAAAAGAACACTGATGACATTTGTAGTGTTTCGGGATATATGTAAACATACCAACTCACCACTGGAAAGCCGTCGAGAAGAGATGCTTGTGAGTAAATTGATAAGGATAAGTGTAGTTGGAAACTGTGTGTTTTCCTTTCTTGTATGCAGTGGATGTGGAGCAGTGGTGGAGCTGGCGAGAAGGGGACCAGTAAAAATGGTATTACAACCACTGGTCGTCCGAGAGTCATTTGTGCCATGGTGCAGCAAGTGCCTGCATCCGAGAACCATGGAGTAAACGACGCCCCAAAAAGAGTGTAATGAACAACTGAAGAATGGTAGTGCGTTTTCTGGTTTTTCTCTCAAGTCTTACAGTATGCATGTAAGGACGTTTGAAAGTACTCAAGAGAGTGGTGTTACCGCAGCAATTGTTAGCTGTGTTGTGAAAAGAAATAATGAAACCGTCGGGCAAAATATACCCCTGTTTGTGAGAAGTGTGGCTATTTGTTTAGTAGCGTAGTGGAGATAACTTGTGGAAGCATTCCAGGGATCTTCACCGCCATTGGATCGACAGGGTGATGGCACGGAAGGATCCGAACAACCAAAAAACTACTCTGAGAAGAGAGGATAAAGGTAGTACTACTTTCATCTGGCGGTGTATTGGGGTCGGCAAAATACTGCCATATTATATCGGCCAGGGACACAACTTCCCGCTGGTGCTGGTATAAGACCTACCACAAATCTTACAAAACAAACAACTGCAGGAAAAGAAGGAAAAATACATCCCACATTATATAATGAGTCGTTCCATAGCATTAAGATTTACCTCGTAAATGATAAATGGAGCAGGATACTAACTAACTAGTTAATTAACTATTGGTGTATCAAAAATCATCGTATAGGCTTATATACTTTGAAAACTTCAAAATGAAATTCAAAAGCAAAATCAGTCAGATGATCAAAGTAGACGTCATTACATGTCTCGTACGTACATTCCATGTCTCGTTATTCCTGAGAAAGTGACAAGAGTTACTGGCGATAAATATTCCGAGAAAAAAACAAATAGTCTACTGTTGAAAAGGTAGGCAAACATGTTACATAGGTCAGACTACCCTTACTAAAAATGACTCACATACATGTTAAAGCAAAATATCAATTCTAAAGGGTCTATGCGTTTGACATCATTCTCTTAATCAGTTTTATAGCGCTGGACAATGCTGGAACATATTTAAAAAAATATTTTGTTTTTTTCCTTTAAAGTGCCACACACTGAATGACACATCATAGGGAAGATTTCAAAGTGAGAAGATGTTTAAACTACATAGAGACAAATGCACTGGAAATCTAATAAAACAAGAACTCTACTCTGCATGGAGGTATACCTCTATGCAGTTCTGTTTGACAGTTCAATAATCGTTCACTTTTTTGACATTCACAAGGTACAATAGCATTCCTTGCTTCTTTCCTCATTGTACACGTTTATAAGCTAACGAAGCACACGTAGGTCCGTTCCTTGCAACGCGAATATTAAAAATGTTGTGCATACGAGTTGAAATCTGAAAATGTAACGAACAAATAAGTATTGGTTTCGGAGTTCCATCTTTATTTTGTTATCGGCACATATGGTGTAAAAGTGGAATTAAATGGATTACGAAAGCATGTTTTTCATACCACCTCCTTCTCTTCTTTGTTTTTCGAAATGGATCAACAAAAAAATAAGTTATATTAACGAGGCAAAATGTCTCGTATTACTAGAGCAAACACGCATTCAAGAACAGAAAAACTTTCGAAATTGCCTTTGTGACACTACGTTATTCATGTAAGCACTGTAATATTTTGTATTTAAAACATTTCTTGCACGCACACTACACAAAAAATGAGCAAGAAGCAATCGTAAACAGTAGTCTGCTAATGTTTTGGGCTACTTAAAATGGAGGCAGGTCGCACCCACTCTGGTTTCGAAACAACGTAGAGCATTAAGTCTATAGTGCCGATCTCCCTTCTTTTTTTACGTCCATGGGAGTATCAGCAACAGGGACAGTAGTAAACACATTCTAATAACATAACAGTCGCGACACTTCGTCTAGGTTTTGTTACTCCCGGCAACAGCAGCGTCCCAAGCGGCCAGTAAGCGACGTTTCTGAGTACGTTATCGGATGAGTGCGAATACTAACTTTTATATTGATTTACAAACATAATTCTTACAATAGGGAGTGTATGTAGTGACATAAAAATCGACAATAACTAAAAAGTTAACGTCACATTATTTACTGTCTTAAGTACTGGGAGATACGAAACCGTGAATTGAAAGACAGTTTATTCATGATTCTCTTGTAACGTACAGACATTTCCTGAGTAATGTCGTTTTGTTTTAGTAACAAAAAATTGCTGGTAAACACCAGAAGTCCTGACCTTTTACGAAAAGACGCTGTATCTCTATCCCACAAAGTAGAGTTTAGTTCGCTACATTTTCAATCAAATGAGTGAATGTGGAACGTAGAAAACCTACATGGAACGTAATATCTACATTACTTAACCTATCAAATATCCTATCACAACTGTAGCTTAAGGGAAAACCACACATAGGTAACAGTAAACCGTCAAAAGTAATAAAGCTGTTTCCCAACACAGTAGAAACCAGTTCCACAATTGTTGCTAAATGTGGGCCACAAACGGCAATAATCTTTCACACATTCTGTTTTGAAGCAAAAGTAATTACATTTACAAAAATATTCGTGTATTAAAAAGTCCAATGAACTGTAAGAAAGGGCGAATCGATTGACTCCATAATTTTTTTTTTAATTATCAAGGAAAGTGCTAATGATAATAACAACAGACAAGAACAGAAATATATGCTTCTCATGCATGAAATGAGTTTATATTCTCTTGCTTTCAACGGAATAAGATGCAAATATAGACATATTTGAAAGCATTTCTTCATTTGTTAGTTGTAGCTTTGTCACTGAATCAGTGTGATTCAGTTGTTCGCGATAATTCATGCCTCTTGGTAACTTACTAACGCTTGGAACGCAAAAATATAACATCTGTTTCTTTAATTAAGTAGAACATAATTAAAAACAAACTCTGTCCTTATGACGCATGTGACCGTTTGCTTTCTCGACTCTTGAAGCGCTAGCGTCGCTCCACCTGTCAAACGGTAACAAATTTCGCTCCAGAGAGTGCCGTGACTGTATTTATTAGACTGTGGTAGTAACTCCGACTGGGAAATTTGTTCATGTCACGATTAAAAGTTGAACCGTATTAGTAGAGTGTAAAATGAATAGATCTTTACTCAGACGAATCAGTAAAGATTTTGACTGTGAATGTGAACAGCTTTCTTCTTTCTCTCTTCATATTTTTGTCTCGCTGTTGTTCGTAGTCAGGAATCATAATAGCTGTTAGAGAACATATTCTGAAGCACGTAGTTACTGTATGAGAGGTAAGCGAATTTGTATGAGTGTTCAGTAGATTTAGTATGTACTTTGCAGACGACATGTATTCACTGAATTTCTGGGACGGACTACTAAACACTATACAAAGTGATTCTGAACCCTGCAAACAAATTTTCAGAAGTAGTTCAGAAATGTTTAGTTAGTGACATGATGTGAGGAATTTATGGTTACCGAAATTTATTCAGACTCGTTGTTGCCGTCTTGTATGATAATGATTCAATAATTATCGAAAGACGAAACGACACTGACTGGCATAAATTCTTTTATTTTTCTACGTCACCAGCGGTGCCGAACTAGTATATCAAAATCAATAGACAGTAGTGTAGTGCATAGTTAGAATTGAGTATAATCTACTCGGTTGGCTGTTATTTTATCCTGAATACTCGCACATAGGGAATCCACAACTGTCGGTATCTGTTTTATTAAACGGCAACTCCGGTTGCAATACACTGTGCTCATTTACGTCTCTGGTCCAGATCTCTAGGCTGTTATCAACTGGTCTGTTATTTATCATAACAGAAAATCTGTAATTACTCGGCTAGTGTTCAGGAAACACAACTGTCCCTTACTTATGCACAGCCAATCTGATATCGGCGACTACCCGAAGAAATACAATATTTTATGGCACCCACGGTCGATCTGTAAAATCGTTATAATCGTTTGGTGGCTATATTTGCCGAGAGGCTGATGACGTCGTCCAATCAGCATTTGTTGGACGTGTAGTCCTATATTTTCGGGAAATTGAACCACACGCCATTCTCGAATTTAAATGTTGTCAACATAACATGGCATGTAGAAACTTACAACGTGATTTTAGGGACCACGAAAACTTACAGCGGTGTGGAACTAGTCGTGGCGATGTCACTTTGATATCTCGGTCACTAAATATTAGGTGCGGCGCGGGAACTGCCTTATTTTAAAAAAAATCATAAATCAGGAAGTATTAGAGACATCAATTTAATTCTTTTTTCTTTACAAAGAGTAAGATCTGAAGTTTTTTTCCATTAAGGTTTGAAAACGATATCTTGAAGGTGGCCTCCGTTCGGCTCAATGCATTTGGAGAGTCTAAATTGGAAGTTTCGGTCCACTCCTTCCAACATGTCTTTATCGGTGTTGGCAATAGCAACACGAATATTGTTCCGTAGCTCAGCCAGAGTCTGTGGACGATGGGTATACACCAAGGATTTGAGATATAGCCTCATAAGAAAATATCGCATGGCGCTAAATCTGGCGAACGTGCTGGCCACTGGAGATCGCCCCTCAAAGAGATGAGACGACCGGGGAAGTGTTCGCGCAACATGATCATCGATGTTCGTGCCGTGTGAGCTCTGGCGCCAACTTGTTGGAACCAGACATCACCTACATCCATTTCTTCAAGTTCTGGAAGAAAAAAAACTGTTCAATCATCTGAACATAATGTTCAGAGGTGGCAGTCACTGCCGTATCGTTCTCTTCGAAGAACCATGGGCCAATAATGCCAACTTCAGTTAATGCACACCAAACAGTCACACGTTCTGTATGCAGTGGCTGCTCATGAAGTTATCGGGGTTTCGTGCGGCTCCAATACCACATATTTTGTTTATCCACGCAGCCAGACAAATGAAAATGTACCTCGTTGCTGAAGAACATTAAGGCGTCACGATGCAGCTCATCGATCAAGGCTTCAGACGGATTGTTTCGTGAAACAACATGACGTGGCTGAAGTGTGTGCGCCACTGACAGTTTATATGGATGAAATTTCAACTCTCGATGAAGAATTCGTCCCACTGTGCGTTCAGAAATTGCAAGGACAGCTGCATGTTCGCGTGCAGATCGCTTGGGGGAATTCAGAAACGACATCCTTACCCTCTCGATGTTTTCAGCCGTTCTGGTGGTTCTTGAAGGTGCTGGTTTTTTTCTGCACACTCCCAGTATCCACAAAGTTATCTACCCACATAACAATCGATTTCCCATCAGGAACACGACCTGCAGGCGCGATGTTGAACTGTTTCTTGAGTGCACGCTGAGTTCTGATGACCGAGTGTGCATTCGAAAAGTAGGCCGCAACGGCGAACTCGCGGAACTCTCTTGCCCACCGCATGGCCGCTGCTAAGCTAACCTTAAAAAAGTCAAGTCTCGCACTTTTGACTGCACTAGAATCCTCCCAACAATGAGTAACAGCCGCTGTGTGCCGCGCGTTTGAAATAAGGAAGTTCCCGCGCCGCACCATGTATCATGGGGTCAGCTTCTTTTTCGGCCATATAAAGAATATTGTCTGCAGTCTGGAACCACCAATAGCGTACACTAGGCTGCTGGGACTGTCACAGCCACTGAAGTCTTGCTTCATTCTACTGGGACAGTGTCGCTATACTGTCTGCCGTGAGCAGATGGTTGACGTCGTGAACGGTTGTTTTAAAGAAACAGTTCACCGTAGTGCAGACTAGTGACAGATCGGCCGTTAAAAAGTACTGAGAAAATCCGAACGTGCTATAACTAATGGTTTTTGAATTACTCGTAGTTTGTTTTGAAAGTTTTTATCTGTTCTGTACATGTGATATTACAATCGTCAGGAAGTAACAAAGAGTTTATTGATTGATTTGTTAATGACGAAATCTAGCTGCCACAATCCTGAAATTTATTACATATCAAACACATCGACAGCCAATTACTCTGTGTGGAGCCGAGGGGCATATCAGCCCAGCAGATATCGCTGAAAAAACCGTGAAAGTTTACAGTGGAATTAATATCCCTACTGCTACTGTTGCACTACAAACAACTGGATTTCTGTTCTGTGCATATTAACACCGATAACCGATAGTGCAGTAGACATTCTTTCCCTCCTTCCTTCTTTTCCTCTTTACTGTTGCAGCTCCCCCATTCCTCCCCCTCTTTTGCATCACATGGAGCTGTGACAAAACATATCCCTCATGATACAGGCGCACGCTACCACATGACGTAATTAAATGCGCGGCAAAGTCACTGACTATCAATGGTTCGTGAACTAAACGATTATTGCTTTTCGGCAGGTATGAGCGAGCTCATCAAGGCGAGCTACTGAGGTGATCTTAACTGAGGGATGATGGAAACTGCTGGCGTGTGTGATCAGTGAGTAATATTGGTTTAGAACTACGAAACAAGCGCGCTGAAACAGGAGGCTAACCAAACGTTCGTTCACATTCAATTTTGAGAGTTCTATCAGCTAACATTCTTCAGAAGACAGAATGATTTCCAAAGTCCGGAAATCTGATGCATCGATCTGGCGTACAGCTTGAGTAATCGTGGCTTTGGAAATGAAGACAGTGATGATTTTCCTTAGGGAACGACCGTAACAAATAAGTACAAAGTGAACACAAGGTCGCTGATTGGCGGGATTCTTCTTAGTGTGTGTGTGTGTGTGTGTGTGTGTGTGTGTGTGTGAATTTCTAAGGTTAGTTATAATCCGTTAGTGACGCAGCATTTGAAGGTTGCTGTGTGTGGACGGGTTTCTCCTGTAACCGAAACTGCAGATCTGAAGATGGTTCTAGAGGAACCGAAAACGGTCATGTGAATAAACATTTTTGCAATCAAGACGGATTATAACTAACGGATTATAACTAACATTACCAGTGATTGCGGTATGACATCAGACATTAAGTCTGTTTTTGCAGAATTTCTAAGGGACCAAACTGCTGAGGTCATCGGTCCCTACACTTACACACTAACTTTAACTTATGCTAAGAACAATAAACAAACCCATGCCCGAGGGAGGACTCGAACCTCCGATGGGGAGGGCCGCCATGGGTAGTTAATGAAATGACTTAGGCAGCCATTAGGAAATCCTTATGCTAAAATTTCAGAGAGGTGAAACTTATCGTAACTTTACCATCGTAAATGTAACCTTGCGAGTACCTAGTGATTAATTTTAGACATTTTATCGGGTTGTCAAGAAGATAAATATGTGCATTTCCGCTAGAAAGCTAGAAACCAGATTGGGAGGAAGCGCTGCAGGATGCTGTAACGTGAAATGAAATGCATTAAGATTTATAATAATGTTTATTTACTTTATTTGTGTATTACAAAGAACAATATTAATCTCCAAATTGTTCAAAGACATAATATTTCATACCTTGTATACTGCCTGTTGCATGATTTAATTCCTGCTTTTCTCCCCTATCGTAAAGTGATGTGATAAAGCATAATGAAAGACACAACACTTGTTACTTTAACTTTCAATAGAATTAAAATTCGACTAACAATAATATTAGTTCTGCAATATTAACATTAGGAAATTAATCTTATGAATAGCAATGATGGATATCTCGAAAGTTTATTAACTTCACTGTTTATTCAACGGTTTTCAAAAATTCTTACAACTCATTCTTTATTCTGCACATTTGCCTCATTAGCCTTCTATGTAGCCCTAAGCTATAATGCGTTATAAGAACGAACGGAACGAGTCAAGTAAAATATTTATTATCCAACTTATTAGAGCTATTCGAAATCTTTATACTTTTTACCTGCTGCTGCTTAGGTGCCAAACGAGTCCATGAATTTATGAACATCTTTCTGATAGAGAAGTATTGAACAGCCTCCTTTCGTATTTGTTCTTGATTTCTGTTTTTTCGTGTAAATAGCGTTCATTTATTCCACTGAAGAAAGAGAAACTGCTGTACAAGCCTCTATAAGCGCCGAAGGAGCAAACCAGAAGATTTAGAAATGCTCTAGAAGCACAAAGAAATGTAGTCGATAGTACAGAGTCATTAGAGATTTATAGAGCTATGTTATTTGTTACAGTACATGAGAAATGTCTTACTTTCTTTAATATTGATGAATGAAGTTTAAGTTTATTGTATATAAATAACAAGTAGATTGTGTCGTGTAACGCACTCTTCCCTTCTTGAGCAAGTGCATAGTATTTGTTCTGTGGGTTAGATAAATAAATGTATCTGAAGTATTCCTGTTCACGTAGGTACATTGGGGTTTCTGTATTTTTACTGGCACTCTAGTATTTTCTGCGAGGGCAATACGAATTGGAGGCCGGAGTTGCAGGCGTCTCGACCACCAATTAGCATAGCCCCATTATGGTGGAGAACTAAAGAAGCAAGGAACGAGCGTTACTATTTGAGTTATTGATAGCTGTTTAATTTTTTGTGCTACTTCGAATGACGGGTGCGACTGTGGGTGAACACCCAATCGAGGGAAGAGCATGCTCCATGACGAAAAGAAGTGACTTTTAGATGAAATTGGGATGGGTTAGTAAATAATACACAAGGAGGAGGCCCCGCTGCTGCCTCGAAATACTCGTCTCCGCTACCGACCTTACACTTAGGAAAACGTCGGAAAGATTTGGCGCCTGATACAAAATAAACTACTTCTCCATTTCAATTCCTTAACATTCAGAGATATTAGTTACTGCTGTTTTCCATTCACTACCAAACTTGGGCAGTATTCTAATATCTTTAATGACGAACGAGAGCTTTCACAAAAAATATTGTCCTGTATTGCAGATTTGATCCTATATTGAGACTGTAGTTGGAATTGAAACAATGTTGATAACATATTGAGTGGGTCGTTATGAAAGACCCAGCTTCTGTATGCTTTCTTCATATGACAGTGTTACTAACGGTTGTGAATGCGTGTGTAGATTGGTTCTGTGATGCTCCCGCTTTAGGCTCGAGATTCGTGACTGAGAGTGACTCGACGTGAGTTGGCAGCATCTCGTTCGCCAGCTTCCGGGCGCTCGGTGCGGACCTGTGGGGGAGTCTCGAGGTAGCGGAGGCGGTGCGGCGGCGCCGGGCGGCGACCGCGAACAGGTAACAAGCGGTCACCAGCCGGCGCGGCGGCGGTGGTGGGGGCGGGGGCGGCAGCTGCTGGGGCGGCGGGCGGCGCGGGGGCGGCGCGCTCACTGCGAGGCGCCGCCGGAGTCGCCGGCCTTGCCGTCGTCGCCGCCCTCTTTCGGGTCTCCCTCCTTGCGGGCCTTGTGGCCGCGGAACGACGCCTGGATCTTGGAGGCCGCCTTGTGCAGCTCCGGGTCCGTCAGGTCGATGTCCACCTCCTCCTGTCGACAAACCGGCACCTGTGTTATTACCTCCAGTATTAGTCAGAATTTAAGAGTTCTGGAAGACTTGAGATCAAATGAAGCAGAAGGGACAGATAATATTCCAACGGAATTTTTAAAACCGTTGGGGTGAATGTCTTTCACAGAAATTTAGAACAAGCAAAGGCCTTTTACAGGGCTATCCCATTTCACCATCATTATTTAAAATCTATATAGATATTAGCCTTAGAACATGGTCTCGTAGATTAGATTAGATTAGATTAGATTAGATTTTCGTTCCATAGATCCGTGTTGAGGAGATCCTCGTGGATGTGGAACATTTAATAGTATGGGATTAGAAATAAGAGATGGAGTTTACCTACATCATTTATTATTTGCTGATAATCAAGTAGTCGTAGCACAAGATGGGGAGGATGCTAACTATATGTGCAATCAACTAGCAGTAGCATACAAAACTTGGGGTTTGAAGATTAATTACCAAAAAACAGAATACTTGACTAATGATTCAGATGAGCTATACATTGAAGGAAAGAAAATCAAAAAGATAAACACTTTCTGTTATTTGGGATCCATTTTAGAAATCGAGGGAAAATCAGAGTCAGAAATCAATAAAAGAATTAGTAGCGGACGGAGGGTCATTGGGATGCTTAACTCAGTCTTATGGAGCAGGAATGTAATGAGCAGAAAATTAATATACAAATCCATATTAGAGAGTGTGGTTCTGTATGGAACGGAGACCTGGACAATTAACATGAAGCACATTAAAAAATTACAAGCTCTAGAGATGGACTTTTGGAGAAGATCGGCAAGTATCTCCAGGAAAGAAAAGATAATGAACACTGAAGTAATAAGGAGAATGGAAATAAAAGAAAGAATATATGACGTAATGGATAGGAAGAAATTACAGTGGTACGGGCATGTACGACGAATGGAGAAAACCAGAATACCAAAATTGATACTGGAGTGGGAACCGGAGGGGAGAAGAAGAAGAGGACGACCTATGACCACCTGGCTCCAAAATGTACAGCACACAATTAGGAGAAAGGGCGCAGAGGAAGAAGACACACAAGATCGAAACACCTGGAGAAATATTTTGAGAATATAGTTTAAGAACGTTTATTGTTTGTATTGTAATTTCCAAGTAAATTATTATGTTGGAGATAAGCCTCTGTAATGAGGAAAAGCTCAAAATAATAAAAAAAAATTTAAAACCGTTGGGGTGAATGTCAAACAAACAACTATTCCAGTAGGTTTTAGAATCTATGGCCCTGGAGCTATACCATCAGACTTTCGGCAAAATATCGTCCACATAATCCCAAAGACAGCAAGGCCAGGTAAGTTCGAGAACTAGCACACAATCAACTTAATACACTACTGGTCATTAAAATTGCTACACCAAGAAGAAATGCAGATGATAAACGGGTATTCATTAGACAAATATATTATACTAGAACTGACATGTAATTACATTTTCACGCAATTTGAGTGCATAGATCCTGTGAAATCAGTACCCAGAACAACAATCTCGCCTGGGCATTGAGTCAAACAGAGCTTGATTGGCGTGTACAGGTACAACTGCCCATGTAGCTTCAACACGATACCACAGTTCATCAAGAGTAGTGAATGGCGTATTGTGACGAGCCAGTTGTTCGGCCACCATTGACCAGACGTTTTCAGTTGGTGAGAGATCTGGAGAATGTGCTGGCCAGGGCAGCAGTCGAACATTTTCTGTATCCAGAAAGGCCCGTACAGGACCTGCAACATGCGGTCGTGCATTATCCTGCTGAAATGTAGGGTTTCGCAGGGATAGAATGAAGGGAAGAGCCACTGGTCGTAACACATCTGAAATGTAGCGTCCACTGTTCAGAGTGCCGTCAATGCGAACAAGAGGTGACCGAGACGTGTAACCAATGGCACCCCATACCATCACGCCGGGTGATACGCCAGTATGGCGATGACGGATACCCGCTTCCAATGTGCGTTCACCGCAATGTCGCCAAACACGGACGCGACCATCATGATGCTGTAAACAGAACCTGGATTCATCCAAAAAAAAAATGACGATTTGCCATTCGTGCAACCAGGTTCGTCGTTGAGTACACCATCGCAGGCGTTCCAGTCTGTGATGCAGCGTCAGGGGTAACCGCAGCTATGGTCTCCGAGTTGATAGTCCATGCTGCTGCAAACGTCGTCGAACTGTTCGTGCAGATGGTTGTTGTCTTGCAAACGTCCCCATCTGTTGACTCAAGGATCGAGACGTGGCTGCACAATCCGTTACAGCCATGCGCATAAGATGCCTGTCATCTCGACTGATAGCGGTACGAGGCCGTTGGGATCCAGCACGGCGTTCCGTATTACCCTCCTGAACCCACCGATTCGATATTCTGCTAACAGTCATTGGATCTCGACCAACGCGAGCATCAATGTCACGATACGATAAACCACAATCGCGATAGGCTACAATCCGACCGTTATCAAAGTCGGAAAGCTGATGGTACGCATTACTCCACTTTACACGAGGCATCACAACAACGTTTCACCAGGCAACGCCGGTCAACTGCTGTTTGTGTATGAGAAATCGGTTGGAAACTTTCGTCATGTCAGCGCGTTGTAGGTGTCGCCACCGGCGCCAACCTTGTGTGCACGCTCTGAAAAGCTAATCATTTGCATATCACAGCATCTTCTTCCTGTCGGTTAAATTTCGCGTCTGTAGCACGTCATCTTCTTCGTGTAGCAATTTTAATGGCCAGTAGTGTATTTTATGCATCCTAGTCGCTGACAAGAATAATGTAGAAAAGTATGGAAAAGAAAATTGAGACTTCATTAAATGACGATCAGTTTGGCTTAAGGAAAGACACCAGAGAGGTTGTTCTGACGTAGCGAATCGATCTAGAAAAACCATTCGACAATGTAAACGGGTGTAAGATGTTCGAAATTCTCAGGCGAATATGTGTAAGCTATGAAAAAAGACATAATCTTTACCATCATATAAAGACAGACCGTTGTTTAACTTTATTAAGAAGAATTTCGAAAGTTTCGTGACTCATTTTTTCACAACATTTTTAAATGTGAATGGCACATAACGATATATGTACTATAAAAAAGGGGTAATGTTGCTAACAAAAATCTCGAAAAGTTCTGGACCGATTTATTTCAAATTTTTACTCGTTACTCAAACGTTCCTACGTAGATAGGTTACACATTTTTAATATATGTACTATAAATATACATATATAATGCATGAAGCATCAAAGTTGTGAGCAAAGATCTCGAAAAGTTCCTGACCGATTTCTTCAATATTTGACGATATTCTAATAAATGTTCGGACCTACATATGTTAAATGTTTAATATATATGTAAATTATAAAGGGAAACGTTGTTTCCAAATATTTCGAGAATTTCTTGAGCGATTTATTCAAATTTTACACGGTACTCAAATAAACGTTCACACGGGCATAAGGCGCTCGTACGGTCATACACACACACATACACACACACACACACACACACACACACACACACACACACACACACACACACAATGTATATATTAGAAACTTCGTTAATAATAATCTTAATAATCTTGAAAAGTTCTTGTTCAGGTTTCTTCAGATATTTACACAATCCTTTAATAGACACTTTGACAGACATTGCTTATATATATTTTTTTCATATGTATAATATATAAACATATGTAATATAAAAGATGGAAATGTTGTTAGCAAAGTCTACAAAAGTGCTTGACTGATTTACTCAGAATTTTTCCACGATGCTGTAATAGGTATTCATCCTAAAATAAGCTATATATTTTTTTAACGACAATTTTCAGTTTCTTTGTCAAACCTAACCGCGAGAACGAAAATACTGTGCTGTGAAAACGTACAGTTTCATTAACATTATCGCAGTCAGTTTTAATTGCGATAGTATGACATTTAAACTATTAGACAAATAGTTTCTCTCAAACATATTCGTTCTCCTTACATAGAATTCTAAATAATCATTGTATACACAACAATGTGCCGTTTTGTTTTTTTTCCTTCACCATTGGTTTTAAAGCGAAACATAAAAGTAGTTTCTTTGGTTTATTGGTTAATGTTTAGAATACTATTACGGAATATGAATAGTCCGAAGCCTTGTAATCCTAAACGTTCACAGATTAAAACAACGCAAAATACTGTCATTGCAGCACTATTCCCACAGATCTAGCAGCTGGAGAGGCCTCTCTCATACACGGCATAACAATGATATCAACCACGTTCCCATTCATTTTAAGCGAATTCAACTCCAGGTCGAGGCTGCATTTGCAATTAACTGTAAACAAGGCTTGAGGTCAGAGAGAATGTGGAAGAAGAGTTGGAAAGTGGGAGGGTGGGGGGGGAGGCAGGAGAGGAAATGGACATAGAGAGGGGAAGATGGAGACTGGCAGAGAGAAGGGGAGGAGAAAATGGCAAGACAGGGAGAGGAGCTTATGGACAGAGAGAGAGAGAGAGAGGGCAGAAGGAGATTAGGACGTATATCCAGTTCCCAGACATATTTAGCTCCGCTAGTTTTCAGCAGTACAAGAACCATGAGGAAAAAATAAAAATGGAAGGCCAGAAACGAATTACTCTGATACAAAAGGGTGCAAGCGGGGATAGAATCTTTCGCCCCTACTGTTCAATCTATACGTCGAAAAAGCAATGACGTAAATAAAAAGAAGGTTCAATAGTAGGGTTAAAATACATGGTCATAGGATACCAATGATAAGATTTGCTGATGACACTGCAATGCTCAGCAAAATTAAGGAAGTTTTGCAAGATATATTGAATGGAATCATCAGATTAATGAGTACACACTACTGATAAGAGTAAACCGAAGAAAGAGGAAAGTCGTGAGAAGTACCAGAAATGGGATAAGTAATAAACACTCAATAAATTCTTCTGGGTTTGACGCTGCATTGTCAACTATAAAATTCTGACGTTCCGGCGACTGTTGCCAAGGCGCCTTCCTGAGGGAAAAGTCGCCGAAACGTCGGAATTTTATAGTTGACAATGCCGCCTTAAACCCAGAATAATTTTATTGACTGTGACAACAGCCGCGGAAGCCTACGTTTACATTAGTAAAAAAACATAACACAAAAATAGGGGGTCACAAAGTGAAGGAATCCTGGTATCTTGGAAGGAAAATTACATGCGATGAACGAAGAAAGGAGGACATGAAAAGCAGACTAGCGCAAGCAAAGAGGGCATTTGTGACCAAGAGAAGTCTGCTGCATGAAATACAGGACTTAATTTGACGAAGAAATTCCTGGGAATGTACATTTGGAGCGCAGCGTTGTATGGAGGCGAATCAGGAACTATGGAAAACAGAAAATGAAGAGAAGCATTCGAGATGTGATGGTGTACAGGAATGTTTAATATCAGGTGGACTGATAAGAAAAGCAATGAGTAGGTTCTCAGCAGAATTGGCGAGGAGAAGAACATCTCGGAAACACTTACAAGAAGAAGAGACAGCCAAGTAGAACACATGTTAAGACTTCAAGGAGTAACTTCCATAGTAGTAGAGGGAACCGTAGAGGGTTATAAAGTGTAGAGGAAGACAGAGATTTGAACACATCCAGCAAATAATTGAATACGTGGGGTGCAAGTGCCACTCTGAGATGAAGTGGCTGACAGATGAGGAATTTATGGCTGGCCGCATGAAACCACTTAGAAGAGTGATGAAAAAAAATATTACTGTTGTATTAAAACACTGTGTGTTAGTGATTAACACGTCGCTTCATCATAACTTACAAGTAACTGCAATAGAGGTAAAACATCATCTGCAAAGGATTTGTCAAAAAAAGGAGGAAGTATCTTTGTTATGCAGTTATTTTAAGAACTATACAAGCAACAAACTTTCCACAAGTTAGACTACTTCAGAATTAATTTGAAATAAGGCTGAAGTGTACTCTCACCATTATCAGCATTTCCTTTAGCACTGAGACTGCCAACTAATTGTACTGAATTCTGCAAGATGAGCATATACAGTGAAACGTAAAACATGTAATAAAAGTGACTTACCAAATACTTGTCTAAATTTTATGAAAACCTAATGAAAATATCTTTAACTCCCAACCACCTACAGTCCACCATTAAAGCTGGAACGTCCACTAATGGTCGTTAGGAACCAGGTTGACTAACATTGCTGTAAGGAAATATAGTTCGATGGAACTTGGACTATACATAGAAAGAACTACTGCAGTAAAGTACAGAATCTAACTGAAAGAAGTACGCAATGAGGCGAACAGAAATGACACTTTTATTCAAAGATAATAATTACATCGAAGTTACCGCGATATATGATGGTCACCTGGACATCACAAAAGGCGGGAACAGTTCTTAACCGGGTATGTGACCACCATGGACGGCAGTACATACTCTGCAACGTGCTCACATGCTGGCCACAAGGCCGGTGAGGTGTTGTTGTTGCAGGGCTTTCCATTCCCCCACCAGTGTTGTTGGCAACAGCTGGATGGTTGTTAGTGCATGCAGATGTGCTGTAATACGTCTCTCCAACGGATCCCACCCTTGATAGATGGTGTTCAAGTCCAGGGACGGGCAGGCCAGTTCATGCACCGAATATCCTCTCATTGCAAGAACTCCTCCACTTACGTAATTCGAGGCGGTCACGCATTTCCATTCATAAAAATGAAGTCACAGTCGCACATGGGGAAGGAGTACATCATCACAATAGCGTACCGTGTTCAAAGATTTTGAGGTCAGTACGTAAATGTATGTTCATGCCTCCCAAACCATAACATTTAGACCGATAAAAGGAAAATGTTCGAAAATGTTTTCGGATGCATTACGTGTTCCCACTTCTCGCCATAGTAGGATACGTCCAGCATTATCGACCACGATCATTTTGGAGGTCCATAAAAACGACGTCAGTGGCGAAAGCACTCCTGAAAAGAGGCACATGGGGAAGCAGTACAGTGTGAGAATAACATTGACTGGTGAGTGTGCCGTGTTCAATGGTTTGGAGGTCAGCACGTCCTTGCAACATTGCGCCTCCCCACATCCAACTCGTGGACCTCCAGAATGATCGTGGTCGATAATGCCGGACGCATCCTACTATGGCAACAGGTGGGAACACGTAATGCATCCGGAAACATTTTTGAACATTTTCCTTTTGGAGGTCTAGATGTTATGGTTTGGGAGGCATGAACATGCATGTACGTGCTGACCTCAAAGTATTTGAACACGGTACGGTCACTGGTCAACGTTATTGTGATGATTATTGTGATGATGTACTACTTCCACATGTGTGACTCTGACTTCATTTTTATGAATGAAAATGCATGACCGCATCGAACTACAGAGGTACAGGAACGAGAGAATATTCGCCAAATGGACTGGCCTGCCCATTCCGCCTACTTACGAGGGTGAGTCAAATGAAAATCTCAGCCGGCCGGAGTGGCCGAACCGTTCTAGGCGCTACAGTCTGGAACCGCGAGACCGATACGGTCGCAGGTTCGAATCCTGCCTCGGGCATGGATGTATGTGATGTCCTTAGGTTAGTTAGGTTTAAGTAGGTCTAAGTTCTAGGGGACTGATGACCTCAGATGTTAAGTCCCACAGTGCTCAGAGCCATTTGAACCATTGAAATCTTAAATATGTAATAAGAAATCGAAATTTCGCGCCGTTATCGTGTAAGTTGGTAAGCGTGCTACAAACAGTGTGCAGAATGGGCTGTAGGTAGCAGCATAGTGCAGATGCACACATATCGTCGCAGTATCAGTATAAATATGGCCGCCCCACTTGCGACTTGAAACAGGGAAGAACAACGTTCTGTTATTCGGTTTTTGCGTAGTGAAGGTGTGAAACCTATCGAAATTCATCGACGAATGAAGGTTAAGTACGGTGATGCATGTTTGTCACAGCATGAAGTCTACGAATGGAGTAGGAAGTTCGCAAATGGTGTGACTTCAGTGGAAGATGCTCCTCGTCCAGGTCAGGCACAATGAGTTGTGACTCCACAGAACATTGCAGCAGTTGAAGCCATAGTGAAGGGAAACCGCAGAGAGACACTGAATCACACTGCAGCATGTTTACAGACTAGTCGTGGGTCAGCACACCACATTGTGCATGATGTGCTCCAGTTTCGCAAATTGTCTGCAAGATGGGTGCCATTGCAGCTGACTCCTGAAATGAGAGAACGACGTGTTGATGCTTGTGAAGAACATCTTCGGCGCTTTGAACGTTACTGGGGACGAAACCTGGCTTCACTTCCACCAACCGGAAACGAAGAGAGCGAGCAAGCAATGGCGCCACTCCTCATCACAAAGTGATTTCCGTATGTTTGTACCACGCAAAGACGCAATGGGAGGAAAGAAGTTCCGTTCTGATGAAGAGATACGCCACACGGTGCATGAGTGGTTGCGCGGACTACCAAAAGAATTTTTTTCTAAAGGAATTTATGCACTCTGTAAGCGCAAAGGACTTGCATTGAGCGTGGGGGAGATTATGTTGAAAAGTGATACAGCTTTGTACCACTTCTGCACAATAAATAATATTTAAGGTTTTCATTTGACTCACCCTCGTAAATCCCATCGACCACGTGTAGAATGCACTAGGAATAAGTACTGCAGCTCGCTTACATGCACCAACGATAATACAGCAGCTTCAAGGATGCTGGTGGAGGAATGGAACGCCCTACCTCAAGAACCGGTTACCAACCTTGTGTCCAGCATCTGGGCACGATGCAGAGAATGCACTGCCGTTCGTGGTCCTCACACAACCTAGTAAGAACTGTGTCTCGCCTTTTGGAATGTCCAAAGACCCTCATAAATCGCAATGACTTCAGTGTAGTTATTGTCTCTGAATAAAAGTGTCATCTCTGTTCGACCTATTGTTTCTTTCAGTTACCTTCTCTGCTATACAGTAGCAGTTCTTTCTGTGCATGGTCCTAGTTTCAAGGAGTTATGTTATTTGACAGTGACATATCATATGGAAGTTGCTTACGCCCTTTAGTTTTGTTCACCAGTGTAAATGGGGTGGGGGAGGGGATGGCGGTGGGGGGAGGGCGAGGTAATAGTATCTTTCTGCCGTTTCTATCTTTATTGGGAAAAGTTAGTCTTTATTACTGGAGCTGGCTTGTCTTCGCTCAACAACCTGTAGCTTGTCTGTCCCATCTGTGTGGCTCACGAACGGCTTCAGCTTTGTTGTGGGCAGCAGGTACGATCGGCCTGCGAATGGGCGCCTTTTTCTCGCTGGAATGTGTTCCCCAGCTAGTCAAACAGTGAACCAATCCACGTAGGTTAACCCTCAAGAACGAAACTGAAAAGCATCGTGAGTTAAATGGAGCTTGTAATGGTTTGGAAATTCTTGCCATTTTCGAGACTCTTACGTTTCACAGTACTGTCTTCTCTGAAAATCAGCTGAGTAATTTGGAAATTAATGGATGTGAAAATATTAACACTTATAGTAAAACGTTCTTTGAGGTGGGATTGACTCTCATGTACCGACACCTAACTCTGCCGCTTTACAAGATCTGTCTTCGAACCCAAAGGAATCCTAGAGACAGGGGTGACGGGGTCGTCATGCAGCGAAGATCGACATTGATCAGGAAAAAAAAAAAAAGAAAAGGAATGATTGCGGCACAAGACAGTTCCTCAGTTTCCATTCGAGATGCCCAACATGACTGTCTCAATGATGGATCGTGCGCTGCTGATAAAGCCCTTTACAACACTGGTGACTGTGCGCCTGCAGAAATTCCGGACTCTCATCGGTATTTGTCCGATGTCTGCTAAGGATATGGAGAAAATTACTGCAGAATTCGAAGAGACTGGTTCTTTTGAAGTGCTATGTGGCACATGGAGAAAAGCTATCGAAGATGTGGCCACAGCACTGCAGAAGGGATCGAGCGGTTGTGTGAAAACGTGAAGTGCGCGGGAACTCGCCCGAACATTGGAGTTCCGGACTTCACATTTATGAAGAACGATACCGCCCAACAAGGTTGTGGGTATGTCTTCAGCAGTAAGGCCTCGCAATGTTCATAAGGCTGAGGAGAACGAATCTGTTTTTGTATGGTTTAAAGATGATGGTGTATGTACAAAAGTAAAAATTGTAGCTGATTTGTATTGTAAGAACTTAATGTTGTGACCTTGAAAAAAAGAATTACACATTGATGTTGCCAACATGAATTCCTGTTGGTGCTGTAGCTCTCAGGGGCACTCTGGGATACTCTCTGTATGAGGCACCTCTGGGCATCTCTGTGAGTCGCGGCTCGTGATTTGCCGTGCAACAATGAGCCGTCAGAAAGGTGGCCGGCTGCCGTCCAGCGCGTGGTGTGCAAACATGCAGTGCTCGGGCAACTGCCCGAGCGTTGGACATGCCTGCGAGCACGGTGCATAAAATTCTAGGCTTCCTGCATTGCTATCCACACAAAATCACCCATGCTCAAGAGTTGTTTCCTGCTGACTTACCAGCAAGATAAACTGTCGCGCTGAAATTTCTTGCTCGAGAGGAAGTGAACAATGACATTATGTAGACAGACGCAGACCATTTGTATCTCCAAGGCTCGTCGACACGCAGATCTGGGGAATATGGGCAACGGAATATCCGCACGCACATCAACTGCTGCCACTTGATTCTGCAAAGGTGACTGTGTGGTGGAGGTTGACAGCATCCGTTATCGTAGGGCCGTATTTTTTCGAGAAGTTGAGTTCTGTGTTACCTGTACCGTCAATAGAATACGCTTTAAGAGTCTTTTGTGCACCATGTCATTCATACCCTTCAAGAGCATGGATGTGTGGGTAGGATCATTTTTATGCAAGATGGCGCTCCTCTGCACATTGCACAGCCAGTGAAGGGGTTGCTGCAGGGCAATTTCGGATACGCTAGAATCATCAAGCGTCATCTCCCTACAGTCTGATGTTAATCCGTGTGACTTCTGGCTCTGGGGTGGCTGCGCGTATCTAACTAACAGTGTCACCACAACTGTTGACTACCGAACTTGTGCAGTTATGCACATTGGACAGTACGGATGGCATAATGCGCAACTCAAACAATAGCCGTCGTGTTGCAATTCGTCTGCCTTTTGTGGACGACCCCAATTACTTTAAGACGCATAAAGCGCCATCTATCGATAAAATCTTCGTTAAATGTTTTTTGTTCCATGGAGCTTTCCCCTTCATCAATAATATGCTCTCCAAATTTTACATTACTCTGAGCCGTCGTTCCCTTTCTACATCGTTTTGAAACCGGATATTTAATTATGGACACCCTGTGTATAAGCAAAGAATTCACTCTAAATCGAAATGGACGAAGATTTTAGATTCCTACACAACGTCTTCGACAAAGGCTACAGAGCCAGCTGTGAACCTTCAAGCCGGGTGCCACTGGGTGCGTCTGGGGAATCTAAGATGTAAAGAATAAGTTAGACACTGGACTCGCATTCGGGAGGACGACGGTTCAATCCCGCGTCCGGCCATCCTGATTTAGGTTTTCCGTGATTTCCCTAAATCGCTCCAGGCAAATACCGGAATGGTTCCTTTGAAAGGGCACGGCCGACTTCATTCCCCATCCTTCCCTAATCCGATAGATCGATGACCTCGCTGTCTGGTCTCCTTCACCAAACAACCCCCCCCCTCCCTACAAAGAATAACTAAATTGATAGACAGTTACAAGTTGTATAGGTTAATTGCTGTCTTTTGCGACTGTAAGAAAAAGGCCGTTATTACGGCCAGAGGTGGGTACTGATTTCTCAGGATTTATGCACCCAAATTGCGTGAAAATGTAATCAGATGTCAGTTCTAGTATAATATATTTGTTCAATGAATACCCGTTTATCATCTGCATTTCTTCTTGGTGTAGCAATTTTAATGGCCAGTAGTGTACTTAAACCTAACTAAACTAAGGACATCACACACATCCATGCCCGAGGCAGGATTCAAACCTGCGACCGTAGCAGTCGTGCGGTTCCGGACTGAAGCACCTAGAACCGCTCGGCCATCGCGGCCGGCTGTGTTTTGCACCATACTGGTGACATGCCAGGGGTGGCTACCAGAGTCGCTGATTGAGTCCCTCTCATGTGTAATCCAGGTACAAAGAGTTATTTATCACACCGAAAAAAATAATGTTACTTAAAGAATATTTGTTTGTTTGTAGGTACATGCCTGTAGTCGTCTCCGCAGAGGAGTCAAAACAATATGTCGCATCCCAGTGATAACGAGGAGTATCGTATGGTAATTCGTTTTCTGCATTTGAGAGGGGACAGAGCTACAACAATCCAATCGGAGTGCTGAGTTATTATAAGCGTACGGCAATAATGCACCATCATATGACACAGTGGTCATGTGACGCTGGTGCCTGCAGTGTGGTCAGACAAGTGTGAATGAAGAAGAACCAAGTGAGAGTTCATCTCTCCGTGAAAAGCCGAGCATCACAAGAGAACTGCTGATCCTGTTGTTCGAAAACCGGCGTATTATAATGTAGGTGGCAGTTGAAAAAGCGGAAATCAATGATGGATCGGTTTTCAACATCTTGCACGACAGTCTGAATGCCGCCCTCTGGTTTCTGCGACTGCTCAAGCCCACTGAAAAAGTCTCCGAAAAAGATTTGTACACAGTGCGTATTAAAATTGGTAACGAAAACTGATACGGACAATAGTGTACGAGGAAAAAGGAGAGAAGGGGCAAACCAAATATAAATCACTTGTGTGGAAAAATATTCTCGAACCTGTCCTGATAACTACCGTAGCAAAGTATCACAGGACCGTTTTTAAAACCTCAACAAACAATTTTGGTCGTTTGTAAAAGCTGCTAGAGGCAGAAAAACTGAAAAAAGGAGTGTCTAGGCATCTGTAGAAGAGACAGGAACAGAAACAGAAATTACGTTTTTTCATCGAGGAAAATAACGGACCGTTGACATCATTAAATAACGGCTTCGTCTCTAGTATGTTGTACAGGAACCTGTCCTGAGAGCTGCCTAGCGGTGGTCCATGCGCTGGCCGGCCGTAATATCTAGACGCGGTGCCGATAGATGGCGGAACGTTTGATGGGTAATCATTGGCGGACACAGGAATATGAGAAATACTTATGGCTCAGTTTCTAGCTGAACGTAATACGCGGTGGTCTGGAAAACCCGTGGCTCTGATCGTTGAAGGGAGACGGCGGACACAGCTGGGCTATACAGTAGAAATACAGAATAAAATATTTGAATTTTCCATAAAAACAAAACCTGGAAATCGACACAAAAACATATAGTTCCATATTAATGGGAAAATTGAAGATGTTTTACTGATCTTTACGCGCCTTTAATGGGTGCACTAGTTTGCAAGCTAATTCAGTTTGAAGATGTTGAATATACAATACATAAAACAAGCTCGTATCTCGAGGACGGATAACACGTTTTTGATGAGCAAAGTGTCAATGGATAGAGGACAGTGAATGGCATAAAGCGACAGTCATATATTTTTCGTAGGAGATACACATTTTGCACTATGAACCGGTATATGATTCCGCGCAATGAAAACATGAGTTTGGCCGAAAAATATTGTTTGAATAGTAAAAGTACGGACAGCAGTTAGTGATAGGAGTACTCACACACACATATATGTATTATATTCTTTTATTTAATCATTAATTTTTGGTAGACGAAAAAGGCAAAGTAGCCGTACCAAGGACTAAATCACAAATAATATGAAAACCGTTTGTCCAATTGTATATGTGAATGCAGCACTGAAGAGCTGGCAAAATTTCGAATATTATGGTGCATCATACATTCGTGTAAGGTAGAAATAAGTAATTTTAGTATATTGCAAAAACAGAAGTTCACGTATTTGACTAATTTTAAACGGAGGTAACAAATGGCGACGGCCATCTTTATCCGGGCAGTTTTGGCGAGGGCAGTCGAGCCAAGATGATGGTTTGGGGCGCTTGGTGATGGAGAGTGCACCTGGTTGCTCAAGTGTGGCCTCCGTCAGCAGAAACGTGAGTAGAACAATGTGAAGTGTTACAAGTGTTGAAATCAGAACTTGTAATCTTACTTTTTTTGTCGTGTACTGCGAATTCTTTTAACATTACAACTAGTAGTAAGCCGTAGACTTCGGATTATTTCATAATGATTGAACTTTGAACACCGAGTTTAGTTGCTATTAATCTGCTCTGGGGTTTGGAAATATCTTTTCGTATCGAACTTTAATCTGAAAAGAGTGATATTTACGCGGGAGAGTGGGCAAAGTCATTTCTGATCCCAAAATACACACGTCTAAAAAAGTTTTGCATCACCTCAGTTCCGATAGTTCCGGAACCTGTAGAGAAAATAGGAATAGAGATCAACATAAACACCAATACCGCCCTTTTTATTGCTCATGAAAACCACACATTGCATGTTGTACCACCATAAGCGAGACCTTCAGAAGTGGTGGTCCAGTTGCTGTACACACCAGTACCTCTAATACCCCGTAGCACGTCCTCTTGCATTGATGCATGCCTGTATTCATCGTGGCATACTACCCACAAGTTCACCAAGGCACTGTTGGTCCAGACTGTCCCACTCCTCAATGGCGATTCAGCGTAGATCCCTCAGAGTGGTTGGTGGGTCACGTCGTCAATAAACAGCCCTATCCAATCTATCCCAGGCATGTTCGACAGGGTTCATGTCTGGAGAACATGCTGTCCACTCTAGTCGAGCGATGTCGTTATCCTGAAGGAAGTCATTCACAAGATGTACACGATGGGGGCGCGAATTGCCGTCCATGAAGACGAATGCCTCGCCAATATGCTGCCGATAAGGTTGCACTATCGGTCGGAGGATGGTGTTCACGTATCGTACAGCCGTTACGGCGTCTTGCATGACCATCAGCGGCGTACTTCGGCCCCACATAATGCCACCCCAAAACAGCAGGGAACCTCCACCTTGCTGCATTCACTGGACAGTGTGTCTAAGGCGTTCAGCCTGACCGGGTTGCCTCCAAACACGTTTCCGACAATTGTCTGGTTGAAGGCATATGCGACGTGACGCTAATCCTGAGCGGTCCATTACGCATGTTTTTGGGCCCATCTGTACCGCGCTGCGTCGTAACACGACGTCCTGCACGAATAGCATCATTCAACATGGTGGCGTTGCCGTCAGAGTTCCTCCGAGCCATAATCTGTAGGTAGAGGTCATCCACTGCAGTACGAGTAGTAGCCCTAGGGGGGCCTGAGCGAGGCATGTCATCGACAGATCCTATCTCTCTGTATCTCCTCCATGTCAGAACAACATCGCTTTGATTCACTCCGAGACCCCTGGACACTTCCCTTGTTGAGAGCCCTTCCTGGCACGAAGTGACAATGCGGACGTGATCGAACCACATTATTGACCGTCTAGGCATGGTTGAACTACAGACAATACGAGCCGTGTACCTCCTTCCTGATTGAATGACGAACTGATCGGCTATCAGATCCCCTCCGTCTAATAGGCGCTGCTCATGCATGGTTGTTTACATCCTTGGGCGGGTTTAGTGACATCTCAGATGCCTAGACATTGAACGTTGCCACATTTAAAGTCCAGTTACATATTTTTGGGGCCCTAGAAACTATACTACTTGGACTTTCGTTTTATTTTAATTCAAGTGGAGGTACATAGAGGCTCACGAGTCAAACTTATCGCCCTACAAATCAGTAGGAACAAAAGTGACATCTTTTTTATTAATTCATTTCAGTAACACAGTTAATTGACAGCAAACAGTATGTAGTTAATCGGCTGTTTATAAAAAACAGAACTTTTGCATCCACATTTTTCAAGAAAATACAGCATTCCCGTCGCATTGTAAAGTGTCTGATCAGTCTGCCCTCCCCACTAATCAAGCAAGCTTTATGCAAATATTTGACATTCTAACGACGAACCACAAACGGAATACGCAGATGAAGAAAGTTTGCTGTAATGATTGATATATTAATGACTATTTTTGGATACAAAATAGCACTCCTGTGTTATTAAGAAGTACGATGCAGTGTTCCGTCGGACATACACACATATCCAAAGGAACAGGAAATGTAGCGACTATAGCAGTCAAGAAATATAGGAAATGTATTAGCAATTGCGAATATGAACCATCATCGGTTGTATATTGGAATGATGACAATGAAAATTTATACCGGACCGGGACACTAACACGGATTTCCCGCTTTACGCGAGCGGTCGCTTTAGCAGCTCCGGCTATCCGCACACGAATCACGGCCACGCCTAAACTTCCACACGTCGTCGTCCACGTGTCACAAACTGCACTCGTACGTTGCAACCGTCCAGGAAGGACATATTTTTGAGAGTCGAGGACCTGGTATTGGCGAAAAATACGAAATAGCAGTCCCTGTTGTATGAAGAAGTACAACGCAATATTCCTTCGGACATGCATGTTATTGGTGAATAAATACGAATCGGCAGTGCCTGTGTTATTCAGAATGGAGATGTCGCTGCCAGCCGTGATGGGTCTCCCGGAGTCATAATGTGGGGAGACATCGGGTAACACTGCTGTGCCTTTCCAAAACATTAGAAGAATTGAACCTCTCGCCAGGTAGCCGCCATACTCACCAACGATAGTAAGCCAGTGTAATGCAGAACCACGATTCATTACTGAAGACAATTCAGCTCCATTCGTAAGCTGACTATGCTTTATAGTAACGGTACCACTCAAAACGCAGTCCTTTATGTTGTGTTCACGACTGCCTATACGTGGGACGGTAATTGCCTAGCCCAGCTGTTGCTAGTCTCCAGCGAATGGTGCAGTATATGGCAGAATGTTGCAGCGTGTCCATTACTTGTTCTCGGACGGCAAGCGCAGATGGGGTTGCGATGTGTACGGTGCATAATACATACGATGATCCCCTCTTGTGGTTGCCAGATGTGGTCGACCGACAGCTTGACGAATATGTCTGTCCTCACGTTGCCATGCAGTTCAAGATCAAGCCACTGTGACATCCGAATGCCCCACAGATCTAAATACCGACGATTGGACCAGCCGCCCAAATGGAGACCCATAATGAGGTTTCTTTCAAACTCTGCCAGGTGCTGACAACGCTGTCTCACAAGCACACGGCTTCTCTGTGTCCTTCACAGTAATCACGCAAAACCTGACATTGTTCACGCCACTTGTACTGGATGTAAGTACAGATATTTTTTTACGTCGTACCTTAATGTGTAAAAACATCAGTGTGTTGATGGTTTTATCTGTGTGTCGAACAGTCTTCCCACAAACCCTACGACTTGATGTTTTCTGCACCGTCTTACTGCACCACCAAGTGTCAGCTTAGACTAACGGTTTTACATCCACGTGTCCACACTTCAACAGCTGACGTGCTGCCCAGGGAAAAATAAGGATTAATGGCTTACTCTTGTCTCATGTACTTAGAGGTACAAACCCCTTAAAAACATACGACTTGTAAAGGCTGCAATTGTTAATCTGCAAATGACGTAGACGCTGATGTAATGTTCTTCAGTACACCGTCCTCAGTCACCAATAGAAGTATCTGGACCTATATCCCTAACACTCTGTGTACCATATTACTCGTGGCAAGAATAAAACACACGAACATACTAAACACTCTGGTACCACAGAGAGTTGAAACTCTAATGTGGTTGGCATATACCAAGGGTTAGTTCAGCCTTCTAATCAGAAACGGTTTTCTTCTCTGAGCACAGTGATCGCTTACCTTCCAATGTGTGTAAGCTGCGTTTTGTTGAGTGTAGGTGAATGTAAAAGGAGCGTGCGCGCCTGTGTGTGTGTTTTTCTAGTGTAGTGTCTAGTTTCCGCTTTTGTTCTTGCAAAATGGGGAGAGTGAAACATGGGTGTAGGCCACAGCCGACTCCTCATAAATAGTGCCCTGGGGGGCCCCTAAGCTAAATTTCTCATCCGAGAGATGGATTGACGTCAGTAGTGTCACAAGTCATGACTTCACGGCACACCGCGGAGACATTTAGGATTTGATCCAGGACTTTACTCCAATACATCTCCTGCCTTTACCGGCAACACAGTGGTGGTGAAAAAACTACCAAGATTTGAACCGGCTACTCTGGGCCGAGAGCCGCCGCACAGGGCATGCGTTAGCGTATCCAATAATAACTGGAAAGTGCCTGCATTATGTTCGCGCGATCATAAATAGCTATCGAGAATATGTAACCGTATTATTGAGAAACATCAGTAATAATGCGATATTTAAAATACCAGATGGAATTGTGCCTCCCATTTAGACACGTATTAAGTTTCGCTGTACTTCCAGTATTTATAAACAGTATTTCGCAGTTAAAGCGCAAAATATTCAGAGTTCACGCGTTTAATAATGGGTGATCAACAGTACTGCCTGGACTACAAACGTAATTAACTGTGTAATGGGACTGTAATCATTTTAAAACGTACAGTGCAACTGGCTAATTTCATGGAAGCGTTATTAGATTATACGGAAGTGTTTTTCCGAGCTTGTAGAACGTTATTCGAAAAGTCGTCCTACTACACATGTACTTAGCACTTTCAGTTGCGACCTGTTGCACTGCGGACGGTGATTGCAGCCTGTGTAACTTAGAAATGTAAATGAGGCAAATAAACATTGTGTCCTGTTACTTTTAGATACTAACGAAATATGGCCGCCCCACGCAGCTATGAATTCCTAATGAGCCATCTTCGGTTGTGGAAAACACGGTTTAATATTTTAACAGAACAGTAACCATACCATTCACGCCAGTCGCTTACTGTTTTTAAAGAAAATACATTTCTGTGGGAATGCGTCTAGAGCGAAAAATGACAATTATCGTGAACCATGTAGAAGTGTAAAAGGACCCTTACTGTTCGTTCTGCGCAATAATTAGCCGCCGGTACCGGTACTAGCTACAATCTTAGGTATTTAACAGATGGTATTAATCATTAAATTATATCCAGCAAAAATTTTAATAATATGCCGTTAAGAAATATGATTGTGACGCGGGCACTGACAACATGTAGATAAATTGAAAGATGTGCACTTCATGAAGCGTGAAAGTGTATTATACTATGACTACCGGTTTAATGATGCACAGTTACCTAGTCCGTCATGTCTTACAGATATTTGGTACTAACGATGTGTGGGAGTACACTAATTTGCCGTAACATCATGACCATTTACGTAATACCGTGTTGATCCACCTTTGGATAACAGTACAGCAACAGTTCAGTGTGACGTACCGTAGGTAAGTCCTTGCTGGGTTGTCGGAGGTATGACGCACCAGATGTTTACACAGAGGTCATGCAATTCGGATAAATTAAGAATGGGTGGTTTGTGGACGCGGAATTGGCGCCCGATAGCGTCACAGATGTGTTTCATTGCTTCCAGATCAGGCAAATTTGGTGGTCAAGACATCAACGTGAGTGCGCTATCATGCTCTTCAAAGCACCATTGCAAGATTCTGTCCTGGTGACACGGACAGTTATCCTGCTGGAAGATGTCGTTGCTGTCGGGAAAGACATCAAGCATGGAGGATCACAGGTTACTGCTAATAACGTTCACGTAGTCCACAGCTGCCGTGATGTCTTCGACAACTACCATAGGTCCCATGAAAGCCCACTGAACGTCCTCCACAGCATACTACTGCCCCCATCGAGCTACATCACAGGCGCGGCTTGTTTCGAGCAGTCGTTCGCCTGGGTGACGGCATATCTGGACACGCCCCTCGACCTGATGTAAGTGGTCTCATATTGGTTCTGTGAACTCTATGCCAACACTTAAGGGTGAATTGCAGAGTAGTCATGTAGCTGTAGAAGAAATTAACCGATAACAGACCGTTCACTGTGTCCAGTGCTTATTATATGATGATTCTGTGGGACCAGTTTGATAAGTGTCAGCAGAATAACGGTGAGATTAATCGCCTTTGGATATATCACAGCTATTTTTTTTGTCGGCAGTGGTGAAGATGGGCTTAACACAAGAATATTGCAACGTAAGTCACAAAAATGTTATAGGCTGTTTCAGGCTTGATGGCTAGTAACAGAAGCACAAGCAGATATCAAGTAATATGACCTGTTAGACATGGTTACTCTTAGAGTGTTGCGATAAAACTATTCTTGGTAAATTTATACAACAACATCATAGGTATAAATTTTGGTGTCAGAAGAATGTTCTGCAGAGGGTAAATCTTACCTTGAACTTACACCAAAAGTTAAGTCTTTGAAGATGTATGCACTAACAAAAGTATATTACTTTCATGAGCAGTGGTTTGGAAGATATGTAGTTAGCGTGTGTAAGAAAGTATATTACTTGACCAATACACTACCATCACCATAACATGTCAGCAGCAGAATTAACGAAAGAGTGAAATGGTACATGTGGAAAGAGGAAATTTTCAGGGGCAACTTAAACGCATAAAGCTTTCCAGAGGAGATAGGTGAAATGCAGAGCTTTACTAGTAAAGAACATGCTAAATTGCTTGAGAAAAAACATGACATCATATATGATAAAATTACTAAGACCCGAAGATTTTGAGACTCCGGTTTACTTGAAAAATGTAATTACAAACTGAAACAACATTTCCTAGTGTTCGTTACTGAGTCCTTTTTCCTGAAATAGGAAAACAACACAACTACAACGTGACTGAGACGTAAAGCCCACTAACATATCAGGAACATAAAAAATTACCTTGACTAAAATACGAAAAGTTGCGTACAAGATTCTTTCGAAGAAGATTCCCAAGGGTGCACTACATAGCTTTGTTATAAGGAAATGATATAAAGCAATAAATAATATACCAACTAATTCAAAACTTAGACACCGATAAAAGTTCCGAATGTCAAAATGAAGGTTCCTCAAAACAAATTCATTTACAACGAATCGGCATAAGCATGCAACTGGACTAAAGGCAGAATTTCTGCAATTGACCTCTCCGGCGTTAAAAGCATAAAACCAGGATTGTTCTGTGCTCACCAAGCCGAATATGTGGCCCTGTACTTCTAAAAGAATATACATCAATTGTCTCCTAAATCAATAACAGTATACTCTCAGAGAAAATTATAAAACACTGCGACTTCGGAACATACTTACAAGTAGATCCTTACTTTGAAGAGCAAAAATACTTGAGGACTTCAGAAAGGAAATGTGGCAGGCCCAGTAACTTTTCTTGAAAGCTGCATTACACTTCAGGATGACACAGATACAGTGCTTGATCAGAAGTATCCGGCCGCATCTGTTTAATGCTGAACTGACCACTGAATGTCGCTACAGGTGGTCCTTCTAGTATAAACGGCGGAGGGGGGGGGGGGGGGGGAGAGATATTGTGCTGTCGTTGGAGAAATAGTAACAGCAGAATGGGTCGCTCAGGACACTAATCACTCGACGTCACCTGAGTAACAGATCCACCAGGGACACCTCAACCCTTCTGAAGCTGCCAAAGTCGACTGTTGCTGATGCGACTGTGAAGTAGCAACTCGAAGCAACAACGACAGCTGAACCAAGACCAGTCAGATCTCACGTACTGAGCGGTCAGGGGCCGTCGAGCGCTACTGAGGATGGTTGTAAAAAACCTCATGAAATCAGCGGAAGGAATCGCTGGTAAATTTCAAAGTGATACCAGAAATCCAGCTACTACGATGACTGTGCTTAAGAAGTTAAAAAGAATGGGGTATAAATGATCGAGTAGCTTCTCATAAGCCACACACTTTTGTACGCAGCTCTAAGCGATGATTGAGGAGATGTAAAGAGCGACACCACTGGACAGTGGCCGGCCAGAATGGCCGAGCGGTTCTAGGCGCTACGGTCTGGACCGCGCGACCGCTACGGTCGCAGGTTCGAACCCTGCCTCGGGCATGGATGTATGTGATGTCCTTAGGTTAGTCAGGTTTAAGTAGTTCTAAGTTCTAGGGGACTGATTACCTCAGATGTTAAGTCCCATAGTGCTCAGAGCCATTTGTTGAACTGGACAGCGGATGGATGGAAACAAGTTCAAAAATGGTTCAAATGGCTCTGAGCACTATGGGACTCAACTGCCGAGGTCATCAGTCCCCTAGGACTTAGAACTACTTAAACCTAACTAACCTAAGGACATCACACACATCCATGCCCGAGGCAGGATTCGAACCTGCGACCGTAGCGGTCGCGCGGTTCCGGACTGTAGCGCCTAGAACCGCTCGGCCACTCCGGCCGGCTGGAAACAAGTGATTTGGAGTGAACAGTCACGCTATACCTTGTGGCAATTCGATGGAAGGGTTTGGTTTGGCGAATGCTTTCAGAACGTTACCTGCCGTCAGGTGTAGTGGCAACAATAAAGCGATGGTGGTGTTACGATATGGTTGTGTTCCCCGTATTGCGCTTAAGAAAACGCTAAACACGGAATGATATGAACACATTTCACACCAATGTGTACTGCACACAGCAGAAGAACAGCTCGGAGACGATGAATATTTGCAACAGCGTGAGAATACGCCCTATCGTAAAGTAGCATCTGTGAAGCAATCGTTCGTGACAGTAACATTCCAGAAATGAACTGCATGCCAAGAGTCCCGACTTGAGCCCAATGGAACACTTTTGGGATAAGTTCAGACACCAGCGTCGAACGTCACCACATTCTCTGGGTTCCGCTGTTGAGCAAGAATGGACTGTCATTCCTCCACAGACATTGAGAGTCCTCACTGAATGTGTCCTCAGCATAGTTAGAGCCGTTATAAAGCCGAAGGATGGACACGCTTCACGTTAATACAGGTATCCATATAAATAGGTGCCCGGTCACTTTTGATCAGATAGTATTTGTTGTATAAACTTTATTAATGTGTGTTTGTACGCATCAGTGATGCTGGATTACGGGGCGGTGCAATAAAAAGAAAGAACATCGATAAATTGCTTCATTTCAATGAGACTTTTTCACTACGTTTCTCAAGAATTCATGGTGTATTTTCGAAATACTTTACCACCAATTTTATCTGCATCAACATCGAGAGTTGATAGTCCACTGCAAAGTACATGGTTAAGTGTTTGCACTTACTGTCCTGATCATTTACATGTAAAGTAGGAGAAAAACCACTTTTTTACGCGTCATATACGAGCGACACAGCAGAAGAGCTTCGCAGTCTGGGTGATATGCGGGCTCCCTGATTCACCCAAACCGTCTCGACCCCTTTTTCCCGAAAGATTCCCATTTCATTTACCTTAATATCCTTGTTATACTGTCTTAAAGGATACATCAATATATTACGATAACAGGAACTCTTCCCTGTTTTAGTTCAACGTAGCTGCTTTTTAAATTCTCCAAACTTTTGACCTCTATTCTAGAATTGTTGATACCAACGCCTTGTGTTCGCTGTCCTTTACAGATGAAATGCTCTTTTCACTAAACCCACTAACAAGTTCAAATGGTTCAAATGGCTCTGAGCACTATGTGACTTAACATCTGAGGTCATCAGTCCCCTAGAACTTAGAACTACTTAAACCTAACTAACATAAGGACATCACACACACCCATGCCCTAGGCAGGATTCGAACCTGCGACCGTAGCGGTCGCTCGGTTCCAGACTGAAGCGCCTAGAACCGCTCGGCCGCAGCGGCCGGCCCACTAACAAGTCTGACAAGTCTGAGTTTTCCTTCGCATTCTATGCTACGGATTTTATGCGTTCTTTCTATTTCTGGTTGCTTCATAGCACTATGCCTAAATGTTTAAACAATTTAACAGGCTCCAAGTGCTCGCAACTAATCTTCTAATGGAAACTTTTGGGTTCTCTCCCTTCGTTAAGCGCATTATCTTTGGTTTAGCCACATTTAAAGAGACCTGTTATGCACCAAGTGGAAATATTGTATAAGTCGTTCTCAAGTTCTTTATCATAGTCCAGCGAGGATACTTTCCTGTGGACCACACAATCGTCATCATACTGTTTGAGAGTTCTGCTGCCCCTGTTTCGTAATTATTCGTGTATACGGTGTAAATTAGCAGGTTCGTTAAGATTCCCTGTGCAGACCTGATGTCGCATTCGTTTACGTGTTCCATAGATCATCTTAACGATAAACGTTATGGCGTGGAACGTTTCAATATAAAGAAACTTATATATTTCAAAAAATTAGAAAAATATTTGTGACTACATGGTGGACGTTCACAGGTATTTTGTGGAAAAATAGTTTATTATTTCGATTAAAGGATTCCTCTATGGCATAGAAGGGGTTGGTAAGAAGAAACATCCTTAATCTACATCTGAAAACTCTTGTATCATATGTCAGATGCTTTATTTTCTTGGGTACCTTATAAAAGAGTCCGCCCCTGGTAGCTGAGTGGTCAGCGCGACGGAATGTCTTACCTAGCGCCCCGGGTTTGATTTCCGGCTGGGTCGGATATTTTCTCCGCTCAGGGACGGGGTGTTGTGTTATCCTTATCATCATTTCATCCCCATCGACAGGCAAGTCGCCGAAGCGGCGTCAACTCCAAAGACTTGCACCAGGCGAACTGTCTACCCGACGGGAGGCCCTAGCCAAACGGCATTTCCATTTCCATCGTAAAAGAGATTTATGGTTGCATGTTTCACCCATTTTTGAGCCAAAGTTAGATTTATTGAAGGGTAATGCAGGTCATTTTTCATTCTAGTGTTGTACTTGTGAATATTTCGGTTACTCTTAAACTCAGATGGATTATCGATGGTGAATTTCATTAGTGAATAAATAAATAAGAGATGCGTGCAAGATGTGTGTGTGAATTCCCCTCAAATAATTCTAATTCCTTTCTTTTGTGCAATGAATTCTTGTCGCCTAAGTAAGGAATTACCTCAGTAGATTATCCCATAAGACATCAGGGAATGAAAATATGCAAAATGTTTTAACTTGCTGACTTCTATAACCCCACGAACTGAACTCTGTCCGAACGGGCCAGGAAAGTCCCAGCGCCTGCCGTGTCATCCTCAGCTCATAGGAGTCACTGGATGCGGATATGAAGGGGCATGTGATCAGCACACCGCTCCCCGGCCGTATCTTACAAGGGAACCTCCCCATCGCACCCTCCTCAGATTTAGTTATAAGTTGGCACAGTGGATAGGCCTTGAAAAACTGAACACACATCAATCGAGAAAACAGGAAGAAGTTGTGTGGACTATGAAAAAAATGAGTAAAATATACAAACTGAGTAGTCCATGCTCAAGATAGGCAACAACAAGGACAATGGGAGTCTAGGAGCGCCGTGGTCCCGTGGTTAGCGAGAGCAGCTACGGAACGAGAGATCCTAGGTTCAAGTCTTCCCTCGAGTGAAAAGTTTAGTTTTTTATTTTCAGTTTATGTGACAAACTCTTATGTTTTCATCACTTTTTTGGGAGTGATTATCACATCCACAATAAAACCTAAATCGGGCAAGGTAGAAGAATCTTTTTACCCATTCGCCAAGTGTACAAGTTAGGTGGGTCGTCAACATATTCCTGTCATGTGACGCACATGCCGTCACCAGTGTCGTATAGAATATATCAGACGTGTTTTCCTGTGGAGGAATCGGTTGACCTATGACCTTGCGATCAAATGTTTTCCTGTGGAGAAATCGGTTGACCTATGACCTTGCGATCAAATGTTTTCGGTTCCCATTGGAGAGGCACGTCCTTTCGTCTACTAATCGCACGGTTTTGCGGTGCGGTCGCAAAACACAGACACTAAACTTTTTACAGTGAACAGAGACGTCAATGAACGAACGGACAGATCATAACTTTGCGAAAATAAAGAAAGTAAAATTTTCAGTCGAGGGAAGACTTGAACCAAGGACCTCTCGTTCCGCAACTACTCACGCTAACCACTGGACCACGGCGCTCTCGATCTCACATTCTCCTTGATGTTGCCTATCTTACGCATGGTCTACCCAATTTGTATATTTTACTAATTTTTTCATAGTTTCACACAACTTCTTCCTGTTTTCTCGATTGATTTGTGTTCGGTTTTTCAAGGCCTATCCAGTGAGCCAACTTATAACTAAATCTGAGGGGGGTGCGATGGGGAGGTTCCCTTGTTAGTTTCCGAAAGCGGAGCCGCTACGTCTCTGTCAAGTAGCTCCTCAGTTTTGCCTCACAAGGGCTCAGGGCACCCTGCTTGCCACCAGCGCTCGGCAGACCGGACGGTCACCCATCCAAGTGCTAGCCCAGCCCGACAGCGCTTGACTTCGGTGAACTGACGGGAACCGGTGTTACCACTGCGACAAGGCCGGTGGCTCTATAACCCAATAGTTGGCATTTATTGCTTAACTAAAAGTAGCCAAACATAAACGTTTTAACAGGTGTACTATGGGTTTCTCCACTTTAGTTTTTCATCAATTTCTGCTGAACATTCACTATTGGTTCTTAATAGTCAGAATTTCATCAAGCAAATCACATAGACTGTCTGATAAAAAAAAAATCTGGACACCCCTAAAAAGTGGGACTGTCCACTAGATGCCACGAGAGATGGACCTGCCAATATAAAGGAGACGGGGAGTATTGTGTTTGTGTTGCCGGCAGAGACACTGTAACGGTAGGGTAGAGTGGGTCGCTCAGGAGTCCTCCGTGACTTCGAAAGAGGACTACTTTTCGGATCTAAAGATACAGCAAGGACATTTCAACGTATCTAAAGCTGTCAAAGCCGACTACTGATGTGATTGTGAAATGGAAACGCAAAGGGCAACCGCAGCCAAACTATGGCCAGGCGGACCCCATGTAATGTCAGAGAGGGGCCACCTAGCATCGAAGAGTGTGGTTGTAAAAAATCGCACAATATCAGCGGAAGGAATAACTCATGAGTTCCAAATTGCTAACAGCAGTTCAGCTAGCACAATTATTATGTGACGAGGGTTAAAAAAAACTGGGTACAAAGATCGAGTGGCTCCTCATAAGCCGCATGCATATTTGCATGGATGCCAAGTAACACTTGCGATGGTGTAAAGACCGACGCTCTGGACAGTGGATGACTGGAAACGAGTGATTTGAAGTGGCGAATCACGCTACAACCTGTGGCAGTTCGATGGAAGAATTTGGGTCCGGCAATGTCTTTAGAATGTTACCTGCCGTCATTGTAACGCCAAAAGTGAAGTACAGAGGAGGTGTAATAAGGTATTTTTTTAACGGTTAGGTTGTGGGCCCCTTATTGTGCTTAAGAAAACGCTAAATGCGTAAGGATAGGAAAACATTTTACAGCATTGTGTAGTGCGTACAGTAGAGGAACTGCTGAGAGACGATGACTAATTGTAACAGAATGACAGTGCACACTATCATAAATCAGCACATGTGCGGCCACTGTTTCAAAATTGTTCAAATGGCTCTGAGCACTATGGGACTTAACATCTGAGGTCATCAGTCCCCTAGAACTTAGAACTACTAAAACCTAACTAACCTAAGGACATCACACACATCCATGCCCGAGGCAGGATTCGAACCTGCGACCGTAGCGGTCGCTCGGTTCCAGACTGTAGCGCCTAGAACCGCTCGGCCACAACGGCCGGCACGCGGCCACTGTTTATGGACAGTAACATTCCTGATGTGGATTAGCCTGTCCAGCGTTCCGACCTGAACCCTGTGAGTTAGAACGTCGGCTTCACTCCAAATCTCAGCGTGCAACATCACTACGTTCTCTGGTTTGGGGTTCTGAAGAAGAATGGGCTGCCACTCATCGACAGACATTCAGCCATCATAAAGGAGCAAGCTGAACACACCCCACATTAGTGGCCACTAATCGACGTCTGGATACCTTTCATTAATTGTAATTCCCAAGATACGCTATATGTTGCGTTCTTGGTTATTAGTCGTCATTAAGGTACAGTGAGGAGAGCCTTTTGGAATACAAGGAAGTTCAAACCTAATTTGTTCACCCTCACCTGCTGTTTGCAAGACGTCCTGTGTGAGAAAAAAAAATGCCGCGATTCATGCGAGTAGCCTTCTCTGAACCAAGGCAGACTGTTTGAGATGTATATGGTTGTTAACTATATATGAAGGTAGTATCTGTTCCCGAAAGAACAGATACTATTGATGACAGTGCAGCTTCTCTAGAATGAGATGATAATTAAATAGACACCCTTGCTGCAAACAGGCGTTGATATACATCATTGGGGACATGTTGAAAATGAGTGCCCCGACCGGGACTCGAACCCGGGATCTCCTGTTTACATGGTAGACACTCTATCCATCTTTTTTTAATTTTTTTTGAGCCAACGAGGGCACAGAGGAGAGTGCGCCTGCAGGTACTTATCCTTTGCACGCTCCCCGTGAGACTCACACTCCCAACATGTCCACACCACTACAATGATGTACATATCAACGGCTGTTTGCAGTTAGGGTGTCGATTTAATTATCATCTCATACATGGTTTTGCCAGAGTTGCAGAAGGCATATCCCAGTATAACACTTTCTAGGATGAGGGAAGCAATCAAAAACCAGAACATTCATAAATGTTGGAAAGCCGTATCCTGATTATAGGTTCGTGTGTAACTTGGGAAGTTGCTATCACATAAACTTAAGGTTAACGAAGGACTGTGACAAGGATGCTGCTTAGCGCCTATCCTCTTTAAAATATTTTTGAACGAAGCATTGAAAAACTGGAAAAGGAAATACAAAAATATGGACATTTGAGTAGGCGATGGAATCCTGGTCGCCCTAAATTTCGCCGACGATCAGGTCATCTTCGCCGAGGAAGAAGATGACAATCAAGTCATCTTCGCCGAGGAAGAAGAGGATGTATGTTATATGTTAATAACGCTTAGAGAAGAATATGAGCACTGGGGCATGAAAATTAACTTTACAAAGACTGAATACATGGTTGTCAAAGGTATACGAAGGGAACTTTCTATCGATGATGGATCTATTGTAAAGTGTAGTTGACCATATAACTATTTATGGACTGTTATTTCGGATGAAGGTGGAAGCAACGAGGAAATAAAGCATACAACAGGAAAGGGATAGGTGGTAATTAAGCTGTTACACTCCATTAATTGCAATAACATTTCAAATACATGAAAAGGAAGATATACGAAACAACAGTTGAGAGCATTGCTTTGTATGGTGCTGAACTGTGGGAAGTCTCCAGGGTTAATGAGAATAAATTAAAGGCAGTAGAAATGAAGTTCTGGAGACGAAGATGTGAGGTAACAGAAGAGACGAAATAAGATATGAAATGCATCGAGACCAGATAGGAGTTGAAAAAGATATTGTAGACACAACTTAAAAGAAATGGCTAACATGGCATGGACATCTTAGAAGAATGCCAGAGGAAAGATGGCCTTCTAAAACATGGCGATGGAAGTATCCATGAGACAGAAAAATAGGAAGATCCCGGCCAGATTGGAACTATGATGTGAGGCACATGCGATGCAGGACAGCGCCATGCAAGAAGAGGACTGGTAGGACAGAATTATAGGAGATGGAAACAAGGATGCAAGAGACGCTGCACGATGTAGAAAACTCGCAGAAAGAAGATAAGCTATATGAGAAAAGTTTCTTTTTCTCCGGGAATGTCAAAATGTTCGAGCTTAGAATGTGTTCTAATATCCTGCAATGTTTTTACACAAGAAAGTATTCAGAAGCTGCGCACTAATCGTGGATATTTGGTGAATCGACGTACAACTCTGGATGTCAGTAGCCCATAATCGGATCCTCCAAACCACTAACAAGTGTGGTTAAGACAGTGAACCTATTGTATCACTGAATCTGTTACTTGCTTTGAACAGCGAGACCGGCATCGTTAAGTTATTGCAGTAATGGGCCATACCAATCTGCGTGGTGTGGAATCTTTAAACGTGAACAGAATTTGTTAACAGCTTGATACCAAATTAATATTCCACTAAACGAAAAAAACTGCTTATCTCCTCCTTATTCAACGTCAGAAGGTGGCATCATTTCGTCACTAACAGTGCAATCAGCAAGCCTGTGCGCAGCGTGATTTCACTATTGGGTGAATTTGAGACAGCTGTGGCCACAATGATTCCTGCCATGCCACGTGGCCCGTATGCGGTAGCCACGCGACCGGCTGCGCACGTGAGTTATTGTAACGACCGGTGGCAAACCGGCCGAATGCCGGCCGTGAGTGATGATGTGCTACTGAATAAGCAAGCGGATCCGCGCTCTTCCGCGAATCTAGGACCACACAGCGGGTAAATATGAGCTGCTCGCGTACATCGTGTCATTATGAATCGAAGCATTGCGGACTAAATTAACGGTGTGAGTAATGAGGGCAGTTTCAAATATTTCTGAAGCTCGCAGCATGACGAAGTGTATTGCTACAATGCAGAAAATGTTTATCCATTATAAAATGAGAAGCTAGCTTAGCTACGGAAAATAAATGATATCCAGTGAAGAACCCCTGATTCGGAAGTGGTTTAAATATGAGCGTTCATATAAACCCTAGCTTACTACAGGAGTCTCATAACCTGTTATTAAAGAGGAAAGAGAATCACATTTATAAAAAAAATTACAGTATTTTTATTTACATATTGTTAAAAATCGTGACGGAAGTTACATGTAGTACCACTCTCCCTCTCCCCTCCCCCCCCCCCTCCCCCCAAACTTCCATTTCCATTAGCGAGTGGATGCGTGAGAAGAATGACTTGACAAACCTTTCATGATAACCATCACCCAGACTACTTCGCTTTCCGTTTCTGCTTTTATAACATAACTAGACTTTATCGCGTTTCTTACTGCAGTAAATATGCCACCACCATTGGCTTTCAACCTATCATTAAAATATTTTTCAATTGAAATTTAGTACTTTGCTGCTATTCACTGCCGGTTTCAGCCAGTTTTCTGTCCCTAATACCAAATTGGCATCGTTACCTTTAACTAACTTTGGCATATTTCCATGGATGCTATTGTAGTTTGCTAATGCCGTATCTTCCTTATCTGTAAAGAATGATGTTCTCTTCTGAAAGTAACATGGATGCACATTATCGGATTGCGGTAGATGATTTAACACTGGCTCTATGGAGAGGTTCTAGACTTACGAAACGTGAGGTCGTAGAGTTCCTATTTCCATCCGCCTCCTCCCCCCCTCCAGTTCGTGGTTTACAGACTTGTATAGAAAAAGACATAGATTTAGCTGCTTGAAAAAGAACCTATCGTAGTCCTGCAGTCTGAGATAAAAAGGCGCAACTATTTTATACTACTTGGTATTTTAATACGTTGTTATTGATGACTTAAAAAACGATTATCAATAGTTTGGATGCTGGTACAAGCGACGCTCACGCAGTTTGAAACGTGTCGCGAAATATACTTGTAATGTCCAGAAGCCAACTTATAGTAGATAAAACTTTTTTGTGCGTTACTGGAAATATAAACTGTTGACAGAAAAAGTCAGCAAGCGCATACACTGGTGACCAAAATTAAAGCAAGAAACCGCTATTTCTCCCTCCTATGTCTAATTCATAATATATTCATATAAACTCTCAACACATGTACGTACCATCGTGTTCTGCACGCAAGATGACATTGCTGTCAACGGACAACCACGCTAGCGATGACATTAGGGTGCCCATCAAACCCGTTGGTGTTTGACGGGGTGCCCCCATCCACAGTCGCTGTGTACTCAGTCACAGACGGTGCAGTACGGCACAGAAGAGACGCCTACTAGACTGTCTGCAGTCTAGGAGGACTGACATTGCAGGGTCGTAAAGCTATGTCACATATCCTGAGATTGGAAATAGCTTGTCTGAAGCAAGACAAGTACCTACACGGAGGGAGTGATGATGTCTGCGGCGCCATGGATGTCAGCACGGCAAACATTCCTCCAATTTCCCTTGACGTGGTAGAAGAGAGAAGCGCGCCGACAGCGGTGCGTTCAACAAGAACATTGGCTGTAAGAGTGGCACAGCATTGTCTTTTCAAACGAGATGCGGTTCTGCCTGCCGTTAAAGTACATGTGTGTGGAGGCTCTGACAAGGGAACCTCCCCATCGCACCCCCCTCAGATTTAGTTATAAGTTGACACAGGGGATAGGCCTTGAAAAACTGAACACAGATCAATCGAGAAAACAGGAAGAAGTTGTACGGAACTATGAAAAAATAAGCAAAATATGCAAACTGAGTAGTTCATGTGAAAGATAAGTAACATCTAGGGCAACGTAAACTCAGGAGCACCGTGGCCCCGTGGTTAGCGTGAGCAGCTGCGGAACGAGAGGTCCGTGGTTCAAGTCTTCCGTCGAGTGAAAATTTTAATTTTTTTTTCAGTTTATGTGACAAATTCTTATGTTTTCATCACTTTTTTGGGAGTGATTATCACATCCACAAGAAAAATTAAATCGGGCAAGGTGGAAGAATCTTTTTACCCAATCGCCAAGTGTACAAGTTAGGTGGGTCGACAACATATTCCTGTCATGTGACGCACATGCCGTCACCAGTGTCGTATAGAATATATCAGACGTGTTTTGCTGTGGAGGAATCGATTGACCTATGACCTTGCGATCAAATGTTTTCGGTTCCCATTGGGGAGGCACGTCCTTTCGTCTACTAATCGTACGGTTTTGCGGTGCGGTCGCAAAACAGACATTAAACTTATTACAGTGAACAGAGACGTCAATGAACGAACGGACAGATCATAACTTTGCGAAAATAAAGAAAGTAAAATTTTCACTTGAGGGAAGACTTGAACCAAGGACGTCTCGTTCCGCAGCTGCTCCAACTAACCACGGGACCACGGCGCTCTTGAGTTCACACCCTCCTTGATGTTGCCTATCTTGCACATGGACTACTCAGTTTATATATTTTGCTTATTTTTTCATAGTTCCACACAACTTCTGCCTGTTTTCTCGATTGATCTGTGTTCAGTTTTTCAAGGCCTATCCACTGTGCCAACTTATAACTAAATCTGAGGGGGGTGCGATGGGGAGGTTCCCTTGTGAGGAGAACGAACATTGCTGTTGCGTCTCTCCTGCAAGACAGCAACCTGCAAACCAGCAACACACTACCCTCCCGCGGATGACCACGGTTCAGGCGTTCTCCAGGCACAAGCACCAGCGAGCCAAACGATCCGCCCCAAATCTACATCTACATATTCCACAAGTCACCGTATGGTGTGTGGCGGAGGGTGCCTTCTACCGCTAATAGTCGTTTCCTTTCCTGTTCCACTCGCAGAGAGAGCGAGGGAAAAACGCCTATCTAAGCCCTAATTTCTCGTATCTTATCTTCAAGGTCCTTATGCGAAATGAATGTTTGTGGCAGTAGGCTCGTTCTGCAGTCAGCTTAAAATACCGGTTCTCTAAATTCCAACGATAGTGTTCCTCGAAAAGAACGTCACATTTCCTCCAAGGATTCTCATTTGTCTTCCCGAACCAACTCCGAAACACTTGCGTGTTCATCGAACCTAACGGTAAAAAGTCTAGCAGGCAGCCAACTCTGAATTATTTCGATGTCTTCCTTTCATGCAGATTTCAAACATTCGAGCAGTACTCAAGAAAATATCGCTCTAGCGTCATATATGCGGTCACCTTTACGGCGAACCACATTTTCCTAAATTTCTCCCTGTGAACCGAAGTCGACCATTCGCCTTCTCTATCTTAATCCTCACATGCTCGTTCCGTTTTATATCGCTTTGCAACGTTATGCCTAGCTATGTAAACGACGTTACTGTCTCAAGCAGGATACTACTAATGCTTTATCCGAACATTACGGGTTTGTTTTTCCTACTCATCCGCATTAACTTACAATTTGTATTTAGAGCTAGCTGCCATTCATCACACCAACTAGAAATTTTGTCTAAGTCATCATCATCCTACAATATTTCATCTTCGACACCTTCCGACACAACACAATATCATCAGCAAACGACCACAGGTTCCTGCCCACACTGTCCGCCAGATCATTTATGTACATAAAAAGTAACAACGGTTCCATCACACTTCCGTGGTGAACTACTGACCATTCACATTTCTGGGAACCTACTCTGTACGCTCGTACCTTCGGTAACAATCGGCAGTGGGGTATTGTGCCAAATTCTTTTCGGAAATCTAGGAATATGGAATATGCTTGAAGATGCGCTCATAGAGATGCCAGCATTTCTGCCATATCGACAATTATTGCAAGCTGCCACTTTGTTGTGTGAAATGCATGGGCCACTACCCGTTCAAGGCAAAATTTGTAAATTGTGCAGGCGAACATACTGCTACATGGAGAGAACGCCCCGGATTGCATGAAGCACTGCGGATTTACACTGCTCATGGAAAAGCAGCACAGACCAGACAACAACCGGTTGCCGCCTCCGCTCAACTGGATGTTGTCAAAGTCCACGGCTGCCTTGTGCATTTCACCTGGCACCAGGGGTCAACAAAATAGCGTGATTGCAACGGACGTACACTCACAGTTCGGCTTCTTGGAAGTCATGAAGATAGCCACGAGCGTATCAGAATTTTTAGCGACTCTCCACCAGAAGAAAATGCAGTGAAACACCGGACATTCTGCCAAAACTGCTCACCTTAGCAGATGGTGTCATGAAGATATTCGCTCCCAGTAGTTGCCCTTAGACCAACAAGGCTGGATAACCTTTCACTCTATATATTCAACGTGCCCACCTAGGCGCTCCAAGGGTTAACGCAGGCATCGTTTTCGAAGATCCTACAGCAGTTTGAGATTGCTTTCACAGGTGATGCCCCTGGAGCAGCATGCATATGATTGGAGATGGGTCGTTGTTTGGTAGAGGTTTAGTTTGGTTGTCACGTTCGAATACTGATTGGACAGCAGTGCGTATAATTGGTAAAACAGGTGCAAGGCGCTGTTACGTTTTCCCTCAACATGGTGCTTGAAGAGGAGTTTTTGGTCCAGTACCACTCCAAGGTATTTCACCTGATTTGTCCAACGGAGTACGATGTTGAACAGTGTGAGACAGTCTCTGAGTTCGAATCAATGGACGTGAACGGCATCTACAATAAGAAGATGGAACTCCAGAATTACCTCACGCGTTTTAAGATCGAACTGGTCAGAGCGTATCAAATTCCCTTCTGTGATGGCTGGACGAAGTCTTTGGAGTATGGTCGTCCCAGTACTTTGGAGAGTGTTGGCAGGAGGTTGGTGGGCCGATGGTTTTGCAGTTGGCGATGGTCCTTCCCTGGCTTTAGTAGTGGTACTATGCGATCAATCTTCCATTCGGAGGGGAAGTACCCTACAGGGAGGCAACTGTTAAAAATGCGGGATATCAACACATGTGGTTTGCGCAACAACTTCAACTACTCGTCCAATGTCGGTCAACATTAAATGAAATGTAATAAAGTAACCAACTCCTTAGGAGGTTAGAAAGACCTAATGCTCACACCCTTCTCACGCAGAAATAAAGAGAAAATTACCCCTTCAAGTTACCCCTTCACTATTTGCACCTAGGAAGTCCAGCCACGAGATGGTAATACTTCTGTGAAATCGGCTGAAAAAAAAAAAAAAGGAAGAAGAGTCCGTCCTTGTTCCGTATGGCAGATGTTAACCGCAGATGTTTCCAGAGATGTAAACTGTGGCAGTGCAAGAGGAACGTGAGCGATCGATAGCTTGATGTATATGGCCGTGCCGCCCCCTCGGCCATTTGCTCTGTCCTCCCGGTAGTCCACCATGTTGCGTAAGTTGAAAGGATGGGTGCGGCGGAGTTGCGTTTCCGTCGGGAACATAATGTCAATCTTAAAACGCGTGAGACAATTCTGGAGTATGGCAAATGTTCCAAACGACAACACGCTGGTTTGTTATCCATAGCCTCCCGGCTAGCTACCACGAGAAGCGCAAAATCCGTTACCAGCAGAGCGCACATGCACCATCACGGCGCTGCGATTGCGGGCACTATTCTTACGACACGCCACGTACTCACCAGCAGGTCGCGCCGTATCGGCGACAGTGATTATGCCGGTGCTCAACCACGGATCGGCAGTTCGGTCTCAGTTCTTGAACCAGTTATTCTTCATTGGACAGTCGCCGTGCAGTGTTTATCTTCTAATCCCTACCGATATATTAGGCCAGTGACTGTTCTCTCTTGAGATTTTGGTCTGCCAAGTAAATACTGTTACTCATTTTGGCCCCTGCATTCCTTCTACTAAGGAAACTTACATACTTTAACGTTCAAATAAAACTATTCTTTATTGTTTATCTGGACCATGTCTTCATTGCGTCTCTGTTGACGCACAACTTAACAATTGCGACATTGCATTTGTCATCAGCACCTCTTGTAATAGTATAGCTTGTAATCTGGACAGCAGGTATTAGTTTTATGAGTTAAGGCTGGTGAGCGTTCGCAATTTTAAAGGTGTTTGTAACGCTAGCTTCCAGCAAGATAACGGAATACCGTATTTTGGCTTTGGTATACTAACCTGCCCATATACACCGAGTATTCCACTGCTGCTCTGGTCAGCATATTGCACATTCTCTAGAGCTTTCACTCATTGTACACATCTGGTCATGGGTTCATGAGTTGGCAAGAGACGGGCACGGCACCACTACGATTGTTGACCTATAGCAGAGAGTTGGGACTGCGAGCTGAACTGAGCTTGTATGGCATATACGGATACGTCACCGAGTATTTGTGTCTGTCATCGAAGCTCAGTTCGAGTCGATGCCCAGCTGGAATGGAGACGTTGTTACCGCCAAAGATGGCAACGGTATGTATTAAGGTTCGCACCATGTATAATCGCAAGTCAGCTACAAATTTAAGAATTTGTTGTTCCTACTAACTTTCTTAGTATTACAATTTTAAAAGCCTGTAGTGCACTTCCTGCTTCTTGGATTTGATATCTTCATCCTGTGTAGGTACAGCTAAGATAACAAGGGATGCAAATGGGGCGAACTCATCATTATGTTGACATTTGGTTAAGAAATGAGGAAATGTTAAAAAAGTGGGGGAGAACAGGAGAAAATGCAGTAGCATGAAATTCCTTTACTCGCTACTGGACATCCTTGCTACCACGGTACTGACTCTTCTAGATTCTCCTTTGATTTAGCTGGAAATGCAGGCTGGGCGGCCCCTGCTATAACAGATTTGTTTGGCCGCTCTCTTCGCTAGAGTTGACGCCGTTTGAACTAACGACCGAGAGCGAAAGCGTGCAGCTCTGGCCCGAACACGTAGACTGAGCGGAATTCTCTTTCCATCTGGTGCTTTGCGAGACGTGGCGGCGACATGGGGACGGAATTAAAACCTGGGCGGCGCGGCGGTGTCACAAAAACTTGCCGGGCTCATTTCAATTTGGCCGGTTTTAATAACGCAGCGCCTACTGCCGGATGAATGCGAGCCTACGTGGTGCGGCTGACAGCCTCGTGACGCAGATGTGTCCAAGTCCTGCCCCCAATAGCGGGGCCTCGTTCCCCCGCCTTTCATTTTTTTTTTTACGTTGCCACTACTATGTACGTACGCTGTGAAAAAGCTGGCAGTCAGCGAACTTATTGCAAAAGAAAGCTGCTCCTACGCTGTGGTACATAACCTGTTTAAAGATGTAAACGCGAATGGTTAATCGAGAAGAATATCAAACAATCGTTAAAGCAAGACTTTGTATCCCGTCGAACGCAGTCACACGCCAACGAATGTGAACTTAACTTAATCGAAACTTCCTCGCGTATTTAACATGTTTTCCACACCGGGACTCGAACCGAGACCTTTCCCTTCCTTGACGGGTGCGCTACCGACTGAACTATCCAAGGACGACTCACGATACCTGACACCCCCCCCCCCTCTCCTTCCCTGGAAAATTTACTTCCGCCAGGATCTCTTTTCACACCTTCCGAACTTCACAAAGCAAATTCTGTGTACCTTGCTGTACTAGCAATCCTGGAAGAAAGGATACTGGAGATAAATGTCTTAGCCACAGGCTAGGAGATTGTTTCCAGAAGCAATGTTCAGTCTGCAGTCGGTTTTAATCTGCCAGCATATTTCAAGTCAGCGCAAAATCTGCTGCATAGATAAAATTTATTCTGGAAACAATCCCCTAGGTAGTGGCTTAACAGATTCTCTGCACTATTTTTTCTTCCATGAGTACTATTCTCGTAAGATATGCAGGAGAACTTTTGTGGAGTTTGTGAGGCAGGAGAAGAAGTTCTGTCGGAAGTTCAGAAGGTCATGAGTCGTTTGGCAGCGGAGGCACGATCCCATACGCATAATCGCAGTGTGCCCCAGTCGACATCGCTGGCGTGATATATCCAAGGCGCTTGCATTAGATAGTCGGAGGAACTGCTCTTCAGAGACTCTGATACTGTATATAACGGAATAACGTCGCAACCGAATAAGAAGGATACACTGGCATTTGTCTTTGAATGAAGCTCCGCACGGTCAGCGTATCGTGTTATTGCAACGTGATTACAACTCTCTGTGCAGGGAACTTAGTGGTATAAGTGCAGATCTATTGATGACTGAACTCCATTACATCAGTATTCACTTCACTAACAGACTAATAATTACATCTATTATGAGTTTTTAGATGGTTAGTCCCTCCAAGTATACATGGCAAGAGGAAGCAATTAATGTTTATTTTCCCCTGGCAGCAGGTCAGATATGGAACTGTGGTCACATGGACGTAAAACGGTTAGTCTGTACCAGCAGGCGTAGTCCACATCGCGGTGCCGTTACGACCGTGCAAAAAACATTAGATTACGTGATGTGTTTGCAGGAAGATTATTAGACGCAGTGGGAAAAGAAACCACATTGTAGTGGGTACGTATTAAGGTAGTAATGATCACAGTATCTGGTATCTGTACCAATACCTGTAACACCCTGTATAGCGGGAATTCACATACCTATTGCAGCAAATATTGCCTTTGTTAAATTAAAGAACACGGAGCTGTGAGACATAATTCTGAACTGCGTACAGCAAAAACAAAAAATAAAATAAAATAATAAAAAAACACCAGTTTGGAGGCCATTATGGTTTGTATCAGCTTGAGAATGGACCCTGGGACCCTGTTATAAAGCAGCATCTGTGAAGCAATTGTTTTCGGACAATAACGTTGTTGAAATTGGCTGGTCCGCCAGCAGTCCCATTCTGAACCCAATGGAACAAAATGGTTCAAATGGCTCTGAGCACTATGGGACTTAACATCTTTGGTCATCAGTCCCATAGAACTTAGAACTACTTAAACCTAACTAACCTAAGGACATCACACACATCCATGCCGAGGCAGGATTCGAACCTGCGACCGTAGCGGTCGCGCGATGCCAGACTGAAGCGCCCCAAATGGAACACCTAACAGCTTTTGAATGAGTTAGAACACTGACTTCGCTCCAGCCGCAAAAGTTCAACATCACTATCTTCACTGGTTGAGGAAGAACGGACTGCCATTCCTCCACAGACACTGAGACACGTCGGTGAAAGTGTCCCGAACAGACTCCAAGCCATCGTAAAGGCGAAGCGAGGACGCACCCCATGTCAGTAACCACTAACGGGTGTCCGGATTCTTTAGATCAGACAGCGTATATTAGAAGGCAGTGGTCCACTTCCTTTATTCTTTCTACACCATTGTTGACGATGTCGTCCTTCGAGCTGTTTCATTGTTTTACTTCTTTCTCATTCTTATTTCTAGACGAGAAACATAAGAAGCTAATAACAAGGTAACACCAACATGTGAAATAATTTCACTAAAATACAGTAGCACTCAAAAGTATTTTGACAAACATATTAAGTGGATTAATTACAAACAAGTGTGAAACATGAAAATCAGTAATTTATTTCATTGATGGATATTCAATGTTCTATGGAATAGTGACCAAGTAGCCCTTATTCACAACTCAGTAACTTTTTTAATTAGGACAACGGTGGAGCAAAATTATTTTGACATTGTTAAAAAAACATTTTTACACATAATTATCATCTACCGTAATAAGAAAATCAATATTTAGTGGACTATCTCTTGGCTTTTATGACCGCCTCATACCGCGCCGGCATTGAGTCGATCAACTTTTGGAATCGATCCATCGGAATTTTATCCCACTCATTTTTGAGAGAAAAAAAAAGCGTCTTCGTTCGGATAATTTTTTATTCTTATTCTGCGATCCAATTCCTCCCACAGATGTTATAGAACTTGGCCACTCCAAAACCTTGACTTTTTTGCGTTTTAAAAATCACTAATGGACTTGTGCTTGGGACCGTTATCTTATTGAAAATACCATTCAGCTGGCGTGTAGTCTTTAGCGTCATTTGAGTCTTCAATACTTTTTCGTAAACGAACCGATCCATATTACCTTCTATTCGAACTAACGGTCCGATTCCAGAGCGTGAAAGACGTCCCCAAACCATCCATCTGCCATCTCCATATTTGACCGTGAGAATTTGGTACCGAAAGTCATATCTTTTATTTACATGGCGTCGAACTTACTTGATACCATAAGATAACATTAAATTAAATTTGCTCTCGTCACTGCACAGAATTTTAGACCAGTCTGAACTTGACCATGATTTGTGCAGTACTGAAAACGGAAGTCGGGACTTCCTGTTTTTCGTAGATACTAAAGGCCTTTTCGTCGGTTTTTGTCTGTGTACCCCAAAGAATTTAAAGCGTCTTTTGACAGTGGAAACTTGAATGTTGACGTTATCTTTTTCTTTCAATTCTCTTTGTATCATTACAGCCGACTTGCGAACATCACTTGTTGATTACTTTTTATGATAAGATCGACTTTAGGAAACGTTTTTTCTTGGACGTCCCTTGTGATGCTTTTTTTCGACAGTCTTTAGTTTATTATACAGTTTTTTCCATGTACTAATGAGCTGACGAGACACGTTAAAAATACGAGCAACTTCGGTTTGCTTCAGTCCTTGCTTTACTGCAAACTGCGTTTTACTTTTGAGCTCGCTGAAAGTCGCATTCGTCCGGCAGCGCGAAGTGTAAACAAACAAGTCGTAACCTGACACGTTCAAATAATCTCAGTTACAATGCTCTCCACTATACTCAAGACACTATCAGATAGTGTTTTATTTTAAGAGATATAAAACGAGTTTTATGTTGTCAAAATACTCAAAATACTTTTGAGCGCTACTGTAAACCTCACTTTTTATTGTGGCTTGTTATTGCAAGATCGCTACTGAAACGCACAAACTTGTCCTTGTATTTTCCGTTTTGAAAAAAGAGACAGCATTGGTCGTATATTTTTTTATACTATCGCAAAATCGATTTTCTGTCACTGAGTGACCATCTTCAGTGCTATATTGTATAACTTAAATTGGGATGCACTGTTGTCACTATGCTTACGGCGATCACATAGTCTATGTGATCGCCGTAAGCATAGTGACAACAGTGCATCCCAATTTAAGTTATACAATATAGCACTGAAGATGGTCACTCAGTGACAGAAAATCGATTTTGCAATAGTATAAAAAAAATATACGACCAATGCTGTCTCTTTTTTCAAGTATACCTGTTATCTGGTCGTTGTGCACAAGACAACATGGAGTCGCCAATCAATAACATTTTCCGTTTTGCTGTGATTTATGGTGTTAAGGTGTGCGTACTAGTAATATTCTTGGCCGAGATGAGCTTTCTTGTTGGTTGAAGAGGATGCAGAGCTTCCTTTGCTATCAATTGCTACGCAAAACCTTACAATACTTTTTCCATTAGTTAAAACAGAGGGCGTTTTTCAATAGAGGCGCACCACACGCGCAGGTAATTAGTGGATCCTCTCACCTTTCTAAAGCGCGTCAAAGGGATTTATTCGTGATCGTTATGAAGATTTTATCGACTGTAGCTTATCGCCTCCACTTCTACAGATTAATGGATCGTCGACAGCGATATTATGGAAATGGAGAGCTGACTAATTTGAAAAAGAAATGATTAAGGATTTCGAGGTTGCCTAATAAAATACCGAGCAATTGAACCATTCTCTTTCAAGAAGTAAGTTCATGACCCAAGCATTAAAAGAAATATTTCGTACTTTATTCACCTATCTCCCAGTTTATGTATTCTAAATAATACGTAATTAACATTAACACATATGAAGAAAAATTGTTAAATAAAACTAGCGACCCTAATCTGAATAGACAATACGATGTGATTTCTCCCGAAGCTATTAAATATTTTCAGGATGTACTCCACAGCTGTTGTGAAAGACACTTTTATGTGCACAACCATACGCCACTAAAATCTTTATTGTGCAGCAACTAGCATCGATAATACATTATTGAATGGCACTTTCGAATTTTACAATGGTGCACACTACGTGTCCATAGTTGTAAAATATGTATACAGCACAAATCAGATTTATAACACAATTTAATATTATGGACTTGTAGCACACATCATTTTAAAATTCTAAAGTCTGACCAACAATGACAACCTGTCGATACTAGTCGCTGTACAATAAAGAGTTAAGTAACATACGGTGGAAAAAAAATAAAAATGTCTCCCAAGGTTCTATAACCCCAGAAATTTCACAAGAGCAAGGTACAAAAGTGGAACAGACTCGTATGGCACTGCTGGGTGGGCCGCGCGGTTAGAGGCGTCATGTCACGGACTGCGCGGCCCCTCCCGCCGGAGGTTCGAGTCCTCCCTCTGGCATGGGTGTGCGTGTTTTTATTAGCATAAGTTAGTTTAAGTAGTGTATAACTCTAGGGACATATGACCTCACCTGTTTGGACTTTTAGGAATTCACACACACTGCTGGCTGGGAGACCCTGAAGCGCAGGCTCAGTAGCGAAATTGGAAATGTTATTCTGTTCTTCCCGCCCAGTGTGACCTTTGGCTCTGAGCACTATGCGACTTAACTTCTGAGGTCATCAGTCGCCTAGAACTTAGAACTAATTAAACCTAACTAACCTAAGGACATCACACACATCCATGCCCGAGGCAGGATTCGAACCTGCGACCGTAGCGGTTGCTCGGTTCCAGACTGTAGCGCCTAGTGAGACCTTTCCTTCGCGAAGTGTAAGAGTTGTGTGGTTGAGTTTCTCTGGTAAGTGAGGTAACTGCAGTGTGTGTGTGTGTGTGTGTGTGTGTGTGTGTAAACGTTTTTGTTGGTTGATGGTGAGAGAAGAGAGAGGGTGAAACACGATGCCGGCACAGCTCACTTCTTTTGGAGTACCAAAGGGGCTGCCTGTAATCTTAACATTCCCATCCGATGCATCCTATGGACGGATCATCATCAGCAGTCTTAGATGCCATCACCTAATGAGACACTGTGGACAGGTTTGGGATTTAATCGAGGACAACGGCTCAAAGACTGATGATCATGGGCTCTACGTCGCTACCCGTTATCTCCTTTGCCCTAAAGGCAAAGGGAAAGCAGTCAATAGCACATGACGAGTCCCAGTGGTTACCAATCCAAGTACTGGCCACACCCGACGTTACTTAACGTCGGTGATGTGATGAGAACCGATGTCTTCAACGTGGCAAGGTCATTGGCACAAGGGTAAAGTGAAAATTCCGCAGTGAAAAACGTTTATTGGCTGAAACACGGTATCGCTTTTCAAGTGAGTATGCCTGATCCAACGTTCCAAGGACCTACATCTACATCTACATCTACATTTATACTCCGCAAGCCACCCAAGGGTGTGTGGCGGAGGGCACTTTACGTGCCACTGTCATTACCTCCCTTTCCTGTTCCAGTCGCGTATGGTTCGCGGGAAGAACGACTGTCTGAAAGCCTCCGTGCGCGCTCTAATATCTCTAATTTTACATTCGTGATCTCCTCGGGAGGTATAAGTAGGGGGAAGCAATATACTCGATACCTCATCCAGAAACGCACCCTCTCGAAACCTGGCGAGCAAGCTACACCGCGATGCAGAGCGCCTCTCTTGCAGAGTCTGCCACTTGAGTTTATTAAACATCTCCGTAACGCTATCACGGTTACCAAATAACCCTGTGACGAAACGCGCCACTCTTCTTTGGATCTTCTCTATCTCCTCCGTCAACCCGATCTGGTACGGATCCCACACTGATGGGCAATACTCAAGTATAGGTCGAACGAGTGTTTTGTAAGCCACCTCCTTTGTTGATGGACTACATTTTCTAAGCACTCTCCCAATGAATCTCAACCTGGTACCCGCCTTACCAAGAATTAATTTTATATGATCATTCCACTTCAAATCGTTCCGCACGCATACTCCCAGATATTTTACAGAAGTAACTGCTACCAGTGTTTGTTCTGCTATCATATAATCATACAATAATCCACCCCTGCAGAGTGCACTTGTAAAGTCTGCTAAATATTCATCCATAGGTGCAAAACTTCTTTGTTCGGCTCAACATATTTTACAGGCGCAGAGGTCTGTAGATGTGAGAATAAGTGGAAGTCAACTGGGGGATCCAAATCCAACGGACGTTCCAACAAATCGTATCTCAAAATCACTCAGTTTTCTTTTCGCCACTGTCCTAAAGAAAGATGATGCTTTTCGTAATGGAACCCAGGCATCTTTTCAGCAAATTACATGAGTTCTAATTGTAGAAATAGCTTTAGCGAATACAGCCTTCCGAAATTACAAATGACCAACAATCACAGGGCATCACTAATAACGTTGCTCCTGAAATCTTTGCTTAGCTGTAGTGTAAATGTTGAATAGGAAAAGCATATCATAGGACGGATCTTCATCGAGTCTTAGAGGTGAGTGAAAGCCAAAGACACTGAAGAGTACAAACAATGTGCAAATGAGGAAGTGGGATGTCGGAAAAATATGATGAGATGACGCGAAGCGAAAAAATACCCGAAGCAGTTTTTACTAAACCCAGAGGCTAGTTCAGTAGAATTGGACTGGAATATAAAAAAGAAGACAAAGTGTGAAGACACCATAATCTCTGCAGTATTAAAAATAAAGTTGTAGTTAGGGAATACTCCCGTTCAGATGTAAAAGAAGAAAATACGAGAGTGCAAATGATAAGGTACGATGGGTAGAAGTAAGATCAGAATAAATGAAACGGACGTGTAAAAATACTGAAAAATAAGTTCGTAAGACAGACGAAGATGAGTGTGAGAAACTTTAATGTAACTCAAAGGAATGGAAAGTTCTGGCGTGTACAGGAGAAAACTCTTTCGCACGTAGGAGGAAGAACAGGTAGACAACAGGAGAACATCAAAAGCTTGTTCGATGAGGGAAAGCTGTCTTGCAGCGTAATCGACGATAAGGTTGAAATGAAAGAAAGAGGTGACCTATAAATACGGTTAGTTTTTGACTGGCCTAAATGAACTGATCTGAAACACGTCAGCAGGAATCGGAGGGGACACTTTAATAATTACTAAAGTCAGTGCGTACAAAATTGTCTGGAATAGGTAAAGCATAAAATCTCCAGAAAAGCACTATCAACCATAGAAAAGTCACGAACGAATCAGTATGACATTTCTCTCTTTTTTAACATTGCGATGTGTAGAACAAGAAAAGGAAAACTTGGAGAGGTACTCAACAAAGTCACTTCGGATCTAGGAAACGTAATGTAAGGAAGAAGAAAAAAGGGAAGAAAGCTTGATTAATTTATGGATGTAAATTAAGTTTCAGCACTAAGATGAAACTTTAAGCTCATCTGAAGGGAAAGACAAGGAACCAGCAAACAATTTTTTCAATATTTTTAGCAGATGCAGTAGCAAACTGAGGTAAATTACTTCTAGCCCAATGATTAAGCAGTAGTTGGAGGCAATATGCATTGTTCCACGCAGACGAACTTTCAGTTTAGTTAGCTTAGTTTAGTAATTTAAGTGGAGCATGCGCCATACATCGTAATGGCGAGGAACAAGTCAGTTTATGGAAGATTAACATAATTTGTATTTCAATGAGGCTGCACTCTATCTACGAATTAGTTAATGTTGTGGTAACAAATATTTAGTTAAATCATAGTGGAGTATAATTTTTTTCTTGTACGTAACCTGCAGGTTCTGAATGAAAATTTGCATGTGGAATAAAACTTGACCCAGAGAAATATTTTTTAAAAGTTTGCACATTGATCTTCGTTACAAAGAGGTAAAGGGCACGACGGTTCCACAGGTTAGTGGCGGTAACCCTACAGCGTATGTTCCACATGTTAGAGGCGGCTGATCTATAAAACTCAGAAGTGGAACTCTGAGCTTAATCAGACTGAAATCTCAATTTCAGTCACAAACCCAGTCCAATTAAATCAACATGGATACAGCACCTTCAAAGACAAATTAACCCAGTGGGTCAAATCCCACGGTTGAAACACCGCAAGCGGTCTATTCGGATTCTGGGGAGACCACAGAAGTGTGCATGGAGGTAAATCGGAGTACCTCAAAACCCCGTAATAACAAAATCAAACCAAAATCTAGTATTTGGCTAATGAAATTTAATGTAAATTCTCTCCTAAAAATGGGAAAACTAAAAAATATCCTGGACAAATCCAGAGAACGTAAAATCAAAATTATTGCATTTCAGGAATCACGATATTCAGAAGGATACAGGAAATACAAAGGAATACCTGGAACACGAGCCATGGCAAATTGTCTACAATTTGGAACTGGATTTATAGTAGATACATCAATACTTGATTCAGTCTCGACTTTCAAATCTTACTCGGGTCGGCTCTCCACGATTACAATAAAATCAGCTAATAAGATATACACTCTAATCAACGGACATGCACCAACTAACATCACTAACAAAAACAAAGTAGAAGAAGTAGAAGAATTCTGGAACCAATTAGATAATATTCTCCAGAAAATCCCAAATAACCATGTCAAAATCCTTATGGGCGATTTCAATGCACAAATCGGTAAAGAAAAGAAATATCGATATTGGGTGGGTAAATGGTCAGGGCATACACAGACCAACCGGAATGGCATGCGACTTACTGAAATCTGCAAAAACCACGACCTATTTTTCAAATCAACATTTTTCAAGAAAAGAGCCTCGAAAACGAAAACTTGGATCTCACCTAATCCATTACTAGATGAATATCAGTTGGATCATGTAATGATCTCCCGCGTAAATACAGTAGAATCATGAAACTTAATGTCCTTAATGGACTAGCCCTAGATTCCGACCATTACCCAACAAAATTCTCCCTAGATGTCATTCCAGAAAAAGATAAATGGTAATGAACAATTTACAAAAGAAACACAAAATTTAAAACCACAAAATTGGCAACAACTGCAAGCAGGACTTTTAAAAGCAGCTGAAACTGTAGCACCGCAAACAAGAACACGTAAACACCCATGGTGGACAGATGAGTGGGACCAACTAATAAATCTCAGACAACAGGCGTGGCAAAATTGGTTGTGCAACAAAAACCGAAAGACCCTGGAAGACCTCAAAGATACCAGGAAAACAGTCACAAACGCAATACGAACAGTCCATAAACAACACGAAGACAAAAAATTGCAAGACATAGAAAATGATTTCAAGAAAAACAATTCCCGAAATTTCTACAGAGTATTCAAACAAAAATTAACAAAGTACTCTCCTCCATCAATCCAATTCAAAAATGAACATGGGGAAATTGCCCATATGAACACCGAAAACTGTGAAATTCTTGCAAAATACTTTTCTAAATTACTGAATTGTGAAAAGCCTGCAGAAAAATTTGAGTTCCATCACACACAACAAAACCCAGACTCAAAGCCACCAAGTTTACAGGAGATTAAAGAGATAATTCAGTCACTGAAAAATAACAAAGCATCAGGAGAAGACCAAATCATCGCAGAATTATGGAAAAATGCAGGAGAAAATCTTATTGCAAAACGCAAAGAAATTATACATGAAATCTGGAAAACTGAAAAAATCCCCACAGATTGGAAGACAGCAATCATACACCCTGTGTACAAAAAAGGAAGTAAAACAGACCCCAACAACTATCGTGGAATCTCTTTATTGTCAATAACATACAAAATTCTGTCTAAAGCCCTACTAAACCGAGCAGAACATCAGCTGGATCCAAAACTAGGCGAATACCAAGGTGGATTCAGAAGAGGTCGATCATGTGTAGAACAAATCCATAACTTCGTACAAGTTATGTCATCACGTTTGTCGACTTTAAAAAAGCATATGACAGTATAGACAGAGAATCCCTTTTTGAAGTATTAGCAGAATTTGGACTAGATCAAAAGACAACAAACATCGTAAAAGAAACACTCACGGAGACCAAATCGAAAGTAAAATTTATGGGAGAAGTGAGCACAGAATTTGAAATAGACGCAGGAGTACGACAAGGGGATGTATTGTCCCCAGTGCTCTTGAATTGTGCTCTTGAAAAAGTTGTTAGAGATTGGAGAAAAGCAGGTGCACCAGCACACAGACTGGGACCAAGACGTAAGGGCGTAGAATTAGACCGTTTAGCATTTGCTGATGACATGGCACTGATCGCACATTACCGATGCACAGAAACAGCTAGAATTATTACAAGAGCAGGCAGCAAAAACAGGATTACAAATTTCATTTCAAAAAACAAAATTTATGACTGACATCAAAGATTCACCTTCTGATCTCAAAATTGGTAATAACTACATCTCTCGAGTAAAAGAATTTAAATATTTAGGTGAATGGATTGCAGAAAATTGTAATGAAAAGAAATCTGTCAGATCAAGAGTCCAGAAAACGGAGACGGCGTTTCAATTAACAAAAATCATTTACAACAAAAAGAGTCTCTCGTGGAACTGCAAAATACGACACTACACAACAGTAATTAAACCCGAAGCTCTCTACGCATCTGAGACACTAAACCTTCAACACAGAACACTAAAAGAGGAATTAGAAGTGAAAGAACGTAAAATAATGAGGAAAATCCTAGGACCAAGAACTAAAGATGGTGTGCATTATCCAAAGCCCAATGCAGAAATATATAAAAATATCTCCAAAATAACAGACACAATGTGCATGAGAAGAATCCAATTCTTGGGGCATTTAGAAAGAATGGACTCAAACAAGTTAACGCACAAAATCCATACATTTTTAAAGAACAAAACTACAAGACCGAACTGGTACAAACAGACAGAAAAAGACCTGAGAGAATTAAGGTCTCCAAATCTACACGATAGAAATGAAATGAGAAAAATCACAAACACACGGGGTTTTGAGGAATAAGAGAGAAAAACTAAACGACACACGTGGTCTACGCAACGAAAGCTAGCCCATTCGTTGTTTATGAAGGAATACTGGGCGAGAAGGAAGGCCAACAAATGTTGATACGCGTGGCCCTAATTGATCCATCCGTGAAGAAGAAGAAGGCTGTTTTATCTTGAGATAAATTCATTTTTAACAGTAATAAAGGCTTTTTCTCCTTCGAGTGTTGTACGCATAGATTTAATTTTCCCCTCAGAAGAGAAGGCCTTAATTGTAGCGTGCGTGGTGTGGCCTGTGTCGAAACTGGTTATTTCGTGTCTAATCTGTTGGATGGATCTACAACGAGGATCGAGTCTGACTACGAGTAGTCAGGGCGTAAACTCCTCCTTCGAAGTTAATTTCAATGCCTAAGGTGAGGGGTCACTATTGTGTTGGAAAAAACGAAGTGACTTTCTTTTCAAAAAACTTTCATACTGAACTAAATTTGTATTCATCCAGGCTGTATGGAATTTGTCGATTACAAAAGTTATTTTATAAATTTTCAGCTCCAATCACTTTCATTTAGCAATATTTATTAGCAAGACGCATTTCGGCAGTACTCTGCCCTCCTAAGGTGCTTTTCTTGCACATTCCTTAGGAGCGTCATGAGATCGATTTCGTGGATGTGACAGTGAGTTTACGTACCAAAAATCGTCCCTGTCCAGAAAGATTTATATATTTTAGTGTGCACCATTATGTGTTTCGTATGTTTGAATAATGTCGGTGATTCTAGAATGAGGTACTGGCGGCAGTGAAGCTGTGAGAACAGTTCCTGAATCGTGCTTGGTTGGCTCACTGGGTAGAGCACTTGCCCACGAAACGCAAAGGTCCCGTGTTCGAGTCTCGGTCCGGCACACAGTTTTAATCTGTCAGGAAGTTTCAATGTCGGTGATGTTTTTATTTACGTCTTTTTGTCGAATACAGCCTTGTATGGGACACAGAGCACAAGAACAAACACCACATCGCTTCACGCTTTCACGTACATTAGTTTCCATTCCAAAGATAGTTATCTGTTAAAACTTGTTTCAATTTCTATGGTAGCGTATAGACTAAGAATACAGACTTTTTTGTATAATCATATTTATGTCGTTACATACATTCCACAGTATGACTATTTACTATTTATTGGTCTGTTCAGTATTATTAAGTCATTTTTTTTCTTTACGAAATAATTTATAAATCAGTTTTTATGGACTTGAACAAAGTTCGTTCCTACATATAATTGTATGCATCTGATGACGGCAGCATGTTGTCGAATCGTGTCGTTCCAATAAACATTCGTAAATGAATGTGGTGTTATTTTATACACACTATTTTTCCATAAACTATAAACCTATGTAGTAGACGAAATGTTGAATACTGTTTAGGAACACAGTTTTACTTCGAAAAGTCTCATGCACCAATCTGTATAACGCGGTGAAAATGCCACAGGTAACACCTGTGAAGCACCAACACTACATAGATGAACTCGCACAAGTAGTAGAAATATTAATACTTCTGGCTATGAGATGATCCCGCACATAGCTGAATGTTAGAATTAGGACACCACGAAATTTCCATTAAAACGACTGGCTAGGTCATATTAACTATTATAATGCTCGTCGTTAATATAACAAATTTCATAACTGTCATAAAATTATAGGCAGTGTACTGTCAGTAAAACATTGCATTGATAAAGAAAGGTAGACTTGAACAACAGCCAGAGGTATAGATCCGCACTATGGCTGTATTTAATGATTTATAGACTGGACCAGTAATTCCAAAGAAGGTAGGCGTTCGCGGATGCGAATATTCCCGTGACACCAGTTTTGTAAGACATGGTTTCAAAGTACTGACGCCAGTTATTTGCAGAACTGGAAGAACCTGTGGAAGCCGAACTCGGAGAAAATCGGTTTGGGTTAGGGAGAAATGTAGGAAAACGCGAGGCAGCAATGACACAACGACTTATCTTAGGAGATAGATTGAAGAAAGGCAAACCTCTATTTATAGCATTTGTAGATTTTTATAAAGCTTTCGACAATGTCGACTGGCATACACACTTCGAAATTCTGAAGGTAGCAGGGATAAAATACAGGGAGCGAAGGGTTACATACAACTTGTAGAGATACAAAACTGTCGAGGGAGGTGGTAGGAAAGCAGTGGTTGACAAGGGAGTGAAAAATTTGAAATTTTTGGTATGGTCTTATGGGACCAAATTGATGAGATCATCGGTCCTTCAGCTCACACGCTATTTAATCTAACTTAAAATAACTTACGCTAAGAACAACACACACACCCATGCCCGAGGGAGGACTCGAACCTCCGACGGGGGGAGCCGCGCGGACAAGACGCCCTAGACGGCTCGGCTACACCGCGCAGTTGACAAGGAAGTGAGATAGGAATATAGCTTATCTATGATGTTGTTCAACCTTTACATTGAACAGGCAGTAGCGGAAACCAAGGAGACATTTGGAAAGTGAATTAAAGCCAACGGAGAAGAAATGAAAACATTGAGGTCTGACGACGAGACTGTAATTCTATAAGAGCAGCAAAGGGCTCGTAAAACTGGAATGGATAACCTCTTGCAAACAGTTTAAAAAAATAAGATAACGACTAAGAAAGTAAAAACAGGCAATGGAATGTTGTAGAATGGAATCAGGCGATGCTGAGGTAATTAGATTAGGTAACGACTTAATGGATGTAGCAGATGAGCTACTTGGGCAGCAGAATAATTGATGATGAAAAAAGTAGGGAGGAAATAAAATGCAGACTGGCAATAGCAAAAAAAGCATTCTTAACAAGACAAACTTGTTAACCCAAAATATAAGTGTTGGGAAATCTTTTCTGGAACATAGAAGATAAACAGTACAGATAAGAAGCGAATATAAACTTTTAAAATGTGGTACTACAGAAGAATATTGAAGACTAAATAGATGGATCGAAGAATTAATGAAGTGATGAATCAAAACGAGGAAAGAAGAAATTTGTGGCCCAACTTGACTAAAAGAAGAAATCGGGTGATAGGACATATCCCGTGGCATCAAGGAATAGTCAGATTGGAGGGAAGAGCGTCTGGTAGATATTTTAGTGCAGGAAGCACGTTTCAAGGAAAGTAAGTTGCAGTAGTTTCATAGAGACGAGGAGGATTGAACAGGATAGACTATCTTGAAGGGATGCATCGTCTTCGGAGTCAAGACTACGACAACAACATTAACAACAACAACACTAGGCCAAACTTGAGAGTCGGCAAGGACAGTATCTCTGCGCGCGTGAACTGATCTTGTTGCAGTCGTAGACAGCGCCATCGTATGTAAGGGTGGACTATCTCGTCTAATTATGTTGGACCCTTTCAATTCAGTACATGGAGATTGTGTCAATTTCGTCACTTTCCAGTGAATTTAACCAATCACTGTCAGGTATCTCTTATTGCAAATTAATTTAAATAGTTGCAATTTGATATTTAACTGACTTTCATCTCTTGCCAAGATTTCAGCTAAGCAACATTAAGCGATTCCTCTCACAAGAAAATTGAGCGTTTTCATCTCTTGCTTCATCTCTAAAGGGGGTTGTGTAAGCCTCCTGCGGCTTGTTAATTAACTCTCTTCTGCAGCCACAGCAGCTTGGGAGACCTTGTAGGCCTTCGACAGAGACTTTAATTAATTTTTAAGTAAATATCAAATGTGAGTAACTCATTTCATTACTCTGACTGGCGCAACTGTCTGATGGACCACTGCTAGAATTCTCTCCGTAATATTTCATTTCATCGCCTTATTGACTGGTGAAGTCGATGAAACCATTATTTTGCTGAAACCAGAAGCGGTCTAAATAGTATCAAACTTCCATAATATACGAAGTAGAGTAAGAAATGGAAATAATTCTTGTTAAAGCGTGGGAACGTATGGGTAGACTCATCTGCACAGCACACCTGCGGAGTCATAAAGACGTGCTGAGGGCCGCCAATTTTTTCCTCCCCACACTCATTTTGCTACTTTATTTCGCCTACACTGTCCCAGGGTGGCGTAGTGGTTAGGGCATCTGCCTAGTGAGTAACAGACCTGGGTTTGAAACCTGGACTTGGTACAAATTTTCATTCATCGCTTCAGTCTGTACATATATCTTACTTCTTAGTCTTAATGTTCTATTTTTTCGTAAATGTCTATTTTACACGTAGAAATGAAATTTTCATGTATTAAATGTAAAAGGTATCATTGTACGAAACAATGTACGAATAAAAAGTCGAAACTGTGATAATACCAACTATCTTATCCTCTGGATAGTAAGTTACAAGTTAAATGGCTGGAAATACGCTGCCGGAAGTAATACATCGTGAAGCACCAATCCGATTCTATCAAACGTTGTGGAAATCATCATCATCTAAAGGGTATTAAATGATTAAACTTTCATTTGAGTCTCAACTGATCTCCATTATCATCATCAGTATGAGATGTGACTTCTGCGGGAACGAACAGAATCTTGTATTCCTTATGGCGGGGAATCCAACAGCCCCTAAATGTCATCGTCAGTCTCTTGTCATGAATGAAACATATGCTGTATCGGTTGATGGAGATTGATGGCTGGAGGCTGGTATGAAAGTATACAATAATTTATCCATTTTACTTGCTGTTGAGCTCCTGACTATGGATTACATTATTTTGAAAAATACAGCAACCAGTCGGTTTTTTACTATTTTATCCACAATTGCGGAACTTTTTTACACTAGCTGCTTTAGGTTTCAAAATATTACCTGCTGGTGGCAAACGAAAAATTTGTGCCGGACAACGATCCGAACCCGGGTTTCCCGCTTGTAGCGAGTGGTCGCTTTGGCCACTTCGGCCATCCGAGCACACTTCCAGGACCAACCCAAACTTCCACATGTCATACTACGACCCTATCTCTCGCAATTTTTACTTCGATTCCCGTCACAGGGTTTCAAGGAGACAAACGAATTCAGCGTTAGTATTAGGATCATGACTTTGCCCGTAGAGGCTTGTAGTTCTTAGACCTATTTTTAACAGTGTTTGAAGAAACAGACGTTGATGACGATCTTGCACCGTACTAAACTTGTGAAATTTATTCATAACTGCCGAATGTTTTTGGCATTAGTTGCATTAAGTACGAAGATATTATTCAGTTGGCGTAACACATTTGAATCTTCATTAAGTACGTCGTTAAAACATTGAGAGCAGTTTGGAAGCTGCAACTGGCCTGTGCAAAATTAATAATTTTGTTTAGCTACTACTCTTCGCGAATTATATATTTACGATATATTATTGGTTAGGTGTTCTTACTTTCTACTGTGCTTGTTGATATTCTGATTTTCGCAGTCACAGATGTGTCACAAAAAGATTTTTACTCGTTTCTTCCACATAAACAGCGCAGTATCCGCCATGTCGTTGACTAACATCTTTGTTAACTTCGGAAACTTTGTGGTCAAAGTTATTTTTCACTTGCGTGCTCTGAAAGTCCTATTTCTAGTTTAAACTTATGTACGACTATAGAGTAAAAAACTGAAATTGTTTAACATGTAAGTAAAATATAGCTTTGACCATAGATATAATTTTCCGATGCAAACGAAGATGCCAGTCAGCAATATGGAGGATACTGCACGTTTTCGTGCAACATACAAATGAGAAAGTGTTTGTTTCACATCTACAAAGGTGAAAATTGGAATAACAACAGGCGGAGTAGAAAGTAGTAGCAGCAGTAGTAGTAGTAGTAGTAGTAGTAGCAGCTTTATTCATCCATAGATCTCTTTTCACAAGGATATAGGACATGTCAAAGTATATACAAGCTTAGACCAATTTAAAATAAACTAATTTGTATACACATACACACAGACTTCTAGTTAGAGACAATCATTAGATATACTCCTGGTATACAATACTTATTTTAAAAATAACTTATTACATGATGTATTGCCACACTGTTCACTCATGTCTCACTGCCAGTCACTGCACACACTATACACACACTGTTTCATAACACTTCACTCACTGCGCACACACACACACACACACACACACACACACACACACACAGGTGATCTCTGGGCCGTTTTCTGTACCGATTTGCTATCCTGAAAACTGAGTCAGCATCTCTTTATAGTGAGTGAGATGTTGAGCTCAGAAAGAGGAAGAGGTGTTAGTATTGTGCTATTCATAGCTTGGGGGTAAGTTTGTCTAGAAAAGGTAAAAAGAAGGAAAGAAACATCGTGTGAAGGTGTTATGTGGAATGTTGGATGTCTTATAATCATTATTGTTATTTATTTGTATAACTTTTCTTAAATAAACCCCTACTCTGTTTTGTCTAAGTAATCCTTCAATGTATAAAATAAATTGCATAACAGGTACCTTTTAGCTGGCTTTTTAAATAAGTGTATTTTTTCCGATTTTTTTAAATCCCATTTTTTAGTTTTTGTAAAGTTCTATTCCTTGGTAGAAAATGCTGTTTTGAATTTTATGTGTATTGTTTCTTGGTAAATGTAAGTTGAGTCTAGCTCTTGTTCCATGGTCATGGACAGAGCTATTTGTGCAGTAATTACCAATGTTATTTTTGATGTGTACAACTGACTGGTAAATGTATTCACACAGAGCAGTTAAAATACGCAGTGTTTTCAACAGATCTTTACAATGTGCTCGACTACTATTTTTGGTTATTATTCGTATGGCTCTTTTCTGGAGTTCGAAAATTGTGTTCATATTTTGTGCATTTGTTCTCCAAAACAGAGTGCCATAGCTAAGAATTGAGTGTACATATGAATAGTATGTAACTAAAAGACACTGCATGTTACACACTGATGATAGGACTCTATGGGCACAACATGCTGATGACATTCTGTTTGCAAGTACCTTTGTGTGTTCACACCACTTCAACTGAGAATCAGTATTCAGTCCTAGAAACTTAGCATTTGTTACAGAGTCTATAGAGGTATCCTCTACATTTAATTTAACATTGTCATTTTCCTTCTTCAAACTGAAATTCATGTCATTGACTTTCTCCATCAAGTTACCTTCTATTCAGAAAGCTGTTGCACTCAGCGACTGTTAGATTGACTTGTAAATTATAGATAGCAGCGATCAGTCGACCTTCTTAAATTTTATTGTGCAGGTCTAGTTTTCGGCAAGCCGAAATCTAGATCTAGTTTTCGGCAAGCCGAAATCTAGATCTACACAGTAAAATTTAAAAAGGATGACTGATCGCTGCAATATATAATTTACAAATTAATTTTCTTTATGTTCAATGTCACTTTATTGCTTATTGACCAATAGTAAAATTCCTTGAGAGCTTCGTTTGCTTTGCTTTCTGTGCAAGGAGTTCTCTTGTTTTCTCAGTGACTATAATATTGCTGTCATCAGCGAAGAGTAGTATTTCACCATGAGTAACACTACTCGGAAAGTCATTTGTGTATATCAGGAATAGTATTGGTCCTAATATTCTACCTTGTGGAACCCCTATAGTAATGTATTTTGGTTCTGAAACTTCCTGGCATATTAAAACTGTGTGCCGGACCGAGACTCGAACTCGGGACCTTTGCCTTTCGCGGGCAAGTGCGCTACCATCTGAGCTACCCAAGCACGACTCACACCCCGTCCTCACAGCTTTACTTCTGCCAGTGCCTCGTCTCCTACCTTCCAAACTTTACAGAAGCTCTCCTGCGAACCTGCAGAACTAGCACCCCTGAAAGGGAGGATATTGCGGAGACATGGCTTAGCCACAACCTGGGGGGTGTTTCCAGAATGAGATTTTCACTCTGCAGCGGAGTGTGCGCTGATATGAAACTTCCTGGCAGATTAAAACTGTGTGCCGGACTGAGACTCGAACTCGGGACCTTTGCCTTTCGCTGGCAAATGCGCTACCATCTGAGCTACCCAAGCATGACTCACGCCCCGTCCTCACAGCTTTATTTCTGCCAGTGCCTCGTCTCCTACCTTCCAAACTTTACAGAAGCTCTCTTGCGAACCTGCAGAACTAGCACCCCTGAAAGAAAGGATATTGCGGAGACATGGCTTAGCCACAGGCTGGAGGATGTTTCCAGAATGAGATTTTCACTCTGCAGCCGAGTGTGCGCTGATATGGTTCTGATAAGTGTTTTACGAAATGTTTAGGTCTATTTGAAGTGTGTGTTATCTCTGCTATTTGTACCCCGTCTGCTAGGTATGATCGAAACCAGTCATTAATTACCCCTCTTATTCCTAATGCTTCTAATTTATTTAATAGAATATTGTGGTCGACTGCATCAAAGGCCTTAGGAAGACCCAAATATTCGCCTGTGACACACTCATCTTTGTCAAAAGCATCAAGTACAACTTTTGTAAATTATACTGTGGCTGACTCCGTATTTTTGCCACTTCGGAAACCAAACTGTTATTCGCTGAAAAGATTGTATTTCTAAGGTAATTCATTAATCTGTCTTTCATAGTTGCTTCTATTATTTTTAAGAATGGTGACAGCAGGGAAATGGGTCGGTAATTTTCTATGTCTTCACCTAACCAGTAACGTATCGTAAATAACAACTCGCGAAATGTAGTTGCTAAAAAAAGGTCTTAATTTTGCACAGGCCAGCAGCAGCATTCAAAGTGCTGACGATGTACTTACATAAGATTCAAATATGTATTACGCAAAATGAAGATGAGTGAAAGCCCGAAATACCCACTGGCGCAAATAAAAGTACATTAAAAGGGGCTGGTTGCTGTATTTATTAAAATAATTAAAATATACGTATTCCCTTTACATCCAAGTCACGATCTATGGTCTTTCTAGAACATGCCAGTTTGTACTATGACAACAGGACTGTACCATTCCAGCCACATAATGGCGAGAGTCAACCTCCCTTCAACAGTTACCAGTCCAGTAGCAATCTGCACCATGATTCTAGTAGTTGTAAAGGTTCGGCCGAGCTGCTCACAACCTTTCACTGGGCAGTCTACGGACACAGTGGTATCGAACCGACCACCAGAAAGAGAATAGAGAGTTATCGCTGAATATCACAGAATGTCCCAGTTGACCCTGGCTCTATATTATGGAAACGTCTGTTGTATGTTTAACAGTCTCAACAATAAACTACGCATCACAGCCCAAGATATCAGTCGAATTTTCACTAGTCTTTTCCCGACGCTTCGTGATGACACTCAGTAAACGCTCCCTGAGTTTACACATTATAAATCATCAGTTCATCAGAGCCAGTCAAAAAATTCTACAATCTTCTCGTGGCATAGGCCCGTTTTCTTGCCACACAGTTGTCCTGGGTCCTTCTTGTCAACACCCGTTCTGCAGTCATTGTACAACGGCCAACTGTCTGCGAATCTGTCGTTGTGATGCTCCCATGTATTTTATGACAATGAACCGACCTTTCTGAAAGTCCGAAAGATAAGTTGCATGCGCCGGTTCTCCCGGCAAGTTGTGTTGCGATCTTCACCTCTAAAGTTCCAATAATGTTAGACAGACCCAGTGATGTGCTCACGTCATTCTCCATCTGTAGAAACGGCTCTTTTCTGTACTGAAAATAAGCTGTCTTTGTAGACAACATATCGAGCATCAGTTCCGTAGTGTTCGGTCAAAGTGTTCGTGTTTGACACTTTCCATTTCGAAATGAAAATTAAAGCACCTACAGTCGTCTCTTTTGCCTGCAATTTATTTGCGCAACCGGTTTCAGTGTTTCATTACACCATCTTCAGGCCCTTGCCCAACGTAAACTGGGAGGAATCCAATCTCGTGTGCAATCATAACAGGAGCCTGTCCTTCTGACAGCCATCAGTTAATAAACGAAGGGGTAGTGTCTTGCAAACCAGAGATCTACGGACATTGGTTATTTAATATTGGCTCTTGTTATGATTGCACACGAGATTGGATTCCTTCCAATTTCGCCGGCCCGAGTGGCCGAGCGGTTCTAGGCGCTACAGTCTGGAGCCGCGCGACCGCTACGGTCGCAGGTTCGAATCCTGCCTCGGGCATGGATGTGTGTGATGTCCTTGGGTTAGTTAGGTTTAAGTAGTTCTAAGTTCTAGGGGACTGATGACCTCAGAAGTTAAGTCCCATATGCTCAGAGCTATTTTGAACCTTCCAATTTACGGTGGTCAAGAGGTCCGAAGCTGATGTAAAGGAACACCGAAACTGGTTGCATAAATAAATCAAACGCAAAAGCGACGGCTTCAGGTGTTAATTTCCATTTCAGACTTGACAGCCGAAGTCCCTGTAACCAGCTAGTACAAGGATAGACAAATATTTCTGTTACATCCGTCAGTTTAAGTGAAAATAGATTTTCTACAAACTTAGTTTCCCAAAAGAAACCAAAACTGTAGGCTCTCTACTAAACGATTAGAAAATTACTTTAGAACAGTATCACTGACCAAGAAATGAAATATGTAATTTTTTTTTACAGTCTGCACTCACATTTGTTACGAAACTACTTGTTACGGACTAGTAGACGCACAAAGACGCAGAGTATTGATCCGTGTTTTAGTCTGGCGCGGTGGACATAGGGGTGAAACACGTACCTTGGCGTCTAGTTTCTCCATCTCCTTGCTGAGGTCCTCAGCGGTTTTCTCCTTTGGAGTTGTCTTCCGGGCCATGTGACCTCTGAACTGCGCCTGGATCTTCGTAGCCGCATTGCAGAGTTCTGGAAACAAGAGAGAACAACTCTGAGCAAGGCGTGTAGTTTAGTGGGCCGACCGCTGCGAGCAGCGCCTTCAGCAGGGTGGTATATGAGTGCTGGCTGCGTACTGCCGCGTCGCAGGGGGCCGTGAAGGCTGCGGAGGAGGCAGTGGGCGTGGCCAAGCACAACCACCGCTCTGCACAGCGGGTGGGGGTTCTTCCTGGCCATTAGTTCTGTAAGCAGCAGCGGCGCGTCACTGGGGACAGCGCTCTGATTATGGGGTGGGTGATCATCCACAGGGGCCAAGAGTCGCGGCTATTATCGCAGCTTTCACACTGAGAAATTTTTTTATGCTCACAAGGACATCTTACTACCTTACACTGTTGTGCGGGCCATAAAGTGAAGCACTCTACTAACATAAATAAATATTACAGAACATAAATATTATTTGTGCCACGACATACTCTAAACAACATGAAACTTTTAAAACATGTGCCGAGCGGTCTCAGGCGCTGCAGTCATGGACTGTGCGGCTGGTCCCGGCGGAGGTTCGAGTCCTCCCTCGGGCATGGGTGTATGTATTTGTATGAATTTAGGTTAAGTAGTGTGTAAGCTTAGGGACTGATGACCTTAGCAGTTAAGTCCCATAAGATTTCACACATTTTTTTAAAACATGTGCATATTTGGCATCAAAACATTACTCCAGATCAGCCAAACTACTCGAATAGCACAACAAAAAATCCGTACAAAGTATCCGAACAGATATGCGAGTATATTGAAGATTTTCTTGCTAGTGGAACCTAGTACGTCGTTCTTCTTAATGTGGAGAAATCGTGAGAAGCGAAGGTACTGTCTGGCGTACCTCATGGTATTATGTGATAGGGACACTGCTGTTTACTATGTACAGGGTGAAATCGTATTCCACCGACAAAATTCCCAAGGATGTTCAGGGATATTACAGAGTATACTGGTACAAGGAATCCGAGCTCACCGGTTTCTCGTTACAGAGCAATTGCATTTCGAAATAGATCCACATTCTACGACTATGCCTTGACGTCAGCTGTTTGCCACACATGAAAATTTGTGTCAGACCGGGATCCGTAACCGGATTTCCCGCTTATCGCAAACAGTCACCTTAGCCACATCGGCTGTACGAGTACGCTTCCAGGACTGTTCTCGGATAGCCGAGGTGGCTAAGGCAAGCGCTCACAGCAAGAGGGAAATCCGGGTTCGAGTCCCGGTCAGACACAAATTTTCACGTGTCGCAAACAACTGACGTCAAGGCATAATCGCAGAAAGCGGATCTATTTCATAATGTTTACCACAGCTGTAATCGTCAGTGACAGTGCCTGTTTCGCCAGGCATGTATGCGTGTCTGAAAAACATTGTATTGTGAAGGCAGAGACGCTGTATAAATACAGACATTGTAACTATCAACAATTGCATTTCATTAGGTTGTCTTTTCACTCACTCATTATTCTTCGAAATCAGAAAAGAATGTCCTCGGTCCATCTAGCATTCGTTTGGCAAACTACGCTATTCTCCATGCATCCGTAATTACGTCTTTTAGTCTGTTCGCTGATCTATTTGTTTTCCTTTCTCTTCTGGTAATCACCAACATTCATCTCTCCATGACACGCTAAGGAATCATCACTTTTTACACGGTTTTTGCATTAAATATCTCACTGCGGTACACCATCATTCCAAAAGGTTTCGAGATTGAATAAAAAATAGAGAGAAGTTTATATGGTGGTTTTTATGCTTTAGGTGCTCTGCTCATTTTCCCCTCACTAGAGTACAGCGCCGACAAGTTCATACAACCATGCGAAACTGACCCTTCATGTGACTTTCTGCACTCTGTCGTTTTGTGGTAGATTCGCATTGATAATACCGAGTCTCTTCACCCGTAATAATTTATTTCGGAAAAGATATGTCCGCTGTTTGCATTTCAGTCAACTCACGAGTCGTTTTCGTTTGAGAGCCGGAGCATGCGGGACCATATTTGTACACACTTTTCTCTTCTTCAAAACGTTCTGGACAACGCCTTGAACACCTGATTTAGAGATGATGCTCTATTGTGATTTGGACACAACAACGTTGACACACTACGGCCGCACGTCCACTACTTAATGCTGCCTACTCTCAATTGACTGATCGAATGTTCACCTGTTGTTTAAAGCAGTTAATTCAAGCAGGCACCGCACTTACTGTGTTGATGTCGCTTTGCGCCAGGAATAAAATCAGATTCGGAACTTTTCTGACGAACGGTGTAAGTCAATACTGACAATATACACTACTCATAAACTTACCTATTTAGACTCAGTGGAAGCTTAATTTTGAAAACTTTCCAAGTTAGGTTTACTCTTTCGTTTCGTTTCGTGTCAGTCAAGCTGTTGTTTTCAACTTCCATAAACATAAAAACTTTTCGACTGGTTCTGTTTAATTGTTAATTGGCACTTTCATATTTGCAACTCGCCCAGTATTCGTACGGGTAGCAGTTAGTATCTACGGCTGGACTACTACTCTGGCGTGCAGGTAATAAACCGTCAAAATACCTACACTAGTTTCTGAGATCAGTCTTCACATATACAGAAAAACGTGGAGGGGGACTTCAATTTAGAAATATGTAAAGAAACATTTCAAGGCTCGATCGCAAAGTATTTTTATCATCGGTTTCAATGCCTTATGCACAATGAACATTACAGCGTTATATATGCTAGCCATGAAATACATATGAAGGGCTTATTTCAATAGTGGTAAAAGTCCATTTTTGTTCATATTGAGATACAGAGCCCTAAGTTAAATGAGCGCTGAAAAATCTGCATTTGAGATACCAGAAATATTCAAGCATATGGCTTCTTGCTAGAGATGAACCTTCCTTTCTGTTTGTTTGGCTCATTAACTTCAGAATCATTATAGACAGAAAAGTGGAGGTAATGGACTTGTACCAATATTGAAATAAGCCCTTCATATATGCATTGCCCTCGTGTATCTTCATAACCGTCTAAAGAGTCAGATGAAGGTATACCGACAGAAACATATTAGTACTGTTATATGTGGTAATCTTGTGTTTTTGTTTTTCTGTTTAAAATACGTTTTGTAATTAAAATCATAAAAAATTTGGTGGAAGAGTTTTGCTAAACAGGCCGAACAGAAGTGAACTCTGTATATCTTTTGCTGTACTTCAATTATTCTCGCCATTCTGCGGCGTCGTTTTTCGTCTGGCTATTGCAAAGTACGACCACGTGTTCCTGTGTTCCCTAACTTCAGATAAGATACTTTTTGAAATGTGTAAGTGGAATTTAGTTGCAGTAAGAAACCTGATAATGTCCCACGATAATAACCACAGCTTTGAATGAATATCTGCATCTTTCTTGTCAGAGGCCGTAAAGAAAGGACTGATGACGAATTGTTCGAAGATAGCACGACCCAACACATTACGTATTCCCTTGTTATTTATTCAATATCGCTTAGCAGAACTACCATGAGATCGAGTTGTGAATAATTTACTTTAATTACTTATATATATTTTTTACATAGGAATTAGGTTGGTAGATCAATTACCTTCGGCTGTTGCTTCACTGGCTTGATTAATATTGTTCCTCAAGCTATTAATAGGCAGTAACCTGATAATTACGTGAATACGTCATTTGCAGCTTTTGACAGTAGTCATTAATATTAGTTATTTACATTTTTTGCTCAGGTTTGGCGTCATTTAACGTTACTCTCGACCTTCACGGAATTGCATAATAATCAGTATTTTTATTTTCGATGACGTACTGGGAAAGTATTCTGAATAGTAATATCTCAGGCGTTTCTCTTGTACTACTGTATAAATTCTAGAGGGAAATGCTTTAAGACACACAAAATGCTTGTCTATGAACAGCACTCATTGTGAATTCCGGTCTTATAAGCAGCACATTTCTTTTCATCAACTTAATTATACATTATTTAAATCTTACGGCAACTGATTTTCAGGCCTGCTTCCAAATTTTTCTTCTACGTTATTCCAGCAGTTACTGAAGCTTATCTGCATCAGTGGTAAACACAAATCTATTAACAAAACGGAAGTGATTCTGATAAGTTCCATGGAAGTATGTTTCTTCTTTGTTTTCCCAGTTTAACGGTATGAAAACTTCTTTTACGGCTCTGATCACTGGTTATTCGAAAGAAGTCCAGAACTGTCATACCTCGTACTATTATATTATTATTTGGTAAATTGTAATTAATTTAATTTATTTATTCTGTTTGGTCCTTCTCAAGTCAAATTTCCAATTTTTTCTGGAATATTGGATTTAAGATAAAACATGTTATTCTTCTCGACAGTTTCTACTAATGTATGACCTCTGTCACTTATTGTTTCTCTGAGACGAATCGTCTGCAATTTTTGTTCTTTCTTTCACATTAAAATAACACTTTGTCATCATGTAATGAGATCTGTTTCATGTATCAGTTTCTATAACTACTTTCTAGTAGATCTATGCTGCTCCTATGGACACTTGTGCTGGTGAACGTAGGAACGAAATGATTCATACGTGTGTGATACTATTCGCGTGTGAGTTCATTTCCAATGATTGGTGTAGGCACTGTATACGATTTTGTTCCACAACGGCAGTTTTTCAGAAAGGAAAGCACACCGCTTCTATCTGAAGAGGCCTCTCTGGAAGCTCCCCATTAGCTGCTAGTTGGCAAATGGCTTGGCAGTCTTCTTAAGCTCTTAAACCCTAGGCTATAAACTTGGGGCACGGGGAACATCAGTCCCTGAAGAATGACAGCGCAGGGTGGAACACCTACACTAAAGACGCGAGTAGATGGGAACCTTTCCCGTTACCAGAAGCACAACATAGCCAGACTTGTAAATTACTATTGCATAATGTTTATTAGCGAATTTGTTTCCCGGATAGAGAAACTGGCACCAGGGAGACTTAGTATAAGCCAAGAGTTAACATTATATGGGACATCTTCAAACAGGAGACAGGACGGGCAGTCAGTGTGCAAGATTCCATAACAACTAAACTAAATGACAATATTATGACTGATAATTCACAAGTTGCAACTGCTTTTAACAATGACTTTTTTAAATATATCAGTAAACATAGAATTAAACTGTTCAGTTGAAGAAGCAAGAGGATACATTAAAATATCATTCCAAAAAACTTTAAGCAACCAGAAGTAGCACCAACATCCTTCAATGAAATTCATAAATACTAAAATTCTAAAAAAACAAAATCTCTTGAGGGGTTGACGGCATTGCAAACAGAGTCCTGAAAAGTAGTTACAGCTTAATTATATCCTTAATGATATAAACAATGCATTACTGGCACAGGGAATTTTTCCAGGCAGGTTAAAATATGCAGTTATTAAATCACTTCATAAGAAAGGGATAAGACTGACTTAAGCAATTATCGTCCAATTTCTTACTGACATATTTTTCCAAAATATTCGAAAAAGTAGTGTACTCTAGAGTACTCACAAGCTTAATTTACTTAGCATATCACAATTTGGATTCCAGAAAGGTTGCTCGACTGAGAATGCTATTTATATTCATTCATCAAATAGTACAGGCCTTAAATAATAATAAATAGCCCTTTGTTATTTTTTGTGAACTTTTCAAATCGTTTGATTGTGTAGATCATGATACTCTCTAAGAAAAATTCAAGTTTTACGCAATTGATCGCTTTGTGCACAGCTGGTTTGAATCATACTTCACGAGAAGAATGAAAAAGGTTGTGCTGAATAATTTAATGCCGTAAAGTTAGTAAATTTTTGTGACTGGAGGAAAAAAATCACTAAGGGGATCCCACAGGGTTCAATTTTGGGCCCGCTCCTATTCCTCATACATGGTGAATGGCCTTCCACTTAAAATCAAACAAGCAAAATTCGTACTTTTTGCAGACGATACTAGTATTACAATAAATCCTTTCAGAGATAAAGCTACAGAAGAGTTGGTAAATGATATTTTCTAAACAATTATTAAGTGGTTCTCTGAAAATGAACTCTCCCTAAACTTTGAAAAAAAAACCACACTTCATTCACTTCTGTACAACAAATAGTCATACGAACGATTGATGTAGCATATGAGCAAGAGTCAGTAAGTAGGGTAGAATGCTCCAAATTTTTGGGTGTACATATTGATGAAAACCTGAACTGCAAGAATCATATTACTGAGCGTCTCAAATAATTAAGTTCAGCGACTTTCGCTCTTTGTATAACTGCTAATCTTGGAAACAAACGTATTAACCTCCTGACATATTTTGCATATTTCCACTTAATAATGTCGTACGGAAAAAAGTTTCTGGGGTAACTCATCATTTAGAAAGAAAGTATTGGATGCACAAAATTGAGCAGTAAGAATAATATGTGTTGTTCACCCACGGATGTCATGTAGGTACCTCTTCGAGGAGCTAGGCATTTTACCTGCGCCGTCGCAATTTCTATATTCGCTAATGAACTTCGTCATTAATAATCCATCACAGTTTGAGAGGAAGAGTGATGTCCGTACGTACAACACTACAGGACAAAATGACCTTATTACCCATTGTTGAAGCTGTCAGTGACTCAGAGACGAGTTCATACGCAGCAACAAAAATTTTTGATTATTTGCCCAATAACATACAATAACATAAAACGTCTGGCAGCAAGTTTTAAATCTAATTTAAAATCATTTCTCCTGGATAACTCCATCAATTCCAGTGAAAAATTACTTCTCAAAAGCTGGTAGTCACTAAAAAAAAGTTGCTGCGTGAGGACTAAAGATAGTAATATGTTAATTAATGTTAACACTTATATATACATTCCAATAAATTGACTCGTTCCAAGTCATTTCGCTAAAAGAATCGTTCAAATGATCTATGGATATGTAACTAACTAACTAACAGATTAACATGCTCCTTGTGCTGGAAATTTACCGTACAATGGACGAACCAACGGCAGTAAGCCACAGAGAAGAAGAGCAAGGGTAGGAAATCAGTTTTTAAGAGAGCTCAGTTCTGACTTCCAGAGGCTTGTTCTGTTGTATAGATGAGAAACAACTCCAACTTTTGAACCATACTGGGATAAAACAGATGTGGCAATCTCCAGCTACATCTACATACATACTACTGAAGGTTCGTGGCGGCGGATAACCTAGTTGCTTCCTTTCCTATGCCACTTCGAAATACACCGAGGGAAAACGACTGTGTATATGCCTCCGTACGAGTCTAGTTTCTATTATCTTATTTTTGTGATCATTACGCAAAAGGTTCGTTGGTGGCAGTAGAATAGTTCTGCAATCACCTTCGAGTGGCGGGCCTCTAAATTTTTTCGTCACTATTCCTCGAAAGAAACGTCGCCTTACGTCCAGGGATTCCCATTTGAGTTCTCAAAGCATCTCCGTAACATTTAGCTATTGATCGAACCTACAGATAACAAATCTAGGAGCCCGTCTCTGAAATGCTTAGACGGTTTCCTTTAATTCGACGTGGTGAGGATTCCAAACAACGAGCAGTACTCAAGAATAGGTCGCACAAGTGTTCTCTACGCGGTCTCCTTTGCAGATGAACCACGTTTTCCAATAATTCTCGCAATAAGCCTAAGTCGATTTTTCGCTTTCCCTACTACATTCCTTACGTTCTCGTTCCCTTTCATATCACTTCGCACCGTAACGGCTAAGTACACTACTGGCCATTAAAATTGCTACACCAAGAAGTAATGCAGATGATAAACGGTTATTCATTGGACAAATATATTATACTAGAACTGACATGTTATTACATTTTCACGCAATTTGGGTGCATAGATCCTGAGAAATCAGTACCCAGAACAACCACCTCTGGCCGTAATAACGGCCTTGATACGCCTGGTCATTAAGTCAAACAGAGTTTGGATGGCGTGTACAGGTACAGCTGCTCGTGCAGCTTCAACACGATACCACAGTTCATCCAGAGTAGTGACTGGCGTATTGTGACGAGCCAGTTGCTCGGCCACCATTGACCAGACGTTTTCAATTGGTGAGAGATCTGGAGAATGTGACGGCCATGGCAGCAGTCGAACATTTTCTGAATCCAGAAAGGCCCGTACAGGACCTGCAACATGCGGTCGTGCATTATCCTGCCGAAATGTAGGGTTCCGCAGGGATCGAATGAAGGGTAGAGAGACGGTCGTAGCACATCTGAAATGCAACGCCCACTGTTCAAAGTGCCTTCAGTGCGAACAAGAGGTGACCGAGACATGTAACCAATGGCACCCCATTCCATCACGCCGGGTGGTACACCAGTATGGCGATGACGAATACACGCTTCCAATGTGCGTTCATCGCGATGTCGCCAAACACGGGAGCGACCATCATGATGCTGTAAACAGAACCTGGATTCATCCGAAAAAATGACGTTTTGCCTTTCGTGCACCCAGGTTCGTCGTTAAGTACACCATCGCAGGCGCTCCTCTCTGTGATGCAGCGTCAAGGGTAACCGCAGCCGTGGTCTCCGAACTGATAGTCTGTGCTGCTGCAAACGTAGACGAACTGTTCGTCTCAGGAATCGAGACGTGGCTGCACGATCCGTTACAGCCATGCGGATAAGATGCCTGTCATCTCGACTGCTAGTGATTCGAGGCCGTTGGGATCCAGCACGGCGTTCCGTATTACCCTCCTGAACCCACCGATTACATATTCTGCTAACAGTCATTGGGTCTCACCCACGCGAGCAGCAATGTCGCGATACGATAAACCGCAATCGCGATAGGCTACAATCCGACCTTTATCAAAGTCGGAAACGTGATGGTACGCATTACTCCTCCTTACACGAGGCATCACAACAACGTTTCACCAGGCAACGCCGGTCAACTGCTGTTTTTGTATGAGAAATCGGTTGGAAACTTACCTCATGTCAGCACGTTGTAGGTGTCGCCACCGATGCCAACCTTGAGTGAATGCTCTGAAAAAAATGGCTCTGAGCACTATGGGACTGAACTTCTGAGGTCATCAGTCCCCTAGAACTTAGAACTACTTAAACCTAACCAACCTAAGGACATCACACACATCCATGCCCGAGGCAGGATTCGAACCTGCGACCGTAGCGGTCGCGTGGCTCCAGACTGTAGCGCCTAGAACCGCTCGGCCACTCCGTCTGGCTGCTCTGAAAAGCTAATCATTTGCATATCACAGGTTCTGCTTCTTGTCGGTTAAATTTCGCGTCTGTAGCACGTCATCTTCCTGGTGTAGCAACTTTAATGGCTAGTAGTATATTTAATCCACGCGACTACGTCAAGTAGCACACTACGAATGTATTATTCAAACACTATCCGCTTGTTTTTCCTTCTCATCTGCATTAACTTATTTTTTTCTGCATTTAGAACGAGCTGTCATTCATCACATCAACTTTAATTGTATCCTCGTCCACTCAATAAAACACGACACCTTCCCGTACTCCGCACCATCATCAGCCAACAGCCGCAGATAGCTTCTCACCCTGTCCATCAGATCATTTATGTATATATATATGATAAGAACGGTCCTATCACACTTGCTTGGAGCCTTCCAGACGACATTCTTGTCTCTGATGAACACTTGTCGAGGACGATGTACTGGGTTTTGTTACTTAAGAAGTCTTCCTGTCACTCACATGTCTGGGAATCTACTCCGTTTGCTCGTATCTTTGTTAACAGTCTGCAGTGAGGCACAGAGTCAAACGTTTTCCGAAAATCTATGGTTGTGGAATATGTCTGTTGCCGTTCATCCATGGTTCACATGATATCATGTAAGAAAAGGCCACGCTGAGTTGCGCACGAGCAATGCTTTCCTAATCGCTGCTGATTTATGGAAAAAAGTTTTCCATCTCAACGAAGTTTAGTATTTTTGGACATTTATTGAACTTTATTTCAACTATTATATTTGAGCTTTCTCCCAGTCGCTCGGGACTTTGGGTTGGGTGAGAGATTCACAACAAATACAACCTAAATATGGAGTAAATGCCGTAGAGTACACTTTGTACAACCGAACTGGCATTCCATACGGACTTCGCGATTTACTTTTTTCAATCCTTTTAGTTGCTTCTCTACGCTAGGGATGGCTATTACTGTGTCCTCCATACGGGAGTCTGTGCGATACTCAAACGATGGTATGCTTCTACGATCATCCTGTGTGAACGATTTCTCGAACGTGAAATTTAAAACTTCAGCTTTCCTTTTGCTGTCTTCTATTGGCACACCATGTTGGTCAGGGAGCGACTGGGTAGAAGCCTTTTACATAAGATCAGAATTTTCGCGGGTTCTCGGACAGAACTTTCGCTAAGGTATTACGCTGGTGGTTGGTTGTGTGCTTCGTGCGTCGGTCTTTTAACAGACGCGCGAATGTTTGCACCTTTTGTCTATCGTCTTATACGCTTCCCCCGTTGGACAGAGTGCAACAGTCTTTGCTTCTTCAGCATTTTCCGGTTTTTGCTGTTAAGTAATGCGTCCTTTATCCACTTATTCGGCAGATAGTTCTCCAGAGCGCAATTTTCAATACGTTTCAACTTTGCCCATAATTCCTCTACGTCCCTCACGGTGGAACTAAATAATGTGCCTTCACTATGTATGTGGGATGCTAACAACTGTTTTCTGCTCTTTCTAGCAAAAATTCTCTCCTAGTCTTCTCGATTGATTTATTAATTTTAGTAATGATCGTAACCATGATCTCTAATCCTGGTCTCTTTACTGACACCTGAGGCGTAGCGCCTCTTCATCGTCCCTATTGAGATAGGAGATCTGTGAACAGGCGTGCACTATGAGTCACGCGCAAGGCAGGTGGCGTCAGTTGGCTCGAGTGTATGTAGTGTCTATGCGGTATGAAAGAGGTCACTAGCGATGGACACTGTATGAACTGCAGTCAATTAACTGCTACTATTATTATGTCTAGTTATGAGAGTGAATGAGGGTGTGAATGTGAAATGCAGTTTTATCTTAAGTTTTTATACTGTACAGTGAAGTAATTGGCCACTTGAGGAACATCCGGGAATGACGTGTGTGTTAGTTATTAGTTCCGGGGAGTTTGTTCTAAAATATTTCGTCAGTTTTGATACTGGGGAAATGAGATTCTGATTTCGGAAAAGTAGTTTTGTTAAGAGGGAATTAATTTTATATTTGTGGGTTTCAAAATTTATTTGTGGTAATTTACTGTTCTGATTCAGCGACGAATTCTGTATATATTCGTGGGATTGAACGGGCTTGCTGCTGCTTTCCGATTGGCTGTGATGTTTCTCTACCAATCATAAATTAGCATATTCGCGCGTTTTTTGAGAACTAGAAGCTTCTTTTATGTAGAGAGAAGAATAGAGTCGGGGCTTGGATCTCACAGTGATCAGACCGACTGTCATGTGCTCCATTGAAAATGATAAAAATTGTGATATTTCGGTACTAAAATGTTTGAGAAGTGCTGTAAGGTGTGGAAGAGAGTTCGACTTAATGCATAAGGTGAAATTCACAAGTTTTGGTGACGTTTAAAATAACTAAATACCGCGTGACGTGTTGTTTACCCGCGAACTTGAAAATTATGTTCCGTGAATCTGATAGCATAGGTCATAATTACTACAGACTGGCTACGGTTATGAATGAGGTGTGCAGGTGAACTTTTCGGACTTTATAAAGCTTAGAGTAAGGCGTGGTAGTAACTGGTGTATGCAGGTTTATCGTAATAGAGTGAAATATTGGGCAGATAAATACTTTCACTTAACTATTCCTTGCACCGACAAAACAACTTTAGTGCGGCTTGAGGTTATGATGTGTACAGCTGTTTTTTTATAGCTTTTTCCGGCAGAGAACTGCATGTCAGAAGCTTCAGGGAGGCGTGCGTGTAAGATGAGATTCACCACCAGGTCAGTGAAACTTTGCAATGCACGGCGCCGCCACACGGCGTCGATAAGTCAGGCCCGCTTGTAACTACAGGGTTTAAAATATTTCCATTGCGTGTGGGTTGCCTGTATGTTCATGACAGTTTTCGGAAAATACGTTCAAAAATACTTCAGAAGGCTGCCTGTCAGTACTTCCTGCAATGAATCCATAGGCGTCCCAGTCTGTACTCGGTAGGTAACTTGCTTCCAACTAATATTGGACGAGCTGGGTATTTCCGCGCTCCTGTGCGCAGACTCTCACACTGTCACGGCGGAACCGCGTGGCAGGTAAAAGCATCCAACAGTTCGCTTGATTTCACCATGACCTTTACACACGTGCACATAGCTTCATAGTCACACTCAAATTCGACCTCAATAGAGACATTATTTTTGTCGACTGTAATGAACACTCCTTGTCCTAAAGAAACGTTCCATGACGCGCTAAATGCAAAACAACAAAAGTGAGGGAGTGCTCACTCTGCAGGAAGAATATCTGATATAGAAGGCCATACATAAAATTAAAGGAACGTTTAATGATCAAAAGAGAAATAACAGAAGACAGTGTTCAAACTAATTCACAATTTACCATAAATAAAAAGAACACACGCGCACACACACACACACACACACACACACACACATGCAGTGCCCTACACAACCTCCCTCCATTCCCAACCCAACATTCCATTCTTCTCTCACCCTCTACAACTCCCACGATGGCAGCTCTAAATTATGTGGGGAATAAGATGGTGTGGTACAGCAGTCTATAGATTATGTGTTGTGAAATGTTTAAATGTGAGCTATTAATCGGAAGAAACCGATGTCATATGCATCTAGTACATACAGAAATCATCTAGATAAACGAATGGACATAAAAATGAATGTAACTGTAGAATACATAGCCATATAGTTGTAAGTAGTTACGTAATTAAATGAGCTGCCATGAATCACTACAGACATCTTATCAAAATATGTATAATTTTCTTTTATATTATAGACCACTGAATATGCCTAACATGAATAGGTGAAAAATATTTGGTACACACAAATAAAACATTCAGTTGCACGAAACGGAATTTTTCCTGATCTATACGACAAAGCATAAATGAAGTTGCAGCTGAAGAAAAATCGCTGCAAATATTTACAATATTAGTTGCTAACTTCCATTCCTATTGATAGGATTCACGTAGATCCTTGCAAATGCCGGGATGGTTCCTTTGAAAGGGCACGGCCGACTTCCTTCCCCATCCTTCCGTAATCCGATGAGACCGATTACCTTGCTGTCTGGTCTCCTTCCCCAAAAACAACCCAACCCAACACGGAGATCCTTATTTCTATAGATCCTTTATAATGCTCTCCCAACAGCCTTCACTTCGTCGCAGCAACTTGATGTTCTTAAAATCGAACGTACATTCTTCATTTAAGCTGTCTTCTACGACTGCTGATTTCTCTGTTCCAGACGTGCATACGTATTAGCCCACGTATTGGCGGACACATTCACTTGCTTCATGTCCATGGTTCGCTAAATTTCTGTGAGCTCTTCCCAGAGCCAAGAATACGCCAGCGGGAAAATGCTCGTTATAGGAGCACAGAAAAGGCGAATATGCTCCCCTTTAAAAACTGACTGAAATCTGGGAGATTCCAGCTGCCTCATTCTACCTTCCTCAGCACCTTTAAAAACGTTTGCATGCGAATATATTCACGCTCTTTTTAACATACAGCTCACCTCTCACTGCCACAAGCCCCGCCCAAGTCGCTTCAATCCCACTTGCCCATTCTCTCTGAATCATTCAGCCCAACTCATTGTCATTATCTCTTTGTGTCTCTAACAAACATTGTCTCTTGTCTCACAGCCACAGTCTCCTTCATCATATCCTATTACTACTGTCTCCTCTCATTGCTACCTCCACTTTGCTCTCTTTTACTGCTACTATATCATTCATTCCTTCCTTTCCATTTCTGTTGTCTCTTCTCACTCCCCTTATCTTTCTCTTCCTCGTTGTCATTGGGATAGACTGTGTCTCTGATTATCATTGGCTCTTACCCACTTCCACTTTCTCCTTCTCTTTATTCCTCACCCTCTGATAACACTGTCTACTTGACACTTTTTCTAGCAGTGTTCTGTCACTGTCGCCTCTTTTCCACTGCCCCTGAGTCCCGCTCTTTCCCTGACACTGCCTTTGTCTCCTTCGCTCTTCCTATACCACATCCACTTTCTACTATCTTCCAGTATTTATTACTTTCCCGTCTCTTTCCCTTTGCCACTGTCTTCCTCTATCTCAGCATAAAAAAAGCGCGAGTATGTTCGCTTGTCACAATTTTTGGGTACGATTTAAAAGAGCTGATGTAGGTAGAATGAGGTAGCTGGTACTCCACTTTCCACTCAGTGTTTTTTTAAACAGGAGCATATTCGTCTTTTTCATGCTCCAATAGGAATATTTTTCCATTGGTTCTCCTATTTTCGCCACTACAGCAGGGCATGTCATTCATATGAAAAGAACTTTATGAGACAGTAAAATGTTAGTTTCTTACGTGAAACTGAAATAACGCCAAACTAATTTTACACCTCAGACCAGATTTTTCGTTCACAAAAGTCTTGCATGTACTTCAGTGCTACAACATGGGGTTCCCAGAACCATTCTCATGATATCCATAGACTTAAGCGCATTTTTTTCGTGCTACGTCACTTTATAAATGGGTTTTCGCCTCACATAGGATTTAACGCACATGTTTTACTTTTAAAATTAGAGTAATTTTGAACCTCTGATGCCAGAAACGGATAAAGATATCAAGAAAATTTTCAATGTCGTTAGAGATTGGGATGTTAGCAACATATCGTAAAAATTTCAGTCATACGCCGTCGATAGCCCTCTTGGAATCCGCGCCTCGATTTTAGTACCTAAAAACGATGTTTTTGAGGTGTTTCTCGATAGCGGATAAATATTTTCGAAGACAGGAAGATAACACTTTTACACAAATACCTAGAGAACATACCGTTAAAATTTCAGCATTTTTCTGTGGTTATTTATCTAGATATTCGTCGCTGACGGCGAAGAAAGGTGAAAATCTCTTTTTTCCTGTTTTCTCAGGGACCTCTCATGAGCTAAACTGTGCTCCATAAGCTCCTTTGAGTGATGCCACATATAACGTAATGCAAAGAAATTAAAAAAAAATTGGTCCCTTTGCCTAATCTTGTGAAAGTGTGCAGTAGTGCAGTAGTCTTTGACCCTGTACTACAGGATTCTTACAATGAGACGATCCTTCTGCTGCGTTTAAAAATGGTCCTTTGCCCAAGTGCTGTGCAGAACAATTGATCCCATACTTCTGTCACCAACAAAACCCGGGTGTGAATTCCAAAAAAATTCCGTTTTTGTGCGGTGCGTTTTGGAAGATATTAGCAGCGCATGCTATCGATTGCTTACCCATTTTGTCTGCTTTGATTTTGGTGGGAATACTATTTTGCTATCACATCTGCCAAACAGCCTCGCAATGCAAGACAAGAGTGGCCCCTCACAGGCAAGAAAGAGTCCCTGTCTCCTTCCTCTTCTTCCTGATTTCCTGCACCTATTCCTTCCTTGAATGCACTACTAATCTGGACTTCCCTGGCGCCACTTTGACGGAATATTTACCCAGCTGTAGTAGCTCCGCTGGAACGCTTTTCTTGTCACGCGCCGTACGGACCAGGGTGGACAGCACTATAATTCTCCGCGCCGGTTGCTGGAAGTTCATTTCATGTACCTACGCGTCTATGTGGGTGAACTTCCGAGAGACTGAATGGCTTAGTAAACCATCAGCCTTCTTCCATATTACAATATCCAAGAAAGGACAACGTCGATTCTCTTCTAGTTCCAATGATTTGCTATTTTATCTACTTTTTCAATAGTTATTACTATCCTAAATGTAATTATCAAGCTCTGTGGTCTCATATCTACGCAGTAGGCGGGTTTCCGGTCTTACTGCGAGAGCATCTACTACCAGTTACTGGTCCATCACGCAGTTTTGCTGATGTAGTAATAAATGCGCATAATGTTGTAAATGGATCCATCTTAATTATTCGTTATAAAAAAAAACAATATATTAATGGGAAGTTTGATCAAAGGAACTGTGGCGGAAGTCTTCAGAAATCTCACAACTGACGGCTAGGGAGCTGTGGCGGAAAAATAAAATAAAAAGCGTGTTTGTACCCTATATACATGTCATATTATCCTGGTCCACAAATAAATGCTATGAACTGCAATGAAATATCAAGCGTAGCATCATTTTATGCTGAATGAAATCAGTCGACCGCTGACTGCGTGCTATTGAGACCAACCATCATACGTTTCTTCCCCTTCAGTTTGAAGCACATTTTGTTTTTCTCTGTCTTTGGTATACTCCTAAGAATGTTCGACATTACGAGATCAATTTCTTTAGGACTGACTCTTGGCTCAATTATACCCCAAAACGCATATTTTAACGTCACTCGCTAAAGAACGAGAATATTTTGTGTAGTATTTGTTCACATGGGTATTGAAGAAGTTAAAGTTCTTATAATAAATTTAAAAATATATATACTTTTTTTAGACTATGCGCTATGATTTCCTGACCAGAAGCAAAGCATGACCTGCATTTGTTCAGAACACTCGGTACTCCGCTCTGCAAGAGCTGTGTTAATATGTCCCCTCATGCGTTTCTGAAGTCCCGAAGGATCCGTGCTGACGTCCTCTGCGCAGTATGTCTTCTTAGGATGAGGGCTTCCAAGTCAAGCGAACGAGATTCAAGCCTTGCTCAGTTTCATTCCACTCTGTTGAAACATCAGCTTTTCAAAGTATCAGCAAAGGAGAGGTTCAGAGTAGCGTTCTGTCTGTGAATAAATTCAGCTGTCACGACAAAACAAAAAAACTGAAGAATCGATCCACTGTGTTTGACAAGTACCGTTGCCATATATATGACACTGTTGCTAAGATTTGCAGTGCTCTTCTTAGGTTTGTTATGATACTATCCTATATCAAAATTCAACGTCCAGTGTACTGTCACCTTTCAGTATCATTAAATTATGCTTCACATTTCACACTACCGGCAGGCCTAATAAAATGGTTCAAATGGCTCTGAGCACTATGGGACTTAAAATCTGAGGTTATCAGTCCCCTGGACTTAGAACTACTTAAACCTAACTAACTTAAGAACATCACACACATCCATGCACGAGGCAGGATTCGAACCTGCGACCGTAGCAGCAGCGCGGTTCCGAACTGAATCGCCTAGAACCGCTCGGTCACAGCGGCCGGCGCAGGCCTAAGAGCGATTTGCAATACGCAACAGTAATATGACATGGAGGAGTGAGAGACGCAGCAGAATGCACAAGATGGACTCCCGAGAATGGAACCCGACGTGATATGGTTGTCATCCAGAAATGCCTGAAACACAAGCAATGTTGGAATCTATTTGAGCGGGAGTAGCAGAATGTTTCTTTTGGCCTGCTGGCGATGACCCACATAGCAATTACTGTGGAAACAGTAGCTTTGTCCAGTCGTGATGTTACACTTCTTGAAAATCTTCCCCCGTTCTCGAGGTAGAAGACAGATTTGGAACATATGCGATTTCAGTCTTTCTCGGTGCATTCCACTGATGAATTCTTCTCGGGTTATCAGTCTAGTGGTGGCGTCGTCTTGTCGCAACGTTTCAGTGACGTGACCACTTGGCTGATAACCCGCGAAGAATTCATCAGATTTGGAACATCTTAAGCCGACCCATTACACTTCCATGATCGTAATGATACGGATGACGGGGCGTAGGCCGGTCGCGGTGGTCTAGCGGTTCTGGCGCTGCAGTCCGGAACCGCGGGACTGCTACGGTCGCAGGTTCGAATCCTGCCTCGGGCATGGGTGTGTGTGATGTCCTTAGGTTAGTTAGGTTTAAGTAGTTCTAAGTTCTAGGGGACTTATGACCTAAGATGTTGAGTCCCATAGTGCTCAGAGCCATTTTTTTGACGGGGCGTAGAAGTCTTTCAACTATCGTTAGACGTATGTTACCGTACGCGATAATTACGCAGCTACTGATCTGACAGAAAATCCAGCGAAGCTTTGGTCTGATGTTAAGCTAGTAAACAGATCAGTGGCACCTGTCGACACTGTAATGGCATCGGAAGAAAGGACGACAGAGAGAAGGCTGAAATTCTGAATTCCTTTTTGTAAAACTGTCTCGCTAGGGAAGAACTTACTGCAAATCCTTCTTTCAATCGGAGCACGATTAACAAAATAACAGAGTCATTCAACAGTGGAAGGACGACCAGAGTTGGTAGCATACTAAAACGATTCTACTTATAGAAAGAACTTGCTGCTCTTCTAGTAACAGTCTACTATATGTCACTGGAAGTATGACGTGTGACTGGAAAAATGCACTGGTCATTTAAGTTTTCAAGGATGGTCGTCGAATAGCACTATAGGCTTATACCGCTGACATGTCATTTGTAGAATTCTAGAGCACATTTAATACACGCATATTAAGGCGTCTATCTCCTTTGTTGGAATCAACTAAGATTCCGCAAACAATGGTCAGGTGAAATCCAGACCTCTCTGTTCGGCCAGGGAATCTAGACGGCATTAGATACCGACGCCCAGATTGATGTTGTGCTCCTTGACTTCCGTCACTGTCCCCTATCGAACGAGATGCGAGCGTACCAGCCTTGTGACTCGATTCATGAATTTCTGACGAACAGAACACAGAATATAATTTTAACGGAAATAATTCTTCTGGCGTACTGTCAGGGAGTCTTATAGGTCCATTAATGTTCACGGTGCATATAAATAACCTACTACATAGCTTTGGAATCGCCACGACATGGTTCGCGAAACATACAGAAGTCGCACCGCTAGAAAATTGTTGCGAGTTAGAGAGATTCTAGCCCATACGGGGCTTCAGCAACAATAGTTCCTCAAGTGCACCATTCGCGATGGAACACGAGGGGACGAAGCGACGGTGATAGACAAAGTGCCCGCTGCAGCTCACTACTAGGCGGCTTGCGGACTATCGATGTACATATTCGGGCACGGATGTGTGTGATGTCCTTAGGTTAGTTAGGTTTAAGTAGTTCTAAGTTCTAGGGCACTGATGACCACAGATGTTAAGTCACATAGTGCTCAGAGCCATTTGAACCATTTTTGATGTACATATAAACAGTGGAGAAAATATCGTGGTTTTTAAATTTCATGTAGGAACGCAATTAAAAGATAGTTATCTCATAGAAAAGCAGACATCAGCCATAATGTCAATAAGGTGGTTACTTACCATTGTTTCTTAACACGATTTCCAGATCAATGTTGTCGACTTGTAACGCCGGAAATGCATATCCTCCTATTTCCATCTATTGCACTGCAAATTTCTTTCCTCATTTTGTTACCTGAAGATATAACATTTCTGTGTCTTTGTATATTGTAATTGTTTTACTATTTGTATATACGGTATATGCATTTATGTCGATGTATAATTGGTTTGTATTGTGAATATTATTTGTATTTATACGCTGGGTCTGGCCTAGGGAAAACTATGCTATCGAACGAATACATCGATAGGTCGTGTGGAGAACGAAAGTGTTTAGGATCTTTGGTAGTGTTAACTCTGCCGCGTGGAGCGCGGGCTGGACAGAGGGAGTCTGGCTGGGGTAGTGCAGTGGAGCAGGGTGTTGTGTGACGCTCCCGCGAGTTGCCGCGCTTTCGGGGTTTGGCAGCATGTAATTCCGCTCGACTTGCTATGATAGTTTCTGACATGGTGTCACGGACGGGAAGCATTAGCTGGCGCACATCAAGAGCCCGTTTCGCCAGGTGACCGTGTCGAGAAGGAGGCGCGCCAGCATCCAGCTTCTGCAACAGCGACGGCCGATAATGAGTGACTGTCGCAATCTCCTCGATCGACGGCTTCAAACCTTCAATCAACCAACAAGGAAGACTGGAAGCACGTAAAGTTTTAGAACTGTATGGCAGACCTCAGCTTTTATAACTGTTCAAATCCCAAAATTACAGCAACGTAGCATGAACCTTTGTTGCTCATTGTCCCAATTGCATTACCAAACAGGGTCCCTTTCTTTTCCGGAATGAACCCGAGTGTCGTTGAAATTCAACGCCAGCATTACAGCAATATTATTCTATTTCACTGCTTTAATTTCAAAGTTCAGTTAAAGCATTCATAGCTGGCTACAGTATTTAGATTGCACAAGCACAAATTAAGAGTGCGAGTTTTTGTTACCGTATTTTAGTTACCTGTGACTGCAGCTCAGCTTGGTACGTACTAAATTGTACTACTGTTAATTGTTCAGAATCATTTAGTTCAAGTTCAAAGTTAAATCTCTTATTTCTAAATTGCGTGGATTCAGGGAGCTTTTGAAATGATTGTTGAGGTAGCCCAAGACTAACCGTATTTTACTGAATTTCGATGTGCTTCAGAAACAAAGCTCACTATTAATTTCAGTCACTAAATTAACTTTCAATTTTCCGGTTTTATTAATTCTTTTGCTAAATTAAGTCAGAGTGTAGCGAAATTTATTACTTCTGACAAACTTTCAGTTTTAACACTACACATGTCAACCTTCAGTTGCCACGCTTCTAGTGCTAATTATATGTGTAATAACCTTTATTTTTCAGTTACTATAGTAATTGTCCATAGGACTGGCGACCGTAATTTCCCCCAAATCTCAAATATCTAATTACCGCTAGTTAATTGTTAATGTAACGGCCGCACATTTACTTTCTTTATTAACTTTACCCCTTTCAAAATTAATTTCCACCAGTTTCATTTGCATTTTTCCTTTCATTTAGATGTAACCCTTTCCTTCCTCTTTACCGACAGATTAACTACGGTGACGATTGCTTTTCCCAAATTTCCATTAGGTACACGCGTTTTAATTTTTCACTGTCATTAAGGTCGATAAGAGAGGGGTAGGTTACAGACTGACACTGGTTATTTAATTTACTAATATAATCAGGAGATATTTATCTCTCAAAAATATACGGTTTTATCCAGCATCAGCCATCATAATATCAACGATGTGTAAGGGGCAGTCAAATGAAAACGAGACAGATGGAAAAAAGTAACGTAACTGCTTATTATTTCAAAAGCAATCGCGATAACTTTAATACATTTATTCCATTGCGAGATAAGACGGTCAATGGCTTCATAGAAAAATGTTTACGGTTGCCTAAGCAAGCATTATTGTACTAACGAGTGTACCTCTTCGTCTGAAGCAAATAGACGTCATGAATGTCTTCCTGCAGGGCTTCAAAAATATGCAAATCGCATAGGGAGAGATCGGGACTGTGCAGAGGATATGTAAGGGCTTCCCAGCGAAACTTCTGGAGTGTAATTGAAACAACAGGCGGGAAAGTCATGATGACCAAATAACGTAATAAGTTGCAGAGAACGGTCGCAGTTCCAATATTAATTTTCTTTACTACTTGATGAGTAGTTTCGAGCCTCAGCTCATTATCAAATGATTCAATAAGCTGTGCAATATCACACATTACGACAGCCATTACGCCGGCCGTTGGTGGCCGAGCGGTTGTAGGTGCTTCAGTCTGGAACCGCGCGACCGCTACGGTCGCAGGTTCGAATCCTGCCTCGGGCATGGATGTGTGTGATGTCCTTAAGTTGGTTAGGTTTAAGTAGTTCTAAGTTCTAGGGGACTGATGACCTGAGATGTTGGGTCCCATAGTGCTCAGAGCCGTTTTTTTACAGCCATTACGATGATGTACGTTTCATCAGACATCAACTGTAATGTCGGTAATGTGGTTACTCAGATTTAATACGGAAGTGACTACTTTTTGGCAATGCGTTCTGAGGTGGCCGATGTCAGCTGAAAGTGGTTATTTCTGAAAAATATCTTTTTAAAATGCTCTGTTACTGATTCGTTTCACCATCGAAAGTTTCTCGTGACCGTGGAGCAAAGACTGTCTGTAGCAGATTTTTGCTGGTAAGTCAGCTGTATTAGTGCTTTTCGGTGTATCGCTGGTTCAGACAACTTTATCTTGCCCGCTGCCGGGTACGTTGCTGAAATACTGCGACCAGTGTGAAATCTTATTCAGTTTCAGGGACAATAAAACAGTGTAGTATTCTGCAGCACAATGAACTGAGGCGGTACATATCTCTGCTCGTGTAAAGCAATTCCGATTTTCATGGGGAGTTGGTGGCCTAATGAGGCAAACAGTGAGATATTGTGTCAGTATGCGTCAGAGGAGTACGACTGCTGCTTACATGTACGTCGTTTAGCAGGAGGGGACGCACTTAACATTTATAAATTAAGTTTGTAAAAAGTAAAAATCTCCTTTTCCCAACTGTATGTGCGTCGATTGTTCATATCCAGTTTATACTTAGTGAAATAAAAATTAATGACAGAGTATTAATCTTTTTCAACAATTTGTATTAGACATTCTAAGCATTTACAATATCGTTCGAAAGACTCTCAAATCGATCTTTCTTGAGACAGGACATATCATTTTCACTTCTTGACTCCCAGATTTAGTCTCCCTCTTGGCAGAGATTAAGCTCCCGCCAGACTGTTCCATAAGGTAGAGAGGTATCTGGCAGCAGTGCTCCCACTCCCCTGCCGGTTTCAGGTATGTGTGGCCCTCGCCTTTGATGTCACGTGCTTTGACTTTTGCGTTACGTGGCTGCCTCTGTGCGTGCTTGTGCGTCTCCTGTGTCAAGGGCTTTGGTTGGCGGAGCAGCTTCCAGTCTTTGTGTCCCTTTGCCGCTGTCCGGCTCATCAGCCTGACCTTCTGTCACGTGACCTATCAAGCTGCGTGTGTAGTTATTCCCGTCCAGTCACCCTCAGATTGACTGGTCCGAGATTTCATTGGCTGTCTTCTCCAGCTTACTTTTTAACACTACTTGGCGGATTCGTCTAAAAATGAAACGGGGAGTTAAGTGCGAGTGCTATTCATACATTCGACTGAATATTAAAACAAATAAATAAATTTTTGTACACGATCTGTACTTGCATGTTGACATTACTTCTCCACTCAGTCGCACCCAAATTCAGATAACTTTCGTCTCGTGAGAGAGGCTTCCTTATTCTTTCGTCACCATACACATAACTTACGGTATCATGACCTCTCTGTGACAATGTTAAAGTTGGTTGTCCGTGAAATCTGAGGCACATCTTCACATAGTTCGGAAATTACTAACCGACATATCTCACATTCGGTTTCACCACCAAGTTGCATAAGTTCAGCAGTAAAAAAAAAAAAAAAAATCACACACATCCATGCCCGAGGCAGGATTCGAACCTGCGACCGTAGCAGTTGCGCGGTTCCTGACTGAGCGCCTAGAACCGCTAGACCACCGCGGCCGGCTTTTAGCAGTCGCATCTGACTATCTGCCTCGACCACATTCCTGATACACATCTGTGCGACCAGCCTTGAATTTTGTTGCACCACTCCCTCGTAACACTATCACTTATAATCCTATCCCAATACACATTACACAGTGCCCTTACCTTATTTGGAAACTATTCTCCAAAACCTAATCCAGGTTAAACCATAGTCTACAACGAAACCATAAATTACTCGAGGAATAAAGGTATCTTGTGTCACAAAAAGGAAACTGTATCTGTCAGTCACAAACAGCTCTGGTGATGATGCTATAGCTGATTACAAGACGTACTGCAAAATATTAAAATTAATAATACAGACATAAAAGCAAATTACTTACGAGAAGAAGGTTATCACGACAGATAATTAAATAAAAACAATTTGGGATGTAGTGAAGCAGAAGACTGGTAGAACCAGATAGGAAAAGAAACAGGTGGCGTATGACATATTGGTAACAGATGTGAGCAGTGTTGCAAAACTTTTTAACAACCGTTTCATAACAGCTACCGAAAATGTCGCCTGTCAGGTTCAACAGTTGCTGTCATAATATATCTCAGATCAGTCATTACTAATAACTTCAGTAATGTGAATATGAACCTCATCACAGCAGCAGAAGTGATGTCCACCATAAAACCCGTAAAATCCAAATACACTAGTGGATATGATATCAACGAAGTTAATCGAAGAGTGCGCTTGTGAGTTGAGTACCGACATATTAAGCTTTGTGTTTAATCAGCCTTAAAACTAGCATCTTAGGCCGGTCCCCGTGATACTCGGCGTCGCTGCTGCAAAGCGCACCGAATGTCGACAACCGCATCACAGTACAGGTATGCGTGTCTCAGCTGGTGACGCTGCCTCTCAGTTCTCTCCCTTTTGAATCTACATTATTCTGAAGTACCTCTCTAGTCGCTACTAAGCTATAAATTGCCACCCTCTCTTCCTTTACAAATAACACTGATTGTACAAATAACACTCACTCAGATATGCTGCTCGTATCTAAATCGTCTCTCTAGTAAGCTTGCCAATCTGGTTCCTTTTGACTGCGACACCATGCTGGCCTTACCAGGCAAAAACTGACAAATGTTCTCAGCAACCTGTAGCAATTGTTACATTACACAACCCTGTGCCAATTGAGGTAGTCTGCATCCCTATCGTTCCAAACATATTCTAAATTCTGGAATTCCCCGAGATATTTAGCATCTGCTTACGCTGTACTGGATACGCAGCGTACCATCGATCGTATGCTCTCTAATAAAATCTATATTTTTACGAAAACTCATCCCAACATGGGACACATATACAACCCAGGATCCTACGTGAAAACACTGTAAACACAAACTGACTTACCCCTGCTGGTACTAAAAAGTTCCCTATATGTATACCCCAAATGATGTCTTGACTATAAATGGCATCTCTAAGTCTTTACGAGAAACGAAAAGGGATGATAAATAACGCCATGCGAAAACACTTTTGTTCGAGGTAAAATGTTGAATAAGAGGTTGTGAAGCTGGGTCTTTTACTATATTTCCCTGTCTGTACAAGTTTACAAATAATTTATGTCCTGTATAATCGCATAAACGTGTTGCAAAAAATTTAAGTATAATAAGGAAAAGTGGTAAATGGCGAGAAAAAAGTTCATTAATTGCTGTAGATCTAGGACAATAATAACTGATAGTTTGTACCAGTGCACCTAGAAATGAAATAATCTTTTTATTTATAGTAGACGAACAGAACACATCTTAAGTTAGTGCTCAGAAAATTGTTTAGTGATTATACACTCCTGGAAATTGAAATAAGAACACCGTGAATTCATTGTCCCAGGAAGGGGAAACATTATTGACACATTCCTGGGGTCAGATACATCACATGATCACACTGACAGAACCACAGGCACATAGACACAGGCAGCAGAGCATGCACAATGTCGGCACTAGTACAGTGTATATCCACCTTTCGCAGCAATGCAGGCTGCTATTCTCCCATGGAGACGATCGTAGAGATGCTGGATGTAGTCCTGTGGAACGGCTTGCCATGCCATTTCCACCTGGCGCCTCAGTTGGACCAGCGTTCGTGCTGGACGTGCAGACCGCGTGAGACGACGCTTCATCCAGTCCCAAACATGCTCAATGGGGGACAGATCCGGAGATCTTGCTGGCCAGGGTAGTTGACTTACACCTTCTAGAGCACGTTGGGTGGCACGGGATACATGCGGACGTGCATTGTCCTGTTGGAACAGCAAGTTCCCTTGCCGGTCTAGGAATGGTAGAACGATGGGTTCGATGACGGTTTGGATGTACCGTGCTCTATTCAGTGTCCCCTCGACGATCACCAGTGGTGTACGGCCAGTGTAGGAGATCGCTCCCCACACCATGATGCCGGGTGTTGGCCCTGTGTGCCTCGGTCGTATGCAGTCCTGATTGTGGCGCTCACCTGCACGGCGCCAAACACGCATACGACCATCATTGGCACCAAGGCAGATGCGACTCTCATCGCTGAAGACGACACGTCTCCATTCGTCCCTCCATTCACGCCTGTCGCGACACCACTGGAGGCGGGCTGCACGATGTTGGGGCGTGAGCGGAAGACGGCCTAACGGTGTGCGGGACCGTAGCCCAGCTTCATGGAGACGGTTGCGAATGGTCCTCGCCGATACCCCAGGAGCAACAGTGTCCCTAATTTGCTGGGAAGTGGCGGTGCGGTCCCCTACGGCACTGCGTAGGATCCTACGGTCTTGGCGTGCATCCGTGCGTCGCTGCGGTCCGGTCCCAGGTCGACGGGCACGTGCACCTTCCGCCGACCACTGGCGACAACATCGATGTACTGTGGAGACCTCACGCCCCACGTGTTGAACAATTCGGCGGTACGTCCACCCGGCCTCCCGCATGGCCACTATACGCCCTCGCTCAAAGTCCGTCAACTGCACATACGGTTCACGTACACGCTGTCGCGGCATGCTACCAGTGTTAAAGACTGCGATGGAGCTCCGTATGCCACGGCAAACTGGCTGACACTGACGGCGGCGGTGCACAAATGCTGCGCAGCTAGCGCCATTCGACGACCAACACCGCGGTTCCTGGTGTGTCCGCTGTGCCGTGCGTGTGATCATTGCTTGTACAGCCCTCTCGCAGTGTCCGGAGCAAGTATGGTGGGTCTGACACACCGGTGTCAATGTGTTCTTTTTTCAATTTCCAGGAGTGTACTTGTTTCGACTGTATAGCTGTTCCCAATAGCCCATAAATCTACCTTGGAATATAGCTGCGTCAAAATTCATTGGGAATCAACATTTCATCGGGGACTGTACAAGGTGGCAGCCAGTCAAGGAATATTTAGAGGATTGGCTTCAAAAATTTATTTCAAAAGTCTCAGTCAAATCTTTATCCACAACTCAAGTATTTTGTCAGCATATTGTCTTTTAAAGTGATCCAGAGTGATGAAATCAACCTAGAGACTAAATATTTCAATGACTGCTTTTATGAATTATATTTTAATCAACTGCCTTAAGCAGCTAAACTTCCCATTTTGTATTATGTTTACTTTAGGATTAATTTGTCCCACTCTTTTTTAATATTAATATCAGAACTACTTCTTCAAGTGGCAAATCTACTAATATTTGATGAGTTTTTATTTTATTGCTACTGTGTTCCACAGTTATTGTGGTAGGGTGTAAACTCCTGGCACTGTGTTTGTAGCCAGCAATTAGAAATTTTTCCGTTATTCTGAAGGGGAGATATGCTGCATAATATCAGAAAATATTTTGTACTTCCGTATTTTAACACAGGTTAAATTTGATAAGGTTTTTATGCTTTTTATCGTACAGTAACTCTTGGACTTACTAATTTTTTCTTTATTTTACAGAAATTTTCTTAATATGTTGCAGTCTTTGGAACTTATTGCAACTATTACCTGTAACAAATGCACATAATCCAGTTCTAATACACGTCGGGTGTTAACTTTATGCATTGAGTAGATTTATTATGTTTGTCACCAAATACACTGATTTTCAGAGAATTACGTATTCTGCCATGCTTATGACACATAGTTTGGTATTTGTTACACTACACAGCAAAGATATTAATAATTGCTAGGCAACACAAACAACAACACATTTCAAAGGGCATCTATAAGCCTCTAAAAGATCAGAACTGATTAAATCTGGCCAGTATCTACTCGTTTACTACACCGAATTTAGTACAGTAAATCGTAAACTATAGCAAGACGTTTTTTGAGTCATCAAAATTCATTCCATTATTGTACTGCAATCATTCATTTACGTTTATGACTACATTCTTTACTAAGAATATTACATCCTTTTGACAGTTAATGCTTTACTAATTACTTATCTCATGAAATCTGATAAAGTTGACTAGATTCAAGTCTGCTGCCACGTATACTAAATGAAATATTGTAACAGATTCCTCCAACGGCATTAAGAGCCCTGCAAGGACAGACCGTCTTTCTGGGGAATGGATGATACCTTGTTGGAAACAATGTGTGTCCTCACTCCTCCGGAAGGGGGAAGGAATGTACAAGGTGGAGGCCAGTCAAGGAATAGGAAATTGGTTTGAAAAAATTGTTTCGAAAGACTCAAACAAATCCTTACAAGTTTTCTGCTAGAGCATTTTCAGCCATGCCTGCATGACACGAGCTGCCAGCCTTTCAGAATGGAGGCAGTTCTGTTGTAATGGTACTTGAATTACGTAACCATTACGGAACCTCACCTCAACCTCTCGATACCAGCAATATTCTACTGTGTTTCTGTAAAATAGTTAACATATTTCTGAGACAACATTCAGATTTGATTTCATTAATGTAGAGGTGCTTTGATACATCGATATGTTTATGTTGCAATGATATTATTCTTATGTGTATTCTTTATTTTGTCACTATGATCTTTGTCGTACTTGTAACTCTGATTTTTGGACGCGTAAGCGGTTATTGGGGAGTCATGTCTTGGTCGTCATGTTGAAAAGACGCAGATTGTAGTCAGTTTATAAAATGTGAACTTTAACAGTGAGGAAGATATTTTCAAGTATGTTTTATATTGTGATGTTTTGTGAGTTACGTGATACTGCAACAAAAGTAATAAAAGAGAAGTGTAACTTAAATTCTGAGTGCTGATTACTTTTTTACGTCACCATTGTGCTAACTTGCAAAAGTTTAATCTTCAAGAATGGTTTATGAAACACATCTATAAAACGTTTGAATATCACAGAATAACACCCAAGCCTCTTTGCATCCGAGCTTGAAATCATCACCACCTAGATTTTCGGCGATTGAGTTATGAGTTCACAACGAGACCAGCGTGGGAAACACGAAAAGATGAGTGCCTAGTTTATCCATTATTTCATGAAATGACTTTATTAACTGTGCTCTAATGACACCTGCCACATAATATAACTTTGATGTTGCCCGAAAATGCAATATTTAGCAGCGTGAGCAACACTACAAATCATAATTAATTTTTGACCTTTGTTGTGGTAGGGTTGTTAGACTGTCCACTTAAAGCTACTGACAAGAGACGCCTTGAACCATCTGCTGAAGTTGCCAGTGAATTCACGCCCTCGGCTTCGCCAATAGAGTGCTTGGGAGGCAGGTCACGCGTATAGACTCTGGAGAGTTCTGCGGAGCAGAACATAGTTGCTTCTCTCTCTTGTGATTCAGATCTCTAGTAGAATAGATGTCTTTCTTGGGAGACAGAGACGCTGTCTCTGGGCCCCACGACCGGCCACAAACAGATCTTGACATGAACCGCCTCCCCTTTCATTTTCCACTTCTTTTGGTTGTTCAGCCTCCTAGACTGGTAACTTCCTACCCTAGGTGCACCCCGTCTATTGCATAAACTGAAATATATTCTCTTTATCTGACCTAATTTCCTGTTATACCATTTAATGTCAACCGTGAACGCCCCACTGATAAGTCCTGACCGCTTGAACATTTGCATATTGTCATCAGAAGCAGATTGCAACAACCTTCCTCTCTCTGCATCTGTACAGGACTGTAGAAATAATACTGTAGTAGGAGCCTCACTCAATAAAACATTGACTACCAGTATGTTTTGACACAGCTATCGACCAAAGGAATATTTATGGTCCATTGAGAATGACTACACAGTCGAAACATATATAACAACTAAATAATTTCGTGAACACTGACTAAAATAAACTTTACAGTGAAAACTAATGTGCTCACTGATGCTTTCAGCCAGTAACGTGACAAATGAGAACAAAACAGAGATCTTCGTTTTCCAGTACTTTCAGTAATAAACTCTATAGTCACAGATCACGTGACATTCACAAGGAGAAGAGAGAGCAAAATTATTTTTAGATTCAGATTCGCTTGTTGCGTTATACAATTTCCAACACAAAAGAAGTATCCAATAAAAAAATCTCAGTGATGTGGGAATTACTCATGATTTACAACACTCAAAAAGCGATACAGACTTAAGAGAGAAACAATTAAAAGTTTCCTTCCATTCAGACTGCCCAGTCACATTAATGTGACCACCTGTCAAAAGTCTAACTAACCACCTTTTGCAGTGCGGACTGCGTGCAGAAAGAGAATCAATACTGACGTGGATGAGGAGCCACAGCGACTATAGTTCAATTCTTTTATCGTGGCGGTTCGCGCATGCCCGCCCAGACGCGGGATATTGCTGCGTTGCCAGTTGAACGCGCCAAGAGAAGCAGCGCCATAGTATAGTTCGCAAACTTACGTTTAGGGGGGAGCGCGCTGTTTACGAAGTAAAGCCACCACGGCCGCATTAACCCTTTCGCTGCTACAGAGACGTGCTCCCCGCATTCCGCGATGTGCGCGATTTTGTCATCACTGCACTGCTCGCCTGTGCAGACACATGGTGTTTCCGACTGCTATGACACACTTTATCATTCGATTTCACAAAAACTATTTGGCCCAAAAATTTGATTTTTACACATCTTCTTGACTGATACCTTCCCCCCATAAATGACTTAATTTTATTTCGAAGTTCAACGCAGTTATTGTGCAGCATTAGATGTAGTAAACCATTGCACGAAATTTTGAAGAGTTTGCAGAGGTAGAAGTCCATAGTGTACAGTTGCCACTAGAAATTTCAAAAAATTACATTCAAACGAATAATATTCATGAAGTAAGACACTTCGATATTGTTTTTAAATAAAGAAAATACTAACCCCTGAGTAAGGATTGAACACGGAACCTTTCACTTGGCAGCCATACACTTTAGCCATTACGCTAACAAATCTAATCATTCAATATGTCTCCCAGAGGACTTTAAAAAACACGCAAAATACCGACAAACACTGTTGGTATGACTATGGATTACTCACGCTTCGTCGAAGTACAATAGGAAATGAACAATTACCGCTGTTCTTTATTGCGAAAAAGCGGTTAGTGAGAATGATACAAACACCTTTCCTTGCTATCGCCTGAATTAGGAGGCTTATTGCTTTTTTAATTAATAGAATATGAAGCAATTGGTATGAAGAAGGCTTTTTCCAAACTTTCTATAAAAGAAAGTCTGCTATCAAGACACTGCTTTTGTTCAATTACTTTATTTATGACTGAACGTTTCTAAAACTGAAGACACTCGTCCGTGCTCTGCACTGCAGTCGAGCTCTGGCAACGTCATTCTCTGTTCATTGGCTGACTGTGTTTTGTGACGTCAGGTGCGCAGAACGAACCTAAACTCGGCCGCCTTCATAAATGACGCGCACTTTAGTTCTGTGGCCAGCTGCACTAGGTTTCTGGGTTGAGGATCTCTGGCTTGAACATCCCCGATCGAGGTGGCCCCACATATCCTTGATTGGGTATAAATCCGGGGAATTTGATGCCCAGGGGAGTATGGAAAACTCATCCTGGTGCTCTTTGAACCACGCACATACATTGCGACCTGTATCACATGTTGCATTGACCTACTGGTAGGTGCCACTGTGTGTAGGAAAATCAAACTGCATTTAGGTGCGGACGTGATCCCCAAGGATATATGCATATTTTTTTTGATCCATTGTGTCTTTCAGAACGTCGAGATTACCCAGGGAATGCCGCGAAAACATTTCCCAGATCATAAGGCTTCTCCGCTGACCTGGACCCTTTCGACGATTGTTGCAGGTTATTTCTTTTCAGCTTTTCACATCGTACACAGCCCAGCGGCCATCTGTCAGAGAGTATAGAACGTGGTTGATCTGAAAACGCCACCTGTCACCACACAGTGGACGCCCAGTTGCCATACTGGCGTGCAAATTCCAGCCTTTGTCGCCAATGAATAGCAGTTAGCATGGTTGCATCAACTATGCGCCTGCTGCAGAGGCTCATGTGCAGCAACGTTCGCTGAACAGTCGATGACAAGACACTGTTGGTAGCTTATTGGTGTATCTGGGCGGTCAGTTGCTCAACTGTTGCGCATCCATTCGCCCGTACAGCCGTCGTTTATCCCTGTCATCGGTAGCCCGTTGTGCACCACAATTGCCTCGGCGCAGGTTTATGATAGCGCCATTTTGGCATGCAATGTATGCCACACGCATCAAAAAAAGTTTTGCGTCACTTCGGTTCCGAGGGTTCCGCAAACTGCACAGAAAATTGGGATAGAGATAAAAATAAACATGATTCCGCCATTCTTATGCTCATGAAAACCACACATTGCATGTTGTACCACCATACAGCGAGATCTTCAGAAGTGGTGGTCTAGTTGCTGTACACACCGGTAGCTCTAACCCCCAGCAGCACGTCCTCTTGCATTGATGCATGCCTGTATTCGTCGTAGCATACTAACCACAAGTTCATCAGGGCACTGTTGGTCCAGATTGTCCCACTCCTCAACGATCATTCGGCTTAGATCACTCAGAGTGCTGGTGGGTCACGTCGCCAATAAACAGCCCTTTTCAATCCATTCCAGGCATGTTCGATAGGTTTCATGTCTGGAGAACATGCTGGCCACTCTAGTCGAGCGATGTCGTTATCCTGAAGGAGGTATTTCACAAGATGTGCACAACAGGGGAGCGAATTGTCGTTCATGAAGACGAATGCCTCGCCAATATGCTGCCGATATGGTTGCACTATCGGTCGGAAGATGGCGTTCACGTATCGCACAGCCGTTACGGCGCCTTCCATGACCACCAACGGCGTAAGTCGGCCCCACATAATGCCACCCCAAAACAGCAGGGAACCTCCACCTTGCTGCACTCGCTGGACAATTTGTCTAAGGCGTTCAGCCTGACTGGGTTGCCTCTAAACACGTCTCCGACGATTGTCTGTTTGAAGGCATATGCGACACTCATCGGTGAAGAGAACATGATGCCAATCCTGAGCGGTCCATTCTGCATGTTGTTGGGCCCATCTGTATCGTGCTGAGTGGTGTCGTGGTTGCAAAGATGGTCCTCGCTATGGACGTCGGGAGTGAAGTTCCGCATCATGCAGCCTAGTGCGCACAGTTTGAGTCGTAACACGACGTCCTGTGGCTGCACGAAAAACATTATTCAACGTGGCGGCGTTGCTGTCAGGGTTCCTACGAGTCATAATCCGTAGGCAGCGGTCATCCACTGCAGTAGTAGCCCTTGGGCGGCCTTAGCGAGACATGTCGACAGTTCCTGTCTGTATCTCCTCCATGTCCGAAAAACACTTCCCTAGTTGAGAGGCCTCCCCGGCACAAAGTAACAATGCGGACGCGATGGAACCTCGGTACTGACCGTCTAGGCATGGTTGAACTACAGACGACACGAGCTATGTACCTCCTTCCTGGTGGAATGACTGGAACTGATAGGCTACCGGACCCCCTCCGTCTAATAGGCGCTGCTCATGCGTGGTTGTTTACGTCTTTGGGCGGGCTTAGTGACATCTCTGAACAGTCAAAGGGACTGTGTCTGTGATACAATATCCGTAGTCAACTTCTATCTTCAGGATTTCTGGGAACTGGGGTGATGAGAAACTTGTTTTCATGTGAGTATAGCCACGGCGGCACGCGAACAGTTTACAGACTTAGCATCCACACTTGTTGGCCCGGAAGCCAATGATCTTCCTTACTTGAACATCAGATAAATCGCTTCGTTTCCGCATGACGACAACGACCGCACTGTTTTTTACAGCCCCCTACATGCTTTATATAGCCTGCTCTGCTAGTGGTGCCACCTGCCGTCTGTGAGTAGTTATTGCACGTTGATGTCGAACATAGGCGGTGATCTGACTGGACCTTGGGCATGTGGTTAACACACATTTCAAATAGAAATAAATGAAAAACAAACTTTGAGGTGTAGTGTTAAACTTTCGTAGTTTTTTTGTTCCTGTACGTGGCGTTACACGCCGAGCACACAACAGAAAACATGTTATATTATTCAGCAACAAGCTCTAACAGAAACGATATCGATTTCCAAGCAGCTACAGAATAACTGAACTACATGAAATAGGAGGATAACAGCACGAGAGGCTTTCCAGGGGCGGTTATTAATGTAGACGAAATCTCTAGATATATTTGTTTGCAGCGTAATGCCGCAAAGACGCCTTTTTCACTCTTTTACAGGGCTGAACCCTAGGACATGTTCTCAGTAGCGCTGTATGTTCTACACTATCTGATGAAAATTATCTGGACACCCATTTGTAATGCGTTGTTGATCACTAGATGTCACGAGAGTCAGACCCATCAGTATAAAAGGAGCCAGCATGTTATGTGTTGTCTTTAAAAGCAGTAACAGGAGAATGGTCGGTCACGAGAGCTCAGTGACTTAGAAGGTGGGCTAGTAATTAGATGCCACGTGAGTAACAGATCCTTCAGGGACATTCCACTCCTTCTAAAGATGCCTAAGTCGCCATTTGGAGAAGTGACTGCGAAGTGGACACGCGAAGGAACAACCACAGCTAAACCAAAACAAGGTAGACGTCTTCTACTAAAGGACAGGTACCTTCGAGCATTGCGAAGGATGGTTGTAAAAAGACCACCTGAAACAGTGGAAGGAAACAAATTCCAAAGTGCTGGCAGCAATCCAGGTAACACAATGACTCTGTTTAGGTGATGCCATGGGGCACAATGGTCAAGCAGCTCGTCGTAAGCCACACATATCTGTAGTCAATGTTAAACGAAGCGACACTCGTCGTGGTGTAAAAAGCGCAGCCACTGGAAACGAGTGATTCGGAGTGACGGATCACGCTATACCCTATGGCTATCTGACGGAAGGGTATGGGTTTGTCGAATGCTTGGTCAACATTATGTGCCATCATTTATAGTGCCAACAGTGAAGTATGGGGGATTTGATGTTACGATATGGCTGTATTTCTTGTGGTTGGGGTGTAGTATGAGCATATTGTGTACTGCGTACAACAGAGGAACAGTTCGGAGACGTTGACTGTTCGCATCACTATGACACATTCCTGAAATGAAATGAATGGATGAGAGCCTCGACCTGAACCTAATGGAACACCTTTGGGATAGAATGTCAACTTTGCTCCAGACTCTTCTCCGGTTTCGGCTCTTGAGAAAGAATGAACTGTCATTTCTCCACATTCATATAACTCACTGAAAGTGTCTCAAACACCGTTCAGGCTGTCACAAAGGCACAGGGTGGACACACCTTATATTAATGCCCAGTATCAATGTCCAATAATGGGAGTCTGGATACTTTTCGATGACAAAATAATTTGATACTGAGTGCAAGTCCGAATAGAGTAAGGATGGAAAGGGCACACGACCATGGCGGCGTTATTTTCCAAGTAACCATCCACGAGTTCAGCTTAACCAAGGAAACCTAGGAAAACCTATACACTTCCGGACGAGAAATTGATGCCGACTCCTGTAGAGCGAGAGTCGAGTGCCTGAAATACTGCCTCAGTCGGTAGCAACATCGAGATTGGATCATATAAAAGTGGTGAGTGGAGCGCCTCTCAGATGAAGTCTGCTTCATGTGAAACAAGGAATAGGACGAGAGGGAAGACAGGAGCCAAGTGGCTTGGACAGAGGAAGGATTACTCGGATTTAGGGACGGAAAACAATCTGGAGAAATACATTTACATGACTATTCTGTAATTCACAATTACGTCTTGATAAACGAAGGATAGCGACATCTGTTAAATGATTCTTTATTTAAACGATCGGTTTTGCAGCAAAGTCGCATCCTCAGGTTTGCACCTGAGTAGAAAAATGGGAGGGGGGGGGATAAAATAAACAGTTAAGTTAAAAAGAGTCCCTTGCCATCTTGGGATAGTCGATTCCATAGTTCTGCAGATTTTATTACTTGACTACCGTTTATTCGGCGGACGTTTTATTTTCATTTGACTGAGAATGTGGGTCGTCAATTTAAACCTGGCCTACATTTTATATGAATAGGCTGAGTTCTCTCATCAGTTATTTATTACATCCTGTTTTAAGTTGGAGTGTAGAGAATATTGCTTACTTTGTCCCTCAAGATTTCGTATTCAGGTGTAAATCTGAGGACGCCGCCAAAAGCTGCAGGGGTGGTTGCTTCATTAAGGGATCATTTAACAGCTTTCGTGTTTCTTAATTTACCAAGATGTATTTCCGCACCTATAGCTGCCTGGGATACAAAGTTTTGTGCAATCACTGTTATTTTCCTGATAGAGGGTTTGTATAAGTATACCAATTTTCCAGAGAACAGTGACAGGGGATGCAGGAAAAAGTTAGAGACAGCTTTACTGTATGATTAAATGATGATGGCGTCCTCTTGGGTAAAATGTTCCGGAGGTAAAATAGTCCCCCATTCGGATTTCCGGGCGGGGACTACTCAAGAGGACGTCGTTATCAGGAGAAAGAAAACTGGCGTTCTACGGATCGGAGCGTGGAATGTCAGATCCCTTAATCGGGCAGGTAGGTTAGAAAATTTAAAAAGGGAAATGGATAGGTTAAAGTTAGATATAGTGGGAATTAGTGAAGTTCGGTGGCAGGAGGAACAAGACTTTTGGTCAGGTGATTACAGGGTTATAAATACAAAATCAAATAGGGGTAATGCAGGAGTAGGTTTAATAATGAATAAAAAAATAGGAGTGCTGGTTAGCTACTACAAACACCATAGTGAACGCATTATTGTGGCCAAGATAGACACAAAGCCCATACCTACTACAGTAGTACAAGTTTATATGCCAACTAGCTCTGCAGATGATGAAGAAATTGATGAAATGTATGACGAGATAAAAGAAATTATTCAGGTAGTGAAGGGAGACGAAAATTTAATAGTCATGGGTGACTGGAATTCGTCAGTAGGAAAAGGGAGAGAAGGAAACATAGTAGGTGAATATGGATTGGGGGGAAGAAATGAAAGAGGAAGCCGCCTTGTAGAATTTTGCACAGAGCATAACTTAATCATAGCTAACACTTGGTTCAAGAATTATAAAAGAAGGTTGTATACCTGGAAGAATCCTGGAGATACTAAAAGGTATCAGATAGATTATATAATGGTAAGAGAGAGATTTAGGAACCAGGTTTTAAATTGTAAGACATTTCCAGGGGCAGATGTGGATTCTGACCACAATCTATTGGTTATGAACTGCAGATTGAAACTGAAGAAACCGCAAAAAGGTGGGAATTTAAGGAGATGGGACCTGGATAAACTGAAAGAACCAGAGGTTGTAGAGAGTTTCAGGGAGATCATAAGGGAACAATTGACAGGAATGGGGGAAAGAAATACAGTAGAAGGAGAATGGGTAGCTCTGAGGGATGAAGTAGTGAAGGCAGCAGAGGATCAAGTAGGTAAAAAGACGAGGGCTAATAGAAATCCTTGGGTAACGGAAGAAATATTGAATTTAACTGATGAAAGGAGAAAATATAAAAATGCAGTAAATGAAGCAGGCAAAAAGGAATACAAACGTCTCAAAAATGAGATCGACAGGAAGTGCAAAATGGCTAAGCAGGGATGGCTAGAGGACAAATGTAAGGATGTAGAGGGTTGTCTCACTAGGGGTAAGATAGATGTTGCCTACAGGAAAATTAAAGAGACCTTTGGAGAGAAGAGAACCACTTGTATGAATATCAAGAGCTCAGATGGCAACCCAGTTCTAAGCAAAGAAGGGAAGGCAGAAAAGTGAAAGGAGTATATAGAGGGTTTATACAAGGGCGATGTACTTGAGGACAATATTATGGAAATGGAAGAGGATGTAGATGGAGATGAAATGGGAGATAAGATACTGCGTGAAGAGTTTGACAGAGCACTGAAAGACCTGAGTCGAAACAAGGCCCCGGGAGTAGACAACATTCCATTAGAACTACTGACAGCTTTGGGAGAGCCAGTCCTGACAAAACTCTACCATCTGGTGAGCAAGATGCATGAGACAGGCGAAATACCCACAGACTTCAAGAAGAATATAATAATTCCAATCCCAAAGAAAGCAGGTGTTGACAGATGTGAAAATTACCGAACTATCAGTTTAATAAGTCACAGCTGCAAAATACTAACGCGAATTCTTTACAGACGAATGGAAAAACTGGTAGAAGCGGACCTCGGGGAAGATCAGTTTGGATTCCGTAGAAATGTTGGAACACGTGAGGCAATACTAACCTTACGACTTATCTTAGAAGAAAGACTAAGAAAAGGCAAACCTACGTTTCTAGCATTTGTAGACTTAGAGAAAGCTTTTGACAACGTTAACTGGAATACTCTCTTTCAAATTCTGAAGTTGACAGGGGTAAAATACAGGGAGCGAAAGGCTATTTACAATTTGTACAGAAACCAGATGACAGTTATAAGAGTCAAGGGGCATGAAAGGGAAGCAGTGGTTGGGAAAGGAGTGAGACAGGGTTGTAGTCTCTCCCCGATGTTATTTAATCTGTATATTGAGCAAGCAGTAAAGGAAACAAAAGAAAAATTCGGAGTAGGTATTAAAATTCATGGAGAAGAAGTAAAAACTTTGAGGTTCGCCGATGACATTGTAATTCTGTCAGAGACAGCTATGGACTTGGAAGAGCAGTTGAACGGAATGGACAGTGTCTTGAAAGGAGGATATAAGATGAACATCAACAAAAGCAAAACGAGGATAATGGAATGTAGTCAAATTAAATCGGGTGATGCTGAGGGGATTAGATTAGGAAATGAGACACTTAAAGTAGTAAAGGAGTTTTGCTATTTAGGGAGTAAAATAACTGATGATGGTCGAAGTAGAGAGGATATAAAATGTAGACTGGCAATGGCAAGGAAATCGTTTCTGAAGAAGAGAAATTTGTTAACATCGAGTATAGATTTAAGTGTCAGGAAGTCGTTTCTGAAAGTATTTGTATGGAGTGTAGCCATGTATGGAAGTGAAACATGGACGATAACCAGTTTGGACAAGAAGAGAATGGAAGCTTTCGAAATGTGGTGCTACAGAAGAATGCTGTAGATAAGGTGGGTAGATTATGTAACTAATGGGGAGGTATTGAATAGGATTGGGGAGAAGAGAAGTTTGTGGCACAACTTGACTAGAAGAAGGGATCTGTTGGTAGGACATGTTTTGAGGCATCAAGGGATCACAAATTTGCCGGCCGCTGGTGGCCGAGCGGTTCTGGCGCTACAGTCTGGAACCGCGCGACCGCTACGGTCGCAGGTTCGAATCCTGCCTCGGGCATGGATGTGTGTGTTGTCCTTAGGTTAGTTAGGTTTAAGTAGTTCTAAGTTCTAGGGGACTTATGACCTTAGCAGTTGAGTCCCATAGTGCTCAGAGCCATTTGAACCATTTGATCACAAATTTAGCAATGGAGGGCAGCGTGGAAGGTAAAAATCGTAGAGGGAGACCAAGAGATGAATACACTAAGCAGATTCAGATGGATGTAGGTTGCAGTAGGTACTGGGAGATGAAGAAGCTTGCACAGGATAGAGTAGCATGGAGAGCTGCATCAAACCAGTCTTAGGACTGAAGACCACAACAAAAACAACATACAGAAGCTGTCGGAGCAGGAACGGGGCACAAGAAGGGAAAGGGTGAAGAGATTCTGGGAAGAGAAGACGAAAACGAAACCAATGAAGGCGCTACCCTCGTCCAACAGAGGTCGTAACGACAGAAGGTAAAAAACGCTTTTTCAGCTTACAGAATAGCGCTCGTCCAAACTCATCTGGAGGGAAAGTTTGAGGGCTACCTATGTTTCCTTGTTTTGGCAGAGAAAATGGGACTGACGACTCTTAGCGCCCATTTTCTCTGGTGTTTCGGCAGTTATCTGCCATTTCGTCTCTACAGCATGTAGCTTCATTCAATCCAAACAAATACTTCTCCTCACGTCTTTCACGCGACATCCGCTGTCTACGAAGAACGTCGATTTGTTTCACATGAAAAACGAAATTATTTTTAAAGTGGACATGTATGTGCCTATTCTAGGCATTGGTCCCAGATTTGTCTAGTATGATATTCGGTTTAGCGATATTTATTAATATACAATGATCAGCCGGAGCTTTGGGACCACCGACGTACTACGAATAAACTCGTCCAGGAGATAGCAGCGTCACCTGGCGAGGACTGACTGCTAATCACACACACGTACAGTGCATGTAGTATCAGTGAGAGTGCTGCCCGTGTGTAGGGTGGGGAAGGTGCACATTTTGTCTGAGTTTGACCGAGGGCAAATTGTGGTGGTTCGGAGGCTCGGCACGAGCATTTCATAAACTACACGATTTGTCGGGTGTTCGCGGATTCCTGTGGCGAGTGAGTCCAACACGTGGTGAAACCAAGATAAAACCACGCCAGACGTCGTGGGGTTGGGTGGCCACCTCTCATTAGAGATGTCGGACATCGTAGACTGGGCAGAGTGGTAATACGGACAGGCAGCGAACTATGGCGGAAATAACATGAGATGAGCACAGAACAAGTGTGTCTGAACTCACAGTGCACCGAACATTTCTAACGAAGGGCGTCCGCAGCCAACGACCCATGTGTGTGCCAATGTTGACACCACGACGTCAGCAACTGCGATTAAAATGAACACATGACCATCGGCACTGGACGTTGGCGCAGTGGCAGAGCGCTGCCCGGTCTGATGAATCCCGATAACTCCTTCATACTGCCGATGGGAGGGCGCGAATCCGTCACCTTGCAGGGCAACAGGTGCTTCACACTTGTACTGCGGGATGGAGACAGGCTGGCGGCGTCTCCATTATGCTCTGGGAAACATTCACATGGGCATCGATGGGTCCAGTGGAGCTCGTGCAAGACACCATGACGGCCAGGGAATGTCGTAAACTGATTGCAGACCTCGTACACCCCTTCGCGACGATCGTGTTTCCCGACGGTAGTGGCATTTTTCGACAAAATAATGCGTCATGTCACAACGCAAGGAGTGTGATGGAGTGGCGAGTTGCAATTGACGTATTGCCCCCCCCCCCCCCCCCCCAACTCGCCAGACCTGAATCCGATCGTACAAAGCTGGGATGTGACTGAACGTGGCGTCAGAACTCATCCCTCCCCCCTTCCCCGGAATTTACAGGAATTAGGTGACTTCTGTGTGCAGATGTAGTGCTAACTCTCTCCATCGACCTACCAAGGTCTCATTGCTTCCATATTACCACATTACCACGTGTCGCTGCTGTTATCCGCGCCAAAATTGGACGTACCGGATATTAGGTAGGTGGTCATAATGTTCTGGCTGATCAGTGTATGAATTAATATGAACAGTGAAATACGAGGAACTTGCCCCGTCTCACATGCCGCCATTCCCTGCACTGACTGTTACCGCGATGCAGCTGCGCTGCTCTGCCGCTGCTGGAGTACGGGTTATTCGGGATATGCAATTCAGAGGGTCTCGCAAATTGCCTATTTTGTTTGCATGAAAATCACATTTATGATATGTTTATGGAACCGTCTTGATATAAGGACTAAAAATGCAAAAATGTCAAAATAGAAACTGAACAGAAATTTATCATGAGATTTGATTTGATTCATAGGTTACAAATGTGGACTTGGGTAATATTTTGTAACTTATTGATGCTTTTGTATCGGCGTTTTAAGAATTTAAATATCGTCTTTTGGATGACACGAATACCAATACCGAGGTATTTCGACCCTGTAAACCGACTGTGATACTTCAGTTGCTTTACAACGCTTTTGAAAATGTCGGAAAGTACGTTAAGCAATGCTGGCATATAAGGGTTGGCGGGATTAGTGCAGGGAAGGTATATTCCACATAACCTATTATGTCGCTGCGAATAACTGAAGGTTCTGATTTCCAATGTATGTTTTTAACAGTGGGCATATTTTATAAATGGGTTGCCAAATAAAAACACCTGAACCACGCGAAAAAAAAACAGAAAAAAAGAGGAAAAAAGATCGAAATGGAAAGAGATGGATAATTTCAAGTAGTTTTCTGTAGCAATCAGAAGTGTCCGCTATATTACATAAAAAGCTACTTTCATTAGACGAAAATTAAGGTTATAGTGAAGAAAGTGTCTTCCTTCTGAAGCAATCGATTAATTATAGTGCGAGAGCTCCCTTCGATCATTGATTTTAAACAAGAGCGCAGAAATCGATAGAATTTTGCGTTTTTGCTAGTGAAATAGTCAGAACATATTGAAAAGAGTCCAGTTTGTAGTGACAGGAACGCTCGGAGGTACAGGGATGAGTGACTCCAATTATATATGCAACTGATCCAGATTTCCTCTTTGCAGATCTTAATTTCGAAATTTGTGGTATGTTCCTATGCGACCAAACTGCTTAGGTCACCGATCCCTAGGCATACTCACTACTTCATCTAACTTCAACTAACTGACGTTAAGGACGACACACACGCCCATGGCCGAGGGAGGACTCGAACCTCCGACGGGGGGAGCCGCGCGAACCGCGGCAAGATGCCCAGACCGCGCGGCGCAGATCTTAATGCCGGTTCGTGTCGATGTCCTCCTGATGAATGAATTTCTCTTGTGAGAGTGATGTGCACTACATAGTGCTAACTCCCCGAATCTGAATATAATAGATCATGTCTTTGGAGTAAGGCGGGAGACAAATTTTCTGCAACAGGCACCACCAAGGACTTGCTCATACTCTCACTGCCGCTCTTAATAGTGAATTGGGGTACTTAAACAGAAAGCTTGCTAGATCCTTGCCCAGACAAGGGTAGCTGTATTTGTGGAAGAGGGTTACTTGTTTTGTTACTCTGCTTTTTCAAACAGAATTTCACACTTCCACAACTTTTAGAATTACATGTTTTTGTACCTTGTTATATTCTAAAGGTATTACGGTTTTCTTTTGCCCTGTTTCCAAACACATCTCATGTAATGTTCAGCAAATATGCCTTGGTTATTTCAGTTAATGATTAACTTTTGTTTACTACTGTAGTACGAGGTGCATTCAAGTTCTGAGGCCTCTGATTTTTTTTCTACGAGAGCGGTTCAGAAAGTAACCTCCGATTGGTCACAGTGCGGGTTGTGGGGGGAGTAGCGACGCCATCTGTGCGTTCACGCACTCAACAGGTCAGACGGCATCAAGCCGTGGTCGAGTGAACGTCGTACCTGCGCTAGTTTAGTTTTTGTGGCAGTTTGAAATGTGTGCTGCAATAGAAAACCCCGCCAAATGTGAAGTGCGTGCTGTCATAAGGTTTTTTACAGCCAAAGGATATTCTGCAGCAGCTATTCATCGTGAGCTTTGTGCCGTGTACGGACCAAGAGTTATGAGTGAAGGAGTTGTCCGTGAATGGGTACGTTTATTTAAAAGTGGACGAGAAAACGTTCATGATGAAGAGAGGAGTGGTAGACCATCATTGGTGACTGACGAACTCGTTCAGACAGTTGATGCAAAAGTTCGTGAAAATCGACGTTTCTCAATGTCGGAGTTGTCTACTGGTTTTCCACAGATTTCTAAGACTCTCTTGTACGAGATAGTGACAGCAAGATTGGGTTACCGTAAGTTCTGTGCACGATGGGTGCCCAAAATCCTTACCGACCACCACAAAACTCAAAGAATGGCCTCTGCATTAGACTTTCTGTCACGTTATGAGGACGAAGGAGAACCATTGTTAAACAGAATCGTGACCGGTGACGAAACCTGGATTAAGTACGTGAACCCTGAGACAAAAGAACAATCAAAGATGTGGGCACATTCAAATTCGCCTACCAAACCAAGAAAAGCCTCGCAAGATTTTTCTGCCAGAAAACTGATGGCAACGGTGTTTTGGGATGCCAAAGGGGTGTTGTTGGTTGAATTCATGGAACGTGGTACGACCATTAATCAAGACGTGTACTGTGAAACAATAAAAAAGTTACGACGGGCTATACAGAACAAACGCCGTGGTATGCTGACTTCCGGTATCGTTTTTTTGCACGATAACGCCCGTCCTCACTCTGCTCGCAGAACAACGGCCCTTCTTGAGTCCTTCAAGTGGGACGTTACCAACCATCCACCTTACAGCCCAGACCTGGCGCCAAGTGATTATCACCTCTTCATGCATTTGAAGAAATGGCTCGGGTCACAGCGGTTTGATGACGACGAAGAGCTCAAAGATGCGGTCACAGGCTGGCTCCAGGCACAAGCGGGTGATTTTTATGCAGAAGGAATTTCAAAGCTTGTGAAGAGATACGATAAGTGCCTCAATCGCTATGGAGACTATGTAGAAAAATAGTGCAAAGATGTAGTTGTAAGATGTATATATTAAAATATTTTTATTTAACTTGGTGTATTTTTTTAAATCAACCGGAGGTTACTTTCTGAACGGCCCTCGTAATTAACTACTCACCCGAAATCGATGAAACTGGCGTTACTTCTCGACGTAATCGCCCTGCAGACGTACACATTTTTCACAACGCTGACGCCATGATTCCATGGCAGCGGTGAAGGCTTCTTTAGGAGTCTGTTTTGACCACTGGAAAATCGCTGAGGCAATAGCAGCACGGCTGGTGAATGTGCGGCCACGGAGAGTGTCTTTCATTGTTGGAAAAAGCCAAAAGTCACTAGGAGCCAGGTCAGGTGAGTAGGGAGCATGAGGAATCACTTCAAAGTTGTTATCACGAAGAAACTGTTGCGTAACGTTAGCTCGATGTGCGGGTGCGTTGTCTTGGTGAAACAGCACACGCGCAGCCCTTCCCGGACGTTTTTGTTGCAGTTCAGGAAGGAATTTGTTCTTCAAAACATTTTCGTAGGATGCACCTGTTACCGTAGTGCCCTTTGGAACGCAGTGGGTAAGGATTACGCCCTCGCTGTCCCAGAACATGGACACCATCATTTTTTCAGCACTGGCGGTTACCCGAAATTTGTTTGGTGGCGGTGAATCTGTGTGCTTCCATTGAGCTGACTGGCGCTTTGTTTCTGGATTGAAAAATGGCATCCACGTCCCATCCACTGTCACAACCGACGAAAAGAAAGTCCCATTCATGCTGTCGTTGTGCGTCAACATTGCTTGGCAACATGCCACACAGGCAGCCGTGTGGTCGTCCGTCAGCATTCGTGGCACCCACCTGGATGACAATTGTCACATTTTCAGGTCGTCATGCAGGATTGTGTGCACAGAACCCACAGAAATGCCAACTCTGGAGGCGATCTGTTCAACAGTCATTCGGCGATCCCCCAAAACAATTATCTCCACTTTCTCGATCATGTCGTCAGACCGGCTTGTGTGAGCCCGAAGTTGTTTCGGTTTGTTGTCACACGATGTTCTGCCTTCATTAAACTGTCGCACCTACGAACGCACTTTCGACACATCCATAACTCCATCACCACATGTCTCCTTCAACTGTCGATGAATTTCAATTGGTTTCACACCACGCAAATTCAGAAAACGAATGATTACACGCTGTTCAAGTAAGGAAAACGTCACCATTATAAGTATTTAAAACAGTTCTCATTCTCGCCGCTGGCGGTAAAATTCCATCTGCCGTACGGTGCTGCCATCTCTGGGACGTATTGACAATGAACGCGGCCGCATTTTAAAACAATGCACATGTTTCTATCTCTTTCCAGTCCAGAGAAAAAAAATCGGAGGTCTTAGAACTTGAATGCACCTCGTAGACTGTCAGCCTTTACAGAAATGCGACCATGTCAATAAATAAGTAGCAAACGCCAGAATATCGCATATCGTTTTAAATTTCGTGCCTATATGTATTTAGAAAGTGGTATCTCATGTAGCGTGGAAGGTATCCGATACACAGTATTCCGAGGCCAATGGTTAATGATTTCCTGTCAGACCAAGATAGCAGGTGTGCTATGAGTGTGTACCCGACCAGATAAACGTGATTTTTGTGAGTACTTACAGAGCACGTCCATAGTGAAATTCATCCTGTGTGTGGTTAGAACTATACTTCTGGAAATTTGTGTTCAGCTGCATACAGGAATTCAGCAAGGACAAAGAAAAGTCACAGACAAGTAGCGTCCTAGCTCCCTGTTTATCCAGTGATGTTTCATTGTTTCTCGGTCTAGGGGTATTTCGCTACCCAAGGGACATGTCGGTTTTGTGGGTTGCAGCAATTTATATCCCGAGAGGTCACTCGTCAGATGGGAACGCTGCCACAAGAATTCTATGCTGCAGGCTTTTAACATCTTTTCGAACCATGGGATAAGGGCTTAAGTTTATAAGGGGAGTATGTTGTATAGAAAAATCAATTTCAGGTTGGTAAACGCGGCTGTGATGCCTCTATTCCAGTTTGCGATTTATTTATTGACTCACGGTCGTATATTTAAGAATCTCACTGTGTTGCGTCACTGTCAGACAGTCTGCTGTGAATGTTAAAATGTAGGCTCTACCACATTGACATTACAGAAGAAAAGAAAGTTACTTCTGGCCACATTTTAACACTGAGCTTAACAACCACCAAGTCGTATCCATTATGAATAAAATCAAGGCTGTTGTGAATCAAGAATTGAATCCCTGTGCTAGATTATTTACCTTCCTGACTTGCACCTATAAAACTTATGATTGCATCATCGGTAGAGAAAATAGATTTACGGATATCAATTAAAGTTAATGGGAAATTATTTATACGTCTTAGCAGAAGAGTTGGTCCGAGTATGGAATCCTGAGGGACGAATACCCACGGCATACCTCCAAACACACTCCAAGTACAAGCAGACAATGCCAGAGCCGGAAAATGGCTCGGATACTATTACGGTAGTGCGTCAAGCGGGTACTGGCGAGCCGCTCTGTGCTATTGTGCGGTTGAACACTGCCGGACAACGGGCGCCGATGTGGCCGCAGCTGGTCCGTGGTCGCATCCCGAGCAGCCACGAATTTACCGGCTGCGGTTTCAGAATGTGCGGCCCGGCATGGTACGAACGGTCTATGTGCTACGAGACGGGAAGCCGTGCAGATTACGGCGTTGCACAAAATTTCTTTCTCTGTTACTAAAAATAGTGTCTCCACCAACACTGCTAGCAATGAAAACGAATTTGAGACCACATAGCAACCGGTCACTACCGGACGCTGCAATAGTAATGACGACTAATTCATAGTGACAGTGTAGGACGTGTATTAAGACATCAGGGATTAACTTCCGTTGTACTTGAGAGAACAGCAGGGTATAAAAATTTTGAAACAAGGTAGAGAGGGAATACGGGAGGCAGTTAAACGGTTTTAATTAGCTTCTCGAAAAAATAAAGGAAATTAATTTTTGTTCGTTTGCAGGCACATGTGTGCAGTGTTGCCATATACAGATATCCCCGTGCCACAGTACTACAAAACGCCTCTAGAGAAGAGAAGAAAAAGGTAGAGGATGCCAAAGACTCTTGATAAAGCGGAATATCGAGAGGTAATTCGTTTTCGACAGCAGGGAAATGTTTCAACCGTGTCAGGCCACTCAAATTGAGTTACTTAGCTGACTGTTTTGGCACGAAACAGCTGCAACACTTCCACTGGTGCCGAAAACAAATTAGCGCATGATATTAAGCTTTTTCAGCAGGCTACGCCATTTTGTTTTGGCTCTTCTAGCAGCGTGACATGGCGTTGTGGCGTGACTGCACACGTGTTTCTGCAAACAAACAAAAATTACGTAACTTTATTTTTTCTACGTGATAATAAAAACTTTGTCAATAAAGAATTGAGGACGCTGAGTGGTACTATTATCAATACTCTGAGATGCACTTCACGGTGTTTTGGCATAGTACGAATGTACATGAAGAGATTTTCGCAGAATAGCAAATCGCGGTGGCCAAGAAAAAGAAAAACATTATCACAGACTGTAGGCATGCTAATATGCAGAGTATAAGAATTTACTCAAAGAATTCTTTCCGTTCAATGGTCATAAATATTGTTCGAAGTGCAAATTAATTACAAATGGCTCTGAGCACTATGGGACTTAACATTTGAGGTCATCAGTCCCCTAGAACTTAGAAATACACTCCTGGAAATGGAAAAAATTTGAGGTCATCAGTCCCCTAGAACTTAGAAATACACTCCTGGAAATGGAAAAAAGAACACATTGACACCGGTGTGTCAGACCCACCATACTTGCTCCGGACACTGCGAGAGGGCTGTACAAGCAATGATCACACGCACGGCACAGCGGACACACCAGGAACCGCGGTGTTGGCCGTCGAATGGCGCTAGCTGCGCAGCATTTGTGCACCGCCGCCGTCAGTGTCAGCCAGTTTGCCGTGGCATACGGAGCTCCATCGCAGTCTTTAACACTGGTAGCATGCCGCGACAGCGTGGACGTGAACCGTATGTGCAGTTGACGGACTTTGAGCGAGGGCGTATGGTGGGCATGCGGGAGGCCGGGTGGACGTACCGCCGAATTGCTCAACACGTGGGGCGTGAGGTCTCCACAGTACATCGATGTTGTCGCCAGTGGTCGGCGGAAGGTGCACGTGCCCGTCGACCTGGGACCGGACCGCAGCGACGCACGGATGCACGCCAAGACCGTAGGATCCTACGCAGTGCCGTAGGGGACCGCACCGCCACTTCCCAGCAAATTAGGGACACTGTTGCTCCTGGGGTATCGGCGAGGACCATTCGCAACCGTCTCCATGAAGCTGGGCTACGGTCCCGCACACCGTTAGGCCGTCTTCCGCTCACGCCCCAACATCGTGCAGCCCGCCTCCAGTGGTGTGGCGACAGGCGTGAATGGAGGGACGAATGGAGACGTGTCGTCTTCAGCGATGAGAGTCGCTTCTGCCTTGGTGCCAATGATGGTCGTATGCGTGTTTGGCGCCGTGCAGGTGAGCGCCACAATCAGGACTGCATACGACCGAGGCACACAGGGCCAACACCCGGCATCATGGTGTGGGGAGCGATCTCCTACACTGGCCGTACACCACTGGTGATCGTCGAGGGGACACTGAATAGTGCACGGTACATCCAAACCGTCATCGAACCCATCGTTCTACCATTCCTAGACCGGCAAGGGAACTTGCTGTTCCAACAGGACAATGCACGTCCGCATGTATCCCGTGCCACCCAACGTGCTCTAGAAGGTGTAAGTCAACTACCCTGGCCAGCAAGATCTCCGGATCTGTCCCCCATTGAGCATGTTTGGGACTGGATGAAGCGTCGTCTCACGCGGTCTGCACGTCCAGCACGAACGCTGGTCCAGCTGAGGCGCCAGGTGGAAATGGCATGGCAAGCCGTTCCACAGGACTACATCCAGCATCTCTACGATCGTCTCCATGGGAGAATAGCAGCCTGCATTGCTGCGAAAGGTGGATATACACTGTACTAGTGCCGACATTGTGCATGCTCTGTTGCCTGTGTCTATGTGCCTGTGGTTCTGTCAGTGTGATCATGTGATGTATCTGACCCCGGGAATGTGTCAATAAAGTTTCCCCTTCCTGGGACAATGAATTCACGGTGTTCTTATTTCAATTTCCAGGAGTGTACTTAAACCTAGCTAACTTAAGGACATCACACACATCCATGCCCGAGGCAGGATTCGAACCTGCGACCGTAGCGGTCGCGCGGTTCCAGACTGAAGCGCTTAGAAACGCTCGGCCACATCGGCCGGCAAGTAATTACATGTAGCTACTGTTTTGTGGAGAGAACAGTCCTGTATTTATTTATTTTTTATACTGAATTACGTTACATTAATTCTAAACACTAACCAGATAAATTATATGTTCCAGAGACATCTTAAGTCTTAACTTTACCTATAATAATGAATACGAGCCAAAGCAATGAACTGAAATTTGCAGCCGGGCGCTCTGGCGAGCGGTTCTAGGCGCTTCAGTCCGGAACCGCGCTGCTGCTACGGTCGCAGGTTCGACTCCTGCCTCGAGCATGGATGTGTGTGATGTCCTTAGGCTAGTTAGGTTCAAGTAGTTCTAAGTCTAGGGGACTGATGACCTCAGATGTTAAGTCCCATAGTGCTCACAGCCATTTAAACCACTTTGAAATTTGTATCAAGACCAGGATTCGAACCTAGGTCTCCACCCTCTAGCAGATGTGCTAAGGTGCTATTCTAATGTTTGAAAGCCTCTACAATGCTGATACGAGTTAAGAAAGGGAACATCAAGACGGTATGAGGTGTGAATTGAAGTTTGTATTAGGGAGCTGAACGTCCTAGGGTAATCCGTGCAATTGTGTTAGCCGCAGTGCCATAGTGGCGCAGTGGTTCATACAGCTACCTACTGAGCAGGAGACCTGTGTTCAAAAGCCGGTTTTGGTGCATATTTTAATTTATTACTTCAGCCTGCATTCATTATCTTACTTAACAATTAATCACAGCAAACTTCTCATATAAACGTATTTGATGATATTTGGGGTTGCCTTCGGAAATCTCTCAAAACCACGCTTTATATCCTTTGGCACTGCAGTCTTCCATGATGTACTGGACTGTCTGCTTCCATGCGCCACACTCGCATCCTGGTGAAGACAGTGTTCCCGATTTAAAAAGTGAATCTATACGCCTTCCGTGTCCCTTTATGTCGGCTGAGAATTGACAATATCTTGAGGGTGTGATCAAACCCAGACACTGTCTGAGTAATAGACTTTTTGGAACCATTCTATTATCTAGGAATTGGCGATGTTAACCTCAGTGGGACTGCAAGTGCAAGAGGAGGATTTCTTGGACAAAGTCTGCTGATTCTGGGATCAGAATGTCAGAGTGCTCCGGTATCCCAGGGTTTGCTGGTATCCTGTCGTATTCCATGATCAAGGCTTCTTCTCCTTGCAGATTTGGGGGTAGCACGTGACTCAGGACGGGCAGATAGATGGTGGGAGTAAAATTAACTGTTCCCTAGAATATACACATAGTGTTATTAAGTTGGGCATAAATATTGTTTACACGAGCGCTGTTCAACCGTGCCAGAACTCCATCTTAGAGTATACCAAACTCAGTGAAAAAGTCCGCAGAGTTGTCGCTGATGATCCTCATGTGGCCGGCCGCGGTGGTCTAGCGGTTCTGGCGCTGCAGTCCGGAACCGCGGGACTGCTGCGGTCGCAGGTTCGAATCCTGCCTCGGGCATGGGTGTGTGTGATGTCCTTAGGTTAGTTAGGTTTAAGTAGTTCTAAGTTCTAGGGGACTTATGACCTAAGATGTTGAGTCCCATAGTGCTCAGAGCCATTTTTGATCCTCATGTGGTACCACAAATTTTTTGAACTAGATTATTTCTTTTAAGCTTAGCGGCAGTTTTTTCGAGCTGCGCGTTGAAAGACAATAGTTCTATCTAGAGGTCACCCAAATATTTTCCCTCCTTTTTGGTTAACGCGTACGTCATCGAAAAAGGTCCACAGCTCTACTAGATTATCTGTCTATAAGACGGAAACAAGTCACTTCTATTTTAGCAGCACTAGGTCTAAAGCTCCATCTTGGGAATTATTCTGCCACAATAGACACATCAGATGCCAGGATTTCCTCCTTGCTTCAAAAAGAGTATGCATTGTGACTACTGCCCTATCGCCAGCATGAGCATATTTCTTATGAACTCTTCTGGCACACTGGCAATATAGAGGCTAAAGAGCAGAGGGGATAATACTGAACCTTGAGGTAAGCCGTTTTGGAGGAATTTCTGGAAACTGGATTTGTTCCCCAAGATGAGCTGGAATACTCTGTTACCAATCATATTTGTAACTATTTGGCATGGGATTATCTTCAGAAGGCTGCTGATAAATCATTGAAAGCAACTTATTTCTCACCTTTATCTGAAAGTCCGCTTCAGTGTAATGTAAGAGACGGGGATATATTGTTTTAGGAGACCAATTATGTTGTCACTTTTAAATTCTTGAGGAATGTTTCTTGTCTTTAAAAACAAGATGAAAAATTTTACTAAGCACGATTTCCTGTGGCTACAGTGGATGGAATAGTAGTGACTGGTATATGACCAGAGCTCGTACAGGCTGTCGGGGAGAGAGAGAGAGAGAAGAGAAGAGAGAGAGAGAGAGAGAGAGAGAGAGTCGAGAGCAGGAAGAGCAAAAACGCCCTTTCTACACCTGCTACTCAGTAATCCGCCTTATGGTAAGTGTCGGAGCGTTCTTTGCCCATCACTGTCACAAGCGCCTTTCCTTGTTCCAGTCGCAAAATGTGCGCGGGAGGAACGATAGTTGTCAACTCGAGTTCGAAGGTATCTAATTTTACCTTCACGGTCTTTTCGCTAACTGTACGTAGTGGGAGGCAATATACGGGTTGACTCTTCTAGCATAAGTCGCTCACAATAAACTACATCTTGATGCACAAGGCCTCTTTTGTATCATCTGCCACTGGAATTGGATGAGTATTTCCGTGACACTTTCGCTTCTCCTTCGACCTTATGACGAATCTATATGTTTGCACATTTAATAGCGACCAGGTTGCGTGCACCCGATGCGTGGGATACTTCGTTTTCGAGGCCCAGACGACACGAGATTTTTAGACACCGACTAGTTAGGTATCTCGATTTCAGGAACATTGCCGTGGGATGATGACAGAGCTCGCAGTCCGCCACCGTGGTGTGCAACAACTGATTAGGAGGGCAACAGGGCAACAGATCACTTCTCAGTTAATTATTTGACAACTATAAAAACAACACACCAACGGCCTTGAGGTTTCTGTCAGATCACCGAAGTACCGCCGGGCGTGGCTAGCAGTTGGGTTGGTGACAATCCGGGTCTGCCTTGCACTGTTGGCAAGCGGCTTGCCCTCAGCCCTTTTAAGGCGAACTGAAGAGCTGCTTGACTGAGAAGTAGCAGCTCCGGTAACGAAAACTGACAATGGCCGGGAGAGTTGAGTTTCTGCCCCACTTCCCTCCCTATCCACATCCAATGACGCCTTAGAGCTCAGGATAACTCGGCGGTCAGTCTGTGCCGTTGGGCCTTCTGAGGCTTGTTCGAAAGAAGAGAGATAGCAACGAAAATAAAAATAGACTATCCAGATCCACCTTCACGTTACGAGGTCCCTCTTCTGAGTGCAAACCACAGGGTACAAAGGTTAGCATAAACGTGAGAGTTTCGCCATTAGACTATCGAAACATCGGACGAATGAATCGCACGATACACATTGGTTCATGCCGAAGGATGTGGAAGTATCTCGAAAACCACTGGGCACTGTATTCTTACGTGGTGGATATTTACACGCGAAGAAATGAGGTGCTAGACACGTCTACCAGAGTCACTCGTAGTAGAATGATGTAGAAACCTGATATCTCATTACGTGCATCCGTTGGTTCACGTTGAGCATGCTGCTGGCAATGCACCAGTCTACCACTGAACTGTGCCAGACTGGCCTTCTCCCTTTGCCACGTTACCTGATCTTAATTTTATTCACCTTATCTGGGACGCCATCGCGCCTAATGCCTCAAATTTAATTGTCCGTAAGTGTACTAACTGTTCACTTTCAGGAGACTCTTATCCCGGTGGCTGAATGTGGTAGCTCGATAGAAGTCGAATGGCCCCGGTCTGTACCGACAGCTTTCATGGCGCAGCCAACCTAGCCAGCCTTAGCTAGAAGACAACACTGCGTTCAGTATGTCTACGTACTGTTAAACAACACATGGATTTAAAGATCACAGCAATGTTTTATTTAGCTCTTTGCTGGCAGTATTGACAGTTAAAGTCGGTGGCGACCGGAAGAAAACGAATATCGGCCCAAAGTCGTAAAGGGCTTTCCGTGATCTGTCGCAGCAGCCACTCCCGTCAGTCACCGCGCCGACAGTCTACTTAGAGTGAACGATTAATAGATACAGATTATGTACGATCTCTGTTATTACTTACGTTTTAAGAAGTTGCTTGTTCTACTGATACAGAGTCTAGACAACACCAGTTGTATCGTTAATAGGCAGCTGCTCTATACACATCAGAAGGCAATAAGTCGGGATGTGCGATATTGGAGTGTCATTCAATAAATTATCTTCTCGCACACCACAAAAAGAGCAGGAAGCGAAGAAATGAAATGACTATGGTACATTATGTATCCATAGATACGTATCGTGCGATGGTTTGCGAAGTATACATCGGTGGGCTACATCCTTGACAGGTTCAGATGACCAACCCCCAACCATCACTATGTCATTTTACTTTAGAATTGCTTCATTTCTGTTCCTAATTTTGACCAGTTTTAATTCTCAGTACATCGTGTTCAGTACAACATTTAGTTCTTGCTGTGGTAAACCACACAAAGCAGACGACAGTCCACATTAATGGGCACAAGACCGTTTCAGCACCGAGATGATTCACTTTGTGACCGACTTCAAACCAGTCAAGGCGCAAGATGGCGCGCTCAGAGGCACTGCAGCAATGAAATAACAATAAAACGAAGATAATTGTTAATTGTCATTGAAGAGTTCCTAGATAACAGAACGCAGCATGTCATTCTCAATGGAGAGAAGTCTTCCGAAGTAAGAGTGATTTCAGGTGTGCCACAGAAGAGTGTCGTAGGACCGTTGCTATTCACAGTATATATAAATGACCTTGTGGATAACATCGGAAGTTCACTGAGGATTTTTGCGGATGATGCTGTAATATATCGAGAGGATGTAACAATGGAAAATTGTACTGAAATGCAGGAGGATCTGCAACGAATTGACGCATGGTGCAGGGAATGGCAATTGAATCTCACTGTAGACAAGTGTAATGTGCTGCGAATACATAGAAAGAAAGATCCTTTATCATTGAGCTACAATATAACAGGTCAGCAACTGGACGCAGTTAATTCCATAATTTATCTGGGAGTAGGCATTAGGAGTGATTTAAAATGGAATGAACATATAAAATTAATCGTCGGTAAAGCAGATGCCAGATTGAGATTCATTGGAAAAATCCTAAGGAAATGCACTCCGAAAATAAAGGAAGTAGGTTACAGTACACTTGTTCGCCCACTGCTTGAATACTGCTCACCGGTGTGGGATCCGTACCAGATAGGGTTGGTAGAAGAGATAGAGAAGATCCAACGGAGAGCAGCTCGCTTCGTTACAGGATCATTGAGTAATCGCGAAAGCGTTACGGAGATGATAGATAAACTCCAGTGGAAGACTCTGCAAGAGAGACACTCAGTAGCTCGGTACGGGCTTTTGTTGAAGTTTAGAGAACGTACCTTCACCGAGGAGTCAAGCAGTATATTGCTCCCCCCTACGTATATCTCGCGAAGAGACCATGAGGATAAAATCAGAGAGATTGGAGCCTACACAGAGGCATACTGGCAATCTTTGTTTCCACTAACAATGCGAGACGGGAATAGAACCAATAGAGGTACTCAAGGTACCCTCCGCCACCGTCAGGTGGTTTGCGGAGTGTGGATGTAGATGTAGAAATTTTCTTTTTCCTGATTCTATAGAAACCAATACAATATTAGTTTCATTGGTTGTTTCTTACGATTTCATTTCCTTCCACTGTTTCTGAATAGAGTGCATAAGACACTATTTAAAAAAAAAAAAAAAAAAAAAAACAAAGCTAATGGCGTTACTCATACACGAACTCAAACAAATTTCATGCGTACCGCTAAAACAGTATTATACAAAGAGATACAGGAAACAAGAGCCTTACGTTTAAGTTGAGAAACGAGCAGAGAGGGCGCCTCCCACTCACTACGTGCAAATACTGCGAAAGAGCCAGAAATGGAAGGCCACCTGGGTGCACTTGTAACTAAATTACTCTGTTCGTCTGGGTCGCCAAGAGGATAATACTCAGAGCTCATATAGCAGCGTTGCTGAAATAACATACTGCTGAGAGCTACTTAAAATATACACGTCCAGAACATTTTTATAACAGCGAATCCTCTTCCGCTGGCTTTTTGCTACCCATGTGCGTCAAGTAGAAATATGATATTTACTCCTGTTGGGCGTAGAGGACTGGCCTTGAAACATAGACGGATCTTGCAACAGGAATTTAATATCCGCCTCTTCTCCGAACGGTCGCAAGAAGTGACATAGTGGATGCCCCAGGCATGTGGGGCGCATCAATATTCACAGCGCGCGGACAAGCACGTGCCGGGGCGCATTCCACCGTACCTGCCAATGCGAGGACCTGCTGCGCCGCAGTTCTCTCCCTTTGTGTTTCTGTCTCCCCCCCCCCCCCCTCCCTCCCCGCCACCATTCAAGTACAAGCTCATTCACTCAGACGCACATGCACATGCGTCAACCCACTCGCCCGCCCACCTACTAGCACACACAATAATATCTAGGTTTTATACAGTTTACAAGCAGTATTTTAGACAAATAATTTGTGATGTCACACCTTCAGTGATGCCAATAATGCTTTATCACTACTTTCGAAGGCATGCTGAAAACTACACTACTGGCCATTAAAATTGCTGCACCAAGAAGAAATACAGATGATAAACGGGTATTCATTGGACAAATATATTATACTAGAACTGACATGTTATTACATTTTCACGCAATTTGGGTGCATAGTCCTGAGAAATCAGTACCCAGAACAACCACCTCTGGCCGTAACAACGACCTTGATACGCCTGGGCATTGACTCAAACAGAGCCTGGATGGCGTGTACAGGTACAGCTGCCCATGCAGCTTCAACACGACACCACAATTCATCAAGAGTAGTGACTGGCATATTGTGACAACCCAGTTGCTCGGCCACCATTGAACAGACGTTTTCAGTTGGTGAGAGATCTGGAGAATGTGCTGGCCAGGACAGCAGTCGAACATTTTCTGTATCCAGAAAGGCACGTACAGGACCTGCAACATGCGGTCGTTCATTACCCTGCTGAAATGTAGGGTTTCGCAGGGATCAAATAAAGGGTAGAGCCACGGGTCGTAACACATCTGAAATGTAACGTCCACTGTTCAAAGTGCCGTCAATGCCAACAAGAGGTGACCGAGATGTGTAACCAATGGCACCCCATACCACCACGCTGGGTGATACGCCAGTATGGCGATGACGAATAAACGCTTCCAATGTGCGTTCACCGCGATGTCGCCATACACTGATGCGACCATCATGATGCTGTAATCAGAACCTGGATTCATCCGAAAAAATGACAATTTGCCATTCGTGCACCCAGGTTCGCCGTTGAGTACACCATCGCAGGTGCTCCTGTCTGTGATGCAGCGTCAAGGGTAACCGCAGCCGTGGTCTCCGAGCTGATAGTCCATGCTGCTGCAAACGTCGTCGAACTGTTCGTGCAGATGGTTGTTGTCTTGCAAACGTCCCCATCTGTTGACTCAGGGATCGAGACGTGGCTGCACGATCCGGTACAGCCATGCGGATAAGATGCCTGTCATCTCGACTGCTAGTGATACGAGGCCGTTGGGATCCAGTACGGCGTTCCGTATTACCCTCCTGAACCCATCGATTCCATATTCTGCTAACAGTCATTGGATCTCGACCAACGCGAGCAGCAATGTCGCGATACGGTCAACCGCAATTGCGATAGGCTGCAATCCGACCTTTATCAAAGTCGGAAACGTGATGGTACGCATTTCTCCTCCTTACAAGAAGCATCACAACAACGTTTCACCAGGCAACGCCGGTCAACTGCTGTTTGTGTATGAGAAATCGGTTGGAAACCTTCCTCATGTCAGCACGTTCTAGGTGTCGCCACCGGCGCCAAACTTGTGTGAATGCTCTGAAAAGCTAATCATTTGCATATCACAGCATCTTCTTCCTGTCGGTTAAAATGGTTCAAATGGCTCTGAGCACTATGGGACTTAACATCTGAGGTCATCAGTCCCCTAGAACTTAGAACTACTTACACCTAACTAACCTAAGGACATCACACACATCCATGCCCGAGGCAGGATTCGAACCTGCGACCGTAGCGGTTGCGCCCTGTCGGTTGAATTTCGCGTCTGTAGCACGTCATCTTCGTGGTGTAGCTATTTTAGTGGCCAGTAGTGTAATACCTCCGAATCTTTCATGTGAAAACTCTTGAAGTTTTTCAAGTAAAACAAAGGTTATCAACATTCTACGACTTTATTCTGGGTGTCTACATTTGCAGCTCTCTGCCGCTAGAGGGCTCCGAGTTGTTGCGTTTAACATGACGGTCTGTATCGTAACTATGCCGATGGTTGAGAAACAATGTACTTTATTCGAGTTTCGAATCCGAAGAGTTCATCCACACAGAGAGCACCCTCTCTTTCAGTACGATAATGTCAGACCACACACTAACGCTGTGACCTCTGTAACAGTTCGGCGCCACGGGTTCACCGTCATCGGTCATCCTCCACACACTACCGAGTTCGTCTCATCCGATTTTCATCTGTTACTAAAACTTAAAGAACATTTTCGTTGACTGCACTTTGATACTGACAAAGCGGTGCAAGCAGAGGTGAGATTGTGGCTCCATCAACAAGTCAAACATTCTATAGTGACGGTATCGAAAAACTGCTCTCTCGTTGGGAGAGATGTGTCCGTCGCAATTGACTATGCTGAGAAATAAAGACAGAGACATTAAGAATAAAGATGTAGAATGTTGATAACGTTGGTTTTGTTTAAAAAGCTGTAAGTGTTTTCAGATAAAAAATTTCGGAGCCATTACTTATCAGAACGCCCTCGTAGATTAAAGAATATGAAGCACTTTGGGCTAAAAATTAATTAAAAAACTTCGGTAATTACTGAGTGTGCAAATTTGAATATCAGTTTTATGTATTATGGGAGCGGGGCCGAGAGTTGGTAAATAGATAATGCGAGTCTTCAATTTATCCATGTGTATTTTATGACGAAATAAATCTCGGGTGAACAGCCTGGTGTGAGTGTGCATAGGACACAATATTTCGGCAATCGACCACGTTGCCATCATCAGGTGCGCTGATGTACTGACCGGCGGTGGGCCGGCGCCATGTATATATAGGACAATCCCCCTCCCGCTCCTCCCTCAGGCGCTTCCTATGCCTGAGAAGCGCCTGAGGGAGGAGCGGGAGGGGCATCTTACATATACATAGCGCCGACCCATGCCCTGCAAACGTCCCCATCTGTTGACTTAGGGATCGAGACGTGGCTGCACGATCCGTTTCAGCCATGCGGATAAGATGCCTGTCATCTCGACTGCTAGTGATACGAGGCCGTTGGGATCCAGCACGGCGTTCCGTATTACCCTCCTGAACCCACCGATTCCATATTCTGCTAACAGTCATTGGATCACACCCAGGCGAGCAGCAATGTCACGATACGATAAACCGCAATCGCGATAGGCTACAATCCGACCTTTACCAAAGTCGGAAACGTGATGGTACGCATTTCTCCTCCTTACACGAGGCACCACGACAACGTTTCACCAGGCAACACCGGTCAACTGCTGTTTGTGTATGAGAAGTCGGTTGGAAACCTCCCTCATGTCAGCACGTTGTAGGTGTCGCCACCGGTGCCAACCCTGTGTGAATGCTCTGAAAAGCTAATCATTTGCATATCACAGCATCTTCTTGCTGTCGCTTAAATTTCGCGTCTGTAGCACGTCATCTTCATGGTGTAGCAATTTTAATGGCCAGTAGTGTATTCTGTGTTTTAACCAATAAGTCTCATACATCACTCCCATCTTGTTCCTTTGTAATGCGCAGCGTGATGCTTCCAAACTTATGGAGGGGAGTGTATGAGCCAGAGACCTCCGTGGCGGCAATTACGCGTTGTTTCAGCGGAGCCCGCTAACGAGTGTGTTCTGAGCTGCCGGTTGCGAGACTGTCGGTGCTAATAGGAGCACGGGAAGAGAGGCGAAGCGGCCCGCCAGTGCAGATTACGCCTCGGGGGACGCAGGCCGCCTCATACGCCTGCCCGGGAAGGCAAAGTACGACGGGGGCAGACAGTCGTTTCACGTTCCGCGTTGGGTGTTTCAGTTCAAACGTCGGACTAGAGCACCAGACCAATATGTTACTGGCACTTCTGCGACCGCCTGTAGGTGAGCTAGCTGCGAAGTTTAAATTCTTACTTTACCAGCCGTTGCGATGACGTCGCAAGAAGGAAGTATATGCACCAGTCACTCAGTATATTCAATTTCTTTTACCAGGATGGTAATATGATTTATGAGCATGTATTAAGACACACGTAAGTATCAGCGTTACATTCTGTAGATATTTCTACTGCGAAAATCTTGTTATCAATGGGACGATAGGTGCAGTGCGTTTTTATCACTTCATTACCACAGCGTCTTTCTTTCCGGAGGCATATTTCTCAACTCTAAAGGTCACTACGACACAATTTAGTTAAATATACAGTGTGAGGCAGCTAAGTCATAACACCCCTTGTATCTCCCAACCCTAATAGATACAAATATGCCGTTTGGACTGTGAATTGCAGGGAAAGGGCTGCTTGAATAGGCCGGCCGGAGTGGCCGAGCGGTTCTAGGCGTTACAGTCTAGAACTGCGCGACCGCTACGGTCGCAGGTTCGAATCCTAACTCGGGCATGCTGTGGTCGTTAGGTTAGTTAGGTTGAAGTAGTTCTAAGTTCTAGGGGACTGATGACCACAGCAGTTAAGTCCCATAGTGGTCACAAGGGAACCTCCCCATCGCACCCCCCTCAGATTTAGTTATAAGTTGGCACAGTGGATAAGCCTTGAAAAACTGAACACAGATCAATCGAGAAAAGAGGAAGAAGTTGTGTGGAACTATGAAAAAAATAAGCAAAATGTACAAACTGAGTAGTCCATGTGCAAGATAAGCAACATTAAGGATTGTCTGAGCTCAGGAGCGCCGTGGTCCCTTGGTTAGGGTGAGCAGCTGCGGAACGAGAGATCCTTGGTTCAAGTCTTCCCTCGAGTGAAAAGTTTACGTTCTTTATTTTCGCAAAGTTATGATCTGTTCGTTCGTTCACTGACGTCTCTGTTCACCGTAATAAGTTTAGTGCCTGTGTTTTGCGACTACACCGCAAAACCGTGCGATTAGTAGACGAAAGGACGTGCCTCTCCAATGGGAACCGAAAACATTTGATCGCAAGGTCATAGGTCAATCGATTCCTCCACAGGAAAACACTTCTGATATATTGTATACGACACTGGTGACGGCATGTGCGTCACATGACAGGAATATGTTGTCGACCCACCTAACTTGTACACTTGGCGAATGGGTAAAAAGATTCTTCTACCTTGCCCGATTTAGGTTTTCTTGTGGATGTGATAATCATTCCCAAAAAAGTGATGAAAAGATAAGAGTTTAACACAAAAACTGCAACAAATGATTGCAACAGTTTCACAGTCGCACAGTTTTCCCTGTGCTCTGTCAAAACGTATGTTTTTAACGTTTTCAAATTTTTCCGTGTGTAGACCGTCAAATCCTGCATATGTCCAAGCAAATCTGAACATGTCCTGGAATTTTGGAGAGCGAAGTTGATTATGTGTGAGTGCCTGAACTTTGATAATTGACACACGACCAGGTAAACAATACTGCTCTGTGTACCTGTGCACCTTCGCAAAATAATTGTCCGGATATAAAAAACTAAAATTTTCACTCCAGGGAAGACCTGCACCGAGGACCTCTCGTTCCGCAGCTGCTCACGCTAACCACGGGACCACGGCGCTCCTAACCTCACACAATCCTTGATGTTGCCTATCTTTTCGCTTGGCCTACTCAGTTTGTATATTTTGCTTATTTTTTTCATAGTTCCACACAACTTCTTCCTCTTTTCTCGAGTGATCTGTGTGCAGTTTTTCAAGGCCTATCCACTGTGCCAACTTATAACTAAATCTGAGGGGGGTGCGATGGGGAGGTTCCCTTGTCAGAGCCATTTGAACCATTTGGTGCTTGAATATATTACATTTCATGTCTGTGCTATTTTTTATTACAGAGATATAAGGCCACCTTTGGTTTTTTTTAAATGGAACCCTATGTTAAATTTTAGAGTAACATGATGGGCTGAAAAAGGTGGTTTCAAATATGTGTCTATCATAATATTTAGGCGAATAGTTTTTGAAACACAGATATGTTCCTGTATCGTATTCGTCCTTCGAAGCGGCGTTGTCCAGTGCGACGTTTCCTGTTGGTCCGCAGCTCGTGGTCGTGCGGTAGCGTTCTCGCTTCCCACGCACGGGTACCTGGGTTCGACTCCCGGCGGGGTCAGGGATTTTCTCTGCCTCGTGATGACTGGGTGTTGTGTGATGTCCTTAGGTTAGTTAGGTTTAAGTAGTTCTAAGTTCTAGGGGACTGATGACCATAGATGTTAAGTCCCATAGTGCTCAGAGCCATTTGTTTCCTGTTGACCAGTGAGGAACTTAACAGGGAAGGCGTTGTTTTCCTGCTTCTCGATAACGCCGCAAGGTGACGCACGAGGTAGTTGGAGTGAAGTGTATAAATTTGCTGCTGGGATCATGAGACATCACATTCCGTCACAGTTTCTTGGAGCAGACATGTAAACCAACAAAGAAAAGTTAAATATGCTTCTAGTGTATGGTGAAAGCAGGAGAAATGCTGTTAGAGCATTAAAGAGATATGGAGAGCTGTGTCCTGGTCGTGAGCGTCCTACGCGCCAGCTTCTCGCACGTATTTACAAGAAACTACTTGAATCGGGATCACGGAACGCCATACCCAGAAGACAAGACAGAAAACTGCAACTGGCGAGGTACATGAAGAGGGCGTTCTAGTGTTGGCTCATAACGACCCTACTGTTTCGTCGCGATTTATCGCCTCGGAATGTGATATAAGTGAGAGAAGTGTTCTACGCATATTGCACCGGCTTCGACAGGTACAACATTAGCAACCGTGGAGTGTTAACGTGTGGGGGCGGCATCGCCTGAAATGTCATTGTGGAGCCCTACGTCATTCCGGGTATACTAAATGGCAATAACCATGCACACTTCCTGCGAAACATTTTGCTGGCATAGGTACCACTAACTACGCGGCAGTGCTTGTGGTTCTAACATGACGGCTGTTTTGCTCACTCTTCCCGTGTGGCTACAGAGCTGTTAAATGAAAAGTTCCCGAATTGTTGGATAGGACGACGTGCTGAAATGAAGTGGCCAGCCCGATCTCCTGATTTGACCCCTCTTGAATTGTTTCCTTTGGGAGCAATCAAACATAAAGTTTAACTACGGCAGACGATATGAATTAACGCAACATCGAAGCGTGCGCTGATATCTCACGTGACACCCTCGCAGCCATTCACAAATCATTTTAACGACGACTACAAATGTGCATTGCAGAAGAGGGGAAGCTTTTTGAGCACATGCTTTAGAAGAGTTTTGTATCACATACAGTATGTATTTTGCATCTTTGTGTCTATTTGTTTCGTATTGTGATCAATAGTAAATATTTTCAAATAAGAAACAAATACACACGAAATAATTGTGACCAATAAGGGCCTCCTCATTTACATTTGTATTTCTGTTACTTAAAATGTGTTAACATCTTGTAGTATTTTAATACTGTATGTTGTCTTCTATTTTGGTATCACAGTTGTCAAATAAATGAATAATATTTGCGCGACATCATCAGTTAATTTTTGCGCAAAATATCGCAGTGTGTATTACTATTGTCGGGTAAATGGGCGTGTTTGTGTAAGGACGGACTCGCGACGTTTACCCTGTACTCGTATTGGACAATGCCGCTTCAAAGGACGAACACGATGCGAGAACATATCTGTGTCTCAAAAGCTATTCTCGTAAATATTACGATATACACATATTTGAAACGTCTTTTTAAGCCCACCATGTTACGCTAAAATTTAACATATAGTTCCATTTAAAAAACCAAAGTAGGCCTCATACCTCTGTAATAAAAAATAGCACAAACATGAAATGTGATGTATTCAAGTAGCCTCTGCCCTGCAATTCACTGTCCAAACGGCATCTTTGTATCTGTGATTCTTCAATTTATCCAGGCGTATTTTATGGCGAAATAAATCTCGGGTGAACAGCGTGGTATGAGTGTGCATACGACACAATATTTCGGCAATCGACCACGTTGCCATCATCAGGTGCTCTGATCTTTGTATCTATTACGGTTGGGAAGATACAAGGGGTGTTATGACTTAGCTGCCTCACCCTGTATATAAAAACACCGTTCGGTACAGTAAAACAAAGCAACATGAGTAACAGTACGCCCTTAATAAGTGAAAGCGAAAAGCATCGCAATACTTCGGCATATTATTCGAAACTTTAGAGAAACGTTTTCTTAACAGCTTTTCCAAGCTGAAGCTTATCTAATTGCCCGCGTGGGATTAGTCGAGCGGTCTACGTGCTGCAGTCATGGACTGTGCGGCTGGTCCCGGCGGCGGTTCGAGTCCTCCCTCGGGCATGGGTGTGTGTGTTTGTCCTTAGGATAATTTAGGTTTAGTATTGTGTAAGCTTAGGGACTAGCAGTTAAGTCCCATAAGATTTCACACACATTTGAACATTTTATCTAATTAATCGCGTGGAGTGCGTATCATTGGGGCATGTGAATAGCGTAAGTTAAAGTTTAGGTCTCACTGACGTGGAGGGTGCTAGAGAAAACGCTGCAGCACGACTGGCCAAGGATTTGTAAGAAAATACATTTCTTTGAAGAGCAGTCCATCTGCGACAAGTTCCTTTTGTACTTGTATGTTAGTCAGTAAACCATTTCGTTCAATGCGTATCTACACTGACCAGTCACATTAATGTTATCACCTTTCAAAAGTCTGAATAACCACCTTTTGCAGAGTGGGCGTGCAAGAACTGTATCAGTGAGGTTTTGCAAGTTGCCGACCGGGATGTGGACTCCAGTGCCGCAGCCAGCTGCACTAGGTTGCTCGGCTGAGGATCTGTGGCATAAACAGCTCGATCGAGATGGTCCCGCAGATTCTGGACTCGGTTAAAAACCGGGGGGTTTGGTGGCCAGGGGAGAACGGAAACTCATTGCGGTGCTCCCCCGAAACAAGCACGTACACAGCGAGCTGTGTGACGCATTGCATTGTCCTCTGACCTGCATCCTTGCAGGATGTTTGCTTTCAAACGTTTCACGCCGTACACGCCAACGGCTATCAGTAAGATGGACCATAAAACGTGATTCATTTGACAAGGCCACCTTCGCCAATCGGTGGATGCACGTTTCTGCCTTCGTCGCCGATGAGCAGCTGTCAGCATGGGTGCATGAACCAGGCGTGTACCGCAGAGCCTGATACACAATAACCTCCCTCAATGCTCACCAAGCGGACGCTGTTGGTAGCACCGTGGTTCATCTGGGCGCTCAGTTGCTCAACAGTTGCACGTCTGTTGGCCGTACACGTCTCTGCAGTCGTCGTGCATCCCTGTCAAAATGGCCCATGGTGCACCACAGTCGCCTCGGTGTCGGTTTTCTAAAGCGCCATTTTGCCATGCACTGCAATCCAAATTTTTTTTTTTTTGTTATTGCATTTCGATGCGGGCTGGCAGCAGCGTAATATGCTGCTCTACAGAGTACAGAAAATTTAAAAACATAATCAGAATATAAACAAACAAGAAAAAAAGGCAATAAAACGTTGCCATTGTAAAAAACTGTAAAATGGCGGAAAGTTGTGGAATTTAAAATATAAAAAACACTGCTGTGACGGTGCGGATGAAGACACAAAGGAGACAGGCATAATTAAAAAAAGACGGCGACAGTCTGGTCTCTGTTTGCACGAGATAAAAAACACAACTAGTGACAGGATGGTGGCTGTTCACAACAGTGACAGGGGACGCACAACACGGAACACTCACTCATAATAGCACTATACAGGTGACACAGCGGCAGATGGGGGGGGGGGGTGGTAGACCCAGACCTCTGAGGGGGGAAAAAGGGGGGAGGAGAGGAAAAGAGAAAAAGGGGGAGTCGTTGGAGGGAGGGGACATAGAAAATGGGGGCCGGGCAGACGCCAGAAGGAGTGGGAAACACAGTGGAGGAGAGAGCATAAAGGACTTGGGGGAGAGAAGGGAGGTAGAGAGAGGGTAGGTGGGGAAAAAACAGGATGGAAGGGGGGGGAAGGGAACCTGGGAAAAGGACAGAGGAAGGGAGGGGGAGGTGAGGATCAGAGTTTGACAGGAGTGAAAAATGGAGGGAGAGAGGACTTCATCCGGGAGGGAAAGGAGATGAAGGATGTAGAGGTGGAGGGTAGGGGGGACACAACGATGAAGGCGTGGCAGAGGGTGCGGGTTGGAGAGAAGAGGAGCAACGAGGGGATGAGGGGGATCAAGGTGGCGGGAGGTGTAGAGGATGCGGATATATTCGAGGAATAGGAGCAGATGGGGGAAAGGAATCGGATCGTATGCTCTCCAAAGAAATCTGTTTTCTTATAAATCCTTGTCCAGATACGAAGGTATGCTTTAACCATGGCAGTGCGTGAACAGTTTACAAACATAGCCGTTTCAGAAATGCTTCCACCCTTGGCTCGAAAGCCAATTATAAAGCCCTTTTGGATATCATCGCTCTTTTCTCGCACTACGACAACGACTGCACTGTTTTCCACGTCCCCATACACGCTTTATATACCATGCATTGCTACTGCTGCCATCTGCCGTCTGTGAGTCGTTAACACACTTTGACGTGGAATATAGGTGGTGGTCACATTAATGTCACTGGACCGTGTGTAAACACAAGTACATCAGTGCCGAAATTTTGAAATATTCCGAATGATCACTGTAGGTAACTTACTTTATAACAGAAGTTTCATTCAGGACAGGGGTCGACAACTGCGAATCTTTCTCATGCGGCCCGCAGAGCCATCACTGTTTTGATGATGATAGATGGTGCAAACACACAAGAGATTTTATGTGTCTTTCGTTGAAGAAAATGCGTTTAAAACTACCATTTAGAAAGGGCTTCCGGTAGTTGTATGTAGTCAGTGTCTTACAGTTTTAATAACTAATCGCAGAGAGGAAACATCACTTTTGATCTTACTGTGATGGTGTTCATGATCGGTTGTCTAAGTTACTGACGCATCTCTTGTCCTGTAAGGCCGTGTGTGAAACTAAGTTCTTCCTGAGCAGCGTACGACATCGGAAGTCCAACAGCGACATAATTGGCGTGATCGGTAGAGATAAGTCTCGATAAGCTAAAGATTAACTATCGAACTGTCATCTGTCTACAATAAAAGTTATTTATCGATTCTGTACCGCCACTGTCTATATTTCAGTAAGTTTCGTGGTTTATTTTTTTCCGATAAAGTTGTCCCCGGTTTAGTATTTCGATGGCTTCTCTATGGATTCTTGGATATTAATTTGTGATTGTAGATAAAAGTTTGGTTTCGGAAAACTTCACTTAATGGTTTCTTGACTGTAGAGAAATTTCTGCTGGAGTTACTTTTTCTACTTCCTCTTGTCGGCAAAAAGTTTTGTAGTTCTTCAGACGTGTGTTCACGCTTCTCCTTGTAGTTTCACTGTAGACCTTTCCACACATACATGAGATCTTACATACTCTGCATGCCGGTAAAGGAGGACGTTTGTTCTGATTTTTTTTGTTGGTCTACAGCCGGTCGGATGCTATGTTTCTGTAAAATGTACTTAATCAGTTACTTTTTTTTAATGCAATAACACAATTTCTCTTCCTTTTGTTGTATTCACTTTCTCTCTTTTTCAATGTCCAATGTTCACAGCGGTACAGAAAAACATTGCACATGAAGAATTGAATCGATCTTCTCCTTTACAACTCCGCCTTTACTACATATTGACTTCTTTCATTTGAAAGCTATGTTCACAATAGCAGTTCTTGACCTTTTTCTTTTTCACTCGTTCAGTTATCTATTAGTATACTGTGTAGCATGTTCTATTTGACCTCCCGTTGTTTTCACTTTTATAACTTCTTTGTTACGTTCTCTCATTACCTCAGTTTTGTTTATGTTGTTTTTCATCTGTACACATGCAGTCCTTCAAGTTTTGAGAGGTTTTTTTGTTATAGAGATATTGTTTTATCAGCAAATCTGATACAGTTCGTTTTCCAGCTTCCAATGCTTGCTCCTTCCTTCTGTACCCCTTGACTATCAAGTCTTTGATATATGGTAAATAGAGTTAGTGAAAGACAAAAGGATTCACGGATGCTTTCTTCTTTGTGTGTATCTTTTTAATTAGTCTCTTGTCCTTCAAGTTCATCTTCTTCAATTTTAGTATTTCCATCATCTTGTCCCATTTTTCTCGGACAAAGACCTTTTCTAGACCTATGAAGCACGAACTAATTCTTTTCCCTCTTTTTATATATCTTTCAGCAACCATTCTAATAAGTCCAGTAGCATCTCTTGTACCTCTCCCTTTTCTGAAACCATATTGCTCTTCTCGTACGTTATCTTTCATTGTATGTATTATCTTTCATTGTATGTATCCTAAGCAAAGTTTTGACATCATAAGAGTCTACATGTATAGTTCAGTTTTCTGTACTTTTCTCGGTACCTGATGTTTTGGAGATTTTTAGCTATGACTTGCTTGACCAATTTCGCATATCACACTGAAAAAACCTATAATTTCTGCTACGCCATTTTTATCAAATACTAAAATTATTCTGTAGGAAGAACATAAAGTTCAGCAGATTTACCTACCTTCCACAAGTCATCTGTATATCTTTACAATCTGTTTCTTCTTCCTTCCTCCTTGTGCAGTATCTTATCATTTTCATCCTCTATTTCTCTTTCCCTTCAATTCATTGTTCACTTATCCGAAGTGACTCTGCATACCTCCTTACAAAGTAGGTCATATTGCTCTTCTGTGTCCATGTCTTCTAAATCATCGCATTATTTTAACCATTGTCATTCGCTTTTTATGTCCCCCTTCGCAACTGATTATTTAGACTTTTGTACATTGTTTGACTATTCTCGTCTCCTTTATTTTTATGTTTGCTCCTTTTTTTCATTTTTTTTATCATCTGTGTTGTTACCCATGGTGCCTTTAGCCTTTTCCCTCGGAAGTATCCTATCTCTTTTCTGCTGTTTTGGTTACTGCATTTTTCTATTTTTGTCCATGGAACCTACAAAAGCGTCTTTTCTTCAGGTAACAGTGTCTTTCCTCCAACTGCTCTGATCATAAACCCTGGATGAGTTTTAATCATCACTAATGTTACTATTATATTTGAAACATTACAGTGACCAGTAGCTACATCAGTACAGTAGTTGAAGTTAAATATTCGTTTCACATAGTGAAAAATGATAACGTCTGTGTCAAAGACTTCTGACAAAAGAAAAATGAAAGATAAATGCAGAGTCTTTAGTGAACAACACATCCTACACGTTTCCGTCCTATTCAGTGTGTGTGTGTCCGCTGTCAGAGGGGTGGAGCACAGCACAACTGCCAGCCAAACAGAGATGCAGAACATCTTGCCCCGCAAAGTCGGTGACTTGTTTACATTAGACGCTGCAAACCACCAGCAATCAGCAGTGATAAAAAAATACATATATTTGGCTAGCGGTAGGCGTTTTTGCGAAGTATTTGAAACTGTCTGGGGCAACAAAGGCTACCAGCAAATTTACAATACGGAAAGTGGAGAGAGACTTTTTTCGGTCGTTGGAAAGCTGAATGCACTTCTGTCAGGTAATAGGTCCCAATTCATACCTAAGTTGTGAGAGAACTTCGTTCAGAGTTCAGAAGTCAAACACATTGTAATCTCGGTACATCATCCGGCGAGTAACCCCACAGAACGCTGCATGCGAGTGCTAGGAAGGCTTTGCAGGACATATTACGGCCACAAACACATGACATGGGCACAGTACGTCGTAGTTTTTGAGGATGCAATGAATAGTACAAAAAGCTGTGCGCCACGATGCACAAAACATATGGCAGCTGATATATCTATGGTAGTGTAGTTTTCGTCCGGGAAGGTGATTACAACTCAGAAGCGGAATATACTGATGGGAGAGCACATGGATAAGGAGACAAGGCGGGCGACTGAGTCATGGGAAAATCACGAAAAAAAATTGAGAGATAAATATTGGTTTGTGGATTATTTGTTTACACTGGGAAAGTCTGTCAGCCGGCCGCGGTGGTCTCGCGGTTCTAGGCGCTCAGTCCGGAGCCGCGCGACTGCTACGGTCGCAGGTTCGAATCCTGCCTCGGGCATGGATGTGTGTGATGTCCTTAGGTTAGTTAGGTTTAAGTAGTTCTAAGTTCTAGGGGACTGATGACCACAGATGTTAAGTCCCATAGTGCTCAGAGCCATTTGAACCATTTGAAAGTCTGTCAACAAGGCAGGACCTGTGATGGCCAGCGGAAGTCTGCCCACGTGCGGCCTGTAAGTCGCTTCTAAATATGTTTGAAAAATTTTCGTGTGACACATGTACAAATACCTAAGTGTATTCCAGGGCTTAGTTAAATCCCCGCAACAATTTTTTTATAGACTAACGTTGAACTGCAGCGGGCTGTAGACACAATAAATACTTGCGTAATTTCGTGGACATGCAGTACTTTTATAAGTGCATTTAAGGGACTTGTGATTATTTCAGTGGCAACCACGAATAGTTAGAACTTTATCTTTCAAAGATTTGCAAGTATAGCTCGTGCACTAACCTGTTGGCATGTCAATCTGCTATTATACTTCCCGACTGCATAAACTTGTGAAATAAACAGTTTAATTAGTAAACTATGACCACCTTTTCCTGCCTGCAATTTAATTAATTTACTCGGAATTATGGAACAGTACTTAGGCGACGTCTTCGGTGTGTGGTCACATCCTACTCATACTCGTATAAGAAGCCAATTTCAAAGCATCATACACTTTCTTTAGATCGCCCATACATTTTGTACACAATAACCCTTTCGTACTTATCCTGCAGAAGGCACTTGCCATGCAGTATTAGGTGTTACAGGATGCCGTGTTAGATGAACTGATCCGCAATATGAAATGAATCGTGGTTCTCTGTGTGCGAGGGTGGATGGACATTGGATGACACAGTGAGGGGATGGGAGGGAAGGGAAGAGAAGAAGTAGGGAGAGGAACAGGGAGAAATGGTTTAGATGAAGGAGAAGGGAAAGAGGAGAGGTAGAGAGAGGAAGGAGAAAGATGGACAGGGGAAAGGGGGGAAAACAGGGAGGGAGAAGGGAAAGGAGGGTAAGACAGGAAGGGGGAGGGGAGAAGAGGGACGAGTAGGAGAAGAGTAAGGGATGGAGAAGAAGGAGGGGGACAGAGAATGAGACAGAAAGTGAGAGAGAGAGAGGGGGGGAGGGAGAGAGAGAATGCGGGGAGCTTCAGCGATGTTACACACAAATAAAGCATCAGAAACACTGCGATTACTCGGGCGTACGTTCCGACTTGCCCCCATAGATAAAATTTTCTTGTTTAGAGTTTTAGAAACATGAAGGGAAGTGTTTGTTTCTTTAAGTGCATCAATCCGTATACAAAAAGTTCTTCGGCCACTTCTGTTCAGAAACATTCTTGGCAATGGTCAGCTAATCAGCACCAATAAAAGATCTCGGTTGCGAGGCCTATTTTTTCGTCAACACCCAATCTCACTCCTGGGTTCATCCTCAGGAGTAGGTTTTCTTCGTATAACTAAACAGAGTATACAGTAGACAGCTATCTGGAGAAGTAGTGACTGTTGAAGCTGTATGAAAAAAAAAAAAAGAACGCGGTCGTAATGTTCATAAGATGTTAATCGGTTTGCATTTGTAATTTAAAAGCAAGAGCATTCTAGAGTCTGGTAACTCTCATTTACCGAGGAACAGATGGGCCTGAGTTTCTTAATAAGCCGTGTTTCCGATTGCCGTACATGGTGGAAGCCGCCGTCGCGCCCGACTGGCTATAAATCGCAGCAGCCCTGGCGCGTGTGGCCGGGCTTACGTGGGCGGGCGCAGCAGCGCCCTCCAGCTTATAGCTGAGCCGGTCGTAAAGCAGAGCGCCTCCAGGCCAGCCAACAGCGAGGCGACAAAACTGAGAAACGGCACAACTCCGTACTACTGTGCGCCAGGTGCTCACCGTTTCGACTGCGGCTAACTCGGTTTCATTGCAATCGCTGTTACGTTTAAATAAGACCTCGCAAGGGACGACTGTGACGTTTAAGTGCTGGTAAGAATATTTAGGTATGAAGTATCCAGTGATCGTAAGCCTACTTAGAGTGTAAATAACTAATACCATATAAAATTTGGCAGGTATTATTAGCATCACTAGCTTTCATGTAGTTTGTGTCTGAAGTTGCTAGTTCATTCTTTCGTGTATTTAATAGTTTGCCCTGTGATTCCAATTTAATGGACCATTTACAGTACTGACCATTAAAAATGCTGCACCACGAATATGACGTGCTACAGACGCGAAATTTAACCCACAGGAAGAAGATGCTGTGGTATGCAAATGATTAGCTTTTCAGAGCATTCATACAAGGTTGGCGCCGATGGCGACACCTACAACGTGCTCACATGAGGAAAGTTTCCAACCGATTTCTCATACACAAACAGAAGTTGACCGGCGTTGCCTAGCGAAACGTTGTTGTGATGCCTCGAGTAAGGGGGAGAAATGCGTACCATCACGTTTCCGACTTTGATAAAGGTCGGATTGTAGCCTATCGCGATTCCGGTTTATCGTATCGCGACATTGCTGCTCGCGTTGGTCGAGATCCAATGACTGTTAGCAGAATGTGGAATCGGTGGGCTCAGGAGGGTAATACGGAACGCCGTACTGGATCCCAACGGCCTCGTATCACTAGCGTCGAGATGACAGGCATCTTATCCGCATGGCTGTAACGGATCGTGCAGCCATGTCTCGTAACCTGAGTCAACATATGGGGACGTTTGCAAGACAACAATCTGCACGAACAGTTCGACGACGTTTGCAGCTCGAAGACCATGGCTGCGGTTACCGTTGACGCTGCATCACAGACAGGAGCGCCTGCGATGGTGTACTCAACGACGAACGTGAGTGAACGAATGGCAAAACGTTATTTTTTCGGATGAACCCAGCTTCTGTTTACAGCATCATGATGGTCTCATCCGTGTTTGGTAACATCGCGGTGAATGCACACTGGAATCGTGTATTCGTCATCGCCATGCTGGCGTGTTACCCGGCGTGATGGTATGGGGTGCCATTGGTTACAGGTCTCGGTCACCTCTTGTTCGCATTGACGGCACTTTGAACAGTGGACGTTACATTTCAGATGTGTTACGACCCGTGGCTCTACCCTTCATTTGATCCCTGCGAAACCCTACATTTCAGCAGGATAATGCACGACCGCATGTTGCAGGTCCTGTACGGTCCTTTCTGGATACAGAAAATGTTCGACTGCTGCCCTAGCCAGCACATTATCCAGATCTATCACCAACTGAAAACGTCTGGTCAATGGTGGCCGAGCAACTGGCTCGTCACAATACGCCAGTCACCACTCTTGATGAATTGTTTGTATCGTGTTGAAACTGTATTGGCAGCTGTACCTGTACACGCCATACAAGCTGTGTTTGACTCAATGCCCAGACGTATTAAGGCCGTTATTACGGCCAGAGGTGGTTGTTCTGGGTACTGATTTCTCAGGATTATGCACCCAAATTGCTTGAAAATGTAATCACATGTTAGTTCTAGTATAATATGTTTTTCCAATGAAGACCCGTTTATCATCTGCATTTCTTCTTGGTGTAGCAATTTTAATGGCCAAGAGTGTAATATAAATTGATGAGCCAAAACATTATTCCCACTTGCTTAATGGCTTGTTTGTCGGTGTTCGGAGCGAAATACATCCCTCATTCTGCGTATCAGGGATCCGACAGTTCGTTGGTGGGTTTGTGGAGGTATGTGGCATTGGATGTCTATGCATATGTCATATAATTCTTCCCACTTGCTTAATGGCTTGTTTGTCGGTGTTCGGAGCGAAATACATCCCTCATTCTGCGTATCAGGGATCCGACAGTTCGTTGGTGGGTTTGTGGAGGTATGTGGCATTGGATGTCTATGCATATGTCATATAATTCGCGTAAATAATGGGCGCTGTTTCGCGTACGAGGTGATGGCGCCCGATAGCGACCCAGATGGGTTCCATAGGATTTACAGCAGGCGAATTTGGTGGCGGAGACATCAATGTGAGTTCACTATAATGTTCCTTAAACTACTGTAGCACGGTTCTGGGTCAGAACACGGGCATTTATAGTGCTGAAAGATTGCATCGCCGTCGGGGAGACATCAAGCATATAAGGATGCAACTGGTTCGCAGCTGTCAGCGTGTCTTCTATTACTAACACAGGTCCCATGCAAGTGCAGGAGAATGTCTCTCATAGCGTAATACTACTTCCAGCAACGTCCGTCTGTGGTGCGCTACAGGTTTCGGGCCGCCATTCACCTCGATGGCGGCGTTTGTGGAGACGACAATCGACCTAGTGCAGCAAAAATGAAGATTAATCCACGGATCCGACACGTTTCCATTGATCGACAGTCGAATCCCAATTGTTCCGTGCCCACTGCAATCGTAACTGACGATGTCAGCGGGTCAACATGTGAACACGTGGAAATGGTCTGCAGCGGAGCCCCACGTTCAATAATGTACAATGAACGGTGTCCTCTGAAACACTTGTGTGTGCTCCAGCATTGTGCTCTTTCGGCAGAGATGCCACAGGTCCCACCTATCCTACTTTACGGAAGAGACAAGCCTCAGAACCCCAAGTTCTTTGAAGAGTCGTGGACGTCCAACCATTTGCCTCCTAGTGGTAGTTTTACTGTCGTTCTATTTCCGTAGATGCTCACGACAGCAGCACATATGCGTTTGACCAGCTTCACCGTTTTCGAGACTCTCGCTCACAGACTCTGCGTAATAATAATAATCTGCCCTTTGTGAAAGTCGCTTATCTCAATGGATTTCCCCTTTGAAGCCCATATCTTTGCTAGGGTGATCCCTCGTCCGTGTCTGCTCCGTTTACGTACTTTCGTTCCCGTGTCAAGTGCCCACAACATCACCAGGAGGCATCCAACATCGCGGTGGGTAGAGGTCATAATGTTTTGGCTTACCAGTGTACGCCCAAGAATAACATATCCAAAAATAAACAAACATCAGCTTAAAAGTGGTTTGGAGAGAGGTATCCGAAATTTCAATGATAAAATTTAATTACACGAGACCGTTGGTGTAAACAACGTTGTTGTTCCATATGGTGGCGCTATCGACCTGTCATAACCGCTCATAATGTTATTGAGAACGTGTTCAAGAGAAAGCACTGTTGGATTTGCACTATAATTTACACGCTAATTTGGCCATCATGTATATTCTGCGACTTGGAGCCACTCTCAGTGGGAGATCAAGTAGCAAAGTAGTTACAATTACAGCACTCGAGAGGTTACCTACTGCAGAAAGTAGTGATGACGCGATTGCAGATGACTGTGCAGGCTACAAACTGAAAACGTCAGATAAACGGCAGTTTTTGGTGCAAATTTGATGGTCATACCCTTAAGAGACGAGTATTTACGAAATGGTTCATGAAGTGTGACTGAGCTAAATTTCATTAATCAGGGAAATTCGGTACACACAGTGCCTTAGTATAGGACAGAATGTGAGTACCAAAAATAAACGTGTTACTTACCGTACATTGTGTCTGGCCCATTACAAAACAAGTGTACCTGGAGGTGATGAAATTTTGTCTTCTTCTTCTTCCACCAAACGTTAGACACAATGATCATATGCTACAGTTTGTACTTGGTCTGATAACATTCGTTCTGCCTCTTGGGTTGTAACGAAACATTGCTTTAGGTAACTGTACGTCTATCATACTCTGTAAATCTTTCACTATTCATTTCTCTAATCTAAAACAGTTTCTTCTACGCCATTGATGTTCCGTTACTGCCGCTACCACAACATTACCGCTGTGTGTGTGTTGCTTTTATCCTTTTCTTTTGCAGCTTCTTATTCACTGTAATATAGGATACTCGTCTCAACTATTGTGCTGTAAAACGTAATTACTGTATCTGTGATGAAGAAAATGCCCAACGAAAGAACCATAGCGGCTGAATTTCTCCTGCATTGTTCTTTCGTACAACTAGTATCGAGCCGTAGCTCAATTTCAAATAATTCACCAGAACAAGGAGCTGTATCGATAATTCAGTTGTGATATGAGCTCCACCAGACAGTAAATTAGTCACCACAGTGCGCACGCACAGATGTATCGTTAAGCCTTTACAGATGGCGCAGCGATCAACTCATGTGGTCCACCGCGCGTACTGTCTCTTTGTCAGCATAACGCAGTAGCGATCAGTGATGTTTCAAGCGGACATTGTAAAAAAAAAAAAAGTTAGGACGTGACAGAGTGGTGAAAAGTGACGATCGTGTTGGCCGTGTCCTTGGTCACATGATGTGCGAAGCCGCTGATTTTGTTGGTGTTTCGTAGCGGACCGTTCAACGTTTGTATAGGCAGTGATGTAACACATGGGTACATGAAACGCAACTCCAGAATTTAAAAAAAAGTCCTGACTAAGAGGGGCCGAAGACGCGTTTCATGGCTTATGAACAAAAATCGCTTCCAACGCCGACAGGAATTGTTGCAGGCAGTGAATGAAGGTTTATCCGAGAGAACATCTCGACAGCAACTGCATGCAATGAACGTTTGGAGTCAGTCGCCTCGCAAGAGGCCATTCCTCACACATGAACATAAAGACGACAATAGCGAAGTTCATCGGACCGGGAGAATATGTGACTGATTTTCTTAACACTCCCCTACCCTATTACATCTCGACTGGCCTGTAAAATCACCTGACGTGAACCCCTTAGAGAATCCGTGGGAGATGTTGAAACAGGTGGTAAAATTCCGACATCAGCATACCCTCAGTTCGGTGGAATGCTTGCTCATATCCACAGAGAGTGGCTTAACATGGGTGCGACGTAGTTGCACAACATTGTGGATTCGCTTCATAACCTAATATAGGCCGTTATGAAACCCAGCACAGGAATTACACGGTATTAAATGATGCTTGTAATGATTTCTCTAGGGGTGACTGATTTTTCATCAAGTGAGCTTAGTATGTTTCGTGCTATTAATGTATATGTATTATGAGTTTTCAACAATCATAACACCAAGTACAATCATATTTTCTAGCAATTTTCTCCTTCACAACATAGATAAAAGTATCCCAACTTATAGCCAGTATCTACATACTAAGTGAAGCAAAACACAAACCAAAATTATTCAAATGGTTCAAATGGCTCTGAGCACTATGGGACTCAACTTCTGAGGTCATTAGTCCCCTAGAACTTAGAACTAGTTAAACCTAACTAACCTAAGGACATCACAAACATCCATGCCCGAGGCAGGATTCGAACCTGCGACCGTAGCGGTCCTGCGGTTCCAGACTGCAGCGCCTTTAACCGCACGGCCACTTCGGCCGGCCCCTGAATTATTCTAGAACTGTGACGAGGATCCCATGAAAGAAGTTAGAGTGGATTTTAATACAGCGATTTTAAGTTTACAAATATGTACAAGCTACGCTATAATATCTGTGAGGTACTAACTCTCAGCCAAGTCGATAGTTTGGTCTCGTGATCGACCGTAGAGAATATGTCCTGCACAAGCCTACCGTGCTTTCCGAATGTCTGAGAGTGTGGCTTCTTCTCATTGTATTTCGACTAGAACCAAGTTTGTATCCCAACACTTCCAGCCATATTGCCAGAATCGAGAAAAACGATATCGCCATATCCATTGAAGTTCAAAATGGTTCAAATGGCTCTGAGTACTATGGGACATAAGATATGAGATCATCAGTCCCCTAGATTTAGAACTACTTAAACCTAACTAACCTCAGGACATCACAAACATCCATGCCCGAGGCAGGATTCGAGCCTGCGACCGTAGCGGTCGCGCGCGGTTCCAGACTGAAGCGTCTAGAACCGCTCGGCCACTCCGGCCGGCTACCCAGTGAGGAAATCACATCAGAGATGCCTGAGGGTGTCAAGTGAGAACGTGCTTATCACAAGGAAATTTTCGTATTTCATGTAACCTCACACAGTTGTACTCGACATTATTGTGGTTGATAGTCTTACATTTTTAATTTAATATGTAATGTGACTAACTTCAGCATACGTTTCGGTGCGTACGAGCTCTCAACACGACAAGTTTGATAAATTTTGTGCCTCGAATATCCGCACTTTATCGTCGATAATCAATGGATAAGTAGTTCAGCAACTTTTGGAAATGCGTGCTTAATCGGTTAATTTCTTTGCTTTCAGCATACTGCAGTAAATGATTAAGTAGAAAAACTTATTTTTGCATTTGTGTGACTATTGTCTCTTAACTGAGATACTTTTCACTGTTAACTATCTTAAATGCTAATTTTAGTTTGCTTTCCAGCAGTAGCCTCATTGCTGTCACATGTAAACAAACAGAGGTGAATTAATACAGCGCACGTTCCTGATTTAATTATTCCTATGTCCAAGTGCGCTTCTCATCTTGCTTATGCAAGCTCAGTCGCGCGCTGCTAGTAGTGAGCAGATGGATAACATATTTTTGGTCATACAGTTAATGCTCCTAAAGCAAAATTTTTAGACTGAATTGTGAATTGATTTCCCGATGTGTAAATTTAGAGTTGTCGATCTTTACGCTTCTGATTTTACATAATTTTTCTTACATTCAGACTTACGTTTCCAAACAGTATGAAAATCAGTGTACTAGATAAGCGAGTATTTATCATTAAGTGGTACTGAGTACGAAGTTTCTCTCGACGACACTCTTGTAAAAAAATTTCTCGCTGGCCTTACCACACCAAATTAGAATAAAATTATTTTTCTGCAGTTTGACGTGGCAAAGGATCGTGATAACTTTACACATGAAATTATATTATTAAATTCTGGCATAAGCTTCAGTTACTCCGCTAAAGATTACTAATAATGCGTATTAAAGGTGAACCACAATAACTGCTGTGCGTGCTTCAAAACTATTACCAAAATGTTCATTGCTTTTGTCCAGTATTTATATGGGGCTTTAATTTTATGCTGCTAGTGATATTGTCCATAGGGATTAGATTCATGTTATCGTCTTGTTTAGGTACTTCTAATTTTATTAGCTACATTCCTCCGAGGGTATAGATCATAAGGTATACCGATAGTCGGGCAGTAAACCCGCCTACAAATTAGCTGCTTGAGTAGCTATTCGGTTTTTTAACAAAATCTTTGGTAATCCACTCCAACAGCTACTAGTGGTAAAATCTTAGAATGATGCCAACGGCATATAATTAGTATATTCTGTATTATGTGTTATAGGAGAACACTGCGATCGTGCAGCATACACATAGGCTCACATAGGCAAGGTTGGGGAAAGTAGGAAAGTTTCTCAGTTACAGTGGCTGAATGAGCGTGCGACAAGAGCTGCGTGCAAGTGGAAGGGGCATCATTTCTGTTATGTACCGCTTCTGCTGTTCCATCCGTGAGATTTCGGTCTCGTCTTACGTGGCATGCCTTTCAGCAGGTGATATGTTGGGAAAGGTAATGGCTTGAAGCGAAAAACTCCTCTAAAGTAGTATCAAAGACTTGCACTACATATAAATTATAGAGCAAACCTAACTGTTGAGGTTCTGTTTTTCGTTAGAGTTAGTTGGAAGATATTTGAAAATGTAAAGCACTACAATTTCAGTCAAAAACTAAAGTTGGTATTGGTATGGAATATTTAATAAGATGACTGGACAGAAGATTAGTTGTCTCTTTAAAAGAAGAAGTTGCTCGTTTTGGAACGCTCTAGTGATGTACAACTGGAACTAATGGCTGTCATGTGACCCTGCACAGTAAGACATGGCAGTGGTGTGGCGTGCAACTGCCAGTCGGTTGTAACAAGTCAGAGCATTAATGGAGGTCCACGTGGAGACGTGACAGAACGGCAAAAAGGGTCTGCGTGTTGGGCGCCATGCCATGAATGACATTTCCCGATTTGTTACTGTTTCAACGTGTCCATAAGAAATATTGCACCGGATGCAGCCATGTACACGTTGTTAGAGCTGTTTGTAACCAGTCCTACCCGAGAAGGGCGGAGACGAGCCATCGAAGCTGCTGCTGTTGACACTGTGACCATAATGGCGTTGAAATGGAGGACGACACAGAAAAGGCCAAAATACTAAACGTCTTTTTCCAAAACTGTTTCACTGAGGAAGATCACACTTTAAATCGCCGCACGAACGAGACAATGGCTGACATTGAAATAAATTACCATGGGATAGAAAAGCAACTCAAATCGCACGGTAGAGGAAAGGCCACTAGACCTGACGGGTTATCTGTACGATCTTGCATAGAATATGCGAAAGAACTCGCCTCTCTTCTAGCAGCGGTGTACCGTGCGTCTCTGGAGCAGGGAAGTGTCCCTGATGATTAAAAAAAAAAAAAGAAAAACATACTCATTGCTGTTTTCGATTAGGGTCGTCGAATAGACGCACAAAACTATGCTCGCCTGTTTGTAGGAACTAACATGGGTTTGGAAAAACAACGATCGTGTCAAATCCAGCGCGATCTGTTCGGCCGTGAGACCTAGAAGGCGGTAGACACACCGGCACAAAGATAGATGCCGTGTTCACTGACTTCCGTAAGGCATTCGATACGGTTCCGCACTGCCGCCTAATGAACAAGTACGAGCGTGCGGAATATCAGACCAGCTGTGTGACTGGATCGAACGGTTTCCAGCATACGGAACACAGTATGTCATTCTCAGTGGTAAGAATTCTTCAGACGTAAAAGTGACTTCCGACATATCCCAAGGGACTGTTATCGGACCATTAATTTTCATTATGACGCTGTAGACAACATCGTAAGTCCCACGAGACTTTTCGTGGATGATGTTCTTGTAAACAGAGAAGGCGCAACGCTTGAATGTTGTAGCGAAATGCTGAGGATCGACGCTTGGTGCAGGTAGTGACAGTCGGTCATCTAAGTAAACAAATGCAACGTATTGCGTGTATATAGACAGAAAGGCCGATTATTGTATGCCTTTAGGACTGCAATAAATTTCGCTACTAATAGCGAATATTCTGTTGAAGAATCACAAGAGAAGTTGGAATACTTGGAAAAGGCCAGGGGATACAGGAAGATTTCAATTAGATTATACTCCTGGAAATGGAAAAAAGAACACATTGACACCGGTGTGTCAGACCCACCATACTTGCTCCGGACACTGCGAGAGGGCTGTACAAGCAATGATCACACGCACGGCACAGCGGACACACCAGGAACCGCGGTGTTGGCCGTCGAATGGCGCTAGCTGCGCAGCATTTGTGCACCGCCGCCGTCAGTGTCAGCCAGTTTGCCGTGGCATACGGAGCTCCATCGCAGTCTTTAACACTGGTAGCATGCCGCGACAGCGTGGACGTGAACCGTATGTGCAGTTGACGGACTTTGAGCGAGGGCGTATAGTGGGCATGCGGGAGGCCGGGTGGACGAACCGCCGAATTGCTCAACACGTGGGGCGTGAGGTCTCCACAGTACATCGATGTTGTCGCCAGTGGTCGGCGGAAGGTGCACGTGCCCGTCGACCTGGGACCGGACCGCAGCGACGCACAGATGCACGCCAAGACCGTAGGATCCTACGCACTGCCGTAGGGGACCGCACCGCTACTTCCCAGCAAATTAGGGACACTGTTGCTCCTGGGGTATCGGCGAGGACCATTCGCAACCGTCTCCATGAAGCTGGGCTACGGTCCCGCACACCGTTAGGCCGTCTTCCGCTCACGCCCCAACATCGTGCAGCCCGCCTCCAGTGGTGTCGCGACAGGCGTGAATGGAGGGACGAATGGAGACGTGTCATCTTCAGCGATGAGAGTCGCTTCTGCCTTGGTGCCAATGATGGTCGTATGCGTGTTTGGCGCCGTGCAGGTGAGCGCCACAATCAGGACTGCATACGACCGAGGCACACAGGGCCAACACCCGGCATCATGGTGTGGGGAGCGATCTCCTACACTGGCCGTACACCACTGGTGATCGTCGAGGGGACACTGAATAGTGCACGGTACATCCAAACCGTCATCGAACCCATCGTTCTACCATTCCTAGAACGGCAAGGGAACTTGCTGTTCCAACAGGACAATGCACGTCCGCATGTATCCCGTGCCACCCAACGTGCTCTAGAAGGTGTAAGTCAACTACCCTGGCCAGCAAGATCTCCGGATCTGTCCCCCATTGAGCATGTTTGGGACTGGATGAAGCGTCGTCTCACGCGGTCTGCACGTCCAGCACGAACGCTGGTCCAACTGAGGCGCCAGGTGGAAATGGCATGGCAAGCCGTTCCACAGGACTACATCGAGCATCTCTACGATCGTCTCCATGGGAGAATAGCAGCCTGCATTGCTGCGAAAGGTGGATATACACTGTACTAGTGCCGACATTGTGCATGCTCTGTTGCCTGTGTCTATGTGCCTGTGGTTCTGTCAGTGTGATCATGTGATGTATCTGACCCCAGGAATGTGTCAATAAAGTTTCCCCTTCCTGGGACAATGAATTAACGGTGTTCTTATTTCAATTTCCAGGAGTGTATCATGGTCAGGCAGAGATTCCGAAATCAGATAATGGGTTGTAAGGGTATCCACGAGCAAGTAAAGATTCAGATCACAGTTTATTATTGATAAAGAGTTGGCTGAAGCTTTAGAGACTAGTCAGGAAGAATCAATGCAGGAAAAAGTGGGATACGAAGTGCTAAGGAATTAAAAGATGCGGTTGAAGTTCTATGAGGCTATAGATACTGCGGTAAGGAATAGCTCAGGAGGCTGTTCAGTTGAAGGGGAACGGACATCTCTGAACAGGACAGACACAGAAGTTGGAAAGAAAAACGTAGGTACAAAGAAGGCAACTGCGAGGAAACCAGGGGTAACAGAAGACAAAATTCAGTTCACCGATGAAAGAGTGAAGTGATAAAATGTTCAGGGAAATACAGGACTACAGGAATACAGTTCGCTGAGAAATGAAATAAACAGGAAGTGCAGGAAAGCTAAGACGAAATGGCTGCATAAATAATGCGAAGAAATCTAAAAAGTTACTGTGTCGGAAGGGCTGACTCAGCATACAGGAAAGTCAAAACAACCTTTAGTGACGTTAAAAGCAAGGGTGGTAACATTAAGAGTGCGACGGGAATTCCACTGTTAAATGCAGGGGAGAGAGTCTCCATGAGAGGGTGATAGAAGAGGAAACATTAGTATTTGAATCAGAATTTAAAGGAGTTTCGGAAGAATTAAGTTCCAGTGAGGCAGAACGGCTGGATAACATTGCACTAACACTTCCAAAATCATTGAGAGAAGTGGCAACAAAACGACTACTCATGTTGGTGTGTAGAATGTATGAGTCTGGCGATATACCATCTGGTTTTCGGATGACATCATACACAATTACCAAGATTGTAAAAACCGACAAGTGCGAGAATTATCGCACAATCAGATTAACAGCTCATGCATCCAAGCTGCTAACAAGAATAGTACACAGGCGAATAGGAGAAAACTTAAGGACCTGTTAGACGACGATTAATTTGGCTTTAGGAATGGTAAAGGCACCAGAGAGGCAGTTCTGACGTTGCGGTTGATAGTGAAAGCAAGATTAGAGAAAAAACCAGACACGGTCATAGGATTTGTCGACATGGAAAAAGCGTTCGACAATGTAAAATAGTGCAAGATGTTCGAAATTGTGAGAAAAATAGGGGTGAGCTAGAGGGAGAGACGAATAATATGCAGTAGGTACAAGAGCTAAGACGGAGCAATAAGAGTGGAAGACCAAGAACTGAAATGCTCGGATTGAAAAGGGTGTAAGACAGGTATGTATTTTAGGTCTTTTAAAACATCACTGAATAACTTCAGTGGTACTAGAGGGAGCTGTAGAGGGTAAAAACTGTAGAGGAGAACAGAGATTAAAATACATCCAGTGAGTGCTACGCTGAGATGAAGATGTTGGCACAGGAGAGGATTTCCTGGTGGGCGGCATCAAACTAATCAGATGAAAAAAAAGAAAAAAAGAAAAAGGAACGGTTGCAGAATAATCACTGGACGCCGTCACATAGTATCTAGGAGTATGCGTACGGAGCAATTTAAAGTGGAACAGTCACAGGAGAGGCAGGCGCCACGCTGAGACTCATTGGAAGAATCCTCAGGAAATGTAGTACAATAAGAAAGGAGGTAGCTTACAAAATCCTCGTTCGACCACTGTTTGATTATTGCTCGTCAGTATGGGATCCGTACCAGATAGGATTGATAGTAGACATACACAAGATCCAAATACCAGCAGCGCATTCCGCTACAGGGTCATTTAATAAGCACGAAAGCGTCACAGGAATGATCAACCAACTCCAGTAGTCCGGTATCAGACGCTGCCAGAGAGGCGTTCTGCATCACGGCGTGGTTTAATGTAAAAAGTTCCAAGAGCGTACGTTCCTAGAAGAATCAACAAATATGTTGCTTACTCCTAAGAATACCTAGCGGAAAGACCGTGGAATTATTCGCAACTGGAATAGAAAAAGGGAGGAAAGTGACAGCGTTACACAATGTACCCTCCGCCACACACAGCAAGGTAGCTTGAGGAACTGTCAATGACAATCGGTTTCAAATCGATCATCATTGCTAATGTCGATTAAAGCAATTACATGTCAACTGGGTTCTGAGCGAGTAGTACGAACTAAATTCCATGCAGTGGACATTTGGAGTCGGGTCCCTCAGTGGACCAAACAACACAGAAACTCAACATGACGAGCCGCGATTTTACCTCTTCAAGACGACAAGTGCACCGACCGCCCAATGAGACGACTAACTTGCAGTGTGTTGTGATGACAGAGGTGGGCGTGTGATATTTTGAGGGTGCTTATCGCACCATGAATGGTTCAAATGGCTCTGAGCACTATGGAACTTAACTTCTAAGGTCATCAGTCCCCTAGAACTTAGAACTACTAACCTAAGGACATCACACACATCCATGCCCAAGGCAGGATTCGAACCTGCGACCGTAGCGGTTGCACGGTTCCAGACTGTAGCGCCTAGAACCGCTCGGCCACTCCGGCTGGCTTATAGCACCATGACTTGGGCGCACTAATTAAGGTTTATTCCAACATACTCGCTGACAGAGTGTTGCACTTTCGTCTACATATCCATGACGAATATGCTCTGGACACTCCCGTCTTCTAAGGTGCTGCAGTCATGGAATGTGAAGCTGGTCCCGGCGGAGGTTCGAGTCCTCCCTCGGGCATGGGTGTGTGTGTTTGTCTTTAGGTTAATTAGTGTGTAAGCTTAGGGACTGATGACCTTAGCAGTTAAGTTCCATCAGATTTCACACACATTTCAACATTTTTTTTAACACTGTCGTCTTCCAAAATAAGGTCGATAGTGTTCAGAGGGCTGCACGAATACGTTCCTGCTTTTAAACGCAACTATCATCCAATCTTAACCCCATAGAAAATATGTGGTACTATTTGGAACAGCGGATGAAACATAGCAGGCAACATCCAACAGTGTAGTAGCTCTACGGGGTCTAATCACAGTATGTTGCATCTTCTGGGTAAGGCACACCTGATGAAACTTGTGGACTATCAAGCCTAGAGTGAGTGTTACGCTGTATTAACGTGCTTCCTAAGTGAGACTAGTTTTTTTCTCAGGTGTGTTTACTACTTTGACGTAAATACTATTCTTACCTCTTAGCTCAACTATATACCAGCCATACCGAGTAGTTTAACCGGAGTTTTTAAACATCGATAATTTGTATGGAATGTTGTTGTTGTTGTTGTTTGTCTTCAGTCCTAAGACTGGTTTGATGCAGCTCTCCATACTACTCTATCCTGTGCAAGCTTCTTCATCTCACAGTACCTACTGCAACCTACATCATTCTGAATCTGTTTCGTGTATTCATCTCTTGGTCTCCCTCTACGATTTTTACCCTCCACGCTGCCCTCCAATACTAAATTGGTGATCCCTTGATGCCTCAGAACATGTCCTACCAACCGATCCCTTCTTCTAGTCAAGTTGTACACAAACTTCTCCCCAATCCTATTCAATACCTCCTCATTAGTTATATGATCTAACCATCTAATCTTCAGCATTCTTCTGTAGCACCACATTTCGAAAGCTTCTATTCTCTTCTTGTCCAAACTTGTACGGAATAATATTCATATAATTAATACACATTGTTTTATTAAGTACTATTTTAAAATTTGCAATTTATAAAACTCGATAAAATTCATGAGATTTTATGAAATTCCTGAAATTCCCTGAGATTTCCCTGATTTTTTAGTCTGAAATGTAATTCTCTGAGAATTCCGCGTTTTCCAGAAGAATCGCCACGCTGCCCATTACTTATCGATTGCGTTGGAAGGAAATGAGAGTGGTTTAAGGCCCGTCGACGACGAGACACAAGCTTGGACTGTGGAGAATTGGGGAAGGCAATTTTTCTTTGTCTTGGGAGGTTAAGGAAAACCACAGAAAATCTAAATCTAGATGGCTGGATATGGATTTTAACTTCCTTCCTTTCGAATGCGAGACTACATAACCACTGTGTTTTGCCATGTGGTGGTGACGATCAAATTCTGCTGTTGACTTTGTGATGGCTGTTAAAACCACCATCACATAAAGTTATTTCCAACATGCTTTATCGACAGAGGACGTTGATCTTCATCAATAGTGATCTTTGACAGCTCTGTTGACTGCCGCATCGGAACAGGACGCAGTTTCCACGGCAACTCTCGATGTACCTCTTCTAGCACCGTCTCATTATCGACCAACCATTGGTGCATCTTTTACAGAATTTACATTAGAGGGCAGCGTACTTTTAGCTGATCTTCAATCAAGTAACCTTTATAGTTTATATTTTATGACGAATAATCATTTGTAATGATGTTACAGTGTAATTTATCTATAACGCAATTTTTAATCTACTTCTTGTGCTTACCTAATCATAGACGTCTTTTTGATTGGCCAGCAATGATGTCACAATCAGTACGGTGGGCGTGACCAAGCCTATTTAATAATCGTTCCCTTCTTGTCCAATTCAGGCGATCATTGGAGGCAAAACCACACCTTCCTTCCGTCTCCTCGACTTCTATATCACCATTTATGGCTGTCCTATCGCCCTCACCCCCACCCTTAAGTACCTTGGCGTCACCCTTGACCGTCGACTCTCCTGGACCCCCCATCTCCGGACAATCGAAGCCAAGGCACGCTCCCGACTCTATCTCCTCAAGCTCCTTTCTGGCCGCACATGGGGCCTTCACCCCTCCACCATTCTCCACACATATAAGTCCCTCATCCGCCCTATCCTCTGCTACACTCACCCTGCCTGGATCTCCGCCCCTCCTACCTTTTCCAAATCCCTTCAAATCCTAGAACACTATGCTCTCCGCATCGCCTATTGCACCCGTCTCCCCTCCACCACGCGGATCTTGTACGACCTTATTCCGTTCCCACACCTCCACCTTTTCCTCGAACAGATGCGGATCCTGTACACCTCCCATAAACTTGATCCCCCTCATCCGCTTATCTCTCTCATTCTCTTCCACCCCCCATCCGCTGCCGCGCCCACGTCCCATCTGCTCTCCATCTCTCCACTCTCCTTACCCTCTCCCAAGGTGGCTTCCACCTGCTACCCTTCCCTGATGATGCCCTCATTCCCTCCATCTACCCCTCCTATCAACTTTGATCCTCCTCTTCCACTTCCTGTGCTTTTTCCTTAGGGCACCCTCTCTCCCTTCTCTCCCTCCTCCCCCTAGGCTTCCCCTATTCCCCTACCCCCACCCATACCTTCTTTCCTCCCCCCATCTCCTCTGCCACTGGCATCTCCACTCTCCCATCTCCCTCCTCCCCTATCTTTTTCGCCTTTTGGCAGGTCCCTGGACTCGCACACGTCACGTGAACATTAGCGCGCTGGAGATCGTCGCCATCGATTTTGTGTGTGTGCTGTCGTGTTTGTGCTTCAGTGTTATCACTGCCCACGCTCCATCGTTCACGTGTGTCATCTAAATCACGTGTTCGTGTACAGTGCTGACAGTTTCTTTGTTTTTCTTCGCGTGTGAACGGCTTCGTGTTTTTTAATTACTGTGTCTACTGTTTTTTGTCAACTGTTATGTTATGTTACTTCTGTGTCTTCATTGTTTTTCTCTCTTTGTACTGCCTGTGGCCGGCCGAAGTGGCCGTGCGGTTAAAGGCGCTGCAGTCTGGAACCGCAAGACCGCTACGGTCGCAGGTTCGAATCCTGCCTCGGGCATGGATGTTTGTGATGTCCTTAGGTTAGTTAGGTTTAACTAGTTCTAAGTTCTAGGGGACTAATGACCTCAGCAGTTGAGTCCCATAGTGCTCAGAGCCAACCATTACTGCCTGTGACTGAAGAGCGGCGTAAAGTTGTCGCTGCCAGCCCACCTTGTGTAAGGTGTAAAATGACAATAAAAAAAATAAAAAATAAAAAATAAAAAAACTTGTCCGATTAGCAGTTATTCCAGCGTCGAAGGTCGCCGCAACTTGCTCCACGAAGTCCACCCACCGTTCTGGGTATATTTATTTATTAGTTCTACAGTTTGTTATATATACTTACTATTATAACGATCCCTCTATCTGGTAATATGCTTTTTCAGAGTCTGAAGATGGTTCTTAAACAGAGTCGAAACCGGTCACTCCAATAAAAATAAAAAGTAGCGATCAAGACTGTTTTTAATCTTTAAATTTTAATTTTAAAGATCGCTGATGTTTTCAAAATTTCAAATTCTGCTGGATGAAAGCAAATAAAATTATCTACAATGAAGAGAACATGATCTCTGATGTCTTACACAACGAAAGATCCTAGTGGTTGAGGCCGTGGACCTACATGCGAAAAGAACGGACTTCAGATTCCCGTCCAGCTCTCGTGATGCAGGGTTTCAGGTGAGGGGCAGGATTATTCGTTAAAGTTAACGACGGGTCGATTTTCTCGTTCATTCTTGTCAAGTTGGGTTCTTGTTCCGCCTTTAACAACTTCCAAGTCGATGAGACGTTTAGTCATAACCTCCCAGCCTTCCAGTTGATAGCCCCTGGGGAACTCTGCAGCAATAATGAAAACCAGGACTAGGACTTGAGTGCTCCTTGTCGAAGCTAGTCTGGCGCCACGGAGACTGGTGGAGGGGAGGGGGGAGGTTGCCGCAAGAGGCGGGCAGATCTGCTCTGCGGGTCCCTAATCCACTTAGTGTCGACCACTCAGAGAGCCACAACGGCAGGCGGTGGAGATGAGCAGGCCGGCTGCCGGCAGCGGCGAATACTCGCCCAGCCATAACTCGATAAAGCGGATGAGCCCGAGGCAGGCCAGCGCGAATCCGAGATAGCAGCTGCGCCTTCAGTTTATCGCTCGCTGCACCCTAATGGTGTATACGTCCATGCGTCCAGATAGCTGCCTCTGAGTTCATGAAGAGGAAAGAACAGTTCTATCACGAAGAAACGTTTCTATGCTGCTTGCTCTGAATAGACTTTGGGTATGAAGGTGTTTACGTTTGGAGTTCCACTGGCACTTCATTGCAGGAGTTGAACTCTACGTATATCAGATATGGTTTCCAAGTGGCGGCGCTAATTGAGTTGAGGCAGCCTTTAAAAATAAAGCTACGTTATTAATTTTCAATTTGTGTGCAAGCATATTCGTATATTCGTGAGACACATTGTCATCACCTTGTAGTCTTACCGTTACCTGTACAAATAAGTCCACGGTAGGTGTGCCTCCTTCGAATCTGACTGAAAAGTTGGTATTTCGAAGAAGGCTATTTTAAATGATACAGTCCACACCAAGATTGCAGTTGCAACACTTTTATTGCACTTTTATTACTGAATGATACTGCCAGATTGAGTCTCAACTACTTAAATTATGCACAGATTATCGGCTAGTCACATACTGCGCTGGTTGAAGATCTATAACCTAACAGTGAAGTAATTATGAAAAAAAATTCACATGTTGCAAACGAGTAGTTAAAATAATTAGATTTATGTATTAATACCTTCAGCTGCTGACGGGCGTTGATATATATCAACGGGGACAGCTGAAAATGTGTGCCCCCACCGGGACTCGAACCCGGGATCTCCTGCTTACATGGCAGACGCTCTATCCATCTTTTTTTTTTTTTTGTTTTCGTTATTTCGTTCGATATTATTCGTTGCGTTTGGTCGGGGCGGACTTCACCTCACATCCGTTCCAGTTGATCGCTGATTTCTTTACTCAGTTTTTTTTTATTACAGAGGGCTACCGCCTCTCTGACCGAACACGCTGAGCTACCGTGCCGGCATCCATCTGAGCCACCGAGGGCACAGAGAATAGTGCGACTGCAGGGACTATCTCGCGCACGCCTCCCGCGAGACCCACATTCTCATCTTATATGTCCAGACACTACATTTGTAGTGTCCCTACCCAACACAATCATTACTCGTGGAAGACATTCTTACCAAGGCCCGTAAGAGTTCGGGTAAGATGTGTGCATCCGCACAGAAGAGGAAGGTCATGGCCGGTATTATCAGAACTATATACTTATATGGATATGGTGACTATTCTTTCGGACATGTCCGAAAGAACAGACACCATATCCATATAAGTAGTCAACACAGTTACTGACGGAAGTTCTTAAATCACTGACCTTGAAGTCTAGCAGTCATATCAATACGAAAATGATGTGCACAGTAATTATCATTTGGAAATAATACACTTCATAGCCTGATCCTATTGTCACAGTTTGCAGTAACTATTACTAGAAGATTAACACAGTCCAAGAAATTAGTTAAAATTGCACAGTCGATCATTAACAACAGTCACTGACTCATGGACGAACTCCCGGACATGAAACGTAGATAAACCACGGTACATTTTTCGACTCACAACTTATACTGCATCGTCTGCAGTACATTTCCCCCTATCGGCGAACACTGGTCTTGCTGCTTTCAAACTCACCACAGACTGACTTAAGGCCGGCCGAAGTTGCCGAGCGGTTCTAGGCGCTTCAGTCTGGAGCCGCGCGACCACTACGGTCGCAGGTTCGAATCCTGCCTCGGGCATGGATGAGTGTGATGTCCTTAGGTTAGTTGAGTTTAAGTAGTTCTAAGTTCTAGGGGACTGATGACCTCAGATGTTAAGTCCCGTAGTGCTCAGAGTCATTTGAACCATTTGACTCACTTAAAACGGCTTACGACAACCTTCCTTTGTAAGTTTGGAATAACTAGAACTGAATTTAGCTATTGTTGTTTCCTGGCTTTTCATTAATTACAATAAAAGCTTTACATTTATGAGTAACTGAGTAGTCGGATATTCGTTTGAACTAGTACTTTTAGATATGATAATAATTTCTATTCAGTTACGCTGGCTAGTTGGACTAATATGGAATTCTATTTAGGAAACAATGTTTTTATGAAGGAAATTAATTATCCTAAAACTCAGAAGTTGCAAAAGTTGATAACATATTTTCGTCATTGGCTGTAGGGATACTTCACTTATTTACAGGGTGTTTCAAAAATGACCGGTATATTTGAAACGGCAATAAAAACTAAACGAGCAGCGATAGAAATACACCGTTTGTTGCAATATGCTTGGGACAACAGTACATTTTCAGGCGGACAAACTTTCGAAATTACAGTAGTTACAATTTTCAACAACAGATGGCGCTGCAAGTGATGTGAAAGATATAGAAGACAACGCAGTCTGTGGGTGCGCCATTCTGTACGTCGTCTTTCTGCTGTAAGCGTGTGCTGTTCACAACGTGCAAGTGTGCTGTAGACAACATGGTTTATTCCTTAGAACAGAGGATTTTTCTGGTGTTGGAATTCCACCGCCTAGAACACAGTGTTGTTGCAACAAGACGAAGTTTTCAACGGAGGTTTAATGTAACCAAAGGACCGAAAAGCGATACAATAAAGGATCTGTTTGAAAAATTTCAACGGACTGGGAACGTGACGGATGAACGTGCTGGAAAGGTAGGGCGACTGCGTACGGCAACCACAGAGGGCAACGCGCAGCTAGTGCAGCAGGTGATCCAACAGCGGCCTCGGGTTTCCGTTCGCCGTGTTGCAGCTGCGGTCCCAATGACGCCAACGTCCACGTATCGTCTCATGCGCCAGAGTTTACACCTCTATCCATACAAAATTCAAACGCGGCAACCCCTCAGCGCCGCTACCATTGCTGCACGAGAGACATTCGCTAACGATATAGTGCACAGGATTGATGACGGCGATATGCATGTGGGCAGCATTTGGTTTACTGACGAAGCTTATTTTTACCTGGACGGCTTCGTCAATAAACAGAACTGGCGCGTATGGGGAACCGAAAAGCCCGATGTTGCAGTCACATCGTCCCTGCATCCTCAAAAAGTACTGGTCTGGGCCGCCATTTCTTCCAAAGGAATCATTGGCCCATTTTTCAGATCCGTAACGATTACTGCAGCACGCTATCTGGACATTCTTCGTGAATTTGTGGCGGTACAAACTGCCTTAGACGACACTGCGAACACCTCGTGGTTTATGCAAGATGGTGCCCGGCCACATCGCACGGCCGACGTCTTTAATTTCCTGAATGAATATTTCGATGATCGTGTGATTGCTTTGGGCTATCCGAAACATACAGGAGGCGGCGTGGATTGGCCTCCCTATTCGCCAGACATGAATCCCTGTGACTTCTTTCTGTGGGGACACTTGAAAGACCAGGTGTACCGCCAGAATCCAGAAACAATGGAACAGCTGAAGCAGTACATCTCATCTGCATGTGAAGCCATTCCGCCAGACACGTTGTCAAAGGTTTCGGGTAATTTCATTCAGAGACTACGCCATATTATTGCTACGCATGGTGGATATGTGGAAAATATCTTACTATAGAGTTTCCCAGACCGCAGCGCCATCTGTTGTTGAAAATTGTAACTACTGTAATTTCGAAAGTTTGTCTGCCTGAAAATGTACTGTTGTCCCAAGCATATTGCAACAAACGGTGTATTTCTATCGCTGCTCGTTTAGTTTTTATTGCCGTTTCAAATATACCGGTCATTTTTGAAACTCCCTGTATATATCTTTTTGATCTCCTGTATCAGAGAGTCAGTAATCTGACTAAAAGGCAGTGTCCCGCCTGACTGATTCACTGACTCATCATCGCCCAGTCCAACCCGTTAAGGATGGAAATTTTGAGAAGGTGTTGATCTTATACTGTAGGCGTCGTTTAAGAAGGGATTTTTCGAAATTCCACACTTAAGGGGTTAAATGGGGGCTGAAAGGTTTTTTGCAAATGTCTCGCTGTTAAGGCAATTTTGTAGCTAGATCTACGGAAACTGGTGATTGGTTTCTCAGCTAGAAATGAAAAATATTACTTGTTCCAGCATTTGTGGAGATTCGACCACTAAGGGAGGTAAAACAGCGGCTAAAATTTGTTTTGAAATAAATAGTTATTAAAAAAGTGCGTCTTCCAGTATTTTTGGAAACTGAACTCCCTAAGGATGTCAAATAGGGGATGAAAAGGTTTGCGAAATTATTTCATTACGAATGCACTTTTAAAGCTAAACGTACTAAAATTTGTATTTGCCTTCTCTGTTAGAAATGAAAAAATATGTTTCATTGCTTCTGGAAATTCAAATCCTAAGGGGATGAAAAAGGGGATGTACATTTTTAAGATAATATTTGGTATGAAGCTAAATATATGTAAATTGGTGTTTCACTTCTCGGTTAGATGTAGAGAAATGTGTGTTAGGGGATGAAAGTTTCTATGCAGATATCTCCACAAGAACGCAAAAGACATGATGAACAAGAACGTTGGACTCCTGCTGCTAGACCCGCGTTTTGGTCAGAAGTATGTTCGGAGAAGACTATGAAAAAGACTATGAGCATGAAAAGTTTGGAAGATGTTGCAGTTTGTGAATGACGTAAATATTCGATTAAAGAAAAGCTAAAGATCTGTGCAGTACAGTCTACGCGAGTGAAACGGGGGGCGCTAAGCTAGTCAGATATATGTTTAAAAGTGAAAATTGACAACAAAATCTGAAATTACTGGTGTTTTTTAGTTAGCACGGTTCTTAGGCAAACAAACTGTGCTGATGGATTCTAAATAACCAGAAGAAGGTAACAGAAAGTTGGTTAAGGCCTGGTTCAATATTCGAAATTTTTTGATATTGTGCGCATGCCCTATAACTGACAGTATTGAAAATACCATGAATTTCGAAAAATAATAATTATAAATTTGGGGTTTGAGAAAAACATAGTAGTTGGAAAGAATAGACTTGCTTTCTTACATCCTCACCACAAACCGTAACACGCCGCTAGAAGAGCTAAAAGAACATGGCGAAACACGCTGATGAAGCAGTAATGCGTTTTATGCATTTCAACAGGAATAACGTTGCCGAGTTGCACCGTGGTTCGAAATCCACGTTAAATTGTGGGTCCCACTATAACGGGATTGGTAAATCTGTTCAAAGGTCGGAGGAAGGTAACGGCATACCACCTCCAACGGACGGTGCCTAGTAAAGCAATGTGGTGTTCAAAATAATCTTAGGACTGACGACTGCTCAATGTTGCAATAATCTAGTCTCAGTTTTGGGTAGCGTACGACAACAACGCAGTGGTAAAGTGCCTCAGACAATTCCAGTGCAATCACAGAAACCTGAAAGGCGAAGAGCGAAGTGGCAGACCATCGCTCTGAGAAGAATTGTAAATCGCTTTACAAATGGAGGCTCTGTCGTTTGGAACGAGCAGTCTATCACAGGAGCAAATTACCGAAATTTCCCGACGAGATTAGGGGAGGATGTCAAGACGGTAGTGTCACGGGAGGCTACGTAAAGTGTTGTTTTTCCCTTTGCGGGAACGCCCCCAGCTCATTCCGTGCAGAGCAGTCAATGCTGCAGCTTTTAGCTATGAAATATTACCTCGTCTCTCTCCTCTCCCCGGCTCAGTGACTGAAACGTTTCCCGAACAGCCAGAATGTAGACTTCTACAATCAAGGTGTCCACAAGGTATCCATAGTTAGAAAAATGTCCCACTGAAGGGTGAATATGTAGAGTAGGTTTTCCCGAACTTTGACAGAACACTTGGAGAAACCGAGAACTTTGATGGAACACCTTGTTTATTTAGAACGTTAAATTTTTTTAAAAAACGAGAAGAACTTAATTTATTCAGTGATTAATTTTGAACCGTAACTAATAACACATATCATAATGAAATTAAAAAAAAATAATACCGTCAAAAGGTTGAAAAAATACGCCAGGTTTTTGATAATTTTTCGCGAAGCACTATTCTCTTCCTGCTGAACACCAGCGTTACGCGGAGCAGAGTTTGGGAAACCCTGAGGTAGAAGACCACACTATCGGCAAGTTTCAACGTCGCAGCTCGCTTATTTCGAGATGATAATTAAAACTTTATGACTACTCCTCTACGTACGATGTAATTAAATTGCATCTGTTTGTGTGACTGAACAGTTGTGGCTCGAACAAAACAGCTTTGTGTGAATGATCAGTTACAGTTCGAATAAAATAGCAGTGTGACTGACAGCTGTCAGCGACAGTGGCGGTGTTGCTGGCTGTTACACAGCCACTGTACTCAGGCGATCCGTATAAATCACTCCGTGTTTGGTTTACCGAGCGAGGTAGCGCAGTGGTTAACGTACTGGACTCGCATTCGGGAGGACGACGGTTCAAATCCTTGTCCCGCCATCCACATGAGGTTTTGTATAATTTCCCTAAATCGCTCTAAGCAATTACCGGGATGATTCCTTTGAAAGGGCATGACGCTCTCCTTCCCCCATCTCTTCCTACTTCGAGCTTGTGGTCCGCCTATAATGACCTTTACGTCGATAAGACGTTAAACACTAGTCTTCCTTCCTTCTTCCGCGTTTAGTTCTTTGCCCTCCACTACCTGCAGCCTGCTTTATTTGACAACGCTATGCGCGTACTTGCAAAGCAGGCAACACAGCGAGCACGTGATACCCAAGAAACAGCTGTGAGTGGATAACGCCTGACCCCTATCATTCCACTCACTGAAAATTTGTTTTAATCAAATTATCTGTAATTTTGCCTCAACAGTTCTCTGGTTTGACGTGGCCCGCCACTACTTCACCTCTTGTGCCAACCTCTTCATCTCCGAGTGGCACTTCCACCCAACGTCCTCATTTATAAGTACGAAGGAAGTTATCCCATGATGTATTAGCACATGTCGTGTCATACAGTCTCTTCTTATTCTTAGTGTTTTCAACATAATCATTTCCTCGCCGTTTCTACAGAGAACCTCCTCATTCCTTACGTTATTCATACCATCTAATTTTCAACATCCGTCTATAGCACCACATCCCACATAAGCACTTCTCCGAATTCCTCAAAGTCCATGGATCACATGCATACAGTGCTGTACTCCAGACTTTGGCGGGGCGCGTCGTTCTTTCACTATTCATTAAACAATCAGTCCATCTGCCTGGATAGGTTTCGGTTGTCTGCTCCTTCACCCTGCGATAGTAGATACTGGTTTAGCCGACAAAAGGCAGCGTTGACGAAAAATCGACCTATCACGCAAAGGCCACGTAACTCTTGTCCATGGGCAGCAGCTGAAAGTTAGTTAACTATAGAGTGTTCAGATTTCTTGCATAACTCCTTTGAAAAATATGTAAAATTTCCTGTAAGTTTTTTTAGTGTCTTTAAAACAAGGAAAACGGCTGCCAAGTCCGTATTTGATTCCCCAGCATCAGTTACAGGTTGCCACTGAGTGTCTCTGTTACTAGTTCACACCCAAATGCAACCAGAAGATATTTAGTCCGACCCGAAATTTTAAACGTCCTAAACAGTCACTAACCCACTACTACTTGCGAGTTAACACACTCAGTCGTTCAGTAGGCTTCTTGTAGAGAAGTGGTCGCGATAATGTCTCGTATTGTGTACGAAGCACGCCATGTAGAGTTTATATATGACATGAAAGGTTCACACGCGAACATCTCATAAAATAAACGACTCACAACGCTCAAACTTTCAGAAAGTAATCAATACTGTTGTCGCTTTTCGCAACGACACGAGAAGTGCTCAGACCTGCGAATTTCTTCATTTAAATACAAATTTGAACAGTGCGACTTCGGCCGGGTTGGCCGAGCGGTTCTAGGCGCTACAGTCTGGAACCGCGCGACCGCTATGGTCGCAGGTTCGAATCCTGCCTCGCGCATGGATGTGGGTGATGTCCTTAGGTTAGTTAGTTTTAAGCAGTTTTAAGTTCTAAGGGACTGATGACCTCAGAACTTAAGTCCCATCGTGCTCAGAGCCATTTGATCAGTGCGGTTTAACATAGGTGTTTACCAGAAGACGGCTCCCGAGCGACTCTCTCGACTCATGGATCTGAGGCACAAAGCCATACTCAAACGCGCGGAAAATACTGAATCCCTACTGGCTAGTATGTTGAGTAGCCAACCAGATCATCTCGAGCACTTCTACACTCCTGGAAATTGAAATAAGAACACCGTGAATTCATTGTCTCAGGAAGGGGAAACTTTATTGACACATTCCTGGGGTCAGATACATCACATGATCACACTGACAGAACCACAGGCACATAGACACAGGCAACAGAGCATGCACAATGCCGGCACTAGTACAGTGTATATCCACCTTTCGCAGCAATGCAGGCTGCTATTCTCCCATGGAGACGATCGTAGAGATGCTGGATGTAGTCCTGTGGAACGGCTTGCCATGCCATTTCCACCTGGCGCCTCAGTTGGACCAGCGTTCGTGCTGGACGTGCAGACCGCGTGAGACGACACTTCATCCAGTCCCAAACATGCTCAATGGGGGACAGATCCGGAGATCTTGCTGGCCAGGGTAGTTGACTTACACCTTCTAGAGCACGTTGGGTGGCACGGGATACATGCGGACGTGCATTGTCCTGTTGGAACAGCAAGTTCCCTTGCCGTTCTAGGAATGGTAGAACGATGGGTTCGATGACGGTTTGGATGTACCGTGCACTATTCAGTGTCCCCTCGACGATCACCAGTGGTGTACGGCCAGTATAGGAGATCGCTCCCCACACCATGATGCCGGGTGTTGGCCCTGTGTGCCTCGGTCGTATGCAGTCCTGATTGTGGCGCTCACCTGCACGGCGCCAAACACGCATACGACCATCATTGGCACCAAGGCAGAAGCGACTCTCATCGCTGAAGACGACACGTCTCCATTCGTCCCTCCATTCACGCCTGTCGCGACACCACTGGAGGCGGGCTGCACGATGTTGGGGCGTGAGCGGAAGACGGCCTAACGGTGTGCGGGACCGTAGCCCAGCTTCATGGAGACGGTTGCGAATGGTCCTCGCCGATACCCCAGGAGCAACAGTGTCCCTAATTTGCTGGGAAGTGGCGGTGCGGTCCCCTACGGCACTGCGTAGGATCCTACGGTCTTGGCGTGCATCCGTGCGTCGCTGCGGTCCGGTCCCAGGTCGACGGGCACGTGCACCTTCCGCCGACCACTGGCGACAACATCGATGTACTGTGAAGACCTCACGCCCCACGTGTTGAGCAATTCGGCGGTACGTCCACCCGGCCTCCCGCATGCCCACTATACGCCCTCGCTCAAAGTCCGTCAACTGCACATACGGTTCACGTCCACGCTGTCGCGGCATGCTACCAGTGTTAAAGACTGCGATGGAGCTCCGTATGCCACGGCAAACTGGCTGACACTGACGGCGGCGGTGCACAAATGCTGCGCAGCTAGCGCCATTCGACGGCCAACACCGCGGTTCCTGGTGTGTCCGCTGTGCCGTGCGTGTGATCATTGCTTGTACAGCCCTCTCGCAGTGTCCGGAGCAAGTATGGTGGGTCTGACACACCGGTGTCAATGTGTTCTTTTTTCCATTTCCAGGAGTGTATATTCGCAATATTTCTCATGCCAGCCAATTAGATTGTCATAATTTAGATTAGAAATATCGTAATTTCGAAAGTAAATAAAATTTCAATAAAACAAAATTCGATTCCTTTCCATAAAATAAATTACTAATAAATTTAATACTCGACGCCCCTTGTGGCTGCCTTTTACAAAATAAAGCTCACTCGGACATACGTCACAAATTCCCCTATTGCACAACAACTTTGTCACGGATACAGTTATATAGTTTTCATAAGATACCCCGTTCTCACTCTACATATGCCCTCCATTCACTCCCACAGTCTCTCCGAAACAGTCACACAATCAAAACACTATGAAACAATAATTATACAAAGTACTTTTAATTATATCAGAAATCTGTAGTAATGAAACTAAAGAAAATTCCAGAAAATTAGAGTACATCAACCTATACTCTTGGTTGTAGTTTCAACTGATACTACAGATGAATACATTACACTCCATAATTCGGTTTCACAATGCCAGCACGATTATTCTGTGGTTTAGGTAAAATTTATATCTCCGGAAGTGCTGAATTTATTGATTATCTTGCAGACACTCCAGAGAATCAGTCTCTGCTAGCTACTGACAGCTCTGTCTAACACTGGCGACAGATTAAGCAAAGGATACAGCGCGTCGGGAATGAACATCCGGCGAGGATTTTGTTGAAACCCGGCGTCATTTAAGCTCTTCAGTCCCGAGCTATCATCATGTACGATACCTCCAGGTTTTATGTTTTGCTCGAGCGTGTGCGCAGCTGATCGTTCTTAGCCTGTGATAACATATAATAAAAATAGGCATCACACTTGCCGAAAATCACTTGTTCGTCTTTCTGCCAACCGCCAAGAGGTGGTAGCACTGATCAGAAACTTCGACTTTTTCAACTGCGCAGCATGTCTCGGCTAAACAAAAGTAAGGGTTTGATTGCAAGTTTGTACTTTTACCCATCTGGGAAATTGCAGTGAATACAGGAAATACTGTATTTAATGCTTACAGTCAGTTTTTATCGTAAAAAAGGAACCCTTTTAGCATCACTTTGTTGTCCGTCTGTCTGTCCGACAGTTAAAAAGTTTTTCTCACGAACACGTAGACATATCGGGTTGAAAATTACACACACTAAGCTTATGGTTCCTTGTCGGTGTAATAAATGTAAGTCTTTAAGTTAGTGTAATCAAAATTACAGCTCTTATGTCACATATTTTAATAATCGCAAACTCACTCGTCAAAACCTATTTCCCGTTGCCATAGCATCATGACATCTGTCAGAACAAGTAAAGGAAAAAAAATCAGAAATTCTTAATTTGTAATTATATCACACAAAAACTATTTCTTTGTCATCTGTTATCCGATTTCAACTTGGAAATAAAACATTCCCCAAATTTTCCCGGGACCCATATCTTGCCAGTAACAGAATCGATAACAGACAAAAATCGTCGAGAGTCTCTGTACATAATTAAGTTTGTACGAAACCGTCAGATCGCAAGTCCTACACACACCTGGCCAAGATTTTTATAACAGAGCAACTTGAAATTGCATGGTTGTACGAATAACTGTCCAGTTTAAGTCACAAAGTATCGTGTATGATAACATCCATAAAAAATTCACTACGGTTTCAAAAATGTATTGGAGATCACTTGTTGTTAACTATCGTTAACACAATGCAATTAACAGAAATGTAGCTCTCCTGCAAGAGCTTAAATATAAGCTTAGGACTGACGTAGTAGGACGTAAGAATAACGCCAATCGTATCCAAGCTTTGAGTCGAAAGTGACGGAACACGACATAACATGGCCTAAATACCGACTTGCTGAGAAACACGGAGGACTTTATGCTCTCGCGGACGCACACTCAGCACAGCCACCAGCCGTCGTGCTGTATCCTCTGTGCCGGCCGCCTGTCAATGTCCCGTAGTTGCTGCACACTTTACGTAAAGGCCACTCTCCGTGTCTACCTGAGAACTACTCGCGCGAGTCAGCTCACACCGCAATATTTAGGGGAGGGGGGAAAGCAGACATTCGGCAAATATGAAAGGGGCCAATTACAATCTTCCCCATACGAGGTGAATTTTCTATCCTCGTCTCAATCTACATGTAGCTCTCCCGTCATCCATCCCCACTTTCGCGAGTTGAAACGTCCCCTTAGAAAAATTATAAATGTCTGTGCTTAAACTGACACACAATGTTTTTAGCGCAACGCAATCTGACTTTCAATAATCCCTACAAAAGAATGGCCCTGACTAACAATAACCTATACCTTTCATGAATCACTTACCTCACAAAAATATTCGTTACTCAAACTACTGCAATACAGCGTGCGCCAATACTCCCAGCTGAATAAAAGATTCTAACTACTTAAGGCACTAACTACTGATAGGCATAGTTAGCAAATGAAAGATTTTGATAGAGAACAAACAATGTATTTACCTTAATAGTGTTCAAAAGTCATTATATATATATATATATATATATATATATATATATATATATATATATATATCAGTTCATGACATCCAGTCTTACAAATTTACTGTCTCTGATGGACACACGTCCAGATCATCCGCTCTCAAAACTCCACCATCTCTCTCCCCACACCCACCACTGCTGGTGGCTCACCTCCAACTGCGCAACGCTACGCGCTGTTAACAGACAATTGCCCAACACTACAATAGCAAATTCCAACAATGCAAACCAGCCACAGACTGCACACAGCACGGTCAGTGATTTTCATACAGAGCGCTAGGTGACGTTACCAACATAAAAACCTAAACAGCCTACTTACAGAGTGTTACTTCCGCGTCAAATGGGAGAACGTGAAACTAGTTAAATTTGGAAACGCCCAGTCATCGCGTCCCTGTGCCTCTATCACACTTCGCCTTCCTCGTCTTTTCCAGAACAGCGCTCGACCGTAGGCAGAGAGGGATGGGGCGACCAGTCTGTTTGAAACACACCAAACACAACAGCCCTGTAAGGCAGTGTTTTTCTGTCTCTTTATCATCCTGCTTTCTCTCTCTCGTCCAAAACTGGTCCAACTACCGAGTGGTGGGGAGTAATTTTCGTTAGAATTAAACAGGTCAATGATTCTCTCCTTGGCGATACCACGTCTTGTCATCTCCCTCACCCAAAGGCCTCTGCTTCGCCCCCAAAAGTAACTCAGATGGGTGGGTAGAAACTTTCATTAAAGTTTGCCGTCTTGCTCACGCGAGGTGCGTTTTTTTTTCACCCTCAAAGTAACGTGAAGTTTCGGGGTGGGAGAAGTTGTCGTTACCATTTGAAAACCAAATTGTCGTTCCCGCCTTTACAGTATTTTGCAATCCTCTGCCACGATGATGCGTTATATTCTACCTGCCCACACAATCATGGAACTGCATTCGCATCTGTAGTGAGGAGTACAGGAAATTAGCTGCAATAAAATACTTACATGTCCCATCTTCCTTCCCGTCGCGTCGCCGGGATGATGCACAGACGATACATCTCGTTAATCAGTATGACAGTGGCTAACCGTTACCTTTCAGTATGAGTAATTGTTCAAAAGTTTGAGTTATATACTAGAGATTTATGTACAGGATGGTTATAATTAAACTTTCGCTACTAGATCCAGTGTATACGGAAAACTACCTACCGTATGGGCACCAAACTTTATAGGAATGATGTTCAGATTGTGCGCTGCAGGATTTCGGTTGTTAATAGTGTTAGTGTAATGATTTGCCATTATGGGCTTGTACTGGTATGCCGACGTAGTGTAGAAACAAAGGCATCAGTGTTGCTGACAGTAATGTGGGTCTGGACAAAGTAAGCAGGGCCTTACTCGTAAAGCTGTTTTATCAAAACGACAGCAGTAGTGCTGCTGCTCCTCGAGAGTATCGACGCATTAAAGAAATACCGAGAGGTCCTCCTTCCGCCCCGGCGTTGCAGAATTTCGAATTAAGTAGCGATTTTGGGAATTGTTCCTGGGAGAGGCCGACGGGCCAATTGCGACACTAATTATTGAAGAAGTTACTGTTGCCATGGTGGCTAAGAGTGCTGGACGCAATGTGCGATCTTCAAGCAGTGCACGAACTGTCCACCGTTCGAAAAATGCACCGAACAATCTCTAGTACGGTTCCAGGCTGTCGTGTAAACAGATAGTCGTCATAATTAGCAACAGTTGTAGCCTGGAATGTAAAGACAATAAGCAATTAACAAATGTTACCTTTTAGGTGGAAATTAAAATATGTTTCTTTCAATAATTTATTCGTTTTTTCTCTTCCGTATGTCCTTACAAATGTCTCCAAGAATTTTTATTGCCTTACGATCTCTCGATTTTCATTGAGGTCCTCTCAAATACCGAAATTTTAACTACAACCACCGTGTATTCTAAAGCTGTGAATAAAGCACTGAGAAATGAAAATGACTTTTATAGCCAGACGGTACTTTTTCAAATTCGTTGTCAGGTACTAGTTTTATCAGTTAACCCTTTCAGGCAGCTTGAAGACACTGGTGATCAGGATTGAGTAAAGATGGCTACTCGTCTCTTAGCTATTAGTGAGTCGACAATGAGTCTCGCATATTCATGTCATGCTTTTAGTGATCCAATTTACTGAAATGCTTCTGATCTCAGTTACTTCTGTCTGATCTTAATACTTAATTTAAAGTCACATACAAAAGCGTACGTGTGAAAGTTATGTTCAAGTCCGTACATATCTTGGCTGAACTAAATTACATTTTAGTCAGTTTGTCGATAATGTTCTAGCCAACTAAATGACTCACAATCACTTCACGTTCAAGTACTGACTGTTATCATTTTCGCATTAATTCATCAGAGGAAATCACACTGAATACGCATTGTCACTCACGGCAGGTTCTCCTCTCTAACACGAACTTACTATCGATCAGAAGACGAACACCAGCAAAAGGAAAGGGCGAGAATATTTTGCGCTTTTGTGCTAGAACAGCGAGGAGCGCATTGTCAGGCGACGTTTTGCCGGTAATCGTGGCGCGGACGTACAGACAATAGCCGTAACAAATGCTTCGAGGCGCCCCCGCTGAACAAAAGCGCCCCGAATCCTGACCCTGCCGCGTAGCAAAATACGGCGAAAAGATACCAAGCGCAGGGCACCACGCACAATACAAATGCTGCCCTGTTACTGGCAGCCGTCGGGCCTGTCTTATTGGCTTTCAATTCACGTTACGGAATTTATTTAGAAAGTAAAATTTCCGATGTTCGTTTCGATTCTTGTAGTCAACTAATTTTAAATGCACACTATATTTACTTCGAAGCAGTATCAGAAATTTGCATGTATGACGTTAACTTCCAAGAGTGGTGAACCACTCCACATTCTGTCAAGAACATACATGTACTCTTAATGAAATGCTACGAGTCAATTAATTATTTAGGTATTCAGTATTCATTAGTTTAGAAAAAAATTTCGGGAGAGTCTGCCTGTTATGATGACGACGAAAGAGTCGTAGCCAATGTTGACTGGTTCAAAAAAATGGTTCAAATGGCTCTGAGCATTATGGGACTCAACTTCTGAGGTCATTAGTCCCCTAGAACTTAGAACTAGTTAAACCTAACTAACCTAAGGACATTACATACATCCATGCCCGAAGCAGGATTCGATCCTGCGACCGTAGCAGTAGCGCGGTTCCGGACTGAGCGCCTAGATGTTGACTGGTGGCTAATGCTAAAAAGAAACATATAAGTCACAGAAGGTTTGTCAGTAACGTCGATAAGGTGCTGGCTGCATGGTCTGAATCTGCGACGACTAAAATAATTAGAAGTCGTATGTAAAAAATAATATATATATATTGTACTTAACTGGCTGTACAGGATTCTTCTTGGCTGCATACATATAATTATGAACAGATAGCTGTTGAGGCCTCACTTAGGCCATATGTTACGAAGCGCCTTGTTAGAGGTTGCTTCCTATCAGCTGAAGGCTATGCTACTTTACTACTTGACGACGCGAGCAAGAGTGGACGAGAGCTCGTTAGAAACTTGATGCAAGCTGCGGAGCGGCGCTGGTCGCGACTCGCGGGTCCAACGATAATAATACGGACCTCAGTCGATAACTGCAACCCCTACTGTGGTATCGAACGTTGATACCACATTGCCGCTAAGGTGGGAGTATAAATGGCTTAGCTGCTGGGCAGTGACAATCAGATTGGACCTAAATGCTACTTGGTACTTGTTCGCCTAATTGTGGGTAAATATAGAACGAGTATCACTTGTCCAATTATCACATAATGGCACTAGAAACAGCTGACTGTATGATTTCACATATGAAAGAACATCTCTGGCTTTGCCGCCGAGGTATCTTTTTTCCTGGACAGGCCTCACAGACTCTGTAAATTCGAAGAAGGCCACCATTTCACCAGTCTGCGTTTAAAATATTTTATTTAGTAATTTATTGTTTACTTACTGAAATGTTTTGGGTGCAAATAAAATATTTTGCACAAAAGTTGGAGGAATAATGTCCTCCTTCGTACGATACTGGCCATTAAAATTGCTACACCACGAAGATGACGTGCTACAGACGCGAAATTGAACCGACAGGAAGAAGATGCTGTGATATGCAAATGATTATCTTTTCAGAGCATTCACATAAGGTTGGTGCCGGTGGTGACACCTACAACGTGCTGACACGAGGAATTTTTTCAACCTATTTCTCATACACAAACAGCAGTTGGCCGGCGTTGCCTGGTGAAACGTTGCAATGCCTCGTGTAAGGAGAAGAAATGCGTACCATCACATTTCCGACTTTGATAAAGGTCGGATTGTAGCCTGTCGCGATTGCGGTTTATCGTGTCGCGACATTCCTGCTCTAGTGGGTCGAGGTCCAATGACTGTTAGCAGAATATGGAATCGGTGGATTCAGGAGGGTAATACGGAACGCCGTGCTGGATCCCAACGGCCTCGTATCACTAGCAGTCGAGATGACAGGCATCTTATTCGTACGGCTGTAGCGCATCGTGCAGCCACGTCTCGATCCCTGCGCGAACAGATGGGGACGTTTAGAAGACAACAACCATCTGCACGAACAGTTCGACGACGTTTGCAGCGGCATGTACTATCAGCTTGAAGACCATGGCTGCGGTTACCCAAACGCCTGCATCACAGACAGGAGCGCCGGCGATGGTGTACTCAATAATGAACGTGGGTGCACGAATGGCAAAACGATATTTTTTCGGATGAATCCAGATTTTGTTTACAGCGCCATGATGATCGCATCCGTCTTTGGCGACATCGCGGTGAACGCACATTGGAAGCGTGTATTCGTCATCGCCATACAGGGGTGTCACCGGCGTGATGGTATGGGGTGCTACTGGTTACACGTCTCGGTCACCTCTTGTTCGCATTGACGACGCTTTGAACAGTGGACGTTACAGTTCAGATGTATTACGACCCGTGGCTCTACCCTTCATTCGATCCCTGCGAAACCTTACATTTTAGCAGAATAATGCACGACCGCATGTTTCAGGTCCTGCACGGGCCTTTCTGGATACAGAAAATGTTCGACTGCTGCCCTGGCCAGCACATTATTCAGATCTCTCAACAATTGAAAACGTCTGGTCAATGGTGGCTGAGCAACTGGCTCGTCTCAATACGCTAGTCATTACTCTTGATGAACTGTGGTATCGTGTTGAAGCTACATGGGCAGCTGTACCTGTACACGCCATCCAATCTCTGTTTGACTCAATGCCCAGGCGTATCAAGGCCGTTATTATGGCCAGAGGTGGTTGTTCTGGGTACTGATTTCTGAGGATCTATGCACCCAAACTGCGTGAAAATGTAATCACATGTCAGTTCCAGTATAATATATTTGTCCAATGAATACCCGTTTACCATCTGCATTTCTTCTTGGTGTAGCAATTTTAATGGCCAATAGTGTATTTTTTCCAGTAGCTTCTACAAGACCATACAGCACTAATGGAAGTTGTACAGTTGTTGTGTTCGTAAGTGCTAAGACTGGTCTGATGCAGCTCTCCTCGCTAATCTATTCTTTGCTCGTCATCATCTCTGCACAATAACTGCGACCTATATCCACTTGAACTGGCCTACACCATTCATCTCTTGTCCTTCCTCTACAATTTTTGACCCACCACACTTTCCTCCATTACGAAACTGACGGTATCTTGATGCCTCAACAAGTGGTCTATCAGCCGGCTCCTTCTTTTAGTCGAGACATAAATTTATTTTCCTCCTGATTCAAGTTCCTCTTCATTAGTTACCTGATCTACACATTTCATCTACTGTGTTCCTCTGAAGCGACTCTTTCTCTTCCTGTCTGAACTTTTCATCATCCACGTTTCACTTCCGTGCGAGGTTACATTTTAGACAAATACTTTTAAAAAAGATTTCCTAAACCTTAAATTAATATTCGATATTAACATATATCTCTTTTCCAGACTAGCCTTTCTTATTGCCAATTTACTTCGACCATCGTCAGTTATATTACACGAAATATATTTGCAGTTGAGAATATAAACAATCATTAACAGCATAAGTGAATGACGACAATGAAAATTTATGTCGGACCAGAACTCGAACCAATTCCCCGCTTTATGCGTCTTAACCGCAGTGGCTATCCCTGTAGGACGCACGGCCAGACCCAAACTTCCATATTTCGTCGTTCCTGCACCCAACACGTACACACATTATGTAATTCCCTTACAGAGCAGGACACTTTAACTGGAAGTCAATGCCCTGTTCAGTGGATAAATACAGGGATAAATACGATACTGGAGTGCCTGCGTTGTTAAGAAGAACGATGCTATGTTACATGCGCGATGTAGAGATGGAATTACATCAGAGAAAGTGGTACAGTACTAAAAAGTGTAAAATAATGTGTAATAACCTTAATGAACTTGTAATCAATATATATTATAAAAACAGGTTTATGTATGTGTGTATGTCTGTTTCACATCTCCTTCCAGACGCTGGACTTGGTACACATATCCCTTGCATATATCCCTTCCTGTAAGGCAACAATCACTGTGAGGGTAAGAACCATCTACCTGTCATAGTATAGGAGATATGACGTCTTAAACAAGAGATACATGAGAAAATGCCGCATAATATATGACGTTTTAATGCATTTATTCTTTACTACTAAGACGCTCCTAGAGTCGAGTCAACTTCAGAAACTCCCTGACAGCCAGAAGCGTTTTTGAGAGCTTTCAACTGCGAAGCGCAAACAGCAGTAGACGGAAACAATAACCACTACATCGCCTTTTACTAGAAGTGGGATCACCATTTAATCTACTATGAAACCACGATCCGCCAAAACTTCGCAATGGAACGAGGCTGTGTGCTAAGATGATGTTGGGTAATGTACTTGAGGGTATTATTTTAAAAGGAAGGGGAGAGAATAAAATTCCTGCACATCTCATGGATACCCCTTACTCCGGCAGATCTCGCCTTGCCTCTCAAGAGACTGCAGTCACCAGTGAGACCTGCATTTTCCAAAGTCACAGGGACATTCTGTTGAATACTGCGGAGTGGATTTGACACTTATTGGACAACTTAATGTCACTTGCTCAATGGTGGGCTCACCCGAAAATTCATGCATCGTAACTCCTGGACATACAACTAAAAATATTGTTTATAATCAATTTTCACGTTAAATAAACATTACAGAGGATTTGAATTTTGCACACTATGTTTCTTAATTTGGATATTGTACTTATATGTTTGTAAATTACGCATATTTCTTTGTACGACTGTTTCATAATTTCAAAGGTGTTTTCACGAATACATGGAAATGAAATTTTTTCAATATTACACTACAAACAGCGTTCATTTTTTGGTTTCGATTCTAACAGAAAGGTGGCAAAATGAACGCCCTGGCAGTGCAAGTTTGTCAGCTATTGTTAGTATAAAGAAGCCAAATGAAGTGACGTCTTCGTCATGCGTAATGCCAATCTTATAAAATAACGATTGAAATAAAAGAAAATCATTCATATTTCACATACTGTGATATATGGTTTGTTCACACTACGCCACATAATTGCTTGTACAATAAATAATGATACTGGAGATCATTTATTCAATCATACATTGTTACAGACATTGCGGTCTAATACGCGCTGAACCAGGCAGCCACAGTTACAGTACGTGTAGAAAATGGGTTCCATGTGCCTCAACGCATGCGTGTACGCGCCGTAGCATGTTATGTCTCACACGTTCACATTGGCCAGGCTGCACTCCAGTGTCTCCGTATCTGGAATGGTATCTACATACACAATACGTTCGAGATGGCCGCATAGCCAGAAAGCGCACACGTTGAGTTCCGGTGAACGAGCAGGACTTGCAAGTGGGCCCCCTCGTCCGATCCATCGACCAGGGGAGACACGATAGTGGTGCGACCAGACGTAAACAACGAAGTGACCTGCAGCACCATCACGAAGCAGCCACACAACCCTTCGAATCATCAGTGGCACTTCTTCCAGAATGGGGTGCAAAGTCACCCACAAGAAACGCCGATACTTCCGGCCTGTCAGAAGACGCGGTCGCCAATTATACCGGCAGACACATTCCTCTGCACCGATGCAGATGATTCGCTGTTCCGTTCAAGTTCCTCTTCATTAATTACCTGATCTACACATTTCATCTACTGTGTTCCTCTGAAGCGACTAATTCTCTTCCTGTCTGAACTTTTCATCATCCACGTTTCACTTCCGTGCGAGTTCTCATAAATCAGTCAGATTAGATGGTAAATGTGTACTACTGTCTTGTTTTGCGCCTCCATGAAAGGAATGACCGTCTCACTCGCACGCAGGGTTCTGTACAAGATACCACTTCGCGTAAAGGTGGCCTCGTCTGTGAGTAGGATGAATGACACAAATCCCAGAATCGTTGGTGAAGAAACCAGTGACAAAACTGTTCCCGATGAGGGAAGTCTGTCAGTAGCAAGCCCTGCACGCGCTCTAAGACATAAGGGTAGTAACAATTGTCATGGAGAATATTTCAGTCGGTCGTCTGGCTTACTCTGTACTGGCGGGCCAGCTCCTGGAACTGATACAGCAGTCGCCTTCCAAAGTGTTAATCACATTTTCTACATCTACATCTACGTGATTACTCTGCTATTCACAATAAAGTGCTTGGCAGAGAGTTCAATGAACCATCTTCAGGCTGTCTCTCTACCGTCCCACTTTCTAACGGCACGCGGGAAAAACGAGCACTTAAATTTTTCCTCTGCGAGCCCTGATTTCTCTTATTGTATCGTGATGATCATTTCTACCTATGTAGGTGGGTGCCAACAGAATGTTTTCGGAATCGGAGTAGAAAACTGGTGATTCAAATTTCACGAGGAGGTCCCGTCACAACGAAAAACGCCTTTGTTTTAATGATTGCCACTCCAATTCACGTATCATGTCTGTGACACTATCTCCCCTATTTTGCGAAAATACAAAACGAGCTGCCCTTCTTTGTACTTTTTCGATGTCATCCGTCAGTTCCACCTGATGCGGATCCCACACCGCACAGCAATACTCCAGAATAGGGCGGACAAGTGTAGTGTAAGCGGTCTCTTTAGTAGATCTGTTGAACTTTGTAAGTGTTCTGCCAATGAATCGCAGTCTTTGGTTTGCTCTATTCACAACGTTGTCTATGCGATCGTTCCAATTTAGGTTATTTGTAATTGTAATCCCTAAGTATTTAGTTGAATTTACAGCCTTCAGATCTGTGTGACTTATCGCGTCATCGAAATTTAGCGGATTTCTTTTAGTATTCATGCGAATAACTTCACACTTTCCTGTATTCAGCGTCAATCGCCACTTTTCGCACCACACAGATATCTAAATCGTTTTGCAATTCATTTTGGTCATCTGATAACTTTACAAGACGGTAAATGACAGCATCATCTCAAATAATCTAAGAGCGCTACTCAGATTGTCTCCTCCGTCGTTAATAGAGATCACGAACAATGGAGGGCCTAAACACCTCCTTGGGGAACGCCGGATATTACTTCTGTTTTACTCGATGACTTTCCGTCTATTACTACGAACTGTGATCTTTCTGACAGGAAATCACGAATCCAGTCGCACAACTGAGGGGATATTCCATAGGCACACAGTTCGGTTAGAAGACACTTGTGAGGAACAGCAAGTCCTGCTTGGTCCTTTGGGTCTGGTTGCAACGATGTATAAGTTATTGTCACTCTCAAATACGACAGCGTCGTTTTTGCATTTTTCGTATTTTCTCGCTAAACCACTCCTCCGCCTACATTATCCTTCATCGCTATCAGCGCCGAAGGTTCATCTAGGTACACGTCAATGCATCAATAGCTATAGCTATTCGATTTAATGGGTGATGGTTTTTTATTGGAATAGACGTTACACAGCGTTGTGTAGCTGTGGACGTCTGTTACCAAAACAAACATATTATTAGCTACAGTCTCATCAGTAAAATTCTCCTTAAAAATGAACTGAGAACTTAATGATTTGCTTTCGTTTTTCGTTTAAAAAGAATAAAGTATCGACTGTAAATGACAAACAGAGTTTACAATGCTTGAAGCTATATTGCCTCCTGTTGTAAAACACAATGCGTGTTTTGCAGGAGCGTCTCGATTTACATAGTAATGATAATATTACCTTTGTTTAGTACTTTTATTGACAATTTGAGTTTTCTAATATGAGAACATTTTTGGTAACTGTTTGCTTAAACCCTTGCAGTGGATGTAAAAATTCCTCTGAGACTTTCCTGGCCAAACTGTGCAATACTGTACCAAAGGATTTAATATTTGGGAAGAATATTACCAAAGCAACTAAAAACAGGGTAGTGCATTTATTTTACATATATGTGTTGCACTGATGTACATAACGCAAGAAGAACTTTTGAGTCCCGTCAGGTTATATTCATCACAACTGATTGCGTTATTTACTTACTGCATTACAAATATAAGTTTACATTCACTAAAACAATTCGAAACCACGTTGTAAACATAAAAGCACTCATAAAAATGTCCTTTCACGTCAGCAGGGCCCTCAAATCTTGTGGCGAACTGAACAACACAGCGGTACAACAGTGTGTCCTTTTTTCTGTTTTCTGTGGGCACCGAACTGTTATTGTCAAAGAGTTATCCGTGGTACAGCCTGACTGGATGCCAGTGCATGAATTCTAATCCACGCTGTTTTATGACTCTAGAAAGTGGACGGGACTTTGAAGTCCCGTCGGGCAGGAAAGGGTTAAAAGAACAACATGTATTGCATATTGTATACTTGCCCTAGATCTAAGATACATAAAGGAATCATGCGTTAACTACGTACGGAATGATATGTTTTGTATCTAGTGAGTTTTCTTTGCTGAACACAGATAGCACGTTACTAATTCACGCTATGTCTATGTAGATCCTTTTTTATTTTTTATTTGCTGTACGGTCCCTTTCCAAATGTTTTCCAAACGTTAACTAAAATTGGAGCATTTACTAAATTTCAAATCAGGAAATTTTTTCTATGGGACCAAACTGCTGAGGTCATCGGTCTCTAGGCTTGCACACTCCTTAATCTAACTTAAACTTACGCTAAAGACAACACACACACCCATGCCCGAGGGAGGACTCCAACCACCGACGGGGGAAGCCGCGCGAACCGTGGCAAGGCGCCCCAAGACGGCGCGGCTATCCCGCGCGGCTGTTAGATTTCAGTTTCTTTTTGTAGTCACCTTTATATCCCCAAATTAAAGAGATTTGGAGAAATTTATTCGCTGTTTTTTTCCTATCTTTAAATCAACTGCTCATACTGTGAGAGTTATTTGAGAACTTAGTGACAGAACGAATACCATAACAAATATTATTGTTTACATTATTTCAGTTCCTTTTCGGAATTCAGAACAGAGCTGCGAGCTGCACCACGACTCCCATAGCACAATAAAATGGTTTTGATCGCATATGCAAATTTGCACGTTCTACTATTTTATGAAATAGCTTCCATTGTGGGAGTTTTGTGCATCAGGAATATAGCCAGTCGTATTGTATGGATTTTCAATATATTCAGTGTAATTTAAATGAATTTCTTCGTCGGTTTTCGACGCTCGCCCAGGTCCCAGTTCAGCACGAAAATCAACGAGCTGTCAATTTAATATTTGTTCCGATGCACAGACGATCAATTCAGTTACCACCTAGTTCTCATTAATCTGACAGATTAGATGGTAAATGTGTACTACTGTCCTGTTTTGCGCCTCCATGAAAGGAATGACCGTCTCACTCGCACGCAGGGAGATCGTTTCCATTCGATTCATGTTTTATAAACATCTTTTGTCATTGGGATACGGCTTACAAGTAAAAGAAAACGGCCTATAAAAATTGAAAAATGTTTCAAAGAGCACGACCCAAATAGCGGTTACATTGCGTTATTGACAGAATTGGACATCAGAAATTATTTGTAGATGACTTGTTGTCGTTAGACTGGTGAGGACTTCTTTTCAGTTTGCAACAGGAAAATTGTATGATGGAACGTTGATTTGCCACATTTAATGTTCATTATCATCATAAAATCACTCATTTAAAGCGTTTGATGCAGATAACCAGAAATCCTGACTCCAAGTTTGGTGTTAAATACAAATTTACTCTGTCCAGAAGCATAGTTTCAGTGCTGTTTCCTTATAGTGGTCATCCGTTTCAGTTATTTTTCTTGCAAACGTCTCCACGATTAAATTTAACATATGAACGAAGTGAGACAAAAATTGGTTGTGGCGTAATTAAAAACACAATCAATAAGCTACTGCAGTTAGTTTTCCTGCTGAACGGTTTTAGGATTCCAGTGTTATTTCAGACAACTATCTTTACCTCGTCTGTTTCTTAAGTATTAGTGTCGTCACGATAGGACCCGATGGTTAAGAGAAGTCACGCGAATATTCTTTAGAAATTATTCTTATTGTATTACCGCAGCTGCTTGCTCTTCCTAATACCATCATCATCATTTAAATTAAGGCTGGGACGTTGTGTGCAACATCTATCAGGAAGTTGTGTGGATTTTGTTCAGTGTTTGCTCTTGTTTTGGCTATCTATATACTGTGAATCTCGTGGCAGGTATGGGGAGGGGGGGGGGGAGGGGTCATGTTTGGAAAACTGTCAAGCTTGTGCAGAAGATCCATGGTCATTAATCAGGGTGTGGCCCACCTCCCTGACTGGGAAATGATCGCTTTGCACGTTAATCTGTACAGGCAAGTATCAGACAACTCCTGTCGACGACAAAGATGACAGCGTGTTATTGTAAGCTTCGGGAAGTGCGCACAAAATGTGAAGCTCCCAAAAGACATGATAGGATGTCAGTGTAACTTCGTACACGCACATTTCATCTGCGGGCATGTAAATGATTGGAGTTGCAGTTTTCTGTGAAAGCTAGAACGACCACGAGAGTTCATTCGCGTCGTTCGTGGTTAGTGTTATTACCAGGACTGGCATGGTATATAAGAGGTTTGAACTGCGTCGGGTGTTTAGTGATCACTGCTGAGGGCACGGATATTCCGCATACTCGTGTGAGACGGCGCTACCACCATCTGACAATTCGAAAATGGCCTCACTGTGGATCTCCATATGGTCGACCGGTCGAATCGTGCAGTATCCAGACTTGTGGGGCATTCAGATGTGTCGGTGGCCCGATGGTGGACCGCATGAGAATGTCAGGGGAGGCATATTCGTCAAAGTTCTGAGCGACTACTTATGAGCACCAGAAGGCAGGATCCCCTTACTGTGCACCAACCACATTACAGCCCAATCACATCAACGACCGCCATCCGAGAACAAGTTATGGACTTATCATTATTGTTTATTTTATTTGCTGCCATTTACAAACGACCTGCCACATACATAGTTACTAAGATAGATCGTGTTTTTACAATATTAACGTGTGCTTAAACAGTTTATTAGATTTATTATTATTTTAACAAACTTTAAAAGCATTGCAGCTTGAAATACGTGTGAAAAAGAACTAGTTAGGAACGCTGAATGCTTAAAATTAACGATTTATTTATTAAGAAAATAGGAAAATAGGAAGATAGGAAAGTTGAGATTTATAGAGCGCCACCACCCATGCTACCCAGGAGCGAGCACATCATTGAGCTCCTCCCTCCTGGGCAGCAACCTCCCGATCAAGTACTAGTCGTCGTCCAAGGGCGAGTGCTTCAGCAATATTTTGAGTCTCTCGCCCTCAGATAACGTGATTCTACATGTGGTTTAGGTTTCCCTACACGACAGTATGAGCTGTCCTCTATTTCTCCACTTCTGGTACGGTCTAATATTATTTCCTGGTGACCACTTGTTTTCGTGAGACTCTGGTGGTATTCTATGTTCATCTGTCTTCGCCTGTGTCTCCGTCGCCTGATCTGCTACCGCCGTTACTGTCATCTGTATCACTAGTATTGTCTGTGACGTCATTTTTCGCTTGTGTTTGTTGTTGCCTGTACTATTATCGCTGCAACTAATCTTTATGCAGCCTCTAGATTTTCTTTTTGCACAATCATTCAGATCGTTCAACAGCGTCTGGTCTCTACGTTAGTCTCTCATGTCGTCGTGTGAGTACGTTAGTCGTCTTTCCCTTGACGGTCCGGGCCCCTCTCTTTCTCTTCACGGGTACAATCAGTCTCCCGTTCGAGATTTACACGCTACAAAGCCGAAGGCTGGCTAAGAAATGAACCATGCAGCAGCTCGGATTGACATGTTTCATCTTCAATAGCCAGCTAATGTTGGGGAAGAATGCATATGCCCTACGAGCCTTGTCGCAGTCGTCCTACTCCTTTTACCTCGAATTCACTCACCAGCTTTTGAGCTCTCGAGTTCTGTATTTCGTACTATAAGAGGTCTCTCAGTGCCGTGGACTCCCTGCAGCAGTCTGTGTCATTCCGCACCATTGGTCGGAAACAAGCATCAGCAGGACAAGGGAATTACTGTTTCATGCGTAGGCTGCTGACTGGGAAACGTGCACTCCTGATTAACGGCGTCGCGTTGTGTTCAGCGATGAATCGCAATTCTTCACTACCTCAGATGACCTAGTATGGTGGCGGCCGGGGAGCAGACTCATCTTCCAGCGTTTTGCCGAGGTACAGCGGAGTTACTCATGGTGTGTGGAGCCATCGGGTGTGACTTCGGTTCACGGCTGGTAGTGACTGAGGGAACTATCACGGCACAACGGTACGTCACTAACGTACTGCGTCCTCATGTGTTACCTCTCATGGGACAACACTTGGTGCCATTCTTCAACAGGACAGTGGTCGTCTACACGTGGCAAGTGTCTAGATGAACGGTCTACAGTAGCCCCGTGCTCAACAAGATGCCCGGATATGTCCCAGACAGAACATGTATGGTGCCAGACCAGACGCCAAATGGTTCAAATGGCTCTAAGCACTGTGGGACTTAACATCTGAGGTCATCAGTCCCCTAGACTTAGAACTACGTAAGGCCGGCCGAAGTGGCCGTGCGGTTAAAGGCGCTGCAGTCTGGAACCGCAAGACCGCTACGGTCGCAGGTTCGAATCCTGCCTCGGGCATGGATGTTTGTGATGTCCTTAGGTTAGTTAGGTTTAACTAGTTCTAAGTTCTAGGGAACTAATGACCTCAGCAGTTGAGTCCCATAGTGCTCAGAGCCATTTTTAGAACTACGTAAACCTAATTAACCTAAGGACATCACACACATCCATGCTCGAGGCAGGATTCGAACCTGCGACCGTAGCAGCAGCGCGGTTCCGGACTGAAGTGCCTAGAACCGCTCGGCCACAGCGGTCGGCATCTTGAATATCAAGGACCAGTTATAACAGTTGTAGGAGTTGATAAAACGGCTTTATAAACGCTTCCCAACCAAATCAGTGGATTCATCCAGGCCAGAGCGGGTGTAACGGCATACTGCCAAGGTTTTTGTAAATTTGACTCTTTTTTTTTGAACCATATACCCTCTCTCACTGTGAAGTTACATCTCGTTTCCTGCTTCACTTCTGAAGTGCTTCACATTTTTTATCAGGCAATATATTTCAGTCGTTTGCAATACCTTTTTTTTACCTGAAATGCGATATACAGGATGTAACAGAACTGTAATAGCCAACTTCGAGGGGTGATGGAAGGTGTCTAAAGGACACAACAGCCTTTCTACAATGTAGTTATGACGGGTATGACCAGGTTTGACGGCATCTCATGTCCTGGAAACTTTCGGGTGTATTGTTACTTCTGCTTCCTGTATGTCAGTGTTCAAACGCAAACATTTGTTGCCGAAGGGAAGATCTAGCGGCAGGCGGTGAGCCATAAAATTTCGTCGCTCTATAGCGTCATTGAGTTACGGCTCTGGATGTGGTTTCCTATCGTCACCTTGGTTGTCAAGACACCTTTAAGTCCATGAAATTGCCACTGTTACTTTGCTACGCCATGCAAATTTATAAAGAAGTTAACCAGTACCTCGTAGCCTTTAACGTCTATAGTTGTTGTCACTATGTGAATCCAACACTGTTTAACATAAAAATATAAATGTATTGAACATCGCAGTTTGTGTTGAGGACGTTCACAAAGCGGTCCTGGAATCACTCCGTGTCCAAGAGCGGATTTCTACCGTCAATGAGTTGAACGTCTGGTAGAACGTTCCGACCTTTGAATTACAAGGGACATTGTGACTATGTTGAAAAATAGTGTCACGTATCTAAGTCACTTTGAAGCGCAGTGCAGCATTCACTAAAAGTTACTTGACCTGCCATAAAAATGTGTAACTTACTTTTTTGAAGCCCCTAATAGTAGCTTTATGCGACACTGACTGCGTCTTGCCATGTTTGCATTTTACAAACCTGAACAGAAGCATCCTCTTAGGATGCCACAATGTGACGTTACTATTCGAAATGATCTCAAATGGAATGATCAGATTACACAAGTAACGGGTAAGGTGAACTCTAGATTGCGGTTTATTGGTAGAATCCTGAAGCTATGCAGTCCTTCAACAAAGGAAATAGCTTACAATACGTTAGTTCGTCCAGTCTTGGAGTATTGTTCTACTGTATGGGACCCTTAGCAGCTGTCTCTGATTCAAGAGATTGAGAAGGTCCAAAGAAGAGCGGCAAGATTCGTGACTGGTACATTTAGCCATCGCGAGAGTGTTACAAATCTCGTAGAAAGTTTGAAATGGGACACAATTGCCGACAGACGACGCGCTAAACGGAAGGGGCTGCTCACTAAATTCCAAAATACGATCTTCACCGAGGATGTATTACTACCAACTTTCAAATCGCGCAATGATCGCCATTCAAAGATAAGGGAAATAAGAACTCGTACTGAGGCGTTCAGACAGTCGTTTATCCCTCGCGCGATCCGCGAGTGGAACAGAGGGGAGGTAGGAGGGAGGGAGGGGGAAATATGACTTTGGCGCGAATTGTGCCCTCCGCCACACACCGCTTGGTGGCTAGCGGATTATATATGTAGTAGATGTACATCTCTGGGTATGAAAAAGAATAGATATTTCCATAACAGACGGACCTGAATTCTCATAGTTTTGTGAGGTAATGCTTGGAAACCTGTGGTCGGGTTTACAGGCGTCGCAGAGTTTACCTCAGAGGTAAGTTTGTCGAAGAAATATATCTCCCTTGCCACATAACTCTCCGGCTTGTGTGTGAGCAGACGGCGTATGAAATGTGTCAATATTTCAGAGCGCCGCCTCGCGCACAAAGGTCTGAAAAATTCGGCAAGTCGAGATAATATGTTCTTATACGCTTCATTAACTGGGGCGCATGGAGTTTTCGGAGCGACTGCATACGGAAGCAGCGTATGCGAATATTGCGGCGATACATATCTCGTCGGGGCAGGAGCGCGGACGTCGCGACCAGGAAGCCTTATTTTACTGGCCGTCGTGGAAGCTATTTCCAGCCATGATTAATGGCCGCAAGTTCGACCTCCTCCCGCCGCCAGCCATCGGGCTGCAATCGCGAACATTAAAGATGATGGAGATGTTTCTTTAAGCCGGTTTTTGTTTTGGAATCGCAGTAGTTGCACAGTTGCCGCGATACAACAGAGTTTATGGCCGCCGTTATTACCACCCGGTTATCTCATCCCCGGCAGAACTTCTCTATTGCTGTTTACTGTACTGCATAATTGGGCACGGTGTTGCTTTTGCAACTGCAATCCCCCTAGCAGTAATAACTGACAGAAATGTTGTTCCTGCCTTTTGGATAATGCGCTACATTTTGTCGCGAGATAAGCCGCAAGCCCAAAATTTCAGAAATTTTTATTTTCACAGTCTCAGTTGCATATATTATGATGACTAGTTTCTATTACTAAGCGATCAATTCCAGATGGAGAGGTCAGTCAAAACGTCGTAAATAAGTCAGCCAAAAGTTATACAGTAAAAGAATACGTATTAAACCAGCCTCTAATTCCCGATGGCAGTTTCTCGTGGTACACAAAATATTGCTTGTTCTTTCCACTGAATGACCTGAATACACAGTGTGTTAAAACATAATATTCCATATTTTGAGAAAATAAAAAGTCCAGTAAACATAGGCTCTAAAGTGAATACCTTAAGAGCTAAGAACACTTCGCCGGCCGTGGTGGCCGAGCGGTTCTAGGCGCTACAGTCTGGAACCGCGAGACCGCTACGGTCGCAGGTTCGAATCCTGCCTCGGGCATGGCTGTGTGTCATGTGCTTAGGTTAGTTAGGTTTAAGTAGTTCTAAGTTCTAGGGGACTGATGACCTTAGAAGTTAAGTCCCATAGTGCTCAGAGCCATTTGAACCAAGAACACTTCTTCATCTTTTCTACTGTGAAACACATCTCTTCCAGTGCAAGTTTTTTGCTAATATGTGCAGTCCCCAAGAAGTCGTTGAGGAAAAAGTCGTTGGCTGGATGCATGCTGACTGTATTGTTCGAATGTTACGCGTTTCGGACATTACCGTCGTTACATAACTGCAGAAAACAAGATGAAAATTCGTAGCTATAAACAAAATAAAAATGAATTACGAAACCAAGATAATCGGACACATAAAAATATATTACAATACATTAGAAGACACAAAGGATTGGAGATAAATAGATGAAAAGTGCAGTCGTGGCCCAAGCACATCATACTTGTTCATCTCCGGTCTTGGTCATGTAGTTGGTGCTACGGATGTTTTAAGTGTTCTTTTTTGTGTTTGACAAGCCAAGACGGTGTGTTTTCTGTTAGTGGAAAGTGATCTCTGTGTGCTGGTGGCATGTATGCATGTTAATAAGAATTTTTTGAAGTTATGTAAACTAATGCGCATTTACTGTACACCTTGTCACTAGTATACGAATTTGTACACATGATAAATTCACTTTTTAAAGGCTTTACTTTTGGTTCTTTGTATACCTGTTGATGCCAACAAGATTCTGTCGAAACCGGTTAGTGTGAATAAATATACCAAGCAGTCTTTGCTGCAGAAGATTTTCCTATTCACCATGAGCCTTTTATCAATCTGCATATGATCGTTACTATTCCAACATGTAACTTTAATATCTATGAGCATCACGATGTTCCATGGTATATGTCTTCTAATAACTTATATATGTTTGTGTGTCCCATTATCTCGGTTTCGTAATGTATTTTTATTTTATGTATGGCTATGTATTTTTATCTTGTTTTCTGCAGATATCTGATGAGGGCAACGTGCAAAACGCGTAACATTGGAACAATAAAGTCAGCTTTGAATATACAGTCAGCTTGTATCCAGTCAATGACTTTTTCCTCAGTGACCTATTTAGCGTTTTGCAGACTGCAGATATTTTTCAACAAAGCCGCATACCTCCTTCGTGACTTCATGTAGCAGCTATGTCCTTTTCCTATTACTCGGAACGGCCTACAGAATGCGGGAAACAGATTAGGACACATTGCTCAATCTAGACGAGGTACCCTTCCAGCAACGGCTAGAGATGTGGTTCATGGATGATGGAGCACCAGGCCATTTTTTCGGAAATTCGATTTAACGAAAAATCGATTGGTCAGAGAGGTCCAGTAGGTTGGGCAGCTTGTTCTCCCGAACTTAATCTCTTGGATTTTTGGTTGTAGGACCATTTGAAATCTTCAGTGTATGAGAGCCCCGTTGATGATGCACTCATATTACAGGAGCGCTTCATCAATGCCTACCAGCGCACCCGTGACCACGCTGGAGTTTTTCAGGGAGTGCAATGTTCCCCAAGACGTCGTGCAGAAGCGCGCTACTGTGAATGGATGTCGTACCGAGCATCTCTATTAGCGACGGCTCACAAGTATGTAATAGCAAGCAGAGTACGTTATCAGCTTTGCTGTTTCACAGTAAGGTGTTTTCATTTATTTGCTCGTTTATTTACTGCATTCTGTAGATCGTTCGTAATAGAAAAGAACTTGTACTAGAAGAAATGTGTTTCACAATAGCGAAGATGCACTAGTGCTCAAGCTCTAGACGTACGTTTACTGGAAGGAACAACTGATCATCCTGCCCGTTCAGCCCTTGGTTCAAATGGCTCTGAGCACTATGGGACTCAACTGCTGTGGTTATCAGTCCCCTAGAACTTAGAACTACTTAAACCTAACTGACCTAAGGACATCACACACATCCATGCCCGAGGCAGGATTCGAACCTGCGACCGTAGCAGTTCAGCCCTTACCATGCAGCCTTCTAATACAGATCTATTGCTTGATTTCTGGAACCTTATGTATCTTTAACTATGACTGTATCATCGAAAACATCGGTGCACTTATTACTTCGAAATAATAACTTCTGCCATCTTCAGAGACTTTCAAAATTATTGACAAGGAACGCAAATTAAAAGATAAATCTGGCTACGTGATTGTATATGTGAGAATCGGGGTAACATTATGACGTTGGTACTGCAGAATCGTGTAGAAAATAGCTGGCAAGTGGAGGTGTGCAGGGTGTCCAAGTGTTCGTCAAACCACGAACGTATGCTTGCAGACATCCTGGTTCACGATCGCAGTATTTTGAATGAGTGGACCACCAAGCAATGGTACGAAAAACATCCCAAAACATCACAGAATCACCTTCGGCCTGAACTACACCCACCATACGCCACGGGTTAAGGCCTCTTTGGGTCGTCGGTGCACTAGATATATTCCCCCATTTGAAAAGAGACATAAACGCAACTCGTCGAACAGCACTACATGCATCCTTTCAGTTACCGTGAACTTTGTGTGTAGCCTGGCAAACTGGAGACGTGCCGCTGTATACGCTGATATGTTTAATGGGCTTTTGCGAGGCACTGGACCCGTGAGTTGCACTGCGTGCAGTTCCGCTTCGTTATGTTTGCTCGGATGCTGGTTGAGATCGCTGTTTTCACGCAGTGTTGGTACTACACCGTTCTCTGTAGGCACGTTGGACCTTCCGCGTTAATATACGAACAAGTCGGGCAACTTCACTCCAGTTGTGGTGATGGGGACGTTAACCCTAGGAATATCAACAATTTAAAAAAATGAATTTTTAAATTTTTCATAAAATTAACCCTTAAGTCATTGTAATCAACGAATACAAGAAGAAATTGTCAAGGAGCATACAGTCGATTGTTTTAAAGTTGTGGTCTCACTGTGGAACCACTGGAACATACAATTTTCCCATCATTTCATGAGATATATTTCAAAGAAATTTCGCATTTTTCCTAGACACAGGCCCATATCTCGAAACTTCCATGAACTCATAATGCTTAAAATAACTTATAATCCTAAATAATAACCAAAAATGGGACTAAAATTTACATAAAAATTATCTACTGCTCCACTGGTTTCATTTCGAACTTACAGCACTAGTGCAAACTCAAGTTTACCTTACAGTAACTTCAGGTATACTTATTTTCACTGTCAATGATATCCTTAATATGATTACTGTAATAATAAGATACACACATGTCGCAACTTTCAACACTCATGTAGCTCTATTTCGCGCTGTTACTTTGAAGGCTTTAAGAGACTGCTGGAATGCACTACCTTCGCAGAAGTACAGCATTGTATCACTAGATGTCTCTGTCTTGCAATAGTTTTGGTGGTTTCACGCAAAAGGCACTAGTACTTCATAAAAAAAATAGAGGTTTCAGGCAGAAACCTTTGGTACTCAAATAAACATGAAAGTTCCTTTGTGCCAGTCTCTCACGTCTACATGTCAACTCATTCAAGCAAACTATCCATGCAACCGACTGTCACATACAGTCCACTTCACTGTCGTGCCTTACGAAAATACTGGAGGATCACAAGACCTTTTGGTACGCTAAATCTACACTATTTATAGCCCTCAAAAGCGACCTTTTAAGCGTCCTTTTAAGAATGTGATTAATATTTTGTCCGATGCTCTTAAAATTCTATTTTAGCTTTGTCGTGCATTAAACCGCTGTAGTCAATTAGCTATGTCTGACTCTCATTCCCAGTCATGACTTCTATGCCCTTACTGGAAATAAACTCGTCTACAGTTGATGTAATCTCGAAACGGGAACCAAGCTATCCGACTCCCTGTCGTGGTTCTCCCTTATTTCAGCCGCATTCTGTCGTAAAAAAACAACATATTGCTTAATTGATAAGATGGTAGGTCTTCGAAACTGTTCACAACCAATTATTCTCCTTGTAAAAGGTATTATACCGACGAAATTGCGACGAGACCCACGAAGTGTTGGGATAATAAGCAGTATTAACGGAAAAATTAGATATTAGTAGAAATATCACTATGTGAGTCAAAGGATGAGCAGCTGAAGTAGTACTTAGAAACAGCAGTCATCTGTCAAGTAAACTGAAGCCAATTGACAGTGTTGTTGCGGCTGTTAATGGCGACGTATCACATAACTACTACGTGATTCATTACGTGATTGTACAGTGACTGGCAGGTATGCAACTGTAATTCATTTGATGAACTTCGTGAATCTCCAATTTGTGTTTCATTAGTCAGCAAAGGAGTTCTACGTTGAAGTTAAAAACAAAATGAGGAGAAAACTATGACAAAACATGACGTATTACACGAGGGCCAACTTTTATAACGTGTATTAAACAAAATAATAGTCATAATAGATGTCATCCACCGCAAATCACATTATAGAATGGAAAATGTAATTGAAAATAAATATGTAGAAGCTTATACCAACAAACAGAGCGAGGAGAGTTAAGAAACGTAAGTTACATTCTGAGACGAATTTTAACGCTTGATTAATTATATCAGCCTGCATACATGCCTTCATTAACAGTTGTAACTTTCTTCGGTTTTACACTCCTGACGTGTCAGGAAATTTGAAGTGGCAATTTGCTTTAAAAAATCTGACAAATATCTCTGTCGTAGTCACGCTTTATTGTAGATTAGTACAAAAAATGTGCTGCAGTCGTAGCGTGTGGGTTGCGATTGAATGCTGTTCACTCGTTCCCGTGTTCAGCTCACAGTCGCTTTGTGTCGTTCATTAAAAACAAATAAACGGTTACTGAAACGTAAATAATTCTGGGAGCTCTCTAGTGGTAAATGAAATGCTGATAATACTGAATTACGTACTAACAACCCACACTTCTCTCCGGATGTTTTGTGAGAGCTGCACTTTTATAATCTCTGAAATATGAGTGGAAACAAAGCGTGGACTCTTCGATGGCGATTATTGGAAAACGATATCGCGCTCCGTCGCTTTGATGGGCGTGGACTCGATATTAGTTCCAAACCGCTGCTTTATTGAAGAACGGATAAGAACCGTCAATAGTTACAAACGCAGAACATCTGACAGCGAGTTCCAGAATGCAGAGAATTCTTACATATTTCCAGGAGTCAGACGGTGGGGATTTTACGGAATGCAGGGAGAGCAGACGCATACTTGCAGCTGAGCCAAGAGGGAAGATGATTTCAGAAGAAATAAAAATAAATAAAAAACTGCAAGTGGTGCAGGTGTTATAGATAGAATTCAGAAAAATATCCGAAAATGAACAGAAGAAAATTAATGGTTCCATATTTATTAAAATCTTACTTCAGCAATTAATGAAATTCGAAATTTTGATTTTATTTCGTTATTGCATGTTTGTGGATTTCTGTCATTACGTTAGTGAGAATGAAGTATAATGAATGACCTGAGAATAGCACCGACTTGTACGAGATGGTGTCAATATTTATTAAGTTAGTTATCTCAAAAATTCCTATGAAATGGAGAAAGAGAAACACTGACATTGCGACTATGAATGATTGTAAACTAAGGAAATATAAATTTGCAAGAGTGAAGGGACAAAGAATTGTGCGGCCACCAAAATGACCAATAAGCTGTAACTGGCTCAGCAACGATGCAAATCTGGATTCCATTTCATGACTGGTATGGATGGACTAATTTCGAGCCGCGTGACCGCTACAGTCGCAGGTTCGAATCCTGCCTCGGGCATGGATGTGTGTGATGTCCTTAGGTTAGTTAGGTTTAAGTAGTTCTAAGTTCTAGGGGACTGACGACCACAGCAGTTAAGTCCCATAGTGCTCAGAGCCGTTTGAACCATTTGACTAATTTTGAAGAAAGGATTTAACACAATATAAGATTGAGGTGGGTGGGGAAGTAAGTCGGTAGTGTCTTTTTCGTAGGAACCAACACGGCCTTCACGCTTAAAGGAGTAAGGAAACCACTGAAGACCTCCATGGATAGCTGGCACGAATTGGACGAAGTTAAGGAATAACAACACACGACGGACGAAGCGTGGAGGACATAGAAAGCAGAATAGCAAAGCAAAGAGGCCGTTCCTGGCCAAAAGAAGGCTGCTAGCTACACATCGGCATTCATCTGAGACAGAAATTTCTGTAAATGTACACAGTATTGTGTGGTAGTGAATCGTGGACTCTGGGTCAACGGAAAAAGTAGAGAATCGAAGCATATGAGGTGTGGTGCTATAAAATGATGTTGAAAATGAGGTGGGCTGATAAGATAAGGTATGAGGAGATTCTCCGCAGAATCGTCGAAGAAAGGAATGGATTGAAAATACTGCCAAGAAGAAGAGACAGGATGATAGGACATATGTTAAGACATCAGGGAAATACTCCCATGGTACTAACGAGAGCTGTAGAAGATGAACACTGTAGGAGAAGGCAGAGATGGCAATATATCCAACATACAAATTAGGACGTAGGTTGCAGGTGCTACTCTGAAGTGAAGGGAATGGCACAGGAGAAGTATTGTGGCGGGTCCCATCGAACCAGACAGACAACTGATATCTACCTACATCTGCGTGATGACTCTGCTATTCACAATTGAGTGCCTGGCAGAGGGTTCAGTGAACCACCTTCAAGCTGTCTCTCTACCGTTCCACTCTCGAACGGCGCGTGGAAAAAACGAGCACTTAAATTTTTCTGTGTGAGCCCTGACTTCTCTTATTTTATCGTGATGATCATTTCTACCTATGCAGGTGAGTGCCAACAGAATGTTTTCGCAATCGGAGGAGAAAACTTGTGATTGATAGAGAAAATCTCGTCGCAACGAAAAATGCCTTTGTTTTAATGATTGCCACTCCAATTCACGTATCACGTCTGTGGCATTATCTCCCCTATTTCGCGATACTACAAAACGAGCAGCCCTTATTTGAACTTTTTCAATATCATCGTCAGTCCCACATGATACGCATCCCACACCGCACGGCAATACTCCAGAATAGGGCGGGCAAGTGTAGTGCAAGAGGTCTCTTTAGTAGATCTGTTGCACTTTCTAAGTGTTCTGCTAATGAATCGCAGTCTTTGGTTTGCTCTGCTCACAACATTATCAATGTGATCGTTCCAATTTAGGTTATTTGTAATTGTAATCCTTAAGTATTTAGTGAACAAAACGAGGATAATGGAATGTAGTCGAATTAAGTCGGGTAATGCTGAGGGAATTAGATTAGGAAATGAGACGCTTAAAGCAGTAAAGGAGTTTTGCTATTTGGGGAGCAAAATAACTGATGATGGCCGAAGTAGAGAGGATTTAAAATGTAGACTGGCAATAGCAAGGAAAGCGATTCTGAAGAAGAGAAATTTGTTAACATCGGGTATAGATTTAAGTGTCAGGAAGTCGTTTCTGAAAGTATATGTATGGAGTGTAGCCATGTATGGAAGTGAAACATGGACGATAACTAGTTTGGACAAGAAGAGAATAGAAGCTTTCGAAATCTGGTGCTACAGAAGAATGCTGAAGATTAGATGGGTAGATCGCAAAACTAATGAGGAGGTTCTGAATAGGATTGCTGAGAAGAGGAGTTTGTGGCACAACTTGACTAGAAGAAGGGATCGGTTGGTAGAGCATGTTCTGAGGCATCAAAGGATCACCAATTTAGTACTGGAGGGCAGCATGGAGTGTAAAAATCGTAGAGATGAATACACTAAGCAGATTCAAAAGGATGTAGGTTGCAGTAGGTACTGTGAGACGAAGAAGCTTGCACAGGATAGAGTAGCGTGGAGAGCTGCATCAAACCAGTCTCAGGACTGAAGACCACAACAACAACAAAAAGTATTTAGTTGAATTTACAGCATTCAGATCTGTGTGACTTATCGCGTAATCTAAATTACCGGTTTTCCTTTAGTACTCATGTGAATAACTTCACACTTTTCTTTATTCAGGGTCAATTGCCACTTTTCACACCACACAGATATCTTCCCTAAATCATTTTGCAATTCATTTTGGTCATCTGATGACTTTACAAGACAGTAAATGACAGCATCATCTGCAAATAATCTAAGAGGGCTACTCAGATTGTCTCCTATGTCGTTAATATAGATCAGGAACAATAGAGGGCCTATAACACTTACTTGGGGAATTACTTCTGTTTCACTCGATGACTTTTCGTCTATTTCTACGAACTGTGACCTGTCTGACAGGAAATCACGAATCCAGTCACGCAACTGAGGCGATATTCCACAGGCACACAGTTTGGTTAGAAGACGCATGTGAGGAATGGAGTCGAAAGCCCTCTGAAAATCTAAAAAAATGAAGTCAATTTGACATCCCCCGTCGATAGCACTCATTACTACATGAGTATTAAGAGCTAGTTGTCTTCCGAAAGAACGATATTTCTGAATCCGTGCTGACTATGTGTCAATAAATCGTTTTCTTTGAGGTACTTCATTATGTTCGAATACAGTATATGTTCCAAAACCCTACTTCAAATCGACGTTAGTGATATGGGCCTGTAATTCAGCGGATTACTCCTATTTCCCTTTCTGGGTATTGGTGTGACTTGAGAAACTTTCCAGTCTTTAGGTACGGATCTTTCTGTGAGAGAGCGGTTGTATATAATTGCTAAATATGGAGCTATTGCATCTGCATGGTCTGGAAGGAACCTGTCTGGTATACCATCTGGACGGGAAACATTGATTTAAGCTGCTTTGCTACACCGAGGATATCTACTTCTATGTTTCTCATCTTGGCAGTTGTTCTTGATTGGAATTCAAGAATATTTACTTCGTCTTCTTTGGTGAAGGGGTTTTGACTTCACCGTTGTAATAACCCAGTGAAGGTATTAATTGCGTCTTGCCACTGGTGTACTTTATATATGACCAGAATCTCTTTGGGTTTTCTGCCAGATTCCGAGACAGAGTTTCGTTATGGAAATTATTAAAAGCATCTCCAATAGAAACACGCGCTATATTTCGAACATCTGCAAAACTTTGCCAATCTTCGGGATTTTGCGTTCTTTTAAATGCGGCATGCTCTTTTCGTTGCTTCTACAACAGCGATCTGACCCGTTTATTGTAGCATGGGGGATCAGTACCATCAATTATTAATTTATGTGGTATATATCTCTCAATTGCAGCCGATACTATCTCTTTGAAATCATTCCACATCTTTCCTATGTTTACGCGATGGGATCGGAAGGAGTGGAGACTGTCTCTTTAAAAGGTGTTAAAGCATTTTTATCAGCTTTTTTAAATAGATGTACTTTGCATTTATTTTTTATGGTTGTGGGTGTTATGATATTCAGCCTAGCAGCAACTGCCTTGTGGTCGCTAATCCCTGTATGCGTAATGATACTCCCTGTTTGTCCAGGATTATTTGTTGTTAAGAGGTCAAGTATACTTTCGTAGCCATTTACGCTTAGAGTAGACTCATGATCTAATTGGGTGTGAAATGTGTGTGAAATCGTATGGGACTTAACTGCTAAGATCATCAGTCCCTAAGCTTACACACAACTTAACCTAAATTATCCTAAGGACAAACACACACACCCATGCCCGAGAGAGGACTCGAACCTCGGCCAGGACCAGCCGAACAGTCCATGACTGCAGCGCCGTAGACCGCTCGGCTAATCCCGCGCGGCTATGAACTAATGGTTCAAAATAATTTTCTCAGAAAGCATGCAGTACAATTTCGGATGACGTTTTATGCCTGCCGCCGGCTTTAAACGTATAATTTTTCCAGCATATCGAGGGTAAATTGAAATCGCCACCGACTCTCTTAATTGTATGAGTGGGGTACCTATTTGAAATGAGACTCAAGTTTTCTCTGTACTGCTCAGCAACTATATGTTCTGAGTCGGGGGGTCGGTAAAACGATCCAATTAATAGTTTAGTCCGATTGTTAAGTATAACCTCTACCCATACTACACTACTGGCCATTAAAATTGCTACACCAAGAAGAAATGCAGATTATAAACGGGTATTCATTGGACAAATATATTATACTAGAAATGACATGTGGTTACATTTTCACGCAATTTGGGTGCATAGATCCTGAGAAATCAGTACCCAGAACAACTACCTCTGGCCGTAATAACGGCGTTGACACGCCTGGGCATTGAGTCAAACAGAGCTTGGATGGCGTGAACAGGTACAGCTGGATTCATCAGAAAAAATGACGTTTTGCCATTTGTGCACCCAGGTTCGTCGTTGAGTACACTATCGCAGGCGCTCCTGCTTGTGATTCAGCGTCAAGGGTAACCGTAGCCATGGTCTCCGAGCTGATAGTCCATGCTGCTGCAAACGTCGTCGAACTGTTCGTGCAGATGGTTGTTGTCTTGCAAACGTCCCCATCTGTTGACTGAGGGATCGAGACGTGGCTGCACGATCCGTTACAGCCATGCGGATAAGATGCCTGTCTTCTCGACTGCTAGTGATACGAGGCCGTTGGGATCCAGCACGCCGTTCCCTCGACCAACGCGAGCAGCAATGTCGCGATACGATAAACCACAATCGCGATAGGCTACAATCCGACCTTTGTCAAAGTCGGAAACATGATGGTACGTATTTCTCCTCCTTACACGAGGCATCACAACAACGTTTCACCAGGCAACGCCGGTCAACTGCTGTTTGTGTATGATAAATCGGTTGGAAACTTTCCTCATGTCAGCACGTTGTACTCGTAGGTTTCGCCACTGGCACCAACCTCGTGTGAATGCTCTGAAAAGCTAATCATTTGCATATCACAGCATCTTCTTCCTGTCGGTTAAATTTCGCTTATGTAGAACTTCACCTTCGTGGTGTAGTAATTTTAATGGCCAGTAGTACATTTCGCAGGAACTGTCTACTTCAATTTCACTACAGGGCAAACTACTTCTGACAGCAATAAATACTCCACCACCAACTGTATTTAATCTGTCCTTTCTGAACACTGTTAAATCGTTTGCAAAAATTTCGGCTGAACTTATTTCCGGCTTTAGCCAGCTTTCTGCACTTATAAGTATTTGAGCTACAGTGCTTTCTATTAGGGCTTGGAGCTCTTTCTTTCCCAACACAGCTACCAAAATTTATAGCTACAATACCGATCGTTTGCACAACTACCTTCCTGTGTTTTACTTGCCCCCTTTTAGACGGACACTATTTCTGTGGTTTCCTGAGACCCTCTAACCTAAAAAATTGCCCAGTTCCTTCCACACGGCCCACGCTACCCGTGTAGCCGCTTCCTGTGTGTAGTGGACTCCTGACCTATTAAACGGAACCCGAAAACCCGCCACCCGACGGCGCACGTGAAGGATTCTGCAGTTACACGGTCACAGAACCGCCTGAGCCTCTGATTCAGATCCTCCACTCCGCTCTGCGCCAAAGGATCACAGTCGGTTCTGTCGACGATGCTGCAGAAGGTGAGCTCCGCCTTAATCTCGGAAGCAAGACTGGCAGAAGAGATAACTGTACGGCGATGGGAAGATACAATTTACAGCAATAGGGTCAACCTCTGAGACGTTTGTGCCTCTTAGTGCGTCTCGTTCACCGTGATCCAGGTTTATACCTTTAACTAACGATCCGAAGACCGTGTCCCGGATTTACTCAAGTCACCAGATTTTGAATGAAAACCATCCGCTGTGGCAGCTGAATACTTTCGGTGTAAGGGGTCTCCCTTGCCTGTCAAAAACTTTGTCTAGCGAGCAGTTGATTTCACCGTGAAGAGACTGTTAAACGAGCTGTTCCTTCTTCTCTGGCCGTTTTGCAGAATCGGCAGCTCATCTCGTACGTGCATCGATCTGCTTGTAGCATAACATGTATTCTTCTGCCCAAGAGACTCTGACGCTCCCACGTTTATGTGCTGTTTATCAACACTGATTGCTCGGTGTGCCCAGGGAGAGTTGTAGGGTACTGCGGCTCGGACACGTTACTAATACCACCATGGCTTCGGTTACTTGAAAACAAATGAACATTACTGCTACGTTTACGGAAACTACGATAAACACTAATCAGTATTCCTGGTTGTGCTTAACATACTACGTTCCATAAATAATGCAATATATTTTTTTCGGCCAGTTTCGGTTGGAAAAATGCAGAATTTGTTGTGGGACATCGTGGTATATTCCCGATTCAGCTTCTATGAATTTATGAAATTCCGGTATTTGGCGGTGCTATACGTAGGCTTCGAAACGGCGTCTGTAACGGAGATGCGTTCCGAACAGACAGCTGCCATTGAGGTTCTTTTGACGGAAAACCAGAGCACCGCAGATGTTCATAGGCGCTTGCAGTATGTCTACGGGGACCTGTCTGTAAACGAAAACATGGTGAGTCGTTGGGCGAGGCGTGTGTCATCATCACAACGAGGTCGCGGAAACCTGTCAGATCTCCCTCGTGCTGGCCGACAGCACACAGTTGTGACTGCTACAGTGTCGGATCGTGTGAACAAACTGAAAATGCTAACTAACTTTTTCTCCGTGACAATGCAAGGCCTCACAAAAGTCTGCGCACCTGAGAGGAGCTCACAACACTTCATTAGATTGTTCTTCCTCATTCACCTACAGCCCGAGTGAGGGATGCACTCCATGGTACGTCGATGACTGGGAGATTACTAATACAGCAAGACGTTGCCTCCGACTTCGACTAGTAGAGTGGTTACATTGAGCGGCAATTATGTTGAAAAATAGGGTTTTGTAGGCAAAACAGTGGGAAATAATATGGTGTTTCGGAATGCTGAATAGAACCAATCAGCTTTCAGAAAAAAGTGCTGCATTACTTTTTTGAATGCCCCTCGTATATTCTTAAGTATGTTTGTGAGTCGAAATATGTAGTTCTTAATAGCTGAGTCTGGCTGCTGCAACACAATTTCCTGCATGATTTAAAAGGCATAAGAATTTTCAGAAATAAACTGTCATCATGGTAATAAAAGTGGAACAAGGTCTACAGATTTTAAAATTTTGGAAGGAAGGTTTTACCTCCTTTATTTTATTTATTTTTTTAAAAATTTCTTCAGTAAGTGCCTAATCCAATGAAAATGGAAGAAACTGAAATCCCTTGCAATTCATGAAGGAAAAATCCGGTGAAACTGATATATATGCTTTTATAACCACTTCACTGCAAGCTTTGGAAATTTGAATTTCATATATGAAATTTTATCACAACTGGGCATATTTTTCAGTGTGAGCAGTTATTTACTGTCATGAAACTCTAGGATTACTGAAATGTCCCGCCAATCAAAGAAGTTTTGACACTGAATTAATAAAAAAAATCGAGAATCGTTAAGATGGTGGTTTAAATGCTTCAGGTCTTTTATATAGTCTCCCCCTCACTTGAGTACGTCACACAGAACGTTCATACAACCAGGTAAAACTGTCGTGAAAAGTCCTTCGGGAAGTTGTTCAACTTGCTCGTCGCCTTGGCTTGAATGTAGATTATGTCCTCAAAGCAATGACCCTTCAGGTGAATATCTGCAGAATCTCGTTTCGCGTAAGGTCAGTAGCGATGATCCTGTCCGCCTGCTTAGCTCGGTGGTAACGTGCTTGCCTCCCATGCACTGGGCTCGCGTTCGATTCCCGGCCGGGTCGGAGATTTTTCTCCGCTGGGGGACTGGGTGTTGTGTTGTCCTCATCATAATTTCATCCTCACCATCGGCCGCAAGTCGCCCAATGTGGCGCTGACTGAAACTAGACTTGCACTTGGCAGCCGAACCCGACTGCGACATCACAGCCAACAATGCCATCCGATCATTTCATTTTCAGTGATGATACCTAGCTTCGTTCCTTGTGACCAATTTTTTCAGGAAAGAACTGCTTGCAGTTGGCATTTCAGTCAAGTTGTGGCAGGAGTCCGTGCGTTGTTGTTTTTGCTCGGGAATAAAAGAGTACGAAACAAACTATGCACAAACTTTTTTCTTCTTCAAAACGTTGTGAAGAATGTCCTGAGCACTTTTTTTTCCAGAGGTTGCTCCACTGCGGTTTGTGACACTACAATGTGGACAGGCTACGGCCACATGTCCACTAGTTAACACTGCCTTCTCGTAACTGGTTGGTCAAATGCACATTTGTTGTTTACAGAAGTTTGTTCAAGCGGCCACCGTAATTACTGCGCTGACATCGCTTATACGCCAGGAATAAAGTCAGTCTCGGAATTTATTGGCCGTACTATGTGCATTTTTAGAAGTTTCGAAAGCAATCACTGCCAAAAAATTTCCTGTCAGATTAGAAGAAACAGTACGCAAGAAAAGATGGTTATATGGAACCCCTTCATCACTCAGAGAAAGGATTCAAACGTCAGCAAGAAAGTAATAATCTTATCGTTGTTCTCTTCCGTTTTTCTGCAATAAGTTCAAAATAAACATGCATTTCAGCCCACACGAACTTAAACGTTTATTTGATCTGGGTAAGCTTTCAAGTTTGACGTGCTTTTCGTACAGTACCAGGAATAAACTTCTGATCTCGTTAAATAAATTGGCATTCTCCTGTGAAGCTGGTAGTTCCGTTGAAATCTGTGCTTTCATCAGAATGTCTTTTCGTGAGAACGGATGCATATTGCAGCAGGTACTTTAAGACGCAATAAATCTCTCGAACAGATTACGGAACTGTGGAATGCTGAGGCCAGTTATCTTTAGCGGAAACCAGCAGCTACTGTCGACGGTAGCCAATCTGCAGTATACCATTATCTTACAAAGATAGAGCCCTGCGGACCTAATACAGTGTATACAGGGTGTCCCAGCTATCTTGTCCACCCAAAATATCCCTGGAACAATAACAGCTATTGGAAAACGACTTTCACCGGTATCAATGTAGGGCTGGGGCCCATGAATGTACATATTTGGAAACATTCTAAAACGAAAGCATATGTGTTTTTTAACACAAACTAATGTTTTTTTAAATGGACCTCCTGTATTTTTTCTTCATCAATCCATAGCATGACAAAGCACATACACAATGGCGTTGATTGCATCGCAATATTCCCATTACATCCCGAGATATTCAGACGCGAAGTTGACGCTTGAAACACCCGACATGCGCTGCTAGCGCACGTCCTGAGGCTCAGGCGTGAACCCCATGCTGCCCGTAATCGCAGCAGATCGTATTATTCGTTTCGGACCTCTTGATAAGTATGGAGGTGTGATTACACATGTCAATCACATCGCGATTACGGGCAGCATGGGGTTCACGCCTGAGCCTCAGGACGTGCGCTAGCAGCGCATGTCGGGTGTTTCAAGCGTCACCTTCGCGTCTCAATATCTCGGGATGTAATGGGAATATTGCGACTCAATCAACGCCATTGTGTATGTGCTTTGTCATGCTATGGATTGCTGAAGAAAAAATATAGGAGGTCCATTTAAAAAAAAACATAAGTTTGTGTTAAAAAACACATATGCTTTCGTTTTAGAATGTTTCAAAATATGTACATTCATGGGCCCCAGCCCTACACTGATACCGGTGAAAGTCGTTTTCCAATAGTTGTTATTGTTCTAGAGATATTTTGGGTGGACAAGATAGCTGGGACACCCTGTATACGAGTCATTGATCTGGTTAAATTACGATAGCTTGCTTGTTTTGCGACTGAGATCTAAAATGGCTATCGAAAAATGAAAAAGTCAAAACGAACACTATTAATACGAATGCACACTACCCGTATCCGTGTTGTGTCACGGAAGCTATCCTCTACTTGCTGGTGTATCATCGTGGCATGTACGATCAGAAATGTGACTACATGAAAAAAGTCGTTTCTCATAGGCCGATTATTATGCCATATTGCAACTCTCTTGATGATTTTGGGACCGTAGACGTCGGCGAGGCTTACTCGTACATTATTTCATAATTACATTTCGTTTGACGGCTCTTAACTGAGTTACCTCGTAGTGAGACTGACCTTCGTAAACGCCATATTTCTGTAATCTTAATCACTTATTGATGGTACATTGTTTGCACTCACCGTTATTCCTAAGTGTTGGTATTTTCACAAACGTTAGCATGCTAGTACACTACTGGTCATTAAAATTGCTACACCACGAAGATGACGTGCTACAGACGCGAAATTTAACCGACAGGAAGAAGATGCTTTGATACGCAAATGATGAACTTTTCAGAGCATTCACACAAGGTTGGTGCCGGTGGCGACACCTACGACGTGCTGACATGAGGAAAGTTTCCAACCGATTTCTCATATACAAACAGCAGTTGACCGGCGTTGCCTGGTGAAACGTTGTTGTGATGCCTCGTGTAAGGAGGAAAAATGCGTACCATTACGTTTGCGACTTTGATAAAGGTCGGATTGTAGCCTATCGCGATTGTGGTTCATCGTATCGCGACATTGCTGCTCGTGTTGTTCGAGATCCAATGAATGTTAGCAGAATATGGAATCGGTTGGTTCAGGAGGGTAATACAGAACGCCGTGCTGGATCCCAACGGCCTCGTATCAATAGCATCAGCATGAACAGTTCGACGACGTTTGCAGCAGCATGGACTATCAGCTCGGAGACCATGGCTGCGATTACTCTTGACGCTGCATCACAGACAGGAGCGCCTGCGATGGTGTACTCAACGACGAACCTGGATGCACGAATGGCAAAACGTCATTTTTTTGAATGAATCCAGGTTCTGTTTACAGCATCATGATGGTCGCATCCGTGTTTGGCGACATCGCGGTGAACGCACATTGGAAGCGTGTATTCGTCATAGCCATACTGGCGTATCACCCGGCGTGATGGTATGGGGTGCCATTGGTTACAGGTCTCGGTCACCTCTTGTTCGCATTGACGGCACTTTGAACAGTGGACGTTACATTTGAGATGTGTTACGACCCGTGGCTCTACCCTTCATTCGATCCCTGCGAAACCCTGCATTTCAGCAGGATAATGCACGACTGCATGTTGCAGGTCCTGTACGGGCATTTCTGGATACAGAAAATGTTAGACTGCTGCCATGGCCAGCAGATGCTCCAGATCTCTTACCAACTGAAAACGTCTGGTCAACGGTGGCCGAGCAACTGGCTCGTCACAATACGCCAGTCACTACTCTTTATGAACTGTGATCTCGTGTTGAAGATGCATGGGCAGCACTACCTGTACACGCCATCCGAGCTCTGTTTGACTCAATGCCCAGGCGTATCAATGCCGTTTTTACGGTCAGAGGTGGTTGTTCTGGGTACTGATTTCTGAGGGCCTATGCACCCAAATTGCGTGAAAATGTAATCACATGTCAGTTCTAGTATAATATATTTGTCCAATGAAGACCCGTTTATCATCTGCATTTCTTCTTGGTGTAGAAATTTTAATGGCCAGTAGTGTATATCAGTTTCAGGTTTCAGCGTAGATAACTACTTTTTAGTTCGTGCTTTTTCCTGTTTTGTCATTTGAAGAAGGAACATCTGGGATGGAACGTTACGAGGAGAAGCTTTGCCACGAAGCAGAAGAATCCTGTAGCTATATTTTTTTTTTTGTTCACAAATGACAAAAAGTCTCGGATGAAACACGAATGCTATAGAAAAGCTGTGACACAATATGGACATACAGCCAATTACTGGACCACCCGAGGCAGCCAACACTTAGCCCCAAAAATATTCGAAGAAACAGTCTATTGACGGCGGGGAAAGGTAGTTTAAGAGACTTTGGCAAAGAAATGTAACGGTAGAGGCGTATCGTAGCGACACGCTCCTCTTAATAATGGCAAGTAAAAGGGGTAAAAGGTCCATTTGATGTGTGCCTGGCTATTTCCGGATGCTTTTTGACGAGTATCCGCAGAGCTGGCGTACAAAGGGGCGAGGCGCCTAGATGTTGTCGCTAATGAGTAAGCAAGCGGGCGGATTAGCCTGCGCGCGTCGCCCCACTGCAGAGGGCGCCTCACAGCGGCGCTGCTTTCCAGCGCATGCCTCCTGTCAGAGGGCGACTCTGCTCCAGAGTCCAAAGAATTTAATTTGAGCGCAGCCGGCATCTGCTCCCTACGGTTGCCAGCATCCAGCCGGCGCCTCTACCCTAATCTGACGACTGCACGCCTGTAGCACACAGTGCTCTTTTCTCAGAATTGCTAAATCAATGATATAGTCTCTCTCTCTCTCTCTCTCTCTCTCTCTCTCTCGCTCTCTCCTTCAGGTGCCCCAGCCATTAAGGGTCCTTAAAATCCTACTCACACCAATAACAAAGGCCAAGGAAAAAATTTTTTGAAAACCTTTTTTTTTTTACTTAGACAGCTGATCTTTATAGATTTTTATGAGTCGAATCCAAATCTAGCCTTAGTTTTTTTTGTATCACCCATAGTTTTAGAGCAATATACTTTTTATTATATAGTATGAAAATCCTATGCTATACGGTAAACAGAGGTGTGTTTTAATCACAAATTCACCATAAATATAACAATTAGACACTGTACTGAGCACATGTACAGAAAATGGGAAAGTGAGGTTAGGTTGACAGCAAACAAAACACCGTCTGTTAACACAAAAATAGAATTGACCTTTTTTGCCAGCAAATGTTTTTCAGCAGTGCTGCCAACGTCATCTACATTCATTACACCTCCTTTTTAAATTATTTTAACTATATAAAAGCTGTTAAATTCTCTAAAGATGGCCCAATTTAATAAATTTAACTGTAAAATGTGAAGAAATGATAGGTGACACAGTTTTTTAAGTATTATATTTGGATTTCTCATCCTAAAAGCATAAGAATAAAGTATCTTCAGCAAATAGTTTTTCCATCGTTGGCTTGTGTAGCCTTCGTCAACCATTTTCAAGCAGCCGCCTCCTCTTCTTCATCATCATCATTATCTGCATCATCGTCATCAGTTTTGTGGTGTGTTAGCAGGTCCTTTGGATCCCTGGCGGTCCACCGCTTTCTAATGTATGTGCTACCGCCCAGCAGAGAATCTGAAATCTTTTCCTCCCTCGCCGCATCTTCCCTTCGACGTGTCTCTGTTTTATTTCTTTTTGTCCCTCCTTTTCCCAATCTTTGCCATGTCCTTATCTCAGAAGCTTCCAGCCTTTCACTGTCTTTATTCTTCAATGTCCACGATTCAGGAGGTCACTCCATGCAAAACATTTTAGTCTTTTCCCATATTTCTGCAGAAAACGGTCCTTTTCTAACATAATGTCTATTTCACCATTGCTTTTGGTGTCTATCTGTTCCCTTTACTCCTTTAACAGAATACATATAAATGTTGCAAATATTTTATTAGCCAAGGATCCATATCCCATCTTCTTATAGAATCGTTTCTCTTGTTGCCAACATTTAATTCACAGACAGTACTTAAAGTTATAGAGAGGATACTCAAAGATGTAGAGGTTGTGCAAAAATCGCATAGCAGACCAAGTTTTGTCTCTTGTGGGATGATCTTTTTCTCTAAATAGGAATTCTTCGCTGGTCTGTTGTTGGGTGTTTTTTTGCTACATGTGAATTCTTCGCCATTGATGTTTTCTTCATCTTAGCGCGTATGACAGGGAACAGAGTTGCATAACGTGTCCACACGCAACTGGCGATTTAGCACTGGAGAAACCTGGTCTGCCACAGAAGGGGAAGGCGAGCTGGAAAACTGATTGCTTGAAATGCTGACGAACACGACGAAATCAGATACTAAATTTATGATTGGTTGGAAAGGGTTATAATTCAAGATTGTCACTAATTGCTGTTGAAATAAATGTCAAATACCGATTCCGGTCAACTGATGACCTTCAGGTATAATAAAATTATTTTAGGAGCTTGTATGATAAAAGTTCTTACTGTGGCATCAAATGAAATAGAAACCATCCTTCGTCGCACCTGCCAAGATTAGAATGAAATATATAATCAACACTGCGTTTAACTCTTGAAGGCAGTGACGAAGTATGGTTTTTATTTTATTTGACACTACGGCAACAGTACTGCTGTACGAGCTGCTGCTGTAAACAATTTAATGATACGTGAGGATGAGCACATGATCGACACAGGTATCCGCAGATTCATATGAATTTTTCACAGTTATCTAATAACTGTTTGGCACCACCTGCACGAAATATGACTGGATCATTCGTCGTTCTGGCTTGTGCGACCCAGAGTTTAGGTGAGAAGTAACAGGGCGGTTTTTTCTCTGTTGGAAACCTGTAAGTACAGGGGTCCGTGGAGCAGGAAGACGAAGCAGAAGACGGTAGCAAACCATGTGAGATCGGCAGCTAGAGCTAGCCACTGAGATCCGAGAGCGGCTGATCGTCGCAGTATTCGGCGCTTCTCTTAATGGACCACCGTTTGCACCTGACGCAAAGTTTCACCACAGCACCAGACGTTACTTTCTTAACCCTCAACACGAGATCGACGTGGTGGCGATCCGGGCTAGGTTTTTGTTTCATTTGGACAATTGTTATCAAACTTGCATCCAAGTAGCATGCTTTTATTTTTCTTTATTCAATACTGCGTTTTCGTTTAATATATTTAGGCGTGTTCACTGGAGCCCATAAATAAAAACTTCATATATAACAAATTTGATGTCATTTCGTGAAACAGTTGATTCCTCACGGAGTATATGTTGTTTTAAATTACTTGCATGTAAGTATACATTCAATTTGATTACACCCGCATTTCAGCCCTGCACATGAAAGGCATAGCACCAACCTAAGATCACTCGACTGACTGATGCGCCCTGCTAAGCAACTTCTCCTCTCCCGTTTTCGTCTTATCAAAAATGTCACCAAGTATCATCGTCGTATTTGTAAACAACGTAGATGCCAATCAACTGTAACATAAATCGCAAGCAACTTGCCTCATTCACATTAAATCTTAATATCTCATTCATTTAATCGTTTATTAGTTTCAAAGCACGTATCTTTCATGTCATTTCCAGAGTTTTGTAATTATTAAATATTTATTCAGTTTGCTGAAGAACAGAAATTCTGTATTGCTACTAGACCCTCCCTTGAAGGGGTGGAAAGAAGATGGTAAAACAGCAAGGGAGCTCTCCGCATTCTACGGCCAAAACCTGAGAAGAGTGGACTTACCCTGCGCTTGGTGCCTGTATCTGCCCCCACTGATATCACCTGTCCTCAGTCTAATACGAAGAATTTACACCATCGTGACTTTCTCTGTATGTTTTCTTGGATCAACAGTTGCGTGTCTGCTACGGAAATAGATGACGGATGAACGGAGTTCGAAAAGCGTACCAGGAATTCCGAAGTCACTCCACTAGCACAGTAACGCCTATACTTCCATTTGTCCATTACTCTCATACCTGAAATACAGTAAATTCCTGTATTTTTCCTTTAGTTGTAGCATGCATCTTTTCATTAGATACGATTCGGTACCATGACAATGATATTTGTGTTTTACAGGTGTGATGAGCTCGATACGTTACACCACAATTTAAATGGTGAGTGATGTATTTTATTAGTATTCTTATTTACTTTTTTTATCCAATCGTGAAAAAGCTTTATAACACTATGGCAACAAATTCGGCTCAGTGTAATACGGCGATGCTATCTATGACGATTTTTAGATCATGTGCTGCAATTGTTTAAAGGCTACGTAAGGAAGCGTATGACTTTACTTTAAGGGACAGTCAAATAGAGTAACTAAGTAAGTAAGCCAAGAGTTTATTATTTCAAAAGTAATCGCCATACACCATAGCTGTTAATACATTTATGCCACTGTGAGACAAGACGGTCAGTGCCTCCATGGAAAACAGTTTGTGGTTGAATACGGAACCATGATTGTTCCCCGGGTGCAAAAATGCCATCACATCGATGGCCTCGAATGCCTTCCTCCATGGCTCCAAAAATGCAGAACTCGCATGGGGAGAGATCGGGGCTATATGGAGGATGTGTAGGGGTTCCCCAGCGGCACTTTTGCAGCGTATTCTAAACAACATTGGCAACCTGAGGGCCCGCCCACATTTTTTATTTCAACACTCCTTATATATGCTGGGACGCTTGTTTGAGAGCGCTGTCGACAGCCAGACATCTTTGGGGCTGGGGATGGTGATGAGGATTTATTACTACAATGACTTATTTTACATTAAGACATAATGTAAAGAGCTAAAATTTTTAATCAATCATTAAGTTGAAACAAGACATACCTTTTGCGTTCTGTAATGACAAATAGCGGTAAGAATCATTATCCATAGACCGTATGGAAATGAGAATCTTTGCGAAGAAACGCGCCATTGTTCTCGCGAAACTCTGCTGTGTAAATTTAGAGAACGTGTATTCCAGAAAGTTTGAGCGACAACTCTGCTGCCGTTAAAGTGTATTTCACACAGTGATTATGAGCTCAAGATAATAAAACAAGTGTACGTATTGCTTAATACGTAATTTGAATAGGACAGCTTACTCTACCTGATCAAAAGTATCCAGTCCCCTACATTATGAGATTAAAAGTATCCGGACAGCTGGCAGAAAATGCCTTACAAGTTCTTGGCGCCCTCCATCGGTAATGCTGAGATTCAGTGTGGTGTTGGGCCACCCTTAACCTTGATGACAGCTTCCAGTCTCGCAGGCATACGTTCAGTCAGGTACTGGAATGTTTCTTGGGGAACGACAGCCCATTCTTCGCGGAGTGCTGCAATAACGAGAGGTATCGATGTCGGTCGGTGAGGCCTGGCACCAAGTCGGCGTTCCAAAACATCCCAAAGGTGTTCTGTCGGATTCAGGTCAGGACTCTGTGCAGGCCAGTGCATTACAGGGATATTATTATCGTGTAACTACTCCGCCACAGGCTGTACATTGTGAACAGGTGCTCGATCGTGTTGAAAGATGCAATCGCCATCCCCGAATTGCTCTTCAACAGTGGGAAGCAAGAAGGTGCTTAAAACATCAATGCAGGCTTGTGTTGTGACAGTTCCACGCAAAACAACAATGGTTGCAAGCCTCCTCCATAAAAAATAGGACCACACCATAACCCCACCGCCTCCGAATTTTAATGTTGGCACTACACACGCTGGCAGATGACGTTCACCGTGCATTCGCCATACTCACACCTTGCCTTCGGATCGGCACATTCTGTACCGTGATTCGTCACTCCACACAAAGTTTTTCCACTGTTCAATCGTCCAATGTTTACGCTCCTTACACCAGGCGAGGCGTCGTTTTGCATTTACCAGTGTGATGTGTGGCTTATGAGCAACCGCTCACCTCCCGCCTAACTGTCACAGTACTTGCAGTGGATCATGATGCATTTTGGAATTCCTGTGTGATGTCAACCTACTACACATTACGACCCTCTTCAACTGTCGGCGGTCTCTGTCAGTCAACAAACGAGGTCGGCCTGTACGTTTTTGTGCTGTACGTGTTCCTTCACGGTTCCACTTCACTACCACATCGGAAACAATGGATCTAGGGATGTTTAGCAGTATGGAAATCTCGCATGCAGACGTATGATACAAGTGACACCCAATCACCTAACCATGTTCGAAGTCCGTGAGTTCCGCGGAGCGCCCCATTCTGCTCTCTCACGATGTGTAATGACTACTGAGGTCGCTGATATGGCGTACCTGGCAGTAGGTGGCAGCACAATGCACCTAGTATGAAAAACGTATGTTTTGGGGGGTGTCCATATACTTTTCATCATATAGTGTATTAGTGGACATTAATATGCGATTCGTCCACCTTTAGCTCTTTTGACGGCTTGAAATCTGCTGAGGGCACTTTCAACGACGTGTTTGAATGTCTGTGGAGCAATGACAGCCCATTGTTCCTGAGTATGCGAAACCAGAGAAGATAGTGTGGTTTTGGAGACTGGGCTCTCGAGCGGTGTCGACAGTGTAATTCACCTCAGAGGTGTTCCATTGGTTTCAGGTCGGAACTCTGTGGATACCACTCCATTTCAGGAATGGTAGTGTCCTCAGACCATTGCCTCACAGAATCTGCATTATCACAGGGTGCATCATCATAGTGAAACAATCATCTTCTCCGAAATATTTCTCTGCCTACCCCCTAGTTTTGCATATCTGATAAGAGTAAAATGTTCTAACCGCCCACCAGTTCCACAATAATGGTGATTTATAAAGTAGGGAAGTAACTTTTCCTCGTAAAATTTATAAAGTAGAGTTACAGCAAATTTAAAGCATGTAATAATAATTAGTTACCAAACACTTTATGTCAAAATTTTATGAAAACCTAAGGAAAATATTTTTTAAATCCATGTCGCCTGCCGCCCACTATGAAAGCTGGAACACCCACAAGTGGACTGTAGGGATCAGGTTGACTACCACTGCTCCACTGTAAGCAATACACAACGCTGTAAAATGTGTTCGTATCCTTCCGCATTTAGTGTTTTCTTAAGCGCAATAAGAGGACCAAACCCTAACATCGAAAAACACCCCCTACCGTAACACCACCTCCTCTGTTCTTCGCTGTTGGCACTCCACATGATAGCGGGTATGTTCTCCAGGCATTCGTCAAACCCAAACCCGTCCATCTTATTGCCAGACGGTATAGCGTGATTCGTCACACAACCCGTTTCCAGACATAAGCTGTCCTATAGCGTCGCTCTTTACATCACAGCAGTCGTCGTGTAACACTGCTACACAAATGTGTGGCTTATGAGGAACTGATCGACCATTGCGCTCCATTCCTTTTAACTCTGTACGCACAGCCATTGTGCTAGCTGGACTGCTGGTAGCACTCTGGAACTCTCAAGTGATTACTTCTGATGATTTCATGAGATTTTCTACAACCGCCCTCGCAATGCTAGATAGAATCGTCAGGAAATTGGGCTCAAATTCGAAGGACAACCGCAATTTATGTGTCTCTTCATCAGCAACGTTTCCCGTTGAATGCTTGGTTAGGGTACTACTTGATAGTGTGTCACTGGGACACACATCCTTCCAAGAAACCTTGATGACCGAGGGTATCTTCCAATTCTGTGGGCTATCTTCGAGGATTGCTCGATGAAGTTCTCCTTGCGCAATACTGAGAAATATGGTGCACGCATGTCCGGTCACCCATGTATTTTGGTACTGATTTAAGACGACCTCTGAATAAGCTAAGTTGTCCAAAATGAATAGGTCGAGTAGAGTCAGTATCTTAGTGTCCCAGACTACCTGACAATGCTCTGGATTTTTCCGATGGTTGTCATCTCATAAGTGAAGTAATCGTGTTGCACTCTAGTTTATTCGGTTGACGAACTGGGTCAGAGAATCGTACAGTCTTGCCAAGCTGTAAGAGATGATCCGAGCTTGTTTAAAGGATTTCGAAATTAACTACAGAAACCAATTCAGTATTGAGAGGACGACACGTCAAACAACTCCTTTAACAGTTACCAATATACAACAAATTGTAGCGTGTAATCTGCTGAGATAGTACTGTGTTTCTTGTTAAGGTAGACCATGGGTGAAATTTCAACAGTTGGGTGTTATCTCGCAAACGGCTCGTTTCAGGACTTGCGTTTACTGGAATGTTTTCATTTTTGTTAACAAGTACGTTCGCCAATGTCAGTTTTTGATATTAATTGCGACAGAGCCTGTGTGAGTACACTGCCATCACCCACAAGATATGATCGGATTTGACTGTTACTTGTTACTTTGAACACGTAAACACAGTCGTGAGGTGGGGGTGGGGCGGGGGGGGGGGGGGGGTGCGTGAAAGATCAGATTTGCAATCCTGTGACAAGTAGAATGACCAACGGAGTGCATTAGTAGGGTACATAAGAGGCAAAAAGAGCGTCAGATGTTCACTGTCCACTATGAAGGGCACCGAGAGTTGCTTACGTGCATGAGACAGCGTTATCAAGTATCATACTGTGGGTCTCGATTCGGCCGTCTGGCCAAGTTGTAGAATATCTAGCTTTGTGAGGCACTCAGATGTGGCAATGACATGATGAGGGCTGCATGGGGACGTGAGGGCAGAAATACTCGTCGTCAAGAATCCGGATGGCGACTTCTGATGACTGCAAGGAATGGTCGCCGTATTGTGCACCAAGCACACGCTAAATTCTTCAATCTCCGCCTGCCATACGAGAACAAGTAATGGAGTACATGTATGCTAGTGGCCATTAAAATTGCTACACCACGAAGATGACGTGCTACAGACGCGGAATTTAACCGACAGGAAGAAGATGCTGTGATATGCAAATGATTAGCTTTTCAGAGCATTCACACATGGTTGGCGCCGGTGGCGACACCTACGAGTACAACGTGCTGACATGAGGAAAGTTTCCAACAGATTTCTCATACAGAAACAGCACTTGACCGGCGTTGCCTGGTGAAACGTTGTTGTGATGCCTCGTGTAAGGAGGAGAAATGTGTACCATCACATTTCCGACTTTGACAGAGCCTGTCGCGACTGCGGTTTATCGTACCGAGACATTGCTGCTCGCGTTCGTCGAGGTCCAATGACTGTTAGCAGAATATGGAATCGGTGGGTTCAGGAGGGTAATACAGAACGCCTAGCTGGATCCCAACGGCCTCATATCATTAGCAGTCCAGATGACAGGCATCTTATCCGCATGGCTGTAACGGATCATGCAGCCACGTCTCGATACCTGAGTCAACAGATGGGGACGTTTTCAAGACAACAACCATCTGCACGAACAGTTCGACGACGTTTGCAGCGGCATGTACTATCAGCTTGAAGACCATGGCTGCGGTTACCCAAACGCTGCATCACAGACAGGAGCGCCTGCGATGGTGTACTCAACAATAAACCTGGGTGCACGAATGGCAAAACGACATTTTTTCGGATGAATCCAGATTTTGTTTACAGCGTCATGATGGTCGCATCCGTCTTTGGCGATATCGCGGTGAACGCACATTGGAAGCGTGTATTCGTCATCGCCATTCTGGCGTATTACCCGGCGTGATGGTATGGGGTGCCATTGGTTTCACATCTCGGTCACCTCTTGTTCGCATTGACGGCACTTTGAACAGTGGACGTTACATTTGAGATGTGTTACGACCCGTGGCTCTACCGTTCATTCGATCCCTGCGAAACCCTCCATTTCAGCAGTATAATGCACGACCGCATGATGCAGGTCTTGTACGGGCCTTTCTGGATACAGAAAATGTTCGACTGCTGCCCTGGCCAGCACATTCTCCAGATCTCTCACCAACTGAAAACGTCTGGCCAATGGTGGCCGAGCAACTGGCTCGTCACAATACGCCAGTCACTACTGTTGATGAACTGTGGTATCGTGTTGAAGCTGCATGGGCAGCTGTACCTGTACACGCCATCCAATCTCAATTTGACTCAATGTCAACGCGTATCAAGGCCGTTATTACGGCCAGAGGTGGTTGTTCTGGGTACTGATTTCTGAGGACCTAAGCACCCAAATTACGTGAAAATATAATCACATGTCAGTTCTAGTACAATATATTTGTCTAATGAATACCCGTTTATCATCTGTATTTCTTCTTGGTGTAGCAATTTTAATGGCGAGTAGTGTAACATTCTGTGTCGTCCCAAACCAAAGGTCGGAGACTAGCAGGAACCGTGCTAGCGATTTACTGTCGTTAACATTACAACATACATGGCTGTGTTGAGAGTGGTATCGTGACAGGAAGACGTGGACTGTTTATGTATGGCGTAGTTTTGTATTTAGCGCTACAAATAATTCAATACCTTCTCTTGCTGATAGCACGGGTAATGTAACGGATGAAGTTAAACAGGAGGCCGGTATTCTAAACCTAGGTTTCAAAAACTCGTTTACGGTAGAGGACTGCAGCACCATTCCCCCTTTCAACTATCGAACAAACACAAGGATGGCTGACACAGTGTTTAGTGTATCTGGGATCGTAAAGAAGATCCTTAGACGCCAGGAAGGCATCTGGCCCAGATTTTATCCCCGTAAGATTTTATGTTGACTATGCTACAATTATAGCACAATGCTTATCCATCACCTATCAGATATCATTGGAACAACGGAAAGTTCCACGGGACTGGAAGAAGGCCCAGGTCATAGGAATCTATAAAAAGGGTAGAAAATCGGATGCACTTAATTACCGGCCAATTTCACTGACGTCGATTTGTTGTACAATAATGGAACATATTTTGTGTTCAGACATGATGACGTTTCTAGACTCCGAGAAGCTCATCTGCGGAAAACAGCATGTTTTTTGGCAACAGCGGCCATGCGAGACACAGCTGGCCCTCTTTGTGCATGATATACAACAGGCTCTAGATACCGGCTCCTATGTTGATTTCATATTTCTCGACTTTCGAAAGGCGCTCGACTCAGTTCCACATTGTCGCTTTCTCCAAAAAGTGCACGCTTACGATCTATTCGATGACACATGCGGTTGGGTAGAAAGTTTTCTAACAGACAGAGAGCAGTACGTCGTCCTGAATGCAGTGACTTCAACAGAAACGAGAGTATCATCAGTTGCGCCCCAGGGCATCGTGGTAGGTCTGCTGCTTTTTACGATTTACATAAACGATCTGGTTGACAGTATTGTTAGCGGCATTAGACTGTTAGCTGTTGACACTGTAGTCTACAGGAAAGTAGTATCACACGAAAGTTGTGAACAAATGAATGAGGATTTGCATAAAATAAATGCGTGGTGTAATGACTGGCGCCGGCCAGTGTGGCAGAGCGGTTCTAGGCGCTTCAGTCTGGAACCGCGCGACCTCTACGGTCGCAAGTTCGTATCCTGCCTCGGGCATGGATGTGTGTGATGTCCTTAGGTTAGTTAGGTTTAAGTAGTTCTAAGTTCTAGGGGACTGATGACCTCAGATGTTAAGTCCCATAGAGCTCAGAGCCATTTGTAATGACTGGCAGTTATCTCTCAATTTTAGTAAGTGTAACCTACTGCGTATAATAAAGCGAAAATCCCCATTAATGTACGAATCTTTGGAAGCGGTTACATCCGTCAGGTATCTGAGTGTGACTGTTCAAATTCATCTCAAATGGAACGATCAGATTACACAAGTAATGGGTAAGGCGAACTGTAGATTTCAGTTTATTGGTAGAATCCTAAAGCGATGCAGTCCTTCAACAAAGGAAATTGCTTACAATACTTTAGTTCCTCCAGTCTAACAGTACTGTTCGTCTGTATGGGACCCTTACTAGTTGGGTCTGATTCAAGAGATTGGGAAGGTCCAAAGAAGAGCGGCAATATTCGTGACTGGTACATTTCGACATCGCGAGAGCGTTACAAATCTGTTAGACAGTTTGAAGTGGGACACACTTGCAGATAGATGACGCACTAAACGGAAGGGGCTGCTCACTGAATTCCGAAATCCGATCTTTACCGAGGATGTAGAGCATATGTTATTACCACCAACTTTCAAATCGCGCGATGATCACCATTCAAAGATAAGGGAAATTAGAGCTCGTACTGGGGCGGTCAGACATTTATTTTTCCCTCGCGCGATACGCGAGTGGAACAGAGAGGGGAAATATGACCTTGGCGCGAATAGTGCCCTCCGCCACACACCGCTTGGTGGCTAGCGGAGTATATATGTAGATATGTAACGATGATTCGCCGTTCTGCACCATCATGGGTGACCATTATCGGCGAGTATGGCAACCGCTCGTGGGAGGTACCGTTCTTTCAATGCTTTGGAGAGGTGTAGCGGTGTCATTCCTTGCCTGACGATGTGGAGAGCTACTGGCTATGATTTTATGTCACGGCTGGTGGTCATTGAGGGAACTCTGACAGCGTCGTGGTACTTCACGGACCTTACGTCCTTTTGTGTTACCTCTCGTGCGACATTATTGTGACTCCGTTTTCCAAAAGGATGGTTCAAATGGCTCTGAGCACTATGGGACTCAACTGCTGAGGTCATTAGTCCCCTAGAACTTAGAACTAGTTAAACCTAACTAACCTAAGGACATCACAAACATCCATGCCCGAGGCAGGATTCGAACCTGCGACCGTAGCGGTCTTGCGGTTCCAGACTGCAGCGCCTTTAACCGCACGGCCACTTCGGCCGGCTCCAAAAGGACATTAGTCTCTATGAACTGTATGTGTGATATTGAGGTTCTCCTGTGGTGTACAAGATCCCCAGATTTCTCCCCGACAGAACATTTATGAGACCAGCTCGTACGTGAGCTCCCTCGCAGTCAGGATATCGAGGAACAGTTATAACACTTGTGAGGCAGACTGGCCCAGGACAGGATACAACGTTTTATGTCATCATTCCCAACCCAGTAAATTCATGCATTCAGACCAGAGGGAGTGTAACGTCATAATGTGGGCCCACGCTGCCAAATTCCTTGTAAATTTCACTTTGTTCTTAATCTATGAAGCAGTATCACAAACTGTCTCGACCTGCCAAGTTTCGTTATGTATTCTCCTTCCCTTCTAAATGCTTCGCTTTTTTGTCAGGGACGGAATCCCTGTTCACAGAACAATACTGTTCGGGAACAACAGCATATGAACACGCTCTGATCATGTGACGGTCAGCCACTCTCAGCAGGCACTAGGACAGCCGCCGAGCTACTAGCCGACTCTCTCTCTCTCTCTCTCTCTCTTTCACACACACACACACACACACACACATATGCAGTGAGAGGCTTTCAATTTGGTGTCGGTCTCGCGTCGCCCGCTCGCTGGCGCTCCGCCCTGCGACTGCCTCCCCCCCCCCCTACCATCATCCCCCACCCCTCCCCATCAAGCCACCCACTCTGCTTGCCTTCCCAAGGCGCTCGGCTCGCAGCACGCGCGCGGCTCGCTGTCGGAATCCATCCGCCTGCAGGCGGGGCTGTGGCGCAAAGGAAGCGATGCGACGCGACGGCTGCAGGGTGGGAGCCCGTCTCACAGAAGACGCCGGGGCGTGCCGCGCTCCCCCTCCCCGCACACCCCTGGCCGAGTTAAACTTGCACAGCACGCAAAGTAGATTACGGCACGCGCTGCGACTCTTCTACCGTCGTCTTGTATTCGCTCTCAAACGTCCAAAGTTTGCCTTCCCTCCTTCCTATGTGTCTCCTGCATTTCCAATGGAATTCCGATCACTTATTTTTCTGGTCTTTTGATGTACGTATTACAAGGTCAAATTAATGAAATAAGAGATAGAAATACAAAAAAACACAGTGAAAGGTCTCTGTTGGATTCCTTTCGTGTTAATTTCTTAAATCTGTTGTCATTTACAGCATACATTCCACTTCTAAAGTTACTGTGGTGTTTCTGACTCTATCTGGGAGGAGACTGACCAGTGGAACGTGTTACTTTTACACATAATCAAGAACGATCTGTCACACTACTACAATTTAAAACACAGTTTATATGTAATTCATGTCACACAGCCTCATACGGAACCTACATGCGCTTTCTTTTATATACAGTCATCCCCCTTCCCTCCTGTGTGAAAGGATGAATGAGCAAATGTATTTCTAGTTGCATGCTTGATGGTAGCAGACAAGCCTGTCTGCTAGAGAACAGTGGGACCAACGTCGGAACAGGTAGCTACACTTTCTAAAAGCAAAGAGGTTTCTATTCTTAGTATGGTCCTGTCCGTCCCTAGTCATGTTGGTATAGGAAGCTGCCTCTCTGGTCACTTCCGTTTGTATCTGTGAAGCATCCTCGGTTGGGGCCCACGCCAGTGGGTCCGCGGCGAGTGTCTGAAGTGGTAAGATCCCCGGCTAAGCGCGTCTCTGCTAAGTCCGTAGGACAATGGATTTCTTAAGTTCAGCCTAATTGGAAATTTAATCACCTTTGTTTCAGGTTTAGATCTAAAATATCCTATCTTAAGTTGCAACACAGTGTAATTCGAGTGTGAAGTTCAGAATATCTTCCAGTAGTTGCTTAGTCACTATTTGTGAGCAAAGTGGAACCACGTGTTGATGATCCGTAACTCTAAGATCATCAATCTTAAATGCGAATGTGCGTGAGATTATAACGTCTCGTCTTGACAATATTTTTCAATATAGCAACTTCTCTTTATGTTCAACCCACGTGGAGTGTACTTTGTGAGACCAGTACCATGTGCTTATATAATTATTTGATCCATCAGGTTAATAGTATGACAATAGTAACCAGTTCGATGTTTCTCTTTTCGATGTAATTTATTTTAATTCTCAAAATTATTGTGGAGTTACACTCTTCGTGTAAACCAAGTTGACCACGTGAAGCATGTGGTGTAATCATCAAAGTAGCCCTCAGCTATTCTTTTCGAGAAGATTTCACAGACAATTAGTATGAATTTAGTATACCAGTGTGTGGTAATTACATGACGGACAGGATTGCACTATGACCATAACTTCTTTGGGTGAAAATTGAATCGGTTGGTTGTGGTTAATTTCCTCTTGCATATGTTTCAAAGTTCTTCGTGTGTTATTTTATGAATGCAGTGCTGTATGCAGTCTCCCAATCTTGGCTCCATTTTTGAGGTGTTCCTTAAGATTACAAACTCACATTTTCACAATCCTAAATAAGGCACCAGTTCAGTTATGAATCAAGTTTAATATGCTGAAATTTTAACGGTACAATGATCAATGTTAAAATAAATGTCTAAATATAAACTGATTTATTTCTTTTTATTTAAATTCTGTTTTTATATATATCACCGGTTGTCGTAAGATGACTATTAAAATATTATAATTAATGGAAGTTTGGTTGGCAATTTGGTAAACTAGACTGGATACCTGGTGAAACAGTTGCTCAGTAATGCAAGGATAACTTCCCCAGGTAGCTCACAGCTTTTAACCCGCTTTTATTATCTTGAATATCAGTACCACTTTAATAACAAATTAATGCATCAACATTACAACAGTATTAGTTACATGTTATAAGTGTTCAACATAGCTTCTTTTTCAAGCAACGTAAGTACGTCTACTTTCGAGTTTCGCTTAAAAAATCTTCAGTCTGAATACATAACCGTTCACGCACTACTTTTTAATTTTTGCACATTGTCCGTACATGTTTGTATCCGCCGCGCAGCCGATCACATGAAGGAAGCCCGTAGCGTGCCTTCCACGGAGAATATTCTGTACCATGAACGTTGATTTTGGTGCGGCGCACGCAGCGAAGGGCACAGTCAGTCGAGTGGGACTCGACAGTGGGGTGCACGGAGAGTGAAGTTGTGGCCTTCAAAGAGAGGAGCTGTTTCTGAAAGCCACGAGTCGAAGCTGTTGGACGGAGGGGCTTTAAGCCGTCTGTCTTTAATGAAAATTTGGTGCGGTGGAGCATAAGAGTGGACAGCACGATTTGTGGCAGTTGTCTAAGCAATGTGGCGAACTTTATGTGTTCAGCAGCAGTGAATTATAAGGTAGTGTATTGTGAATGTATCCTGATTTTCGTTTGGATTGCACTTCGACAACATTGCACTTCGAATAGGAGATGTCGACTGAAGTTATATTTTGAATACCATTGGCCGTTTCGGGTTGAGTTGCCACCTGTAATTTGAAATTTTTGGCTCCCTCTGGAATATACCGTGGCCCGCTACAATGATAGTGTGTAAACTGTGTTGCATCTTGAAGGTGAACCTGTTGGCACGTCGTTTCAGTTTAGCAACTGCATGCCCCGCTTGACTGTGATGTAATATAATGAGTCATTGGCTAGTATTGAATACCTGTGGGCAAGCGAGTTATTTGGCAAAGAAGGAAAGCTCCTGGGGTAGTCGAGCTTCTTACGTTGTGAAATACGTTTTCTTTATCGATACATGTTAAGAAGTACAAATGTGTTTACTGATGGAATAAGCCAGTTCACGCATATTAACAACATATATAGACACCCTGTTTTCAGTTACTATGTTCTAAAACTTGATAAAACGTTGTAATGATTTGAATAATTGCTTCGATACAGTGTCAGACCCATCTCAGGCGTCGGCCGGTGTGGCCGTGCGGTTCTAGGCGCTTCAGTCTGAAACCGCGTGACCGCTACGGTCGCAGGTTCGAATCCTTCCTCGGGCATGGATGTGTGTGATGTCCTTAGGTTAGTTAGGGTTAATTAGTTCTAAGTTCTAGGCGACTGGTGACCTCAGAAATTAAGTCGCATAGTGCTCAGAGCCATTTTGAACCCATCTCAGGCTCCCAATAAATAAGACTACTTAAAGAAAAGAAATACTGTTCGCCATTCAGGGTGATCCCGCGCCAAGACTTTGGTTGTTATTCAGAAATATTTTCTAGTATTTTGTTACAAGGACATTCTCTGATGGCTCGTTACAAATTATCTTCTTCTACTTTTGCATTTTCCCGTTTTCTCCAGCGTCGTTATTGTTATATGGGTTCAGGCAATATTAGTACTAGATGGTGGTGGCATAGCCTTCCTTACACCACGACTCCCACAGAATCTGTGCACCCCATCTGTCTGTATCAATTGTAAATCGATGTTCAAGTGTGTTTCCCACGCAGGTGCTTTATATTGCTCAACTCGAATCGTCCGGCCACTACACCAATTTAAACTTGAGCAAATTGTAACCGTATCCTATATCTTATATCTTCTGAAGGATTTAACCTCCTATATGTTATTACCTGACATTTAATTATACCGTATCGTACCAAGAACGATGCCTGTTTGACAAATCTTCAATGCACCATTGCCACGAAATTGCATACTTTCATAATACGAGTAATAATAACAAAATAACCAAAGACGAGAATTCTTCAGTCATCTATATGACGTTTTTTGTCATTGTATTACAATAAACGCTACCATATCTACGCGTTTACCAAAGATCCTCAGTGGACTGGTGTTTTGGAAAAGCTTCTAGGCATAGGACGAAAGATATAACACACACATAAAAAACAGTTTTGCATCACTCCGGTGCTCCGATTTTCTGAAGATAGACGTTGACTGTGAATATTGTATCACAGACACACTCCCTTTGACTGATCAGAGATGTCACTAAACTCACCCAAAGATGTAAACAACCATGCATGAGCAGCGCCTATTAGACGGAGGGAGTCCGACAGCCGATCATTTCCAGCCATTCCACCAGGAACGAGGTACACGACTCGTGTTGTATGTAGTTCAACAGTGCCTAAACAGTCAATACCGCTGTTGATAGCGTCCGCATTGTTACTTCGTGCCAGGAAGGGCTCTCAACAAGGGAAGTGTCCAGGCGTCTCGGAGTGAACCAAGGCGATGTTGTTCGGTCATGGAGGAGATACAGAGACACAGGAACTGTCGATGACGTGCCTCACTCAGGCCGCCAAGGGCTACAACTGCGGTGGAAGACCGTTACCTACGGATTATGGCTCGGACGAACCATGATAGCAACGCCACGGTGTTGAATAATGCTTTTCGTGCAGCCACAGGACGTCGTGTTACGACTCAAACTGTGCGCAATAGGCTGCATGATGCGCAACTTCGATGCCGACGTCCATGGCGAGGTCCATCTTTGCAACCAGACCATGCAACGCGGTAGAGATGGTCCCAACAACATGCAGAATGGACCGCTCAGGATTGGCATCACGTTCTCTTCACCGATGAGTGTCGCATATGCCTTCAACCAGACAATCGTCGGAGACATGTTTGGAGGCAACGCGGTCAGGCTGAACGCCTTCGACACACTACCCATTGAGTGCAGAAAGGTGGAGGTTTCCAGCTGCTTTGGGGTGGCATTATGTGGGGCCGACGTAAGCTGGTGGTGGTCATGAAAGGCGCCGTAAAGGCTGTACGATACTTTAATGCCATCCTCCGACCGATAGTGCAACCATACCGGCAGCATATTGGCGAAGCTTTCGTCGCCATGAACGACAATTCGCGCCCCCATCGTGCACATCTTGTGAATGACTTTCTTCAGGATAATAACATCGCTCGACTAGAGTGGCCAGAATATTCTCCAGGTATGAACCCTATCGAACATGCCTGGGATAGATTGAAAAGGATGTTTATGGATGACCGTACCGACCAACCACTCTAAAGGATCTACGCCTAATCGCCGTTGAGGAGTGGGACAATCTGGACCAATGGTGCCTTGATGAACTTGTGAATAGTATGCGACGACGATACAGGCATGCATCAATGCAAGGCATGGGTATTAGAGGTACCGGCGTGTACAGCAATTTTGGACCACGACCTCTGAAGGTCTCGCTGTATGGTGGTACAACATGAAATGTGTGGTTTTGATGGGGAATGTAAAGGGCGGAAATGGTGTTGATGTTCATATCTGTTCAATTTTCTGTAGATGTTCCGGAACTCTCGGAGCCGAGGTGATGCCAAACTTTTTTTGATGTGCGTCTAAAACCAAGAAAATATGAGTTCAGCCCACAAAAGACGAAATCCAATACAGTGTCTCCCAAATTCTTCAGTCTTGATTTTTATCGCGCTAAACAATCACGAAAGTCAATGTTCAGCGCCTGTCGTCAGCGTGTGACCTCAAAATGACGTCACGTTCGCCTCACTCGTTGTGAACAGAGCTTCACGCTACACGTCAGCATCGGCGCCGCGCCGGCAGTGAGATGTCTAGGGAAGAGAGGCAGCGGGGTCAGGATGAAGCCCTCAGTGGCCCAGCCGCGTCAGACGCCGGGGAGACAGTCGCCCGCTTCCCGATCGAAAGCTCTTCAGCCGGACGAGCACTTGCCGGCTGGCTGGGGCTGGGGAGGGGAGAGGCCGAGCACAGTGGAACCCTAGCGCTAGGCTGGGCTGCCGCGGCCATCTCTCCCCAGGCGCTCCTCACAGGCTGCGAGACGCGCCGTCCTCTTTAGCTCCCACCTCGCTGTCGCCCGCAGCGGAAGGGGCTCCGCTCGCAAACGCGACGTGGAGTCGCTGCAGTTCTTGACGTAAATCTCTTGGCACTAGTCTGACAATGTTGTCTTTGCTAATACTTATGGTGGCTGCATTACTGTTGGGTATTCACTTACAAATGAGTATATTTTCTGTCAAGGAGGTTTCAAATGGCTGACGGCTGGTCTCACGTCAGATAAATTTGAACACAGCGGTCCCAAGTACAGTACACGAAGGAGGGACACTTTCATTTAGTGTCATGGCGCGTCCTGTGAATGAAAATGCTACGAGTTTTCGACCAAGCAAACCCAGGCCATTGTCAAGTGGAATGAATGCAGACGGGTGATTGGTACGCCCATATGCAGCGAGGTCAGTAAAGATCTCAAAAGCTTGTAAGGGTGTTATAGGTACGTTGTCCTGAGAAATAATTGTTAAAAAAAAACAGTGTGTTGCGCCGTTTCCAAGTCAATTACCATTGAAGTTAGCCAATCAGGTCGTTGCGCGCGCAAATTCAAGCGGCCCGCCCGATAAAATTAATGTCATTTGGTCTCAGAGCATAGATGGTAGAGCACGAGATTGCTCAAACCTTTGGCTCAGGTTCTATCGTTACCACCGTCCCATGTCCAATTTTTGTATCGCTCCCTTGTCCGATTTTAGGAAACCATACGAAGAACACACTTACAAAAGTGAGCTTCAAACACGCTTTACACGAATAACTCAAAAATCTTATCCTGGAGCAAAATTTAACTACATTAAAGTTCCTGCAATTTTTTTCTGTGGGGCTAATAGCTTGCACATAGCGAGTAAGAGATTACGAAAATCTCGCAGGTGGCTTTTGAAGGAATTGATTTGAATAAAAGCCATCGGTACAGGTAGCTGAATCACTCACTATATTGTGTTCTCGAGTTGGTACTCACATTCACACTCACTTGGTTCTGTAGTATTTGTCACCATCAGCATGTTAATGAGTGTGCAAGTTATTTCATACATACCTTGACTGGTTTGTTATTTCTGGTCGACAGGAGGTAATTTGCCACTTCCCCTCAAAGGTTCCTCACCTCGAAGTATCTTTAAAATAAGTGAGATGTAGATGGATAATAGAACGACATGACTCTTCTTTGTTTCATTCCAGTCTATAGCGAGTTAGTATCGAGCCACAAAGCTGATGCACCTAATCGTGGTAATATACAATTGTGACTACATGATGACTAATAGCGAACAATACGATTATGAGAATATACGCGTGGCCTGGATGAGATTTTCACTCTGCAGCGGAGTGTGCGCTGATATGAAACTGGAGAATTTACGCGTATTCTGGGGAAAATGAGCTCATATCTGTCCAGATTTACAACTTCCCTAACTTTCCTAAACCTCTCCAGTCGCATACCATAGTCGTTCAAGAAAGCCTTTGTCGATTTCCGGACAATCTCTGAAATCTAGACGGGACAAACACTCCTACGTACATTAATAGTATCAGATAAATAATTTAGAACCTTACAATGGTAACACTGTAGCGTATAGAAAACAGGTACATCTTCGAGGAATACAGACTATATCATCGCCAAATCACTAGAGACAACAGCCTGCTGTTATGGTAAGAACGTTTTTGATCCTAATGGCCTTTGAAACATTTCCACATGTGAGATATACTTCTTTAGCTATTGAAATTGCCGTGATGTTTGTTGACCCAATTACGAGAGATGAGTCCAAGATACTTGAAATGAAGGTGCTCAGAAAAGGAACCAGTATTCTTAGGTTTCCCCGGCTGGAGTCAATGGAAACTGCCCTGTCGTGAGGTGCCATTAGGGGTGTGTGTTTAGCGAAAGAGAGGGCAGAACCAATGGAAACGCTCATTTTTACGACACAAGGCAAACCAGTCAATCTGTAACGACAATGCAGATTGGCTATAACTCCGAATGTTAAACCATTTAGGACGGCTGCTCTTGTATCGAGAGTTTTGGGATCTGTGGAACAGCTGTGAAATTTTATTGGGTGTGGAGAAGAGAGATCATCTGGAATTCTGTCGGAAACTGTTGTGGCCACATATGCAGTTTAGATTTTGTAAGGCAAGCGTTAGTTTTCGGCTGCAGTCGTACGTGGCGTTGTAGTTTTAGTGTAGCAAGTGAACCTGAAGGTCTTACCAAGAGTCCAAGGAACGTCAACTAGTGTATGAGGGAGGAAGTGGCGACGGAGCAGGAGAGCGTGGTGGTGGTGGTGGGGGAGGGGGGGGGGTTGTTGCATGCCAAACGATACGTCGGTTATATGGGAAAATGGAGATGAGGACGCTAAGTGATAAATGAGTTGTGCGGAAAAATGTTCTTCAACCGACGCTTTCAATGGCAAGAAAAGTTCTGTGATGTCCAAACCAGGTGCACCGTTGGTTACAGCTTTATCATAACTTACTGTTGCATGAGAAACTTTTGATCAGTTATTTATCTTCCGTTCAGTGCGTGTTCCGTTGACAGCAAACAAATTGTAACCCTTATTTACTCCATGTATGGTTCAAAATGGTTCTGAGCACTATGGGACTTAATTTCTGAGGTCATCAGTCCCCTAGAACTTAGAACTACTTAAACCTAACTAACCTAAACACATCACACACATCCATGCCCGAGGCAGGATTCGAACCTGCGACCGTAGCGGTCGCGCGGTTCCAGACTGTAACGCCTAGAACCGCTCGGCCACCCCGGCCGGCTACTCCATGTATATTCAGTTTAATGCTCTGTTGTACAAATGAAATATTGGTGAAATTTATTTATAAAATTTTGTACCCTACCGAAAACGATTTTCCAATTGAGCTAGAAGGGAATTCAAAAACTAAGAACTACAATGGCTTTCCTTATCAATGACGTATTTGTTAGTAGTCTTGATGAATGTAAATGATTTTAAAATATTGCTTATTCCATACTGCTGGTCGACTGAGTGGTGGTGTTAGTGGATGTTCCTGCCGAAGACTTGTACGTCGACGTATTTGATTGATGAGGTAATGTATCAGATTCTGCTAGCAGGGCAGATAGCCGCTGGGATCCCAAGTAGGTCAGCCGTGGGTAATATGCAGGCCACACGGCTCCAATGAAGCCTCGTAAAAGCGGGTGCATTGAACCTGATGCTGTAAGCGAAGCCTGCTCGCGGCACTATGTTTTGTTTGGTCGATATATGGCTCGTGAGGCAGCAGTCACTCTCGAACAAATAAGGGAGTCATCCCGCGACGTTTTTCTGTCTGTATGTGAAGGTTAACTACTATACGGACTTTGATACGATTTTCACTTGTAGATGACTGATTCACCAGGAAGGTTTGCGTATATACACTGAAATGACTAAAGACATGGGATAGTGACATGCACATATACATTTGACGGCAGTATCGCGCACACGAGACATGACGGAGATGTCATTTGTGCTCAGGTGATTCATGTGGAAAGGTTTCCGACGTTATTCCTGCTGCACGACGAGAATTAACAGACTTTGAAGGTAAAATGGTAGATGGAGCTAGACGCATGGGGCTTTCTAATTCGGAAATCGTTAGGGAATTCAGACCAGATCCACAGTGTCAAAAATGTGCCGAGATACCACATTTCAGACATTACCTCTCACCACAGAGTATGCAGTGGCCGACGGACTTCACTTAACGACCGAGAGCAGCGGAGTTTGGGGGGGTGTGTGTGTCGTCCTTAGCGTAAGTTAGTTTAAGTTAGATTAAGTAGTGTGTAAGCCTACGGACCGATGACCTCAGCGGTTTGATCCATAGAAACTTACCTCAAATATTGTTTCGATTGTCATGATTCATGATTTTATTGCTCAGCTGTTGGAGTCCATCCATCGAGACAACCTGTTCGCCAACATATCTTGTCAGGTTGTCAGAATAATTCGTTGTGGAACCAGTTGCCAAATTGTGACGCGCAAACAGAAAAGTAACACAAATTTCGGGAAGTTTACTGATGATAACAATTTGATATTATTTTAAAAGACTCACACACCTGCTGAACCACTATAAATGTATCGCAGCCAGAGCAAAATTGGAACTCACGAATGAGAATTGAAAAGTTGAAATTTAGTGTTCCCGATAATACGAAATATGTAAAGCTTCGCATTCCTTGCAGATCGGCTTTAACACTGCAGTGCCCCGCTAAACCAAGCATTGTGCGACGAATCAACTTTAACACCATATCTTCACCAAACGAAATCGGTAGAAACTTGGATATCTAGCAGAGTCTTTCGGTATAATAGCATTCATTTGATGCTTTGACAAACTGCGTAGTGTTAAAAAGACAAAAAAGAAAGGAAACGGGCTTTACGTAGAAGGAAGCTCATGGTCGATCATATGTAATCGTTTAGAATTGTGACTAAAGTTAGTCAGCGTCTAACCTTAGTCACGACTCAGAAGATTGGTTACAATAGGTCCATCGGGATGTAAAGAGTTGTTATTAAAACTTTCGCCACTTGAGAGAGCTCCCATGAAAAGAGAGTAATCGCAGAACAATGAATTTTTATGGAAACTCTTACAAGAACGCCAACACAGCTTCCAGCTGTTTACAGACCGTGGCCAATTCAAATGGCTCTGAGCACTATGGGACTCAACTGCTGTGGTCATAAGTCCCCTAGAACTTAGAACTACTTAAACCTAACTAACCTAAGGACAGCACACACATCCATGCCCGAGGCAGGATTCGAACCTGCGTCCGTAGCGATCGTGCGGTTCCAGACTGTAGTGCCTTTAACCACTCGGCCACTCCGGCCGGCTGTGGCCAATTCCCCCTAAATTCAAACACAACGGGCGCAGTCCCTATCCATCATTAATCAATGTTCGTCTATTCCACAAATAATATAACAGTAGCCCAAGCAGTCTAAGGGCTGCTACTACTCTACTTCTGGTTTTTACTACACATCAAAGTCAGCTGACACAGGTGCAGTAAAACTCACGCATAAGCTAAGAATATGGTAATATAAACTAGTCAACACAGTTAAATACACATATACAATTCACTGGTTCAAAAAATCACACGAGACCAAAAACCAAACTAAATCCTGTGTATAAAGAAAAACTACTGCCGCTCGTGGTGCATCCACTGGACTCTGCGGCCGCGCCTGCACCGGCTGTTGTATGTTCTCAGCGTAGAGAGGTGAGTTAAATGTTTTAAAATTTTAAACATATATGTGCTCCAGGAACGGTGCACCTGGAAACTTGGCGGAATTGGATAATAACAGCCAACCCGTTACAGAAGTAAAGTTTTACTAACCCCTTACAACGGTTTCGACAAATAAAAACTTGTCTTATTCAGAAGGAAAACGGACTAGTAAACTCGCGTATTGACAACAACGTATGTTGGAGCCCAAAGGTTCTTGTCTGCTACTTCCTTTATGCATTCTAACTATTGAAAGTTTGAAGTGGGACGCACTTGCAGATAGACGGCGCGCTAAGCAGAAGGAGCTGCTCACTAAATTCCGAAATCCGATCTTCACCGAGGATGTAGAGCATATATCATTACCACCAGCTTTCAAACTGCGCAATGATCACCATTCAAAGATAAGGGAAATAAGAGCTCTTACTGAGGCGTTCAGCCAGCCGAAGTGGCCGTGCGGTTAAAGGCGCTGCAGTCTAGAACCGCAAGACCGCTACGGTCGCAGGTTCGAATCCTGCCTCGGGCATGGATGTTTGTGATGTACTTAGGTTAGTTAGGTTTAACTAGTTCTAAGTTCTAGGGGACTAATGACCTCAGCAGTTGAGTCCCATAGTGCTCAGAGCCATTTTTTTTTTTTTTTTTTTTGAGGCGTTCAGACACTCGTTATTCCCTCGCGCGATCCGCGAGTGGAACAGAGAGGGGCAAATATGACTTTGGCTGTAATTGTGCCCTCCGCCACACACCGCTTGGTGGCTAGCGGAGTATATATGTAGATGTAGATGTAGATGATAATTGTGGTCGACATGCATATTGTATTAGACATGAGCCTCGTGGCTCCAACATCTGTTGTTGTCAGTATGTGATTCTTCTAGTCCATTTTCCTTCTGAAGAACACAAATTTATATTTGTCGAAACCATGGTAAAGGAGCTTTAATACTGCTACGGGAGAGCTGTTATTTTCCAGTTCTATCAAGTTACACGTTTGACTGTTTGCCGAGGCAAAATACAATGTACCAATCACGATGGAGGAATTTTGTGAAGTTCGAGACAGGTCAACTTCAGAGGTGAACTTATGATTAAATATTTATCATTATGCTGTTCACAGTTTGTGGAAAAAATTTCGGGCATCCAGTTGGATCTACCTAGGACGGATCAGGTCTAGGCAGCACGCAGGTGGATACTTGCCGTTGTGTACTCGAAGGACGGCGATTGCGACTCCATCCGTGTAATGGAATGGAAAAAAATGAAGTACTGTAGGTTAGGATATGACGTTTAATCTTCAGGTCATTAGAGACGGAGTCAAGGCTCAGATTAGCGAAGAAGGGGAATGAATTCAGTCATCTCTTTCTCAAATAGGATGAAGTAAACGAACGACACAGTTAAATTAGGAGAGCCAGACGGTTTTCAGCAGACTGCTACTCCCGAATGCAAATCGGGAGTTCTGACCACAGCGGCACTCACTCAATTACTGGACAGGGACAGAACAGGGATTTGCAGTGTGCGCATGAGCTGCGGACCTGTGGAGGACACTCCTGATGACGGATGGGCCTTGGTTCAGCACACAGAGTGGCTGCAGTCGCGAGGACGGATGTCATCCATCATCTGTTTCGTCTGACGCGGCACTGTCCGTCTAGTTCATGGAGCTGCACGAGGACACTGTGTGGAAGTCACTGCACGGATCAATAAAGGTAATATCCTCTTTGTACATACTTGGGTCGGTATCGTACCATAGACAGTGCGTATTTGAGTCGCCAGTTAGCTCACCCAATATACACTGAAGCGCCAAAGAAATTTGTATAGGTAGGCGTATTCAAATACAGAGATATGTAAACAAGTAGAATACGGCGCTGCGGTCGGCAACGCCTGCTACAATGGCAGGTTATCAACATTTAAGTGAGTTTGAAAGTGGTGTTATAGTCTGCGCAGGAGCGACGGGACACAGCACCTCCGAGGTAGCGATGAAGTGGCGACTTTCACGTGCAACCATTTCACGAGGGTACTGTGGATATCAGGAACCCGGTAAATCATCAAATCTCCGATATCACTGCGGCTGGAAAAAGATCCTGCAAGAACGAGACCAACGACGGCTGAGGAGAATCGTTCAACGTGACAGAAGTGCAACCCTTCCGCAAATTACTGCAGATTTCAGTGCTGAGCCACCAACAAGTGTCAGCATGCAAACCATTCAACGAAACATCATCTATGTGAGTTTTCGGAGCCGAAGGTCCACTCGTGTACCCCTGATGTTTGAACGACACAAAGCTTTATGTCTGATATTGGACTGTTGATGACTGGAAACATGTTTCCTGGTCGGACGAGTCTCGTTTCAAATTGTATGGAGCGGATGGACGAAATGGCTCTGAGCACTATGGGACTTAACTGCTGAGGTCATCAGTCCCCTAGAACTTAGAACTACTTAAATCTAACTAACCTAAGGACATTACACACATTCATGCCCGAGGCAGGATTCGAAACTGCGACCGTAGCGGTATCGCGGTTCCGGACTGAAGCGCCTAGAACCGCTCGGCCACTCCGGCCGGCGCGGATGGACGTGTACGGGTATGGAGACAACGTCATAAATCCATGGACCCTGCGTGTCAGCAGGGGACTGTTCAAGCTGGTGGGGACTCTGTAACAGTATGGGGCGAGTGCACTTGGAGAGGTAAGGGAACCCAGATACTTGTAGATACGACTCTGACAGGTGACACGTACGTAAGCATCCTGTCTGAGCTCCTGCATACGTTCATGTCCACTGTGCATTCCGACGGACTTGGGCAATTCCAGCAGGACAATGCGACACCCCAAACGTCCGGAACAGCTACAGAGTCGCTGCAGGAACACACTTATGAGTTTTAACACTTCCGCTGGCCACCGAACCCTCCAGACATGAACATTATTAAGCATATCTGGGATTCCGTGCAACGTGATGTTCAGAAAAGACTTCCACCCCCCGATACTCTTACGGATTTATGGACTACTCCAGACATTAGGCGAATCCACGCCACGTCGTGTTGCGGCGCTTCTGAGTGCTCGCGGGGTCCCTACACGACGTTAGATAGATGTACCAGTTTTTTTGGCTCTTCAGTGCGAAACCACCTGAGAATGTTTACGATGTTCTTGGGCATCGTTTTCTGCGACGCAGAGAAAAAACTCTGGCCGTTTAAAACGAAGCCTCTTGCCGCTACTCGAATACGGAACCTTGCTTTTCGCTTTGCAAGAAAATTTTGTATTATCATTCGTAATAAAGGTTGTCCTACCCGAGAACCATCCTGATATCCCGTGAGATTTTTTTTTTAAAAACACCATTCTGATAACCAGTCAGGTTCAAAACAGAACACACTTCGCTGCAGAATGAAACATTCGTTCTGGGAATCATCCCCGAGGTTGCTTTGTATTATCATTCGTAATAAAGGTTGTCCTACCCGAGAACCATCCTGATATCCCGTGAGATTTTTTTTTTAAAAAACACCATTCTTATAACCAGTCAGGTTCAAAACAGAACACACTTCGCTGCAGAATGAAACATTCGTTCTGGGAATCATCCCCGAGGTTGTAGTCTGTTTTTTACAGTATCATCTCTTCCAGGAGTCCCATGCCTCTTACCTACTAAGCTATCCAGAGCCTCCATAACAGCTTACCTTACTCCTGTACCTTTCTCCTACTTACAAACTTAACAGAACGTTTCTGGCATGGGACTCCTGGAAGAGATGATACTGTAAAAAACAGACTACAACCTCGGGGATGATTCCCAGAACGAATGTTTCATTCTGCAGCGAAGTGTGTTCTGTTTTGAACCTGACTGGTTATAAGAATGGTGTTTACTTTCTGCGAAGAGCATAAACACTCTCATTAACTGTAGCAAACATAGATACATGTACTGAATTCGCCGGCCGGTGTGGCCTAGGGGTTCTAGGCGCTACAGTCTGGAACCGTGCGACCGCTACGGTCGCAGGTTCGAATCCTGCCTCGAGCATGGATGTGTGTGATTTCCTTAGGTTAGTTAGGTTTAAGTAGTTCTAAGTTCTAAGGGACTGATGACCTCAGCTGTTAAGTCCCATGGTGCTCAGAGCCATTTGTGCTGAATTCTTGCACGGGAAAATCTCGCACTGCAGTGTAATGCCTAACTCGCACTTCCTTTCTTCTATTTTTCAAACATGGATTCATATCCCGAGGCGCGTTTATGTCTTTCCATTATTCTATGTCATATTATAAATTTTACATAAGGATTATCGGATGTGAGCCACAACGTTCGTCACAACTCTTTTGTTTCGTTTTCGGCGCTATGATGATTTAGGCTCTACTGACATTTTCAAGTAAATCGTTATTATCCTACGCAATATGGATATTTATCACAGTTTAATAATGAACCACCTGAAAATGGCTACAGGGCATAATTCGTAACATTGTCCAAATAAAACAAATGAATAAAAAGGTGAAATAGTCGTCATTGAGACATACACTAAGACCAAGAATAAACGATGCACCACAAAAGAATCGGTAGATGTGATGAACAGAAAAACAAATGATTACAATTTCAGAAAAATTGGATGATGTATTCAAGAGAAATAGCTTCAGAAACTGAGAAAGTCAATAACGCGTCGATGGAGTCAATAACGCGTTTGTCGATCTCTGGCCCTTGTAAAAGCCGTTATTCTCAAAAAATGTTCAAATGTGTGTGAAATCTTATGGGACTTAACTGCTAAGGTCATCAGTCCCTAAGATTACACACGACTTAACCAAAATTATCCTAAGGACAACCACACACACCCATGCCCGCGGGAGGACTCGAACCTCCGCCGGGACCAAGCGCACAGTCCATGACTGCAGCGCCTCAGACCGCTCGGCTAATCCCGCGCGGCGCCATTATTCTGTTTCGTATTGATTGATAGAATTGTTGGATATCCTCCTGAGGGATATCGTGCCAAATTCTGCGCAGTTGGCGCGTTAGATCGTCAAAATCCCGAGCCGGTTTGAGGGCCGTGCCCATAAAGCTGGGCAATATAGTGTTTATCAAGCATGAACACAAGCAGTAGACACTTTCCCCGCGTGCTCGTGGGCATTACCTAGCTGAAATGAAAGCCCACGATGGCTTGCCTTGAAGGGCAACGGTACGTCGACGTGTCGCCGTGCTGTAAGGATGCCGCGGATGACAACCAAAAAGATCCTTCTATGAAGAGTAATGGCACCCCAGAACATCACTCTCGGTTGTAGGGCTGTACGGCGGACTTCAGTCAGGTTGGTATCTGACTCCTGTCCGGGCCGTCCGCAGACACATCTCCGCTGGTTGTCGCGGCTCAAACCGAAGAAGGACACATCAAATCGAAGAAGGACACATCAATGAAGACAATTCTACTCCAGTCAGTGAGATTCCAGGCCGACGCCGTTTCTGGGGAAGCCCAGGACAGGTGTGGGATACCAAGCTGACGGTAGTCCACCATAAGGCCTGACAATCAAGAGTGATAACTGGGGTGCCATTTGTTTTCATAGTAGAACCGCTTTGGCTGTCATCAGGGGCACCCTTACAGCACACTGGAACGTGGAGCGTATCCTACGCTCTATTTTGTTGCCCTTCATGGCAAGCCATCGTGGCCTCACTTTTCAACAAGATGCTGTGCTCCCGCACAAGACTAGTGTTTGTACGGTATGGCATCATGCTTGCCAAACCTACCTTGACCAGGAAGCTCGCCGGTTCTCTCACCAGTTGAGAACATTTGGAGCATTATGGGCACGGCCCTCCAGCCAACTTTGGATCTTGACCTTCTAAACAAACCAATTGGACAGAATTCAGTACCGTATCCCTCAGAAGAACATCCAACAATCTGTCAACCATGCCAAACCGAATAAATGCTTGCATATGGGCCAGAGGTGGACCAATGCGTTATCGACTTGCTTAATTTGTGAACCGTCTCTTGAATCAATCATCCAGTTGTTCTGAAATTGTAATTATTTGTTTGTCTGTACATGTACATCACGTCTGCCGATTACGACTAGTTTATAAAATCCCTGATAGGTGCATCTTTTTTGTCTTAGAGTGAAAATAAGGTCTACTTTGTAACCAACCGAAAAAAATGCACCATAGGAACTGAACAGTTTCAGATTTGCCAAAAGAACTCCCCTGAATATGCTCTAAATGGGAGGTTTTTGTTGATAAGTACTGAACTTTATATTTTGCTCGGAAACTATTTCTGCATTTCGTGACACTAATCTCTGGTCGTGAGGCGTTAGAATTTTTTATGTCAGTTTCTACTGAAAGCTGAAAGGTCTTAACAAAACGTCCGTCTGGGTTTCATTACATCCTGTTTTCTTCATATGCAGGTGATGAGTGGTGTAACCGCTGAATGTGTGATGTCTACTTGACGACTTGCAATCATCTGAACACCAGAGACATAATTCCAGGCACATTTCTGTCTCCTGTCAATGTACCTTGCGCATTCACAAATTTATTGATAAAATTTGTTTGTTAGTATGACCCCTTGATAATAGGAATTAATTTCTGATGTGCATTTCAGTGTGTTTGCAGAGGTTACCTTTAGCAGCTTAAAATAATCTTAGAATTTTAAAGAACAGTAGAGGATATTTGTCTGGTGCATTATGTAGACCGTGCAGTCTGCTGTTACGTGGTCTTGGCATATTTCTATTATCTATCCCAGAAGGTGTAGAAAAGTTCCAACAATTTTTCAGTCTGGAAAATTTTTCCGTGGAGAATCTTTCAATCAGGAAAAAACAAAGCGCATTCTAAATCAACACCTCATTTGCTGTGCATGATTTCGAGCATCATTCAGTGGCGCGTAAAATGTTTCTCTAATTTATTTCGTTTATTATGTATAAAGTCGTGTACTCTCTAAGGCAAGTTTTTTGATCAGTGATACTCTGCTGGTACCTATTCAATGTAAGTTGGTCTGGAATCACCGCCGTCTTGCTAAATTTGTCAGGTTTTGTAAATCACTTTAGTCGGTAGCCAAGACGGTTCGTGTAACAAACGAACGACAGACTTTCTCCTCGTTTCTAAGCTGAGATCTAGGTGTTTTAGGTTACATTTCTGAACAGCTGATACGCAGCGCCAGACAGTATGAACTATATAAAACGAACATTTTCTTACACTGGTGTTTAGACAACAAAGAATTTATCAGCGAAAGAAATGCTGGTTAAAAAGTTTCGAGATTTATAATTTTTTGTGCTGACCCTTAGTGGAGGCCTAAGAAATTAAAGCATTATGAAAATTAATTTTGTATGGTACTTCCATAGCAGAAAATATTGCTTTAACACTCGCTGCATTATCACCAGGGAGAAAATTGCGATTTCAATGATGACCATAAATGATTGACATTAAAAATCGTAAATCAATCTGTTGATTTTCGATTTCTGCTATAGAATCAAAACATTACGCAGGCTCTCACTCCTGGCCAAATAAGTCAGTCCAACAGAAAAATCTGTGCATTTCGATTACATATAGCTGGCGTACGCAGTAATTACATATAGCTAGCGTAGGCAGTAACATTTACGTATTAAATTTTTGGCTCACTCGAGTGTGCATTTTTATTGATAGCGCCCAGCGTCTATCACTGTCACCGTGAGTTTACATTCCGACTTTGCGAAAGCAATCTCAGTGTACACAGTTGTTGTATCTGAAATATCCCTTTGTGTTATGTAGTATTCACTTTTTCGTATCGGTGGCGTGTACGAGCTGGGTATTCTGGTACCAGAACGATGTTGCATTGTAAATAAACACCATCGCTACGAACCTGGGTTCGAGGCCCGGCCGTGGCACAAATTTTAATTCAGTTCTTCACCTTGCATCATTATCGTAGATAAAGATGAGACTTACAGGTCTCGGGGAAAATTTAATTATAAGATCTATAAAAACACCATCGCATATTTGAATGTAAAAATAGATACATTTCATGTTCTGTTTTCTCTCCAAAAAGCTTTGAAAGAACCAACTACCGAGGCGGCGTAAAATCGAAAGGGAAATAACACAACTTCTTTCCATGAGTTTAGAATTCTCCTGCGGACATAGCTGTTGACTTTGGAAGACTTATAATCAAACAAGACGGAAGGAAAAATAACATTCCTTCGGATTTATAAAATCGTTGGGGGAAGTCATAACCAAACGATTATTCGGATTTATGTGTCTGGAGAAACAGTAACGGTTCTTCGGAGAACTTCAACACATTCCAAAAGATAGCAAGGGTAGCTGAATGTGACAACTGTCGTATAATCACATTGATGGCTCATGTATATGCTTTGCCAGAAGAAGAAGAAGAAAAAAACCACAAAACAGTGGAACAGAAAACTGAAAATCAGTTGAATGATTATCTTAAGAAAGCAAATGCACCTGAGAAACAATTATGACGTTTAGTTTCACAATGGAAGTAATACTCATATGTAGGATTAGTCGACCAAAAACAAAAATATTTAGTCCATGTAATGTGGAGAAATATGACTGAACTCTTCAGAAAAATAGGTACATGAATCAAAAGGGAACACGAAAAATCGAATATCAAAAGAGAAGTGCTCGGATTTAAAGGAACGGACGGTAGGGATGCAGTCTCTGTTCTCCATTGCTCAACCATTGTACTGAAGAATAAACGAAGGAAAGGAAATGCGTGCTCGAAGCAAAATTGCATCACTCTTCTTAATGACGCAAGCACTGCAGTATCGTATTCATCCCGCGATATCGGGAGGCGACTTTCAATTAAAATGTCCTCCCCTATATGGAAATTACATAACGTGTGTACAAGTACATGTTGTGGCGCAGAAACGACGACATATGGAAGTTTGTGTCTGGCCGGGTCGTGAACGAATAGCCAAATAAGCGGGTAAGGCGGCCATACGCATAAAACGGGAAATCCGGGTCCGTGCCCAGGTCCAGCACAAATTTTTACAGTCGTCATTCCGTTATACAGTTGATAGTTGTCGGTATTCGCAACTGCGAAAACATTTCATGTGTAGAAAATAATTGTTTAGGAATTCAATAACAATTCAAAGAGAAAGGGTGTGAATGACATTACCATCCTCTATAAAATTATGACAGAATTACAGACCTACTGAATGGAATTGACAGTCCACTGAGCACAGGATATGGACAGAGATTAAACCATAGTAAGACGAAGGTACTAAATAATGGGAGTAGCGATAAGCTTAGCATCAAAAGTGGGGATCACGTAGCAGAGAAGCTCAAAGAACTGTGATACCTCGGGACCTCGATGAAGTATAAACGACAAGGCCTTAAGAAACAGACTAAGCACATTCAAAAAGAACGTTTTCGTCCAAAAGTTGTCTGTCAGTATCAGAGGCCTTACCGTAGGAAAGAAATTTCTGAAAGTTTATTTCTGGAAGACGACATTGTCGAAGTGAATCTCGGACTGCCGGAAAAGAAAATCGAAGTGATTGACGTGGTGTTACATAAAAATGCAGGAAATATGATTAACCACTGAACCGATGAGAAAAGGAATACGCGGAAAACTCTGGAAGAGCGGACAGGATGATACGACATGTATCAGTGAATAACTACCACTGACCTGTAGGGTGGCATAGAGGACGACAGCATCACGGGAGTATATTTGACAAAGAACTGGCATTGGCTGTAAGTGTTACTATGATGTCAAGAGGGTCACAGGGTAAGAATTCGTACCGCACCGCTTTAAACCAGCCAGAAGATTGATGCTGTCGTCAAGATTAAACGTGCGTGCTGCGACCAGTTTGCTTGGATTGTGGACGTCATTGAGTAATCTTGTTCAGGGTGACTCCTTATTAGTTTCGGTGTACCGTGGAGTGCGTTCCACGAGGGGTCGCCACATGGTAATATTGTGGTACTGTATCCCATTAGGTTGTGTAATGGAACAGAACGGACAACTAAGAATACCACGACTCTCAATACAAGCTATCGTGATTGGTTTCAAATACGTTGTGAACTCTGGTTCACAGGTTGAACGTATAGATCAAACACTGACATGTGGCTATAAATAACATGAAATAGTAATACTAGTCCGCGGTCATTATCACCTGACAGTATAATTATCCGTCTTAATCGCTATTTTTATTAAAAGTAAGAGCAGTTGAACGGAATGGACAGTGTCTTGAAAGGAGGATATAAGATGAACATCAACAAAAGAAAAACGATGATAATGGAATGTAGTCAAATTAAATGGGGTGATGCTGAGGGGATTAGATTAGGAAATGAGACACTTAAAGTAGTAAAGGAGTTTTGCTATTTTGGTAACAAAATAACTGATGACGGTCGAAGTAGAGAGGATATAAAATGTAGAATGGCAATGGCAAGGAAAGCGTTTCTAAAGACGAAAAATTTGTTAACATCGAGTATAGATTTAAGTGTCAGGAAGTCGTTTCTGAAAGTATTTGTATGGAGTGCAGCCATGTATGGAAGTGAAACATGGACGGTAAATAGTTTGGACAAGAAGAGAATAGAAGTTTTCGAAATGTGGTGCTACAGAAGAATGCTTAAGATTAGATAGGTAGATCACATAACTAATGAGGAGGTATTGAATAAAATTGGGGAGAAGAGGAGCCTGCGGCACAACTTGACAAGAAGAAGGGACCGGTTGGTAGGACATGTTCTGGGGCATCAAGGAATTACAAATTTAGCATTGGAGGGCAGCGTGGAGGGTACAAATCGTAGAGGGAGACCAAGAGATGAATACACTAAGCAGATTCAGAAGGATGTAGGTTGCAGTAAGTACTAGGAGATGAAGAAGCTTGCACATGGTAGAGTAGCATGGAGAGCTGCATCAAAACGGTGTCAGGACTGAAGACCACAACAACAACAATGCACCTTACTGCGTTTCGGCTACCAGCCGTCATCAGAATCACATTTAAAATCTCGATACACTATATCGTTCAATGCTCATCTTCAAGGGGCGTTCAATAAGTAATGCAACACATCCTTTTTTCTCAACTAGTTTCGTTTGAAAAAATGCAGAATTTGTTGTGAAACGTCGTGGTTTATTCCCGCTTCAGCCCCTATAGTTTCATGAAGTTCCGATAGCAGCTGGCGCCTTAAGTAGCCTTCAGAATGGCGTCTGTTACGGGAGTGCTTTCCAAGCAGAGAGCTGAGTTGCTTTTGTCGGAAAACCAGAGCATCGGAGATATTCATAGCAGTTTGCGGAATGTCTACGGAGACCTGGCAGTGTCTTTCGGCGAGGCGTCTTTAATCATTGCAACAAGGTCGCGCAAACCTGTCCGATCTCTCGCGTGCCTGTCGGCTGCAGGCAGCTGTGGCTCCTGCAGAGTTGGAACGTGCGGACACTCTCATTCAAGGTGTAAGTAGGCTGTTTAGGTTTTTTTATTGGTAACGCCACCTCTGTATGAAAATCACTGGCTGTGCTGTGTGCAGTCTATGGCTGCTTTGCATTGTTGTAATACTCGCCATTGTAATGTTAGGCAGCTGGCTGTGAACAGCGCGTAGCGTTGCGCAGTTGGAGGTGAGCCGCCAGCAGTGGTGGATGTGGGGAGAGAGATGGCGGAGTTTTGTAATTTGTCATGAACTGCTATATATATGATGATATCAAGGCAAATACATTGTTTGTTCTCTATTAATATCTTTCATTTGCTAACTATCCCTATCAGTAGTTAGTGCCTTCCATAGTTTGAATCTTTTATTTAGCTGGCAGTAGTGGCGCTCGCTGTATTGCAGTAGCTTGAGCAGCGAAGATTTTTGTGAGGTAAGTGATTTGTGAAAGGTATAGTTTAATGTTAGTCAGGGCCATTCTTTTGTAGGGAATTTTGAAAGTCAGATTGCGTTGCGCTAAAAATATTGTGTGTCGGGTTAAGCACAGTCGTGTATAAATGTTTAAAGGGGACGTTTCAAAGGGTACAGAAGACTCGCAACCAAACGTCTCACTGCCCTGCCGGACGTCTCTTTTGGTTCTGCTGACGCACCCGTCCACTAATTAGGGTACTCAAATGCGTGTGCACTATGGATTCCTCTCCACCCAACAGAAGATCATAAAGAGCAACGAAGGACCATCTGTGCAGAATTGCTTGCGCGTTAGAAATCCCCAATTTTCCGAAAAAATGTTCAAACCCTCACCCGGAATTGGTAAAGTCATGCCGACGGTCTCCTGGGATTCTGAAGAGGCTATTCTGTTTAATGTCCTCCATCAGGTGCAATGATCAGCACTGATATGTATTATGCTACACTCAGGAAATTGAAGAAACGACTTCAATGTGCTCGTCGTCACAAAAATGGAAACGAACTTCTCCATGCTAACATAAGGCCTCACACGATTCGGCACAGCTGAGAGGGTCTCACAAAACTTCAGTGGACTGTTCTTTCTCATCTATTCTACAGCACGGATCTCGCTCCTTCCGACTCCCACCTCCTTCGGCCTAATAAAGGATCTACTCCATGGGAAGCACTACGTGAAAGAAGGGTGGGTTATCGATGCGTCAAGACGTGTGTAGAGTGGTACCATGCGGGCATATAGGCCCTTCCACTAAGATGGCCTAAGGCCGCCAGATTGAACGGAGATTATCTTGAAAACAGGGTTTCGCAGCGAAAAGAGTGAGGAATAATATGGTGTACTGGTATCCTGAATAGAACTAACCTGCTTTCAGAAAAAATATGTGCTACGTTACTTATTGAACGCCCGTCGTAACTGACGAGAACTGACAAGGTATATCGAAGTTTAAAACGTGACGCATCAAATGAATTCGCAGTTGTGAATAGGACTACCATCAGCTGTAGAATGGAATGACGACAAAGAAAATTTGTGCCGCACCGGGACTCGATTTCGGATTTCCCGCTTATCGGAGCGTTCGCCTCACCATTTCGCTTTCTGCGCACAACCCGCAGCCAGACCCAAACTTCCGTCTGTCGTCAACCATGCAGATTTCCCGGGTTCGAATCCCGGTCCGGCACAAATTTTCATTGCCGTCATTCCATTCTACAGCAGATGGTAATCCTTATTCGCAACCGCGAATTCATTTGATGTGGTTCGTAACGGCTGTGTTCACCGCAGCGCCTGTTCCTTTGTACATGCATGCATGACCAAAGCAACTTGGCATCGTAATCAGAACAACACAGGCACTGCTTTATCGTATTTGAAATGTGATTCTGAGGATCGCTGTGGCCGAAACACGTTAAGTGTGTAATTTAAAAAAAAATATCGATAAAGAGGGACAGTTATATTGACTACTGATATGTGAGCAAAAGATATGGGTGCCAGGCTTTTTGCATTTGGGCTGGTGGGATGTGTCGCAAGGCGTCGCCCACTGGCTGACACTGTTTGTGGGGAGGGAGCCAACGGCCTAGAAGGCCTTGTGCGCCTAACAAACGCCAGTTTCTGCCAGAAACTGTGACCACGAACCACATTTCTGCATTTAAGTTGTGTATGTCCCACGTTCTGTATTAAAGACAATAGGGAAAGAGATTCCGTCTTCCCTGAGGTCATCTTTGAAGCTTAGTTGGTTTTTACAAAACTCACGTTACGTCACTCGTAAAGTGTATTGAAGGTAAGAACTACGTGGAAGGACGTATCGATCCCTGATTGTATCGCACGGCATTGTGACTCTAAGTGCACGTTGTTGCGACAGGTGCCGTCCAGCTTTGATGATAAGAAGCAACGATTGCCAAACAGATACCTAACGTCGGCAGGATATATGTGGCAACACGGACGTCATTGGTTTCGCCACTGGAGCTGTTTTTTTACTTTATCGTTACCGATCATTCGCTTATGCGTTCGCTGTGTAGATATGTCGTACGTTTGCAAAGTGAGGTGCGAGTTTCAGTGCGTAGCCGTAAGCGCTGTCACTTGTCTTCGCTCCAATTCCTATCGTCTTTTCTTTCTCCCTCCTCCCCAAAAAATATCAATATGAGGTATAAAAGCTTCCGAGAGTATGCTGCCGTCCTGGAATTTCTGTTGATTTTACTTATGGGAAGCAAATGAACCGTGCCTTCCTGTTTGTACCGCGGTTCAAAAATGGTTCAAATGGCTCTGAGCACTATGGGACTTAACTTCTGAGGTCATCACTCCCCTAGAACTTAGAACTACTTAAACCCAACTAACCTAAGGACATCACACACATACATGCCCGAGGCAGGATTCGAACCTGCGACCGTAGCGGTCGCGCGGTTCCAGACTGTAGCGCCTAGAACCGCTCGGTCACTCCGGCTGGCCTACCGCGGTTAAAGCTGATATTCAGAGCTAAGGAAGGCTCAAACGTTCACGCAGTCAAAACTGAAGGAGCTTTATAATTCAGCAGATGAGCAATAATAGAACATTTTACGTCTTATAAATCACATAAGAATACGTTTATATGGAAAGTATCAAAAATAGAACTATGGCTGCTATTTAACTACAGTATTTCCAGATATTTTCTTCACGAACGGTTTCACAGCCATAATAGAGAATAATGTTTGGAAGAAGTCATTATCCGCTTCTGCTGTAAATAAAATGTTTATTGCAATGTGCTGTCGGCAAATTTCGAAAATAATGTCATTTCAAAGAGAGTACCTCGTAATGCAACGTGAATAGATGTGCTAGAAAGCATTGTTTGATGGCTTAGTTTACCGAGTTTGGCTAAACATGCGCGGGCCTTCTGGCCGAAGGCTTCAGAATTCTGAAGAGTGAGTTACACGGTGAGTACACAAGTGGGGGACGCATGCAGAAACAGAGGACGAGGTGCCTTCTATACCTAACCCCCCAGCCGCCAGTTTCGCTGTTCTTAGTATAGACTGACTCGGACAGCTTTAATGAAAGCACTATAAAGCTGATTCAAGATTTTTTTCCGGTTGGGAGCCCCGTAGAGGCCTTGAGATACAGCTCCCATTGATGTTCTTCCACATGTTGGGTGCCGTGTTGTGGGTGCGTCCGTTGCACGACAGGGCACAGGTGTGAAGATTTAGGTGAGTGCCAGCTAGTTTCAGTAGATCGTGGATTCCACGCTCCCAAGAAATGTGCGACACAGTATGATCACATTTGGTGTATCTAATTCAACTTGTCATGCAGTTTCCTCGGATTTCTATTTATATATATGAAACGTACTTTCAATTTTGTAATCTTAATATTTTTATATTTAATATACCTCTTTGATTCCTCTCCCCCCTTTTCCCCTCCGCTTGCTTTCAGGTTATGTTCGTACTGCTCAGTGCAGTTCAACGCATTTCTGTATATATTCACTATTCTAACGGTTTACGATCCATTGCTTTGCTTTCCTCATATTGCTTCTTCCATCAGTTTTTAATTTGTTTACTTAGTATGCTTTGCCATTGATGGCCACTGTCCCTAGTAGTCGTTACTTCATAGGTTATAATTACCACTGCCCCCTTCCACCTTCTTGCTCGTATTTTAATCTTCTTATGTTTTCTTTCATGTTAGTTACGTGCTTGTTAATACGGCTCTACATATTTATGCCTTTTTTACATTAACGTATTTTACGAAATGTTTTGGCTACATATGGGATGTTTATTTTAACTGAAGAGATTGAAATATCTCGAAAACAACACATCGGATAAAAAAAACGTTATAATTCCAATTTGTTTGTCTCTGGGAAGTATATAAAATGATACCACACTCGACGCGCCACCCCACCCCATGCGTGGGTGGCGGCGGGTGACTTTGGAATCTTCAATGGGAACCCCCGTTTTTTATTGCAGACTACTATTGAACGGGGAAAATCTACATACGTTTTGTCTGAAGCATTTTTTTCGTTTTGCTAGAGATGGCGCTGTAATGTGAGGAACGGAAGCAGGTACACAGTCGTAATTTACGACGTGCTACCCAATGGCCCTTGACTAGCCAATAGCTCGTTGGACCCTATTCGCAACGTTGTATTCCTCCGACGTCGAACAGGGGACTACACGACGCGCCACCGTGGCCGTGCAGCGAACTACGGCATATCATAACAGGCAGTACACTTCGACTGGATATCACGCTTCGTGCGGACGTAGAACAGACAGCGGCTCTAGACATTACAGTACTTGCGCAGTATTTATTGCCTGCACACCTACTTGTCATTTGGAGAACAGACGTGCAAATGGACGAATGTTGCAGCCATAGACGAAAAAACTGAGATGGTCCTCATTTACGAAGGGTTCGATAGGGTTTATGTCTAGAGAATTTGCTGGCAACTCTAGTCGAGCGATGTCGTTATCCTGAAGGAAGTCATTCAAGATGTGAACGATGGGGGTGCGAATTGTCGTTCACGAAGACGAATGAATCGCCAATACGTTGACGATGTAGTTGCACTATCGGTAGGAGGAAGGCATTCACGTATCGTACAGCCGTTACGGCGCCTTCCATGACCACCAGCAGCGTACTTCGGCCCCACATAATGCCACCCTAAAACAACAGGGAACCTCCCCTTGCTGCACTCGCTGGACAGTGTGTCTAAGGCGTTCAGCTTGACCGGTTCAAATGGTTCAAATGGCTCCGAGTACTATGGGACTTAACTTCTGAGGTCATCAGCCCCTTAGAACTGAGTACTACTTAAACCTAACCAACCTAAGGACCTCACACACATCCATGCCCGAAGCAGGATTCGAACCTGCGAGCGTAGCAGTCACGCAGTTCCGAACTGAGGCTCCTAGAACCGCTCGGCCACAACGGCCTGCAAGGTCATTTGTAAAGCGGATCACCAAGTATATTGAAACTGACAGAACTACGTTTGAACATTAACTCTAGTTGGAAAGGTACAGTAGCGTTACCCCGAGCCACGGCCACATTGGCGCGTCCAATAGCCCCTCTTCGATATGTCAGAGGAATGCAGTGTTGCGAGAGGGGTTTCCAATTAGAAGTTATGAAATAGTGGCCCGTCGTACCCTTGCATGGAGGTGGGGTCCCACGTGCCATTGGATATTGTGGGTCCAGTGAGCAGCGTTACGATTGTGTACCCGTTTCTATTCCTTCAATTACAGCGCCATCTGTCGCGAAACGAAGGAAATGCTTCAGACAAAACATATGTAGATTTTGCCGTTGAATCGTAATCTGCAATAAAAAAACGGGTATTCGCATTGAAGATACAAACAAATTGGAACTGTAAGTTTTTTGGTTTGATATGTAGTTTTCGAGATACTGTAAAGTCTTCAGTTAAAAATGAACTCCCTGTACAATGTTACTTAACACGTTTCCACATTTATTTACAAGCTCTTCTTACGCTGTTTTATGCAGGCTTATGCAGATAACTATCACTTTTTATCTGAACGTGCTTGTTCTTTAGATGCCATATGACTTTAACGCCCACCTTTTCCCTACCCCTCCCCATTTTTTTCTTTTTCATTAGTTTCATTCTGTTTCAATTTTATCTTCTAACCGTTTTATTTGTTGAATTAGGCATCGATTGCTCAGAGCAGCTATGTGCATACATTGTTCGAGTAGTAAGTGCCACCTCCCATGCGTGACCTATCGCCAGTGCTGGCACATATTAGTCAGTCGGCTCCTCTCACTAGCCTTGTAAGTGCTACAGTAAATGTCTGCTGGATCCAACTTCACGTGAGTTTTGTTTTAAGGTTTTACAACAAAGCTCTACAGCATTGCGCTACTACTTTCAGTTATGCATTTTAATTGTTGATATTTGTGGGTGGCGTGCACCGAGTACTAGACAAGAGCCTTGTGACTTCAGCATCAGCCGGCCGCTGTGGCCGAGCGCTTCTAGGTTCTTCAGTCCGGAACCGCGCTGCTGCTACGGTCGCAGGTTCGAATCCTGCCTCGGGCATGGATGTGTGTGATGTCCATAGGTTAGTTAGGTTTAAGTAGTTCTAAGTCCAGGGGACTGATGACCTCAGATGTTAAGTCCCATAGTGCTTAGAGCCATTTGAACATTTTTGAACTTCAGCATCCGTTTATTTCAGTGTGTAATTTTACGAGTGAGTGTGCTCTTCTAAAAATCATTTTAATTGTAACTTACCGAATTTGGTTCCTTCACTGGGTGAAATTCGTAACAATTTGTTCAATTCGTCCATTCTCCTTCTGAAGAAAATGAATGTACGAGTGCTGTCCAGAAAGTAAGTTCCGTTCGGTCTCGAAATGGAAACCACTCGGAAAATCCGGTAAAGCTTTGCACAGATGTGTTGGGCAGTGTCTCTAGTATGCCCGTCGATCGTGTGGCGTCGCTCTTTTCAGTGTTGAGTGAACAGTGAGCACGTAAAGATGCGTAGGGAATAGCGTCTCCCGCCAAGTTTAAAGGGCTGGTTAGAGATTTCACCTGTGTCATGCAAACCATATAACGCAACTGTCGAGCATTTCCTTCTTCATGGCCGGCCGGAGTGGCCGAGTGGTTGTAGGCGCTTCAGTCTGGAACCGCGAGACCGCTACGGTCGAAGGTTCGAATCCTGCCTAAGGCATGGATGTGTGTGATGTCCTTAGGTTAATTAGGTTTAAGTATTTCTAAGTTCTAGTCTAAGTTCTAGGGAACTGATGACCTCAGATGTTAAGTCCCATAGTGCTCAGAGCCATTTTTTCCTTCTTCATGCCAATTGTCGGCCGCACACTGCAGTGATAATGAAGACGCTCCTGCAGCGTTTCCGATGAGAAGTGTTTCATTACCCACAATTCAGTCCGTAATTGGCTCCTCCTGAGTCTCATCTCTGCTCACAAGAACCGCTGGCTATGAAGACAAATTTTTTCCACAGACAACGAGCTACAGACCAGTGCACATAACTGGCCGAAAGCACAGGCGGTTGCTTTCTATGTCGAGGATATTGGAAAGTTGATACAACACTATAACATTCGAAGTTGGAGCGGGGACTATGTAGAGAAGTAGGTGGAAGGTGTACCTAACTGTTGCAAATAAAACGTTTCTGATTTTCATTGTGGTTTCCATTTTGCGACCGATCGGAACTTACTTTCTGTACAACCCTCGTATATTTGTGTAAACTTTGGTAAGGGGTTAATAAACCTTTAATTTGCACCTCTCTGGCTGTTATTTCCAGTCGTATCATGTTTTCGTCATGGAGTATTATCGGTGCGATATGACATGCAGTCAAGATCAAGTTTCTAGTGAACTTCCCGATATTCCTAAACTGAAGTTGTTAGGTTGCCGTATAATCTTCGGTGGGTCGTCTTTTGTTGTGGCCGTTAGTCCCGACCGCTGGCTGCGCGGCGATCAGGCAACACGTAAAGCCATATCCGGAGCGGACAGGCTGACATGAAAGCAATCGCAAGGCGCTGCGCTGCGCGGCGGCGGACGAAGACTGATGGCGGCGGAGCTGGACGTCATACAGGCAGCGCCCGGACCTGCCGTGCTAGACTGATGGCGCTGCGCCTGCGGCGGCAGATAACGCGGGCGGGGCCGGCGCTGTCCGTCTCAAAGCCGCCGGCACACGGAACGTGCATTCGAGCGTTGAGCGTGCCGATTATTTTTCCTTTATTGTATTTCAATTCCCAATCGGGGCGGGCTGGCAGCAGCATATGTGCTGCTCTTCAGCCGAAAGACATAGAACAAACAATAGAAGACATTTAAAAAAATAACAAAGGAGAAAACACGGTGATCATAGATACAAAAAAGGGGGAACATCATGGAAGACAATAGACAAAAAAGGGGGCGACTGTAAAATGGAGATAAAAACCGTAAAAAAGTAGCACACACAAAAAACCACACACTGGGACAATTAAAAGAAACAAGGCGCAGTATGACTGGAGCATAAAAGTATCAATGGATGGCGTAACACATTATAAACACTGACAGTAACATTAAATACACGGCCAGCACACAATTAAAATCGCACCTCTCGATGCACAGGAGAAACAGCACTAAACACAACACTGACGTGGCACGATGATCGAAACGGAGGATCTGGCAGGTGTAAGGAGATGAGGGAGAAGGGAAAATGGGAGGGAGGGGAAGAGAGGGGGGATGGGTGGGGGGGCGCGCCAGAGATGGCCAGGTAGGGAGGGACGTGGGAGGGAAAGAGGCAAAGATGGGGACAGGGGAAGAGGGGGGGGTAGGAGGAAAATCCGCTCGAGGGAGAAAGAGGGTAGAGGAAAAAAGGGGGCCCTGGGGAGGTGGGAAAAAGGCCAGGTTGAAAGGAAGGGTATATGTCACAGCGAAGTTCATCATCCGGGAGGGGGAGGTGCTGGAAATTGCACTGATGAAGGAGATGGAGGGTGTGGAGGTGTAGAGAGCGAGGGATTCAGCGATAGAGGCACGGCAATGGGTGGGGGGTGGAGAGGAAGGAGGAAACCATGGGGTGGGGGCGATCAAGCTTATGGACAATGTAAAGGATGCCGAGATGTTGGAGGAACAGGGGGAGGTGGGGGAAGGGGATGAGTTCATACAGGAGCCGTGTGGGGGAGGAAGGCGGATATGGAAGGCAAGGTGGAGTGCATGGCGTTCAAGGATTTGGAGGGCCTTGTAAAAGCAGGTGGGTGCGGAGATCCAGGCAATGCTGGCATAACAGGATAGGACGAATGAGGGATTTGTAGGTGTGGAGGATGGTAGAAGGATGCAATCCCCATGTCCGGCCAGACAGGAGTTTCAGGAGGTGGAGGTGGGAATGGGCTTTCTGCTGAATGGTCTGGATGTGAAGGGTCCAGGTGAGGTGACAGTCGAGGGTGAGGCCAAGGTTTCTCAGGGTGGGGGCGAGTTGGATGGGATGACCATAAAGGGTGAGGTAGAAATAATGGAGACGGAAGGAGCGGGTGGTGCGGCCTATGATGATTGTCTGGGTTTTGGAGGGGTTGAGACGGAGGAACCACTGGTTACACCAAGTGGTGAACTGGTTAAGGTCGGTTTGGAGGGTGTGTTGGGACCGTTGAAGGGTAGGATAGAGAGCCAGGAAGGCGGTGTCATCATCTTGAGCGTGCCGAGAGATGCTCACCAGAAATACGGGCCTCACAACGAGTTTGTGACGTCACACCAGTCGGCTTTCCCATCACACTTCGCGAACTCTCGGCTCCGAGCAGGGCCCACGGGGAAAAAAAATATGTAATTGAAAATATACTAACTAAAGGTCTTAGCTTTGTCGTTTGCTGTCGAGACCTCTCATGCATTTAAACGCGCAGTCGAGAATTATTAAACTTGTCTGAAATAGTTACTTACTCCTCTCCGAAGATGGCTGTTGGCACTCATAAGACCTGCAGTGTCACGTGCTGTGACGCACGCGCCATGGCCTATCTTTCTCGTGGGCCTCGGTGCCGAGTTTCTGACGTCATAGCGTAGACAAAGCACGTTGGGTAGTCGTTCGGAACCTGCAGAGCAATATCTGGCATGTCAGATATTCTAAACGTGGGTTGGCACTTGGAGCAATGAGATAGAATTACGCCACCTATGCCACATGATGCCATCACTCTTCAGTACAAAGTCGTGAGGGCCCATGTTGGGTTCCAGTTGAAACTCTCATGTACGTATGCCTTTTGTAAGCAGCAGTAAGTTGAAGATCTCTCGAAAACCTGTCGTTAATTGTACTATTTACTGTAATAAAATGATGGGAACGTCGTCTTCTTGGTTAAATAATTATTGTAACTTTCGTATTATGATAGTATTATTGAGGACCCATCGGAAACACACTGTACTTGGTACAGTTTGTTCTCTTAGTTGATGCATAAGTTCGTAGTATTTTTGTTTTGCTTGTCGGTACTCCGGTTGATATTTGTTTATTTATCGACTGTCATTTTTTTATTTGTAATTAACTGTTGCTATTTTAGTTTACGTACTGTCATTTTGTCACTTGTAGATAATGAGCGGAGCTGTGGACGCTAGAAAATGGAGTGACAAGTGGAGAAATCGGAACATTACCGACATAGAGTTCAGTAGAGGGGTAACAGCAGCGGAGGCAGTCACAAACATTTGCGTCCTGTATGTGGAGGATACAATTGGACAGAGCACGGCAAGAAAATGGTTTTTTCGTTTTGAGGAGGATTTTTTTTACATTAGTGACTCTTCACATTCAGAAAGACTTTCTGGGTTTGATGTAGATCGTTTAAATTTATTAATCCACTATTATCCACGTCAGTGTACTCGCGAACTGGCAAATATGATGAACTGTGATCATTCCGCCATCTTGCGACATCTAGACGCAACGGGGAAGGTTGAAAACTCTGGCCTATGGGTACCGCATGCTCTAAGCCAAAATCACAGAAAAATCAATGGTTGACCATATTTGCACCTCCGCTTTGTCGTCATTAATTGGCTCGTGAACAGCACCGACCATTCCTATCTTATATCGTCAGTAGTGTGTAGAATTTGTGTCTTTATGCTAACATAAGGAACAGTAAGCCCAAACACCCCGTTTAAAGCCCTGCGCGCATCCACAGAATATAATGCTATGCATCTGGTGGAACTGCGACGGTGTGTCGTGCTACTAATTGCTTCCCCAAGGTGTAACAATCGGAGCTGACATCTACTGTTAAAAACTGAGACTCTTGCAGACGCAATCCAAGAACAATGACCAGGAATACTGCTTGAACTGATGGTGCTCCACGATAACGTCAGTCTACATTCCGCTAGACTGACGAAAAACAGTTTACAGGAGTTGAGAAATCACATGCATCACTCACCTTATTCATCTGACCTTGTGCCCTGAGATGTTTTTCTTTTCCGCTCTCCATGAAAGAACCACCAAGGTAGTTCCCTTTCGGATGGAAATGCGCTTCGAACATGGCTCGACGACTTCTCTGCCTCAAAACCAGGTGATTTCTACAGTCGCGGAATCGGAAAGTTATCACAACGTTGGCACACTGTTGCGAAGGAGAATATATATGCGCAGACTTCGAAGGTAATCGGGGACGTGTTGTTGGTTCGTGTCTCGCTAGTCCCAAATATGATTTTACTAACTTTCGGGTTTTCTAATAGGTTTTGATAATTTTTTATTAGTGTGATAAAATTATGTTATATAATATTCGATGTTATGTGAATATATGTGCTCTCTTTCTGAGGAGTCGTGTGACTAGGGCCATAGACCGTTCGCCGGGTGCAAGTCTTACAATTTGACGCCACTTCGGCGACTTGCGCGTCGATGGGGATGAAATGATGATGATTTGGACAACACAACACTCAGTCCCTAAGCGGAGAAAATCTCCGTCCCAGCAGGGATTCGAACCTGGGCCCTTAGGATTGACATTCTGTCGCGCTGACCACTCAGATACCGGGGGCAGACTTTCTGAGGAGTGAGTGTGTTCGATTGGCTGTATCAACAAGACAGATTGTACAACTTGCAGTAATATATTTTGCACTTTGTTGTTTCAAGTTTTGTATTTCATGCGTTGTAAACATTCTGCTACTGATTAGCAACAGTGATATAGGAGGAATAACCTTAGGGGTTTTATTAAAAAATGAGAATGATGAAATAATTCTTATCTGCAGCATTATCGTAAATTACCATCGCACACTTTGTAGTGGGACTTCTATAAGCCGTTGTCCTTATTGACTTGATATGGTATGTTTCTTTTTACCTGATAACAAATTCATGGATTTGAAGCTTTTATTTATGGGTACTACACACAGAAAAACATGAGTAGCATATGGGAAAGGGAGCAAATGTTCGCTTTACGACCAGGATACAGCTGACGACTGCCACTGTAGAGCGCTGCGAAGCGTATACCCTGTTGAGGCACAAAAAACGAACGCGCAAGTCGAATCGTTTCTGAGCGTTCAGCAGAACGTTAAATTCGGCACACTCAAAGTCCGTGTGCCGAAGGCTTAAGGGTTAATTCAGAAGGGAAGGTCTCTGTATCGCGGTCTTGGTGGACACCACCCTCACGCAACTAACTCCGCAGTTCTTCTCGTAAAAGAGAAAAAAAAAGTCAATGCTGTCGATATCCAAACCGCAAATAGTGGGCGAGGGATAACAAATGGCTTTTATATTCCCAGACTTTCGAAAGGCGATCGATGCCATATGGAACAGGCGTATGGATTGAAAGGGGGTAGTCAAAGTTTCAATTATGATATCGAAAAAATAAAGTTACGTAATTAATTTTTGTTTTGTTTGCAGGTACATTTCTGGAGTCTTGGTACACAGTGAAATCCTCTTGTCACAGGGTATCGTAGCACATTGGCAGAGGAAAAATACGAAAATCAATCATGGGTCAGTTTTCAACATCTTCCACGACATTTTGAACACGGCAAATATCGCCTCCTGCTGGATTCCGCGACTGCTCATTGGTCACATCCATTGGCAAAGGCCGCCGAACCGAGATATCAGCGGAAACATTACGCTTTTCCAGATGAATTATTTAGCCGTCTAGTAACCAAGGACGAATGCCGCGTCTATTACCATGTCCCCAATGCAAAGGAGCAAAGCATACAGTGGAAACACGCAGATTCACCACCACCGAAAAAGTCGAAGTCCCAACCATCATTGGCAAGGTGATGGTCTGTTTTGGAAATGGTGTGGTGTGGCGCTGACAGATTATGCTAACAAGCAGCAAACTACCACAGTTGGCGTCATCGAAATTTGCTTACGAGGGTACGGCATTCTGTCAGTGGAAACGTCATTGGAAACTGTTGCTCCACGACATGTTAGTTCATTCTACAACACACATGCTACTTCTGTGTGCTATTAAATTTTGCTTTACGCCTGCATTCTGCTGATATGGGGCCTAGAGACTTAATCCTCTTTTCTCAGACGAAGAAAGCATTCCATGCCAGGCATTTCCAGGATGATGTAGAGGTCATTTTCGATGTGGAACCTTTCATAAACAGTCAAAGTGCAAACGTTCTCCGTTAAGTCATTATTAGGAGAAATGTGTCACACTGAAGGGCGAATCTGCCGGTCGCGGTGCTCTCGCGGTTCTAGGCGCGCAGTTCGGAACCGTGCGACTGCTACGGTCGCAGGTTCGAATCCTGCCTCGGGCATGGATGTGTGTGATGTCCTTAGGTTAGTTAGGTTTAAGTAGTTCTAAGTTCTAGGGGACTAATGACCACAGCAGTTGAGTCCCATAGTGCTCAGAGCCATTTGAACCATTTTGAAGGGCGAATCTGATTGAGGTGATAATTAAATTTTTTGACTACACTTCATATACTAGCAAATAAATTGCTTGGTTGAAGCAGTTTTGACTGATAGAACGCAATATATTAGTGCGTGCTTATTGGAAAGGAGCAATGGGAATGGCTGAGCATCTTCACGAGACGTCGAGGGCGTTCCGCCGAACAAATTAGAAGGGCATTTTTAGGAGTAGTGCCTCAGAGTTTTTATGAGAAAACTGATAAAGGTTTTTAAGTAGAACAAACTTTATTAACATTCTACGTTCCTGCATATTTATTTCTCAACATAGTCACTCTGGCGATGAGCACATTTCTCCCAACGAGAGACCAGGTTGTTGATGCCGTCACTGTGGAATGTTTGACTTTGTTGACAGAGCCACAACCTCACCTCTGCTTGCACTGCTTCACCACTATCACAGTGAAGTCCTCGAAAGTGTTCTTCAAATTCTGCGAACAGACGAAAATCGGATGGGCCCAAGTCGATACTGTACGAAGGACGATAGATGACGGTGAACCAAAGTCGTCGGGTTATTGCAGACGTCACAGCGCTCGTGTGTGATCTGGCATTGTCTTGATCAAGAACAGGGTGTTCCACGTGTGCAGGAACTTCTCAAATTCGAAACTTGTTTACAGGGCGAATGTTATACTCTACAGTTCGACGGCCTCTGGTGGCAGATGTCTGCAGCAGTGCTCTCTATGCTACCTGGATATTGAACTTCAGCCATTCTATCGTGCCAGCCATAGATGCTCATATTTCGTTTATTGCAAAACTACAACATGGCTGCTAGGAAATGTCACTAGAACACGAAAAGAAAATACTTTTCAATTCCTCTCCCTCATAAGCCTATTACTTCATATGTTGACATAAAGTTCAAAACAAGAAATCAGTCTGCAATTCTTTGTCACATGCAGACCGATGGAAATTTGTTTGCCAAACTACAATATAGCGGACGATGCAAAGACGTGTATTTGCAGACATGCTGCAGTTCTATATTCAGAGGCCAGACTTCTACATCCAGGTTGTATAGAGATCACTGGTCTGCAGATATGGAGAAATGAAATATAAAGATGTTGAACGGTTATAACGTTTATTTTATTTAAAAAGGCATTAATTTTCATCACTCCCTAGTGTCGCTGAAACTTTCCTAGTAATTTTTGTACGTTTCGTCCTCGTCGATCAGTCATTCCAGGTTCAGTTTTACTCGCAAGCAGTGTCTGCGGCGTAGCGTGGGAACCAGTGCCCCCACTGGCAGATGGAGGCAGACTGTTGCTATTGCATGGCGCTCCGAACCACTTCTGGGCCAGTGTTAAGAGGTGTCGTATAGGTTTAATCCATAGACACACACTGTCCAGTGAGTGCAGCAAGGTGGAGGTTCCCTACTGTTTTGGTGGGGCATTATGTGGGGCCGACATACGCCGCTGGTGGTCATGGAAGGCGCCGTAACGGCTGTACGATACGTGAATGCCATCCTCTGACGTGTTAGGAGCGGCCTTGGAAAGAAGGACGAGAAAACTCGTTCCGCCATTTTTCACCTCAGACCGGTACGTCGGTAGCATGTATTAACTGAGCTCACCAATTCAGAGACTGCTGCTCGATGTCACCATTACAATTGACTATTGCAGTCAGCGCATGAAGGGGACGCTGTTTCTGATTCTTTTCCTGGTGAGACATGACTGCATTCAGAGTGATTCAGCTGCACCTACCGAAGTCGTTTTATGCAACCCGCAATGTTATACCTGGCGTTCGAGAAGCACAAGCAGTATTTTCATATTTTCTCACTCGCCAAGTCCATAGTAAGTGCAACACGAAATATTGTCTCGACCTTTTTCTATCAAACCAGAACTTCTGATAAGTATGCGAGCAATATACTACAACTGTTCTTATTCCTGCATGCTGTGTCCATTTGAGTCTCTTATTATTTATTGATTTCACATTTACTTCATCACTATTTGCGCACTGGGGTGGTGGGAATGTGAGAGTAGCAAAACGTAAATGAGTCCTGAGTTTAGAAACAGTGGACTTGACACAAAGAAGACAGATAATGGAGAGAGAAAATGAAAGATATGTTGAAAACACGTGCGGAACCCAGGAATGACTTGATTTTACGTTTGAGATATAAACGTTTGGTCTAGAAGGTTTAAGAGGGACCGCCAAAAAATAAACGCTGATACGCATCGTAAAAAAACAAGACTTCCTGTATAGAGAAACACTAAAACGATGTATATCTTAGCACAGTTCACTTCGTAATGAGAAAGAGGAGCTCGTGTGTAAGTAAATTGGTTCAGCATTTACTGTGAAGCATACAGAAGAGGAAAGCAACTAGAATTAATACAACAAAATAAACTTTATGCTTAAAAATTGTTTCTACCTATTGTGACGAAATATATCACGGGAAACAAATCCGATAACGAGAAATAGTAATAATCTTGTGAGTATTTGTACATTAGATGGTTATAAACAATGACAAGTTTAGCAACGATACTGGGTTAATATATTCAGGCAAAGTCGTTGAGTCATCATGTGGAGAGTATGGAAGCGGTTTTAGGTACTCAGATACATTATTTTCCGAATTAGGAATTAGAATGGGATGAAGTTTCCCCCTCCCATATCTTGCCCGTTAGAGGAAAAAAAGGTACGTAATGCGCTTTCCGTACAAGGAGCGACATTGTACTTATGAATAAGCGAAATTTTTATGGGCTTGTCCAGACACTATTACCTAGCTGTTATAAATGTAAGAGATGTTTGAATAGCTAATGATAAAAGAAATTTCCTTTGCAATCAGATCTTCCCATTTTACTGCAGGTTTCCTGCAGTTTATAGGAGAGCAATTGCCGCAGTGCTGTTTCTGAAACAGTGTGCCTGGATTGATAAAATGCGTCGTCCTAGAGTAGTCCGAGTGCCAGGCTGCTAAGACGTCTGGAAGCATTATTGCTGTGCAGTGGTCTGTGCAATCTGTTTTTGGCAACAGTTAGAAGCACTGCTTCAGGGATTTAAGGCGAGTGGCTAACGGCTCTAAGAGGCAATAAATACAGCCGACAAATACTGCCGTCGATGCCAGTGGCAGTAAATCTGTGAGTCTAAAGAGCCCTTCAGATGGGTCGAGAGTCTCGGCTCCTCGTGAATGGTCTGAGGAGACCTGAACGTGACGTTTCTATCTCACACAAAGGTAGCGGAGATCTCCATAGTTGCGAGAAAAACATATTTCCTGAATTTTATCAAACGGCCGAAATGTGTCATTTTGTCCAGATATTGTGAATGGTTGGGGTATAGTCTATTTGTGAGACGACCAGCGGTTACTGTCGCTGGCTTCTGACACTAAGGTTCTGTGTTCGATGTAAAATGGTTAACTCAGATTTTTCTGCTATGGGAAAGTGTGGGACAGGGTTAATTCAGTTTCGTGATAGCAAATGAGGAACTAGGTGATTAAATATGCAGCGACATTGAAACCTAAGCGGCTGACGTCCCCTCAGATTTTAAGAGGTTTGTACCATATGGGCAGCCATAGGACTTTAATTTGTACGAGAACTACTCGAAAAGTATCTTTCAGTATTTAGTAAGAAATATTAAAAACATGAAACGACTGATTTCCATACACATATTCTGTTTGCCATACACATATTATAGGTATAGTCGTAAAATTTTTATCGTTTTCTACGACCTTAGAGCGCTCGCCGTACCATCGTTGTAGAACTCTGCCACTGACGAAAGAAATGGCCTAAGGCGTCTTCAAGATCCTCGTAGATGCGACACTCTTACGACAGCCATTTATTCACGTTTCGCAAGATGAACTAGACACAAGGAGACGTCGTCAAGTTTTTTGTTTGACGGCAATGTGTGGCGAGCTTTGTAATGTTCGTTTTGCATTGCTTTTCGTAAGTTGCCTCGAGATGAACAATAGAAACCTATCTTGTCCCAAACGATAGTAAGACAATATCCTTTTTCATTTCGCAGGTTTCAAGGTGAAATGGTCTGTTCTGTCGGTCATGTCCTCGCTAGTTTATTGATATGTGGTGCCTGTTCTGTTGGACGTGTCCGTCAAAAGACACCACATATTAGTATGTAAACACATCAAAAAACGTTTTGCATCATCCCGGTTTCCAGAACACCTAAAGTTACACGCTGATTGTGGATATTGTATCAGAGACACAGTCCCTGTTACTGTTCAGAGGTATCACTAAACCCGCCCAAACAACCATGCATGAGCAGCGCCTATTAGACGGAGGGGGTCCGACAGCCGATCAGTTCCAATCATTCCACCAAGAAGGAGGTGTTGTCTGTAGTTCAATCATGCCTAGAAGGTCAATGCCATGGTTCGATCGCGTCCGCATTGTTACTTTGTGCCAGGAAGGGCTCTCAACAAATGGAGTGTCCAGGTGTCTCGGAGTGAACCAAAGCGATGTTGTTCGCACATTGAGGAGGTACAGAGAGACAGGAACTGTCGATGACATGCCTCGCTCAGGCTACCCAATGGCTACTATTGAAGTGGATGACCGCTACCTACGGATCATGGCTCGGAGGAACCCTGACAACAACGCCACAATGTTGAATAATGCTTTTAGTGCAGCCACAGGACGTCGCGTTACGAGATCAACTGTGCACAATAGGCAGCATGATGCCCAACGTCACTCCCGACGTCCATGGCGAGGTCCATCTTTGTAACCACGACACCATGCAGCGCGGTACAGATGGGCCCAACAACATGCAGGATGGACCGCTCAGGATTGGCGTCGCGTTCTCTTCACCGATGAGTGTCGCATATGCCTTTAGCCTTCAACCAGACAATCGTTTGGAGGCCACAACTTCAGCCTGAGCGCCTTAAACACACTGTCCAGCGAGTGCAGCAAGGTGGAGGTTCCCTGCTGTTTTGGGGTGGCATTATGTGGGGCCGACGTACGCTCCTGGTGGTCATGGAAGGCGCCACAATGGCTGCACGATACATGAATGCTATCCTCCGACCGATAGTGCAACCATATCGGCAGCATATTGGCGAGGCATTCGTCTTCGTGGACAACAATTCGCGCTCCCATCGTGCAAACTTGTGAAAGACTTCCTTCCGGATAACGATATCGCTCGACTAGAGTGGCCAGCTTGTTCTCCAGTCATGAAACCTATCGAACAAGTCTGGGATACACTGAAAAGGGCTGTTTATGGACGACGTGACCCACCAACAATTCTGAGGGGTCTACGCCGAATCGCCGTTGAGTAGTGGGATAATCTGGACCAACGGTGCCTTGATGAACTTGTGGATAGTATGCCACGACGAATACAGGCATGCATCAATGCAAGAGGACATGCTGTTGGGTATAAGAGGTACCGATGTGTACAGCAATCTGGACCACCACCTCTGAAGGTCTCGGAACAACATGCAATGTGTGGTTTTCATGAGCAATAAGGGCGGAAATGATATTTATGTTGACCTCTATTCCAATTTTCTGTACACCTTCCGGAACTCTCGGAACCGTGGTATGTATGAGCGAGGACGGCTCTAAGTACTTTCAGTGCGGATGCACTAGATCTTCGGAACGCCTGCGGGATTTAGCGTACGCTACGAGCACTGGGGTTAATGGAAGTGGGGGCGATACTTGTGGCTGACAGGTTGAGAATTCGGGTGGTTCGGGAGCGTGTCCCGATAGCCGAGGCAGTGAAGGCAACCGTTCTAGGGAGCATGCCTTTCGGGTTCGAGTCCCGGTCCGGAACAAATTTTCAGTTTTCACCTTTGATTTGTTTTAATGCCTGTAGGAGGTGGCTGAACCCCTGTTTTGTAATAAAGGTCAAATAACAGTCGCTTGGAGTTCGGACTGTTACTCGTACATCTGACGATCTTCCTCCGATAAAAACTACACGCTGTATTTTATTTTCTAGGAATTCTTTAATCTAATCCCAAAGCCGGACTGATAATCCATATGCCCGATGTTTCTTTTTTTTCTCTAAGTAACAGTGCGAAACGGTATCAAACGACTTCTGGAACGAAGAATGAGGACAGAAGTGAGATAATTCCGTAATTCTACTATTTTCTCCATTTAGTTCACTTTTTGGAAAATTTTATCGATGACTAGAGACAGTTGTCCACACTGTAGGCGATCGAGCACGTCGCTTCATCCGTAGCGGAAAATGCTGTATAATTGTGTCACTGCAGTATTGCTCTTAAAACTGTCTCCATAAATTGACCGCGGATGTCTGAGTATATTTTCTTCTTCGCCCGCAGTACACCAGTCTTCGTGTCATAGCTTAATAGTAATCTTCCCTTTCAGGTTGCTGGTTGCATACTGATCATAACTGCATTTTGAAGTACAGTTCGTCTTGGCGTGTACTCTCCCCTCTATAGTATGCCAGCAGAAACTACTTTCCGAAATGACCTCATAGGTATGGAATTTATTTATTAACGATGCGTCAAACCATACACTTACAGCGCCACGAAACTGTGACATCACACATCCAAGGTTATATAACGGGCAGAGATTTGACTTAATGGAGGGTTGAGCTGTACAAGTAACAAACATTAAGAATCATCTGAAAAGGCTTTCTAATATCATCAGCTGCACCAGACTGGGTTTTGAGTCAAGAAGTTCGCGACATGAACTATAAATGATAACGACTAGGAATAAGAGGGAAGATGTACCGGTGACATTAATTAATTGGTTAATATTGTTACGATGTATTTAAATAGCAAATACAAAAAGACAGTAAGTATTTGTTCACGGCATACAGGATACACTGAAAAGGTATATTCTTTGAAACGTTACACACTTTCTACCCAACTGCAGTCTCAGTGAAGAACAGTAGGTTGATCACTTGAAATATCAATGCTCTTAAACTTTTGCTTTGTATCTGCTAATAAGAAAGTGCCGATTCTATTAAATAATTTTTGACATTGTACTTAATTGAAAATTAACGATGTAGACGTCAATGACGATTTCAGCAACGCGTGTAATTGTGCATGTTTAGTAGAATGGAGGATAACTTTTACATAACTGTTCAATTTGTTTCGTATTATTTCGTATCTGGTTCCAGTGCGAATGTGTGTGGTGGTGCTGAATTGGAAGGCAAATTACATTTTCAGCCGCACTGTGCAGTATAACAAGTGACATTTGCAATAAAAGAACACAGAAAGTTATGCATATTAGCGGTTTTGCGGGCTGCATTAAGTAAATTTTTAACGTTATTGAAAGCAACTAGTTGCGTTAATTCTCAAACTCGCTGCATACGAACGTGAACGCTGAAATTTTCTTGACATTTTCGATATGTTAAAACGTAAGTCCTGATTATAAAGACCTAACAAAAATTTCAAACATATAAAAACAACCTCAAGCACGTTGTTAGTTTATAATGATGTAATGAAATAGCTACCTACACAGAGAATGTCTGCATAGACCCAGTGAGACTGCCAAACATATACGTAGGATCCCGCGTCTGGTGTCAGACTGTCCTGAAGAAGACAACAGGGGCGAAACGTCAGTTCAAATTGGCTCTGAGTACTATGGGACTTAACATCTTAGGTCATCAGTCTCCTAGAACTTAGAACAACTTAAACCTAACTAACCTAAGGACATCACACACATCCATGCCCGAGGCAGGATTCGAACCTGCGACCGTAGCAGTCCCGCGGTTCCGGACTGCAGCGCCTAGAACCATACGGCCACCGCGGCCGGCAAGATGTAACCTCCATGAGGAGCAGTTCGCAATAATAAGCGCGACCTCCGTACAAAATGTTTTCAAGTAAACCGTTTTGTATTGCATGACACAGCAGTTTCGGTAAATAAATGCCTATGTGCAACACAAAATAACAAAATATAACTTCTAATATTATTTGGTTCAAAATAAAGTATACAAGATAAAGGTATAAATATAGTAACTTCATCAGTATAACGGTGTGGACTCGAACCCAGAATCAGTCTCTTTTGCGAGGAATTCTCTCGCGAATAAGTTATCCAAGTACGAATCACGACTCGCCCCCACAACTTCGATACTCCCGTGTCGTACTTTCCAAAATTCATCTAAGCGCTCTTGCATACTCTGTTGGACTTGTACTTCTGGAAGGAAGGGTATTAAGGAAAAACAATCACAATGCAGGAATTGTTTGGAGAATAAATCTTTCATTCTGAGTCAGTCATCGGAAGAATATCTTTGCTGACCATTACCATTGGAGTTAATATGAAATTGTGAAGATCAAAACAGTGAAGCAATACGCAATCTGTAACAAGGTTCACAGTGTGGAAGTGTCATTTTGTCGAAATTCTCTCATTATTACGCTTTTTATTCGGAATCACAATTCGAATGACGGATTTTTCACATCTCAGAGAGTGCACAAAACACTCTTTTCGATAAATTCAGACTTTTTCAAGAGCCGAGATATATCACTACGTCATGGAGGTACAACGTAATGCGTTATAAAAGACGTTAAACGAGGAGCAGTGAATATTTTAGGAACTTAGGTAGACTAATTAGAATAGAACATACCATAAAACCATTTGTGACCGGACGAAACTACTTTCGTCCGATCATAATCCGGTCATAATTATGAGTTCTTTGATTGCTCTGGGAGAAAACTCATCAAACTAGAACACAGTCCATTTTATTACAAAATGAATAAAATATTTACTTAACTTCGACACACTTCTTTGCCACAGAAGTAATGGATAATTTACAACTGTCACTGATGAGCAAAGCATCACTTGATATACTTATTAACAAACTGTTCTCTTCCAGTACAAAAGCCGGCCGAAGTGGCCGTGCGGTTCTAGGCGCTGCAGTCTGTAACCGCGAGATCGCTACGGTCGCAGGTTCGAATCCTGCCCCGGGCATGGATGTGTGTGATGTCCTTAGGTTAGTTAGGGGACTAATGACCTCAGAAGTTGAGTCCCATAATGCTCTGAGCCAACCAGTACAAAATACAATATTTACCAAAGTACATTTCATCAGCAACCTTAAAAACTGACACTGTGCTAAACGATGCTATTGACTTCTGTAATTGAGATCTCGAACAGGAGCAGAGCTCTTACATGCTCTACACTATACTGACCTCAGAACAGGGGCGCTACTATACTGAGAGGAACGCGTGCCTTCTGACTCTCCCGTTGGTTGTTGCGGGTTGCAGCGAGTCCTCGCTAATGTCTGTGGTATCGATTCGCGATGCCGACTTAGGCGTGGCACCACGAACTATGCACGATACCACAAAACATGTCTAACTTTCATTGGTTTCAGAGATACAGTTGCATGTTGGTACTCAAGTTGCTGTGAGTTTATTTATCGAGTGTCATTTCTGTCAAGCAGTACTTAACTATAAATGAATGTTTGAACTTTCATATTTGTTGGCCAATTCTGCTGTATCGTTTGAGCATGCCAAACGTTTTTTCAGATGTTATACTGATATGAAATTGTGTATAGGTTTTGTAATGGAATCGCTACCGCTGCTGCTTGTAGAGAATACGATAACCGCAGAATGCCAGATTCAATACTCTTCACCCATATTTCCACTAAGCGGTATGCGTGCGGAACGATTTGAAGTGGAATGATCATATAAAATTAATTGTTGGTAAGGCGGGTACCAGGTTGAGATTTATTGGGAGAGTCCTTAGAAAATGTAGTCCATCAACAAAGGAGGTGGCTTACAAAACACTCGTTTGACCTATACTGAGTATTGCTCAACAGTGTGGGATCCGTACCAGATCGGGTTGACGGAGGAGATAGAGAAGATCCAAAGAAGAGCGGCGCGTTTCGTCACAGGGTTATTTGGTAACCGTGATAGCGTTACGGAGATGTTTAGCAAACTCAAGTGGCAGTCTCTGCAAGAGAGGCGCTCTGCATCGCGGTGTAGCTTGCTCGCCAGGTTGGTGCGTTTCTGGATGAGGTATCGAATATATTGCTTCCCCCTACTTATACCTCCCGAGGAGATCACGAATGTAAAATTAGAGAGATTCGAGCGCGCACGGAGGCTTTCAGTCGTTCTTCCAGCGAACCATACGCGACTGGAATAGAAAAGGGAGGTAATGACAGTGGCACGTAAAGTGCCCTCCGCCACACACCGTTGGGTGGCTTGCGGAGTATAAATGTAGATGTAGATGTAGACTAGTGGCGTAATCAGCCACTGTATACCATATGAATGGGCAAATGAACAGTGTGTGAATCAAGTGCAAGTCATTATGGAGTTGGCAGAACGTAGCCGTCCAAAAGGCACATGCAGAGTTTCATCCGTATCGGTGTTACAAACGGAATAATATGGCGGATATGCTCGCTCTTATGTATGCAAGAATGAAAAAAAAAAATCTCTAATTTATATAATCGATGGATTTGACTGCGTATCGAGCCACTGTGGTCAGTGTTGAATGAAACTTTTATGGGGGCCTTTACCTTCTCCTAGTATCTATCAAGAAACTGGAGCCGGAAAGTATAAAACTGACTCTACTGGCAATTGCATAATAATCATATGCATCTGTCCCAACGTAGATTGAGGCAGTTTTGGACAGCTGTGTCACTGCCATGTATAACAGCTCGATGAAACTTGGACCATACATAGAAAGAACCTATACCGTATGGTAGAGAAGTTAACTGAACGTAATATACAATGAGACGAGCGGAAATGACAGTTTTATTCAAAGGCGAGATAACCTCATGAATCCATGAGCCCTGCACGTCAGCAGGGACGATTCAAGCTGGTGGAGCCCCTGTAATGCTGTGGGGCGTGTGCAGTTGGAGTGATATGGGACCCCTGATACGTCTAGTACGACTCGGACAACTGACACGTACGTAAACGTCCTGTCTGTTCACCTGCGTGCATTCATGTCCATTGTGCATTAGGACGGACTTGGGCAATTCCAGGAAGACAACGCGACACCCCTCACGTCCAGAATTGCTACAGAATCGTCGGGGAACACTCTTCTGAGTTTAAACACTTCCGCCGGCCACCAAACTCCCCAGACATGTATAATGTTGAGCACATCTGGGATGCCATGCAACATGCTGTTCAGAAGAGGCCTCACCTCCTCGTACTCTTAACGGATTTATGGACAGCCCTGCAGGATTAATTGTGTCAGTTCCCTCCTGCACTTCAGACATTAGTAGAGTCCATGCCACGTCGTGTTGCGCCACTTCTGCGTGCCCGCGGGGGCCTACACGATATTAGGCAGGTGTACCAGTTTCTTTGACTCTTCAGTGTATACATGGTCCAAGTTGTATCGAGCTATGTTACCTTTCAGTGACACATCGTGCGAAAATCACTTTGGTCTCTGAGTTGTGCACACCGGTGTACAGCGCTGAGCGGCGCGCGCCTACCTTTGTCGTCTGCGCGGAACTCGGCAGCGAGCTCGGCCTCGGTGGGCTCGTTCTGGTCCTGCGCGTCGCCGGCGCGCATCGTCTTGCGCGTCTTGTGGCCGCGGAACACTGCCTGGATCTTGGTGGCTGCCCGCTGCGCCTCGGGGTCGTTGGGGTCGATTCCTGCGACAGCACACACACAGGCGTCAGCCGCGCTGGAGATGGCGCGGTACACCGACCAGAACACCGTCACCATGGCGCGCCCCTGCAAGACCACACAAGGCACACGGGCAGGCCGGCCGGTGGAGGAGCGGGCGCCGCACGCATGCTCCAAGCGCCAAGCTCCAAGCGGCGTGCACGGGCCAGCACAGCCGCCAAGCGAGCGCTGCAGTCTACTGTGCCGACACTCACCTGCGCCCACGTACTGAAAACCTGCCGTACAAGTCTACGCACACAGTGCCTGAAATTGACTGGAATGTACCTCGGCAGTCAAACGACTACTAGGCGATCATCAAGAATCAAGGATGTGTCGTTATCAACAGAAACAAAATGAATTTTTGGTGTTCCCCACGGTATCGTGGTAGGACCAATACTGTTCGTATCATAGTAATGATATACCATGCAAATTAACATTCACGTTCACATTCTCGCTGATGCTTGAAAAATACATAAGGTGTTTCTGGAGGAATACATAATGTGTATGTGTGTGTGTGTGTGTGTGTGTGTGTGTGTGTGTGTGTGTGTTTATTCCACCTCTCCTCCTGAACTACTGGGCCGACTTCAACCAAACTTGGTACACGTATCCCTTACTGGGCGGGGAGGGGGGGTGGGTGGGTAAAAGTAATCTACCTTTCATAGTTCAGTAGATATGACGTAAAAACAATGAGACGCGTGAGAAACTGCCGAAATTTATTACTTCTGTGCTACTAATACTATTCATAATAAATTTCGCAGACAGGATACACATATGCCGCGAAATGCACCTACAAAATTATATGATATTCCAGGAGATATGACTTATAAACACTGATATGTGTGAAAAACTGCTGCATTGTGCATGACGCTAAAATTTATTACTTCTTTGCTACTACCTCTATTCGCAACACATTTTGGAGACACTTTCTATACAGGGTGAGTCACCTAACATTACCGCTGGATATATTTAATAAACCACATCAAATACTGACGAATCGATTCCACAGACCGAACGTGAGGAGAGGGGCTAGTGTAATTGGTTAATACAAACCATAAAAAATGCACGGAAGTATGTTTTTTTAGCACAAACCTACATTTTTTAAAATGGAACCCCGTTAGTTTTGCTAGCACATCTGAACATATAAACAAATACGTAATCAGTGCCGTTTGTTGCATTGTAAAATGTTAATTAAATCCGGAGATATTGTAACCTAAAGTTGACGCTTGAGTACCACTCCTCCGCTGTTAGATCGTGTGTATCGGAGAGCACCGAATTACGTAGGGATCCAAAGGGAACGGTGATGGACCTTAGGTACAGAAGAGACTGGAACAGCACATTACGTCCACATGCTAACACCTTTTTATTGGTCTTTTCACTGACGCACATGTACATTACCATGAGGGGCGAGGTACACGTACACACGTGGTTTCCGTTTTCAATTACGGAGTGGAATAGAGTGTGTCCCGACATGTCAGGCCAATAGATGTTCAATGTGGTGGCCATCATTTGCTGCACACAATTGCAATCTCTGGCGTAATGAATGTCGTACACGCCGCAGTACATCTGGTGTAATGTCGCCGCAGGCTGCCACAATACGTTGTTTCATATCCTCTGGGGTTGTAGGCACATCACGGTACACATTCTCCTTTAACGTACCCCACAGAAAGAAGTCCAGAGGTGTAAGATCAGGAGAACGGGCTGGCCAATTTATGTGTCCTCCACGTCCTATGAAACGCCCGTCGGACATCCTGTCAAGGGTCAGCCTAGTGTTAATTGCGGAATGTGCAGGTGCACCATAATGCTGATACCACATACGTCGACGCGTTTCCAGTGGGAGATTTTCGAGCAACGTTGGCAGATCATTCTGTAGAAACGCGATGTATGTTGCAGCTGTTTGGGCCCCTGCAATGAAGTGAGAACCAATGAGGTGGTCGCCAATGATTCCGCACCATACATTTACAGTCCACGGACGCTGTCGCTCTACCCGTCTGAGCCAGCGAGGATTGTCCACGGACCAGTAATGCATGTTCCGTAGATTCACTGCCCCGTGGTTTGTGAAACCCACTTCATCGGTAAACAGGTAGAACTGCAACGCATTCTCTGTTAATGCCCATTGACAGAATTGCACTCTACGATTAAAGTCATCACCATGTAATTGCTGATCTAGCGACACATGAAACGGGTGAAAGCGGTGACGATGCAGTATGCGCATGACACTACTTTGACTCAGTCCACCGGCTCTCGCAATGTCCCGTGTACTTATGTGTGGGTTCATGGCAACAGCAGCTAACACACCAACTGCACCCGCTTCTCCTGTGACGGGCCTGTTACGCACCCGTTTGCGTGCTACGACCATACCTATTGCATACAGTTGGCGGTAGATGTTTTGCAATGTGCGGCACGTTGGATGCTCTCGGTCCGGGTACCGTTCTGCATACACCCTGCAGGCTTCAGCTGCATTTCGTCGACACTCGCCATAGATGAGTATCATCTCCGCCTTTTCAGAGTTCGAATACACCATGGTCACAGTTCCTACAACACTACACTATCACAGACGTCTGGTAACACGGTTCGAATCCTGCCTCGGGCATGGATGTGTGTGATGTCCTTAGGTTAGTTAGGTTTAAGTAGTTCTAAGTTCTAGGGGACTGATAACCACAGCAGTTGAGTCCCATAGTGCTCAGAGCCATTTGAACCATTTTGGTAACACGGTGTACTACAGTTGGTCTGCGTGCGGAGACGAATGCAGAATAACAATAGCAGCAAGCGCTACATGCGGACACTGCGACAGCTAGACCAAACCACAACAGTGCACTACAGCCACACTCATATACACTGTCGTCATCGTAAACATGTCCCTGCAGATGCTGCTCGCCGACCGTGGCCCGTGTTTGTTACAACACGCAACTGAACGTCGGAGGTTTCAAGCGTCAACTTTAGGTTACAATATCTCCGGATATAATTAACATTTTACAATGCAACAAACGGCACTGATTACGTATTTGTTTATATGTTCAGATGTGCTAACAAAACTAACGTGGTTCCATGTAAAAAAACGTAGGTTTGTGTTAAAAAACATATTTCCGTGCATTTTTGTATGGTTTGTATTAAACAATTATACTAGCCCCTCTCCTCACGTTCGGTCTGTGGAATCGGTTCGTCAGTATTTGATGTGGTTTACGAAATACATCCAGCGGTAACGTTAGGTGACTCAACCTGTATATGCCGCCGAATGTATCTGCAGACTTACGTAAATGTAAAACAGATCACGTGATATGATGTCATAGCATTTAAATGCATGAAAAAATGCCCCATCGTGGATGACTTTTAAATTTATTACTTCTTTGCTGCTAACCGTATTCGCAACATATTTCACAGATGATGATGATGATCATCATCATGAAGTCCCATACTTCTTTACAGAGCGTAGGGGAACGAAGCGGGAGATCCTCACCGCCGTACTAGGCAAGGTCCTAGTGGAGGTGGTTTGCCACTGCCTTCCTCCGACCGTAATGGGGATGAATGATGTTGATGAAGACGACACAACAACACCCAGTCATCTCGAGGCAGGTGAAAATCCCTGACCCCGCCGGGAATCGAACCCGGGACCCCGTGCTCGGGAAGCGAGAACGCTACCGCGAGACCACGAGTTGCGGACATTTCGCAGATAGTAACCACATATGCCACTGAACGTACGTACAGTAATGCAGGGTGTATAAAAAGGAATCATCTGATTTTTAAAAAAATCATAACTATTGTAGTATTTGAGATATGTTCTTGAACAACGTACTGTTGGAAAGAGCAAACTGTCAAATTTTACATGGTTCCCGCTACGTAGCATCAGGGTGCGCCCACTTCAGTTCTAGTAAAAATGGCGTTGGGACAACAGAAAGCATTTTGCGTTCTACGTTTTGCGCAGTGCGGGTCAGTAATAACTCTTCAGCGTGATTTTCGCACTAGGTACGGTGTGGATCCTCCTACAGCATAGAGCATTAGACGATGGCATGAATAGTTCCGAGAAACAGGTTGTTTGCGTAAAGGCAAATCTCCGGGCCGTCCCCTAATGTCTGATAGAAGACGTCGAACGCATCCGCCATACTTTCACAAGGAGTTCACAGAAATCCGTTCGCCGTGCATCTCTACAGCTCATCATGGTCCCAATGTCCGTCTGGCGTGTGTTGCGTAGACGTTTACACATGAAACCACAGAAAATTCAGCTACTGCAAGCGCTTCGTCAAGATGACAAACAACAGCGTGTGGAGCTCTGTTCAAATGGTTCAAATGGCTCTGAGCACTATGGGACTCAACTGCTGTGGTTATCAGTCCCCTAGAACTTAGAACTACTTAAACCTAACTAACCTAAGGACATCACACACATCCATGCCCGAGGCAGGATTCGAACCTGCGACCGTAGCAGTCCCACGGTCCCGGACTGCGCGCCTAGAACAGCGAGACCACCGCGGCCGGCTGGAGCTCTGTAATTTCGTTCTTGGCGAGATTGAGGATAACAGTTTTCTTCCACACTTTGTGTTTAATGACGAGACAACATTCCATTTAAATGGCTCTGAGCACTATGGGACTCAACTGCTGTGGTCATAAGTCCCCTAGAACTTAGAACTACTTAAACCTAACTAACCTAAGGACATCACACACATCCATGCCCGAGGCAGGATTCGAACCTGCGACCGTAGCGGTCGCACGGTTCCGGACTGCGCGCCTAGAACCGCGAGACCACCGCGGCCGGCCTTCCATTTAAATGGAAAGGTGAACCGTCACAATGTGAGAATATGGGATACGGAACAACCACACGAATTTGTACAACATGAGAGGGACTCTCCAAAATTTAGTGTTTTGTGCAGTTTCACTGGAAAAGGTGTGATCCATTTTTCTTTGCCGAGAACACTGTTACAGGAAGCACGTTTCTCGATATGCTTGAGAACTTCCTTTTCCCACAGTTGGACACTGATTCAAACGACTTCGTTTGTCACCAGGACCGAGCACCGCCATACTGGTATCTGGTAATGCGGGAATTTTTAAATCTAAGGCTTATTGAACGATAGATCGGTCGTACTGGGCAAATGATTCAACCTTACATTACTGGCCTCCAAAAGCACCGGACCTGATTGTATGTGACCATTTCTTATGGAGGTTTATAAAAGACTGTTTATGTACCTCTGTCACCAATAACAATGAATCACATAACAGCAGCTATGGAAGCTCAAGACATTCTCGGTGCAGTGTGGGAACAATCTGAATACCGCATTGACATACGCCGTGTATCTCAAGGGAGGCATATTGAATAGCTATGAAAGGTATGAAAAAAAAAACAACTTTTCCCGTTCATCAAAAAACAAAATTCATTGTGTATGTCCATTAGGTTAAGAAATATAGACCTGCCAAATCGGATGATTCTTTTTGTATATCTTTATATCAGTGTATGACACATACTTCAAGAGATATGATATCAGAAAAGTTGAGATGCGTGAAAAAATGCCGCATCATCCTTGAAGGTTTCATGCTGTTTGCTACTAACTCACTCCTGCAGTGGAGTCAAGGAAATCCCTCATACCTGGCAGCGCTTTTGACAGCTTTCATCTGCGAAGTGCAAACGGCTGTAGGCGGAAACGATAGCCATCTGTAAAGCTATGAAGAGGCGTTGCCGTAGAGAGGTTTACAAAATCGTTTTATTGGCACACAAAGCATCTGCGCCCAGCGTACGGAAACTGTGCAGGGTACCGTACTTATACATTTGGACATTATGCATAATCTTTGTATGACTGCTTCATAATTTCAAAGGTATTTTCACGAATACATGGAAATGAAATTTTTTCGATATCACATTACAAACACAGTTCATATTTTGTTTCCGTTCCTAATAGAAAATTGGCAAAGCATAGCCGCAGAATACCGAGTTTGTCAGCTAGTAGTAAATATTTTAGGAGGTGACTACGAGGTGATAGCATAAACTAATTCGAATATAAAGATTTCAAATAACGCGTGGGCAATTTTTACTGGTTACAGAGATACAGCTGGTTAAAGACACAAGTATTCATTTACGGAACTGATACTCCTATTGTTATGATTTTATTTAACAATTGTCGTTTTTATGAAGTACCTGAATTGGCAGACCCTTGAAGACAGACGTCAGTTCGCCGGCGAAAGCCTGCTTACAAAGAATGAACAACTTGTATTAGCCGTAGGTTCTAGAGATATTCTTTATACTAGGGGTGTCCAAACAGCGGCCCAAGGGCTGCATGCGGCCCAAAGCAGCAGTATGCCCCAAGAAGTTAGCATCTATCAAACGATCGGTAAAACAGAAGAAAATGGAAAAAAGGTTCTTAAAATTCTGTTTATGTAAAGTAATGATACTTGGAACATCTTCAATTTGAAACTCCCGCTGCACTATGCTATTCTCTTGATGGTACATCCCATTGTTAGCATTGCTGCCCGTACTATACTTGGACCCCACAGTCTCGTCGTTATAATCAGCCAATCAGTTAGATGCGCTGGTCTATTGTCTTACGGAAACTTCTGTGGCAACTGCGAACCGAGATTTAGAGACGTATAATGTAAGTAATTTGTGGAAATACAAGGGAATTCTGCCTTAATTCTGCAGAAATATATAAAGAGCCTTCTTCACTGTAGTTCCGATCACCATAAGTCAGTAGAAGTTAGAAATCCTCATGTGGCTCGAATCTGTTAACTGTATACGTCCTCCGACAGTAGTTTTTTTGCTAGTGTGAAGTATGTTATGTGCGCTCCAAAAGTTCACATTACCTCCACTGTGTCTCAGGTAAGGTAAAATGTTGGGCGCCCCTGCTTTAGACCCTTAACTAACGCTCCCGTGCGGTCCGCGAAGAAAAGACTAATTAGAGTGCGCACAGAAGGATTTAAACAGTTACCTTTCCGACGTACCGTACGCGATTAGAATGAAAGGAAACGCTACCCTGTCTGTGACAGAGGGTACTCTGCATTGCACTACTTTCCAGTGATTTGCAAAGTATACATGAAAACGCAGCTGTAGATGTGAATGCACGAGTTTCCTTGTTCCATTACTGGCCTGCGGTGGTACCATGCTCACTAATCTTAATTGTACATTTAGGAAGAACTTACATTCAGCAATGAATTTACATATCACAGCAAAAGAAAACAAAAGATCGTCCATTAGAAATACGTAGATCCCTTACAAGTTAACTACGAACGTATACTATGAAGCGGATTGTCAAGTATCAGTCAATATGTCTATAATCAGACGACCGGCTACAGGAAATTTAGAGTAAAGGTCTGAAACATTGAAGACAGAGAAAGATAGGGAAGTTCCCAGAAAAGTGCTAGCATCATCAGATGAGAATGTTGAATGCAGGGCATAAATTAATGAACGAGTTCATGAAGGAAAACAGATTAGGTTTTTCCTGAATACAGGACAAAAACTAATGAATGAATGAACTGCGGGAGATTAGTGTTATCCTGAATACAGGGTATAACCCAAACAATAAAGGAAAGTAGATAAGAATTGTCTTGAACACAACGCTTAAAATAATGAATGGGGGAAGCAAGGAAGGATGCAGAGTAGCAGATTAGGGTTATCTTCCCACCGCCATAGAAATCATTAGTGACTGTGTGTGACCGTGTCCATTCCAATGAAATAAATCTGGCGTTTGCCTTAAGTGATGTAGGGAAACGAGGGAAAACCGAAACTTGTATAGATGGTCAGGGATTTAAATCGACGCGACTCCACCTTGCTAACCACTGAGTTCGCTCAATTAAACTAATGAACATCTGCATAAGAAACGGGCCGTGTCGAAGTTAATCAAGCTAATTATGATCGAAGCCAATTTAGCTAATTATGACTTCAGGCTACTAGACATGGGGCGGAAGGGGATAGGTAGAATCAACTACTGGGGAACTACAAGCCAGTCTTGAGTGTTGACATAGATTGTGCAATGCATTCTGCATGATAAAAGGCGCATATGACATCTGAGTTAAAAAGAAATGATGTCATTGATTTGGGAAGCCATGTTTTTGCCTGCAGCGAGTAACAGAATCAAAAACTTTATTTTTCCGTACTGCCCTATGGATTTTTCGACAGTGACGCCCGCAAGGAATTCGCAACAATACTGCATACTTGAGGTTATTATTACGGACAGGGGTTCCCGGCCTGTACTCGGCTGGGTAGTGAAACGTATTATCTGCTAGACAAATCGCTTTTCTGCCTGCTGTGTTCACTGTAATCCTTTTACTGGGGCTTCGAAGGGCTGATATAAGTTCTAACTGGCACTGTAGTGGCCTGATGAGGTTTAAATGCAGCGTACATTACTCATAAGGTTGACGTGAGATTTGCCGTGATCACGGTGGCTACAGTAAGATGCCACATTTTGCTGTTTACCTGTTAGTTAAATGAAGACCGCATCCCTTTCAATTATATCTTCCAAAATGACAGATCTTGCGTCCTCTGGACCAAAGCAGTGATTGCTGTTGTGCGTAACATTTGACAGCAGTCAGAAGTTGGGGCTAATCCGTTAAGACACCATATTGACAACACACTGAAAACCAACGGAACCGCATGGAACTGAGAATAGAGCATCGTGTAACACCACAAATACTGTCTGGCCGATATGAGTGTTCTAATGGCACTCATATCTCACACATTCTGAAACTCATCCACTCCTCGGTAAGGAAAATCTCAGCTGTTACACGGGCTCCTGGAAATGTTACACGCTATTAGGAGGGAAGCGACTTTTTTCGATGAGGTTGGTCTTTGCAATGTTTGCATTATGTCCAGCATTAATTCCTATCATCAAATTTTATTTCACATTTTATAATCTCTGTGCAGCACTGAAATTTTTCCCCTACACTATCTTTTCTCAGTGTCAAGTTAACAGTGGTGAATCCTCTTAGCACATGTTCTATTAATGAATTCCCCGCTATAGTAAAGTGTTCGTAGACGTCATTCCTTGACTCTTTTTCTCTGTCTTTCCCTCAGTTACTTACTTGCTGGTATTTTAGGGAACACACAAGTACTGTATTTCCGTCCATACCAGCCGGTTCTACGTCGCGCGGGGTAGCCGTGCGGTCTATGGGTGTCTTGTCACGGTTCGCGCAGCTGCCCCCGTCGGGGGTTCGAGTCCTCCCTCGGGCATGGGTGTGTGTGTTGTCCTCAGCATCAGCTAGAATAAGTAGTGAGTAAGCCTAGGGACCGATGACCTCAGCAGTTTGGTCCCATAGTCCTTACCACAAAAAAAGTCTAGGCATTGTGGGAGACCTGATTAGATCCAGGCATGGTGGGTAGTGCTGATGGTATTAATCATATTGCTAGGCAGATATAGGTGCCACTGTTTATCTCTTAATGGGCGCCTTATCTCATCAACCGTGATCTCAATTTTTATAATGAGCGAACAAACACCACCTGGATCACAATTCCTTTTGTCAGTGATTCAGCATGTCATCTACAGATCTAACTTGGGAAAAAGAATAAATAAGCGTCAACATAATAGTTTCATAAGTGTAGCATTACAAATAATATCACCAATGGTAACATAAATGATATTAAAACACCTTGGAGCAATTCGTACCTGGTGCCGCAACGTGCAGTTCGTCAGCGGTCGTAAGGATGACTAACATAAATAATATGAAGGACGCAGTGGGCAAAAAACTGCATCGTCAGTCACGTCACATTTGCGCAAGTCTTTGGACAGTACATTGACGCGGTGTAAAGGAGATTCATGCATTCAAAAATAATTATTAAAATTAAAAAGTACGTCGCCTAATATATGATATGCTAATGTATGATATGCTAATGTATGATATGCTATAAGGTGAAAGGTAAAATACAAATGTAGAAAACAACCTCAGTATATCGTACATTGTCGTGGTTGTTTATATAATTCTTAAGACGGTGTGAAATACTCTAACACATCTAATTTGCATTATTTGAGTTCCTTATTGTTAAAAGGAAAGCAGTGGTTGGGAAGGGGATGAGACATAGTTGTAGTCTATCCCCGATGTTATTTAATCTGCATATTGCGCAAGCAGTAAAGGAAACAAAAGAAAAATTCAGAGTAGGAATTAAAATCCATGGAGAAGAAATTAAAACTTTGAGGTTCGCCGATGACACTGTAATTCTTTCAGAGATAGCAAAGGACCTGGAAGAGCAGCTGAACGGATTGGACAGTGGCTTGAAAGGAGGATATAAGATGAACATCAACAAAAGCAAACCGAGGATAATGGAATGTAGTCGAATTAAATCGGGTGATGCTGAGGGAATTAGATTAGCAAATGAGACGCTTAAAGTAGTAAATGAGTTTTGCTATCTGCGGAGCAAAATAACTGATGATGGTCGAAGTAGATAGGATATAAAATGTAGACTGGCAATGTCAAGGAAAGCGTTTCTGAAGAAGAGAAATTTGTTAACATCCAATATAGATTTAAGTCGTTTCTGAAAGTATTTGTATGGAGTGTAGCCATGTATGGAAGTGAAACGTGGAAGATAAATAGTTTAGAAAAGAAGAGAATAGAAGCTTTCGAAATGTGGTGCTACAGAAGAATGCTGAAGATTACGTGGGTAGATCACATAACTAATCAGGAGGTATTGAATAGAATTGGGCAGAAGAGAAATTTGTGGCACAACTTGACTAGAAGAAGGGATCGGTTGGTAGGGCATATTCTGAGGTATCAGGGGATCACCAATTTAGTATTTGAGGGCAGCTTGGAGGGTGTGGCCGAGCGGTTCTAGGCGCTTCAGTCTGGAACCGCGCGACCGTTACGGTCGCAGGTTCGAATCCTGCCTCGGACATGGATGTGTGTGATGTCCTTAGGTTAGTTAGGTTTAAGTAGTTCTGAGTTCTAGGGGACTGATGACCTCAGAAGTCCCATAGTGTTCAGAGCCATTTGAACCATTTTTTGAATACACTAAACAGATTCAGAAGTATGTAGGTTGCAGAAGGTACTGGGAGATGAAGAATCTTGCACAGGTTAGAGTAGCATGGAGAGCTGCATCAAACCAGTCTCTGGACTGAAGACCACAACAACAACATTGTTAAAACACAACTGCAAGCACTTGCCATACATTTACTAAAACGAGTGAGCTCTATAATTCTAAGATAAAAGTGGAGAAGAAATCTCGTTACAAAATCAACAATAACTTTTAGCAAACGTTATTTGTTACATACTAAGGATGGAGTTGTATTCTAATACAGTGCAGGAAGTTATTATGACACGTGGCGTTCCCTATTGGCCATATATAAAGGCTTCAGAATGATCCTACAGCCGGAAATAGTTGTTCAATAAATATGTTTTTCTCTACCAACTTAGGATGATCCACTTGACAGTATTTAGTTCTTGAGTAAAAAAACATTTCCTGCTTCATAAAATATAAAAGTTATGACAACAGTCTCCACTTCCAACCTCTCATTCAGAGATTCTAGTAAATTCTTAGATACCGGAAGCATTTTCTAATTTAGATTTTAAATGTCGATGATTCGTATCCTAGTCAAATAGTTCAAATGGCTCTGAGCACTATGGGACTTAACTTCTAAGGTTATCAGTCCCCTAGAACTTGGAACTACTTAAACCTAATTAACCTGAGGACATCACACACATCCATGCCCGAGGCAGGATTCGAACCTGCGGCCGTAGCGGTCGCTCGGCTGCAGACTCTAGCGCCCAGAACCGCACGGCCACTCCGGCCGGCCATATCCTAGTCCCACATTACATTGGACCGGACTAAAATAGAGACTACAAATTGACAGAGGGATGTGCGACAATTTTCTCATCAAGTCTAAAGAGCACAGTGCAAAATACCTTAATTATCACAGGGTTCTCGTCTCTGAGCCGTTAGAAATTCACTACAAATGGTGCGAAGTGCCTCAGATGACTTCTACTGCGGGTGCAACGTAATACAATAAGCCAGGTGACAGCCAATTAAATTTTCTTGATGGTGAGCAGGGACACTAATGACTCATTTGCATTGCGTATGCGAAGTGCCACAGAAGGGCTGCTTGTGGAATTGGTTGTAGAACTTCGAGAGTAACGAGGGCGGTCAGTGACGCAGGTCACAAGCGCCGTGTGAAGGATTGCAGCCGAGGCAGAGGCAGAGGTGCTTCCAACCGCCCCCCCCCCCCCCCACTCCCGCACTGCGTCACGATCTACGCCGCCGCCCTCACCCCCCTTTGCAATTACCTGCTACTCCCTGCGGAGCGGGCCCTGGGCGATTCTGTTACGTTTATCTTCCTCGGACTGGCTGTATGACGGTAAAAAGAAAAAAAAAGAAGTGTGGCGCGTTTTCGCAGCCGTTTGCTCCTAACTGCAGATACGAATGCGCCAGCGGTATACCTGGCAGTACTGTATAAACAAGGGCACCCGCGAGTACGTAATGCGGCCACGCCATTTCTTCCGCGCTGTTTCAGCGGCAGCTCGTTATACGCCGCCTAAATGACACCGAAAAAGTCTATCTCAACATAGTCCTCACACAGTGTGTTTGAAAAGCGTTCACGCTGCGAAACAAATAGACTGTAATAACGAACTACCCCCATGGCTTTTTATGCGTGGCAGTCGATATTAATATTATTGAATTATATGAGAATGAAACTTTCTTACGTTTAGCTTGCGTTCGCTATCTCTTCCATTTACGGCCATTGAACCGGTTACGGTTTTGCAGCAACCTGTTAAACTGTTGACTTTCTTTCGTGGCTTTGTCTATTTTTTCATCTATATCTGCATCTACATTCGTACTCCGCAAGCCACCAAACGTGGCATAGTGGAGGGTATCTTTTACCACTGGTTGTCATCCCCTTTTCTCTTTCACTAGGAAGTGCGTCGAACCCTAATTTCTCTTCTCTTTGTAGTCCTTAGGCGAAATGTACATAGATGGCAGCGGAATCGTTCTGCAGTCGGTGGCAAATATCGGCCCCCTAAACGCTCTCAATCCTATTCCGCGAGAAGAACGTGGCGCTTCCTCCACGGATTCTCATTTGGATTCACGAAGTATCTTTGTAATACCCGCGTTTTGATCGAAGCTACCGATAGAAAAGCTTTGAATTTCTGCAACGACTTTCGTTAATCCGACGTTGTGGACACCCCAAACACTCGAGCAGTACTCAAGAATGGGTCACGCAAGCGTTCTATACATGGTATGCGTTATAGATGAACTTAACTTTCCTTGAATTCTTGCAATAAAACTAAGTCGACCATTCGCCTTCCTTACTACCTACCTTAAGTGCTCATTCCTTTTTTATATCTCTCTGCGACGTTACGTCTAGATATTTAATCGATATGACTGTGAAGCAGAACACCACTGATCCTGTATTCGAATATTACAGAATTATTTTTCCTATTTATCTACATTAAATTACGTTTTTCTAAATTTAGCGCAAGCTGCCATTCATCACACTAAACACAAATTCAGTGAAAGACATCCTATATCGTCCCACAGTCACTCAACGACCATATTTTCGCGCACACTACAGTGTAATCATACCAGCCCCGCAGCGGAAGAACTGGGCGTCTTTTGAGATGCATGAATCGATCCAATTTTACACATGTTCAGATGGCCAGAAGTGCTTTGTCAGCCAGGTCGTCTGCCATTTATTGAAAAAGTTGGTAGTCAGAGGGAGCAATGTCTGGAGAATACGACGAGTGGTGCAGAACTTCACATTTCAGTTTCCATGTACCTTTTGAGGGGTTTTGCAACATGGAGTCGAACAATGTCATACTGCAAAACCACCCTTTCATGTCCATCGCTGTGTTGTGGCCGTTTGTCTTTCAGTGTTCGGGTCAAACGCATCAATTGCTTTCGACTTTCGATAACGATCTCCTGTAACTGTTTATGCCGGTTTCAGTAGCTTCGAAAACCTTCTCTCTTCCACATCCACGCCGGTCTTCGACGTCAAAATCACCGTGCTTGAAGCATTGTACCATTCTCTGCACGTTCTTTCACTAATAGGCGCCTCACCATAGGTCTTATCCAGCATTTTATGAGCCTCAGCCTCAAATTTCTTCATGTTAAAGCAGAAAATTAAAACTTCCGCAAATGATTAGAACTGGGCTCTAGCTGGTATATTCTATCGTGAATCGCTTTATAATGGAACCACAAAACGGCTAATATTTTGAGGACGATATGTTTATAAGCGCTTAAGCTTATTGTATGATACTTACGACCTACAACCACTTGCCGCTACGGCGGAAGAAAAATTGTAGACCTAATACATAAAATGTTGCCTTAGTTGAGTGCGGAAATTACGACACTAAATCATAGTAAAGCTTAAGTAGAATCTGAATCCTACTCCTAAGCGTCCGATGTCGCTCGATTTCGGTGTCTAACTCGAGTCTGTAACTTTAATAGAGTACCAGGAAGAATTTCTCGGTCTGACGCAGAAATGAGGTTCTTTTCAATGAGAACGTTTTTGTTATGCTGATGCTGTGGCGCTACAGCGTCTAAGACTTCCACGGTTAAATGTGTGGTGTCTGGAACTGGTGGCATTTCAATGGAGCTAGGACGGGTTGCCCAAATATCTGGAGATGGGTTGTGGGTGGTATTGCCTATCCGGGTGTAGTGGAGAGAGGTGCTTGTTCCACATGAGTAGAAAATTGGCCGCAGTTGTTTCGATAGCTTTTAACGTGATTCAGCGGATGCTGTTACGCGAACAGCTACAATCAGACATAAGTATTTGCTGTTGCATAATGGCTATACGAGTTTGGACACTGTGACCGAAGTTCCTAAATTTCAGATTACAGCTGACTTTGTTGTGTGCAGTAAACGGATGTTTCATCGCAGAAACTTGTTTTCGTGTACGTCATTTTGTAACTGTGCCCGCCTGTAAATGAAACCACATTTGCAGTATTATAAGCTGCTAAAGATAGCCGATGAGACTGGCGGACTTTCTGCGAGGATTCGTGCTATTTCGGGATTCTCACAGCACGGCAGGATTCTCGCAGTTCGTGTTGCTCTGTGACGTAAGTCAAATGCCAACTTGCTATAAGAAATAGTTTCTAACATACGATATTTTCAACTAGTGTTGTCTGTGATCATCTAAACGATCAAATAAAAAATCCGAGGAATTTTTAAACTTATTTATATTGATCGATTTGTCAACAACAAGGAGCTAGCTCCTTCATTTTCAACATTTACAAAATGGGTGACTCAAATGAACCGTGGCCATACTGCTCCTGAAGAACAACGCCATAAATGACGTCACAAAACAGTAAACGCAATTGAAAACATCGAGGCAACAGGCAATGTAGAATTGGGCTATCGGTGACTATAGGTGCAGGAAATACTGGAACCATAGGCGTATCAGGACTACAAGAAAGCTTTGTAAGGCCTAAGCACTACAATTGTTCATAGCTGAGTAATAGAAAGTACCAAAATTGGTTTTGCAGTATAGTTTGAACCATTTTAAGAATACTAGAACGTATTTTTTGTCGTAACATTCACGGTCTGTTAGCCGCGGTTCCACCCTTTCAACCATAAAGGAACCAGCAGTAATAGAAATTGATGAAAGCCGAGGTTTGTTTCACCTATTGGAGACACTGCAGCTGTTTCTTAGTATGCAAATGATTCCCCTTACTTAATGCTTTGGAGGGAGTAAAAAAGGCTCGTGAATTGTACGCAAGTCTTTTAGGCCAACTGATTCAAAAATTACGCGAGAAGCGGACTGATATAAAAAAAAAGTAATTTCTCGTGTTGATAATGCATCTACACACATAGGTGTTTTGTGAATACTAAAATTTGAGGAATTTAAAGCATGAACTGTTGAATTACTAATCTATTCCTCGGATTTGGCGCCCTTTGACTGTCAGCTGTTCCCACAATTAAAGAATTTTCTTGTTGTAAACTTCACTGAATCAAATAGAGAAGTTTCAGCAGTATTGTGGGATGAAACTATTCGCCAGAATAAATTTGGCGGAAAGTAATGAGCCAGAAGGCGAAAAAAATTAAATCTCTCACCTTAAAATGACCCACCAATGCCATTTAGATTAACTTTCACCCTGCCATATGCGACTTTCAACCTCTCATATGCTAATCCTTCATGTTTAGCGTGAGAATCGCTGCTGGACATAAGAGAAGACAAATGTGGAGGTGGTTCACAAAATGGCTCTGAGGACTATGGGACTTAACATCTGTGGTCATGAGTCCCCTAGAACTTAGAACTACTTAAACCTAACTCACCTAAGGACATCACACACATCCATGCCCGAGGCAAGATTCGAACCTGCGACCGTAACAGTCACGCGGTTCCAGACTGAAGCGCCTAGAACCGCACGGCCACCCCGGCCGGCCTGTGGAGGTGGTACTTGAGGCTGCCTAGATCAACAGTTCGTCGTCAACCCCGGTGTGTGTGTGTGTGTGTGTGTGTGTGTGTGTGTGTGTGTGTGTGTTTGTGTGTGTCGTGCGGGCGCGCATGCGAGAGAGGGAGGGAGAGAGAGAGAGGGACGGAGAGAGAGAGAAAGAGAGAGAGAGAGAGAGAGAACGTAGCTTCTAAGTTTCTCACTGGATATGACCAACAGCAGATGCACGTCATCACACACCGGCATTTACTGTAATTTATAATCGGAATACGATCATAACAAACCATTCCCGGTTTGTCGTCAGAGTTCTTCATTTCTTGCGACTTCAAGGTGGACCTAATTCTGTAGTACCTAATTATTACTAAGTATTGTAAAAGCCTCGATATTTGCGATCCTTCCACGGGGGCTGAAGCAAGGAAGCGAGGGCTCACGTGCCGTACTGCCAATGCTGACGCTGCGGTGTCAGTGCTGATGTTGAAACGCTTTCGAGGCAACCAATGAACTTTCCCCAATCAGATCGTGCGAGTTTTAACTCAAGCGGTCTGGAAGAATGCTCGCGCTCTGTTGTAATGGCTTCGGCACGCAGCCAACCGATCTAGGAGAGAATGAAATTTTCCGTCATTTCCCTTCCTACTTAGGGCCCCTGTATCCCTTTTTGCAATAATCCACTTTGGTGTCATATATTCCTGACATTGTTAGTCTGAGGGCGATCTACAGTGTATGATAACTGAAGAAAACTTCAAGCGACGATCGCATTAAAAAAAAAGTATTAGATGACTGATTTCGACAGGTCTATGCTGTCTTGATAGCATAAGATCCTACGATGAGAGCAGAGCTTTGTCGAAGCCATAATCCAATATAATGTTTCTTTAGCTCTCTTGGCTTATTAAGTTTTTCAGTTGTCACTTTGGTGCCATTTATGCTCTCATCTTATTTCCGTTAAATTCACTGTGTATCGTGTCACCCACACACCCACCATTCTGTACGTAATCATAGTTGTCACATTCTTGAAATTCTGGATTTGCTTTGGCCTTGACTGAGCATTTTAATTTTCAAAGAGTTTATGAAGAAGTAATTTTTCCCTGTGGTTTCAAGCAGCATCTCTTTGTCACTAATTGCAGTGTTCGTAAACAGACACGTCTTTGTTTATCGGGTTGGGGATTTTCTCTGCCTGGGGACTGGGTGTTTGTGTTGTTTTCTTCCTATCATCATCATCATCATCATTCGTGACAGTGGCTGGACTGGACTGTGTAAAAAAATTTGGACTGTGTAAAAATTGGGGCTTTGTACGAGCGCTGATGACTGTGCTGTTGAGCCCTCCACAAACCAAACATCATCATCATCATCGTCTCTGTTTGTTCTTTACTTTCTGTTTCACCATAGTCCATGAGCGTACCTACGACATGAAATGATCCAAAAACTGTCGTCATTGAAAATTAACTTTAAATTCTGCCGTATCAGGTTAGGCTTTACCGTGACTTTATTGATATCGAATGCAACAACAAGTTTCCAGTTACAAGTCGCTGTTCATTTATGTCCGCAACGTGTTTCAACCTCCATCATCAGGCGGCTTTTTATGTGTTAATACGGTATGGATAATAATATTTTTATTTTTGTTACATGTTCTTTGCACCTAGTTGTTTCCGACAACATCTTTGTTTACAAAGTTAGACATTTTTATGTGATGTATTACGACAGAGGCAAGAGCCTGAGAGCCGGCCGATGTGCCCGAGCGTTTCTAGGCGCTACAGTCTGGAACCACGCGACCACTACGGTCGCAGGTTCGAATCCTGCCTCGGGCATGGATGTGTGTGCTGTCCTCAGGTTAGTTAGGTTTAAGTGGTTCTAAGTTCTAGGGGACTGATGACCTCAGATGTTAAGTCCCATAGTGCTCAGAGCCATTTGAACCAACACACACACGCATGTCGTATTAAAACATAAAAATCCACTTGATAATGAAGATTTTTAGCTTTGGAATGCCTTGTGGATAAAAATAAATGGTGACGGAAACAGTAAACTTGTTGTTTCATTCGATTCACAAATTTCGATCACACGCGCGTACACGATATCTGTTCTGACTAAACGATCCGCATGTCTAACTACCAAGAGGAGACACACCCCAAATCTGCGGGGAATTTCCTGACGTGTTGATGGCATGCATACTGTTTGGCAATCGCGTTACTTTGTACTCCAACTAAGCAATAATTATATTCTAAGACTAAGCAAAATCCTGCTCGTCAGATATTGGAGATAATGAGGATAGTTTCGTCTTTGAATATGGGAGTATTACTGAAAGTAAAGATATCAACAATGCGAAGGTTGACTTGAACACCACAACGTGCATTACTACCCATGGTCCTACAAGAGATGGTATGTCGATACCTTCACTGGATCTTTAAACTGACTTTCCTAGCCAGTTATAGGGGACCTATTGTTTCACGTGGACCAAACATCATCATCATCATAACAGGATTTTTGACATTATAAATTATGGTCAGAGGAGAAAAGTGATAAGTGGCAGATAATAGTCCTAGGACTAATGGGCGATCAAACCGGAGGCATTTGAATCCGTAGTTTGCCATTCTTCCACTGGACCATGCTAATTAAATATACAAGAGTATGAGATAATCGATTTAGACTTTAATCAAAACTGAAATCATTTACAATGAAATGATTAGTGCCTGAAGAGCACAACATTTAACAGAGAAACGACCGCAGCCGTTATATGCAGCGGATCTTCCGGTAACCAAATGCCTACTTCTGAAGCGTACATGTGAATTTTTCGCGGAAATATTGTTCTTTAAAGGTTCACTACAAAATCTTCAAATGCGATATGTAAGGTGCACCTACATTCTATAAAACACGACTGCAATGAGCAGAGACTTCTAGAAAAGATTGGAAGCTGCGTTGCATGAATGAGTCTGTTTTATCGTCAGAGGAGTACGATAACCGAAGGAAATTATCACGGTGTGCAGACCTATATGCTTTTAAAGTTTTGTCAGACCTCTGCATGTAGCGGTTTTCGTCAGAGTAGCAAGGAGATGAGATATAGAAGTAAAGTTGGATTTCAGAGTCTGGGCTAAGTTTATAGCAAGTAGCCAATTAATAAAGTTTGAAATTTTAGTCTGAAACGGTTCGTATTAATATGCCGACTAATTTCATTAGACTTCAGTGAGGTGGCAATAATGGCGGGGAAGAGGTCTGGGGTAGGGAAAGAGGATCTCGGTTGTGCTTCAGATCAGCGGTGTACAGACTGTCTGGTATCGCAGACCGCAAACCACTACGCCGAGACAAAGAAAGGACCGCAAAAAACTGTTTCACAAATATTCATTTTATTTAACAAATATGGTTGCAACAAGATATATTTACAGAAATGTATCGTTCACTGCATGCTCACGTGCAGCTGTGATTGCCGCAACTCCAATGTTGCCCGAGTGCAGTTCAAAAATAGAGTACCTTAAACAAGTTATCCTTCCAATCTGGGCTCCCCATTCGTAATGCTAGCTAGACTGGCGTGGCTCAAAAGAACTAAGTTTCCTTTCCAGGCGTAATGAAAGACAAGTAAAGCAAAACAAAAAATACCAAAAGGAACAGAGAGGAACGAACGGCCATCAGAATAATGGCTTGCCGAAGTTTGTGCATCCCTGCTTTAGATAGTACTGCATAGCCTAGTGCACATGGTGCGGATAAACGTACTTCTTCGAGCCAATACTCTGTAAACTATCTTGAAGTCTTAAGTGTCACTGACTTAAAGTGAAGGAACCTGTAACTAAAAATTGACATATATTGCAATGCGTGTAGAAAACAATGTTCTAGTTTCTCAGGAAAGGATAACGAAATGAAATTAATGCGCAGAACAGTTTCCGAAAACCGTTTTATCATGAGCAAATAGTGACAGCCACCATCACTTTCCTTAGATTTTCAGGAAAAAGTTCGATATTATGGTACCATATCAGATTATTTACTGCTATGTTACTTTATTAATATGAAATTTATTCTGTTTATTATGCTATTACGTCTTTCTTTTTCCCTGGCGTTCATCCCATCTAGTACAGGGTCCGTTTTTTCAGGACTGGGCAAACATTATTTTATTATGTGTCTTTTTAACCGGATGGCTTTTCTGACTACATTTGTCAAGCTAACCCAGGAGTAAATAAGTCGTGTGTACCATCTTTAAATCTTGTAAACTTTTTTCTGCGTCAATATAATTGTTGTGTTTGTCATCGTTCCAAAGGCGTTACCACAGTAGTAGCACCGGTTCCCATCAGATCAACGATATTAAGTGCTGTCGGGCTTGGCTAGCACTTTGGGTGGGCGGCCATCCGGGTCTATCAAGCGCTGTTGACGCATGGGCCATTCAGAGGTCAACTGAGGAGCTACTTGATTAAGAAGTAACGACTCCAGTCACGTATATTGACAACGGCCGGGAGAGCGGTGTGCTGACCACATGCCCCTCCATATCTGCATTCGGCGACGCATATCGGCTGAGGACGAAAGTGCTGTTGGTCAGTTCCGTAAGGCTTTCCGAGGCCAGTTCGGACGGAGTTTACTTTTGTAGTTAGTGTCTCACTGTATTTTGATTGCTAGGCGGAATATGAGGACTTGACCAGCAAGAACCTTAAAGAACGGCCTGAAAACCACTCTCAGGCTGGACGATGTGTGAGCCCATGGTCGTTTATCTACCGTGCTAATGCGATTTGGGTCTGGATGACCTCCCTGTCTTGCAAACTAGCGCACTGAGCATTACACTATTCGAGCAGGCAATCGTATGGAATTGATTTAGTTGTATGTCGTCTATGCGTTTTCAATAAAACATGAACATGGTTGTCATACCTCTTTTTCTTCTAACAATTTAAATTTGCTTTAAACTTACCTAAGAGAAGTGACAAGTACCGGGTACCATGGCTGCTCCCACTGGAGAGGATCCCTCAGTCTCCTACCCATATTGCTGTTTCACCTCGACCGAAATACTTATGCCTTAGGAACTTGCATGTGGCAGTCGGGTTTCCAACAACATTTTCATGGTACACCAGCTTTCAGGATCCGCAAAGTTAAAGAGGTGCTAGAAACACAGCAGAGTTCTGCTCACAGAGCATCAGTTGTCTATAAAATTGCATTTATCAAACAGTACAAAGTTAGTCATAAGTGCCTTCACGGATTCAGATGACGACTGTGCAAAAGCTACAAGACTTAGAGAAAATAGATACACATCAGTGGATAGACCATCTCCCCAAGTTTTTGAATCGCATCACAAGTGCCCCATATGGGCGCTACAGTGTGGAACCGCGCGACCACTACGGTCGCAGGTTCGAATCCTGCCTCGGGCATGGATGTGTGTGATGTCCTTAGGTTAGTTAGGTTTAAGTAGTTCTAAGTTCTAGGGGACTGCTGACCTCCGAAGTTAAGTCCCATAGTGCTCAGAGCCATTTTAACCATATGGGCATCATTTGTGACTTGGCAATCGTCAATATGTGTAATGTGTATTCAATTTATTTAAGTCACTGCTTCTGCTGCCCGGGAAAATACGAGGGCTGTCCAGAAAGTAAGTTACGATCGGTCGCGAAATCGAAACGACTTTGAACATCCGATAAAGCTTTGCAAAGATGTGTTGAGCAGTGTCTCTAGTATGACTCTAGGTAGAATTATGTCGCTCTTTCCATTCCTGAGCTCTTAGTGAGCGCGTAAAGATGTTATAGAAAATAGTGTCTCCCGCCAAGTACGAGGGCCTGGTGAGAATTTTCCCCTGAAGCTATGCAACCAACATTACATAACTGTCGTGCGGTTTCTTCTTCAAGACAATTCTCAGCCTCATTCTGCAGGGGCAATTAAGATGTTCCTGCATCGTTTCAATTGGAAATGTTTGGTTACCCACAATACAGCCCGTAATTGTCTCCCACTGAATTTCATCTCTGCTCAAACGAACCGCTGGCTATGAAGACAACATTTTGGCACAGACAACGAGCTTTAGGCCAGCGTAGAGAATTGGCGGAAAGCACTGGCGGCTGCCTTCTATGATGAGGGTATTGCAAAGTTGGTACAACGCTACGACGAATTTCTGAGTCAGAACGGCGACTACGTAGAGAAGTAACTGAAAGGTGTAGCTAACTGTTACAAATGAAACATTTCTGATTTTCACTGTGATTTTCATTTCGCGATCAATCGTAACTTACTTTCTGGACAGCCCTCGTACAACGAGAGTAGCCCCCTCTGAAAGTCTGTTCGTTGGGTTGCCTATCTGCGAGTGAGACAGTACGGAGCGGATGATTTGTCAACACGTTCTGACACGCCTCGACCCCCCCCCCCCCCCTTTCCCCCTAGTGGTACACTCTGCAGCTACATCACGACACAAATTATGACTCAAAACTTGGAGGGATGATTTACCCACCAATATGTGTCATTTCGTGCCTTCCGATAGCTGTCGTGTGAAAGCTTGCAGGTAGTTATGAACATGAATATTCTGAATCTACGCCTTACAATCACATTAATGTGACCACCGTCAGTCTTAGAACGCAGCATGAAACAATCACGGAGGTGGCGGCGTAGTAATGGAGGGTATCTAAAGCGTGTCAGGAGGATGCGATCGTTGTCGTAAGGCGGAAACGTAGCGATTTAACTGACGACCAAAAGGACATGATCATTGGCATTTGGGCCAACGGAGGAAGCCTTTCTGAAATGGCTAAGTCTGTAAACTGTTCACATGCTGCTGTGGTTAAAGTATACTGTGGATGGCAAAATGGCGCTATTGAAAACCAGCGCCGAGGCAACTGTGTCGAACCAGATAATGGGGTCAACAAAGGCTGAGGAGACGTGTACGGGAGAATGCAGCCGTTGAGCAAGTAGCCGCCCAGATGAGCCAAGGGGCGACCAGCAGTGTCTCGTCAACGACGGTCCAGCGAACGTTGCTGCATATGGGCCTCGCGTCAGACGCCTGGTTCATGCACCCTGTAGACTGCTATTCATCGGCGACAGAGGCTGGAGTTTGCATGCCAGTACCGTGACTGGACGTCCACTGAACGGCGACCGTCGGTCTTCGCGGATAAATCACGTTTTTTCTCCTTAGGGAAGATGGCCGCTGGTGCGTATAGCCTGAAAACAACTTGCTACAATCGTCGGAAAGGTCCAGGGGAGTGTGGAACGTTTTCGTGGCATTCTCTTGGTGATCTCGTCATTTTGGCACAATGGATCAACAAAAGTACGCATCTATCCCTGGGGACCACGTCGACCCACCACTTGCAGTCTGTTTTCCCCTCGGCACGATGGCATCTACCAGCAGCACAATGCGAACTGTCACACAGCTCGCAACGTACACATGTGGTTCGAAGAGCACCACGGTGAGTTTACCGTTCTCCCTTCGCCGGATTTAAGCCATATCCAGACTCTGTGGGACCACCTCGATAGAGATGTACGCATCTTTGATCGTCAACCGAGAAATCTCGGGCAGCTGGCCACGGCACGGAGTCGGCATGGCTCCACATCCCTGTCGGTACCTTCCAGAGCCACACATATCCTTTTCCTGCACGTCTTGCAGCAGTCTCTGCTGCGGAAGGTGGCTGTTCAGGCTTTTTTCAGGTGGTCACATTAATGTGAGTGGGCATTGTACGTTTTTGTGAACGAGACAGAACCTGTGACAGAGTGAAATCTTCAGGATGTGCGACATACATCAATGGCTACACAAAGTGTTTATAATTTTTCTTGTAACATGTCTAGGAGCATGTAATATTTCTTCGAGTGCTCACTATCACAGAAATGTTTTCTGCAGTAGATTTTGTTTGAGCTGAAGTGGGGTGTTCAAGACTTATTCAGTTCTTGTATGAGTTCACGGACTCTTTCATATTTTCTGCAGTGAGTTTAACACCGTGAGTGAATAGAAAGTCTAACTATTTTCGCAAAGTACCGTACTTTTAACTCCAGCACTGCACTGTAGATGAAAAGCAAAGTATTCCAACTTGTACTTGCACTCCTAGCGTATAAAAACGTGCCCCCCCCCCCAAAAAAAAAACAATTTGTTTAGCAATATGTAGTCACACGGTGTTGAGGGTGATTGTTTTCCGCCAGTCGTATCCTATACCAGTTTAAACAACTTTCCAGAAACGATGGATCAATAATCGGGAGATGTGTCAAGTATGTGCCGCCCGCTCCCCTCCCTCCTTGACCCTTGAGACATACGAAGTCAACGAACACTTTATTCAGCCCATTATTCACCGGTTATTTGCTATTATATTGTCACATATCTAAAACGTCAGCCATTTATCGGCCTCTTCTGGTATAGGCAACTTCGATATTCATTCTTCACATCCTAGATTGTACTGCTTATTTTATTATGCTGTGAATCCATCTCCCATTAGTTCATCTTCCATGCTTTTCCTTGTCACAATGCATTCAACACAGAATATTCTTTGTACATTCCCGTTATTTCGACTCGCTACATGTGCACCTCATCTCCTATTCGACAATTTATTCGTAGAAGTCTATATCACATTCTCAGCTCTGGCCTTTTTTTCGATTTATCACTTTTTCTGTACCCTCTTGTTAGGCCAAATATGCATCTTTCAATTGCTCGTCGGCAACCAATTTTTTCCCGTTTAAGGCACATTTCGAATTTACATCTGAATACGGAATTCATTTTCCCAAACGAACTGTAAGCTATTTTTACCTTCCAGTTTATATGTTTACGTATCTATCTACTAGCTGTATTCCGTTGTCCTAAGTATTCGAATTCAACTAATGTTACTATAATTTCGGGATTAATATTTACCGGTTTCTTATCAGCGTATTGATTGCACACTATTTTGTTCTTACTTTATTTATCTTCTGATCTATTGTCATATTTACTCTTTTCAGATCCTCCATCAGTTGCTAAAGTTCTTCTGCATCGGAACGAAACAAAAAAGCGTCATAAGCAAATATAAAGTGGTTCTGGTTAGATTTCCTTCTTCACCCAAGATTGCAGAAAAATGGCTCTTAGCACTATGGGACTTAACATCTATGGTCATCAGTCCCCTAGAACTTAGAACTACTTAAACCTAACTAACCTAAGGACATCACACAACACCCAGTCATCACGAAGCAGAGAAAATCCCTGACCCTGCCGGTAATCGAACCCGGGAACCCGGGCGTGGGAAGCGAGAACGCTACCGCACGACCACGAGCTGCGGACTTGCAGAAAATAGTTTCCATGAAATGGAGTCCCCTTTTAACTGTTCCCTCACTTTTTAACTTTTCATTCTCGTTCAACCTTCAAGAAACTTACTCCGCCTTGTTCTACGTGTTCTTCAACAACCTGATGTGCTAGCTTCTATTCACTGATTTTCAGGCGCTGCCGGCATAGATTTTACTGTGAAAGAGTCAAATGTTTTCTCATTCTCTATAAACGCCATTCAGTGTGGTCACCGATATTCGTTGCTTCTCTCTAAACCTTTACTGACACCTCTATCTTTCCGTAAGAGCTCTGATTTCCCTTATTTTATCGTGATGATCGTTTCTCCCTATGTAGATCGGTGTCAATAAAATAATTTCACATTCGAAGGAGAAAGTTGGTCTAAATTATCGCTAGAAGATTACAAACGATTTTTGCAAAAACCTTTTTTGCCACTGAGAGAAGACTAATCGTCCTTTAGTTCTTCACGTCTTCCGTTCTTCTTTTCGTGTGGATTGCCAGTTCCAAAAATCTGGTACCGTCTGCTTACGCAAACATTCTGTGAATAACGGCGCAAATTTTACCATCCCTCCCCGTATTATCATCGGTTTTAGTGGTATCCCATCATTCCCAGGGGTTTTTCCACTTTCCATGCGTGGGAATTGTTTCTCGACATCTTGTGGCAGTTCTTCCAGGATGCACTTATTCTCACAGTCTGTTTACTAAGCTTTTGTTTCCTTAGTTGAATTTCCTTATTCTAAAAACATCTCAAGTATTGTCTCCAGATTGCTCGTAATAGTCCCATCTGATATCCTAACTAATTTGATATAATGTGTATGCAGCGTTAATTTCTTTATACTTCGACTGTTCTCCGTAATCTCCCGTACAACCTTTCTTCTTCTGCCACGGAGTATCTCTCTTTCCAGTATAATACTGTATTTGTTATACCATGAGTTCAGATCTTTCTAATTTAGTGTCTAGTTTCATTTTGCATCTTATTAGCCCGTAGTCACTGGTTTAAGACCGGCACATCTCGTACGATTTATTTGTTATTTTAGCAGCATACACTATCATTTTTAACTCCGTTTCGTCCTTTCCATGTGAATTTGCTGCATGGATTTTCCATGGACAACGTGTTGATGATGTACTGTACGTCGTCTCAGCGAATTTCATTAACCTGTCTCCATTATCGGTCGTGGTACTGAATCCGAAGTTCTGTACTGTTGAATTTTTTTAGACCCCTTCTAACAACTCTTGTAACTCCTCAAAAAAGATCCCCAGCTTTTTCACTTCTACGCTTTTGTTTGTTGTTGCAAAATCCCGATTTCTGTGGTAGTACATGAACTTATACGGGTAAAATGTTGGAATGAGAGTTCGATGTCCTTTGCACGCACGGGCTCATCAATAGTCACAGAAATCGGCATTCTAACCAAGCACGTTCCCGCATCAGAATTTGTAACTCTGATTAAAATCGATTTCCGCTAGTCGTGTGCCGACTGCGGAGCAAATAATTGCACAGGGGAGACTCTCCACTTGTCAGAGCTGGCAAGAGCGCGGGCGTGTCTCGGTGCAGAGCACTGCTCGGTGCTAGGGGCACTGGCAGCACTTGTTGCTGGTATTCTCATCGGGCTGTGCGCAACTAGGCTTTGTAATGCGAGTTACGAGCAACTTGTGCACTTCTACACCTATGCTTTAGGACAAAAACTTTTGCATTTCTAACCTAGCGTAGAGGTACTGTTTGTGGGAATCGTCCAATAAAATGTACAAAAGCCGTGATTGAATTATAACCAATATCTACATCGTGAACACCATCGAAGGGAAATTCTCATCAAGAAAAACCTCAAAACTCAAGTGATTTGTAGAATGACAAAGAAATGTAACTGAATTGTAATGAGAGATGCGTACATTAATCAGTCATGTACATCCCGTCAGCAAGGTCGAGGTAGCTAACGACATTCTACACGATGATATTTAATTCTCTTGTGACATACTCTTTATCTTAGAATAGTACCTAATTACTTGTTAGATGTATACCAGTCTCTGTCTCCCCCTGACGTTTCTAACCGACACAACTCCCTCAGGTACCATGGAAGTTATTCCCCGATGCCTCAACATATGTCTATCATCTCGTCCATTCTTCTTGTCAGTATTTCCATATGCTTCTTTATCCATCAACTCTACGGAGAATCTACCAATCCACCAAATATTTAACATCCTTTATAGCACTATATCTCAAACGATTCGATTTTCTTCTTCTCCAGTCTGCTAATATCAGTCCGCCTGTGCAAAAACTTTTGTTAATAAAACATGTTCGTCATTGTGGACACAAAGATCTTACTTAACAGTTTATTTTCTGGCACAGACGGAAAATATTTCACAGAAATAACCAATTACACCCCACTTTGGCCTTCTTCCGATCATGTTGTGTAGCCACTTTGTACCAACACAAAAGCTTTAAAGCTGGCCGGAGTGGCCGTGCGGTTCTAGGCGCTACAGTCTGGAACCGAGGGACCGCTACGGTCGCAGGTTCGAATCCTGCCTCCGGCATGGATGTGTGTGATGTCCTTAGGTTAGTTAGGTTTAAGTAGTTCTAAGTCCTAGGGGACTGATGACCTCAGATGTTAGGTCGCATAGCGCTCAGAGCTATTTGAACGAAAAGCTTTAAACAACATTCTGTCAGTTGTTAATTTATTTTCTTCATTATGAGGAAAATGTAATTTATTCCAACATAATATAGTGTTCCGACCTCCTGTCCATTATCCTCACTGTTTCAGATTAGTAGATATGATTTTAGTTTCGAAACCGATGATAGGTTCACACATGGCTCTCGTTACGTTGATTTTGTTCGTCGCCAAGGCTTTGATCACTTTTAAATCCTATCTCTTATAAATTTTTTTGGCAAAAACCAGTCTAAGGCATATAGTACAATACTCTTTAACGTAATCTACTTATATTCAATATCGAGAGCTTACATCTATCATCGTATCATTATGAAGAGCAGCAATTTACCTCAATGACACTAGTGTAGTAATATGTAAAAGTTGACTCTTTTCCTACCATCGGGACGTGTGTGTCCCACGAAAGGTTATCACAGAACCAGGGAGACTTGGCTGCATGTATTTTTCTATATGTTATTGTCCCATTGGCAAAGGGAAGGCTGTTAATGGTCTTCAAGATTCATTCACCCCTGTAGGCTGAATATGTATACCAATTATGCGCTCCTTACTGCAGCATCGAATTTGTTCACTCCTGCAGAAAGGCATCCCAGTGAACAGATTTGCAAAATGGGTTGCTGTAGTGCCTTCTCGAATAATTCGTTCAGTGAACTACATTAACTTAATGATACACTGTCTAGTCACGTTAAAGTGAAGATCTGTAAAAGGCCTGAATGGCCACCTTTTGCAACAAGACTTGTAGGAAAAGAGTCAGTGAGGATCTGGAAGGTACTAACAGGGACTTAAAGCCATGCCGATACCAGTGCTGTGGCCAGCTCAGCTAGGTTTCTCCGTTGAGAACGCATGGGGCGAACAGCCCAATCGAGGTTGTCCCACGGATTCTCAATTCGGTTTAAATGCGGAGAATTTGGTGGCAATGGTAGTGCGGTAAACTCGTGGTGCTGCTCTTCGAAGCACGCATGTACACTGCCAGATGTGTGACATGTTGCATTTTCCTGCTGGTAGACGCCATTGTGCCCAGGAAAAACAAACTGCATGTAGAGTTGGACGTGGTCCGCAATTTTACCCCCATAGTATGCCTTCCAGAGTAAAGGGATCACCCAGGGAATGTCAAAAAAACCATAACGCTCGCTCCTCCGTCATGGACCCTCCCGACAATTGTTGCAGGGTGTTTGCTTTCTGACGTTTCACTTAGTACATGGCAAGGGCCATCTGTCCGATGGAGCATAAAACGCGATTCATCCGAAAAGGACGCCTGTCGCCAGTCAGTGGACTTGCAGTACTGGTGTTTGAATTCCAGCCTTCGTCGCCGATGAACAGCAGTCAGTGTGGGTGCGTGAACCAGGCGCTTGTTGCGGAGTGCCAGACACAGCAACGTTCGCTTAACGGTCCTTAAGGAGACACTGTTCAAAGCCTGTTGGTTCATCTGCTCAACAGTTGCATAGTTGCACGCGTCTTCCTCCGTACACATCTCCGCAGCCGTCATTCACCCATGTCATATAAAGCCCGTGGTGCGCGACAAATGCCCCATCGCCGGTTTTGGATCCATTTTGACTTGTACGGTAGGCTTTAAACAAAGAGACAAGCGAACAGATTAAAAACTTTGCCGTTTCGGATATGCTTCAGCCGGCCGGTGTGGCCGAGTGGTTCTAGGCGCTTCAATCTCGAACCGCGCGACCGCTACGGTCGCAGGTTCGAATCCTGCCTCGGTCATGGATGGGTGTGACGTCCTTAGGTTAGTTAGGTTTAAGTAGTTCTAAGTTCTAGGGGAGTGATGACCTCTGATGTTAAGTGCCATAGTGCTCAGAGCCATTTGATTTGGATATGCTTCCGCCCTTTGCTCGAAAGGCAATGATGCTGCCCGTTTGGACGCCGTTACGTCACTCCTATTGCACATAACAACGACTGCACTGTTTTCTGCTTCCTGCGCGCCTCTCCCCCAAACCCCCTCCCCCCGCCCGGCCGTCCACTACTACTGCTGGCACATGCCATCTGTGGATGGTTACTCTACGTTGACGTCGAACATAGGCGGTAGATGATGATGATGACGATGATGATGTTTGGTTTGTGGTCGTCAGCGTACGTACAAAGACCCAATTTTTACACAGTCCAATTTTTTCACAGTCCAATGTATCCACTGTCACGGATGATGATGATGAAATGATGAGGACAACACAAACACCGAGTCCCTGGGCAGGGAAAATACCCAACGCCGCCGGGAATCGAACCCTGGACCCCGTGATCCAGAGGCAGCAATGCTAGCCATTAGAACACGAGCTGCGGACATAGGCGGTAGTCACCAGAGTGTGTATTTACGGCGCCACAAAGGTGCCCATGTGGAGCACCTGCTATGCGAGTTAAAAAATTCGAGAGATGCTCTATTCACTGACGTGTGTCTATTTTCTGTGTATCTTGTGGCTATTGTGCAGTCACCTTCTGTAATGTCCGCCCCCGATAGAAGAGTGGACAGCGCGACAGAATGTCAGTCCTAATGGGTTGGGTTTGATTCCCGGCTGGGTCGGAGATTTTCCCCACTCAGGGACTGGGTGTTGTGTTCTTCCAATCATCATCATTTCATCCCCATCGACGTGCAAGTCGCCGAAGTGGCGTCATATCGAAAGACTTGCACCCAGCGAAAGATCTACCCGACGGGAGGCCCTAGTCACGCGACATTTATTTATCTTCTGTAATCCTGGAGGTACTTATAAATAACCCTGTATGTACTCACCCTGCCCGCGTTAAAAAAGAAACGAAGGGAAATATTTTTTTCGCATTTATTGTTCTAAGTACTACATTAATAAAAATGGCCGTGCATTATTGTCTTCTACTCCGATAAAAGAAGTTGGTTGTGAAAGGGTTAAAGGAAAGGGGACTCACAGTTTCGTTTCCACAGTGAGGACATCAACAACTGTCGGAGTCCTTTTTTTAAATTGATATCTTGTTATCTTACGAAAATCCATACTTTTCTAATGATACACAGATACCGGAATAGGTCGTCACCTTAGAGTGACCAGATGCAACAGACGGGGAATTGCTACCCTAACGCATGCCGTAGTCGCGCAAGAAATTGATGCAGGGGCCAGTGATGGTTCAAATGGCTCTGAGCACTATGGGACTTAACATCTATGGTCATCAGTCCCCTAGAACTTAGAACTACTTAAACCTAACTAACCTAAGGACGTCACACAACACCCAGTCATCACGAGGCAGAGAAAATCCCTGACCCAGCCGGGAATCGAACCCGGGAACCCGGGCGCGGGAAGTGAGAACGCTACCACACGACCACGAGCTGCGGACCAGGGGCCAGTGAGGGGCAGACTTAGTGTATGCAAAATCGTTTCCTGACTTAAAATTTGGATCGTATGTATCTCTGCAGGCTCGAAAATGAATTGCCAGAGATTGAACAGATCTATATTTCCCCATTTATGAAGACTCCCGTTACGAATAAACCTAAAACAGATCTCGCACGGCCTCGTGATGACTGGGTGTTGTGTGCTGTCCGTAGGTTAGTTAGGTTTAAGTAGTTCTAAGTTCTAGGGGACTGATGACCATAGATGTTAAGACCCATAGTGCTCAGAGCCATTGAACCAGATCTCGCACGGTTACGAGCGACGCACAACTTTGGACGGAGAATGAGCAGTGCTATCGACTTGCAGAAACGGCGCGCAGCAGTCGGTAGCGCGCGGCAGAAGTTGCGGGTGTTGGGGTAGGCGGGCGGCCCGAAGCGCGGTGTCAGGGCACGTGGCGGCGGACACGACAGCCCGACCGGAGCGAGGCGGGGCCGCAGCTGGAGTGGCAAACGCGCCGCCCCCGGCAACTCATTACTGCGCGCTGCGTGCTGTGCGACACGCGCAGATTGCGGCACGCGCCGGGCTGCCAGCGCTCGCCAGCAGACACGTCGTCGCGAGGCACTCGCTACAGCAAACCGTCGCGTCACGATGCACAGTGCGTCTCCAGGCCGTGGGCGACGTTCTGTGATAGTGGAGTGGGGCATCGCGCGAAGTCACGCACAGGTAGAGAGCCTATATGAATCACTTACCGCAGAAAGGAAAGTAGTCCGAAATTTATGAACTTTCATTTTTTGACGATTACGGTTCTGGCAAGGGAAACCCCACCGCACCCTGTCTGATTTAGTGGTAAGATAGCCCAGTGGATAGCCCGTCAAAAACTGAACACACATCAAGCACGATAATAGGAAGAAGATGTACCGAACTGTGAAAAAAAGCAAAATAGAAACAGTGAACGGTCCAAAAACAACTGCCTCAAAAAAATAGTTCAAATGGCTCTGACAAGGGAACCTGCCCATCGTACTCCTCGCAGATTTAGTTGTAAATTGGCACAGTGGATAGGCCTTGAAAAACTGAACACAGATCAATCGAGAAAACAGGAAGAAGTTGTGTGGAACTATGAAAAAAATAATCAAAATATACTGAGTAGTCCATGCGCAAGATAGGCAACGTCAAGGACAGGGTGAGTTCAGGAGCGCCGTGGTCCTGTGGTTAGCGTGAGCAGCTGCCGAACGAGAGGTCCTTGGTTCAAGTTTTCCCTCGAGTGTGAAATTTAATTTTTTATTTTCAGACAATTATCAAAGTTCAGGCACTCACACATAATCAACTTCGCTCTGCAAAATTCCAGGACATGTTCAGATTTGCTTGGACATACGCAAGATTTGACGGTCTACAAACGGAAAAATTTGAAAAGTTAAGAACATATGTTTTGACAGAGTACAGGGAAAACTGTGCGACTGTGAAGCTGTTGCATTCATTTGTTGCAGTTTATGTGACAAACTCTTATGTTTTCATCACTTTTTTGGGAGTCATTATCACATCCACAAGAAAACCTAAATCGGGCAAGGCAGAACAAACTTTTAACCCATTCGCCAAGTGTACAAGTTAGGTGGGTCGACAAGATATTCCTGTCATGTGACGCACATGCCGTCACCAGTGTCGTATACAATATATCAGACGTGTTTTCCTGTGGAGGAATCGATTGACCTATGACCTTGCGATCAAATGTTTCGGTTCCCATTGGAGAGGCACGTCCTTTTGTCTACTAATCGCACGGTTTTGAGGTGCGGTCGCAATACACAGACACTAACCTTATTACAGTGAACAGAGACGTCAATGAACGAACGGACAGATCATAACTTTGCGAAAATAAACTTTTCACTCGAGTGAAGACTTGAACCAAAGACCTCTCGTTCCGCAGCTGCTCACGCTAACCACGGGACCACGGCGCTCCTGAGGTCACACTCTCATTGATGTTGCCTATCGTGCGCATGGACTACTCAGTTTGTATATTTTGCTTATTTTTTTCATAGTTCCATACAACTTCTTCCTGTTTTCTCGATTGATCTGTGTCCAATTTTTCAATGCCTATCCACTGTGCCAACTTATAACTAAATCTGAGGGTGGTGCGATGGGGAGGTTCCCTTGTGACCACTATGCAACTTAACTTCTGAGGTCATCAGTCGCCTAGAACTTAGAACTACTTAAATCTAACTAACCTAAGGACATCACCCACATCCATGCCCGAGGCAGGATTCGAACCCGCTACCGTAGCGGTCGCGCGGTTCCAGACTGTAGTGCCTAGAACCGCTCGGCCACACCAGCCGGCCAACTGCCTCAAAGAGCAGCGTTCAACAGTAACGGCGTCGTGGGTGAGTGGTCATGGAACTGGAGTGCCAAGCGGGTGACCAGCGCCCAAAACTCCCCGTGCCATTTATTTTTTAAAAAATTTCTTTTTACGACATTAAGTACTGTCCGTTGTATCATCCAAATGTTTGTTCTCTTTGTCTAGTCTTGCCAGTTGTCATATTGTAGATTGATTCTACACACATCAAAAAAAGTTTTGCATCACCACGATTCCCGAAATTCCTGAAGACATACGTTGACTGTGGATATTGTATCGCAGACACAGTCCCTTTGAGATGTCACTAAACGCGCTCAAAGATGTAAACAATTATGCATGAGCAGCGCCTCTTAGACAGAGGGGCTCCGACAGCCGATCAGTTCCAGTCAGTCCGCAGCTCGTGGTCGTGCGGTAGCGTTCTCGCTTCCCGCGCCCGGGTTCCCGGGTTCGATTCCCGGCGGGGTCAGGGATTTTCTCTGCCTCGTGATGACTGGGTGTTGTGTGATGTCCTTAGGTTAGTTAGGTTTAAGTAGTTCTAAGTTCTAGGGGACTTATGACCATAGATGTTAAGTCCCATAGTGCTGAGAGCCATTTGAACCATTTGAAGTTCCAGTCATTCCACGAGGAAGGAGGTACACGGCTCGTCTTGTCTGTAGTTCAACAATACCTAGATGCTCAATACAGCGGTTCCATCGCATCCGCATTATCACTTTGTGCCAGGAAGGGCTCTCAACAAGGGAAGTGTCCAGGCGTCTCGGAGTGAACCAATGTGATGCTTTTCGGACATGGAGGACATACAGAGAGACAGGAACTGTCTACTACTGCAGTGGATGACCGCTCGCTACCTACGGATAATGGCTCGGAGGAACCCTGGCAGCAACGCCACCACGTTGAATAATGGAATAATGCTTTTCGTGCAGTCACAGGACGTCGTATTACGATTCAAACTGTACGCAATAGGCTGCATGATGGACAACTCCCGACGATCCATGGCGAGGTCCATCTTTGTAACCATGACACCATGCAGCGCGGTATAAATGGGCCCAACAACATGCAGAATGGACGGCTAAGGATTACCATCACGTTCTCTTCACCGATGACTGTCGCATATGCCTTCAGACAGTCGTGGGAGACGTGTTTGGAGGCAACCCTGTCAGGCTGAACGCCTTATACACACCGTCCAGCGAGTGCAGCTAGGGGAGGTCCTCTGCTGTTTTGGGGTGGCATTGTCTGGGGCCGACGTACGCCGCTGGTGGTCATGGATCACCGCGCCGTAACGGCTGTACGATACGTGAATGCCATCCTACTACCGATATTGCAACCATATCGGCAGCATATTGGCGAGGCATTCGTCTTTATGGACGACAGTTCGCGCCCCCGTCGTGCACGTCTTGTGAATGACTTCCTCCAGGATAACGACATCGCTCGACTAGAGTGGCCAGCATGTTCTCCAGACATGAACCCTATCTAACATGCCTGGGATAGACTGAAAAGGGCTGTTTATGGACGACATGACCCACAGACCTCTTTGAGGGATCTACGCCTAATCGCCGTTGAGGAGTGGGACGTTCTTCACCAACAGTGCCTTGATGTACTTGTGGATAGTATGCCACGACGAATACAGCATGCATCAATGCAAGAGAACGTGCTACTGGGTATTAGAGGTACCGGTGTGTACGGCAGTCTGGACCACCGCCTCTGATGGTCTCGCTGTATGGTGGTACTACATGCAGTGCGTGGGTTTCATGAGCAATAAAAAGGGCGGAAATGTTGTTTATGTTGATCTCTATTCCAATTTTCTGTACAGATTCCGGAACTCTTGGAACCGAGGTGATGCAAAACTTTTTTTGATGTGTGTAAAATAGAGTCGTGGCAAGGTTGCGTTACCGTCGCAAGTAAATGTGATGAATAGTGAGAGCAGGCGGGATACCGCATAGGCGTTTCACAGAAATGAAAACAACAAATAAACGGGTGTGAACTATATTACAACAATGGGATTCAAGAGCTAGGACTTCGAAAACGGAAAGCAACTTCAAAAACGTAAAAAGTATATGTTTCGGTAGAGCAAAGAGAACTGTGTGATTGTGAAACTGTTGCGTTCATTTGTTGCAGCTTATACGACAAACTATGATTGTGAAACAGTTGCGCTTATATGATAAATTATTATGTTTCCATCATTTCCTTGGGAGTGATCGCCCAAATCGGACGAGGAGCCATATCTCACTCACTCACTCACCAGTCGTACAAGTTAGGTGCGTCAATAAGAGATTCCTATCATATGATACACGTAGTCACTAATGTTGTGTATGACACAGCAAACGTGTTTTCAGGTGGAGGATTAGGCCGACTTATCGCCTTGTCATCAAATGTCTGCCGTTCCCATTCGAAAGCCACTTCCTTTCGGCTGCTAATGGAGTAGTTGCGCAGAATCAGCAGTCATTATATGGTCCTACCTTACACCTCACTGTTGCAAACGGACGTTGCACCACGATATAGACACAAATTCGAATAAAGCGAACAGCGAAACAGAAAAATCTACCACGAGGGTGGTTTGAACACGCGTCACCGTTTGGCGGACCAACACCGTAACCACTTTAACACGACGCCTTTTCTCTTCTGGGTTGTTCTATATTGAACTTATTATTCTTGGACCGTTTACTGTTTCTATTTTTGCCTTTTTTTCACGGTCCAGTTCACCTTCTTCCTGTTATCATGCTTGACCTGTGTTTAGTTTTCGACGGGCTGTCCATTGGGCGCTCTTGCCACTAAATTTGACGGGGGGTGCATTGGGAAGTTTCCCTTGTGAGTATTTCAATGCATTGTTTACCGCCAAAAGGTAACCTGTTGCACGATAATATGGGTCTGGCAACATCGTCAGTCATCCGTTTACTGGAGGTAGCGAACTACTCGTAGTCCGGGACATGTTGATATTGGTGGTGGCGCTACTCAACGAATTCGCGAACTACGCTTTATAGTTCTACAGAGTTGGACTCCACCTCTTTGCGTTGTCTCTTCTCGCAGATTACTTTCTATTTTTGCTACGTTCTGTTACTGTAATAATATATAGAAGGTGAAGGTGAGGAAGCCGCGCGGGGTTAGCCGAGCGTCTGGGGCACAGCAGTCATGGACTGTGCGGCTAGTCCCGGCGGAGGTTCGAGTCCTCCCTTGGGCATCGGTGTGTGTGTTTGTCCTTGGGATAATATAGTGTGCAAGCTTAGGAACGATGACCTTAGCATAAGATTTCACACGCATTTTTTTGAAGGTGAAGTGTTTACTATGCTGAACAGGTACATCGAAGACAAGACCGGCAAGAACGTAAACACGTTGTAAGTGATAGGGGACACTTGTGCAGACCAGAAAAAAACTAATACTCTGCTACTCTGTTAGCATGATCTTGGCCCTGTGTGAGATCAAAAGATTCAATGACATTAAATCGTTTTTTCTCATCAGGTGTTACTCGTTCACGTCGAATGATAGGTATTTCGGGATAATTAGGACGAAGCTGAAGAAGGAGGAGCAGTTATAGTGGATGTCGATGTTTAACGTTCTTCAAAAACCGATAACAAGTTTTCCATTGTCCAAATGAAGGTGGATTCTTCTATCAACTACGGCGACTGATGGCCTACATTTCATAAAAGAACCTGCCTGAGCGATGATTCATATCGTAAAGTTGTTACTAGACACCTGATAAGAATTCTCACTGTTTAAAAATACCATGGGATGATCTTTTCAGCTGGAAAACCGCAAAATATTATGTGCAGCATGAACGTTGCTGGAACATAGCCTATGTATCAGTAATATTTAGAAAAAACAACAAAACGGATCACACATCTTCGGTCTATATCCATCAAGACAAGATGCAGTTTTGGAGTTCAGTCACATCATGGCCTACAACAATGTGTCTACATCTCGTGATGTAGATGAAGGTAACTGAGTAATGTAACCATGCAAAAAGTCAAATGTTATTCAGAAATATATATAGTGTTTATTACACTATAAGACTTTTATTTCTACAATTCTATTTTAAAATAAGTAACTTAACCCTAAAATCAATTCGAAAATCCAGTGTACTCCAGGAAGGGAACATATACAACACCAAAAAAGTCGTCCCCCTCTTTCATTTACGTCATATTTCACTTCTATATGTACAATGTAATAATCAAGTACACGTACAGCAAGAAATAAGAAGTATTTGTCAGGAGATAAATTGCATGCCCCAACTTGTACTGAAAATATAATGGAATTTACTGCCAACAATACTTACTTGAAATTTAAAAGAATCCTAATGATGTTTCAATGTGAGTTTCATAGCATTAATTTTTTAAGTCAAGTAGTCTCAAGTATTGCATTTTTGAGTGTTGCCACTACTCCTGCCGAGGTGCGTTAAATTCGGGAGAGGGGAGGAGGGGGGGCTCAAGATATGAAAACATGAAAAATATAATACAATACGGTGCGTAATACGTTGTAGCAAACTCGTTGGCATTCAGAACAGCTCCTAGTGCTCTCGGGACAGATAAATATAGGTGCTACATGGTTTTCAAATGATTCTTATACCATAGTATGAAGGCTTTCACGACCGGATGACATATCTTCTGGTAAACCTTCCGGGATGTAAGGTCGTGGTCCATGAAACACTTCAGCTCCTAACGTTTCGTCCAGAGCTGCGCTGGACATCTTCAGAGGGGTGTTTCTCCTCCGGTGAGTCTTGCCGACTGACGGGTCGGACGTCTGAGAGCGACTTATACATCGTAGAAAGTGGGCGTGACCAGAGTTGCACGTGATATGCAGAGATATTGTCAGAGATAAAACTTAACTATCGATCGTAATCTCGTCACGGATAAAACTGTCTAGCAATTCTGTAGTGCTACTGTCCAAATATCTACGACGACGAACTGTTACCCACGGCTTTGTAGAGAAGCAATTGAAATATATAAACATAGGGGTAATTTTAATCGGAAAGAAGAGACCATGAAACTTAGTGATATTTGGACAGTAGCACTACAGAATTGCTAGACAGTTTTATCCGTGACGAGATTACGATCGATAGTTAAGTTTTATCTCTGACAAAGATTATCTCTGCATATCACGTGCAAATCTGGTCACGCCCACTTTCTACGACATATAAGTCGCTCTCAGACGTCCGACCCGTCAGTCGGCAAGACTCACCGGAGGAGAAACACCCCTCTGAAGATGTCCACCGCAGCTCTGGACGAAAAGTTAGAAGCTGAAGAGTTTCATGGACCACGACCTTACATCCCGGAAGGTTTACCAGAAGATTCTTATACCATTCTTCCTCCAAAATAGTACCAAGTTCAAATGGACTGCTATCACACAGTCATCTCTCCAAATTAGACCACAACGGCTCAGTAATATCTAGTGACTGTGGTGCCAGGAGAGATGCAGAAATTCCTCCTAGTAAAAAACCAGTCGTCAACTATGCAAGCTGTGTGAACATAGGCCTTATCGTCTTGGAAAACAACATCACTATTGCGGAAGAAACATTGTACCATGGGATGGATCTGATCGGCCAAAATGGTCACTTAACCCTTGGCAGTAATGGGACTTTGCGGAGTAACCATGAGGCCCAAAGAATACCACGACATGAATGCCCGAATCATAACTGAGCCTCGTCATGTTTCACTCTTGGGACGTAAACTTGGCCAGAAATTGGAAACAGTGTGAAACAAGTCTCATCCAACAAAATGTCATTCCTTCACTGCTCCACAATCCTGGTTTTATGCCTTCGGCACCTCGTTTTCCTGTTTCGAGCATATGAATCACTGATGCACGATTTTAAAATTCTAGCACACCCTGCAATTACCCGCTCATGCAGCTCCCTTCGTGTTGTTTTGCCACTGTTAGGGTTTGCGATTGCGACATTGTGTTTTGCAGTGACTTCTGAAGCTGTCGGCGTCTTGTTTTCGGTAGAATCCTCTTCAGTTTCCGTTTGCCACGATCACTCGACACACACTTTTACCGACGTAGTGACTCAGCCGACGATGTTTATCCGTGTTCCCTGTAAGTTACGCAGTATAAATCTCCGAAACGGTGCCTTTTGAAGCACCAAACACTCCGGATACCTTGGTTATAGAAGCACCGTTAGTACGAGGATCGACAATCTGCCCACTTAGCTGCGACATAATACACTCACAACTATACAGAACGCTATTCTCACAATGACTGACACTGGTATCGTATTGAGGGCATTCTACAGGTGCCGTTCGTGGTACAACCTGCACGCTTGGCAAGCATCTGCATTTATGTTCAAAAAGGTATTTTTCTCTTTGTTCCATATTTTCAAATGGTTCAAATGGCTCTGAGCACTATGGGACTTAACATCTGAGGTCATAAGTCCCCTGGGACTTAGAACTACTTAAAACTAACTAACCTAAGGACATCACACACATCCATGCCCGAGGCAGGATTCGAACCTGCGACCGTAGCGGTCGCGCGGTTCCAGACTGAAGCGCCTAGAACCGCTCGGTCACAACGACCGGCTGTTCCATATTTTATGTCTATCCGAGTATATAGGGACAAAGTCGCCAATAGTGATATCGACGCTGATTGGCTGTGGGCTCAGGCTGCCATGTTTTTTTCGGTCTTGTATTTGTTGTGGCTGAAGAATAATGGGACTGTTGTAGTTCACTGGTTCCCAACCTTTCTTAGACCATCACCCCTGAGTGCAGTCAGACATAAGCTAGTACCCTGCCTCCCTGCCTACTCCCCCCCCCCCACCTGTCATCATTCTATCACAACACAGATATAATTTTTGGCATAGTTATCAATTTCACATGCAGTTCGGTTCTCTTCATATAATGATTTTTGGTTTTATATTTGAAACGATGTTCAGGTTACTGAATACGTGTACCATTACAGCTGCAAGTTCTGAAACTCTGTTATGAATATCTTCTTTGTCGATAATAGTATGAAATATGTCATATTGTAATGTATCATTTTCCGTACCGACAAGGAGCGTTTGTCGACGTAGTAATTATGGGAAGATGTTCTCAAGATCGGAGTACCTACATCTACACCTACACCTACATACGTTGCTTGACAAAAAAATGTAAGCACACAGAAGACATGGACGGACATCGGGCGACGATCGTCGGCGAGTATGGCAGCAACCTGCCCACCCGGCTAGCCGCGCGGTCTAACGCGCTGCTTCCCGAGCGGGAAGGCGTGCCGGTACCCTGCACGAATCCGCCCGGCGGATTAGTGTCGGGTTCTGGTATGCTGGCCAACATTTGGCATTTTAACCTCAGTTGTGGGCTACGGCTCGGGAGTCTGGGCGCACAGGCTCACGAGGGTTGTGCCCGCCATGGCAGTGAGAAGGGTCCAGAGAAGTATGATATTAAGATCCGTAGGTGCCTATAGAACATCTCCAGGGGGAGCCCTATTAATCATAATGGGGCTCTGCCCTCTGGACATAAAGATTAGAGAACAGGCGGCTTGGTATCGGGCCAAGAAGGGAAATTATGAGAAGATTGCTGACATAATGGGTATTAGATTGAGGGATAAAAGAGAGATAAGGATAAGAGGGGAAGAGCTCTGGCAGGAGATTTGGGAGGCAGAAGAGACTGGACGAAGAACCTTCCAGTTCCTACCCGATGTGAGGGAACGCCTTCGACTGAAGTACTTTGAGCCTACGCGAGGGTTGATCCACTTTCTCACTGGCCATGGACCCTACCCGACATATTTATGTCGATTTGGGAAAAGGGCAACACCAGCGTGCGACTGTGGCGATCCGGAGGGCACGCCTGAGCACGTAGTTTACGAGTGTCCCCTCTTCAATGATATCGCCAACGGACTACGAGACAGACTGCCCAACCGCGACACATACCAACTACTTAGACGAGAAGAAACTTTTCAGACCTTGAACACCCTGGCAAACGAGGTAGCTCGAAAAGTACTAATCGACTATTTAGGAGAGATACAGTAAAAAATGAGCGACAATAACCACCAAATGAGTCCTAGAGCCCTATTCCCATACCGCCTGTGCGAGGACTGGCCGACTACCTCTAAGTTGGGAACCGCCACGTGCAGGACTAGGGGGAGTGGGGAACAACAACCGATTGCGACACACCGGACATGACGTAGGATAGGTTAGTTTGTAGGACTTAGTTATAGGAAATTAAGTTAGAGACTGCAGCGAATTAACATCGAGGCCCGCCCAGTGCCAGGGGCATGCTCTTCGGGTTTAGCTCGAAGAGCAGGGCAAGTAAAAGTAGGTTTATATCTTCACTGGCACATATGTGACGCTGCAGTATACATATATAAATTAGATTAGTAGTAGGAATTAGGCATAAATAATATAAGTAGATATCAGAAGCCCATTGTTGCTAATGTTAACTGTAGCTCACCCCCTAATAACTACATTAAGCTGCAAAAAAATTTTAATATATAAATGTATCACTGTTAGGACCCACTAATGTATTAAGGTAGTGGGTTAATTTGTATAATTATAATGGTTTTGATAATAAAGAATTTAAAAAAAAAAGCTGGCCAACCTGTGGATGATTTTTAAGGCGGTTTTCCATCTACCTCAGCGAATGCGGGCCAGTTCCCCTTATTCCGCCTCAGTTAGACTATGTCGGCGATTGCTGGACAAACACTGTCTCCACGTACGCGTACATCATCATTACTCTATCACGCAAACATTTGGAGTTACACTCATCTGGTATGAGACGTTCCCGGGGTGGGGGAAGGGAGGGGGTGTCCACTGGGGGCTGAAACGCACAATAATCCTGGGCTCGGTGTGGAGAGGCGGTGAGGTGGGTGGACTGCTGTGGCCTGTTGTGGGGTTGTGAACCACTGAGGGCTACAGCGGGATGAAGCCTCTCCGTCGTTTCTAGGTCCTCAGTTCAATTCACACAATACACAATGCACAATGGCAGCAACCTGGAAAGAGGTCCCATTCTTCCGATGTGTTGGAGAAGTATAGCGGTGTTACACTTATTGCCATAGTGTGGGTCATCATCAAGTATGACTTTAGACAAAGGCTGTTAGTGGTCGAGGGAATATTGCTTGAGCCACTGTCACTGAAGTTATTGTTTTATTAGGTTTTCTCTGCATGATTGATTAATGACATACTTCCAGGTGTTCTGGCGAATTGTTATTTCCATTTAATGCACATAACAGCAAAATTCGCAGCACCTACTGTGCATAAAATGGAAACAACAACTCGCCAAAACACCTGGAAGCACAACATTAACTGAAATTGGCTCAAATGGTTCAAATGACTCTGAGCACTATGGGACTTAACATCTGTGGTCATCAGTCCCCTAGAACTTAGAACTACTTAAACCTAACCAACCTAAGGACATCACACACATCCATGCCCGAAGCAGGATTCGAACCTGCGACCGTAGCGGTCACGCGGTTCCGGGCTGAGCGCCTAGAACCGCTAGACCACCGCGGCCGGCAACTGAAATTGATTTAGTGCACAACACAGTGCGTAGTTTAGTGCGTAACACACTGCGTCTCGTATATTTAATGTAGTATGGAAGAATGTGGTTAGGTAACTAAGTGGTATAGTTTCCGACTACCAGCCTATTGATGCGAATTCAAACCTCAGTCAATCAACATTTTTCCCACATGGGCTTGGATATGTTATTAGTGACGGAACATGATCAACGAATGTAAATCAGACGATTGGAATTTTGCTAGTGTGCACAATGTGGATAATCAGTTACGACCATTACTGCTGCTGTCTTAGTGCAGAAAGTATAAATGTTTTCGTCTCAAAAATTAGCTTCTGTTAAATGTTTCTTTCCGACTTTTTTATGTTGTTTTTCCACATGGTACTGCTGAAAAAGAAGAAGAGAAACCAATTAGGTCCAGAATGACTCGTTGAAAAAATATTACGCTGTGACGACAAAAATATATTCAAAACTCAGAGGCTAGTGACTACAAGTATGAACATTCCAGCAGTAAAAACTGAAATGGCTTCCGAATGTCTGAAACACATCAAAAGAAACTTTATCTGGTCGATTACAAACATTTTCTCAATGTATAGAAAACTATAAAAAATGGCTAATATTTCATTATTGTTGGCGTTAGTCTAACCTCTGAACTGCTTCTCACTTGACTGTCCCGCATGATATACAGTAAACGTATAGCTGTAAGTGATATTCCCCTTTATGTACAAAATAACAAGTTGCAATCTATGATTTGGTGTAACTTGTCAAATAGATGTGCTGTTATAGTCTAAAGACGACCGCGTTTTAGGTCGTGAAAGTACCTAGTTGTACATCCCGCGTGCAACCTGAAAAAAAGGAAAAAAAGTCCGCAACATGATTGGCCACTCTCTATTTATATATAAACGCTCTGCGGATTAGTACTTCGGATCGTAATGATGGAACAAATTTCCTGTCAGAGTTTGTCTGACAATAGAAGAAGGGTTGGCTAGTGCACTGTGTGCATGTGTATGATTCTACGTGTTATCTGTATACACTGCGAACCTCTGAGGACTGCACGGCAGATCGTACTTAGCGTGGTACCTAATGTTAATGTTTCTCCCCATTTGCATAGCTTATGCAACGCTGCAATAATGACTATTTAAACTCTTCCGTCCGTGCTGTAATTAGTGTAATCTTGTCTTCACGGTCTGTACGGGAGAGATAAGTGGTGACCTCAAGAATATCTCCAGATTTTTTACTTCATACTGATTCACGCAATGTGCAAGCAGGCTTTCGCGGGGTAATTTGCACATTGAAAACAGTATCAGTTCGAATTTCTCAACTTCTCTGTGTCGCTCTACCGTGACAGAAACAAATCTGTAACCATTCGTGCCGCTCATTTTTTTACTTTCAGTATCCTGTTTGTCCTATTTGGTAGGGGTCCCACGCACTCGAGCAATATTTGTAAGCCGGAAGCACAAGTGATATGTAAGCAGTCTCCTTTGTAATCGAACTGCATTTTAACTGTACATTTCACTTACTTTATCTGTGACTGAGCCTATGTGTTCCTTTCATTGATGCTGCCTTCATAGGATACTACTCTCTTTCTTTTTGTGAAATTCAAAATGTTATATTTCTACAAATTTAAAGCAAGCTGCCAACCTTTTCATTTTGCAGGCTCATAAAGACGTTTGTGAAGTCTGACATTATTATCTAAATAACGCTATAAAATCCATTGTAAAGTATGTTCGTTTTACTAATGGAGTAGGCTCTCCATGTATATGTATTGTGTGGGCTTTAACATTTTTAAACTGTGCATTGCTTTATTATGAATTTTCTGAGGCGATTTATTTTTCTGCTTGTTTACAGATATGAAGATGGTTGTTATACGCAACCGGAATTAGTTATCATGTTTTAATAGTTCAATGTAAATTGCGTTCTAGGCAGTACGTTATTTGTATGATTTTTTTTTCAAGTTTGAATAATTTTAAATATGTGATTGGATATTTGTGAATTCTTTTTTCAGTGAGTACTTCACTGTAGATAACCACATCATCTGTGAAAAGTCTGCGGTTACTATTATGCCAGGTAGTTAATACATAATATGAACATAAAGGTGTTTCGACACATTTCCATGTCGTTGCCACTGATGAGTGCGGAATCGAAGAAAGGAAGGAAGGAAGACGTCCCGTTGACAAAACTGGTTCAAATGGCTCTGAGCACTATGGGACTTAACTTCTGAGGTCATCAGTCCCCTAGAACTTGGAATGGCCTTTCTGCCAGCGCTAGTCTACTTTTTATGTCATCCTTGCTCCGAGAGTCATAGGTTATTTTGCTTTCTACGTAGCAGAACTCCTCAACTTCATCTAATTCGTCATCACCTGTCCTGATGTTAAGTTCCTCGCTGTTCACATTTCTGCCACTTCTCATTACTTTCGTCTTTATTTGATTTACTCTCTATCCACATTCTGTACTTATTACACTGTGAAAGGTGGCTACACTGAGCCACAGCGCCAGAGATCGCGCTAGAGAGTATTGTTCCGCCGCCTCCACTGGCAGTGATTATTGAGATGTCGTAGTGGGCAGTGGTTGTTGAGAACTCGTAGTAGTCAGTGCTTGTTAAGAACTCGTAGCAGAAAGTGTTTTTTGAGATGTGCTAGTAGGGAGTGCTTGCTGAGATGTGATACTGAAAAGTTCTTGTTGAGATGTGGTAATAGCGAGTCGGTGTGGAGATATATTGTAATGATTAGAGTGATTTTGGTCAATATATGAAGGTAACGAAACTTGATTTATTTTTCATTATTTAATGTCGTAAATAATGCTTCATACAGGTTCAGTCAACAAAGCATCTGGCTTGTGTTCTTGTATTAGAGTGTAATTCTGGTTTTCTTGAGTAATTATGGTATTTCTATTTCCTTTAATTAATTCAGTATAAATGATATTTAAAATTTCTTGTGTTGTTGAAGAAGAACCGTGCCAGATGCGTACGTTGAGTCATACTTCCACACACAGAACAGTTATACTTGTGCTTTGGTTTCGTAGGTTTTATAGTTGCTGGGGACTTAATTAATTGTGTTAATGAAAATTTCCATTTCATTCTTTGTTATTGTTCTATGCAGTCAGATAGCGTAATACAGTCGCAGTGTGCCGAAAGACGTCTGCTTGTCTCTATGCTCTCAAAAAGTTTCGGAACATATTTCCACAGGACTTGAAACGCCAGCTCGTGCAAGCACTCGTTCTACCGAACCTCCACTATTGTGATGTGATTCAACAAGGCATGAGCAGTGAAAACAAAAGACGGCTAGAGCTAACCATGAATGCCTGTGTGCGTTACACCTGCAACATTCGCCGATACGATCATGTTAGTGCTTCATACTCCCAGCTAGGGTGGCTGCGGCCGGACAAATTGCGCGACTACCACACTCTATGTCTACTCCACCGACTCCTCGAGGCGCAAACACCCCAGTACCTTGCTTCAGAGATTAAAAACCTGTCATGTCATCACAATCGAAACACGAGGTCACTCTTATTTGGTATCCTAACTGTGCCCACTCACAAAACAAAAACTTTTGCAAACTCCTTCTCAGTTGCCGCTGTCCGCCTCTGGAACAAACTGCCCCTTACCTTGCGCAAAATTCAATCTCCTGCTGCTTTTAAGAAGAAGTTGAAGCATTTCCTACTATCATCCTCATAAAGTTCTCCACAAAATTAATGTACAAGGACAATCCCCTCATCTGTCAAATAGCAAAGCTAGCGTCTCCTATGTTGCTCCTGAGATGCCTTCCTCTTCATCTATCTCTATTAGCCACGCAATATTCTTTTCCTTTATATTTCCTTAATTATGTTTCATCATGTCTCTCTATTCTTCTCCTCCCTTCACCATGAGTCTCCCTCATACTCCCTGCTGCCAGCACTCCTATCTCAAATCTGTCTGTTCAATAATGTCTAATTATAACAGTACTTGTGATCTAAGATTATAAACTCTATATGTATGTATTTTTCCTGGTGTACCTTTCAAATTGTTTATTTCACTTTTTGTACTAGATGTAGTTTAACATGCCTACTAAAACATATGAATGTAAAATAAGTAGAATGCCTGGTTAGATGTAAGAGAGGGCCTGATGGCCCTAATCTTGCCAGGTTAAATAAATCAATAAATAAATAAATAAATAAATAAATAAATAAATAATAATACTAGTCAGGGCCAACCGTTTACGAGACTTCGTAATCGGACAGACAGCTACTAAAGCAAAAAAAAAATTATTTGCATTTTTTTTAATTAAGCCCCCATGCACGTGGCGACCGCTGCTTCGGATCGTCCCTTGGAAATCTTCTGATTATAAAAATAGTAATGGGACTTTGCGGAGTAACCATGAGGCGCAAAGAATACCATGACAAGAGGTAAGGTAAATGATATTGATGATAAGGTTTATATGTATCGACGTATTGAAGAGGTATTAGTGAAGTATTGAGATTATGTGATGCTGATGATTATTGGAGTTTTGGTGGATAAGAGGTAAAGTAAGTGAGGAGCATATTTTTTTTTGTTGGTCTATATGGAACAAGGAGGATGAAGATGGCAGACTAGAACACTCAAGTAGAAAGAAGATTGTCTACACACACACTTTGTCAAATCACTAAGCAGTATATACTTTTTTTTTTGGAGAGAGGAAGTAATTGCATATCTTGGCTCACTGACAGTTGTTCAGCACTGAACCGTGCCAGATGCGTACGTTGAGTCATACTTCCACACACAGAACAGTTATACTTGTGCTTTGGTTTCGTAGGTTTTATAGTTGCTGGGGACTTAATTAATTAATTGTGTTAATGAAAATTTCCATTTCATTCTTTGTTATTGTTCTATGCAGTCAGATAGCGTAATAATACTAGTCAGGGCCAACCGTTTACGAGACTTCGTAATCGGACAGACAGCTACTAAAGCAAAAAAAATTAAAATTATTTGCATTCTATTTTAATTAAGCCCCCATGCAACTGTTCATTACATTCAGCAGATTCTTCTTCACTTCTTCTTCACTGACAGATATCCTTTCACCTTGAAGTTTAATTCCATCCCTGAACCTTTCTTTCATATCCGTAATTAAAAAAAAGTAAACAAAAACTCACAGAAACGTGTTTTTGAAAGTAAAAACCGAATGAAGCTAGACTTTTGAAAGTAGTTTTCAATTTATCGTAAGAAGCCATTTTTATTTATTTGAATCACTTTAAACCATTCCCGCGCATTCAGTTCACGTAAGAACGAATTCTACGTGCTACATGTTGCTGGGCTTTAAATCTCGACAACGGACAAAGTTATTGACGTTATCCATTTATGTACCTTCGTATAGAAGTAGCGCTCTTCAAAAGCCTCTCATAAAAACTCGTTTTTTTGCACGTAAAGTCCAACCGATACAAGATTTTTCAGACTGTTGAAATGACTGTTTTCGCATGTAAAATCCGAACGATGGTGACGGATTTTGCACTTAAAATCCGTACAGTGCACATACAAATGTTGCCATTAGCTGAGCATTGGTTTCAGCCCAATTAAAATCTTCTGCAAGAAAGAATTAATCTGTTCGAACAATTTGCCTGGCCGCCAGCTCCGACTTGTCGTTCAGATCTTACTTGATATATTTCAACATAGTTACAGTAACACAAATGTTCGAGTGGCTATACAAATGATCATTGGTCTGGGCCAAACCAAAAGTTTTACCACATGTTCCTAGCTCAAATAGGAACCGAGCACCAAGACACCCGAATCCGTAGTCTGCATGCGGTCTTTACAGCCGTATATTACAACCCTTCTGTGCTGTAGCGGTACCTCATGAGCATAATCAACGGACCTTTATTGCATTTCATTAAGGGTACTGTACTGCACCATACCAGTAAGTTCTTAACATATGCGAAACTATTGCTACTTCCACATTATTATACAAAGAGTAAATATGAACACAGACTACGATATGAAAATTAAGTTAGTTGGTTGGTTATTGATTTGGGGGAGAGAGACCAAACAGCGAGATCATCGGTCCCATCGAGTTAGGGAAGGATGGGCAAGGAAGTTTTAAAGGAACCATCCAGGCACTTGCCCGAAGCGATTTAGGAAAATCACGGAAAACCTAAATTGGGATGGCCGGACGTGGTTTGAACCGGTAAAGGAACACATGTAAATTAAATAACGAAAGATTACTCAAACAGCCAAAGAAATTATTAAATTAAAAACAGGAGAAAAATAGTCCTCCCGAATGCGAGTCCATTGTGCTCACCACTGCGCCACCTCGCTCGGTTTAAAATTAAGTATTTGCATGAAAAAGGGTAGTGGTACTGAGCTCCACTAATCCTCCATCATATGACGCTAGAAGGTTTGCCGGACCACTTGTAGACTGCCTGGTGAGCGTTGTCACCGTCTGCTACTAGTCGCCTCTTTGTTTTGGCATAAAACTTCTTAACTCATCTCTTAGAACTGTGGTCTATTGCTGAAAGTTTGCCACGGCTGTGATAAAACAAAGTCAGCTTTAAATATATTGAGTCGTAGCGATGTTTTTTATTGTAAATGTAGGTATCTTGCTCAGCGTATTGGGTACACTTCATCTAGATCCACAGGCATGAACTGGAGCTCTGCCGGGGCACGGCTTCCTGGCTGAGAAGTTGTCGAAACGTCAGCTGCACCCTGCGGCTGAGGGCGTGTTGCTGCCGCTTTCGCCTCTGCGGATTTGGCAGCAGCTGGATGTAATTCCTCGGAAACACACGAGAGAAACATACTGGAATAATGCCAGAGTCAGCTCAGAACACCGCAATGGTGCGGGGGCAGAAACACAGGCAGTTGAGTTTTGTCATGTTCGTCAGCATGTGGATATATTCTCTCTCTTTCGGTTACAAGAGACAAAAGTGAAGAAAGATATTCAGCGTAGCTTTTTATTTTATGTCACACTGTACTGAACTGTCTTCAGTCTTAGTCCTGAGTAGCATAATAATCTTTTGTGAAGCTAAGCAGCTTACTTGGCTGATTCCGTTACATGTCTCTCTAGCGGTGATATTAATAAATAATTAGCTTTCAGTACACCATATTTCTTTTCATAATCTTCTTACCTGGGTTCATGATCAATTTATATAAACTTTAAGTAGTCACTGTGACAAAAATGTTTTTCTTGTTACTTTCGTAGAATTTTAGAAATAATAGAACTTTATGAGAAAGCTTGAGTTTTATTTGATTTTTTACAAAGTCGTTTCTATTTATGAAGGATCGCAATGACAAGTGTTATAAGAAACGAAAAGCCAATATCTAAATGTGGATCACTGAAAAATGTTAGGTTTAATAAAGTTATTTTATTGTGTATTTATAATTCGTGCCACACTGCTAATCATCTTTTCCTTAATTGCTGTTCGCTACTTCTTGTGTTAGTCAGGAAGTTTTCATTGTTTTAGTACCTCGTCCGTTACGTTATTGTGAAACGCTCTTTTAAAGAATTTTTCCCAAAAGCTGTCTTCCGTTTTGAATCATACAAAAGTTTCTAGACGCATTTTCTCTGTAAAATATCTCTTTTATTATTTTCATACATTTTGTGCTGCACTGAATGAGCTACACAAAGAGCACTTTGTTAATATTAGTTTGATACATCACATAACAACGCATTTCTGGCCGGCCGAAGTGGCCGTGCGGTTAAAGGCGCTGCAGTCTGGAACCGCAAGACCGCTACGGTCGCAGGTTCGAATCCTGCCTCGGGCATGGATGTTTGTGATGTCCTTAGGTTAGTTAGGTTTAACTAGTTCTAAGTTCTAGGGGACTAATGACCTCAGCAGTTGAGTCCCATAGTGCTCAGAGCCGTTTGAACCATTTTTTGAACGCATTTCTGATTTCCTTAAAAACAGTACAGTTTTCGAGCTGAGTGCTCACGGTGTATCGTCTCATAACATGCTGTGGACACTGCCTCGTCTCTTGTAGACATAGAATCACAATGTCGATGAATATAAAATAAACGATAGCAACTTTAAAGAACTCAGTCAAATGCAAACTTCGTTCCTTGGTACTGCACAAAACATTAAAAATTTCACATATTGAGGTCAGTATAACCTCTTATGTAATGGTGCTATAACTTGGTAAAGAACGTTCAGTTAAAGTTACATTTAGTTGCATATTTAAACACGGCAACACAACTGCCTATTACAAATTTTACTCTAGTTAGCTTATTGTTTTTTGTGTTCTAGCGTGGAAGGAACCACAGGTATTAAACGTATTCTTCTTAGCGCAATGTCCTTCATTTGAGCACTAAGAATCTCTTTCATTTCTTCATTCATTTAACTCCCAATTCAGGGTTCAGCGTTTCAGTCATTAGGCACTCGATAGAACCTGTTACTTTTAGGGAGGTGTTGGTGTTGTCACGCCGGGCCCGAAGTTTAAATGTTTTGCATCTTTTAGAACTTAGTATCTCTCTTTTCGCCTCTGCAGGTAGTGTTGAAGATTTTTAGGTTTTCCATTCTAAGTAAGTTTTTCTCATAACTGCCATGGTACTATCGGAGTGAGTCGATAATCCTTTGTACTTTCTCATTCAAATGGTTCAAATGGCTTTGAGCACTATGGGACTTAACATCTGAGGTCATCAGTCCCCTAGAATTCAGAACTACTTAAACCTAACTAACCTAAGGACATCACACACATCCATCTCAGAGGCAGGATTCTAACCTGCGACCGACTTTCTCATTCCATAGTACTGAACTGAATTGGGGAGAAGAGGAATTTGTGGCACAACTTGACTAGAAGAAGGGATCGGTTGGTAGGATATGTTCTGAGGCATCAAGGAATCGCCAATTTAGTATTGGAGGGCAGCGTGGAGGGTAAAAATCGTAGAGGGAGATCAAGAGATGAATACACTAAGCAGATTCCGAAAGATGTAAGTTGCAGTAGGTACTTCGAGATGAAGAAACTTGCACAGGATAGGATAATATGGAGAGCTGTATCATATTCCTTGATAGATACTGAATTTCGCCCTGTATCTTTTAGTCATTCAGTCTTCTAAGAGTTCCATTTTGAGGTCATGTAGGGATATTTGGGGATAAATGTTATGCAAGTACTCACTACAGTATTGCTTTTTATCTGAAACTTAAAAACGAGAGAAATATAGATTTCCATACGCTCTTACAAAGTCCTTAATCTGTTACCAGTGTGGTCCATTGTTAACAGCGACCTGCCATTACTAACCCATTGCCTGCTGCACCACCGAGCCACTTCATGCAATGAAAAGAAGCCCCAAATAGATACCATTCTCAGGTGAGAAAATCTTTTCGATGACAACATAATGGACCCAAACTCTTAATAACTTCGACATTTCCATGTCACATTATACGATCAGTTGTGATTTACCATTTATTAATGACTTTTAGGACGTTCATTTTGGAAAGCAAAAGGTTGCTACAAAACGATGCTGTTGAGCGCGTATGGGATATTTCCATGAGAATGTGCGTGCCTTGAGTAGGATTTCGACCAGTTATCCGGGGAAACTGAGCGATGAAAGTGTTTGATTCTGAACGTTTTACGGTTCCTTGCCTAGCGAAAGTTATAGCGGCCCCCTGCCATCACCGAGGCGAATAACCACATATACAGCGTAAAATCAACGGTTATGTCGGAATATTAACATTGCAGCCTTTACCTATTTTCTGTTATTTTGACGCATTTTCTGAGTGGTAATGATAGGAGATGTGTGCGTGACCAAACAGCAAAATCTAGTTCATACGCCTGAAGTTCTCTGATGTGAATATGTAGTTATATCACATGTATGTCAGACATGGGGTGTACTCTTAGCAATATCGTCCAATGTAAAATTCCGTGACATGGATGATCTTATGCACTCGTCAAACGCTAAATCATAGATTATTATGCGCAAAAATACTCTTACTGTGGTAGTAATTTAGTTTTTCTGGCAAGCAGTTGGTGGTTTAGAAGCTAACTGGGGCGTTCCTTTTCTGTTTTATAGCTCTGCTGCTTTAATTAGTTGGTAAATTAATATATATGTACCGAATAAAGAAGAAGTCCTTAACTCTAAAATTATACGCCAGAGTAAAGTAGTTTGCCTCGAGATGTGTTTCAGACAAAATGCCTGTGACAGATTTACGTATGAGGGTATTACGGACCATCTTAGGCAAAATTTATACGTAATTGAAAATCTCCATTCTCAGGAGCTTAGCATTATATATCCGGCTACTTGCCTTTCTCATTCTCGGAAGTTATAGACGACAATGGTGAAGTATATTTGTCTAAAGATTTTCTGTTCCCCTTTAAAACCGACTTTGGCAGTCGTCCCTTGCCTTTTCGAATCATTTGTTCTGAATCATGTGGCCCAAAATAAGGGAAACAAATTTTTTTCCCCGTTTGATACATATGTATAGTTATTCGTTTCATCTTTGCCTACAACCTTCAGATCCATTATTTCGCGATGGAATTTCTCTCCAATGTGAGAGAATTGTCAATTATTCGAATGTTAATTTTCAATTGAAACGTCGTCCATATTGCTTTTGTAAGAAATTGCGTTTTACTAGAATTCCTACCTTATTTCAAGAATTCACCGTCTCTCTCAGCTTTTCTTAAATGTCAGACTGTAATGAAGAGAATGTAACAATCTACTTAGTGCGCCATTAACAATGATGACGACAAGGTATGTTCGCTGGAAGGCATTCAGACAATTTCACGTAGAATTAACGGATAAAAATTGCCAGTAATGATCTTTAATGCATTTTTTTGGTTTAACTCTATATGAATGTTAAATCAATCTTACGGATAGAAATCTGGTATGATATGGTACTTCTTGCCTTCACAGAATGAAGGCTTTCACGACCGGATGACATAGCTGTGGTAAACCTTTCGGGATGTGAGGTCGTGGTTCAATAAACTCTTCTGTTCCTGAAGCTTCCTCTGCTGAGTCTTACCGACTGACTGGTCGACCGAGCGTGGTGGCGCAGCGGTTAGCACACTGGACTCGCATTCGAGAGGACGACGGTTCAAACCCGCGTCCGGCCATCCTGATTTACGTTTTCCGTGATTTCCCTAAATCGCTTCCGGGAAATGCCGGGATGGTTCCTTGAAAAAGCACGGGCGACTTCCTTCCCCATCCTTCTCTAATCCGATGAGACCGATCACCTAGCAGTTTGGCCTCCTCCCCAAATCAACCCAACCCAACCCAAATGACTGGTCGGACGTCCGAGAGCGACACCTGGACGCTGAAATAAAACATTTGCAGCAAGCCTTCGAGAAAAATGGGTACTCAGGGAAAGAGGTAAAGAGAATTTTGCTACCAAGGAACAGCAGACCGAAGGACAAGGATGAACCACAATGACAGAAAAATACAGTTTCTCTACATTTTATTAAAAATGTAAAGTATCACATAGGTAAGATTTTACAGAAACATGACTTCAGACTGGTCTTTAGACCAACAAAGAAAATAAGTCAAGTAATCCAATCTGCGAAGAATAAACGCCCTCCTCTGTCGACATGTGGTGTATGCAAAATTCCGTGTACAGTTGGTAAAGTTTATATTGAAACTACCAAGAGGAGCGTGAATACTCGGCTAAAAGAGCACAAAAGTCTTTGCCGACTAGGTAAAATAGAGAAATCAGCTGTAGCAGAGCATGCTCTCCAGTCAGGAAGTCACAAAGGAAGTTTTTCGAAACAGAAATTTTATCTACAACCTCAAATTATTATCCACGACTATGTAGAAAAGCCATTGAAATTTATAAACATCAGGATAATTTTAAGAGAAAAGAGGAGGCAATGAAACTTAGCGTCATATGGACAGTAGCTCTGTAGAATCGCTAATCAATTTTATCTTTGATAAAATGACAATCGATAGTTAAGTTTTATCTTTAGGAAGGATTATGTCTGCTCATCACGTGTTACTTCGACCACGCCCCCGTTTCTTGCAGTATATATGTCATTCTCGGACGTCCGACCAGTCAGCGGAGGAACGCCTCTGAAGAAGTCCAGCGCAGTTCTGGACGAAAGGCCAGGAAAAGAAGAGTTTCTTGAACCACGACCTTACATCCCGAAAAGTTTACCAGCAACTTCTTGCCTTGTTGCAGCAGGCAAATCACATTTAAAGCACTAAAGAAGAAAGAAATTCCCAATAACTAGACCTGCACCCTACCAAAACTACGGTTTGGTAGTTTTGGCACACTATATAAACGACATAGTAAGTGGTAGGATTAGTGGCAGTATTGGTAGAATTCATAGATTCATAGGGAAACATAAATGTGTACGAGAAAAAATGAGAGCCGACACCTTCACTTCGCTTTTTTATTTGTTTGGATGTTTGTTTTGCTTATAATTAGCACCGAAAATCGTGCATTGTTAGTCTTTACACAATATAAATTTCATTTTATAAGTTTTATAAGTTATAAAATTAATTGATCACATAACTTTGCGCTTTCACGTGAACAAAGCAATTACTTCTGATGCAAGTACAGTTTACATGCAGACACACACACACACACACACACACACACACACACACACACATAGAGAGAGAGAGAGTGAGAGAGAGAGAGCGAGAGCGAGAGAGAGGGAGAGACATTTTATACTCAATAGAATGGTCGTCATGATCAAAGGTAAGAATTGACTCAAATGGTACTGAGCACTATGGGACTTAACATCTGAAGTCATCAGTCCCCTAGACTTAGAACTACTTAAACCTAACTAACCTAAGGACATCACACACATCCATGCCCAAGGCAGGATTCGAACCTGCGACCGTAGCAGCAGCGCGGTTACGGACTGAAGCGGTAAGTTCGACTAAGTATTATGCGATGTGTAATTTTTTTGTTTTGTTTTGGACTTCTTTTATTTTACCTTTTTGTTGAGGAAATCGCTTTTCCGAGCGCTATATCGTAAATCTGTATTGTTTTCTTTATTACAATATCCCTCTGTTTCACGTCACAAATCAACAATTTTCGTATAATGCCTGAGTTAAACATTGACAATTTCAGTTTCGATACAAATACTGCTTATTATTAATTAACAACCAAGAGGCTAACTATGTAGAACAAAAGTGTTCCGTAGGTTATCCTGCCTTTTATACATCCTCACTGAGTTTCTGGATGGTTCACCACTACACGGTCCATCGCTTCCAGTTTCTACGGCAATCTAGTAAGACACTAATCGCATACGTAAAAAAAGCGACCATTACCAACTAACGACAGATAGGTATGCAACTCACTCAGTGTACAGGTAACAGGGTACGACAGTAACTGAAGAAAGCTACTAGGAAAACTGTGACTACGAAGGCTTTCCCGGCGTAATAATTGATAAAATTCTTCTCGGGTATGCAGCCGGATCATGACGTCTTCAAGACACAATATTTCTGCGGTCCAACTGGCCGCCATCATCAGGTGAGAGCGCTGGTGCACAATCTCGCCGGAACTGACTTCCCAGCGCAAGCGGCAGCCCATATATAGGCCGCAGAAGACCCACAACGCGTGCGCGAGAAGGTGCCGTAGCTGCCCTCTAGTGCAGTAAACATGCCGCGCCGCCGGTGGTAGAAGGAGGCGAAATCGAGATATCGCTGTCAAAAATAAAAGAAATTAAAAAAAAATTCTATTCCGACGATTGAGACGCAGACCGTTGTTTTTTAATGTCAGATAACACCGGGTCCCAAGTCTTACTTAAAAGATAACCCTTGTCTCTATTAATAAGATTGTCAGATAAACGAATCTCTATTGATTCTTTTAAAACACAGTCCCAATAGCGAGATGCAGGGGCAACCATTTGTGTCGCATCATATTGCATTCTGTGTCCCTGGGTGAGACAATGCTCCGCCACTGCGGATTTCTCGGGTTGAAGCAGCCGTGTGTGCCGCTGATGCTCAACACATCGGTCCTGAATGGTCCGGATCGTCTGACCAATGTAAGCTTTCCCACAGTGGCAAGGGATTTTGTACACACCGGGCTTCCTCAAACCCAAGTCATCCTTAACAGAGCCAAGAAACGCTCTAAGCTTGGCCGGCGGACGAAAAATACTTTTGATGTGATATCTTTTTAGAATTCTTCCTATCTTCGAGGAAATGCTCCCAGCAAAAGGCAGAAAAGCCACCGATTTGCAGGTATCTTCTGGTGGTTCAGGCGATGGTCCAAACTGGAAAGCACGACGGATCTGTTTATCTGTATAGCCATTCTGCTTGAACACAACCTTAAGGTGGTCCAATTCTTGTGTCAAGCTTTCTCCATCTGAAATGGCATAAGCTCTTCTCGCCAACGTTCGCAGGACCCCTGTACGCTGGAACGATGGATGACAGCTAGAAGCATGCAGGTAACGGTCCGTGTGCGTAGGCTTTCGATAAACACTGTGTCCCAGTGCCCATCATCCTTTCTGTACACCAGAACATCCAGAAACGGAAGCTTTCCATCACTTTCCACCTCCATGGTAAACTTGATGCTAGGATGCAGGGAATTAAAATGATCTAGGAGGCGGTCAAGAGCCTCTCTCCCATGAGGCCACACCATAAACGTGTCGTCAACGTACCTCCAAAAACAGGTTGGTTTTAAGGACGCCGTCTTAAGCGCCATGTCCTCCAAATCTTCCATAAAAAGGTTGGCGACTATTGGGGACAGTGGGCTCCCCATAGCCACTCCGTCAGTCTGTTCAAAATATTTGTCATTGAATAAAAACCGCAGAAATATTGTGTCTTGAAGACGTCATGATCCGGCTGCATACCCGAGAAGAATTTTATCTACTAGGAAAACTACTTCTGTCTACGCTTACGTATGGTAGTCTACAGAAACCTACGGTAGTTTTACAGTTCTAGTAATAGCACCTTCAACTGCTCTAATGCGCTATTAAGCATTCCAGAAATTTTATAGCGCGGAATAATGTCACGACAAAAATAAAAGTTTTGTCGTGCAGTGAAGCGGCTGTTTGTTTGTGCTGTAAGGCGAAACTGATTCCGTGGGGCCACTTGGGTCCCTACTGCAGCGAGCAGCCTTTAATGTCGACCGGTGATCCCACAGGGGCCGAAAGTTTTCGAGTGGCCGTACTGAAGAGCTGCGCGCTGACGGGCTAATGTATAAAATAACACTAAAGGTTAATCTAGGCGCTGAACTATCCTTTAAAGAACTGCCTGGGGGCAGATTTCTTTGCATTCTTAAAGGCCGCTGTTAAGAACGCCGGCGCAGTAGCGCCAAACGGCGCTCCGGAAGAACTTCGCCCTTTCTTCCAGAATGAGATACGCCACTTGCAAATCAATCTCTCGGAAACTTTCACCCTAGAAACGAGTTTCCGCTTCTTCAGTGCGTTATCTGTTGTCGGTACCAGTACCTTCTTTCGCGGTGCTTAGATGACCTTATAATGGTACTTGAATTACGTTTACGGCACCTCACCTCAACCTCTCGATACCAGCAATATTCTACTGTGTTTCTGTAAAATAGTTAACATATTTCTGTGACAACATTCAGATTTGATTTCATTAATGTAGAGGTACTTTGATACATCGATATGTTTATATTGCAATGATATTGTTCTTATGTGTATTCTTTCTTTTGTCACTATGATCTTTAGCATACTTGTAACTCTGATTTTTGGGCGCGTAAGCGGTTATTAAAGAGTCAAGTTTTAGTCGTCATGTTGAAAAGACGCAAATTGTAGTCAGTTTATGAAATGTGAACTTTAACAGTGAGGAAGATATTTTCAAGTATGTTGTATATTGTGAAGTGATGTTGCAACAAAAGTAATAAAAAAGAAGTGTAACTTAAATTCGGTGTGATGCTTACTTTTTTACATCACCATTGTTCTAACTTGCAAAAGTTTAATCTTCAAGAATGGTTTATGAAACACATCTATAAAACTTTTGAATATCGCGTAATAACACCTAGACCTCTTTGCATCCGAGCTTGGAATCATCACTACCTATATTTTCGACGATTGAGCCATGAGTTCACAAGGAGACCAGCGTGAGAAACACGAAAAGATGAGTGCCTAGTTTATCCACTATTTCAAGAAATGACTTTATTAACTGTGCTGTAATGATACCTGCCACACAATATAACTTTGTTGTTGCCCGAAAATGCAATATTTAGCAGCGTGAGAAACACTACAATCATAATTAATTTTTGACCTTTGTTGTGGTAGGGTTGTTAGAACCTGAAGGGTTCACCAATAACAAGAGGAAAGAGTGTAAGGGATTCTGTAGGTGACAAAGCACTGTCATCGTGTGAGTACAAGGAGAACACTGTATCAGTTGATACGCTGTTGCAACAGTTGGTATCCATGCAACAAGGGCATGATTTTACTGCATAACAAAACGCTTTAACCGTAATATACGTTCGGTACAGAAAGAGAAAGTAGTACAAGTAGTACAGTGAATAGCGTAACAAGAAATATCGCAGGCTGAACTTGAGGGACAGTAAGTCGTTCGGTAATATAGCTCAGTATGAATCGCTTAAATTCATCGGACGGTGTGTAAGACTAACCTCCAATACATAACCACCTTCGCCGCGCGGGATTAGCAGAGCGGTCAGAGGCGCTGCAGTCATGGACTGTGCGGCTGATCCCGGCGGAGGTTCGAGTCCTCCCTCGGGCGTGGGTGTGTGTGTGTTTGTCCTTAGGATAATTTAGGTTAAGTAGTGTGTAAGCTTAGGGACTGATAACCTTAGTAGTTAAGTCCCATAAGATTTCACACACATTTGAACATTTCGAACATAACCACCTTCTTCATTGACGGTACCGCAGCTGTTCAAATGGCTCTGAGCACTATGGTACTGCAGCTGTATACTAATGCGGCATTTTTCCACTCAGACTGTTATGTATTTACATTTTTCCTTCCTTTCACAACCTGTTTCGATATCCTAAAGCAGTATCTAGTGGCTGGCTGTACAGAAAAGCGCATTATATAAAAATCAAAAAAGGTTTGCATCACCCCGGTTCCCAGAACTCCTGAAGATAGACGCTGACTGTGGATATTGTATCACAGACACAGTCTCTTTGACTGCTCAGAGATGACACTAAACCCACCCAAAGATGTAAACAACCATGCATGAGCAGCGCCTATTAGTCGGAGGAGGGTCCGACAGCCGGGCAGTTCCAGTCGTTCCACCAGGAAGGAGATAGTCGGCTCGTGTTATCTGTAGTTCAACCATGCCTAGACGGTTAATACCGCGGTTCGATCGCGTCCGAATTGTTACGATGTGCCAGGAAGGGCTCTCGACAAGGTAAGTGTACAGGCGTCTCGGAGTGAACCAAAGCGATGTTGTTCGGACATGGAGAAGATTCAGAGAGACAGGAACTGTCGATGACATGTCTTGCTCAAGCCGCCCAAGGGCTACTACTGCTGTGGATGACCGCTACTTACGGATTATGGCTCGAAGGAACCCTGACACCAATGCCACAATGTTGAATAACGCTTTTCGTGAAGCCATAGGACGTCGTGTTACTACTAAAACTGTGCGCAATAGGCTGCACGATGCGGAACTTCACTCCCGACGTCCATGGCGAGGTCTATCTTTGCAGCGCGATACAGCTGTTTTGGGGTGGCATTATGTGGGGCCGACGTACGCCGCTAGGGGTCATGGAAGGCGCAGTAACGGCTGTAGGAATACGTGAATGCCATCCTCCGACCGATAGTGTTACCATATCGGCATCATATTGGCGAGGCATTCGTCTTTATGGAAAACAATTCGCGCCCCCATCGTGCACATCTTGTGAATGACTTCCTCCAGGATAACGACGTCGCTCGACTAGAGTGCCGAGCATGTTCTCCAAGCATGAACCCTATCGAACATGCCTGGGATAGATTGAAAAGGGCTATTTATGGATGACGTGAACCACCAACCACTCTGAGGTTCAAATGGCTCTGAGCACTATGGGACTTAACTGCAGTGGTCATCAGTCCCCTAGAACTTAGAACTACTTAAACCTAAGGACATCACACACATCCATGCTCGAGGCAGGATTCGAACCTGCGACCGTAGCGGTCGCGCGGTTCCAGACTGCAGCGCCTAGAACCGCTCCCACTCTGAGGGATCTACGCTGAATCGCCGTTGAGGAGATGGGACAATCTGGACCAGCAATGCCTCAATGAAGTTGTGGATAGTATGCCGCGACGAATATAGGCATGTATCAATGGAAGAGGACGTACTCCTCGGTATTAGAGGTACCCGTGAGTACAGCAATCGGGACCATCAACTCTGAAGGTCTCGCTGTATGGTGGTTTTCAGGAGCAATAAAAAGGGCGGAAATGATGTTTATGTGTGATTTTCTGGAGCAATAAAAAGGGCGGAAATGATTATGTTGATCTCTATTTCAATTTTCTGTACAGGTTCCGGAGCTCTCGGAACCGAGGTGACGCAAAGCTTGTTTTGATGTGTGTATTGCCGCTACGGAATGCAACACAATACTTTGAAAGAAAATTAACGGTAGCGTATTACCTAGACTAGTTTTCGAATGTATAAAAATGGCAGCGTATATATATTTTGTGTTGCTGTTCGTTATGAATTGGCAGTCAGGTGGTGCACATTAGGTGAGATACGTGCAAGGATATAAAGTTGGTCAAAGAGAGCTGTAAGTGAGGGCAATCTAATAGTTAGAGCTTTTTAAATAAAACAGACGTTATTGACATTCACATCCTTATTCTTGATATCTCTCAACATAGTCACCCTGGTGACGAACATGTTTCTCCCAACAAGAGATCTGTTTTTTGATAGTCACTGTTGAAATTTTGACTTTGTTGACGGAACTACAACCTCACCTCTGCTTGCACCACTTCGTCACTCGAATTTGTTCTTTAAGTTTTGAAAACAGATGAAAATCGGATGGGGCCAAGTCTGGACTGGATGGAGCTCTATTACAGAACGCTATTTCTCACGCAACGACAGTGATGACGTTACATATATAAGATGCTCAAAACACAGAGAAGAATGGGGTAAAAAGAAGACGATCTCTTTTTACTAAGGTACTAAACTGCACAATACAGTCGTTGTTGAGCATGAGTTACAAGTAGTTTTCTGCAGTATCGAATAACATTTCTTACTTTTGTATTTACATAAATAATTCATCAGAGGAGCTTCTTAATTGTTCAGAAGTTCCCTTGAGCAACAGATATCTCTACGTCATAATGGAATTCCGCGTGCTGAACAATCACAGCGGTTGAGCATGATGACAATTACCATCGTTAAGGTTTAAGTGGAGCATGAAGGAAACAGGGAAAGTGGAAAGGGTAATACATACTTGGCACCTCTGGAGGAGCAATGGCGTATCATCGTGTATTACGTTTCGTGATTTTACTGCATTTGTCTCGAAAGAGAAAACTGATAGAGAACATGCTCGCTCACTTCGGTGAATTGCTGTTCAGCAGTCACAACCTACGACTCATTGTCGGTATCGCTTATGACGCTGAAAGTGTCTGACGTCGGGATTACAACATACTCCATTTAGACTTCCAACGCATCATCAATTTTAAACATCTTATGAAAAAGGAACTAAAAAAGGATCATTAGCGTATTTGGGAAAGAACATGGAATACTCGTTTTAGGTGTGTTTGAGTGGAAGATTGTGGAGTTACGAAACCAGGACACTTGAAGTGATTTATGAAAATTAAAAACAGCTCCTGGTACCAGAAGTACCCTCCGCTGCATAACATTAGATGGCTTGTGAAGTACAGATGTAAACATAGATGAATGTGGAGTAGTAACTGAGACATTTGGGTACGATTCCCACACTTGGTGATTTAGTTTCCTCGCAGTCCCCTATCTCTGTTCAGCTGAATATCGTGATGGTTTCTTGTCCAAAGGTATTTTCGGTTCCCTCCCCCGTCCACTTCTATCTGTCAACAATTCAACTTCGATGGTTGTTCACTTCGGAAGAAAAGAACAAAGAAGTCTGAATCAAGTAAACAGACTGGGAAATAGTAGTTAAAATCGGTTGTCACTGAACATAGTCCTACGTTCGTTCGCTACACTAGTGTCCTACGCGAAAACATCAAGTAGAATTTCCATTCTGATTCTAAACAGTGGACTGCTATTCGCCCCCAGACAGAACTCATTTAAGGCACTAACGTCAAAGAAACGCCTTCCGCCGTACTAACTCGGAAGCGAGGAACAGCGTTTGGCGCTATGAAGCCGATTTTATTTGGATGCGAGCGAAAACACCTGCTACTCCGGAGAGCCATATGTGCTTGCTACACTGGGCAATCAGCAAAACAGTTTTTGACTCGAATAACCAGTCCAGCGTAATTACCTCAGCCAGTGTTTTCACAGAGGCTACACGCGAAGCTCGAATAGGGCGCCACTGTAGAGGAGGTAGCCGTTAATTATTGGCAAACAGACCCCCACCAACAGGCGACTGACGGCGGCCGACGTCACCGTAAATTGCCATTTAATCCGACTCTCAGTTCTCCACAGAATGTATAATAACCTTGGCTTGTTATTTTAACCAGGAATTAGCTGTACTGGTGCTTACAGAGATTATGAAAAGGTGTAAGGTTTCTAGCTTATTTTTGGTATTCACGAAAAGTGATGTAAGCTCTATTTTCATGCGATGGTTCATATTTCATACGTATCCTGAATATTTTCCAGAGGTTTTTGATAGTCGATATGTTACGCCATAGGGGTTCTGAGTGCAAGCACTGTGTTCTGTCTTTCTCAGTAGTGTTATCGTTGCAGCAAGCATTCTAAGAGATGCTACTGAAAGAGTCGGGTGTTGGCTGCACTACTGCGATCCAGAAATAGCTTATAGAGCAGAGAGACAATGCCGAATTATGGTTTGGTGATGAGTAGTTTCGGAAGTGAAGATGTCCAGGTACAGCTGTTGCTATATCGCTTGCTTGGCGTACTTATGATGTGAGTGAATAACGGAACGTTTTAGTGGAATTTCTCTTTATTGGTTTGGGTTAGTGGGCTTCGTTGTGCAGATGAGAATAATTAAAGTCCTTAATTCACATGGCTTGCGCTCAGAAGTTAGTTTGACCACCCCTTTACCATTTTCAGTTTTCACTTCAGAGAAATTTTTATTGTAAAGGATAATTTTTATAAAGATCATTGTAATGAATGACTATCAGTTTTCCTAATATAGCTTTTTAAGGGATGAATTATTTTGTCATTTAGCAAATTGAGATTCCTCCACCGTCTCATCACGAAAGAATGTTTGTATTCGCAGATTATATGTCTCGCCGCACTGCACTTTGAGGAACACAGTAAGCCTTGCATTACACTGTACAAGGCTTTTCTTTTCTATTTAGCCTTGCTTGGTGCTGCGTTGAATATTTTATGTTCATCACTTCGAGCAGTACCGAGTGTCCGCTGCCACAGGTAAGCCAAGAAAAATTGTTATTTATGTTACAATTTGATCAGTTAGCTTTGCTTTTTGAAATTCGTTATCGGTTAAGTTTAGGCAAATTCAGTTCAAATTTTACTTCAGATGCATATAGTTCTATTTTCACAGTGCAATGCTACATTTGCGTGTGCATTATTCTGTTTTCGGAATTTCGCGCAGTCTGATTGTGTACGTCAATTTACAGTGTATCTTCATAGAAACATTTTGGTAGTTTATTCTTTCAAAACTTGATTAGTTATTTTATAGAACATTTTTATTCTGTTAATTTGTGTGTTAGATTTGCGAGTCGTGTATTATGACGTCACGCATTGTAGCACTGCTCACTCCTTCGCAATACGTAGTTTTACAGGGTACCTTATTTAGTTTACAGTTTTGGTTTTCTAATTATTGTGCAACGTTAGTCAAAAAATGCAGTTATACAGTTTAAGTTTGAGCGATTTTTTTAATCTGTTAGTGTTCTCATAATTACACTACTTGTATTGCTGAGGATTACAACATGGACAGACGAGTGTAAAGAATAGTAGTTCGCCTCGTTACAGTTTTAGTTCACAAGATTAAACACGGAAATGTTACAAAGGTACAGAGATTTCATCGCAGTTTTTAAGAAATCAACTACAGCTCTCTTTAGTATCTGCACAGGCGTGATAACGCCGTTTGACAACACGTTTGGTGCGCATAAATCGTGGCTCGATAACAGCCGGGGAGCCAACCCCGTGAAAGGGAAAAGAACTCGCAGTGCCAGTCGATGTATGGGAACTCACGTAGAGACGTGCACAGGAAGGACAGAACCCACGCGGACTGGTATTTTGGTAACGGCTGAGCACTCGGCACAGCGCACGGCACGAGACGCACTCTAAGGTCTGCGGTAGTCTACGACAAACAGTCTTGAAATTCTATAGGGGGAAAAAAAAATGCAACCATTTGACAGGTGAAGAGATGCTAGCGCTTCCTGAGAGACAAATTAACAATATAAATGTAGATCAGATGTGGCTTGAATTCAACGAAATAGTATCGGCAGTACTTGAGAGATTTATACCAAATAAATTAACAACTGACGGAGCTCATCCTCCTTGGTACACAAAACGGATCAGAATACTGTTGTATAAACAACGAAACAAACATGCCAAATTTAAACAGACGCAAAATCCCCAAGATTGGTGATCTTTTATAGAAGCTCGAAATTTAGCGCGGACTTCAGTGAGAGATGCTTATAATAGTTTCCACAAAGAAACTTTATCTCGAAACCTGGCAGAAAATCCAAAGAGATTTTGATCGTATGTGAAGTATGCTAGCAGCAAGGCACAAACAATGCCTTCTCTGCGCGATAGCAATGGAGATATTAGACGACAGTGCTGCCAAAGCACCGTTACTAAACACAGCCTTCCGAAATTCCTTAACAAAAGAAGACGTACTAAATATTCCAGAATTCGAATCAAGAACAGCTGGCAACATGAGTAACGTAGAAGTAAATATCCTTGGAGTAGTGAAGCAACTTAAATCACTCAATAACAAGTCTTCTGGCCCAGACTGTATACCAATTAGGTTCCTTTCAGAGTACGATGAAGCATTGAGTCCATACTTAACAATCATACACAACCGTTCGATCGACGAAAGATCCGTACCCAAAGCCTGGAAAGTTGCACAGGTCATACCGATATTCAAGAAAGGTAGTAGGAGTAATCCATTAAATTACAGGCCCTTATAATTGACGTCGATATGCAGCAAAATTTTAGAAATAAATTGTGTTCGAACATTGTGAATTACCTCGAAGGAAACTGTCTATTGACACACAGTCAACATGGATCTAGGAAACATCGTTCTTGCGAAACCCAACTCGCATGAAGTGTTGAGGGCTATTGACAATGGATTTCAGATTGATTCTGTATTTCTGGATTTCCGGAAGGCTTTTGACACTGTACCATACAAGCGTCTTGTAGAAAAATTGCGTGCTTATGGAATATCGTTTCAGTTATGTGACTGGATTCGTGATTTCCTGTCAGAGAGGTAACAGTTCGTGGTAATTGACGGAAAGTCATCGAGTAAAACAGAAGTGATTTCTGGCGTTCCCTAAGGTAGTGTTATAGGCCATTTGCTGTTCCTTATCTACATAAAAGATTTAGGAGACAATCTGAGCAGCCGTCTTAGGTTGTTTGCAGATGACGCTGTCGTTTATCGACTCATAAAGTCATCAGAAGAGCAAAACAAATTGCAAAACGATTAGAAAAGATATATGAATGGTGCGAAAAGTGGCAGTTGACCCTAAATAACGAAAAGTGTGAGGTCATCCACATGAGTGCTAACAGGAATTCGTTAAACTTCGGTTACACGATAAATCAGTCTAATCTAAAAGCTGGCCGTTATAGCCGAGCGGTTCTAGGCGCTTCAGTCTGGAATCGCGCGACCGCTACGGTCGCAGGTTCGAATCCTGCCTCGGGCATGGATGTGTGTGATGTCCTTAGGTTAGTTAGGTTTAAGTAGTTATATGTTCTAGGGGACTGATGACCTCAGATTTTAAGTCCCATAGTGCTCAGAGCCATTTGAACCATCTAAACTAAAGGCCGTAAATTCAACTAAGTACATAGGAATTACAATTACGAACAACTTAAATTGGAAGGAACACATATAAAACGTTGGGGGGGAAGGCTAACCAAAGACTGCATTTTATTGGCATGACACTTAGAAAATGTAACAGATCTACTAAGGAGATTGTCTACACTACGCTTCTACGTTCTCTTTTAGAATACTGCTGCGCGATGTGGGATCCCTACCAGATAGGATTGACAGAGTTCATCGAAAAAATTTAAATAAGGGCAGCACGTTTTGTATTATCGCAAAATAGGGGAGAGAGTGTCACTGAAATGATACAAGGTTTCGGAGTGGACATCAGTAAAACAAAGGTGTTTTTCGTTGCGGCGGAACCTTCGCACGAAATTCCAATCACCAACTTTCTCCTCCGAATGCGAGAATATTTTGCTGATACTGACCTGCATATGGAGAAATTATCACCATGATAAAATAAGGGAAATCAGAGCTCGTACGAAGAGATATAGGTGTTCGTTCTTTCAGCGCGCTATACGAGATTGGAATAATAGAAAAACGTGAAGGTGGTTCAATGAACCCTTTGCCAGTCACTTAAATGTGATTTGCAGAGTATCCATGTAGATGTAGATGCAGATGCAAAAGTGGCTGGCTTGTAGTAACAGAAGGATGGCGTGATATAAACGGGGAAATTGATATGTTTTAATGGAGTGACTTGCGTATTTTCCAGTCACTTAACATGCTGATGACTTTTCCAATGCGAATAGGAAAATATAATGAAACCAATGCCCCGTCTCCTTTCAATGTCAACACTAACTAGTAGAATCTCAGTGCAATGTAATATTCACGGTTCACAGCAGCAGAATCATAATCATACCATCGGCAATTTGTTAGGTCGAGTTAATGAAGTGTGATCGGGTGTTTTCAAGTTCAAGTGGAACTGATTACGAGTACATCCTGTGCTTGGCACGTACTTTGTGGTGCTTCCCGCTTACTGTAGTTGGTTTCACGAGTTTCTTTGGAGATTTACGAATTTCTTTTAATACTTAACAATTAGGCACTATTTTTACATTCTTAGAGATGAACTCCATTTACTTAAATGATGTCAATACGGATACCTAAAATTAGGTGATAAAATCGATAGATCTCATTCTTTTCTCGGTTTCTAAGCCAAACTAGATACAGAGAATAAGTTTGATAACAAAGATACAGGTATTTTAAACTCAACAATGTGAAGTCCAGTCAGCGAACACACGTTATTCGTGGCAGCACATATCGCAGTTGTCCAAATATCCTATCAGGACGATGTTTGAGGGTTAACCGGGTATCATGGTAGAAGACTTGGAAAAAAATTAACTGCATTCATCAGCAATATAGAAATGAGGAAATAGGGCTATACTTGAAAAGTTCGAAATGTAGTGCCTTATTAATGGTTGCAATTTCTGTGTCCATACAGTGTCTGCATCCTCACAAGACGACGCCCTTGAGACATGTGTGCATGTCTGAAGGAACAGACACTGTCGCTGAAGATTACAGCTTCTGCCTTAGAGAATGATAGAAGCTGAAGGAATGAATTAAAATTTGTGCCAAGGCCACGACTTGAACCCAGGTCTTCTGATTACTAAGCAGTCCCACTACAGCATACTGGCATAGCTGTACGGATTACCCTAGTCCAATGTGAAACTTCAGTTCACATCCTGATTTTCTCCTTCTTAAATCAGCAGTATTGCCAGGTCTTTCTGATACTGTAATAGCAGCCCAGCTCTGTACATAATAGGAAAATACTGTACCTCTGATACTATCCTTATCAAAAATAAACTTGAGATTCAACACAACACGTCTCCAGGAAAATGTAATTCCATCATATGACAGCTGTGGTAAATAATACGAAATAGATACGTATTCTGTGAGTATGGATTGGGAGCAGCTGTTTGTGACACATGAAAATTTGGCCGTCCCAGGATTCGAACCCGGATTTCCCGCTTGTCACGAGCGGTCGCCTTGAGTACTTTGTCTGCCCAAGCACGCCTCCAGCACCGAGCCAAACTTGCGTATGTCAAATGCTCACAACCCTTATCCTCGCACATTTAGTAAGTCACGGACTGGGAGACAAGTACAGGGCTATTACAAATGATTGAAGCGATTTCATAAATGTACTGTAGCTCCATTCATTGACATATGGTCACGACACACTACAGATATGTAGAAAAACTCATAAAGTTTTGTTCGGCTGAAGCCGCACTTCAGGTTTCTGCCGCCAGAGCGCTCGAGAGCGCAGTGAGACAAAATGGCAACAGGAGCCGAGAAAGCGTATGTCGTGCTTGAAATGCACTCACATCAGTCAGTCATAACAGTGCAACGACACTTCAGGACGAAGTTCAACAAAGATCCACCAACTGCTAAGTCCATTCGGCGATGGTATGCGCAGTTTAAAGCTTCTGGATGCCTCTGTAAGGGGAAATCAACGGGTCGGCCTGCAGTGAGCGAAGAAACGGTTGAACGCGTGCGGGCAAGTTTCACGCGTAGCCCGCGGAAGTCGACGAATAAAGCAAGCAGGGAGCTATAAACGTACCACAGCCGACGGTTTGAAAAATCTTACGGAAAAGGCTAAAGCAGAAGCCTTACCGTTTACAATTGCTATAAGCCCTGACACCCGATGACGAAGTCAAACGCTTTGAATTTTCGGCGCGGTTGCAACAGCTCATGGAAGAGGATGCGTTCGGTGCGAAACTTCAGTGATGAAGCAACATTTTTTCTTAATGGTGAAGTGAAGAGACACAATGCGCGAATCTGGGCGGTAGAGAATCCTCACGCATTCGTGCAGCAAATTCGCAATTCACCAAAAGTTAACGTGTTTTGTGCAATCTCACGGTTTAAAGTTTACGGCCCCTTTTTCTTCTGCGAAAAAACGTTACAGGGCACGTGTATCTGGACATGCTGGAAAATTGGCTCATGCCACAACTGAGACAGCGCCGACTTCATCTTTCAACAGGATGGTGCTTCACCTCACTTCCATCGTGATGTTCGGCATTTCTTAAACAGGAGATTGGAAAACCGATGGATCGGTCGTCATGGAGATCATGATCAGCAATTCATGTCATGGCCTCCACGGTCTCCCGACTTAACCCCATGCGATTTCTTTCTGTGGGGTTATGTGAAAGATTCAGTGATTAAACCTCCTCTACCAACAAACGTGCCAGAACTGCGAACTGGCATCAACGATGCTTTTGAACTCATTGATGGGGACATGCTGCGCCGGCTTGATGTCTGCCGAATCACTAAAGGGGCACATATCGAACATTTGTGAAGGCCTAAAAAAACTTTTTGAGTTTTTGTATGTGTGTGCAAAGCATTGTGAAAATATCTCAAATAATAAAGTTATTGTAGAGCTGTGAAATCGCTTCAATCATTTGTAATAACCCTTATATCGCCATTTTAGACCGTCAAGGCATGGATACATCTCTGATGGTTACAATATCTGTATTTACACAGTGTCTGCATCTTTCACGTGTCGCCAGTAGCTGACATCAATGCGTACTCGCAGAATGCGAATATGTTTCGTAATATTTACCACAGCTGTTCAAATGGCTCTGAGCACTATGGGACTCAACATCTGAGGTCATCAGTGCCCTAGAACTTAGAACTACATAAACCTAACTAATCTAAGGACATCACACACATCCATGCCCGAGGCAGGATTCGAACCTGCGACCGTAGCAGTCACGCGGTTCCGGACTGAAGCGCCTAGAACCGCACGGCCACCGCGGCCGGCTACCACAGCTGTAATCGTAGGTGATAGTCTCTGTTCCTTCAGACATGCATCCGTATCTGAAGGACATTGTATTGCAAAGATGCGGACACTGTATAAATACAGGCATTGTAATCATTGATGATGTATCAATGCCTCGACGGGATGAAATGACAATATTTGTTTCTCTGTGCGTGGATCATGACTTGTGCGAGTATGAGGGTTGTGACTAAGGGACATATGGAAGTGAGGATAGGTCCTGGAAGTGTTCTAGGATAGGCGAAGTGATTAAGGCAGCCGCTCGCGATAAGCGGTCTGGCACAAATTTTCGTATGTCGCAAACGACGTGAGCGCATAGTCGCACAGTACAAAGCTATTTCGTCTGGCAAATTTAGCGCACGAACACAGAGGGAAGAAACGATTGGACATGTTTGGAAGCATTCGTAAGCCGTAAGAGCGACCTCTTTGTTCTGGGAGTCAAAGCAACTCACCACTGCTTGAGTGGCCGCGGATATGACACTAACCTTGACATACAGCGAAAGTACATACCAATTTATGAAGGCGTGAACGTCTCTGTGACTCCTCCCCCTTCCCTAACAACCTGTCAGAGAACGGCAGGCTGTCAGTAGGAGAGGTAAGGGTTGTGAGTCAAGGAAAGAGAGGAGGGGGAGAGGAGGGAGGAGGTGGCTGCCTCGCGGTGGCACGTGCCGGTCCGCGTTTTATGTTCCTTCATTAGCGCTTACCGGGCTTCGCAAACGACGGCCTGCCGTGAAATGAATAAGTGTTTGCCAAGCCTGCCAACAGCAGCATACAAAAGGCACGTCGCTCGTGCCGAGGTCGCTATCGACTGACACGCTGTCAAAGAACGCGCCCACGTGCCTGCCTGCTACGCTGGCTCGTGTGGCCCGCAAATGAAGTTTAAAATAATGTCCCATTACACTAAAGATTGCGAAGGATATAAACAATGTAAGCAAAGTTAAATGTCAGTTTATTGGATTTATTGAACACATCTGAAGCCCAAGCCGCTCTTCATTGTGACTAAATATAGCAAAGCGTTAAAATTTTCTCTAAAGACAATATAAACGTATCTAGAAACAGATGAGCACACAGTTCTGCATAACATTAAAAGCGTCAACTAAAAGTTTTTTATTTTTCATTTATTGGCTTTCGGGACGTGTCCATTCAGCCATCTCAAGAGCAGAATGTCAGTTACGACGACACGGGTGTGAGACCACAACACATAGTCCCCGAGCGCATATAATCGTCGACCATACCGGGAATCGAACGCTCGCCCCTTAACGTGGCATTCCGCGGCGCTGACCGCGCAGCTACCGAACCAGACGATACTAAAAGTTTAGTCCATGAAAGAATATATAATTTCGAGCAAGTATATTATTTTACTTGTCTGGTTCTTACAGCTGTCAAGGTAGCAAATACATACTAAAAGTAACTATTTAAAAAAAATTGATCTCTATTTTTTAGACCAAACATGGTCATAACCTTTCTTCTCATATTTTTTGTCACTTTTCAAAGTTGTCGCCATTTTTTGCAAGTCCTCATCGTTCTGCAAGTTTTAAAATACCCTTTCGATAGAAATGCCAACTTCCCCAAAAAACTGACGCACTGCTTACAGAAGTTTCCCACCGTCTCGTAGTCTTGGTTTCGCATCTGTTACTTAATAGTACAGGAAAGATGGTATTTGGAGTGTGCCAAGTCGGGACTGTAGAATGGGCGTGGAAGAGTATCCCAACCAAATATGCTGATCTTCTCTACAGTGACACGAGTAATATGAGGTCGCGCATTATCCTGTTGCAGGATGATCTTCTTCCCAGGGCGTTTATCACTCAGTGCACGATGGAGCTTCAATAGTCTTTCCATACAACGACCAGCTTTATGATTTACCTACTTTCACAAGAAAATCGATCAGAATGTTTTCTTGCTGCGTTCCTTGGAGGCAGTTCGTGTGCGGCCCCTACGAGGCTCATCTTCGATACTCGAGTTTCCATCATTGAAGTGTTTCATTCATCTCCTAACGCTTCTGCAGACATATCCAGTACTGTTTTTCTGGGGGAACGCTGGGGGATGCGTACCCCTAAACTTTTTCGTTAACAAAATAACTTGAGAACTTGGAAGAGTGCCAAAGACTTATTTCACGGACGTAAATTTGTTATTTCACTTTTTAGTGTTTGTAAATGCAATACGAACGATAACAGTGCAGTTTTTGGTGGCAAAAGCGATGTCATTGATTGCTTCAAGCATTTCGAAGCTGCGGCAACTGTTCTCGACAACTGAATCGCTGGCAGCCAGTTCAACAAGCATGTAGTCCCCTCTCCCACTAATAGTGGGCGACGGTACTGCTAAACGGATATGTGTACGCTCAAACGCCGAGCTACCGATAGATGTCTCTACGGTCCCGCTACATGATGATGTTGATGACGTCATGGCTAAAAGCAGACGGTTGTTATCCCATGCTTCAGTTATAAGTAATTTTCGCTGCATTATATCCAATGTGGGAGAACCCTAAAACTTTTTTTAGAAAAAAAGCACTGGACATATCCATAGATACGATGAAGTCTGCGGTCAATTTCTGCTGCACATTTTCGCTCTTCAACAAGGAATTAAATGACAGCACGCTGTCGAAAAGAAACATTTCTTTCGACCAGTTTGGAAGTACTGCTTCTGGTCTCGTGATAGACAAAAATGACGTCACAGTATGGAAACATGTGCCGTAAACACAGTAAATTAGGGACCTGGAGTCATTTTATTACATCTTTGCAATTAGAATTTTGACATTGTGTTGCTGACGACTTTCAGTATGTGCCTCGTCAAAATTTTCGTCCCTTAGGCTTGAAATGAGACTGCTATCAGTTACCGTTTTTTGTTTCTAAGCGACGGCTTTCCTCATATATCCTCGGCCAAAGTATGAAAACTGAGAATCATTAATGACGTAAAATTATTTTCTTGGGATGGCTCCTATTGTGGGTTAGTTTACGCTTAATCTTGTTCTTTTATTTATGAACTGTCACAGTTGTTGCTCCAACCATGAAGGTTTTCGAATATTAGTATTAAATTCAACATATGCAAACTGAAATGTACGGCTAATAACTCAAGTAATTACTAAAAAATTTTTGCTGGCAAAGAGTCTGCAATCGGAAGTGTTGTCCGCCGAGCGAATATTCATCAGAAATTCGGCAATTATATGTAAGAATAAATGGGCCAAATTCTGCATTATTTTGTGCCGCACGTTGCTGGTCAACCTGTCATGTCTGATATCATTGATAAATGACGAAGTTTGCGGTTTAAGAAACATGAGTTACAAGCTGATTTCGTAAGCTCGTCAATCGCGATTTCCGGACTCCCTCCTTTTGCGAATGATAAATATGGTCATATGTACGTATCTCTAGATTTAGTCCTGATGACCTGATTATTAACTATGTTTTTCAACAATCTTCTCACTGATATGACGTGCTATGATATCCTCTTCTGTACCAGCCTTTTATTCTAAGAGTAACACTGATGCACAACGCCCTCAATGATTTGTTGTATATATTCCAACCACTTCCTTCCCCTAAGTTTTCTCTTCTGCGACTTCCTCTAGAAACATTAATTCTCGGTATTTTAAAACTTCTTCCTTTCCTCGCCGGATCTGCACTGGACCTCTTCATTTCTTACCAGTCCATTTTATTTTCAGCGCTTTTCTGTAATAGCACATTTCAAACGTTTCGATTCTCTCCTTTCCTGGTTCATTTCCATAATATGCTGAGCTCCAGATGTGCATTTTCAGAAATATATGCCTCAAAGAAAGGTCAATGTTTGATACCAGTATATGAGCTGTTGCCATGAGTGCTCTCTTTGCCTGTGCTTCGTCCGTCATACGTCGTTTTGCCTGGAAGCAGCAGAAATCCTCCGCTTCGGCTTCTACGTCCCCAGTTTTAAACTTATTTGATCTCTAATCTCATGTTCACTACTCCTTATCATTTTCGTCTGTCTTTGGCTTATTAACATTCTGCATGGTTAAAGACTTTTCCTGCAAATTGTGTTGACGACAGTGGACCTAAACGAGTTGAAGGAAGACTTGCGTTTAACGTACAGTCGACGGCTGTGTCATCAGAGACAAAACACAGTTGGGTAAGAATGGAGAAGGAACATCACCGTTCGGTTTCAGAGGAACCATCCAAGCATTAGCCTTCAGTGGTTTAGGGTGTTCACGGAAAACTGAGATCTCCATGGCCGGATGGAAATTTGAACTGCTATTCTCCAGCGCTGGTTCGCGCGGTCATTCCATTTGAATTATCACGTTCAGCTGATAATTAGTCACTCCGATGGTTGAGCCTTCCTGATGCGGATTATGACGTCGAGTTTCATAAAATACTCTATTTTCTAATACAGTGCCTAAACAATCTCGGATTGTACTAATACAAGCTTCGCGTTTGTAAAGTGAAACGCTCATTTATCGACCGCTCAGTTTATATTGACTTGTGTACCGACAACTTTATCACTGGAGAGATGGCTGCCGTTCGGATCCATTAGCGCTCTGACGTAAGGCGCCGAAGTTCTCGCGTCTAGGCGCAACGTTCCACTATAATCCGATTAAAATTTAGTTGACTCTTCTCGCCTTGGAGCTCCGTTGTGCTAAACAGTGCTCTCAACGTCACACACTGGACGATCCACCGTTGGCAAGGCGCCACACCAAAGCGGCAGCTAACTTGCAAGTTTTGAGTAGTTTGGCAAACACGCGTAATCCCTTATGGAACACTGCTGGCAGCCCATTTATGCACCGGAGCTAGCACATCCTTCCTTTGTTTCAGCCTGCTCTCGTTTTCCGAGCCTTAACCTGACACTGGTGACAGTGAATGTGGCAATGTCGCATCGGCACGTGACAAAAGCCACATGGCAAGTAGTTTTCATCACAATAAACACTGAAGAGCCAAAGAAAATGGCACAACTGACTAATATCGTGTAGGGCTCCCCGTGAGCCTGCAAAAGTGCTGTAACACGACGTGGCCAGGGCTCGTCTAATGTCTGAAGTAGTGCTGGAGGGAACTGACACCAAGAATCCCGCAGGGCTGTCCATAAATCCGTAAGAGTACGAAGGGATGGAGATCTCTCCTGAACAGCACGCTGCAAGGCATCCCAGATATGTTTAATAATGTTCATGTCTGGGGAGTTTCGTGGCCAGCGAAAGGCTTGAACTCAACGTTCCTGTAGCAATTCTGGACATGTGGGGTATCGCATTGTCCTCTGGAATTGCCTAAGTCCGTCGGAATGCACAATGCACATGAATAGATGCAGGTGGTCAAGCAGGATGCTTACGTACATATCACCTGTCAGAGTCGTATCTAGATGTATCAGGGAACCTATATCACTCCACCTGCATACACCTCACACCGCTGCAGAGCCTTCCCCAGCTTGAACAGTCCCCTGCTGACATGCAGGGCCCATGGATTCATGAGGTTGTCTCCATACCCGTACACGTCCATCCGCTCGACAATTTGAAACGAGACTCGTCCGACCAGACAACATGTTTCCAGTCGTCATCAGTCTAATGTCAGTGTTGACGGGCCCATCAAAGGGTACACGAGTGGGACTTCGGCTTCGAAAGCCGATATCGATGATGTTTCGTTGGATGGTTTGCACTTTGATACTTGTTGATGGCCCAGCACTGAAATCTGCAGCAATTTGCGGATGGGTTGCACTTCTGTCACGTTGAACGATTCTCTTCAGTCGTTACTCGTCCCGTTCTTGGAGGATCTTTCTCCGGCCGCTGTGATGTCAGAGATTTGATGTTTTACCGGATTCCTGATATTCACGGTACATTCGTGAAATGGTACACTCGTAGCGGTCGCGCGGTTCGAGACTGTAGCTCCTAGAACCGCTCGGCCACTCCGGCCGGCGAATCGGGTAATAGGACACATGCTGATTCATCCATAGGTCATCATTTTGGTAACGGAGCAAAGTGTGTGTGTGTGTGTATTATGATGAAAGGGGAGTGTGGGTTTGAGGAGGTGAAAATTGTAAAAGGAAACCAAGGCTTAACTGCAGTCACCAAGTCAGTATCAGTGTAAGAAGCACTTGTTTCACAGAGATGAAGTGGCTTGCACGGCGCAGAACAGTTTGGAGAGCTGCATCAAAGCATTCTTCGGACGGATGAGTATATGAAAGACACTAAAAAGTCCCATACATTTTCCGTAACCGCTTTATAGAGCCGTCTTTCTCTGAAAGGTTCATACTAGTTCTTTCGCGTAGCGTTTGAATGTTTTCATTATTTGTTATTGGTCATGCCTGAAAAAAATCTTGTTCCGTGTGCAAAAAAAACGAAATCAGTGACATGTGCAACGAGATGTGTAAAAGAGGAGTGTACAGTCTTTCCATTAATCGTCTAAAATCGCTGTTAGAGTACAAGTTGAGTTAGTGAAGTTACCCGCCAAGTTTTAGATGGACGGTCTACCGAGGAGTTTGTGCAGCACTCCGGATGCACGGCGCAGCTAGCAGGGAGGAAGAAACAAGAGCACTGAGTGGCGCTGGTAGCCCGCGAGAGGAGCGCCGCGTTTAAGTTCATCGGGACACCCTAACAACGGGATAACTTATTCAGCAGCAGGGGACGGGGAATGCGCGGCGCGGGAAGTTGGCGACACTCGCTGCCGGCGCGGCGGGTCGCCTGTTTACAAGGGGCGAGTGGGCTGGGAGCCGGGGGTAGAACTCGCCGCTAGGAGACTGGACTATGTGTCGGAGCTTTCCGGAGAACTGCAAAGGCGATGTCCCCGGCCATCACTGTAGGTCACACTGCGGCTACCCCGGCTCTCCAGCCGATACTCGCCAGATGACCGCCAATCTAGGTAGCCCTTTCTTTTTCTACTGAGCGCCGCTTACAGTTATTTGTTTGTTTACCATGACCAGATTGTCTTCGACAGTAGATGCAGTGTAAAGTAACGGTATAAGGCCGCTAAATTACAGTGAAACGTGAGCGACGATAGGTCATTCGCACGTGGGAAAAATATAGAGTGGCCTTAATGCTGATCCTTGAGGGTCACCTGACGTTATGTTTCTCCATTGGTTTTTATCCCTTTGTTACGGTACTTTCCAGGTCGTAATAGAAAATCCAGATTTTAATTTCGATATTCTGTCGATATAGATAGTGACGAAGGGTTTACTCAAGCCGAAAAAATGCTACCAAGAATGAAACTACATAAATCAAGTTCTATGAGTTGTATAATAATTAATAGGGAAAGGTGACATTGATGAAAACATACGATGACATAAGCACAAATCTTTTTGTAAACCTGGGTCCACAGGTGAGCCGTTTGCAAAATATTTTCGAATGCCTGGAAACGAACTGCCGCTTTGTTCACTATCAACTGTTGTTCTGGTTAGTACAAATGTGTCTGAAATGTAAACTTTTCATCTAGGTTCCCATCTACTATTGCGCTCAAATTTAACTTACGGCCATCTTAACAAGAGCTACAATACACTTGCATGAATGTTACAATTTATTGTTCACTCGTACCTCTTAAGCAAGTGTTCCACATATTGTTGTCACGTTTGGCGGCAATTCCGCCCTCGCCTTGGAAATAAGTTACGAATTCTTTCGAACAACTCCCCGATCACCTCGTAAACCTTGACAAGACTGTACAATTCGTTGCTCCAGAGCTTCAACCATATCAATAGGTGCGTTGTGTGTTTTACTTTAGAGATTAACACAGACAGAAAAATCTAGAAGAATGACGTCAGAAGGCGGAGGAGATTAGTTTTTAACGTCCCGTCGACAACGAGGACATTAGAGACGGAGCACAAGCTCGGACAACCGAAGGATGGCGAAGGAAATCGGCCGTTCCCTGTCAAAGGAACCATCGCGGAATTTGCCTCAAGGGATTTAGGGAAATCACGGAAAACCGAAATCCGGATGCGAGTCCGGTGTGCCAACCACTGCGGTACCACGCTCGATAATGACGTCAAGTGATCTTGGAAGACAAGGTTAAGACCCTACTTGATCTATCGTTCTTGGACCACACTGGCGCACTGCATCAACAGGAAAATGGACCTACGCCTCATTATGATTGGTAGTTTAGCAGGGTTCTGAGATTGGCTAACGGTCCGGAATACTGTTTTATTCGGCCAGGAAGTGCGAGAATTATCGCACAAACAGTTAAACAGCTCAAGCAGTTAAATTTCTGACAAGAACAATTTACAGAAGAATGGAAAAGAAAATTGAGGGTGTGTTATATGACGATCAGTTTGGCTTTAGCAAAGGTAAAGGTACCAGATAGGCAGTTCTGACTTTGCAGTTGATAATGGAAACAATACTAAAGAAAAATTAAAACACGTTCATAGGATTTGCAGACCTCGAAAGTGTTCAATGTCAAATAGTGCATGATTTTCGAAATTCTGAGAAAGATAGGGGTAAGTTATAAGGAAAGACGGGTGATATACAATATGTAAAAGAGCCAAGACGGAGAAATAAGAGTGGAAGACCAAGAACGAAGTGCTCGAATTAAAAAGGGTGTAAGACAGGATGCAGCTTTCCGCTCCTACTGTTCAGTCTAAATGGTTCAAATGGCTCTGAGAACAATGGGACTTAACATCTGAGGTCATCAGTCCACTGGAACTTAGAACTACTTAAACCTAACTAACCTAAGGACATCACACACATCCATGCCCGAGGCAGGATTTGAACCTGCGACCGTAGCGGTCTCGCGGTTCCAGACTGAAGCGCCTAGAACCGGTGGGCCACAACGGCCGGCAACTGTTCAGTCTATACAGTCTGAAATAAAAGGTTCAAGAGAGGAATAAAAATTCAAGGTGGAAGAATATCAACGTTAAGATTCGCTGATGACTTTGGTGTCTTCAGTGAAAGTGAAAATAATTTTAGGATTTGCTGAATGCAATAAACAGCATAATGAGTACTGATCGAAAGTAAATCGAAGAAAGGGTAAAGTAATTAGCAGTAACAGAAAGGAGAACAGTGAGAAACTCAACATCAGAACTGGGGGTCAGGATGTAGACGAAGTTGAGGAATTTTGCTTGCTGGACAGCAGACTAACGACATTCCTTTTCAAGAGAAATCAACTAGTAACAAACATAGATCTTAATTTGAGGAAGAAATTTCGAAGAATATACGTTTGGAGCACAGCATTGTATGGTAGTGAAACATGGACTGGTGGAAAACCGGAACAGAAGAGAATCGAAGCATCTGAGACGAGGAGCAACTGACGAATGTTGAAAATTAGGTAGACTGGTAACATAAGGAATGAGGAAGTTCTGCGTAGAATAGGCGTGGAAGCGAATGTATGGAAAACACACTGATAAGAAGAAGGGACAGGACGATACAACCGTTTAGACATCAGAGAATAGCTTCCACGGTATTAGAGAGAGCTGTAGAGGGTAAAAACTGTAGACGAAGACAAAGACTGGAATAAATCTAGCAAATAATTAAGATCTCAGATTGCAATCGCTACACTAATATGAAAAGTTGGCACAGGAGTGGAATTTGTGGCGGGCGGTATCAAGCCAGTCAGAAGACTGTTGAATAAAAAACAAGCTAGCTATATCGAAAGTAGTTTTCCAATTGGTGATACGAAAAGAGACAAATGTTCGCAACTTTAGTACGATACTAAGAGAACCTTGGTTTCTTAAATGACGTTAGTACATATGTGATGGCGAGATTTTATACGCAACTTCTTGAACGAAAACTTTCAGCGAAAGGTGAGGGTTGCAAGATATGGAAACCAGTATTGTGTTTACTGAATAAGTTGCTCCCTGGTGTTCAATAATTAGATCTCAAAGAAGAAAAATTGCTGAAATTTAGTGCCTCAGAAAGATTTTTAAATAAAACCAACGTTATTAACACTTTATTTCTTTATTCTTCATGTTCTCATACTTCCAGCCGTCTGCTGCTAGGGCCCTCTGTTGCAGCGTGTAACATGGCGGTGTGTCACCTAACTACATCGGTGCGTGAGAAACAGCGTGCTGTTATCAAGTGTCGAGTTCGAAGAGGTCATCGACTTATGAAGCACCTTCTCCTTCAGCATGTCAATGCCAGACCACACACGAGCGTTGCGTTATCTTCAACAAGCCGGCGCCTTACGTTCAGTGTCATCGATCATCCCCAGTACAGTCCTGAGGTGGCCGCATACGATTTTAATGTTCGTGAAACTTAAAGAACACCGTTTGGGGTGTCCGCGGCTCGTGGTCTTGCGGTAGCGATCTCGCTTCCCGCGCACGGGGTCCTGGGTTCGATTCCCGGGTGTGGGGGGGGGGGGGGGGGGTCAGGGATTTTCTCCGCCTCAAGGTCACCGGGTGTTGTGTGTATTTCATCCTCATTTACTCGCAAGTCGCCGTAGTGACGTTACAGAACTTGTGGAGCGGCGGCCGAACCGTCCCGCGAGGGGTCTCCCAGCCACCAATGCCATACGCTCAGTATTCATTATTATTTGGGGACTTCACTTTGATACTGGTGAACCGGTGCAAGCGTAGCCCCGTCAACAAAGTCAAACAATCTATAGTGACGGTACCAACAAACTAGTCTCTCGTTGTGGGATCAATATGGTCGTCCTTAGGTGACATATTGAGAAATGAATACGTAGACATGTAGAATAAAGATGTACAATATTCTCACGCAAAAAATTCGGAGGCATTACTTTTCAACACGTCCAGTATCAATACCTGAAAACATTCACTCCAGTTTACTCACAGCCCTATTTCATATCTGCAGATGTTTGAAACACTGTCCAAGCTACTTGCGCCAATACATAAGCAACCTCACATGTTAATTTCCTGTGGGATTTCATAGCATGTGCAAAGGAATAAAATTAACCGGCACAGTCACTTCGACTTTGGAAGGGTCTTCAGAACGTGAAAACCCTTTAGCACGACAGCTAATTTTTTTTTGTTGCCTTTTTTACAGCAGTTGACTACAGTTTGCCACAGGATATTGGACGCAGAACAGCGGAGAAGTCGAAAAGGTGGTGGATAAAATCACTGTATTCCTGTGGCAATCGGAAGTTTTAATTTCGTTTCATTTAATGGAAGTCGCCCTCCGTAGGGAGGGCTTCGATCAATGAAAGGATTATGCAGACGAGCCTCGTTATTGCTTCCCATCTCAGCCGTACTGGGGGCGCTGCACGGCGGCGCGGTGCTACTGGCTCTTTGATGTGAGCTGTAATGAACTCGGTCACTGGTTTCGCTCCGCAGTTTCCTCCCGGAGTGAAAGGTCGCTTCTCGCCACTTTGTGGAAAATGCGGCACATTTATGGTCGTTAGATTCCAGCGCACCTCGCCCAGAGTAATACTCTTGCATTTAGACAGATAAGCAGGATAGATAGGTCGCTCATTGTTGTTCGTGTCATAGACCCCAGACGTATTTAATGACAAGTATCACAACAGAGGTTATCCACTACGTCCCAATACACGAAATGTGGTTTTTTCTGTCACTATTCCTGAAACAGGGTGAATAGACCGATCATTGGCATATGAACATCTTTGTAGTAACAGAACCACGCAGTCGTAAGATAACCTTTTGCCTTTGTCTCCTTCGTGTGCTTCTACGTATAACACGCGGCTTGTCTGCTTCGTGGCGCCGGCCGGAGTGCCTGAGCGGTTCTCGGCGCTACAGTCTGGAACTGCGTGACCGTTAAGGTCGCAGGTTAGAATCCTGCCTCGGGCATGGATGTGTGTGATGTCCTTAGGTTAGTTAGGTTTCAGTAGTTCTAAGTTCTAGGGGACTGATGACCTCAGCAGTTAATTCCCATAGTGCTCAGAGCCATTTATTTACTTATTTATTTTTGCTTCGTGGCACCAGCAACGTCAGGCGGGCAACACAAGAACACAACCATAGACTCCGCTCAAATATCAATTATCGTGCTGATTACTATTGTGTCGTGTTGGATGATTGTTTCGTTTTCAAACATTTTTTCAATCGAACCACCTTGTAACTTACAGCGGCGAAGTTGATAACTGTTTGGTCGATCATGTAAGAGACGGAGGGTGACTCTTTTGTAGCACCACATCCTGGCCCTAAAACCGTTTTGCCTTTGTTTACCCATAAATATACAAGAAACTCAAGTATTTCATATCACTTCCAGAAAGTGAATATTTCATGTAGTTTATTTCTTGGCCATGTGTACAGAACACGCTGTCTGTACTTCAGATCTAAAGCTTGACCTTAGTTGACCGCCGATTTTTGTAAAATAATTGTCCTAGCTTGCTTTTACTGCTTTGTTATGAGTACCGATATGAAGTCCTCGACTGTAAACAATTAAAAGGGACAAATTCGTTGTTTTGAGAAATACACGTAAAGTTTCAATTAACGCTCATGAATACGATGTTTCAAGCACATCCATCGCGATTTTTAATACAGATAAAGTGTTGTTTTCAAGTGTCTCTAGAGTGACGACACATTTTTAAAATGGTAATTTCTATAACATTCTTAAAAATTTGTGAACGGGTAGTTAATATCGTTTACTTGCAAACTGAGGACACTTTACATGGTTTAGTATGGAATTATCATTGTGTACTTGCTGGGCGAGTTAACGTAACAATATTGCGAAGCTTGCCAGAAATACTATTTTAAAAGCCCCGAATTGTTTCAGTTTGTTTGCAGTACCAATTGGTGGAACGATAAAGCATTACAACCTCAAAAATTAATCGATGGTTCAGCGCAATATAAGACTAGTTTCAATTTACCCCTTACTACAGCACGTAAATAATGTTAAGGATGACCCTTAACATTTCTACCATTATACTGTCACATAAATTCACTTAAACTGTGGTAAGGGACACAACGTTGTTTAAGAGTTTTCCATAATTATTCACCTTATCTGAAAAGCAACAGATTATGAAGTGCATTTATATTCAGGAACACATTCAAGATCTTTATCTCACCCGTAGTTATCCAGCTTTCCGCGGATTTGTACAAATTGTCTATCAAAGGTGTTTTCCTGGCACGGAACGGCATATGTCGCCACTACCGGTACCCACGTTTTTGGCAGTTACGACTGTTTACGAGTACACATCATAACAACGTTACCACTAGTGAGAATCTGAAATTACAAATAGAGCTATTTATTTTGGAAGTATCAACTAATATGAATGAAGCACATTACGTGCCATGTTTTACATGCAGTAACTCTGTTTCTTATCGACCGTCCCTTCGCGTTGTTTACAAACGAAATCTTCATACAATATTTTTTACCCTTCTTTATTTTTATTGCATCCACGTGGCCCCGTGATGAATCAGGCAGTATCAGTTGCAGTGCGTTTGTAACGAAAGTATCTTCATTATTTATTAGTGTGCTTTGCGCCTCTTTGCTGTGTTGTCATTTCCACTAGCTATGCACAGCAAATTTTTCTTCGTGTTTCACCCTTTTGTTCATGTGATGCAAATATCAGCTAACTCAGATCAGACCAGGACAAGTACAAGTGCTAATATCACACTTAAGAGTTTCAAGGGGTTTTCGAGCGAACTGACGTGGCACAGAACAGTCTCACCAGTTCATATCAAACATGTTCATTTCGGTTAATGTCAAGAATATGAACAGTCCAGTACAAAATACAACCAGTTTTTCTACGAAAGGCTTTGTAATGGCCTTTTGTTTCATGGACAAGAGCATTATCGTGCTATTGTACGAAAGCATCAAGTGCTTTGGGAATGTTTTCACAAACTTCAGAATTCCCAGAATGAATCTTTCCCTCTGCAGCAGAGTGTGCGCTATTTTGAAACTGACAGATTAAAACTCTGTACCAGACCTGGACTCGAATGGAGAACCTCAACTTTTAGGAGAAATGCTAGCGTGCTTTGATGGAATTTAGAGAGCGAAAGAGAGCCCCTCTCACTGACAGATTCGGTACCATGATGCATAGATCCACAAAGATTCTGCTTCTGTCCGTTTTCTTAAATCTGAGACTCTTCCTCTTCTTTCATCCATTTATCTGCACTCTTCTTAGATCTAATATCTATTGCCGGCCGAAGTGGCCGTGCGGTTAAAGGCGCTGCAGTCTGGAACCGCAAGACCGCTACGGTCGCAGGTTCGAATCCTGCCTCGGGCATGGATGTTTGTGATGTCCTTAGGTTAGTTAGGTTTAACTAGTTCTAAGTTCTAGGGGACTAATGACCTCAGCAGTTGAGTCCCATAGTGCTCAGAGCCATTTCAACCATTTTAATATCTATTTTCGGTTGAGAGTACGGGTCTTTCTACTTCTGCAAGATCTGCTGGTCAACAATATTGAGTTCATTAAGTTAATATCTTTTGTAACTTTGATAATGCTTTTTGCCGTATCACTGTAGTAGAGACGATTACACACGTCACTAAATAGAACAGTAATCAAACTGCAGATACTTTCAGCCAAAGATTAAGTACAATGAATAGTGCAGATAATAGTGCCAATCCACGGCTAAAATTTCAGCGAGCTGCCGTATCTGTTGAATAGAGGAGCAGAACGCAGATCTAACAATAGAGACAGTGCGGGAACGAGGCCTGTTAATTTCCGTCTTAAAATTCTCAGATATAAGTGTTCAAGCGTACAGATTACCAACACGTAAACATTTTCCTGTGGAGAAGTACTTACACAACGAAAGAAAGAAAACAAAAATATTACCACTTAGTAACCTCGAAGGTTGCACTATGCGGGATTATATTAATAAAAATGGTGCAAATGGCTCTAAGCACTATGGGGCTTAACATCTGAGGTCATCAGTCCCCTAGACTTAGAACTACTTAAACCTAACTAAGCTAAGGACATCACACACATCCATGCCCGAGGTAGGATTCGAACCTACGACCGTAGCAGCAGCAGCAGCGCGGTTCCGGACTGAAGCGCCTAGAAACCGCTCGGCCACAGCGGCCGGCATATTAATAAGATCCGAAACGACATATAGAAATTGTCATTTCAGGTGAGGCGTTAATAACCTCAGAATGATGTGTCAGCCTAGAGATATTATATAGGACAACTAAAAAAAAAAAAAAAAAAAACAACTTTGATCGTGGGAGTAACGAGTCCAGCTTTTGAGAAAGATGAGCGAAAGCACAAACATGGCATGCAGGAAATCAATAATGACAATCTATCCAACTCAGGCGCACAACGGATACTTTACGGCCAGGTCAGAAGCCAGGGAGGTCCTCATTAGTTCAGCTTTTGCTACGAACACCCGTGTTTCCCTTTCTCACCCCTCACATTTCGGAATATAATTGCAAATTTCTAATTCCCTTACACTCGTGAAGCGCATGATTGTGTGTATGCAGCAGAAGTAGTAAAAAAATTATTCTTGGAGAACCTAGTGAGACGTGGGAATTAGTATGCATGAGCACTGTCCGTCAGACCAAGCAAGGACCAAGATGCAAAGCGGTGCTTTGGCCCCTGGCGGGCCTGCAACCTGCGCGCCGCTGTAGCAGAATTAAGCTCGGCATACCGTATGCTGCCGGCTGGTTGCTCGTTAATGCGCCACCTAACCCCACCTCACCTCACCTCACCACAACTTCATCCTAGTCCTTTTACGCCTGCTACTGACGAGATGCGCCGCCCAGGAGACTTCGCTATATGCGTAGTGCAACGCCATCTCAAGCATGCAGGTTACAAGTCGATTATTGAGCGGTTTCTCGTGCTTCTTTCTTTGTCTTTAAGCAAATGTATGTTACTCACATATATACACACATTACACAACCCAACGTACATTGCAATAAACATTATTTGAAGTATATTAAATCCAACATTACATAATGAACTTAAAACATATTAGGTCCAAAATCATTTAATGCAACAACATTTATCTTTATAGCAATTTTCGTTAGAATACTATTAACAAGATAATAGGTGGAGGGTACGTCAAAGCACTAGTAACGATTTTCTGTCATACTACATCTACACTCCTGGAAATTGAAATAAGAACACCGTGAATTCATTGTCCCAGGAAGGGGAAACTTTATTGACACATTCCTGGGGTCAGATACATCACATGATCACACTGACAGAACCACAGGCACATAGACACAGGCAACAGAGCATGCACAATGTCGGCACTAGTACAGTGTATATCCACCTTTCGCAGCAATGCAGGCTGCTATTCTCCCATGGAGACGATCGTAGAGATGCTGGATGTAGTCCTGTGGAACGGCTTGCCATGCCATTTCCACCTGGCGCCTCAGTTGGACCAGCGTTCGTGCTGGACGTGCAGACCGCGTGAGACGACGCTTCATCCAGTCCCAAACATGCTCAATGGGGGACAGATCCGGAGATCTTGCTGGCCAGGGTAGTTGACTTACACCTTCTAGAGCACGTTGGGTGGCACGGGATACATGCGGACGTGCATTGTCCTGTTGGAACAGCAAGTTCCCTTGCCGGTCTAGGAATGGTAGAACGATGGGTTCGATGACGGTTTGGATGTACCGTGCACTATTCAGTGTCCCCTCGACGATCACCAGTGGTGTACGGCCAGTGTAGGAGATCGCTCCCCACACCGTGATGCCGGGTGTTGGCCCTGTGTGCCTCGGTCGTATGCAGTCCTGATTGTGGCGCTCACCTGCACGGCGCCAAACACGCATACGACTATCATTGGCACCAAGGCAGAAGCGACTCTCATCGCTGAAGACGACACGTCTCCATTCGTCCCTCCATTCACGCCTGTCGCGACACCACTGGAGGCGGGCTGCACGATGTTGGGGCGTGAGCGGGAGACGGCCTAACGGTGTGCGGGACCGTAGCCCAGCTTCATGGAGACGGTTGCGAATGGTCCTCGCCGATACCCCAGGAGCAACAGTGTCCCTAATTTGCTGGGAAGTGGCGGTGCGGTCCCCTACGGCACTGCGTAGGATCCTACGGTCTTGGCGTGCATCCGTGCGTCGCTGCGGTCCGGTCCCAGGTCGACGGGCACGTGCACCTTCCGCCGACCACTGGCGACAACATCGATGTACTGTGGAGACCTCACGCCCCACGTGTTGAGCAATTCGGCGGTACGTCCACCCGGCCTCCCGCATGCCCACTATACGCCCTCGCTCAAAGTCCGTCAACTGCACATACGGTTCACGTCCACGCTGTCGCGGCATGCTACCAGTGTTAAAGACTGCGATGGAGCTCCGTATGCCACGGCAAACTGGCTGACACTGACGGCGGCGGTGCACAAATGCTGCGCAGCTAGCGCCATTCGACGGCCAACACCGCGGTTCCTGGTGTGTCCGCTGTGCCGTGCGTGTGATCATTGCTTGTACAGCCCTCTCGCAGTGTCCGGAGCAAGTATGGTGGGTCTGACACACCGGTGTCAATGTGTTCTTTTTTCCATTTCCAGGAGTGTACATACCGCGTGAGGGAAAAAATGCCTCTGTATTTGGGGGTGTCTTGGCACTCTGTGGTTCACTGCTCTTTGATTGTACGCGTATATTTAGTAACGTTTAATAGATCTGTAGCTGGTAATTAAATACCCTGGTCCCCCTTATGTTATTGTCAAGATCCTTACTTGACGTTGACACATACGATGGTGGCAGCAGAACGTCAGCACATTTATTCAGTTCTTTAGCGCCGGCCGGTGTGGCCGTGCGGTTCTAGGCGCTTCAGTTTGGAACCGCGTGACCGGTACGGTCGCAGGTTCGAATCCTGCCTCGGGCATGGATGTGTGTGATGTCCTTAGGTTAGTTACGTTTAAGTAGTTCTAAGTTCTAGGGGACTGATGACCACAGATGTTAAGTCCCATAGTGCTCAGAGCCATTTGAACCATTTTGAGTTCTTTAGCGTTATCCGAAAGGTTGCTCAACAACTACGTCGTCTTTCTTCAATGGATTTCCAATTAAGTTCTCCAGACAATTTTGTCACATTTTACTGGTGGGTAAACCGACTTGTTACAATCCTAACAGCGCCTCTCTGAACCCATTTGATTTCTGTATACTTGATAAGGACTCTCAACAGTACAACAGTATTCTAGAATTGGTCACCAGCGTCTAGTATGCAGTTCCCGCTACAGATGCACCACATTTACCAAGAACTCTTCCAACAAATATATGTCTTCCAGTCGGCTTCCCAATTACTGATTTTAAGTGTTCCTCGAATTACATATATTTCCTTAGTGGTAACCCTGAATGCTTACAGGGTATGATTTACTGGATGTTCACTACTAGTCTTGTAATACAACACTATCGGGTTCTTCTTCTGTTGCAATCATTATCTTGTATTTATCCACATTTAAAGAGAGATGCCATTCATTACACCAACTGCAAATTTGGTCCATGTCTTTCTCCATTTACTTATGATCGTCCAAAGACGATACTTTCCTATAGGCAGTAGAACCGTTAGCGAACAGTCTGATAGTGCTGCTGATCGTACCTGAGAAACTATTAATGCTATCGGAGTAGATCCTAAATCGCTTTAAAGTTTACTTTAGTTTCTGGTGAACATTCACCGTCAGTATAATGTACTGGGATCTGCAGGGGGGCGATTTTGAATTTGCCGTCCGAAGGCCATAGAATCCAGAATCGGTGTGCCAATCAGGCAAAATCGCTCTGAGTATTAAGGCAAGCACCCCACCGACGCACCAAGTTGAACATACCCGTTTGGTAAAACACGGGTCCTTCTGCATGAAGACGTCCAAACCGACCTGCTGCATATCGTCGTCCGACATGAATCTTCTATCCGTCAAGACCTTTTTTAAGGGAGCGAAGGCATGATAATCGCATTGGGGGAGATCAGGACTATAGGGCGGGTGCTCGTATTTCTCCCACTTCAGTTGGAGTAACTTCTACGTTACAGCATTTGCGATATGGGGACTTGGGTAATCATGAAGCAGCACCACCCCTTCTCCACAACGGTTGTTTTCGACATACGTGCTGTCCCACACACATTTTTCATTCTGCAATGGCTGTCTATCGGTGTGTGTCCTTCGGCAGCCAAGAAAACAGGACGTTGATCCTGTTTGGATGCATTTGGTAATAAGGTCGACATAGTTAATGTTTCCGCATTACCGCACGCATTTAGGGAAGACACGAATGACACACTAATCCCTTGCCTGCTTGTCGGTGCTTATATACCTGCATCAGAGTCGCGCTACGGTGCATATACGCCACATCAACGCCCTTAAACGGTAAATTTACGATCGCTCCTTACAACAAGTTGAGGCGCATCTAAAAGGGAGCAATGTCAAACTGCCATATTTGTACTAGACGACTGCCAGTGCATAGCGAGAGAGCTCAGTAAGCGTCACATGGCGTCAAGCATACTAAGCGCAAGCAGTTAGGTCTGTGCAGCCCGTGAAACATAATGTGCGTGCCGATTCTCGTCAAAGGGCAATCGACTAATGCGTAAACATGAACAAAACATTGACGCAGATGCCAGCGACATTTATGCTCAACGGAAGCAGCAACTGGCTCAAACGCATTCTTGACGGAATTATTGCCATGGCTCGTCTGAGATTATGCAGCGAGAGCGCTGGGGGTTTCGACGTAGTTATCGCTGGAGGAAAGCTGCAGGTACACTAATTCAAAACACAAGGTATTTTTTAAAGATCAGTCATATTTTGTGTCTTTACGTGAGTGGGTAGAAATCCTGGGAAAATTTTAACTCAGTGACTCTCAATGCATAACCTGGCGCCAGTTGCGAGTTCTTGGTAGGTATCACCTTCGTGCAGCTAGCGTGCTCGTTCATTATCCAGCCTGCGTCGAGTGAACATCAACAAAGGGCGTTTTGTATTCTCCGATTCAACAGATGCAATTCAGTTACAACTGTGCGGCGTGAGTTTCGTCACAACATATTGATCTTCCACTGGATCACTGGCCTCCAAGGTTCCTTCATCTCAGGGTACGTCATTTTTTTGTGAGAGTTTGTGACACTGCATTGTAGCAGCAGAAAGCACTATACAGACATGCTCACAAAAGCGTGGGACGAGTCTGACTATCGCCTGGAAGTCTGTGCGTCTAATGAACGTCGCATTGTACTTTTTTGCAAGCTGATTGAAAACTTTGATTCTAAACGTAACTATAAAAAATACTCCAAAGTTGAATGTCTATGCATGTAAAAAATGGGCCCTTATAAAATGAAAGGTTCTCTTGGATATGAAAGCTATGTAATCCTATAAGTAAGTTAAAACTCAACTCACTTTTCTGTCCTCATTGGTGTAGAAGTTATAGTATTGTGAAATCAGGTCGATCTTTTAGAAACACCCTGCATTGTTGGCATTGGGAAATATTAGCGAAAATTCGCATGTTCATAAGTCGTAAGAACAAAAATATTCCTTACCGATGATTACTGTAGACGATCACAATATGTATAGTAAATCTTAAGTCTTTAACTGTGATTACGTCAACTGAACGAGTACGTTACATTGCCGTATCGGCAGAACTACCGATCACCTAAATGAAACAACGTCGATGGCCTTCTCGAGTTTCTATTACAACCCTTTCAAGTTCCTAATACATTAAAACATATCAACACTAATGTTGATTATGTATATTTTACCGTGTGCACGGCCTTTTCGCCAGCCTTGTATAGTTACTTATTTTATGTAGCTTGGTGTTAGGCACGTCAATTGTCAACGAAATGTTTGTAGAGGTTTTATCCTATTACACGAGGGGCGTGTTGAAAGTTAACGGATCGAAATTTTTTGCGTGAAAACTCTTAAAGCTTTTTAAATAAAACAAACTTTATTAACATACTACTTCTTCGTTCTCCATGTCTACATATTTGCAGTTGTATGCCGCTATGGAGTTCTGAATTGTAGCGTGTCATATGGAAGTGTGTACCTTTACTATGTCGCTGCCTGAGAAGCAGAGGGCTGTAATTGAGTTTCGAATTGGAAGAGCTCGTCCATACACGGACCACCTTCTCCTTCAGAACGACAATGCCAGACCACACACGAGCGCTGCGACATCTGCAATCATCCGATGGCTTAGGTTAACTGTCATCAATCATCCTCCATACTGTGCCGACTTGGCCCAATCCGATTTTCATGTTACCAAACTTAAAGAACGCCTTCAAGGACTCCACTTTGATAGTGATGCAGCGGTGCAAGCAGCTGTGAGATTGAGGCTCCCTCAATCAAGTCAAACATTTTACAGTTACGGTATCAACAAACTGGTTCCTCGGTGGGAGAAATGTGTTCATCGTCAGTGTGACTGTATTGAGAAATGAATATGTAGGTATGAAGACTAAAGATACAGAATTTTAATGAAGTTTGTTTTATTTAAAGAGTTAAGAGTTTTCACATAAAAAAGGCCGAAACATTGCTTTTCAGAGGGCCTTCGTATCTTACTTGATTATGAGCCTTATCTGTTCAACTAGGTTCAGGACGCAGTGGTATGGAGCTCAGAACATAACAAAAAACCAAATTCCTTATAATATCTGCTCGTGACGTAGACATGCCTAGGTTTCTTTGCGTTAACTATTTCTAACAATTCTCTTAAAACTTCCCTTTTTGTTTTCTTCAAGCCCTACAGAGTATTTTCTTTTCGCGAAGCATAGTTTGGAGGTGTATTTTAACGCACTGTATATGTGAAGGATTGCGAAGTGCAACAATTCATCTGCACAAAAGACTAGCGATTTATTGTTAGTGGAATGACTTAATTTGTACTGTTCATCTCATAAGACTTCTGTAGCGGAATACTGCGGCCTTTTATGCAAGTTTTCTACTCTGAGATCGGTTTACCAACGGTGATTTCCTTAGAAGTATGTCCTATCTGCTTAAGTACGGAAACACATAAAAGATCTTCTACAGAGCACATGAATATCAGCTGCGCTGCAGGCAATGCCTGCCTCTCACAAGGGTGCAAATTATTCACCCAGTCCCTGACCTTGGGCTCTAGCACGGCTAGTTACAGTACTTCTATCGCTAAAGATATTTCAGATACGCAACAACGCACCACATTCGGGTACACGGCCAGTGAGCATAATACTAGTGCGGCAGATAACGTCAAAAAATCCGAGTCTGTTTTTCAGATTCAGGACAGATAAACTGATCATTAACAAGGACAATGTTAGCGCAGCCATTCAAAAACATGTAAGCGAATGGAAGATATATCGCGACTTGTGCCACGCAAATTTCTTGTGAGTGCAAGGCAAGTGGATCGCAACTATTAGAGATTTCGTTCAGAGGTGTGACTGAGAGCCATATATTCTCTATCAACAGTGATGATAGGATCTGGTGTTACACTGGTAATATTTGCCTTAGTGACGCTACGAGTTGGATCTACAGCAAGCTACGCAACCACAAGGCAAGCGGACACAGCTGTCTGAACCAGATTTCTACGGATAAACACACACGAGTATCAATATTTCTGTCAGTTAAGTAACAATACTTTCAGGAGCTTTGCAGATCCTGAAAAAGTAAAACGCCTCTGACGTTTACTCTGTCAGTGCATTTGGCAGAGTTTACCATAACCTTCCACTACTCACATTTTTCTGTCAGTGTCACAGGCATCCTCTTCCAGAAAGGCTAAACGTTTCAAATGTCAGTAGTAAAATCTCAACAAAAGATAGTGACGTAGGTCTGGAACAAAAGGATGATTTGGCTGCAACGTCGTGTCGACGAGATCAGTACAGACGAAGCACAATCTCTAATTCGCCAAGTTTGGGGAAAAAAGTGGTCTATGACTTTTTCAAGGTAATCAACCCCGAATTCAGCTGAGACAGTATAGGAAAACGGTGGCATACATCCAAGTTAACATGTTTGGATCAAAGAAGCCATTGTGGTCTGGGAAACTATAGAAAATGCGTTAAACAGGACTGCTAAAAGAGAAATAAAACGAAGACCTCCACCCGAAACGTGTAAAGTAGGGCTCTGAAAGAATGTCGGCATATATCGCAAGAAACAGTATTAAACAAGAGAGTGGAAGTAAGAGGCGTCGACAGCCGTAACGAGAGTACGATGACAGTAATCTTGCTGTTGAGTTTTATTCCTATTTTTATATGTTTCATTAACCAGAAGACTATAGTGGCTATAAACACAATGAAGTGTGACTGTTGGTGAGGAAATCCTTTGTTCTTAGACACTGAACTAGTGAATTTTTTATGTCAATCGCATCGCTGGAGTCTTCCTTCGCTAAATGTAAATATTATCTCGTAATTGTGGCCAACAAGCAAGACAATGCACTGTTAAGATCTAGAATTACTGAGAGGAATGGTGTTCAAATGTCAATGACATTCCTTGGTTTTTGTAAAGAACTCCAGACATTCGTCAACTAAAAAAATGGTTCAATTGGCTCTGAGCACTATGGGACTTAACATCTGTGGTCATCAGTCCCCTAGAACGTAGAACTACTTAAACCTAACGAACCTAAGGACATCACACACATCCATGCCCGAGGCAGGATTCGAACCTGCGACCGTAGCGGTCACGCGGTTCCAGACTGTAGCGCCTAGAACCGCACGGCCACACCGGCCGGCATTCGTTAACGCTGCTGGTATTTCAATGAAGGGGTGTTCGACTTCAAAGGTTCCTTCACTAGTATGGACGATTCAGTGTCGGCGACTGTATTACACTTACAGAGAATGTGACGTTTTGCATTTGTGACTAGATGGCGGTGACAGCAGGGAAAGACGATGGCTCAAATGGCTCTGAGCACTATGGGACTTAACAGCTATGGTCATCAGTCCCCTAGAACTTAGAACTACTTAAACCTAACTAACCTAAGGACAGCACACAACACCCAGCCATCACGAGGCAGAGAAAATCCCTGACCCCGCCGGGAATCGAACCCGGGAACCCGGGCGTGGGAAGCGAGAACGCTACCGCACGACCACGAGATGCGGGCAGGAAAGACGATGATCCAAGTCGGCACATAGCCTGAAAACATTAGTTTTCCCGGAAGTTTTGGATAATTTGTTTACTGGTCATGGCCCTATTGTAAATGACTGTCGTTATTTGACCTGAAATTTGTCGGCCGGAGTGGCCAAGCGGTACTAGGCACTTCAGCCTGGAACCGCGCTACCGCTACGGTCGCAGGTTCGAATCCTGCCTCGGGCATGGATGTGTGTGATGTCATTAGGTTAGTTAGGTTTAAGTAGTTCTAAGTTCTAGGGACTGATGACCTCAGCTGTTAAGTCCCATAGTGCTCAGAGCTATTTGAACCATTTTAACCTGAAATTTGGCTTACCCAGCCAGTTACAGGAGGAGCTAATGTTTAAACTTTACGATTATAAAAAGCATTATCAGACGAGGAAATTAAGTTATGTGCAAGGTAAAACAGTAGGATCATCCTAGAAGCGAACATTGGGTGCTTGAATCATTCTGTGTCACTTCCCTCCATAACCATTTTCTATTGATGACGAAAATAATGTCGCAAATTATGTCGAATATCGTGGTTTGTAGCTTTTTGCAGTTTATTCAAAGTGATTTCTCTATTCATAACTGCTGATGAAAATTATTATTCCTAATTATTACTGATAACTCTTATTCATAAGCATTGTTGATAAAAATTGTTCATAACTATTTTTGTAAAAGTTGCACATTGACTTAGGACAGTTCTGATGAATATACAGCAAATAATCGTTTTAAATTGTGTTAGTAAGACTGCTGCTGTTAAAATAAATATTTTGAAATTGTATTCAGTCGCGATTCGGCCCACTGTATCAAGTTCGGTTGCGCAGTTTTTTTCGCATGCAACACAGCACCATCTTTTCCTCGACTAGCAGTTACTCACCTTAACGGCAATCAGACTGGGAAGTTGATCACTTGTCCTTGTACTAATGCCATCCACCCTCATTCAGGTGAGAGGTACAACGGTTATCGATCGACAGACCACATTTTTTTCAGGAAATTAGCTCCACACAGTGTTGTTTATTAGTGACGCATGGTATAAATAACAATCTGAGTTGCAGTTTCATTTTCCAGCACTGTCCAAGCTGGGTGGCCGGTGATTCTGAAGCGGAGTATATGAAGCCATTAAGCGCAACAGTTACGTCGCTGTCGCTCTATAATGGTGGACGTTACGAAACACTGTAATTCGAGCACAGGATTAGCGGCTAAATGTGCAGCACGGGTGTATCGCGCGGGCGAGGAGCCGCGTCGTGCTTTCCAGTCGCGTACTCCTTAACGCCGCCGGCGCGTGGCCCTCCAACATCTGTCCCGGACTGCAATAACGGCGGTCGTGTCCCGGCCGAGGCCGCTTATTGGAGCCGCGCGCTACGCCGCGTTTCTTCCGGTAGCCGCTTTGCACGGACCGAGGGTTTCCGCTGCAGCCCGCCGACGTAATAAGCGCACAAAGCGCCGCTCGCTGCCTTTGCAGAAAAGCTTGATAAAAGGCTCCTCCTGGCCTCCAGAGCACCCATTTTCTTCCACCGGAGTGTGAAAGATATCTTCCGTAACATCGCGACAGAATCGAGCCCAGTAATATTTCTTCGCTCTTACGACATTACAACTACATGTCTGTTAGATTAAATCAATATTTTCACAAGCGGGGACATTGTCGCGAATAAAACAGTGACCCGTATATACAATAAGTTTCCTTTAATTTACGTCTACGGTCACAAACTGTTTTTAACAGATTACCGGTTTCAGTCTATAATGACCATCATCAGATCTGCAGCAAAAAATGGGAAAAAACATAAATACAGTCGCAGATTGTCTACAGCTTAAAAACAATAAACAGACCATAATGAAAAGTACTACTGATAAATACATGCATTTGTGCGCTTTAAGCCGGCCTGTGTGGCCGTGCGGTTCTAGGCGCTACAGTCTGGAACCGCGGACCGCTACGGTCGCAGGTTCGAATCCTGCCTCGGGCATGGATGTGTGTGATGTCCTTAGGTTAGTTAGGTTTAAGTAGTTCTAAGTTCTAGGGGACTGATGACCACATATGTTAAGTCCCATAGTGCTCAGAGTCATTTGAACCATTTTTTGTGCGCTTTAAGTATGAAGAGGCATACCTGTTTTATAAAAACGAAGTCCTAATGCACTGCAGCCACAGTGGCATCGTCAAATGTTAAATGCAAAATCAAAACGCAGAAGTGGTGCAACACCCCGTGGCACGGACTGGACTAATGCCTGAAGTAGTGCTGGAGGGGACTGACACAATGAATCCTAAAGGGCTGTCCAAAAATCGGTAAGAGTACGAGGGCGTGGAGATCTCTTCTCAACAGCTCGTTGCAAGGCATCTCAGATAAGCTCAATAATGTTCCTGTCTGGGGAGTTTGGTGGCCAGCGGAAGTGTTTAAACTCAGAAGAGCGTTCCTGGAGCCACTCTGTAGCAATTCGGGGTGTGTGAGGTGTCACATTGACCTGCTGGAACTGCCCAAGTCTATCGGAATGCACAATGGACACGAATGGATGCAGGTAATCAGATTTGATGCTTACGTACGTACCACCTGCCAGACTCGTATCTAGACGTATGAGGGCTCCCATATCGCTCGAACTGCACACACCTCACGCTATTATAGAGCCTCCACCAGCTTGAACAGTCTCCTGCTGATGTGCGGGGGGCTATGAATTCATGAGGTTGTCTCCACAGCAGTACAAGTTCATCCGCTCGATACAATTTGAAACAGGACTTGTCCGACCATGGAGCATGTTTCCAGCCATCAACAGTCCAACTTTGGTGCAGACGTGCCCAGGCGAGGCGTAAAGCTTTGTGTCGTGCAGTCATCAAGGGTAGACGAGTGGACCTTCGGCTCCGAAACCCCATACCGATGATGTTTCATTGTATGGTTTGCATGCTGACACTTGTTGATGGCCCAGAATTGAAATATGCAACAACATGAGGAAGGGTTGCACTTGTGTCACGTTGAACGATTCTCTTCAGTCGTCGTTGGTCCCGTTCTTGTAGGATCTTTTTTCGGCCTCAGCGATGTCGGAGATTTGATGTGTTAGCGGACGCCTGATATTCACGGTACACTCGTGGAATAGTCGTACGATAAAATATCCACTTCATCGATAACTCCCCATCGCTTGTGCGCCGTCTATAACACCACGTTCAAACTCACTCAAATCTCGATAACGTGGCATTGTAGCAGCAGTAACCGATCTACAAACTGCGGCAGACACTTTTTGTCTTATATAGGCGTTGCCGACCTCAGCGCCGTATTCTGCCTGTTTACGTATCTCTGTATTTGAATACGCATGCCTGTACCAGCTTCTTTGACGCTTCAGTGTATGTTGAAACCGCATGAAGCGATTAAGAGTTGTTAATTCAGAGATTCATTGTAAAAATGTTTATTCGCTGTGAAATATTATATGCACATTTACCCAAGGTCGCCAACGTCTTTAGATTTGCATTTACAGGGTGTTACAAAAAGGTACGACCAAACTTTCAGGAAACATTCCTCACACACAAAGAAAAAAAATATGTTATGTGGACATGTGTCCGGAAACGCTTACTTTCCATGTTAGAGCTCATTTTATTACTTCTCTTCAAATCACATTAATCATGGAATGGAAACACACAGCAACAGAACGTATCAGCGTGACTTCAAACACTTTGTTACAGGAAATGTTCAAAATGTCCTCCGTTAGCGAGGATACATGCATCCACCCTCCGTCGCATGGAATCCCTGATGCGCTGATCCAGCCCTGGAGAATGGCGTATTGTACCACAGCCGTCCAAAATACGAGCACGAAGAGTCTCTACATTTGGTACCGGGGTTGCGTAGACAAGAGCTTTCAAATGCCCCCATAAATGAAAGTCAAGAGGGTTGAGGTCAGGAGAGCGTGGAGGCCATGGAATTGGTCCGCCTCTACCAATCCATCGGTCACCGAATCTGTTGTTGAGAAGCGTACGAACACTTCGACTGAAATGTGCAGGAGCTCCATCGTGCATGAACCACATGTTGTGTCGTACTTGTAAAGGCACATGTTCTAGCAGCACAGGTAAAGTATCCCGTATGAAATCATGATAACGTGCTCCATTGAGCGTAGGTGGAAGTACATGGGGCCCAATCAAGACATCACCAACAATGCCTGCCCAAACGTTCACAGAAAATCTGTGTTGATGACGTGATCGCACAAATTCGTGTGGATTCTCGTCAGCCCACACATTTTGATTGTGAAAATCACGTTGGAATGAAGCCTCATCCGTAAAGAGAACATTTGCACTGAAATGAGGATTGACCATTCGCAGAAGTGTAGCCGTGGAGGCCAGCCAGCTGCTGATAGTGCCTGCACACGCTGTACATGGTACGGAAACAACTGGTTCTCCCGTAGCACACTCCATACTGACGAAACTAAAATGAGCTCTAACATGGAAATTAAGCGTTTCCGGACACATGTCCACATAACATCTTCTCATTATTTGTGGGTGAGGAATGTTTCCTGAAAGTTTGGCCGTACCTTTTTGTAACACCCTGTATATTTAACGTGAGGTGCTGTCGAATCTCAAAGAAATGTAACAATGTAACTTGGCCATCTTTAAGATTGTCTGACACTCCACCACGTATTCTGAACAAAGGCAATGCCAGCATCAGCCGTCGAAATTCCCAGTCCTGGGATTTACCCGCTTCCGGAGATGCGCTCGTTCTCTCTGCACCTCAGCCCACCTGGGGCGGAAACGCTTAACTAGCCTCGGTGCGCCTTATGGCCTGGGCCTGCCAGCGTTCGGCCGTGCAACAAATTCATCTCTAAGTCTGCAGGCTTTCTGGGCCGTTGTCACTAAAAATCTTCTGGATTATTAGGCCGCGTCATGTTTCTTCTAAAATGATCGACGTTTCGACCCCTCTGTTGGGATGTTCCTCAGGATCTTCTGGTGTCCACTACTGCTAGAACACTAGCAGTAGTGGACACCAGAAGATACTGATGAATATCCCAGCAGAGGGGTCGAAACGTCGATCACTTTAGAAGAAACATGACGCGGCCTAATAACCCAGAAGATTTTAACAAATTCATGTCTCCTTAATACCAGACGCAGGTGGACGAATATCTCATCCATATATTCATAACGTTACAACTTGCGAGGCGCTGGCTTCTGTAACTCAGAGCAAGGTGATGGTTCCGTTTGATATGGGTGCTTATCAGTTGCTGCTGTCCCGTTTTAAGACGCCCAGCCTTCTAACAGCTACCATAATCCGCGATAGTCGGCTGTAATCCCTGTAGTCCACACTATCTTTCTTTACCACAGTTTGTTAGTTGGGTATTTGCCCGAATCACGGTACCCACTGACAGGGGTCGTGTGAAAGAACAGTGCCTCCACGGCCTCCAAGATAGAATGTCATGTCTCAATCAAATATACTGATTTCAAGTATCTTATCCATCTTCGATAAGACTTCCACGTCTACGGTCAATTTGGGTCCACCGGTCATGTGTCACATTCTCTTGTTAGCAGCAATAGGAGCGTTTTCGTCCCTGCACGGCAGCTGCCTATTGTTCATGAGTTTAGTACAGTTTGTATAATGTTTACTGTGTTCATTACATCAAAATCGATGTTCTTATGACTAAAACGAGACTCTCGGGTTTCCAGCCGTATGAGTTCGTGGAAATCACACGACGTTTTTATGAGAGCCACTCCCATCATCATCCCCAGAAGATAATATGACTGACACTCATCGAAACGTCGCGTAATTTCCACGAAACCCGAGAGCTTCGTATTAGTTCAACGTGCCGAGTAAAATACCTAGATCATATTCTTCTAATTGCTTCTAGTCCTATATCACGATATTTAATAAGTTGTGTCATTCCTCGGGTATTATATTAAAGTAAAACTTTCAACATAATGCTATATGACCCTGGTTAACTCACGAAAAACCACGCTTCCGCTAGCGAAGAAATGAGTGGTCGAAAACTGACGGCAATGGTTGTCGCATTTTCGTATTTAAGACGTGTCGTGTATGACACGCTTTTGTTCCAGCTATATGTCGCAAGTGTAGACACGATATCTGAACAAACTGTTACCGACAGGTCGTAAGCTAAACGGCTTTGAACGTGTAATGACAATTGGTGCAAGACGTATGGACTATGGTAAATCGGAGATTACCGGAGGATTTGGCTTTTCGAGGTCAAAAATGTATAGGGCGGGTCTGTATTGTGGCATACGCATACACGTTGCTTAACACCCCCCCCCCCCCCCCCCCCCCCGCCGCCGCGCACCCTCCACCCATCTCATCTCATCTCAGCCAGCAAAGTTCGAATGGAAGTTACGTTGGCTCCGGAGTGGGGCGATCCACGGTCTATCGTAAGTCAAATAGTCAACGATTTGTGTATGGGGTCACACAGTTCTACCAGGTTTATACAGGGATAAATGCACCGCATACACTTCATCAGCTGACGATCAACTCGTATAATAATGCTCTCCAATGACCTTATTGCCGTTCAGAGTATTTAACAGAGTGTGTTGAAGAAAACCATGTTATCCGCATGAAGAGCCGGCAACAGTCAGGAACACTGTGCTCAATTTCAAACCACGTTCCTCTCTTTTGGACGTGCAATCCTTGGCCACTAAGATACTTGACTCACCACACAAGCCTCCTTTATCTTCTTAAATGCTTTCTTCTTAAATTTTTCACTGTACAGTAGACTGCAGAAGGTATGTCTGTAAACAAGCAATGCGTACACAGAAATCGTTCACTGATAATTTGCTAAAAACCGAGAATGACAAAACTAGTTTTGACTGAACACAGTTAAACATTCAGAGACGTATGTCATTGCTTAACTCTTTCTTTACTTTTTCAATATAGCTGTTTAAGTGCTTTTATAGAGAAAAAAATTGGAAAATAAATGTTGAATTTAGAGTGTTTGAAATTTTAGTTTACTTCCTCCCAACCGAACCTGCTTCCTCAGCCCCTTTCACCGAGCGCGTGCATAGACGCGCACTTTAAACCCTCCTCTTTCATTCTCTTTCTATCTGTATCACTCACCCCCTATCCTCCACCCCCCTTCATCTCCTAAAACACAAACACACACACACACACACACACACACACACACACACGGCTTGTTAGCGTGAGATAGCGCGCACATATCGCAAATCCAGACTGTGTGACAGTAAGGGCAGGCTGTCGCTGTTAATCAGGATATTAGCCCAGAAAAGCAAACAAGTGAAAGCGACAGGGATGGGATGGCTAACAAATGAGGATCAACTGAAATGCGTTGCTCTGCTGCTTACTACTGAAGACTAACCTGAAATTATCTCTGCCAGCCAGCTATGAATGTGATAAAGAGAAGGGTGGCGGATGTATGACGCAGGAGGGAATTCTCCTTTTGTATATATATATATATATATATATATATATATATATATATATATATGTGTGTGTGTGAGAGAGAGAGAGAGACACTGTAGAATGCATCAACTGTTGAACACCAAAACCGTAAATTATGCGTGCTAGCCTTTCGCTCATTATTCTTACTTCTTCGGAAAATGCTGCTCAATGAAGTTACAGATTTTCCACGGAGATGGTTGTATTATCAACTACGCTTTTGTCGTGTTGGTTTAACGATCAGCCTAATATAAGGAATAGATTTTTCTCTACGGTCATTAAAAGTGCTCGTGCTGTGTGCGTATTCTTCTCAAATGAATAAACTGTAATAGGAAGATTTGTCGCTAAAAGAAATACTTCGAAAGTTTTCATAAGTCCAACAATGAGTTGGTATCAGTATCAGCAAGTCAATATATTTGCAATTCCATTAATTAAGGTCTTCGACACACTTGGAAATAATATTTTCAGTAGTGATTAGTTTCGTACATTTTTGTTCATTCTCATGCCATTACCAGCATTAAAAGATACATTGTTATTAACAAAACATGAAGTACAACATTGTCAAACATTTCATGTTTAGAGGCTACAGCAGAGCAATGAATGTTCTATGACATACCTACATGTGTAATGTTTTAACAGTAGATCAATATAATAACTGTTATTTGAATGCAATACAATTATCTTGATACATTAAATTTCGATAGGCATCGTTAGTTGTTTGTACATAAAAATTTGACAAATACCTTCAGTTGTTTTTATATGTGTGTATGTTCTGTTTCTCAGAGATCATAATGTTCCCTCTAAATACATAGGTACTGTAAAGCTAAAGGTCTCGCATTATTTTTTAAATTACTGATTTTTCATAAAGTAACTACCTTTTGGAATTCGGTTCGAGTTTGAACACAGTAATTGTTTTGCTCTTTTTAAAAATATTCATGATTCAGAAAGGCTTTTAGCTTATTACGTATCAGTAATTTACAAAATAGCGCGAGACATTTATCAATGCAGTATCTACGTATTTAATTGAACATTGTGATATCTGAGACACAGAACATAGGTCTATGAACACGAAATAAACAGCTGAAGGCGCCTGTCACATTTTTACTTATAAACAACTAAAGGCTCGTATCGAATTTTGAGTTTATCAGGACAATCGTAATACAGTTAAATAACACTTGTTATATTGATCTGATGTTATAAGAAATGTATTATGCACAGCGAAATATTATAAATGCAAGTGTTCCATAAAAGATTCATTCTACTACTGTAATCTGTGCATACAAAATGTTTGAAAACGTTGTAATTCATGTTTTCTTAATAACATTGTGCCTTTTAATGTAGGTTATGGTTTGAGAATGAAGGAAAATATTCGAAACTAATGACTAATGAAAATATTATTTGTAACTCTTATGGAAACCTTAATAAATAAATTATTTCCAAAGTTTTTGAAAAGGTATAAAAAATCTTTTCCTCCTTGAACATTTACAAATCGCTGACTGAAATTAAGCATGAGTATACCCCATACAGCTTTTGAAGACGTTCCACATGAAAGCCGTCATACAACTGCAACCAGAGACATAAAGTGACACAGTATGGTATTAAACGTATCAGTGATAACTGACGCCATAGGAATTTCGGAAAAGTAATGAAGTTTTTTGCAAGACAGGCACACCACCTGTAGAATTCCGTACATAAGACCGCTGGGTTCCACGACTGCTTTCACCCATTCAAGAAGCCCGCCAAACAGAGGCAGTAGCAGCGGTGTGTGGCTAATCCGAATGACTTGGCCACAGCCTCACCATGGACAAGTTTTGGGTGTATCATTATGACCCGGAGACAAATGAAAAAACCAAGGAGTGTAAACATTGACTCACCACCGGTGAAAAAGGGAAAGATCCAAACATCGTCGAGCAAGGTGTTGCGCAGTATTATTATTATTATTTTTAATGGCATGGTGCGGTGCTAACAAGTGGAATCAGACGAGTTTACGGGTGACTGACAAGACCAAGTATCGCGGAAAGCTGTCCAAAGGGGTGTTTTTGCACATTATACAATCATACATGCTGCTTCTTTGAGCTATCGAATTTTGCCTCCTCAATTTACAGCCGGTGTCTTCTTCCTCTTTCCTTGGAAGAAAAAACTATTGCGTAGGTGGCAGATCTAAAATACGACGGAGTGATTTTCGTGGTGGAACATTCCATAAACAACAGAAACACAGACCTCTACAATCTAGGTCTTCGTCATCCATCACTGGGAAAAATGTGTCACATTCAAGGAGGCGTATGTAGAAGAGTTTCATAGACGCAGATTGATTTTTTGTGTAATCTGTCGCCTCGTGATGGCTGGGTGTTGTGTGCTGTCCTTAGGTTAGGTTTAAGTAGTTCTAAGTTCTAGGGGACTGATGACCATAGATGTTAAGTCCCATAGTGCTCAGAGCCATTTGAACCATTTGTAATCTGTCGGTAGACTGAAGAGCGACCAGCGCTTATGGTGGAGGGGAAGTGGATTTTTCCGGACTGCCTCTACAACTGCCGCACAGGGCGACTAATAATCCATTTCTTGTCTAGCAGGGGAGTGCAGCTTGCAGTGATTTACTTAGATTATCGTTTCTTTTCTTAATTACACTACTTGACAACTGTGAAGTACCCAGAAGGCATGGTCGAATGATGAGTAACTTCGTACAAGCACACACCATCGTCGAGCATGTAAATGATTGGGAGTTGCAATTCTCAGATGGAGCGGCCGCTATAGTGCGTTAGTGTTCTTACCAGGGTTGGTAGGATATGTAAGGACCGCGTCAGATGTCGAGTGATAGCTGCGAAGAACACGGAGACGCTACGTACGCGAATGAGACAGCATTATCAGCAGTCTGAAAAGGGACTTAATTGTGCGTCTCCATTTGGCCGGCTGATCGGAGAGTGCAATAGCCAGATTTGTGGGGCATTCGGTCGTGTCAGTCATCCGACATCGGACTGCACGTGAACGAGAGGGCAGGCAGACTCGTTGACACGGTTTCGGGCGACCACCCCAAGGGAGATCGCCCTATTGTGCACCAAGTACATCCTAACCCCTTCATATTTGCACCTGATATGCAATAAAAAGTAACGGACTCCCTGCAACATTCTGTATCATCCTCCACCTTTCGTCGGAGACTACCAGCCGCCGCACCAGGGCAATACTATCCCATGCGTAGGTTGCAGTTAACACAACACAAACGGGTACGTTTGGATTGTTGCCATGACCTGAAGCGTGGATTGCTGCTGAATGGTATCTCATTGTGTTCAGCGATGAGTCGCTCTTCTAATATTTTGGAAAGGCACACTGGTATTACTCCTGATGTCATTGTTTGAGGAGTCATTGGGTATTAGTTCAGGTTTTGCAGAAGTTCGAAATACAGCGCTTGCTTCAATGTGAGATGCCTTTAACTATTTCCACAACGAAACTCTGTCTCGGAATCTGACAGAAAAACCCAAAGAGATTCTGGACGTACATAAAACACACCAATACATTCACTGCGCGATAACAACGGTGAAGTCACTGATGACAGTGCCACTAAAACAGAGTTATTAACCATGGTTTTCCGAAAATCCTTCACCAAAGAAGACGAAGTAAATATTCCTGAATTCCAATAAAGAACAACTGCCAAGATGAGAAACATAGAAGTGGATATCTTTGGTGGAGCAAAGCAGCTTAAATAACTTGATAAAGGCCAGACCTCCAGTCCAGATTGTACACCAGTCAGGTTGCTTTCAGAGTATGCTGATACAATAGCTCCATATTTAGCAATTATATACAACCGCTCGCTCACAGAAAGATCCTTACCTAAAGACTGGAAAATTGCTCAAGTCACACCAATACCCAAAAATGGCAATAGGAGTAATCAGCTGAATTACAGGCCCGTATCATTAACGTCGATTTGGAGTAGGGTTTTGGAACATATACTGTGTTCGAACATTATGAAGTACCTCGAAGAAATCGATTTATTGGCACATAGCACAGATTCAGAAAAATATCGTTCTTGTGAAACACAACTAGCTCTTAATACTCATGAAGTGCTATCGACAGATGATGGCAAATTGATTCCATATTTTTAGATTTCCAGAAGGCTTTCGACACCGCTCCTCACAAGCGTCTTCTAACCAAACTGCGTGTCTATGGAATATCACGCTACTGGATTCGTTATTTCCTGTCAGAAAGGTCACAGTTCTTAGTAATAGACGGAAAGTCATCGAATAAAACAGAAGTAATATCCGGCGATCCCCAAGGAAGTGTTATAGGCCCTCTATTGTTCCTGACCTATATTAACGACATAGGAGACAATCTGAGTAGTCCTATTAGATTGTTTGCAGATGATGCCGTCATTTACCGTCTTGTAAAGTCATCAGATGACCAAAAGGAATTGAAAAATGATTTAGATAAGATATCTGCATGGTACGAAAAGTGGCAATTGACCATGAATAATGGGAAGTGTGAAGTTATTCACATGAGTACTAAAAGAATTCCGCTAAATTTCAATTACGTGCTAAGTCACCGAAATCTGAAGGCTGTAACTTCAACTAAATACTTAGGGATTACAATTACAAATAACCTAAATTGGAACGATCACATAGATAATGTTGCGGGTGGAGGAAAACCAAAGACTGCGATTCATTGGTAGAACACATAGAAGATGGAGCAGGTCAACTAAAGAGACTGCTTACACCACGCTTGTCCGTCCTATTCTTGAGTACTGCTGTGCGGTGTGGGATCCGCATCAGGTGGGACTGACGAATGACATCGAAAAAGTTGGAAGAAGTGCATCTCGTTTTGTATTATCGCAAAATACGGGAGGTAGTGTCACAGACATGATACATGAACTGGAGTGGCAATCACTATAACAAAGGCGTTTTTCGTTGCGACGGGATCTTCTCATGAAATTTCTATCACCAGTTTTCTCCTCCGATTGCGAAATCGTTCTGTTGGCACCAAACTACATAGGTAGAAATTATCATGACGATAAAATAAGAGAAATCAGGGCTCGCACAGAAAAATTTAATGCTCGTCTTCCCGTGCGCCTTTCGAGAGTGGAACGGTAGAGAGACAGCTTGAAGATGATTCATTGAACCCTCTGCCAGGCACTTTATTGTGAATAGCAGAGTAATGACGTAAATGTAGATGTAGATTTAGGTCAGGACTGGTTGTGATTGAAGGTACTCTGACTGGACAACAGTACTTTGCGTTCTCGTCTGTTATTTATCGCCGGCCGGTGTGGCCGTGCGGTTCTAGGCGCTTCCGTCTGGAACCGCGTGACCGCTACGGCCGCAGGTTCGAATCCTGCCTCGGGCATGGATGTGTGTGATGTCCTTAGGTTAGTTAGGTTTAAGTAGTTCTAAGTTCTAGGGGACTGATGACCACAGATGTTAAGTCCCATAGTGCTCAGAGCCATTTGAACCATTTTTTTTATTATTTATCATGCGACAGTATTGTGATGCCATTTCCAATAAGACAATGCTCTTCTACACATGGCACGTGTTTCTGTGAACTGCCTCAGTGATGCTGAGGTACTGACGTGGCCACAAGATCCCCAGATCTGTCCCTGATAGAACATGCATGGATAAGCTGGGACGTGAAACTTGTCTCATTGTTAATATCGAGGACGTCAAGGATCAGTTACAACAGTTGTGGTCCAGCTTGCCTCAGGAGAGGCTACAGGGGCTTGATGACAACCTTCCCAACGGAATCAGTGCATGAAACCAGGCCAGAGAGAATCCGACTTCGCACTAATGAGTGGGCTCATGTTGCCAAGTTCTTTGTAAAATTGACTCTTCTGTTGTCGCTGAAATAACATTACCTTGCCTCTCAGCTCGTGAAGTTTAATATGGTTTCCTTCTCCCCTTCTGGGTGCTTCACTTTCTTAGTCAGGCAGTGTATATGAGTTACTAATATCTATATTTCGTGTAGTATTGACGCATTTAATCGGAAATAAACGGTGCTCGGGAGCGTGTGCGCCTTGCTTCACTTCTGATTCGTAAAAAGCGCTGCTGAAGGGTGGGTCTAAAGTTGTGAAACAGCGCGTAGGTGCTCCTTGTGTCGCAGTGAGAGTGAGTGGGGACTCGTCTGCTCGCTCCTCGATTTAACAACAGACTATACATGTATCCCTTTTTTAGTGCAGTACCGGCACAATCCAGTGTGTTGGGCGCTGTTGTGAGACGAGGTGTTCATGTAGTACCATACGTTGCTCCCACAGTGGTGGGAGGGACAGTGGGCCAGCGCCTTGCTGTCGGTGCGTGCGTGTGACACAGGTGTTGCGACAACCTCCCCCGCCCCCCCCCCCCCCCCTTCTGCTGGCCACCCCACTCTGCCCTTGGCGCCGCGTCATTAGTCAGGCGCCGTGCCGGCTCATTAATTAGTGACCGAAGGCGCGGGTGGGGCGGGGTCCACCGTGAAAGGCCTTTGTCGCCCGGCGGTCTGCGGCAGACAGGACAGCATGCGACAGGACAGGACAGCACCTGCTACTCGCTACGCACGGGACAGCGCGGAAGCGCAAGCGTCCGCGAAGAGAAACCACTGCCGTCTTGTAGAATTTCCATTAGATAGTTGTTACAGGTGTTCTGAAGAAAGACATCGTTTCCACATGGCTGTTACTTGAAAATAGTGATTACGTATACTTTTCCGTCGTAATAAGGCTCTGCTCGGCTCTGTGAAGGATGATTTGGGGCTTAAGAAACCCGGGGTGTACAAAATTCCGTGTCAATGTGGGAAAGCTTACATTGGCCGTTCTATTCGCACACTGCATGACAGGTGTGTGGAACATCGCCGTCATACGAGGCTACAACAGCTGGAAAAATCGGCGGTAGGAGAACACTGCCTAAATGAGGGACACAATATGAAATTTGAAGAAACTGTTGTGGTTGCCAACATTTCCGGTTTTTGGAACAGTGTCTACAAAGAGGTGATTGAAATTAGGTTGGCTGATAATTTAATCAACAGAGACAATGGGTTTCGTCTTAGCAAGACGTGGAATCCAGTATTATCTCGCACCAAAACTGAACGTTCTTCGGTGCGGCCTTGATTGCGATATATCGTTGCCAGCAGTGTTTCACTAAGGGCGGCGCCACCTCCCTGTTTTGGAAGGCAGAAACCGTGATGGGCGTCGCATGCGCCGTGTACTGAACGGTGGCCTATATAGAACGTCGATTTGCAACCTGGCGTCAGTTCTCAGCGGGACTCATCAGCAGAAGCAGCATTTTCCTGAAGATGGCGACCAGCTGGATCGCCGAAACATCGAGTCAAGTTGATTTTAGGATCCGGCAGCAAACCCGAAGAGACTTTCAAGTCTTGAAAATAGTATTTTACTGAGCACTGCTAGTTAGTGTGGATCCTCGCACTTTCTCAACTGCACAATAAGTGGGATACATGGCCTTCGTGAATTATTTAAAAAAAAAATCGCAAGCAATGTACAGTTATTCATAGCGTGGCTGTCAACGTATACAGTCTCGGAATACGTATCTACAGGTAACAGATACAGACAGCCGTTAGCACTTCCACCAAACGTGAATTGTTCTGTACAACGTACAAGGGTTCAAATGGTTCAAATGGCTCTGAGCACTATGGGACTTAACATCTGAGGTCATCAGTCCCCTAGAACTTAGAACTACTTAAACCTAACTAACCTAAGGACATCACACACATCCATGCCCGAGGTAGGATTCGAACCTGCGACCGTAGCAGTCGCGCGGTTCCGGACTGAAACACCTAGAACCGCTCGGCCACCGCGGCCGGCAACGTACAAGGGCGCTGTAGCCACGTCTGTTACAAGTTCGATGATGAACAAAGCTCTAGATAGGTAGTAGTGCTTAATAAAGCGCTATTTGAAAATAACAGCGTACTTCAACATCTGCAGGTACGTGACTACTGCAAAATTCACACTTAAGTGCTGAAAGAAGATTCATCGAACCGCTTTCACGTTATTTATCTTGTGTCCGACTCTCGAACAGCGTGTGGCGAATACGAACACTTAAATCTTTCCGTGCGTGCTGTGATTTCTCTTATCTTATTACAATAATCATTTTTCCCTAAGTGGATTGGAGTGAACAAAATATTTTAGCATTCGGAGGGGAAAGCTGGTGGTTAAAGTCTTGCGAAAATGTCTCGCTACAACGAATAACGCCTTCGTTTTAATGATAGCCACCCAAACTTGCGTATCATATCTGTGACTGCCCTTTTTCTGGGAAATACAAAACGAACTACGCTTCTTTGACATTTTTCGATGTCCTCTGTCAATTATATCTTGTAAGGTTCCCATACCGTGGAACAGTAGCAGAAGAGGACGCACAAACGTAGTTAGGCAGCCTGTTTACTAGATTTGCAGCATATTCTTTCTGCCAATAAATAGCAGTCTTTGCCTCGTCTTTAACACAACGTTATCTATGTGATGGTTCTAGTCTAAGTTGTACTTAATTGTAAGTCCTAGGTATTTCGTTAAATCGACGATCTTTAAATTTGTGTGTTTTACTGTGTAACCGAAACTTCCGAAGTTTAACGGATTCCTTCCAGTGGAGGAGCACTTTTTATTGTTTAGGCTCAACTGCAACTTTTCACACCATACGGATATTTTATGCGAATCGTTTTACAATTAATTTTGAATTTCAGACGACTTTGCTAGAGAGTAAACGAAAGGTTCATCTGAGACCTCCTGATATTGTCTCGGGCCCGGTGGAAGCGATGCCATTTTTAAAATTTGTGGAGGCTGCGGTGTTTCTACACCCCCCCCCCCCGGCCCCCTCCCCCCAAAAAAGTCAAATTACAGCAATGAAAGATAAAATACGGCCATAACTGGGATAGTTACTTCCATAAATATAGAATAATTAGGAGTGGATTCCACTGTTAGATGCAGGGGAGAGAGTGAATAGGTAGAAAGAATACACTGAAAGCTTCTATGAGGGGGAAGATTTGTCTTATGTGATAGAAGAAGAAACACGATTCGATTTAGAAGATATGGGGGATCCAGTATTAGAATCAGAATTGGCTTTGGAGCACTTACGATCAAATAAAGCAGGAGGGATAGATAACATTGCAGCAGCATTTCTAAAATCATTGGGGGACGTGGCAGCAAAACGACTTTTCACTTTGGTGTGTAGAATGCATGAGTCTGGCGACGTACCATCTGACTTTCGGAAAAGCATCATCCATACAATTCCGAAGACGACAAGAGCTGACAAGTGCGAGAATTATCGCACAAAAAGCTTAAAATCTCATGCACCCAAGTTTCTTACAAGTACAATAAATAAAGGAATGTAAAAGAAAATTTAAGATGAGCTAGATGGTGATCAGTTTGGCTTTAGGAAAGGTAAAGGCACGAGAGAGGCAATTCTGACGTTGCAGAAGCAAGACTAAAGAAAAATCAAGACACGTTCATAGGATTTGTCGACCTGGTAAAAGCGATCGACAATGTAAAATGGTGCAAGATGTTCGAAATGCTGAAAAAAGTAGGGGTAAGCTACAGGGAGAGACGGGTTATTTAAATATGTACAACAGCCAAAGGGGAATAATAAGAATGGTCGAAAAAGAACGAAGTGCTCGTATTAAAAAGGGTGTAAGACAAGAATGTAGCCTTTCGCCCTTACTGTTCAATCTGTACATCGAGGAAGCAATGATGGAAATAAAAGGAAGGATCAGGAATGGAATTAAAATTCAAGATGAAAGAATATCAATGATACGATTCGGTGATGACATTGCTATCCTGAGTGAAACCGAAGAAGAATTACACGATCTGCTGAACGGAATGAACAATATAATGAGTGCGAAGTATAGACTGAGAGTAAATCGAAGAAAGAGGAAGGTAATGAGAAGTAGTAGAAATGAGAATAGCGAGAAAGTTAACATCAGGATTGATGGTCACGAAATAGATGCAGTTAAGGAATTCTGCTACCTAGGCAGTAAAATAACCAATGACGGACGGAGCAAGGAGGACATCAAAAGCAGACTAGCAATGGCAAAAAGGGCATTCTTAACCAAGAGAAGTCTATTTATATCAAATATCGGCCTTAATTTGAGGAAGAAATTTCTGAGAATGTACGTCTGGAGTATAGCGCTGTATGGTAGCGAAACATGGACTGTGAGAAAACCGGAACAGAAGAGAATCGAAGCATTTGAGATGTGGTGCTACAGTCGAATGTTGAAAGTTAGGTGGACTGATGTAGTAAGGAATGAGACGGTTCTGCGCAGAATCGGAGAGGAAAGGAACATGTGGAAAACACTGATAAGGAGAAGGGACAGGATGATAGGACATCTGCTAAGACATGAGGGAATGACTTCCATGGTACTAGAGGGAGCTGTAGAGGGAAAGAAACTGCGACTAAATAAACAAACCTGCGGTTTTTCGAAAAACAGCATAGCTTATCATATTTCTGACAGACTTAGAGATTACTTAAAAATCTTTCTATTAAGTATTTCATTGTAGTATCCAGTAATTCAGTCGTCTGGTCCAGTCAATAATGAATTCATGAATATTCACAAAGAAGTTCATACCTTCGTCGTAGATATCGACGCACTCTTATGCACTAAAATGCAGAGATTGAAATACATCCAGCAAATAATTGAGGACGTAGGTTGTAAGTGATACTCTGAGATGAAGAAGTTAGCACAGGAGAGGAACTCGTGGTGGGCCGCACGAAACAAGTCAGCAGACTGATGACCAAAAATAGGAAAGGAGTGGATAAAAATGGCACCAGGGAATTTGGGAGTAAGTCAAAGTGAATAAATTTTACTGAGTATCAATTTAAAAAAAATTAAACATAATAATTTACAAGCCAATTTCTTCTCTGAATATGGTGCCTCACAGCTCGTGACTATTTAGAGAAACGTCGGAGTTCAATCGTCAAGGGCTGCCAATAAATAATTCTTTATTCAAATGAGATTAATCCTCAGGTTATAATAAGGTATCGTAAAGTTATGTATAACAGTTTATATGGCAATATTAAAACTGCGGGATCAAATAACATCAAATGCGTTGTGTGACGTTGTATTTTATTTGCGAAAACGACTATGGGCCCTTTTCAAGAATCCATTACTCTATCTTATGTCAGAGGGAAAAAGAGAGCGTGGTCTGAAACTCTTCAGTAGTCTCGTAAGTTACGTTTCTTCATATTTCTCCTAGCTATTTGCTATGAATAGCATTTGCTGTTAGCAATACTGAATTGAATGTGGAGAGATCGTTTTCAGACAGCGCCCCAAGTCAGTCGCTTAATGAGAGGATGTTTTCTAGAAGCTTAGAGACTCATGTACAAGTACCCTACGTTGAAATCTATCTCCCGGAACTGCTCACACATGCAAAATAAATAGCAGATACATTCAGAAAACAAATTCTTTTTGGCACTCCGATCCTAACGCAATCCATACCGAAAAAAAATACATCAAAAATCTCGAAATTAGTGGCGCATCTCTGTCCTGCCTGTGTTGTCGGAAGTGAGGCATATGTGGCAGCAAATGTATCGTAGTAGTCGATATATATACTAGGAGTCGGTTCGGTTAACTGAAATGACACAGACTTGTGTAGTGCGTGCACAGATGCTAGAAGCAATTTCGTATTCTGAAAACGGCGGCCACGTCCACTCGTTGGTGTTTAGCCAGTGGAGGCGAGCAGAACGAACTTGGAGACGTATGGAGTCGGCTCGGCGTACTGCTTAACGACCCGAAGAGAGCCGGAGAAATCCCCAAATGAGAAGAGGAGCAGCCGAGGAGCTCGGCTGTGAGCACGTCGTTAGCCGCACAAAGGGATCCGCCAGGGGAATGTATAAGGCAGACGTGCCACCCCTGGGCTCCCAGACCGTCGTCTCCTCATACGTATTGTGTTCACCACGCGCCACCCATTCTTAGCAGCCAGTGTAAAGGATATACTGAACAGCACAAGAAGCCGGGCGTTGTGATGGACAAAATAATGGATTTAGAAACAGTGTCTAAACAAACAAACCTGCGGTTTTTCAAAAGACAGCATAACTTGTCATATATCTGACAGATTTAGGTATTACGTAAAAAATCTTACATATTAGGTATTTCAGTTTAGTATCCAGTAATTCAATCGCCTGATTCAGTCAATAATGAATTCATGAATATTCACAAAAAAGTTCATACCTTTGTCGGAGATATCGGCTCACTCTTACGCACTAAACTAATCTGGTGCGTCGATGGTGCCGCCCCAAATTTTTCGATGATGGATGTGACGTACGTTGCTGGGATATACGAGTGAGAAAGTACCTGGAGTACTTACTTATCCTTAAAAGATGAAGACTTTGACGCCATTTCTTACTTATGAACAAGATTTTACATACACGGTGCATTTTACATCACAGCGTGACGATCCGTTTTGAGACAGCTTTATTATTCAATCCGCAGTTATGCAACTAAAGAGGTAGCATATTATTTGCCTAATTGTGCAGTTCCATAAACGGAGGTTATTTATTCAATACATTAGTAGTATATGTGTAATGAGTATGTGAAATGTTGTACAGCGTGATTCGAAGTGCCACGGACAAAATGAAGGAGTTGATAGAGGAGTCAAGATTCAACAACTTTGTTAAAGTAATCCTGAGCCAGTGAAAGCACTAGAATGTCTGTAACAACAAGGGCACACATCTTTAGGTCAGTTCGACAATGATACTGTGTTGTTTCTGTGTGCTTACGGCTAGATGCAACTAAAAAGAGCATCTGAAAGTACGTGGCGTACTCAGTGCCACATGTCCCAGATGCTGGATCGGAAGCTGGTGTGCAATTGCGTAGGTACCTCGCGTCCACGATCTGATGCCTCTTAATTGTTTTTTGAAGGAAAATAAAAAACCTGGTGTACTTCACGGAGTTCGCTGCAAAGAAACGCGTCTCCACAGGATACTTACAGCGTCTGATGAGGTTCGTGCAAAGACTGGTATGCATAGCAGAGTGCTCCAGAAATTTCTGCGAAGATTTTGTGCCCGTATGGGGTGTGGTCGTCGCTATTTGCAACACCTGTAATGTGCAGTACTGATGAGTAAACAATACACTACCTTATCTGTGCCGACCTTAAGGGGCCTTTGCATTGACCGTCATCTCTGTTCGTGACATTCCAGTGCTTTCATTGCCGCAGGATTACTTCCAAGATCCATAAAGAGCAGTCAAACGAAAAGTAGACAGATGGAGAAAAACGCGTAAGTAAATCGTTTATTAAGAACGGCCAGTAAAATTATTTCATTAAAACAGTATAGCTCGCACGTTAGTTGCATATACACTCCTGGAAATGGAAAAAAGAACACATTGACACCGGTGTGTCAGACCCACCATACTTGCTCCGGACACTGCGAGAGGGCTGTACAAGCAATGATCACACGCACGGCACAGCGGACACACCAGGAACCGCGGTGTTGGCCGTCGAATGGCGCTAGCTGCGCAGCATTTGTGCACCGCCGCCGTCAGTGTCAGCCAGTTTGCCGTGGCATACGGAGCTCCATCGCAGTCTTTAACACTGGTAGCATGCCGCGACAGCGTGGACGTGAACCGTATGTGCAGTTGACGGACTTTGAGCGAGGGCGTATAGTGGGCTTGCGGGAGGCCGGGTGGACGTACCGCCGAATTGCTCAACACGTGGGGCGTGAGGTCTCCACAGTACATCGATGTTGTCGCCAGTGGTCGGCGGAAGGTGCACGTGCCCGTCGACCTGGGACCGGACCGCAGCGACGCACGGATGCGCGCCAAGACCGTAGGATCCTACGCAGTGCCGTAGGGGACCGCACCGCCACTTCCCAGCAAATTAGGGACACTGTTGCTCCTGGGGTATCGGCGAGGACCATTCGCAACCGTCTCCATGAAGCTGGGCTACGGTCCCGCACACCGTTAGGCCGTCTTCCGCTCACGCCCCAACATCGTGCAGCCCGCCTCCAGTGGTGTCGCGACAGGCGTGAATGGAGGGACGAATGGAGACGTGTCGTCTTCAGCGATGAGAGTCGCTTCTGCCTTGGTGCCAATGATGGTCGTATGCGTGTTTGGCGCCGTGCAGGTGAGGGCCACAATCAGGACTGCATACGACCGAGGCACACAGGGCCAACACCCGGCATCATGGTGTGGGGAGCGATCTCCTACACTGGCCGTCCACCATTGGTGATCGTCGAGGGGACACTGAATAGTGCACGGTACATCCAAACCGTCATCGAACCCATCGTTCTACCATTCCTAGACCGGCAAGGGAACTTGCTGTTCCAACAGGACAATGCACGTCCGCATGTATCCCGTACCACCCAACGTGCTCTAGAAGGTGTAAGTCAACTACCCTGGCCAGCAAGATCTCCGGATCTGTCCCCCATTGAGCATGTTTGGGACTGGATGAAGCGTCGTCTCACGCGGTCTGCACGTCCAGCACGAACGCTGGTCCAACTGAGGCGCCAGGTGGAAATGGCATGGCAAGCCGTTCCACAGGACTACATCCAGCATCTCTACGATCGTCTCCATGGGAGAATAGCAGCCTGCATTGCTGCGAAAGGTGGATATACACTGTACTAGTGCCGACATTGTGCATGCTCTGTTGCCTGTGTCTATGTGCCTGTGGTTCTGTCAGTGTGATCATGTGATGTATCTGACCCCAGGAATGTGTCAATAAAGTTTCCCCTTCCTGGGACAATGAATTCACGGTGTTCTTATTTCAATTTCCAGGAGTGTATTTCGTTTGGTGACCAGTTTCGGTCTTTTATGAGGCCGTCTTCAGACCATTTTTCACTGCTTTCTGACTGCACGAGCCGATGCAATGGTCTCCAGAGTGCCCTGCTACCGCCACCGACTCCTGCTGTCACCAAGGGGTAGAAAATGGTCTGAAGATGGTCTGATAAAAGACCGAAACCGGTCATCAAACGAAATACAATTTATGTGCAATTTAAACTGTTTTAATGAAATTAAATTCTTTATTATCTCAAAAGTAATCGCCATACCTGTTAATAAATTATCCCACTGTGAGTCAACGGTCCATGACTTCATGGAAAACTGTTTGCGGTTGCCTACGGATCCGATACTGTATCCAGGCGTGCTCCTTTTCGTCCGAAGTAAACGAAACGTCAACGATGTCTTCCTTGAGTGCTCCAAAAATATGGAAATCGCATAGGGAGAATTCGGAACCTATGGAGAATGTGTGGGCGGGCCCACGTGTCGTCAAGGTTGTTTCGACTACGCTGCAGAAGTTTGGCTGGTAAGCCCTTACACATTATGCACTCACTCTCGACCTCTGCCCATGTGTTTGAAGCCCTGAAGGAAGATATTCGTGACCTTAGATTTGCTTCGGACGAAGGTGTACACGGCAGGGTGAAATCTCGTTTCCGTAGGCAACCGTACACATTTTTATCTGAAGGCATTGACTGTGTTGTCTCACAGTGGGATTAATGTATTAACAGTTATGGCTATTACTTTTGAAATAATATACTTACTTTTTTCATTTGTCTCTTTTTCATTTTACTGCCCTTACATACTACTAATCGAATGCTGAATCCACTATCAGTAACGGGTAGCCTCCAGGGGCAACAAAAATTTTCAGTGTTCCGCGCAGTTTCTGACCGAATTAAGAAAAAAAAATGCTGTCATAGTCTACTCATTAAGAAGCATTATCTTACTTTAAAAGTTTAACATAATAAGACAAGTATTGCAGTTAGAAACAGGATGTTTGCCTTGACACAACGTAACCGACGGAGCTTAAATACCCAGTATGTGAGAATGAGAGCACTTAGCGACTTCTAACATATTGTTAAGATATCAATACATTTTAACGAGACTAATCGTTGTTACTTCGTGTTAAGTTATTAATTCATTCCCCCCATCGGCGCCATGCGTGTTCGTCGTTTGTAGGAGGGCAGACTTAATTTGGAGCGTAGCTTAACTACGAAGGACGGGGCTAAGGAACCATTACTCCTGTGCTTATGACTGTTGTGAACTTGAAAAAGGTAATGTAGATTCGTTCTTACAACATTTGTGTTCGTTAAACTCGACGAGAGGCAAGAATATCTTGAGTGTTAGTCGATGTTGCTGAGTAATCGATGGTAGTATACGCCTGGAGAGGGTGCAAGATTTGTTGTCTTATATGTTGTATCGTACTGTATGGAACCGGGGGCCTAGAAACGAAGGAGAGGCTTCGTCCCCGCCGTATTCCGCAGTGGTCCACAACCCCACAACAGGTTACAGCAGTCCACTCATCCCAACGCCGCCCCACACCGAACCCAGGGTTATTGTGCGGTTCGGCCCCCGGTAGACCCCCCCCCCCCCCCACCGGGAACGTCTCACACCAGACGAGTGTAACTCAAATGTTTGCGTGGTAGAGTAATCATGGTGTACGGGTACGTGGACAAAGTGTTTGTGCAGCAATCACCGACATAGTGTAACTGAGGCGGAATAAGGGGAACCAGCCCGCATTCGCCGAGGCAGATGGAAAACCGCCTTAAAAACCTTCCCCAGACTGGCCGGCACACCAGACCTCGACACTAATCGCCGGGCGGATTTGTGCCGGGGACCGGCACGTCTTTCCGTCCGCAAAGCAGCGCGTTAGACTGCACGGCTAGCCGGGCGGGCATTGTTTTATATGTTAATGTTAGCTGTTTGAATTTTTAATGATTCAGGCTACATTGCTAGTTCAAAGTAAAGTTTATCAGCTGTTGCTTGCAGTGTAACGTACAAGAGAAAACAACATTTGTTTATTGTGATCTAAAATAAAAAAAATCTCAATCTTATCCTTTTGTAGTTTGGCAACTCAGATTTAATTCTAAACATTTAGGAGTCACATTCTTGCGTAATTTAAAGAGGTGGAAGCACGACACTGCACCTATAGTTGTGTATCAGTGTAAAAGTCAAGTTTTCTCTCCCTAATCCGAACAGAGGTTCAGGAAGGGAAGAGTTAGAATAAATGATAAAAGGTTTTTGTTACAGGAAAAACAAGAGAAAACGTTATCAGTTTTATTCTCAAGCCAATAAGATACGGATTTACAAGAGATTTCAGCATCAGAACGTATAAAAATAGGACAGAGCTACTGGAAATACTGAGCTGTGGACGAAATGTCGTGTCTGGCTAGCTCAGCCGTCAAGAGCACTGCCCGCTAAAGGCAGGATTTCGAGATCGTGTCCCAGTCTGGAGCACTATTTTAATGAAAAGGAGTAGAAAAACCTAATAAAGTATATAACGAATCCGTGAGACTGAATGGATGGCTATATAATATATTCTCACACAAGCTGTTTGCTGGAAACAGTAGTCTAGTGGGTGTGGTAAGGAATAATTGTAGAAGTCCTACACATGGCTGGTTTAGACAAGTTATCTCTATAGTGAGAAAAGTGGCAGTTGACCCTAAATAGGGAAAAGTGCGAGCCTCAAAAACTTCCTTTAAGTTTCTGTTACACAATAAATCGCAAAAATCAAAAGGTTGTCGATTCAACTAAATACTAGGGATTTCACTTGCGAACAACTTCAACTGGAACTGTCACATAGGAAATATTGTAGGGAAGGCGTACCAAGGACTGTTTTATTCTCTGAATACTTGGAAGATGCAACAAATGCACTAAGGAGACTGCCTACACTATACCTCTCCGTCCTCCTATGCCATACTGCTATTTAGTGTGGAATCCTTACCAGATAGGATTCACGGGAGACATCTAAAAAGTTCATAGAAGGGCAGCTCGTTTTGGATTGCCTCGAAATAGGTGTGAGAGTGTCAGGATATGTACAGGAGTTGGGTGGCAATCATTAACATTAAGGCGTTTTCCGTTGCGGTGAGAACTTGTCATTAAGTTTGTCACCATCTTACTCATCCAAATACCAATATATTTTATTCCACCTACGTAAAGAGAAATGACAATAGTAGTAAAATAAGAGGAATCAAACAAAAAGAATTACTTGTTCATTTTTCTCACGTGCTCTGAGAGTGGAACGGTCGATAAATATTCTGAAAGGAATTCCACTAACACTCTGCTAAGTAAAGTGTGTCCATAAAGAACACAACTTTTGAAATGTTTGCCGCTTCTTTCCTAGTACGTGGACACCACTGACTATACTGCACCAAGAATTCCAGTTTTTTCTTTATGGATGGTAATGGATTGAGTAATGCACCGAATAAGTTGACTTTGATGAGATATATGAGAAAACTGGTTGGTTGTTGGCGGTATAACTTCCGGGCTTCCTCGTGTTAGCCTTTCTGTGGAAAACATTGTCATCGTGAGCTGTAAGTCCGGTGAAATGTATTCGCCGACGTTCAGAACAATGTGATATATCAAAACAAACGAGCAGCGAATTCTGAAAGATCTGCATCTATAAAATCGATCAGACACACATACTGAAGCCAAACGATCACGAAAAGTGCCGAACATTTCTTGCGAAACAGACGGCGGACAGCAGTTTCATTTGGAAAATAATGTTCACTGATGAGGCGTACTTTCTTTTCAATGGCTTCGTGAACGAGCTAAATTACATGATGTTGTATACAGAAAACCCTCCAATAATTATGGAGAAATCATTAAATCCACTGCGAGTGACTATGTGGTGTAGTATTTGGTTTGAGGTCGTAATTGGGCGGTACTTCGTCAATAGTGGAAGCGGATACGCATTAACGTGGGTGGCGAACGCTGCCGCAATGAGTTGAGAGGGCTTTTTTGGCCTGAACTGGATCGCGTGAATGCTGAAAAGGTTTTATTTCAGCTCGATGGTGCATATAGTCACACATCAATTACTACAACTGACTTATGAGAGTGTTTCCCTGATTGAGTGATTTCCTCGCAATAATGACTTGAACTGGCCACCCTTATCTTGTGATTTGACATCGTGTGACTTCCTTTGGGTGGGAGTATTTGAAATCTCATGTGTACGTCAACAAACCAGGATCACCTCCAGAGCTCAATGTTGGAATTCAGTGTGTAACTCCAGAACTAGATTGGCAAGTATACCGAAAAATTAAGCAAAAATCATCGAAAGAACGAGAGTGCGCCTGCAGTGTAGTGGAATGAATTTGAGAATTATTTTTTTACATAATCACAGGTAGCGCACACTGAATATACAAATTACATAATCTTAGAAATAAATTTGATTGTTATTATGAATTTTATGTTGCGTTCTTTATAGGATTCTCTCTGCTTAAGTGGGAATTGCAGATCAGTCATATAAATGTAGATGTGTAAGGCAGATAGTGGATGTTTTAGATTGGAACTGTTACGCTGCAATGAAGACGATAGATGGTAAGCGACAGGAATGGGGTACTGAGTCAGACCAACTTAACGGTTGTTGACCTAAACAATAACGTTGAAAATGAATATCAGTTGTTCAGATCTGCTGTTATTACTTCAACGGTGCACAGAGCATATGCAATAACCGTTTTTATATATGCATGAGTTTGGAATTTAGTTCACCAGAACAGTCTTCGCATTCCGCGTCTTCCGGCAGTTCTCTAAGTGTCGCTTCAGGAGTTCCGTTTCGAAACGCCGGGGCACAGTGGCATCCCAACTATCCTTAGAATCCACGAGGAATGTTTAAGCGAATCTCTGCAATGACCACAACATTCCTTTGTAGTTTGAATGGGCACGAAAGCTTACTGCTGTTAAAGTACTTCCATATCAAGAACAGTAGCAACTTTTAGTCTGGAATATTTTTGAGTCTGGATAGTTGACATTTACTACTTTAATCTTTACAGAATGAATGAATTCCAAAAAGTATGTCTTGTTGAGTTAGTTACGTCAAACGACTAATAAAAAAAGGTCCAGAAAGAAAACAATGGTTTCCCCGAAACGACGTACGCACAAGTGCAGTCACGGCAATGCTAAAACACTATTAATTATTAAGGCTTTATTTGTTTCGAAAGGCTGAAAATGAGGGTGTAAATTACAAAGTGATAACTGCCCTCGTTCGATTTTAGCAACATTCTGTAAAGGTAGCTGCTGGTAAATAGCGTGAACAACACGTGTATCGGTCGCGACTCGCCAATACTATGACCTCCCAGGTTTCCAGACCTGAACCCTGCCAGTCCTGGACTCAGGAGTATAGTTGTCAGTGGATTCGGAACTAGTCTGGGCAGCGTACTGATGCCTGCCTTCACATAAACTGTGGCCATGAAGGGCACTTTTTGTAAAGCGTTCGTCCTCATGTGCACATCTGCAGTTTGGAACCTTGCGGAGTTTGTTATAACGTATCGTCAATTTAAAGTAACACATATAAGGAAAATTTATGTTGCTAGTACTTAATATCCCCAAAAAATTCCTGAAATACAAGAAGAAACAGAGGTCAGGCCAAGAATAAAACAACAATGTCATTGTTCCATAAAAACACGGGAGAACTGCCGGATATCAGTAACTTCCTGCCACGATATTTCGGCGCGGAGTCTTCTGGCCATCTTCAGGTGAATGCCACTGTAGTAGTACTGGCGAGTACGCGCTGATCTCAGCTATTTAAAGCCTTCTGAGGTGACATTGCGCATGCGCTGCTCAGCGTGCGCGTTCATAACGGCTCCGTGCGCTGCGCCTCGCGCCCTCCACTGTGAAAGCCTGGCGCATCGGTGTCAGGTCGATTTCCATCTTTATGCAGATAACTACGTCGACTACGAAGTTTCTCTATAACAGGATTCCAAGCAGAGTTCAGCTGATAACCGCTATCCCGATTGATGAGAGTCTCGTTGTCAGACAATCTTATTTCCACAGATTCATTGATAATCGAGCTCCAAAAGTTTGATGTATGGGGCAAAATTTTTGTGTCGTTGTAATTCATGGAATGGTCTGTGGAAATACAATGTTCGGCGATTGCGGACTTGGTGGGTTAGAGAAGGCGAGTATGCCGTTGGTGTTCCACAATGCGTTCCTGCACAGTTCGTGTTGTTTGCCCTATATATGATTTGCCGCATTCACACGGAATTTTGTAAACACCTGGTTTATGCAGGCCCAGGTCGTCTTTAACGGATCCCACCAGTGATGAAATTTTGGAAGGAGGGCGAAAGATAACTCTCACTTGATACTTTCTCAATATTCTGCCTATCTGTGAAGAAATATTCCCAATAAATGGTAGATAAACAGTTGACCTGAAGGCCTCTTCCTCTTCCTTCTTCCGTCGTTTGTAGGTCTTCATCACTCTGTTCACTTGCCTAGGTGAAAAGCCATTCTTCAAAAATACTTTTTGCAGGTGTTCCAGTTCCGCTTGAAGACTGTCGGCGTCAGAGATAGTATGGGCACGGTGGACCAAGGTTTTGAGAACGCCCATTGTTTGTACTGGATGGTGGCAACTAGTAGCTTGTAGATACAGGTCTGTATAAGTGGGCTTTCTGTACACCAAGTGTGCCGTCACTCTTCCTCCGCACCAAGACGTCTAAAAATGGTAGACAACCATCTCTCTCTATCTCCATGGTAAACTTTATGTTTTCATGTGTGTTCATGTGACGTAAAAATTCTTGGAGACGGTCCAGACCATGAGGCCACACTATAAAAGTGTCGTCGACGTACCGCCAAAATACTGTCGGTTTAAAAGTGGCAGAGTCGAGTGCTCTCTCCTCAAAATCCTCCATAAAAAGATTGGCCACCAGGGGGGACAAAGGACTCCCCATGGCGACACCATCAGGTTGTTCGTAAAATTCGTTGTTAAATATAAAATACGTAGAGGAGAGAGTGTGCTCAAACAACGCTGTTAATGTCTGCACCAAACATATTGCCAATGAGGTGTAGTGAGTCCACCAGAGGCACCTTTGTGAACAGTGAAACCACATCAAAACTGACCAATAAATCACTACTTTGCAGTTGTAGTGACTAAAGTCGACTGATAAAATCACCAGAATTCTTTATGTGATGTGCACACTTGCCTATCATTGGTTTGAGCAAAGATGCCAAGAATTTTGGTAGGTCGTAGGTGGCTGCTCCAATGTTACTCACAATTGGACGTAATGGAACATTTTCCTTGTGGATCTTAGGCAGTCCATATAGCATAGGTGGAACTGAACTGTTTGGTTTCATTCTCTTGATGACCTCCTTCGGTAGAGAACTATTTGATAAAAGTTCTGCTGTTTTTCGCACTACTCGACTCGTGGGATCCTTATCGATTTTGCGATACGTTGAATCAGATAATAAAACATTGATCTTATTAATATAGTCATCCCTTGGTATGAGGACAGTAGCATTTCCTTTGTCAGATTTTCAGACTTCTGTATCCACATCTGCTCGTAAGTTACGGAGGGCTATCCTCTCCATGGGCGAGATATTCTTCATTGGTGCACCCCCCTGGTCAATACACGGCAAGACTCTCGACGAACTTCCTCCGCTTCATCTGTATCAAGACGGCGTACAGCTTCTTCGATGGCACTGATGAAATCCACTAGTGGCGGTGAAACAGGTGTGGGAGCAAAATTCAGTCCTTTTGCTAGCACAGACACAGTCGCGTCATCTAAAGTTTTCTCTGTCAAATTAACAACAGATCGTCGAGTTGGAAGTTCCTGCTGCATATGTTTAGAAAGTCTGTCAATCTTGGCAGATTGCGTCGTCACAGCTTTATCATGGCTCCAGTTTGCTTTAGCCCATGTCACACCATCCACCCAGTCCCAAGACAGAGAAGATAGTCTTGCTGCCAATTCCAAATGTATGTGGAACATGTCCTTTGACACAGAATCCAATTCACGCCGAGTAAAACGAATCCTTTCTCTCACCAAAGCCATGCTTGCTTTACGTTTGATGTTGTTTGCAGCAGTGGTATTTATGAAATGCACAATTTTGGCAAACGTTGGAATAATGCTCTTGTCTCTGCAACTTAATAAGAATATCAACGAGCTCAGCAGCCTCGCTCTTCTTTCACGTAACTTGTCGAATATTCGAATACATTCCATCACTTCCTCCCCGTAGAGTTGCTTGATGTGATGTTTAAAGCTTTCCCGGCGTACTGATTGTTCCATAAAAACACGGGAGAACTGCCGGATATCAGTAACTTCCTGCCACGATATTGTGGAACACGAACGGCATACTCGCCTTCTCCAACCCACCAAGTCCGCAATCGCCGAACATTGTATTTCCACAGACCATTCCATGAATTACAACGACAAAAAAATTTTGACCCATACATCAAACTTTTGGAGCTCGATTATCAATGAATCTGTGGAAATAAGATTGTCTGACAACGAGACTCTCATCAATCGGGATAGCGGTTATCAGCTGAACTCTGCTTGGAATCCTGTTATAGAGAAACTTCGTAGTCGACGTAGTTATCTGCATAAAGATGGAAATCGACCTGACACCGATACGCCAGGCTTTCACAGTGGAGGGCGCGAGGCGCAGCGCACGGAGCCATTTATGAACGCGCACGCTGAGCAGCGCATGCGCAATGTCAGCTCAGAAGGCTTTAAATAGCGGAGATCAGCGCGTACTCGCCAGTACTACTACAGTGGCATTCACCTGAAGATGGCCAGAAGACTCCGCGCCGAAATATCGTGGCAGGAAGTTACTGATATCCGGCAGTTCTCCCGTGTTTTTATGGAACAATCAGTACGCCGGGAAAGCTTTAAACATCACAACAAAATCATTATGACACAACAACAGTGAGAGAACATTATCTGCGTGTAATAGTAGAGCCGGCCGTTGTGGCCGAGCGGTTCTAGGCGCTTCAGTCCGGAACCGCGCTGCTGCTACGGTCGCAGGTTCGAATCCTGCCTCGGGCATGGATGTGTGTGGTATCCTTAGGTTAGTTAGGTTTAAGTAGTTCTAAGTCTAGGGGACTGGTGACCTCAGATCTTAAGTCCCGTAGTGCTTAGAGCCATTTGAACCATTTTTGTAATAGTAGAATGACGGTTTGTGATATCTTAGACGAGTATAAGATCTTATGAACCAGAACCGGGGTGGAGGTTACACTCAACAACCGAGCTAGGTTAATAATTGGCTCCTTTTACCGACCTCCCGACTCAGCAGCATTAGTGGCAGAACAACTGAGTGAAAATTTGGAAGCCGGCCGGTGTGGCCGTGCGGTTAAAGGCGCTTCAGTCTGGAACCGCGTGATCGCTACGGTCGCAGGTTCGAATCCTGCCGCGGGCATGGATGTGTGTGATGTCCTTAGGTTAGTTAGGTTTAATTAGTTCTAAGTTCTAGGCGACTGATGACCTCAGAAGTTAAGTCGCATAGTGCTCAGAGCCATTTTTTTGAAAATTTGGAATACATTTCACATAAATTTTCTCAGCATGATATAGTCTTACGTGGAGATTTCAATTTACCAGATATAGACTGGGACACTCAGATGTTTAGGACGGGTGGTAGGGACAGAGCATCGAGTGACATTATACTGAGTGCACTATCCGAAAATTACCTCGAGCAATTAAACAGAGAACCGATTCGTGGAGATAACATCTTGGACCTACTGATAACAATCAGACCCGAACTTTTCGACTCTGTATGTGCAGAACAGGGAATCAGTGATCATAAGGCCGTTGCAGCATCCCTGAATATGGAAGTTAATAGGAATATAAAAAAAGGGAGGAAGGTTTATCTGTTTAGCAAGAGTAATAGAAGGCAGATTTCCGACTACCTAACAGATCAAAACGAAAATTTCTGTTCCGACACTGACAATGTTGAGTGTTTACGGAAAAAGTTCAAGGCAATCGTAAAATGCGTTTTAGACAGGTACGTGCCGAGTAAAACTGTGAGGGACGGGAAAAACCCACCGTGGTACAACAACAAAGTTAGGAAACTACTGCGAAAGCAAAGAGAGCTTCACTCCAAGTTTAAACGCAGCCAAAACCTCTCAGACAAACAGAAGCTAAACGATGTCAAAGTTAGCGTAAGGAGGGCTATGCGTGAAGCGTTCAGTGAATTCGAAAGTAAAATTCTATGTACCGACTTGACAGAAAATCCTAGGAAGTTCTGGTCTTACGTTAAATCAGTAAGTGGCTCGAAACAGCATATCCAGACACTCCGGGATGATGATGGCATTGAAACAGAGGATGACACGCGTAAAGCTGAAATACTAAACACCTTTTTCCAAAGCTGTTTCACAGAGGAAGACCGCACTGCAGTTCCTTCTCTAAATCCTCGCACAAACGAAAAAATGGCTGACATCGAAATAAGTGTCCAAGGAATAGAAAAGCAACTGGAATCACTCAACAGAGGAAAGTCCACTGGACCTGACGGGATACCAATTCGATTCTACACAGAGCACGCGAAAGAACTTGCCCCCCTTCTAACAGCCGTGTACCGCAAGTCTCTAGAGGAACGGAGGGTTCCAAATGATTGGAAAAGAGCACAGGTAGTCCCAGTCTTCAAGAAGGGTCGTCGAGCAGATGCGCAAAACTATAGACCTATATCTCTGACGTCGATCTGTTGTAGAATTTTAGAACATGTTTCTTGCTCGAGTATCATGTCGTTTTTGGAAACCCAGAATCTACTATGTAGGAATCAACATGGATTCCGGAAACAGCGATCGTGTGAGACCCAACTCGCTTTATTTGTTCATGAGACCCAGAAAATATTAGATACAGGCTCCCAGGTAGATGCTATTTTTCTTGACTTCCGGAAGGCGTTCGATACAGTTCCGCACTGTCGCCTGATAAACAAAGTAAGAGCCTACGGAATATCAGACCAGCTGTGTGGCTGGATTGAAGAGTTTTTAGCAAACAGAACACAGCATGTTGTTATCAATGGAGAGACGTCTACAGACGTTAAAGTAACCTCTGGCGTTTCACAGGGGAGTGTTATGGGACCATTACTTTTCACAATATATATAAATGACCTAGTAGATAGTTCCTAGCAGCTTTTCCAGGATGATGCTGTAGTATACAGAGAAGTTGCAGCATTAGAAAATTGTAGCGAAATGCAGGAAGATCTGCAGCAGATAGGCACTTGGTGCAGGCAGTGGCAACTGTCCCTTAACATAGACAAATGTAATGTATTGCGAATACATAGAAAGAAGGATCCTTTATTGTATGATTATATGATAGCGGAGCAAACACTGGTAGCAGTTACTTCTGTAAAATATCTGGGAGTATGCGTACGGAACGATTTGAAGTGGAATGATCATATAAAATTAATTGTTGGTAAGGCGGGTACCAGGTTGAGATTCATTGGGAGAGTGTTTAGAAAATGTAGTCCATCAACAAAGAAGGTGGCTTACAAAACACTCGTTCGACCTATACTTGAGTATTGCTCATCAGTGTGGGATCCGTACCAGATCGGGTTGACGGAGGAGATAGAGAAGATCCAAAGAAGAGCGGCGCGTTTCGTCACAGGGTTATTTGGTAACCGTGACAGCGTTACGGAGATGTTTAATAAACTCAAGTGGCAGACTCTGCAAGAGAGGCGCTCTGCATCGCGGTGTAGCTTGCTCGCCAGGTTTCGAGAGGGTGCGTTTCTGGATGAGGTATAGAATATATTGCTTCCCCCTACTTATACCTCCCGAGGAGATCACGAATGTAAAATTAGAGAGATTAGAGCGCGCACGGAGGCTTTCAGACAGTCGTTCTTCCCGCGAACCATACGCGACTGGAACAGGAAAGGGAGGTAATGACAGTGGCACGTAAAGTGCCCTCCGCCACACACCGTTGGGTGGCTTGGGGAGTATAAATGTAGATGTAGATGTAGATGTAGAACCGGCCACGGCATGTCAAACGGCTGACGAACGGGACGTCTGGGGCGAGGGTCGATCTGTGTCTGGTTTACTCGGTACTTCTCGGAAGCACTCAGTAAAGCGCGACATTTTGTTTAGTACTGCGATGTGGCATGTTTCGGTCGGCACAACTCTCTTCGGTAGAATCGTGGTGTCATCACAAAACCAAAAAGAATTACAAAATGATTTAGACATGATATCTGCATGGTGCAAAAAGTGGTAATTGACCCAAAACAATAAAGTGTGTGTTCCTTAATATGATAACTAAAATATTCCGTTTGGTTTCGCTTCCCCGGTAAATCATATAAATGTAAAGATTGTCGATTCGAATAAATGCCAAGCGATTACAATTACGAACAACCACATTGCAACCAAAACATAGCCTGCAGATGCTTGATTAACGAAAGAAATCGGATGCACTGCCTTCACTTTTTCCTTATTAGTAGATAAAGACAAGACCGTGGAGACATCAAACTGCTTCTCCTACTACAGGTGCTTCAATTGCAAGAAAAATAACGTGCAGAAGAACAAGGGGGAAATTACAGACAGGCAACAGACAGTAAATTTTAAATAAATCGTAATATGTTGTCCGTTAACACAATGAATGTGAGCTAGTCCTGGTGTATGGACTGAACTAAATCAACCCAAAATTCAGGGTTACTTGACACTCCACTGAAGGATAATAAAAACGCATGAGGAAACAGTAAGGAGCAAATGAAAACTCATCCAGTCCCTAGAGATGATATTTGGAGAAATTTAACCGAGGTCTCGGTGGAGAACATCACGATAGAAGGTAACACACCATGAGACGTTACGGATATGAGAACAAAGGCAGGAGCAGCACAACAAATCTTACGCTTCAGCATTCATGAAATCGCACTGTCGGCGTAACTGCGCGACAAAAGCGCCGGAAGTAGTCACGAACATCGTGAGGCGCAGCATACTAACTAAAACTGACTCCGCACAAGACTGCTTCCAGGGTGATGGAAGGCAACACATCTACAATAAGATAGTGGCAAATCCTGCACTGATACAAGTGACGATGTGGTACTGCAGTGGAATGTGGACCATAGAGCGTCTATCCGTGTATTGTAAACTCGGACGCAGCACTGCCGCGTGCCTCGTCTTAGAGACAATCATTCCTGTAACCAAACTGGCTGGGTGTGACAGTGAAGACGATTTCCGCTGCTTCTGGTCACAGGGATGTCTCGTCCTTATGGCGTTTAGGTTGGTTAATGTGTTGTTGCGCCAGGTCAGTGGACACAGGATCAATTGGTTTCCCAATGCCACGACGTTTCCAGAGCTGAACTCTGAACCTGACAGTCCCGAATTTCTACTGATTTTCGCCATCTTCTGGCTTTCTGAATTAATTGATCGGTGAACACGAAAATTAATCTGCCCCCGAAATTCGATGCTCCTATATTTAGGCAAGCTATCGTTGATATCTGATGGCTCCGGAAAATTAATTTTAATGCGTAAACTGACCGATTAATTTTATCGACTTTAATTAATAAAATAATATGCCGTGGTTACTATCGCTGAGATTGTGATTTAGTATACAGAATCACTCCACAATTAAAGTCTCTTCCTACGTAAGATACTGGCCTGGTCAACTTTTGGGACTTCGCCACACGTTTTATATGTCTCAGAAAAGTTTCACCGTCACAAACCAAAGACTGCGTGTATTTTCAGAACAGTGAGAAGAAGCAACAGATCTGCTAAAGACCCTACCTACATACTCTATGCTAGTTCGTCCTATTATGGAGTGTTGCTGCCCATATGGGATCTACTAACAGATAATTCTGACGAGGGCAGAGAGAAATTTCAAAAATGGGCATCTAGTTTTGTATTATTACGATATAGAGTTCAGTATGTCGTAGATATGATTCTGGAATTGGTCTGTGAATCATTCGGATAAATGCTGTTTTCGGTGCTTCGAGATATTTTCACATTTATTTCTCCTCCCACTCCTAGCTACATACGGAGAAATGACAGTCGAAATAAAATAAGACATATCAAGGCTCGCATTGAAAGGAGTTGGCTTTTCTCACGTGCCGTTCGCGAGTGGAACTTTCGAAAAATATTGTGAGAGTGGCTCTGTGAACCCATCTGCCGAACACTTAAGTGTACATTGCATAGTAGTCTTGTAGGCGTAGAGGGTGGAAGGAGGAAGAAGAAGAAGATAAGAAGAAGTAGACGAAGAAAGTTAATGTGTCTTTTCATCATTGTGTTTCGCTGTATTAGAAATTTCATTAGCCTTCGTTATTCGGATTTTCAGTATTTTGTGAGATCTGAAATAGGCTTGCACATTATAGCAACCTTCTGAGTTTGGGTGGAGTATACAGACCCATCTCATTGAAGACTGGAGGTATTTGAAGGTGAATGCTGCACCGAGAGTTTGAATGTTGCATCTTTATACTGCGAATCGCAGTGAGGAAAGATTTTATCGCTGCACCTCGCTTCGCGACATGTAATCTCAAAAAATTACGTTCAAATTAAGCCTTTTCGAGAGCATGTGCAGATAATCACACATAGAACCTCCTAATAATCAGACACGAAAATGCAAGAAGGAATATGTGTGAAATACGATGACTTCTACTAAACATGTTGGACACGCAGACTTCTGCCATCAAGGAAAAGAAATGCAGTAAGTTATGTGACCAGTGCACCTCGTGTAAAAACACGGAGATGCAAATCCTTGTGATGAAAATGATATGCACATATAGAAATATGAGAAGGATGGACGGAAAGGACCTAGTGATATGGAAAGAAATTGTCTTTGGTAGAGACGGGAAACCAGGGATGAAATTGGAGAATACTCACAAGGGAACCTCCCCATCACACCCCCCTCAGATTTAGTTGTAAGTTGGCACTGTGGATAGGCCTTGAAAAACTGAACACAGATCAATCGAGAAAACAGGAAGAAGTTGTGTGGAACTATGAAAAAATAAGTAAAATATACAATTTGAGTAGTCCATATGCAAGACAGGCAACATCAAGGAAATTGTGAGCTCAGGAGCGCCGTGGTCCCGTGGTTAGCGTGAGCAGCTGTGGAATGAGAGGACCTTGGTTCAAGTCCTCCATCCAGTCAAAAGTTTAATTTCTTATTTTCAGTTTATGCGACAAACTCTTATGTTTCCGTCACTTTTTTGGGAGTGATTATCACATCCACAAGAAAACCTAAATCGGGCAAGGCAGAAGAATCTTTTTACCCATTCGTCAAGTGTACAAGTTTGGTGGGTCGACAACATATTCCTGTCATGTGACGCACATGCCATCACCAGTGTCGTATAGAATATATCAGACGTATTTTCCTGTGGAGGAATCGGTTGACCTATGACCTTTCGATCAAATGTTTTCGGTTCCCATTGGTCCTTTCGTCTACTAATCGCACGGTTTTGCGGTGCGGTCGCAAAACACAGACACTAAACTTGTTACAGTGGACAGAGACGTCAATGAACGAACGGACAGATCATAACTTTGCGAAAATAAGAAATTAAAGTATTAACTCGTGGGCAGATCTGAACCAGTGACCTCTCGTTCTGCAGCTGCTCACTCTAACCACAGAACCACGGCGCTCTTGAGCTCACACTGTCCTTGATGTTGCCTATCTTGCGCATGGACTACTCAGTTTGTATATTTTGCTTATTTTTTCATAGTTCCACACGACTTCTTCCTGTTTTCTCGATTGATCTGTATTCAGTTTTTCAAGGCCTATCCACTGTGCCAACTTATAACTAAATCTGAGGGGGGTGCGTTGGGGAGGTTCCCTTAGCAGTCTTGTAGAACAGTCAGTATAATGTCGTTTATTGAAACTGAACTACACTTCTCGAACGATCACTATATACACACAAAACAATTAATTTGTAGACGACCATTCACCAAGACCGTTGGTAAGGTCCGTCGGAGCTGGTCCTAGCTCGGCGAGGAACTAGCTGTACTGCTGCTGCGCTGGCCTTATAAAGCCGGCAGAGGCCGGCGGAGTACTCCAACTTTCCCTGTATCTGTGAGGCGACCTCTGCAGAAAAAGGTTCGCATTAGTCTCTAACAAGTTCGGTTTGTTTTGAAGAATTGTTTTCCTCTTGGTTGCTCCTGCAAGTGCTTGTGTATGTTATATGGTGCACAGCGGTGTCTTGAGTGTAGTCTGCCCGGCAGGGGCCGTCTGTGGCAGACGTAACAGAAATCATCTGCACAGAATGGTGGAATCAAACGGGGACATTTGGAACTGTTCCCTCACAAGCGGCTGCCTGTCACGCTGCAACGCCCGAAGACAGCGCAGGCAAACCTCCTATCTGCTGCTGGATACAGGATCAATTTTTTCCATACTGAAACTTCACTGCGATGTGCTGCCAGTGGTCAGTTGCAGTAAGAAAGCAGCCCCTAATTTGAGTAAGCTGGCGACGTTTGTTGGTCCCTTACGAAGGTATAGGATGTCGACCGACCAAAGATGGTTGATTTTGATTTTAACATACAGATTGTTACGTGTACAAGTCAGATATTTTTATTGATGGCTGTGGACAGTGCACTGAACAACATTACATCAGTACTTACTTCTGATCATAGTATGAAGGCTTTCACGACCGGATGACATATCTTCTGGTAAACCTTCCGGGATGTAAGGTCGTGGTCCATGAAACTCTTCGGCTCCTAACGTTTCGTCCAGAGCTGCGCTGGACATCTTCAGAGGGGTGTTTCTCCTCCGGTGAGTCAGTCGGCAAGACTCACCGGAGGAGAAACACCCCTCTGAAGATGTCCAGCGCAGCTCTGGACGAAACGTTAGGAGCCGAAGAGTTTCATGGACCACGACCTTACATACCGGAAGGTTTACCAGAAGATAGTACTTACTTCGTTTCTAAACTCATAATTATAGCTATTAGGAGTAACACGTTTTTAGGTTGGTTAGTAGTACGAAGTACATGTGGGAAGAGCAAGACATTAATGCTTATTTTCCTCTGGGCAGCAGGTCAGGTGTTGAAGTGAAGGCCAATGGATACTAAATGGTTAGTCTATGCTCACGGGCGTAGGCCATTTAGTGGAGCAGTTATGACAGTGCAGAAAACATCAGACATTAAATTATGTCACGTGTTTGTGGGAAGAGCATTAGGCACGAAGAAAAAACAACAAACTCACTGAAATTGGCACACTTTAAGGTACCAACCTGAAGGGAATCTGCAGTTATAACTCCTAACACCTGTATTTGACGGGATAGGTTTACTAAACTAAAAGATTAGACGAAAAGGCGGCAAATGAGGGCAAAATTTTTGCGAGCTGTGCAGAACTGCTATCATATCAGGCACTGCTGCTGCTGCGTCCTGCTCTCGATTCACGACAAAGGTAACGATGCATGATACCTCGTACTAGCAAACCACGCCTTGGATGCACTGTCACAGCTAGCAGGCCGCTACTGTCCTTACTACATGTCCTACTGTCGCAGAGGTTATTTTTTCTCTTGGCGATTGCCTTGGCACTTTTTTCCCTCTGCCCTTACAAACCGCCACCCATCGATCGCTTTCGTCCACTTTCTATCTCCTGATGGAGCATGTCAATGAGTAATCCTACCCAGACGCATGGACAAGATAACAGCCAGCATCCTGTGACTCCTGATTGGAAAACTAACATGTTATATGGAGGTGACAGTAGAACTTCTGGTTTGGTCACCACGTCGGTGTGGGTTAGGAAGGGCCCCATCCTTTGTACGTAAAAAAAAAAAAAAAAGCTCTCGATTCTAGCTGATCCCCATCGGCAGCTGTTGCGTCCGCCGCACCCTCGCGTACAAAGTGATACTAACGGCCGGCTGGCCTCGCCCTCACGGCTGCTGCTTAGAGCGCGTGTCTCGCCCCCTCCCCCGCGCTCTTTCCCACCGCTAACCCAAACAAATGGCGGTGCCGGAGCGCCGCGCCTCTCTGGGGAATGTCGCGGGGCAGATACCACCGCCTGTAGCGCCGCAGGGTCCCTTACGGCGGGCCGGCCGCCCAGCGGGAGCGCTAAATAAGCGACGACTCCCAGGGCCGCGCTCTCAGCCTCTCACCAGGTCTCCCAGGGCGCAGACGTCGCTACCGCCGTTAAAACGGAACCGCATCCGCTTCCCCATTCACGCCGAATGAATAACTTAAAACCGGTCCCTAGTTCCAAACTACATCATATTATTACGCATAATTTCGCTAGTTTATGTGTACTACTACAACAGACCTCCAATAAATGTAGCTTTGTTCTTCAACTACTTACCGCCTCGTAAACAGATAGTAGCACTATTGGTTCATTATAGTCTGCTACTTATGACCAGCAGTATATAATTGGCGAATTGGTTAATATCAAAATCATACAACGTGAAGTACAATATGTTAAGAAATCTAAGCAGTAACAGCATATAAGCTACCAGAAAGATATTACAGGCATCCTGGAAGACATTAAGACAGCTGTTTCATTGGAAGACACTAATTAGCGTCCATAGTTGACATGAAAATTAAGAAGTATATGACTGAAACGTTGTTCGCGAAATAACTGGTGAGTATTTGAAGAGCCACTAAATGAAGAGTTACTAGGAAAAAGAAGCGTATAAACGAGAATGTGAACTGTTCTTAAGATAGGAACAGACGTATATCATCTAAGACGTACAATAAAACTTGGTACAGAAAGAGAACGAAAACAACAAACTTACTAAGGACAATAAAGATTAAACCATGCTACAGATTATCCATACATCGGCAAACACATAACTTCAGAAATGTGCGAATAGTTGCCTCCCGTTCTCCTCGACGATATTCCAAAACGATATCAGAAAACAGTGAGAACTTGGTTGTGACTGTGGATGAGCATCATAACCTGCACAAAATAATGTCGGCACATGCAGGAAGATTTCGGTTTGCCTCTATGCCCTCAAAAAGTTTCGGAATGTTTCCACAGAATGTGAAACGTAAACTCGCACAAACACTTGTTCTACCTTGCCTCCACCGATGAAATAAACATGAAACTGAAAATATGAGTTGGTTAGAATTAACCATGGCGCTTGTCTATAAGTGGCAATCAAAAAGTTTTCATTTTAGGACGTTTCTGTGGCGTATATGCAACGTAGTGCGACTCCGATGCGGGTATATAGCCACCCAAGTGTTCAAAATGGTTCAAATGGCTCTGAGCACTATGGGACTTAACATCTATGGTCATCAGTCCCCTAGAACTTAGAACTACTTAAACCTAACAAACCTAAGGACATCTCACACATCTATGCCCGAGGCAGGATTCGAACCTGCGACCGTAGCAGTCGACCCAAGTGTCACCAAGGGATTGGTGTGGTATTCGTGTCTTCCCGACTTCCGTGCGGTAAATGCGGAAACACGAACTATGGCGACGTCATGACCAAATGAGTCCCAAATAGGACCAACGTGCTCTTACTCATTTCTTGGCTGCTGAAGGATAAACATCGGGTAATGAGGTACATGTATGGGGGAGCACATCTGTCGAAAACCAACACTGTGGTATGCTACGCCAAGTTCCGTGCTGGTCGCGGTTCAACGTAAGACGCCGGTCGATCTGGAAGACCAGCCACATCCATTACGGAAAAGTGGGAGACATTCTAGCACCCGCTCTATAGTCCTGACCTCTCGAAATGCGATTATTAAGCCATAGATTCCTTAAAAAAGGCCTTAGTCAACGATTCCTGTCGAATGTGAATGTGCAGCAGGTAGTTCAAAAATGGCTCTGAGCACTATGGGACTCAACTTCTGAGGTCATCAGTCCCCTAGAACTTAGAACTACTTAAACCTAACTAACCTAAGGACATCACACAAATCCATGCCCGAGGCAGGATTCGAACCTGCGACCGTAGCGGTCGCGCTGTTCCGTAGCAGGTAGTTATTAACTTCTTCGCGCAGGAGGGTACTCTGATGTAACAAACAGGTATCTTCAACCTGGTTCATTGGTGGTATGATTGCCTCAATGCTCGTGGCGATTCCACGTGATTGGCACACCGGTTCTGGACTGTGCGGCCTTCGAACGTATGACCATGTCAATGGTTCATTCTCCCAGTTACGGTAGTCTCGACCAGTCATATTACATGACTGTCATACCCTGGGTCTACATTATCTTCCCGTAAAAACTATTAATAGTTGTACTTTTCGTCAAAGAATGTGTATTGTATGTGTGTATGTGTGTGTGGGGGGGGGGGGGTGGGGGGAGGAGGGGGTGGTTTATCTGAATTACTGCAATTGTCAATTTCTAAATATAGTAAAACATGCTTATCGCACTGAATATAATGTATAATATGTACGAGCAGAATGCCTGGTTGGATGTAAGAGAGTGCCTGATCTTGTTGTGTTAATTGATTCAATAAATAAATAAGTAAAAATGAAAATGAAAATGCTTTGCAAGCTATTTTACGATGTGTGCTGACGAGTCCACCTACCACCCCTCATCATTGCCCTCCTTGTCCATTCCGTTCGCTAATGGTGCGTGGGAAGGAGGTCATTGTACCTTTGCACTGACTCTAATTTGATTCTCTCGTCGTCGTACGTCGATGTACGTGAGAGGAGGTAACGTGTTGCCCGGTTCTTGTTGAAAAATGCGCTACCAGATTTTCAACAGTAAACTTCTCCCTGCTGGACAACACTTTTCCTGTAGTGTCTGCTAGTGGAATCTGCTGAGTTTCTCTGTAACACTCTCGCGCTAGCTAGATATCCCGTACGAAACGTGCCGATTTTTGCTGGATATTCTCTATCTCTTCAGGTAATCCAATGTGATGTGTGTCCGAGACTGATGAGCAATACTCAAGAATCGGTTGGACATGTGCTTTGTAAAACATTTCTTTCGTGAATGAAATGCACTTCCTTTAGATTCTTCCAACGAATCTCAGCTTGACTTCTGCTTTTCCGACTGTTACTCGTAATTTATATGATCATTAAAATTTAGGTCGCACCAGACAGCATTGACGGTGTTTGATAGTTGGTAAAGTTACCAGTAATTAATTTACAGTAGCGGGGGTAATCGAACTATAATGGATCTCTTTGCCTCTTTATCCGCAACACGTTACATTTATTTACGTTCAGGGTCTACTACCAGTACTTCGCACCAAACACTGATGATCCGCTGTACCTGCACCAATCATTGATGATTCGCAGTAGCTGCACCAATCACTGATGATCTGCATGTCTTCCCACATTTCGCTACAGTGTTTCGGCGTTGCATCCTATCTGTAGACAAGAGTATCTTCATCGAATAGTCTCACGGAGCTTACGTTAGCAGAGCATTAATACATACAGTAAATCGTAACATCACTCCCACCCCCCCACCCCCCCCCCCTAATTCTCGGGGCACTCCCAAAATTAACTTTACCTCACCACTTCGTTCCGTTAAGAAAATCCTTCTGAGATACATCGATAATGTTGAGTGTAGCTTATATGCAGAGTTGCGAAGATAAAAACATGACGGAACCTGACTGACCACACACCAAATTAGTTGAATCACTTCTTACGTTAAAACAGATACGTTCTAAGAATATAAATTTGCAAAGTGGATATGCCGAACGTAACTGGACTATACTTCTCACATATATGATGAAAGTTTGCAAGCCAGAATTTTGCAATGTAGTTTCCAGAAAGTAGACATGTGTTGGTCTTCTTCTTACTGTTCACTTATATTTTGAATTTATTACCCGACAGTAGCAGTATTAGGCAACGACGCCTCAAACTAATATATTAGGTCATTGATAATAAATCACAGGGTTCTTGACAAATTTTGTCGTATTCTATGTCATCATCATCATGTTCAATTTTGGTTTAGGCATCCTTACACGTTCCAGTTTCAAGGAGAACGCAGCTGATCCTCCTTTCCCCTTGAGGTGTATAGTTGTATATTAATTTAGATATTCGTTCTTCTGACATTCTTAGAATGTGACCCTGTCACTTCTTTCTGTACTCCCCCATTATGTGAAGTTTGCTTTTGACACCGTTATTTCACTATTTTATATCCGGTTGAGTTTGCAAGCGGCTAGAGGTCTTAGGAGATTCATCCCTGCTCTCTCTACCCTCTTCCTTTGACTAGCGGTTAGACTCCAGATCTCTGAGCCATATATTAGAACTGGTGCTGCCATCACATTATAAATTTTTAGTACTGACTCTTTTCTTAAGTATTTGAGAAGAGTGCGATTTATTTTACCTACCAATTGCTGGAATTTCTGCTGTTGGTATTCTTGATTGCTGTACGTGGTATATGAGACCTCACATCCCGGGTATTTAAAAGTATTTATTTGTTGTAGCGGTGCCTTATTTTTACTCTTAAATGCTCCTTACAATGGACATTCATGTTATTATCATTTGACACCTTGTGCAAGGACCAAATTGCTCTCTGTAATTTATCTTCTGAGTCCTCTATGATATTTGATCATCTGCGCAAATGAGTGTATTTACAGGGTGTTTGGAAATACCCTTACAAATTTCTAGGGCTTGTAGAGGGGGATGGGGGGAGTTAGTAGATAATGTTTTGAATTGGAACCCATGTCCGGAAACGTACCGTTTCTATGCTACGACCACTCTTACAAGTAATGGACTAAGCTTGACCTAATACATCGCTTGTCTCACATTTCAACTCATTATAAGCCAAAGAAATTGCTCGTGTACTCGTTGACGGGTTTTCCTCCACGTGATGCAGGACGGCCTCTTCCAATTTGGTAGTGCGGCGCCTCTTTGGAGCACCACAGTTTCTTCTGATGACGCTGGAGGTACCCTTCCTTGAGATCGTTGCGTGATTGTGGCGAAAAGGGTATGCGATGGGGTCGGGCGTTGTGGAGAACGTTCTTGATAACGGCGACGAGCAGCTGTTTCATTACTGTAGGCTTCGTCATACAGAAGGATCATGTCGGTGTATCCTGGAAGCGTGTACTCAACCATATTGCTCTCACACTCACTGTTGCATATCTGCCTAGCAAACATGTTTTCAAACGACTGTGATACGGAAACAGTACTTTTCCGGACATGGGTTCCTATTCAAAACATTATATACTCACACCACCTACAAGTTCTGGAAGCTGGGAATTTCCGAACACCATGTATAACTTTATCATAAAGCTCATAATGCTGCACTACTTTATTCTGCCATGTTATGACGTCGTATACGTACAGAGGGTGAAAAAAGATTTGCACACTCGGACTTCGCAGCGCGATTCCTTGCGTCCTAGCAATACAAAAAGTCTCACAAAAATTCGTCCTGGACATATTTCCGGCAGTAAATGGACGTTAAAGTTTGCCTATCTAGCAACACTGCAATCACACGTACGGTAACTACCTCCGTCAGCAGACACAAGTAATGTTATGCAGTTGGTACAGTGGTTATCAGGGGAGGTGGTTATCAGGAGGTCCAGGGTTCGATTCTGGGTCGGGGTGTATTTGTTTTTATTCGCCAGTTTCATTCTGCTACATAATCCTGTAGTATACACCGTTTCTTAAGCCACACGTGTCTGACATTTACAGAGTACAGGGTTTTGTAACGGTGAACATAACAAAAACGTTAAGAGACAAGTCGAAACAAATAAACTATCACAGGACAGAATAAGTACAAAAAAGACTATCAATTTAGAGACGCTCAAGATGATTGCACAGTTAAATAACTCAGTATCCATTACTCATTTATACTATACGCAGTACGTCCGCTCAGATGTAGCACATTAGCAACCTGTGACAATAATATTGTGCATGTTAATGACCGCATGACCTTTACAAAAGAAAACGTTGTCCTCAGAGCAGATGCTCAAAGCGACCATCTGCGTGTCAAAACATTGCGCGACACGCTGGATCATACAGCTCTGGACTCTTCGTAACATGGCTGCATCCACAGATACAAGTGAACGCGTGCTAACAGTTCTTCCGCATCCGTCGGCTGAGCAGAATACACCTGCTCCCTAAAGTGTCCCCACAGTAAGAAATCCAGGGGATTTAGTTCAGGTGAATGCGGAGGCCATACATCGGGATCTCCGCGTCCGAGCCGTTTCCCTGGAAATGTTCCGTCTAAATACCGTCGCAAATTAATTCTGAAGTATGGAGGTACATCAACATGTTGGAACGATAAGCTCTGCCGAACATGAAGTAGAACACCTTCCAGGGTATCAGGTAAATAGTTTGAGAGGAATGCATGATTCGTTCGTGCAGTCAACCGGTCAGGAAATACGTACGAACCCATATTCCTATCTCTCAATATTCTGGCCCAGACGTTGATGTCAAAGCGAACTTGGTATCCACGGTCGCGGGTGACGTGGGGTTTAAACCCACACCAATTGTGAGCATTGCCCACATTGAAGACATCCTCACGAGTGAACGCTGCTTCATCCGATCATATTACAGTGTTCGTGATGCTGGCTTCCTCTTATTGTTGGAACCGTTCACAGAATTGCATCCGCAGACGGCGGTCTGTAGGAAGCTCTTGCGGCACGCCAATCCGAGTCTCCCGCAGGCGATGCTCCAGACGACGAAACACATTTTTGTCTGGATGACGTCGACCAGGATATTTAGCAGCATAACCACGATTGGCAACACCAGGCCCGTTCTCAGATGCACCGAGGACCAGTAGCATATACATATATTCATCGTTTGTGTATGCCGTACGTCTGCCACACTGTTTTTGTATAACACAAGAAGAAAATACGAAATCTGTACGTATTTACATGGAGTTCGTCACGGGCGCGTTACTCCGCCGGCAATTAGTCCCTGTCTGGTAAACAGCGTATACAATATAAACACGTCATTAGTCGCAGCGGGTTGTTCCACCTAACACGCATAAGCTTTTGTTCTGCATGATTCATCCCGACGCTCCTTATTGCTGAACGTTCGTTTTTTAATTACACCGTTTCACGGTCGCAGTTTCGAATCCTGCCTCGGGCATGGATGTGTGTGATGTGCTTAGGTTAGTTAGGTTTAAGTACTTCTAAGTTCTAGGGGACTGATGATCTCAGATGTTAAGTCTGATAGTGCTCAGAGCCATTTTGAACCATTACACCGTTTCCCTAGCGGTAAGAACGTGATGTTTCCAATTTCCATCGATAGTAATAATAATAATAATAACAATAATAGTAATGCATGGAAATACTTCATAAACAGCTTGCGCTTATCAGCCATAATTAGTGGCTCCATGGTGATAATACATGGAAACGGTAACCGAGTTTGGATACTGTTCGCAAAGCACGTTGCTAGCCCCACCGTGACGTAAGGTCCTAACGAAATATATTGGACCTCAACGTGGAAAGAATAATATTTGGTATACAGGAAAAACGTTTGGAATCTATTGGATGCTGTGGTGCTTCCACGACGTGCAAAAAGCTCCTTTAAAAGCTGAGCAATGAAAACGATTGTACTTCCATTTCTGTGTTCCTAGTACGTAAGCGCAGACTGTAATTGCTGTATTGCCAGATACCGTACCACGCAGACTAGATTTACTAATAAAAACAAATACGCTTCGACCCTGTATAGAATCCTCGACCTGCTGCAAGGTAACCGAGAACGCTATCTACTGCACCAGTTTCACAGCACTAGACACATATGCTTACGGAGGTAGTTACCGTACATGTGATTACAATGTTTCCAGACTGCCAGTCTTAACGTCCATTTACTGCTGAAAATATGCGTAGGACGAAGTTTTGTGACAGACATTTTTGTACTGCTAGTGCGTTCACCCCGTGTATTAAACAATGTAGGTGACAAAGGACATACTTGTGTCATTACTTGATAGATATTTCTCGCGAACGGACTTCGTTTTTGTGCTTTGATTTTGTTGTGTACATACATACTGTGAATTACACTTAATAGATGTTGGGGTATGCCACTCTTTCCTAAAATTTCCCATAGTTTCATTCTCTCAACTTCATCAAAAGCTTTCTCATAGTCAGTCAAGGATATCTAAGCAGGGTTTTTACAGTCTATTAAATTATTTATCAGAGAATACAATTATCCCACTTTATTCTATGTAATGATAAAATACATTGTGAACGGTTCTAACCGGTACACGGCTACACAATAGCAGAGAAAACGTACTGAGGAGGCGGCCTTTCACCTTGCCGCTATAAATAGCGGTTTCGTCGATGCCGGAGGCCTGGCATCGTGTGTTCGTTGCCCTCCTTAGGTTGACAGACCCAGTGTTGGGGGCTTTCAGCCCCACACGGCGCACAGCGCTCGCCGATAAATGGGCCTCCTGGAAGCTCATAGAGCGGCTGCCGGCCGTGCCCTTTCAAGCGCCCCAAGGATTATTGATGTTCCTGCCACCTCACTGCGATGCTTTTAGAAGATTAAACTCTCGGCCGCGATACGAAATGCAGGCCTGAATCGGAATAACATTCAATCAATGAGCTGCTATTAATAGGTGCTCAAACGAAGGCGGACGAGACATTCAATAATCTCACCCGCGCAGTAAAATTCAACATTTCTGGTAGCTACATTACAGAGGTACACATGTCGAAAACACGGGCAGCACACCGCTGAAATGCTATCAGTAGAGGAGAAGTAACCCGAATGTCGACAGAACCGTTCCTCATTGCCCCGAAGTTTTTTGCGTCGCAGCACTTTACATTCTTATCATTCGTTCGGATTGGAACGTTGTGACCCAAGTTCGTTCGACGTCCTTCAATACTGAACCAGGAAAAGGTTCGTTTTCTCGGCGTGTAGCCCGCACCTACTACTGCAGTGCTTTTGTTAGTCTCTGGCTGGTTAGAAAAATAAGACATCAGACATTCGCCGAGCGGGATAGCCGTGCGGTCTGAGACGCCTTGCTACGGTTCACGAGGCTCTGCTCGTCGGAGATTCGAATCCTCCCTCGGGCAAAATGTGTGTGTTAATTCCTACGGGGCCAAAATGCTGAGGTCGTCGGTTCCTAGACTTACACAGTACTTAAACTAACTTATGCTAAGAACAAAACACAGCCCTGCCCGAGGGAGGACTGAGACCTCCGGCGGGAGGGGCCACGGAATTCGTGACATGGCACCTCAAACCGAGCGGCCACTCCACGCGGCTCCTCCCTCGAGCATGGGTTTGTGTGTTGGCCTTAGTGCAAATTAGTTTAAGTTAGATTAAGTAGTGTGATCGCCTAGGGACTGATGACCTCAGCGGTTTGGTCCCATAGGAACTAACCACAAATTTACAAATTAGCACATCAGGCATTAATAGATAGCCAGAGGACTAACTCAGACCAAAGCTAAAAGCGTCAAGGTTCTGACCGTGAACCTACGACACCTGCCCTGTCTATTTTCCCACACTGTTATATGATTCAATTCCTTCCAAAATATTCTAATAATAATGACGAGGTTGAAATATATGAAGACTTTTGTACGACGCTGTTGATTTTATTCCGCTTTAAATTCTTATAAAACGTCCCTACTAGTTCAGACTGCATTCACACTACAGATGCAGTCACTCATTTATCAAGAACCTGTATGAGCTTCGTAGTCTGCAGACTGCTAATTTGGTCGCAGATGAAGGCATTTAACTAGAAACCACTATTCCTTCATTTATTAATCGACTTTTACGCGTTTTTCGGTGTTAGCCATCATCAGAATCCTAGTTCAGATAAAAACTAGAGGATTACCTGACTGACTTGCAACGAACATGAGCAGACTGACATGCTAGTTGCAAGGAAACAAAGTAATCCTCTAATTTTTATCTGAACTAGGATTCTGATGATGGCCAACGCCGAAAAACGGGTAAAAATCGATTAATAAATGAAGGAGTAGTGGTTTCTAGTTTTCTCTGGCTGACAATTCCTTCATGTGCGACCAGCTCAGCAAATTTCACACTACGCAAATTATTCACCATGGTCGCCTCCTCATGGCAGCTTCTATAGCACACGTTTTGAGCCGGTATAAGTTTACCGTTTCCGGTTCATTACTGTTCGACAACGTTTTTAATTTCGTAACAATTCTCTAAATACAAAATTTAAATCTGACTTCAAAAGTATCACTTTTATACAATCGGGATCTCCTCTGCAGTCATGTTCCACCTCTACTGACAATATTCCCAATATCTTTTTCAAGCGCGATGCGAGGAGCAAGAGCTCCGCTGAACCGCCCTGCAGGCTTCCTCAGGCTCGACTGACTCGCTCCGTCACGCCAAAAAATCCCTAGGCGCCAATCACTCACTTCTAGAACAATGAGGCATCCCCGTCAGCGATGCCGCTGCAATTTAGCAAAAGACGTTAACCGTAGATTCGTTTCATCAGGTGTAGGATCAGTATATGTGTCCCTACAAGCGTAGTGCATCGAGCGCGTATCTTTGTCCAGATGGATGGCGCAACAACTCGCAAGACCTACTGCAAATGTGACGTCGTTTTGGAGTCACACGCAATAACGACAATCGATGCGGCAGGTTGTAAGGTAGCAAATTATTAAGAGTTGTCACTTTGCATTAAAAACGTAGTTTGCCAGGAGGAGCGGTGTCGGTTCTCGTGGTCACAGAGCTGACCCTGGCTACTGGGCCGAGCGAGCGGTGTATCTGATTAACGCTGCTTGCAATGCGTTACACATACTCTCTGTGAATCTGAAGAAATACTATTAAACATTAATCGATCGTTTTCATACTTAGTGCATCAAATTTTATGAATAACAAAACTATACTGCTAAAATTTCAAATCAATAATTTCAATACTTTCGGATATACAAATTTTTACCTAAGACACGTAATAACTGCGCTGGCATTGTGAAACCTAGTTGTTGACTATAATGTATTCATCTATAGCATCAATTAAAACTACAACCAAGAGCATAGGTTCATATAATCTAATTTCCTGGAATTTCCTTTAGTTTCATTGCCACAGATTAATTAACAGTACATTGGAAAATTGTTATTTCATTGTGTTTTGGCTGTGTTTTGGCTGTGTGAGTACTTTTTGGAGAGACAGAGAAAGTGAATGGAGGACGTACGTAAACTTTGAAAGTGATATTTTATTAAAACTATGTGAATGAAAGCGTGAGAAGGTTATTGTGTAATGGGGGAATTTGTGACGTATGTCCGAGTGAGCTAGATTTTGTAAAGGGCAGCCAGAAGGGGCGTTGAGTATTAAATTTATTAGTAATTTATTTGGTGGAAAGGATAATATTTTGTTTTCATTAAATTTTATATAGTTTCGGAATTACGATATTTCCAGTCTAAATTACGTGTGGTAATCTGATTGGCTGACATTAGAAGTACCGCAAATATAGAAATGCTCTAGAAAATCTGATTAGCTGCTTAACATACTAGCCACCATGGAATTCAGTATTTCCCGCTCATTTGAGTAGAGCTTTCTGCATCAGATCTATGAGTCGAGTTAGTCGTTGGGAGCCCTCTCCTCGTAAACACCTATGTTAAATCGTGCTGATTAAATTCGTACCAAAATGAAGAAATATGCGCATTTGATCGGTTCTCGTGTAGTTGATTGTTAAGTGACTACAGTGTTGAGTATTTTGAGAAAGTTTGAGATTGGTGAGTGATTTATCTTAGGAGCTTTCGCGTGTGAACATTTCAAGATGTACAAACTTCGCGTGGCGTCTTTCGTGCAAATTACGACACATTATGGCGAGCACTTCTGTACAAAAAGACTACTGAAGGACTGTGTTAACTCGCAAATAGTCCTGGGTCAGTGATTCTTCACGACATTTAAAATATCTTCTGGCTGCTTTTGGGTGTGAACTTATTACGGAGACAGTCAGAAACATTGCATAATTAGTGTCGGGATTTTAAATACGGACTTGTTAGCCATTTTATGTGTTTTAAAGTCGATAAACCAGCTTACAAGAAATTTTAGACATTTTTCAAACGAGTCATGCAAGAATCCCCGAACTCCCGATGGTTTAGCTAACTCTCAGATACTGCCCAGGGACTGGAGTTATCTGGCCTTTGCGTCTTAGGTAGTTAGCTGACTTTACGTCGGCGCTGCTTTTATCGGATAAAACCGGTATCTACCATAGCAGAGTGAAGGGTCACACAACCTGAAACCTATCCAGGTTGATAAAAGGATAGTTCAAATGGTTCAAATGGCTCTGAGCACTATGGGACTCAACTGCTGAGGTCATTAGTCCCCTAGAACTTAGAACTAATTAAACCTAACTAACCTAAGGACATCACAAACAACCATGCCCGAGGCAGGATTCGAACCTGCGACCGTAGCGGTCTTGCGGTTCCAGACTGCAGCGCCTTTAACCGCACGGCCACTTCGGCCGGCAAAAGGATAGTGATTGATAAAAGGATAGTGAGAGAGCAACCCATACCGTCGCAAGGTGCCATATTGATTTCGGCATTTTTAAGTGTTTTGCATTGTAGCTTGTAGTATACCGCTTCAAGGCAATGGCGCATTGAATTTTATCACAAACATGTCACCATTATCATGAAATCTCAGTTAATAACGCATCAAGAGATGCTGTGATAGCCGGCTGGTGCGGCCGAGCGGTTCTAGGCGCTACAGTCTGGAACCGCGCGACCGCTTCGGTCGCAGGTTCGAATCCTGCCTCGGGCATAGATGTGTGTTGTCCTTAGGTTAGTTAGGTTTAAGTAGTTCTAAGTTCTAGGTGACTGATGACCTCAGATGTTAAGTCCCATAGTGCTCAGAGTCATTTTGATGCTGTGATAATCGACGCAGGAGAAAAATGTTCAAATGTGTGTGAATTCTTAAGGGAGCAAACTGCTGAGGTCATCGGTACCTAGACTTACACACTACTTACACTAATTTATGCTAAGAACAACACATACACCTATGCCCGAGGGAGGACTCGAACCTCCGGCGGTAGGGGCAACGCTATCCGTGACATGGTGCCTCAAACCGCACGGCCATAACGCGCGTGTCACAGGAGATATAACTCCCATGGCCAAGCCCTAGCGTATTGGATGTTTTCGTGGTTTACGGAGTCCAAAGATTCGGTATGCATCCTGCTAAACGCTATTTTTTTTTTTTTTCATCTTAGCGCTGTCAACACGTTGTGGGACTTTCTTACGAATGCAATACAAGTACGTTCTGCAATATTCGATGTTATTTACATTTCCTTCTGATTAGAGAACGAAGGGTGAAATTAAATTTGCCCATTTATTTTCGAATATGTGGCATTTCCCGAGTGTCTTTTTATGCAGGAATCTAAGAGGAAAGCTTAAATTGCAGCGAGTGAAACGAGAAGCAGTAACATTCGTATTATTCCTCCTCACAATTATTTGGAATGTTCATATCTTAGTGTACGCAAAGATCTCTAAGAGACAGATACTTCACATTTTGCAACCTGAAGGTCTTCTGGTTGGTATATTTCTGCTTCTAACGACACACGTGAGCTGTGACCCGTGCGAAAGAGACCCACACCGAGTACTAACGAAAGTCGATATTAGATCCTTGTAAACACACAGGACTTGTGGCATTCGAGGGAAGTGTGGAAGGAGACACTGCCGGTGCTGCTACTACTTGCCAGCAACAGTTCCCGTTTTCCCACAACGAGCTGCAGCCATTTCGCCGCAGACGAACCGCCGCCACTGCCTGCGCTGCGGCTGCCGACTGCGGCCTGGGCGACAAAGGTTCGCAATCAGCTCCTCTGGAGAGGCGGAGGGCCGGAAATTCGACAGTCTGAGCCCGGCGCGCGCCGTGCGAATGCCAAAGCAGGCGCCGCTTGATAACCAGTGGCGGACGTGGGCTGCCTGGGCAAGGGCCGGCGGAGGGCAGACGCCGCACTTCTCTCTCTGTGCCAACGAGGAGCTTCACCGACGGTGCGTTCTGAGTATCGTTAACGGGCACTCGCGCCATCCGGTTTGAGCGTCAATGCCAGGCTTCGCATGTATAAAATCAATAGCTTTGGAGCGTTGAACTGGTGTAAAGCGGTCAGGCGACCTCATGGCAGTGAAGTGATGTGAAGGTGGTTTGATTAAGTCTGGTGAAAAAAACGCTTCGAGGGATATACACTTGGTCCAGCGATCCTCCAGCTTTTTCATCCCATCGGAATAGTAGGTTCTGTCAAATTCTGCAAAATACTCGTTGACTGCAATTATTGCTTCTTTATTTGATGCTAATTTCTCTCTAGCAAGCGTAAGTTTCAAGTTAGGTTCAAATGGTTCAAATGGCTCTGGGCACTATGGTACTTGACATCTGAGGTCATCAGTCCCCTAGAATTAGAACTACTTAAACCTAAATAACCTAAGGACATCACACACATCCATGCCCGAGGCAGGATTCGAACCTGCGACAGTAGCGGTCACGCGGTTCCAGATTGAAGGGCCTAGAACCGCTCGGCCACAGCGGCCGGCTTCATGTTAGGGTACAGGAAGAAATCACTTTGGTCTAACTCTGGTGACTAGGATGGATGAGAAACCAATTTAAATGCCCAGTTCATGCTCTTTCTTCAACGTTATCGCTGACGTGTGGGATGGTGTATTATCCTGGTCGAAAAGCACTTTTCTGCCTGCCAACCTTATTCTTTTTTCAGCAAACGCAAGTTTCAAACGATCCAACATTGAAGCATAATAGGGTCCAGTTATGGTTCTTCCTTTTTCCAACTGTTCTGTGAGGATTATTCCTTGGTATCGCCCCGCATCCCCCCCCCACCCCCCCACCCCCCCCAAAAAAAAATTGGCCATCACTTTACCAGCTGACAAACGGTGTTTGCCTTCTTCGGTGCACTTTCAACAGCCTCCGTCTATTGTTTTGATTGCCGTTTTGACTCCGGTGAGTAATGAACGATCCAGGATTCATCAGCAGCCGCAAATCTGCGCAACAAATCTTCAAGATTGCGACTAAGCATAGCCAGGCTTTGTGTTGAAATACTGAGCCGTATGCGCTTTTGGTCGACTGTGAGAAATCGCGGCACCCACCTCGCACACAGCTTTTTTAAAGCCAATTAGCTATTACGCTCGCGCTCAGTTGAGGTGCCTACAGTCTAAGCAAGTCAAGGAATTTTTATTGGGCGTTCTTACATCATTGATTCTGCCAATGGTTTCCTTTGTGGTGTCCTCAATTGGACGACCGGAGCGCCCTTTGACTTAAGTGTTTGTCCGACCACCTTTAAATTTATTAATCGAAAAGTAAATGATCTTCAGCTGATGATGCAAAGCCCGTGTGAACTTCATCCAATTCTGTTTTGAGTCGTGCGGCAGCCAAACCTTCAATTGAATATATTTAGTAAGAGCATGAAACTCGCTTTTGACCATTTTCAATGGCAGTCGACACACCTGACCAATTCAGACGGCTGCCAACAATGAACTATACGATGTACATTGTTGAAATTCTTTATACGATCCTTGGAATAATCAAATTACCAACCATGAAGGAGCGACAAAAATGTTCCGTTCTGTCACGTAAATTTACCGGACTTGTCACATCAGTGCCAGAAACTCATACGGGATCAACGCAATAGTATGGGTACAAAAAAGAAGTCACAGAAACGGGTTCTTGACGTCCCCATGACTATTGCATGTATGAACGCGGGCTGTCCAACGTGTCTACTAATACGGTGTACCACTCACACCCATGTAGCAGAGTATACCAACAATGATCCCAAGAAGATTCTAACCAACAAGGAAAGAAGTGTCACACCTGACAGCGGCAATCGGTTTCAAAACCAACATTGTGGAAAGAAATGCAAGCAATGGACATTTGGACTCACAGCGGCACATGAAGTTGCAAGACTTCCTCAGTGGGCCAAATGGCACATAAACTGAACAGTAGCTGACTGGAGTAAAGTAAATGTGATACCAGAAGTTGCGGTATTGTCGCTTTTCATCAAGGCATCAAGTTCTTCCACGGTCCAACGAGGTGTTTAGCAAGCAATATGTTGAGGGTATCTGAAGTGTTTCTGTGATGATTTGGGGGTATTTTTCGAACCAGTTCATTCAGTTTAACATGAACATAAAATGGGATGTTTATTTCAGCATCCTCAATAACCAAGTTTTGCCCTTTCTTTTACATCTTCATGATGGACATGCCATCTTACAAGATGAAAACGGGCGTTTTCACAGGGCCACACGCATACATTCCTGATTTTGCGAGCACTCAAGCATCTCATTGTACATCGGCTGTCAGCTAAATCATGCGTTCTTCGTCCAGCAGAAAATGTCTGAAACTGTTGGTTTGGTATACGTTTATACCGTTATTCCATAAGTTAATGAACACGACAGATACACATAACACAGACTAATCCTCAATAATATATTCTCCTTCACTATAAACACAGTTTGCCAACGCTGTGGTAACTTCACGATTCCGCGACTATAGAAATCATGTGGTTTTGAGGCGAAGAACTCATCGAGCCATGTCCTGGGCGCATCTTCATTCGGGAAAGGAATTCCTTGAATTTTGTTCAATAGAGAGCGGAAAAGGCGAAAATCTGAAGGCGCCAGATCACGCGAATAAGGGTGGTGCAGAAGGATTTCCCAACCTAACTCCTGTATAGTATTTTTTTGTCAGTCTAGCAGAATGTGGGCGGACGTTTTCGTGGAGTAGCATCACTTCACACAGTCTTCCTCGTCGTTGTTGTTGTATTGCGTCTACAAGACGTCTCAGCTGTTGAAAATAAATGTCAGCAATTAAGCAGTGGAAGCAATTCGTAGTACACCACACCGTCGCTGTTCCACCAAATGTCGGTCTATAACATTATCTTTTGTGGATGCGCGCAGATCTTTGTACGGGGAGTTGGTACTTTAATTGGGCTCATTCCTTTCTTTTCTTTGAGTTAGCATAAAAACACCATTCCTCGTCACCAGTAACTCTACAGGACTGAAATGGTCGGTGTTGTTGACGAGCTAATTGATGACGAACAAGCAGAGATGCACATATGGACACCCAATGATTTTTGTGAATTTGGCTCATAGCATGCTGTACCCATACGCACGACTTTTGATGTTTCCCCACTGCATCGAAACGTCACACAATAAAATGGAATGATCACAGTTCATCACATTTGCCAGTTCTCGAGTACACTGACGTGGGTCATTGTGAATTGATGAGTTTCAACGCTCTTCATCAGACTCCGAAGGTCTTCCTGAATACGGAGAGTCCCTAACATGAAAACGATCCTTTTTAAAACGAGATAATTATTTCCTTGGCGTGCTCAGTCCAATGGCATTATCCGCGTACACGCCACAAATGTTTCTGGCTGTCTCCGCTGCTGCCCCCCTCCCACCACCCTTATAGAACTCAAACAGAAGAATATGCCGAAAACGTTCCGATTTCTCCACTTGGCTCTCCATTTTCTAGCGTCCATGGCTTCACTCGCTATCTCTAAATAACAAAATGTAGTCTCAAATGACAACAATGAACTGAAAATAAGAATCACAATCGCTAGATAGACCCATAGCAACCTAATTACCAACATGCAAAACAAAAACGCTACAAAATTATGCACCGACCTAATATCTGATCAGCGGGTGAAACGTAACAGTCAACGTCCCCGCAAAATTTCTAGTTCTACCGGATGCCATTATCAAATTGTGGGTTGAGCCGGATACAACATAATTGAAGAATTGAGGTCATTATTAGTGCAAGACGTGGTGTCACATGGTATTAGCATGATGTCTCGTTGGTTGGTTGATTTGGAGGAGGGGACCTAACAGTGACGTCATCGGCCCCATCGGAGGAGGGAAGGAAAGCGTCCGTGCCCTATCAAAGGAACCATCTGGGCATTTGCCTGCAGCTATTTAGGGAAATCACGGTAAACTTAAATCAGGATGGTCGGAAGCGGGTTTGAACCGTCGTCCTTCCGAGTGCGTATCGAGCGAGGTGGCGGAGTGGTTAGCACACTGGACTCGCATTCGGAAAGATGACTGTTCAAACCCGCGTCCGGCCATCCTGATTTAGGTTTTCCATGATTTCCCTAAATCTTTTCAGGCAAATGCCGGAATCGTTCATTTCAAAGTGCACGGCCGTCTTCCTGCCCTATCGTTTCCTAATCTGATGGGACCGATGATTTAGCCGTTTGGTCCCTTCCCCAAAATATCCTCCCGCAAATCAGCCAACAAGCCAGCCTGAATGCGATTCCAATGTGCTAACCATCGCTTCACCTAGCTCGGCATGTCTCCTTGGGGGATTACTTAATTTCCTGGTGTGCTTATTACGGGAACCTCAGTTTTGATACTTCCTGTCATTGTTTATTTTATACAAGCGCACTGCTCATGTAGGTAGAAGTACACCTGATAAACAACGATTTGTCTGTGATCAAAAGTCTTAGGTTAACTTGCCGCGTCACATTCGAGTAAAATCTCAAGCTTTTTATTAGTGCATACGTTGTTATAAAGCTGCATATTAACTTGTTTCGATAAATTAATTGAGAACTTTATTCAAGGACTCGAGTACGGAAGACTTGGGAATCACTGCTCAGCTCAAGTGTGGTTTTTGGACACTTTCCACAATCGTGTGGACAAGTACTAGGTCACTAGTCTCTCTCTAGCTGTGAATCACAGTAAGCAAATAATTAGATTTAAGAATTCCTCTCGAGGTGTCAACTCAGGATGCTAGTCAACGTGTGGCGACCTTCCTGGAAGTTTGTTACTTGACCTATTCTGACGAACTGGAGACCCTGGTTTCACGGTTACACATGGATCAAATCTCAGGTGAGTCAGTGAGACAACTTCCCTGCAAGCTGTCCGCCGATGTTCTGGATTACACTCCATGACCCAAGTTTCCACCGTGACTTATCCCAAGAGCGGATGTTGTTGGTGATTCGTCCACTATATATTTCGGCAGCGTGCTGTTCGAGAAGAGTAGATTGTGGAAATACATGGGTCTTATACCACAGTTTCTTATGCAGTAATGTAGCAGTGAAGGATTAAAGTATATGTAATAAATTTGTTTCGGAAAAATATCGCATATGACACCAGGGGAGAACATTATAGCATAATGTTATAGCTTGTTCCTCCTTACAATCAAAATAACTGACGCATATTAAGAAGTTAATAGAAATCCAGACGAAGATGCTTATAGGTGATGAATGGTCAAAAGAAAGATTTAAAAAACTGTTTTGCGGAGTACACATTTATATAAATTAAATTCTTCCAAATTTCGATCGGTGAAAGATACAGAGTAATACCTAGACAAAAGACAATTCACTACGGTACGTATTATTACTTGTCCATAACCACGTTTCGGTGTTGTGTCAAACACTAGCAGCGAAACCCGGTTTTGCCCAGGTATTTGCTAATAGCTGTTTGTCCACACCCATACGCCGACCTGAGTGGCCGGGCGGTTCTAGGCGCTACAGTCTAGAATTCTTCCTCGGGCATGGATGTTTGTGGTGTCATTAGGTTAGTTAGGTTTAAGTAGTTCCAAGTTCTATGGGACTGATGACCTTAGAAGTTAAGTCCCATACTGCTCAGAGCCATTTTCCACACCCATACCACACAGCGCCTGGCCTTGTACTACATGTTTATGATGTCATATCTCATGAACTATCTGTGGTACAATTATATAATATTTTGGCCACATTCAGAGACATATGTGGATACTGTCTGCGAAACGTATTGCGAATAGAGTGAGTGGCAAAGAAGTAGTAAGCTTAAACGTCATTAAACATGCGGCAATTTTTGACGCATTACATTGTTTATGAAGTCATATGTCCTGAACCTGTTTTCGTACAATGGTATAATTTTGAGGGTATATTCAGTGCTACATGTGTGTATCTCGAATGCAATTAGTAGTAAAGCAGTAATGTATTATAACATCATGCCTCATTCTGTACTTCCACTACATGAACAGCGGTAAATTAGTAAGCAATGAGCTTTTTCATCACTTTGCAGGGCTTGTCAGCAAGAAAAAATTTCGTAAACGTTTGAAATTATGTTTAAAGTTTGTTGCATGGCGCTATGCGCTCTCATTCTTAAATCCTTTGTGTATAAAGTCTGGGAATTCACGCGTCACCTGCTATCCAACATTTCCACCCCCACTACACCCCATTCATAGGTAAGTAGTTCTTACAGTCACAGCGATTGTTACCTGACAGGAAAGTACTTACGTTTGTACCAAGTTTGGTTGAAATCGGTCCTCTGGTTTAGGAGGAGGTTTGGAATATACGTGGACACACACACACACACACACACACACACACACACACACACACACACACACATATATATATATATATATATATATATATATATATATATATATATATATATTGATGAGCCTAATAGCTTGTTTGTCCGTCTTTGGAACTACTTTGGAACTAAATACGTCACTGATTCCGCGCGTCAGTGATCCGGAAGTTTGTTGCTAGGTTTGTGTGTGTATGTGGCGTTAGATGTCATGTATTTCGAGTAAATAACGGGCGGCTGAAATGTGTATGCGACGAAGGCGCCCGATAGCGACCCTTATGGGATCTATATGATTTACATCAGGTGAATCTGTTCGCCGAGACACCAAAGTTAGTTCATTACACTGCTGGTCAGACCGCTGTAGCACGGTTCTGGCTCCGAGACACGGACAATGATGATGTTGCCGTCGGGGAAGACATCAGACATGAAGGGATGCAGCGCAGAGTGTCTTCGAATACTACCAAGTGTCGCAGGGCCCCAATGAAGCGCAGGAGAATGTCTCCTACAGTATAATACTGCTCCCACCAGCCTGCGCTGCACATTTCGAGCCGCCGTTCATCTCGATAACGGTGTTTCTGCAGTCGACCATCGATCTAGTGCAGCAAAAATGTGATTCACCCGAAGAGCAAATACGTTTCCATTGATCGACTGTCGAATCCTGACGGTCCCTTGCCTGCTGCAATCGTAGTTCTACGATGGCGTCACGTCGACATATGAACACACAGGGGTGGTCTGCTGCGGAGCTCCAAGTTCAACAATGTACGATGAACGGCGTGCTCCGAAACGGGCGTGCATCAGCATTGTCCTCCTTTGGCAGAGATGCCATAAATTGCCATCTGTCCAAATTTACAGAGCAGACAAGTCTCAGGATCCCACGTTCCGGGAAGAGTCGTGGACGTCCAACAATTAGTGGCTAGTGGTAGTTTCACTGTCGTTCTGTTTCCCTGAAGGCTCACGACAGTAACACGTAACATTCAACCAGTTTCACCGTTTCGAGCTACTCGTTCACAGGTTCCGCGCAATAATAATCTGGCCTTTGTCAAAGGATTTCCCCATTTCCTGCCCGTATCTTCGCTAGGGTGACTCCCCTTCCGTGTCTGCTCCGCTTACTTTCGTTTGTTACCGCAACGCCACCAGTGCCAACGGCGCCGTAGGCAGTGGTCATAATGTTTTAGCTTGTCAGTGTACATTTTTATAATACGTATGGATTAGGTACTTTCATCACAACTATATGTGTAAAATTATCAGCTACTTTAGCAGGGCATACTGTTGCTACCAGACAGTAAATAAGAGATAATTCAATTTCCTTAAACAATTTTGCGATTTTCGCAGGGTCTAGGGGTAGCGTCTTTGATTCATAATCAAAACATCGTCAGTCCCGGGTTCGATCCCCGCCACTGCCTAAATTTTGATAAATAATCAGCATTGGCGGCCGAAGACTTCCGGCATAAGAAGTCAGCCTCATTCTGCCAACGGCCTTGTCAAAGAGGGCGGAGGAGCGGATAGAGGTTCAGGGCACTCTCTTGTCCTAGGGGTGGGAAATTGCCCCTAAAGGCGGAAGAATCAGCAATGATCAACGACATGAGGATGCAGAAGGCAATGGAAACCACTGCATTAAAGATACGTAACGTGTATCCACAGGACATGTGGCCTGTAATTGAAGAAGTGTCATGATGATCTCTCCATTGGCAAAAGATTCCGGAATAGTCCCCCATTCGGATCTCCGGGAGGGGACTGCCAAGGGGGAGGTTACCATGAGAAAAAGATTGAATAATCAACGAAAGGATAACGTTCTACGAGTCGGGGCGTGCAATGTCAGAAGCTTGAACGTGGTAGGGCAACTAGAAAATCTGAAAAGGGAAATGCAAAGGCTCAATCTAGATATAGTAGGGGTCAGTGAAGTGAAGTGGAAGGAAGACATGGATTTCTGGTCAGACGAGTATCGGGTAATATCAACAGCAGCAGAAAATGGTATAACAGGTGTAGGATTCGTTATGAATAGGAAGGTAGGGCAGAGGGTATGTTACTGTGAACAGTTCAGTGACCGGGTTGTTCTAATCAGAATCGACAGCAGACCAACACCGACAACGATTGTTCAGGTATACATGCCGACGTCGCAAGCTGAAGATGAACAGATAGAGAAAGTGTATGAGGATATTGAAAGGGTAATGCAGTATGTAAAGGGGGACGAAAATCTAATAGTCGTTGGAGACTGGAATGAAGTTGTAGGGGAAGGAGTAGAAAAAAAGGTTACAGGAGAATATGGGCTTGGGACAAGGAATGAAAGAGGAGAAAGACTAATTGAGTTCTGTAACAAGTTTCAGCTGGTAATAGCGAATACCCTGTTCAAGAATCACAATAGGAGGAGGTATACTTGGAAAAGTCCGGGAGATACGGGAAGATTTCAATTAGATTACATCATGGTCAGACAGAGATTCCGAAATCAGATAATGGACTGTAAGGCGTACCCAGGAGCAGATATAGACTCAGATCACAATATAGTAGTGATGAAGAGTAGGCTGAAGTTCAAGACACTAGTCAGGAAGAATCAATACGCAAAGAAGTGGGATACGGAAGTACTAAGGAATGACGAGATACGTTTGAAGTTCTCTAACGCTATAGATACAGCAATAAGGAATAGCGCAGTAGGCAGTACAGTTGAAGAGGAATGGACATCTCTAAAAAGGGCCATCACAGAAGTTGGGAAGGAAAACATAGGTACAAAGAAGGTAGCTGCGAAGAAACCATGAGTAACAGAAGAAATACTTCAGTTGATTGATGAAAGGAGGAAGTACAAACACGTTCCTGGAAAATCAGGAATACAGAAATACAAGTCGCTGAGGAATGAAATAAATAGGAAGTGCAGGGAAGCTAAGACGAAATGGCTGCAGGAAAAATGTGAAGACATCGAAAAAGATATGATTGTCGGAAGGACAGACTCAGCATACAGGAAAGTCAAAACAACCTTTGGTGACATTAAAAGCAACGGTGGTAACATTAAGAGTGCAACGGGAATTCCACTGTTAAATGCAGAGGAGAGAGCAGATAGGTGGAAAGAATACATTGAAAGCCTCTATGAGGGTGAATAATTGTCTGATGTGATAGAAGAAGAAACAGGAGTCGATTTAGAAGAGATAGGGGATCCTGTATTAGAATCGGAATTTAAAAGAGCTTTGGAGGACTTACGGTCAAATAAGGCAAAGGGGATAGATAACATTCCATCAGAATTTCTAAAATCATTGGGGGAAGTGGCAACAAAACGACTAGTCACGTTGGTGTGTAGAATATATGAGTCTGGCGACATACCATCTGACTTTCGGAAAAGCATCATCCACACAATTCCGAAGACGGCAAGAGCTGACAAGGGTGAGAATTATCGCACAATCAGCTTAACAGCTCATGCATCGAAACTGCTTACAAGAATAATATACAGAAGAATGGAAAAGAAAATTGAGAATGCGCTAGGTGACGATCAGTTTGGCTTTAGGAAAAGTAAAGGGACGAGAGAGGCAAATCTGACGTTACGGCTAATAATGGAAGCAAGGCTAAAGAAAAATCAAGACACTTTCATAGGATTTGTCGACCTGGAAAAAGCGTTCGACAACATAAAATGGTGCAAGCTGTTCGAGATTCTGAAAAAAGTAGGGGTAAGCTATAGGGAGAGACGGGTCATATACAATATGTAAAACAACGAAGAGGGAATAATAAGAGTGGACGATCAAGAACGAAGTGCTCGTATTAAGAAGGGTGTAAGATAAGGCTGTAGCCTTTCGCACCTACTCTTCAATCTGTACATCGAGGAAGCAATGATGGAAATAAAAGAAAGGTTCAGGAGTGGAATTAAAATACAAGATGAAAGGATATCAATGATACGATTCGCTGATGACATTGCTATCCTGAGTGAAAGTGAAGGAGAATTAAATGATCTGTTCAACGGAATGAACAGTCTAATGAGTACACAGTATGGTCTGAGAGTAAATCGGAGAAACACGAAGGTAATGAGAAGTAGTAGAAATGAGAACAGCGAGAAACTTAACATCAGGATTGATGGTCATGAAGTCAATGAAGTTAAGGAATTCTGCTACCTAGGCAGTAAAATAACCAATTACGGACGGAGCAAGGAGGACATCAAAAGCAGACTCGCTATGGCAAAAAAGGCATTTCTGGCGAAGAGAAGTCTACTAATATCAAATACTGGCCTTAATTTGAGGAAGAAATTTCTGAGGATGTACGTCTGGAGTACAGCATTGTATGGTAGTGAAACATGGACTGTGGGAAAACCGGAACAGAAGAGAATCGAAGCATTTGAGATGTGGTGCTATAGACGAATGTTGAAAATTAGGTGGACTGATAAGGTAAGGAATGAGGAGGTTCTACGCAGAATCGGAGAGGAAAGGAATATGTGGAAAACACTGGTAAGGAGAAGGGACAGGATGATAGGACATCTGCTAAGACATGAGGGAATGACTTCCATGGTACTAGAGGGAGCTGTAGAGGGCAAAAACTGTAGAGGAAGACAGAGATTGGAATACGTCAAGCAAATAATTGAGGACGTAGATTGCAAGTGCTACTCTGAGATGAAGAGGTTAGCACAGGAAAGGAATTCGTGGCGGGCCACATCAAACCAGTCAGTAGACTGAAGGAAAAAAAAATATTATGCATATCAGAATTATCAAGGACCTAATAAATATTTGTTGATGTCAACGACCTCATCTGCCTGTTGCATTTAAATAATGGAGGGCTGTAAAATGGAAAGTGGATGCTAGGTTAGAACGTTTTTACGATGCATATAAATGTGCCGAAGGGGGTCAGCGTTGCACGGCTCAGCTGCTGAATCAATTCTATCGCCGCGGATCTTCTCCTGCATGCACAGGCTTATCTGTGGAAGGGATCTTTTACAGTACTGAATATGTATGCCAATTAAGGCAACGACGCTTGTGAGAGAAACTGTATGCTCATTTCATACCAGTAAAGGGAATAAGCGGAGACGCTCCTAAAATAAACACTGGAGACCAGTAATTAGGAGAAATGCTAATTTTATAGGCAATCTGAGTCAATGAGCTGAAAATTCAGTCTTGGCTGCTTCTAGGGCGTGGGGTGGTAGATAGTGTAGTGAAAGAGAAAGGTTTTGTCTTCTCCCTCGGCGGCATTCATAGACTCGCTGGGCCTGAGTCTTGTTTTTTTCTTTTCCCTCAAGGCCGTCCCCATGCAGTCCATACTGCGACATTAAACCTTCCTCATCTATAGGCTTTTCGAAAGACATCTCCTTTGCCGTTGACTCAGAAAATTATTTTACTTCACTATTGCAGTTTCGGCCTCTGGGACATAATCAAGTGGTACTGCAAAAGATTTTTCTTCAGCACATGTCAGACTTTTGAAATCTTCTGACATTGTACAAATCAGCGTCGAAGTTGTCCGCCCCAAGTAGCTGAGTGGTCAACGCGACAGACTGTCGATCATAAGGGCCCGAGTTCGATTCCCGGCTGGGTCGGAGATTTTCTCCGTTCCGGGACTGGGCGTTGTGTTGTCCTAATCATCATCATTTCATCCCCATCGAAGGGCAAGTCGCCGAAGTGGCGTCAAATCGAAAGACTTGCACCCGGTGAACTGTCTACCCAACGGGAGGCCCTAGTCACGCGACATTTACGTTAAGCTGAATAAAATATTCTCGGACTTCTTGCCGCGTCAGCTCACTGTAAAAGCTCGAGCTTTCGACGATTACTTCCATCGTCTTCGTCAGAAATACCTGCCTGTTAAAACTGCTGCTGCGGTGGCCTCATATAGCGCTTCTGATTGGTCGGTGATTACGTAATGCTGTCGCAGATGGTGCCAACGTCTGCGTTGGTGGCGCCAGAGCTCCCGTCGTAGCGTAAACATTGCGACGAATATCTCTGTATCGAGAGCTTCCTTCCGTGCATCGCTAAGATTGTACACGCTCTCACGGTTGAAGATTTTCTCACACATTTTTTATGAAACGTTTTGAGAAACGTGCATTTGATATGGCTCCCCTTCGCCCACTTCATTTTATCGTTGTGTTGATGACACGTTAATGGTATATCCACACAACGTAGGAGCTCTTGAGCACTTCCATGAACATATGAACAATATGCACCCAAACATTTATTTCACTAGCGAGAAGGGAAAGAAGAAACGCTCTCGTCTCTAGATGTTTTGGTGCAACGGAAGACTCGGACATTCAGAATACCGCAACCCGTTGCACAGTGGTTTATATGTTAACCCCCAGATTTTCCACCATCCAGTCCAGAAGAGAGCAGATTTAAATACAACGGTACACAGAGCAAAAACTGTTTGACGAGGACCATGTGGATTCCGTGAAGTAGTGTTCCGAAAGAGCGGCTATGCACCACGTGATATGAATTCATCGTTCTCCAAGAACAGTAAACGTAAAAATGTTGAACATTCACGTGGTAACCCACCCATTGGATGCTTCGTTTCTGCCGCACTACTACCAGCAAAATAGCCAGAGTACTGGGAAGACGAGGTATCAGATCTATACAGACGGGAAAATAATCGCAACACCCAGAAGGACACAAACATAAATTGGTAGGCGTGATTCTACATCTGAAAGATGGTGTCTAAACATATTTCGCTGCGGTTGCACAAAAGTGGCGCTAGCAGAGAAATTGCAGAAAGACTTGACAGGAATGTAGCCACCGTGCATGACTGCTGGCAGCGGTGGTCACGAGACTGTACAGTCGCAAGGGGATTGGAGTGCGGACGGCCACTTCGCACTACCGAGGGGGAGGACTATCGTGTTTTACGTTGGCACCGTACTGCCTCTGCAGCAGCAATTTCAGCAGCAGCTCCCACAGTGACACAAAAAACTGTTGTAAATCAGTTACTTCAAGATCAGCCCCGTGCCATACGCTCAGTAGCGTGCATTCCACAGAGCCCAAACCACCGCCATTTGCGGCTTCAGTGGTGTCAACCCAAAGCACGAGAAATATAAATGAAATTAATAATAAACATGAAATCCTAATCACTTACTAGACGAAGGAATTCTGTTACTTTAGGAGACAAATAATGCATAAAGTTTGAAGCAAGAAGGATATAAGAAGCAGACTAGCTCAGGCAAGGAGGGTATCCCTCGCCAAAAAGAAGTTTACTGCTACCAAGTAAGGGCCTTAATCTGAGGGAAGAACTTCTGAGATTGGACATCTGCTACATTGTATGGAAGTGAATTACGTACTGTGGGAAAACCGTAGAAGAAGAGACTCGAAGAGTTTGAGACGCAGTGCTGCGGGAGGATCCTGAAAGTTGTGGAGACGGTAAAGTGCTAAATGAAGAGATTCGGCGCTGAGTCGGCCAGGGACAAAATACATTGAAAGCACTGACTACGGAATAGGATAATAGGACATGTCTTATGACATCAGCGGGTAACCTCCATTGTTCTACAGGGAGCCGTAAAGGGGACAAACGGTAAGGAAACGCAGATTAAGATATATACCCAAGGATGAAGAGGAGCAAAGGAGAGGTAGCTGTGTCTGGCTGCAGCAAACCAGTAAGAAGACAAATGACAAAACATGTTTTTTTAATCTATAATCCATATTATCCCTTTATTCTCTTGTATTGGTTTGGATGTGACAGTAGTAGTCATTACTTTTTTCGTTTTTTCTTTCACAATTTTTCTTGCTACAAGTTTAAATGTATTTCCATGTCCACCGCGAATCAGCTACAACACATTCTTTTGTCGACAAAAAGTATGATCTACATTGTCGCATGTATTTAATTATTCTATTTAATCGCTATGGGTCCGCAGCTCTTGGTCTCGCTTCCCGAGCAGAGGGTTCAAAAATGGTTCAAATGGCTCTGAGCACTATGGGACTTAACTTCTGAGGTCATCAGTCCCCTAGAACTTAGAACTACTTAAACCTAACTAACCTAAGGACATCATACACATCCATGCCCGAGGCAGGATTCGAACCTGCGACCGTAGCGGTCGCGCGGTTCCAGACTGTATCGCCTAGAACCGCTCGGCCATTTCGGCCGGCCGAGCACAGGGTCCCGGGTTCGGTTCCCCGCGGGGTCAGGGATTTTTACTTGCCCCGAGGTGACTGGGTGTTGTTGTGTCGTCTTGATCATCATCATTCATCCCCATTACGGTCCGAGGAAGGCAACGGCAAACTACCTCCATTAGGACCTTGCCTAGTACGGCGGTTGGTGTCTCCCGCATCGTTCTCCTACGCTGTCAAGAAGCATGGGACTCCATTTTTTTAAGTCACTATGGCATCAACAGGGAGAAACCTAAATAAGACTACAACAAAAACTAAACCTCTCATAAGTCTGCTGTAGAGAAATGCGTTCTTTGATGCTTGATGTTTTTATTGGATTTATTGCACACTAGTTGCTCTGATCAGGAAATAGATTTTCTGTAGCTTCTAGTCAGAACTTATTTCGGTGTGCACCACAAATTTCAAATAATGTTAAGAGAGGGCCATAGCATTATTTCTTTCTTGAATCTGACATGTTATCAATAAATAGACATTATTTTTGAATAATAATTGCTTGCATAACTACATTGTACCAACACATAAATGTGAAGTTTGTCAAAGAAATATACATGCAACTTTCAGTGTTCAGGCTTAATGAAATAGCCAAGATGTGTTTCGCTGTTCTGTTTTCAATAAAACCTCTTTACCCAAACCGACTTCAAAGGGTTGTATATGTTTTTAAGATCACCACCACAAATCGGTACATAAACCTGTCTCCTAAAACAAGAGAGGTGAGCTGTATTTATGCTGTAGATGAAGACGTAAACACTTTTATATTATTAACTTCTCATAGTCGGGGTTCACAGTCATGAGAAATTTTTTGAAAGACTTCATGCTCACCGTTGACTGTAGACAATTATTTGCTTCACTTCAGCATTAAGATTTAGTCCTTTGTGCCGGTATCAAGTGGTACTGCAAAAAAATTTGCTTCATTACACGCCAAACTTTTAAAATCTTCCTACATATGCAGGTATACATGTCATCGTCAAAGCTAAGCCGTTCCGCCGTAGGAATACAGTAAGGGCTTTGACGAAGAGAACGAAGTCGCTCGCGACGACTCTGTTGTATAAAACATTCTCAGACTTCTTGTCGCGTCAGTTCAGGGTGAAACCTTGAGCTTTCGACGACTACATCCGTCAGGCTCATCTAACTGTCAAAACTGTTGCTGTGGTGGCCTCCTACAGCCCATAGACGGCTTCTGATTGGTCGGCGATTACGTAATGCTGTCACAGATGGTGTCAAATTCTGCGCTGGTGGCGCCACCGCTCCTGTTGTAGCGTAAATATTGCGACGAATATCTCTGTCTCTTCTCTGTATCGAGAGCTCCCTTACATGCATCGCTAAGATTATATTCGCCGCCATGGTTGAAGATCTTCTCACACATTCTAATTTCTAGAGCCTGCTTGGTTACGTGTCCCAGTATGTAGAAGCCTAGGAGGAAACTTTTTTCGTGAAACAGTATTTTGTATTTTTTTATGAGGCTATGTTCAACAACTGCGTGTTTCTCCAGCTCTCGATCTCCTTTGATGTTCTGCACAGCGGTCGAAAACAGTGCGGGTGGACTGACCGATGTAACTGCTTCCTCACTCACAAGGAATATTGTAAATGCCAGGGATCCTGAGGCCGAGACTGTCCTTCGCAGGGCGTAGTATCTCTTCTAGGACGTCGGAAAATACATTGGCGGAAAATAATCCCAACACCAAAAAATAATGAAGTAGAGTAATGAAATTACGGTAATACATTTCTCTAGACACCATCTTTACGTGATCAACAATGCAACGAAAGCGAAAGATAAGCGGTTGTAAAAGTTGAAATGCTGGTACTTTAATAAGTGGTGTAACCGCTAGGATCTTGAATGCAAGCGTACAAACGGGCATGCATTTTGCTCTACAGGTGCCAGACGTCACTCTGTGGAATGCAGTTCCGTGCCTCTTGCACTTGGTCGGACAATACAGGGAAGGATAATGCTGTTTGTGGCTGACGCTGTTTGGCTTCCGATGATGTCCCGTATGTGCTCTGTTAGAGACAGATCTGGTGATCGAACAGTCCAAGACAACATGTCGACACTCTGTAGAGTATGTTGGGTTACAAGAGCGGTACGTGGGCGAGCGTTATCCAGCTGGAAAACATCCCCTGCAATGCTGTTACTGTATGGCAGTACAGCAGGGCGAGTCACCAGACTGACGAACAGTTTTGCAGTCAGTGTGCTGGGGATAACCACTCCATACGATAAATCCACGAGAAGGTCCAGTGTGACTAGCTTGCAGATAGTTTGGCTGCAGGTCCTCAATTGAGGTTTAATCTCAGCTTATTTTCTGCGCTCGTTTGTTTATCTCAGTCAAGACGTCTTCTAACTCTTCCTCATTTTCACAGAGTGAATCTTATCATCGATAACCTTCCAGTCTGAATTTTAATCTCTCTACTGAACCAATATTTTATATTCATTTTCACTTATTCTGAGTTGGCATCCCTTCGCTCACAGCTGCAAGCGGCGCTGACTTCGGTCGCGCAGCTTGAGGCTGTTGCCCATGGGCACCACTGTGGGGAGCCGGACTTGGGTATCACGGGGATATCAACCTCGTCCCGTCTGTCCCCAGATCGGTCTGCTGCTGTGGTTGCCCCGGTTGCTGCCCGCAGTGGGGCTGAGCCCTCGCCTGTGGTTGATTGGGAGGTCGTTCCAAGGCGTGGCAGGCAGCGAAAGACGTCCCCGGAGGCTGATCAGAAAGCCTCCCCGGTGCGTCTGACAAACAGGTTTCAGGCACTGTCTCTGGCTGAGCCAGATGCAGCTGCCTGCCCTGTTTCAGAGGATGATTCTCAGTCTTCAAGGTCCGGGCAATCACAGAGGGTGGGCTTATTGGTAGTTGGCAGCTCCAATGTTAGGCGCGTAATGGGGCCCCTTAGGGATATGCTGGCTAAGGAGGGAAAGAAATCCAGTGCGCACTCCGTGTGCATTCCGGGTGGAGTCATTCCTGATGTGGAAAGGGTCCATCCAGATGCCATGAAGAGCACAGGGTGCAGCCAGCTGCAGGTGGTGGCACATGTCGGCACTAATGACGTGTGTCGCTTTGGATCTGAGGAAATTCTCTCTGGATTCCAGCGGCTATCTGATTTGGTGAAGGCTGCCGGTCTTGCTTACGAGATGAAGGCAGAGCTCACCATCTGCAGCATCGTTGACAGAACCGACTGCGGACCTTTGGTGCAGAGCTGGGTGGAGGGTCTGAATCAGAGGCTCAGACGGTTTTGCGACCGTGTTGGATGCAGATTCCTTGACTTGCGCCATAGGGTGGTGGGGTTTCGAGTTCCTCTGAATAGGTCAGGAGTTCACTACACTCAGCTGGCGGCTACACGGGTAGCGGAGGCTGTGTGGCGTGGACTGGGTGGTTTGTTAGATTAGAAGGCCTCGGGAAAGTACGGGGTGGGCTGCAATCTCAAAGGGTGCATGGCAAATACAGGACGTGCTTGGATTAAGGAACAGTCGGAATTGTAGTGGTAAATTGTTGTAGTTGTGCTGGGAAAGTCCCTGAGCTTCAAGCGCTAATAGAAAGAACAGAAGCTGAAATCGTTATAGGTACAGAAAGCTGGCTAAAGCCTGAAATAAGTTCTGCAGAAATTTTTACGAAGTCTCAGACGGTGTTGAGGAAAGATAGATTAGGCAGACTTGGTGGTGGAGTGTTTGTGTCTGTCAGTAGTGGTTTATCTTGTAGTTAAGTCGAAGTAGATACTCCGTGCGAATTGGTATGGGTGGGGGTTATACTTAACAGCCGAACTAAGTTAATAATTGGCTCCTTCTACCGACCCCCAGACTCCGATGATATAGTTGCGGAACAGTTCAGAGAAAATTTGAGTCTCGTAACAAATAAGTACCCCACTCATACGGTTATAGTTGGTGGGGACTTCAACCTTCCCTCGATATGTTGGCAAAAATACTTGTTCAAAACCGGTGGTAGGCAGAAAACATCTTCCGAGATTGTCCTAAATGCTTTCTCCGAAAATTATTTCGAGCAGTTAGTCCACGAACCCACGCGAATTGTAAATGGTTGCGAAAACACACTTGACCTCTTAGCCACAAACAATCCAGAGCTGATAGAGAGCATCATGACTGATACAGGGATTAGTGATCACAAGGTCGTTGTAGCTAGGCTCAATACCGTTTCTTCCACATCCACCAGAAACAAACGCAAAATAATTTTATTTAAAAAAGCGGATAAAGTGTCACTAGAAGCCTTCCTAAGAGACAATTTCCATTCCTTCCGAACTGACTATGCAAATGTAGACGAGATGTGGCTCAAATACAAAGATATAGTAGCAACAGCAATTGAGAGATTCATACCTCATAAATTGGGAAGAGATGGAACTGATCCCACGTGGTACACAAAACAGGTCCGAACTCTGTTGCAGAGGCTACCGAAATATCATGCGAAGTTCAGAAGAACGCGAAATCCCGAAGATGGGCTAAAATTTACAGACGCGCGAAATTTGGCACGGACTTCAATGCGAGATGCCTTTAATAGGTTCCACAACTAAACATTGTCTCGAAATTTGGTAGGAAATCCGAAGAAATTCTGGTCGTATGTAAAGTACACAAGCGGCAAGACGCAGTCAATACCTTCGCTGCGCAGTGCCGATGCTACTGTTACCGACGACTGTGCCGCTAAAGCGGAGTTATTGAACGCAGTTTTCCGAAATTCCTTCACCAGGGAAGATGAATGGAATATTCCAGAATTTGAAACACGAACAGCTGCTAGCATGAGTTTCTTAGAAGTAGATACCTTAGGGGTTGCGAAGCAACTCAAATCGCTTGATACGGGCAAGTCTTCAGGTCCAGATTGTATACCGATTAGGTTCCTTTCAGATTACGCTGATACAATAGCTCCCTACTTAGCACTCATATACAACCGCTCGCTCACCGATAGATCTGTACCTACAGATTGGAAAATTGCGCAGGTCACACCAGTGTTTAAGAAGGGTGGTAGGAGTAATCCATCTAACTACAGACCTATATCACTGACGTCGGTTTGCAGTAGGGTTTTGGAGCATATACTGTATTCAAACATTATGAATCACCTCGAAGGGAACGATCTATTGATACGTAATCAGCATGGTTTCAGAAAACATCGTTCTTGTGCAACGCAGCTAGCTCTTTATTCGCACGAAGTAACGGCCGCTATCGACAGGGGATCTCAAGTTGATTCCGTATTTCTAGATTTCCGGAAAGCTTTTGACACCGTCCCTCACAAGCGACTTCTAATCAAGCTGCGGGCCTATGGGGTATTGTCTCAGTTGTGCGACTGGATTCGTGATTTCCTGTCAGGAAGGTCGCAGTTCGTAGTAATAGACGGCAAATCATCGAGTAAAACTGAAGTGATATCAGTTGTTCCCAGGGAAGCGTTCTGGGACTTCTGCTGTTCCTGATCTATATAAATGACCTGGGTGACAATCTGAGCAGTTCTCTTAGGTTGTTCGCAGATGATGCTGTAATTTACCGTCTAGTAAGGTCATCCGAAGACCAGTATCAGTTGCAAAGCGATTTAGAAAAGATTGCTGTATGGTGTGGAAGGTGGCAGTTGACGCTAAATAACGAGAAGTGTGAGGTGATCCACATGAGTTCCAAAAGAAATCCGTTGGAATTCGATTACTCGATAAATAGTACAATTCTCAAGGCTGTCAATTCAAATAAGTACCTGGGTGTTAAAATTACGAACAACTTCAGTTGGAAAGACCACATAGATAATATTGTGGTGAAGGCGAACCTCAAAGTTTTTACTTCTTCTCCATGAATTTTAATACCTACTCCGAATTTTTCTTTCCTTTCCTTTACTGCTTGCTCAATATACAGATTGAATAACATCGGGGAGAGGCTACAACCCTGTCTCACTCCTTTCCCAACCACTGCTTCCCTTTCATGCCCCTCGATTCTTGTAACTGCCATCTGGTTTCTGTACAAATTGTAAATAGCCTTTCAAATTGGTTCAAATGGCTCTGAGCACTATGGGACTCAACATCTTAGGTCATAAGTCCCCTAGAACTTAGAACTACTTAAACCTAACTAACCTAAGGACATCACACACACCCATGCCCGAGACAGGATTCGAACCTGCGACCGTAGCAGTCCCGCGGTTCCGGACTGCAGCGCCATAACCGCTAGACCACCGCGGCCGGCAAAGTAGCCTTTCGCTCCCTGTATTTTACCCCTGCCACCTTTAGAATGTGAAAGAGAGTATTCCAGTCAACATTGTCAAAAGCTTTCTCTAAGTCTACAAATGCTAGAAACGTAGGTTTGCCTTTTCTTAATCTTTCTTCTAAGATACGTCGTAAGGTTAGTATTGCCTCACGTGTTCCAACATTGCTACGGAATCCAAACTGATCTTCCCCGAGGTCCGCTTCTACCAGTTTTTCCATTCGTCTGTAAAGAATTCGCGTAAGTATTTTGCAGCTGTGGCTTATTAAACTGATAGTTCGGTAATTTTCACATCTGTCAACACCTGCTTTCTTTGGGATTGGAATTATTATATTCTTCTTGAAGCCTGAGGGTATTTCACCTGTCTCATACATCTTGCTCACCAGATGGTAGAGTTTTGTCAGGACTGGCTCTCCCAAGGACGTCAGTAGTTCTAATGGAATGTTGTCTACTCCCGGGGCCTTGTTTCGACTCAGGTCTTTCAGTGCTCTGTCAAATTCTTCACGCAGTATCGTATCTCCCATTTCATCTTCATCTACATCCTCTTCCATTTCCATAATATTGTCCTCAAGTACATCGCCCTTGTATAAACCCTCTATATACTCCTTCCACCTTTCTGCCTTCCCTTCTTTGCTTAGAACTGGGTTGCCATCTGAGCTCTTGATATTCATACAAGTGGTTCTCTTCTCTCCAAAGGTCTCTTTAATTTTCCTGTACGCAGTATCTATCTTACGCCTAGTGAGACAAGCCTCTACATCCTTACATTTTTCCTCTACCCATCCCTGCTTAGCCATTTTGCACTTCCTGTCGATCTCATTTTTGAGACTTTGTATTCCTTTTTGCCTGCTTCATTTACTGAATTTTTATATTTTCTCCTTTACATTATAGATGGAAATTATAATTTAAGTACCTCTTCAAATCTCTTAGAGGCCAGTTTTATCACAAAATTGTCAATATTGTTGAAAAATGACCATCTGAGGGTTGTTTATTTTTCTTTTATTGTTTTCATGATTTTTCTGACAGGTTATTATTTGTAGACTTCTTGTAGAGCTTTTCGTTGTTTGTGTGTCCCCGAAACACCGCGATAGCGCATATATTGTTCTTCCATTTGTGCTTAGCAGACATATTTTTTGTCTGTCCTGAGTGTGTGTAACACTTAACAGTTCATAGTGATAAGAAGGAAGGAAAGGAGTAGATTATTTGTCTTGTGAGCATCATAATTAGGCGGAGCTCTAGGTCAGTCACGATATAGGCCATGTGGCCTCTTACGATAACAAGTTTCAAGAGAAATAATTTAGCGATTGCTTGGGTCACTTAAATTAGAATTTCCATCTATAATGTATACAACACCCGTCCTGTGGTTCTACATGGCTATAGCAGGTATTTATGACTAAATCTATCTGAAATCTGCTTAAGGGCTACTGCCATTCTCACTCACACAACTTCTACAACAAAGCTGCTATGCACCAAAATCAATAAACAGTCTCGCTCCCTCCCACCCTCGCTCCTCTCTGCCTTCCTCTCCCCCCCCCCCCTTTTTCCTCTCTCTGTCTGTCTGTCTCTCTCTCTCTCTCTCTCTCTCTCTCTCTCCACACCCCGTCTCTCCAGTATTTTTTCGATGTTTTTGATGGTGGGGAAGTTGATGTTACGATAAAGAAGTCACTTTTCTGTATGATGGATGAAATAAATCAAATCTCCGTCCTACTATCTGTTGTGTGTGTTTGTCCGTTGGTGTACCTCTCTGTTTTTTCTCTCCGTAGCTCTGACAGTGCTTCTCCTCTTGCATATTCCATTGTCCATTTAGATGTTACAAGAGCCATGCGAACACATATTAGGAAAATATCTGTATCATAGATAGACATGATGGTTTGTTTCTGCAATGGCTACATAAGATGTTGCTTGAGAATAAGACTGTGCGACACAGAATTACGGAACGCGATGTATATAGGCAAGCAAAGTTGGTTGACGTTTTAGTTTTCCCGTTTATGCAGATGCGATAGAAAGCAAAACGGGCACAAATGCAGAACGGTTATGACGGTCCTCGTGTGAAGTAGAACGTATTTCCTGCCAATTGGGCAGCCCGGTGCAGGCAGGAGGCAGTATACGAAAATACGGAAAAACTCCCATTCATAGCCGTAAATTTCACCTAATTTCGCATTCGCAGATGATTTGGTATTAGTATATTAAAATCCACGGCGGTTGTGCAGCTACGTAATAGGCGCTAATTATGAAGTGTCGTCATCGAGCAGCGCAACTGTAGAAATAGGAGAAATTCTTCTTGCTGTTCTGAACTCCGTAGCGGAGCTTTTGCTGCAGTCTAGCGCTGTCAGCGGCTTTGGCGCCTCTGGCAAAGTTCACCATGCCGACTCGTGGCGCTAGGAGCTTATCTCCGACCGCTTCGTCCTCCAGGGACCCCCGCGCTCCGGGCGAATTTTCCGTAACTGGACGTGACTAGCTTAGACAGTGGAAGTACTGGCTTTTCTGGGAGAGACGTGTGGAATGAGATTCGGGTGTGCACTGAAAGGAAAGAAGTAGAACGATGAGAGGAAATCAATGTTCCGGAGTAACTTATGGCATGTGCTTTCAAATAAGGAAGAATACTACTATATATTTGTCGAGGAGAATAATACGGCAATGTAGTAGAAAGTATCAGTTCGTCACTAACAGAGATCAGTCGTGAACTGGCAATATGAAATAATTGGAATGTTCATAAAACAGGACGTTTTCCCGTCATATTAATGAGAACATACGTAGAGCACTTGGAGAGTATTTAAGTGAATCTATATGGCTGGTAGGAGCAATAGAGACATCTTGGATTTTACACTTGGGTCCTAATAGATTGATATGAAATGAAATGATCGGATGGCATTGCCGGCTGGGAGGCCCCATCTCGGGAAGTTCGGCTCCCTTGTGCGAGTCTTAGTACAGTCGACGCAACATTGTGCGACTGCGCCTGCGACGAGGATGAAACGATGATGAGTAGGACAACACAACACCCAGTCCACGAGCGGAGAAAACTTCTAACCCGGGCCCGCTGCACGGGAGGCAAGCACGTAACCACTCAGCTAAGCAGGCGGACAACTAATAGATATGTTTTAACATGTTGCAAGAATTTCAGATGTGTTCTTTCAGATGATACCCATATATCTGAAATTCTTCAAACATGTTGCCTGCTTAGCTGAGTGGTTACGTGCTTGCCTCCCGTGCAGCGGGCCCGGGTTAGAAATTTTGTCCGCTCGTAGACTGGGTGTTGTCCTCATCATCATTTCATCCTCATCACAGGCATGCGAGTCGCACAATGTGGCGTCGACTGTACCAAGACACTCACCCGTCAGCCAAAGGGTATCACCGGAAAGAATAGTTCGCCCCCGGTAGCTGAGTGGTCAGCGCGAGAGAATGTCAATCCCAAGGGCCCGGGTTCAATTCCCGGCTGGGTCGGAGATTTTCTCCGCTCAGGGACTGGATGTCCTACGGAATATCAGACCAGCTGTGTGGCTGGATTGAAGAGTTTTTAGCAAACAGAACACAGCATGTTGTTATCAATGGAGAGACGTCTACAGACGTTTAAGTAACCTCTGGCGTGCCACAGGGGAGTGTTATGGGACCATTGCTTTTCACAATATATATAAATGACCTAGTAGATAGTGTCGGAAGTTCCATGCGGCTTTTCGCGGATGATGCTGTAGTATACAGAGAAGTTGCAGCGTTAGAAAATTGTAGCGAAATGCAGGAAGATCTGCAGCGGATAGGCACTTCGTGCAGGGAGTGGCAACTGTCCCTTAACATAGACAAATGTAATGTATTGCGAATACATAGAAAGAAGGATCCTTTATTGTATGATTATATGATAGCGGAACAAACACTGGTAGCAGTTACTTCTGTAAAATATCTGGGAGTATGCGTGCGGAACGATTTGAAGTGGAATGATCATATAAAATTAATTGTTGGTAAGGCGGGTACCAGGTTGAGATTCATTGGGAGAGTGCTTGGAAAATGTAGTCCATCAACAAAGGAGGTGGCTTACAAAACACTCGTTCGACCTATACTTGAGTATTGCTCATCAGTGTGGGATCCGTACCAGATCGGGTTGACGGAGGAGATAGAGAAGATCCAAAGAAGAGCGGCGCGTTTCGTCACAGGGTTATTTGGTAACCGTGATAGCGTTACGGAGATGTTTAATACACTCAAGTGGCAGACTCTGCAAGAGAGGCGCTCTGCATCGCGGTGTAGCTTGCTCGCCAGGTTTCGAGAGAGTGCGTTTCTGGATGAGGTATCGAATATATTGCTTCCCCCTACTTATACCTCCCGAGGAGATCACGAATGTAAAATTGGAGAGATTAGAGCGCGCACGGATGCTTTCAGACAGTCGTTCTTCCCGCGAACCATACGAGACTGGAACAGGAAAGGGAGGTAATGACAGTGGCACGTAAAGTGCCCTCCGCCACACACCGTTGGGTGGCTTGCGGAGTATAAATGTAGATGTAGATGTAGATGTAGATGTTGTGTTGTCCTACTCATCATCATTTCATCCCCATCGACGCGCAAGTTGTCGAAGTGGCGTCAAATCGAAAGACTTGCTCCCGGCGGACAGTCTACCCGACGGGAGGCCCTAGTCACACGACATACATATTTCCCTGAAAGAATAAGATAAAATAATCTCCAGTGTGACTTATAGAGTTGGGGTTTACGGCTACAATTTTGACGACGTACTCGGACGGCGCCGTCAGCTGCTACTCTCCAGCTTTGTGGGAGCACCACTCGGCGGAAGATGACTTAGCAGATCGCCGCATTTTCTGGCAGCGTGGCTGAGCGGCTTGTCGGCCGCTGTCACACTGAACTCATTGTGCGCGACAGGGAATGCATCTCAGACGCCCTCTGGTGAAAACTGCGTGCGAACAGTGTTTTAATTTATTTATGAATTTCAACAATATGTTACCTGTATCACTGTTAGTTGTATCATCTAAATGTTTCCTAGTTTTAAATCGTACAACATATTTAGTACAACATCTTTCTTACATTTTAATAGCGTGCAGTGTCAGCGCCTCTGCTCTCCCCCTTCCACCTTTCTAACCACAATTAATGACGCATGGTCCTGTATTATGTGTAATGAGCGTAGTAAAATATTAGAAGTCATGGAACGTTATCACAAGTGTACCATGGGGTTAAACGATTTTGCTCTTTCACAACTTGTGATTAATCAGGTACAATTTTAAGAAACGTAAATTTTAAAAATGTTCGATCTCTGTTCCATTGTAAGCCCAGTCACAAATAATAAAGGTTTATTAATCAGGTAATTAATTTAGGTCAACGGTGACCGTCTTCAGGCCTAAGAATAATAAACATACAGAGGTAACTCCATGCACAGTGTTTACACATTACATAAAATACAGAATCAGAAATTATTATTAGCAAACGTGACAACATTTCCGCACTTGAGTAAATCCAGCATACTACACAATTCGTCACACTTTGTATAGAAGATGTGATTCAGCTGCCCCTACCGATGTCGTTTTATGCAACCTGCATTATGTCTGTTGGGATTGTCGGGGGTTGTTGTGGGAGAGGAGACCAGACAGCGAGGTCATCAATCTCATAGGATTAGGGAAGGACGGTGAAGGAAGTCGGCCGTGCCATTTCAAAGGAACCATCCCGGCATTCGCCTGGAGCGATTTAGGGAAATCACAGAAAACCTAAATCAGGATGGCCGGACGCGGGATTGAACCGACGTCCTCCGAATGCGAGTCCAGTGTGCTAACGACTGCGGCCCCTCGCTAAGTTTTATGTTTGTATCAATAACTTTGTCCAGACAGGCGACAGCCACATAATCGACGTAAATTCCCTCTCAATGCTTTGGACGACTGTTAGCAAACGGAATCGTACTCTAAAATATATATAAGTGAGGATTGACCACGAGTTACACGGTATTTTTGGACAACAATATACCTTACTTCTGCCACAATTATCCAAATGTCTTCAATCATCCTTTGTGTAACTGGCTGTATAATCATACAGGTTTTGTATGTCTCTGTAAGCTTATTCCGTTTAAAGTACTTAATATTTCATAAATGGTTCAGATATGTTGCCTTATAAAGTGCGTTTCACCATCGGAAACAATGAAATTAGCAGGAGATTTCAAAATGGAAAACATAGAGGTAATAACTTGTTGCTATATAGTCCAATTAAAAGAGTAATATATGACTCGCTGCGTTATTGTGCTTAAGTAGTTCCGTAAACAGAATTTGTACAATAGGTCTAAGATGTCTTTGTATACTTCATCAATTATTCTGCGACATTTGGTGCTTCACATTTACAGATCTATCTGGCCAACAATATTGTTCTGTAAAGCGGGATTGCATAAAAAGACATCGGTAGGGGCAGCTGAATCACACTGCGCAGGGTTCCGTCAAATTAATGAGCTGTACAGGCTTCTATAGTTGTGTATTCTAAGTACTGGGTGACTATGATTAAAGTGCAGCTACTCACGGAGGTCCAGTGTGGACTGTAATTATCCAATGGCTGCGAAACTTGGTAGATATACTAATGCGTTAATGCGGTAACGAGTGACGCTGGAAAAAGTCAGATCCACCTGTGACCATGAGGTGCAAATCTGGCGCCGTACATTCTCTGAATTATCATATGACACACACGCTGTTATTGACAAGCCATAACGTGAGTGAACAGTACGGGTCTCTAAAAGAGAGACCCTGCTCTGTTAGTGGAACTGTTTTATGCGATCGGCAGCAGTTACAGTACTACATTGAGAAGAGTATCGCCGACTGAAAGGACTGAGGAGAAGCCAGATGTCGATAAGTGGTTTAAAGATGATTGTAATGAAATTAGAAAAAAACGAGTGAACGTGCTGTGGCACTTGGAATAGGGAGGCGTCCTAAGCCGGTGGAAGTTACTGACGAAGTTTCTGTTGCCGTAAATGAGCACGCAGAACGCGCCCCGGTTAGTGCTAGTGCTTGTTCAGTGTCACGAGAATTGTCCATCCCATGCCCAACAACACGGAGTGTTTTGCGATCTACACTACTGGCCATTAAAATTGCTACACCATGAAGATGACGTGCTACAGACGCGAAATTTAACCGACAGGAAGAAGATGCTGTGATATGCAAATGATTAGCTTTTCAGCGTATTCACACAACGTTGGCGCACCTACACCTACAACGTGCTGAGGTGAGGAAAGTTTCCAACCGATTTCTCATACACAAACAGCAGTTGACCGGCGTTGCTTGGTGAAACGTTGTTGGGATGCCTCGTGTAAGGAGGAGAAATGTGTACCATCACGTTTCCGACTTTGATAAAGGTCGGATTGTAGCCTATCGCGATTGCGGTTTATCGTATCACGACATTGCTGCTCGCGTTGGTCGAGATCCAATGACTGTTAGCAGAATATGGAATCGGTAGGTTCACGAGGGTAATACGGAATGCCGTGCTGGATCCCAACGGCCACGTATCACTAGCAGTCGAGATGACAAGCATTTTATCCGCATGTTGCTCTAACCTTCATTCGATCCCTGCGAAACCCTACATTTCAGCAGGATAATGCACGACCGCATGTTGCAGGTCCTGTACGGGCCTTTCTGGATGCAGAAAATGTTCGACTTCTGCCCTGGCCAGCACATTCTTCAGATCTCTCACCAATTGAAAACTTCTGGTCGATGGTGGCCGAGCAACTGGCTCGTCACAAAACGCCAGTCGCTACTCTTGATGAACTGTGGTATCGTGTTGAAACTGCATGGGCAGTTGTACCTGTACACGGTATCCAAGCTCTGTTTGACTCAATGCCCAGACGTATCAAGGCCGTTATTATGGCCAGAGGTGGTTGTTCTGGGTACTGATTTCTCAGGATCTATGCACCCAGATTGCGTGAAAATGTAATCACATGTCGGTTCTAGTATAATACATTTGTACAATGAATACCCGTTTATCATCTGCATTTCTTCTTGGTGCAGCAATTTTAATGGCCAATAGTGTATTTTGCAATAGCGCACGTGCAAGATCCAAACAGTGCAGCGACTGAAACCTCATGATCCGCAGCAACGTTCTGAATTTGCTCTGCGGTTTCTGGTACGAGTCGAAGTTGATGACATGTGGCCGGGAAATATTCTACGGTGTGACGTGGCCCATTTTACACTACAGGGTGCAGAGGATGTACGGAACTACCGAATTTCGGGCACTGTTAAACCGCGTCCCGTGCACGAAGAACCGCTGCATTGGACACATCTGAGTGAGTTTAAAACCTCGGTTTTGTCAAAAACAATCAAAGTGGCGTCAGGGTGGCAACTGTCACGGTCCGTTCTTCAAATGGTTCAAATGGCTGAGCACTATGCGATTTAACTTCTGAGATCATCAGTCGCTTAGAACTTAGAACTAATCAAACCTAACTAACCTTATGACACCACACACATCCATGCCCGAGGCAGGATTCGAACCTGCGACCGTAGCGGTCACGCGGTTCCAGACTGAAGCGCCTAGAACCGCACGGCCACGCCGGCCGGCTGTCCTTTCTTCTATGAAGATGATGCGCCCAGATGGCCTGTAAAGTGTAGGTGACGCCTGCATTTTATCGAGACCTACTTGTTCAGCATGTGATTCCTGCAGCGGGAGAGCGCAACTGTGTGCAAGCTAAAAGAACGCCATTACCAGGGACATGTTCGGCCTACACCTGATCAGGGGCCAGTATACAAGAACACGTATACAGAATGCACCGGTATTGGTGCAATCAACTGTTTTCCGGTTGCAGCATCTCGACCAAGTCTCCGGTGCTCATATTGAACAAATGGTGTAAGTGGTGGTTAATAATAAAATCAGCATTATGCCTTTGTCATTTGTTTGACCTTTCCTGCCCACGTCCCTTTGCCAATCCAATATATATATCCTTGCTTTTCGGTTCCACGTTAACGCATTAGCATATCTGTAAGGTTTCACCGCCATAAGATAATTACAGCCCACAGAGGACCTGAGTAGCTGCACTTGTTGTTGTAAGCACTCACTACAAAAAACGCTAGTCCTCTGAAAACGGCGTTCGATGTGTGTAATCTTGCAGTCGCGTTGCTAATTTAGGGGAACCACCGAGAAACGCGTCCAGTACACCGACTGTAACACGAGTACTCGTTAACTGCCGCTCGCGGGCTGTCCTGTCGGCGGCTGGCGGTTCCACAGCCGGGATCCATTTTACATGAGGTGCCCAGCATTCGCCCGCCCCACCCCCCTCCCGGCGCCACAGCGGCCGCTTTTGCTGGCTGCCGGCACTCCAGCCCCCTCCAGAGCTAACAGGATGACGTTGCCTGCTGCTATTGGTTTTGACAATAGAGCTCCTGCATGAATGGACTGGCCAGCCGGCCTGCCTAAGGCTGGACCACCTCGGCGCTCGGCGGCTTTGCGAGCGAACTGCAACCGCCTGTCTTTTGCAGGTAACAGAGTTCAGGCATCTGCTTCTTTCGCAAAGCCATGGAACTTTTACTGGTGTTGACATACTTTTTCTTTATTAACAGGCAGTTCCTGAGTGGTTTAGTGCATCATGACTCCACACTAATCATTATTTAGATCAGTAGCTCACAACTTATAGGTACTTACACCTTGGGTAGGTGAGGGGGGGGGGGCATGGAGGGGGCGGCGACGGGGCGGAAAAATTAAATTTTCTGTGTGGTAAACACAAAAGGCATTCCTCTATGATTAAACTAAATTCTTTAAAAAAAATTTTATGTAGCGTTTGATGCTCTTGGACAATCCAAGCTTGACACACAAGTGTGGAATGACGTGGGGTTTTACTGATAACAAAAGCGAGTGCAAAAGCCGACCAAGAGATGGCGCTGGACACCAACATGTCAGTGACACCGCATGAGAAACGTCAGCGCAATGAGGGTGAGGTTCGACGACATGTTACAAAATCGCTTCACCCCCTAGACTGACTGATGAACAGCTGCTGGTAGGATCTTGGTGAGGATCGCACGTTGAGCCGCCACCTCCGTCACGCTTGGCCTTCCAGGTCTCCAGACTTCAATCCGTGTGATTATTGATGGCGGGCTTACCTGAAGTCACAAGCTTACCGCGTTTGTCCGATCTCATTATACATGGTAAAAGACGACATCTGACGCCAAATTCACATCGTGCCTACTGATATGCTGTACAGTGCTGTTCACAACTTTGTCCCTCAGCTACAGATATGGTTGATGAATGTCGGTCGACTTGTTGAGCATTAGTTATAATGATCATATATTTGCTAAAAATCAATATACTAATTCTTGTTTTTGTATCATATGAAGCGCCATCTATTATCATTTTGTGCACTTTTTTAGCGCCAATAAAACCCCACGTCATTTCAAAGCATGTGTATCAGATTCTCCCTTTCTACCTACATTATTCCGTGACGTATTGAATTTTCAAATTTAACTGGCCTTTGGGTCACTCTGTTCATTAAAAATATTACAAACAAAAAAATCATAAGGAAGCAGTTAAATAAAGGAAAAAATAATAGATGAACTGGTAAGATTAATATCGTCGGGCTTTAGCATCAGTGCAGGCGCCGACTAGATCTGTAGGCAATGATCAATCCACTGTGTATTCGCCAAAGGGCTGTGGACATTCTTTGAGTGTCCCGGAATAAATTCTTGGTTTAGCTGTATTTCAAATACTGTAATCGTCAGAAGCGCTGCTTCTGTGTTCGCAAACTCGGGTAATAACACAAAGTGTCAAACGCAGAGGCCGCGCTTTGCAGACACGGTACACAACGTAAACCAGAGACTTTGTAAAGTGTGTTCGGGATTCCGCGAGATGTTCGGTGGAATACAAGGCGGCATAACGTGCAGAGTAGCATGTAACCCCGAGCTGTGCTGCCCGTCTGTCTGCGCATTTCAAAACACTACTGAATTCAGGCAGCAGTTAGTTTAAAGATCAGTTTCAATCATGGTCCGATTAAATGTATTACATGTTCATTGTGTTCACTCTTCATTTACATTCTTACCTTAGTGGTGGATCAATTAAATGAATATTTTGGTGTATTAAAAACCTTATATCAAACCCAGTTTTTGTGTTGAAGCACCCATAGATTTTTTAAATTTCCAGCCTAGTTCTCATATCAAAATTCTTACTTCAGCCTTGTGCATTTCGCTACTGCTGGACGATACCGACTCTGCTAACTTCCTGAACCTGCTGGCAGAAAGCAATCAGTGATAAACGTTACGTTGTTTGGCTGACGTTAGCTAAGTGACGCAACACAGTGTCTAGGTTTTCCAAATACCCGATTTCTTAGGCACCGGCTTTGTGTATTTCTCCCAGAGATCCGGCAAAAGCTTGTTCAAATGGTTCAAATGGCTCTGAGCACTAAGGGACCCAGTCCCCTAGACTTAGAACTACTTAAACGTAACTAACGTAATCATACACATCCATGCCCGAGGCAGGATTCGAACCTGCGACCGTAGTAGAAGCGCGGTTCCGGACTGAAGCGCCTAGAACCTCTCGGCCACAACGGCCGGCGGCAAAAGCTTGTAATGGGCAGTTCTGAAAGATACGTCTCTGCCATCTCGCTGCAGTCGTATCTTGGAGAACCCCGACAACCCCAGTTGTAGTGAGTGGGCATACCTGACCTTGAGAAGTCTACTAGCATCAAACACAGGCCTTAATTTAAGGAAGAAATATCTGAGAGCGGCATTGTATGGTAGTGAGACATGGACTGTGGAAAAACCGGAACAGAAGAGAATCGAAGCATTTGAGATGTTATACTACTGAAAAATGTTGAAAATTAGGTGGACTGATAGATAATGAAGAGGTGCTGTGTAGAATAGGTGAGGAGAGAAATACATGGAAAACCCTGACATGAAGAAGGGACAGGATAATAGGACATCTGTTATGACATCGGGGAATAAGTTCCATAGTACTAGAGAGAGCTATAGAGGATAAAAAACTGGAGAGGAAGAGAGAGATTGGGATACATCCAGCAAATAATTGAGGGCATTGGTTGCAAGTGCTATTCTGAGATGAAAAGGTTGGCACAGGAGAGGGATTCGTGGTGGGCCGCGTCAAACGTTGGAAGACTAGTGATAAAAAAAAAGAGGTAAGTCAAGAGCGGCTAGAAGCTAGTTTGATAGGAGGCGTGATGCGAAGCGATTCGAGACGCAGACGTGCATAAAGGATTGAAAAAAATAGAAACACGACACCATATTATGTCTAATACGGTATAGGAAACGCTTTGGTATTCCAAACAGCTTCTAATCGTCTCGGAACATATAATTATGGTATGGTTTTAAAAGGAAATTTATACTATTCTTCCTGAGAAATGGTGGCAAATAGAGGTTATGGTGTATGTAGGTGGACATCACGCGCTTTTCTCTCCAAAGTACACCATAAAGACCCAATAATAATGAGATCTGGTGACTGTGGTGTGCACGAGAAATGCGATTATTCATCTTCGTGCCCACAAATCCAATCCTGCACGGTGCGAGCCATGTGAACAGAGGTCCTGTCGTCTCGCAACACAGCATCACCAGTGGGGAAAAAAACGTATCACCATGGGATGCACGTGATCAGCCAAAATGGTCACATAATCTTTGACAGTAACGCCACCTTGCACAGCAACCACGAGGCCCATGGAACACCACGAGATGGCTGCCCAGAAGTCGGAAACAGTGTGAAACTAGACTCATCGACAAACTGATATTCTTCCATTGCTCCGTAGTCCCAGTTTTATGACTTCGGCAACAGGTTTCCTGTTACGAGCATTTGCATCTGATGAGCGGTTTTGAAATTCCAGATTGCCCCGCAATTCCCTGCTTATGGATCTCCGTTCGTGTTGCTTTTGTGCTGACATGGTTCGCGAGTCAGTTCTGCAATGATTTTTGTAGCTCTCGTCCCCTGCTTTATCGTCACAATCCTCTTCAGTAACCATCTGTCACCACCACTCAGCATACATTTTCGTTCGCATTGTGATTTAGTGGATGATCATTTTCCACTTTCCATGTATGAGGTACAACTCTTCGATACTTTGCCTCTTGAAACATAAAGCATTTCGTCTTCCTTGGTTACAGGAACACTAACCGTACGAGCACCAACAATTTGTCCACGTTCTATTTCATTTAGCTCTGACATAATGCACTGACAACTACACAGGCACTCTTCTGACCACGACTGACACAACGTATTGAGGACACTGCACAGGTTCTGTTCGTGCTCAAATAAAGCAGCGCAATCTGCTGGCCTAACGCCTGCAATATGCCCAAGCATGCATTTCTCGCAGTGTTTCCACGTTTTTGTCCAAGCTGTATAACTCGCGAAGAGGTATCATGTAGAACTGCCTGTTCGCCAAGCAAACACATTTTCGTGTAAAATAAATAGCAAAACGATAAGTGCAGCGACAGATAATACAGTACAACAGCTCTCTGTATAGGTTATATACTGCTGTAGTTTAACATTGAATGTTGGTAGTTTGGCTGAATAAATAATCTAAAAACCGAGTACTTTAACGAAAAACTAATATCGCCATCGAAAGGCTGGTGAAATTCTAATTATTGTGTGATAGTGGAGATGAATTTAATGTAATTTATACTGAAGCGTCAAAGAAACTGGTGTAGGCATGCGTATTCAAATACAGAGCTATGTAAACATGCAGAATACGGCGCTGCGGTCGGCAACGCTTATACACAAGTGTCTGGCGCTGTTGTTAGATCGGTTACTGTTCCTACAATGGCAGATTATCAAGATTTTAGTTTGAACATGGTGTTATAGTCGGCGCACGATCAGTGGTACACAGAATCTCTGGGGTAGCGATGAAGTGGGGATTTTCCCGTACGACCATTTCACGAGTGTAGCGTGAATATTAAGAATCCGGTAACACATCAAATCTCCGACATCGCTGTGGCCGTTCAAAGATCTTACAAGAACGGGACCAACGGAGACTGAGGAGAATCGTTCAACCAGACAGAAGTGCAACCGTTTCGCAAACTGCTGCAGATTTCACTGCTGGACCATCAGCAAGTATCAGCGTACGGACGATTCAACGAAGCATCATCGATAGGGGCTTTGGGAGCCGAAGGCCCACTCGTGTATTCTTGAGGACTGCACGATACAAAGCTTTACTCCTCACCTGGGTCCGTCAACACCGACGCTGGACTGTTGATGACTGGAAACATGTGTCTTATCGAACGAATCTCGTTTCAAATCGTATCGGGCAGATGGACGTGTACGGGTATGGAGACAACCTCATGAATCCATGAACCCCGCATGTCAGCAAGGGACCTTCAAGCTGATGTGGGGCGTATGCAGTTGGAGTGATATGGGTCCACTGATACGTCTAGATACGACTCTGACAGATGACACATACGTAAGAATCCTGCCTGATCACCTGCATCCATTCATATCCATTGTGAATTCCGACGGTCCTGGGCAATTCCAGCAGGACAAAGCAACACCCCAAACGTCCAGTACAGCTACAGAGTGGCTCCAGGAACACTCTTCTGAATTTAAACGCTTCCACTGGCCACCAAATTCCCCAGACATGAACATTATTGAGCATATCTGGGATGTCTTGCAGCGTTCTGTTCAAGAGATCGCCATCCCCTCGTACTCTTACGGATTTGTGGACAGCTCTACAGTATTCATGGTGTCAATTCCACCCAGCACTACTTCAGACATTAGTCAAGTCCACGCCACTTCGTGTTGCGGCACTTCTGCGTACTCGCGGTGCCCTGCACGATATTAGGGAGGTGTACCAGTTTCAGTGTATATTCGTTATAGACGCATAATCAGGAAGACATGATGTTAGGTTTATTGACAAAAAGCCCATGAGACTGGCACTTTTTAGGTGTCAGAGGCTTGAGTCATACAAAGTGTTCATAAGTGGATGTTACGTAATAATATGTATATTATATGGAATTTTATGGGATCTTTCAACGACATAAAGAGGTTATATAAGGACAGCGTCCACGTTGGCCTTGTTAAGCTGGCAGTGCGAGACCGGTGAGTCAAGATGTGCGCTGATGAGAGGCGTGTTGTTTGCGACTGAAGTGTTTCAATTATTTTCGTGTTGCAGTTTCTGCAAATGTTCGGGAACTTACAGTTTCGACAGTCGCATTCGTGGAATATCTATTAACAGGACAGCGGGGTTAAGGACTTGCAAAGTTTTTTTTAACTCTTTGAACAGCAATGTGGCGTGCCAACTTAGTCTATTGTTTACCGAGCTCACGGATGAATCTGACTTTGCAGCAACAATATGGAGCAAAGGTGCAATTAACATTTTAATTACTAAACAATACCCAGCCTGTGCTAAAGGCAGTCTATCATTTCGCCAAACGCAATCGTACCTGCAGTTAGGTGAAAAACCAAGTGGTAAAGGCAGTATGCATGCAAAATTATGGAGAGTTAAATTTTCGAAAACCGAGGAGAAAACTGAGCCGTGTGGCTCGATCAGCGATATTCCCGCCGCCGGTATGGGACATCTTTCCGGTGGTGTGCGCAGAGTGCGCGCTGGCGCCACCTACCGGGCCGATCGGGGAGCAAGGGGTAAGCTTTAGCAAGCAGCGAGGATTTTGGCTTTGGAACGCCTAGCACTAATGTCGTTTGGGAAGTCGGGCGGACAGTATAGGCGGCGTGCGACGCAGCAGGAAGAGCACATCTAAAAGGGGCTGTTTACCCGGGTGACGGCACCGTAGCAAATATCGCCGGCGTGGTTCAAATGGTTCAAATGGCTCTGAGCACTATGGGACGCAACTGCTGTCGTCATTAGTCCCCTAGAACTTAGAACTACTTAAACCTAACTAACCTAAGGACATCACACACATCCATGCCCGAGGCAGGATTCGAACCTGCGACCGTAGCAGTCGCACGGTTCCTGACTGCGCGCCTAGAACTGCGAGACCACCGCGGATCGCCGGCGTGGAAGCAGTTACGTTACTGGGAAGCCGTTGGTGTGTTTCGTTTCGTGCATGTCTCCTGGCACCGGAATCTGCGGCTGCTGGCTTCGTCGAACAATCAGGAGGGCAAGGGCATTGCTTGTGCTGTAAATTGTGGCCGGAATCGACTGCTGTGTTCAGTGCTGTTGGCTTCATTTTCTTGGCCGACCGTTGCTACTCCTACTGAGTCTGTCCTCGAATTTGTTAATTTCAACTTTCTTAGTACGCAAGGTTCTAGTGAGAATTGTATGTGATGTGATGATTAACATTTACTAGGGCCTGGAGTGCTGACACATTCTGTTTGCAGATTGCTACTGTCAGTGTTAACCGCCATTGAAAATAGTTTGTCTGGTCCCTGTCTAAGTGCCGCCTGATTATTGCATTTGTATCACACGACGGAGTTAAGCTGGCCATGCATAAAATTTTCCCGCGATATATTTTGTTGCGAATTGTAATAACATTACTGTTACGTTTCTATCTGAAGTGATAGTGTGTCTAAGAGAGATGTGTCTAATTCTAAATGAGTCCTTTTATAAATTCTTACAAGTTACTGAGAGGCCAGTTGTTATTGTGTTTTTAAATAGTTTGAAACTGATTCTATTAATGAAAGTACAAGAATTTCTTCAATGTAAGTTGCCTTGTGTTTTGCGTCGGGGGGGGGGGGGGGGGGGGGGAGGGCGTCGTCTCGGATATACCGTTAGCCTACACGGTAGTTACTTGCATTTGATTTCGTTTTGTCGGGACTTCTGCTGTTTGTCTAGGTAGCGTGTGCGGGGTCCTGGATTGCGTCCTGCTTGTACTATTGTGTATTTTCCGCCCCGTTTGCGCGCGCGTGCCGGCTGGCCGTGTATAATTGGCCTTACGCACATAATAGTTTGTACTGCTCAGCTGATGTTCATTAGTAGGTTGATTAATTCTACAGATTATGTGCTGTAATGAATTATTGTGTTTCTAGTTACTTAAGGCAGATATCAGTCTGTTGTAGATACCCACTAGTTCTGGGATCTTTCGTGCCTATTCGTGACCGTTGCTGCTCCCGTTTGGGGGTCCATGCCGAGCCTGTGTTGGAAAAAGCTGAGTGGGCGGGCGTCCGCTTCTGGGCGTAGTTTGTTGAATCCCACGAGGTTGCTTGGTCACATGAAATTTTTTATTTTATATCATACATTTTAGGGTGCCTGCCATTTAAGTAGCGTGGTAGTGTGCCTTGGTATCTGATTTGCTGTTGCCTGCATCCTGAATTACTTTGGTAATACCAACGAAAGACTACATATCCTCGTTAAATATTAGTAAATTGTTCTTCAGGTTGACCATAGTTTTGAGTAAATAATTTTAACTCATTTCACTAAATGTTTATTAGGCCATAAGTGCCGTGGTTTATGAATGTTTAAACTTTGAAGCAACTTGTCCTCAGCTAAATGGTAATTATAAACATGTGTTGATGGTTTTATTTGTTATTTGCCATGTTTAAATGTGCCAAATAAATGTCCAGTGCAACTGTTGATGGTGATTGCCTGATGTGTCACTTGGTCCAGTCCTACCACCCCACAGCCTATTGTGCAGAGCTTGTGTCGTTGTGTAAAGGTCGCCACGCGGGATTAGCCGAGCGGTCTAAAGCGCTGCAGTCATGGACTGTGCGGCAGGTCCCGGCGGAGGGCATGGATGCGTGTGTGTTTGTCCTTAGGATAATTTAGGTTAAGTAGTGTGTAAGCTTAGGGACTGATGACCTTAGCAGTTAAGTCCCATAAGATTTCACACACCCCTGTAAAGGTCGAATTCCACGCTGTGCTGACACATCAAAAATTAAAATATACAAAACAACGATGTGTTCTGTTATGACATATGCAGCAGAAACTAGAGAGGAATCAGAAAAGACAACGCAAAAATTAATGACAATGGAAACGAAAATATTAAGATATGTATCCTAAGGATTAGGGTGAAATAGATATAAGATATAAATGAGTGGGTGAAGACAAGAAGAAGAAATTGGAAGGATGAACCCCACAGGAAAAATGAAAATCCCAAGAGATGTGACAACAGTTGGTCCATTACATCAACCGATCGAGACCGACATTACTAATCAACAGAAGAAAAAGGTCCTTCATGCAGTTTAGTCAAGTTATAACAAGTTGAAGAATAGGATAGGTAATACGATAGGTGTGTGGCTATCCCCTCTGGAATTACAAACTCAGGTAACTTATTTAAGCCATTTTACATATGGAGAGTGTTTAAAGAAATAGTTATTACACAACAAGTTTAGTGCAGGAGCGGAACCTAGAGGCAGGCCATTTTTCTGTTTGTCGAATTTGTTTTCAATATGTTCAAAGTAAACTTCAAACAAATGGTTATTCAGCATATCGTCTAATGCACTGAGGTGACAAGAGTCATGGGATAGCAATATGCAAGTACAGAGATCGCGGTAGTATCGTGTATACAAAGTATAAAAGGGCAGCGCGTTGACGGAGCTTTCATTCGTTCTCAGGTGATTCTTGTGGAAAGGTTAAAAGACTCTGAACGCAGAGTAGTAGTTGGAGTTGGACGCATGGGACGTTCCATTTCGGAAATCGTTAGTGAATTTAGTATCCCGGGGTCCATAAGGTCAAGAGTGTGCCGAAAATACCAGATTGCATGCATTATCTCTCACCACGGACAATGCAGTCACCAACGGACTTCACTTAATGGTCGAGAGCAGCGGCGTTTGCGTAGAATTGTCTATATTAACAGGCAAGCAATCATGAGTGAAATAACAGCATAAATCAATGTGGAACGAACAACAAAAGTATCCGTTAGACCAGTGTAGCGAAATCTGGTGTTAAAGGGCTGTGGCAGCAGACGACTGAAGCAAGCCTTTGCTAACAGCACGACATAGTCTGGAGCGCCCCTCCTGGGCTCATGACCATATCGTTTGGACCATAGTCGACTGGAAAACGGTGGCCTGGTCACATGAGCCCCGATTTGAGTTGGTAAGAGCTGATGGTAGGGTTCGAGTGTGGCGAAAACCCCTCGAAGCCATGGACCCAAATCGTCAACAAGGCACTGTGCAAGCTGGTGGTGGCTCCATAATTGTGTGGGCTGTATTTACATGAATTGAACTGGGCCCTATGGTCCAACTGAACTGATAATTGACTGGAAATGTTTATGCTAGACTACTTGGAGGTCATCTGCAGCCTTTCATTGACCTCATGTTTCCAAACATGTCACCAGGCCACAATTGTTCGCGATTGGTTTGAAGAACATTCTGGACAATTGGAGGGAGTGATTTGGTCAACCAGGATGGCCTGACATGAATCCCATAGAACATTTATGGGACAAAGTCGAGACGTCAGTATGTGAATAGAATCCTGCACCGGCAACACTTTCGCAGTTGTGGACGGCTATAGAGGCAGAATGGCTGAATATTTCTGCAAGGGACTCCCAACGACTTGTTGGGTCCGTGCCATGTCGAAATGCTGCACTACGCCAGACAAAGGGTCCGAAACGGTATCAGGAGGTACCCCATAATTTTTGTCATCTCACAAGGGAACCTCCTCATCGCACCCTCCTCAGCTTTAGTTACAAGTTGGCACAGTGGATAGGCCTTGAAAAACTGAACACAGATCAATCGAGAAAACAGGAAGAAGCTGTGTGGAACTATGAGAAAATGAACAAAATATACACACTGAGTAGTCCATGAGCAAGATAAGCAACATCCAGGAGAGTGTGAGCTCAGGAGCGCCGTGGTCCTGTGGATAGCGTGAGCAGCTGCGGAACGAGAGGCCCTTGGTCTTCCCTCGAGTGAAAAGTGTAGTTTTCTTTTTTTCAGACAATTATCAAATTTCAGACACTAAAACATAATGAACTTCGCTCTCCAAAATTCTAGGACATATTCATATTTGCTTGGACTTATGCAGTATTTAACGGTCTGCAACTGGAAAAATTTGAAAACGTTAAAAAAACATATGTTTAATAGAGCGCAGGGAAAACTGTGCGACTGTGAAACTGTTGCATTCATTTTTTGCAGTTTATGTGACAAACTCTTATGTTTTCATCACTTTTTTGGAAGTGATTATCACATCCACAAGAAAACCTAAATCGGGCAAGGTAGAAGAATCTTTTTACCCATTCGTCAACTGTACAAGTTAGGTGGGTCGACAACATATTCCTGTCATGTGACGCACATGCCGTCACCAGTGTCGTATACAATATATCAGACGTGTTTTCCTGTGGAGGAATCGGTTGACCTACGACCTTGCGATCAAATGTTTTCGTTTCCCATTGGAGAGGCACGTCCTTTCGTCTACTAATCGCACGGTTTTGCGGTACGGTCGCAAAACACAGACACTAAACTTATTACAGTGAACAGAGACGTCAATGAACGAATGGACAGATCATAACTTTGCGAAAATAAAGAAAGCAAACTTTTCACTCGAGGAAAGACTTGAACCAAGCACCTCTCGATCCGCAGCTGCTCACGCTAACGACGGGACCACGGCGCTCCTGAGCTCACAGTATCCTTGATGTTACCTATCTTCTGCATGGACTACTCAGTTTGTATATTTTGCTTATTTTTTCATAGTTCCACACAATTTCTTCCTGTTTTCTCGATTGGTCTGTGTTCAGTTTTTCAAGGCCTATCCAGTATGTCAACTTATAATTAAATCTGAGGGCGGTGCGATGGGGAAGTTCCCTTGACAGTATAAGTCGACGAATAGTTCGTCAATATTTTCAGCAACCTTGTTTGTTTCATGCCGAGGTAGAATGTGAAAGAATGCCACGGTGGATCTACAATGAAGTCACTCATGTCCTTTGTTCTGGATCCATCTACGTTTCGTGCTAGTAGTAGTAGTAGAAGAAGAAGAAGAAGAAGAAGAAGAAGCAGAGGAAGAGGAAACTGTGCGTCGGCTTCCTGCGGTTCCTCGGTCCACACCTGGTGCTCACACGTGGCCGCACTCGCGTCCCTTGTGCGGCTTTAAAAGCCCCCGGGCCTCGGGGCGGCGCAGTTTGCTTTACGGCGACAGCTCGCGCCGGTAACAGCCCCGCGCGGCCGCAGCCACCGCCGCTGCCGCCGCCTCCACGGCCTCGCAGAGAGAGATACTGCTGCGAGGCCGCGGCCGCCTCCCTGGGCGCTGTAAAAATATACGTCGGCGCTCCGCGGCGCGCCACGGCACCGCGCGTATCTTTTTATTCCCGCTCGTCATCTCGAGGTAAGTGCCGCCTACAACACAGCGGCCTCGCGCAGTTCGCACCGCGGCCGGCTCCTCCTTCCGCTTCCCTGGTGTCCTCCCCAGGGCGTTACGGACAAACTCGTGTCCTCTGTAATGGCAACATTACTCCGAGGTCGAATGCCCTGCCCTACATCACTGTTGATCTCAGTTTCAGCGCATACTGCTATGAAAACAGTCTGGACATCCATCGTAAGCCTCAGGGTTTTATTTAAAAACGCTCTGCGAGTAGGAATCCACCTGACTAAACCGGTCCGTGCCAAGTAACAAATAATATGATAAGTTCTGCACTCTGAGGGCCTCTCATTTACGAAGCAAATTAGAGACAAAAGGGATACCATACAATCTTTAGTGTCAAAATTGTACAGGATGTATGAATGCATATTGTCTGTTCTTTCGAACAGACACCACGCATTCCTATAACTGATTCGCCTCGATGGGCAAATAATCCACCTTCTTCAGTGCGGGTGGACTGTTACGTCTGACCTCCTGCATGAATCTCCAAGCAGCGAGCATGGAGGACATAGAGAGGGAATTTTATTCGAATAAAATCAGCCGTGGTGGCATTTTGATGACAATTTGCGCCCGATAGTGCATTCAGTTATAAGATAATCATTATCAATTGATTCACTGACGTTCATTTCGAATTAAGCGATTTAATACTGACGCGAATCAGAAAATCTGTATATTAGGTTACTCAAGTACTCGTTTATGTTGAGAACTCGCGATAGATTGCCAAAACGATGCAGAACACCACCACAAAACGCAACGAATACAACAACGAATTGCACAGGACACTCGAGGTAAAAATAACAGGTATTTGTAAACAAAACTGGTACTGCGCATGCGCAACTTCTGCAACTTGTTCCTCTTTGGTGTTAGTCTATGAAATCCACTTTTCTACGATGCACAAAACATTCTCCGTCTAATAAGAGTGGTTTTAAAACGTCTGTAGAAGATATTTTTGTGCAACATGGGTTTTAAAATACCCTATTTTTAGCCTTTTTAAAACAATCGCCAAGTTTGTAAAGTAACAGAAAGAGCTAGCAACACGGAATTATGAATTTGAAAAGAACACCTTGTAGTCACACTATGCATCAAATTTGACATTTATTTCTTAATTATTTAAGGAGATATGTAACTCTGAACTTTAATTTTTTTAAGTGCTAATTTCTTTTACTGACTTTGACACAGTTTATCTACTTATAGTGCACACGGAAATAATAATAATTATCACCATTAAATAAAGCGCAGACAGTTGTACAAGCTAGCTAAGTTTCATGTTTCTAAATAAAATACCAAGAGATATATTAGGTCTCAAAGTTGGTGAAATGTCAGTGTCGTACTGTACATGGTCAGGGTATGGGGTCAAACAAACGGATGTACGTCAACAAGTATTCCACTGGAGAATCTAATACTCAACCAAAGTTCGTTTGAGATATGTGGTACGCGACATACAAAATTTCAGAAAAATTCAATATGGTCGAGTGGGGAGCCCTAGAAAATTTGACATGGAATGACCCAACATCCATACACTTTGAACCAATGTCCAGCGTCTGAACATCACTAGACAGCCTTATCAGTTCCGGACCTGAAGCTTCGACACCACTGGTAAGCACGAAGATGGAATAGAAGAAAAATAGGAAAAAAACAGAACGTGAGGAAATACGAAAGAGAAGACATTGAAAACTACGGAATAAACGTAGGGGAATAATGGACAGTTCTGTCGGTATCAAAGTCAGTCAGCTAGTCAATCAGTCTGCCAGCGGATGGATCAGTCGCTTCCGTAACTTCGACCAGGACATTACTAGCAAGGCGGGTCGTTGTATAAGTATTGGACACTGGATCGCAGTGTTCACGTGCAGGCTTGCATGCTTATTATGGGTTTGAGTAGAAACTTTTCGGAACACGTTTTGTGTGAGCCCGTGACGCTCCGCTAACTTCGTATTCGGTTGTATACCCGAACTGTTCTTTTCAGAAATAATGGTTTGCACATCGCGGTATTGTTGTCCTATTAAACAACCGGTTTCGGTCAGAAACGGGCCATCTTCAGTTCTTACGTGATGGTCCGTTTCTGAACGAAACTACTTGTTCAATAAAGTGACAATACAGCTGAAGGTTAATTTGTCACCTCTTCAAAATAATCTAAACTGCTCTTGACTTTTGTCAATAAACGCTATGCACTGCCATCCCCAGCACGATACTTATCGGTTTACCGTGAAGAATGCGCAGATTACACCAGGGTGATAGACCCAGCAAAAAAGAGCAGGCCGATCAGGGCTTTATGGTGGGGTGACAGGGAGTGCTATTTTGAAACTGAGAAACTACTACGTCAGAATGGAAAAGAGAGTCTGTGTTCAGTGTAGCTAACGTTGTGTGCATTCGCTCCTCTGTGTTCCTAAAGATCACCTACCCATATCTGTGCTAAGGATGTAGCAAGTGTGAAGCGCCTAGTTCCTTCCGCGACATAAAGGCAGAACACAGAGATTTTAACTGTCCACCAACCTTGTGTGGTCCACAGATGTCCTTGCGTAGAAGCTGTAATCAGGTCTTTGGTTCCTGTTTTTTGATGTGAGACTGAAATAAGGCTCCCAACACTACTAACTGAGAAGTCAAATTTCAAAACAGATGCGAGCAGCTTTTATTATTCGAATCAAGTAGAACGTGGAGTCGTCAGCGGCTAAGAAGCGTTATAATGACGTTAAGCCTACAATGTCACACGTATCACAGTTTCACTACATAACTACGGAAATGTGCGTAAAATACTTTACATGAGTACATGAACAAAAGAATTTAACTTCCTATTTATACAACCCAATCCGAATGGCTGACAGAGATGATAATGATGTTGATAATGTCCTATACTCCGAGGAGCGTAGGGGACCATGCGGCAGACCGGCACCGTCGTACTAGGTGCAGGTGGTTTGCCATTGGTTCAAATGGCTCTGACCACTATGGGACTTAAAATCTATGGTCATCAGTTTCCCTAGAACTTAGAACTACTGAAACCTAACTAACCTAAGGACAGCACACAACACTCAGTCATCACGAGGCAGAGAAAATCCCTGACCCCGCCGGGAATCGAACCCGGGAACCCGGGCGCGGGAAGCGAGAACGCTACCGCACGACCATGGTTTGCCATTGCCTTCCTCCGACCGTAATGAGGATGAATGATGAAGACGCAACAACACCCAGTCATCTCGAGGCAGGAAAAACCCCTGACCCCGCCGGGAATCGAACCCGGGACCCCGTGTGCGGGAAGCGAGAACGCTACCGCAAGACCACGACCTGCGGACTCACTAAGTTATACTGGACGATAAAAAGTTCCAGTTTGAGAACGTTGCTGCAGTGTACTTGCATCGTAGCGCGACTCCGATGTAGGCAGTGGATCAGTGTGGCTTCTGTATCTCCCCGACGTGCTTACGATAAATGTGGAAACATGAACTACGGCGACGTTATCACCAATGCGACCAAACAGGACCAACGTGGTGTTATTCTTTGCTTGGATGCCGAAGGACAAACACTGCTAGACATCCATCAGAAATGGAGAATTCGTATGGGACAGCATGTCTGTTGAAACCCACGGTTGTGGAACGGTCAAGTTCCGTACTGATCGTGGTTCGACACGACGCCGTGCGATCTGGGAGGCCAGCCTCATCCTCTACGGACAACTCAAGTGGGAGACACTCGAGCCCGCCGGCCAATGTGGCCGAGCGGTTCTAGGCGCTTCAGTCTGGAACTGCGCGACCACTACGGTCGCAGGTTCGAATCCTGCCTCGGGCATGGATGTGTGTGATGTCCTTAGGTTAGTTAGGTTTAAGTGGTTCTAAGTTGTAGGGGACTGATGGCCTCAGATGTTAAGTCCCATAGTGCTCAGAGCCATTTGAACCATTTGAACACTCGAGCCGCCGCGCCATGGCTCTGATCTCTCCGCATGCGATTATCACGCCTTCTGTTCGTCAGAATAGGTCTTTGAAGTATGAAGCTGCATCGGTAGATCGAGTATAGTGGGCAGGGGCACTACAAGTGTAGTGTGTGGACAGTAAGATGGACATGTGGGTGTCACGGGGAGCGTGCCAGAGGTAGTCCCTGCAGTCGCACTATCCTCTGTGTCCTCGATGGCTCAGTCGAATAGAGTCTGCCATGTAAGCAGGACATACCGGGTTAGAGTTCCGGTCGGGGCACACATTTTTAACTGTCCCCGTTGATATTTATCAACGCTTGTAAGCAGCTAATGGTTTGGATTTCATAGTAATTTCAGGTCTTTGAACAGTCGGCGAGTGCTGTCGGACGTGGCTGCGCAGCCTGCGATTAGGGACTTCTTTGCGCATCAGGACACGCTGTTTTAGCAAACGAGTGTCTTCGACCTGGTGCGTCGGTTTGATGATTGCGATGCTCACGGGTATTTTACGTGACTGACGTACCGATGCTTGACTGTGCGGCTTTCGAAAGTAAACTGAGATCGTAAATGTCCGGTCTCCCTCCTAAGACCGTACTATATAGCCGCTCCATATGTGTGTACTCACTCGACGCTTCTCCTTAACGACTACTCTAGTCAGCCCAAAACACCTCGTTGGGTCCGCAGTGTTGGTGCGAGCCGAAGGCTCGTGAAGTGCTTCGTCTGCATTTGTTAATGCTAAACTTGTTACAGAAAACCGATTACAAAAAGAATCTGAATATTGTGTGTGACAGGTTACTATTGATAATCGCAGTGATATTTGTCAGCCAAATCTGAAGCACTTACCTTCAAGAAATATAAATACATGAGTCTGCACCTCACTCCAGTATTACGTCATAACTCAGCTAGTATCTCCTTTCATAATTACTAACAAGGAGACCACACAGCAGTCAGATTTCTGTAACTTTTTTAATGTTAAGGGCCCGTGAAGTTCAGAACTCAAGTATTAATCCCACTAAAGAGCGCAGTGCAACTCTCAAAAATTCTCGGGGAAATCGACTTTGAAGTATTCCCAGCGTCTTTAATTCAGCAAAGCTACAACGATTTTTTGTCGTACAACTTGGCTCTACGGTAGAAGACACGCTGCCAAGTTAGCAATCTGGGTTAGATTCGTGGGTGATGCACACTTTTAAACAAAGGCGCCTGTGTTACGAGCATTTCTGTGAAATGTAAACTACATTAAGATGAAGAAAAAAGTCGGTCAATATTGGTAACTTCTGTGTCGCCGGTAAGAGTCTCACTGCCGTCATTTTCTTTATTTTTTTCATTCGGTTAGAATACCGACATCATTTAAACATAAAGTCATCAAATACTGGGTAATTAACAGATATCTATTAGTCATTTTTATGAGAAATGCATGTAGTCCTATTTGTAATTAAATACCGTATACAAAATTACAGTTTTACTTGAAAATATATGTTCTTAATCATCGGTATCTTGTAAAAGGTTTATAAGAAAAAACCGCAACTAATTTTTTTATCTTTATGTATTTTATACTTCACAGAAATTCTCGTAGAAGATGAAACTTCGTTTAAAATTTACAATCGCAGAATCGAACTTAGAGCTCTCCCCCCCCCCTCCTACGCTCACGCCCACGCACACGAGCACGCACGCACGCACGCACGCACACACACACACACAACACACACACACACACACACACACAGTACATAAGCATTCCAGCGATCACATGGACGATGCAAAAGAAATAAATCTAACTTCAGCGAATTAAAACCAACCGGAAATCTTCGAAGTCGATTTTCTCGAGAATTTTTGAGATTTGCATCGAACTGCTTTGATCGACTGATATTTGAGGTTTGAATTTCACATACCATCGATATAAAAAGTACAACAATCTGTTTAGTTACTTTTGAATATACTGTGGGAGTAAACTATCAAAACCAGTCTTGATCACAATTTATTTATTATGGTGACCGGTTTCGAACACTACTGTGGTCATTTTCAGACCAATGAGTAAGGACCTCCTTCTGCTGGAGAATAAAAAATAAAAATAAAAAGAAATGTTTGATGGAATAAAATTACAAATTAAAGATAAAATATTACCTAAAGGTTTTAATAATTTAAAAAAAAAAACGAAGGAGAGAAGAGTGAACATCAGTAGTGATTCTCCAACAGAAGGAGGTCCTTACTCATTGGTCTGAAGATGGTGGTAGTGGTCGAAACCGGTCACCATGATAAATAAATTGTGGTCAAGACTGTTTTTGATAGTAAATAAAAGATCTGTCTGCTGTGGGGTCTTTTTGTGAGGTTTGGGAGTCAATGTTACAGCTGTCATAGCCAGAACTGTTACGATTTGAGTGTTTTACTTCGATTCAATTCGCCTGACTGAATGACGGTTACGACACTGAGAACTAAACAGTGCAGCGTTGTTTGCAAAACAGAGTAGCAGGAGGCTCGTTAGCGACAGCGACGGTTAATGGGCGCAGCATGCGTGGCGAGACAGCCGGCCAGTGCCTCGAGGGAGGGAGGCCGCGCGGCGGCGCCTGCTTCGCCCTAAGTGGCTGCACTAAGGGCCCAGACTCGGCCTCCGCCTGGCCAGCCTGCAGGCCACCATCCGGGGGTCGATACGACGCCTACGCCGCCGCCGCCGCCGCCCGGACACCACCTGCTCCTGCTGCTGCTGGCCAGGGGGGACGCCGCTGCGCCGCCGCCTTCTAAGCGCGACACACCTCTCGGTGTCACACTGCCAGTAGAGTATCGGGTCAACCGAAGCTACTGATACCGGATGTCAGCTACCAGCTTCGTCATTTGACATAATGAAGTCGTGGTGTGTGAGTAACACATGCGCAAACAGCAAGAGAATGAATTATTGGCAGTTGTTTTGCGACTATATTGATGATAGATATCCACATTAGTTATCGAAATGAAGACTGTGGCAAGTTACCGTAGTCTGAGGTGTAAGTTAGGCTGAAAAGTGACAATACGAGTATGGTTGAGAGTTGGAGAAGCCGAAGGCTAATACGAAATCTTAGTTGTGATGAGGAGCCAAACGAAATGTGTCTGACTGTCAGAGAGAGAAGGAGACTAATAGAATTGGAATGAATACATACACGGGCTACGAGTATGTTGGGTACTGAGCTAGTGGTTGTTAAAATTCGGTATGAGAGCCATTTACATAGTGATAGTGCGTGCCACAACTGAAGATACACCCTTGCAGAGGTGGTAGTATAGACTAAAACATAAAAGTGTGTAATAACAAGGGCTCTCAAATGCATACCATCAGGCTTATGGGCTATTTTTCTGTGTTTCACAAGATCAACAAGTGCTCACCTCTCTTAAGGTATGCATCTTAGATCCCGTGTTTACTAAACATTTTTTTTTCTTGTTTTGGTCCATACTACCTCCTCCGAAACTTGTCTGCCGTACAGCCTCAGTAACAAAAATACCGGGGCATATATTCTACTGTAAGAGGTATCAAAAGCGATTTTCGTTTATAACTTTAAACTCGGTCTGTTAAGGACCAGGGTCTGTACCTCAAATTGATAGATTTACTATTTCCCATGATCTCTGAAACTTTCTAACATCGTCACGAAATCACGCTGTATATTATGCGTAATTTCGCGCAGTATTTTGTGTACCGCTTGAAGATGAGCTATGCGTAGAACATATTCAGCCCAAATAAGAAAATAAATAGCAGTTTTTGTGAAAATGCAGCTTGCATTTTTCACTTCCGGCCACATTTCTGCATTAACAATGTGAAGTGATACTGTCACCCGTGTGCTCATCGCAGACCTCTCCTACATCTGCATCTACATGTGTACTCCAGAAGTCAATATGCAATGCGAGGTGAAGGGTAGAAGTCATCAGTATTATAGATTATCTTTCCTATTCCATCCGGGTATCGAGTGAAGGAAAAATGACTATCTGCACGCCGTTATCCAAGCCTAATCACTATTATCTGTTATCTTCGTGGTCCTTACGCGAAATGTACTTTGGTGGCAGCAGAATCTTTCTCCAGCCAACTTTAAGTGTAGGTTCACTAAATTTTGTCAATAATATTTCACGAAAAGTGTGCCGCCTTACCCCACGGAATTCCCATTTGAGGTCACGAAGCACCTCCGTAAAACTTGGGCGTTGATTTAACTTATCGGAAACAAATCTAGCAGTACGCCTCTGAATTTCTTCTATTGCTTCCTTTAGTCGGACCTAGAATGCGTCGAGCTAATGTTCTTTACGCCGTTGCCGTTTCCTTTACAGATGAGCCACAGTTTCCTCAAAAAAAAAAAAAAAAAAAACCTCGACCATTCGCCTTCCCTACAACCGTACCTGACGTGCTCGTTCCACTTCATATGGCTTTGCAACGCTACTTCTAGATTTTTAACCGACGTATGTGTCAAGCAGCAGACTACTAGTCTTGTATTCAAACATTACAGAACTGTTTTTCCTACTCATCTGCATTAACTTCCATTTTCCCATTTTCCTACATCTAGAGCGAGCTGCTATTCATCACACTGTCTAGAAATTTTTGTCTTAGTCATCTTGTATCCTCCTACAGTCACTCGACGACGACGCATTCCTGTAGACAACAGCGCCGAAAGCGAACAGACGTAAATTGCTGTTAATCCCACACATCAGATCATTTATGCATATAGAGAATACGAGCGGGCCTATCACGCTTCCTGGGGCGTTCCTGACAACATCCTTGCCTCTCATTAACACTCGTCGTCGTGGACAACGTACTGGATTCTACTACTTAAGAAGTTTTCTAGACGCTTACATACCTCGGAACTTACTTCGGACACTCGTACCATCGTTAACAGCCTGCAATGGGGCACCGTGTCAAAAGCTTTCCGGAAAACTTGGAATTTGGAACCTGCTTTTCTCCCCTCATCCGTGATTCAAAGGTGTGAGAAAAGGGCAAGCTGAGTTTCACACGAGCTATGCTTTCTGAATCTGCACTGATATGTGGACAGAAGCTTTTCTTTCTAAAGGAAATTTATTATATTCATACATAGAATATGTTCAAGAAATGTACGTTATTTGTGCTTACGTGAGAATGATGCTGTGTAGACAGCAGTGTCATGGTTCACAGCGATAGCTAGAGAAGGTGCACACAGCCAGGCAGTCTCTAGCCGTGGCGCCACGGAATTCTGAGCAGTCGCAATATAGACAGTGCTCATACACGGAAACCTGTTAATGCTTCTGCCACGTTATTGATTTGTTCATTACTGTGCTGTCCATCTTATCTGTGTTGTAGTTAATACAACACAAGTTGCTAGCGTGCAAGCAGTTTCTTACAACAGCTACTTTTCTATGGTAGGGGGTTCGCTTCCTGCTACTTCAGATATTGGGCATTGGACTTGTTTTAGTGAGTGAAACACGTGGTATGGGGGAACATGGGTTACGGTGGAGCCATGGAGGAGGTGATGGGGAGAATCTCTCGTCCATTGCTCAAAGGACGTGTTGCGTGACTGCGACAGTTGACCCCGCCAGAAGTACGTTTACAACCTCCCTCTTGTAAGGGACGCTTCTTTACGCCCCAGCTTCTGTGTCATTACGTGGATTTAATTTGCAGCCGGTGTTTCCTCACGGGCGACTTGGCATAATGGCGCGCCGGCGGGGGAAGGAGATTCCGCCCTGGGCTCGGCTGACGGCGACAAAAAGGGTCCGTTAATCTGCCCTCCCCCTCCCCTCCCCTCTGAAGGCAGGCAGTCCTTTTGTGCCGCAGTTAGCACTCTCGACTGCAGAGCAAGCGGCGATGCGATATTTTTGTCACACGTCGAGGAAGCGCAAACGTTGAGAAGCGTCGTTCTCAGGCGGTAAATATCGCCTTCACGAGCAAGTGGCGCTAACCCCACCCCTTACACCAACCTTCGACCCTTTCCGATGCCTTCAGAAAACTCTCCGAGGCCGAAAGAAGCTGCAGCGTGGTAGGAAAGCCAAAATATTGAACTGATGCAACTGAAGTGGGATCTCAAACCTATGATAAACTGAAAATACACAGGATCAAAGAAAACTGTTACAGGAGTAGGTGGGAAGGGAATAGATTTACAATTGGCGTACTTAAAGCAACGAATATAAGATCTTCTGAGGTTCTATAACCATGAAACTGTTTTCTACGAATAACAAGCAATGTAAAATGCCATGATGCAATTAAAGAATGGGAGGGGGCAGTGAAGGGGTAAACAAGATTAAGCATGACATCCTGTAAAACATTTGTAATCTTGTGACTGCAAATGCTTCGTAAAATGACAACTTTAAATAAAAAACGGGAAAGCGTTGTGGAACAGCCATAGTAGCGCTGTTGTAGAGAGCTCTTTTTCCGAGAGTCAGTCATATGGTTGTACCTATTTCAGTAAGTTTTCTTTCATTCCTGGAGTAAAAAGAAGTGACACGTGAATAAGTAAAAGGGAACAAGTAATTTGAGGTAGCACAGTTGCCCATGTACCGTTATCAGTAATGCTGCACTGGTTTTCATATGATTGTATTTTGGATGATGATTTAGTTATACTGATGCTTGATGGTTAACGAGTTTCAATTAGGTAGGCAAACTGGGATGGTTGCCACATACGCTGCTGTCCAAAATTAAAGCAGCAAACGGAAATTGAGTAAGGTTGCGTTCATTTTGCATAATCTTCAAGATTGGTGGTCATTTACAGAAGCTCGAAATTTAGCGCGGAGTTCAATGCGAGACCTTACAATAGCTTCCACAATGAAACTTCGACTCGAAACCTAGCAGAGAATTCAGAGATTCTGATCGTATGTGAAGTATGCCAGCGGCAAGACACAATAAATGCCTTCTCTGCGCGATAGCAATAGAAATAATATCGACGACAGTGCTGCTAAAGCAGAGTTATTAAACACAGCCTTCTGAAATTAGTTTACCACATAAGACGAAGTAAATATTCCAGAATTCGCATCAAGAACAGCTGCCAACATGAGTAACGTAGAAGTAGATATCCTCGGGGTAGTGAAACAACTTAAATCACTTAACAAAAGCAAGTCTTTCGGTCCAGACTGTATACCAGTTAGGTTCCTTTCAGAGTATGCAGATACAATAGTCCCATACTTAACAATCATATACAACCGTTCGCTCGACGTAAGATCCGTACCCAAAAACTGGAAAGTTGCACAGGTCACACTAATATTCAAGAAAGGTAGTAGGAGTAATTGACTAAATTACAGGCCCATATCATTAACGTCGATATGCAGCAGGATTCTGGAACATATATTGTGTTCGAACATTATGAATTACTTGGAAGAAAATGGTCTATTGACACACAGTTAACATGGGTTTAGAAAACATCGTTCTTGTGAAACACACCTAGCTCTTTATTCGCACGAAGTGTTGAGTGCTATTGACAAGAGATTTCAAATTGATTCCGTAATTCTAGATTTACAGAAGGCTCTTGACGCTGTACCACATAAGCGGTTTGTAGTGAAATTGCGTGCTTATGGAATATCGTCTTTGTAATGTGACTGGATTCGTGATTTCCTGTCAGAGAGGTTACAGTTTGCAGTACGAGGTGCATTCAAGTTCTAAGGCCTCCGATTTTTTTTATAATTAACTACTCACACGAAATCGATGAAACTGGCGTTACTTCTCGACGTAATCGCCCTGCAGACATACACATTTTTCACAACGCTGACGCCATGATTCCATGGCAGCGGCAAAGGCTTCTTTAGGAGTCTGTTTTGACCACTGGAAAATCGCTGAGGCAATAGCAGCACGGCTGGTAAATGTGCGGCCACGGAGAGTGTCTTTCATTGTTGGAAAAAGTCAAAAGTTACTAGGAGCCAGGTAAGGTGAGTAGGGAGCATGAGGAATCACTTCAAAGTTGTTCTCACGAAGAAACTGTTGTGTAACGTTAGCTCGATGTGCGGGTGTGTTGTCTTGGTGAAACAGCACACGCGCAGCCCTTCCCGGACGTTTTTGTTGCAGTGCAGGAAGGAATTTGTTCTTCAAAACATTTTCGTAGGATGCACCTGTTACCGTAGTGCCCTTTGGAACGCAATGGGTAAGGATTACGCCCTCCCTGTCCCAGAACATGGACACCATCATTTTTTCAGCACTCGCGGTTACCCGAAATTTTTTTGGTGGCGGTGAATCTGTGTGCTTCCATTGAGCTGACTGGCGATTTGTTTCTGGATTGAAAAATGGCATCCACGTCTCATCCATTGTCACAACCGACGAAAAGAAAGTCCCATTCATGCTTTCGTTGTGCGTCAACATTGCTTGGTAACATGCCACACAGACAGCCATGTGGTTGTCCGTCAGCATTCGCGGCACCCACCTGGATGACACTTTTCGCATTTTCAGGTCGTCATGCAGGATTGTGTGCACAGAACCCACAGAAATGCCAACTCTGGAGGCGATCTGTTCAACAGTCATTCGGCGATCCCACAAAACAATTCTCTCCACTTTCTCGATCATGTCGTCAGACCGGCTTGTGCAAGCCCGAGGTTGTTTCGATTTGTTGTCACATGATGTTCTGCCTTCATTAAACTGTCGCACCTACTAACGCACTTTCGACATATCCATAACTCCATCACCACATGTCTCCTTCAACTGTCGATGAATTTCAATTGGTTTCACACCACGCAAATTCAGAAAACGAATGACTGCACGCTGTTCAAGTAAGGAAAACGTCGCCATTTTAAGTATTTAAAACAGTTCTCATTCTCGCCGCTGGCGGTAAAATTCCATCTGCCGTATGGTGCTGCCATCTCTGGGATGTATTGACAATGAACGCGGCCTCAATTTAAAACAATGCGCATGTTTCTATCTCTTTACAGTCTGGAGAAAAAAAATCGGAGGCCTTAGAACTTGAATGCACTTCGTAAATGATGGAAAGTCATCGAGTAAAACAGAAGTGATTTCTGGCGTTCCCCAAGGTAGTGTTATAGGCTCTTTGCTGTTCCTTATACATATAAACGATTGAGGAGACAATCTGAGCAGCCGTCTTAGGTTGTTTGCAGATGACGCTGTCATTTATCGACTAGTAAAATCATCAGAAGATTAAAACGAATTGCGAAACGATTTAGAAAAGATATCTGTACGGTGGGAAAATTGGCAATTGTCAGTGAATAAAGAAAAGTGCGAAGTCATCCACATGAATGCTAAAAGAAAACAACGTTAAACTTCGGTTACACGATAAATCAGTCAAATCTAAGGACCGTAAATTCAACTAAATACCTAGGAATTACAATGACGAACAACTTAAATTGGAAGGAACACGCAGAAAATGTTGTGGAGAAGGCAAACCAAAGACCGCTTTTATTGGCAGGACACTTAGAAAATATAACAGATCTACTAAAGAGTCTGCCAACTCTAAGATTTCCGCCTTTTTTAGAATATTGCTGCGCTGTGTGGAATCCTTAAAAAAATACACAATTGGCGGAGTACATCGAGACAGTTCAGAGAAGGGCAGCACGTTTTGTATTATCGCGAAATAGGGGAGAGAGTGTCACTGAAATGATACAGGGTTTTAGGGTGGACATCAGTAAAACAAAGGCGTTTTTCGTTGCGGCGGAATCTTCTCACGAAATTTCAATCACCAACTTTCTCCTCAGAATGCGAAAACATTTTGTTGACGCCGACCTACATAGGGAGAAACGAATACCATAATAAAATAAAGGAAATCAGAGATTGCACCGAAACATATAGGTGTCCGTTATTTCCGCGCGCCTTATGAGATTGGAATAATAGAGAAGTAGTTGGTTCAATGAACCCTCTGCCAGGCACCTAAATGTGATTTGCGGGGTATCCATGCATATGTAAATACAAACAGGTAATAGTAAAGGATGCAGAACATAGACAACTGCAACGTTCATAAAGGTAGACAAAAATCTTCGTTTTGCACACACGTTCCGACAACTGGTTAATGTGCTCAGCACGGAGTGTTACCACCTCTGGCAGCAGTACAGACCTGAAAGACACGGGTATGCTGTGAGTGATGTCATTAGTCTCATGTTGAGGCAGTAACGCCCATTCTTCCTGCAGAGTTGCTGGCAAGTCTTGGAGAGTGGTCGGTGGATGCTGACGTTACACATCCTATCTCCATAGCGCATCCCAGACATGCTCTATGGGATTCAAATCGGGAGAGTGAGCAGCCCAGTCCATGCATGTAGCATATTCCGTTTACAAGAAAACACCAACCATCTGTGTTCTACAAGGTCGAGCGTTATCGTCCATAAATACGAGGTGTGGGCCCACACCACCTCGCAATAACCGCACTTGTGGTCCCAAGATCTCGTCGCAATATCTGGAAGCAGTTAAAACTTGCCGATTCACCCGCACAGTTTCATGAAAAGGCATTCAAGTGGTCAACATAATCCCTGCCCATACCATTATGCATACCCCTCGATATTGCTCTCTTTCTACAATTTGTGTTCCACGTTCCCTCGAAATGCGAGTGCGTCGAGGATCACTCTCCAGACCAAATCGGGACTCATCTGTGAAAAGATCATTGGCCCACTGTGCGACTGCCCAGGTGGTATGTTGACGGCTCCACTCTAGAAGTTTCCTTATATGAAGAAGCGTCAGAAGTACACAAACAGCAGGCCTCCGACAATAAAGGACACTCTAGCCTTCTATTCAACGTTTGCCTCTCTACAACACGTCCAGTTGGTGCTGCGAGGTATGCTGCCAGTTTCCGTGCAGTACTGGGGCGGTACCGTCGTGCCCTTACAGTCAAGTAAGGTTTCTCTGTTTCTGATGTCACACGTGGTCGGCACTGCCCTGTTCTTCGGGATACAGTTTCCATCTCTATAAACTGTCGCCAAATCCGAGAAGGAACAGAACGATTCACATTAAGCCATCGGGGCACTGTCCTGCTTCTATTCTTCGTATGACTCTCCACTGAAGAGAGTCTGTAAGCCATATTCTGTGTGCCATACTGCACCGTCTTGGACTGTGTACGCCACGACTGTGAATGTGGGACTACCCGATAAATACTACCCAGTTTGATGGGTGCTCTGACGTGATGGCTGGCGTGGTCGTCCGTTGAACAGAATGCCATATTCCGTGCAGATCACGACTGTACGGACTGCTGACATTTTTTATGACCATATCGTGAATTAGACACAGGGAGGAGAAATAGCCGTTCGTCGCTTCAATTTTGGACACCAGTGTAGTATTGATGAATATGATGTATGTTGTTCCAAGATTGTTTGTATAGACTACATGCATTTCATCACATTTGCGGAAATAGCAATGCGTGGGCGCCAACTGTTCCTCATAAGTGAATGCTACGATGGTATTTCTAGACACTGTAAATTCTTATAAAACGGTTTTATGAACTTTTACTGATGCTAGCAATTTATACGCTGTACGTTGTAAAAAATATTGTTTGTTAACAGACGATTGCCCTCACGTATCATAGCGCCAGTCAGCGTGCTCTTCCAGTGTACTATTTTCGACCACTGAAAAGATTTGTTGCACATTTGTTTGCAAAGAAATACCGTTTGTAAAATACCTCAAAGCCTTATCCATGAACTGTTCACTGATGAGACTGTTTTATGCGATGTAATGCTGAAAATTTAGTTGTAAACAAAGAAATGCTGCGTGTACCACGTATGTAGCGATGTCTAACGGTTTAGTCCACTTGTCTTCCAATTTGTCCCTTGGTAGCAGTTTGCACTTGTCTCGTGATTGAAAAAGTTAAAGAGGTGCAATGTATCTGATGAACAATTTTATGTGACTGACATAACACTGGTAGCTTAGAAAGACATTTTCTACTCCTAGTACTATGTCTCTAATCAGTGGTGAAATGTAACATATTTCTACATCTTCTGATACCAGTTTTGTGTTGTGTTTCAGAGCCTTTCAAAATGCCGAGATATCTAAACACGCAAGATGATTTGGTAAATAATAAAAAGTGTGACCAAGACATAAAAAAAGTTATTAAAGTGCATCCAAATGGCTGCTTCGTGTCCTAGCATTTTCATACCAATTGTAGCAAATAATCTTGTTTTGAGTCCACTCAGCATCTTCTTCTCTTTTATTATTGTTTTTTTTTTTGAAATTTACATCTGATGTTAGTTTTCAGCGTAGACTGTTACTTTCCCTGGGCATCTTTAGGAGGTTAGAGCTACATTATTTGGCCATTAGTTTTATTTTGTTAGGTGATTTGCAAAAGTGGAGTTTGTACATTCTCTGAATACATGTGCCATAAATATTTGTTTTGGCGACACAAACAAACGTGTTACATGTGCCATTGTTGATAATTAGCTAGTCGTATATCCGTTGTAAAAGTTCCTCCACGAAGTTTGTTGATTGGTGCTGCCGTCCTATGCCATTCAAATCCCGGAGACAAGTTGAACACTGCAGTGGTTCTGATACATGCCCCCACGAGGAGACGTATTTGTATTGGGAGTGTATACCTGTGTAATGATACAGACATAGTGGAAGCCGAAGTTACCGCATGTGGAAGAACGTTGATTATTTTAATCATCGTACCAGACTATATACTTAGGCATTAACTTAGTCGGCTCAGGTAACTGTATCATTACCTACCACTGGCACATTTTCCTGCTTCAAGAAGTTCTTTTTGCTATGTTGACTGTAAGAAGGAAAATAAGTAAATTACGTGCACTAACATGCAGTTGTGTAAGAATTCTTTACCTCTGCTGATTCCTACCTTCCAAAAGCAAAACTTAAATATTTGATGTACTCTCATCATATCGAGCGTTTAATCGTGCTCCGAATGTCACGAGAACCTATGATTAACGTGTAAAAATAAATGCATTTCGCTACATTCCATCTAAAGCTTTCTCGATATTTCCAAAACAATTTGACCTGTAAAGCGTTTTGTTATTCCAGCCATGGATTCAGTCACCATCATGAAGAGTGAAAGTGAAAGACCTCATTTAAAGGTACTGTGTGTTTTTGCATGTATCGAGGCAGTTACGCGTAACTCGAAATGGAGAACGCCTGTCGGAGATAGTGAACGCAAGGCAGAGTTGTTTGGCGGGTTGCCTCACGGCGACAATGCAGGCGCTATCATTCGCCTTCGTAAGCCTCCTGCGAACTGAAAGCGATAATAGCGAGATTATTTCTCGCAAGATATTACACCATTAAATTGTCTGCTGATTGAGCATTAAGAGAAGATCGGTTTTGTCTTCATTCGTCCCTTCACTAGTAAGCAATGAAACCATTCATATATGTCTAATACTCAGTTAAGGATATGATTGCAAATGTAGATCATTATAGAAGAAAGTGAAGTTCTCTCTCTGGGTTGGATTATTTTTATCTTCTTTGTTATTAAGGTGCAGAGTGTTTCAGATTTCGGAACGCTATATCTTCTATACCTGTTTTAACGAATACAGAAACTTGGGGTGAAATTTAATTTACGGATAGGACTACAAAGTATTTACTTTCAAATGATTCGTACTTTCACGAAGAGTCTGGAGCTAATGTAACCATTGGTGTTAATTTGCAGCGACGCAGTTCACTGTCGAAAGGGAAGCCATGCCGAGTCTCTCTTTATTTTTTTATTTTTAAGTGAGATGAAGCAAACTTTCGAGCAATTTTCACCACATTGGGATTGGGATTTCTTATAGTTACAATACTTTGCTAATTCTTCGTTAAAATCATTTCGTATTACTTTCAATATTAGAGGTAATTTTTATTGTTTTTTTTATATTTTTTCGTTGTTGGATGTTGGTGTTGTAATCGGTCCTTGTGTGTTTATTGCACATGAACTTGCGAATCCATTTTTGCGAACAGAGGAATTTAGAGGACGACACGACAGCTGCTTCCTTTGTTCTTCAAGCGTTGTTAATTATATCAACGTTCACTATTGCCTGTTATTAAATGACGTCAATTATGTTGCGTAATCTCGTATCTAGATAAATGCTGACACACGCAGACGACGAATTAAAATTGCCTGTGATAATTGCATTCGTATTATTCATTTATGGTAATGAAGATAACCATAGAAGCTATAATTATCTTCATTACCACAAATGAATAATACGAATGCAATTACGAAACCGCAGATGAAGAAAGAAAGTATAGCATCCTGTTGTAAACTGGCACGAGGATGTAACATTCGAAAGCGTATTACTACAATTGTTAGAAATATCTCTCATGCATGTTAAACATGATTTCAGGTCAACATAAGCAAAAGCTCTTTACGCTGCAACTTGGAACTTTATACTGCTTATCGAAGCTCTCTGGAGCTTTACCGTATTTCATTGGAGTCCAATATTTCCGGCGAATCCGTTTCTTCTCGTTGAATGCCTAGAGAAGGGATATAGCGGCGACGTGCCTGGAAAATTTGATTGCCCTCCGTGTTTGCACGAAGTGGAAAAAAGATTGGCAGCACATCCGATTGGAAAACTGCGAAAAAAATAAAAGAAACACCGATTGTCGATGTCTGAAAGAAACAACACGGATGGATGCTTGGCCGTGTGTGTGAGGTGATACATACATGAACCGAAAAAAAGAAAGAAAGACACATGGTACGGGTTGCAAGATTCAACGTTGCGAAAGAAAGAAGAAAACAGAATGAGTTTCGTGAATCATGAACTTCAAAAGTGAGTGATAGATTGCTGCAAATAATAATTTTCTACGATACCAAAACGTACTTTCTAGATGCTTGTAAAGCGTCCATCCACCCTTCCTATATATTAGATGGTTGCTATCAGAAATTAGAGGTAATGGTGTTATTCGGTTAGGAGTAGTGATTGGATGAAGAACTGGCATACAGGTTGACAAGAGAGGGCAAATAACTGCGAAACTGTTCCTCGTACCCGCACCACGTTCCTGGTTATATTTCAACTCAGTGAGATTCAGTTACAGTTTCATAAATGGTAGGATAAACGCGGTTTATACTCAATAACTGCAACGAATGTAAATTCCGATTACAGTAATTGTTTATTAGAGAAGAATTTCATGCTAGCAATACTTCAGGCCGCACTCACACTTGTCATTTCCTTTACTATACTATTCAGTATATGTTGATGCCAGTCTCGGCACGCACAGCGGCACACATACGTATGCTATAAACATACATTTTATTCTCTTCCGGAACAATTGAAAATATGATCCCAGAAATAAATTAAAATGTTTCCAGTCTCCCGGTTCGGGAAAAGTTTTATGGGAGGTTTCTCGTTGGAAATCGTAAGCCCGTTCTACCTATTCTCAGTCGCGAATCCCTCTGTCCTTCTAACAGCTCGTTTTCCATTGGCTGAAAAGAACCGGGAGCCTAAAATGAGCCCGATGTAAAACCGCCCGCTGTGTTCATAGGAATGAAATATAAAAAGCGAAAATAAATTAATTCTGGATGCTAGACAGACCAGTTACACAAAACATACACACAGAATTTAATTTTTTTTCTGGGACAGTGGTCTACAGTCCCCAAAAATAAATCATCCTGATCTCATGAGTTGGAAAAGAGAGACAATAAAATAAATATAAAGATAACGGAGACTCCAGATAGAAAATGAAGAAACCCAATTAGATCTACATGAAAGACGACAATTTAGTATAAGTAGATAGCCACTGCACAGCGCAGTGGAATATGTCACTAAAGCCCTAGACTATAAATATAAGGAACATGTAGTAAACAGTTACTTCACAAAGCAGTGAAATTTGGCAACAAACAGATCCCTAGCATTTTTAATAACAAGATATAAAACTTTTATGTTCTTTTAAACGTGCATTATAGGAAATATATATTGAAACTGCAAAATGAAATTGCAATAAAATAAATGTGCACAGGCCATACGACTGAACAGAGCAAGCAGCAGCTCTCAAGAGACGCGCATTCTCCCCCTTAGGGATGGGAGTGAAAAGATTTTTAAAATGTTAATATCATTCTGGAACCTGATCTCAAATATCTAAAATTGAGAGTCTCTCTGCTCTACAAAAGACTGGCCACGTTTCAGGGATAGGGAATCAAAAAGGAATGTGCAGAAAGAAAAGAAATCTGGAAATTCCGTCACGAAATTGCTTAAGTTAAGGTGACACATTTTATATGACAATTACTGTGTCTCATCATGCACACGCCCGTTAGGTCTTAAACAAGCTACTTACTTAATGACATTTTATACTACCTTTTCCTCTGAATTATTTAATTAATCTTCTCCTTATTGTCGGATTTCCACTTCTTACCTCCATCTATATTTCTCACCTTTAATAATCAAAGTAGTCGGGATAACTTCGTTCCACTCAAGATTTTGCCTGACTCTCCTCCGACGCGACCTGTTGACCCACTTTCTCGTTCTCGACTCCCCCACTCGCAGCTGACTAGAAAACCGCAAGTGCGCTGGAAACGGAAAACGACAAAACCCTACGAACGTCCACACCGTAGTCATAGGTACTCTCACCGGCTAAAGTGAAAAACTTACAAATCATTTCTATATCAACTTCGCCGAAACGAAATAGTCAAAGGGATGTGTAAGCAACGAAGAAATTACTAATATGCCGTGGGATTTCTATCTCATTTTACGACCACTGGTACATCGTTATAGCTTGACAGCATTCATGTTCACAATGCACTTCAACGCGTTTTGAAATTCAAGGCTCTCGTCATTACACTGTTAAAATTCAAATCATCGAGACGAAACCACTATAAAAACTCACTGTAGTAACTTTCATAGTTCTTGATTAGATAAGCTGGAAGCAATCGTTGGATCACAAGTAACTACGCCAGTAAAACAGCTACCATCAAGCTCAGCGAAGCATCATCCAACAAAATGGTTCAAATGGCTCTGAGCACTATGGGACTTAACAGCTGTGGTCATCAGTCCCCTAGAACTTAGAACTACTTAAACTTAACCAACCTAAGGACATCACACACACCCATGCCCGAGGCAGGATTCGAACCTGCGACCGCAGCAGTCGCGCGGTTCCGGACTGAGCGCCTAGAACCGCTAGACCACCGCGGCCGGCATCATCCACCACCTGTTGTCGTCCTAGCTGCCGCAATAATCGCTCTTCTGCCACCGATCTATAAATCCTGGAAACTTTATACTATATGTTGTATTTTAGCTACTTGTAGGCTATGTTTCTGGGACAGAGATGGATTTTTTTTAGGTATGAGAACGTGTTTAAACAAAACTATTGCTGCCCAGTTAATCCGACCTGCTGATTTCGTTTGAGTCTGGTTCGCCTCCAAGTGCCGCAAGCCAGCGAGCTGCAAGGTATTCTGTTGTGATTCTTTGTGTTGTGCATTTTGTATTACTTCTTTAAGACTTCGAAGTTGGAGAGTTACTTTTTTTGCTAGAGACTACAACACGTAGCGAATATAAGTCCAATGATAGCAGTTGCTGACAGTTTTAGTGAATTTAATGAAAGGCATTCTGGAAAAATCTGCTTTATTTGATTGGAGCACAACCGGTTTCGACCTAATTGATCATTATCAAGTATCTGAATACAGAAAAACATATATTAGTACAAAACTTCATTTTAGTTGTTCTATGAAACAAATAACAAATCAGTCACAGAGTGAAGGACATTTGCGTTCCGAACAAACAAGTGCGTTCCGCGTACTTACATTAGTGAACAATTGTCATTGTCAAATAACTTAAATCTAAATTCAGCATATATTCAGGGTCGTTAGAAACAGTCGGAGAAACTGTTACTGGTGTTTCAGGGTAGGTTGTGTTGAGAAGTAATTGCTAAGAAAGAAATTTGGTACTTTGCACCGTTTACGAATTAATTACCATTGAAGATAGGCAGCCATGCCGTTGTGAGCACAAATTCAAGCAGCCCGCCAATGAAGGTATCGTTAGATGTGTTTGTTGTTTGGTTTCCTAAAACCAAAAAGAGAGCGATAAGAAAATTGGACTTTGGATGGTAGTAAGCATCGTACCCGAAACAAAGGCTAAGGAGTCTGGTTCACTATCATCTACGCTATGGGAACGACTAACACTAATTGTATCTGACGGGTCGCTTCAATTAGCACGATACCTGATTAGCTTCATCAATGCAAATTAATTCGTAAATGGTGATAAGTTTCTAATTTTTTTAAAATTATTTCTCAGCTCAACCCATCCTGCAACACTCTTACAAACTTTTCAGATTGTTTTCTAACCATCATGTATAAAACGACGTAACAGGGAAGTACGAGGTGTGGCTAGAAAAAAAACGGACTGATGCTGGAAAAAACATTTATTTACAATTATTTACAATTTCATGTTATCTCCTTCAATGTACTCTCCTCCTCGGTCTCTACACCGCTCCATACGAATTTTCCACTGTTCATAGCTATGCTGCAGATCATTTTCGGTAAGTCCATACATTACTTCCGTCGCTTTTTCTTTTACTGCTTCAACAGTCTCAAATCTAGTTCCTTTCAAAGCTGACTTGACTTTAGGGAAAAGAAAAAAGTCACAGGGGGCCAAATCAGGTGAGTAGGGTGGATGATCTAAGATGGGAATGTTGTGTTTTGCCAAAAACGTCTTCACTGACAACGCACTGTGAGCTGGGGCATTGTCTTGGTGAAGGATCCATGACTTTTTTCTCCACAAATCGTTCCGTTTTCTCCGTACTCGCTCACGTAGGGTAGCCAGGACGCTAATGTAGTAATGCTGATTCACTGTTTGTCCCTCTGGTACCCAATCAATGTGCACAATCCCTTTGATGTCAAAAAAAAAACAATCATCATTGCCTTGAATTTCGATTTTGACATTCGTGCTTTTTTTTGTCGTGGAGAACCAGGAGTTTTCCAATCCATCGATTGGCGTTTAGTTTCGGGATCGTAAGTAAAAAACCACGATTCATCGCAAGTAATAACATTTTATAAGAAGGTGGGATCACTTTCAATGTTTTCCAGGATGTCAGAACAAATCATTCTTCGGCGTTCCTTCTGTTCAATTGTGAGACACTTTGGAACCATTTTTGAACACACTTTGTTCATGTTGAAACTTTCATGAAGAATCTGCCTAACACTTTACTTGTCAACTCCTGTTAACTCAGACACTGCTCTGATTGTTAAACGGCGATCTTGTCGAACAAGTTTACCGATTTTTTCAATGTTTGCATCAGTTTTTGCTGACAATGGTCTGCCAGTGCGAGTGTCATCACTGGTGTCTTCGCGGCCATCTTTAAATCGTTTAAACCACTCAACCACTTGTGTTCGCGATAAACAATCATCGCCGTACACTTGTTGTAACATTACAAACGTTTCACTTGCAGATTTTCCTAGTTTGAAACAAAATTTGATGTTAACACGCTGTTCTTTCTGTACACTCAACATTTTCCGACGCACAGACAAAACGTCAACTACTTAAAACAGACGCCACGGGCAGACTGAGTGCAGGAGGCAGATGAAACTCGAGCAGTAGGCGGAGCGAGAGTCACGTGACAGGCCACGCGACTTTCAGCCTTATTGCATTCGTTTTATTGTTTCACCAGTACTAGTCCGGTTTTTTTCTAGCCACACCTCGTACATATCGTAATTCCAAACACGCTCTCTATGTGACTCATGTGTGAACTGTGGTTTCACTCATGACTTCTGTTTCCATACTCCGTATACCACCTCACTGCTCGTGGAGGAGGGTATCCCGTACCACTACTAGTCATTTACTCTCCAGTTCCACTCGCAAAAAGAGGTAGGGAACCAACTATTCATATGCCTTCGTATGAACTGTAATTTCTCGTATGTTATCTTCGTGGTCCGTAAGCGCTATGTTTAGTGAAGGCAACAGAATCGTTCTGCAGTCAGCTTCAAATGCCATCGAAAATAACGTCGCCTTCCCTCCAGGGATTCTCATTTGAGTTCCCGAAGCATCTCCGTAATATCTGGATGTTGTTCGAACCTACCAGTAACAAATCTTGTCATTTGTGCGTTCTGTTTTGCAACGACAGCACAACAGCCTCTGCTTCCTCAGAAGTTTCCAGATCTCGTTATTAAATCATGGTGGGTCTTTTCCGTCCTTAATCCACACACTAGGCACATAATTCTGCAGGCTACCGTTTACAATCTGCTTCAGCTTTGCCCGTGATTACTCTCGTCCATCTTAATGGAACCAAGAGATGTCAGTTCACTGTCTAAGTGGGATGATAACAACTACGTATCTGCTCTTTCTAGTAGAAACAGTCTCTGAGCTATCTTAATTTATTTATTAACTTTCGTGACCGTAATTGCTGCAAAGACATCAGGATTGCTAATCGCCGTTACTGACTCTGTAGATAAGGTCCAGCCTATTTGTAGCTATAAGATCTAAGATATTTCCATTGTGTGTGGGCTGCCTTCTCTTGCTGCGTATCGACTGGCGAATGTTCATGAGAGTACCTGAACTACCACTTAGCCTAAGAAACCCTCATGTGAACTCCACAAGTAGTCTGCTACCGGAGGAGCTGCTTCCTTCGTGTAGTACACTCCTGACCTATCAAGTGGAGTCCTGCAAATCCCCAGCCGATAACGCAGGTCTAGAAAGCTGCAGTCCATTCATTACTTCTCTTCTTCAACCATCTGTAGTTTTGTATTGGACCCATTATTTTTTCTAGTAAAGCATCTTTCATGTACGTCGCTCCTGTGCAGCCTATTGTTCAACGTGAAGCATACCAATTGGTGTATGTATTCCGGTCATACCACTGTGCTGTAGTATTTTATATTTGAAGCTAAAAACATGCATTTATTTTGGTGGATTTTTTAGGTATGGTTTTGGAGTTACGTAGAATTATTTTTCTTGTTGACGATGACACTTGTTGAGGTATGAGACTATATGTGACTACATAAAACACAGTTGTTTGTCTGTAAAGTTATTGTCGTATCCTATGAGAGTAATTTGAAATAATTTACTTTTCTCATACAGTAGCTTATGCAAAGTTTCGTATTTATGAATACTCTTCTCTATTCAGACACTTTATAACAAACAAGAAAGTTAAAAGTTTTCTGCTCCAATGAATTCAAGTAATCCTAAGTGTACACCTCGGCGAATTTTTTTGAGTATGCTGTTCACTAAAGTAAGAAGTAAGTAAGTACGGAGGAACTGGTCACGCTGAGGGACGTGTCAAAAGTACACTGTGGGCCAGAGGTGTGGTTACCGGTATCAGGAGCGCTGTAGCAGCGGGCATCTCGTGCGAGATTCGCGGGGCGGCTGCCCCCGCTGCAGGGAGCACGTCCGAGATCGATTGATTGGTTGGACGCTCGAAACGGCGCGCGCTGTGCGAGGGCTTAAAAATAAACCTGCACGCCGGGAGTGACGGGGGAGGGGGTGGGTGAGAGTGTAGCGAGGACCCTCTCAGGCGGGGGACTGAGGGCTGCCGCCACAGAAATACAGGGCGCTGCTGCGCTGGAACTACAGAGGCGTGCGCTCCTCCGTCACTGCAGCGTTACCAATAAGAGAACAGGTGAACGGGGCGTAGCCAACAGTGAGCGGGAAAGGGCAACTGTACCGAGTAAAAAAATTTGTCAGCCGGAATCGCATACCAACCTGCAAAAAAGACGGACTACCAAATATGTGTATAGAAAAACCCACAATATGTAAAGGATATCGGGTAGCAGCAAACGATTGAGGACGCCATTAACACTGCTTCATGTGCGAGGTGCCAGGGCTAGCAGTGTATTTAACACTAAATTCTTCTCGAATCTTCATATGGAAATGAGGCTCTAAGCCCCCCTTTCCTAGCTACTACTTTTGCTGTTGCACATGGATTAAGAAGAAATGCGAACTGACTGTAATCGACTCTGCAAGTGGAGTAGAAAAGAGTTTGGCACCTGCGATAATTTAATTGGATAGAAATTAAGGAAAGTTTCATTAATGTAGTGAGAAATGAAAGGGTTGCTCTACCGATTAAAAGAATGAAAGTTCCGTCCAAAATAACAATTTCATTTATTATGACTAAACTCAAAATAGTAAACAAAACACATAAAACATTTACAATACATCAAATTGGATACTCAAATAAATGCTGTGAAGGTGAGGTTGTCCATAAACTAGATTGTGACATTTATGACCAAGTGGTATGTGGAGCCAATTCCTTGCAACTCAAATCTTAAGAGAAACACCCAGCCAACCCAACATTAATTGCTGCTACAGTAGTGATAACTCAGACAAAGAACACCCAAGACAGAACAAAGTTAGAAAAAACGAACAGGCGCGCTCTGCTGAGCTCTGATTATCACCTAGCAAAATTGCCTGCTTTGCCGGTGCTGCGGACGTACATTACCAAGCTGTCTTCTTAACTGCAAGGACACGATCTGGCATACCGGAGGCGATGCCTGGTTGCTTCGACGTCCCGTCGTGGTGATGATAATGTCGTGAGTATAGCCCGAAACAAATTCTCCTGGTCTGGTTATTCCAGACTAAAGACTTCCGAGCAACACAAATACGCCTCTGAGAGAGACGAAGAATGCTCGCCATACAATCACTGATGGTACAGTGATTGATTTTAACAAGCGAAGTCACACAATAACTCCGATACAGTCAACGTTAGCCAAAACTGCCCAAGACAAACATAGCCCGCTTGTACGCAGAACGCTCAATTGCCAACTGTACTCGGAAAGGAAAGTTACGTTGAAGTCGAAACTTCAGCAACTTCGTCAAACAGTTACAATCAAATAAAAGTATATTAGACAGCCAACGGAAGGCAGGCTGTCCAGAGCAGCGAGAGCTCAGTCTTGTAACCTACTCTGACCAATAGGCGAGAGCCGACCCTCTCAAGAGTACCCGTACAAACTGAGCACACAACATTCCCGCCCCCACGACAGTGGCCGTGGTTAAAAGTTCCAATCAGCAACTCGAAAACCGGCGGAAAATTCCACTCTATTGCCGAAGCACTACCATTCCACCAATGGAGATTCTTGGCGCCAATTTCTGACCCGATTTTGCTACATCACGGAGCTATGCCCTGAGCAAGCCAATCAGTTACGATTTCGCAGCAAACGCGGGAATTTGCCCGCCAAGACTGCCTGGGAACACAAGTCATTCCCACGCCTCGCTTGTAGCCCCCCAGAAACGGTTTTCACTAAGTTTCTGCAAAGTAACGGAATCTCTAGCCCAGCCGCCCCTTCCGGCCCATCTGGGCGTGTCGCTCCCGCTCTTATGACAATGTCGGCTTCTGGAAAGCATCCACTCGACTCCCTCACACCCTTCGGCTTAACTCTTTCAAGCTCAGCAGAACTCGCCTGTCACCAGACCACCCGGGTGACGAGAGACGCTGCGTGGGAAGTCAGCGTGTGAAGGAATAGCAACTTTTCACCGCATGCAATCAGAGAGGAAAACCGAATTACTCAGAGTAAGATAGAAATATGAGAGGGGGCTCCTGCCACCTCTCACATGTTGCTAAATAACAATAATTCATTTGTTAGAGGGTTTACTAGCACGTTTCGGCCCATGGAAACTAATTCATAATATAAAGTCAAGTGGTTACTCTAGGACTGATATCTGATGTTAATAGAGTTCCTCTGGTACATAGTCATGGCTCCTAATATGCCTGCAACCTAAAATATATTCCAGTTACACAGGCAGCCTGGTTTTTGGCAGAAGACATTCGGGGGCGTCGCGGTACGCTAGACCATTAGACGGTGACCAAAGCGGCACCACGTATCTCTTTCTTAAGCCAGCCACTTGATAGGATGCAAGACACTGTATCATGGCACAGAGGACGGCGCACGGATCCTGGACAGCGAGTTACTGCCGACAGGAAGACTCTTGATTTCGTGATACTTCTGTGATTCCCAGTTGTACGGCCTTATTTGGAACTTAGACTAACTGTACCCTACCGGAATGTGTTGCCAGATTTAGCATTTATATCGGAATTTGTCACTATCCTAAATGTGTTATAAACTTTGAAACATACAATTATTTCTCTAACTGACTCATAAGTTTACTTATGGCAGCTTTTATCTGAATTTATGATCAGAGATTTTTTCCTGCCTTTTAGAGGGAAGGCTTTATTTTTCCTCATTATCACACAGTTGGACTATTTTTGTATTCTACTCAGAAGACTTCATTTGTGTTTTTCCTTTACGGAGATTGTTCAGAAGTATAAAACTTTGTTTTCTCCTTCCAAGATTTCAAAGACTGTTTGTGCTTAACCACACTCCTATGATTTCTTATTATGAAGCTGAATTGCGTTTATCTTTACTCAAATAAACTTTGTCCATCTGCTTTTACCTGGACTTTTTACTTGTGTACAGCCTAGGGGGGACACTTTAGGTACCATTGTATTAAATTCGTTTCTGATGTTCAGGTTATACGCCATGCTCGAAACGTGACAAGAAAATTTTTACAAGTAGATTCTTGTTACTTGGCGATCTGAATCAGTGTTAAGAGCATGCTTGTTTAATGGTCGTAGGCCTCCTGCGAGATCTTGTGTCGAAAGTTAAACCAATTCCCTAATGTAACCAAAGCCGTTTGTCTTGAAATCTCAGAACTGTTTCACCTTTCACAACGAAACTAACATGATCTGCAGCCCCTTCATCCCGGCACTCAATTACCTTCTCCCACCTCTTACACTGCGACACGTTTGGACAAAACTTGAGGTTTAGTTGCTTGGATATACATGTCATACTATTTTTATAATGCTCTCTCTATAATACGTGTCGTTCGTTCTCATCAAGCTGGTCGAAGAATCTACACCAATGAGACAAAGCTTGACCATGGTCGTCAGCTTAATAGCTTTGCAACGCTGTACATCAGCGATTCTTTGTGACACGGATTCGACAAGTCGTTGGTAGTTTTTCGGAAATATGCGGCACCAGACAGATGTCGACCCACATGTCACGCATCTGGCAAATATTACGGGCCAGTAGTTTATGGACGCTGAACAATCGGCCGATAGTGTCCCAGATGTGTTCCACTGGCTTCAGATCAGGCCAATTTGAAGGGCAAAACGTCAACGTAAATTCACTGACATGCTTCTCAAACCAAAGTGGAACGATTTTGGACCTCTGACAAGTCCAATTACCCTGCTGGAAGATGCCATCACCATCGGGCAATCAACAGAGAAGGAATACGCGTGGTCCACAGTAATGTTCATGTAGTCCACGTCTGTCATGCCCCCAACAGCCTGACTCTATGACGTGGTGTAGCCATTTGCCCGGATGACAGTGTACCAGGACACGACCATTGTCCTGGTGTAATAAGCAACATGACTCATCCGACCAGGCCACACGTTTCCTTTGAACCATTGTCCAGTCTCGATTATCCCGTGCCCACTGCAGTCGTAGCTGCCGATGTTGTTGGGTCAAACTGGGAACATACAGGTGTCGAATGCTGCGGATCATCATGTTCAACAATGTACACTGAACCGTTTCTTGTGAAACTCTTGTGGCTGCACTAACAATCAGCGAGAGATTCCTAGGAGCCTTTCCTGCTTTACAGTGCGGACAAGCTTCTGACCTCTGCGTTCTGTGATGTGGCGTGGTCGTACAACACCTTGGGACCCACCCATGGTTTCACCATCCTTCAGCCACTTCCCTTAGGTTCTCACGACCGTAACACTCTTATCAGCCGAACAGCTTCACCCTTTCCGATATGTCCGTTCCCAGGTGCTGGACCATGACACTCGCCCTTTGGCAAAGTTGCTTACGTCATTTGATTGCCCTGTTTCCGATCCGTGTTGTTGCTAGAATGATTCCCCATTCATCCTGCTCCGCTTATGTTCTCTCCTTACTACGTCACGAACCCGCTACGCCACCAGGTGGCATTCAATCTTATTGTGGGCGTTGACCATGTCACAAGAAATAGTGTCTCCATTAATAAAATACGAAGAAGTATATTTAATATCTTGTGATAACACACAAAAGAAGCCGAACAGTTATAAAACGCTTGAACTATTCATAAGGACGCAAAATATAAAAGACGAAAGCACGATATTAAAGTTTAGTCTTAATTTTGTTGTAAGTGGAGTTGTAATTGTTAGCAAAGAAAACAGTCAAAGCACTGGGAAGAACGTTTTTAGAGTTGCCTAAGGAGGTAAAATCAGGAAGTCAGGTGTAGTACTGGCGGAGTACGAGTTAAGATGCAGGAAAACAAAAACAAACGAAAGAACAACTCACGAAGTGTGATTCATAAAGACTACCAACCTAGTTAGTGTGAAAATACGCGCCTCACAGACATAGAAGGGTACTGTAAAAAGTAATATATTGCCTAACACGAAAAGTGAAGAATAACCACATTACGTCCTTCACCTCTGAGCGCAGCTGATCGAAAGTTAATGTTCTTCGGGAAGTATTTACCTTTCGGTTGGTGGCAAATATTTTAGCACAGTCTTGTGACCTGCCGTCGTGGGTCTAACCTCAGGTAGTATTTTACTGGACAGATGCAATATTGGACAGCGTCACTGATGATTAACTAGGTCGGAAGTCCATTAGCGTTGCTGTGCTTCTTAAACAAGCAGAGCAGACCTAATAAGAAACTGTTTAGTCAGTCATGGCCACAACTTCATCTTCAAGTCCATCGCCAGTGAAGGAACTTCAGCAGCGTTCTAGAATATGTACGCTTCTGTGCTGCTGCACTCCATCCCAAAAACTGCGTGTTGTGTAAGCAGGCACATTTCAGAAAACAATTTGCAAGCAAGAGCTGTTGGCAAGTCCTAACAAGCGTACAGGTTGTTTCGAAGTTTCTAGAGGCGCGGAACTCAAAGCAGAAGCTAAAGCTAAATAGTGATACGAGCATGCTACATCTTTCTTGCTACCATTTTTTCCTATTAAATTGTCCGTGACTGTACTTTGAGATTACTCATTGATGAAAAGTGTAAGTTTTTTTCTCTCGATTTTACTGTATGCAGTTGGGGTTATAATTTGTAATAAAGTACATAGTGAAAGCACTAAGGTGGATGTTTCTGCAATTGCCAATATGAAAATATTATACTCTACTGGCCATTAAAATTCCTACTCCAAGAATAAATACAGATGATAAACGAGTATTCATTGGACAGATATATTATACTAGAACTGACATGTGATTACATTTTCACGCAGTTTGGGTACATATATCTTGAGAAATCAGTAACCAGAACAACCACCTCCCACTGTAATAACGGCCTTGATACGCCTGGCATTGAGTCAAACAGAGCATGGATGGCGTGTACAGGTACAGCTGCCCATGAAGCTTCAACAAGATACCACAGTTCATCAAGAGTAGTGACTGGCGTATTCTGACGAGCCAGTTGCTCGGCCACCATTGACCAGACGTTTTCAATTGATGAGAGATCTGGTGAATGTGCTGTGGCCAGGGCAGCAGTCGAACATTTTCTGTATCCAGAAAGGCCCGTACAGGACCTGCAATATGCGGTCGTGCATTATCCTGCTGAAATGTAGGGTTTCGCAGGGATCGAATGAAGGGTAGATCCACGGGTCGTAACACATCTGAAATGTAACGTCCATCGCAGGCGCTCCTGTCTGTGATGCAGCGTCAAGGGTAACCGCAGCCATGGTCTCCGAGCTGATAGTCCATGCTGCTGCAAACGTCGTCGAACTGTTCGTCAAATGGTTGTTGTCTTGCAAACGTTCCCATCTATTGACTCAAGCATAGAGACGTGGCTGCACGATCCGTTACAGCCATTCAGATAAGATGCCTGTCATCTCGACTGCTAGTGATACGAGGCCGTTGGGATCCAGCACGGCGTTACGTATTACCCTCCTGAACCCACCGATTCCATATTCTGCTAACAGTCATTGGATCTCGACCAACGCGAGCAGCAGTGTCGCGATACGATAAACCGCAATCGCGATAGGCTACAATCCGACCTTTATCAAAGACGGAAAGGTGATGGTACGCATTTCTCCTCTTTACACGAGGCATCACAACTTCGTTTCACCAGGCAACGCCGGTCAACTGCTGTTTGTGTATGAGAAATCGGTTGGAAACTTTCCTCATGTCACACGTTGTAGGTGTCGCCACCGGCGCCAACCTTGTGTGAATGCTCTGAAAAGCTAATCATTTGCATATCACAGCATCTTCTTCCTGTCGGTTAAATTTCGCGTCTGTAGCACGTCATCTTCGTGGTGTAGGAATTTTAATGGCCAGTAGTGTATTTATTGCTCCCCATTTAGGACGTGTAGCTCCTTGTTCACGAGGCAAAATGTAATAAGCCGCAAATAGTTCTTGTTAACTGAAAAACCGTCTAATGTACTTGGTTATACTGTTGCCTAACTTTTAATCTGTGGCGTTCATCTAAATCATTGATATTTTAAATTCCTTCTACTTCAAAAGGGTTTTTTGAATTTCTCTTTCAATTCCCATGCCCACAGCTGTCTTTTTTATTTGGTGAAAGAGAAGTTTCACTCTCTCTCAATGCTCCCACAACTTTCTTAACTTCGAAACTTCTATTGAATGCGCATAATGAAGCCAAGATCTATAAATAGGATTTATCCGGACGTAAGCACAACTAAGCTTGTTTCCACTTCTACAGTAAACGGTTTCGTTTCTCATGCTTGTAGTTACCATATTACAGACGTAGCATGCGTTCGAAATAGAAAAATAATTGTTTTGGATACATAATAAAAAATTAGAAAAAATAGAAAAACAATTGTTTTGGATACATATCTTGTTGGACAATGAGAAGTCATATGTACGTTTTGGGGCTATTTTCAAGAGAACTTTCCAAAAATGGGTCTTAGCGGACACAGTCTATTATTTACATTGTGCTCAGTATTAAGAGGTCTTCCATTTTGTCATCAACTTAGCAGCTTCTGTCTGAATGTCACGGTTAAAAATATTGTTTCGTAAGAGGCTAAAACCCATTTCGTTCCGTTCCATTGCGTGATAAACTTTTAAAACTGTTCTCTAGTGGCATGGAATCGGGCATGGAATCGAATTTGTTTCCTGTATGTTACAATCACACGCCTTGAGTTCTCGACTACGTAGACGGTCTGTACAGCGTGATATTGGAGGGGTTGGGTTGTGTGGGGAAGAGACCAAACAGCGAGGTCATCGTTCTCATCGGATTAGGGAAGGACGGGGAAGGAATTCGGCCGTGCCCTTTCAAAGGAACCATCCCGGCATTTGCCTGGCGCGTTTTAGGGAAATCAAGATTAGGATAGATCCTTCGTCCTCCAGAATGCCCGTCATCTTGGTTAACGGAGAAAATACGTTATCTTTTTGGTTGGCGATGATTGCTTTAATCAGACTTGGTTGTATAGGGTGACATTTACTAAAACAGGGACGTATCGCAGGAAACGATCCTTGAGAGTATAAGGAGCATGAAAGGTCATATGGATATAAGGTCGAAAATGTAGTGCGGGGGTGAAGACGAAATATCTTTGACAGAGTAGATTTCGATGGTTGAAAGCTCAGATGAGAATACGCTAGGCAAGTAGCAATGTTCTGTGTGTATTAGTGTTTTAGCTCTTCACTTAACAGGGCTGCAATGTTGTCCATGACGACATGACACGCGTCCACCCCAGAATCGGCAACAGAAGAGAAACGGATGTCCAATAGTACCGATACATGAGTGCACCGCTGTCATGCACAACATTACTGCGCTATTTAGTGTGGGGCTGAAACAATATTCTTGTTGTTGTGGTCTTCAGTCCTGAGACTGGTTTGATGCAGCTCTCCATGCTGCTCTATCCTGTGCAAGCTTCTTCGTCTCCCCATACTTACTGCAACCTACATCCTTCTGAATCTGCTTAGTGTATTCATCTCTTGGTCTCCCTATACGATTTTTACCCTCCACGCTGCCCTCAAATGCTAAATTTGCGATCCCTTGATGCCTCAGAACATGCCCTACCAACCGGTCCCTTCTTTTTGTCAAGTTGCGCCACAAACTCCTCTTCTCCCTTATTATATTCAATACCTCCTCATTAGTTATGTGATCTACCCATCTAATCTTCAGCATTCTTCTGTAGCACCACATTTAGAAAGCTTCTATTCTCTTCCTGTCCAAACTATTTATCGTCCATGCTTCACTTCCATACATGGCTACACTCCATACAAATGCTTTTAGAAACGACTTCCTGACGCTTAAATCTATGCTCGATGTTAACAAATTCCTCTTCTTTAGAAACGCTTTCCTTGCCATTGCCAGTCTACATTTTATATCCTCTCTACTTCGACCATCATCAGTTATTTTGCTCCCCAAGTAGCAAAACTCATTTACTACTTTAAGCGTTTCATTTCCTAATCTAATTCCCTCAGCATCACCCGACTTAATTCGACTTTGCTTTTCTGCGAAATTTTATGCAGATTGTCTCGCTACGGAGTTACACTTCAGTAGGCCTATCCAGAGAATGACGATCAATTTGGCTTTAGGAAATGTAAAGGCACCAGAGAGGCGGTTCTCAGGCTTCACATGATAATGGAAACCTGAAGTCTGAAGAAAAATGAAGACAAGCTCATAGCATTCGCCGATCTGGAATCGCTCGACAATGTAATATTGTGCAAGCTGTTCGACATTCTGAGAAAAGCAGGAGCAATCTGCGGGGAAAGATGAGTAACATCCAATACGCCTTATCTTAGAAGAAAGATTAAGGAAAGGCAAACCTACGTTTCTAGCATTGGTAGACTTAGAGAAAGCTTTTGACAATGTTAACTGGAATACTGTCTTTCAAATTTTGGAGGTGGCAGTGTAAAATACAGGGAGCGAAAGGCTATTTACAATTTGTACAGAAACCAGATGGCAGTTATAAGAGTCGAGGGGCATGAAAGGGAAGCAGTGGTTGGGAAGGGAGTGAGACAGGGTTGTAGCCTCTCCCCGATGTTATTCAATCTGTATATTGAGCAAGCACTAAAGAAAACAAAAGAAAAATTCGTAGTAGGTATTAAAATCCATGGAGAAGAAATAAAAACTTTGAGGTTCGCCGATGACATTGTAATTCTGTCAGAGACAGCAAAGGACTTGGAAGAGCAGTTGAACGGAATGGACAGTGTATTGAAAGGAGGATATAAGATGAACATCAACAAAAGCAAAACGAGGATAATGGAATGTAGTCGAATTAAATCGGATGATGCGGATGGTCGAAGTAGAGAGGATATAAAATGTAGACTGGCAATGGCAAGGAAAGTGTTTCTGAAGAAGAGGAATTTGTTAACGTCGAGTATAGATTTAAGTGTCAGGAAGTCGTTTCTGAAAGTATTTGTATGGAGTGTAGCCATGTATGGAAGTGAAACAAGAAGAAGGGACCGGTTGGTATGGCATGTTCTGAGGCATCAAGGGATCGCAAATTTAGCATTGGAGGGCGGCGTGGAGGGCAAAAATCGTATAGGGAGACAAAGAGATGAATACACTAAGCAGATTCAGAAGGATGTAGGTTGCAGTAAGTACGGGGAGATGAAGAAGCTTGCACAGGATAGAGTAGCATGGAGAGCTGCATCAAACCAGTCTCAGGACTGAAGACCACAACAACAACAACTTCGAGGGACTATTCACGGTAGTATATATTGTTTATCTTTAACTGTTAATTTACACTGTCTCACAAAAAATGTGATGCACCCCGAAGGGTGAGAGGATATGTGGTGTTATTGCAGCGATCACAAAATCTAATCATACTTGGTAGTATGAGCCCTGTTGTCAGTACGACGCTGCAACTACTCTGGTGTGGATGCAAGCACTGACTCGGTAGGGGAAGCTCTCGTAACTTCATTATATCCTTCCTCGTGGAGGCAAAGTGCCCTCAGTTAACTGCTCCCGTATATCCAGGATGCTGGTACTTGGACAGAGGTCGGAGCTGGAACCACACATGGCCTATTGATGAGAAATCTGGGGACCTTGCTGACAACCAGAGTACCTCAATATAGGGACACGCACCATGTGTGGATGGACATTATCCTGTTGAAAGAATGACATGACGTTACCATCGCATGATAGTCAACAGATGAGAACGCGGGATATCCGTGATACGCTCCAGCCAGAACTCCCTCAAACATTAGCAGCTGTGTTCTGAAGACGTAACTGCTGGCTCCACAAGGGGGAAGCGCTACTATGTCTGTCTAAAACATTGGTAGAATGGGATCTCTCCCAGGTCGCCGCTCTCATCGACGATGGTCATCGTGAGTGTGCAGAATCATTTTCATCGCTGAATACAATCCGACGCCATTCGCCAGCAGTCCGTGCTTCCTAGTCATGGCATCACTGCCGGCGCAGACCAATGTGTTGTGGACTTAATGACAGCCTGCGACGGTGGTTACCCAGTGCAGCTGCTGCTAATCATCGACCGACACTGAATGTTACAGGGGCTTCTTTACGTGTTCTCACGCGGAAGGTGCAGATGTGAAAGGGTTACGATGTCCTTAGTGCGCAATACGGCGATTCTCCCTTAAAGCGGTCAGACGTAGTCGACCGGACCCTTCAGGACAAGTACGCCTGTCCCCACATCCCCAAGCAGTCTAATATCGAGTCACTGTCACATCCATATGCGCCACAAACCTGGAAATTGCACAGTTCGACCAATCGGTCAAACGGAGACCCACAATAATGCCCCTCTAAAACGCTGTCAGCTGCTGATAACGCTGTCTCAGACTAGTACGTATAATCTTCGTGTCCTTAATCCTCACTCAATATCTGACTCTGTTCACGCGCTGAACACGATCAACAGTAATATACTCCGGTGCCTATTTTCCTGCCGGATAGAACTGCAACTCTAATCCTTCACGTGTACAAAATTGATATCCGACGATGTGTTCTGTGTTTCACTTTTTCTGTCAGGCAGTTGTAACACCCCAATTATAGAACCCATAATGAACACCGTTTTGTATATTAAGTGTCCGAAAGAACAGACACCATCGGTGACCAAACAGCTCGTTAGAATGAAATTACAATGAAATGAACACCCTTAGCTGCTTACAAGAGTTGACATACGTCAACGGGGACAGATGAAAATGGGTGCCCCGACCGGGACTCGAACCCGGGTTCTCCTGCTTACATGGCAGACGCTCTATCCATCTGAGCCACCGAGGACACAGAGGATAGGGCGACTGCAGGGATTTATCTCTGGCAAGCCTCACGCGAAACCCACATTCTCAACGTATTGTCCCGCACTACATTCGTAGTGCCCCCGCCCATTATACTCATTACTCGCGGCGCGTTGCCGATTCCCGTAAGAGTTCGGGCACTGTTTGTGCATTCGCACAGAAGAAGAAGATGGTCATTTGGCCGGTGAGCCTTAACTATAAGTATACTAAGATGGTATCTGTTCTTTCGGACATGTCCGAACACCCTTTTGTTGCAAAACGAAATAGAAAAATTATTCATCCTGACAGTGATGACAGCTACTGACATCAAAATTTACACTCTTGACAGTTTAACAAGAATGTTATGTAGATAGTAATGCTTATCATAAAGAAAGGACTGAATGAAAGAATACGATACGGAACAGAAACTTTAAAGAAAGAATTCAAAAAATTATTATTTACGAAGGTTAAAGCCCTGACCATAAATTGACCAAAGATAACATTTATCCTAGAAGAGAGATGTAGCCGCATCTAGGTGTAAGTTCGCTGGACTACAATGTAACTCGGCAATGAAGATGTTCACTTCTCTATTGTACTCTTGTAATAGTAGTACACATGGTAAGCGCTACTGGATTGTTTTAAAACCGATCTGAAATTTAAAAGTTTTACGGTTGGAAGTATTAGTCAGAAGTCGGACTGAAGTAAAATCATCTTTACCGTTTAGACAGATAACGGGATAGTTGATATATGTGATAGAAAAATAACTCGTGTGATTGCTGATTTGTGATGGGGCTTAGCCTTCGTGATACTTAATAGTCACGAACATCAAACGACACAGAAAGAGACAGATCGCCGACATAAACTCAATTATTAGACTTGAGTAGGCAACAGATAAACGCAATCACGAAGAACTTACAAATTGCGCCGTGTTGTCAGAAGCTGTCGTCAAAGTCAGAATTGCTGATGCTAACAGACGCCTTTTCCTGAATGAAAAATCAGTGTGTGTGTTCAGTGTAGGGACAAATAGTTACGAAGAACAATAAACTTTAATTCAACTTTAAAATTCTTCGTGTCGCATACATCATTTAATGGACATTTAAATTAACTGATTCTTCGGATAACATAAAAGTGAAAAGTGATTTAGTGACAATTTAACTGTAAACAGCAGTAAGTTTACACCGAAATACGACGCATTCTGAACATTGCTCAGGGGTATGTTATCTCTGAAATTACGTCGTGTAGTTGTTGAATACGCCACGTAGCGACGCCTTGACGACGGAATAATAATTAACAACTCAATATCCTCGCAAAAATCGTGATGTGACATCGGCTTGGGTGATGCATTTATGATTCAAGACATTATATTTTCAACGTTTAAATACCCATTCTCAAACCGGGCATAAGAACTACAGTCAGCAAGTTCGCGTAATCTGAAAAGTCTCTCGCGAACACCCAAAGGACTTTTGGTTATTATTTCAGATCAAATGAGTCATCGCGTTATCGAGTGGTGCAGTCGCTGTACTTATAAGTGCAGAAGATCGATAGACATCGAATACAATTGCTTTAATTACAAGCAAGGGAGGCGCACACACTGGCGTGCTGCTCCATCGAGATGTTGATGTCAGTTTTGAGAGACAGTATGTGAAAAATAACCTAAACGCGCGAGGAGTTTATTTTTATAATAGTTACAGATTGCCGTTACAAGTCATCTCGATTGGGACAACCATCACCATCGAGCCGAGACAAAACGAGACGTCACTCAGTGTATAATACTTGCAACATTTTTCACGACGAGATCTCATTAGCATTCTACTAATTCTATTATAATGTACTATCTTCAGTCACTTTATCCCTCGATTAGGTAGTACACTCATACCGTCATACTCATACTTCGTTTAATTTTTACCTCATATTTGTCCCTACAGATGAAGCTAACTCAACGGCATATATGTATCGACAAAAGCCAATTCTTCAGTATTGTTTCTGTACTGTTTCAGACCATTTCTGATACTAAATTCCACTTTGTTCGCATTGTAAAAATTTGTGTTATGGTGAAAGAACGATACGCACACAGATCCTAGATAGCATTCTATGGTCAATATGTTACAGACGTTTTGTAACATCTGCACTCTTTACAATGCCTGAGGCAGATAATGAAAGCCAGTTCTTCTGCGAGTGTTTAGGTTACACCCAGACACTAGAACAAATGAGCACCATTTTGAATAAAATCGTTTTTGGCATTATATCGGGTCATTTATGACACAAACAGGCCCAGTGAAAATCCTTTGTTTCGACAATATTTGCTTTACATCGACCTGAAGAGAACTGCTGCAAAGATGTTCGAAACGTTTGTTTTATTATGTAGGTAGTTGTTTTATTATTACAGAATAACGCAGCCAAATATCCTAAGATATTTCAATAAAACAGACACCAGCACTTGAAATATACGCACCCATATGGAAAATATTTAGAAATCTGACACGAACTGAGGTACTACTAGATAACAAACAAGAGAACAGCTGCTTATGGAAGAAACTAGATATGTGAAACTTCGTCTTATCGTAACGTATCGAATATTCCAATAACTTAGGGGAATGCAGCCAGATTAAGGTCCTCGATAACCGCCGGTGTTTCAAAAGGTGAACATCCCCTCATATTAAAGGTGCAAATGAAACGAGAGATCGCTGTTTGTGGCAACTATAGTATAACCCTCAGTTGACGACAATGTATATCAGAAGTCCAAACATGGTATATGCAGAAAGACAATATCCACTATAAATAACTAGTGGCACAACGTGGTCAAGGATAACAGCGTCAGACCTTAAGATATTGAGGTATGAATTAACAACGAGTGAGGGCGTAGTGCTAATTCTAAGAGAGAGAGAGAGAGAGAGAGAGAGAGAGAGAGAGAGAATTCCAGGAAAAATTTAAGTTGATTCTACGTGAAACAAATAGCACTGGCGGGCCACAACCTAGCCCTTCATCCTCAACATAACCCCCAAGTAGTGCTTAGATCCATTGCGCTACAGGCTTCGCCCACTCTTTGGCTGGAAACCCCCACTATTTCGGCAGGTTGGAGGCTGAGGAACCAGTGTGCCGCCGTCAGACCCAATAAATATTTTTCTTTTACTCCTCTGAATTCATCTTTTGGCCATGTCTTCCATGGTGGCTGGTGGCTTCACAAGTGGAATCTGCTAAATCCAAAGGCACACTCAGGACTGCCTAAGATAGCTGCATCAGCCCCGAGAGTAGGCTGGTAACACGGAGTGTGGTGGGTTGCCTGCACATTGGTTCGGAAGGCGCTTCACGTCTGCTGGTCTGCTACGGATGAGACTGACCGCAGCACATGTGTGTGTGCCTCACACGCCATCCTGAGAGTACTCTGTCCTTTTCCGGTCACTGCCTGTGTTGTCCCATCGGATGGACTGCGATGTCAGATGCTTTGATATGCTGAATGCTGATCCTGACCCACCAGTTCCGCAGGTGGTCTGACCCAATTGATACTGAAGTTTCAGAGCAGTTAGTGCCCTGAAATGGAACAGTGTTAGTAGATTCGTAGACTGCTCATCAGTGGCGACTTCAGTACTGGATGCTAAGTCACAGGCATCTGTGGTTACACATCAGCGGTCATCAAATCAGACACCAAGAGTATGACCAATGCTGGAACAATCTCACACAAGATGTTACAGCACAAAAATCAGAGAATAGAGGGTGAACGACATGAACACCGGCGATGCTACTGACCGCTTGTCTCTAGGCTAGCGGGGTGGAGTATTTATGGCTTTGAGGAGCGGTTTTTCTGTACGACGTCATTTGTAATGACCGAATCAGTTTCGCTCATTAGGAGACATCAAGAAAGTTTTGATGCATTATCTTAATCAGTTTGTTTCAAAATCATAACTGATCCGTCAAATCCCTGATAGGTGTTGCTGAGTTCCACCTACTGCTTCGTACACAATACACTACTGGCCTTTAAAACTGCTACACCACGATGGTGACGTGCTACAGACATGAAATTTAACCGACAGGAAGAAGATGCTGTGATATGAAAATGATTAGCTTTTCAGAGCATTCACACAAGGTTGGCGCCGGTGGCGACACCTACAACGTGCTGACATGAGGAAAGTTTCCAACCGATTTCTCATACACCGGCGTTGCCTCGCGAAACGTTGTTGTGATGCCTCGTGTAAGGAGGAGAAATGCATACCATCACGTTTCCGACGTTGATAAAGGTCGGATTGTAGCCTATCGCGATTGCGGTGTATCGTATAGCGACATTGCTGCTCGCGTTGCTCGAGATCCAATGACTGTTAGCAGAATATGGAATCGGTGGGTTCAGGAGGGCAGTACGGAACGCCGTGCTGGATCCCAACGGCCTCGTATCACTAGCAGTCGAGATGACAGGCATTTTATCCGCATGGCTGTAACGGATCGTGCAGCCACGTCTCGATCCCCAAGCCAGCAGCTGGGGACGTTTGCAAGACAACAACCATCTGCACGAACAGTTCGACGACGTTTGCAGCAGCATGGACTATCAGCTCGGAGACCATGGCTGCGGTGACCCTCGGCGCTGCATGACAGACAGGAGCGCCTGCGATGGTGTACTCAACGACGAACCTGGGTGCTGAATGGCAAAACATCATTTTTTCGGATGAATCCAGGTTATGTTTACAGCACCATGATGGTCGCATCCGTGTTTGGCGACATCGCGGTGAACGCACATTGGAAGCGCGTATTCGTCATCGCCATACTGGCGTATCACCCGGCGTGATGGTATGGGGTGCCATTGGTTACACGTCTCGGTCACCTCTTGTTCGCATTGACGGCACTTTGAACAGTGCACGTTACATTTCAGATGTGTTACGACCCGTGGCTCTACCCTTCATTCGATCCCTGCGAAACCCTACATTTCAGCAGGATAATGCACGACCGCATCTTGAAGGTCCTGTACGGGCCTTTCTGGATACAGAAAATGTTCGACTGCTGCCCTGGCCAGCACATTCTCCAGATCTCTCACCAATTGAAAACGTCTGGTCAATGGTGGCCGAGCAACTGGCTCGTCACAATACGCCACTCTTGATGAATGAACTGTGGTATCGTGTTGAAGCTGCATGGGCAGCTGTACCTGTACACGCCATCCAAGCTCTGTTTGACTAAATGCCCAGGCGTATCAAGGCCGTTATTACGGCCAGAGGTGGTTGTTCTGGGTACTGATTTCTCAGGATCTATGCGCCCAAATTGCATGAAAATGTACTGACATGTCAGTTCCAGTATAATATATTTGTCCAACAAATACCCGTTTATCATCTGCATTTCTTCTTGGTGTATCAATTTTAATGGCCAGTAGTGTATTATGAGAGTAGCGGAGGATGTTGGTCTGCACCTGTCTTACATTTTTCCGCTGAGCTCGCTCGCACTCACACACAGAAGAATGTCGCACTCTTGGTGACCAATTAACCACGTCGAAATATTTACGCCTAGCGGTTGGCTTGTGTTGGTACTTCGGTGTGCTTGAGCAATGTCTGACTGTAGGGGCTTAGAAACATTTAGTTTTCCACGTTCCCTTACTATCTTGATGTGTAACAGCGCGTACAGTCGTTGTTTTGCTGTGGCAGCAGCGGAGCAGATTACGAACGGAGTGTCAGAAGGCCCGCCCCTCCCACTCTCGCACGCTGAACACAGCTGAGTACGACATGCGAGGTGCAACGGACTCTGCAGCCGCCATCAGCGTTTGCCCGCACAGTGGGACTGCGGCCGGGCCATACGTTTGCGTTATCTCGGGTAATTCCTGTCCGACAGCGACGCGGCGCGCTACTCAGTTGCGGGTAATTGTATACGGCTAAATCTCCCGGCTCTGCGAGACTCTCTGCTGGCTCGCGTTCTCTGTGTCTGCATTACGGCAGACTTACTGCAAGTTGGCGAGTTTCGCGGAACGCAGTTTAGTAATCAATGGAGCAGCTGCCGAAGCTAAGCTTCTGTACCTGACAGCTGTCGTGATATGAGACGTCACAGTCTAGGGAACTTGTGCTTTGGGGTACAGTTTACCGTGTCACTTCACACTCTAAGCCACTCTGATATTTTTTTGCAAACTTTTTATTATTTACACAAACAGAAAAAGTGACGGAAGACTTTTTCCACACGAACCTGTAGCAAAGCTAAATGTCACTTTTTTCTCTTTTTACGAAATATCAGTGGCAATTATGCGTTACCAAAAATCACAGAAACACATACCAACAAATGCAAGTGTTTGCTGTTCAGTATTACTCGTTTGTAAGAACCAATATTTGTGGTTATTCTACAGATTATGCACATTGCCATCTAATTATTTGAGTTGAACTGAGTCCATGTATTTACACTGAGGTGACAAATGCATGGGATAGCAATATGCTCGTATGGAGATAGCATCACGTACAGGAGGATCAAAGGGCAGTGCTTCGGCGGAGCTGTCATTTGTACACAGGTGATTCACGTGGAAGGTTTCCAACGTAATTAATCCTGTACGACGAGAATTAACTGACTTTCAACGCGGAATGATAGTCGGAGCTAGACGCATGGGACATTCCATTTCGGAAATCGTTAGGAAATTCAATATTTCCAGATCCACAGTGTCAAGAATATGCCGAGAATAGCAGATTTCAGGTGTTAACTCTCACCACGAACAACGCAGTGACCGACGGGCTCCACTTAACGACCGAGAGCAGTGGGATTTCCTTAGAGCTGGCAGTGCTAACAGACATGCAACACTGCGTCAAATAACTGCAGAAAACAATGTGGGACGTACGCCGAACGTATCCGTTAGGAGAGTGCGGTGAAATTTGGCGTTAATGGGCTGTGGCAATAAACGACCGACGCGAGTGCCTTTGCTGACAGCACGACATCGCCTGCAGCGCCTGTCCTGGGCTCGTGACCATCTGTTGGACGCCACACAACTGAAAACTGTAGCTCATTAGATGAGCTCCAATGTCAGTTGGTAATAGCTGATGGCAGGGTTTGAGTGTGGTGCAGACCCCACGAAATCATGGACCCAAGTTGTCAACAATGCACTGTTCAAAGTGGTGGTGGCTCCATAATGGTGTGGGTTGTGTTTACATGGAATGTACTGGGTCCAACTGAACCGATCAGTGACTGAAAAGTGTTACGTTCGGCTACATGGAAACAATTTTGAGCCATTCATGGAACTCATGTTCGCAAACGAATGTCATGTCACCTAGCCACAACTGTTCGCTAGTGGTCTGAATAACATTTTCCACAATTAGAGCGAATGATTTGCCCACCCATATCGCCCAACATGAATGCTATCAAACATTTATGGGACATAATCGGGAGGTCAATTCGTGCAAAAGAGTCTTGCACTGGCAACAATTACGCAACTATTGACGGCTATAAGAGCAGAATAGCTCATTATACGTGCAGGGGACTTCCAACGACTTCTTGAGTCCATGTCACGTCGAGCTGGTGCACTACGCCGGGCGAAAGAAGATCCGACACGATATTAAGAAGTATCCCATGTTGTTTATAGCCTCAGTGTACATGCAAAGAACCTCGCTGAAATTAGCAACATGTATGCAACCGTTTTCTGCAACACAGGATTGTGTATAATCGCCAGAAATAATGTCTTAGTACACTAATTGAATATCAAGTTTGTGCACTTCCCCTGAAGTAAGTATGCGTAATGCCGAGTAATTAATATTGCAATTACGGCCTGGCCGTTCCGTGTTACTCCTACTGTGGATAGGATTGGAAGACGAAAAATTGCAGCAGATATAAGCTGTTATAAGATACATGTTAATAGGTGGTATTCCTCTGTTAAAGTAGCGACCGTAATCACAGTTGCCTAACATATTCCTACTGGCGACGCGAAAGTCATTCTCATGGAAGAACGGTAACTGTTCATTGTCAATTGACTTCTTCTAAAAAGCAATCTGCAGTGTACATTTTCCCTTCATCATTACAGTTTTCGTCAGTTCTACGTCAGTTGCCGTTGTACACAGTTCTAATCTTTCCAATTTTGCGTAATCAATACGTTGAAACTTCCCCTTTGTATGTAAAGAATGAGTGCTGGAAAAACTCTTATGTTATTTGATTTTCAAGCAGCTGAGCAAAACTGAACGTACTCAGACAGTTCTCTCTTTACTTATTCTGCTCATCACTAAAGTGACACACAATATTTTTGGTGCAACGCAATCTGACTTTCAACAATCCCTAGAAAAGAATTGCCCTGACTACCAATAACTTATACCTTTCATGAATCAATTAACTCACAAAAATCTTCGTTACTCGAACTATTGCAATACAGCGAGCCCCATACTGCCAGCTAAATAAAAGATTCTAACTACTGAAGGCACCAACTACTGATAGGCATAGTTAGCAAATGGAAGATTTTGATAGAAAACAAACAATGTATTTACCTTAATAGTGTCCAATATATATATATATATATATATATATATATATATATATATATATATATATATATATCACTTCATGACATCCAGTCTTACAAATTCCTTTTTCTAACGTACACATGTCCAGATCGTCAACTCCTAGTAACCTCTCAAACCTCTGGCATCTCTCTCCCCACATCCACTACTGCTGGCGGCTCACCTCCAACAGCCCAACGCTAAACGCTGTTCACATCCAAGAGCCCGACACTACACTAGCGAGTATTCCAGCAATGAAGCCAACCAGCCACAGACTGCACACATCGCTGTTAGCGATTTTCATACAGAGCACTACGGGGCGTTACCAACATAAGAACCTAAACAGCCTACTTACAACGTCCACCGACCGTGACAATCTGTTTTCCATATTGTAATCTTTGTCTCTCTTTACAATGTATGCTTCTTCACCTTTCAGTGCTGAGACATGTGCTCCTGGACCCTTTTTCCCACATACTACAGACTTACCCTTCTTCTGATAAGGTATTTTCAAAAGCTCTCGTCATTGTTCATTCTCTCTTCGTACTTTATTCTTCCACTTAAAATTTTATTTACTTCTGCAAGACTATCTTACAGATGGTCTAATTTCTTCTTCTTCGTTGTCGTTCACAGGGTTGTATTTCAAGTGTGCTGATTCGAAAACGTTGGCAGTATTTAATAGATGTGTTTTTTTTTAATTTTATTTTGAAGAAAGTTGCCTTGCTTTCAGATGCTTCCCTGTACTTCCGCCATGTTATTATGTACTGTTATTAGAAAAATGGAATAATATTTATTCTGTTGTGCGTTCAATTTCTCATCTCTGTCAATTTTTACCATTGTTTTATATTCCCATGGAAATTTCATTCAACATGTTTAATTTTCTTTCATTTCCATTTTTTTTTTTCGCCACAGAAGTTAGTCAACATTTTGTACAAGATGGAAAACACGCATCACGTTCTTCACAACACGAGTTTACTTTTCTTAATTTTTCCATTTTCATTATCCTGACTTGGATTTTAAAGATTGAACCTCGTTTTACATATTTTGTTCCCATTCGATCTTTAACACGTCATGTAATATCACGACCTCTCTAAAATGAAGCTGGCACCCTTTGTAACCACATCTCTAACAATAATATTCTTGTCATAGTGTTGATATTGTCTTCCGTCCGAAGACTGCTTTGGTGCAGTTCCTCGCGCTAGACTATTCTGTGGAAACCTCTCCATCTCTGCGTAACTACTGCAGCCTTCCTCCATCAGAACCTGCCTACTATAGTCTAGCCTTGGTCTCCGTCTACATTTTTACCAGTCACACCTCCTTCCATTACCAAACTGACGGCACCGAGCGAGGTGGCGCAGTGGTTAGACACTGGACTCGCATTCGGGAGGACGACGGTTCAATCCCGCGTCCGGCCATCCTGATTTAGGTTTTCCGTGATTTCCCTAAATCGCTGCAGGCAAATGCCGGGATGGTTCCTTTGAAAGGTCACGGCCGACTTCCTTCCCCATCCTTCCCTAATCCGATGAGACCGATGACCTCGCTGTCTGGTCTCCTTCCCCAAACAACCCAACCTCCAACCCAACGAAACTGACGATTCCATGGTGGCACAGAATGTGTCCTATCACGGAGCCCTTCTTTTACTGAAGCTGTGCCATAAATTTCGTTTGACTAATTCAATTCAGTACCTCCTCGTTAGTTGATCTAATCATCTAATCTACAGCAGTCATCTTCAGCACCACATTTCAACACCTTCTATTCTTACTTGTCAGAACTGTTTATCATCCATGCATCATTTCCGTACAAGGCTACATCCCTCACAAATGCCTTAAGAAAATACATCCTAACACTTAAATGCGTATTTCATGTCAACAAATTTCGGTTTTTAGGAACCGCTTATCTTGCTGTTGCCAGATTGCTTTCTATATCATCTCTACTTCGGCCATCGTCATTATTTTGCTTCCAAAACAGCATCATTCGCTTTTATTTAACTACATTCCATTACCATTATTTTATTTTTGTTGATGTTCATCATCTAATAATGCCTTTTCAAAACACTACCCATCCCATTTAGTTGATCCTACAAGTCCTTTGCCGTCTCTGACAAAATTAAAATGTCATCGGTAAACTTCATAGTTTTTAGTTATTATCCCAGAAATTTCATTCATTTTCCAACTTTCCAAATTTATCCTTGGTTTTCTTTACCGCTTGCCCAGAGTATAAACGCAACAACATTGTGGATAGGTTAAAATCCTGTCGCGATCTTTCTCAACTACTGCCTTCATTTCATACCCTTTATCTTATGACTGCTTCTTGGTTTCTGTATAAGTTGTAAATAACATTTCAAACGGTTCAAGTGGCTCTGAGCACTATGGGACTTAACATCTGAGGTCATCAGTCCCCTAGAATTTCTCGTATGTGTGTCAGTCCCCTAGAACTTAGAACTACTTAAACCTAATTAACCTAAGAACATCACACACATCCATGCCCCAGGCTGGATTAGAACCTGCGACCGTAGCGGTCGCGCGGTTCCGGACTGAAGTGCCTAGAACCGCTCGGCCACGACGGCCGGCAATAACATTTCGCTCACTGCAATTGACCGCTGCCATCTCCAGAATTTCTAAGATTGTATTCCAGTCAAAACCTTTCTCTAAATCAATTACCATAAATATAAGTTTGCCTTTCTTAAGTCTATTTCCTAAAATGAATCATAGGATCAGTATTGCCTCACGTACTCCTACATTTTTCCAGAACCCAAACAGATCTTCCCCGAGTTGGGTGTTTACCAATTTCTCCATTCTTATGTAAATAATTCTTGTCAATATTTCGGAACAATGACTTCTTAAATCGACAGTTTGGTAATATTCGCATGTGTCAGAATCTTCTTTCTTTGGTATTCGTATTATTATATTCTTCTTGAAGACCGAGGGCAGCCGGCCGAAGTGGCCGTGCGGTTAAGGGCGCTGCAGTCTGGAACCGCAAGACCGCTACGGTCGCAGGTTCGAATCCTGCCTCGGGCATGGATGTTTGTGATGTCCTTAGGTTAGTTAGGTTTAACTAGTTCTAAGTTCTAGGGGACTAATGACCTCAGCAGTTGAGTCCCATAGTGCTCAGAGCCATTTTTTGACCGAGGGCATTTCGTCAGTATCATGTATCCTGCATACCAGCTAGATTAGTCTTGTCATGGCCGGCTGTCCCAAGGATCTTAGTAATTGTGAGGGAATGTAGTCTACTTAGGCCTTTCAGTACTCTGTCAGATTATTCTCAGAAACTGATGTCTCCTACCTCATCTTCATCTACTTCTTCTTCCCTTTCTATGTCTTCAGGTATGTTTGCCTTATATAGACACTCTATATTTCTTCCACCTTTTAGCTTTCACCTCTTCCCTTAGTATGGGCTTACCATCGGAACTGTTTAATATTCATACTGGTGCTACATTTTCCTTCAAACCTTTATTTAATTTTCCTGTGGGCGTCACATATCTTTGCTCTAGTCATGCATGCTTCTACAGGGTTGTATTGTTCGTTTTGCTCAGCCGTTTTGCACTTATTGTCCGTTTCATGTTTTTAGATATCAATATTCCATTTTTCGTGCTTCATTCACATCATTCTTTTATATTTTCTGCTTTTATTAATTAGGAAAACGCGCACATTATCTCCCAAAACGTACATTAAATCGTAATACGCACGTAAACCTTCAATCGTTCAGTATGGGTACTCCCAGAGACTTTTTCCAGTGAACGAGAGAATTGGTATGATGGTCAATACACTGGACCTGCTTTTCGGAGGAAAGTGGTTAAAATCCTCGTCGAGCATTTTGAGTTCCTATGTAAAAGGAACGCTCAGATTCTTTTCCCGCTCTCCCCCAATCACAATATGTGTTTGTGGTCAGGCCGGCCGAAGTGGCCGTGCGGTTAAAGGCGCTGCAGTCTGGAACCGCAAGACCGCTACGGTCGCAGGTTCGAATCCTGCCTCGGGCATGGATGTTTGTGATGTCCTTAGGTTAGTTAGGTTTAAGTAGTTCTAAGTTCTAGGGGACTAATGGCCTCAGAAGCTGAGTCCCATAGTGCTCAGAGCCATTTGTTTGTGGTCAACGGTACAGAAAACCCCTCTTACAGTGCCTGGTTGCTGATTGTGTAGTTAAACGATATTGGATATATTAGTATATAACGCAAATTACGTGTAGAGGCTCAGCTGAAATTCCTTGAACCAGTCGTTGATCGAGTAAAAGTCTTCGTGCGTACTGTAGCAATGCGTTAAATGATGTCAGGTCATTGTACTGCCGTCGTTGCAACATGCCTTGTAGAGCTGCATATGTTCCCTGCACCAGGTTATATGTGAAACAGTGAAGGAATCTGTTGCATTCATTATGGGAATGAAACAAAATGCCTTTAACTCACTTTGTAAAGAATGAGAGAAACGACAGCCAAATGAAAGATCTGTGTAGCACCAGTGTTGTTGGACTTTGTTCTGAGTTCAGAGATTCTCGTGTGCCTCTGGCCCTTAATGGTATGTAAAGATCTTTAAAGAAATATCGGACGATCTCCTCATCGTGAACGAGCACGCAGGTCAGTTGCAATAAAGGAATAATTGTCTGTACATTTCCTTCAGAAAATCAGAAAATCTTTGTTGTGTCCAAGTCACTTACAATTCCAGATTATGACTATATTACTGTGCAAGGATATTCACAGGAAATACTGCATATAATGAGCGCTCGTAGCCGATGTTTTTGTGATGGTCGTATTTTCGACAGTCACTCTACTCATCTATCCTCCTTTCGTTCCCACACGTGTACATGCTCAGAAGATAGTCACATCTTCCAGACAAATTAAACTATAACTAAACAAAACTGTGTACCACAAATTTTTACGACTATACTGTTGTCTGTAGTTAACTACAGTGAGCTACACATATTAGAAAATGAGAAATGAGATTTAACGACGACGTTAGGATGTCTTTCCGACTGTAAAACCAAATTTGTATGCAATCTTTTTTATTAATAAATAACCACAAAAATTATTTTCTTCGATTGTCAACTCTACGTAATTCTGTACAGACGAGCCAGACACCTGATGTTACATTTGTCTCGATGCATCTAACTACAGCAGCTCTGAAACACTCTTGGATCGGGTTCCAAAAGCTTGTCCTTTAAAAAAAAGAATTTCCTACGTTTCGTCATCACATCCATCCATTAGGAATCTTCGGACGAGCTGGTGGCATCATTATTCACTATGAGATCAACAAATGAATCATACTGACTGTGGCAGAATTGCGGGTTAATGGCGTGATAATTATTCAGTGACGATCATTCTGTGCTGGATAGTTATCACCACAACCAATGAAGCTACTGTACGTAAGGCAATTCTGTCGACTTAAGAATATTCCAACTTTTCGCTATGCATAGATTATATCATTATGCACCACTAACTGGAAGAAGCAGACAAAGAGAGAATTTTCAAATAATTTAACTACCTACAGACTACGCGGTCATAGCAGATGCAGCACAGGCTTGGACAGGACAAGGATGGATAGGAAAATCTACCACATTAATTTCGAAGGAACTATCCCTGTATTTGCCTTTAAGATATTTAACAAAACTACGCAAAATCTGCTCCTGATTATGTGACAGTGACTTAAATGGCTCTATTCCCGAAAAGAAATCCAATGCCTTCGTTCGACTGCAACACTGATAGTCCAATAAAATAATGCAGTTGTTGGATGAGTCACAGTGCTGCAAAACAAGAAAAATCTGCAACGAGTGTCTTCGTTTGTTACAATGCAGAGCGAAATCATTGGGCTGCATTCCATTCATATCGAAAAGGAAATGGTTTTGGTCTTAATTATGAACTGAAATCCGCTGGCGGTGATTAATCCTTGAAATATTCAAGGCCTCTATAACAACAAGCGGACAGTTAATTGGATCGTTTCCGCAATGACGGGCAGATCCATCAGCTATTTCGGTTATTGGTCACGTGAATACCGTATCGTGAACCATACCTCGGACTTGTAAGCAGAGCAACTTCTGAAAACCATTGAAAAGTTACTAACTACATACCAAGTGAACTAAATCCTTAGTACTGCCACATATAAATATCGCTGATATATTTCAGTTTCTTCCTCTGCAGTAATCCACTTTTGTTACGGTATGCAGTGTCAACATACAAAATTCAGGCTGCAAGGTAATTTGCGGCATGAACTATATTTAAGTTCGTTCTTAAATAAAAATATTTCTCATTGCAAATTATAGTGTATAAGGGAGGTTGTACCATACGACGTATCTTATTAGTATTTAATAACTGGGGCTGTTTCGGTAAATACGTGATAATATAAGCCAGTTTTTTACTAAAGTATCGCAATAACGAAGTGTGTTAAGACAGGTGAAGTTTGTCTGTGATATCCTATGCTTGAGACTGCTAGTTTTCTCGATAAATTTCACTGATGAAATCTCATGTTGTCTGACGACTAACAACGTGGTCTTGACGCAATATTTCGACAATTTTCTTACTCCCTTTCTTCCGGACATTGTCTTCGGAGTCACTGAGCCCATTGCAACACCTTTGCTACCCTTCATGGCGAGAGCTTCTAGTATGGTGCAGTGAAAAAAAATCTTTGCTGAGAGAAGTGAATGAAGAACGTAATTAAGAAACAAAAGGAAACACATTTTTGAATTAAGGAACCATGTGTACAAGTGAGTCGGTAAACAACAACCTGTTTTCTTGTTAAATGGGCTGGCTGTCGAAATTTGTATTTACGTGAAGATGTTTTATGATATGCCAACCACCCTACACAAGAATTTTGCGAGATATACGTTTACATTGATCTAAGGACGGTCCGTCTCGCGCAGTGTTTCAGCCCCGATGGTGAGATATGAAACACATTACCTGCAATTCTTGAAGCTGGATAAGTTGCTCCTTTGCTGATAAACATTGTCTCGATACTTACATACTATTCATCTCCCTATTCGCGCTTCCACTGCTTCGTGCTAGTGTCACTAAGAGTAAGTAGCAGAAACGTCAGTGGTACAGTATAGCAGCTTAAAATCTGAAGACATCTTTGTCTTATGTACACTTAGTTTCTCCTCTTGTACCCAGTAATCAGTGACATATAGTATGTAATTAATAGATGATGCTGCGCAGCAGATGACTGAGTCGTCGCTTGAAAATGATCGCGTCCAAATGTTAACTTTAGAGCTACGTGCGCATTAAGAACTGCTCTACTGTAGAATATAGGACACATAATTATACGTGGAACGCAATCAGAGGAGTAAACGAAAAACTTTCTTTCCAGAACGAATTTTCACTCCGCAGCAGAATATGTTCCAATGGCCTTGCCGCAGCTGTAACGCCGGTTCCCCATCAGATCACCGAAGTTAAGCTCTGTCTGACTTGGCTATCACTTGGGTGGATGACCGTCCCGTTTACCGGACGTTGTTGGAAAGCGGGTGCACTCAGCCCTCGTGAGATTATTTGAAGAGCTACTTGACTAAGAAGTGGTGACTCCGGTCCCGAAAACTAACAACGGCTGGGAGAGTGGCGTGCTGACCACATCCCCCCCCCCCCTCCATATCCGCATGTAGTGATACCTGTCGGCTGAGGATGACACGGCGGTCGGCCGATAGCGTAGGGCCTTTCGGGACCTGTTTCCATAGAGGGCAGAGTACCGGGTGATCAAAAAGTCAGTATAAATTTGAAAACTTAATAAACCACGGAATAATGTAGATAGAGAGGGAAAAATTGACGCACATGCTTGGAATGACGTGGGGTTTTATTAGAACCACCCCATATTGCTAGACGCGTGAAAGATCTCTTGCGCGCGTCGTTTGGTGATGATCGTGTGCTCAGCCGCCACTTTCGTCATGCTTGGCCTCCCACGTCCCCAGACCTCAGTCCGTGCGATTATTGGCTTTGGGGTTACCTGTAGTCGCAAGTGTATCGTAATCGACCGACATCTCTAGGGATGCTGAAAGACAACATCCGACGCCAATGCCTCACCATAACTCCGGACACGCTTTACAGTACTGTTCACAACATTATTCCTCGACTACAGCTATTGTTGAGGAATGATGCTGGACATATTGAGCATTTCCTGTAAAGAACACCGTCTTTGCTCTGTCTTACTTTCTTATGCTAATTATTGCTATTCTGATCAGATAAAGCGCCATCTGTCTGACATTTTTTGAACTTTTGTACTTTTTTTTGGTTCTAATAAAACCCCATGTCATTTCAAGCTTGTGTGTCAATGTGTACCTCTTTATCTACATTATTCCGTGATTTATTCAGTTTTCAAATATATACTGACTTTTTGATCACCTGGTATATGCAATTTTGAAACCTCCAGGCAGATTAAAACTTTTTGCTGAGGCAGATTAAAACTTTTTGCTGAATCGTGACTTGAACCGGTAACCTAATAAGGATTCAGGTTCTAGTTCCGGTCCGGTGCTAGTTATACTCTGCCAGGAAGTTTCTTCTTTGTTTGGCTCTTTCACGCTTCTGAATTTGATGCAATCTGTTCGTTAACGAACGCTAGTAGGATGGCACGTTACTCGGACGTAGTGTCTTCATTCTGTAAGTCGAAAAATTGTATCAGTAAGGCCAGTAGCGTAGCGGCAGAGGGAACACACACATACTTGTAGGACGATGTCGTCTACATGACCTAGTTGCACATTTTATTCAGGTGGTGCCCTCAGCTTATATGTATTTGAAATGTATTTGAAAAAAAGTAATGTTTCCCAATCCACAAGTTACTGGTGATAAAAGAATGCTTTGTTCGTTCACTACCCATTCCATACGAAAAGGACTTAGGTAGCGAACACGAACGAAATAATTACAGAGGGAATATCGGGACACCCCACAACGTAAGAGATCATGCACTGCATTCCGTCTTCAGGCCACGAGTGGCCTACCGGGACCATCCGACCGCCGTGTTATCCTCAGAGGAGGTTGCAGATAGGAGGGGCGTGGGGTCAGCACACTGCTCTCCCGGTCGTTATGATGGTATTCTTGACCGAAGCTGCTACTATTCGGTCGAGCAGCTCCTCAAGCGGCATCACGAGACTGAGTGCACCCCGAAAAATGGCAACAGCGCATGGCGGCTGGATGGTTACCCATCAAAGTGCCGGCCACGCCCAACAGCGCTTAACTTCGGTGATCTCACGGGAACCGGTGTATCCACTGCGGCAAGACTGTTGCCAACGTAAGATATTACCATGTCTTAATTATCTGTGAGTACATTTTCCACTATACATTATGTTTAGAAAGGTGTCTCCTATTCTTATGTGCCATTCAGATCAATGATAGCCGTGTATGTTGCACTACAAGATGCGCTGACTGTGGTTACCAATCTTTATTACATGTCCTTTAGCTACCTCACATAAAGAATGACAACCTCGACTGGTGTCCTCGATTTTATTTTCACCCATGGGACACACACCTGAGACCTAATGGTGCTGTCCTCGACTTCTTCGACCGATCTGTTGCTCAAAAAATTATAGGAACTGTAGCGTGAGTCATAAAAAAGTGGAGTTGTGCCCATCCACTGTCTTTTATCAGGGGGGGGGGGAGGGAGGCGAACCTTCTCTAATAGAGTGGATGATTGGTTGCGGGGAAAATGGAGATAACCAGTTCCTGCCAATCAGTCTGGTGCAGTATGTGGACCTTTGAGTCCGTCACATGTCCTGTTCACACACTGATATTAAGACCAAACTAATCCCTCGTTTTCGCCACCACTCGAAGATTTTAATGTGCCCACAGGTGCCAACAGGCAATTTTTTTGTAACTGCTTATTTTGACTCTGAGTGAATCTCTCGCTATCTGTAAGTATAACTCAAGCCGCGAAAGGGGGATGTTTAGCAGTTAGCCTTCATTGCAACTGCAGTCCGACCGTGACTCAAATCAGTGGTGCAGTCACTGGAATTTACGTAGGAGCAGACATGATCTTCAACAGGTAGACGGCCTATACCACTGAGTACTGCCCATTCTCTATATACTTTACCTGATAAACAGTTATTATGGGGTGTGGACATTATTATGGGGTGTGGCCACGGCTCGCCTTTATGAATTCCACCCCTGGTATCTGAGTGGTCAGCGCTACGGAATGTCATACCTCACGGCCCGGGTTCGAGTCCCGGCTGGATAGGAGATTTTCTCCGCTCAGAGATTGGGTGATGTGTTGCCTTATCATCATTATTTCATCCCCATCGACACGCAAGTCACCGAAGTGGCGTCAATTCGAAAGACTTGCACCAGGCAAACGGTCTACCCGACGGGAGGCCCTAGCCATACAGCCTTTATGAAAGGTTGAACTCTGCTGGGACACTTTCAAGGAGGTTTATGAATGTCTGTGGAGGAATAGCAGCCCACTCTTACTCAAGAGTAGAAACCAGATAAGGTAATAATTTTGGATACCGGGATCTGCAGCGAAGTCGACGTTGTAACTTATCCCAAAGGTGTTCCATTGATAGAAGAATGGAACTCTGTGTAGGCCAGTCCATTTCAGGAATGTTACTGTCCACAAAGGATTGCATCTCAGATGTTGCTTTATCACAAGGTGCATTGTCATGCAAACACATCGTATCCGGTTTCTCTGCTGTACACAGTACACAGTTCTATAAAAGGCGTTCATATCTTTCCGCATTTAGCATTTCCTTGAGCTAAGTAACGGGAGCACTCCCACCATACCGTAACACTAACTCATACTTCACTGTTACCACTAAACATGACGGCAGGTATCGATCTCCAGACATACCCCAAACCAAAACCGTTCCATCGGACTGCAGCAGGGTTTGACGTGATTCATCATTCCAGATCGCTCGGTTCCAGTCACCCGCTGTCCAATGGCGTCGCTCTTTAGACCACCTCAAGCGTCGCTTAGCACTTTCTGCGGAAATGTGTGTCTCAAGAGGCGCTGCTAGATCACTGTACTCCATCTTTCTTAACACCCTGCGCGGAATCATTATGCTAGCTGGACTACTGGCAGCACTTTGGAACTCACGAGTGATTCCTTCAGCTGATGTCATGCGATTTTTTACCACCGTCCTCAGCACTGCTCTATGGTCACTGTCCATCGCTACATGGGGTCCACGTGGTCGTGGTTTGGTAGAGGTTGTTCCGTCGCATTTCCACTTTACAGTCACATGACGAACAGCCAACTTCGCCAGCTTTACAAAGATCGAAATGTCCCTGATGGATTATTGTTACTCAAGTGATATCCAATGGCTGATCCACGTCTCAGGTCACTGATCTCCCCTGACTGACTGATTCTACCGCCGCCACTACTACTACTACTATTACTAATACTATCACTATCACCAGTACTCTCCTCACTATACTATACTCCCCATCTCATTTCCTAGTGGGTAGTCCGCCTATCGTGACATTTGGTGTTCAATTCCACATTACACTGCAGTGTCTGGATGCATTTTATCAGATAGTGTGCGTAGTCTGTCTCATAGGTAAACAATTACTTATTTCCGGACAAACTTACCTCTTTATATACTGCCGGTCATTGATTTTGCAACAGCATGAACTTGGCACGTAGCAAACGTCAAACTTTCATAAAGTCTGCTACATGTTTGGATATACAAATAATTAGCATTGATATGGCACAGGGTGGTGGGTAAAGTAAGTAGAAAGGTACTGGATCGTAAATAGCAACGACAGATCTTCTTCTTCTTCTTCTTCTTCTTCGCGAATGGATCACTGAAGACCACGCGTAATCATCATTTGTTGGCCTTCCTTTTCACCCAGTATTCCTTCATAAACACCGATGGGGTAGCTTTCGTTGCGTAGACCACGTTTGTCGGTTAGTTTTTCTCTCTTCTTCCTCAAAACCCCGTGTATTTGTGATTTTTCTGATTTCATTTCTGTCATGTAGTTTGGAGACCCTAATTCTCTCAGGTCTTTTTCCGTCTGTTTGTACCAGTTCGGTCTTGTAGTTTTGTTCTTTAAAAATGTATGGATTTTGTCTATTAACCTGTTTGAGTCCATTCTTTCTATGTGTCCCATGAATTGGATTCTTCTCATGCGCATTGTGTCTGTTATTTTGGAGATATTTTTATATATATCTGCATTGGGTTTTGGGTAATGCACACCATCTATAGTTCTTGGTCCTCGGATTTTCCTCATTATTTTACGTTCTTTCACTTCTGATTCCTCTTTTAGTGTTCTGTGTTGAAGGTTTAGTGTCTCAGATGCGTAGAGAGCTTCGGGTTTAATTACTGTTGTATAGTGTCGTATTTTGCAGTTCCACGAGAGACTCTTTTTGTTGTAAATGTTTTTTTCTAACTGAAACGCCGTCTCCATTTTCTGGACTCTTGATCTGACAGATTTCTTTTCATTACAATTTTCTGCAATCCATTCACCTAAATACACTCCTGGAAATTGAAATAAGAACACCGTGAATTCATTGTCCCAGAAAGGGGAAACTTAATTGACACATTCCTGGGGTCAGATACATCACATGATCACACTGACAGAACCACAGGCACATAGACACAGGCAACAGAGCATGCACAATGTCGGCACTAGTACAGTGTATATCCACCTTTCGCAGCAATGCGGGCCGCTATTCTCCCATGGAGACGATCGTAGAGATGCTGGATGTAGTCCTGTGGAACGGCTTGCCATGCCATTTCCACCTGGCGCCTCAGTTGGACCAGCGTTCGTGCTGGACGTGCAGACTGCGTGAGACGACGCTTCATCCAGTCCCAAACATGCTCAATGGGGGACAGATCCGGAGATCTTGCTGGCCAGGGTAGCTGACATACACCTTCTAGAGCACGTTGGGTGGCACGGGATACATGCGGACGTGCATTGTCCTGTTGGAACAGCAAGTTACCTTGCCGGTCTATGAATGGTAGAACGATGGGTTCGATGACGGTTTGGATGTACCGTGCACTATTCAGTGTCGACGATCACCAGTGGTGTACGGCCAGTGTAGGAGATCGCTCCCCACACCATGACGCCGGGTGTTGGCCCTGTGTGCCTCGGTCGTATGCAGTCCTGATTGTGGCGCTCACCTGCACGGCGCCAAACACGCATACGACCATCATTGGCACCAAGGCAGAAGCGACTCACATCGCTGAAGACGACATGTCTCCATTCGTCCCTCCATTCACGCCTGTCGCGACACCACTGGAGGCGTGCTGCACGATGTTGGGGCGTGAGCGTTAGACGGCCTAACGGTGTGCGGGACCGTAGCCCAGCTTCATGGAGACGGTTGCGAATGGTCCTCGCCGATACCCCAGGAGCAACAGTGTCCCTAATTTGCTGGGAAGTGGCGGTGCGGTCCCCTACGGCACTGCGTAGGATCCTACGGTCTTGGCGTGCATCTGTGCGTTGCTGCGGTCCGGTCCCAGGTCGACGGGCACGTGCACCTTCCGCCGACCACTGGCGACAACATCGATGTACTGTGGAGACCTCACGCCCCACGTGTTGAGCAATTGCCGGCCGAAGTGGCCGTGCGGTTAAAGGCGCTGCAGTCTGGAACCGCAAGACCGCTACGGTCGCAGGTTCGAATCCTGCCTCGGGCATGGATGTTTGTGATGTCCTTAGGTTAGTTAGGTTTAACTAGTTCTAAGTTCTAGGGGACTAATAACCTCAGCAGTTGAGTCCCATAGTGCTCAGAGCCATTTGAACCATTTTTTGTTGAGCAATTCGGCGGTACGTCCACCCGGCCTCCCGCATGCCCACTATACGCCCTCGCTCAAAGTCCGTCAACTGCACATACGGTTCACGTCCACGCTGTCGCGGCATGCTACCAGTGTTAAAGACTGCGATGGAGCTCCGTATGCCACGGCAAACTGGCTGACACTGACGGCGGCGGTGCACAAATGCTGCGCAGCTAGCGCCATTCGACGGCCAACACCGCGGTTCCTGGTGTGTCCGCTGTGCCGTGCGTGTGATCATTGCTTGTACAGCCCTCTCGCAGTGTCCGGAGCAAGTATGGTGGGTCTGACACACCGGTGTCAATGTGTTCTTTTTTCCATTTCCAGGAGTGTATTTAAATTCTTTTACTTGAGAGATGTAGTTAGTACCAATTTTGAGATCAGAAGTTGCATCTTTGATGTCAGTCATAAATTTTGTTTTTTCAAATGAAATTTGTAATCCTGTTTTTGCTGCCTGTTCTTGTAATAATTATAGCTGTTTCTGTGCATCGGTAATGTCTTGTGCGATCAGTGCCATGTCATCAGCAAATGCAAAACAGTCTAATTCTAAGCACTTACGTCTTGGTCCCAGTCTGTGTGCTGGTGCACCTGCTTTTCTCCAATCTCTAACAACTTTTTCAAGAGCACAATTCAAGAGCACTGGGGACAGTACATCCCCTTGTCGTACTCCTGTGTCTATTTCAAATTCTGTGCTCAATTCTCCCATAAATTTTACTTTGGGTATGGTCTCCGTGAGTGTTTCTTTTATGACGTTTGTTGTCTTTTGATCTAGTCCAAATTCTGCTAATTCTTCAAAAAGGGATTCTCGGTCTACACTGTCAGATGCTTTTTTAAAGTCGACAAACGTGATGACATAACTTTTGTTTGAAGTACTATGTAAATATTTAATTGAGTTTTTCAAGTTAAGCTGTCCAGGGTGGCCGAGCTGTTCTAGGCGCTACAGTCTGGAACCGCCCGGCCGCTACGGTCGCAGGTTCGAATCCTGCCTCGGGCATGGATGTTTGTGATGTCCTTAGGTTAGTTAGGTTTAAGTAGTTCGAAATTCTAGGAGACTGATGACCCTAGCATTTAAGTCCAATAGTGCTCAGAGCCATTTGCACCATTTTATACTGTAGTTGTCGACACGAGTGACGACACAATACTCCGCTACACAAGGCAGAATGGCGCACATGGTAATCAAATTTAAAATGAGCGACTATCAAACTGTCGCCTGGCCTCAACTGACCCTCATTAGCTTATAAGTGTGCTTCCACACGAACTGGAATTCACAGAAAATTACAGTAATTAAGTAAAATATGAAGAACAAAAACAATCACATGATGAAGATGATGATGATGATATTTGGTTTTTGGGGCGCTGAACTGCGCGGTTGTCAGCGCCTGTACAAAGTCGTAATCTTTACACAGCCTGGTGTAGCCACTTTCACAAATGATCATGAAATAATGAGAACAGCACAAACACCCTGTCCGTGGGCAGCGAAAATCCCTGACCCAGCCGGAAACCGAACCCGGGATACCATCACCTGAGAATCGGAAGCATTGAAATCAGTACACACAGTCCTGTGCGAATTTACTGTCACTGCAACTGCGTCTCAGCATCAGACTTCATGCTTTAAGAAAAAAAAAAATTAAAAGTGCGTCACCTGAGAGTTGTAACGACGGTTAGAAACCGTCACGAAATATCTCAACACTAAACTATAATCAAGAAACGCCTCCAAGACCAAAATAAATTCATACTTTTTGTATACGGTAATGATGGTTGCTATACACGAGCTACAGCAGAAATAAGATATGTCTCATCTAGGTTAATGAACACTACGTGCACATAAATTGTGTGTCTCAGAATATCTGACAACACACACACACACACACACACACACACACACACACACACACACACACACACACACACGCAAGCAATGTAAATAATAAGGTACAATAGCAGCCACACTGGCAGACGCACTGACACTAGGCAATCCTCACTATTGCGACGCTGTTTGTGAACAGAAAAGCGAGCGTGTCCCACGGGCTTGACAACTACGTATTTAAAAAAGCGAGCTTCTCGCGAATCTTTCAATACCACAGATGTGGTAGTAAGTAGCCAGATAGGCCACAGCTTCTGTGAATGCTAACAGAACAAATGCCTCAACCCCATTCCGTACAAACATCGGATGCCGCCGCCAGCACTCATCAGCTACAAGTACACTACAGCAGCAGAGCAGAGCTACTCGGCACACACTCAGCCCACTACTCCAACCCGTGAACACCGTCTCTTCGCACTGCTCGCGAAGGCCGTTCCTACTTCACTCCTCCCACCGGCGCTACCTCCAGCGGTTTACCCGCCACCAGAGACGCTTGTTACGGCGGTTATATCGAAACAGGCGAATAAGTAGTCGATACACCCGCCACATCAAGCATTTCAACGCAACTGCACGAAGTCGGTAGGAGTAACTCCATCTACATTCCATGTATAAGAAAAGATTACGTGCGGGTTTATCATTCACTATTGAAAGCCGTATTTGTTAGAGGATTATATTCAGCTTTGAGTAAGGAGGAGGAACGCTTACCAGCATGTGCTGGATTTAAATGGCGGCAGGAACGTGGCCTGTCGAGATTGCAATTTATCCTTTCGCGTTATTTCTGCTCGCGTTGCTCGGGATACCAAGAATACCATGCGAATGTGGGATCAGTGTATTACGGAGGATCATAATCAGCGTCAAGGGGGTTTTCCACGGCCTCACGCGAGTAGCGCCCGAGAGGATAGGAATACTGTCCGCTCAGCTCTGCGGGATATTATAACCGCGTTACGCAGCTGATTTGTTTGCAGCAAGAAAGATATCTACCCGAAGAGTGAAAAGACGTCTGGAGCTCCGTGTAGCATCAGCACAGAGACTTGTGGGGCGTCCATTGATGTATCAACAGAAGGAGGCGCGCTGACAATGGTGTTCCCATATAGAGCACAGGCCATACCTGTTGTACCACATCGTCTTTTAAGATCATTCGTTTCTGAGTCGAACATTATGATGTACGTGTGGACTCTCTAAGGAAAATGAACGTTGTCAGATTACACTCATAAGAGTCATATGGGCCCTGGACCTGGGATGGTGGTATGCCATTGCACAAACTACGTTCATCTCGTCCTCGCATAGCTAGTAATTTAGACAGCAGTCGTTACATTGATTATGTGTCAAGGTCGACGGCTGTCTCCTATCTTTGAGATCTTTGTGACATTGTCTTTCAACAAGATAGCGTGAGACCGTGTGTTGCCGGTACTGTTCTGACCTACCTTGATTCCGAGTGTTGCGACGGTAAGCTCATTCTAGAGATCTCTCAAGCACTGGAGACATCTGGTAATGGGCCGCAGAGAGAGTGGCACGCCATCATTCACCTGCCACTGATATTGGTGTCCCTGGCATAGAGCTGATGCTGCATAGAATGATGTATCAGCATCTGTCGTCCTACCTGCTTCGACTCGTTGCCGAGCCTAGACAGAGGAGGGGGCAGCTCTGTGTGTTAAATTTCCACCCTGAGTATTTCCAGAATATCTACAAAAGGAATCGAGATTTCTTCCTGCTACAGTAAATGCGCACAAGAAGCGAAATATTATTTTCTGTCGTCCTGGTACTGCAATTGTAATGTCCCGCAGTGTAGTACTAGCTCCTGTACATCTACCTCGTACAAATTACGGGCAATATAACAAATAAAGGACAGATTGGTCGAAAATGTTGCAGTTACCACTTACTTTCCTGAATATCATCTGTGACGCTTCGCTATATCTCCCATCCATGAGCCTTTTTTATTCCCTCCTACTAAGTAATGAGGGTAAGGCGATGTGAGAAAAAAATGTTGCTAGCCCGATAGAATTACGCTACAAGTGGGAGATAAACCCCGTTATAAGTTTTTTGAAAGCTGTTTTTGTGAAGTAACGAGCCGCTATATTGAAGAAACTTAAATCACTTCATAAAAGTAAGTCTTCTGGTCCAGACTGTATACTAAATATGCACACTCTGAAAGGATTTCGGAGTGTGCTGATGCAATAGCTCCATACTTAACAGCTATATACTACCGCTCGCTCGAGGAAAGATCCGTACCAAAAGACAGGAAAGTTGCACACGTCACACTAATATTGAAGAGAGGCAATAGGAGTCATCCACAAAACTACAGACTCATATCATTTTATGTCGATATGCAGCAGAAGTTTAGGACATTTACTGTATTCGAACATTATGAATTACCTCGAAGAGAACGATCATTTGACACAGTCAACACGGATTTAGAAAAAAATTGTTCTTGTGAAACACACTTAGCCATTTACTCACACGAGGTGTTGAGCGCTATTGATAGGAGATGTCAAATTGATTCCGTATTTCTAGATTTCCATAAGGCTTTTGACACCGTACCTCACAAGTGGCTTGTAATCAAAGTGTGTGCTTAGGGAACATTGTCTCAGTTATGCGATTGGATTCGTGATTTCCTATCAGAGGGGTCACAGTTTGTAATAACTGATGGAAAGTCTTCGAGTAAAACGGAAGTGATTTCTGGCATTCCCCAATGAAGTGTTATAGCCCTACTGCTCTTCCTTATCTGTATAAACGATCTACGAGACAATCTGACAGCCGTCTTAAGTTGTTTGCAGCTGATGCTGTCGTTTATAGTCTAGTAAAGTTATCAGAAGATCAAAATAAATTGCAAAACGAATTAGATAAGACATATGTATGGTGGGAAAATTGGAAACTTGACCATAAATAATGAAAAGTGTGAGGTCATACACATTAGCGCTAAAAGAAATCCGTTAAACCTCGGTTGCACGATATATCAATTAAATATAAAGGGCGTAAATTCAGCTAAGTACTTAGGAATTGGATTTACGAACAACTTCAGTTGGAAAGAACACACAGAAAATGTTATGGGGAAGGCGAACCAAAGACTGCGTTTTATTATCGGAACACTTAGAAGATGCAGCAAATCTACTAAAAAAAATTTCCCACAGTATTCTTGTCCGTCCTCTTTCGGAGTACTGCTGCGCGGTGTGGGATCGTTGCCAGATAGGATTAACGGAGTACATCGGGAAAGTTCAAAGAAGAGCAGCAAATTTTGTATTATTGAGAAATAGGGGAGAAACTGTAACGGACATAATAGAGGCTCTGGAGTGGACATAATTAAAACAAAGTCGTTTGTCGTTGCGGCGGCATCTTCTCACGAAATTTCAATCACCAACTTTCTCTTTCGAATACGAAAATATTTTGTTGACGCTAATCTACATAGGGAGGAACGATCATCATACTCAGAGCTCGCACGGAAAGATATCACTGTTCGTTTATTCTGCGCGCTGTTCGAGATTGGAATAATAGAGAATTATTGTGAAGGTGGTTCGATGAACCCTCTGCCTTGCACGTGGGTGTGATTTGCCGAGTATCTATGTAGAAGTAGATATAGATATGCGGTGTGTTTATATCGGACTAAAAAATGTAAAATAATTTGTCCTAACCCCATACAGACTTCAAATGACATGCAGATAGTTATGAAACTTTGTGATTGTGAATTTTTAATAGCTGTGGAAATAGTGTAAGATTTGCAATGAAAAATGTAGAGCGCATGCAACAGTTAATACTTAAGAAGTGAAATATTCATGCATCAGGTATGTATCACAAATGCTCCATGTTTTCGTTATAAATCTCACAAGTATTTTCCTAGCTATTAGAAATTCACAATCACAAATATTCAGAGCCATCTATGTAGGGGTCTAGAATCGGAATGGTGGTAGGAGAAATTGTTTCTACTTTTTAGTCCGATATGAAAATAAAGATAAACATTTATTTTTTCAAAATAATTATTTCCTGCTCTTTAGTCTCGTGTGTGTGAAATTTCTGAATTGATTCCAAATGTTTTGATGAGATTACAACAGAGACATGCGGTAAATTTGAGGGTTATCTCAGTTTCTCTTCACCTGACTCAACCAATATACTGCTTCCTATTACATATATCTTGCGAACTGACCCGAAAATTGAGTCAGAGGGATTAGAGCTCACGCAGGGGCTTACCAGCAACTGTTCTTCCCACGAACCATTCTGGACTTGTACAGACAAATGAGAAATTGCTGTGCTACACAAAGTACCCTCCGCTATACATCTGACAAAAAAGCGAGATAATATTGTATTGTTCTGAGCTATTTTGATAGTTTGAAGTCTGTAGCTCAGCCGGCCGGTGTGGCCGAGCGGTTCTAGGCGCTGCAGCCTGGAACCGCGCTACTGCAACGGTCGCAGGTTCGAATCCTGCCTTGGGCATGGATGTGTGTGATGTCCTTAGGTTAGTTAAGTTTAAGTAGTTTCTAAGTCTAGCGGACTGATGACCTCAGAAGTTAAGTCCCATAGTGCTCAGAGCTACTTTTTTCTCTAGCTCATCGGGAATTTAGTTTAAAATCAACTGCAAAATTTGCATAGAACAAATAGATAGACATACAAGTGAGTGAATTAATAAAACCATATTAAAATAACTCGTCCGCACCATACTTTGTTCACATTGCTCTAGGCCTCCATGAATTATGCTTAAACTATGAGGCGCTAAAGAAACTATTATAGGTAGACCCTATGTTTATTCAAGTAATACACAGACATGTAAATAGGCAGAATACGGTGCTTCTGTCTGCAAGGTCTATATAAGACGACAAGCGTTTGGCGTAGTTGTTAGATCGGTTACTGCTACTACAATGGCATGTTATCAAGAGTTAAGTGAGTTTGAACGTGGTGTTATAGTCGGCGCACGAGCGATGGGACACAGCGTCTCCGAGGTAAAGAAGAAGTGGGGATTTTCCCTTCGATCATTGAACCGTGAATATCAAGAGTCCGGTAAAACATCAAATCTCCGACATCGCTGCGACCGGAAAAAATTCCTACAAGAACTGGAACAACGACGACTGAAGAGAATGGTTCAACATGACAAAAGCGCAACTCTTTCGCAAATTGCTGCAGATTTCAATGATGGACCATCCACAAGTGTCAGCGTGCGAACTATTCAACGAAACATCATCGATATAGGCTTTCGGAGCAGAAGGCCGACTCGCGTTGAAACGTCCCCTTAGAAAAATTTATGTATGACTGTGCTGATAAACCTCTTACGTTATTTGATTTTCAAACAGCTGAGCAGAACTGAACGTACTCAGACATTTCTCTCTTTACGTATTCTGATCATCACTAAACTGACACACAATATTTTTGGCGCAACGCAATCTGACTTTCAATAATCCCTACAAAAGAATGGCCCTGACTAACAATAACCTATACCTTTCACAAATCACTTACCTCACAAAAGTCTTCGTTACTCGAACTACTGCAATACAGCGAGCGCCAATACTGCCAGCTAAATAAAAGATTCTAACTACTGCAGGCACTAACTACTGACAGGCATAGTTAGCAAATGAAAGATTTTGATAGAGAACAAACAATGTATTTACCTTAATAATGTTCAAAAGTCATCAGTTCATGATATCCAGTATTACAAATTTACTCCTTCTGATGGACACACGTCCAGATAGTCCGCTCTCAAAATTCTGCCACCTCTCTCCCCACATCCACCACTGCTGGCGGATCACCTCCAACTGCGCAACGCTACGCGCTGTTCACATCCAACAGCCCGACACTACACTAGCAAATATTCCAGCAATGCACACAGCACAGCCAGTGATTTTCATATAGAGCGCTACGTGGCGTTACCAACATAAAAACCTAAACAGTCTACTTACAGCGTACCCTTCGTGACTGTACGACACAAAGCTTTGTGTCTCGCCTGGCCCGGTCAACACCGACATTGGACTGTTGATGACTGGAAACATATTGCCTGGTCGGACGAGTCTCGTTTCAAATTGCATCGAACAGATGGACGTGTACGGGTATGGAGACAAACCCATGAATCCATGGACCGTGCATATCAGCAGGGGACTGTTCAAGCTGGCGGAGGCTCTGTAATCGTTTGGGGCGTGTGCAGTTGAAGTGATATGGGACCCCTGATACGTCTAGATACGTCTAAATACGTAAACATACTTTCTGATCACCTGCGTCCATTCACGTCTACTGTGCATTCCGTCGGACATGGGCAATTCCATCAGGACAACGCGACACCCCAAACGTCCAGAATTGCTACAAAGTGGCTCCAGAAACACTCTTCTGGGTTTAAACACTTCCGCTGGTCACCAACCTCCCGAGACATTATTGGGCATATCTGGGATGCCTTCCAAAGTACTGTTCAGAAGAGATCTCCACCCTGTCGTACTCTTACGAACTTATGGACAGACCTGCAAGGTTCATTGTGTCAGTTCCCTCCAGCACTACTTCAGACGTTAGTCGAGTCATGCCCCGCCGTGTTGCGGCACTTCGGTGTGCTCGGGTGAGCCCTACACGATATTAGGCAGGTGTATCTGTTTCTTTGCCTCTACAGAGTATGTTCACCCCTTTTACTGCCACCGTTAGCTGTAGGGGTGCTTGGAGGCGGGTTCTTACTGCCACAGCATTTTTCCCAGTTTTCGAGTGATAGGTGTGCCCGTTCTGGTAGAAATTACTTCAGTCGTTGTTCAGTTACACCTATAAATAGTGCGTTGTCACAGACAGTTTCTGCAATAGGCAATTTAAGCGCCTTGCGCCTGTAAGGGCTGTGACACAATATCCCAAGCACAGCCATCGTGCAGGAACTCCAACTGGACAGGCGGTACTCTGCGTTATGCTCCTTTGTCACTCGTCTTAAAGTCCATCCCATGAACTACCGGAGGTACCATAGGTGGTTCTCACTCTCACACTATTGTACTGACGTCCAGGTCTGAGCTATGCGTAAAATTTCAAGTCACTAGCTCACTGGAAAGCTAGTTCAAAAATAGCTGCTTCAAAATTCGTAAGTGTCCTTATTGATGAGAATTTAAACTGGAAAAAGCACATTTTCGAACTTTTGCGCTTAGAATCATTGCATATCTTGGAAATGGAAAAATCAGTGCGTTGACATATTTTGCATATTATCACTCGGTGATGCCATATGGGATAATGTTCTGGGGTAAGAAAGAAAGTCTTCATTGCTGAAACCCATGCGCTAAGAACAATATATGGTGCTCATCCAGTCATCTTTTAGACATCTCTTTAAGAAATTGGGCATTCTGCCAAGTACTTCAGAGTATACTTATTCCTTTCTGAAGGTTGTTGTTTGTTGCAAATAATCCACTGCATTTCAAAAGGAACAATGTTGCACATAAATACAATACCAGAAGACATTCATTATACTCCATGCTTTTGATGTCTTCAGTACAAAAAGTGGTGCAGAATACTGCAACAAAGTTTTTGTCCACTTATCTACTGATACGAATTGTCTGACGGGCAAGAAACTAAAATCTGAAAACAGACTGAAAAAGTTTCTCCTTGACACATGCTTCTATTCCGTAGAAGAATTTCTGTTACTGTAATGTGTGAAAGGTGGAGGGTAGGAATTGAAGACCTGAAACAAAAAGGGTTCTAAGTGCCAAAATCATGAATTTGAAGAAAATGTCTTAAGTATACTTGGTATTTAAAGGTCGTTATTGAGCTGTTATTGTGTTTTATTTGAAAGCTAAGCATAGTATGAATGTAGTTTACAAATTAAATTACAAACATTGTATTGTGATTTTATGGAAAACTTACTGAAAGTGGAAATGCAATGAAAAGCTCCAAGTGCCAGAGTTCAATAGGTAGCAAAAAGATAATAAAAGTTCATTCTGCTTTTGTAAAACGATATGTCGTCATTATTTTCGGGTACTGCATCATTACAAAAAATGGTTCAAATGGCTCTGAGCACTATGAGACTTAACTGCAGTGGTCATTACTCCCCTAGAACTTAGAACTACTTAAACCTAACTAACATAAGGACATCACATATATCCATGCCCGAGGCAGGATTCGAACCTGCGACCGTAGCGGTCGAGCGGTTCCACACTGTAGCGCCTAAAACCGCTCGGCCACTCCGGCCAGCGCATCATTACAAACAAATAATTCTTCTTTTCTTCACAGGTGTGGCTTGTAATATCCGGGGCAGGCAGTTGCATTTTCTTGACGTCCTATACTCGTACACATTTTCTCAAAATAGGGACGCCTTTCTAGGCCTCAATTTCACTTACGCTTCTCCTGGCCTCACCTGGTCTTAACTACATGAGGCTTGTGTTTCTCCAACCATAGCCACTGTACTCTCAATGTGTTTAGATTTGCTGTGTTTGTGTTAAAATCTGTTGCTTTCCTGAAATCTAAGAAGTCACATGCAGTCATGTCACTGAAGATAATTGGCTTCATTTGTGTTGATTGCTGTATCATGCCCTTTACCTCTTCTGGCTCAATACATTCGATAACTTAGGAATAAACTTTCTGTCCAGTTATGGTGTAGGTTAGCAGCCCTTTTCAGGAATACATTTATTACCGTAACTTATGTATTAATTTTTCAGCTTTTTTCTCATTGCTGCTACAGTACCTTCTCCTTTATTTTGTCGTATCATTCCACTCACAATCTTACAAATACCTGCTGCCTCCGACACTTTATCTAACGGTAAGTAGTAAGTACGCGGAACATAGAGCCTTTCATATGGTAACAGCAGTGGCTGCTAAGCTACATACCATCTGTTGATTGCATTTGGTACTATATTTTCATTCGTGGCAGTTTGAGCCTTTTATATGTTATTGGGCTTGGACTGTAGATCGCATTTCACACAAAACCTCAGAACTGCTCATTACGACACTTAGAGCATTTCTTATTTGAAGTCTTCAATTACTAATTCAGATCTGTACATGTAAAGAAAAAAATAGATAAATTAGATAATTGTAGAAGTTGAAGAAATAAATTAAAATTTATGCCAGGGCCGAGACTCAAACCCACGTCTCCTGTTTACTAGGCAGATGTACTATCCATTAAACCACCGTAGTAGTATTGGTAACTCACCTGCATGGACTACCTTACTCCAATGCCCCCCACCCCCCTAACACAAACTTCAATTCACGTCTTCAGGCTACTTCCCCCTGCTATGGTGGTGTACGTCTAGCACATGTGTCCAGTAAGCAGGAGATCCAGGTTCAAGTCCTGGATGTGGTACAAATTTTAATTTATTTCTTCAGCTTCTGTCAATATTGAAGATAAACGTAAGACTCATGTGTCTCAAGGAAAGTGTAATTCTATCAGATCAATAGCATGTAGCCATGTTTACAAATTGATTTGTGATGCGAATGTAAAATGACTCATTCCACATCGTAACGATATATCATGCAAAATGATCGGTGTCACATGAAACTTACTAATTGCAAAATTTGTACCGAACAGACAGAAAATAGAGCTACCTAATTGAGCCATGGCCGGCTCGCATTGATGACTTATGTTCTTTGGCATTTTGTCACAGTTGAGTGACGTCTTATTTCTCCCTGCGTTACTACCATAACGAGTTGCTGACTTGCCTCCATCAGTGGCAGCAGCAGCGCTTATCGATACTAGTACTGCTGTACCATCTTTGATGTGACCGCTACATTTCTGTGTGCTGGTGTGTGGCAGTCGGTTGGTTGGGACAGAGCAGCGAGGAAGTCTCCACAGCAAGAGGACAGACCGGGACAGATGGCAGCGTGCATGCGCGGTCAGATTGTGAGGCGCTAGCTGCGAGAGCTACAGAGTTCGTTGACTACAGAGTTCGTTGACCATCGAACCTGAAGTTGAGTGATCAGTTAAACTGTTATGAAAGCTCAACTGCTATGACATCTCTTCGTTCATTGGCGGTTGCTGCTGCCTGGGCCGTTCCAGCTAGAAGCAACGGATGGTGTGTTGAAGTCAGCCGTCTTCCTGTATGGTCTTTAACTATTAAATTGGTTGTTACTTATCAGTGAAATGCACCAGCAGTATTTTCTGCCTTGTAGCCATTGACGCCCCAGCTACCTGTCCTGGACGGTAGCTTAGTTTCCCAGCAGTGTGTTTTCCCTCGCTGTGTGGATGCTGTCCGGCATGGCGTGTAGTTCGAGAGCCTTTTAGTTGTTTGTTTGTACTTTTTTCTTAGAGTGGTTATTATGCCTTGGCTGTCTTTAGACGCCAATTTTGAAGACGTAGTGCTGGTTGGTATCTTCGTCCTCGGCTGATACCTTCTGTTGTTGTGAAGTTGTTCAGGCAGAAGGGAATTGATTTGGTTGTTGTCGGTGATTGCCATCCGATTATTTAACCTTACTCTTGGTTGCCTGTCTCACTTCACCTTACATTAGAGGAGCCTCCTCAGGCCGACCCTCGGAACACTTCTGAGCACCACTGTTCTGTCGGTCTTAGATTGTGATTTTCATTTTAGTCTGATGTACTGTGCGAGGCCTTCAGCTGTCTATTAATTTAGTTTGTTTTAATTTTAAGATAAGGCCTTCAGCTGACTTAAATTAAAATTTGAAGATTGATTTGTGTGGTGTGCGTGTTGTAAGACCTTCGATACACACACCATCAGATTATTTGACTTGTCGCTCTAACGAAGTAGGCGAGTGTCAGCAATATGGCTCGTGCTCTTATCGTGGCGTATTTATCTTCTGCTGTTTGGTCAGACGGTAGAAATGCCACTTGCACACTTAGAGTAGCAGATTGACGGTGACCAACTTTACTTGATTAAATTTCACACACATTGATTAAAATAATAACAAGCATAACAATAACTTAACTTGGTTCTGGATGCTATTTACAATTGACATTCTGAAGTTCCTTTGGTCTTGGTACGTTAATCATATTCTCACATATCTCTGATACTTGACAAAGTGTCTATACATTTCTCTTCATGGCTATGTACAGGAATATGATAATCTTATTAGGCGCAGACTGAAACTTGACTATAGACTGGTACAGACAAATGCAGACTAATGCAGACTGACTAATCGGAGGTCTGTACACTCGTTATAATACCTCGAGCGTTCAGGTACCACTGCGCGAGTGTGATCTGCGAAGAGAAAAGGTTCTACGTTAGCAGCAATCTCATTGGCTGCGTTACATATTAATACGCGGGTCGACGGAAGCAGAATTTGGTCCGTCTCTAAGACAGCGCCATCTCTTAGTGCGGAGACGGACGAGCGCTGCGCCTGCGCTGTTGGGCTTAGCGGGGCGCGCTCTATTGGGAAAGTTGTGTACGTGCTGACTACGCGGAACTATGTACACAACAATTTGTTTAAAAACTAAATTTTGAGAGTTTGTTCTGTCTGAAATTCTTGTTCCCTGAGTTGTTCAGTGTCCAGTGCGTGGCCTTCAGCTGAGCTTTTACGTGAAATATTTTTAAGATAAGGCCTTCAGCCATCTTAAATTAAAATTTGAAGATTCATTTGTTTAAAACGATTTTTTTTTTAAATTGCTCTATCTGGAATTCTTGTTCTCGAGGCCTTAAGCCCTGAGTTGTTCAGTGTCTTGTGTGGCCTTCAGGCGAGTATTTACGTGATATATATATATATATATATATATATATATATATATATATATATATTAATAAGGCCTTCTGCCGCGTTCATTCGTTAAAGCAATTTTTTATAACTTGTGTTCAGGTCTTCAGCGATTCTTGTATTTGGTGTGGTTTTGGGCCTTCAGCGGAGGAGGTACCTCAAGTTTTCTTAACTAGGCCTTCAGCCATATTGTTGTATTTTGATCCTTTTAAGGCACTGTGCAATTAAGTGGTACTTAGGAAAATAAAATTTTGTGTGTTTTGTGCAACTGACAGTAACTGGTTACGGCCCTCCTCCACAACAATAACCTGATCCGCTCTATCCTGCGAAACCAAATTTCACTAATAACAGTGTTGCAATGACGCGTAATTTCTAACACGTTAGTTCACGCGCTACTAATTTAATTCGTACAGCACGCGTGTGCGTCCGAGGTCGTCTTGTTTCGAGTGAAGGACAAAGGGGTGGCTAATGCGCGTCGCACCGGGTCGTACATCACGCGACGGGGCAGCGGCTGCCGGCCGCCGCCTGGCCCGCGCTTTGTGCCGCGGGCCGCCCCGTCCCTGCAAAGCGCCGGATGTAACAAACGGCTGCGGCGCCTCATTAACAACTTGCTCGCAATTCCTGCCGTCGAGGAGCGACCATTAATGAAGCCAGCCGGTCGCGCGGCGCAGTGGCGGCGGCGGCGGCGGCGGCGGCAGCGCCCGTACAGGCGAATTCACTGCAACTCCTCGCGTGCGCGTGCCTACTGCCACCCCTTTAATCCTCAGCCTCCCCGTAATGAGTTCAAAAACGCTCTCGCCTGTTCACTACGATGAGTCCGTATAGCTCTGAGGGCGCTTTGGTCTGCGGCCTCTTATCGAGGTGCGGTAATTTCCTAAAGCAGCATTTGCGGTGTCTTCCAGTATGATTTATCGCAGCCGTTCTCGAATGTTCTTGAATGCATTAACGTAGCACACCTTACGTGCAGCACCTCTTTCGGATCATAAACATAAGTATCTGAATGCAATTGGGTGATAAAAGTCACTGGATGCCTCCAAATATCGTGTGGGACCTCCTTTTACCCGGTGTACTGCAGCAACGGATATAGCATGGACTCAACAAGTCGTTGAAAGTCCCCCGCAGAAATATTGAGCTATGCTGGCTCTATAGCCACCTATAATTCCGAAATTGTTTCCGGTGCAGGATTTTGTGCACGAACTGATCCCTTGATGATGTCCCTCGAATGTTCTATGGCATTCATGTCAGGCTGTCTGGGTGGCCAAATCATTCGCTCTAATTGTCCAGAATGTTCTTCAGAAGGCCGGCCGTGGTGGCCAAGCGGTTAAAGGCGCTACAGTCTGGAACCGCGCGACCGCTACGGTCACAGGTTCGAATCCTGCCTCGGGCATGGATGTGTGTGATGTCCTTAGGTTAGTTAGGTTTAAGTAGTTCTAAGTTCTAGGGGACTGATGACCTTACAAGTTAAGTCCCATGGTGCTCAGAGCCATTTTTTTTGTTCTTCAGAAGAGTGGCGAACAGTTGTGGCCCAGTGACATGGCACGTTGTCATTCATAAGAAACCCATCGTTATTTGGGAACAAGCAGCCCATCAATAGTTGCAAATTATACGAATATCCAGATGACGCAGTCCATTCCACTTAAACACAGCCCACACCATTATGGAGCCACTACCAGCTTGCACAGTGCCTTGTTGATAACTTGCGTCCATGGCTTCGTGGGGTCTGCGACACGCTCGAATCCTACCATCAGCTGTTACCAACTGAAATCGGAACTCATACGACTAGGCCACGGTTTTTCAGTCGTCTAGGGTCAGACTGATATGGTCACGACTGCAGGAGAGGCGCTGCAGGCGATGTCGTGCTTTTCGAAAGGCCACTCTCATCGGTGCTCTCTTGTCATAGCCCATAGCCCCAAATTTCGCTGCACTGTCCTAACGGATACTTCCGTCTTACGTCCCACACTGGTTTCTGCGGTTGTTTCACGCATTGTTGCTTCGATTTTAGCACTTATATCTTTAGGCAAAATCTCGGTCGTTAAGTGAAGCCACCGCGTTGTCCGTGATGAGAGGTAATACCTAAAATTTGCTATTTTATTTATATTATCGCCGTCTATATATGTTGACTTTGCTATCCCGCGACTGTTGTCACCTCATTTTACATCTGTTTTGTATCCGAGCCGTCCGGAATTTCACTTTCCAGACTTTCATGACCAGCCTTCGTGGCAGAACTCCCTCTATAGTCGTGGACTCTGATTTGTTGTCCTGCGGCGGAAGAACCTGCCGCTAGGATATATCCTAACACTGCACACTTCAAAAGTTTAGGAGAAGATTGAGAAATATGACCGTAGACATTTCATGTTATAAAGTGAAGAACAGCTTCCCAGTTTGAAGTCAAAAAGGAGTTTTCGCCCAACAATTGAAACAACTGAATGATTGCCATCCGCTCACGGAATAGAACTTCAGAGGGATGAGACACACGTATGACTCAAAACCTAAAGGAAGATGTTGCTCCTGGTTTCAAATAATTTATCAGACGTGGAAGACAGTGGAATGACACGGCGACGACAGAACCTGAAGCGGTGCTTGTACTTACTGGAGAAGCAGCGTGTGAATGTGGAGATCTTCAGTGTGCGTTAGATATCTTCGTTTGCCCGAAGCTATCAGTTACTGGCACGCTGGATGCCTTAATTTCTGTAGATTTCTGCGAATCAACAGTGCTGAATTCTAGGCCTCAAAATCCAGTTCATTTGTGCCATATATATAATCTAAGACGGCGGACCTGCGAACATGGGTCCAGGCTGCGTGGTCGTCAGGTCACTTGCGCTAAGTATAGAATCCAAGATTGCCACTTCTAAACATCCAAAACGTTCACTGGGTTTTTCCACGGGGTAAAAATGCCACTTCTCACTCAACACCTGTTTAAAATGGCTGGAAATTCAAAATGTTTTCTTAAAATGACATAGAAACAATTTCACACACACAATGATTGGACTTGCCACCGTTAATCCTCTGAGGCGAAGAAAGTCAAAGGAAGCTCCAGATTAAGCGGCATACCCTGTTTTTCCTATACGTTGCATAGTAAAAGAGATGGACAATACAGGATGTTCAGGTACGTCAACCAGCGTTCTTTGTATTGCAAGGCATCACCAACAGACGGCTTGTCGGTCTTAAAAAGGCATTAGCTACTACAGGGAAAGCACATGTTGAGGCCAGAAGGAAACATTACACCAAACAATCTTAATGGGGAAATCGTATCTGAAGTGCGTCAACATATCATATACTGTAGCATCTAAGAGGCCGATTTCTTGTTACAGCATTCGTGATAGCAAACGGCTATATTTACCAGAACAATTTTATATTCGTGTGTTACAACTGTTATATTCAGAGAAAAGTCCTCCAAATCCTGCGTCGCACGAACAGTATCAACTCATTTTTGTAACTACAACGTAAGTTTTGACATACGTTCAGCGTGTGATAAATTTAGAGCCGATTGCTCTAAACTTGATTTACAAATAAACAACGAGACGGATTCAACTCAGCTACATACTTTGAACAAGCAGAAACATCATCTAACGACTTAAAATGAAGAACGTAAGAAGAAAGCAGACAAGTTTCTCGGGGTTAAACGTTCCGAACGTTTGAACCCTAAAAAATCTCTGAAAAAGTAAACGATCTTTATAGATTACAACAAAATCTTCCGCTTCCTAATATTTCAAACAATGAAGCATGCTACCGCGGGTATCTATCATTTTATTAATACAATGTTCATTTGCTTTCATCTGGCAAATCATTATTTTATGTATATGAGGAAACACTTTTCATTAAAGCATCTGATGAAGTGTGTCCAATGTTGTGGCACTTCGCTTCGGAAATTTTACGTGACTGTGTGTGAACTCTGTGTATTCTGTGTTCCCTGTTCTGGGCAGAATAAAAACACTTGAAAGTAATGCTTTGTGGCAACTAAGATGGCGGACGTCGGCTTTAGCTTTCTGACCTCATTATAACTCCCTTTATTTTTACCCCCATGTCCGGTGCTATAGCTATTCATTGCTTGAGATACCATCCTGATCAACCGAAGGTCAAAGAACAGCTTAGTCCTGGGTACTGCAGTATCGCACACTGTACTTTGGATAATATTACACGTTGGTATAAATATGCGTTTCGTTATGAGTTCCTCAATATTTTACTCTGTCATATTTACAACATTATCAGCTTTTCTGAATATGTATATGAACAAGCTATGGTAGCGTTTGCCAGGCACTATTATAAATACGCGACTGTTAGACAGTTGTGTTAATTGCACTTTAATTTAGAGTACTAATATTCATTACGATGGTAGCCACCCGTCTTATATGGTGGCTGTTGGTATTGGGTAAACTATCTACTTATTGTAGACTTTAAACTGAATAGTTTGAAGTTTTAAAATTTACACTTGCAGCATAACGAAATAAAATAGTCTGATTACCGACTCTTAATTTCTAGCCTCTCAGATAAGGTTAAGAAAACTTGCAAATTATGTTTTAAGTTACTCACTTTTTAATTTATAATTATTTTCTTTTCTTAAACAATTCAGTGATAAGCGCATATTAATAATTCAAATGTATGGTTAATCGCACATGACCTAAGATTTTTATTGACTAGGAAATTACCTTAGAATGCATTCTGCTTAGCTACAATCACAAGTTAAACTAAACTTTTGACATTAAATGTTTTTCGTGATATATTTTAACTGATCGACTCAATAAGCTCTAATGCTGAAGTATGGCCTATGCAAAATTTATCGCAGAAGTAGTATTCTTAAAATGGCGATTATGCCTTTTGTATTTTACAACAGGCAGCGAGTAGAACGAAAATGACGACAGCGATGTATGTACTACGTGCGCAAGCGTCTCTGTAATCTGACTTGACAGACAAGCCGGCCGCGGTGGCCGAGCTGTTCTAGGCGCTTCAGTCTGGAACCGTGCGGCGGCTACGGTCGCAGGTTCGAATCCTGCCTCGGGCAAGGATATGCGTGATGTCCTTAGGTTCGTTAGGTTTAAGTAGTTCTAAGTTCTAGAGGACAGATGACCTCAGATGTTAAGTCCCATAGCGCTCAGAGCCATTTGAACCATTTTCGACAGACAATCTAAGATATGGAACTCACGGAAAAAGTGGATCGCAATAAAATGTTATGAAGCGAAGCACAGGTAACTTCCCTCTTTGTATACCTATTTATTGTCACGTTAAGACTCTACAGCTCAGTCAATTCATGAAGTAATAACGTCCCACGTACACTCCTGAAATATGTAGGAATAAAGACTGGCAGTCTCCACATACAAATTCCGGAAATCACGTGTTCGAGGAAAAATAGGCTGAATGGTTAATATGACTAAAAGTTGTTCTCGTCTTTACTGTCATACAAAATGGAGGTAACATACAGGGGTGGGACAAAAATACGGAAAAACCACGAGAAATGCATGCCTGAACGTAAGTGCAGATGCCACCCAAGCGTGCCAGTTGTGCTGTTATATTTGACCATGAAAGGCACCTGTGAAACGTGTTCAATACATTGCAAGTGTCTCCCACGGCTACAACAGTGCTCTGTGTGGTTGTGAATGCATTATGTTGGAGCTAAGTGAGTTATAATGTGGGCAAAATGATTGTGCTCATATGGTGGCTTCTTCGGTAACCAAGGAAGCCGAAGCGTTTGGTGTTTCGAGAGGCACCGTATCGAAGATTTGCATCGCACACAGGGAGAGCGGAAAAATATCATCCACTAACTCACAGTGCGGGTGAAAGTGCGTGTGGAGTGATCGTGACATATGGTCATTGAAGAGGATTATGTCGGAAAAAAAGAAGATGACGGCAGGTAAAGTCACTGCAGAACCGAATTCGAATGTTACACTCACTAAACCTGTCAGCACCAAAAAACGAAGGGAGGTCCATAAGCAGGAATTTGCGCGGTGAGCTGGAACAGGAAAGCGTGGTGCCGAAGCCATAGAACCTGGACTACCGACCGGTCTTGTTTCACACAGATCTAACTTAGTCGAGTTTCAAAAATGTTCAAATGTGTGTGAAATCTTATGGGACTTAACTGCTAAGGTCATCAGTCCCTAAGTTTACGCACTGCTTAACCTAAATTATCCTAAGGACAAACACACACACCCATGCCCGGGGAGGACTCGAACCTCCGCCGAGACCAGCCGCACAGTCCATGACTGCAGCGCCCTAGACCGCTCGGCTAATCCTGCGCGGCTAGTCGAGTTTACGTTCCAAGAGTGAAACATGACAGGGTTTCAGTAATGATTTGGGCAGCGATATCGTGGTATTCCTTGGACCCCATGGGTTTTCTGCAAGGTTGCATTACAGGACTATATGACAATTTTGGCTGATCTGGTCCATCTCCTGGTACAGTGTTTGTTCCCCAAGGGTGATGCTATGTTCCAAGATGCCTGGACCCTGTTCCCAAAGTTCGCATCGTCGATGACTGGTTTTATGGGCACAGGGGCTGAAATGTCTCGTCTTCTTTGGTCAACAGTCACCAGATCTCAGAATGATTGAGCCTTTGTGGTCTACTTTGGAGAGAAGGGCGTGTGATCGCTATCTATCTTCATCTTATTAACTTCAACGTGCAATTACTTTGCAGGAAGAATAGTATACGATTCCCTTGATAACCATTCTGGGCCTATATCCATCCATTCCGAGACGAATGGAAGATCTTTTGAATGCCAACGGTTTTTCGACGCCGTGTTACGCATCGTAATGTGTTTTAGGTTTACCATATTTTATGTCCACCCCCTACAGATTAGTTGATGCTTGAAATAATGTTGTCTGCATAAAGATAGCTTCTTGAAGAATCGAATGAAGCTACAGTTGATTATTTTTTCACATTTCTTAATTTTTCTATCTGTTTGGAAAAATAATTGGAAGAACGGAGATTGAGTTGTGATGTCTCGCCGATGACAACAACATCGGGGTATAAACTCGAAGATGACGAGGAAAAAATCGGATGGGCCTTTTTCAAAGGAAGCTTTCCGGCCATAGTATATTCAGAGAGACAATGGAAAATCTTAATCTGGATGGTCAGGTGGGGAGTTCAGACCTGATCTTCCCGAGCGGAAGTCTAGTGTCTTCCAACTGCTTCAGCTTGCTGATTTCTACAAAACTCATAGTTACTATAGAAAATTGCTGCTCTGAATTTGTGTTGTAATAATGGCAATTAATTCGGCCGATGCGGTTCTAGGCGCTACGGTCTGGAACCGAGCGACCGCTACGGTCGCAGGTACGAATCCTGCCTCGGGCATGGATGTGTGTGATGTCCTTAGGTTAGATTTAATTAGTTCTAAGTTCTAGGCGACTGATGGCCTCAGAAGTTAAGTCGCATAGTGCTCAGAGCCATTTGAACCAAGCCAATTCGGCCGATGGAGTTTAGTTACCTTGCATGAAGTCAATTGTCAACGTTTACGATTTCAGAGATGTTATTATTTGCTGATGTCATGGCTTTGTGTTACAGAGTAACATCGTTCCAGCTGCGCAGGAGCGTGGAAGATCTCCACATGAAGTTCTGGTAGTGTTCCATGTCTGCATGGTGAGCGTTCAACTGTTGCAGTGCTGCCGAGGATTTCCGTCTATTTTTTAGTTTCACGTAAGTTTCTTGTTTTTCACCTTCCAAATTTATGTTTTGAATTTATTAGTAATATCTACAATCTCAGAAGAGTTCTGTTTCAGTCCCTATTTCATTTTTTATCTTAGCAGTCTTCCAATGGTGACGTTTATTTTTACGTAACTGGCGCGTTGACAAGGTTCTAAAACGGCTCTCTGCATCCACGTCCTTGTTTTATCTGCGTCCATGTCCTCATTATTTTATCGCAGAAGGGGGTACTTCTCATACCACCAACAGAGTATATTAGTCTTGTTACTTTTTTGAGTCTATAATATTTAGCAAATGGTGAGACTAAAATTACAGGCACTTACTTGCTCCTTTGGATAAATAGGTGTTGCCGAAATTCCAGATCACTTCCTTACGAAACTGGCACTAACGTATTCATTGTCTGTAAGAATGATCAATACAGCTAACGCACGCTACTTGGGCAAATGTTTGCAGTGGTTTTGTGTGTCAGCAAGAAGAAGCTGGAAGAAATTCCTAACTATACGGTGGAAACGTGCACGTTGAAAAAAAAAGTGGGTAAACAGATGACAGACATCATGGTCCGACATTACAATTACATATGTGCAACATATTAAGAGCACACGACAATGTTACTGACGATGGGTTTATTAATCGGAGAAGTAAAGTTCAAAGACGCTATTCACGTTGTCGAGGAAGACAGAAAACGTACTGTTTTGGGTTTTCTTCCTATCCATTTCTTTCAACTCTATGATCGGGCATTACAACTTTAAACTATTCAAAAATTCACCAGTAATTCAAAACACAGCTGGTGCACCCAGAGCTCTTCGTCAAGCTGTTTTATTCCAGGCACAGCATAGAGTCTGATGTTCACTCTTCAAAGCTAATTTCTGAACTAGCACCTTGCTTAGTGAGAAAATTATGCGTTTGGGGAGGTGGTATTGCCATTATAGTTCAACTTTTGATTCCTTCCTTTCGCTCACAATTTCCTAGTAACAAGGATATTTCCTCATTCTGCTCGACAATTCTGGGATACAAGCAACGGGAGAGTGGTTCGATGTAAATTTCATTGGACACCAAATTTGTTAGTAAGTGTCTCTAATACCCGTCAGCTCCAAATAAACGGCGGCAGTTCAAAACTAAAAACCATTGTAAAATATTTTAGTTGAATGATACCAGTACAGTGCAGTCAGAGGAATCAATGAATTAAGAAAAGATTAAATTGCGACTGCGTGTTCCCCACAAGCGACGGGGACGACGTGAGGGCTTAGAATGTGAAAGTGTCAACACAGACATAATTTAGTTCAAATGTGTGTGAATTCCTAAGGGACCAAACTGCCGAGGTCATCGGTCCCTAGACTTTCACACTACTTAAACTAACTTAAACTAACGACAACACACACACACACACACACACACACACACACACACACACACACACACACACGCGCGCGCGCGCGAGAGCGCTCGAGAGAGGACTCTGACCTCCGGCGGGAGGGGCAGCGCGATTCGCAACATGGCGCCTCTAACAGCGCGGCCACTCCACCCGGCCATGATTTGGTTCTTAATTTCCTTGGCATCTGAGTTTGAAATGTGCTCACAGAATGTCTGGATGACCCCTTTTGCATTTCTGTAGTATACAACGTGTTTCCCTTAACATACACATCTCAAATCCGCATTCAGTCCACACTGCAGAAACTGAAGTTTACTTCTCACTAACGGCGCCCTCCAGTCATATAATATTGCCTCTGCCCTCTGGTTCCGTTTTTATTAAATTGCGTAAATACTTGGTTTTGTAATTAGTTTTTATAAAATACCCATCAGCTGAAAATGTCAATGGAATATATAAATATATTCAAAAGTTAATCACAAGTCTGACAGTGTACTGGTATTTGACAAACATTAATTAAATTTCATAGATGTGACGAAAGAGCTCGTCTGTTCGAGGTATCACAGCCCTTAGAGCAGTTGGAGCTACAAGTTTAGGTTCTTCTCTTTCTTTTTGTTCTCTTCTGTGTAGGCTATTACATACGTTTCACTTAACAGGACACTACTCAATTCACTTCCACAAATATGAGTCACATTTTATGTGTCTACGTCACCCAGAAGGAGATTGCAAACGTTTTTCCATCTCGTAAATATATCACAGCCGGCCGTAGTGGCCGAGCGGTTCTAGGCGCTCCAGTCTAGAACCGCGCGACCACTACGGTCGCAGATTCGAATCCTGCCTCGGGCATGGATGTGTGTGATGTCTTTAGGTTAGTTAGGTTTAAGTCTCAGTTCTAGTCGACTGATGACCTCAGAAGTTAAGTCGCATAGTGCTCAGAGCCATCTGAACCATATCACAACTTAACTATGGCAGTTCAATTGTTTCAGAGCAGCCATAAATAGCTTTGAGAAGCGATACTGGAATAAATATGCACTGTGAAAATGATTCAGTGTCTCTAGGTTTCTATGTTTAGCACCGGGGGTTTATGCATGGAAGTATTGGCTGATGTATACAGGGTGTTTCACGAGTTATCTTACGGGCTTCTGTGAGTTGTAGACAGGACTTAGTAGCTGAAGTCTTGGAAAGGAGTCTGTTCAAAAAAATTCCGGAACTTCGTCCACAAAATTTTTCTGCGCTTACCTTTTACTTATTGTGCAAGGTATGCTTCTAAATACTCTCCTCCACAATTGATACTCCCTTCTGAACGCCATTTCCACTTCCGGAAGCAGTCTTGCTATTCTTCTTGCTGGATAACGCGAAGTGCAGTATGCGAATTTTGTTTTATCTCGTCTATCATTGCAAATCTTCCTCCTTTCAACGGTGGTTTTCAACTTTGGAAATAAAAAAAGACCGCAGGAGCCAGGAATGGAGAGTACGGAGGCTGAGGCAGCACAGTGATTTCGTGTTTTGTGCAGTAGTCACGCACCAACAGGGATGAATGCGCGGGCGCGTTGTCGTGATGCAAGGGCCATGAATTGTCTCTCCACCCTTCAGGTCGTTTCCCTCTCAAGTTTTCTCGCAGGCGTCGCAGCGCATCCAGATAGTACAATCGGTTAATAGTTTTTCCCTGTGTCACGAATTCATGACGAACTAATCCTTCTAAGTCGTCGGTAGACGTCGAAGGGTGTTCTGACCGAGGGTCATCTTTAACTTCCATACGGCCATTCGTAACACCGAGTACGGCTTAATCACTTACTTCCTACATTATTTGGTGTATCTCTGGAAAGGTTTTCCTGACTTTCACGTGAAATTTAATGCAGACGCGTTGCTCCTCTAACTCTGCGATCTCGAAATTCGCAAACTGTTTGACGCAACGATCTGCTCAATACAGCACTGAAGAGACATACAACAATGCCACTTCCGGCAGTTCAACATTAAACACAGGCTTGTGTAGGAATGCCATCCGCATTTCGCTGCAACATACCATTGGCGTGAAATGACGAAGTTCTTGAATATTTTGAACAGACCTGGAAATGCACCGTTTGGATATAAAATAAGATTGCAGATCTGGGTCACTTTTAAGTCTCCCGTTTCACGGTACGTACAAAAACTGAGAATAGGGCGCCGTGGTAAGTCCGTGTTGTGATTACGGTGTCACATACCATTTTCTTCAGACTGAAACAACGGCGGCAAGAAAGTGGTATGTTAGCAACAAGGAGAGTTTAGTGTGACGCTCCACGAACACGCCGCACTGTCGAATTTGAAGAGGACGTCCTTCGTCACGTAGAAGAAAATCTTACGACGAGTATTGGAAACAGTGCCTAAGCTATGGGCTCGTGGTAGAACACACAGATCAGAGTTCAGCTGTGTACGTAACGTGAAGCGGGAGATTGAAAGTGATCCGATGTTCAAACTTATTTTACATTTTTACATCCAAACTATGCATTTCTTTTTATCAAAACATTATCGACTGTCTCCGAAATAACACTTCGAAGCCCGTAATAGGAACTGCAATCACCTTGTAGCGATGTTGAACAACACTGAGACCTAATACTAAACTCCTCCCGAACAGACCATGGAAGGCCCAACGATACCGACCGGCCGTCGTGTTAGCCTCAGCCCGTAGGCGTCACTGGAAGCGGGTATAGAGGGTCATGTGGTCAGCACACCGCTCTCCTGGCCGTATGGCAGTTTTCGAGACCGGAGCCGCTACTTCTCAATCAAGTACACTCCTGGAAATGGAAAAAAGAACACATTGACACCGGTGTGTCAGACCCACCATACTTGCTCCGGACACTGCGAGAGGGCTGTACAAGCAATGATCACACGCACGGCACAGCGGACACACCAGGAACCGCGGTGTTGGCCGTCGAATGGCGCTAGCTGCGCAGCATTTGTGCACCGCCGCCGTCAGTGTCAGCCAGTTTGCCGTGGCATACGGAGCTCCATCGCAGTCTTTAACACTGGTAGCATGCCGCGACAGCGTGGACGTGAACCGTATGTGCAGTTGACGGACTTTGAGCGAGGGCGTATAGTGGGCATGCGGGAGGCCGGGTGGACGTACCGCCGAATTGCTCAACACGTGGGGCGTGAGGTCTCCACAGTACATCGATGTTGTCGCCAGTGGTCAGCGGAAGGTGCACATGCCCGTCGACCTGGGACCAGACCGCAGCGACGCACGGATGCACGCCAAGACCGTAGGATCCTACGCAGTGCCGTAGGGGACCGCACCGCCACTTCCCAGCAAATTAGGGACACTGTTGCTCCTGGGGTATCGGCGAGGACCATTCGCAACCGTCTCCATGAAGCTGGGCTACGGTCCCGCACACCGTTAGGCCGTCTTCCGCTCACGCCCCAACATCGTGCAGCCAGCCTCCAGTGGTGTCGCGACAGGCGTGAATGGAGGGACGAATGGAGACGTGTCGTCTTCAGCGATGAGAGTCGCTTCTGCCTTGGTGCCAATGATGGTCGTATGCGTGTTTGGCGCCGTGCAGGTGAGCGCCACAATCAGGACTGCATACGACCGAGGCACACAGGACCAACACCCGGCATCATGGTGTGGGGAGCGATCTCCTACACTGGCCGTACACCACTGGTGATCGTCGACACTGAATAGTGCACGGTACATCCAAACCGTCATCGAACCCATCGTTCTACCATTCCTAGACCGGCAAGGGAACTTGCTGTTCCAACAGGACAATGCACGTCCGCATGTATCCCGTGCCACCCAACGTGCTCTAGAAGGTGTAAGTTAACTACCCTGGCCAGCAAGATCTCCGGATCTGTCCCCCATTGAGCATGTTTGGGACTGGATGAAGCGTCGTCTCACGCGGTCTGCACGTCCAGCACGAACGCTGGTCCAACTGAGGCGCCAGGTGGAAATGGCATGGCAAGCCGTTCCACAGGACTACATCCAGCATCTCTACGATCGTCTCCATGGGAGAATAGCAGCCTGCATTGCTGCGAAAGGTGGATATACACTGTACTAGTGCCGACATTGTGCATGCTCTGTTGCCTGTGTCTATGTGCCTGTGGTTCTGTCAGTGTGATCATGTGATGTATCTGACCCCAGGAATGTGTCAATAAAGTTTCCCCTTCCTGGGACAATGAATTCACGGTGTTCTTATTTCAATTTCCAGGAGTGTAGCTCCTCAGTTTGCATCACATGGGCTGAGTGCACCCCGCTTGCCAACAGCGCTCGGCAGGCCGGATGGTGACCCATCCAAGTGCTAGCCCAGCCCGAAGCGCTTAACTTTGATCTGACAGGAATCGGTGTTACCACTGCGGTAAGGCCGTTGGCACTGAGACCTAATGCGACCAAATAACGAACGGAAGACTACTGTTGGGTTCTCGAATTAAATCTCGCTGTTTGTTTGCCACAACATTTTTTTAGATGAATGTTATAATTAATTGGAAGTAGTGTTCTCAGGCAGCAACAGCCTTTTCCCACTTTCCGGCAGCAAATGTGTTCCTCTATAAAGAAAGTAAAGAAATTCAGGTTCCTTTGAGCTGATCTATTCATTGAGCCAGTTTTCGAGATCGTTAAGAGATATGAAGAGTTGTTCAGAAAGACCATGTGGTACCTACCGAAACAAATGGTAATCGGAAGGAGCACTGCCTTGTGAATACGGCGGATGGGGCCCTTCTAGGTTTCCTGAACTCGATTTTCAAGATGTGGTTTTGCACTGATATTTAGCAGTTTGGCGTTGTCATGTTTCTAAGCATATTGCGGACGTTTATCTTTACGAGAGAGATTCATATTCAGTAAATGTGCTTCCTATCGTTCAGAATTCACCATCTGAGACGGCTGCAGCGGCTCTTGGTGCACCACACCGACCAGAACGCATTTTGTCACTCACCTCCAAACCGTTGTCCTTACGTCATCGAAATTAACGTTTGCAAGTTGTTTCCGACAGAGCATGTTTTTCATACGCTTCCACTAACAAGTGATTGCTTTCCTCGGCAGATCTCTTGAGATTAAAGCAGAAGAGTAACACTTCTCGCAAGTGATGTTTTATAGGTATAAAACCCATGTTCAAGGCACTCATCACGTAGGTTCTTTACAGTCCACTCGAAAGTTACGCGCAGGCCTGAAAGCCTATGTTTCCTCTGTTAAAAAGGTTTCGTGTCACTGTAGTGCAAAAGTACAACTACTGCACCACTTCAACAGTGAGAGTTAATTCAAGCTCCCTGTACTAAGATGGAAATATTGTTTCGTCGCCAATACTTCTAGCTGGTCTTATTTTATGCAGCTGTATAATAAATTGACGAATTGAGTATTTGCTTCTGCACATGTCAAATTCTTAGTACACTATGTGATCAAAAGTATCCGGACACCCCCAATACGTTTTTCATATTAGGTGCATTGTGCTGCCTCCTGCTGCCAGATACACTGTATCAACGACCTCAACAGTCATTAGACATCCTGAGAGAGCAGAATGGGTTCCGGTGGAACTCACGGACTTCGAACGTGGTCAGGTGATTGGATGCCACTTGTGTCATACGTCTGTACGCGAGATTTCCAAATTACTAAACATCCCTAGGTCCACTGTTTTCAGTGAAGTGGAAACGTGAAGGGACACGTACAGCACGAAAGCGTACAGGAGGACCTCGTCTGTTGACTGACAGAGACCGCCGACAGTTGAAGAGAGTCGTAATGTGTAATAGGCAGACGTCTATCCAGACCATCACAAAGCAATTCCAAACTTCATCAGGATCCACTGCAAATACTATGACTGGCGGGTAGTGAGAAAATTTGGATTTCATGGTCGTGCTATTGCTCATAAGCCACACATCACGCCGGTAAATGCCAAACGACGCCTCCCTTGGTGTATGGAGCGTAAACATTGGACGATTGAACAGTGGAGAAACGTTGTGTGGAGTGACGAATCACGGTACATAATGTGGCGATCCGACGGCAGGGTGTGGGTATGGCCAATGCCCGGTGAACGTCATCTGCCAGCGTGTGTAGTACCAACAGAAAAGCCGGCCGGTGTGGCATAGCGATTCTAGGCGCTTGACTCTGGAACCGCGCGACCGCCACAGTCGCAGGTTCGAATCCTGCCTCGGGCATGGATGTGTGTGATGTCATTAGGTTAGTTAGGTTTAAGTAGTTCTAATTTCTAGGGGACTGATGACCTCAGATGTTAAGTCCCATAGTGCTCAGAGCCATTTGAACCAATAGTAAAATTCAGAAGCAGTGGTGTTATGGTGTGGTCGTGTTCTTCATCGACGGGACTTGCACCCCTTGTTATTTTGCGTGGCACTATCACAGCACAGGCATACACTGATGTTTTAAACACCTTCTTGCTTCCCACCGAGCAATTCGGGGATGGCGACTGCATCTTTCAACACGATCGAGCGCCTGTTCATAATGCACGGCCTGTAGCGGAGTGGTTACACAGAGTCCTGACGCGAATCCTATAGAACACATTTGGGATGTTTAGGAACGCCGACTTTTTGCCAGGCCTCACCAAGCGACATCGATACCTCTCCTCAGTGGAGCACTGAGTGAAGAATGGGCTGCTATTCCCCAAGAAACCTTCCAGCACCTGACTGAACGTATGCCTGCGAGAGTGGAAGCTGTTATCAAGGCTAAGGGTGGTTCAACAGCATACTGAATTCCAGCATTACTGATGGAGGGCGCCGCGAACTTGTAAGACATTTTTAACCAGGTGTCCGGATACTTTTGATCACATATTGCACACACATCAAAAAAAGTTTTGCATCACAACGGTTCCCAGAGCTCCTGAAGGTAGACGTTGACTGTGGATATTGTATCACAGACACAGTCCCTTTGAATGTTCAAAGATGTTACTAAACCCGCCCAAAGATGTAAGCAACCATGCATGAGTTGCGCCTATTAGACGGAAGGGGTCCGACAGCCGATCAGATCCAGTCATTCTAGCAGGAAAGAGGTACATGGCTCGTGTTGTCCGTATTTCAATCATGCCTAGACTGTCAATACCGCGGTTTGATCGCGTCCGCGTTATTACTTTGTGGTAGGAAGGGCTCTCTACAAGCGAAGTGTCCAGGCGTCTCGGAATGAACCAAAGCGATGTTGTTCGGACATGGAGGAGAAACCGAGAGACAGGAACTGTCGATGAAATTCCTTTCTCAGGCCGCCCAAGGGCTACTACTGCAGTGGATGACCGCTACCTATGTATTATGGCTCGGAGGAACCCTGACACCAATGCCACCATGTTGAATAATACTTTTCGTGCAGTCACAGAACGTCGTGTTACTACTCAAACTGTGCATGGTGCTCAACTTCACTCCCAACGTCCCTGGCGAGGTCCATCTTTGCAACCACGACACCATGCAGCGCTGTGCAGATGGTCCCGACAACATGACGAATGAACCGCTCAAGATTGGCATCACGTTCTCTTCACCGATAAATGTCGCATATGCCTTCAGCCAGACAATCGTCGGAGACGTTTTTGGCGGCAACCTGATCAGGCTGAACCCCTTAGACACACTGTTCAGCGAGTGCAGCAAGGTGAAGGTTCCCTGCTGTTTTGTGGTGACATTATGTGGGCTGACGTACGCCGCTGGTGGTCATGCAAGGCACCATAACGACTGTGCGATACGTGAATGCCATCCTGCGACCGACAATGCAACTATATCGGCAGCATATTGGCGAGGCATTCGTCTTCATGGACGACAATTCGCGCCCCCATCGTGCACATCTTGTGAATGACTTCCTTCAGGATAACGACGTCGCTCGACTAGAGTGGCCACAAAGTTCTCCAGACATGAACCCTATCGGACATGCCTGGGATGGGCTGTCACCCACCAACCACTCTGAGGGATCTACGTCTAATCGCCGTTGAGGAGTGGGACAATCTGGTTCAACAGTGCCTAGATGAACTTTTGGATGGTATGCCACGACGAATACAGGCATGCATGCTGAGGTGCCGGTGTGCACAGCAATGTGGAACACCGCCTTTGAAGGTCTCGCTGTACGACGTGCAATGTGTGATTTTCATGAGCAATAAAAAGGGCGGAAATGATGTTTATGTTGATCTATATTCCAATATTCTGTACACGTTCTGGAACCGAGCTGATGCAAAACTTTTTTGATGCGTGTATTTTTTCAGTACTTGTACTTACTAGATAAAGATTTTTCGAAGACAAGTACTCTCGGAGTCGTAGTATTTCGTTTGGAGATCTGGCAGATACTGCTGTTACACATCGCCTTACGCTGTGTGCAGATGAAAACAGTGGACATATGATTGGTGGAGCAGAGTTTTAAACCCTGTCCGGTAATCATTCATATAGTTTTTCGCAGTTTCCCGGAAAGCATCTCGAACGTATGCCACAACAGCTCCCTTGAAAATATATTAAATCGAACTTAGTCTCCAATTAGACTAAAGTGCACTAAACATTAAATGCTGAACTTTATCGTTGAGCAGCAACGTAACTAACCATCACAATGCATTGAGTTATTAATTATAGTTTCTAAATCTTATGTCCAAAGAATGAAACGAGATGTCTCGTAAATTATTTATTGGTTTGCGACAAATTGTAGTGTTCTGCTATCTACCTACATATAACATCTTGGCATCTATGGGGCTCTAAACTCCCGCGTTGAACTCACATGTAGCCTTCAAACACCTCTATCTTGTGCTACTTGCCAATTATTTACACCGATCCTGTTTTATAATGTTTCAATTCCATTTACCTGTGTACTCTCTTGTCTCCCGCTTGGTCTCTTACCAAATAACTTCTCCACGACTATTCTGGAAACGACTTGATGCTGCTCATTCTTATCTGATGACCTGCCCTTTGAAGTCTGCTGAAATTCATTACGCTCATTATTGTGGCTTGTTGTGATAGAATGTGAATTCTGTGCTGCGTCTTGTCACCAAGCTTTGTGATTCATTACTAAAGTTTAGAAATAAGATTTTTTATAAAATTTGTTCTCAAATACTTGTAACTGATGTTCTTCCATTTGAGTTAAACACCAAGGTTCTGATCCATAGGTTACGACTGGTCAGAGAATTGTGTTATGTAACTTCATTTCAGTCTTCTCAGGTAGTAGTTTAGATTCTAAAAGTTTTTTTACAGAGTAGTAGGCTCTATTAGCATTTTCCCGTATCTTATACTTTTGTATGACATTGTTCATCTACTTTTAGCCTAGAAATTTGGACTGTTCCACGCCTTCAAATTTATAGTTGCCGAATATTAGATATGACTGGTTGTCTTTTTCATCTCTACATCTTTGAACTTTTATCTGTTTTGTTTTCGGATCATTTTCTTTTAGGCCGAGTTTGGATGCTTCTTCTACGAGCTCCACAAATAACTACTAACATCTACTTCACTTTATCCAGTGGTCACTATATCATGTGCATATGTTAAAAGCTTAACTTCAATTTTTTCGAGGATCCTAGTAGGTATCAGTCTGAGATTCTTCATAACTCTCTCCAAGGCTGCATAAAAGAGAAGAGGGGACAGGGCATTTTCCTATCTTAGTCCATTTTTTAAATTGTCAGATTTTATTCCATTTATGAAAAACAAGTTTATGTTATCAGCAATGAATATTTATAAATTTAATTGGAAATTCAAAATCTGTCATTACATTCCACAGGCTTTGTATGTCAATAGAGTCATGAGTTTTCATAAAATCGATGAACAAGTAATGTATTTTTTGTTTGTATTCCCATGATTTTTCATTTCTTACTATTATTACAAATATATTGTCAGCAGTGCATCTATTTCTGCGAAAGCCATTTTGGTAATCGCCGAACTTAGAACTACTTAAACCTAACTAACCTAAGGACATCACACACATCCATGCCCGAGGCAGGATTCGAACCCGCGACCGTAGTGGTCGCGCGGTTCTAGACTGTAGCGCCAAGAACCGCTCAGCCACACCGGCCGGCTCGCCGATTACATTTTCTGTGTGTGGTTTCAAGCGGCTTAGCACCAAAGTAGAAAAAAATCTTTAGTCTGTGTTTGTTAGTATATCTCCGTAGAGTTTCTGATGTCTTCCCTGTCTCCTTTTTTAGGTATTAGGAGTGTTAATGATTCCATTCTATTGGTACCTTCTCCATTTCTGAGATTACCTTTATCACATGAAACAAACATTTATGCAGTGCTTCAGCTTCATATTTTAGTATCTCATCAGTCGGAATTCCGTCACTCCCAGCTGTCTTGCTTTTCTTTTCTTTTCAGATGCCTGATACTTCCCAACACCTCTTAAAATATCATTTCTGGAATTTGATCGTTATTAATGTTCCTCCTGGGATTTTTCATTGGCTATTCCAGAATAGAAGCATTCAATAGATTGTCAAAATATTTCTTGATTGATGATAAAATTTTGCTTAGTTCAGTAATCATACTGCCCTACTTACCTCTTCTCACCTTAGGTTTTTAATTAAAACCTCTTTTAATTTTGTTGACTGTGCCATACATTTTCGGAATGCTATTAATTTGATGATATTCGTCAATAGGTTCGAATTGCTGTGTTAGGTATAACGTAGATGATTTTTTAAAAGTAAACTACCATGCTATTTTTGCGCTTAAATTTGGAATCCATTCAAATTGCTCTATATTGTTTTGATATAGCTGAATGTTTCCAAAACGGCATTGATATCATTTACTTGTGGTTAAATGTATGCGTTTTATTTGAAAGATATTGTCTGCATTCGATATGGACGCTTCCAGGAAACGCTAGTAATCCTTAGTCTAATGACCAGATGAGTATTAAACCAAATGTAAAAGAGCACAATGTGGTGACTGTTAGGGATGTGGTGCCTTTTGCAGACAATTTGGGCCTGCACATGGACAGAAGCTTGACACGGGCCGTGTTCATGTCAGAGGGAACGTCCGGGGAGATGAAGGGGTGAGGGGTGGTGAGAGGGGCAGGAGTTGTGGCGACGTGACAGGGCATCGATGATTATAAAACCGCTGCTGTGTTCCGCTCTTGCGACCCGCTTAAAGCGAAGGGTTCAATATACCCAGCATTTGCAATGACTAAAACAGTCACTCTCCAGACTGTTTTGATGGTGTCCAGCCTTTCCTGTGTCAGTCTCTAGATCCGAGCATAACGCTTTCAGTGATAGTATGCTATGTTTATTGACCTCTTCCTCATACGAGCAGTGTGCCTCAGGAGACGGTTTGTGAAACAACGAATCTGTGAGCCAGCTACAGTACCGGGATGACCATCTGCTAGATGTGTGATCTACAGCAACTCGTGAGGTATGGATTTTAATGTAGCTACAGGGGCACCCGGACGTGCCATAGTAACAGTTTGTATAAAATCCCTGACGATAAATTTGTTACATATGTATCAATCTAACCCCTGTACAGTGCTTGAAACACGATACCTCGCATAATTATTACGCGGTCCTACTTCCATTCACGTATAGTGGGTGTGTATAATGACCATATGTCTTTACATCCGACCAAACTTTCCTTACACAGTATACCAAGAAGGCTCGTTCTTTAAATTTATGCTGCAGGATGTCACGACAATAACCTTGCTTACGTTACTCGAACAAAACCTGTTGCACTTTTGTATAGGCTACATCGACTTGTTACGGACAGTGAGTTTCTGGATTCTGTACCGTCTTTAATCAACACACGATCAATGTCAGGAATACTAGAAACGCACTCTAGAAAATACAGCACTGAAGGCTCTTATGTGGTGTCCTTAACAGAGGCACACTACTTACCCGCAATGTCCCCAAGAAATCTGCGTACCGTTTGCTAACAACACTACTGCAGTAGTATCTTCGGTCCATTTAACATAACTTCGTAGAGTTCCCGCAACGAAGACATGAAATTAACGATAAATGCGCATTTTTCCCCCCTTAGTGCTGAGGTAGGTGGGGATGTCAATTGTTAAATATCTTATTTCAGAGATTAAATCTCCAACTAGTTATATTTATAGCGTTTGACTGTTTGTGGTCGACTTCTAAGCACAAAAGGCTTCATTCTAAAACAGACAGCGTAGTAATTGATGTATTATAAATTCGCAAATGTATCGGGTCATCATGAGGCATCATCATCTTGTATGGTAACGTTTCCATACTGTGACTGTGGCTAACATAAGCAGACGGATGACAATTTGTCCTTCATCCAATTTTGAATCCATGTAAATCAACAAAGACAGATAATCTACAGTAGAAAATATCATTTCGTTCAGATTCAACAGCTACTGCCTCGAACAAATGCTGGTGCACAGTTTAATTGTGTTTTTTATAAACAGCTGCGCTGTGGAATAAAATTGAAGCAATGTGCAGAATGCTTGTGCAAGAGCACGGAAAGCCATATGCTGATGTGAAATACATAGACGCTAACAGAAAATTTCTTACGGGTTTCAAGGACGAGACTTCTTCGAATCAGCTGCAACCGGGCGACCTCTCTTCCTCAGTAACTCACCTGAAAACAAAGATGGGATACTAGTTAAACTTCAGTAAACGTAAAACCTACGTACTCAGATGCATATTGCAGCACTTACGCTGCAAAGGGCATGTAAACAAATACAGAAACTTAAAACATAACAGAAATTAGTGCTACTCTTATAATACTCCCCATACATTACATTAACAAATTATCTAATTTTGTAACATCTTCTGAAAGCTTGATTTAGAACAATACCGCAATAAGAGTCACAAATATGTAGGTGGCAGCAACCGCATCGTATCAGTAGATGTTTCGAATGCTTTTGTGATACGTATCACACGACGCATTGACGAAATGAAATGCAGGAAGAGACTGCCTAAAGGACAGTATAAAACGTTATGCATTACAATTATCTCTTTCTCGAAAACTAAAGCCTAGTGACCAGAACACTTTTACAAGAGTTACTCTTGAGCGATCAACAATCAGTGTGTTCACACGTACCAAAATAGGTTGGCCATCGGGTGTAACATCACCCTTTCCAGAAGTCAGTAGTGTAATCGTAAGGGAACCTCAAATTTCGTGTTGCTGCTGTTGTGTAGAATCAATAATCAGCTTTTGATCATCTTCGCCCTTTTGCAGGACTGTAATTATTAGTATCACATTCATCATCATCATCATTATCATCATCATTGTCCTTATCATCGCCATTATTATTATTAGTATTATTATACATTTTTTCCCTTAAGACAGTGTTTAACCCGAATGTTATATGATTATTCAATTTGCTCTTGTTTCCTTCCTATTTTCCTCTACCCAAAAGCTCATCATTCTTCGATTTTGTTCCTGTTTACTTTGCTCTGCCAATCTTTTCCCTGGTTGCTTCATTTTTTTTTACTTCAAATTTTGTGTGCAAACCTATGTTTCTGAATTTCTCTTTTTCATTTATCGATTCCGTTCTGATTCCTGCTCCTTTTAGGTCTTCTTCTATTTCTTGAAACCAACCGGCTTTGTTGATTGAGCTGTTTGCTGCATTAAAAATCCTGTTTGTGAGTCTGTTGCTGTTCATTCTATATGTGTGTCCACAGAATATTAGTCGGCGTTTTCTGACCATGTCTGTGAGCCTGTGTGTGCGTTCGTATAAACCTTTGGTTAGTCTCTTCATCCATATACCATCCCTGTGTACTGCTCCAAAAATTTTTCTGAGGATTTTACGTTCAATGTTTCCTGTTTCTGTGATGCCTGACGCTCCGCCTTAGTAGTTTCTGATACGCAGAGTGCTACTGGTAGTAGGCTGTCTTGGCACGTTTCTCTTACTGTAGTGTGTCCATGTCAGGTTGTAGGCTTTGTGAAGTTTTTGTGTTCGTTCTATGTTGGCTGCCTTTTACGTACGTGCCCAGATACTTGAGTTTTATCCACTCTCTTACCCTCTCCTTGTTTTGTGTGGATGACTTGTGTGTTGTTGATCTTTCTTTCAGTGTACTGATTTTTCTGTGATGTCACTAAATCTGTATTGGCAGAGATTTTATGTAAGTATTTCTGTGCTTCACGTCTATTGTTGCTGAGTATTTCCAGGTCATCTGCAAATGCCAAGCATTTTATGATTGTCTTGTTTGTGAACATATTTTTCCGAGCTGTCTTTTAGTTTTTCTTCCCACTGTCTGATAATTTTGTCCGAGATCATTTAGAATTGAAGCGGTGAGAGACCATCAATTATCTGATCCCTGAATGTATTTCGAATGGTTCTGAGACTTCTCCCATAAATTTTATTTTTGATATGGTGTCTGTGAGTGTCCGTTGCAGGAGTGACATAGTTTTTCTGTCTAGTGCATATTCGTCTAGTGTGTCAAAGAGAGTCTGCCAGCCATTGAGTCGCAGAACGTTTTTAAAACTGTTACTGTAATTACCTGTAGGAGTCAGGGCCAACCCACACGAATGGGCTCACAGCAAACATTGACGCCAGTTTCATCTCACTTACCACCACAAGTAATCCTCGTTAACCTAAAAACTGTCGCACCTACTGTGGATAATTAACTGCACAAAATTGATATAGAGGAAAATTTCCATATATTACATATACTTTACGGGAAGCAAGTAAAATAAAACAAACTGTAGCAAATTAACATGGAATTGAACTTCTGCCCATTGATGTAGTACGTCATCTTGTTGGCAATTCAGCTACAGTAATGACCGACAAACATTTCCCTGTTAAGGGTCTACATAGTGTGGCTCAAATGGTTCAAATGGCTCTGGGCACTATGGGACTTAACATCTGAGTATATAACTAATAAGAGAGTATTTTATTTGCAGAAAAACTTTTGTATATTGGCGGAGTAAGTTTAGGATAGAGACAGGACCCTTTTGAGTAATATTTTAAGTAATAATTCCTCTTCCGTAGCCGGCCGGAGTGGCCGAGCGGTTAAAGGCGCTACAGTCTGGAACCGCACGACCGCTAGGGTCGCAGGTTCGAATCCTGCCTCGGGCATGGATGTGTGTGATGTCCTTAGGTTAGTTAGGTTGAAGTAGTTCTAAGTCTAGGGGACTGATGACCTCAGAAGTTAAGTCGCATAGTGCTCAGAGCCATTTGAACCATTTTGAACCTGTTCCGTAACTCTCAACAATAATCAGGAAAAATGGTATGTAGCATTTCATTCACTTCAGCGTTGTACCAAAGTTTCGATATTTAATCAATAGTGACAAAAGGTTTTATTCAAGTAACAAACGGCACACGAGGAAACTTAATTTTTTGTAATTGCTGTATGACGATCCAGGTATAAGGAAGGTAGTTAGTTCAGAATTTAACATTTGTTCGAAGTTATCATCATTAGAGAATCTGCACTTGTTCAACTGGAGGAGGGTTGAGAAAGTTAGGTCATTTAGCAAAACTGTGAAAACATAAATCTGGATGTCCTAACGAGATTCCCCGTATTCAGAAACGCCCTTAAACGCTAAGCGAGTATTAGGTTTTATAACCGTGTTACTTCGCAGAAACTTCATGCTAGAAGCAATGGTGTATTACAATATGCAGTACACACTTGGGTAGAGTATATGTAGACTGTGGAAGTTCCGGAGGCAGCCGAAGTCCAGTGTTGCTGTATTACGAGGCCAGCGAGAATGGACGAATTTATCGCACAGTGAATTGCCGCGCTGCTGCAGAGTGTATGTGAGGGCCGGCGCCTCCTTAGTACTGTGGGGGCGCTGGGCGCCTGCCAGCCAGGGGCCGTTAGGCGCGCGGTTTAGTGTCGCGACCGCCGCCATGTGCGCTGCTGTGCGGTAGCGTCCACCCGCAAGTTGTCGCTCGCCAAGCGGCACGGCAGCGCTGGCAAATGGGTTCCCCAGCGCTCGCGAGACCGTTAGCCCCACAGCAGAGATGAGCACGTCGTTACACACATCAGGACTTGTTCAAGAAAGGGGAGATTTATGGTGCCTTAGATATGCCAAATTTAAGCGAAAACAATGTCGCCTTCGCTCGTCATACTCATTCGAGTTTCGTAGTACTTCTACATCTACATCTACATTTATACTCCCCAAGCCACCCAACGGGGTGTGGCGGGGGTCACTTTACGTGCCACTTTCATTACCTCCCTTTCCTGTTCCAGTCGCATATGGTCCGCGGTAAGAACGACTGCCGGAAAGCCTCCTGCGCTCTAGAATCTCTCTAATTTTACATTAGTGATCTCCTCGGGAGGTATAAGTAGGGGGAAGCAATGTATTCGATACCTCATCCAGAAACGCACCCTCTTGAAACCTGGACAGCAAGCTACACCGCGATGCAGAGCGCCTCTCTTGCAGAGTCTGCCACTTGAGTTTGCTAAACATCTCCGTAACGCTATCACGCTTACCAAATAACCCTGTGACGAAACGCGCCGCTCTTCTTTGGATCTTCTCTATCTCCTCCGTCAACCCGACCTGGTACGGATCCCGCACTGATGAGCAATACTCAAGTATAGGTCGAACGAGTGTTTTGTAAGCCACCTCCTTTGTTGATGGACTACATTTCTTAAGGACCTTCCCAATGAATCTCAACCTGGCACCCGCCTTACCAACAATTAATTTTATATGATCATTCCTCTTCAAATCGTTCCGTAACGCATACTCCCAGATATTTTACAGAAGTAACTGCTACCAGTGTTTGTTGCGCTATCATATAATCATACAATAAAGAATCCTTCTTTCTATGTATTCGTAATACATTACATTTGTCTATGTTAAGGGTCAGTTGCCACTCCGTGCACCAAGTGCCTATCCACTGCAGATCTTCCTGCATGTCACTGCAACTTTCTAATGTTGCAACTTCTCTGTATACTACAGCATCATCCGCGAAAAGCTGCATGGAACTTCCGACACTATCTACTAGTTCGTTTATATATATTGTAAAAAGCAATGGTCCCATAACACTCCCCTGTGGCACGTCAGAGGTTACTTTAACGACTGTAGACGTCTCTCCATTGAGAACAACATGCTGTTTTCTGTTTGCTAAGAACTCTTCAATGCAGCCACACAGCTGGTGTGATATTCCGTAGGCTCTTACTTTGTTTATCAGGCTACAGTGCGGAACTGTATCGAACACCTTCCGGAACTCAAGGAAAATAGCATCTACCTGCGTGTTGTTCAAACCTACCGGCAACAAATCTAGCAGCCCATCTCTGAACTTTTCTCGGCCCTGTCAGCAACCGTATAAATATTAATTTTAAATTAACAACAGCCTCAGTTGCAACGTTTGTCTAGATTTACCTAGGTTTCAGTTGGGATAACCCAACCTTCTTCAGAATAAAAGAAATTAAGATTTGTCCATAATGGACAACGTTAAAAACTAAAAAATATAATATAGTAATACATCGTCATATTGCAATAACTTATCTGGGAAACAGCCTCGGCCCCACTTCGCGACCGCAGTACGGCAACAATGGATGTTGTACTGGAACTGGCTATAGCCTCGAGAGCGCATGCGCGATAGTGTGTCATGCGTACTTGTTCTTTTATTCTGAAGAAGGTTGGTTTATCCCAATTAAAACCTAGGTAAATCTAGGTAAACATTGCAACTGAGGCTGTTGTTAATTTAAAATTAACATCTCTGAACTGCTTCGACGTCTTACCTAAATCCGACATGGTGCGGATTCCGAACAATCGAACAGTACTCAACAGCTTGTCTTTACTGAACACTCACTGTCGGGCCCCTCACATATCTGGCAAACTATTCTGTATACTCGTACCTTCGTGAACAGTCGGCAGTCTCGCATCGTGTGAAAAACTTCACGGAAATCTAGAAATATGGAATTCACTTGTAGCCCTACATACATAGTCCGTGGGATATCGTATGAGAAAAGTGCAAGCTGAGTTTCGCACGATCAGTGTTCTGTAAATCCCTCTGATTTGTGAACAACAGCTTTTCCCTCTCAAGAAAATCTGAGAATATGTTCAAGCATTCTGCATTAAACCGATGTTAAGGATATTGTCCTGTAATTTTGCGGGTCCGTTCTTTTACCCTTCTTACGTATAGGAGTCATCTGCGTTTTTTCCAGTCACTTTGGACTTCGCGCTGGGCGAGAAAGTTGCGATAAATGCAAGCTAAACAAAGGGCCAATGCTGTAGAGTACGGTTTGTAAAACTTAACTGGGATTCCGTCAGGGCCGCGCGGGTTTAGCCGAGCGGTCTAGGGCGCTGCAGTCATAGACTGTGCGGCTGATCCCGGCGGAGGTTCGAGTCCTCCCTCGGGCATGGGTGTGTGTTTGTCCTTAGGATAATTTAGGTTAAGTAGTGTGTAAGCTTGGGGACTGATGACCTTAGCAGTTAAGTCCCATAAGATTTCACACACATTTGAACATTTTTTTGATTCCGTCAGGTCCTGGCGATGTATTAGCTTTCAACTCTTTGAGATTTCTCTACGCCAGGGATGCTTATTACAATGTTGTCCACACGAAACTGTGTGCGATGGTCAGATGACGGTATGTTCGTATGATTCTCCTGCATGTACGATGGAACAGGAAAGGAAATGAATAGTAGTGGTTCAGGGTAGACTCCGCCTCGCACCATACCATGGATTGCGGAGTATGTATGTAGAGGTAGATGAGAGATTCACCCTCTATAAACAACCAAAATATTAAAAGATGTTGTATGGCCATTTGTAGAAAAATATTGGCCTAAGTTAATGCGGACGGATAGGAAAAACAAGCCCGTAATATTCGGATACAGCATTAGCTATGGTCTGCTTGACGTTTAAATATCTGGGCGTAACGTTGCAAAGCGATACGAAATGGAACGAGCATATGAGCACTGTGACATGGAAGGCGAATGGTCGACCTTCGTTCATAGGGAGAATTTTAAGAAAGTGTGGCTCACCTGTAAAGGAGACTGCATATGGGACGCTTGTGCAACCTAATCTTAGGTACTGCTTGAGTGTTTGAGATCACCACCAGGTCGCACTGAAGGAAGACATCGAAGCAATTCAGAGGCTGGCTGCCAGATACACTGGCGTCCAAAATTAACCACTATTGCCCCGTCATGTGTCTAATTCACGATATAATCATACAGAATGCCAACAGATGTCAGTACGATCATGTTCTGCACAGAAGAATGCAATCCGATCAACAGACAACAACGCCAACTACGACATCGGAGCACCTATCAAATGGGATAGTGTTTGCCGGGTAGTCCCACATCACATCCGCAATCGCTGTGTACACAGTGTCACAGACGATGCAGTATGACACAGAGAAGACACCTACCAGATTCTTTGTGGTGGGGAGCCATAGGAAAAATGGAAACAGGACAATCGCAAACTGTTACGGCCGGATGACTTATCTGAATCGTTTTGTTGTTATTCGGATGAGGTGACGGTTTATAGCGACCAAACCTGTATCCTGACGACCAGGACAGTGCCGACCACGTGTGACATCCAAAGGAGAGGGCCGTCATTTGGCTGTAAGGGCACGACGCGACAGCCTTCGTACTGCACGGACAACTAGCATCTGACCTCGCAGCATCCACTGGACGTGTTGTATCGAGGGGTGTACAGCAGGCTTAGGCAGAATGACACTTATTGTTGGAGACCTGCTGCATGTGTACCTCTGATGCCTCTGCGCAGAAGAGGACGTCTAGAGTGGAGTCGACAATATGCCACCTAGACGATCGAGCAGAGGCCAATGTTCTCTTCACAGATGGATCTCGATTTCATCTCGAGAGTGATTCTCAACGATTCGTAACTGGATAGAACGTGGGACTCACTTTTGGGACCCAAACGTTTTGAAAAGAGACCGATATCGAGGAGAATCCCTAATGGTGCGGGCAGGGATTATGTCGACCACACGAACACCTGTACATGAAATTCTACATCTACATCTATACTTCGCAAGCCACCTGACGGTGTGTGGCGGAGGGTATCTTGAGTACCTCTATCAGTTCCCCCTTCTATTCCAGTCTCGTATTGTTCGTGGAAAGAAGGATTGTCGGTATGCCTCTGTGTGGGCTCTAATCTCTCTGATTTTATCCTCATGGTCTCTTCGCGAGATATATGTAGGAGGGAGCAATATACTGCTTGACTCCTCGGTGAAGGTATGTTCTCGAAACTTCAACAAAAGCCCGTACCGAGCTACTGAGTGTCTCTCTTGCAGAGTCTTCCACTGGAGTTTATCTATCATCTCCGTAACGCTTTCGCGATTACTAAATGATCCTGTAACGAAGCGCGCTGCTCTCCGTTGGATCTTCTCTATCTCTTCTATCAACCCAATCTGGTACGGATCCCACACTGCTGAGCAGTATTCAAGCAGTGGGCGAACAAGCGTACTGTAACCTACTTCTTTTGTTTTCGGATTGCATTTCCTTAGGATTCTTCCAATGAATCTCAGTCTGGCATCTGCTTTACCGACGATCATTCAAATGGTTCAAATGGCTCTGAACACTATGGGACTTAACATCTGTGGTCATCTGTCCCCTAGAACTTAGAACTACTTAAACCTAACTAACCTAAAGACATCACACACATCCATGCCCGAGGCAGGATTCGAAACCTGCGACCGTAGCAGTCGCGCGGTTCCGGACTGAGCGCCTAGAACCGCTAGACCACCGCGGCTGGCTATGATCATTCCATTTTAAATCACTTCTAATATGTACTCCCAGATAATTTATGGAATTAACTGCTTCCAGTTGCTGACCTGCTATACTGTAGCTAAATGATAAGGGATCTTTCTTTCTATATATGCGCAGCACATTACACTTGTCTACTGGTGAAGTGGCAAGGTTTAACGGCTGTCAGGTATCGTGACGAGACCTGGGGATCTCATGTGCGGTTGTTGCGAGGTGGTGTGGGCCCCGACTTTGTTTTGACGGACAATAATGCACGACCACGTAGAGCAGGTTGGTTGAAGTTTTCTTGGAACCGAGAGGCATTACAAGCACGGCGTGGGCTGCTCGCTATCCCGATTTGAATCCTATAGGACATGTCTAAGATGAACTAGGGAGACCTGTTACTACACTTCAGAACCCACCAACTATTATACAAGACTTGCGAGCAGCTCTGCAGGGAGAATGGGCGTTATTACCTCAACATGAGACTGGTGACATCATTCACAGAATACCGCGTCATTGTCAGGCCTTTATTGCTGCCAGACGTAGTGACACCCTGCCGCACGTGGTCACACCCCATACTGAGCACATTAACCAACTGTCGGAATGTGTGTGCAAATCCTTTCAGTTGAAAAAAAATAACGAAGGGCATTATTATCTATCGTTATGCAAGTTGCAACTGTTTACGTTCTCTATTCTTTACATTTTTTCCACTCTACTATCATTTGTTTATACTGTTTTGTGGAAATATAAAGGCAAATTTCCGTTTGTTGCTTTAATGTAGGACACCAGTGTATGGTACCGGTAGGTTCGGACAACACGTGTCACGGAGATGCTTTGGCGACTCAAATGGGAATACCTGGAGGTAAGGCTATGTTCTTTTCGAGGGACAATATCGGAAAAATTTAGAGAACCAGCATTTGAAGCTGCCGCCAATATACATTTCGCCTAAGGATCATGGCGATAAGATATGAGAAATCAGGATTCATATGGAAGCATATAGACAGCCGTTTGCTTGCTCTCTCTGTGTGTGGAACAGGAAAGGAAACTGCCGTGGTGGTACAGGTACCCTACGGCACGGAACGTGCTATGGCTTGCGGAGTATGTATATAGATGTTGATAATATCCGTTTGTTTTCGGTTTATGTTATAACTATGTGTGCTTAGAGTACTGATGTGATGCTCCCAAGCCCGGGTTCCCGGGTTAGATTCTCGACGGGGTCAGGGATTTTCTGTGCCTCGTGATGACTGGGCGTTGTGTGATGTCGTTAGGTTAGTTAGGTTTAAGTAGTTCTAAGTTCTAGGGGACTGCTGACCGTAGCTGTTACGTCCCATAGTGCTCAGAGCCATTTGAACCAAGTACTGATGTGACGTGCCAAAATGAATACAACGCGTCGCGTAAATAAGTTGTCGCACCACGTTACAAACAAATTTATACATATGTGGTGTCTGTTATTTCGGACGAAGAACCTCAAATTCCTACGGAATCAGCGATATTTGCGAGTATTGAGGATAATGGACAGGAGCACTACATTAGTAGTGTATGAGTTAGTTGATCCCCTCTTAGAAATTTGCGACAAGTCATTGCTCACTCAAGATCGTGCATCAGCCTCATATTCTACAGGTAAACTCGATAGAAACATTAATTCAGATGTGAGCTGCACCTTGGTATTTCTAGACGGTCACCTTCCACCAATTACGCGGCTGACGAGTGGTTTAAGCGCGTAGACTGTGTGATGGCTATGATTTTCACTATCTACCTTTAGTTCATCCCTAAATAAACACAACAGCACATCGTATAAACGGTCACAATTGTCCAACTGACTACATACACTGGCAAAACAACTGGCCTCTCTGTTCGAGCCGCAGGTGGGGAAGACTGACACATACGTAAAAAGACTCAGGACATTTTCTTGAGAACCTGCAGAAAGGACACATCAGTAACATTACGAATTGTGAACAAAAATGTCTTCCATGTTTGTTACGTTTCTGATTTGACTTTACAGAAAATATGGTACTTTCGACCGACATTGCAGTATTTACCTCGGTCTAATAATTTATTTCAACAATATATCTACAACTGTGAAATGATGGTTCAAATGGCTCTGAACACTATGGGACTTAACATCTGTGGTAATCAGTCCCCTATAACTAAGACTACTTAAACCTAACTAACCTAAGGACAGCACACACATCCATGCCCGAGGCAGGATTCGAACCTGCGACCGTAACTGTGAAATGATGACGACGGTGACCTGTTTATGACAATGACGTAATATGTCTTCTAGAAAAACTGTTGGAAGGATTATTTTTGTTTTCTTGTGTAACTAAATTTTTTTGCTGATCCCATTCTTTTCCGTCTACTCTGATGAAGCGTTCAAATCACATGAAGACTGTTTTCCACAATGAGGAGCCTTACAACGAAATTTAAAAATCGTAAACTTTACGCGCTGAAACATGCTCAATGCGAACATTCGTAGATCACAATAGTCATTAATATGCGCAGCCTGATGGTCTGATAAAAGTAGGGAAGGACGGAGTCCGACATTAATGGGCCGTGATTAACATTCAGGTCGGCGCGGCGCTGCGGGCGCCAGGCTGCGTTATTACCTTCTCTCATCCGGTCCCGCGGAATAATGAAAGAAGGAAATCCTGAAAGTCGGGAGAAAGAAAAAAAATACTTTGCTTCCTATTACTATGAATCGCAAAAAGTTGAATACCAATGCGGAGTGAAATCGCAGTAAGAATTCCTTTTATCCAAATTACCTACTGCAGAATTTTCAGCGGCCCAAATACTCGTAAGGTTGTTGTTGTGGTCTTCAGTCCTGAGACTGGTTTGATGCACCTCTCCATGCTACTCTATCCTATGCAAGCTTCTTCATCTCACAGTACCTACTGCAACCTACATCCTTCTGAATATGCTTAGTGTATTCATCTCTTGGTCTCCCTATACGATTTTTACCCTCCACGCTGCCCTCCAATACTAAATTTGTGATCCCTTGATGCCTCAGAACATGTCCTACCAACCGATCCCTTCTTCTAGTCAAGTTGTGCCACAAACTTCTCTTCTCCCCAATCCTATTCAGCACCTCCTCATTAGTTATATGATCTACCCATCTAATCTTCAGCATTCTTCTGTAGCACCACATTTCGAAAGCTTCTATTCTCTTCTTGTCCAAACTAGTTATCGTCCATGTTTCACTTCCATACACGGCTACACTCCATTCATATGCTTTCAGAAACGACTTCCTGACACTTAAATCCATACCCGATGTTAACAAATTTCTCTTCTTCAAAAACGCTTTCCTTGCCATTGCCAGTCTACATTTTATATCCTCTCTACTTCGACCATCATCAGTTATTATGCTCCCCAAATAGCAAAACTCCTTTACTGCTGTAAGTGTCTCATTTCCTAATCTAATTCCCTCAGAATCACCCGACTTAATTCGACTACATTCCATTATCCTCGTTTTGCTTTTGTTGATTTTCATCTTATAGCCTCCTTTCAAGACACTGCCCATTATGTTCAACTGCTCTTCCTAGTCCTTTGCAGTCTCTGACAGAATTACAATGTCATCAGCGAACCTTAAAGTTTTTATCTCTTCTCCATGGATTTTAATACCTACTCCGAATTTTTCTTTTATTTCCTTCACTGCTTGCTCAATATACAGATTGAATAACGTCGGGGGGAGGCTACAACCCTGCCTCACTCCCTTCCCAACCACTGCTTCCCTTTCATGTCCCTCGACTCTTATAACTGCCATCTGGTTTCTGTACAAATTGTAAATTTGGATTGTTCGTCTGGTTTTAGTTTTTACTTAGAACCTCTCTTTTTTGTTTTTTTATTTTTTTTATTTTGCAATTCTGTCTATGAGCATATTCTTTGTGATTTTCTAATTCTTTTAAGTCCTTCTCCGTTTCCATAAACCAATTTGATTGTTTTTTGCGAAAGTAGTAAAAATTTTTATCGTTAATCTATTTTGGTTCATTCTGAGGATCACTCCATAAAATCAATTCTTCCTTTCCTCATTGTGTCTGAGAGTTTTTCGGTAGTTTGGTAAAGGGTTTCATTTTTGTTGTGAATTAGTTTGTTTTTGTGGAATCTGGGCCAAGAATTTTTCTTACTATCTCCCTTTCTTTGGTCTCCAGACTTTCAACAGAGCCATGGTTGGTGATGAACCATGTTTCGACTGCATAAAGAGCTTCCAGCTCGATTACTGTATTTTTATGTTTTATTTTTGGCATTCCACGAGAGGGACTTTGTTATATGTGCTTTTGGTGAATTGGAAAGCTAGTTGGGGTGTTTCCTTATCTTTGTCATTATCTTGATCTTTTCAAAGCAGATTTTGAGACTACTTTGCCAGCCTGTTTTTGTAGTTCGAGAATCTCTTCTTTGGCTTGTTTCTAGTTCTCGGCTGGTAGGGATTATCATCTACAGAGGCTAGACAGTTGACTTCGGTGCCAATGATTTTTTCTTTCCTAGTTGGATTCCACTATGGATCTTGGAGTTCCACAGTCTACATTTTGTAGGGCGCTGTTACATAGCAGTGGGGAGAGTCCATCTCCTTGTCAAGCACCAGTTTTTATCTCAAATAGGTCGGAGGGTTGTGCCATGAATTTGATTTTGGAGCATATGTTCGTAAGGGTTCTCTGATTAGATTTGTGGTTTTGTTATCTAGATTTAATTCTTTTAGTACGGATAGGAGGGATTCCCGGTGTATTGAGTCGTATGCTTTCCTAAAGGCAACGAAAGTGGTAACATTTGATTTTGCTCTTGATTTTTGATAGGGTATGAGTCGAGGGACATGAAAGGGAAGCAGTGGTTGGGAAGGGAGTGAGACAGGGTTGTAGCCTCTCCCCGATGCTATTCAATCTGTATATTGAGCAAGCAGTAAAGCAAACAAAAGAAAAGTTCGGAGTAGGTATTAAAATCCATGGCGAAGAAATAAAAACTTTGAGGTTCGCCGATGACATTGTGATTCTGTCAGAGACAGCAAAGGACTTGGAAGAGCAGTTGAACGGAATGGACAGTGTCTTGAAAGGAGGGTATGAGATGAACATCAACAAAAGCAAAACGAGGATAATGGAATGTAGTCGAATTAAGTCGGGTGATGCTGACGGAATTAGATTAGGAAATAAGACACTTACAGCAGTAAAGGAGCTATTTGGGGAGCAAAATAATTGATGATGGTCGAAGTGAGAGGATATAAAATGGAGACTAGCAATGGCAAGGAAAGCGTTTCTGAAGAAGAGAAATTTGTTAACATCGAGTATTCGTTTAAGTGTTAGGAAGTCGTTCCTGAAAGTATTTGTATGGAGTGTAGCCATGTATGGAAGTGAAACATGGACGATAAATAGTTTAGACAAGAAGAGAATCGATGCTTTCGAAATGTGGTGGTACAGAAGAATGCTGAAGATTAGATGGGTAGATCACATAACTATTGAGGAGGTATTGAATAGAATTGGGGAGGAGTTTGTGGCACAAGTTGACTAGAAGAAGAAATCGGTTGGTAGGACATGTTCTGAGGCATCAAGGGATCACCAATTTAGTACTGGAGGGCAACGTGGAGGGTAAAAATCGTAGAGGGAGACCAAGAGATGAATACACTAAGATTCAGAAGGATGTAGGCTGCAGTAGGTACTGGGAGATGAAGATGCTTGCACAGGATAGGGTAGCATGGAGAGGTGCATCAAACCAGTCTCAGGACTGAAGACGACAACAACAACATGAGGTTTAGGATTTGTTCTGGGCAGGATCTACCTTTCTTGAAAACTGCTTCGTATTCTCGAAGTTGATGGTCTAATTGTGGTTCTGCTTTATTTGATAAGACGTTTTATTTTATTATGTTATTTGTTCATTTTTGTAGTTTGAGAAATTTTTCTACCCTCATGTTTTAGTAATGAGATTTCTCTACCTGCAACCATTACAACCCCTTGTTCAGAGGGTTCCGGTGGCTCTGCGGCATATGGTCCCCAATAGAGGCGAAGCAACGCACAAGGACAGAACGGCGTAGAGAGTGAGACGGCAGGGACGAGCGCGTACGTGCCGGTGTGCGTATATGCGCCCGCTTCTGGGGCGAGTCCTGCTGAATTAGTGAGCAGCGCCCGCTCCGCGGCTGAAACATTCAGCGCCGCACTGCAGCCGTCGCGCCGGCGGAGCCGTCGCCCGGGGCCGCTCCAATCTGAGCGCGCGGCCGCGGGCCCGCACCAGGAGGGGGCCACCGCTGCTGTGCGACACACCGGCCTTGCCAAGGTGCTGCCTTCTCCGTTCCAGTTCACGAGCGTTACTGTACTGCCCGTCATGACGCCACTGTTACACACCGAGAGTCGCTTTAAGGTAGTTCAATAGTTGAGACAGCAACGCTCCAATGTAGCTTCCAACAGTGTCGGAAGTTCCATGCGGCTTTTCGCGGGTGATGCTGTAGTATACAGAGAAGTTGCAGCATTAGAAAATTGTAGCGAAAGGCAGGAAGATCTGCAGCGGATAGGCTCTTGGTGCAGGGAGTAGCAACTGATCCTTAACATAGACAAATGTAACGTATTGCGAATACATACAAAGAAGGATCCTTTATTGTATGATTATATGACAGCGGAAAAAACACTGATAGCAGTTACTTCTGTAAAATATCTGGGAGTATGCGTACGGAACGATTTGAAGTGGAATGATCATATAAAATTAATTGTTGGTAAGGCGGGTGCCAGGTTCAAATGGTTCAAATGGCTCTGAGCACTATGGGACTCAACTGCTGAGGTCATTAGTCCCCTAGAACTTAGAACTAGTTAAACCTAGCTAACCTAAGGACATCACAAACATCCATGCCCGAGGCAGGATTCGAACCTGCGACCGTAGCGGTCTTGCGGTTCTAGACTGCAGCGCCTTTAACCGCACGGCCACTTCGGCCGGCTAAGCGGGTGCCAGGTTGAGATTCATTGGGAGAGTACTTAGAAAATGTAGTCCATCAACAAAGGAGGTGGCTTACAAAACACTCGTTCGACCTATACTTGAGTATTGCTCATCAGTGCGGGATCCGTACCAGGTCGGGTTGACGAAGGGGATAGAGAAGATCCAAAGAAGAGCGGCGCGTTTCGTCACAGGGTTATTTGGTAAGCATGATAGCGTTACGAAGATGTTTAGCAAACTCCAATGCAGACTCTGCAAGAGAGGCGCTCTGCATCGCGGTGTAGCTTGCTGTCCAGGTTTCAAGAGGGTGCGTTTCTGAATGAGGTATCGAATATATTGCTTCCCCCTACTTATACCTCCCGAGGAGATCACGAATGTAAAAACAGAGAGATTCGAGCGTGCACGGAGGCTTTCCGGCAGTCGATCTTCCCGCGAACTATACGCGACTGGAACCGGAAAGGGAGGTAATGACAGTGGCACGTAAAGTGCCCTCTGCCACACACCGTTGGGTGGCTTGGGGAGTATAAATGTAGATGCATATGTAGATGTAGATGTTCTCCACACGTGCAAAACGTTGACTCACTATGCGCTCTCCTATAACAATATCTGTTCCGCTCATGTGCCATCACTCACTCCAAATCCTGGAGCGCCATGCGCTCAGTCCAGTTTTCCTCATCCGCATACCTTCTCCAACATGTATTCTCTGCAATTTCATCGAATTCCTACCTCTTCTCACCCACATACTACGTATTATAATCCGTAACACTGCCATTGTTTCTTCTCTGATCACTAATTACGGTATGTTGCGCGCCTATACCAATACATTCCATCGTCCCCACACCCAAACACATTTCATATCAAATCCAACGCATATTCATTGCGCACCCTCTTTAGACAATGGAATCTGCCCTAATATTTATCCATCCTACCAACTTTAACTCTTTCCCCCCTATTCCACTCCACATCAGGGAATTCTGCCATCCATCCCCTCTTCCGTTTGCAGTATTACCAGCATACTCACCAGACTCCTCCTCACCTGCTGTCTTCCCACTATCGACCGAAACACGTACCTTCATCCACATAGATACTGCCTAACGGTCAACTATATTTATACATACCCATACCCACCCACAAACACAGACACACACACACACACACACACACACACAACCATTTAGTCATCTGGAACACCTTTTCCGTTCTCAAAATATCCCCACCCCCCCCCCCTCCCTTCTCCAACCCCTGTGCAACTCCTTAAACTTTTTAATGAAAGTACTGTGTCCCTTTTTAAAGGCCTTCGTCGTTTCTCCAAAGTGTTTTAAATTTACCTTTTTATCTTTAACTTTTAGTCTTTCTATTACAACTTAAAGAATAAAGATAATCGACAGCCTAAATCATACAATGTAAACTTTCACGGCCGGTATTGTCTTCACTTAAAACTTCCGGGCTGATAGGCTGTGGTCGAAGTATAAAACTGTCTCCTAACGTTTCGTCTCCGACTGCGGGAGACATCTTCGGAGGTAAAGCAGCGAACTGCGAAGAGGACTCGAGGAGGCGCTGATTATATAGGCAGTACAGAGGGCACCACTGTCGATCACGTGGCGTCGGCTATGAGATTGTCTCTGGTAATGCCAACATTCTCGATTGAAAGTAATCGATTACTTTCAATCGAGAATGTTGGCATTACCAGAGACAATCTCATAGCCGACGCCACGTGATCGACAGTGGCGCCCTCTGTACTGCCTATATAATCAGCGCCTCCTCGAGTCCTCTTCGCAGTTCGCCGCTTTACCTCCGAAGATGTCTCCCGCAGTCGGAGACGAAACGTTAGGAGACAGTTTTATACTTCGACCACGGCCTATCAGCCCGGAAATTTTAAGTGAAGACAGCCTAAAGTTCTGTCAGTATCAACAAAATTATCTTTTTATATATTTAAAAAATTTTTTAACCAAATTTGTTTCGCATTTGTTTGTATTCTAAAGCTTTTGGCTGAAGAGCAGTTTGTTGCGCCACTGGCAGCGCACATTCTCACCCACATGGTACGAGAGCGATGAATTAGACGCATATACAGGGTATAACAACAATGTACGGCACAAATTGCAGGACACATTCCTCAAACGTAGACGAAGAAATTATGTTTATGAATATGGATCTGGAAACGCTTTGTTTCTATGTTAGAGCTCATTTTCTCCAACTCATTAATCATGGGAAGCACACAAGAACAAAACGTTACAATCATGGGGAACATGCACTCTTGGTGCCGTCTGTTTACGTTGTGCATCGCCAGTGTTTTGTTTTACATGTCCTTGTTGCCTTGCGACGTACGTCATTGCTTGTTTACAGACAACATCATCTGCTCCAGCGATCAGTACGACCGTTGCAAGCACACCTGGTCCCGTTTTCCCACAGTCCATGTTTCACTACAATATAATGTGCGCCAGCGGTAGCTGAGTGGTCAACGCGACAGAATGTCAATCCTAAGGGCCCGGGTTCTGTTCCCGGATGGATCGGAGATTTTCTCCGCTCAGAGACTGGGTGTTTTGTTGTCCTAATCGTCATAATTTCATGCTCATCGACGCGCAAGTCGCCGAAGTGGCGTCAAATCGAAAGACTTGCGCCCGGCGAACGGTCTACCCGACGGGAGGCCCTAGTCCCACGACACGACTACCATACAATGCTGTGCAACAAACATACAATCTCAGAAACTTATTTTTCAAATTAAGGCCTACGTTTGATACTAGTTGACTTCGCTTGGCCAGAAATGCCCTCTTTTCCAGTGCTAGACTATCATTTACGTTCTCCGTGCTTCGTCCATCATGGGCTATTTTGCTGCTTAGGTAGCAGTATTCCATAACTTCCTCTACATCGAGGTCGCCAGTTCTGATGTTAAGAGTCCCGCTGTGCTCATTTCTGCTACTTTTGTTACTTTCGTCTTTCTTCGACTTACACCCAGTCCATATTCTATACTCTTCGGGCTATCGTTTATTAGACCTATTGCTTTAAATCTAACTATCATATAATTATGCCGTCATAATGACTAATCTTTGTCTCAGTTATCAGCTGATGTATACGTAAATTAATCCTCGACCTGTTAATCTATTCAGCGAGAAATGTGGGAAACACTGTGCTATTCGTGCTTCGTCGCAGTTTCATGCGAATAATGCTTTAGTAATAAATATTGCTGATGCTTTGCAGTTCACGCTCATTCTCTGCGGTCGTCACTGAAATCGCACCAATTTTGCCGATGGAGAATGAAAGGCAGGTTCTGGTGGAAGCGTAATAACAAGCGAGCACCTTCCATTAAAAAGAGCACTGCTTGCATGACGAGTACACACCATTACCAATAAAACGTTGCTCGGTATCGCGAGGCCGATTATGATCAAGTGGTGCAGTACTCCAAGTAAACGAGGAGCGAAACAATCATTTATGACGATTCCAACAGAGTGCCGGCTACCGATATGTGTTACTACAAACTGAGTTAAGAAGAGATGAGAGTAATTACAGTTCCATCACAAAACATGAGCACGATCCATTACGATTAAATTTCAGCGAGAGTGCCCATTTTTCCTCTTCTGCTGTACAGATTTGTCCAAACAGTGAAACTCTTGCACTTACCATGCACCTTCTACAGATAGAGGATGGTGGTAATTATTTGCGTGTGTCATATTTTAAAATTTATTCGGTACGTTTTCCGTTTTGAAGTACGAGCGGTTGCACCCTAAATTCTACCGTTTTTCTATAAAACTGTTCAGATGCAGCGACTATTAAACGTAAATGAAGTAGTAGCTTACTTTTATAAGAAGCCACTAGAGCGTTAAATATAAACTGTCTGTGCTTTGTAACGAGTATTCATACGCTCAAGTCTCAATTGAATTTCCATGTAAATATCTCACCAGCAATGTTACAACTTCAGATGTATAGTAAAAAACTATATAACGGCTATGTATTATTTATTTAACTCTTATTAAATTCTTCCAGGGAAGATGAAACTGGTAACTGATTCTGGTTGCTGAAACAAGACATTACCGATTACTCATATTTGTCAGCAGGCATATATTTTTCTCATTATATTAATAATTTGTTTTTTAATCTTCCTCATTCAGATGAGACCAAAGGCATTAGGCTTTTTTCACTAAATTTTGGAAAAAAACGACGATCGCTTTAATTGTAAAGAATGTTACATACTGATTTACTGACGAGGGTATACAATAGTTTTTGACGTCTACTTTTAAATAATAGTTCGGAAAGATACTGGAGAAGGAGCCGTAGAGTTGATATGTGCTTCTACGAATGCTTCACTCAAGGTCTCTCCATTGCATCGTTCCAAATACATGAATAGATCTATAGAAACAAGTGTTTTCATTCATTGCTCATGATCGCTACTGCCAACAACAGCTCATAAAGAGAAGTACACCTTGAAAACGACACGTTTATTGGCGACTTGTTTATGTTAACAAATAACGAAGACAGCACAAGACAGTAATGGTAAGTTCTTCAATTACTCGCATATTTAATATATTAGTAACAGAATACGCTTTCACAATGCCTTATTTGAATACTATCGTTATTACCAAACCAGCAAATTGCACTAAATAATAGGGAATACTTTAATCACAACGTCGAGAACGAGGTAATTAAAAGCGACCTTTGCTAACTTTGTAAGGTTTGATTAACGGCCGGCCGAAGTGGACGAGTGGTTCTAGGCGCTTCAGTCCGGAACCACGCGACTGCTGCGGTCGCAGTTTCGAATCCTGCCTCGAGCATGGATATGCGTGACGTCCTTAGGTTAGTTAGGTTTAAGTAGTTCTAAGTCTAGGGGACTGATGACCTCAGATGTTAAGTCTCATAGTGCTCAGAGCCATTTGAACCATTTGTGATTAACGGATGGTAAATGTTCTCTAAGGACATGTTTGGAAGTGACTGATGACCCTGCAGTTTAATCCATTTCTCTCCAAACCAAGTAACAACCAACATGTTTGGAACAAGCCCACTTGAATACTACCCTTAGTATTAAATAATGAGTTCCACTATCTTAAAGGGAACACGATAACTGTAATGAAGTAAATCAAATCAGAAAATGAGAACGCATGCCTTATCTATCGCAGCTTCTAAATTGAAAATCTTATTGTTAATGAGTCTAGAAGGGAGCTCATCTCCAAAACATCCGTACCCGGTATTCAAGTGACCTGCTACGAAAGCAGAAAGGGCATATCTCCTCTGCCCACAAAAACGCACATGAATCAACCGAACGCCATCTTTTCCCCTTCCAGAGTTGTTCCAAATTGCAACACTACTTTTTCTCTCGGATACGTAAGTCACGACGCTGGTGTCTGTTAAGCGTCGTTTTGCAGTATGCACTTGTGTGCAAAACTTAAGGACGAAGTAACTTTCGTATGATTTGTCACTGAAAAGTAACACACATTTATGAATCTTGGATCATACGTAGAAGGAAGTGTCATAGTACAGTCCAGTACAGTACAGTACAGTAGGTAACTGAAATAAATGTGCAATGAGACGAACAGAAACGACACTTGTATTCAAAAACAATAATTACTCTGGAGTCACCGCTGTTCATGAAGGTCCCCTGGGCATTACAAACGGCGTGACATGGTCCTTAATAGGGTTTGTGATCACCAAGGACGGCACTGCATGCTCCGCAACGTACTCCTATTCTGGCCACAAGGTTGGTAAGGAGTTCTTGTAGAAGGGCGTTTCATTCCTCAACCAGTGCGGTTAACAACTGCTGATGGTCTTTGGTGCTCGTGGAAATGCTGAATACGCATCCCATAGCTGCTCGATGGGATTTAAGTCGGGGGAACGTGCATGTCATCCATGAAAACGAAGTCAGGGCCGAATGAACCCCCTGAAGAGACGCACAAAGAGAAGGAGTGGGCTACGTTGACATAAATTTATCGGTGAGGTCAGTACTCCCGTGCAACATTATGCCTCCCACAGCGTAACACCTGGGCCACCAAACCGATCATGTCAGACAATGCTGGACGTACATGTGTTGCACCCAGGAACATTGTCGAACGTGATCGTTTTTATGGATGAAAACTGCGTAGGCAGGGAAGCTCTTGAAACGAGTAAATATTCGGTGAACTGACTGGCTTCCCCGTTCCTCGACTTAAATCCCATCGAGGAAGTGTCCGATGCATTGAGGAGAGGTACTGCAACGCTTCCAGTCCACCAGCAACCGTCCAGCAGCTGTCAGCCGCGCTGTTGTAGGAATGGAAAGCCCTACCACAAGGCTTACTTACCAACTTTTAGTCATTATGGGATATTTTTGCCGATCACGCACCCTATTAAGAACCATATCCTGCCTTTCGTAATGTCCACAGCTTCATCATGAACCGCGGTGACTTTAGCGTAGATATTTTCTTAAAATAAAAGTGTAATTTCTGTTCGTCTCATTGCGTACTTCTTTCAGTTACCTTCTGCACTATACTACGGCAGTTCTGTCGATGTATGGTCCGACTTTCACGGAGCTACGAGTGGCGTTCAAAGTCCGAGAGATGGCACCATCGGCGCGTATCGAGGTCATGTTTAGTTAGTAGCATCTTTGGAAAGAACGCACGCTATGTTTCAGCCATATTGGTCTATTTCTTTGTGTTTGGCATTCGTGTGAATCAAGTAAGTCGAGTGATTGTCAAAAAAATGGACTAAAAAGAATTTCGTGTGGTGATTAACATTATGAAAGGCCAAATTCCTCAGGAGACTAAAGAGAAGCTTGATAAATAAACATTACGGTGATTCTACACCTTCGATTATAGCAGTTTATAAGTGGTTTCAAAATTTTCGGAGTGGCCATATGGGCACAAGTGATGCTCAATGTTCTGGGAGCCCTGCGGAGCTTACGACTGCAGAAATCATTGATAAAATCCATGATGTGGTGATGGATGACAGAAGAGTTAAGGTACATGAGATTGCTAGTGCTGTGGCATGTCGAATGAACGGGTGCATAATATTTTGCATAAACATTTGGACATGAGAAAGCTATCCGCAAGATGGGTTCCGCGATTGCTTATACTTGATCAAAAACGGAATCGTGTGAAGTGTTGCAAGGATGGTTTGCAGCTGTTCAGAAAGAATCCGCAGAACTTTAAGCGTCGTTTCGTCACTGTAAATGAAACGTGGATACATTACTATACTCCTGAGACCAAAGAACAATCTAAACAATGGGTTACCAAGGGAGAATCTGCACCAAAAAAGGCGAAGGCCACTCCTTCGGCCGGAAAGGTTATGACAACTGTCTTTTGGGATTTGCAAGGGATAATCCTCATCGACTATCTGGAAAAGGCTAAAACTATTACAGGTGCATTGTATTCATCGTTATTGGACCGTTTGAAAACCGAGCTGCAAGAAGCACGCAGGCGATTGGACGCAGATAAGTCATTTTCTATCAGGACAATGCACCAGCACACACCTCAGCAGTTGTGATAGCAAAATTAATAGAGATAGGATTCTAACTCGTTTCTCATCCCCCTTATTCTTCATACTTGACTCCCTCGGACTACTGTTTGTTCCCCAATTTGAAGAAATGGCTGGCGGGATAAAGATTTTATTCAAACGAGAAGGTGATTTTGCAGCAACTAATAGCTATTTTGCAGACTTGGACAATTCCTAATATTTGGAAGGGATCAACAAATTAGAACAGCGTTTGACGAAGTGTATGAGTCTAAAAGGAGACTATGTCGGAAAACAAAAAAGGTTCACCCCAAACACTTAAGTAGTTTTTATTCTTGCACGAACTTTTCAAACGCCCCTCCTATATTACTTGGCAGCGACACATCTTTCGAAAGTTGCTTTCGTCTTGCACATCAGGCAACAGTGCAAGATGGAACCAATGTGGGGAAGAACAGTAAGAAATAATATGGTGGGAGCAGTAGATGAGAGGCAAGGAATAAACAGAAATAGAAAGGAATGAGAAAAGTATGGATAGTTTACAGTGTAACAGAGATACTGGTTCCCTATTGCACGATAAACGTATGGGATATGCCGAGACCGAAGCTACCTCGATGATAACACATCTTTCATCTCTTCTTGAATGGAGGCTGATTTTGGATTTGACGGAGGTTGAAGGCAGTTTGTCCAGCTATATGACTGAAATGGAAGAGGAGAAAGATTTTGTGTTATGCAAATGTACAGCTAAGGTGTTACACGTGTCCGATCTGGTATTGGACGTATACTGAAGTTTTACAGTAAGAAAAGAAAAAAAATATATAGCACATACTTAGAACGATTTTAACACACCAATATCTACAAAAATCATAAGTAACACTGATAATTCAATATGTGTTACGTTGGCTGCTCTACTCAAATTTGCAAGAATCTTGGAAATTGGAGATTCTGACCGCATCCCAAATAACGTCTCCAACAAATCTGTGATACATGTTTTTGCGATTTATTTGTAACACTGAAGGATTCCCAACTAAAGAGCAAATATGTCCCACATTTCATTTTGGCGATGAAGTGGAGTGTACGATCGAGACACCCAAAGAAGAAGTAAGAGATACGTCATAATATTTTTTCAAGCTCTTCTGTTCACTCTGCAGGTTTAATGAGGAGGCAGGTAGGAACCTGCGTCCCATGAAATATTTATTCGTCTCAGGCGACACCGCTTTGTCTGCAGAGCGCTTTTTACGTCAACAGTAGTGACGTCAGGAAACAGCACACAGCTCATTCACCGGGAGAAGAAAAATGCTTTGCTTTACTTTCAGGAAATGCTCATATTTCTTTATATGCTTTCCCGTTGAATTATTGTGTATAATATAGTAACAAGCTTGTCGACAAAAGCGAAAATGTGTGATAACTTGATACTCATAATGGAATGGATTAAGCCCTAAGATTTTCATTGTACATCTCGTAAGTCCCTTGAAAACTTCAATTTTCTTCCTCTCTACTGAGGCAGATTTAAGTTCCACAAACACTACACACTACTCTTTAACTTCAAAAGCTCTTTTAGTTTATTAGACACTGGAATGTCTGATAGCAATGTGAAATTGTTTAACAACTCTGTCGTTTGAAATCTCTTTTCAGCAGTAACATGGTTAGTTTTGGTTAGCTATCGTTTCAGATTTCAGTTTAACAACTTGTTTTAAAGTATATATCCCAAAATAACGCTGACCCGCAAAGCATTTTTGGCATTTTTAGCAACGTGACGTAAATAACAGACTTAACTTGGAAAACTATCTGAAAAGAGTCCGAACGCCAGAAAACTGTTCAAATGAATGATAACCTTCATAAAAGTCCAACAAATTAGGCATTCCTCATAAACTGATTGCCATAATGAAAGCTACTGTGGGAAACCCTCAGAGTTAAATTGAAATACAGAATATGTTATCAAGTGTTGTGATCGCAGAAAGTGGAATAAGACAGGGAGACGCATTATACTGCCTTCTGTTTAATATAGCCTTGGAAGAGATTATAAGAGATGCGGGCATAAATACAAAGCAGTTCAGGTTCTGGCATATGCAGATAATATTGATATAATTGCAAGAACGCTGAGAGCAATGAAAGAAACCTTTGCAGATCTTGAAAGAGCTGCTAGAAAGATTAACATTCGGGTAAATGGAGGGAAAACTAAGAAATATTATCCAGATTAGATCCTGTCCTTAGAAATTGGTCCATATAAGTTTGAGGACGTGCGTAGTTTCACTTATTTCGGATTAGAAGTATACTATGAGAACAATGTCAGCTCTGACAGCTAAAAACAAACATTGACCGCCAACAAGTGCTACCATGATCTCAGAAAACATTTTAAATCTAAGCTGCTCTTTAGGAAAGCCAAGGTTATGACGTATAAAGTTTTAGTACGGTCGGTGCCAACATACCGTGCTGAAACACAGACAGTAAAAAATTGATGAAAACCATCTGGGCATATTTCAAAGACAGATCGTGAGACAAATTCTTGAGCCAACGAAGTAAAATGGTATCTGGAGGAGGAGATTGAACTATGAATTATGTAATCTGTATAATGAACGAGACATTGTTAGCTACATTAAAATGCAGGGAATGGGCAGGACATGTACTGAGAGCAAACGATAAACTGATTAAGAAGATACTTAGCTCTGTGCCTGAAGGAATCAGGAGAGTTGGAAGACAAAAGTGAAAGTGTGAATAAGGTGTAAGGGAGGACATAAGGAAAACTGGAATTAAAAATTGGAGAAGTTTGGCTGTAAACAGGGAAGCATGGAATAATCTTCTACAGAAGGCCAACGCCCACAAAGAGCTGTTGTGCCAATTATGATGAAGATAATGTTGCTTGACTAATGTAGGACAATGTTAAATTAAGATACTTAGATTAAATTGTAACTGAGGTAGAAATTTCACGGTGTGCACAATTTAGCACATTATCCCAAATGACAGGTCATGTACGAAAGAAGTATTGTATAGAATGTGTTTCCGAATCGCTTCATTTCATTCGCCATGGCGAATGAAACAGGCGGCTCATAAGGTCATTATTTGATGAAACGTAGGCTGCTATCATATTGGCCGTCGGTTTGACACTGAGATGTGGTGCCACAGAAGAATGTTGAAAATTAGGTAGTCTGATAAGGCATGAGGAGGTTCTCCGCAGACTCGGCGAGGAAAGGGACATACGGAAACCTTAACAAGAAGCGAATAACTTCCATGATTCTAGAGGGGTCTGTAGAGGGTAAAAACTGTAGAGGAAGACAGAGACTGGAATACATCCAGCAAATAGTTTAAGACATAGGCTGGAGGCGCTACTCTGAGATGACGAGGTTGGCACAGAAGAGAAATTCTTGGCAGGCAGCATCAAACCAGTCGTAAGATAGATGATTCAAAAATAAATAAATAAATAAAGCGGTACTGAGTGGTTAATATACTCCTTTATACTCTGTTTTCCCTCATTATGTACAGAGGAAACTCCGATCAGTGTAATGTTAAATCAGGCTTTGCTAAGAGGTGTCTTAGTTTGTCTGTATGCAGCTATTACATATGTTCCAGCGGGTGTAATGTATTCTATTAATTCCTGACACGCACAAGCATTTTATTTCTCTCCCTGTTCCTGGTGTCTTAGAAGTATATCCACGTTTCCATTTTCACTGTTCAGTATTTGCTCGCTAAAACTCCTTCAGTTTAATCTCTTAGACTATTGATGTATGATCATGACTGCAAATAGTACTGTGTACACTGTAGTACTTCATCTCAGTATTTCCATGCGTTGTCAGTGCTGAAATGTGTACACAGCTATTGTTAGACCGGAGCCAAGGTAGCCCCTGAGGGCCGGCAACCCATATTACACAACAGAGGACGAGGTTGTCTATGTCCAAGGCGTACCAAAAGCACCATGGTGAACACCGGCTATTTACATACAAGATAATGGAAACAGACATTCCCATCACTACTTCCTGCAGGGAAGTATCACTACGCCAAAACCTGATTGGCTGGAGATAGGTATTTAGGGGCTAGAACCAGCCCCGAAGTCCAGTCCACGTCGGATGCCGACCTCGTGTACTGCGACCGTTGAAGTTTACGTCTTCGTCTCTGATTTGGACTGTTACTAGTGTGTGTGTGTGTGTGTGTGTGTGTGTGTGTGTGTCTCAATTAGGAGACGTTTACTGGCATCGTTATTGTTCAGTTATCAACCTTGTGAACTTACATCAATAAAAGTTGTGTTTGCGAAAAATTGCGAATTGCCAGTCCCAACAGCTATGAATACATGAAATAGTCGTAAACGGTACAAAATGTCCAATTAGATAGCTAACTGGTTAAACCACCACAGAAGTTCACAACGGCCGTCCAACTCACCGCTCTTTCTGCAAGCAGTCAATATATACAAATGGCATTTGCAGTGTTTATGGGACAATATACACTTCAGAGAGTTGAAAATGCGGAAATAATGTCAGAATGTTACAAATGTACTATTGGTGCTAACCTAGAATACCTACTCGTAGAGTTAGTAGCGAAAGATACACTCCTGGAAATTGAAATAAGAACACCGTGAATTCATTGTCCCAGGAAGGGGAAACTTTATTGACACATTCCTGGGGTCAGGTACATCACATGATCACACTGACAGAACCACAGGCACATAGACACAGGCAACAGAGCATGCACAATGTCGGCACTAGTACAGTGTATATCCACCTTTCGCAGCAATGCAGGCTGCTATTCTCCCATGGAGACGATCGTAGAGATGCTGGATGTAGTCCTGTGGAACGGCTTGCCATGCCATTTCCACCTGGCGACTCAGTTGGACCAGCGTTCGTGCCGGACGTGCAGACCGCGTGAGACGACGCTTCATCCAGTCCCAAACATGCTCAATGGGGGACAGATCCGGAGATCTTGCTGGCCAGGGTAGTTGACTTACACCTTCTAGAGCACGTTGGGTGGCACGGGATACATGCGGACGTGCATTGTCCTGTTGGAACAGCAAGTTCCCTTGCCGGTCTAGGAATGGTAGAACGATGGGTTCGATGACGGTTTGGATGTACCGTGCACTATTCAGTGTCCCCTCGACGATCACCAGTGGTGTACGGCCAGTGTAGGAGATCGCTCCCCACACCATGATGCCGGGTGTTGGCCCTGTGTGCCTCGGTCGTATGCAGTCCTGATTGTGGCGCTCACCTGCACGGTGCCAAACACGCATACGACCATCATTGGCACCAAGGCAGAAGCGACTCTCATCGCTGAAGACGACACGTCTCCATTCGTCCCTCCATTCACGCCTGTCGCGACACCACTGGAGGCGGGCTGCACGATGTTGGGGCGTGAGCGGAAGACGGCCTAACGGTGTGCGGGACCGTAGCCCAGCTTCATGGAGACGGTTGCGAATGGTCCTCGCCGATACCCCAGGAGCAACAGTGTCCCTAATTTGCTGGGAAGTGGCGGTGCGGTCCCCTACGGCACTGCGTAGGATCCTACGGTCTTGGCGTGCATCCGTGCGTCGCTGCGGTCCGGTCCCAGGTCTACGGGCACGTGCACCTTCCGCCGACCACTGGCGACAACATCGATGTACTGTGGAGACCTCACGCCCCACGTGTTGAGCAATTCGGCGGTACGTCCACCCGGCCTCCCGCATGCCCACTATACGCCCTCGCTCAAAGTCCGTCAACTGCACATACGGTTCACGTCCACGCTGTCGCGGCATGCTACCAGTGTTAAAGACTGCGATGGAGCTCCGTATGCCACGGCAAACTGGCTGACACTGACGGCGGCGGTGCACAAATGCTGCGCAGCTAGCGCCATTCGACGGCCAACACCGCGGTTCCTGGTGTGTCCGCTGTGCCGTGCGTGTGATCATTGCTTGTACAGCCCTCTCGCAGTGTCCGGAGCAAGTATGGTGGGTCTAACACACCGGTGTCAATGTGTTCTTTTTTCCATTTCCAGGAGTGAAATAATCAAGCACCAGTATGAGTGCGATTTTACGTAAAAGATTCGTTTTCAGGACTGTGCGCATTGGAGTAACAACTCGTAAAGAATACCTGAAGTTAACTTCATAAACGGATACAGATTTCATTTCAGATCTGAAAAATAACTACGAAAAAATAATAAGTGAATGCTTGAAAAGAATTCTTAATATAAAGAGTGGAAAGGAAATATCGGTATTGTCACTATAGGTGGAGCTGACCAGTTTAACTGCATTATGGCAGGAAGAGAAATACACTCACACTAGCGAGTTTTAGTCACAAATATTGGGCAATATTTTTCTATCATGAAAGCTTCAACGTGCGCGTGTTTTCAACATCATAAAATTTAGCATCTTATTTTGTTTGAAATACCATTTTTTGAAGTCTTTGTTTAACGGTATAGAAAGAGCGGTGTTTGTACAGAAGTTCGCACGTCTTCTTTCGCTCTGTGTTTATCAGAGCAAAATGCGATACCTGGTTAACAGGAAGTTCCGGACGGCAAAATGTACTCAAAACACCTTGACAATGGCATTCGTCGTATAAATCATTATTCTATTAATTTCATCTGATCATGTTCTTAATTTTGTTCTCATTATCAAAATCAATTGTTTGTTTACGACATCAATGTCGCTGACTTTCCTTCTTTACCTAGGATACAGGCAAATCAAATTTACTTTCATTCGCGCAGATTCTTTGATACATTCTTGTTTCGGTTACGAAGTTTGCTCCTGAGCATCAACAGAAATCCTGTTAGGATTCAGTTACGATTCTCAGGAAAGCACGCGTAATTCTTCACGATTTACATCGCGAAATATGACTACAATTCCTTTCGCTAATTGCATATCCGTTTCAATACTCCAGCTCAAAATAAATTTGGAAATATTGCACTGTGGAAGTAAGTTATTGCAGAAATCTTGGTGATATATATTATAAATATCTTTAGATATGAGCACTGGGTACTACGACCATACCGAAAATTAGACTAACTCATTATGCTACGCGAAAAACAGGGTCTCTTTCCTAGAAAACTGTTTACTGAAAGCTGACTCTTTCGCAAGCATTTAAACTGATGTTGAAGTTCTATCACACCGTTTAAAACGGAAGACTGCGAAATTATCGAACGGGGCTAGCATCGTTTGGTTCGAGGACAATTTGTTTTATAGAGGAAACTATTTTCTTAAAATTTTAATGGTCATGTGTAAACTATCGTTTTTTAAATAAATAGTTATGCGCACAAATTGGTATTCGAAATTTGGATTTAGTTACAAGTATTTATGCTGTTAATTGGCATCTTAGAGGACAGAACAGTGTTCCAGAATATCCCAATTTCTTCCCTGCTGGCAAACGTGAGTCGGTAACTACCACGGATCTTTCTAGAAGCCTAAATTTTCCTACTGCTCGAAGTCGTAGTCGCTCCCTGTAGTTCATAAATGGCTGCTCTTACACAGGAGCAGCGCCAAGGCTGGCCAAAACTGCGACAAAAATAAAATGCAATGTCAACGCTTACGGATCTTTTTTCCTTTCTCCATCTACATACACACTTTGCAAATCACAGCAGAAAATATTAGACAGGGTATTATGTAGCATCATCAGCACTCTCTTGAATCGTTACTCTGAGCAGAAAATACAAATATTACTGACATACACAGTAAAAGTTGTAAAAATTTTCAGCGGAATTCATGCATTGTATATATACTCATACTAATGATTAATCGTATAAAATGTCAGGAATTACGAGTTAAGATGAAAGAAAGGAAAGTAACCGACATAGAGGCAAAAAAAAAAAAAAAAAGATACTACTGGAGTAGTATTTGGACTACCGATTGCAGATCACTTACAAAAGGAGTGAGATATTCACTCTGTGACAGATTAAAATCTCCACTCTAAAAGCGTAACTCCATTATAAAGTACTTACTACACCCTCCTCATCGTCAGCTAAGACAGAGGCCAAGTCACTAAATATGTAGACTACTGCCATCTCTGCAGACTAAATTAAAGTAAAAAAAAAATATGGAACTCTATGCTATTTTGTCGAAAACATATTTTGTGACCGTGGCTGTGCACAAATATACGTTGATTCTTATAATGAAGACGTCAGCAGCTATTCGCTATTGATAACACTATTTATTTAAGAAAATAGCAGCTTAACCAATTTCGAAACGAATCTTGCATAATTTTGTTGGGATATTGTTGACTTGCATTCGCGATTTGCAGCAGACTATGTGCAGCATTTATATTATTTATATGATTTGTATATTACTGCACTGTGTAAAGCAACGCATACACACCAAATAGTTTTTGCCACATTGGAAATGTACACAAAGTTTAAATAAATGATCATCCGCAGTAATTTGAAATTAATTACAAGTAATATGTGCACACTTCCCATGTGGCAAAAACTTATTGGTGTGTTTGTGTGTGAGGGGGGGTGGTGGGGGGGGGGGTAAGGTGCTTTACGCAATGTAGTTATATACAAATCATAAATACTGAGGTGAAAAGTCATGGGATACTTCCTAATATATTGACGTGGCATGGACTCAAGTGACTGGAAGTTCCCTGCAGAACCGTTTAACCACGGTGCTTCTGTAGCAGTTAATAACCGCAAAGGTATTGCAGGAGTAGCATTTTGTTCACGAACTGACCTTAGGACTATGTCTCATAAATGTTCAATGGAATTCATGTCGTGTGAACTGGGTGGCCAAATCATTCGCTCGAATTATCCCGAATATTCTTCAAACCAGTCGTGAACAATTGTGGCCCACTGGCATGCCACATTGTCATCCATAAAAATTTCATCGCTGTTTGGGAACATAGTCAATCAAGTAGCCGAACATAATTATTTCCAGTCAGTGATCGGTTCAGTTGGACCACAGGATTCAGTCTGTTCCATATAAAGACAGCCCAACCATTGTGGGGCTACCACCAGATTGCACAGTGCCTTGTTGACAACTTGGGTCCATGGTTTCGTATGGTCTGCGACGCACTAGGGTCCAACCGATATGATTACAAGCCCAGGAACGGCGCAGCAGGCTATGTCGTGCTGTTAGCAAAGGCAGTCGCATTGGTCGTCTGCTGTCATAACCCATTAACGCAAAATTTCGCCGCAGTATCCAAACGGATATGTTCGTCGTACTACCCATAATGATTTCTGTAATTATTTCGCGCAATGTTGCCTCTCTGTTAGCACTGTGAACTCTACGGAACGACGCTGCTTTCGATCGTTAAGTGAAGGCCGTTGGCCATTGCCTTGTCCGTGGTCAGAAGTAATGCCTGAAATTTGGTACTCTCCGCGCGCTCTTTTCACTGTTGATCCCGGAATATTGAAATCAAAAATGGCTCTAAGCACTATGTGACTTAACATCTGAGGTCATCAGTCCACTAGACTTAGAACTACTTAAACCTAACTAACCTAAGGACATCGCACACATCCATTCCCGAGGCAGGATTCGAACCTGCGACCGTAGCAGTAGCGCGGTTCCGGACTGAAGCGCCTAGAACGGCTCGGCCACAGCGGCAGGCAATATTGAATTTCCAAATGATTTCCGAAATGGAATGTCCCATGCTTCTAGTTCAAACTACCATTCCGTGTTCAAAGTCTGATAATTCCCATCGTGCGGCCATGACGTCGGTTCACCAGAATCACCTGAGTAGAAATGACAGCTCCGCCAATGCATTGCCCTTTTATACGTTGTGTATGCAAAACTACCGCCATCTGTAAATGTGCATATCGCTGTCCCATGTGTTTGTCACCTCAGTGTATACTGTAATACCTCCGCCAATGACCCCTTTCGCCGACTCCTAGCGCCGGCGGCGCAGGACAACGGGAATGCCGGACCTCATACAGCGGCCGACAGAGACGCAGACACGGGGGCACTCTGCAACCACTCAGGGGTAGGCTGACGGATGCCTTCGGCTCGCCTAAGAATGGACACCTTGCGAAGAACCTAGCAGAAAACTGAGAAATATGCCGTTAATTCGTGAACCCTTGCGAGCACTAAGACGGAGCGGAGAGACAAAAGCGCCAAGGATTCGCACAGACAGCATGTGAAACTATGGAACTGGGGAAGAGGAGTCAGCCTGCTTAAAAATAAGTCTGTCCCAGTGTAAGAAAGTTGCTCATAAATCACGAATGTCAGCAGATTCTTAGACAAAAAGAACCATAAGACTGTGTAGGCTTCACGTACACAGAGCCATTACATAAAAAGCGTTGTGTGACTGCACTCACAGCAACTAAGGAATGTGGAAAACATCGGGACAATGTGTTACCAACGCTGGGAACAGCCTCGACAGTGAATACGTGAGAAAGACGCCAATTCCCAGGTCACACACAAGCCCAAGCAAGATATAAAATTTCCATCCTGCACTGGGAGGCGTGGTCACGGGATGGCGACCTGTTATTGTGTGGCACCGCAAATTCAATCCGCCAGTGACAACGCCAAGAGGAGAAAAGTTCTATGAGTCTTGTGTCTTGTCGTAAGGAGAGTACTGCGAAGTGAAGCTACTGTCGAGAGGAACGAGAAAGCAAGAGGACATGGGCGCTCTTCCATCCATCGCCTACTTAGTCTGCTCCCTTTGAAACTGATCCTTTTTCACATGCTAATGTTCATTGTCACTTTGTAACTTATTCGGCTCTTGTTCCATGTTAAATGGATGGATCGTTACCGTGCAGTGCTCGGGAATGAAGCACTAGACTGAGAATTACAATTTCCTTGTCGAATTCCGCCCCAGACATCTTGATATCGCTGTTTCGGCTGAGCAGTCAAGTCGGAGATCATTACAGGGGCCTCACCGATGGGTGGTGCCACTTGGTGCCGCCGCTGCTAGGCGACGTACCGAAACAACCTGGAGTCCGTCGCCATCATCACAACAAGTGACAACGAAGAATGGTGAGATGATTCATTCCCCTCACGTTGCTCTTAATAACTACGTCGTGTCCACACTGAGTCAAATGGGCCCTGACGTTCGTACCTTCAAAAACGTAAATATTTCGCGTTTTAATCGTCTAATTAATCAGTTAAATTCGTGTGACAATAATCTTTTCCTGCTTGATTTTGAAGTGCCTGCCGTAGGCGGTGAACAAGTAAACAGACCAAGTGCAAGTAAACGAACAAAGTTTATTCGAATGGAAAGAAACAAAATTTAACTTAATAATGATAAATCTTCCGAATCATGAAACCATATCGTTTGGTTAAGCACAGTCTTTCAAACCTTAGTAGAAATTGTTCAGCTATCTAGTAACGAGGAAAACAAAGTGTTGTACCCAGCCTTGACTCTAAAAGATAGGAAAACATTTATGATAGTAACTTCTTACCACACTTCAGATAAACATTGGCGGAATGAAGTTCTTGAGTCACTTAGAGAAAAAAGTACGTCTTATTTAAAAAGATTTCGGGCTTGCAGCCGGTCGTCGTCAGCTTCCATCCACGATAGTTCGACTGGACACCTGCCAGCCATCCTCAGGCGAGCCATCGAAGACTGACGAAGACGCCCTCCGTTCCGTAATATATAGCGTTCAAATGGTTCAAATGGCTCTGAGCACTATGGGACTTAACATCTATGGTCATCAGTCCCCTAGAACTTAGAACTACTTAAACCTAACTAACCTAAGGACATCACACAACACCCAGTCATGACGAGGCAGAGAAAATCCCTGACCCCGCCGGGAATCGAACCCGGGAACCCGGGCGCGGGAAGCGAGAACGCTACCGCACGACCACGAGTTGCGGAGATATATAGCGTGCAGCGAGTATTCCGCGCATGCGTCAATATCATATGGACAGACGAACCACACCGCCCGCCAGCAGCGCCCTCGCTGGTGGAACTGCAGAACTCAGCTGTCTTCGGCGTTGTCAATTGCCGCGGCCATCGGAGTACTCTGACGTCTTCGTCTGGAGCAGATCTTAGAGATGACGGGGTTCCACGCATTATCAAGCTGGTAGCCATTGTCACGGTTGATAAGATCGTCTGTCATGCGAATTTCCACTGATCCTTTTATGACGGAGTCCCAAAGGGATGTTGCTATGGCCAAAATTGTTGTCTTGTCATACTCCATTGAGTGTCCAGTGGAAATGCAATGCTCAGCAATTGCAGACTTGCTAGATTGCAAAAGGCGAGTACAGCGTTGATGTTCAGTGCAACGTTCTTCTACTGTTCGCAATGTTTGTCCTATATATGACATGCCACACTGACAAGCTATTTTATAAATTCCCGCCTTCCGCAATACCCGATCGTCTTTCACTGATCCCAGCAGGTCGGCAACCTTCGATGATGGACGGAAAATTACTTTCACTTCGAAACCGTGGAGGATTCTTGCAATTTTGAAGGAAATGTTGCCAACAAAGGGAAGAAAAGGTAAAGATTTAGTAGGCGTGCTCTCTTCTTTCTCCACTCCCTGTTTCTTTGGCTTAATTGCAAGTGCCTTGCTAATTTGCCGGGTAGAATATCCATTCTCTTCAGATGGGCAAGCTCTTCAGGCAAACTATCTGCATCTGACACTACATGAGCTCTGTGTACAAGTGTTTTAAGTACACTCATTGTTTGCGATGGGTGATGCCAGCTGGACGGATTTAAATACAAATCAGTATGTGTGGGCTTTCGATAAACCGAATGCCCCAGAGAGCCATCACTCTTCCGTCTAACCAGCACATCCAAGAAAGGGAAGCAACCATTTTTCTCTAATTCCATGGTAAACTGAATGTTGTCATGAATGGAGTTGAGATGATCTAAAAACTCCATTAATTTTTCTTCCCCATGAGGCCACACTACGAAAGTGTCATCCACGTATCTTCAAAAAACAGTTGGTTTGAGTGCTGCTGATTCAAGTGCTCTCTCTTCAAAATCCTCCATAAAAAGGTTGGCCACCAAGGGAGACAAGGGGCTACCCATGGCGACGCCGTCAATCTGTTCAAAATATTCTTAGTTGAACATAAAATATGTTGAGGAGAGAGCGTGGCGAAACAAAGCAGTTATTCCCACCTGAAACTTATTGCCAATCAGTGCCAAGGAGTCTGCAAGAGGTACGTTTGTGAGTGGTGTTGAAGAAGCCGTATGACGCCTTCCTATGGAAACTGCAGAAGAAGTAAGGAGGGAAACTTGCCGTGCTCTTCTGAAAGCTCCTCGTCAACACAGTGACATAACCTCCGCAGAAAGGGCTGCACTGCGAAATCTCCGAGAAGATCCGGACGTTGTGGTACTAAACGCCGATAAAGGCAATTTAACTGTACTACTAGCCGCCTTACGTACAGACCTCGCTGCCAGGATACGCTCAGTTTTGCTCCCTGTCAGGTGGCTGGCGTAAGAAAGAGGTCCTTGGAGTCAGCAGTCTATGCTGGCACTTCGGTCGCCGTCCAGTTGTCGAGTGTGCAGCGGCAGTCTTTTGTAAGGGTACTGACTGCCTGCAGAACAGGCATGTAGTGTGGGTTGCAGGCCGTTTAAGCGCAAGTGCTTCCCCTTAGCACAGTTTATAATCTCAGAAGTTAATTATTGGCTTCCGCGGGGCGACTTCATAAGTAATCTGCATGCCATTTCATATCAGAGATGCGATTTTTGTGTTCACTATATTTGGCGTCCAACATGGGGCAATACCATTGGTAATCTGCACGGTCACAAAGTTTTGGAAGCTTTATTACAAAAATTCTACTCCGCATTACGATGCTATTAGTCGTGAGCAGTAGTCGTAATGTTCCGACTCATAAGTATATGTGAATATCGGAAGCGTTAGGCGAAAAGCCTGAGCTCTGAGAAGCCGGTAACGACAGAGGGTGTAAAACCACAGAGCATTTACATACACCGGCATGTTTGGGGAGAAGTACGACGAGAGCAGCAGCCACTGCGGCTGAATCCCGGCCGTGCCCGTGCGCTGAGCCGCGCGGCGCTGCCTGGCGTCGCCGCGTGGAAGCAATTAACGGCGGCTGGAGGCGCCCACGGCAGCGGCGTTCGGTAATTGCGCGTCGCGTGGCGCTCCGGCTGTAACTCGCGCTAAGTCTGGCCTCGCCTCGCCGCGCCGCAATTTCCGTCCGCCGTGCCCTGCCCTACCCTGCCCGGGGCCCAATATCCCGCACTCCCAGACGTCGATGCCGGCTCGCGGGCCGCGTTTGCGTCGCCATTCCGCCTCATTAGCCCCAATCTGGCACCCGCCCGCAGCTGAATAGCAAACCAGGTAGGTGGCGGTAGCGGCGACGCCGCATACCACTGTGCTCGCCTTCCTTTTCGAGTCTTTCCACAGGTTTGACGCGGCCCGCCACCAATTATTCTTGTGTGCAAACTTCTTCATATCGGTGCTGCACTTGCAACCCACAACCTACAGTTTTTACCCTTTACAGTTCCCTGTAGTAACATGGAAGTTATTTCCTTATGTCCTATTCCCCGATGTCTTTCCATTTTTCTTAACATTCTATCCATTTGTCCCTCCTTCATGTCAGTGACTTCCACATCTTCCTTTCCTCGTCGATACTGGATTCACCATTCCTTAATTTACACTACTGGCCATTAAAATTGCTACACCACGAAGATGACGTGCTACAGACGCGAAATTTCACCGACGGGAGGAAGATGCTGTGTTATGCAAATGATTAGCTTTTCAGAGCATTCACACTAGGTTGGTGCCGGTGGCGACACCTACAACGTGCTGACATGAGGAAAGTTTCCAACACATTTCTCATACACAAACAGCAGTTGACCGGCGTTGCCTGTTGAAACGTTGTTGTGATGCCTCGTGTAAGGAGGAGAAATGCGTACCATCACGTTTCCGACTTAGATAAAGGTCGGATTGTAGCCTATCGCGATTGCGGTTTATCGTATCGTGACATTGCTGCTCGCGTTGCTCGAGATCCAGTGACTGTTAGCAGAATATGGAATCGGTGGGTTCAGGAGGGAAATAGGGAACGCCGTGCTGGATCCCAACGGCCTCGTATCACTAGCAGTCGAGATGACGGCTGTAACGGATCGTGCAGCCACGTCTCGATCCCAGAGTCACAGATGAGGACGTTTGCAAGACAACAGCCATGTGCTCGAACAGTTAGACGACGTTTGCAGCAGCATGGACTATCAGCTCGGAGACCATGGCTGCGGTTACCCTTGACGCTGCATCATAGACAAGAGCGCCTGCGATGGTGCAATCAACGACGAACCTGGGTGCATGAATAGCAAAACGTTATTTTTTCGGATGAATCCACGTTCTGTTTACAGCTTCATGGTGGTCGCATTCGTGTTTCGCGACATCGCGGTCAACGCACATTGGAAGCGTGTGCTCGTCATCACCATAATGGCGTATCATCCGGCGTGGTGGTATGGGGTGACACTGGTTACACGTCTCGGTCACCTCTTGTTCGCATTGCCGGCACTTTGAACAGTGGACGTTACCTTTCAGATGTGTTACGACCCGTAGCTCTACCCTTCATTCGATCCCTGCGAAACCCTACATTTCAGCAGGATAATGCACGACCGCATGTTGCCGGTCGTGTACGGGCCTTTCTGGACACAGAAAATGTTCGACTGCTGCCCTGGCCAGCACATTCTCCAGATCTCTCACCATCTGAAAACGTCTGGTCAATGGTGGCCGAGCAACTGGCTCGTCACAATACGCCAATCACTACTCTTGATGAACTGTGGTATTGTGTTGAAGCTGCATGGGCAGCTGTAACTGTACACGCTATCCAAGCTCTGTTTGGCTCAATGCCCAGGCGTATCAAGGCCGTTCTTACGGCCAGAGGTGGTTGTTCTGGGTACTGATTTCTCAGGATCTCTGCACCCAAATTGCGTGAAAATATAATCACATGTGTGTTCTAGTATAATATATTTGTCCAATGAATACCCGTTTATCATTTGCATTTCTTCTTGGGAGAGCAATTTTAATGGCGAGTAGTGTATGTCTACCAAATTTTCAACATCCTTGTATAGCACCACATCTCGAAAGCTTCTACTCTCTTATTTTCCAGTTTGCCCACAATCCATCACTCACTATCATAAACTGCTATGCTCCAGACGTACTGTAACGGTGTGTGGTTTTGAGAAAGTGTGAGGGTGCGTTCTCTGCTGGACGTGGGTCGAGGTGCGGACGATGTAGGCAGCCACTCTGTTACTAAAACCGTCAATAATCATACGGAACGTAGAACAGCGTATCTGCAACAGACATACATAAGATGCTGGGCAGCGACGAGTTATGTGGCGGCCAGAGCTAGGCGAGCCTAGCAGGACTACCCGGGCGATGAATACGGAGCTGCAGGCCACCGACCGTTAGTGTGTTGCGTGTTCATGCAGTCCGGGCTCAGGCAGTGAGACGGCGGTCGCTGCTATACGGCCCGCAGACGGAAAACGTAGTTGCACCGTTAGTTCAGTGACGACTGCCACGGGCTGTACTTCATAGTGGGGCACAACTGTGCCGACGATGATGGGCTGGACCTGGGATTTAAATAGTGCTGCCCAGGGCTGAGTTTGCGCAAGAGCTTTGTTTCTGATTCTGGAGTCTCTGAACGACAGTGGTCTCGGTGGAAGTTGAATACCATAGCAGTGTGCTATGAACTAAATTCCGAAATGACTAGTGTCTACGGACAGTCAATGAGCGTGGATATGCTGATTACCTGTAGATGTGCTGTTGCAGGTCGGGGATACGGCTTTTCATAGTGTACTCACTATCAGTAGGCTTGTATGTGTAGTACGGGAGAAGAACAGGGGGTGGACAAAAATATGAAAACAACAAAAACACCACACAGCAACTGCTACTGTCGCAGGTTCGAATCCTGCTTCTGGCATGGATGTGGGTGATGTCCTTCGGTTAGTTAGGTTTAAATAGTTCTAAGTTCTAGGGGACTGATGACCTCAGATGTTAAGTCCCATAGTGCTCAGAGCCATTTGAACCATTTGAATCGCCACACAGCATCACGCCTAATATGGCGTAGGAAACCCGTCAGCATTAAAAACAGCTTCCAGTCATGTCGAAACAGTGGCAATTTCACGTACCGATGATGCAGATGAATAGCGTTTAATACCCTTCTCTCCAAAGCAGACTACAAAGGCTGAATAAGACTGAGATCTTATGATTAGCCAATGGAGATGCGACAATTCATCCTCGTACTCGTAATACCAGACCTGGACGATGTGTGCTGTATGAACAGGGGCTCTGTCGTCTTGGAACACAGCTTCACCGTTAGTGTGTCATGGAATGGACATGGCCAGCAAAACCGATCGAATAATTCTTCGCAGTAATGCAGTAAGCATGGTGTCCATGGAATACCACGATATGGCTGTCGAAATCGTCAGAGAACCTCCACCACGTTTCATTCTCGGAACGTAAGCTCGCGCAGAAGTTGGAAACAGTGTGCAACAAGACCAAATGACGTTCTTCATTTGCTCCACATTCGAGATGTTCTCGTTTTGGGCAGCATGTTTTCCCGTTAAGGGCATTAGCGTAATTGATGGTTGGCTCTGGAATTCCAACTCGCCCTCCAATTCCCTGATTATGGAGCTTCCTTCGTATTGCTTTCGCGTTGATAAGGTTCAGGAATGCGACATTCAGTTCTGAAGTATCTGCTGCAGTTGCAGTCCTCTTATTTACCGCCACAATCCTCTTGACCGCCCCCAGTAGATGACTGGTCAGCGCGACAGAATGTCAATCCTAAGGGCCCGGGATCGATTCCCGGCTGGGTCGGAGATTTTCTCCGCTCAGGGACTGGGTATTGTGTTGTGTTGTCCTAATAATCATCATTTCATTCCCATCGAGGCGCAAGTCGCCGACGTGGCGCCAAACCGGAAGACTTTCTCCCGGCGAACGGTCTACCCGTCGGGAGGCCCCAGTCACACGACATTTACAATCCTCTTAAGTGACCGTCTGTCACGACCACTCAACACACATTGTCGTCTTCGCTGTGTCTTAGCGGACAACTTTTTTCCGTTTTCTATGAGTGTGTTATAAATCTTTGACACAGCGCATCTTGAAACACCAAACAGTTCGATTGCCGTGCTTACGGAATCACCCACAATACGAGCATCAAGAATTTGACAGTTCTAATTCACTTACCACCGACACACTGCACGCAAAACTACACAGAACGGTGTTCGGACTACGACTGACACTTGCAACGCCTGGATCACGTTGCACGGGTGGCGTTCGTGGGTAAATACAACAGCGTAACCTGCAGGCTTGGTTAGCATCTGCGTCTACGTTCAAGCGTACATTTATAGCGTGCTGCTGGAAGTAAGCACCGAGTAGCGCGGCATACCCCCTCACATGGCGTTATCCCATAATTCGCGAAAGGTAACAATGGTAGACGAGTGAGTAGTTTTCTCTGGGATTCCGCTGCACAGTTTCCACAAAGTAGAAACGCATACGACACGAAGTGTGACTGCAGGAAAGTAGACTACCACGAACCTTTATTATAGTAATTACAATGATGCAGAGAAAGTATTTTGGAAAGTGTAAGAGCCGTTCGTAATTTCCTGTTTCATTATTATTAAACAATATGTTTCTTCTGCTACCATTACTCGCTATTAACGCGTATTACATAGAGAAAACTCCGTTTAAATTGGAGTCTCGTCCAGTTCAAAGCTCTGTAAGCACGGAGTTTCGCCTGCAGTTGTATCGAGAGGAGACACACACTGTATTATTGTACCAATTTGTGGGAAAAATTATTTACCTGCAATAAATTGAAGGACGTGTGCCGCCTGTGCTTTGCAAATGGCGTGAAGGAAATATCATTTTAGGAAAGCATAACGTCACTATTACTTTTAAAGATCAGAGTTGACTTAGTTTCCTTGATGCTCTGAGGTAGATAAAAGTTGATGTACTTCAGAAAATAGCAAGATAACACCAACATTCTAAAGATAAAAACAGTTACTGATAAGCACCCAAGGAGACGCCGCAAGACAGTGAAATATACATCTATATCGGTGTACAACGATACATGATTAGCGCCTCTTTCGTCTGGAACAGTAAAATATTCGAGAATGTCTATGTTGCAAGGATGCCCTTGACTTCGCAGTTCAGACAATGTGCATGACGGATTGTGTATGTTCCTCATACCTAGCTGTCACAAGGTTTTCCTTGTGAAAATCAGGCGTGTTATTTGGGAATTCAAGGTTGGTAATGTTATCAGCCTTGATTAGATGACAGCAATATGTAAAACAAAACAAAAAAAGAAGTGAGCAATTAGCTCAACATACATGTTTTGTCTGAAGACGCAGTGGGTACTTCCGCTTCGTTAAAACATTCCCAGAACATCGACACTGCGTCCACCAGCTTATCAGTCCTTTCGAATCCGATCAGAACATTTTCTCAGGTCTCGAATAAAAGGGATTCGTTACCATACAATGGAGCGTCTTTGACCACTGCCACATTACACCTTTGTATGCATTTGTTAACAATGGCCTCATACTTGCATTTGTCGTCAAATGTCCAAGTTGTGGTATTTCATTAGAAAATTTCGTTTGTAAAGTAGTCGGAAAGGACCACACGAAACAGAAATTACTTCCTCGTAGTAGAACGATCTTTAGAAAAGATACAAACTGTAGGTCGTCGTCCGTCATAATCATCCTTGGACCTCAATTTTGAAGTGCGTCCTTCGTAGTGTCTTGCTTTTAAACACAAAGCCGCAATTTCTTTCCGTTATACATACGAGAGTGGAGCAGAACTGGGTTCCAATATGTGCAGAGTGGCCTTTTAAAACATTTATTAAGTACCCAAGATATTTAATAAAAATTCAAAACCCTGTAAAATTTAAGCATTCATTTAAACCATCGATCAAATGTTTACCGCCTCTATTAATGTTTTGTATAAAATGGGTAACTTGAATGAATTTTAACTTCTCAAGTCAACGCTACGGTGCAATCAGAGCAAGTGGACACCTTAGTTGCATACAATGTAATGGTCTACGGACGTCGGCGGAACCACGCGGACACAAGTAACACAAATGTTATCACAACAGGCTCATCTGAAAGGGAAACTATGTTGAAACCTGACTATAGAAATATTTAACAACTCCCTTTTTTCATAGTGCTGGCACTTACCCCTGTAATTCCCGTATCGTAAAACCATGAAATTAAAGTTTCCCCAGTTAAGACTGTTGTATAACAGTGTAAAGTTGGATTCCGGCCACTAAGCCAGGTATAAATGAATTACGCAGTAATCTAGAACGTAAGCTTTACTAACATTTACAACATTCATCAAATGACAGAACCTTAACATGAAGTGGCAGCGCTAGATTGCAGCTTCTAGGCACAGTTTTCAATAGCTGCTTGCAGCACAGTAACTAACAAAAAAATGGCTCTGAGCACTATGGGACTTAACATCTGAGGTCATCAGTCCCCTAGAACTTAGAACTACTTAAACCTAACTAACCTAAGGACATCATACACATCCATGCCCGAGGCAGCATTAGAACCTGCGACCGTAGCAGTCGCGCGGTTCCAGACTGAAGCGGCTAGAACCGCTCGACCACACCCTCCGGCTCAGTAACTAACAGTTTGGCAAAAGAACAAGCAGTGATCGGGTGAACTCATTCAGCTTTAGTCAAATAATAGTACAGGTTTGATGCGAGCTTATCTTCACCCAAGTGCTTGCGTGCATGTGAATAACAGACAGGCTATGCGGCCCCCAGCGCCACAGCAATAGTACGTGCTAGTCCCAACAAACTAGAATACTACAAGAACGTACAGAGATTAAGCTCGCTGTCTGAAAGCATTCACAATTAACGTTGACACATTTCATTAATGACAACGTGGCTCCGCACCGATAAGAATATACAGAACGTCTGAGAAGGCCAGGCAAGGGATAGTAAACAGCTATAATGGTCACCAGCAACATGATGATGCACTGTTGCCGTACACTTTCAATGAATCAGCATGGACTACTGAAGCATTGTTCTTCATTCGATTTGTACAAAACTAATTTCCACTCGATGCCTCACTTTATGAGTGGGTTATGCGATCTTGTTTTGGTTTCTCTAGCGGCGTGCTACGGTAATACGGTTCGTGCATTTCAGGGTGTACCATAACTGTAGACATATACGTGCGAACTAACAAAAATTAATTACACAGTTACATTAATTACACAACTCTGACTACCTTTCGCATGGTAAGTTGTCTGACCATAAGAATATTCAAAGAAACAGTCTACTAGTGTCGGTGGAAGGTGCTAGTTGCGGAGCAAAGATGGATCCATACTTGAACAAACTCATAATTGAGTTACAGAAAATATTGGATGGCGCCCCAAGTTTAAGACGACCTTAAAATCAATAAGTGCGGCGGGAATGGGACTATCGGGGCCATTTAGCTCCATCCGAGTGTGACGCCCAGGAAGCGAAGTGGTGGTCGCTTTATTGACGAAAGCGAAGTTAGCCAAGTTTCCAGCGGGCGAATAGCAGGCCAAACTCAATTACAGCAAGTGGCCCGCCGCGGGCTCTGTTCTGTCTGGCCGCTGCCGGTGCCGCTGCTACTGCTACTGGCGCTCGGCCACGGCACCGCTGTTAGGATGTGCAAGTATCGTCAGTACAGCAAGTGTTCCCGCCGCACAGATATACAGCGACTTTACCCTCCATGACTCGAAAGTACCGTACTGGCCAAAAAATGAACCCGCATTTCTTATACAAATTTCATCCTCGAAAAGTTAGGGTGCGGCCAATATCTGCTACCCTGTCTTTTTACACATCCTTACCCCCAAAAAATAGTGCTCATTTGCAACGATACAGCTAGCATCTGTAACCGAACCGAAACTAGCGGCAAGGGAATTTATTACGTAACAATGCAAACTTTTACCAGTATTTTATTGGACGAACATTGTGTAAGTCCACCAGTATTGTTTCATTAGCTTATAAGTTAGTTTCGATTGGATACTATTAAGATGGTGATTATGATGTTTTGTTTGTGGGGCGCTCAACTGCGCGGTCATTAGCGCTCGTACAAAGTTCCAATTTTTACAGAGTCCAATTGTTTTACACAGTCCAATCAAGCCATTGTCACGAACAATGATGATGATGATGATGATGATGATGATGATGATGGATACTGGTAAGTAGGCCCGATTTATGCCGATATGAACGATCATACTGAGCGATTAGCGTCATCGAGCGAAGAAATGCGGCGCAATTACGATACAGGCCTCAAACTTGCAGTTGTGCGTTGTGCCAAACCCACAGCCAACAGACCAGAAGGAAGTGTGGACAGGAAGAAAAATGGTTCAAATGGCTCTGAGCACTATGGAACTTAACTTCTGAGGTCATCAGTCCCATCGAACTTAGAACTACTTAAACCTAACTAACCTAAGGACATCACACACATCCATGCCCGAGGCAGGATTCGAATCTGTGGCCGTAGCGGTCGCGCGGTTCCAGACTGACGCGCCTAGAACCGCTCGGCCACACCGGCCGGCGGACTGGAAGAATCTAATGTGCGAAGTTAGGTTGTTCCAGAGGCAAGTGTAAGAAGGTACGAAACTTTCTGGCAGATTAAAACTGTGCTCCGGACTGAGACTCAAAATCGGGACCTTTACCTTTCGCGGGCAAATGCTCCACCGACTGAGCTACCCAAACAAGACTCAGGAAAACCGCAAGTTTTTCAGGATAGCTGCTGTGAAGTTTGGAAGGCAGGAGATGAGGTACTGGAGGAGGTAAAGCTGTGAGGTAAGGCGAAAGACAGAGGTCCCGATTTTGTGTTTTAATCTGACAGGAAGTTTCACCCCAGCGCACACTCTGCTACAAGTGAAAATTTCCTTCTGGAAGAAGGTAGTTTTATCCAGAAAATCCTGGGAACCGAAGCTGGCAGGTATCCGGAACCTGAAGCTAAGGTTCTTTCCTGTCTGCAAGTTAGGAGGAAAGAAAGGATGCCTAACTTGCAACAAATAATCCAACTGAAGGACTTAGATATCATAAGAGTCTTTAAACATGCGACAAGGAGAATTCCGTGTGAGTGTGGTTTGGTGTCGTCTGTTTTTGCTAAGAAATTGCTATGATCTCCGACGAAGTACTACACTAGCATAGGTAATGCTAGCAGATTTCGGGGAGAAACTGATTAGCTTTCAGTGGTAAGTCATCCAGTTGCGGAGACGTCACTCATACCCTTTTCATCATCCTGGCAATGCTGGTGAAGCTACAGTATTTTTAGACATCGTGACAAATACGGCAGTAGACACGTAAGGCGAAAAAAGTATCCCATTAAGTGAAACCGGGAATGAAACAATCGAGTAACTGTGATGTTAGCTGCTACAGTCAAAGGGTGAAAGTTACCCCATTATCTCACTCTTAAGAGAAAAATTATGCCCAAAGAAAACTTTCCTTAACACTTAGTGACTCGCCGACAAGAAAAGGGCTACATGACAACGCAACTGATTGATAATTGGTTGTGTACAGCTTGGAATCGCAGACTGGGGTACTTTTTGCAAAGGGAGCCATGCTACTTTTGGGTGCTTTAAAGTGACATCTAACTGCCGAACTAAATGATAAACTTTGTGCACAAAGAGGTAGACTTTGTAATACCGGAGGAATGACTTAAAACCACAGTTGTTAGATGTCGCCATAAACAAGCTGTTCAAGATCGATCTCCAAAAAATATATATTTAGATCGACTCCTGGAAGAAGACCATGCGCATACACCACTGGTAAGATTAAGAAACCGTCAGGCATCCTTCTGTGTGAGTGGATTCTTGCTTCATGGTCCTCGATATCAGAGCCCATCATCAACAGTTTCAAGAAATGCTGCATATCGAATGTCTTGAATGGCAGCGAGGATGCCGTACTGCGGGGAAGAGAATGAAAAAGTGATCGGACTGAGAGTAAAGGAGTGAATACGGGTGCTGATAGTGACGAGAGTGAGGAAGAAAAAATATGGCTTCGGTATTTTAGGTGCTAATATATTTTATCATATTTGAGAACAAATGTTTACTGTACATACCTACGTATTATGTGTAAGTACAAACAAATTTCTGATAGTTTTTGTCATAATAATCATTGTGCAGGTTATTTCTTCCTCGAAATTTAGGTGCGGTGCTTATGTACAGTAGCATGTTATTATCGTTTCAGTACGATCTTAATGAGAACTCACTTTCTTTGATCTGATACAATAAAGTGAGCAGTGAAATTTTTTCGAACGTTGTAGAGGAAAGGATCCTACTTTGACGCTAGGTTAAGTTAATAAGTGCCATGAACAAATAGTCAGAAACGGACCTTGTCAGAAAAAACGTTTCTAAGAGCGTGTTTCGATGTTTGACAAAAATGTATTATTATCAACATTACTAATCCTTATAGTGGTCTTGATTACAGCTAAAAGGCTTGCACGAGTAGGTCGCTTCTCTTGGATAGACAAATCCATTGATTTCAAAGGCCGCGGACGTTTTAGTCGCCGCGGAAAAAGAGTGCTAGGCACACCAAATAAAAGGAGAGAGGAATCCATGAGAACTTGCTGCAGATAGGCGCAGAGGACGATTGGCATTAGAAAGAAGGAAATACGAGCATGAACAAAAGTATGGAAACATCCCGAGAGTGGGAGATGCTAGCCAAGTCTGCAGGTGGCGCTGTTGTATTTCATCACGAGCGGCACGTGTTCAGTGTCACGAGCACGCAGCAAGTTTCAGCCGTGGTCAGAACAGTTTTCTGTGTAACTGTGAGTGCCTTCTTCGCAGCTAAGTAAATTCTGACGCGGGAAAACTGTTGGTGCTCGTATTGTGGGTGCTTCCGCAACCAAGAAAGCCAAAATGTTTGGTGTTTCAGGATGCACTGTATCGAAGATTTGTATCCTATACAGGGAAGGCAGAAAAACATCATCCGATAAGTCACAATTCGGACGAAAGTGTGTGTTGAATGATTGTGACAGACGGTCATTGAAGAGTACCGTGACGAAAAATAAGAGGATACAATTGAAGAAGCACTTCAAAACCGAATATTGCACTCTAAAACCATGTCAGCACCAAAACTGCATTAAGGGAGCTCCTTACGCAGGGAAATGCACAGCGACCTGGAATTCCAAAACCACTCTACAGTGATGCTAGTGCCCGTAAAACGTGGTGCCGAAGCCATAAAACCATTACTGTGAAGCAATGGAAGAATCTCAATTGGTCGGATGACCATCCCAAGAGTGAAACAAAAAATGTTTGGCTCTGAGCACTATGCGACTTAACTTCTGAGGTCATCAGTCGCCTAGAACTTAGAACTAATTAAACCTAACTAACCTAAGGACATCACACACATCCATGCCCGAGGCAGGATTCGAACCTGCGACCGTAGCGGTCGCTCGGCTCCAGACTGTAGCGCCTAGAACCGCACGGCCACTCCGGCCGGCAGAGTGAAACACGCTGGGGGTTCGGTGGTGATTTTGGCAGCCATATCGTCGTATTTCTTGGGCCTCATGCTTATTCTCAAAGGTTGCATTACTGCCAAGGATTATGTGACCATTTTGGGTCCACAAATTGGTACAATGTTTGTTCCCCATTGGTGTTCGAAGACAGGACGCCTGTTCGCACACCTCGTACCGTGCAGGACTGGTTTTCTGAGCACGAGGATGAAGTGTCTCATCTCCCCTGGCCACTATAGTTTGCAAAGTCCATTATCGCTGAGCGTTTGTGATCTACTTTTGGGAGAAGGGTGCGTGATCTCTGTCCACCTCCACCATCCTTACCTGCACTTGCCAGTATTTTTCACGAAGAGTGGTATAAGTATTGTAGTTGACAGAAGAGCCAACACCGTGTTACTACTGGAGGCCGAAATGCACGCGTTTTAGCTCACGCAGGTTGGCGTGAGGAGGGAAGAACTATACTGCCGTGAGGTCTGGAACATGACAAGGAATTAGAATTCAGAAAGCGGACGTAGCTAGTGTGATACTTGACTTTAATCAATTAATGATGAACGTCGCTCTTGACGGTACATGAGTCACAATATTATCTGTTCAGAAGACATAGTAACTGAATATGGCGCCTTGCTAGGTCGTAGCAAATGACGTAGCTGAAGGCTATGCTAAACTGTCGTCTCTGCAAATGAAAGCGTCTGTAGTCAGTGAACCATCGCTAGCAAGGTCGGCTGCACAACTAGGGCGAGAGCTAGACTAGACCTGCCGTGTGGTGGAGCTCGGTCTGCAATCACTGATAGTGGCGACACGCGGGTCCAACGTATACTAACGGACCGCGGCCGATTTAAAGACTACCACCTAGCAAGTGTGGTGTCTGGCGGTGACACCACAATAAGAATCCCTTGAAAACCATGCCGGACCTTAATTATCCATTCCGAGACGATCGGAAGCTGTTTCAGATTCCAACGGTTTAGTTACACCGTATTAGTCATGGTAATGTATATTTGGTGTTTCTATATTTTTGCACACCCCTTGTAGACTACTTTGGAAGACATGACTTGTAACTGAGCGCTGTCGTCCCTGCCTTATCGCGTAGAGTAAGTAAGCGAAGTATTTGGGGTTAAAAATTTATGGAAGCGGTCACGTTGGTGCCTATTACATGCAACTAATGGCTTAGTTATTCCATAGCTTTCACGTCGATGTGAGGTTGAGCTATAACTACCTCACATAAAAACTGAGCTTGGAAATTTAGCAGTTAATGAGAAACAGCTGTTAACGACGGCATTTCTGAAACTTAAGTATATGGAGGTTGCGATGTTATCCGCATCAGTGTATTTAGGTAATAAGACGCACGTCGTATATGACGCAGTTACTGCGAGTTAACGGGTTTTTCTGGATAAGGTGGTACGTGCTCCGCGCGCTACGACGTCGTTATTGCAGCTCCAGGCGAGATAAGATACGGCTTTCGGCGCGCGGTCAGTGACGGCCGAAACCGCGAGGGTGTCACCACAGGAGACGAGCCACGTCGCGCAGAGCCGTCGTGTGCACGCACGTAAGTCACTCACACAGGCCAGCCGGCCCTAGCGTGGCGCGAGAGTACTCCTAGGACGCAAAACACATCACCGTCTGGCGAAATCTGTTCCGAGGCATTGAAGTATCCAGTTCAGTGCCTTTATTCTGGCAAGCATTGTTGTTGTCAGTCCTATCTCCACTTTTGTGATGGAGCGGTGCTTGTATACTCTGTCTTAGTGTCTCATGAAAAAGATTGAGCTTCCTAATCCTTTGTCTGCTGCCCTGGCTTCGCACGCATAGAAATGCAGCTGCATCAACATTGGTATTCTGCAAGCGTCAGAAGTAGAAGGTACACAGAGTCGTTAGAACCATTAAGCTCAACCCAATTGGTGTAGGAACACAGTGGGAGGTATTCTTCTGTAGGTGAGAAAGTTTTTCTAGTTGTTAGTTCTTTGGGTTGCCTAATTTCTCTGAGTTGTGTGGTAGTTTACTACCTTGCTCTGCTTATATGTACCGGAGTACAGCATTATTTTTATCGACGTCTGGGTCTGTGCTTGTTGTATGATGATGATAGGATAGGCAAATTTTATTAAACAGTGCGCAATACTACGGAAAGGAGGATGATTGCGTTTTTAAAGTCCGAACCTCGAGATTATTAGAAACGAGCACAAGCTCGGCGAAGAAAATCGAGCATTCTCGTAAGTCAACTGCTAATCCAACAAAAGTCCAAATCTTGACCTGGGGATTTGCAACTCGTTACTCCCGAATACTATCTCAGAACCCTACGCACAACGTCACTTCACTCTGTATACCTTAGTAAGTACGCCAGCTGTGCTTACTGTTACTCCTCTTGAAATTCACTTGCATTTTCCAATAACTAATCTAATTACTTTGCAATGAAGTGCGATGCAGATATTGTCTAATCCTTAATCCTAGAGTGAATGTCGTGAATCATTCACATGGATGCTGTAATATTAAGGTAGGGCATCAGTTTTGTCTTCGGTGTACCAAATGCAAATCTCTGGGGTGTGGACACTGATGTGCAGGCTCGGGAATTTGTTTTGTTAAGAATACTCGTAAATAAGAGAGGAATCTACGAATTAACTTTCACTTCCTCAGGAGGGGTCACCATCAGTAGAGTCGTATACACTGACTACTCTTCCTTCTCACATTTTCACATATTGCGACCTATCTGAGCCTTACGAAGTCTATCCAAAAGTTAGTATTCACACTGACGAGTATTACGCATGTCCGTGGTGTTGGGGTAGTTAGTACCAGTTGCCGATGGCCTGTATTTTCTGTGTTGACTAAGAGGTGGGTGTAACAGGTGCGCCAGTTTACTTTGTGTGCCTACAGCGCTTTGTGGCGGCGGCTTATCAGAGGCACAGTTCCGGAGCGCCGGCTCCACACTGATAACGCTCACTGATAGCGGTCGCTCCGTTTATGAGGCGCCGTTTAACTTCTTTGCTGTGGTGGAAGAAAAAAATGGAACACATCTATCGCAGTCAAGATTACTGCCGCGATAAGTCTCCAATACATCCAGGCAAACAGCCACGTCTCTTATGCCTTTTTTTGTCCTCCTCAAGTGTTAAAAAGCGAATGATACGTTTCCGACATCAAGCACTGTACTGGTTGATTCAAAAGGTTGCGCACAAATTGAAGAGCAGATAGAGGAGCTGAAATACAACTACTTTGGAATAGGCACTTATGGCGTTGGAAGTATCCTGAGCTAGCAAAAGCTTTGGAGTGTCAGGAATGACAAGGACAATCAATGTACATTGGGGTCTAAATACGTTACACGCACAGGCTGAATGGTGAAGAAGCCCCAGAAATAGAAATACCAGTATGATGTAGTAAGAGCCTGTTGGGTGGACAGTTCTGCAGATATAAAATAAGAGTAGACAGGTGCACATCAGGTTGTGACCTTTGTGACTCCGATCGACATTTTAACTAATGGCTCTGTAAACTGCAAGACCAGGTGTCGGAAGCTACGGAATTCAAATGGCTCTGAGCACTATGGGACTTAACATCTATGGTCATCAGTCCCCTAGAACTTAGAACTACTTAAACCTAACTAACCTAAGGACATCACACAACGCCCAGTCAGCACGAGGCAGGGAAAATCCCTGACCCCGCCGGGAATCGAACCCGGGAACCCGGGCGTGGGAAGCGAGAACGCTACCGCACGACCACGAGCTGCGGACGAAGCTACGGAGTTTTATGATATATTGTCGCTCCCGAATGTGCGCATTACGAATTGATGAAACCATCATTTGTATTGAGAACTCATCAACAACAGCAGTGCGCAGCACTGTTGCCTGCTTCTGTCACATACATCACAGTAATGTTGACATGTCAACCGACGCAGTGGGGCAAATGCAAATGACGCAGGGAGTGCTATGTATGCAGATCATACAGACGAACGCCTACTGAAAGCTGTCGTTATGGTTTACAAATATATTCAGTGACTCAAATTAAGAAAACTGCAAAGAAGAAAACATTTTCACAATGTTTAAGGTTTCACTTGCAATAATAATGAAGGTCGAAGATTCAAATAAGTTAGAAATGCTTTACGATCGGAGTGTTTTTACCATTGTCAGCTATGTGCCCTTTCACTAACACTTACCACACAGTATTCTGAAAAAATATTATGATAGAGGCTATCAGGCTATACCTTATTAAACAATGTGTGTGTGTGTGTGTGTGTGTGTGTGTGTGTGTGTGTGTGTGTGTGTGTGTGCGCGTGAGTAAAATGGCACATAGCTGACCATGGTTAAAGCACTCTGATCTATCAGTATTTCTAATATATTTGAATGTCCGACCTTAAACTCTCCAACTGCCGAATCTGTGGGGGCCAATGTCTTTATTTCCCACAGTTATCATCCGCAAACAGGTAGCATTTAATACCTTTGGACCCCGAATTTGATCCGAAAACTCACTGATAGAATTTTTTCGTAATATACAGATTTCCTGTTAAAACCGACTGCGAAGAAGAAAACGAAATAACACATTGTTGTGTATACAATTATATGTATGAAGAAACAACTATATATGAGAAACAACTTGTCTAATGATTTAAATGCCCTGCTATCGTAGTTAAAGCAGACTACGTGAAAGAAAACGAAACATAACATTTTTACAGCATGCTCAGCATTTTCTTTCTCGCCGTCGGTTTTAACAGAAAACATATACTCGTATAATGTTGTTCAAAAAATATATGGTCAATGTCCGTCCTCATGTTTGTGAGAATATCGTGTACAAATTAGAACTAAATCGATCAAGAACTTTTTCAGACTTCTGGAAGTACAGATAAAAGTTACTGTGTCAATAAAAATAGGCTCTTATGTATGTGAATTTCAATACTTTCCAACTTACGCAACTTGTTCAGGTTTTGTATAAATTACTGCTTTCGCACAGAAGTATATCAAGTACAAATTTTAATTAATCGATACGATTAATTAATGCAATTTAAAGTGTCCATCGACGTGTGCCAATGCCACCATGGTTGGCTGAGCGTGGTACAAATGTTAGCTGTCATGAAATAATTTCACGTGTCGTAACTGACAAGGCACACGTGAAGAGTTTCCATAAAATCGTAGCATTTTCACACGTAGGACACTTACGTGGATGGATAATCAGCTTCATCTAATTCTACTCATGGCTTCCAAAAACAAACAGAATCATATCAGTCTTTATCAGGTTCGGTTCTCATACGTCGAAGTTATCGCTATAGTGTACATAGATGTGTACAGACAATGCTTTACGACACCTGATTCGTACATAGGAACAGTGAGAGGTTTTCCGGTAAAACTTAAAGGGGGCAGCCCAGTCTAAGTTCATGGTGTAAGTTTCTAACTCCAGTCGTGGGCGAACATGGGAAATTGTGATAGCGAAACAGCTGATTTGAGATCACGGAGGATGTATAAAGTACTTAACCTAAAAACAACCTTCACATACTTGATGTCAGAGTGCAATCAAACTGTATTTTTGGAGACAACCAGTTCGTTTGGAGGGGCAAGTACACACAAACATGTATTAAATAATTCAACACACAGTTCTCATTTTCTGCTTTTCGCGTACCTTCCGGTACCTGTTATTGATATACAGACCATTTCAGATAAGATGTTTCTCTCTGTAAGTTACAAAATAATAATTGAAAGAAATATTTATTTAGCTGTTTTCAGAGAAGTAAACAATGAGGTTTGTTAAACATGTAATTTTTCAAATAGAATATTATTATTTTTAGTATGTCTCGCCAAAATATCCTTCGCCGAACAATTGATAAACGAAAACACAAACACATAAAAGACGCAAAAGTCGCTCACTTAGAGGGAAAGGATGCAAATCTCACTCAGTTTAGAAATTTTGGAAATTAAGAAACACATGTGCGTATTCTCACGTTTATTATTGAACGAACAAACTCAGTTCACAAATTCGCCCCTTTTCGATATTACTGCAATCCTACAAAGAAGAAGAACGTTGGTGCCTTCATTCACATAACAAAAAAATTCATTTCTGTTCATAGTTCTACCACAATATATGCTTACTCGTGGTTATTGTAAATGCTGTCGTAATGAATTTTGTAAATCTATATGTACTTTTGTCAAGACTTCAACAGAGATAACTTTTGTAGTTGAAGTCAAGAAGAGCTAGATTAAAAAAAGTTGTTTGTTTATCTTTGCTTGGGTCTCGTCTTTGGGATAAATTATGTACTAGAGTCAACTCAATGCTGAACCAATTAAAATGAAACGAATATGTATTTAATTATTTTCCAGAGAGTTAAAATGGTTCAAATGGCTCTGAGCACTATGCGACTTAACTTCTGCGGTCATGAGTCGCCTAGAACTTAGAACTAATTAAACCTAACTAACCTAAGGACATCACACACATCCATGCCAGAGGCAGGATTCGAACCTGCGACCGTAGCGGCCGCACGGTTCTAGGCTGTAGCGCCTTTAACCGCTTGGCCACCACGGCCGGCCAGAGAGTTAAAATCATGGGTTTTTAAATAGAATATATTTTCAAAGTCAATACTATTTTTCTGACATATAGTTGATGTATTTAACCTACTGTTTGTAAATACATTGAAATCAAATTTCTGTCAATTTTAGTTATGTAGCTAGAGATTTTCAAAGTTTTAGGGGTGTGTGCAACATGCTATATATAAGTGGCTGTGATCATATTTTCTAGAGGTGAAATGTTGGTTCAAGTAAGGTCTTCTAAAGAGTGTCTGTTTCCATGAATACACAAGTCAATGCACCTTCTGGACGAACTGAAGATGACATGTTAAGTTTCTTGCGTAACAGAGCGACAAGTTTCCTTGATGTACATTATATGAAATCATCTGGAGTAGTGTTAAATCGGGTTATCATGTGGATCATACCTGAAGACCAAGGTGTTCTGAATATCTTTCAGGAATCTGTCGTTGAGTTCTTGCACATTATCAGGGCAGAACGAGCTGGGTGACCGTTGTATTATATCCATGTGCAGGCCTGTAATGTCTAGAGCAGGGATGGCCAAGAATTTATCACATGAGGAGGCTCTGGCTCGCGCGTGCCTTACCTCTCTCACTTGGCTGCACACTTCCCACCGCCCCCCCCCCCCACCGCCGCCCCCCTCTCCCGCTGTCAGAGTGAGAGGAGGGGTAAGAGGAGGAAACTGCGAACGAGCCGCATTCGGATGACAATACAGTCGCACTGTATATGACCTGGTTTTATATTTCATGTTTCTCAAAAGCATATACCACAAAACAATTTTTCAGTATTATATGCTTATTTTTGGTGTGCTGAAGACATAATATTCTTTTATCTGGTGCGAACTCTGTATACTGACACACGCAGACATTTTCACGTACTTTCGCATTCACGTTGTCATGTTATCGCGACTTATTTAGTTTAATAATCGAAAAAAAAGCTTTTTACACACATTTGTTGATTGAACTATTTCATCACGTTTTGCAACCTCAGTATGGACACGCGGGAACTCTACCTGAGGAAAGCAACATATACGTCGTGGACCGTTTTAACGTAAAAGAATTTGTCCTTTAAATGGGAATTAAATTGCACCAGAATCAGTTCTGTCTGAACATGCACAGGGGTGCTTTCAGTTGAAACGGCAACTGACAGTTGAATAAAGGGTGCAAATTCAGAAAACTTGGAATCAGTACCACCAATTTACTCCGTAAATTTAGCACAAAGTGTTTTTTGATGTACAAAACGGCGATTCCTGTCTGTTGTAGTTGTCATTTTTTGCTCTTTCATTGTCAACTAAATCTTTGAAATTCTTTCTCCATGGCGTTGTAATGTCACTCCATACCAAACTTTCGGCACTCGTTTTTGCGACTGTGTATTTCATAATAGATATTAAGTATTATTATTCTGCTCTTCTGTAATTCGAGACATTTTTAAAGGCTTGTGGTGACGGCTCGCTAGACTGCACCTTACTGGGCAATTGTGAACACATGTGAACTTCTTTTATATCACGAACAAACAGCGAAGGGTAAATAGCGCTGAAAGCACGATTCTGCCGAACTGAAGAAAGTCGTGTCGACCGAAAATGTCGCACCGCAGTGCTAAATGAAATATCGTGCTGCACCGAGTACTTCCGAGCTGTACCGAGCAAAGCCGAGGCAGGCAAAACATCGGCCCACAGTTTGGCAAGCTGTAGCCGACCCTGGTTTATTCTAACCTTTTTCCAGGAGAGTACTGCTCGATAAATCTGACCTGTCGAAGCATCAACGGTGTGGATCGACTACCAAATATTTTTTACCTAACCGATAAACCTGCATTTACAGCTATCATTGGAACCAACGTATTTCCTACCAAAACCTTTCTAATTCATTGCTTTATATAGTTTCCAAAGTTTCCAATAAATAATAATTTTAGAGTGCCACACCAACCAATACTCCACACAAACTATACTCAGCAATCTCAAAACGTAGTTGGTCGACTCTGTTGCTCTTGACAGCTTGAAACGCGTCCGCCACTTTCTGGCCTATCCGTTTCATGTCAGTCAGTTTCGGCCACCACTTAAGATTAACTCTGCCGTAATTTCGATGGAAGAACAAGTCGGTAGTAGAAATAACTGCGACATAATAAGTAAATAGCAACACCATTCCACACTTTTTTGTAAATGTCGGTTCAGGGGCAGTATTAATTTCACTTAAGCAATGAAAATTTCCGCTATACAGCGGGGTGATTTTGGTTTGGTATTTGTCGGTTAATTTCGAAGGCGCTTGTAGTGTGGAAGTCCTCTATCTGCCTAGTAGCGTTCTTGACCCACGCTGTGTGGATTTTTTTTCACACGTAATGATTCTGGGACAACAGCGACTTCCGAAGGGGAACATTCCGTTCACATTGTTTAGATGGCGAATGGAAGGTGCCGTACAGGAAGGCGACATGACTGAGGTCCCCTTGTGTCGCTCATGCTGCAGAATTCCTCGACTGGGCAAATTTAGGCAGACATTCCCCGACCATGCCGCTAGACAAGTGACGTGACGACACCGGATCTGTTAGTTATGAGCTCCGTGCCCGGCGTCCGGGAGCGTGATTTTTTTTCTACTCTGTTTGGGGGACAACAAGTAACGTGGTTCATTGGGTGCTGATATTGCTGGCGTGTATTTGTCAGGAGCATAACCGAGGAGAGAGGATTTAGGAAGGAAAATTTCCCTCGGTTTGACAGGCGGACAACTAGAGAAAAGTTGTGACTGGCCGCTATAAATAATCTGTGCGCGTTCTTTTTTTTTTTTCCACGCGGACGGTAGCAGGAGGGTTAGTCAAAGTTTTTCGGCTCTCTGCGCAAGACCGAGGAGAGATTCGGACGCGCTGCTCTATGATCAAACGGAAGAGATGCGGGCACGCTACTCTGCGGCCAAAGGGGAGAGATACTGACACTCCATGGACGAACTGCGGAGATGGGCGCTTCACCTTGGATGCAGCTCAGGTGGTCGGTAAGCGCTGCTTCGCTTCGGTATTTGGTTTTTAAGCGGAAGTTGGAATGGTGTAATTTGAGAAGGGCGTCGATTGTTTCTCAGGTTATCACAGCGACGTTTGATTTGATTAGCGCCGTTTTAAAGGTTACCTTAATTTTTTGGTTGCTTGGGCCGCGAGTGGATCCCACTTTATTGAATTTTTGTGCTACATTGATTATTACAGTACCAAGTTGGACACATAAGCACCCTTGCATGGGTGATTAGTATCTTCTCTTACTTCATGGTCCCTGAAAACATTTCTGCAGTCGGTAAAAGTTGATTCTGGCGCGGTTCCTGGAGAGATGACATCTTTTGTTTCGTATCGCTTGCGGCTAACGTCTAAGTGTCTGATTTATCGTATGATGGGTATAACCTACATTCTCCATGTACATTTATGGTTACTGGACGTTACATTTACCTTATGTCAAGTTTCTCATGTGTGCGATTGTCAGTGTAAATGTATAAGGGCTATTACTGGACTCTCTATTTCATTGGTTCTGTCGGTAGATAATCTCAACCCGTGTGTCAGCAAGATCGGTACCAGTTTATTCATTTACGAGGGTGTATTTTCCTACATCCGTTGCGCGAACTTTAAATTACGTAACGCAATAAATATGGAGGTGTCCGACTATCGAAAGTCCAGGTGGCATCACATGTTAAGCCGGTATTAAACGACACACATGTCGTATACGAGTCTGCACCAGCGGCCCAGGCCCGTACAAGACTGGAACTGCCAACTCTTTCGTTACCCTATTACACGGCACATTTAACGTGTAAGTCTGCACAGGTGCCCCAAGCGAACTTATTTGGAACGACAAGCTTGTTTACGTGGGTTACGTCGTTCAGTGTGACAGTTGGTCTTTTTCTAGAGCTGTTATTTATTCATATTGAAGCTTCTAAGAGGACTAGCTTCGATTTTTTAGGCACTTATTGTTACTTAGGCAGCTACAATGAATTTACATTAAGAATACACAGAAGTATGGACTAAAGTATTCCTTTTATGTCATGCTGGTACAAGCAAATGATCATCTGTAATCATCTGTATTTACGTTTCATAGCATTTTAGACGTAACTGTCTGTGCAGCTTTTGTCGTGGTAGTGTCCGCTTCGCGCGGCTTCCCCCGTCGAAGGTTCGAGTCCTCCCTCGGGCACGGTTGTGTATGTTGTCCTCAGCGTAACTTAGGTTAAGTCAGATTAATTAGTGAGTAAGCCTAGGGAACGATGGCCTCAGCAATTTGGTCCCATAGTCCTTACCACACATGTCATTTGCAATGTCCGCCGTAGTCGTTATGGGGAGGGCAAAACGAGGAAGTAATGACTTGAGTCGGAATTGGGTTCTACCCTGGCTGGGAAGAAGAGATGAAGAATTAGAGGTCGGAAGATCCACAGGAATTAGGAACTTCGTCAGACTGGGTGTACCTTGTCGGTAGTACATGACGGGATTCGCACCAGTGACACCTCAAAGTTACAAAACGGCTTTTACAGTCCTCACTGGTAGTGTCCCACACAACTGCTCTGATTCTTGTAGCTATTCTCTCAACAGTATCCTTCCTGGCATGCTGAAATAATACAAAATATGTAATCAAATCAAATACATGAGGTACTTTCACCAATTATGGTGATACGTACACATATCGAAAGTAAAATTATATGAACAACTTCGTAAACGATATTAATTCAGAATTAAAAATTTGTAGACATATTATAGTACAGCGTATGTAGAAGATCATATAGACACATTTCATTGCTATATGTTTCAATAAGCGCGATTCTTTGTTTCATTCCATTTCTATAATAAGAAGCTTTTCTGAAAGGCAATACGAAAAAGAGAATTTTCATTACTTTTATTACTGAAATAATAGAGTATCTTATGCCATGGCCAAAAGAGTCCTTATGCGCTCCCGTATTCCTCAAGTGAAAACAACAATAAGCAGAAAGCCAGTTCGAAATGCTGCGTTCTGCGCAGACCCCTACTGCGCGTGAGCTGATAAACTGCAGAATAGAACGAATCCTATTTCTTCCCGGCGGATAGACAGCTTCACCTGTCACGCCGCTAGGTGGCAGGCCGTCTACACCAGACTAGTAACCGTTAGGTGCGTCTTGTAATACTGGCTTTAATTCGAAAAGACATGTTGAGGCTCGCAGGTGGAAACCTCCATATTCACGAGATAGGATTCAGATTCTAAAACTGGTGTGGTTTTTCGGATGAGTTATAAACGAGTATTTGTAATTATAGATTTTGAAAAGAGACTATACTGAAATGCGATGCGTAACAGAACTTGAAGCATTAGCTTGTCCAACCAGTCTAGCCCAGTGAGTAACAAAATATTCGTGTTCGGTAATAGCGATGCTTGAATCATAGTTTGACAGCTCTGATATAGGCTCTTCATGATCACCGTGTGTGGTTCGTTGGCTCTGTGGTTTGAAGCTACCTTGACGTACCCTGAATAATTGTTTCTAGTTTTCAGCATTATTCAACCGAAGGTAATTTATTCTGATTTTAATTCCTTATACTCCCTGCCCTGGCAGAAGGTGTCAGAAGAGGCTTTCTACAGGCATGCAGGATTCTCTCTGCTATCTAACATTAACAGCTTCCATTTTGACAATGTCGATTAATATTTGTGAAACAATAATTGACTCACCCACAAAAGGCTTTAAAAGTACACTGTAATCCAATCTCAATCAAACAGAATGTATTAAAAAACTAGAAACCCGCCTCGACTGCGAAAAAAGCACCTAGTGTTTACCTAGGTTTCGGCGTAGATAACTACACCTTCTTCAGAACAATGAAACCCAAAAGTGCCGAAGAAGATCTTCGTCAATGATTAAAAGAACACCATGGCTATACATTTATAAACGAAAAAAGGGAAACACAAACAGTACATATGTACAAAGTCTAAACCGTTACCGATGACCGTCGCAGTCTGGTCCCTTTAATCCCCCAAACCAACCACCCAATCTAAACCGTTACTTAACTTAATGGTGTGAGCTGGAGGTTACACCATTATTCCTTCATGTACCCTAACGATGTATCCATTTCAACCTCTCTTGGTTTGTTATGGAGTTGGTGCATAAGTTCGTAGCAATTTTCCGTACGTTTTATAAGCAAAACTGATACATATAACAGACACTTTAGTCATCAATTATTCTCCTTCACTATTTACAACACGCTGCCAGCGCTGCGGTAACTTTTCGATTCCGCGACTGTAGAAGCCTCCTGGTTACAAAAAATGGTTCAAATGGCTCTGAGCACTATGCGACTGAACTTCTGAGGTCATCAGTCGCCTAGAACTTAGAACTAATTAAACCTAACTACCACCTGGTTACGAAGCGAAGAACTCGTGGAGCCATGTTCGAAGTTCAGTTTCATCCGAAAAGGGATTTCCTTAACTGTTTTTCAATAGAGATTGGAAAAAGGTGAAAATCTGAGAGCGCAAGAGCGCAAGATGGGTGCGGAATGACTTCCCAAGCCAGTTCCTGTATAGTGTTTTTTGCCGGACTAGAATAATGCGGGCGGGCTTAATGATGGAGTGGCATCGCTTCACGCAGTCTTCTTGGCCGTTGTTCTTGTACTGCGTCTGCAAAACCTCGAGTTGTTGACAATAAAAGTGAGCAGTTATGGTTACGCCTCGGGAAAGCAATTCATCGAACACTAGACCGTCATTGTTACACCAGTTGCATATAACATTATCTTTCGTGGATGCGCGCTGGTCTTTTTATGGGGATTTGCTGCTTTGTTTGGGATAGACCATAGCTTACTTTCCATGTGTTAGCATAAAGTCACCATTTTTCGTTCCCAGTAAGGATACAGGACAGGAATATTCGGTGTTGTTCACGAGGACATTGATGATGGGAGAGCACAGATGCACATATGGCCACCCGCTAATTGGTGTGATTTTGGCGTACAGCATGCGATGTCCATACGCCTGATTTTTGAACCATTCCCATTGCATGCAAAGAGCGCACAATGGTGGAATGCTCACAGTTCTTGAATATGTTGACGTGGACGACGTGAATTGATACGTTTAAACGATAGTCATCAAACCCTGAAGGTCTTGCTGAACGTAGAGAGTCACTAAAGTCAAAACGATCCTCCTCAAAAAGAGAAAACCATTTCTTGCAGTACTCTGTCCAGTGGCATTACATCTATAAACGCCGCAAATGTTCTGGCTGCCTCCGCTGCTGTCACCCTTCTATTGAAATCAAACTAAAGAATATGTCAGAAATGTTCCGATTTCTCAACTTGGCACTCCATTTTCTAGCGTCCACAGCTCCTCTCACTGTCTCCTAAAGGACAAAATAACAACTAAGCAGCAACAGTGAACTACAAATAACAAACGGCAATCGATAAATGAATCCATAGCAACCGGAATACCGTCATGCAAAAACAAAAACGCTACGAACTTATGCACCAACCTAATAATTTGTTAAGTGAATAAATTTCCAATGCAGCTGTGCTATCTCTTATTTCGTATCTGATCTGTCAGACTACTGTCTTCATAAGTCTCATAAAATTTCATCTCAATGGCTTGTATACAAATCTTGCCTTCCCCTAGTTTGTCTACGTCTGTGAGCTGCGTGTCAGAACATATGTAGCTACTGCTAAAGTTAATAATAAATTATGTCTGCTGTCTTTGTACCATTTGTGTGACGATACACGGAATTTATTATTAATTTTTCCAGTTATTTCACTACCTCGCTTTGCTAAGAATAGCCACTACGGCTACAAACAAATTTCATATTTGCTTCTTTCTGCACTTTTTGCCGAGTGTTGTAAAATATATTTAACTTACTCTCTATGGCACTTTCAAAGTAATAGTTTACGTATTATTTTGGAATCTTCATAGCCACCCTAAGCCATTTGGGCGAATGTACCTTCCGCCACGCACCATGTGGTGGCTTCTGGAGTATGTAAAAAGACGTAGATTCTTTAGTTAAAACTCCGCCTCTTATGGACATGCTGTCCACGAGAATCTGATTTGTCCACCTTTCCTCCATTTTTTCATCATTTGCGCATGTTTCTTGCTTTCGTATTGTAGAGAACCAGATAATAATAATTTCGCTGGTATTGGATGCTTCTGTTGACGTTTCTCCGTGTTTGAGAATTAATTATGGTTCATAAGACAACACCTTCTGCAAAACACAAGGTATTTATTTTTATATTCTTTCCCCGAACACTTTTCGACACCTATGTGTCATCTTCAGTGGGTCTCGTATTATTTCTAGAAAAATAAGATTCAAAGTTTTTAATTTTTTTTCACTAAGAAGATAACAGTACCTCTTTATATTTCTATTACCTCACGCCTATTGTGAACGGCACCTTCCGGTGATGGTCAACACCGGAACAGTAATTGTGTATATGACTCCAAAATAAGGAAACAATGTTCTTCGGAACAGAAATATGAAAGCAGCCACGAAATTTGCCCTTACACAAATGAAACGACGCCCACTGAACATCCCTATTGCTTTTTTGACACATTAAAAAATATACAGAAATAATAGCAGAATGTAGACTGTAAAATGAGTATAATATAAAAGCTACAACTGAACAACTTTGGTGTTTGTGTAATCTATAGTCTCTTCGGTGGGCAGTAGGAAGCATTCTTAGCTACCGTCGTAAGATCTTGTGGAGCATTCATCTCTGATATTTCTGATGGTTTGTGGTTGCCTGCAATCATAAAGTGGGGATGGCTGCTTACTCCGTTTGTGTAAAAACAACGCATATCTGTCATGCTGGATTCTAATTATGTTTATCACGGGCCATGTTTTGTATCGCAGGTCCATTTTTGCGTGATTTTGGCTACGAAGTCTTTCGCGACGGAGTCCATGAACAAAAAGTTCTTTGTTAACTTGGCGCGTCAAATTTGGATAAACATCCGAGCTTACGGTGACTGCCTCCATCGTTGTTGCCGGGGCTACATGCCTAACTGTCGAGAAACTGGCGGTGCTCCCACTTTTGTACCCAGAGAACGGCATCTGATTGGCTGACAACTCCAACAAAGACACTGACTATGTACTCAGCGTTGCATGGAGGCGTTGACTTGTCCAAGAAAGAGCACAGAGGAAGTCTTCTCATCGTTTATCGCCAGATGTAGGCCTTAACAGACAGCGAGCCGAAACGTAACATATGGACGCTTGGGGCATCACCTCAGCATGCACGATCTCTGTGGTGAAATGTAGCCAATCAGATGTCGTCTTCTGAGTATAAAAGTGGGAACTTCGCCAGTTTCACGACACAGTCAGGTTTATCCCCTGACAACGATGGCGGAGGCAACCATTGAAAGGTTGGGATTTTACCCGACGCGGCAAGTTAACCGAAAAGTTTTTATCCATATTACTGTTGTCTGTAAGATGGATCTTGTCTTCCACAGCGATCCATACTGTATTAGTTGATGGTAGTCTATAGCGGAGTCTGTTAAAATTGGCATCATTGGTATCTTCGTGAAATGGTAGATTTCTGTTAACCACGATATTTCTGTATTTGATAGTGAGAGAATTTATGCGTCGTAGTTGAGGGGATTGAATGTTGCTTGGTTTTAGTAGCAGTTATGTAGGGGTTGATTTGATAGCACCAGCAGTCGTGTTTGGGTCTTCTTCCTCTGCTTCTTCTTCTCTTTTTTTTCCCTCCTCTGTCATGCACAGCCCTTTCTCAGCCAGTTGCAGCCACGTTTGGTTTGTTTATGGTCTTCCAATGCATCTGCTACCTTGAGGAATATATAGCCAAAAATTCAGTGGTAATCTTCAATCTTCCCGTCGCAACACAATGGGATATCCATAGTCGCCCATTTTCTTCAACATTTTCATTTATATCAGTTTTTTCTTTTATAATCTAATTTTGCGTATTCCTCTGTATTGCTGAGGAATTTCGTTTCGTTCTCCTGTAATCTTACAGGGTGTTTCAAAAATGACCGGTATATTTGAAACGGCAATAAAAACTAAACGAGCAGCGATAGAAATACACCGTTTGTTGCAATATGCTTGGGACAACAGTACATTTTCAGGCAGACAAACTTTCGAAATTACAGTAGTTACAATTTTCAACAACAGATGGCGCTGCGGTCTGGGAAACTCTATAGTACGATATTTTCCACATATCCACCATGCGTATCAATAATATGGCGTAGTCTCTGAATGAAATTACCCGAAACCTTTGACAACGTGTCTGGCGGAATGGCTTCACATGCAGATGAGATGTACTGCTTCAGCTGTTCAATTGTTTCTGGATTCTGGCGGCACACCTGGTCTTTCAAGTGTCCCCACAGAAAGAAGTCACAGGGGTTCATGTCTGGCGAATAGGGAGGCCAATCCACGCCGCCTCCTGTATGTTTCGGATAGCCCAAAGCAATCACACGATCATCGAAATATTCATTCAGGAAATTAAAGACGTCGGCCGTGCGATGTGGCCGGGCACCATCTTGCATAAATCACGAGGTGTTCGCAGTGTCGTCTAAGGCAGTTTGTACCGCCACATATTCACGAAGAATGTCCAGATAGCGTGATGCAGTAATCGTTTCGGATCTGAAAAATGGGCCAATGATTCCTTTGGAAGAAATGGCGGTCCAGACCAGTACTTTTTCAGGATGCAGGGACGATGGGACTGCAACATGGGGCTTTTCGGTTCCCCATATGCGCCAGTTCTGTTTATTGACGAAGCCGTCCAGGTAAAAATAAGCTTCGTCAGTAAACCAAATGCTGCCCACATGCATATCGCCGTCATCAATCCTGTGCACTATATCGTTAGCGAATGTCTCTCGTGCAGCAATGGTAGCGGCGCTGAGGGGTTGCCGCGTTTGAATTTTGTATGGATAGAGGTGTAAACTCTGGCGCATGAGACGATACGTGGACGTTGGCGTCATTTGGACCGTAGCTGCAACACGGCGAACGGAACCCGAGGCCGCTGTTGGATCACCTGCTGCACTAGCTGCGCGTTGCCCTCTGTGGTTGCCGTACGCGGTCGCCCTACCTTTCCAGCACGTTCATCAGTCACGTTCCTAGTCCGTTGAAATTTTTCAAACAGATCCTTTATTGTATCGCTTTTCGGTCCTTTGGTTACATTAAACCTCCGTTGAAAACTTCGTCTTGTTGCAACAACACTGTGTTCTAGGCGGTGGAATTCTAACACCAGAAAAATCCTCTGTTCTAAGGAATAAACCATGTTGTCTATAGCACACTTGCACGTTGTGAACAGCACACGCTTACAGCAGAAAGACGACGTACAGAAAGGCGCACCCACAGACTGCGTTGTCTTCTATATCCTTCTCATCACTTGCAGCGCCATCTGTTGTTGAAAATTGTAACTACTTTAATTTCGAAAGTTTGTCCGCCTGAAAATGTACTGTGGTCCCAAGCATATTGCAACAAACGGTGTATTTCTATCGCTGCTCGTTTAGTTTTTATTGCCGTTTCAAATATACCGGTCATTTTTGAAACACCCTGTATTTACCTGTGAAAGGCAAAGGTCCTGAGTTCGAGTCTCGGTCCGGTACACACTTTTAATCTGCCAGGAAGTTTCAATCTTATTTTATTTTTACCCACGACTCACTACCATACAGCAATGTTGGTACCGACGTAACTTTGTAAAATGTAAGATAAATTTCTGTTGTTATTTTGTTTTGGAGTTGTCTGCTAATGGTACTATTTAGATAAGTGAACTCAATTTTACCTTTTTTATCTAGGTCTCCTGTGTAGATTAGCATGTATCCATATGGTCAATTAATTTGTTTTCTAGTACTATTTTTGTCCTTACTAGCTCTTCGCCGCAGAAAGCCACCGCTTTTGTTTATTTCAATTGATATTGGCATGTTATATATCTAACACATTTTGTGTAGTTCATAGGAAGTTTTCTGTGGCACATTTTCACTGTTGAAGCTTAAAAACTGATCACCTGCAAATAGCATCTTCACTATACAATGTGTTGATTACAATCGTATGTGTAATTCTGTAGCTTCATTTTCCATCGCCGTACTGTTGTCTCAGTGTGCATGATAAAGAGCAGTTGCGAAAGGCTGGAACCTTATGGAAATCTATTATTTCATTTCCGCAATTGTTTGGATTTTTGCATCATCGTAGCACTTCTCAATTACCCGTATAAGATCTGCTGGTTTACTTCTTCCTCCCTACACCTCCCATAATAATGGTCCATTCACTTTACAGAAGGCTTTCATACACGGTGTTCCAGGAGGAATTGACAGTATGCAGGGATAAGACAGGAACAATCATTCATAGCAAAAAAGTGTAGTAAACATGGGCCCTAAAATGAATACCTTAAGAGCTACAAGCGCTTCATCTTCGAAACTGCGAAACAAATATTTTGTACTGGAAGCTACACTACTGGCCATTAAAATTGCTACACTACGAAGATGACGTGCTACAGACACGAAATTCTGCCGACAGGAAGAAGATGCTGTGATATGCAAATGATTAGCTTTTCAGAACATTCACGCAAGGTTGGTGCCGGTGGTGACACCTAGAACGTGCTGACATGAGGAAAGTTTCCAACCGATTTCTCATACACAAACAGCAGTTGACCGGGCGTTGCCTGGTAAAACGTTGTTGTGATGCCTCGTGTAAGGAGGATAAGGAGGAGAAATGCGTACCGTCACGTTTCCGACTTTGATAAAGGTCGGATTGTAGCCTACCGCGATTGTAGTTTATCGTATCGCGACATTGCTGCTCGTGTTGGTCGAGATCCAATGACTGTTAGCAGAATACGGAATCGGTAGGTTCAGGATGGTAATACGGAACGTCGTGCTGGATCCCAACGGCCTCGCATCACTTGCAGTCGAGATGACAGGCATCTTATCCGCATGGCTGTAACGGATCGTGCAGCCACGTCTCGATCCTAGAGTCAACAGATGGGGACGTTTGCAAGACAACAACCATCTGCACGAACAGTTCGACGACGTTTGCAACAGCATGGACTATCAGCTCGTAGACCATGGCTGCGGCTACCCTTGGCTCTGCATCACAGACAGGAACGGCTGCGATGGTGTACTCAACGACGAACCAGGGTGCACGAATGCCAAAACGTCATTTTTTCGGATGAATCCAGGCTCTGAAACTTCCTGGCAGGTAAAACTGTGTGCCGGGCCGAGACTCGAACCCGGGACCTTTGCCTTTCGCGGGCCAGTGCTCTGCCAACTGAGCTACCGAAGCACGACTCACGCCCCGTCCTCACAGCTCTACTTCTGCCAGTATGTCGTCTCCTACCTTCCAGGACGAGGCGTGAGTCGCTCTTGGGTAGCTCAGTTGGTAGATACTTGCCCGTGAAAGGCAAAAGTCCCGGGTTCGAGTCTCGGCCCGGCACACAGTTTTAACCTGCCAGGAAGTTTCATATCAGCGCACACTCCGCTGCAGAGTGAAAATCTCATTCTGGAATCCAGGTTCTGTTTACAGCATCATGATGGTCGCATCCGTGTTTGGCGACACCGCTGTGAACGCACATTGGAAGCGTGTATTCGTCATCGCCATACTGACGTATCACCCGGCGTGAGGGTATGGGGTGCCATTGGTTACACGTCTCGGTCACCTCTCGTTCGCATTGACGGCACTTTGAACAATGGACGTTACATTTCAGACGTGTTACGATCCGTGGGTCTACCCTTCATTCGATCCCTGCGAAACCCTACATTTCAGCAGGATAATGCACGACCGCATGTTGCCGGTCCTGTACGGGCCTTTCTGGATACAGAAAATGTTCGACTGATGCCCTGGCCAGCACATTCTCCAGATCTGTCACCAATTGAAAACGTCTGGTCAATGGTGTCCGAGCAATTGGCTCTTCACAATACGCCAGTCACTACTCTTGATGAACTGTGGTATCGTGTTGAAGCTGCATGGGCAGCTGTACCTGTACACGCCATCCAAGCTCTGTTTGACTCAACGCCCAGGCGTATCAAGGCCGTTATTACGGGCAGAGGTGGTTGTTCTGGGTACTGATTTCTCAGGATCTATGCACCCAAATTGCGTGAAAATGTAATCACATGTCAGTTCTAGTATAATATATATGTCCAATGAATACCCGTTTATCATCTGCATTTCTTCTTGGTGTAGCAATTTTAATGGCCAGTAGTGTATTAGATTTCCATGTTTAGGGAAGAGGTAGTATGGACCAAAACAGGAAAAAATTTTCTTGTAAACCTGAGCTGTAAACTTCTTACATTAAGGGGTAGGAGCGATTCGTCACTAGAAGTGATGTATTCATAGTCCGAAGATTAACAAGTGTTCAAAGCTCTTGAAGCATACATTTTAGAACCCATGTTTCCTTGATATTTTTTTTTGCTTGTTTTGATCCAGATTACTCCTCCTCAAAATATGGAAAGCAAAGAGATTGCATTAGAAGAGATATGTTTCAGTGTGTCTAAGGTCAAAAGGTATACACAGCTATTAAGGTGTTCACTATACTTTCTTGCTTCGAATGTCCATTCCCGTCTTAACTCCTGGGACACCTTGTGTAGGCTATGAAAACGATGTGTTGTTGTTGTTGTTGTTGTGGTCTTCAGTCCTGAGACTGGTTTGATGCAGCTCTCCATGCTACTCTATCCTGTGCAAACTTCTTCATCTCCCAGTACGTACTGCAGCCTACATACTTCTGAATCTCCTTAGTGTATTCCTCTCTTGGTCTCCCTCTACGATTTTTACCCTCCACGCTGCCCTCCAGTGCTAAATTTGTGATCCCTTGATGCCTCAGAACATGTCCTAACAACCGGTCCCTTCTTCTTGTCAAGTTGTGCCACAAACTCCTCCCCAATTCTATTCAGTACCTCCTCATTAGTTATGTGATATACCCATCTAATCTTCAGCATTCTTCTGTAGCGCCACATTTCGAAAGCTTCTATTCTCTTCTTGTCTAAAGTATTTATCGTCCACGTTTCACCTTCATACATGGTTACACTCCATACGAATACTTTGAGAAACGACTTCCTGACACTTAAATCAATAATCGATGTTAAAAAATTCCTCTTCTTCAGAAACGCTTTCCTTGGCATTGCCAGTCTACATTTTATATTCTCTCTACTTCGACCATCATGAGTTATTTTGCCCCGCAAATAGCAAAACTCCTTCACTACTTTGTCTCTTTTCCTCGCTTAATTCGATTACATTCCGTTATCCTCGTTTTGCTTTTGTTGATGTTCATCTTATAACCTCCTTTCAATACACTGTCCATTCCGTTCAACGGCTCTTCCAAGTTCTTTGCTGCCTCTGACAGAATGACAATGTCATCGGCGAACCCTGTGTAGCCTATGAAAACGATCTATATGTTTCCTTATTGTATTCCTTGTGTTGCTCAGTAATTTGTTGTAGTCGTAATGTATTATTACTTTTTGCTATATGTTTGGATAAGGAATAGAAAGAAGAAATACGTTTGTTTTTGCAGAAGGCGGAGTTTTAAATATCCAAATAGATGCAGATGTCTTTGAGATAAACCGAGATGTCTTTCTGTTCGACAGGCCGATACAGACTGGGAACGATGAGTCGGCAGGCGTACCCGGCGGAGGCTGCGGCTCCAGGGACGCCCAGGTACCGGAGGGCCAACCTCGCGGTGCCGGCCGACCGAGGTAACTGCCCGCAGCCTCCGCCGCCACAGCCCCAGCCCCAGACCTCCAAAAAATCCGAACTCATTCTGGCGGCCATCTCGGCGGCGAGCATGAAGATCAGCCAGAAGCGAGTCCACCCGGCCGCCCCGCAGGTGGAGCGCCAGCAGCTGCAGGGGAAGGCGGCGCCCGCCGACGTGCGCGTCAGCGAGGAGGAGGTGCTGTCGGTGCTGGAGTGCCCCGTGTGCTTCGAGTACATGGAGGCGCCCATCTACATGTGCGCCAACGGCCACAACGTGTGCTCGGTGTGCCTGCCGCGCTGCCGCGGCGCCTGCCCCTCGTGCCGCGGGGCGCTGTCGGCGTCGGCGGCGCGCAACCTGGCGCTGGAGCGGCTCGCCGCCTCCGCCGCCGGCAGCCCCTGCCGCAACGCCTTCGCGGGCTGCCCAGAGCGCCGCCTCAAAGCGTCGGCGCGCGCGGCGCACGAGGCCTCCTGCCCTTACGAGCCGCTGCCCTGCGCCCTCGGCTGCGGCTGGCGCGGCGCCAACACTTCGCAGCAGCTGCGCGCGCACGTGCTGGCCGCGCACGCGCGCAGCGCCACCACCGTCCCCGACAGCGACGACTCCGGGCGCCCCCTGAGCGCCGTCCAGCTGGGCATCTCCCAGGCTGGCTGCTTCCGCAGCGGCGACCACGTCTTCTTCGCCTTCGAGCACACGTTCGCCTACGTGAAGCGCTTCAGCGTGGAGGAGCGCCGCCTGTCGCTGGCCGTGCGCTTCTTCGGCGCCGCCGAGGCGGCCTGCCGGTTCCGGTACGAGCTGTGCCTTCAGAAGGGGCGCGACGGCGACGATTATGAGTGTACCACCTTCTCGCGGGCGGTGCACCACTGGTCCAACGACCTGTCCACTGTCATGGAGATGAAGAGGTGCATCGTTGTCGACTTCGAGACTCTGGTCTCTTTCGGCAAGGGAACGAGGACCTTTAAAATTGTGAAAATTCCGGAGAAATGTCAGGTGGCAGAAGAACGAGGTGTGTACCGTACGGAACTTGAGCCGAAGACCAAGGTTAACACACCATAATTTCAAATCTCTAGGTGAAAAAACTCAGCCTTTTTCTAGTTAAAGTTCTCAAGGTATGTTCAATAGAAAAAAAGTAAGATGCTGTGATAAACAGTGAGTAAAAATATATTTAACGGTTGATAAAAACTATTATCTTATTTAGAAAACGATTAAAATAATTCAATTTGTTTGCCTACAAATCGACAGAAGAACAAAAAAAAATTCACAATAAACTTCAGTGAAATAGCATTCAGTTAACAATAATCAGTGAATCTACTGCGCGTCTTTCAGAGATGCTATGAATACGAATACAATGTTCATTTTCTCGATTAGCCGACACGTTATTAAGGTTAAATTAACTAATGCTCATTAATTTGTTTGTTTCTGGCGACGCAAGTTTTATACCAAATAAAAAGATCGCTGGGGTTTTTGTATTTTGTCTTACCAAACCTTGCATTGTGCAGAAACTACCTGATGCATATACTAAGCGAATTACTTCTGAACTCTTAGGTGTTCAACGTTTACTGTACATGTATAGTTGCGTTAACTATGCAGAGTGAGTCACATAAAACGTTAAGACACTCTATATTTTGTGAACAGTTCAAGATAACGGATTGAGTTTTTCGGAAAATGGTAGCAGGCGGAGGAGAATGGTTTTTGTTGCGCGGTTAATACTCCTTTCGAACTCTTATCAGCCGTGATACATTTTTTAGAATGAAATTTTATGCTTCTATTAATTTCGGAATGCCATTAATGAGGTATATTGCCCGCTCCCCCCTACCCCCTCCCAAAAAAAGACAATAAAACTGTGGTCGCTTCACATTCTCGGTTGATACGTGCGTCTCTGCCTACTATCATTTGCTGAAAACCTCGTTTCGATATCTTGAACCTTTCACAATAGAAAAGGTGTCATCGTGTTACGTGACACATCTTGTATGTGACTGTATTTTACGGAAGCGAAAGTCATTTATTATTCGAAAGTCATGCCACATTTAACAACAAGGATCTCTTCTCTATTTAAAGTTGCTTGCTCGCGTATGTCTTTATTCGAGGTACGATCAAAACGTAACGGTATTTTTTTTCTTAATATATTTTTATTTATTCATCAACGTGAAATATTCCCCCGTCAAAGTACTCCCCCTCTGATATATTACACTTATGCCAGCGCTTTTTACGATCTTGGAAATACTTGTCGAACTCACTTTTCGTTGTAGTGTTCAGCTCCTTCAGCAATTTTGTTTTTATCTCATCAGTCGTGGCAAAACGACATCCCTTTATGGTTCTCTTCAGCCTCGGGAATAGAATGAAGTTGCAGTGGCTATGTCTGGCAACATAACGGTTTTTGTTTTTACCAAGCATTGGGGCATGTACAGGAGCATTATCATGTTGCAATTTCCACGTGCAATTTTGCCAAAATTCTGGTCGTTTTCCTCAGATTCCTGCACGCAAACGGCGCATAACTTGCAATCCCTTATTTACGACCATAAGGCAGGGTCACATGATGCACTCATTGTCATCGAAGAAACCAGCGAGAGGAACCTTCACATGTGATCGAAGTTGTCGAACTTTTTTCGGTCTTTGTTTTTCAGGCAGTTTTTATGGAGACGGTTGGGCACTGGTTTCTACGTCATATCCGTATTTCGTCAGCTGTTCTGGATTTTTGGCGACTTCATTCAGCGATTTCTGAGTGAAGTCTGCACGACGTCGTTTCTGCTCGAAATTCAGCAATTTCGAAACAAAGTTTCTTGCTACACGTTTCATGCTTAAGACATACGAAGAAATTGCATGGCATGAGCCAGAGGATATGCCGACATCATTAGCAACCTGTCAGATGGTGATTCGGCGATATTTCGGAACCATTTTTTTCATTTCTTCCACACTGTCGTCAGTAATTGATGTGCTGTGGCGTCCAGGGTCATCGTTCTCATAAATGTATTCTTGAGCCACTTTGAAACATTTATACCCTTCGTAAATTCTAGTACATTCGCCAAAAGCCACAGTAAACATATGGAATGCTGTGCTGGACTTCATTCTATATTTCAAGCAAACTATAATGCAAACTCTTTGACTCATCTTTTTCGTAAACGAAAATTCGCCGGACACTAGAAAACACGTATAGCCTTTCCGACTGTCAACAATAAACGAAATATTTAAAACAGTAGAGGATGCAAACATACATAAGCAACATGTGTACCAACCAAATAAAACGTTTTGAAAATCGGGTATATAAAGCCCACGAAATTAAAAAGTTCCCGTTACGTTTTGATCACACCTGGTGTATAGGCCAATCTCAGGAACTTTTGTAGGGACTTTGATCCTATTTTGATTAATAGAGACATTGCGTCACGAGGAAGGTCTTTGTATTAACATATAACTATTTTGTACAAAGTGTCTGAATTACACTGAAGAGCCAAAGAAACTGGTATACCTGCCCAATATCGTGTAGGGCCCCCACGACCACGCAGAAGCGCCGCAGCACGACGTGGCATGGACTCGACTAATGTCTGAAGTAGTGCTGGAGGGAACTGAGTACATGAATCCCGCAGGGCTGCACATAAATCCGTAAGAGCACGAGCGGGTGGAGATCTCTTCTGAAAAGCACGTTGCAAGACACCCCAGATATGCGCAATAATGTTCGTGTCTGGGGAGTCTGGTGGCCAGCGGAAGTGTTTAACATCAGAAAAGTGTTACTGGAGCCACTCTGTAGCAGTTCTGGACGTATGGGGTGTCGCACTGTCCTGCTGGAATTGCCCAAGTCCGTCGCAATGCGCAATGCACAATGGACATGAATGGATCTAGGTGATCAGGCAGGACGCTTACGTACGTGTCACCTGTCAGTGTCGTATCTAGACGTGTCAGGGGCTCCATATCATTCAGACTGCACATGTTCCACACCATTGTAGAGCCTCCACCGGCTTGAACAGTCCTATGCCGATATGCAGGGTCCATGGATTCAGGAGGGTCTTTCCATACCCGTACACGTCACAAAAAATCCGCTCGATACAATTTGAAACGAGACTCTAACGACCAGCTACATGTTTCCAGTCATCAACAGTCCAATGTCGGTGTTGAGGGGTGCAGTCGAGGCGTAAAGCTTTGTGCCATGCAGTCATCAAGGGTACACGAGTGGTCCTTCGCCTCCGATAGCTCATATCGACGATGTTTCGTTGAATGGTTCCCAAGCTGGCACTTGTTGATGGCCCAGTACTGAAATCTGTAGCAATCTGCGAAAGGGCTGCACTTCTGTCACGTTGAACGATTCTCTTCAGTCGTCGTTGGTCCCGGTCTTGCAGGATCTTTTTCCGGTCGCAGCGATGCCTGAGATTTCATGGTTTACCGGAGTTCTGATATTCAGGGAACACTCTCGAAATGGTCGAACGGGAAAATCCCATTGTTCGTGCGCCGACTATAACACCACGTTCAAACACACTTAAAAATCGATAACCTGCCCTTGTAGCAGCAGTAACCGATCTAACAACTGCACCAGGCACTGAGTTGTCTTACATAGGCGTTGCAGACGCCTGTATACATTGTATTTGAATACGCATCCCTATACCAGTTTCTTTCGCGCTTCAGTATATGATGAATTAAAGTTGTTGATATGATGCCATTGCCATCTAGCGAACACATGCCATAAATCAAAAGAGCAACCGTGTCTTAAGAACGCAGCAGCTGGCATATAATTTTCACCTAGTGTGATGTCTAGTGGTAATGTGGCTGGAAAGATGGCGGGAAAGATGGCTGGGTCACGTTCTTCACTCTGCCCTTTAGCCTAGCATTTACCTCTCAATGATGTGGAGTTGTTGTTGTTGTTGTGGTCTTCAGACCTGAGACTGGTTTGATGCAGTTCTCCATGCTACTCTATCCTGTGCAAGCTTCTTCATCTCCCAGTACCTACTGCAGCCTACATCCTTCTGAATCTGCTTACTGTATTCATCTCTTGGTCTCCCTCTACGAATTTTACCTTCCACGCTGCCCTCCAATACTAAATTGGTGATCCCTCGATGTCTCAGAACATATCCTACCAACCGATCCCTTCTTCTAGTTAACTTGTCCCACAAGCTCCTCTTCTCCCCAATTCTATTCAATACCTCCTCATTAGTTATGTGATCTACCCATCTAATCTTCAGCATTCTTCTGTAGCACCACATTTCGAAAACTTCTATTCTCTTCTTGTCTAAACTATTTATCGTCCATGTTTCACTTCCATACATGGCTACACTCCATACAAATACTTTCAGAAACGACTTCCTGACAGTTAAATCTATACTCGATGTTAACAAATTTCTCTTGTTCAGAAACGCTTTCCTTGCCATTGCCAGTCTACATTTTATATCCTCTCTACTTCGACGATCATCAGTTATTTTGCTCCCCAAATAGCAAAACTCCTTTACTACTTTAAGTGTCTCATTTCGTAATCTAATTCCCTCAGCATCACCCGACTTAATTCGACTACATTCCATTATCCTCGTTTTGCTTTTGTTGATGTTCATCTTATACACTCCTATCAAGACACTGTCCATTCCGTTCAACTGCTCTTCCAAGTCGTTTGCTGTCTCTGACAGAATGACAATGTCATCGGCGAACCTCAAAGTTTTTATTTCTTCTTCATGGATTTTAATACCTACTCCGAACTTTTCTTTTGTTTCCTTTATTGCTTGCTCAATATACAGATTGAATAACATCGGGGATAGGCTACAACCCTGTCTCACTCCCTTCCCAACCACTGCTTCCCTTTCATACCCATCGACTCTTATAACTGCCATCTGGTTTCTGTACAAATTGTAAATAGCCTTTCGCTCCCTGTATTTTACCCTTGCCACCTTCAGAATTTGAAAGAGAGTATTCCAGTCAACATTGTCAAAAGCTTTCTCTAAGTCTACAAATGCTAGAAACGTAGGTTTGCCTTTCCTTAATCTTTCTTCTAAGATAAGTCGTAGGGTCAGTATTGCCTCACGTGTTCCAACATTTCTACGGAATCCAAACTGATCGTCCCCGAGGTCGTCTTCTATCAGTTTTTCCATTCGTCTGAAAAGAATTCGCGTTAGTATTTTGCAGCTGTGACTTATTAAACTGATAGTCGGTAATTTTCAGATCTGTGAACACCTGCTTTCTTTGGGATTGGAATTATTATATTCTTCTTGAAGTCTGAGGATATTTCGCCTGTCTCATACATCTTGCTCACCAGATGGTAGAGTTTTGTCTGGACTGGCACTCCCAAGGCTGTCAGTAGTTCTAATGAAATGTTGTCTACTCCGGGGGCCTTGTTTCGACTCAGGTCTTTCAGTGCTCTGTCAAACTCTTCACACATTATCATATCTCCCATTTCATCTTCATCTACCTCCTCTTCCATTTCCATAATATTGTCCTCAAGCACGTCGCCCGTCAATAGACCCTCTATATACTCCTTCCACCTTTCTGCTTTCCCTTCTTTGCTTAGAACTGGGTATCCATCAAAGCTCTTGATATTCATGCTAGTGATTCTCCTTTCTCCAAAGGTCTCTTTAATTTTCCTGTAAGCAGTATCTATCTTACCACTAGTGAGATAAGCCTCTACATCCTCACATTTGTCCTATAGTCATCGCTGCTTAGCCATTTTGCACTTCCTGTCGATCTCATTTTTGAGACTTTTGTATTCCTTTTTGCCTGCTTCATTTACTGCATTTTTATATATTCTCCTTTCATCAATTAATTTGAGTATTTATTCTGTCACCCCTCGTCTTTTTACCTATTTGATCCTCTGCTGCCTTCACTACTTCATCCCTCAAAGCTACCCATTCTTCTTCTACTGTATTTCTTTCCCCCATTCTTGTCAATTGTTCCCTTATGCTCTCCCTGAAACTCTGTACAACCTCTGGTTTAGTCAGTTTATCCAGGTCCCATCTCCTTAAATTCTCACCTTTTTGTAGTTTCTTCAGTTTTAATCTACAGTTCATAACCAATAGATTGTGGTCAGAGTCCACATCTGCCCCTGGAAATGTCCTACAATTTAAAATCTGGTTCCTAAATCTGTGTCTTACCATTATATAATCTGATACCTTTTAGTATCTCCAGAGTTCTTCCACGTATACAACCTTCTTTCATGATTCTTGAACCAAGTGTTGGCTATGATTAAGTTATGCTCTGCGCAAAAATTCTACCAGGGGGCTTCCTCTTTCAGTTCTTAGCCCCAGCCCATATTCACCTACTATGTTTCCTTCTCTCGCTTTTCCTACTGACGTATTCCAGTCACTCATGACTATTAAATTTGGTCTCCCTAGTGTACCTGAATAATTGCTTTTATCTCATCATACATTTCGTCAATTTTTTCGTCATCTGCAGAGCTAGTTGGCATATAAAATTGTAGTACTGTAGTAGGTGTGGGCTTCGTGTCTATCTTGGCCACAATAATGAGTTCACTATGCTGTATGTAGTAACTTACTCGTACTCCTATTTTATTATTCGTTATTAAACCTACACCTGCATTACCCCTATTTGATTTTGTATTTATAATCCTGTATTCACCTGACCATAAGTCTTGTTCCTCCTGCCACCGAACTTCACTAATTCCCACTATATCTATCTTCAACCTATCCATTTCCCTTTTTAAATTTTCTAACGTACCTGCCCGATTAAGGCATCTGACATTCCACGCTCCGATCCGTAGAACGCCAGTTTTCTTTCTCCTGATAATGACGTCCTCTTGAGTAGTCCCCGCCAGGAGATCCGAATGGGGGACTATTTTACCTCCGGAATATTTTACCCAAGAGGACGCCATCATCATTTAATCATGCAATAAAGCTGCATGCCCTCGGGAAAAATTACGGCTGTTGTTTCCCCTTGCTTTCAGCCGTTCGCAGTACTAAAACAGCAAGGCCATTTTGGTTAGTGTTACAAGGCCAGATCAGTCAATCATCCAGACTGTTGCCCCTGCAACTACTGAAAAGGCTGCTGTCCCTCTTCAGGAATCACACGTTTGTCTGTCCTCTCAACAGATACCCCTCCGTTATGGTTGCACCTACGGTACGGCTATCTGTATTGTTGAGGCACGCAAGCCTCCCCACCAACGGCAAGGGGAGGGATGTGGAGTTACGCATTTCGAAAGATGACGACAATTTCGTACTGTCAGTGTCTGCAGCCCTCACATTAGGAATCGCAATTTCCACTCTTAATTCATTACTAACATTGGACAGCGAATTACTGTGAAGTATCGTAATAAATATGATCAATAACGAAAGATACATCTCATCACTAGGCTGTCAAGTGAGACTTGCAATTTGAAGTAATCTAATATTTTTAACGATAAGTTTGCATGAAATTATTTGAGAACAACTGCATAGCGAAAACCATGCGGTTCTAAAATATGTGGTGTTTTGCTTTTATGCTACTAGCGAAACGTTTTCCGAGAAGCTGCTTCTGCAATTTTGCGTTGTTTACATACAGTACTTCCTTCCTGCAGCGCAGCAGATAACTCAGCTTCCATCTTTCAGCCTTCCTGGAATCACACCTAGATGTGGACAGAATTCTTTGCGAGTTGCGGCAAATACGTCTGCAGTAAACAGTCCACGACAAATAATTTTGGGAATGAGTCTCAACAATGCATCACAGTGCGTACTCAGCTTCACAAGATCAGTGCAGTAGCAAGAGCTAAACATGTACGTCATGCGTGTTTTTTTCTTATATTTTCTTTTATTTGTGCCATCTCAGCCAGGCTTCGATACATACTGAATCATCACTCACTCACACACACACACACACACACACACACACACACACACACACACAAGATTCGTATACAATATTGTTACTTCGGTTGTAAACAGATTACGTACATCATCAAGATGTGCTCCCATCATCTGCACGATATATTAATTCAGTATGGAAGAGACAACATTGATGCCCTCCAGACAAATTTACTGTCGTGTGCTGCTTACATCGCTTAAGTTATATGAAAATGATGCTATTATGTTACTTAACGTTGTTATCTGAAGTTTACTCGTAACTCGACGCAGTGGCCCACCAACAATATCCGCTACGCCCCAGAAGCAGTATGGCAGCAGGTACTTAATGTTATCTGTGCGAAGCCGGGTCGGATGGCTAGTTACTAATAAAAGCATAGGGAAGCTTCCGTGAACTGGTATAGCTTACCAATTAAAAAACACTCACTCTAAATTAAGCGAGTAGACGGTTACGACTGGGAAAAATAAAGAAATGAAAATTTTTCCTTTGTTAACGGCGGTGTCTTCTAAATTCAACCACATCTCTGGTCGTTATACGCCTCACTTGAACGGTGTTTTCATTAACACCAGAAATTACCGAAGTTTTTAGTATTTAACAAAATGTCAGAGAAGGAGCTAGAAAAAAGATCGCTATATGTAGGCTTTGATTAAAACGCAGGTAAATAACAAAAGATTCAATATTGTTCCGTTAAAAACATAGAAAATGGATCTAATTTCACTCCGTTATTTCGTGCAGTAACTGCCTTAGGTAGCAAAATGGCTTCCTTGAATTATTTCCTTGTCGTCCAGTGCAGTGCAGTGGGTGGTCAGACACAGTCAGAAAAGTTTGTAAGGCCTTGAATTGCAAGTTGTGCTGTGAAATAATTTTTATGAAAGAAATTCGATATTTTGCGCCGTTTCCGAGTTAATTGACACTGAAGTTAGCCAATCAGACCGTTGCGCGTGCAAATTTAAGCGACCCCGCCTGAGGCAATGTCGCTAAATGTGCGCTTCGTTTGGTTTCCTAAAACCGACCAAGGGAGCAGGGAATGGTAGTAAGAATCGAACCCGAGCCAAAGGCGAGCAGTCTCTTGTGCTGTCATCTACACTATGACAACAGCTGACACTAACTTTATCTACGATATTGTAGTGCCTGTGTTATTTGGATTACGATGCAAAATTCGTTTGGGCGTGCTTGCATACATAATGAACGGACGACCACAGGTCGTAGACACGTGTTTGACTACATATGGAAGTTTGGGTCTGGCGGTGAGTCATGCACGGGTAGCCAAATGGTAATGCGACCGCTCGCGATAAGCGGGAAATCCGGGTTTGAGTCCCGGCTCGGCACAAAGTTTCATTGGCAGTTCATTCTACAGCTGGTGGTTATCTTTATTCGCATTTAATGTACTAATTCTATCTGGCTAGCCGCTTGAATTCGAGCACAGCGGCCTCATTAACTTCAACGCTAATTAACGCGGAAACGGCACAACGTGTCGAATTTTTTTCTTAACAAGTATTTCTCAGCACAGCCTAACGTGCAACACTCTTACAAGCTTTTCATACCGTTTCCGACCAACATGTGTATTTGTTGTTAAGGCAGTGGTGCGTACTTGGAGTGGCACGGTTATTCTCTTGCGTCTATCAAACACAAATGAATATTCTCTGTGTCTTTCTGTCTTACTGCGCAGAGATTAATGATGCAGAATGCTTGTCGCTGTGAACTTCAATGAAATTAATCTCCCGTTTTCACATTTCACAGAGCAAGCAGACTACGTACAGCGCTAACTTTTACTTATCTCCAACAGAGTGCTGCAATAGGAATATAATTAATTCATGGATAGCTTTCAAATTACATCTCACGAAATACTTGTATTCCCTTGTCACGACTTCATATGGACCAAAAGCAAGGGCTACGCTGCGTAATAATGTGATTTTACAGTGAGATTAAAAACATTTACAGTTTTGTAATTACGATGCCCTATGACGCAAACTGTTTTCATAAATAGTATCGTTTCAAAATAAAGCTGCCCTATGACGCAAACTGTTTTCATAAATAGTATCGTTTCAAAATAAAGAGGCATTAAAACAACATTACTAGTTCAGTATTTATAAGCGTCCTACTACATTTTGAATCATACGTCGTAGGTTTTATGCTTTTATGCGCTGTCGCATCACCCTACTGCGAGAGGTATTGGCTGGGAGTACTGGCTTTCAGCTGAATGAATCTTTTATCCGTCAGCAGCAAAAGGCCCTCCGGAGAACGTCCCTGAGGCGTACGTTGATGCGCCGATGTGACGTGGCAGGCGCCGCAACGCACACGCGACAGGGAGTGCGCTTTCCCGCAAAGCGCGACCATACAGGTCGCACACCGCAAAGTAGGTGGCAGTAGATTTCCGGAATACTTTATTGCTCTAACTATACCACCTACGAAAAGCTGAAAATGAATAAAGGAAGCTAATATAATACTTTGCACAGCAATGTTCACGAAAATTACGCCGCTCTGCGTCAGAACAGTTGAACCGAGGAGTGCATCTTTGCTGGCTCATTCACAGCTCTGCGTTGGTATTCTCTCTGTCTTTAAACTTGACATCTCCAGTGAAATACCCAGTGGAAAGATACTGCACTCGTATACAGCGGAAGGGGAGACGGGGGCAGGGAGGATTATAATCTCCGTTTGGCCATCCAGATTTAGATTTTCCGTAGTTTCCCTAAATTGCTTAGAGTAAATACCGGGATGGTTTCTTTGAAACTGACACCGCTGACTTCTTTCTCCTTCCTCCCACGTGCTTGGCCTTTAATGACGTCGTTCTCGATGGGAAATTAAAGAGTAATTTTCCTTTCTTCAAAGTGTCTCAGAGTGACTAAGAGAAGCTGTATCAATATAGCTGAAGAGATACTGGTGCATTGAAGATATGAAGCGAGGCATTAGAGGTCAGCGGAAGGCAAAGGTCTGTTTTCATCATTAATGTAATCTGTAAAGAATTTCCATAAGAGTGTACATTTCCATGTTGAGTAAATTACCAGTACCGTATATCCCCAGTATAAACAGTGTATGTATCGAAAGATGGCTTCTGAGGCACCACATCTGAAGTCATCTGAATATGTCAGCTGTAATATTTATAAAATTCAGTAACATAAACACAGCAAGACGCAAGAATTTTTAGCATATTGCAGCCCCGTCAGCAACTGTAATAGACTAATACATTGAAAAATCCGCCTCAGTTGCGAAAATTTTCTGGTCTTTACCCAGGTTTCGGCTAGAATAATCTAGCCTTCTTCAGAAGCATAAAATTACTATAACATGCCAGAGTAAGGAACAGTCAACATTAAAGATTAAAACCTATAGTACCGTGGTACCATGTCAAATTAAAACTACTTAACTGAAGTCCAGCCCCGGCATCACTTCACCACGTGGTCTGTTGGTAGCGGCAACTACGTTGGCACTAACCCTTGCACGCGGAATTGCCTGAGCACATAGCAACTCGTGCGCGTGCGCATACGGTGAGTCAAGCTGTATATCATTGGCTGTCTGTATATCACGTGTTGGGATCTGATAACCGTAATTGTAAGCAAACTGCGCGTTATGTAGATGAAGTCCCTATGTGTATTAACTATATGCAAATTGTATGAAATGGAAGGAAATTTGCTTGGTTGGGTATATAAAGTTTAAGAATTACCTTTACGACTTCATGCACATATGGTCATCGTGTAAAGTATCCCCACCGAACATGACTAATAACGAACACCTTACTTGTCTCACTTATTTAATACCTTAATCCTTATCTATGGTTTAATTAGGGTGTAACTGGGCGTACAACGCCCCTATCATCACACTTAACTACTATTGACCGACATAGGTCAAGCATATTAATTAAAATGTGGCGGAGGGTACCCCGTCTCCGTCATCACGTTTATGTGCTATTGACCGACATACGTCAAGTATACTAAAATATAGACCTTCGATCTACGTTAGACGGGAAACATTTTTTGCTTCTGAAGAAGGCTAGATTATTCTAGCCGAAACCTGGGTAAAGACCAGAAAATTTTCGCAACTGAGGCGGATTTTTCAATCTAACAGCGAGATGCGTCATTTGGCATTCTTGTAGAGCGATACATGTTCCTCAGGCGAAAGGAAGGAAGGCTATTTTGTTTAATTTTATCCATATTTGGCAGCGTCAAACGTGACTGTATTCAATAAACTGGAGGTATGAATTAAAAAACGCCTTCAGTCACAACTTTTCGTGTTTTATTAAGCACACGAAGCATTGCGGACCCTGTGGGTCCATCATCAGGTGTAATTCGTCTTAATATATGCTTTATTTTTTCTCTTGAATGAGGTCAAATGCATATTCCTGTCACGAAAAGATTTGATGTTAGGTTATGAATTTCGTAAGACGAACGCGGAAAATATGTTCAAAATAGTGGAAAAGATGAACAGTGTAAACTTACCAAATAATTCAAGAGAAGTGTTTTTAACGTTTTAGCACCAGCATACATCTTTTCTCTATCTCCATCACGAAGTGATGTGTACGAAAACGATGGTGAAAAGAACATATTTATCTTGTACATTTAAAATGTGTTCCAAGAGGAAACTAAGTCTTTATCTGGATTTTTAACCGGATAAAATTATTTCTACGCCAATGGCGTTACATTCGCGAAGAACCTTGAGCTTTCGGCGATTTGCATCATCTATCTGCATATTTTGACGGCGATGGTGCAAATATCCGAGATATTGAGTTTCTACGTGGCTTGAGCACTGGAAGAATTTGTGCAAGGAGGCCGTCGAAAAAGAAGACTACAAAGCTATGTTTTCATGTTTCATTTATGCTGCAGAATATTTGCTACATTTTGACTAATTTTCATCATATTCAACAGAAGGACACTAACTGTCGCATGGAAGTAGCAAGTGAAACAAAATTTTTGTAGATTTCCTACATGAAAAAATCTCTAGTAAGGTGACTAAATTCACTAGTACAAAATATTGTTTGTTACTGAAGGTATTAATAGACTCGGAATGAATGAATTTATGAAGTTATGAATGAGAATTATACATACCATATCGTAAAACGATCAGTTCCTTTCCTTTTTCTCTTTCATGCCCATTTATTCCAAGGCCCCGGAGATACAGCCTGTAAATAATACGTTGTATAACAGTCGCATTCGACTGGTATCAATGTGTTAGCTCTATAGATCGTCAATTGGTCCCTGAGGCAAGTCGCGACCACATAATCAAACAATTATTCAAATTGATGGATGTCAGTTTCCCTTGTCGAAATGTCCATAACGCTGTTGTCCGTAACAGTGACACATGTAGATTTCGCATCTTCCTTTCTTATTACCGATGTCCTATTGATCAAAACAAACAAGAAATTGTGGGTTGGTCGACCTAAGCAAATGGAACAACGATGTTGTTTTTCTCGTCCAGTTAATTGATGTGGATACTGGAATGCCGACGAGGCTCACCGGCGATTTTCTGCTCGGAGGGGCAACCGATTGATCTCTGTGATTGGCCGCACTGCCGGAGGGAACAAACACTGAGCTTTCTCTAGCTCTCTCTCTCTCTCTCTTTCTCTTTCTGCTCCCCTCTGCTGCCTCTTCCAGAGGAACGAAAGACCGCGCTTCCCTTAGCGGCCGAATGTTTCACGAACCAGGCAATAGAGTTCCATGATCACGGACAAGCATGACCAAATCATCTAGTATGGCGGCTGCGTGTGTTGGTTATTGCAAAATAATCCCGATAACAGCATCTTCCTTAGAAGGTTATTAAAAGTCCGATTCTCGTATGATGTTGAATTAACAGTTACAATTTCACAGTTTAGTGTTTAAGTTATTCGAAGATGATGATGAGGCATTAAAAAAGGCCTGAGAGGTGGTTCATCTGATTTATCTACAGCAAGCTCCTTCAGTGCAAAATCGAACAACACAGGTAATCCAAAATATCGGAAAGTGCTATTTACAGAACATACCACATGCCACATTGCAATACTCACTTATTTGCGCCATTAGTCTTCGACTTTCTGAATGGTTTAATGCGGCCCTGGATAAATTTCTCCCATGTGCTATCCTTTTCATCTCGGAGGAGCATATGCATCCAACATCTTCAATTATTTGCTGGTTGAGCGTCAGTTTTTGTCTTCCTCTACCGTTTTTACCTTCTACAGCTTCCTCTAGTACATATTCCCAAATTGTGTTCCAGGAGGAGAGTAAGTGCTCTGCAAAAAAAAACTATTAATAACGTAGCTTTTCTTCTTTTCGACATTTTTCATATTTTTTAAAATTTTGTTATGATATTTGACCTATTAGCTACGATTTAAAATGGAAACTTCTCTCATTTAAAAAAAAAATTATTATCCTTCAAAATAAACAAATTTCTCATGTAATTACCAGAAGTTTCAGTGTACCATAAGAGGAAAAGTTTGGGAACTCCTGCTCTAGTGCCGCTGAAATTATTCCCTAATATCTTAACAGGTGTTCCACACCCTGTTCAAATGGTTCAAACGGCTCTGAGCACTACGGGACTTAACATCTGAGGTCATCAGTCCCCTAGACTTAGAACTACTTAAACCTAACTAACCTAAGGACAACACACATCCATACCCGAGGCAGGATTCGAACCTGCGACCGTAGCAGCAGCGCGGTTCTGGACTGAAGCGCCTAGAACCGATCAGCCACAGCGGACGGCCCCACCACCCTGTCTCTGCTTCTTGTCAATGCTTTCTATATACTCTTTTCCTCGCCATTCCTGCGGAGAACCACCTCACACTTATCAGTGCATCTAATTTTCAACATTTTTCTGTAGCACCACACATCTCAGATGCTTCGATTCTCTTCTGCTCCGGTTATCCCAAAGTCCGCTTCTCACTGCCATACAGTGCTATGCTCCGAACGTACATTCTCAATGCTGTGGTCCAAACGTACATTCTCAGAAACTTCTTCCTCAACTTATGGCCTATGTTTGATACTAACAGACTTCTCTTGGCCAGGAATACCCTCTTTGCCTGTGCTAGTCTGCTTTTAAGTCCTCCTTGTTCCGTTCACCATGCGTTATTTTGCTGCCTAGCTAGCAAAATGCCATGACGTCTTCTTCGTGATCATCAATCCAGATGTTAAGTTCTCATTTCTGCTACTTCTCATTACTTTCGTCTTTCTTCGTTTTACTCTGAATTCATATTATATACTCATTAAGCTTTTCATTCCATTCAACAGATCCTGTAATTCTTCCTATCACTGAGGACAGCAATATCATCAGCGAATCTTAAGTCTTCTCTTAAAAAAAAAGTTCAAATGTGTGTGAAATCTTATGGGACCTAACTGCTAAGGTCATCAGTCCCTAAACTTACACACTACTTAACCTAAGTAATCCTAAGGACAAACACGCACACCCATGCCCGAGGGAGGACTCGAGCCTCCTCCGGGACCAGCCGCACAGTCCATGACTGCGGCGCCTTAGACCACTCAGCTAATCACGCGCGGCTCTTCTTTTAAATCTTTCTTTAATTTCGTCATTGTTGGATGTGTAGGGTGAACAATTGGGGTCAAAGACTGCATCCCTGTCTTACACTCTTTTTAATCCGAGGATTTCGTTCTTGATCTTCCATTCTTATTGCTCTCTCTCTTGGCTCTTGTACGTGTTGCATATTAGCCGTCTTTTACTATAGCTTAGCCCTACTTTTCTCAGAATTTCGAACATCGTGGACCATTTTACATCGTCGAGCGCTTTTTCCAGGTCGACAAATCGTATGAAAGTGTCTTGATTTTTCTTCAGCCTTGGTTCCATTATCAACCGCAACGTGAGAACTGCCTCTCTGGTGCCTTTACCTTTCCTAAAGCCAAACTCATCGTCAACTAACAGATTGTCAGTTTTCTTTTCCATTCATCTGCGTAGTATTTTTGGCAGCAGCCTTGCTATATGAGATGTTGAGCTGACTGTGCAATAATTCTCACACTTGTCGGCTCTTTCTGTCTTCGGAATTGTGTGGAAGATGTTTTTCCGAAAGTCAGATGGTATATCGCCAGTCTCATACATTCTACCTACCAACATGAATAGTCGTTCTGTTGCCGCTTACCCCAATGATTTTAGAAATGTTATGTAGCCCTTGTGCCTTATATGATCGTAGGTCTTCCGAAGCTCTTTTAAATTTTAATTGTAATACCGGTCCACTACGTCATCTCTGTCGACTCCAATTTCTTTCTATACCACACTAGTCAATTTCTCCCCATCATAGAAGCCTTCAGTGGAATCTTTCCAACTATCCGCTCTCTCTCTGCACTTAACGGTGGTATTTCAATTACACTCTTACTGTTTCCGCCCTTGGTTTTAATTTCACCGAAGGATGTTTTGACTTTTCTATGTACTGTGTCAGTCCTTCTGACAATCATTTCTTTTTCGATTTCTTCACATTTTTCATGCAGCCATTTCACCATTTCCATGCACTTCCTAATAATTTCATTCCTAAGTGACTTGTATTTCTGAATTCCTGAATTTCACAGAACATAGTTATACTTCCCTCCCCCCGTGAACCATGGACCTTAACGTTGGTGGGGAGGCTTGCGTGCCTCAGCGATACAGATAGCCGTACCGTAGGTGCAACCACAACGGAGGGGTATCTGTTGAGAGGACAGACAAACGTGTAGTTCCTGAAGAGGGGCAGCAGCCTTTTCATTAGTTGCAGGGGCAGCAGTCTGGATGATTGACTGATCTGGCCTTGCAACACTAACCAAAACAGCCTTGCTGTGCTGGTACTGCGAAGCAAGGGGAAACTACGACCGTAATTTTTCCCGAGGGCATGCAGCTTTACTGTATGATTAAATGATGATGGCGTCCACTTGGGTAAAATATTCCGGAGGTAAAATAGTCCCCCATTCGGATCTCCGGGCGGGGACTACTCAAGAGGACGCCGTCATCAGGAGAAAGAAAACTGGCGTTCTACGGATCGGCGCGTGGAATGTCAGATCCCTTAATCGGGCAGGTAGGTTAAAAAATTTAAAAAGGGAAATGGATAGGTTGAAGTTAGATATAGTGGGAATTAGTGAAGTTCGGTGGCAGGAGGAACAAGACTTTTGGTCAGGTGAATACAGGATTATAAATACAAAATCAAATAGGGGTAATGCAGGTGTAGGTTTAATAACGAATAATAAAATAGGAGTACGAGTAAGTTACTACATACAGCATAGTGAACTCATTATTGTGGCCAAGATAGACACGAAGCCCACGCCTACTACAGTACTACAATTTTATATGCCAACTAGCTCTGCAGATGACGAAAAAATTGATGAAATGTATGATGAGATAAAAGAAATTATTCAGGTACACTAGGGAGACCAAAATTTAATAGTCATGAGTGACTGGAATTCGTCAGTAGGAAAAGCGAGAGAAGGAAACATAGTAGGTGAATATGGGCTGGGGCTAAGAACTGAAAGAGAAAGCCGCCTGGTAGAATTTTGCGCAGAGCATAACTTAATCATAGCCAACACTTGGTTCAAGAATCATGAAAGAAGGTTGTATACGTGGAAGAACTCTGGAGATACTAAAAGGTATCAGATAGATTATATAATGGTAAGACACAGATTTAGGAACCAGAGTTTAAATTGTAGGACGTTTCCAGGGGCAGATGTGGACTCTGACCACAATCTATTGGTTATGAACTGTAGATTAAAACTGAAGAAACTGCAGGAAGGTAGGAATTTAAGGAGATGGGACCTGGATAAACTGACTAAACCAGAGGTTGTAGAGAGTTTCAGTGAGAGCATAAGGGAACAATTGACAAGAATGGGGGAAAGAAATACAGTAGAAGAAGAATGGGTAGCTTTGAGGGATGAAGTAGTGAAGGCAGCAGAGGATCAAATAGGTAAAAAGACGAGGGGTGACAGAATAAATACTGAAATTAATTGATGATAGGAGAATATATAAAAATGCAGTAAATGAAGCAGGCAAAAAGGAATACAAACGTCTCAAAAATGAGATCGATAGGAAGTGCAGAATGGCTAAGCAGGGATGGCTGGAGGACAAATGTAAGGATGTAGAGGCTTATCTCACTAGAGGGAGGATAGATACAGCATACAGGAAAATTAAAGAGACCTATGGAGAAAAAAGAACCACTTGTATGAATATCAAGAACTCGGATGGAAACCTAGTTCTAAGCAAAGAAGGGAAAGCAGAAAGGTGGAAGGAGCATATAGAGAATCTATACAAGGGCAGTGTACTTGAGGACAATATCATGGAAGTAGGAGAGGATGTAGATGAAGATTAAATGGGAGATAAGATACTGCGTGAAGAGTTTGACAGAGCACTGAAAGACCTGAGTCGAAACAAGGCCCCCGGAGTAGACAACATTCCATTGGAACCACTGACAGCCTTGGGAGAGCCAGGCCTAACAACTCTACCATCTAGTGAGCAAGATGTATGAGACAGGTGAAATACCCTCAGACTCCAAGAAGAATATAATCATTCCTATCCCAAAGAAAGCAGGTGTTGACAGTTGTGAAAATTACGGAACGATCAGTTTTATAAGCCACAGCTGCAAAATACTAACGCGAATTCTTTACAGACGAATGGAAAAACTAGTAGAAGCCGACCTCGGGGAAGATCAGTTTGGATTCCGTAGAAATATTGGAACACGTGAGGCAATACTGACCCTGCGACTTATCTTAGAAAATAGATTAAGGAAAGGCAAACCTACGTTTCTAGCATTTGTAGAGTTAGAGAAAGCTCTTGACAATGTTGACTGGAATACTCTCTTTCAAATTCTGAAGGTGGCAGGGGTAAAATGGAGGGAGCGAAAGGCTATTTACAATTTGTACAGAAACCAGATGGCAGTTGTAAGAGTCGAGAGACATAAAAGGGAAGCAGTGGTTTGGGAAGGGAGTGAGACAGGGTTGTAGCCTTTCCACGATGTTATTCAATCTCTATATTGAGCAAGCAGTGAAGGAAACAAAAGAAAAATTCAGAGTAGGTATTAAAATCCACGGAGAAGAAATAAAAACTTTGAGGTTTGCTGATGACACTGTAATTCTGTCAGAGACAGCAAAAGACTTGGAAGAGCTGTTGAACGGAATGGATAGTGTCTTGAAGGGAGGATATAAGATGAACATCAACAAAAGCAAAACGAGGATAATGGAATGTAGTCGAATTAAGTCGGATGATGCTGAGGGAATTAGATTAGGAAATGAAACACTTAAAGGAGTAAAGGTGTTTTGCTATTTGGGGAGCAAAATAACTGACGATGGTCGAAGTAGACAGGATATAAAATGTAGACTGGCAACGGCAAGGAAAGCGTTTCTGAACAAGAGAAATTTGTTAACGTGGAGTATTGATTTAAGTGTTAGGAAGTCGTTTCTGAAAGTATTTGTTTGGTGTGTAGCCATGTATGGAAGTGAAACATGGACGATAAATAGTTTAGACAAGAAGAGAATAGAAGTTTTCGAAATGTGGTGCTACAGAAGAATGCTGAAGATTAGATGGGTAGATCACATAACTAATGAGGAGGTATTGAATAGAATTGGGGAGAAGAGGAGCTTGTGGGACAAGTTAACTAGAAGAAGGGATCGGTTGGTAGGACATGTTCTGAGACATCGAGGGATCATCAATTTAGTATTGGAGGGCAGCGTGGAGGGTAAAAATCGTAGAGGGAGACCGAGAGATGAATACATTAAGCAGATTCAGAAGGATGTAGGTTGCAGTAGGTACTGGGAGATGAAGAAGCTTGTACAGGATAGAGTAGCATGGAGAGCTGCAACAAACCAGTCTCATGACTGAAGACCACAACAACAACAACAGGTATACTTCCTCCTTTCCTCGATCTACTGAAGCATTTCTTCTGTTATCCACGGTTTCTCTGCAATTACTTTCCTTGTATCTGCACTTTTCTCTCCAACTTATGTGATGGCCCTTTTTAGAGATGTCCATTCCTCTTCATCTGAAACGCGCACCGAGATATTCGTCATCATAGTATCTACGGCCTTAGAGAAGTTCAAGCATGTATGTTCATTTATTAGTACCTCCATATCTCACTTCTTTGCTTTTTGATTGTTCATAACTGGTCTCTTGGAGTACAGCCTGCTCTATATCTTTGTGGGCTCACACGTTACTCGCCAGAAGTACGGGTTGGAAACTATCAAGTTATCCCAGGGAAAGAGCTACGATATTATGTATAAACAACGAATAGTCAGCGGACTCTTCAGACGAGTAGTCCCCGCATTTACCTGAATTTGGACTGGGAAGAAACGGAAGAACATTTGAGAGATGTCCGAAATGGTACTGGGGCCCGCATCGCTTTCCGTCGGTAACACATGAGTCATATTCATTGTATTGTACTCCAGACAAAAATACTGGTTCTAATTGTAACAGATTATTCAGGTGTCGTTTTTTTAGTTTCTTCAGAGGTCGATAAACTATGGACGAATAATTGGCATATCAGACAATCGGGTGCTTGCAGTACTTCATAAATAAATGATCCCAGCTGTTTTTCTAACATCTCACTATGATTATGGCTTTTGTGAACTGTGCTGATGAACTGTGTTACTTAGGTGTTCAGCCACCGCTGGAGAGTGTGTGAGGATCAGTGTGTGATTATTTCAGTCATCTACCGTTCCCTGACACTGGCATAAGTACGGTAGAGGGGGCTTATAAGTTATAAACTGATCGTCAGTCTATTGGCTTCGCGGCCACTGTACGCCACAAGGAGAAAATATGCCGAGCAGATTGGAACGGTGAGTCAGTCCAGTGGCGATGTAGGTCGCAAATGGGAAAATCCACTGACGGAAGCGACTCTGACCGGGCGCGGCTCCTGGGAACGAGCATGTCTGAAACGGGGAAGCTAGTCAGCTGTTCACGTGCTACCATCTGTCTGAAATGGGGAAGCTAGTCAGCTGTTCACGTGCTACCATCGTGAACATCTATGGGAAGTGGATGAAGGACGGTGAACCCACGAGTATGCGAGAACGTGTTGAACGTCCACCACTCAGCACAGAACCTGGAGATCGGAGCTTTGCCCGCTTTGTGAAACAAGATAGGCGGCGATGTACAGAGTGATTCAAAAAAAGTCTGAAAACTGACATGACACATCGGGTATACGACAAGGATCAGTAATCACATAGGAAACGGAGATCGCAAAGGCCTTCCAGTCCAGTGGCCGGGGAAGGTTTCCTGCAGATGTGCCCTCGACGTATCAACTGAAGTGCGTGGGGGCTCGTCGTGCTTATATCCAATGCGGCTACGTATAGGCACGGGAACACATTGCGAATGTCAGGCAGAACGTCTCGCAGGAATACGGGACATGTGCGACCATCAACTCAGTCCGGGAGAATGTTTGTCACAATGAAACAGTTTCCGAAGATGCCAGCGCACAGATTAAGGGTAAATTTGTGTCACTAGGCGTGCATGCGGGTAGCATGTGGGTTCATAACTGCCGGCGTATGCAAGTTGTGAACATTCATCATATCCTCGAATCAGACCGCAGTCTCATCAGTGAAGAGAAAACTCACTGTGAAATTTCGGTCTGCAGCGGATTCCTACGGAAACCACCGCGCAAGTCCCATGTGCTTGTTGTAGTCCCTCGGTTGCAATGCCTAGATGTGTTGGAAATGAAACGGTTGCAGTCCTTCGTCATGTAAAATGTGCAAGATGGAGGATTGGGGGGATATCAGTGACGCGGGATATTTGTACATGTTGACGTTGTCCACTGTACGCTTTAGAGATCGATTTCTTTAGCCGCAACTGTCCGTGTTGTTCGTCGGGGACCAGCATCCGGCTTGTGCATATGAAAGGACCCTGTTTCACACAAACAGCGATGCAGGGTAGCGAATAACATGTGTCACGGCGCCTTTCTAGCGGGATATTTCGCACTACACTATCGCTCGGCTTCTCATCCGTTACAGTTGGCCGCGCAATAGGTCAAATGCAACTCAGCCATTTCGCGGTACGTGTAGCTAGCCATGTTACTCCCAATGCTTCCACGGCGTGAATGGCGACGGTCTCTAAGCGCTCCGCCCATTTTTCTATAGCAACGTCGTCTCGTGATAGTAGCCCCTCTCGTGCCGTTTGCGACCCCCGGTTCCTGTGTGATTATTGATCCTTGTTATGTAGACGATGTGCCATGTCAGTTCTTTTAATCACCCTCTGTAGCTGATCTGACGACATAGTTCTGGTGCTTCCACAAGAGTTTCGGAACACTCCATTCAGCGCACACTGTTGGACATAGGGCTCCGCAGCAGACGACCCTTTCGCGTCACCATGGTGACCTAACGACATTGTCGATTTCAACTGCACGGGATCATCCAGATTGGACCGTGAATCAACGAAAAAGTGTCCCCTGGTCGGATGAACCACGTTTATCTTACATCAGGTCGATGGGCGTGCCGGATACGACGTCATCCAGACGAACACCTCCTCGAAACATGGACCGTGCCACGGACATTCACATGGGCTTTCTGTTGTGTCTAGTTCATACAGTCTAGACACAATGAGGTAGCTAGGTGCACGCTAAACTAACGCAGACGGGCTTGAAGTACTGGAACAGGAGACTTATTAATGCACTAAAGAAAAGTACGTGGTGTTATAATACTTAACTTTATTCTCTTGTTGGAATACATCTCTCTTGAATATTAGTACGCTATAAGCACTGATACAAATGGCGCCTTGCTAGGTCGTAGCTATGGACTAAGCTGAAGGCTATTCTATCTGTCTCTCGGCAAATGAGAGGAAAGCTTCGTACGTCTGGTCGCAAGCTATGTCGTCCGTACAACTGGGGTGAGGTCTAGTCCGTGTCTTGTGACCTGCCATGTGGTGGCGCTAGGTTTGCGATTACACAGTGGCGACACGCGGGTCCGACATGTACTACAGGACCGCGGCCGATTTAAGTTACCACCTAGCAAGTGTGGTGTCTAGCGGTGACACCACACTTTCCGTGGGACCTGAGGTGGTAATCAAATTCACCACAGCAGCTGTGAACTACGAGTACGTGACGATTACTGCAGATCACCTGTACCCCTTCAAGCTTGATGTCTTCCCCGACGGCGAGGGCACCTTCCAGCCGTGTCACAAGCCTAAAATCGTGCTACAGTGGTTTAGGAGCATGCTTGTGAGCTCAGGTTGATTGGGAGGCTACCGGGCGTTGCCTCCGCACCCACAAACCATTCGTAATTTACGGGAACTGCGTCATCTGTGCCTAAACATCTGGAGCCACACATACCTGGATTGCTACAAAGGACTTGGCGAATACATTCCATGCAGAATCGCTGCTGTATTGCATTCCAGCAGTGGACGTTGACGGCAGAGTTAAATGACGAATTTACTTGTACTAGACGCCGCACTTTTATCATTGCCACGTAAGTTGTTCTAAATGATTTTATGGCACATGAAGTTGATTGAATTTGAAACCAGTTATGAATGAAGAATTATTTATCAGCAGCTCTTGGTGGTTAAATTACGTTTATCCGTTCGTCAGTGTTTTGTGTACCTGCGCTGTCGCTGCAGTTGGGGCCGTGCGATTTAATTTGTTATTTGACCTCGAGCAGACAGCGACTGGGCAGTGGCGCCGCTGTATGACGGCAGCAGTCAGCTCGGGCCAGGCCAGTGCTGTCGCTGCTAGAGTACAGCTTATTTTTCTGCCTCTTTTAATACATGGCGATAAAACAAGTATCTCACTAGACTAATTTAGGATCACTCTATCCAATAGGCACCTAAAATTCCGCTTCAGAAACCGACGCTTTCCGTCGACACTGTATGTTATATGAAAGACGTTATGAGCACTACTTGTTTGGGCTGCCTCCAGCTACATACTGCAATAGCGAAATTACAAATAACTGCGGATACACCAGAGAAAATGCTCCTGGGGCGTCATTGAAAGGACACCTTGTATATTAGAATAGCTGTTTGACAAGAACCATGTTAATGGTACTGTTTTTTATCAGCGTAACAGTTTGCTAATTTTAGCGCATTTATATTTAATGCAGCTTGGAGAGTTTAAGTGTCTGGTGATAGGGTAGCATGTCCGTATATATTGGAGGGTCAGCGACAGTAAGATTTTTATGTCGGCAGAGAGCACGCATGCCCGGGTCGTATGTGGTATGAGGAAGAATCTGCGTCATTTTGGGTAGACAAAAAGGCCACACCTGTTAGTGAAAAACATCTGAGTCTGTACAATCGAGAGTCTTCATTCAAAGTGGTACTTTTATATTTAATTTCTGAGTGAAAGCTCAGCTCTGATAAGTGAAATTTAACGTGAGCTACAAATGGTGGACTGAAAATTTCCAGCAGTGTGGTTTATCGCAAACAGATATCAGACATTTTCCTCGTTGTTTGGTACTTAGAGTTTTGATCGAGTAAAACTACTTCGGACTCACTTGAGACGTTGCTGGAGCTGAGCTTGGGGCATTACTGGCGACTACCGTGGCAACTAAAGCTAGTTGTTTACGTCAAGACAGCACTTTGTTCTTTGCACAAGAATAAAAGTAAACGGTGGCGCCGCAAGATGGTTTCTGAAGCCTTTGTGCTCTTCAACGATGATACAGAATGCAGGCCCGTGCTGATTTTGGTAAGTGATATCACAATAATAAAAAGGACAATAATGCGAGCTATGCAAATTCAATTCTCATTTAAGCGACGCCAATAAACGTCCCCAGCTGTTATAAATCCAATAATGATTGCGAAATGTGAGTGCCCATAAAAAAACTGAGAACAGGATACTGAATCATGTAATTCACGGTGGCCGTGCGGTTCTGGCGCTGCAGTCCGGAACCGCGGGACTGCTACGGTCGCAGGTTCGAATCCTGCCTCGGGCATGGATGTGTGTGATGTCCTTAGGTTAGTTAGGTTTAAGTAGTTCTAAGTTCTAGGGGACTTATGACCTAAGATGTTGAGTCCCATAGTGCTCAGAGCCATTTGAACCATTTTTGAACCATGTAATTCACAGAGTCTAGACACGGTTAATGTTTATGAGTAACTGCCCTGACTTACGAAAAATGATAATAACAACCTATGATGCGTTTGTAGGAGATATCTGCAGCATTGGAGGGACTTGATTAGCAGTGAGAAGAGAGAGAAGTGTGTTATTGTCATCCATATCCAGAGATTTACTTCACAAGCCATCGTAAAGTCATGGAGAGAGCGAAACATGTAATTCACGATAGACACCCTGACGTCGCATTAAATGTAACGATCCTCATGCTAGATGTGCGATAGAGGCAGTGGAATTGCTCAATACTTGCAGCTCCGCCTACTTGAGACGGACTAAAAATTTATGAAATAATTTTTACTGCTTCAGTCACTTTCTGCTGATATTTATTAGCACGACGTGTTTTGCCCATCAGGTACATTACACTTATATGTACGTTAATCCAAAGTGTGATGAGGGTCACTTGGTGGGAGTACCGGTGAGATTCGTCTGTACCGGAATTTAAAAAAAATTGTAAGTTTGTTGTAAGTTCCAGTGGGACCAAACTGCTGAGGTCATCGGTTCATAGGCTTACACACTACTTAATCTATCTTAAGCTAACGTACCCTAAGGACAACAAACACACACACCCATGCCCGATGATGGACTTGAATGTCCAACGACGAGAATCGCGCGAACCGTGGCAAGGCGCCTAAAACCACGTGGCTACGCTGTGCGGCGTACTGGAATTTAACGTTATATAGAAAGATTCATTTAATGTGATGTATAGCTTAAGTGAGTTTTATGTTTAAATCATTTAATTTATGCATTTACTTACGTTTTAATTGGAAACTAATTCGTCTTACACATTTACAGCAAAAATGTAAGTAAATACATTAATGAAATGATTAAAAATACAATTCACTTAAAGTATACACTGAAATATAAAGACCTTCTTGCACAGGGTTAAATTTCGGTACATAATTTCACTGGAGCATCCAGCAAATAATCGTCACGACACATCAGATTATTGTACATGAAACTGTAATGCATCTGACGATAGGCAATCACGCCGTGCTAATAAATATTAGTAATAAGTGACTGAAGCAGTAAAAATTATTTCATACATTTATAATACTGTCGCTGACCTCAACCGATTCCATAAAGCGTGTATAAATTTAATGAAGAAAAGTGATGGAATTCATAGAAATAACGCAGTCCCCCCCAACAAATCGAAGCCTTTCATTAGCCATCCGTGCTGCTAATTTCCGGACATCGTCCCAGAATGTTTAAACGATGTGAGGGGCTTCAGATGTTTAAAATTACTATTGTTATGTCATTCTTTTCCTTTGTTAAAAATGTTATCCTGCCTTTATCAACTTTTATTGGAAGCCGCCGTTCAGCTCACTCATTGTGAAAATTGTCTGAAGTCCTTCTGCTTTTCCGTCTTTCCTCACCATCGGCCAGGCTCTAAACAATACTTTCCTGTAGACTGCAGCATCATCGACGAATACTGTTATAGCGCTTCTGACCGTGTCTGACAAATCTGTGTAGTGAGTACGATGGTAGTCCTGTCACCCTTTGGTTCAAATGGCTCTGAGCACTAAAGGACTCAACATCTGAGGTCATAAGTCCCCTAGAACTTAGAACTACTTAAACCTAACTAACCTAAGGACATCACACACACCCATGCCCGAGGCAGGATTCGAACCTGCGACCGTAGCAGTCCCGCGGTTCCGGACTGCAGCGCCAGAACCGCAAGACCACCGCGGCCGGCCTGTCACCCTTTCCTTGCCCTTATGTCAACTAGTATCTGTCCGCTATAATGCGCTGGATTCTTCTTGTACAATTTTTTTTTGAACTAATATCCTTTCTGGTAAAGACGCGTGGTCTAGGGGTAGCGTCTTTGATTCATAATCAAACCGTCTTCGGTCCCGGGTTCGATTCCCGCCACTGCCTAAATTTTGATAAATAATCAGCATTGGCGGCCGAAGACTTCCGGCATAACAAGTCAGCCTCATTCTGCAAACGGTCTTGTCAAAGAGGGCGGAGGAGCGGATAGAGGTTCAGGGCACTCTCTTGTCCTAGGGGTGGTAAATTGCCCCTAAAGGCGGAAGAATCAGCAATGATCAACGACAAGAGGAAGCAGAAGGCAATGGAAACCACTACATTAAAGACACGTAACGTGTATCCACAGGACATGTGGCCTGTAATTGAAGAAGTATCATGATGATCTCTCCATCGGCAAAAGATTCCGGAATAGTCCCCCATTCGGATCTCCGGGAGGGGACTGTCAAGGGGGAGGTTACCATGAGAAAAAGATTGAATAATCAACGAAAGGATAACGTTCTACGAGTCGGGGCGTGCAATGTCAGAAGCTTGAACGTGGTAGGGAAACTAGAAAATCTGAAAAGGGAAATGCAAAGGCTCAGTATAGATATAGTAGGGATCAGTGAAGTGAAGTGGAAGGAAGACAAGGATTTCTGGTCAGATGAGCATCGGGTAATATCAACAGCAGCAGAAAATGGTATAACAGGTGTAGGATTCGTTATGAATAGGAAGGTAGGGCAGAGGGTGTGTTACTGTGAACAGTTCAGTGACCGGGTCGTTCTAATCAGAATCGACAGCAGTCCAACACCGACAACAATAGTTCAGGTATACATGCCGGCGTTGCAAGCTGAAGATGAACAGATAGAGAAAGTGTATGAGGATATTGAAAGGGTAATGCAGTATGTAAAGGGGGACGAAAATCTAATAGTCATGGGCGACTGGAACGTAGTTGTAGGGGAAGGAGTAGAAGAAAAGGTCACAGGAGAATATGGGCTTGGGACAAGGAATGAAAGAGGAGAAAGACTAATTGAGTTCTGTAACAAGTTTCAGCCAGTAATAGCCAATATCCTGTTCAAGAATCACAAGAGGAGGAGGTATACTTGGAAAAGGCCGGGAGATACGGGAAGATTTCAATTAGATTACATCATGGTCAGACAGAGATTCCGAAATCAGATACTGGATTGTAAGGCGTACCCAGACGCAGATATAGACTCAGATCACAATATAGTAGTGATGAAGAGTAGGCTGAAGTTAAAGACATTAGTCAGGAAGAATCAATACGCAAAGAAGTGGGATACGGAAGTACTAAGGAATGACGAGATACGTTTGAAGTTCTCTAACGCTATAGATACAGCAATAAGGAATAGTGCAGTAGGCAGTACAGTTGAAGAGGAATGGACATCTCTAAAAAGGACCATCACAGAAGTTGGGAAGGAAAACAGAGGTACAAAGAAGGTAGCTGCGAAGAAACCATGGGTAACAGAAGAAATACTTCAGTTGATTGATGAAAGGAGGAAGTACAAACATGTTCCGGGAAAATCAGGAATACAGAAGTCGCTGAGGAATGAAATAAATAGGAAGCGCAGGGAAGCTAAGACGAAATGGCTGCAGGGAAAATGTGAAGACATCGAAAAAGATATGATTGTCGGAAGTCAAAACAACCTTTGGTGACATTAAAAGCAACGGTGGTAACATTAAGAGTGCAACGGGAATTCCACTGTTAAATGCAGAGGAGAGAGCAGATAGGTGGAAAGAATACATTGGAAGCCTCTATGAGGGCGAAGATTTGTCTGATGTGATAGAAGAAGAAACAGGAGACGATTTATAAGAGATAGGGGATCCAGTATTAGAATCGGAATTTAAAAGAGCTTTGGAGGACTTACGGTCAAATAAGGCAGAAGGGATAGATAACATTCCATCAGAATTTCTAAAATCATTGGGGGAAATGGCAACAAAACGACTATTCACGTTGGTGTGTAGCATATATGAGTCTGGCGACATACCATCTGACTTTCGGAAAAGCATCATCCACACAATTCCGAAGATGGCAAGAGCTGGCAAGTGCGAGAATTATCGCACAATCAGCTTAACAGCTCATGCATCGAAGCTGCTTACAATAATAATATACAGAAGAATGGAAAAGAAAATTGAGAATGCGCTAGGTGACGATCAGTTTGGCTTTAGGAAAAGTAAAAGGACGAGAGAGGCAATTCTGACGTTACGGCTAATAATGGAAGCAAGGCTAAAGAAAAATCAAGACACTTTCATAGGATTTGTCGCCCTGGAAAAAGCGTTCGACAATATAAAATGGTGCAAGCTGTTCGAGATTCTGAAAAAAGTAGGGGTAAGCTATAGGGAGAGACGGGTCATATATAATATGTACAACAACCAAGAGGGAATAATAACAGTGGACGCTCAAGAACGAAGTGCTCGTTTTAAGAAAGGTGTAAGACAGAAGGATGTAGGTTGCAGTAGGTACTGGGAGATGAAGAAGCTTGCGCAGGATAGAGTAGCATGGAGAGCTGCATCAAACCAGTCTCAGGACTGAAGACCACAACAACAACAACAAGACAAGGCTGTAGCCTTTCGCCCCTACTCTTCAATCTGTACATCGAGGAAGCAATGATGGAAATAAAAGAAAGGTTCAGGAGTGGAATTAAAATACAAGGTGAAAGGATATCAATGATACGATTCACTGATGACATTGCTATCCTGAGTGAAAGTGATGAAGAATTAAATGATCTGCTGAACGGAATTAACAGTCTAATGAGTACACAGTATGGTTTGAGAGTAAATCGGAGAAAGACGAAGGTAATGAGAAGTAGTAGAAATGAGAACAGCGAGAAACTTAACATCAGGATTGATGGTCACGAAGTCAATGAAGTTAAGGAATTCTGCTACCTAGGCAGTAAAATAACCCATGACGGACGGAGCAAGGAGGACATCAAAAGCAGACTCGCTATGGCAAAAAAGGCATTTCTGGCCAAGAGAAGTCTACTAAATTCAAATACCGGCCTTAATTTGAGGAAGACATTTTTGAGGATGTACGTCTGGAGTACAGCATTGTATGGTAGTGAAACATGGAGTGTGGGAAAACCGGAACAGAAGAGAATCGAAGCATTTGAGATGTGGTGCTATAGACGAATGTTGAAAATTAGGTGGACTGATAAGGTAAGGAATGAGGAGGTTCTACGCAGAATCGGAGAGGAAAGGACTATGTGGAAAACACTGATATGGAGAAGGGACAAGATGGTAGGACATCTGCTAAGACATGAGGGAATGACTTCCATGGTACTAGAGGGAGCTGTAGAGGGCAAAAACTGTAGAGGAAGACAGAGATTGGAATACGTCAAGCAAATAATTGAGAACGTAGGTTGCAAGTGCTACTCTGACATGAATAGGTTAGCACAGGAAAGGAATTCGTCGCGGGCCGCATCAAACCAGTCAGTAGACTGTTGACCAAAAAAAAATTATTTCTGTGAAGTTGTTCTCAGTGACTGTATTTGTTTGTGTGCTGACGACGTCGTACAATCTCGGTCGTCTTTCTAAAATCTAAGTAGACGGTATCTATATTTTCACCTAATATGTTATTAGTATTTAAGGTATAGCGTGTTGGAAAAGAAGCAAGTGGTTTCTCGTAAATTCGTGCTGATTATTTGACAAACCTTTTTCTTTCCTGAAAAGTCGTAATATTCGAACTTATGGCTCTGAGCACTATGGGACTTAACATCTGAGGTCATCAGTCCCCTAGAACTTAGCACTACTTAAACCTAACTAACCTAAGGACATCACACACATCCATGCCCGAGGCATGATTCGAACCTGGGACCGTAGCGGTCGCGCGGTTCCAGACTGAAGCACCTAGAACCGCTCGTATTCGAACCTAGAAAGTTCCACAGAAATGAGCGTGAGATCGTTGTGCCTCAATGAAGCGTAATAGGATACTACATAACAACTTCTTAGAGACAGGATCAGCAGCATTTTATAACTTTTCCCCGACGATGCTGTTGTGTACATGTGGGTATAGTTGTGGGACGATCGCAAGGAGTTGTGGAAATAGTTGGTCAAAATTTCCGCTTGACGTAAGGTAAGGTGTAATGTGCACGTAAATATAAGATAATGCCTATAACGCAGAACAAGAACCGATAGTACCCGATTATAAAGTTTGTGGGGAACATCTTGCACGCAACATCGTATACGTTTTCTGCGATAGTACTAAGAAGCACCTTTCAGGAGACACCGCCTTAGAGTAGCACTGTACGTGAGGGAGAAAAGGTTTGCGTGCTCCATGGTAGCAGAGGGTCATGTCGGCGGTAGTGTAGCTACCGGCAGGGCCTCCCAAGGCGGATGGGTCTCAGCAGAGGAGCCAGACGAAGTGTGTCCCACCTGAAAATACCACATTAGTGCAATAAATGCTCAAAATGATGTCCGTCAACCTCAGTGCATTTGGTAATACGTGTAACAACATTCCTCTCAACAGCGAGTAGTACGCCTTCCGTAATGTTCGCACATGCATTGACAATGCGCTGACGCATGTTGTCAGGCGTTGTCGGTGGATCACGATAGCAAATATCCTTCAACCTTCCCCACAGAAAGAAATCCGGGGACGTCAGATCCGGTGAACGTGCGGGCCATGTTATGGTGCTTCGACGACCAATCCACCTGTCACGAAATATGCTATTCAATACCGCTTCAACCGCACGCGAGCTATGTGCCGTCATCCATCATGTAGGACGTACATCGCCATTGTGTCATGCAGTGAAACATCTTGTAGTAACATCGGTAGAACATTACGTAGGAAATCAGCATACATTGCACCATTTAGACTGCCATCGATAAAATGGGGCCAATTATCCTTCCTCCCGTAATGCCGCACTATACATTAACCCGCCAGGGTCGCTGATGTTCGGCTTGTCGCAACCATCGTGGATTTTCCGTTGCCCAGTAGTGCCTATTATGCCGGTTTACGTTATCGCTGTTGGTGAATGACGTTTCGTTGCCAAACAGAACGCGCGCAAAAAATCTGTCATCGTCCCGTAATTTCTCTTGTGCCCAGTGGCAGAACTGTACACGACGTTCGAAGTCGTTGCCATGCAGTTCCTGGTGCATAGAAATATGGTACGGGTGCAATCGGTGTTGATGTAGCATTCTCATCAATCAGTTGCGGAAGCTGACCTAATGGTTCGGTAGCCCGTACGGATGTGTAATGAAAAAGCTTGGGCAACGTGTATAGAGATTATCGGAAGAAAGACGACGTAGGTTTCGCGACACCCGGTAATGTAAATTTTAAGAACACGTATTCGAAAAAGTCTGTGCAACCATTATGCTGCCACCAACGAATACGACGCATAGGGATAATGAAAATGACATTTGGGCGAGTACAGTGGTATATAGACGGTGTGTTCGCCCTGGCTGAGTACGCAGTGGAACACCTTGCACGGTACAGTGGTTGCGGAGTACATACTCGTATGGGGATGTAGACTATGCTCTAGGAGCCTGGAACAGATGGACATACGGTGAATTTCAACGATTTACCACAGTATAGTGCTTGGACTGCTTTCTTGTAAGGGAACAAGTATAGTAGGTGAATTCCCCTACTTGCTGTCATAGGTGAGTGCGATGGATCTTGGAAAGAGACGACAGCTCGGTTTCCACCGAAGAAATTCACCGCGCAGCAAGCCACGACCCAGAATAGAGCCCGTGGCGCGTGTACCGGCACGCCGGGGTGACGCAACGCTCGCCGCGGACGATTCTGGCTGCGGTTTTTACGCCCGCAAACCGGTTGGACGAGGCGCTGCTCAAGTGTTGCGCTTGCCTCGCAGCTCGCCTATTCTCATCACCCGAGACTAACGCGAGCGCCAGTGCCTTCTCGTGCAACGTGGTACAGCTACGTGCTCTGGGGCAGCAATGGTTTTGTCTCTTATTCTGGCATTACACAGCTTGGTTGCACAACTGCTGTTTTCATGAGATTAAAAATGTTTTAATTTGAAAAGTGCTAAAAAGACTCCAGTTTATTTTTTAAAATCGTTTGTCACTCACTCACGACTGGTTTCGACTGTAATGGTTATGTTTATGCCACTGTACTTTGGTTCAAATGGCTCTGAGCACTATGGGACTTAACATCTATGGTCATCAGTCCCCTAGAACTTAGAACTACTTAAACCTAACTAACAACACAACACCCAGTCATCACGAGGCAGAGAAAATCCCTGACCCCGCCGGAAATCGAACCCGGGAACCCGGGCGCGGGAAGCGAGAACGCTACCGCACGACCACGAGCTGCGGAGACGCCACTGTACTGTGCTATGTTTCTAAGTCTGCGATGTACTAGGAAAGGTATCATGCGTGCTCATACGAACAAGCTACTTGATGTAGAATTTTCTGGAACAGATTCGTAATGGCCAGAGCCGGTAAGTGGTGAAAATATGGAAATGATTTTCTATGGCAGTAAAAATGTGTGAATCAGATTTCCTTTGTGTCACAAGAAAAGGTTAGACCACATTACACGCTAATTTCAAAACGTAACGCCGCTTCACTTGAAGATAGTGTTCAGTCAAAACACGTAAGTTATTAATAAATCATTTTTAGTCACCGGAGGTGTTTTCTTAATGCCGTCCTGACAAATGTGTCACGTAAAGGAAGCGACGACAGGGTCACTGCCAAGAATTCATCCCACGTAAGGAAAAACAGATTCACTGCAACGCACCGTTGAGAAAATCACAGCCACCCTGTTGCTGAATACTAAGGTGAAAGGAATTTACAGCCAAACTGTGAACCATTGCAGTCTGTGACTTGAAATATGTAGAACAAGTAATTAGTTTTTTTTTTTGTTATAGCGCTATCAGTCCGAAACCGCTCTGCTGCTACGGTCGCAGGTTCGAATCCTGCCTCGGGCATGGATGTGTGTGATGTCTTTAGGTTAGTTAGGTTTAAATAGTTCTAAGTCTAGGGGACTGATGTTAAGTCCCATAGTGCTTAGAGCGATTTGAACCATTTGTTATAGCGCTATATCGCAATACTACTGTCTGCAGATCCCAAATATACAGGGAGTTTCACAATGACGTTTTAAAAATTTGGGGACAGGTGCTTTACACCAAGACAAGAAAAGAATGTCTAGTAAACATGGTCCCTAAAGTGCGTACCTTGAGAGCTAAGTGGAACACATCTCTTCCATTTAAGAAGTGCTCATAGCTCTAAAGGTATGCACTTAAGAGCACATGTTTAATTGAGTTTGATTTATTTTTCTGGTGTAAGTAACCTGTCCCCAAAGTTTTGAAACGTCATTCTGAAACACCCTGTGCATACAGATCCGCGGCCTAAGCATTGATTATGAGTCACGTTCAAGTTCTATTTACGAAATTTTGTATGTTTTTTGTCTTATTTTAACCACGAAGGTCAAGGAACAAGAAGGAAATGTATATGCGATTCTAAATCAGAAGAGTGATCTTTAAAGTAGAGAGTTAAATTCTCCAGTGTCCTTACGAAATTGCAAGTGATACTGTCTTAAGCTTACCGATTATCTGGTCACGTTACGGGAGAAACAGGCAAGGCACTGGAATCTGATTAGTGACGTTTTTTCTGATTTAATGTTAGGATTGTATTTATAGGTCTCCCGCTGTATGACGATTTCATCTTCCAACACAGTTTGAAATCCCACCGAAGTGTCTTCTTCAGGCAATCCGACCGCCCGCCTAAGGAGCGTTGGCTATCTGTGCTCTAGTGAGATTCTTAATTGATGAAGACCTTGTTGTAACTTATTGATGCCACGTCAGTCCATTATTTTACTGCTCTGCTTTGGGTAGACTGTTGGCGCTGTCACTTCAACGTCCTTCCGTTGGGAAGTAAATATTGACTGGTAGCCATTGTCATTGACTGTGGTGAATCTATAAATACGGAACATATGTAAATGCCGTAGGACCCGTCAAGTCGAATTTAACGCAATAAGTGCACGTACGACACGTCTTTGGTAAGGCCAAATAGTGTGATAAAAGCTTCAACTTAGAGAACCCCTCTTAATCCCATACTCATGTGAAAGAGGAGAAGATGGTTGCTGTGCGCGACGGCCGCTTTCTGCACTGTCCGTAACAAACTATGCAGTTGCTGTCTTCAACGAACTCGTCATCGACTGGATGACGAAGTCTAACCTTTCTTCTTCCAAATGTCTACACATCAAAGATAATCGTGCCCCTTTCTAATAACTCGAATGATTTCTACTTGAATGTGTGTAATATCTCTTTATATTCGATGAGTTATTCTGATACAATTCTACCCTTGAATGACGTTTACTAATTTTCTATCTTCATACTCGCAGAATCCATGCGCAAAGTAGTTTCATACAATAGCTATGCCATGAGCGCATAATTATTCTTTGTAGTACTCTCTCTGGTGGTTGTTAGAAAAAAGCTTCCGAGATTGTCTTCGTGCCGATTAGCCTGAGCATTGTTTGAAGAATTGGAATTTATGACAAAAGATAACTGACACGAAATTGTACGATTAAAAGGGAAATATATATAGCTCCTTCATACAAAAGGTGTGTATTTGACATTTGACAATGATATTCATCGATATATTGCGTAGTTGTTAATCAGAAGGGAACTTCCGAACGACTGGATACGAACCTGCATTTAATAATCCAAGAGCTCCATTACTTCTTCGGAAGGTTAAACTTAATCAAAGCCAAATATCCGCTTGATCTGAGGTTTCCCGACTGATTATAGAACGCTGCCAAAAATACGAGGCATTTTATTTGTACAGATTAGCAGATTGCCGCAAAGCACGAGCCTGCAGAGAAGAAGAATCATCGTCTGATTTCATTCTAACAAGTAAAATTTCTGAATCATCTTGAGTGACTGAGTTATGGTTGTATTTCCTATTATGAATGATTGATTGCTCGAACGAATTGAGAACTACATAATTACATAGATAGGAGGAAAAATTACATGTGAACACTTCGTTATTTAATACTGGCATGATTAAAGACAATGTTTTGAAATTTTACAGGTGCTCATAGCTCTCACATTAGAGCCAATGCTTACTAGATACTTTTTTGTTGTTTTGGTGTAAGGAATCTGTCCCCAAATTTTTAAAATGTCATTCTGAAACACACTGTAGATTTTAAAACCATAAACAGTAGAATTGTGATATAGCGCTATAAAATTTTCTTTTAAGCTTTTTACTTGGAGCGATTTTTTAACAATACTCAACAATACGCACCAGAAAGTTGCATCACTGTGCGCAACATTCTGTGCAGTGGTTAATGTAATGGGTCGTTCCTTTATTCGCATAAGAAATTACGCTCTTTGCATAGTTTCTCTCCCTGTCGGCAGTAAACCAAACGCGGCTTCACTCCACACGGGCTTCTGTGACAGCGATCTATAAGTCGCAGCGTGACCTGCGGCAGCCTAGGACAAGGGTCCTGGGGGCGGACGTCATTTGTCTCTGGTGGGCTGGGATTACGTGCTGCACCCTCCTTCGATACCGGCGCGCAGGCTTATGTGACGAGGTCTTAAGGTAAACCCTAGCCTACGGCTCAACCTTCCTACCTCGGGACAAATCCCGCTACTTTGGCGAGAAAACGGGGTATCCTTGTTACTCGCTCTTACGTCCCTTGTGCCTTGTTCTCTCCTCTGTTAAAATGTCTGACCCATTTTCAGGTCCGCAGAAGAGATGATCTACGGAAACTGGGGGGAAATCAGGCATTAGGAAGCGCTTTCGTAGCAGAAAACTGTAGTTATGTCAGGGTTTAAGTTTTTCCTCCCTTAACTGTTTATATCTGATATCGACTACTGAGAGTGCTAGAACAGTGAATAAGGCACTTGACGCGCAGTCTAAATTAACAGATTCCTACACGGTCCAGCTATACAGGGCGTCCCAAAAAGAATGACCCGATTTTAAATAGAATGATTTATTAGGAAGAAGGGCTTAACACCAACAAATTGCATACTAAATTACTCAGAAAAGACAGAAGTTTATAAAAATCTATCATAAATGTTCAATATGTCCTCCACTGGCTGCACCGACGACATCTAGCCGATAGCCGAATTCATCACAAACTGAGCGTAAGGTGTCTTCTATCACTGAAGCTACAGCAGCTGATATGCTGGTTTTTAGTTCTTCAGTATCACGAGGTAAGGGAGAACGTAAATACATTGTTTAACATATCCACACAGGAAGAAATCACATGGTGTTAAGTCAGGGGACCTAGGAGGCCTAGTGTAAAGCCTGGTCTCACGGTCCTGTACGCCCTATCCAACGATGAGGCACGTTGGCATTGACGAAACTGCGCACGCTGTTGTGCCAGTGCAGTGATGCTCCATCTTGCTGTTAGATGAAAGTGTCAGAGTTAAATTGTGGGAATAAGCAGTTCTGTACCATTGCAAGATATGATTGTCCTGTTACGGTTTATTCCTCAAACCTTGCTTAGCGAAACAGCACAAAAAAAAATTCACTTCTGGTGAATCACGTTCGTGTTCAATTGTTTCATGAAGATTTTCGAGTCCCCATATGCGCACATTATGATGGTGAACCTTACTGCTAACATGGAAAGTTGCCTCATCGCTGAATGTGACATAAAAGTGTCATCATCCATATCCTCTAGAATAGCACTGCTAAAGTCCTCTCGCTTCACTTTGTCATTATCTCGAAGAGCTTGTACCAGTTGTAATCGGTATGGTTTGAGGGCTAAACGACGCCGTAAAACACGTCACACTGTCATGCGCGGAAACGCAAGTTCTCGGTTAGCACGACGCGTAGATTTGCGGGGGCTCCGCTCAAATGCTCGTCGGATTTTGTTCCACTGTTAGCTCAGGAACGCGTGGCCGGCCAGGACTTTTGCCTTTACACAGGCGCCCTGTTTCTTCAAACTGTTCATACCACCGTCGAACGTTCTTTGGTGATGGTGGTTTAGCACGGAATCGAATATGAAACGCCCGCTGAACTGCGATCACTGATTGAGTACGACTAAATTCAATAACACAACACGCCTTCTGTTGCGCGGACGCCATATTGCGCGAGACTGGCTGCACGCTCCACGCTAGCGCTCGTAGTGACATCTAGCGGATTTTTCTGAAACTCTAGACCATGCCAATTACTTCTAGCGCTGTTTCAGTTACCTAGTGACACTTGTCTCAATATTATTAAAAGTTAAAATCGAGTCATTCTTTTTGGGACACCCTGTATTAATGCGGCTACCGCTTATTTTCGATGTCAAGTTGCAATAACCACTCACATACGGCAGGCAGCAGCACTAGCAGTGGATGGTATAGAAGGCGTGCCGTGAGAATGTGGACACCAGAACAGTCACTGTCGTGATGCAGAAACGGAGCGATTCACCTGTCGTCCAAAAGGGCGTGACCATTGCCGTTAGGGTCAAGGGTGGAGGCATCTTCGAAACATCTAAGTTTGTAAACAGTTCGCTTGCCGCCTTGGTTACAATATACCGTGCATTGCAAAATGGCCCTATCCAAAACCGGCACCAAAGCAACTGTGTTGCTCCAGGGGCCATAGATGACAGGGGGTGATCGACGGCTGCGAAGGTGTGAAAGGCGAACATACGTGCAACTGCGTGTGGGCCTCCGTAGCAGGCGCCTGGCTCATGCAGCAGTGCTGACGGGTGTTCATCGGCAACGAAGGCTGGGAATTTGCACGCCAATGCCCGTAACTAAGCGTCAACTGAGTGGCGATAGGTGGTCTTTTCAGATCACATTTTATGCTCCACCGGACAGATGGTCGTTGTTGTGCATGGAGTAAAACATCTAAAAGCAAACGCCTTGCGTTATGGTCTGAGGAATGTTTTCGTGGCATTCTGTGCGTGATCTCGTCATTCTGGAAGGCACGGTGTATCAAGAAAAGTATGCATCCATTGTTGGGGACCACATCCACCCCTACATGCCATCTTTTTTTCCTCGGCACGACAGCATCTACCAGCAGGACAACACAACGTGCACCCATCTAGGAGGGTACGTGCGTGTTCCTAAGAGCACAAGATGAGTTAACTGAACTCCCCTGGCCACGAAACTCCCGGGATTTAAACCCGATCGAGAATCTATGGGACCGTCATGATAGGGCTTCTCGCGCCATGGCTTCTTAACCGTGAAACCTAGCGAGCTGGCCACGGCACGGCTTCACATCCCTGTCGCTACCTTCCAGAACCTCACTGATTCTCCTCCCGTACGTCTTGCAGCGGTCTGCACTGCAAAAGGTGGTTGTTTAGGCTTTTGACAGGTGGTCATGTTAATGTGATTGGACAGTGTACTTCCCATCCGACCATACTGGCAAATTTTCTTTGTTTTCCCTAATGCATAGAATTCGTCCAAAGTGATTTTTTTTTCCGAGACAACATCCCATTGCCTCCCATATTACATTTACACCCTTTCCGCCAATGACATATGTGTAGACGGGATGTTCTATGTAGCAATTCTCTGCCTATTATTTGTGCGTAAAATGATCACATTGTGCTTGAAAGATGACACAGCCATACGTGCCCAAGGTGTGCAAGCAATGCATTATATTCAAGCAGTAATAGAACAGAAGAAGAAGAAGAGAAAGAAGTGAAAATAGCTGGTAGAAGCTTCATCTTGTTCGTGACTGTACTATGCGATAATACGTCCGCCAACGCAGGAAAGCCTGTGTTTTAATCATCAAATCCCTTCTCAGAGTCCCAATTCACAAATAGGTGCATCAAGAGTTACAGATGTAATTATCTGTATCTTTCGACAAATATTTAGGCCAGTCTGATTCTCTCAATTCGTTAAGTTTTAATTTAAGATTTTAAAATTTTGTACATGACTGGAGCAGCAACAGTAGCATGAAATCTTCTTGTAGAAATAATAGTAAACAGCCAATCAGTTGCAAACTGGAAGGTGTATCAAAATCGCTTTACCGTAGTTCCAACGGTTATATAAACGTTTTCTTCACAAGGAAATATAGACAACTGGAATACATGTTGTGGAAGAGGTACGTTAAAATAAGCTGAAGGGCGTCAGTCAAAATTTCACCACCATAATAAATTAAAACATGCACTAGCTGTACATTGGTGAGCCGGCCGGTGTGGCCGAGCGGTTCTAGGCGCTTCAGCCTAGAACCGCGCGACTACTACGGTCGCGGGCACGAATCCTTCCTCGGGCATGGATGTGTGTGATGTCCTGAGGTTAGTTAGGTTTAAGTAGTCCTAAGTTCTAGGGGACTGATGACCTCAGAAGTTATGTCCTATTAGTGCTCAGAGCCATTTGAACCATTTGTACATTGGTGAGTAAATACCACACGACAAAAACAGTGTTGTGCATGTTCTGATTTACCATGGTGGCGAAATTTTATATTTGACTGGCGCCTTTGGCTTATTTTAACGTACCACTGCCACAACATGTAGTCCATTGCCCATATTTCCTTCTGCAGAAGACATTTTATAACCTTTAAAACCATGGTGAAGGGGTTTTAATACGTCTTCCAATTTGCAACTGATTATCTGCTTACTATCTCTACAAAATAATTTAAGATTTTTGTCTCCAGTCTAGCTCCATTTAAAGCGAGACCTTCGAACGTGAAACTAAGATATTTCTGTTAAATGTTTTGAGCACTTCATTCTGCCATTGTAAGGTGCGCAGCAGTACGAAATAAACTGTAGCGTGCAGAAACACAAAACAAAACTGATAATGCAAAATGAGCCAAAACTAAAGAAATTCCCGGCGAACATAAAGCCAAACGTAGTACGTACTGAAGGGAAGGAAGTACAAGCCAGTGTTGCGCTGGCGGTATCATGTTTCTTGCGACGGACAGATGGAATGGGAGAAGGTATAATATAAGCTCATGGAATATGCATGCGGCCTGCGGCAGTGGAATTGGCAGCGCCCTTGGGAGTTCTACAGTGCTGACGAAGCACGCATTTCGACAGCATATATGAACAGAAAGAGAATTATGAACGAAATGTAACATAGAAGAGGCGTTGCTCGCGGGGAGCATATTTCGAAAACTTCAGAGCTAGTTGAGAGGTACAACTTATAGAGGACAGAATGCAGCATGTCAATGCTTTATCTTCGAACTATATCTCTGAAATAGAGAGAACTAGGCGTCAACAAGCCAACCCCATTTATTTTTCATCCTGTTACTGTTTGACTAAACAAAACTGAAGTGCTGCAGTGGTTAAGAGACGGTGCTTATATTTGAGAGGAATGGGAATCTCACATCTAGTTGATACCATTTGCCTTTTAAGCATCGCCAAATATAAGACCTCTGCCATAGATAAACCAAATTTAGTTATAGAGCAATATCTGTTCTTCTGGTGTTACCGAATGTACGCATATAAATGCAGAATCATTAGTTAACGTATTGTATGATAACTCAACTGAATACTAATGATGAATAAATTATGAATACTAATGATGAATAAATTATTTGAGATCTTTTTAACAGGTTTGGGGCCGGTGTTGTTTGGGGGAAGAGACCAAACAGCGAGGTCATCGGTCTCATCGGATTAGGGAAGGATGGGGAAGGAAGTCGGCCGTGCGCTTTCAAAGGAACCATCCCAGCATTTGCCTGGAGCGATTTAGGGGAATCACGGAAAACCTAAATCAGGATGGCCGGAAGCGGGATTGAACCGTCGTCCTCCCGAATGCGAGTCCAGTGTGCTACCACTGCGCCACCTCGCTCGGTGAACAGGTTTCAGAGGCACAACACAGCATAACAGTGCCTTGACCAAAGTGCTATGAGACTAGCGACACGTCAACGACAGGTAATTCTATTGATCCGGTCTGTTTCAGTTTTTGGTTTGTTTTGCTTTAGGGCGCAAAAAACAACTGGGGTCATACGCGCCCAAGTCAAAACTAGAGAACTTAAACGACTATATGTCAGTCCCAATGGACAGAATGGGAGACAACTAAAAACAAGCAGGTGGAAAAACGGCTGAAAAAACGCCATACAGAAATGGAGGTACAAAACTAAAAATTAAATGGGCTTCGCCATATTGCTTCGGCGGATAAAAAGTAAAACGTGGTCGACAGCCAGCGCGTCATTCGCTAAAACGGCTGATAAATCAGGTGGCAGACCCAAGCTGAAACGTAAATTGTTGAAAAAGGGCATTCTAGCAGGAAGTGGAGGACAGCTAACATTTTGACGCAATGTGTACAAAGAGGTGCGGTAGTGCCACTTAGCAAATGACGATGACTAAAAAGGCAGTGCCCAATACGCAGCCGAGTTAAAATAATCTCCTCCCGGCGGGAGGGTCGAGAGTAGGTCATTCAAGGCGTTGGGAGAGGCTTAACAAGCCGAAGCTTATTCCTGTGGAGGGAGGACCATTGGCGATGCCAAAGGGGCACCACCTCCTGACAGACGGCAACGCAGAGATCATCAGAGGGAATATAGGTACTCGCTGGCTGAGGTACGAGGGCTGCAGCCTTGGCAGCAGCGTCAGCAGCCTCGTTTCTTGGAGGGCCGACATGACCAGGGACCCTCATAAACATGACACTGGCTCCACGACGAATGAGCAAGTGACAGTTTTCCTGGACCCAATGCACTAAGGGGTGAGCGTGTACAGCGTACATAGACTTTGGAGGGCAGTGAGTGAGTCTGAGCAGAGGACACAATTAAAAAGGCCGCGTCGCCGGATGTACTCCGCGGCCTGATACAAGGCGAAGAGCTCGGCTGTAAATACTGAGGAGTGTGCCGGAAGCCGATATCGAAAGACACGGGTACCAACGACGAAGGCACACCCGACCCCACGTTCAGTCAGAGAGCCACCATCGCGAAGTTCCATGCGAAGGTCGTGAAACTGGAGGCGATAGATCGAGGCTGGAGCAGTGTCCTTAGGAAGCAAATGAAGGCCAAGGGTAACATGAGCCGCTTCACGAAGCCAAGGTGGTGAAGGGTTCACACCCACTGGGAAAGTTGGAAGTAGTGTGAAGTTAAGCCGCCGTAGGAAGTGAAGAAAGCGGACTCCAGGAGGTAACAGAGAAGAGGGACGAGCCCCATACTGACGATCAAAGGAATCAGCAAAGAAGTAGGCATAGGAGGGGTGGCCAGGCTTGGCAGACAAACGGCATGCATACCTGCTGAGGAGAAGGTCACGGCGGTAGGACAGTGGTTGCTCAGCAGCTTCAGCACACAGACTCTCAACCGGGCTGGTGAAATGGCGCCCGTGGACGAACGGATGCCATGATGGTGGATAGTGTTGAGACGGCGTAAGAGGGATGGGCGTGCAGACGCATAAACAAAGCACCCATAGCTGAGTTTCGAACGGTCAAGGGACAACTACAGACGGAGAAGGGTGGGTCGATCGGCACGCAAACAGTTTATATGTCACCAGAAGGGACAAGAAACTTCACTATCACAGTAAAATGATCGACCTGTGAAAAGAAATGATGTACGTAGTTACCTCGGTATAGACGTTGCTGAAAAGCAAAACTTTCATGCACATGTAGAAATAGCCTGCCAGAGAGGCATTACATATCTGAACAAAGTAGTAATATTTGGCCAAAGAAGTTTTCAGCTGTTAATGATCGCAATAAGGAAGTATCACATCGCAGTGTTAATGCTATTGTGGGCTACGGGTCGAGCGTTTGGGCTCATAGAACCAGGAAGGTAATTACAGGACAGGCTTTAAGGCGAGCGCAGAGAAGTGTACATCTGCTCCTGAAAGATGCATATAGAACATCGCCGACTAAGGCACTGCTGGTGATACTGTATTGGACTTGCTATCTCTAGACGTAGTCATACGAAAGAGAGGTTCATAATATTGGCTCAAGAAGCCCGAATAAGGAAAGGTAAATGAGTACTGGCCACTAGAGGCGCATCGAATAAAGAAATAAGGTCATGTATTGATATACATTGAAGCGCCAAAGGAAGTGGTATAGACATATAAACAGACAGAATACGGCGCTGTGGTCAGCAACACCTGTACAAGACAACAAGTGTCTGGTGCTGTTGTTAGATCGGTTACTACTGCTACTATGGCAGATTATCAAGATTTAAGTGGGTTTGAACTTGGTGTTATAGTTGGCGCACTAGCGATGGGACACAGCATCTCCGAGGTAACGATGAGGTGGGGATTTTCCCGTACGACCATTTCACGAGTGTACCGTGAATATCAGGAATCTTGTAAAACATCAAATCTTCGACATAACTGCAGCCGGAAACAGATCCTGCAAGAACGGGACCAACGACGAGTGAAGAGAATCGTTCAACGTGACACAAGTGCAACCCTTCCGCAAATTGCTGCAGATTTTAATGTTGGGCTATCAGCAAGTGTCAGCGTGCCAAGAATTCAACGAAACGCATAGAGCCGAAAGCTCACATGTGTACCCTTGTTGACTGCATGACACAAAACTTTACGCCTCACCTGGGCCCGTCAACACCGACATTGGACTGTTGATGACTGGAAACATGTTGCTTGGTCCGACGAGTCTCGTTTCAAATTGTATCGAGCGGATGGACGTGTACCGGTATGGAGACATCCTCATGAATACATGGATCCTGCATACCAGCAAGGGACTGTTCAAGCTGGTGGAGGCTCTGTAATGGTTAGGGGCATGTGCAGTTGGGGTGATATAGGACCGCTGATACGTCTACATACGACTCTGACAGTCGACACGTACGTAAGCATACTGTCTGATCACCTGCATCCATCCATATCCATTGTGCATTCCGACGGACTTCGGCAATTCCATGAGGACAGTGCGATAGCCCATACGTCCAGCATTGTTATACACTCCTGGAAATTGAAATAAGAACACCGTGAATTCATTGTCCCAGGAAGGGGAAACTTTATTGACACATTCCTGGGGTCAGATACATCACATGATCACACTGACAGAACCACAGGCACATAGACACAGGCAACAGAGCATGCACAATGTCGGCACTAGTACAGTGTATATCCACCTTTCGCAGCAATGCAGGCTGCTATTCTCCCATGGAGACGATCGTAGAGATGCTGGAAGTAGTCCTGTGGAACGGCTTGCCATGCCATTTCCACCTGGCGCCTCAGTTGGACCAGCGTTCGTGCCGGACGTGCAGATCGCGTGAGACGACGCTTCATCCAGTCCCAAACATGCTCAATGGGGGACAGATCCGGAGATCTTGCTGGCCAGGGTAGTTGACTTACACCTTCTAGAGCACGTTGGGTGGCACGGGATACATGCGGACGTGCATTGTCCTGTTGGAACAGCAAGTTCCCTTGCCGGTCTAGGAATGGTAGAACGATGGGTTCGATGACGGTTTGGATGTACCGTGCACTATTCAGTGTCCCCTCGACGATCACCAGTGGTGTACGGCCAGTGTAGGAGATCGCTCCCCACACCATGATGCCGGGTGTTGGACCTGTGTGCCTCGGTCGTATGCAGTCCTGATTGTGGCGCTCACCTGCACGGCGCCAAACACGCATACGACCATCATTGGCACCAAGGCAGAAGCGACTCTCATCGCTGAAGACGACACGTCTCCATTCGTCCCTCCATTCACGCCTGTCGCGACACCACTGGAGGCGGGCTGCACGATGTTGGGGCGTGAGCGGAAGATGGCCTAACGGTGTGCGGGACCGTAGCCCAGCTTCATGGAGACGGTTGCGAATGGTCCTCGCCGATACCCCAGGAGCAACAGTGTCCCTAATTTGCTGGGAAGTGGCGGTGCGGTCCCCTACGGCACTGCGTAGGATCCTACGGTCTTGGCGTGCATCCGTGCGTCGCTGCGGTCCGGTCCCAGGTCGACGGGCACGTGCACATTCCGCCGACCACTGGCGACAACATTGATGTACTGTGGAGACCTCACGCCCCACGTGTTGAGCAATTCGGCGGTACGTCCACCCGGCCTTCCGCATGACCACTATACGCCCTCGCTCAAAGTCCGTCAACTGCACATACGGTTCACGTCCACGCTGTCGCGGCATGCTACCAGTGTTAAAGACTGCGATGGAGCTCCGTATGCCACGGCAAACTGGCTGACACTGACGGCGGCGGTGCACAAATGCTGCGCAGCTAGCGCCATTCGACGGCCAACACCGCGGTTCCTGGTGTGTCCGCTGTGCCGTGCGTGTGATCATTGCTTGTACAGCCCTCTCGCAGTGTCCGGAGCAAGTATGGTGGGTCTGACACACCGGTGTCAATGTGTTCTTTTTTTCCATTTCCAGGAGTGTAGAATAGCTCCAGGAACTCTGTTATGAGGTTAAACACTTCCGCTGGCCAACAAACCCCCTAGACAAGAACATTCTTGAGTATATCTGTGATGCCTTGCAAGATGCTATTCAGAAGAGAGGCCGCGGTGGTCTAGCGGTTCTAGGCGCGCAGTCCGGAACCGCGCGACTGCTACGGTCGCAGGTTCGAATCCTGCCTCGGGCATGGATGTTTGTGATGTCTTTAGGTTAGTTAGGTTTAAGTAGTTCTAAGTTCTAGGGGACTGATGACCACAGATGTTAAGTCCCATAGTGCTCAGAGCCATTTGAACCAACCATTTTCAGAAGAGATCTCCACCCCCTCCTATTCTAACTCATTTATGGACAGCCCTGCAGGATTCATGTTGTCATTTCTCTCCAGCACTACTTCAGACATTAGTCGAGTCCATGCCATGTCGTGTTGCTACCCTTCTGCGTTCTCGCAGGGAGCCTACTCGATATGAAGCAGGTGTACCAGTTTCTTTGGTATTTAGTGTAAATGGCGATAAATATGGGACAGGGCAGAAACAGGAAGGAGAACCTACCAGTTCCTTCCTAACATAAAAGAAATATCAAGAATGCCATATTTTCTTCCGACCAAGGGAGCAATACGCCACTTGTCAGGACGGGGTCCATATCCCAGCCACTTACTGGAAATACAACACATCACATGTACTTGTGAATGTGGAGCAATCGGCATCCCTGACGACATCGTCTGAGAGTGTGCTATTAGACAAGATATTACAGGCCAGGACGGGAACGCATTTGATAATACATAATAAGGAATGAGAACTACAGGATAAGCTGAACTCGCTGACAGCTAAAATATAAGCTTATGAACTGCAAGCCTACATTGCTGAGAGAACCATGAAAAAGCGATACATCCTAACAGAGAGAGGCACCACGGCAGAACTTCCACCTACAACAACCTTCCGGAAGCTGTGAGTAGAAGAGCCTCGGGGAGCACCAGGAAGCGTTTCTTGAGATCTTGACAGCCATCTCCCCATCTCTACACTTTGTGTGGCACAGCCCCTGTGAATCCTGAATTGTATCTCAGCGCAGTGGGGGCTAACCATCCAGACAAATGTGAAATCTAACCTCTTTGTGATATCAAGAGCAGTAGTGTAATGTAGTGTAGTGTAGTGTAGCGTAGTGTAGTGCAGTACAGTGTGCCCGCATCTCGTGGTCGTGCGGTAGCGTTCTCGCTTCCCACGCCCGGGTTCCCGGGTTCGATTCCCGGCGGGGTCAGGGATTTTCTATGCCTCGTGATGGCTGGGTGTTGTGTGCTGTCCTTAGGTTAGTTAGGTTTAAGTAGTTCTAAGTTCTAGGGGACTGATGACCATAGATGTTAAGTCCCATAGTGCTCAGAGCCATTTGCAGTACAGTGTTATGCACCGAGGTGACAAAAGTCAGAGCTACTTCTGAACATCGTGTCGGGCGTAGTGCAGCAACTCTACGTGGCGTGGACTCAACAAGTCGTTGAAGGCCCCTGCAGAAATACTCATCCTTGCTGCCTCTATAGTTGTTGATAATTACGAAAGCGTTGCCGGTGCAGGAATTTGTACTCGAATTGACCTCTTGATTATGTCCCATAAATGTTCAATGGGACTCTTGTCGGGCGATCTGGGTGGCCAAATCGTTGGCTCGAATTCTCCAGAATGTTCTTCGAGCCAAACGCGAACAACTGCGGCCTGTTGACACACCGCATTGTCATCCATAAAAGTTCCATAGTTTCTTGGAAACATGAAGTTCGCGAACGGCTCCAGATGGTCTCAAAGTAGCCGAACATAACCATTTCCAGTTAATGCTCTGTTCAGATGGACCATAAGAACAACTCCATTCCATGTAAACACAGCCTATATCGTTAAGGAAACACCGCCAGCTTGCACAGTGCATTGTTGACAACTTGAGTCAATGGCTTCGTGGGGACTGCTTCACACTAGAACCCTGCCATCAACTCTTACCAACTGAAATCGGGACTCATCTGATCAGGCCAAGTTTTTCCTGTCGTCTAGGATCCAACTGATATGGCCACGAGTCCGATAGAGGCGGTGAAGGCGAGTTCGAGCTGTCAGGAAAGTCATTCGCGTCGTTGCTCTGCTACCATAGCCCATTAACTCCCCATTTCACCTCACTGTCCTAATGGATACGTTCGTCGTACGTCACACATTGATTTCTGCGGTGTTGTTTGTCTGTTAGCACTGTCAACTCCCAGCGAGCTCCACTGCTCTCGGTCGTTAAGTGAAGGCCGTCGGCCACTTCGTTGTTCGTAGTAAGAGGCCATGCCTGAAATTGGTACTCACGGCACACTCTTGGCACCGTGGATCTCTGAATACTGAATTGCCTAACAATTTCTGAGACGGAATGTCCCTTGCGTCTAGCTCCACCTACCATTCCCCGTTCAAAGTCTGTCGTGCGCCCATAATCAAGGCAGAAGCCTTTTCAAATTAATAACCTGAGTACAAATGACAGCTCCACCAGTGAACTACCCTTTTATACCTTGTACACGCGATACTACCGCCATCTATACATTTGCGTAACGCTAGCCCATGAACTTTGTCACTTTAGTGTATAGTAATTTAGTTAAGAATTATAAATTATAAAATTTGTGATCCAGCACTGTAGCATAGTGTAGCAGATCATTGCCATGTGCCTTGCAGATGAACATGTATCTGTCCGCACATACATTGATTAGTAGGGGCAAAACGACTGTGTGTCTGTCGTATATTCTTTCGAATCGGAGTATTTCATCCTGATCTTCCATTCATATTTTTCCTTTTTGGTTCTTATACACTACTGGCCATTAAAATTGCTACACCAAGAAGAAATGCAGATGATAAACGGGTATTCATTGGACAAATATATTATACTAGAAGTGACATGTGACTACATTTTCACGCAATTTGGGTGCATAGATCCTGAGAAATCAGTACCCAGAACAACCACATCTGGCCGTAATAAAGGCCTTGATACGCCTGGGCAATGAGTCAAACAGAGCTTGGATGGCGTGTACAGGTACAGCTGCCCATGCAGCTTCAACACGATACCATAGTCCATGAAGACTAGTGACTGGCGTATTGTGACGTACCAGTTGCTCGGCCACCATTGACCAGACGTTTTCAATTGGTGAGAGATCTGGAGAATATACTGACAGGGTAGCAGCCGAACATTTTCTGTATCCAGAAAGGCCCTGTACAGGACCCGCAACATGCACATGGGTCGTGCACTGTCCTGCTGAAATGTAGCGTTTCGCAGGGATCGAATGAAGGGTAGAGCCACGGATCGTAACACATCAGAAATGTAGCGTCCAGTGTTCAAAGTGCCTCAATGCGAACAAGAGGTGACCGAGACGTGTAACCAATGGCAGCCCATACCATCACGCGGGGTGATACGCCAGTATGGTAATGACGAATACACGCTTCCAATGTGCGTTCACCGCGATGTCGCCAAACACGGATGCGACCATCATGACGCTGTAAACATAACCTGGATTCATCCGAAAAAATGACGTTTTGCCATTCGTGCACCCAGGTTCGTCGTTGAGTACACTATCGCAGGCGCTCCTGTCTGTGATGCAGCATCAAGGGTAACCGCAGCCATGGCCTCCGAGTTGATAGTCGATGCTGCTGCTAACGTCGTCGAACTGTTCGTGCAGATGCTTGTTGTCTTGCAAACGTCCCCATCTGTTGCCTCAGGGATCGAGACTTGGCTGCACGATCCGTTACAGCCATGCGGATAAGATGCCTGTCATCTCGACTGCTAGAGATACGATAAGAGGCCGTTGGGATCCAACACGGCGTTCTGTATTACCCTCCTGAGCCCACCGATTCCATATGCTAACAGTCATTGGATGTCAACCAGTGCGAGCAGTAATTTCGCGATACGATGAACCGCAATTGCGATAGGCTACAATTCGACCTTTATCTAAGTTGGAAACGTGATGGTACGCATTTCTCCTCCTTACACAAGGCATCACAACAACGTCTCACCATGCAACGCCGGTCAGTTGATGTTTGTGTATGAGAAATCGGTTGGAAACTTACCTCATGTCAGCACGTTGTAGGTGTCGCCACCGGCGCCAACCTCGTGTGAATGCTCTGTAAAGCTAATCATTTGCATATCACAGAATCTTCTTCCTGTTGGTTAAATTTCGCGTCTGTAGCACGTCATCTTCGTAGTGTAGCAATTTTAATGGCCAGTAGTGTAGATATTGCATATTGCCTATCTTTCTCTATAGCATACATCCATCTTCGTGAGAATTTCGAACACCTTGTGTACTATTTTGCATTTGAACGCATTTTCTAGGTCGACAAATCGATGGTTAAACGCAGTCAGAGCTGCCATTTGATGCCTTCACCTTTCCTAAAGCCAAACTTATCGCAATGTAGTATTAAAAAATCAAATAAGAAATTCAAATCACAAAACCGGCGACCTCATACGAAGGGACAATCGGTAGGAAAGAGGCAGGAGAGAACTAAATCTTCAGGCCCAAGTGAAGACTTTATTCGGGGAGACAGCTTCATGGAACAAGAGAAGCTACGCACCGATTATTGTTGGCGCCCTGAGTGAGCTCGCTTGCGAGGCACTCTAATGAGCGCCACTCAGCGACACGAAACGAAACGTGACGTGACGAGACGTAACGTCACCGGAAGCCAGGGCCGAGCGCCGGGCCTGTGTTCACGGTGATAAGCGGCCGCCCGGTCCGGCGGGCCAATGTCTGCGTAAAAGGTGACTCGTTACGCGCAGGGGCGGGGTTTCCGGTCACACGGGGCGGCTATCAGCCGCATACGGCAGCCAGGTCACGTCTCGATACGGGTAGCCCGCAGGACGTCCGTTTCCAGAGCCTCCCTTTCTCTTTAAACACCCAGTCTTTCCTTCCTTCCTTCTTCTCTTTTCTCTCTCACCATCCGCCTTATCCACTATCCACCCAAACACATCAGAATTGTCTGATCGAAACTATCTCTATGTAATGCGGAATTGACCATATATGTCAGGAGAGGCGAAACCGCCAGTGTAAAAGAGAATTGTGTGATTTTGTGGTCAGTAACGAAGTAGAATGGGGCAATTATGGGAGTTCGTTACCTTGAACGTGGAGTAGTCAAGGGACATAAGGCTGTCCAAGTCGACAGCTGGTGATGTGACAGTAAAGTGGAAAGACGAGGAGACACCCACAGCGAAGCCACGACCAGGCAGACCGAGAACGACGAGCATAGCGGAGGGTGATTGCAGAAAAATCGCGTGAAAGCAGTGGAAAGAATCCCTCGTGAGTTCCAAAGCGCTTCAAGCAGTCCAGCTAGCACAATGGCTGTGAGGAGACACTTAAAAAGCCAGACTTTCCTGTAGTCTGTGCTAAGCTACGCTTGAGGTGCCGTAAAGAGAGACGCCATTGGGCGATGGATAAATGGAGACGTGCGATTTGGAGTGGCGAATCAAGCTATAGCCTGTGGCATTTCGGAGTAATGATTTGGACATGTTACTTTACATTGCCGTCAACCGCAGCCGAATTTCCACACTCTAACTGAAATGGTCCGAACTGGCTGCAAAATAGTTTTCTTCAAAGTCAAGATCGGTTTCGCGTCGACTGAAGACGCTTCCTCGGTCGAAAGAGGTTCTTTCTAACAACTCATGGAAGAGGGCCTTATAGTCACTCCCCATCATACACATTATAAACATACAGCGCCCTAAACCAGCAGCCCACTGTTAAAATGACAGGTATATCTCAGCCGTGCTATTAGCAGCAACGTGGTTGAGCTGCAGTAGGCATGGCAATACTGTCCGCTCTCCAATGCGGGAAATGTTCACCACGGAAGATGATCTCTCTCACCTGAGGATGCATCTTCAGTTTTTCAATTGACACGAAACCGTTCGTGATTTTGAATAAAACTATTTTACGGTCAGTGCGGATCATATCAATCAAAATGTGGAATGACTTGTGTTTGGAGAACGCCTGGAGAACGTTACCTGCCACCATGTGTAGTGTCAACAGTGAACTACAGAGGAGTTGCTCTTATGGTATGGAAGTGGTTTTCAAATTATGGCGCGGTCCCCTTATTGCGCTTAAGAAAACGCTAAATGTGGTAGGATATGAACGCATTATTATTATTGTGCACTGTGTACATTCGAGGAATAGATCGTAGACAATGATTAATTGTATCAACGTTACAGTGAACCCTGTCATTAAGCAGATTATGTGAGGCAACTGTCTGCGGACTGTAACGTTACCGAAATGGAGTAGCCTCCCCACAGTCGCGACCTGAACTCAATGGAAGATCTTTGGAATGAGAGAACTTCGACTTCGCTCCAGACCCCAGCGTTCAGTGTCGGTGCCTTCACTGGTTTCGGCTCTTGAGGAATAATGGGCTTGCCTTCCTTCTCAGATATTCAGCCACCTCATTGCCCCAGTCGCAGGAGAGTTTAAGCTATCATAAAGGCGAAGGGTGAACACCGTATTTATGTCCACTAAAAGGTGTCCGGAAACATTTGATAAGGTTGTGTACACTGGTGAGCCAAAACGTGCTAAAAGGGTGCTCCCCCCATTGGAACTAAATACTGTACCAATATGAGCGTAATGGAATTCTGCAAGTCCTTGGGTAACTTTCCAGAGGTATGTGGAATCATTTGTCTATGCATAGGTCACATAATTCCCGTAAATAGTGGGCCAGTGGATTATGGATGCGAAGATGGCGCCTGACAGCGTTCTCTACGGATTCCATAGGCTGCAGCAACGTTCCAAAAGTGATCATACTGGTGCCTTATATGCAGTTTACTCTAAACATATCTTGTACTTATCCTACAATCCTTCCAATGAATCTACAACTTCCACTCGTCTTCTCTAAAACTGATTTTACGTTATGATTCTTTTACTAACTCTCGAAAAACCATAAAATTTCTTACTAACCAGAAAACTGTTTTTTAGGGGATACGGTTATCCTTAGTGTTACTTTGTAGAATAAACACGTATTTGGTCACGTCTGGCGAATAAAGTTCACGAAGAAGCAACGAAGCGCGCTATCGTGGCCTCGCAAAAGCCATGAGTTGTTTCGCCGCGAATCTACATTGTGTTCTCAGGATTGCTTCACGCAAATGGCGTTGAACTTGTGAGTAATACCTTTTATTAATTATCCGACCTTGTTTAAGGAACTGATGGTACACTATGTCGTTAAAATAAAACAGCACAGTGAGCATAACCTTCAGAGTTGATCGCCCTTGTCGAACCTTTATCGGTCTCGGATTGCACTCACTGGGGCGATGTAGCCTAAGTTACGACGTCATATCTGTAAACCGATGTTTCATTACCTGCTATAACACGTTTCAGTAGTTCTGTATCGTTACTGACTACAGCTATCGATTCCTGAACCATTTTAATTTGCCGTTGCTGCTGTTTGAGTCAACGGTTTGGAACACGTTTCATACCGAAAAATCCGACTAAATATCATGGTACCAACTAAGAGATGTGCCAAAATCTTCAGTGACCTCTCGGATTGTGATTCGGCGATCACTCACTTCTTTCACTTATTCCACGTTGTCATCGATTGACGATGTGCGGGTACTTTCAGAATGCTAGGCATGTTCGATAGCCTGCACGGCCGTTTTCGAACTCCTTTCACCACTCGTAAATCTTTGTTTTCGTCGTAGAAGACTCACAAGAAACAATATTTAACATTTCTCAAACTTTGCTGCGTTTTATTCCGTTCTTACAGAGAAATTTTTTACAAGTGCTCTGATCAATTTTTATACATAGTAAATAATCGTCGATACTAGCAAAACGCACGTAACCTATACAACAGCCGATAAGTGACCAAATATCCGATTAGGATATATTGTACACATTATTTTCAGATATGTTTACTAATGCAAGAAGGATCCTTCGAATCTGACTAATATAACACGCGAAATTACAAAATTCCCGATACCTTTAGAGCGCACGTCGTATGTGTCTTGGTCCAAGCAAAACATTTACGTGAGAGGATGAAAGTTCTTTATGTTTGAGAGTAACACGGACGTTGAGGCACTCAAACAAAGACTATGGTTTAAGGATTCGTTGACGACATCACTGGACAAGGAGAACTTCAGGGAAAGAATGGCCAAGGAGTTCAGCAGCATCCTTTTCGAAGGAATCATCTTGCGCGTGAGGGTTGGCTGACGGCGATATGAACTACCGTCTCCCCGATTGGAGAGAGTTGCATAGGTCACTCCACATCGCAGAGATGACCGCTAGTATAAAAGTTTCGAGCTCTTGCGTTGGTCCGATACTGAGTTTTATTGATAAGTAAGTTTGAAATCACGACAGTGCTGTTTCGTCATGTTCAGTGATTCGCATTGTTAAAAAAAAGTAGCAGAGCACTAAAATTTTTTAAGTGTTGATATTTTGAACCAATTTCTGAGCAACGAAATGATTATCCAGAATTATCGTGGATGCTGAGGGCGTACCCGAAATCACTTCACACTGGATGCGAGTTAAAGCAGCAGGTTTCAGTTGGATTCAGAACTAAGAAGGAATAATACACATCAGCCCAATTGTATTTAAACTGAGGTGACAAAATCATGTGGAACTCTTAATATCGTGTAGGACCTCTGCTTGCCCAACGTAGTGCAGCAACTCGACGTGGCATGGACTCAACAAGTCGTTTGCAGTCCCCTGCAGAAATATTGTGCCAGGCTGCCTCTATAGCCACGAACCGACCCCTCGATTATGTCCCGTAAATGTCCGACGGGGCTCATGTCGGGCGATCTGGCTGACCTAATCATTCGCTCGAATTGTCCAGAAGTTCTTCAAACCAATCGCAAACAATTGTGGCCCGGTGACATGGCGCACTGTCATCCATTTATTCCATCGTTGAATGGCTGTAAATGATCTCCAACTAGCCGAACATAACCATTTCCAGACAATGATCGGTTCAGTTGGACCATATGAACCAATCTATTCCATATAAACACTGCCATCCGATTGCGGAGCCACCACCAGCTTGCACAGTGCCTTGTTGACACTTGGGTCCTTGGATTCTTGGGGTCTGCTCCACCCTAGAACCCTACCATCCGCTCTTACCACCTGAAATCGGAACTCATCTGCTCAAGCCATGGTTCTCCAGTCGTCTACGGTCCAAACGATATGGTCATGAGCCCAGGACATCTGCAGGCGATGTAATGCTGTTAACAAAGACACTCCCGACAGTCGTCTGCTACCATAGCCCATTAAAGCTAAAATTTCGCCGCACTGTCTTAACGGGCGTGTTCGTCGTACGTCCTACACTGATTTCTGCGAGTATTTCATGCAGTGTTCCTCGTCTGTTAGCACCGACAACTCTAAGCAAACGGCTTTACTCTCGGTCGTTAAGTGAATGCCGTCGGCCACTGCGTAGTCCATCTACAAAGGACAGCTCCGCCAATGCACTGTCTTTTTAAACCTTGTGTAAGCCATACTAGTCATTTTTGTGTGTTTATATCGCTATCCCAACACTACTAGAGACCTGAGGAATGCAGTATCGGAGGCGTTACGGGCACAGGACGCGGTAAGGAAATCAAATAAGCGGAGCTGAGACGAATGAGGAATCATTCTAGCGACTATATTGGCCGCGGATACACTGACATAACCGCCGTGGCAAAGGGCAGATGGTTAAGACCCAGAGTATGGGAGGGAGAATCTAGGAAACGGCGAAACTGGTCATCTGTTCGCTTACTACAATCGTGAAGCTGAAAGACGGTGAAATCATTAATAGACAACAAGGTGTTGGACGTCCACGCCTCATCACAGAACGTGGCAGTCAGTCATCGATTCTGTGAAAAAATTCCTCGTTTCTTAACAATCCTTTCAATTTCCGGTATCTTCCTATAACACCACCCCACAAACTCTTGGATTTTCCGACTTTGTGTTTTTCCAGATGTTGGTGCCAAACTGATTGGAATAAAGACTAACGATTTTTAATTAAACATCATTATCATGAGTGACATTTTGGTATCAATATGACATGTCCACAAGCTTAGTGGAAATCCACTTTGGAGCAGGGGCCCGCTTCATACTCTATAAAGCGCAACATTTAATTATAGCGGTCGTTATTAATCGTATAATCGATAAATCGGGTGCAAATTCCAGGAGCGGCGCCACCTGATTAAGGGACTGCTAGCTGCTGCAGCTCTTTAAACTTTCATGAACGTCTCCTGGGGCAGTAAAGTCAACGATGTCGCTTTAAATCGTAACAAGCCGTCGTTAGCAAGGCGTACGTGCACGCCGTGCATAAACAGACCGAGGGAGTTAGATCACGTCGATAACTCAATAAACTCGCTAACTTTTGTGGCTGCAGGTCGGAAAGTTTCGCAAGAGCGCTGCTTTAATCGATCAGTACATTGGAACATAATTTTTTACAGTTAACGAAGTTATAACATAAGAGCATGCTAACGCTACGGGTCATACTTTTTCCTGTTTTTCTTCACACATTATCTACCGTGGTCTAAATAAATGTTGCATATTTCTTTACTGTCAATGAGATGGTAGAAAACAAAACTGATATTGGTCTGTCAGGTACAGCCATGAGAAAACAAGAATAAGGAAGATAAACACGTTTCCGCTTGACAAATACAAACAAAAACGGAAAAACTAAACCTAACAAAAGATTCCACTGCAAAAACTACAGTTTCCTCCCACTGTCGTCTCGTAAAACACATTGTTTATGAGCCAACTGGCTCTCCTCGTAAAGGGAGACACTTTTCAGTGAGGTTAGATATACTCCTTAGCAAATTGTCCAGATAAGTCTGTGGGATACTGTCCCGTTTCTCCACAGAGGCCTCTATGATGCCCTGTGAGACCACTGGTGGGACAGGACGATTGCAAACTGCTTATGCATTGTCAGTGCAGCTGAAGGCTGGAGGATATGGAGGTCACTCCATCCAACTAATTTTATGCTGCACTATGGAGGTGTTCACAAGATTGTGACAATGGGGGCGTGCACTGTCGTCCATCAACGTGAATCACTCTTCAAGATATTCACAAAATGGAGCCACAATGGCTGCGGGGATGTCGTCCGACACTTCGCAACAGTCAACCTCCCATGTACTGACGCCAGGGGCTGTCCTGCGGCCATACATTCTTCCACCCTGAAGTGCGGCTGAAACCCGCTGATAAGGGTGGCGGACTACGATACCATTAGGGTGAGAACGTTGTCCTCGCTGTGTCCACTCACAACGTCAGTATTGTCAGGGTGGGCACCGACACGGGTGTTGTGTCCCACTGATGCCTAGTCCAGAAATAGTGCTTTCGTGGCCGTGCAACACGAGCCCCATGTGACACGAGCCCCTCTCTGAACTCAATTTAGAGAAGGAGCCTTGAGTGGTATTCTGCCACGTAATTTCTGCTCATTGAGCTTATTTCGCATTGTTTTTGTTGACACTTGTACTACTTTAGCTGTTTTGAAATGCCGCCTCAAATGTCCAGCATTGAGTCGAGAGTTTCTGCAAGCTTTTATACGCAGATATCGGTCATGCACACCTGTTTTTTTTTCTTCCGCGGCCAATACTGCAACGATCCTCAACATCCTATCGCTAGAAACTAGATTCTAGACATATCAGTTTGACTCACAGCGACATTTTCTGTGGCTTCCACCTGTCTCATTCCCTGCACCATGAGAGAGAGAACATACTGCCCACACCCCACTCCACGGTAAAAATATGGACAATTTCCGGTAGAATTACATTACAAACAAGAAGATGTACTGATACCATAAACTAATACCATAACGTTCATTATTAAATATTCAATATTAAGTACGTAACATTTATTTTGACCACAGTATTATTCTTCTCATCGACCAATATCTTGAGTTGTAGGCGCTCTCAAAGTAGACTGCAGACTTCTCTCGGAGTTATAACATAATGTATGACCGAATTCTTTGTAGAACAGCCGCGAGGAATAGCCAAAGTTGGTGTAGTCCCGGATGCTGAAAATATTTTGTACCGGTAAACGTAAATATTTGATTCTTCACTGTCACTTAGCTGCTTGTTATATTACTGTAGTTTCTTGCCCTCTGAAATTGCCAGTACAAAGCTTTCACAGGACGAAAGAAAAATTGGATGACGGAAAGGAGAGGAAGATTGTAAAACGGGTGCAACAGGCATCTTGGAATGGGAAGAGGACTTCGGCGACTTTTATGTTAACCTTTGTTACTTCTTTTGCGGAGCCCTTTAAAGATCTCCCTCATAAAAAAGAAATAAACAAGTTCACAGCGTTTTCCTCTAAGCTGGTGGTAGTTTCGTTGAACGATGACTTCCTTCAATTCCAATCCAAGCTATACTCTTTAATTGTTAATAAGTTCGAGAATTCAATAAAGAGGCGACAAATCGTGCTTTCCTTCCTTCTTATGTGTTAGTCTGAGCCAGAACTAACAGTAACAGGCGTCAATTACCATTCACATTATTATTTATTGCCAGGTCTCAACTTCTATGTGCAGGTTTAAATAGCGAGGTAACTATGCGGAATGCTCTACATGTTAAAACACAAGGTTACAAAGGTCTGACACAAGTAAAAGGAACAGAGTTTGTGAGAAAGAAAGAAGAGAGCAAACAAATATTTCCCTTCTTTAACTACAGAGACGTATTTGACACTCAGAAGGATGGAAATTCATTCGACTCTGTAGAGGGCGCAACGTGTTTTATCTGACCATGTATGTACGGTACGGTGATATTTCAGAGTGGCATAAATGCTAGTACTGCTTTTTACGAAAATATAGCTCAATATCTGACAGATGTGGCTTCCGAACATATATACAGCGCGTCCTAAACCTTTAGGACAGAAATATTTAAGAGGGAAAAGAACTGTAAGCCGAGTACTTTGAGGTGAAAAACCAGTGGTCCAAAAGAGATGGTGTTGAAGGAGTTATGAGTGTAAGGCACTTTTTTGCTTACCTTTCTGCTTATGTACCTGTATCGACTTTAGTGGCAGTACTTTGGGAAACAATACAGTCAACTCTGATGTTTCCACGATGGAGTTAATCACTGTTAACAACAGGGGTGCTCAATCTTTTTAGACTTGAGATGCCTTTCGTGCAATTTAGTCCATTTACGGATCTACTTGCTTAAAAGTTTATAAAGTTTAGCACAAAACAACACTGTAGCCAAACTAAACCGCTTTAATTACACAAGATACATAAAAGGTAATCTTCTCTCCATCAAAAAAATGTAGGCTTACTACTCAGTTTTCAAAATATTACACATTTGAAATAAATAAATAAATAAATACAACATCTACCATCAAAAATGTTGAGAAAGGTGTAGTGAGACACTTTGCGTAAAAGTAGCAATCTGGTGAACATTTTCTCACAGTCAACCATACACAGTCTGAAAGATAAGGATTAGTCAGTTTATGTTTAAATTTACATCTCACAGTGTTCATCGTTGAAAACGCTACCTCACATAGATAATTAGATTTTAAAAAAAGCTATAAAATATGCGATGCCACTTTTATAATGTTAGGGTAGGTCTGACTTCAAGGAAATGTCATTTTTTATTAGAGTTATTTCCTCCGTGGTGCACATTGTTGTTTCGTGGAAGCTCGAAAAAAGGTATTTGTGTTACCTACTGGAGGTGGAGCTTGTCTCCGCCCTCCCCTCTCGCGCACACAAACACAAACACAAACACACCGCACTTTATCATATAACACCTAGCGCTCTTTCCATCGCGCTCACTACGCCACAAGTTACGGTTCGCGAGCCTCGCCATGCAAAAGGAAAGACTGTTGCTTGGCTCGAGCGGGCGATGAAATGCAGATGGAGACGAAAGAGGTGGAGACAGGGTTGTCAGATTTACCGCCTTCAAATAATGGGAAACACTCATTGTCGACCAACTGGTGTTTTACGAAAACTGCTCATTTAAACTGGATTAGGACAGAGGTTTTGGAAGAGCGGCTCATAAAATCATGGGGATCGACCGATCGATCTCCATCGGTGGACAGAGCAGCCCTAGTTCACAATCTGGGTTTCAAAGACGGAGCATTAATCGTTGCAATAACTTAACTGACTTGCATTTAATGTGTAGTGCAGCCGGATGTTGTGGCCGAAGAAACGAACGAATGAAAATAGAAAAGTTTCGTGATAGGTGTCACCCCAATTGGAAGAAATTCAACTTGAATAGGCACGTGCATAACATTTTTTTGCAGAAAACTAGCAAGATTTTGCTAAAAAGTGGTTTGCTTGGTCGAATTTGCAGAGGTGATATTTAGTTTGAGAGTACATTGAACAATGAATACTCGTCAAGTTGCCTGTGGAGAACATACACTATGTGATCCAAAGTATACGGACATCTGGCTGAAAATGACTTAAAAGTTCGTGGCACCCTCCATCGATAATGCTGGAATTCAATATGGTGTTGGCCCACCCTTAGCCTTGATGACAGATTCCGCTACCGCAGGCATACGTTCAATCAGGTGCTGGAAGGTTTCTTGGGGAATGGCAGCACATTCTTCACGGAGTGCTGCACTGAAGAGAGCTATCGACGTCGGTCGGTGAGGCCTGGCACGAAGTCGGCGTTCCAAAACATCCCAAAGGTGTTCTACAGGATTCAGGTCAGGACTCCGTGTAGGCCAGTCCATTACAGGGATGTTATTGTCGTGTAACCACTCCGCCACAGGTCGTGCATTATGAACAGGTGCTCGAGCGTGTTGAAAGACGCAATCGCCATCCCCGAATTGTTCTTCAACAGTGGGAAGCAAGAAGGTGCTTAAAACATCAATGTATGTCTGTGCTGTGGTAGTGCCACGCAAAACAACAAGGGGTGTAAGACCCCTCCATGAAAAACACGACCACAACATAACACCACCGCCTCAGAATTTTACTGTTGAGACTACACACGCTAGCAGATGACGTTCACCGGGCGTTCGACATTCCCACCACACCCCGCCATCGGATCGCCACTTTGTGTACCGTGATTCGTCACTCCTCACAACGTTTTCCCACTGTTTAATTGTCGGCCTTTACGCTTTTGTGCTGTACGTGTCCCCTCACATTTCCACTTCACTATCACATCGGTAACGGTGGACCTAGGGATGTTTAAGAGTGTGGAAATCTCGCGTGCAGACGTATGACACAAGTGGCACCCAATCGCCTAACCACATTGAAGTCCTTGAGTTCCACGGAACGCCAAATTGTGCTCTCTCACGACGGCTATTGACTGTTGAGGTCGCTGATATGGAATACCTGGCAGTAGATGGCAGCACAATGCACCTGATATGAAAAATGTGAGTTTTTTTGGAATGCGGATACTTTTGATCACATCGTGTACCTCGGAGAATACAGTGTTGAGAGGACTGGTGGGGCAGTATTATTTACGTACTAACGCAAACAATGAACGCAAGCAACGGACCCAAATGAATTTCAACACAGAGCTCAGTTCTGTGAACTGATTGTCCTGCGCATACATTGTGAATGATGTTAGTTGCTCTCGAGAAGTTGCTATTAGCTTACGGTTTGCAAGTTGGTTATCTCATTGGGATTGAGCTACTACTATATAAAGAACCATTACATTTCCACTATTCACACATCGTTGAAAATGTACTTCGCGTTAATAACGGCTTAGCGTGGCACTGAAGTTGTTATTACATAATAATACTCATTTCTTCCGGCATGAACTCTGTAGCTGTTTCTCTTTTTCTGTCGCTTGCCAGCTAACGTCTTCGTTTGAGCATGACTGTTGTATCATATACTATCGGCTATTTATCTTATGTACTCTTATCTAGGACTGCTTCTGCGATTTTTTTGCAGTTGCGTCCGTTCAGATAGTTCGGCTGCGAGTCATGGCGTCACAAATACACAACTATTCACCTGTTTAAATAATAACTATTTGTGTAAGAATAATCTTTCGTCGATGTAGTAGGTATCGTTCTTCAAGTGTTGTCCAGTCAAGGTTTGCAGCATTTGTGTTATTCTCTACTGCGAGGCAAAAGGACGCGTGATCACTCGCGTTGGTCTGTATTGTACATGATCGACGGTCTCAGTTGAACTGAGCGCTTGAGCACTAGACCAATACAAGCCTAGAGCGTTTTGTCAACAATCTCTCTCATAAGAAGAAAAACTGTGTTGCCATATCATCTTACCGCTAAGCTGAAGCCTGTCACTCTTGTAACAATTTCGCTTGTTGTCTCACGTATTGTCATTACTAGATACGACGTAGCGACTGTTAGGGACTCATTAATTCCGCAGTCAAAAGCATCGCGTTTCGTGAAGTGCACAGTCTTTATTATCCGTATGTCAAAAGCTTTTTGCCAGTTCAAGAAAGATAAACTTTTTTCCTCACATCTGTTTGCCTGTTCCTGCCTTTTCCGGATAATAATGACAGCAACATAGACGGTCGTACAACACTAACACTAGCCACCAAGCCATTAGCTTATATTGTAAACAGTGATAGCCAGTGTGATCCACAAAGACTGTACAATTACTGGTAACAGGATTTGATTACATCTTGCTATTGGCAAAAACCAGATACAGATTCATTTTCAAGTACTCTTGCTGATTAATACATGACCATAAAAGTACATTATGCAACATTCAGAAGGTAAAGCGATACTAACCACATATAATCAACCACATTTTTTTGAAACAAACGGTACAGATTACAAAAAACTAAATCTTTCCAAAATGAAAGAAACGGCAAAACACACTTTCCTCAATCATACGAAGTATATAGTGTCTAGATGCCTTTCCGACTGGGATTACGTAAAGCGTTCCGCTGTCAGAAGTTTTCAGTCGATTTTAATAGCTGGACAGACATCCCTTGTAAAAATATATAACTATGCAGGAGCCAATGTTGTACTGAACAAAGTTTTCCGAAGTTCTGGAAACGCTAGGTTTACCTGACTACATCTGATTATCTCTGTTGACGGCTTTTAGTACGTCATGAGACAAGAACGTATATTGAGTTTCACGAGATCGGTATTTCCGAAATATGATTGGCAGGTACAAGTTCGTTATCAGGTCATTGTGTTTGAGCCCATATATGCTATATAGTTATCTGGGAAACAGAGACAGATTAAACAGGGCGGCAGAGCGATGAGTTCAGTTCTCCTGCCTTTCTTTGTTACTGAATTTGTCCCTCGATCTTTTCCCATCATTGATATCACGAACGCGTAACATGTTTTTGTTTTCGTTTGAGCTGTTGGGATTAGTGCGCTACATAATCTCTAGACGATTCGTTCTAATACGAGGGTTAGTCACAGGGTTTTAATCATCACATCGAGAAAGTAAAGTTATCTATTAATTTCGTGCTCGTTTGCAGATACATATCTTTATCCTTGGAAACCACTGAAGTTTCTGTGCTACAGTACCGTGGCACGCCGCTAGACGGGTCGAGACTAAATTGGCGCAGCACATTGACAAAATGGAGTACCGTCTTGTAATTCGTTATCTGTATTTGAAGGGAAACAACGCTGTGAAAATGGAATCCGAGTGCTGAGTTAGAGGATGTAAATGGCAACAATCCACCATCACATGACACCATATCATGTGACACAGAATTTCCTAGTGAGGTAAAACAAGTGTGAATGAAGAAGAATGGACTGACAGACCATCTCTCTGTGAAGATCTCGGAGCTGCAAGAGAAGTGGACGGCCTGTGCCCTAGAATCGATGCATCACAATCGAGGAAATATTGGAAAAACGAAAAATCAATCAGCTTTCAACATCTCCCTACCGAGGTAGCAGCAGGAAATATTACAGCTCTCTGAGGCCATTACAGATGACTTCTTTAGTAGCTTAATCAGCATGGACAGTGATGCATCACTACGACCCCAGGACAATAGCAGCAAAACAAAGAGTGAAAAAATTCACATTGATCACAGTCAAAAATGTCGAAGAGCAAACGGTCATTCGCCTAAATTGACGCTGAGTGTATTTGGGAGTGTTATAGTGTGGTTCCCGCATTATGCCTGTAAAAGGAGGCTACAAGAGGCCATCTAGACGAACCATCACAGGTAGCCGCTAAGGGATGATAAATGGAGCGAGTACAAGTCCAGTGCTGAGGGTTGCATACATCAGAACTAAAGGCGCCCCTGTTACGTCAGTGCTACACTCAAACGGCACCTTAACAGACTACAGGGCATCATACACGATAAAATACAAACACATAGAACACAACAGTGGAATCAAAAACTCGAAGGGCTGGACACCGCACGACCTGGCGTGTGGCACTAGCCCGACACTTCACCAGGGAGAAAATATACACCCCAACGCTTCAAGGGCCTGACGGACCTGCATACTCAGCGGAAGAGAAAGCAGAACTAATGGCTCGAACACTCGCAGCGTCATTCACACCGAACCTGGTACCATCAGATCCAGTGTTCACACTTGCTACTGACCAAGAGGTTACACGCATTCTAGCCCAACCATCGCGCGACGACATTCGACATGCTAGCACAGCCGAAGTCTCCTGGGCTATAATGCATTCCGCTGCCAGGAAAGCCCCTGGTCATGATGGAATTCAAAACCATGTCCTCCAGGAGTTCACGCATAAAGCAACTGAGTACCTAACACACATAACGAATGCCATACTAAAACACCAACACTTCCCCGCCTTTTGGAAGACGGCCAAGGTCCTGATGTTCAGGAAGCCGGGGAAAGACCACAGCCTCCCACAAAATTACCGACCCATCAGCCTTCTGAGCTCGCTCAGTAAGATTGTTGAGAAGGTGATTCTCAAACGCATCACTAGGCACTGCATAACAAATGACATCCTGAGACCGGAGCAATTCAGCTTCAGGAATCACCACTCCACAACACAACAACTCCTACGGGTCGTTGAACATATAACACATGGCTTCAACATCAACAAAGCTACAGGGGCAGTGTTCCTGGACATCGAAAAGGCTTTCGAGCGTCTATGGCACAACGGCCTCATCCGCAAACTCAGCGACGCGGGATTCCCCGACGGGCTGCTGCGTCTAATACACTCATACCTCACAGACAGGAGTTTCAACACTGACGTGCAGGGAAAACAATCAACACGACACGGTATACACGCGGGAGTACCCCAGGGAAGCATCCTAGGGCCCCTACTGTTTAACCTCTACATAAACGATCTCCCAACCACACACAACACAATGATGGCAATATGCGCGGATGACACAGCCATCCTTGCGCAAGATTGGAAACCATCAAACATTACGTCACGCTTACAGACTGCACTCAGAGTGGCCGAGCCTTGGTTGGAGAAATGGCGTGTTAGAGTAAACGTCGACAAGTGCGAAGCCGTTCTGTTCACTAGAAGACTGAAGCAACTGCGCAAACACCGCTACTGCAGACCAATAACTCTACATGCACGTCCAATACGTTTCCGCGAGAAAGTCAAATACCTCGGTGTCTGGCTGGACCGGAAATTACTCTGGGGGGACCACATACAACACATGACCAACCGAGCTAGCGCGAGGCTCAAACAGCTCTAACCTATGCTCAACAGGCGTAGCACACTGAACATAAGGGTGTCGAGGTCCATGTACATGACACTTATCCGACCCCTGATGACGTACGCAGCTCCTGTATGGGGATACGCTGCGCCTACATGCCTGCGCCGTCTGCAGCTCATACAAAACAAAGTACTCAAAATCATAAGCAATGCTCCACGATACACACGCATCGCGGACCTTCACCGGGAATACCGCCTTGAGACTCTCACGGAGGTAATCCACAAACTCACCACAAGACTATACGAAACTTCAGACATTCGCAGAACCCGTTTATTCTGAATCTGGGGAACTACGACCACAACCATAGATGGAAACATAAAAGACCAAAAGACATACTTGCAAGGACATAACATCTATGGCCAAGCATACGCAAACGTAACGGCACAGCCGAGCCCCTGTTAATCAGACGCCATTACTGGATATCCATCTGAAATACACTGTCGAATAACTGGCACTACACAGGGAAGCAGTACCGTACACTGCATGCAAACAAGTTCCACACATCCCCCACACAGTGAGATGATCTATGGCCGACCTCCCACTACTGTATAACGATCTTGATTGTTCCAGGAATGTAGCAGCTGCAGCAAGTCGGACACATCGCCATCGCTTGTCACGGTAATGATGCATGATACCTATACTAACAAATCCAACCTTGCATGAGCTATCGCAGCTAGTAAGCCACTACTGCTCTTACTACCCATCCCACTGTCGCAGAGGTTTTTTTCCCACGGCACGAGCCATGGCACTTTTTTCCCTCTGCTCTTCAAATCGCTACCCTCACTCGCGTTTCGTCCACTATCTATCACCTGATGGACCGTGTTAATGCGTAGCCTTACCCAGACGCACGGACAACATCACAGCCCAGCATCCTGTGATCCACTTACTAGACAACTAACATGTTTACGGAGGTGACAGTAGAACTTTTGGTTTGGTCACCACGTTGGTGCGGGCGTGGAGGGGCCTCATCTCTATAAAAAAAAGGCCTCTTTTACAGTTCTACACTCCTGGAAATGGAAAAAAGAACACATTGACACCGGTGTGTCAGACCCACCATACTTGCTCCGGACACTGCGAGAGGGCTGTACAAGCAATGATCACACGCACGGCACAGCGGACACACCAGGAACCGCGGTGTTGGCCGTCGAATGGCGCTAGCTGCGCAGCATTTGTGCACCGCCGCCGTCAGTGTCAGCCAGTTTGCCGTGGCATACGGAGCTCCATCGCAGTCTTTAACACTGGTAGCATGCCGCGACAGCGTGGACGTGAACCGTATGTGCAGTTGACGGACTTTGAGCCAGGGCGTATAGTGGGCATGCGGGAGGCCGGGTGGACGTACCGCCGAATTGCTCAACACGTGGGGCGTGAGGTCTCCACAGTACATCGATGTTGTCGCCAGTGGTCGGTGGAAGGTGCACGTGCCCGTCGACCTGGGACCGGACCGCAGCGACGCACGGATGCACGCCAAGACCGTAGGATCCTACGCAGTGCCGTAGGGGACCGCACCGCCACTTCCCAGCAAATTAGGGACACTGTTGCTCCTGGGGTATCGGCGAGGACCATTCGCAACCGTCTCCATGAAGCTGGGCTACGGTCCCGCACACCGTTAGGCCGTCTTCCGCTCACGCCCCAACATCGTGCAGCCCGCCTCCAGTGGTGTCGCGACAGGCGTGAATGGAGGGACGAATGGAGACGTGTCGTCTTCAGCGATGAGAGTCGCTTCTGCCTTGGTGCCAATGATGGTCGTATGCGTGTTTGGCACCGTGCAGGTGAGCACCACAATCAGGACTGCATACGACCGAGGCACACAGGGCCAACACCCGGCATCATGGTGTGGGGAGCGATCTCCTACACTGGCCGTACACCACTGGTGATCGTCGAGGGGACACTGAATAGTGCACGGTACATCCAAACCGTCATCGAACCCATCGTTCTACCATTCCTAGACCGGCAAGGGAACTTGCTGTTCCAACAGGACAATGCACGTCCGCATGTATCCCGTGCCACCCAACGTGCTCTAGAAGGTGTAAGTCAACTACCCTGGCCAGTAAGATCTCCGGATCTGTCCCCCATTGAGCATTTTTGGGACTGGATGAAGCGTCGTCTCACGCGGTCTGCACGTCCAGCACGAACGCTGGTCCAACTGAGGCGCCAGGTGGAAATGGCATGGCAAGCCGTTCCACAGGACTACATCCAGCATCTCTACGATCGTCTCCATGGGAGAATAGCAGCCTGCATTGCTGCGAAAGGTGGATATACACTGTACTAGTGCCGACATTGTGCATACTCTGTTGCCTGTGTCTATGTGCCTGTGGTTCTGTCAGTGTGATCATGTGATGTATCTGACCCCAGGAATGTGTCAATAAAGTTTCCCGTTCCTGGGACAATGAATTCACGGTGTTCTTATTTCAATTTCCAGGAGTGTATGAGTGTGACGACTCTGAGAACAGAGGTGTGTGGTCGCTTCCTACTCGTCGACTCGTTCCATTACTGAAGCGTGCAGCAACGTGCATACCTGCATACCTGCAAGAGCTATGAGCACTTGTTAATCTTCGATACTGTGAATTACATACGTTTTACTGAGCAAGTGCTTATAGTTCTTAAGGCAGGCATCTTAGAGCCTATGTTTACCTGCCGTTTTTGCTTCGAATGGCCATTTCTGTCACATCCCTGAATATTGACCATTCTTCCTGGGACATCCCACACAATTTTCTTCGTGAATCAATCTATCAGTTGATGAGAACTGTACCTAAATCGCTACAGTAGTTGACATGTGGCAAAATGTGGCATGGGCTTTACTTTACAGTATGTACAGATAATCGCCACGTCGCGAGTCCTATATTGTACTTGCCAACTCGTGTACTAGCTCTCATTTCCAGGCTGGTATAGCACACTTGTGCTCTATAACAGACTCAAGTGAAGAGTTTTCTATTAAATGGGCAACGACGGTGACTGGCAAGTCGAATATTCGTTTATACGGATACGGCAAGTTCGGAGATGACGTCACAGGACGCGCTGGCAAGTTGACGGGTGTGTGATTTGTTTCCACGACAATGTCCTAGCTCTTTATGCTTTGGACACCGTGAGACACGTTGTTTCTTTGGGTTACCAAAGGTTATATTCCTGCACTGTAGTTCCTTCTGTAGATTGTCGCACAGATGACAAAATGGTAGATATCGAAATAGATGACAGAGGGATAGAAAAACAATTAAAGTCGCTGAAAAGAGGAAAGGCCGCTGGACCTGATGGGATACCAGTTCGCGCCATTCGTTCATGAGAGACTCAGAGGGCCATAGACACGAGTTCAAATGGTTTTTTCAAATGGCTCTGAGCACTATGCGACTTAACTTCTGAGGTCATTAGTCGCCTAGAACTTAGAACTAATTAAACCTAACGAACCTAAGGACATCACACACATCCATGCCCGAGGCAGGATTCGAACCTGCGACCGTAGCGGTCGCTCGGCTCCAGACTGTAGCGCCTAGACACGAGTTCCCAGGTAGATGCCGTGTTTCTTGACTTCCGCAAGGCATTTGGTAGAGTTCCCCACAGTCGTTTAATGAACAAAGTAAGAGAATATTTTCAGATCAATTGTATGATTGGATTGAAGCGTTCCTATATAACAGAACGCAGCATGTCACTTTCAATGGAGAGCAGTCTTTCGAAGTAAGAATGACTTCAGATGTGCCGCAGGGGAATGTCGCAGGACCGTTGCTATTCACAATATACATAAATGACCTTGTGGATAACATCGGAAGTTCACTGAGGCTTTTTGCGGATGATGCTGTAATATATCGAGAGGTTATAACAATGGAAAATTGTACTGAAATGCAGGAGGATCTCCAACGAATTGACGCATGGTGCAGGGAATGGCAATTGAATCTCAATGTAGACAAGTGTAATGTGCTGCGAATACACAGAAAGAAAGATCCTTTATCATTTAGCTACAATATAGCAGGTCAGCAACTGGAAGCAGTTAATTCCATAAATTATCTGGGAGTAGGCATTAGGAGAGATTTAAAATGGAATGATCATATAAAGTTGATCGTCGGTAAAGCAGATGCTAGACTGAGATTCATTGGAAGAATCTTAAGGAAATGTAGTCCGAAAACAAAGGATGTAGGTTACAGTACACTTGTTCGCCCACTGCTTGAATATTGCTCACCAGTGTGGGATCCGCACCAGATAGGGTTGATAGAAGAGATAGAGAAGATCCAACGGAGAGCAGCGCGCTTCGTTTTAGAATCATTAAGTAATTGCGAAAGCGTTACAGAGATGATAGATAAATTCCAGTGGAAGACTCTGCAGGAGAGACGTTCAGTAGCTCGTTACGGGCTTTTGTTGAAGTTTAGAGGACATACCTTCACAGAGGTGTCAAGCAGTATATTGCTCCCTCCTACGTATATCTCGCGAGTTAGATCAGATTAGAGCCCACATAGAGGCATACCGACAATCTCTCTTTCCACGAACAATACGAGACTGGAATAGAAGGGAGTACCGATAGAGGTACTCAAAGTACTCTCCACCACACACCGTCAGGTGGCTTGCGGAGTGTAGATGTAGATGTAGATGTCCCAGCCTCCTCCCCCTTTGTCGAGACATAGCACCTAGTTACGCCGTCCTCTATCCTCGGATGAAGGAACTATTGCGTGGCAAGTATTTCCGGAATGGAAACGTCTTTTTCGAAATCGAACATTCCCTGCGCAGCCAAAACGTTGACTTACACGGCGAAGGTCCCGGCAAAGTCACACATCGTTGGGAAAAATACGATAACTGAATCTTTATGAATCCACTCGCAACAGTACCAGTGGAGGAAGCACAGCCATATGCTGTCCGAGGTCAACAGCGGAATGAAGAGACGGGAGCGACTGTACGTGTCCCCATGTGACAGCAGCTCGTGGGAAGGCCACTGAGCGCGCAGCCGGCGGCCGGGTCAGCAGAAGTGGGTCACGGAGCAGCCGCGCCGCCGCCGCAGGCCACAGCAGAGCAGAGGCGCGTGCGGGGCCCTGCCACAGCCAGCCCGTGCCCGCGGGCGGCGCTCACTGCTGACGTCGCAGCGGATGCGGCCTCTCGCTTCCTGCCGTGTCAGCCGGGCAGTCTCCTGCGCGCAGCCGTTACGCAACGCGGTGTTCACTCTCGTCAGCTCGCGGCCGCCGATACTGAGCGTGCCACAGCGGCGCGGGTGGCAGGTGTCCATCTGCAGGGTGAATTCGTGGGAATGACACACCCGTGCGTTTCGCGCATCGTCGCCGTGCGCTCGTGCTTGCCCACCACGCAAATAGAGACACACGTGTAGGTGATACAAGCCTCTTTCCCAAAGTATGCACGTGAGTGATTACATTTACACCTAACAAACACGAACGCTACTTCAGCTGATTTGATAAGTTTTTCATTACTTCCTCGGTCCAGACCCATTAACGTGACCACCTCCTATGTTCGACACGAATGTACTTAACCACTCACAAACGGTATGTGGTAGCACTAGCATTAGAGGCTCTAAAAGCTTGTCGGGGGGGGGGGGGGGGAGGGGGGGACGCGAACACTGCAGTGGCTCTCGCAACGTGGAAACGGGGCAATTTACTGACGTCCAAAAGGGCATGACCATTGGCTGTAGGGCCACGTGTGGAAGCATTTTCGAAACAGCTTAGTATGTAAACTGTTCGCAAGCCGCCTTAGTTAAAGCAGTGCGTAGCAAGCTATCGCTACCAAAAACGACACTGAGACAACTGTGATGCATCACGCTCCATAGGTGATAGGGGCGAACGACGGCTGCGAGTATGTGTATTGGCGAAAAGACGTGCAGCTGGCCGCTCAAATGAAGCAAGCGGCTACCAACAGTGTCTCCTAAACGACTGTTCAGTGAATGTTGCTGCGTATGGGTCTCTGCAGTAGATTGCCGTGTCATGACATAGGTGGGAGAGGGGAAAAAAGGGGTTACTGGTTAGTCTGCGCTCCTGGACGGTACAGAGCAGAAAGCAGAAGGACAATTCACAGTGAAGGCATTTCATTGTTTTCTTCTAGCTGGTACAGACATTTACTAGAAATGCAGGTGGTGAGACTTGGTAGGGAACTCGTTGTGGATACTCTTGGACAAACAGGGTATTGAAATAGTTGAAACTTCCTGGCAGATTAAAACTGTGTGCCGGACCGACACTCGAACTCGGGACCTTTGCCTTTCGCGGGCAAGTGCTCTACCATCTGAGCTACCCAAGCACGACTCACGACCCGTCCTCACAGCTTCACTTCTGCCAGTACCTCGTCTCCTACCGTCCAAACTTTACACAAGCTCTCCTGCAAACCTTGCAGAACTAGCACTCCTGAAAGAAAGGATATTGCGGAGACATGGCTTAGCCACAGCCTGGGGGATGTTACTAGAATGAAAATGAGTGCTAGTTCTGCAAGGTTTGCAGGAGAGCTTCTGTAGAGTTTGGAAGGTTGGAGTCGAGGTACTGGCAGAAGTGAAGCTGTGAGGACGGAGCATGAGCCGTGCTTAGGTAGCTCAGTTGGTAGAGCACTTGCCCGCGAAAGGCAAAGGTCCCGAGTTCGAGTCTCGGTCTGGCACACAGTTTTAATCTGCCAGGAAGTTTCATATCAGCGCACACTCCGCTGTAGAGTGAAAATTTCATTCTATTGAAATAGTTGTTTATCCCAGACAGGACTAACTAATACACTGGAGGCTAGTTTCAGGGTTAGAAAAAGCATGAATAACACTGTTACAACAGAAGCCAGTGCAGAAGTCCCAGGAATGGATGCTAACCACAGTAGCAAACATTAGCAGCATCTGAAGGCAACAACTTAGTTGCAAAACAAAACAATCTGAATGGGAAACTGTTCACTGAGGCACTCCAAGTGAGAGAGCAGACTTACGCGGCGCTGGATCGAGGCTGGAGTCGAAGGACGCGGATTCGGCGCCCAGATCGTCTGACTGAGAACTCAGCCTAAATTATGGAATCTAGGGGTTTTAAAGAGTCGCTTGGGGGCACTGTTTTCCCACTTAAAGCCACCCAGCCAATCCCGGAGGTCTGTAGCAGGTGCCTGCCAATCACAGTTTAGTTAGGTCCCCTCTGCTGCTCCTAAGGCGGGGATGTTAATGCAGTTGCACTAAGTCCGTATTTGGTATCAACATCGTTCAGCTGAAAGCTAAACGTAACTGCTCTGCCAAGTAAGGCTTGCAACATTATTGTTATACGTCATTAGGCCCCGCCCCTCGGGCTCCCAGGAGTAGGGACTGCAAGGTCACCAGTTTTTGTCGTTTTCGCTCTCTTTCTAACCCTTGTGAGCCTACTAATGTTGCTGTTGTCAGGGCTGGTATCAAGCAGGCTTTATAGTACGTGCCTGTTGGTAGCAAAGTTCTACGGTGGCAACCTACCACAGCGTCTAGACGACATATGAAGTTACATGTTAATTCCTTGAAGTCCGGCCCCGGTAGCTGCGTAGTCAGCGTGACAGACTGTCAATCCTAAGGTCCCGGGTTCGATTCCCGGCTGGGTCGGAGATTTTCTCGGCTCGGGGACTGGGTGTTGTGTTGTCTTAACCATCATCATTTCATCCCCATCGACACGCAGGTCGCCGAAGTGGCGTCAAATCGAAAGACCTGCACCAGGCGAACGGTCTACCCGACGGGAGGCCCTAGCCACACGGCATTTCATTTCATTTCATTCCTTGAAGAGTAACTAACGCCCTGGGACCGCGTCTGGGGGTGTCTACATTTTCGCAAGGCTCTCCCCTTACGGTTTACTTCATGTAACAATATCTCTCCTAGTTTCGTCTGCCCTCAGCATCGTCTCTGCTTCCGCGCCTTGGAGCGCCTGTCCTCCTTTCTCACAGTCTCAAGATAACACTACAGTAGCTAGGAATAATCAATATATTACAAGATGCCTGTTTCATACACCCATGATGACTGCTGTGCGTCGGCGACGAATGGTGGAATTTGCATGCCAGTACCACAACTGAGTGGCGAGAGGTGTTCTTTTTAGATGAATCAGGTTTTATGCTCCATCGGACAGATGGGCTTTGGCGCGTACGGTGTTAAAAGTCTGAAGCAAATGAAGAGGAAGCGTTATGGTCAGGGGAACATTTTTGTGGCATTTCGTGGGTGATCTCGTCATTCTGGAAAGCACGATGTATCAACAAAAATATGGTTCTATCCTTGGAGACCACCTACCTCTTCACGCAGTTGGTTTTTTCTCGTCATGATGGTATCTACCAGCAAAACAATGCAACGTGTCGCACAACTCCTAGGGTACGTGCATGGTTCGGAGAGCACCATGGTGGGTTTACCGTACTCCCCTGGTCACCAATCTGCCAGGATTTAAACCAAATCGAGAATCTGTGAAACCACGTTAATCGGGTTGTTTGCACCATGGATCCTCAGCCGAGAAACCTCGAGCAGTTGGTCATGGCAACGAAGTCGGAATGGCTCCACACCCGTATCGGTACCTTCAAAAAACGTATTGACTCTCTTCCTGCACGTATCGCAGCGGACTGCCTTGCAAATGTTGTTATTCAGCAAATGTGGCTATTCAGGGTTTTGACAGGTCACATTTATGTGCTAGGACACATAGTTTCTGCGCGGCCGCTACGGTCGCAGGTTCGAATCCTGCCTCGGGCATGGCTGTGTGTGATGTCCTTATGTTAGTTAGGTTTAAGTAGTTCTAAGTTATAGGGGACTGATGACCTCAGAAGTTAAGTTCCGTAGTGCTCAGAGCCATTTGAACCATTTGAACACGTAGTTTTGGCGTCTGTTGTACGTATCTAATTCGGGTCGCTTTCATTTGCTAACTATCTTTTCAATCTACCTTCCATTTTCTGTTCAGTGGGGTTTTTACCATACGACAGAGTGTAATAAACAGCGTTTGACTGAGGTACATCAGCTTTAAACAGAAAATGAACCGCCAAGTCCTTGTTAGTGATGTGTGGGAACGCTTCCTCGTACTGAATGTGATTGACAATGCGGATATGTAGGGTAGAGCATTGTTTCCCATAGGAGAGATGTTATGGTGTAAACTTTTACTGACTGAGTGGACATATCATAAGACGGGTTACTGCGCCAGGAACACAAATTCCTATGAAAATTTTTTCCTCTAACATACCGGGGGAGGGAGAGCGACTAACCTTCTGACAGGTGTGCGACCATACTAGAGCCACCTCAAGGAGGAAAGTTTGTTAGCGAGACGCCGCAAATCGTCATGCTTCAGGACAAGACCAGGAGAACGTTTGCTGCAGGTGTGTACGTGGAAGTCCGTTTATATAGAAAGCTGCATCTTGGAAAGAGAATAAAGGGGAGAAATGACAAGGAAGAGTTGTCTATTAGATGGTGCTGGTATATTGTCGGGCAATGATACACGAAAATAGAATTTCAACGCTGTGGAAGCGCAAGACTGGAATCCAAACCAGCGACCCGGAGAGTGAAGATCGTCTTAAAGCGCTGTGGATTGTATAGAGCTGGTACCAAACGGTCATGGGATCGTTTACCGTAGACATAAGTTGCAGTCGATTCTATGGAAACAGTGCAGCAAGATGGGAAGACGAAGAGACGTGACAGAATGGCAGTAGGAAGACATCAGGCTCGGATGTGCCACATCCACATCGCGAATCGTGCTGTCCGATTTGTTCTAACAGTGCGGACTGCAGCGTGTGGGCAAAACTGTGGAAACACCACCAACACAACACAGTAACATGCCTACTGCGGTGTAGGAAAGTCGTTACCATTTGAAACAGCTTTCAGTCGTCTCGTAATGGATGAATACTTGTATGGTTTTCAGAGGAATTTTCTGCAATTCTTCGTGCAAAATACTGGCAAGTTCAGGCAACGATGTTGGAGCTGGATAATGATCACGCGCCCTTCTGTCCAAAGTAGACCACAAAAGCTCAATAATTTTCTGAAACTTCCTGGCAGATTAAAACTGTGTGCCGGACCGAGACTCGAACTCGGGACCTTTGACTTTCGCGGGCAAGTGCTCTACCATCTGAGCTACCCAAGCACGACTCACGACCCATCCTCACAGCTTCAAGTCTGCCAGTACCTCGTCTACTACGTTCCAAACTTCACAGAAGCACTTCTGCGAACCTTGCAGAACTAGCACTCTGGGAAGAAAGGATATTGCGGAGACATGGCTTAGCCACAGCCTGGGAGATGTTTCCAGAATGAGATTTTCACTCTGCAGTGGAGTGTGCGCTGATATGAAAGTCCTGCAACATTAAAACTGTGTGCCGGAGCGAGACTCGAACTCGGGACCTTTGCCTTTCGCAGGCAAGTGCTCTACCATCTGAGCTACCCAAGCACGACTCACGACCCGTCCTCACAGCTTCAAGTCTGCTAGTACCTCGTCTCCTACCTTCCTGTGAGCACGGGTCGTGAGTGGTGCTTGGGTAGCTCAGATGGTAGAGCACTTGCCCGCGAAAGGCAAAGGTCCGGATTTATAGTCTCTTTCCGGCACACGGTTTTAATCTGCCAAGAAGTTTCATATCAGCGCACACTCCGCTTCAGAGTGAAAATCTCATTCTGGAAATAATTTTCTGATCTGGTGACTGTGGTGACCGGGGGAGGTGCGACAGTTCATCCTTGCGTACACAAAATCAGTCGAACGCTGCAAGCTGTGTGGTCAGGGGCGCTGTCGCCTTCGAACGCGGCATCGTCTCTGGCAAACAAAGGTTGTACCATGGGATGGACCTGATTAGCGTCATGGTCACACAGATCTTGACAGCAATCCGACCTTGCAAAGTAACCGTGGGTCGCCGTGATGTGGCTCTCCAGATCATCACCAAAATTCCGCCATGTTTAGCTCCTGGGGCGTGAACTCGGTCACAAGTTGAAATCAGTGAAAAACAAGGTTCATTGTTTCCATATCTTGTCGTCACTCGTGTCAAACGCGAATAATTCACTATTCGAAGCTATGGGACGTGACGTAAGGGTATTGGTTGCAGAAAGATCCTACCCAACAGGAAATGGAGACGAATGTCACACCTTATCAACAATATTGCTTTTCAAAAATGTCAGTTACCTAGAGAGCGTTGGGAACGGAGCTGCGAGTAACGAGATTTTTGTAGCTGGCTACACCGCAAAAGTTGATTCCTCACAGCAGGACATAAAACTACAAGTATTCAACGGCCAAACAACGGAGAAGCTGGACATTAGCTTTCAAAGGATTTCATCTTGCTCTCATCTGTTAGAATTTTAGTTTACGATTGTAATTCCAGCAGTGCGCCATTTCCAAGCGTATTCTAAATATGGCCGTATTTACTGTTAGTCCCACTACGCTGTATTATGTTTGGTAGATGGTTGAAAATGTCAATACAAAACTGCTGTGATGCGGTGTGAGTTCAAAATGGCTCTGAGCACTATGGGACTTAACATCTGAGTTCATCAGTCCCCTAGAACTTAGAACTACTTAAATCTAACTAACCTAAGGACATCACACACGTCCATGCCCGAGGTAGGATTCGAACCTGCCCATCGTAGCGGTCGCTCGGTTCCAGACAGAAGTGCCTAGAACCGCTCGGCCAAACCGGCCGGCGAGGAGATTAGTGTTTATCGTGCTGTCGATAACGATGACAATGGAGACGAGAAGACGAGCACAAGCTCGGATTAGGCAAGGATGGGGAAGGAAATAGGCCGTGCCCTTTCAAAGTAACCAACGCGGCGTTTGCCTTAAGCGATTCGAGGAAATCACGGAAAACCTATATCAGGATGGTTGGTCGCGGTGGTTAACCGTCGTCCTCCCAATCGAGTCCAGTCGGTTAACTACTGAGCTACCTCGCTCGGTAAACTGCAATGGTAGAATAAAATTCTAACAGCTCAAAGCATGATGAAATCCTTTAAAAAATTATGGATGCTGTGGATACGTATTAGAAGAAAATAATGGACAGTAGGTGACAAGAGGTAAGTGGTCTGGGCCGATGTGTCGTAATTTTGTCTCTTTTAAAATGGTTCAAATGCCTCTGAGCACTATGGGACTCAACAGCTGTGGTTATCAGTCCCCTAGAACTTAGAACTACTTAAACCTAACTAACCTAAGGACATCACACACATCCATGCCCGAGGCAGGATTCGAACCTGCGACCGTAGCAGTGCCACGGTTCCGGACTGCGCGCCTAGAACCGCGAGACTACCGCGGCCGGCTCTTTTAAAATGATGCACTGTCCAACAAAGAGTATAATCCGCAGTGAATGTAGGGAGTAGTACTTTCCATGAGGGGCTGTGTGGTGTTGTGGGGATGTTTTTGGTACAGTGACGTGAACTCTCACACAGTTGAACACAATGCTGTGCACACTACTGTCTTCCAAGGTGACAACAGCTGCGTTCACAGGTCTGCAGGCCTACGTTTCACCCTCTTCCTCTCCGAATTGAGGCCGTTATCAAGGCTAAAGGCACAGTTACACGGAATTGACCCGATGTCTCCAGGTGGTAATTATTTTTCCAGTGCGCCTAGTCTGAGAAAGGACTCATTAGTGTCAGAGACGGTACGCAATGACGACAGCTCCACGTTGCTAGAAATATGCGGACAGCGAAGTATGGGGTCCATTGCACACTTTCTCGGTTGTTTCCTGCAGCAGTTTTGAACTGTCCACAGCTGACTACACAGTCGCTGCGCGACGGCACAGCAATCGTGAGCCCACCAGCGCAGTCTCACCCTGTCGTATCAGAGGCGCCGCCTCGCACGCAGCGAAGTGACGGGAGGGCGAGTACACATTGGAGTGGCGCTAAGCCCTCCACTCCGGCACAGTGGCGGCCCTCTTGTCTTTGCGGGCAGCAGCTGCTTTGGGACGGAGCGCTGATGAGGTCAACAGCCGTGCTGCTCCCGTCCAACGCGCGTGTTTACGTGACCGCCTCTGTGGACGCGCCGGCAATTGAGTCAGAGTCGGAATTCCTCTGTCTGAGGGAGAATGTGCGTGAGGGGAGTGGCGGGAGGGGGAGCGGAGGGGCGTGCAGATGCGGGAGCCTGTTTGCTGCGGCGGGAACTTAATTGGACGACGGTTGTCGGGCGCAACAGCACGAGCTGTGTATATGGTGGGGCTAATTTACTCCAAGCACCACATACAAATAGAAATATTTTTGTGTTCTTTGGTGCGAAAGGTAGACCATCCCTTGTGACACGGTTTTCCGTTTCAAATGAATAGGTCCTGTATAAAAGCTTGCGATTACATAACCAGACATACACACATACCGTGGAAGATAGTTTGGAATAGAGTTGCCTGCGGAATATTTGAATCAAGTAAACTTTTTTTTTTTTTTTGGACAGAAAACAAACTAATACGATCGCATTACTAGGGAACTGTTTTCGTGGTGGAGAATAAATACTACTTACTCCGTTGTGATTTCTATACCCAAATAGCTGCATGGCCCCGCCCGGTTAGCCATGCGCTCTAACGCACGGCTTTCCGGGCGGAAAGGAGCGCCTGGTCCCCGGCACGAATCCGCCCGGCGGGCTTGTGTCGAGGTCCGGTGAGCCGGCCAGTCTGTGGATGGTTTTTAGGCGGTTTTGCATCTGCGACGGCGAATGCGGGCTGGTTCTCCTTATTGCGCCTCAGCTACATTATGTCGGCGATTGCTGCGCAAAGAAGTTCTCCACGTACGCGTACACCACCATTACTCTACCACGCAAACATAGGGGTTACACTCATCTGGTGTGAGACGTTCCCTGGGGGAGTCCACCGGGGGCCGAACTGCACAATAACCCTGGGTTTGTTGTGGGGCGGCAGAGTGGTGAAGTGGACTGCGGTAGTCGTCGTGGGGTTGTGGACCACTGCGGCTGCGGCGGGGACGGAGCCTCTCCGTCGTTTCTAGGCCCCCGGTTAACATACAATACAATACAATACAACAGCTCCATTGTTATTACTTACTTTGTATAGTTCCGGCAGAGGAAGTAAGACAGGACGTACTGAGAACTCTGTGAAAAGCAAAACCACAGCAGAACAACATAGCAGCGGAGAAGAAAAGCTGTTGATGAGAATAAACGCATCGTGGTCACCAGAGCGAAAAAACACACCAGACGAATTCGCAATTGCGAATAATGACTAACATCGGCTGTAGAATGGAATGACAATAAAAATTTGTGCCGGACCGGGACTCGAACTCAGATTTCCCGCTTATCGCGATAAGTTTATCGCGGGTTCGAGTCCCGGTTTGGCACAAATTTTCATTGTCGTCATTCCATTCTACAGCCGATGGTACTAATTCTTCGCAACTGCGAATTCATCTGATGTGTTTCGTAACGGCCGTGGTCGCCGCAGTGCATCCTCATCAGAATAACGCAGGCACTGCAATATCGTAGGGCGAAAAAAGGAAATGCAGCTACTTTTCGGACACAGTTGAATACGCAAGAAGACGGAAAGCTATGGATTGAGTCAGTGGGAACACTGAAATGTGATCCGACCAAGAGGATAGTACCAAAACTGAAAAATCTTTTGTCTGGCTGAAGAATGGATAACTTTATTAGTAAGAATCTAACGCTACGTTCATCTGCGTCTCCCAGAACGTACGGTCTACCGAAGTTTCACAGAGAAGCATGTCGGCTCTGACCTATAGCGAACGGGATTAATTCTTCAACCTATTTTGTAGCTAATCTTTTATCGGGTAAACTGGAACATCTTGTCGGTACATCGCCGCGCGGGATTAGCCGAACGATCTAAGGCGCTGCAGTCATGGACTGTGCGGCTGGTCCCGGCGGAGGTTCGAGTCCTCCCTCGGGCATGTGTGTGTGTGTGTGTGTGTGTGTGTGTGTGTGTGTTTTTCTCCTTAGGATAATTTAGGTAAAGTAGTGTGTAAGCTTCGGGACTGATGACCTTAGCAGTTAAGTCCTATAAGATTTCACACACATTTGAACATTTTTCGGTACATCGAATTCTCTTGTGGAGGATTCGAAATATTTTTTGGGAAAACTATGCTCAGTGGAAGTATCAGCAATGGACATAGTGGTGATCTCGGTGTCAAATCTTTATTTACTGACATCACAGTGACAGTACAAACTTCCAATAATGTGTGCAATGTTAATGGAGATGACGGTAATTTTTATTTGATTATTTTGATCGCAAAGTTTTTTGAGTAGAGTTACTGGTGTCAGCTATGCTGCAGCCATCTTCAGAAGCCATAATACACTACTAGCTACAACATTAAGAGATTAAATACAAATGACAGAAGTTAGAACAAATACACAATATACCTCTCATTGTTCTGCATTTCCACAAGTCATAAATGTAAAAATGAGTAAAAATTCTCAAGCATGCTTCAACCAGTTATAAATAGGATGCAATGCTATGCTAGTGGTCGTTAATGCAAGCATGACTTACAGAAAATTAGACAAGTAATTAAAATGGAAGTTCATTTAAGAATACAGTTCTTTAAAATATTCTCAGTTGCAGGTTTTTTAAGGTAGTATTTTTTTTTAAAAAGCGTTTAACTAGATGAAAAACGTATTCCTCTTCTGACAGTTTAAATCGTGTCATAGCTTAACAAAATGTTCAAAACCTAAAAACTGATTCAGAAATATTTCTAAAACTGAATTCATTATGATGACTCTAAAATTTGTTTTGTACTGTTCCTTACATTCCAGTTTAAATTTTAGCTAGAATAATAAGTAATTAATATGAGAATGAAACGGGAGCGGACGTAAAGTACCGAAAAGAAGTAAATTACAAGAGTGTTTCAATATAATAAATGAAAGATAACATAATTTGTAGTAGTGGGAAGGTAGTAATGTGCAGCGGTCGTTGCTAGATGGTACATGTTATTCGTGGTTCCATACTACTTTCTCTTGGGTACAGTTCTTGTGTGCTGTTCAAGATAGCGGACGTTCCTGTAGGGGGGGGGGGGGGGGTGCGCTTCTCACTAGACTTTCAAATGTCAGGAAATAAGTTATTCAAAGGTTTCTAAATAAACGTTCTGGTCGGTCTTAACGAGCAAAGTGTCTCCAACGAAAATTTTTATTTCGTAATGTTTGAATAACATATTTGCTATGATAGTGAAGTCCTCTAATGTGTTCTTCAAGTTTTGAAACAGATGGCAATCGCATGGGGCCAAGTCGAAAATGTATGGATGATGAGCGATGACAATGAACCCAAGGCGTCGGATTGATGCAGATGTCGCAGCGCTCTTGTGTGTGGTCTGTGATTGTCATGCTGAAGGGGAGGCTGCTCCATGGGTGGACAAACTCTTCGAATTTGGAACACGAGTACAGGACACTGTTTCTCAAGCAGCGACACATCTGCCTTACACACCGCTACGTTACACCCCAGATGACGTTACGTGATCTGGGGTTACACGCTATAATTCGGAGCCATCTTGCGGGAGAAGGCTGGAAGTATATAGACTTGAAGAATGAAGACGTGGAATGTTAATAACGTTTATTTCATTTAAAAAGCTGTAGTAGTTTTCACAGGAAAAATAGGAGGCATTACTTTTCAATACGTCCTCGTGTAAGTGAACGCGACACTGTCTTTCAGCACTCCATCCAAGGAAACTAGAGAAATTCTGAAGAACATCCCAGCAGAAGGGTCGAAACTTCGTGCAACCAAAGATGTTGTTTTCTATATTCTCGCAGCAGATATTATACAGGGTGTTACAAAAAGGTACGGCCAAACTTTCAGGAAACATTTCTCACACACAAAGAAAGAAAATATGTTATGTGGACATGTGTCCGGAAACGCTTACTTTCCAGGTTAGAGCTCATTTTATTACTTCTCTTCAAATCACATTAATCATGGAATGGAAACACACAGCAACAGAACGTACCAGCGTGACTTCAAACACTTTGTTACAGGAAATGTTCAAAATGTCCTCCGTTAGCGAGGATACATGCATCCACCCTCCGTCGCATGGAATCCCTGATGCCCTGATGCAGCCCTGGAGAATGGCGTATTGTATCACAGCCGACCACAATACGAGCACGAAGAGTCTCTACATTTGGTACCGGGGTTGCGTAGACAAGAGCTTTCAAATGCCCCAATAAATGAAAGTCAAGAGGATTGAGGTCAGGAGAGCGTGGAGGCCATGGAATTGGTCCGCCTCTACCAATCCATCGGTCACCGAATCTGTTGTTGAGAAGCGTACGAACACTTCGACTGACATGTGCAGGAGCTCCATCGTGCATGAACCACATGTTGTGTCGTACTTGTAAAGGCACATGTTTTAGCAGCACAGGTAGAGTATCCCATATGAAATCATGGCGGTGAATCGAGGAAGTACAGTACATACTAACGAAACTAAAATGAGCTCTAACATGGAAATTAAGCGTTTCCGGACACATGTCCACATAACATATTTTCTTTATTTGTGTGTGAGGAATGTTTCCTGAAAGTTTGGCCGTACCTTTTTGTAACACCTTGTAGTTCACTGTCACTATTAGACACATACACTACAGTTATGGAAATCTTTTGTGTTTTCTGAAATGAGAACTCCTTGTGCTTTAAAAATAGCATTGCTTACGCAATGAATGCCAAGGATATCAATCTTAAACCGTCAAGTGGCGTACTGCAAAAAGGGGAATAAAAGCAGTGGTGGCCCAAACATATTCCGATTCTCAGCAGTTTTCTTATTTAAGACCGCGGCCGCTTCTTTGCCCCACTGTCCCGATCCTTGAAAGCAAGCAAGGCCAACACTCTCGACGTAGCGCTAACGACTCCCACAATAGCAGTCTTACTGGAAAGTAGCGCGAATGAGGAGGTCCTTCAACGAGGAAACAAATGGGCCAGTGATTGTCGGCGGTAAGTCTTCCGCCTTCACACAAAACGACGTAGCGTAAGGCGTGATGAAACACGCGGTGCTGTCATGTGTGTCACCGTTGTGCTGTGACGGTCGGGCTAAATCAAATCCTGACGTCGCTTGGCTCTGACGGAGCACTCTTTCTCAAGAGCGTAGTTCACTCTGCGCTCGATAGTTACAAGCACGAAGGAAACTTTTCTGTTGGATCTGATCTTCAGAGCTGGTGCAATGTTCAACATCAGATTCTCGCAGCTCAAATCTTGATCCAGTTGGTTATGCAGGTAAATTACACCAGGAAAAAACGTGAGTTACAGTATGTGTAAGAACAACGTTATTTCCGTTGGAGGAAGTATTTCAAACGTTATGACGGAAAACTGCGGAAGCGAAAATTACTAGATGATATCTTGCGTTAGTGTGTTCAGATCATTTTCGTCAAATAACTTCTGTAGCTGGTGGGTAAAGCGACAATGTTCTATGTTTATAAATAGAGAAAAATGAAAGGAACCTGAAACACATGTTACGGCACAAAATTGTATAGGTTTGACAACTGCAGTGTCTAATGGTACAAAGACTTTAACATTCATACAGGGACACATACCCGCTCTTTGTAGCAACGGATATACTGTATTCCTACATTGTTCGAAACATAGAAGTAGAAGGCTCTCCAAATACTTTATTAGAGTTGTACGAAAACTGCTTGAAAGCATCAACAATTATACATTTGCAATGGAAAGAAGCACTGAATGTAGCCAAGGCAGTCACGCAGAACCATCTGCGAAGGAACAAAATTTTTCAAACCAGGAAGTTGTGACTTCGAAGCTACAGCGTTATTTAAAGTACTTACTAAACTCTTAAACTCTGCATTGTCAATAATGGCGTCAAAGACAACAACAACAAATGTCGTTCTCTCTATGCCTTTGTATGCATATCGGTGATTCAGTCGAAAGGAATCGTAAATGAGAAATCACGTTTTCAACAAATTAGGTGTTTCGCATGAATTCCGTCTCCTAATGGAAGAACGAAGTCCCCGTATTAAAAAGGGTTAACGTAGGAATATAGTCTATCGCCCCTGCTGTTCAGTCTATGCATCGAAGAAGCAGTGACTATAATGAAAGAAAGCTTCAACAGCGGGTTTTAAATTCGGGGTCAAAGGGTGTAACTGACAAGATTTGCTGATGACTTTGCTATCCTTATTGAGAATGAAGACTTACAGGGCATGCTGAATGAAATGAAGTGTCCAATGAGCACAGAATGTGGATTAATTGTGAACCGAAGAGAGACTAAACGAGTTAGGAGTAGCAGAAATGAGATTAGCGACAGATTTAAATATAAAAAATGGGGACCACGTAGTAAACGAAGTGAAAGAATTCTGCTACCTTGGTAACTAATTAAAACATGACAGACGAAACAAGGACATACACTACTGGCCATTAAAATTGCTACACCACGAAGATGACGTGCTACAGACGCGAAATTTAACCGACAGGAAGAAGATGCTGTGATATGCAAATGATCAGCTTTTCAGAGCATTCACACAAGGTTGGTGCCGGTGGCGACACCTGCAACGTGCTGACTTGAGGAAAGTTTCCAACCGATTTCTAATACACAAACAGCAGTTGACTTGCGTTGCCTGGTGAAACGTTCTTGTGATGACTCGTGTAAGGAGGAGAAATGAGTACCATCACGTTTCCGACTTTGATAGAGGTCGGATTGTAGCCTATTGCGATTGCTGTTTATCGTATCGCGATATTGCTGCTCGCGTTGCTCGAGATCCAATGACTGTTAGCAGAATATGGAATCTGTGGGTTCAGGAGGGTAATACGAAACCGCGTGCTGGATCCCAAAGGCCTCGTATCACTAGCAGTCGAGATGACAGGCATCTTATCCGCATAGCTGTAACGGATCGTGCAGCCACGGCACGATCCATGAGTCAACAGATGGGGACGTTTGCAAGACAACCATCTACACGAACAAAAAATGGTTCAAATGGCTCTGAGCACTATGTGACTCAACTTCTGAGGTCATTAGTCCCCTAGAACTTAGAACTAGTTAAACCTAACTAACCTAAGGACCTCACATACATCCATGCCCGAGGCAGGATTCGAACCTGCGACCGTAGCACTCGCGCGGTTCCGGACGGAGCGCCTAGAATCGCGCACGAACATTTCAACGATGTTTGCAGCAGCATGGACTCTCAGCTCGGAGACCATGGGTGCGATTACCCTTGACGCTGCATCACAGACAGGAGCGCCTGCAATTGTGTTCTCAACGACGAACCTGGGTGCACGAATGGCAAAACGTCATTTTTTCGGATGAATCCAACCTCGGTTTACAGCATCATGATAGTCGCATCCGTGTTTGGCGACATCGCGGTGAACGCACATTGGAAGCGTGTGCTCGTAATCGCCATACTGGCGTATCACCCGGCGTGATGGTATGGGGTGCCATTGGTTACACGTCTCGGTCACCTCATGTTCGCATTGACGGCACTTTGAACAGTGGACGTTACATTTCAGACGAGTTACGACCCGTGGCTCTACCCTTCATTCGATCCCTGCGAAACCCTACATTTCAGCAGGATAATGCACGACCGCATGTTGCCGGTCCTGTACGGGCCTTTCTGGATACAGAAAATGTTCGACTGCTGCCCTGGCCAGCACATTCTCCAGATCTGTCACCAATTGAAAACGTCCGGTCAATGGTGGCCGAGCAACTGGCTCGTCACAATACGCCAGTCACTACTCTTGATGAACTGTGGTATCGTGTTGAAGCTGCATGGGCAGCTGTACCTGTACACGCCATCCAAGCTCTGTTTGACTCAATGCCCAGGCGTATCAAGGCCGTTATTACGGCCAGAGGTGGTTGTTCTGGGTACTGATTTCTCAAGATCTATACACCCAAATTGCGTGAAAATGTAATCACATGTCAGTTCTAGTATAATATATTTGTCCAATGAATACCCGTTTTTCATCTGCATTTCTTCTTGGTGTAGCAATTTTAATGGCCTGTAGTGTAAAAAGTAGATTAGCACAGGCAAGGAGGGCATTCCTGGCCAAGAGGCGTCTACTACCGCCAAACATTGGCCTTAATTTCAGGTAGAAATTTCTGAGAATGTACGTATGGAACACAGCATATAACTCATCCACAAAAGAATGGCTTACAAGGCGCTTGTTGAACCACTTCTTGAGTAGTGATCTCCGGTGGCAGACGCTAGTAGCCAGGCGTTGTGCGTCACGTACAGCTTTCCTACTGAAATTCCGAGAGAGTTCATTCCAGGAAGAGTCAGACAACACATTACTTCCTTCTACGTGCATCTCGTATTATGACGACGACGAGAAAATTTGAGAAGTTGGAGCTAATACAGAGGCTTATCGACAATCATTCTTCGCACGTGCTATTCACGAGTGGAACAGAGAAGAGGGGGTGGGAGTCAGTAAGTGGTAGCAGAAGTGTCCTCTGTCACACAGTGCCAGGTGGCTTGCGCAGATTAATGTAGATTCATAAAAAGCAAAGTAAGATATGGCGTGTCAGGCTGTCCTAGTGACGTACAAAGATTGCAGCTGTCGCTTTCAGAGTGTGTGTTCAGTCGAACACATTCCATGTGATAATTGAACGCCATGTAAGGCGCAGGGTTAATTGTCTTGCGCCAAACGGAGAGGAGCTTTCGCAGTACTGCTGCAAAACTGAGTGCGTCACTGTACGCCAGTCGGGCGTTGTGAAATCGCCACAGTCGGATAGGTCCGCGAACAAAGGAACTTCCTCGGAAACTACACACCCACGTGATGACTGACATCATACAGAGTCTCTTTTGTGGAGTGGTACGACTACTGGAGAAGGAACAGAAACGTGCCTGTCAGCAGGACCATTCTGTCCGATCCAGTTGCACGAAATGATTAGGACAACTGAAACTGCGATTAATGTCTTGACCAAATGCGTTAGTTAGTGTGACAACATTACGCAACGACCTGCTTATAATGCCTTACATGAACTGAAAACATGGCCCTGAAGTCTATGCTTTTCACAGATGTGTCAAGAAACAAGCAGATAAGCTTGAAGAGGCTGAGATGGCGCCCAGCAAGGCGCAAGTTTCAGTGATGGTTCAGCGTGATGAAGCATTCAGGGCCGTACGGAGTTGTTCGTTGACCGCGGACGCCCTAAAACCGAAGATTACACTGTACATTTAGCCTATTAGGATAAGTTGTCCGTACTCATTTCCATCTCAAGTTCGATAAAGCCAATACAGCTTTGAGCAGACTGGACAATTGTCAGTATCATCAAGTACATGTGGTCCCGGGTTCGATTCCCGACCAGTTTGGGGATTTTCTCCACCCGGGCACTGGGCGCGTGTGTTTTCCTCATCGTTTCATCATCATTCGTGAAGGTGGTGAGACTGGACTGTGTAAAAACTGGGAATTTGTACGAGCGCTGATAACAGCGCAGTTGAGAGCCCCACAAACCAAACATCATCATCAAGTACGTGTGAAACGTGCTTTACATGTGAGTTAACAGTTCCCCCTTGCCCCAGCAAGAACTGTAAAATTTTCTGATTGGCGAATGCGGACCGATCATACAGTGAAAACGGAGAAGAATAGTAGAGAGTGTATGAGTCAAGCTGTGTTAAATATAGAGGACGTCCTCCACTATAATGAAGCGTTGTAACTCTAATAAAAGCCGTCCTGTACACGCAGTTTGGTCTTGATTTCAATTAAGAAACTAGACGAGGAATCAATGATGTTTATGTGGGTATATTTCGTAGGATATGTAGTTAATAATTGTTGTATGTAGTGCAGTATAGAATGCAGTAAAGGTTGTAAAAAGCTACGTATTCAAAATTTTATAATAGTTATAAGTGATAAAAAGAAGCCTATTATGTGTCAAAAATATCACAGGTGCACCGCTACAGCGCAAAGGGTCTATGAAGTTTTTGACGTTAGTGATTTTCATAGACGATGTTTAAACTTCCTAGTACTGGGGGACGTGAATCGTATGGTGTACGGGACACTATCGGTTTAACTGAAACTGCAGTCAGTATTTGCGAAACACTTTGTTGGTTTGAGAGTGTTAGACGGTCATTAGCAAAATGGTTCAAATGGCTCTGAGCACTATGGGACTTAACATCTATGGTCATCAGTCCCCTAGAACTTAGAACTAGTCATTAGCATGTAGACGCCAGTTGTACGTTAATGTAAAGGGACGACATTTTCAGCAACATCTCTAACACAATAATTGTCCTACAGCAGTTTGAACAACATCTTCGAACATCACAATCGTCGATGTCTCCATGCACTCCTAACGAGGAAACGATGCATCTGTGACATTTTAATCACGTAAAAAACTGTTTACTTTTGTCCCCTGTAAACACTCTACATTTTTATACACGTACTTCATATGCAGGCTGTATAAACAGTGCGTGGGAAACCAATAGCAAGAAGCCTAGGTGATGCAGCTGCGTGATAACTACTTCAAAAGAAGTAGGTAGTATTTTCGCGAGGCTTCCGCATGTGCGTGCGGGGCGTGCCGGTACAGTAGGTGCGCGGCGTGCCGGCGTTGCGTGCGGCGTTGCCGCCACGGATCAGTGGAGGCCGCGGTGCAGACCGCGGGGCACGCATGCATGCGTGTCGTGACGCGCCGCCCGTTGACCGCACTGCTCCGGCTGCCCTGGTAATGCGAGTGCCACAGGGCGCCAACTATGCGGCCTGCTCGTACGCACTGGCACTCTTAGTGTATACAGCTACAGTGGCACTTCGGTTACGTATTAACAGTTGCGTGTACTGTTGACCCAGCGCTTGCAGCTCAGAGTGAATGACATGAGTCACAATACAAAAATACCTCTAGTGCTTTGATGAACTCTCTGTTTACTAGAAAGATTACGACAAACAAAATCCTTTGAAGAGTGAACAGGTAACACGAAAGCCTCAGTTGCAAATAGAAACCCACGTTTCAGCCAAAATAATTTTGTCTTCTTAAGAAGCCAATGACACTAAACTATTGCGTGCCAAAGTCTGGTCATGTCAAGTATAAAACTGTAGCACTGCAGTAAATCTACATTACTTGGGCTGCAGAGAAACAACAGGCCCCAGTGCGCGGACGAGGTCGGTAGGCCGCGAGAGCTGCGCCGGAACTAAACGGGACGAGCAGCTGTGTACCGAGCCTCGCTGATGGTGCTTCTTTCTCATCGCGCGTGGAAATGTAGATACATAACAGTAGCTATCTTGCATAAGGAATTGGATTAATATAACCTTTAAAACCTTTAATGGCGTAATATGTAAAGGAATTTACTTCTGAGGAGAACGATACCCCTATAACAGATTCGGAGACCATAAGGAAGACTAGCTATTACTCGGCAAAATTATTCCTCAATTTTGAATACTTTGGTCAAACTTTACCGGGTTAAATAATAAACGTATGAGTGGCTATTTGCAGGAATGATCTGTAATATCGTGGAGAGTATCATCAGTACGACTATGCATCAATAAAGGCAACAGCAGCCAAAAACTTAAAAGTAGATGAATTTGAATTAACAGAGCATTAGTAGCAGTAATGAAGATAGCATTAACAAAAATTGCGTAGGGTAGTTAGAAACTGGCAGAACATACAAGTAGTAACTTAACACGATGTAACACGTTAATCGTGGTACTACAACTACATGTCCGAAAGAACAGATAGTTTTCAGAGTCCAAAAGCGTGTAATATGTATTACTTGTGGAGTAAATTCACGGACGTCCTGTAGAAACCTCTTAAAAGAACTGGGTATACTAACTACTGCCTCTCAGTATATTTACTCCTTAATGAAATTTGTCCTAAATACACTCCTGGAAATTGAAATAAGAACACCGTGAATTCATTGTCCCAGGAAGGGGAAACTTTATTGACACATTCCTGGGGTCAGATTAATCACATGATCACACTGACAGAACCACAGGCACATAGACACAGGCAACAGAGCATGCACAATGTCGGCACTAGTACAGTGTATATCCACCTTTCGCAGCAATGCGGGCTGCTATTCTCCCATGGAGACGATCGTAGAGATGCTGGATGTAGTCCTGTGGAACGGCTTGCCATGCCATTTCCACCTGGCGCCTCAGTTGGACCAGCGTTCGTGCTGGACGTGCAGACCGCGTGAGACGACGCTTCATCCAGTCCCAAACATGCTCAATGGGGGACAGATCCGGAGATCTTGCTGGCCAGGGTAGTTGACTTACACCTTCTAGAGCACGTTGGGTGGCACGGGATACATGCGGACGTGCATTGTCCTGTTGGAACAGCAAGTTCCCTTGCCGGTCTAGGAATGGTAGAACGATGGGTTCGATGACGGTTTGGATGTACCGTGCACTATTCAGTGTCCCCTCGACGATCACCAGTGGTGTACGGCCAGTGTAGGAGATCGCTCCCCACACCATGATGCCGGGTGTTGGCCCTGTGTGCCTCGGTCGTATGCAGTCCTGATTGTGGCGCTCACCTGCACGGCGCCAAACACGCATACGACCATCATTGGCACCAAGGCAGAAGCGACTCTCATCGCTGAAGACGACACGTCTCCATTCGTCCCTCCATTCACGCCTGTCGCGACACCACTGGAGGCGAGCTGCACGATGTTGGGGCGTGAGCGGAAGACGGCCTAACGGTGTGCGGGACCGTAGCCCAGCTTCATGGAGACGGTTGCGAATGGTCCTCGCCGATACCCCAGGAGCAACAGTGTCCCTAATTTGCTGGGAAGTGGCGGTGCGGTCCCCTACGGCACTGCGTAGGATCCTACGGTCTTGGCGTGCATCCGTGCGTCGCTGCGGTCCGGTCCCAGGTCGACGGGCACGTGCACCTTCCGCCGACCACTGGCGACAACATCGATGTACTGTGGAGACCTCACGCCCCACGTGTTGAGCAATTCGGCGGTACGTCCACCCGGCCTCCCGCATGCCCACTATACGCCCTCGCTCAAAGTCCGTCAACTGCACATACGGTTCACGTCCACGCTGTCGCGGCATGCTACCAGTGTTAAAGACTGCGATGGAGCTCCGTATGCCACGGCAAACTGGCTGACACTGACGGCGGCGGTGCACAAATGCTGCGCAGCTAGCGCCATTCGACGGCCAACACCGCGGTTCCTGGTGTGTCCGCTGTGCCGTGCGTGTGATCATTGCTTGTACAGCCCTCTCGCAGTGTCCGGAGCAAGTATGGTGGGTCTGACACACCGGTGTCAATGTGTTCTTTTTTCCATTTCCAGGAGTGTAATACACTCCTGGAAATGGAAAAAAGAACATTGACACCGGTGTGTCAGACCCACCATACTTGCTCCGGACACTACGAGAGGGCTGTACAAGCAATGATCACACGCACGGCACAGCGGACACACCAGGAACCGCGGTGTTGGCCGTCGAATGGCGCTAGCTGCGCAGCATTTGTGCACCGCCGCCGTCAGTGTCAGCCAGTTTGCCGTGGCATACGGAGCTCCATCGCAGTCTTTAACACTGGTAGCATGCCGCGACAGCGTGGACGTGAACCGTATGTGCAGTTGACGGACTTTGAGCGAGGGCGTATAGTGGGCATGCGGGAGGCCGGGTGGACGTACCGCCGAATTGCTCAACACGTGGGGCGTGAGGTCTCCACAGTACATCGATGTTGTCGCCAGTGGTCGGCGGAAGGTGCACGTGCCCGTCGACCTGGGACCGGACCGCAGCGACGCACGGATGCACGCCAAGACCGTAGGATCCTACGCAGTGCCGTAGGAGACCGCACCGCCACTTCCCAGCAAATTAGGGACACTGTTGCTCCTGGGGTATCGGCGAGGACCATTCGCAACCGTCTCCATGAAGCTGGGCTAAGGTCCCGCACACCGTTAGGGCGTCTTCCGCTCACGCCCCAACATCGTGCAGCCCGCCTCCAGTGGTGTCGCGACAGGCGTGAATGGAGGGACGAATGGGGACGTGTCGTCTTCAGCGGTGAGAGTCGCTTCTGCCTTGGTGCCAATGATGGTCGTATGCGTGTTTGGCGCCGTGCAGGTGAGCGCCACAATCAGGACTGCATACGACCGAGGCACACAGGGCCAACACCCGGCATCATGGTGTGGGGAGCGATCTCCTACACTGGCCGTACACCACTGGTGATCGTCGAGGGGACACTGAATAGTGCACGGTACATCCAAACCGTCATCGAACCCATCGTTCTACCATTCCTAGACCGGCAAGGGAACTTGCTGTTCCAACAGGACAATGCACGTCCGCATGTATCCCGTGCCACCCAACGTGCTCTAGAAGGTGTAAGTCAACTACCCTGGCCAGCAAGATCTCCGGATCTGTCCCCCATTGAGCATGTTTGGGACTGGATGAAGCGTCGTCTCACGCGGTCTTCACGTCCAGCACGAACGCTGGTCCAACTGAGGCGCCAGGTGGAAATGGCATGGCAAGCCGTTCCACAGGACTACATCCAGCATCTCTACGATCGTCTCCATGGGAGAATAGCAGCCTGCATTGCTGCGAAAGGTGGATATACACTGTACTAGTGCCGACATTGTGCATGCTCTGTTGCCTGTGTCTATGTGCCTGTGGTTCTGTCAGTGTGATCATGTGATGTATCTGACTCCAGGAATGTCTCAATAAAGTTTCCCCTTCCTGGGACAATGAATTCACGGTGTTCTTATTTCAATTTCCAGGAGTGTATATCTCTTTTTCCAGCAAACAGCTCAGTTCATACATACAATACCAGAAACAAAAATGATCTGCACAAGGACTTAAATGCACTTACTTTAGTTCAAAAAGGGGTCCACTACTCAGGAACACTCGTCTTCAATAATTTGCCAGCAAACATAAAAAATTTAGTTACAAATAAATATCAGTTTAAAAGGAGCCTGAAAGACTTACTAGTGGCCAACTCCTTCTACTCCATTGACATGGTGTTAGCTGGATTGCTGGCAGCACTTTGGAAATCACGAGTGATTCTTTCTTCTGACTTCATTCGACTTTTTTAGAACCACACAGTGCAATGTCGACCGTCCCTGTCTATCAGGGCATTAGGCCGCCTTAATCTTCGTTTAGCTGTTGTTGCTCCTCCGTGTTTCCACGACACAACCACAACAGTCGACTTGGGCATCCACGGTCGATATTTTACTCAAGTGACAATTTTCTTGGCGAAAATCCGTAATCATTGCTTGTAAAATAAGACTCTGTGAAGTCGCAAATTAATTTTGCTCATGTAACCGATACAAACAGGTCAGGATAGTTGATATTGAATCGAAACATATCACTTAAAAAATTAAATCAACGAATACTGACAATAAAAATCTTATCTAATGACTATTGACGTCCGAAATCACTGAGCTTTTCTGACCCAACCATTCTGCTGTTACTGCCTCTCTACTGCAACACAACAGTCTCTGCCTTATCGTGACATCTAGTAGTCAACTCCTCATTACATAAGGACGCCCAGATACTTTTTTAAGTAAGTGTATGTGTTTTTAATTTGGTACTGAAAACATTTTCCTTCCATCATCAAGATGCAAGTGGCGTGAATGAGACAAGATCTGGGGCGTTGCAGTTCTTTCCTTTATTTGCTTATGATGTTGGAACGCTTGCTAAAATATCGAAACCACAGCATTAAATGTACAGGCAAGGGTATGTATTACCCCGCATAGGAATCGCCTGGCGGGATGGACGGAGCGGGGGATGCTTCCTGAGTCAGTAAGGGTTCGGTTGTCTTGTGTGGAACAAATCAGATCTTACCATGAAGGTCGATGTTGGGTTAAATGAAATATGCTGATTAATCCCAGAACACAGGAGCTATAACAAAAAGTGGCCGTTGTCAATAAGCTGTCAAATAGTGAAGCAAAGCAGCTTGACAACGGCAAGCGTGGTATTCCCGTACCTTCCTTCAGTCTGAGAACCGAGACAGCCTATAGTCGAGACGGGGTTAGAAGTCCCCTGACAGTTCGTAGCGTTATTGCCAGCATTCAACTGCGAAACTCTAACGGCTGTAGGCGAAAATAGTAACAGTCTACAGATCTGTGACAACACTGAGGCGTTGCCATAGACACGTTTACAAAATCGCGTTACGCTATTGGCGGAGGGGGCCCGCGAATTTGTGCGCCCAGCCCACAGCACCTGTCAGTGATCAACATGCGCCAATTAAATTATAGCAACCATATGAGGACTCACATTTTGCCCCGTAATCATAGCGTAAATTGGCTTTCTTTACGATGAGAAAACATTTACTTCTGAGAAATTTATGTTGGAAAACGAACTACGGAACTATGTTATTTGATGTAACACTACGTGAATATTTTGAATATCAATGAAAAATACAAAATACTGTAACCATTTCGAAGCTCACCTCACAATAAACCTGTAACTCCCCTCCCTCCCTCACCTCCCCCTCCCCGCAATCCGAACCAAAAGAATCGAATTCCCATATTTCTAATGATGTTGTACCTCCCGAAATATGTGTCGCACAATGACATAACTTTGCAGCTACATTTAGTGATATATGTGGATAATGTCTGCAGAATCTATTGCGAATAGAGTTAGAAGTAAAAAAGCAATAAATTAAAACGTCGTGCCCGATGAACTGCGAAAATTTAGTTAGCGATAAATTTCTTTCCTTTCGAGGAATGTAGTCTGATTAATTTGCGCATCATACGTTAAACTGCTTGAAGATATACACAAAGTTTCCAAGTTTAATACTTGTCTCGTTGGTTTAAGCTTTTACGACAAGATTTTACCTCTTAATTTTTATTAATTTGGTATTCTCGGCACACTCTTGACACTGTGGATCTGGGAATATTGAATTCCCTATGATAGTCCGCTAAACCCGCAGGGTAGAACAGGTGATTAGGATTGTGGAAAGGGTCAAATAAGGTGTCGGTCAGGTTCACTCAAAATTGTAATTTATTGTAATTTAATAACACTTTTAAAGCAAAACGGCACATAGCCGAACTTTAAGAACTACAAGTTTCAAAAAGGCAGTTATTTCAGGCTAAAGACCTAACAAGAAATCTTAAAGCAACAAGATAAATCTCAAGTGGTAAAAAGATGCAGTTAAAATTGCAAATAAAATAATTAACATATATATGTATATACAGCGAGGCTGAGAGGCTCAAGGCAAGAGTGAATATAAAACATAAACAAGATGCAGTACAAACGGCTGAAGGCCCACAATAAAATTTTCAAGATTTTGAAATAAATTACAATAACGTTTCAAAGGCAGAAGGCTGCAATGTATTTTTTTTTTTTTTAGCAATAAGGATTTAAGTGGCTGAAGGCCCGCAATTGATTTTCCAGAATTCAAAAAATACATAAAATCCAGTAAAAGCAAGAACTTTTTTAAATCATTGGCTATGATAGATTATAGACAGACAATTAAACACCGGTGAGAAGGACAATAAAGAAAACGGCACTCAGATACCTCCAGGGAGGTCGGTCTGCCCTCGTTCACATAGGTGAGATTGGTGGTGAGTTCAGCTACACTTGATCCATCGGAACGCAACCAGCGGACAGCCACGGACCGACCGACAAAATGACTTGCTTGCCACCAATCGGTACATGAGAACTCAAACACAAAAAGTTACGAACGTGATTATCCACAATGAAATATGTATTAAGCTTTCAAAACTACACACCATGTTGGACAGCAACAACAGATGAGGAATGGACGCTGTCTGAAATTACGTTAGTGGCCAGGGTAGGTAACTGGAACACTAATGGCCACAAGGCAGATAATTCCGCTGGTACACTTGCATATAGTTAACTTCACCCAAAAGGAACACTGCCTGAATTTACGTCAGTCGCCATGGCAGGTAACCAAAACACTAACGGCCACAAGGCAGAAAATTCCGCTGGTGCACTTGCATATAGTTAACTTCACCCAAAAGGAACACTGCCTGAATTTACGTCAGTCGCCAGGGCAGGTAACCAAAACACTAACGGCCACAAGGCAGAAAATTCCGCTGGTGCACTTGAATTGTAGTCAACAAATATAGTTAATTGCACCGCGTGGCGGCTAACTTTCAGCAATTGAAACGCTCGGTGTTGCTCACAGGAAAACCTCCCGAACAGCGAACCAACGAAACGAACGACACAATATGATGGACGTGGTTTGAGTAGTTGAAACCACTAATCAACTTTGACGTCCTGGGTCGGTGAACCATGAAGGTCGTAGCGATCGGTCAGCCCCACACACGCTCCGACACTGCACGGGACCGCCAGCAGACCCAGCCGACTGCACTGCGCGGAGATAACTTGCCTGGTCCTCAGCAGCCGACCGACGGTGCAGACCCCCTAGCCGGAAACCATATACACAAAACCAAAGATGGTACACGGTGCTAATATCGATGCACATCGCTGCTGCCGCACGTAGAAGGAAGAAGAACCACGACGTAACCGCAAGAAGGGCGGGAAACCAAACACAGACAGACAGCGAAGTTCACGTAAACGCGTAGCTGGGAGTGGGCACGGCTCGCCCTAACGATTTACAAAATAGAATGTCCCGTGCATCTAGTTCCGACTACCATTCCGCGTTGAAAGTCTGTTAATTCCCATCACGCGAGATTAATCACGTCGGAAATCTTTTCACACGGATCACCAGAGTACAAATGACAGCTTCCCCAATGCACTGCCCTTTTATACCCCGTGTACGTGATACTATCGCCATCTGTATACATGCTTATCGCTATGCCATGTCTTTTGTCCCTCAGTGTATATAGGGTAGCTCTCCTAAAAGTTGTCAGGCGCATTCCCTCTGGTGTTTCCGCATTTGCGTTTTCGGTTTTGCAATGTGTAGCTGAAATCAGGCCAAACAATACCGATTTACATATCAGAATATTTTTGGAGCGTCGTGTAACAATGTGAAGAAAATGGGTAAAGATGTTTTGAGATTTTTGGTAACGTTAAGCAACGACGTGTCTTTATGTAGTAGTATAGATTAAGTTGTTTCGTAGGTCAAAACTAGGCAGTGGCTGAAGTATTTAGTGTTAGAAGCAACAAACTTTACTAAACTAAACCATTAGTATAACCTCTAAGAATGTCTTTTTCAGCAGGATACGATACATTAGTAAACTGTGCGTAAGAGTACGATCTGGATCTGAAAATCGTTACGGCAGCAGGTAAACAAATCAGCACCGTCTGACGGGCCTTAGATACACAAGTGCTTTATCTTAATCGTTGAGCTTTTTCGCTGCGTGTAGTGAATAGGAACTTCTTTTTTTCTGCTGCTCCCGGTTTGTGCCTCTCTGGAAATTACTGTGCCATACGCAGGAGAAAGCGAAGGGGTCCTGAACGGCCGGCGCTGCCTGTGCGAGTGTGTGGACGCTGTTGGCGCCCGGCCTCGCCCGGGGCCAAGGTCGCCCGCCAGCCTGCAACGGCGCCACCGCAGCTCCAAATGCCGAGCAGGCAGACTACTCTCAACTCAGGCGGCATACCGGTTCAGGCCCGCCGGTCTACGCTCCTTCTCATCGACTGCCACCGCGTGGAAAGCGTAGGGAGACTGCGCCACTCGTTAGTTTTTCGTTTAGTTCCAGAAATAAATTTTCCTCTCTCAAGGCCGCATCGTTTATCGTGGCCATGGGTCGTGCACGGCTAGTCGAAACAGGTGAGGCCACCGCTTGCGTAAAGGGTTAAATCCGGGTTGGATTCCCGCTACGGCATAAATTTTGACTGTCGTCTTTCGCTTATACGGTTGATGGTTGTTCCTTTAGCAAAAGCGAATGCATTTAGTGTATTTCATAACGGCTGTAGTCACCATAGTGCCTATGCCTTCGAATATACACAATTTTTCTGTTCCCTGTCGCCGTCTTTCACAACGGACAGTAAATGAGGTAAACAGGGATGTCCAAAGGAACATTGCATCGTTTTTCTTAACAACACAGGCACTTCAATATCGAAAGAAACATTTGTGCGTACAGATACAAGACAGTGGAAGTTCCTGTTTAATTGTTGTTTATCTTTTGTTATTTACGACCAGCTTCTCAAGACACCGGTGTGGCATCCAGTGAGGTGCCAATAGGGAAAAAATGACAGTCACCTGGAGTTCGTACCACAAGTGGTAGAATTGGTCATTGGGGGTCACTTCGATTCGTCACGCATCACTGAAGACGATTCTACCCAAATAAATGAGATTATAGGGCGAAGACATGTCTGGAGACGGCCCGGACAGCGATGGAATACCAGCCTGACTGTCGACCACCATACGTCTCGACAACCGTGAGTAATGGTCTAGAGTTCCACGTCTTTTCGCAGCAGGACCACTTTGGTGGTCTTCCGCAGCACCCTTACAGCACAGCGGCACGTCGACGATATTCTACGCTGCATTATGTTGCCCTTCAAGGAAATTCATCCAGGGTTTACATTTTAGGGCCCTCCAACCAGCTCGGGATTTTGACGACTTCACGCGCCAGTTGGACAGAATTTGGCATGATGTCCCCCGGGAGGACATCGAACAATTCTATCAGTCAATGCCAAACTGAATAATTGATAGCATAAAGGCCAGAGATGGACTAAAGCTTTATTAACGTGCTTTAACTGTGAAGTTCTTTATCTTGAATAACACATCCAATCTTTGTGAAATTGTAATCATTTGTTTGTATGTATATCTACATCACATATATCAATTTCCATCCCATTCGAATAATTCCGTCGTGTTGCGTTTTTTTTGTCTTAGAGTCCACTTTCACTCTAGTAATTTTTCCAATAAGGCTTCTGAGCTATATTGCAGAGTGACTCGCTTGGTCGTGTACTTAAGCTGTTTCTGGCAGCCTGAAAATCTAGCAAGTAGGAATACTACATGGTGAAGGCTGCTGTGGCTAGCCTGGCCCAATGAGAAAGTGGATATGCTTTCACTCTCTCTATTTTGCTTCTATGTGACATTTTTCCGTACGTTATTAATTCTTTTTATTGATTCTACAAAGTGCATGTGTTCCTCGATTTTTCTGTTCACTGCCGCAGTCCTTCACGATGGACAATAAATAAGCTACACAAGGATGTTTACTGTGTCTCCTCCCGCATAATGATAATAATAATAATAATAATAATAATAATACAAATTATGGATAAAATATTACTGGAACATACCCACACAAAATCACACATTTGCTATACATGGATGATCTAAAACTACTGGCAGCAACAAATCAACAACTCAGTCAATTACTAAAGATAACAGAAGTATTCAGCAATGATATAAATATGGCTTTTGGAACAGACAAATGTAAGAAAAATAGCATAGTCAAGGGAAAACACACTAAACAAGAAGATTACATATTGGATAACCACAGCGACTGCATAGAAGCGATGGAAAAAACAGATGCCTATAAATATCTAGGATACAGACAAAAAACAGGAATAGATAATACAAATATTAAAGAAGAACTAAAAGAAAAATATAGACAAAGACTAACAAAAATACTGAAAACAGAATTGACAGCAAGAAACAAGACAAAAGCTATAAATACTTATGCTATACCAATATTGACCTACTCATTTGGAGTAGTGAAATGAAGTAACACAGACCTAGAAGCACTCAATACACTTACACGATCACAATGCCACAAATATAGAATACATCACATACATTCAGCAACAGAAAGATTCACATTAAGCAGAAAGGAAGGAGGAAGGGGATTTATCGACATAAAAAACCTACATTATGGACAGGTAGACAATTTATAAAGTTCTTTATAGAACGAGCAGAAACTAGCAAAATACACAAAGCAATCATTCATATACATACATCGGCTACACCACTACAATTTCATAACCACCTCTACAACCCTTTAGATCACATTACATGAACAGATACGAAGAAAGTAAATTGGAAAAAGAAAACACTACATGGCAAGCACCCGTATCATCTAACACAGCCACACATCGATCAAGACGCATCCAACACATGGCTAAGAAAAGGCAATATATACAGTGAGACGGAAAGATTCATGATTGCAATACAGGATCAAACAATAAACACCAGATATTACAGCAAGCATATTATTAAAGATCCCAATACCACAACAGATAAATGCAAACTTTGCAAACAACAAATAGAAACAGTAGATCACATCACAAGCGGATGTACAATACTAGCAAATACAGAATACCCCAGAAGACATGACAATGTAGCAAAAATAATACATCAACAGCTTGCCTTACAACATAAACTTATAAAACAACACGTTCCCACATACAAGTATGCACTACAAAATGTACTGGAGAATGATGAATATAAATTATACTGGAACAGAACCATTATAACAGATAAAACAACACCACATAACAAACCTGACATCATACTCACCAATAAAAAGAAGAAATTAACACAACTAATCGAAATATCCATACCCAATACAACGAATATACAAAAGAAAAAAGGAGAAAAAATTGAAAAATACATCCAACTGGCTGAGGAAGTCAAGGACATGTGGCATCAGGATAAAGTTGACATTATACCAACCATACTATCAACTACAGGAGTCATACCACACAATATACACCAGTACATCAATGCAATATAGCTACATACAAACTTATATATACAACTATACAACTACATAAATCCGTAATTATTGATACATGTTCAATTACACGAAAGTTCCTAAATGCAATATAATATATATGCCGTACAATTAAAAGGAAGTGACGTTTGATCAAGGTCCGCGTCACTTTCCATTTTTAACCAGACTTAACGTCTGGGAAAGTAAAGAAATAACAATAATAGTAGCAGGAGTAGTAATAGCTCTGCAGCTGATGTTGTTGCAGCGTATCTCAGAAGTGGTATACTACGTAGTCTTTCTTTATCAGAACTTGGTGAGATGTCTGGTAATACACACACCAAAAAAAGTTTTGCTTCACCTCGTTCCGAGAATTCCGGAACCTGTGCAGAAAATTGGAATAGAGATCACATAAACATCATTTCCGCCCTTTTTTTGCTCATGAAAACCACACACTGCATGTTGTACCACCGTACAGCGAGACCTCCAGAGGTGGTGGTTCGGATTGCTGTACACACCAGTACCTCTAATACCACGTAGCACGTCCTCTTGCATTGATGCATGCCTGTATTCGTCGTGGCATACTATACACAAGTTCATCAAGGCACTGTTGATCCAGATTGTCCCACTCCTCAACGGCGATTCGGCATAGATCCCTCAGAATGGTTGGTGGGTTATGTCGTCCATAAACAGCCGTTTTTCAATCTAACCCAAGCATGTTCGATAGGGTTCATGTCTGGAGAACATCCTGGACACTGTAGTCGAGCAACGTCTTTATCCTGCAGGAAGTCATTCACAAGATGTGTTCGAAGGGGCGCGAGTTCTCGTCCATGAAGACGAATGCCTCACCAATATGCTGCCGATATAGTTGCACTATCGGTCGGAGGAATGCATTCAAATATTGTACAGCCGTTATAGCGCCTTCCATGACCACCAGCGGCGTACGTCGGCCCCACATGATGGCACCCCAAATCAGCAGGGAACCTCCACCTTGCTGCACTCGCTGGACAGTGTGTCTAAGGCGTTCAGCCTGACCGGGTTGCCTTCAAACACGTCTCCGACGATTGTCTGGTTGAAGACATATGCGGCACTCATCAGTGAAGAGAACGTGATGCCAATCCTGAGCGTTCCATTCGGTATGTTGTTGGGCCCATCTGTACCGCGCTGCATGGTGTCGTGGTTGCAAACGTGGACCTCGCCATGGACGTTGGGAGTGAAGTTGAGCATTCTGCAGCCTATTGCGCACAGTTTGAGTCGTAACACGACGTTTCTGTGACTGCACGAAAAGCATTATTCAACATGGTGGCATTGCTGTCAGGGTTTCTCCGAGCGATAATCCGTGGGTAGCGGTCATCCACTGCCGTAGTAGCCCTTGGGCGGCCGGAGCGAGGTATGTCATCGACAGTTCCTGTCTCTCTGCATCTCCTCCATGTCCGAACAACATCGCTTTGGTTCACTCCGAGACGCCTGGACACTTCCCTTGTTGAGAGCCCTTCCTGACACATCGTAACAATTCGGACGTGATCGAACCGCGGTATTGACCGTCTAGGCGTGGTTGAACTACAGAGTACCTCATTCCTGGTGGAATGCCGGGAACTCATCGGTAGTCAGAGCCCCTCTGTCTAACAGGCGCTGGTCATGCATGGTTATTTACATCTTTGGGAGGATTTAGTGACGTCTCTGAAAAGTCAATGGGATTGTTGTCTGTGATACAACATCCACAGTCAACATCAATTTTCAGGAGTTCTGGGAACCGAGGAGATGCAAAAAGTTTTTTTATGTGTGTAGAAGATGACGGCACAACCGAATCTGCGATGATTCTAAAATAAAAGAAATTTTAATCCAGCCAATGAGAGCTAGTGCGACCCGTTATTGTCATATAGATAATATGATTTTGCTTTGGACCCCACTGGAACTAAAGTACGGCTTTTAGAGCTCTTAGGAACTATACTTAATCGTTATAAAGCACTCTGTGTTTAGATTCTTGTTAGCGGAAGTGAAAACTGTGCACTCTTCAAAACAAAACAAAAAAGAAGCTCTGGAGTCGCACAGACGAAGTTCTTGTGGAAGTCAACAGCACTAATAGAACTTTATGTCTTCGAAAAAAATTACGACCAATGCGCCAGGAAGTTCACGCTGTAACCGTCACCTTGCTGCTCACACCTTGTTTCATGCACACTTTCCTGTAAGATATATGAGCCGTGGCGCGGCTCTCGGGCGCAGGACGCTATCGATTACTCCTCTGGTTGAGGTTGGCACTATGTGCGATCGCGATCGCGAGCGCCTCCTGTCGGAGCGGGTCCTAACGAGGGAGGGAGTGCGACTGCGGGAGTCTGGGGCGGACAGCAAGGGAGAACGGACATTGCGGCCGCACTCTGAGGCGACAGGAGAAGAGTTGTTGTGGACGGCCGAGAAGGGAGCGTTGAGCAAGGCGGCAGTCAGCATCGCTTTCCGGGGGACAGAGAGTTGCGGCAGTACAGCAAGCAGACACCAGCTCCGGAAGCAGTGCTCCGGTTTGTGGACGTGACGTGGGTCGTATTTTGGCGCAGTATGGTTTGCTTGGTAAGCATCTGCTGCTCCCTTTATGCCCACGTGTGTTGTTCTGTCCGTATATGCATTGAAAAGGTTACGCTCCGGCTGGAACAGTGGCTTGTGCTTTACGTTCATGCACCCTGACTCATTTGTTTTGCTTCAGGCAGCTGTAATTTCAGAGATTTTTTTTCGTCGCGATTGTCTTAGCCCGGTGGTGCCTAGTAGCAGAGAACAAGACAGCTAACGTGTGACCTGTTGTTTTGGGTTTTGGAGTCCTGTTTGGGCAACCTAGTTATCACGCACACAAATGGATTACTGCCGAGTGAGGTTAGTCCTAATCTTGTGGAACTGAGCTTTCAGTGACTGGCTCGTCTGCAAATTAATTAATTTAGCCTTTGTGGTGTGTTGTTTTTTTTGCTTTCAATGGTGAATTTCTTGTCATTCATTTGTGTATGTTTCGCCGTTAATGATAACTGTGAGTAAGATAGCAAGGTCTTGAAGGGCTTGCGTATCGTGACTGTATTTTTGGCAACTGTTTAATTTGATTTCTTGTTTATCGATCTGGTGAAAACTTATGCCAAGTTTACTAATTTCCGCCTGTGGTCCGGAAGCTGGTTTGAAGGTAAATCCGTTGGTAAATCTTTACTGGACCTAACTGTTAACTGATCTTGCGTTGAACTAATGCCATGATTAAATCGTTTCTTGTGTGCTATAAATTTTATTACCATAGACAAGGAGACAGGGCACATTCTGTGGTCGAGGGGTAGGCACGGTTGCTGCTTTGCGCGTGGCGTCTTGTCGCTCGCTATCATTTCCCGCGTTAGTACGGGCGGCGTGAGATTTGTTTGCTCGCGGTTGTATGGCCGCTAGTCAGCTGTGCCTGCTCCCGCTTCAGGGTGTGCCGTGTTTCGTAAGGCGTACGCCGACTTTCAGTCACTGTTACTCCTGTGTTGCTGTCGGTCGCTTACCGAAACGTTAGTCTGTTTTAGCACGGTGGCCACTGGGCCGCGACGATGTCGGTTGATGACCAGCGTTGGGGCGGTCGTCCGCTCTGAGTGGCTTCGATCGCTTGGACTTGGCAGTTACCTTCTGGTTAAACAGATCAAACTTGTTTATTTGCTGTAAATTCCTAAGTAGTTTGTGAGAAAAGTTGTAACTCAGCTTTTCATGATTTTACAAAATTCAAGCATTTTGGTAAGGCATTTTCCTATCTGTTTTATTTAAATGAGAATTCTTTATTGGGGTTATTCACCTGTTTAAACTTAACATAAAATTTGTAACTTAGCTTTCATGGTTTTACTTAATTTAAGCATTCTTGTAAAGCAGTCCTTTATCTACGTTTTATTGATTGGTAATTCTTTATTGGCGTTATTCACTGGTTGAAGGTTAACATGTTTGTAACCAAGTTTATGTCCTTGCTTAATTGAGATTTGTTAAGAACCTTTATTGCAGGAAGATCATTAAAGCTTGGGTGCTTGTAATTGTGAATAATGGGCTACCCTTCCACTTCCACAGCCAAGCTGTCCTATCTACCAGTACAATATAATTGATGATGTTACAAGTTCTCGGATATTAATAGCGCTTTATTCTTGCAGAATCTTCAGAGCTTTCGTTTTGACATTTTCGATGACGTCTAAGTCTGAGTACTGTGTGCACTCTTAACACCGTCACCAACGGCCGCGAAAGGGTACGTTCTTATAGAGGGTACAAATGCCTTTATCTGTTATAACAGTCTCAATGGAGCTTCCCCATCTCTGCCATTCTGCACAGACAGTCCGGATGGTGGACTGTGCCGCTTTAAGTAAGACAGAAATGGCAGTAGCCATAGTTTGCTTAGTTCCATGAAACGCTTGCGGGTGCCAATAAGATTACCTACTTTAGTCTCAAGCATTTCGACAGCTTCGTCTTAAGAGATGGACATAGCTCCTCCACTACATGCAGACTTCAACCCAGTCGAAACAGTGGATGAATTATTACTCATTATCTGAAAGAAACTGGTATCTGAAAAACGAGTCGTTTTGAGAAAAGAATAGAATTAAATTGACGTCCTTTCAAACTCACGTCATATGGTATAACTATCAAAACATGCCTTTTTTTCTTTGCAGTGGTGGAGGGAGGAGATACTTTCCTTTGGTTACCCACGATTTCGAAATCGTGTACATCTTAAAGAATCTATTCCTATCTAGATACAAAACCAAGTGACTTGGCGATGTTTTAAAACGCGTGACTCATATTCTGGAGGGATATGTAGGTTTAGATTTTAAGCGGTTCTGTTAATCTCTTCAAGCAAATACCTGGTGATTCCCCATCATTTCACCAACCAAAGAGTGTTGGTAGTCTAATCAGGTTTCCTGCTGGATCTTAAAAACAATATAACTCGATTTTTTGGTGATACACTTGCGAAACATCTTCAGGAGAGACACTGAAGCTGCTGAGTCATGTTGAAAAGTGATGCCAAGGCAGGAAACTACCGTCCTGAATATGCCGCCGTACTGCATGCGCCGCCCACATCAGATGCTGCCCCAGAGGCTGAGCTTGTGCCGTCGTTCGTAGTGGAACACTGGAGCCAAATACGGATCAAAGTCAAACACTAACCTCAAACAGTAGGTCCGGCCACACCAAAGAACATTGTCTTTTATCATGTTTCAATCCATGGGGAAGCAGTTGTGCACAGTGACTGTACTTATTTCAAGCAGTAAAGGGTACAGAAGTCTGCCACAAATAATGTTTATTGCACACCCAGATTTCGGTCACTGTATGGCCATCTTCAGTGCAGCAAATGTATGTTAAAATATTAAAACCACTTACGTATGCACACAGTTCCAAGTGGACTATTGATGTCAGTGACCGATATATGGATATTCAATAAACATTATTTACGACTGATTTCTATTGTCTTTTGTTGCGAGAGAGTCGATTTTTCAGCTTTCGCAGCCTCGTGTGACGGTGATGTTCCACGCATATGTCAACTGTGCGAATGAACTGGCTAATGTAAGCTTTCCAAAATTCACAACGAATTTTGCGTGTACAAATCATTCTTGACATAGCCGAGTAGTGCCCTAATTCTGATAGTTAGATGAATCACAAGGCTAATGTTAAATTTCTTCCAGTCTTAAAGGATACGCCACCAACGCAAGGAATAAAATCCAAAGACCTATACTCTAGTTCATGCACATTTTTGATGGTCCAAACCAAATAGTACGACTAATATCTTTTCCGGAGTATCCATCTTTCTCAAGTGCTCGAGTTTCTGTGGAGACCTCTCACGTGCGATGCATCTTTGGTGTCGATGTTCTACTACGGGCGACGCCTTGGGATCTTAAAAACAACATAACTCAATTTTTTGGTGACACACTTGTGAAACATCTTCAGGAGAAACGCTGAAGCTGCTGAGTCATGTTGGAAAGTGCTTAGCGGCACGTGAGCCATACATGGTACTGCGCTTGTGGAGGATGTTCAGAAACAGTCTAAAAAGCTTGTAAGGGCGGTGTTGCAGGGTAGGCTGTGCTGGAAAATAACTGTTCAGAAAAAAAAAATTCGACACATTGCGCCGTTTCCGAGTTAGTCGGGATTGATGCTAGTTAATCAAGCCGTTGCGCGATAATGCAAGCGGCCCACCAGATACAACTGGTGTTGGCTGTTCTCAAAGTGTATATAATAGCGCACGAGACTGCTCAGCTTTTGGCTCGGGTTCGATCCTTACTACCGTCCCACGTCCAATTATTGTAACGCTCCATTGTTCGGTTCTAAGAAACTAAACGAAGAACACGATTGGCGACACCGTCTCCGGCAGGTCGCTTGAATTTGCGGGGACAACGGCCTGACTGGCTAACTTCAATGCTAATTGCCTTATAAACGATGCCAAGTATAGAATTATTTTCTTAACAAGCACTCAAAAGCGATCAATATGTCTTTTTAAGGATTTGACATTTATAGCTTTCCATTTTAGCCTTGCCGCGCATTACAATTCCTATAGTCAATAAGCTGTGTCTGACTCTCTCATTCCGAGTCATGACTTCTGTATCATGGCTGGAAATATGCTCACCTATAATTGATGTGATCTGTATGCGAGAACCGATCTTGGTTCTCCCTCTTTTCATCCGCTTTGTGCCGTAAGAAACAACACATGGCTTAGTTGATACGATGGTAGATCTTTGAGACCGTTCGCAATTAATTCTTTTGTTTGTAAAAGGGCGAAATTGTGATGAGATCCATGGACTGCTGGAACAGTAAGAAGTATTGACGAAAATGTAAACAAGTAAAATATAAATATATGAGTAAAAAGATGAGTAGCTGAAGTAGTACTTAGAAATATCAGTTATCTGTCACATAAGTTGACACCATTCAATAATGTTGTTGTAGCTGTTAATAGCGACTTATAACAGGGCTATTACGGTACGCGGACCTTTGTAAGGAGACTGCAAGTCGTTAAGATGGCGTACAAATGGAAAGCCGAAATATAGAGTCATGTTGATTTTATAATCCGGCAGTAAACCCGAGGAGACTACCGGGAATTATCACGCCGGCAGAGCCTACACAGTCAGTCCGAAATTGTGCTTCGTCGCTGACAGGACGTTAAACCATAATGAGCCTTCCTTCTCCAGGCAAAGTATCGTGACCTACATTCCGGGGACACGTCTGTCAGTCCGCGAAAGTATATCAACTCAAGGAGACATACTAATGTCTGAATGACCGTTCATCAGGGTGGAAGAAGAATACTGGGACAGCACTTTGCAGCCGAGAGACGCGTGCGGTGCTAGGTGCGTGGCACGGACTTGTACCTGGAGATGTGACGAGAAAATTTACGAGCGGCCGTCTTTGTGCTGCCACGATAAGAGGCGGCGGCTGCGCACGCTGGCGTGCCACGGTGCGGCCTCGCGTGAGCCCAGCCGCTGCCTGCTGCCCGCTGCCCCCTGCGCCCCGCCTGCTAGCCCCTCTTCTCGCGTGTCGCCACCTCCACCAGCAGCCGCCGTGACGCGGGCCGGTGTCACGGCTCGCTTTGCTCAGCGCAGCGTAGCGGACCACCCAGCACTGCTGCTCTCCAAACTGCGCCGCTAAGACCAACCCGCAAGCTCCTCGACCTCTTGCAGTCGTCTCACATCGCAGCCTTTACTCTGCTTCTGGTCTCCCACTGAGAGTTCAAAAGTCACCGAGAATGCGACTGCGTGATTATTAATCTTTGTTCGAGTGACCGACACTGAAACGTGGGACTTAGGGAAGGCAGGAAAAGGTGCGGACGGGGTCTAATCAGTTACCGTTGGTTGCACAGTAAACACTTACACTTTATTTAAGGAAATAATTTTTTAAAACAATCATTTAAAAAGAAATTCACTGTAACACAAGCTCCGGCCGCTGCCTCGGGCATGGATGTGTGTGATGTCCTTGGGTTAGTTAGGTTTTAGTAGTTGTAAGTCTAGGGAGCTGATAACCTCAGATGTTAAGTTCCATAGTGCTTAGAGCCATTTGAACCATTTATAGCACAAGCTACACTGACGGCCGAAGGCCTTATTAAGAAAGAATTCAAAATTTATCTGTCGGCTGAAGGCCACAAGCAATAGGAATAATTTAAACAAAATATTATTTTTAACCAATTGAAACAATCAGACCAAATAAAGAATGGAGTGATCCACAGACAGTGCTCCAAGGATCGACCTGAGAATAGTCCCTACAGCTGCGTAAGCGGTGAGACAGGCAGTCAAGAGCTATGCTCACTTAACAGGATGGCAACTCAAACTAGGGACAGTTTAAACGATGTTCAATCCTCTTACCAAATCCACCTAACGTGTGATAACCAGTACAACGATGGAATAATTCAAGCGAGGGCGAAGTGACAGACAGCACTGCGTCTTCAGAATCCGGTGTTTAAAACGTCAAAAGGCAGAAGGAACCACCACAACCAAGGTAGACAAAATAAATCACAATCCACACCGGAATCAAGGAGGCTGTCGAACTACACGTCATGCCGGACAGCATCGGCAAGACGAGGGAAATACACTGCCGCAAAAATACGCTAATATCCAGGGCAGGGAACTGGGGCGTTAGCTGCCACTAGCCAGTAAAATACTGCTGGTTGCACTTCATCAAATAATAACACGAAATTCAAAACTGAATAACAGGCAGTAGAAGACGGCTAATAGATTCTGCCAACTCAGCACGCTCCACTTGCTGCTGTTCCTCTCACAGCGACTCTCGAGCAGCAACGCACGAACAAACAGCGTGATTACAAAAATCGACGTTCCACTACTGGATTAATGTTCACTCAACTCAACGTGCTGGGTCTGGTGAACAATGAGGTTGTGGCCCTCGCAACTACAGCCCCTCGATCCGGCAATGCCTGCATGCCGCCAGCGGTCCCGGCATGTTCTCGTACTGCCAGAATTCTCTGCTGCTCCGTCCCAATCGAACTACCGACACACCCGACCCGGAAAACACTTCACGTCCTTCCAAAGATACTATGGGTACTAGATATAGATAAACGCTGCTGCTGCCACTCACGGACAGACAACGTTAGCAAACGTAGTGGCACCAGTAAACAGAAGAAGAAAACGAGACGCCACTATCCCTACTACATGATGCCAACCTACCAACGGCACCAACATGAGCCGCACACGACTCAGACATATTATGAGAGAATACAAGCCCAGTACTTGAAAATTCTGGTAAAACGAAACAAACTGAAACACTGTATGACATTGAAAGGGTGTGTAATACAGAGGTGAACAAAAATATGGAAACAACAAAAACACAAAACATTACCATGCCTAAATGAGATTTTCACTCTGCAGTGGAGTGTGCGCTGATATGAAACTTCCTGGCAGATTAAAACTGTGTGCCGGACCGAAACTCGAACTCAGGATGTTTGCCTTTCGCGAGATAGTGCTCTACCATCTGAGCTACCCAAGCACGACTCATTACCCGTCCTCACAGCTTCAATTCTGCCAGCACTTGCCCGTAAAAGGCAAAGGTCCCGAGTTCGAGTCTCGGTCCGGCACACAATTTTAATGTGCGCGGAAGTTTCATTACCATGCCTAATAAAAAGTACGGAACCCATTGGCGTTCTAAACTGCTTCAGTCGTCCTCGAATGGATGAATAGGGCTTTCAAGGGAATCTTATGCCATTATTCCTGCAAAATAGTGGGAATTATAGGAAGAGATGATGGAGATGGATAGCGATTTTGGACACTTGTCTCCAAAGTAGACCACAAACATTCAATAATACTGAGATCTGGTGACTTTGGTGGCCAGTGGAAATGCGTCAATGCATCCCTGTGCTCACAAAACCAGTTCTGGACGATGCGAGCTTTGTGAACAGGGCCTCTGTCCTTTTGGCACAAAGCTACACTACTGGGGAACAAATACTGCACCACGGGATGGACCTGATCAGCCAAAACGGTCACATAACAGTTGGCAGTAAGATGACATTGTAGAGTACTCCTGAGGCCCATGGACTATCGCGATGTGGCTGCCCAAATCATCACCAAATCCTCGTCATGTTTCTCTCTTTGCACGTGAACCCGGCCAGAAGTTGCGAATAGTGTAAAACGGACTCTTCAGACTAAATGACTTCGTTCCATTGCTCCACAGTTTACGTTTTCCTGTTTTGGAGAGTTTCATCACTGATGTATGGCTTTGGAATTCCAGCTCGCCCTGTAATTTTCTGCTTATGGACGTCCCTTCTTATTTGTTTTTTTTTTTTTTTGTGCTGACAGAGTTCGCGAGTGCGACATTCAGTTTCTGGAGTTGCTTTTGCAGTTGCAGTGCTATTATTTTTCGTCACAATCCTCTTCAGCGGCCAGTTTGTCGCGATCAGTCAATATACACTTTCATCCGCGTTGTGACTTATCGGATGAAATTATTCCATTTTTCCTTTTCGGTATGAATCTTTGATACGATGCCCTTTGAAACAGTAACCACTTCAGCGCCATACGAGAACCAACAATTTTCCCCTGTTCGATTTCATTTGCCTCCGACATAATGCAGTCACAACTACACAGAACACTATTCTGACCTCGACTCATACCTGAAATGTATTGAAGACGTTACGTAAGCCGTTCCCGGTCAAATACAACAGCTCAACCTGCAGGCTTTGCTAACTTCTGTATTTGTTTTCAAGTATGCACTTCTTGCTGTTTTTCCACATTTTGTCCAGTCCTGTACTTAACAGCGAAAACTGACACAGATGCAAGTATAAAACCGAGCCAGAACCCTTAGGTAAACATGGACTCGTAAACGAGCCGATTGAGAGGTAACCGCTATCGTGTGGCTAAGAGCTGCCATTCAATTTAGAATATTTTCCTAGTTACTATAGATTTCTTTGAAATGTAAACTTTTCGATTAAGTCAAAATGTTATTGGGCTCGGATTTCAGCTACGGCCAATAGTTGGGCTGCACGGTAGACGCACGATGTAGGAACGGAACACTTTTCTCCTCACAAAGAATCTTACCAAAAGTCGTTCTTCCCGCGAACCATTTGCGACTGGAACAGAAAAGGGGTAAGTGATAGTCGTACGTCAAGTACCCTCCGTCACCGACCTTAAGGTGGTATGCGGAGCGTAGAGGTAGATCTAATGTGAGATGACGTCCAAAGCATCAATGTGGTACAAGGTGGATAAGTCCTCAAGCCGCTGTACTTTGGCCTCCAGTATCACCCGATCTCACTGTTTTGCATTCTTATGTCAGGCGTCATGTCAAAAGTGGTGCGTACAGTACGCCCGTCGATAGAGTTGGAGAATCGGAGTAACAAATTGTGTAGTCCTATTTAGATTTGTGAGGTGATCCAGGAGGTATTTGAAATAATTAAAAACTCAGTGAAGGGACGAATGCTGCGCTGCATCCAAATGGATCAACCACTCTTGGAACACATCCTTTAACATGTACGAGTGTACAATAAATTGTAACGTGTTGAAATACTGTTTCTTACTAGCGCAGCATATTGGTGAAATTTAGCCCAATTATTCGTAGGCGAGGACTTCATGGGAACGCTTACATTTCATTACATTTATACTACCTAGAACAATATTACTTGCTGAAATCAGTGACGTCTCGCAATCATACACCCACAGCTATTTCAGAACTAGCCCATGTGTTGACTAACGTCTTCTGGGACCTCTTACTTTCAGTACCGTGTACTTTGGTGTGCTCAGTTTTCGTTATTAACATGGGGCCTAGATCATTCATCCCTGAACCAAGTTTTATCTACACACTGTTCAAATGGCTCTGAGCGCAATGGGACTTAACATCTGAGGTCATCAGTTCCCTAGAACTTAGAACTACTTAAACCTAACTAACCTAAGGACATCACACACATCCATGCCCGAGGCAGGATTCGAACCAGCGACCGTAGCGGTCGCGCGGTTCCGGACTGAAGCGCCTAGAACCGTTCGGCCACCGCGGCCGGCTCTACACACTGTACAGTACACACTACTTCCGTGTCGGTGTAAGACGGGGGTACATTCCAGCATAGTTTATGTACACTTAAGGCATAGACATACGCACACAGTGGAAGAGGCAGGTGGTAGGTGGCACCACGTTGTCGCAACGATGACACCAGTACCTGCAGGTCGCCCCTGAGGCGACTGTCGATTACTTGGTAACTGGGGAGGAGTGTGGTAGTGGCGGTGAGTATGGAAGTAGACGAAATGCTTGAGAGCGCGCTGGGTAAAACGGAAGAGCACCTCTCTCAGACGTTGTGGCAACGGCAGCAGAGTTACATGAACAGTGATCTTCACGAGTCCTGGACCATTCATTAACACCAGAGGTGCATGCCGCGAATGTCCACACCTTGATGTTCGAGTTGCTCCAAATGTAATTCACGCCCCTCGTCGACGTCACGCTATCGAATGTGTGTTTGTTTTGTTTGTTATCAGTCTTCTGAGTGTTTTATGCGGCCTGTCACGAATTCCCCTCCTATGCCAACCTCTTCATCTTAGAGTAGCACTTGCACCCTACATCCTCAATTGTTTTCTGGATGTATCCCAATCTCTGTCTTCCTCTACAGTTTTTATCCCGACAGCTCCCTCTAGTACAATGGAAGTTATTCGACGATGTCTTAACTGACCTCCTACCATCCTGTCCCTTCTCTTGTCAGTTTTAGAGGAAGCCTTTCCTCGCCAGTTCTACAGAGGACACCCCCCTCATTCCTTATCTTATCAGTCCACCTGATTTTCAACATTCGTCTGTAGCACACCATCTCAAATGTTTCAGTTCTCTTCTGTTCCGGTTTTCCCACAGTCCATGTTTTATTGCCATACAGGAGGAGGAGGATATTAGTGTTTAACGTCCCGTCGACAACGAGGTCATTAGAGACGGAGCGCAAGCTCGGGTGAGGGAATGATGGGGAAGGAAATCGGCCGTGCCCTTTCAAAGGAACCATCCCGGCATTTGCCTGAAGCGATTTAGGGAAATCACGGAAAACCTAAATCAGGATGGCCGGAGACGGGATTGAACCGTCGTCCTCCCGAATGCGAGATTTCCATACAATACTGTGCTCCGAGCGTACTTACTCAGAAATCTCTTCCTCTAATTAAGGTCTATGTTCGATACAAGTAGACTTCTCCTGGCCAGGAACGCTTTTTTGCCAGGGCTAGACCGCTTTTTATGTCCTCGTTGCTCCCTCCGTCATTGGTTACTTTGCAGCCTAGAGAGCAGAATTCCTTAGCTTCATTTATTTTATGACTGCCAATTTGACGTTAAGTTTCTCGCTGTTCTCATTTCTGCTATTTATAATTATTTTCGTCTTCCTTCGATTCACTCTCAATCCATATTCTGTACTCATCAGACCTCTCATTTCATTCACACCCGTCCTAATCTTTGCACCTCGTTATTGGTCCCCATTTTTATAGCTTACTCTTGGTTCTGGCACATACAGTATGTTATCTGTCATTCCCTACGGCTTACTCCTATTTTTCTAAGAATTTCGAACATATTGCACCATTTTACATTAACGAACGCTTTTTCCAGGTCGAAAATCCTATGAATGTGTCTTGATTTTTCCTAAGTCTTACTTCCATTATCATGTACACGGCAGCGTTGCCTTGTTGCATTTACCTTTCTTAAAACCAGCCTTGTCATTATCCAACAGATCCGCAGTTTCCTTTTTCAATCTTCGACATACATATTATTCTAGTCAGCAGTTGGGATACATGAGATTACAAGCTGATTCTGCGATAATTCTCGCACTTTTCCGATAATTTAATGCGCTGTCTCCAGACTCATAGATGTTACACACCAAATGCAACAGTCGCTTGGTTGCGATATTCCCCAATGAGTGCAGAAATTCTAAAGAGATACTGTCTATTCCATCTGCATAATTTAATCGCGAGTCTTCCAAAGCTCTGTTAAGCTCTGTCTCGATTCCCATTTCATCCTCAGTCACATTACTGCACAATTCCTCACCCTTGTTGAGGCCTTCAACGTATTCCTTCGACATATATGCTATCTCTTCTACGTGTAACATGAGAATTCCCATTGCACTCTTAATGTTGCCGGCCTTGCTTCCAATAGAATCTAAGGTTTTTCTGACTTTTCTATTGCTGAGTCAGTTCTTCCTAAAGCTTTTTCGTTTTCGATTTCTTCAAATTTTTCCTGCAGCCATTTCGCTTTGGCTATTATTTTTCTCCTAAGTGACTTATATTCCTGTATTCTTGAATTTCCCTTAGCATTTTTGTGCTTCCTTCTTTAGCCTATCGTATTCTTTTTTGCAGTTACCTTCCTTGTTCCTATATTTTTCTGTCCAACTTCTGTGGTTGTCCGTTTCAGAGATGTCGATAACTCTTCAAGTGATCTGCTCACTGTGGTACTTGATACTGTAGTCTCTATAGCCTTAGAGAACTTTAAACCGATGCCATAATTATTCAGTACTTCTTATCCCATTTTTTCCACATTAATGTTTTCGTATGAATCTCTCTAAGTTCATTTCATTCATCATCATTATTAAATTTTTATCTGAGCCTATATCTGCTTCTCGAAATGCCTTACTGTCGAGTACCTTATTTCGGAATATCTTCCTGACCATGATGTATTCCAGGTGGAATTTTCTGTATCTCCAGGCCTTTTCCAAGTACATTTGCTTATTTTGTGATTTTTCAACAGTGCGTTCGCTAGTATTAGCTGTAAAGTATTGCAGAAATTAATATTTCTCCGCTCTCATTCCTATTACCAATCCGATACTCGCCCTTAATTCATTCTTCTATTCTTTCCACTACTGACCCGTTCCAGCACCCCATGATTATTAAATTACATCTCATTTTACACACTGAATTACACTTTATACATCGTCATATACTTCCTCTATCTCTTCATCTCGTTCTTGTGACGTCGGCATGCGTAGCTGAACCGTTGTTGTCGGTGATGTTGGTTTGTTGTTGAGTGGGATGAGAACAACCATATATCTAACTTGCTTGCAGTAACTCACTCTCTGCCCAACTTTTTAATTCATAACGAATCCTACTCCTGTTATACCAATTTCTGCTGCTGCTGCTGCTGCTGATATTATCCTATATTCGTACGACCAGAAATCCTTTCCATTTCATTTAATTGACCTATAGATAGATTGAGACTCTGCATGTCTCTTTGCATTTTTCAGCTTCTCTACGAAGTTCAAACTTCTGATATTCCACGGTTCGACTCGTACTATGGTGTCCTTTCGTTAGCTGTCCAAATTTCTTATTAAGATTAGCTCCGCCTTGGCAGTCCCCTCCCGGAGATTCAAGTGAGGGACTAATCATCCATCTATTGTCAATGGAGAGATCATCGTGCCACTTTTTCAATTACAGGCCATATGCCCTGCGGATATACATTGTATGTCTTTCATGAATCCTCAGGACGTTGACCATTGCTGATTCTTCCGCCGTTATTGGGTAGTTTACAAACCCAAGAACAAGACGTTGCTCTGTACCCTCGTCGCTCATCCACTCTCTTTGAAAAGGTCGTTGGCCCAACGACGGTGACTCCGTATATAGGAATCTTAGGCCGCCATTGCTGGTGATTGTTATTCAGAATTTAAGCAATGGCCGGATTCAATCCAAGGGCGAAGGTTATTGCATTACTTGTCAAGACGCTACTCGTAGACCATGGGTCACTATGGACGTACTATATGGTGAACTATCGTGCGAGTACGCTCAAACGTCTGGTACACTTGTTTTTCGAAGCATGGCGACAATCAGTATGAATGATTTATCAGTATGGAATGTAGAGGGCAGAGCCTCCCTAGTCATCAAGTGCCACAGCAATCAGCGACTCGAAAAATGTCACTAGCTTCTGCTAGAGAGTGCAACGCACTACGTTGAGACAAATGGTTGTAACGATGGCTGCTAACATTATCTTTAATTTGTTGCTTCCCAACACTTCCCGCCCATACTGGCTAGCCTAATTCGGCTGATACAATTCTCAATAATTAGTGATAGTTTAAAAAGTTTGCCCATAGTGGCATAGGATGTGAGGTTTAGCATCTGACTCCTTTTTTTTTTCATTAGACTTTGGTTGTTAGTTGCTCCGAAATTTCTATAACGCTACAGAAACACAAATGTTTAAATTAATAGAATTTATTCCTGCTATGTCTTGCAACATCTCTAAAGTACACTAAGTAGTGTTCTTAATACGAATATAAATGTGACCGGACCGCCTTTGGTTGAACGATAAAATCGTCATAATTAATACGTAAGCCACCTTTAACCTCGTGTGTGTGTGTTGCACGTGCAGCGCTTTGACTAATGAGCGTATTACGTAATACTTCCCATTCTTCCTCTTCAGGTGCTCTGCCAATAGTGATCTCCCGAAATGTCGTGCTATTTGTTTATAAGCTCCTAATTTATCTCATGAGAGGGTCTATAGCGAAACACGTTGTCGTTTATGAGCTTTTAGAATCATGTGGTTCGACCTTTCATTTGGTTGACTACAGAACGCCGACCCCTAACTATGCATTAGCTTCCTCTATCAGATATCTTCCTTCATAGAGCGTAGCCTTTGTTGTGAATTATCAAGTCTAGCATATAGCACTGAACTGTACAATCTTTCAGTTCGATACTTGTTTAAGGTATGACAAAAGTAAGAAAAAGCTATGGTGTTACGGATTCCGCGCAGTTCTCTTTTCTTGAACTATATACTCGTAATAGTAGGAAAAAAATGTTTCACACATTTCAGTTTAGAATTTTTTTTTTTAGAAATTTACTATTTGCTTCAGTTTGAAACAAGGATTTGTGTGCATTTTGTCACAAACGTGACTACGCGCGTGTCATTCTAGGCGTCAGTATTTCCCAACACCGTACAATTTTTTGCAAGCTTTCATTATTTCGCATTTCTATGGAAAAACTAATGTGAAGCAATTTAATTGCATCGGTCAATAACGAGACCACTACAAACAGCTTTGTAAAATAACCATTTTTACTTGGTGATTAGTTTCGTAATGCGTAGCACATCAAATACGTTATCTCTTTCAGTCCTAAAGGGTAAGTTATGACCCACGGCGAGCTCATTTCGAGCCAAAAAAGTGGGCTTCACTCGCACACGTCAAGGACGTTTAAGGATGCAGTCTCCTTTAGTCTACGGATATGATTATGTGATTTTGGAAGTCTAATTTTGCGCGTCTCTCAATTCTTTCGATGCTTATTGCCACGTCTACTCGACAGAGATTCAAACGCAGGAGTGCTACTCTAGAATTGTTCGCACTATCATCTTGTACGCGGTTTCGTTTACAGATGCACTGCTCTGAGAATCCTCTCAGTTTAATTAGGGCTTCGTCTTCCATTTATCTTTGCTGCTACTGATTTCATGTGCTCTTCCCCTTTAAAATCACTTCGAAATATTACCTGCAGAAAGTAAACTATGCCACAAGATTCAGATATCTACGTATTATCTTAAAATAGCACATTATCTGAATCTCTTTCTTCTTATGGGCACATCTAGCCCTTATCCACATAGAAAAATAGATTATATTTTGTGCACTAAATGTACTGCCTAAAGCAATTTAACTTTTGTAATAACTACCCATCGATAATATTTTCCTGTGAACAACAGTACTGCTCACTGATTAATCGTTCACTTGTGTTGACAACACCAGAGATCCTACACCATTTCAATTTGACACATTGCATCCTCTCGCTGTAACATCCATTAGTACAATAGTACCCCGATTCTGCTTTACAAGTTCAGAACAGTATAGTTTTGCCTATTTTGGGACTGACTGTAGCCCTGCTAGTTTAGAAAGATGCTTTGGTTCATTTGCGGATGTTGAATACCATTGTATGAGTTATTCTTTGCTACCCTACAATCTTGTCGATACCGTTCTAGAAGTATACGTGTATGGGCACAGATACTGAAGGGTCAGTATTTTGTTTCCGTGGCGAGCTCGGCCAACCAAGTCTAGCGCTGTGCTCGCTGCTCTACCATTCATCAGGCACTCGGCATGAGTCATTTAGCTTGCAGAGTAGGAAGGGGTGGGGTGCAGTGCGCTAATGTAGTCGTGATAAATGGCCCGCTGCTGTTCTTTCTTATGTAGCTGGACGTTAACTTCCGGTTCCTCTGTTGTCTCTCTAGACGGCCAGCAGTAAGCTCCAAGTAACATGAGCAACACCGTTCTCATTTCGACAGAGAAGAGTAGAATAAATCACAAAAGTACGTCACTAATTTAGTTGCGCGAGTCACGTCCGAAAGAGTGCTGCCGCTTGGCTAGTAGCAGTTCAAAAACATTGGAGATAAGTTTCCTGTGTGATCTACAGGCGTTGAGTTTGCCTCATAATCACCATTTTCCAGGAGCTTCCACTACCATAGAAAAACCTTCATTCAGGTGTCTGCGTAAAACACGGGACTTGGAATATCGGACACCAAATGTTCAAAACGGTGAGAAGCACACTGTTTCTTTAGGTGGAGAAAGAGGTGTCGAAATGCTGAGTCATCTGGACAGAGCGGAGGAGTATGTAAGCGTGTTCTCAGTTTTCTGTGTTCTCAGTTTTCCACGTCAATCGTTCTGAATGGTGCGTCTCAGTTTCGTACAATGCAGATGTTATTGATGTGGCAGGCCTTACAAAGTCCACCAATAACACACATTTCCAATCCCTAAATATAGATTCTTTCATTCTCCTCGCAAATGTACATTTGTTAACTTTTTTGTCTTCTATGAACTTCAGTGATGCCATTTCTTATGCAGACTCCAGTCCTGTTTCAGAAGCAGCCAAAGTATCTTCGTTTGCTATTAGCAATTGAATCGCTGTCCCTAAGTCCACGTATGGCCATCGTTTATTTTCCAACGACTTCCACTTTCACTCACACAGAGAAAGCAGCAACACTCTCCCTACCTCTACGCAAACCAAAGTGATCTCTGTAGTCCAAAATGATCTCTGTGTAGAACTAAATTTTCCCGACGATAGGCTGATTCTTCTCAGATGCACCTCGAGCATTTGAGTTTCAACGAAATTTGCATACTGGAGTCGATTGTTAGTGTTTGGTTCATAGTGAAAGGGTCATAGCTGGTTCCATTATTACGAGGTGAGCAGAAAACATAAGACTCTCCTTTCGCAGTATCAAGAGTGTCAGTGGTATTACTTGTGAATGGGTCGTTTTGAAGCGTCAGTTTCTACATGAAATGATTCCTAATATATGCTACTATTACCATAACATGTGGTGATTTTTTTGTACCTCTACTTTACACATTTATACATTGAACAGCTTCGGATGCTTGCAAGCCAAAAACTGGTTCCAACATGCACCTCAAGCCGACAAGGGTAAAGGATGAAACACAACGACCTCAGTACCAAGCGACACTTCTATTCTCAACGCAAAATATATAATCATTGAAGTCGAATCTTTCTAAATTATCAAAACAGCGTTCATTCTTGGTGTAAATGATCCATTAATTTTCTTCATACTAGTTTCCATGCGTTTTATACTGCTGAATCCGAAATTAACGCATTGTTCCAGATGGGATATTCGTGATACAAAAACGAGTCAACAGCCAACGAACACTGTTATTTAATTAGAATACGCCATATTCTGAAAGCTGCAACACCTACAACGCAATGCATACATACTTCTTCACAAAATTTGAACGATGAGATGAAGATTGGTCGATAAACAAAACTGGATGAAGCTGTTTTAAATGTTGTACAAAAGTAAGTGTGATAATATTCTGTAGCGTTTTGCGTTCAGTGCTGTTCTGAAGAAAATATGAAACTATACTAATAAGGACTATATTTTAAAAAATAAAGGCTTAAAAATATTCGTCATAAAAATATACAAGAATGTCGCACGATGGATTGTTTCTTATTTTCGCACATTTTTCCATTAGGTTAATTTAATCTCGTTGTGAATAAGCACTGCTTACAACACGTGAGACAATTTCGTGTAGTGCAGTCCAGCGTTTCAGTCCTTGTTGCAGACGTCCATCGTCAGACTAAGACGTACACAGAAAAATTCTGTCGGTTGCGAGTTATTTGAGGCCACGAGGCATTTCAGCATTCCAGCAGTATTCAATAAAGTTGTAGATCCTGTTAGATGTGGTGAACTGACTCAAAGGTAACGACGATGTCAGTCTGGCATGACGCTGGTTACTGGAAGCGTAATTCTGAAACCGATATTCAGATGCAGTAGTTCCGACGATTTGTTTGCGAATAAATGTAATGAACATGTAGAAGACGTATACCGACTGCAAACATGTAACAGAACACTATTAATTCAGATGTTTCTTTTTATTGCTTGTTTGGGTATAGCACTGCGAGACCTGTCCTGTATTAATCCATAGTAGCAGCCTGTTCGACATTCACCTCACACCAGGTGGAACGAGCGCTTCACGTTTTATGAATGCACTTTTTATCATACCGTGCCGTCATGTCGTAACACAACATGCTCTTGTTAGCATCATTTCCGCTGTTTTCGTAGGATTAGCCAGTAGAGCTCATATGTATTAAACAGTTCTTGTTTTACCATGACCATGCTTCTCAGATGCCATTGGGTACCTACCGTATAAACCTATGAAGAGAGAGAAAGTGATTCTAATAAATGGATACTGTTTGCGTCACAAGCAGACATGCAACACGAGAAGCTGCTTTCTCGTTACTTACAAGTAGTACTTTGTGTTTTTGTTTACATTTAAATACTTTGCTGTGAAATATGACTTCACTGTCGTTACAGTATACTTGCAGCATTGGTAGACTCTACCCATTTACTGCTAAACAAGGAAAGACTGGAGAAACAGCACACGGACAGATTCAGTAGATCAAGATAGATGAGGGTGACAAGGTCACTGTAAAGGTGACACCGATCCAGTGTTATGAAATTTTGCAAATACCACAACAGTTTCCTATGCAAATATTTGCGATCTGCGACTGTTGTGGTATTTATAAAAGCTCAAGTTAGGATAGATCTTATCGTATGATATAGCTTGTAACTATGTTTCAGTTTGAGGTAAACAAATAAAGCACCAGATGATGCGTTCTGATACGCACATAAAAATCTTTTAAAAATTGAATTAATAACGTGATATGATGAAGAGGAGAACATCAGGTTTCTGCATGCAGACAGATGACTAAGACAATACTCAAGCATGGCTTGACATTCAGTGGTTATGTTTGTGGAACGAACAGTAATAGACTCGCTAGAAGACTATTCACCATCTCTAACTGAAATAAATTCAGCTGGTTATAAGATTCATATGAACAACACAGAAGGAAATACAGTATACAAATTACTTTATGTTCTGTGCGCCCACTCCTGTTGAAACGCTTGATATTAAGAAGAACCTCGCTGACAGGTGGTAAAATTGTAGTTTTATTGACATACAACAGTTTAGCGGCCTAGAGCCGCATCATCTGGTGCAACGTTAAAAGGTCATAGGTATACCCACGCTCCTAGTCAAGATATATTATACATCACATTGGGAAACGACGGGTGACAAAGACGTAATCCAGTGAAGTCACCAGTGGGGGCCGCTTGTACTCTTCCCAACATCGTCACACCGATGCAGGGTAATTTTAAAAAAAGGGCCTATAACGACATGATAAACGCAACAGTAATGTAATGTATACAATATTCATTGGGTAATATAACTTGACTAGCTGCGATGGATATAGGTATGACCTACTGAAACCGTTGCACCTGATGATGTTTTTTACGGCGAAATCGGATGTTATCAGTAAAACAATTTTACCAGGTGTCAGCGCAATTCTTCTTAACATCATGTAAAGCAGGGATTCACAAGAGGCTTGAAAAGAACGAAAAGAAAGTGTCAGAAGAACGAAAAAAGAAAACTACTGAAGTTGGAGAGATTTTGGGAGGATTAGAAGTCAGAAACTATCAAGCCAACGATAGAGTTCGGAAGCGCTTCTTGAGTGGGCAAAAGTGAAGACAAAATGAAGAAGCATGTTATGTGACAAGTTGTGACAATAAATGTAAAGTGACATTTTCGTGACAGCCACGGACAGTCGCGACTGAGAAATGAGTTCGAGATGTTTAAGAGAGGAAGCGGCCACAGCGCGTTGTTTACCGTAAGCAGACGACATGTTGCTGCGGGCGTCGACCAAGCTGCGTCTGCGTGCTCGCTAGGAGTGTTTGCTGCTGCCGTTTCTTCCGCCTCGTTCCACAACAAACGCTCGACTGCCGGCCGAACTGTCGGCGGCCGCTGGTGGGCACTGTGCGTCGCGCGGGTTGCATAACTGCAGAGCTGGGCTACGCCACGCCTACGACTCAGGCAGGCACAAGGCCGCCGCCGGTGGCGCAGCAGGGACCGACACAAGCATTTCAGCCGCTGCACTGCATGTTCCGCTTCGGCTTTATATCCAGACTGTGCTAAAAATAGGCTAAAGCGGAAAGTATCGCACAATCCGCTAAACAACTCGTGCATTTAACTTGCTGACATCTACAGCTACACGACTACTTTTCAATTCTCATTTAATGTTTGCTGAAGGGACAGTAGATTCACTGTCATACTATTTCCCCATAATTTCATTCTAGAATAGCACTTAAATGTTTCCGTGTGGGCTCTGTTTCGCTCATGATGATGGTCACTTCTCCCTATATAGTTGACAGTCAACAAAATACAAGGTGAACAAGAATTCCACCGAAGGACTTTCAAAGGCGGCCGTATGGAACATCATAACAAAAATTCTATTAAATATGAGGTCTAAAATGAATACCTTAAGAGCTATGAGCACTTGTTCATCTTCCCTACTGTGATGCACACCTTAAAGCTCTTTGCTTCCCACATTTAGAAGTGGTAGTATGGAGAAAAATAGGCAAAAAGAAGTCCCGTAGACGTGGGCAGTGATTGCTATACCAAACCGATAATCATATCAATGATATTCTCTCAACTATTTAATTATCGTACAAAATGAGCCTCCTTCCCCTTAACTTCTTTGGTATAACCTGAATCCTTTTGGACTACACGAAGAAGAATGAAAAATAAAATTTAGGTGCTGCTAACTAATAAACACCAACAGTCTTTTCGCAGTGGTAATACCGGTTCCCGTCAGATCACCGAAGTTAAGTGCTGTCGGGCTGGTCTAGCACTTGGGTGGGTGACCATCCGGTATGCCGAGCGCTGTTGCCAAGCGGGATGCACTTAGCCCTTGTGAGGCAAATTGAGGAGTTACTTGATTAAGAAAGTAGCGGCTCCGGTCTCATTAACTGACATACGGCCGGGAGAGCAGGGTGCTGAACACATGCCCCTCCATATCTGCATCCAGTGACATCTGTGGGCTGAGAATGACACGGCGACCGGTCGGTACCGTTGGCCTCCAAGTCTTGTTCGGACGGAGAGTAACTAACAAACAGTTTAGCCTTGGGAAAGGCAAATGCACAACAGATGCAATTCTGACGTTGCGCTCAATGGAGGCATGATTCATTGGATTTGCCGATCCAGAGTAGCGTAGAGCAAACTTTAGACAACGGAAAATGATGCAAAACGTTCGAAATCCTAAAAAAGGAAAAAACAATGCTTTAGCGAATGCTATATTGAAAGGATGAGTACTGTACAGTACGTACAGAAACAAAGAGTGAACAATATTAATGGATGCTCTAGAGAGAAGTACTCGGATTAAAAAGTTCGTAAGGCAGGGACACAATATTTCTACACTACTATTCAACGTATACACCCAAAAACAAATGATGGAAACAAAAGGCAGCTTGTAGTGCTATTAAAATTCCAGAAGAAAGGATATCAGTGATATGATTCGCTGGTGCCAGAAGAACAGCGAAGAAGAACTGCGCGACCTGTTGAACGGAATGAACAATTTGATGAACGCATACTATGGACTGAGAGTGAACCGTAAAAAGGGGAAAGTAATGAGGAGTAACAGAAATGAGATTAGTGATAAAATTAACATAAAAATTTAGACCACGAAGTAGACGAAACTGAAGGACTGCTACGTTAGAAGCAACGTAACACATGAAGCATGGACGATGTAAAAAAGCAGACAGGCATATTGTGCTAAACTAAGTATACTAGCGTCAAACATCTGCTTGAATTTGGGGAAGAAATGTATGAGAATGCGCGTCTAGGGCACAGAAATGTATGGAAGTGAAGCACGGAATACGAGAAAGTCGGAAAAGAAGGAAACAGAAATTTTTGAGATGTAGAGTTAAAGCAGAACGCTAAAAATAAGTGGACATACGACATGACATCCTTCGTAGAATGAGCGAAGAAAGGCTTCGTCGAAAGCACTGACAAGAAGGAAGAAAAGAATGGTGGGATACGTGTAAAATTGTTGGAGAATAACTTTCATGGTACAAGAGTGAACTGCAGATAGCAAAAACTGTACGGGAGTGTATAGATTAGAACATATAGCACAAATAGTTGAGGACGTTGGGTGGTAATGCTACTCTGAGGTGTAGAGATTGATAAAGGAGACTAGTTTCTGGCAGGCCACATGAAACCAGTTAGCAGACAGAACACCTGGGAAAAAAAAGAGAGAAAGAAATTCAACTGGCATATGAACCCTCTAGATCCATTTACACGTCACCTACACCTACATGATAAATGCCATAACAAACCTGAGGGATTATTTACATTTGCTCTAGGAATGAACTGCACCGGATGACTTCATCAGTTCCAAATACCGTCTTCTGGGAAAATTCCGAATCCACAAAACCATTCAACACATCCGAACCTTGATTAGCCTGATAATCGCAGAGAAAATGCAATCGAGCAACTATTAATGGGAGATACTACACTACTGGCCATTAAAATCGCTAAACCAAGAACAAATGCAGATGATAAACGGGTATTCATTGAACAAATATATTATACTAGAACTGACATGTGATTACATTTTCACGCAATTTGGGTGCATAGATCCTGAGAAATCGGTACCCAGAACAACCACCTCTGGCCGTAATAACGACCTTGATACGCTTGGGCACTGAGTCAAACAGAGCTTGGATGGCGTGTACAGGTACAGTTGCCCGTGGAGCTTCAACACGATACCACAGTTCATCAAGAGTAGTGACTGGCGTATTGTGACGAACCAGTTGCTCGGCCACCATTGACCAGACGTTATCAATTGGTGAGAGATCTGGAGAATGTATGGCCAGGGCAGCAGTTGAACATTTTCTGTATCCAGAAATTCCCGTACAAGACCTGCATGCGGTCGTGCATTATCCTGCTGAAATGTAGGGTTTCGCAGGGATCGAATGAAGGGTAGAGCCACGTGTCGTAACACATCTGAAATGTAACGTCCACTGTTCAAAGTGCCGTCAATGCGAACAACAGGGACCGAGTCCTGTAACCAATGTCACCCCATACCATCACGCCCGGTGATACGCCAGTATGGCGATGACGAATACACGCTTCCAATGTAGGTTCACCGTGATGTCGCCAAACACGGATGCGACCATCATGATGCTGTAAACAGAACCTGGATTCATCCGAAAAAATGACGTTTTGCCATTCGTGCACCCAGGTTTGTTGTTGAGTACACCATCGGAGGCTCTCCTGTCTGTGATGCAGCGTCAAGGGTAACCGCAGCCATGGTCTCAGAGCTGATAGTCCATGCTCCTGCAAACGTCGTCGAATTGTTCGTGTAGATGGTTTGTCCCCATCTGCTGGCTCAGGGATCGAGACGTGGCTGCATGATCCGTTACAGCCATGCGGTTAAGATGCCTGTCATCTCGACTGCTAGTGATACGAGGCCGTTGTGATCCAGCACGGCGTTCCGTATTACCCTCCTGAACCCACCTATTCCACATTCTGCTAAGAGTCATTGGATCGTGACCAACGTGAGCAGCAATGTCGCGATACGATAAACCGCAATCGCAATAGGCTACAATCCGACCTTGATCGAAGTCGGAAACATGATGGTACGCATTTCTCCTCCTTACACGAGGCATCACAACAACGTTTCACCAGGCAACGCCGGTCAACTGCTGTTTGTGCATGAGAAATCGGTTGGAAACTTTCCTCATGGCAGAAAGTTGTAGGTGTCGCCATCGGCACCAACCTTGTGTGAATGCTCTGAAAAGCTAATCATTTGATATCACAGCATCTTCTTCCTGTCTTTCAAATTTCGCGTCATCTTCAAAAAATGGCTCTGAGCACTATGGGACTCAACTGCTGAGGTCATTAGTCCCCTAGAACTTAGAACTAGTTAAACCTAAGGACATCACAAACATCCATGCCCGAGGCAGGATTCGAGCCTGCGACCGTAGCGGTCTTGCGGTTCCAGGCTGCAGCGCCTTTAACCGCACGGCCACTTCGGCCGGCCGCGTCATCTTCGTGGTGTAGCAATTTTAATGGCCAGTAGTGTACATAATCTTCAGAGAACACTTGATAGAATTTGGAACTTAGATGCAATTCGTACCTGTAAGCTGGTTAAGACTCGGAACGCAAGACTGAATAGCAACGGAATACGACACACAGCGCTTTGGACGTTAACAAACTTTTAGAACAGACGTTATGAAATTTATACAACAGTCTGCAGATCCTATCAAGTTACGAATACTTTTCGAATTGATTTCCTCCGGAATTAATGAACGATATTTGGTAACGGAAATATGCAGGAAGAGAGTCCGTAAAAGAGCATAACAGTGATTACTTCTTGTAGCTGGAGACCCACGACATCGTGAAACTAGTTTGCCTGTTACTGCATATAACGCATTAGTAGCGATGTGCAGTTGTAGATCACAGATAAAGTTATGTTCGTGGATATAGGAAATGGTAGTGAAAGTAAATACATAAAACTGCAACCAGTCACATTTTTGAATAGTTATTTATATACATAATACTTGCAACCCATCACTTTTTTGATTAGTAGTTATCAATGAACCGGTTTTCGAACCTCTTCAGGTTCATCTTCAGCTGGTTTTCTGGATGTTACATCATTATTTTTAGCATAATGCTGGATCTGGCTCTCTGACAAGAACATGGAATAATAAATAACTATTCAAAAAAGTGTGTGGTCAATTTTTATGTATTTACATTCAGTTAACAGTCACGTGTTCTAAAATCTCCGTAATGGATAAGCCTAGTATAGTAGTGAAAGGATTGCACTAAGAGATTTTTCTTGTTATTTAAATTGTGCTATTCCTTTAGCTTATAGCCTGATTAGGAAGCAGCTGCAATGGCACTTGTTAAATAGGTTGAATGTGAAATGTATTTATAAAGTGAATAAGCCAATTAATAAAAAATAAGTCATGCAAACACGGAGAAATCGTAAAACCCATCAGAGTCCAGTCGTAGTATAGCTTCAGCTGGTTTTTAGTTCACCATGTAACGACATTTGACTTACCAATTGTAACATTCAAAGTGCCTACAAAATTTACCTGCTATCTGTAGGAAAAGAAGACTAGTTTCAAATGGCTCTGAGCACTATGGGACTTAACATCTATGGTCATCAGTCCCCTAGAACTTAGAACTACTTAAACCTAACTAACCTAAGGACATCACACAACAGCCAGTCATCACGAGGCAGAGAAAATCCCTGACCCCGCCGGGAATGGAACCCGGGAACCCGGGCGCGGGAAGCGAGAACGCTACCGCACGACCACGAGCTGCGGACAAAGAAGACTAGGAATGTAGATATTGTATACATTTCGTTTGGATGTACCTACATCGACAGTTGTTTTCATTATACAGGTGATCTTACTTCTGGTAGAAGTAATATCTGGCGTTCCCAAAGGAGATGTTTTAGGCCCTCAGCAGTTCCTGATCTATATAAGAGATGTATGAGAAAATCTGAATAGCCCTCCCGGATTGTACGCAGATGATGTCATTTACTGTCCTGTAAAGTCATCAGATGATCAAAACGAGTTGCAAAATGATTTAGGGAAGATATTTTTGTGGTGAAAAAAGTGGCAGTTGACCCTAAATAATGATAAGTGTGAAGCCATCCACATGAGTACTGAAAGGAAACTGCTATATCACACAAATCTAAAGGCTGTAAACTCAGCTACATACGTAGGGATTACAGTTACGAATAATCTAAACTGGAACGATTACATAGATAATATTGTGGGGAAGAAACCCAAAGACTGCAATTTATTGACAGAACACTTACAAATGTAGGAGGTCTAATGAAGAGACTGCTTACACTAGGCTTGTCCGCCCTCTTCTGCAGTACTGTTGTGGAGGAGGAGATTAGTGTTTAACGTCTCGTCGACAACGAGGTCATTAGAGACGGAGCACAAGCTCGGATAACAGAAGGATGAGGAAGGAAATCGTCCGTGCCCTTTCAAAAGAACCATCCCAGTATTTGCCTGAAATGATTTAGGGAAATCACGGAGAAGTTAAATCACGATGGGCGGAGACGGGTTTGACCGTCGTCCTTCTGAATGCGAGTCCAGTGTGCTAATCACTGCGACACCTCGCTCGGTGCAGTACTGTTGTGCCGTGCAGGATCGGCGACAGAGGGGATTGATGGAGGACATTGAAAAAGGGCAGCTCGTTTTGAATTATAGCGAAACAGGGGAGAGAGAGGCGCGGATATGATACATGAATTCGTGTGGTAGTCACTAAAAAGAGGGCGTTTCTCGCTGCGGTAGGACCTTCTCATGAAATTTCAATCAACAACTTTCTCCTCAGAGTGTGAAAATAATTTTTTGTCGCCCACCTACACAGGAGCAATGCTCATAATAATAAAATAAGAGGGATCAAAGCTCGCACGGAAAGATTTAAATGTCCGTTTTTCCCACGTGATTTTCGAGAGTAGAACGGTTGGGAAACAGCTTGAAGGTATTCCATAAGATTTCGGGATTGCAGCCGGATCTCATCGACTTCTTTCCACGATATTTCGGCTGCCAACATTACAGCCATCTTCAGGCGAGTGTTTGACACTGGAGATTGCTAGTGCAAGTCGCTCTATTTATACTTAAAAGTGCCGCAGGCGCGCATGCGCAAGTTACCGTAACATGCGCGCCACCTGTGGATTCCAAGGCCCTCTACAATATTACCATCTATGGAGCGCCAACGAATGCATGAAAAAAGTAAAACATGCACACCGATGTGTCCAAAACAATAAAAGGAAAATTTCAATATTAAATTTAAAATTACTTGTCGCTCGACATGTCAGAAGCCATAAAAAGTTTTCTTTTGGTTGAAATTAAAGAAATCAACGGGTCCCAGGCCTTATTCAATAAAAAGCCGCCATCACGATTAATGAGATTTTCCGCTAAACGTATTTCAACGGATTCCTTCACAACTGAATCCCAGAAGGATCTCGATGGGGCCAAGATTTTCGTGGCCGAATAATCCATAGTATGTCCTGTGGATATACAATGTTCGGCTATGGCCGACTTACTGGGCTGTAAAAGGCGAGTGTGGCGCTCATGTTCAACGCAGCGGTCGTGTACTGTGCGTGTGGTTTGACCAATGTAGGCTTTCCCACACTCGCAAGGTATTTTATAAATTCCAGCCTTCCGTAATCCCAGATCATCCTTCGCTGAGCCAAGAAGAGCACGAGTCTTTGTAGGTGGCCGGAAGATTGCTTTCACACGATGTTTCTTTAAAATTCTGCCTACTTTCGATGAAATGTTCCCGACATATGGGAGAAATGCTCTGGACTTAAACACCTCCTTATCCTCTTGATCTTGTGCGTGGTCACGATTTTTTCCTCCTTAAAGCAGTACTGACCTGATGTGCAGAATATCCATTATGTTGAAATACCGATTTCAAGTGCTCTAATTCGTCTGCAAGGCTGTCTTTATCAGACACGACATGTGCCCTATGCACCAACGTTCGAAGAACACCCATAGTTTGTGACGGGTGATGACAGCTTGACGCCTGTACGTACAGATCCGTATGCGTGGGTCCCTCGGGTCTTCCAGCAGAGTAGCTGTCCGTGTCGTAATGCCAAAATCGCACTACAGTAGTTTGGAGTGCATTGTAGTGAACTAATATTGATGTCTTGATAACCGAATACACCTGTCCTGAACCCCATGGAATGCATCGTGCCACGTAATTTAAGGGAACTGCATGGCCTATGCATAGACTGTTGCCACTTGTCACCGAAAATCTACCGAAGGCTTGTCGAATCCATGCCATTCAGAATCGCTGCTCTATTGCGTTCCAAACGTGGACCAACATGCTATTGAACAGGTGGTCATACTGATTTGAGTCATCATTTACGTCCAAGGCGAACTTTTTCATTCACGAGTTGTGGTTGTGAAGCCCGTTTAGAGCTCTCCATACTCTCTGAAGAGAGTGAAATTCCCAACTGTCTACACAGACTTCTGCAGGAAATAGATGATACCGTTCGAAGACTGGTTTCCTTCGGTTTCTCCAAATGCACATATTTTTACAATCATTGTAACTTTAAGCTTTCGCAGAATACTCAATAAATACAAACCACCACCCCACAGATCTTGAAATTAGTGCACATACTGTGAAACACAGTAACAGTTTACACTGAAAAATAACAAGATAACAAAATTATTATATATAAAAGGTACAGTGGAAGGCAGAAACGTAATAAATGAAAACACAACTCTTTGCAACAACAACTGTTTACTGCTTTAACAGAACTGGTACACGACACAGATTAGAAATAACACACACACGCACACACACAATTATGTAACTATCTGGTCTGTGAGTATACGAGTGTGTCTGGTGTCACACACACACACACACACACACACACACACACACACACACACACACAATTATGTAACTATCTGGTCTGTGAGTAGACTAGTGTTTCTGGTGCCTGTGGCGATAAGATGTTTTGCTGCCTTTAACCTTTCCCTGTCAGACAAGAAGTTGCTCTCACCAGGTGATCTGCCGTCCCTGGAACGTAAAGACGTTGGACGTCTTCTCTCTGCAGGTGTTTCGTAGCCTAATTGAATCATCATCATCATCATCATCATCATCATTTAAGACATTATGCCTTTCAGCGTTCAGTCTGGAGCATAGTACCCCTTATAAAATTCCTCCATGATCCCCTATTCAGTGCTAACATTGGTGCCTCTTCTGATGTTAAGCCTATTACTTCAAAATCATTCTTAACCGAATCCAGGTACCTTCTCCTTGGCCTGCCCCGACTCCTCCTACCCTCTACTGCTGAACCCATGAGTGTCTTGGGTAACCTTGCTTCTCCCATGCGTGTAACATGACCCCACCATCTAAGCCTGTTCGCCCTGAGTGCTACATCTATAGAGTTCATTCCCAGTTTTTCTTTGATTTCCTCATTGTGGACACCCTCCTGCCATTGTTCCCATCTACTAGCACCTGCAATCATCCTAGCTACTTTCATATCCGTAACCTCAACCTTGTTGATAAGGTAACCTGAATCCACCCAGCTTTCGCTTCCATACAACAAAGTTGGTCGAAAGATTGAACGGTGCACAGATAACTTAGTCTTGGTACTGACTTCTTTCTTGCAGAAGAGAGTAGATCGTAGCTGAGCGCTCACTGCATTAGCTTTGCTACACCTCGCTTCCAGTTCTTTCACTATGTTGCCATCCTGTGAGAATATGCATCCTAAGTACTTGAAACCATTCACCTGTTCTAGCTTTGTTCCTCCTATTTGGCACTCAATCCGTTTATATCTCTTTCCCACTAACATTACTTTCGTTTTGGAGATGCTAATTTTCATACCTCAGTCCTTACATTTCTGATCTAGCTCTGAAATATTACTTTGCAAACTTTCAATCGAATCTGCCATCACAACTAAGTCATCGGCATATGCAATACTGCTTATTTTGTGTTCACATATCTTAATCTCACCCAGCCAGTCTATTGTTTTCAACATAAATAATATTAACAACAGTGGAGACAGGTTGCAGCCTTGTCTTACCCCTGAAACTACTCTGAACTATGAACTCAATTTACCGTCAACTCTAACTGCTGCCTGACTATCCATGTAAAGACCTTTAATTGCTTGCAAAAGTTTGCCTCCTATTCCATAATCTCGTAGAACAGACAATAACTTTCTCCTAGGAATCCGGTCATATGCCTTTTCTAGCTCTATAAAGCATAGATACAGTTCCCTGTTCCACTCGTAGCACTTCTCCATTATTTGCCGTAAGCTAAAGATCTGGTCCTGACAACCTGTAAGAGGCCTAAACCCACACTGATTTTCATCCAATTGGTCCTCAACTAATACTCGCACTTTCCTTTCAACAATACCTGAGAAGATTTTACCCACAACGCTGATTAAAGAAATACCTCTGTAGTTGTTACAATCTTTCTGTTTCCATGTTTAAAGACTGCCTAATTGAAAACTTCACTTAATAACTATGGCACAGTGAGGGAGTTACAAAACGTGATAGACTGTACAGAGGCAAAATAGGCATATATTTTGCATTAAGACATACGAATAGGAGGTAGGGCTATTACAAGTTTTCTAACATGCACCCTATAATCTGAGAGATATGTAACGAAGCCACCTTGCTGCAGGACAAGGAATAATACATGGAATCACATTAAAAAAACCTTACGGTAAATGGTAATAGGTCCGGTCCTAGAGAGAGAGCTAGGAGATGTTGATCGAGAGAATGATAAGACGCTAGCCATGAGATCTGTATTACGAAAACAATTGTAGGTCTCGAATGAAAAAGCTTACCCCATTACATTTTGTGAGGTCGCGTTTCCGGGTGCCCATTGTGCAAACGGTGCAATGGCACACTAGCAACCAACGTGACTGCTGCAAGTTTCCGAATGAGTACCATGTTAACCTACACTGACGGCCGTAACACAAGGCTGATCACAAGGTATTAAGATACATTGTTTGTATTACAAAATAACGGCAAATTCCGCAATCCTACTGTCCGCGATGTGAAGCGCCTGAGATCAGCAACCGAAAATCCCCTCTGTGTGGCTGTCGGTCCTATCTGTAAACTCGGGTATCGAACCGTGGTGTGAAATTAACAAGTAGGTCCACACGCAGCAATTGTGACAGGAGAAGGGAACGAACTGTACGTGCACCTTCGCCGCGGCGGGCGGCAGGGCCCTCTCGGACTCTCAGGTTGGGACACCTCTTTGAGCGCGAATTCTCCAAACCAGAAATAATGGTAATCCTATACCACTGCGTGACTTCAGCTAAGATTGAAATGTACTGGCCAAAAACTGTACAGGAAAATCGCCTTTCTGAGCATTTTCTACCTCAAACAAATGGAGAATATGAGAATTACTCCCTTCCCTCTATTGGATAGTGTTCCATGTGGGAAATCCCTCGGTGATACTAACTGGTTGGAGAAAATTAATATAACGACATAAAATGATTAATTCAGTTTGATAAGTTGCTTATAAATAATGCGATCAGTCACAGATTGTTACCAGTGATTTCGGAAAATTGTTGGTGAAATGTACTGGCCAAAAACTGTACAGGAAAATCGCCTTTCTGAGCATTTTCTACCTCAAACAAATGGAGAATATGAGAATTACTCCCTCCCCTCTATTGGATAGTGTTCCATGTGGGAAATCCCTCGGTGATACTAATTGGTTAGAGAAAATTAATATAACGACATAAAATGATTAATTCAGTTTGATAAGTTGCTTATAAATAATGCGATCAGCCCCAGATTGTTACCAGTGATTTCGGAAAATTGTTGGCAGCTGGAATCTGTGGTCGAAATAATCAAATTAATTTTATTTTTCTACATTTCTTTGCGATACGGACTGGCTGATACAGCCGTTATGGGAGCGCTATGCGCATTGTATGCCTTCAAAAAATCTTTCCGTTACAACCACTCTCCCATCACCCACAGAGACCTAATTAAGGAACAGAAGTGCACAGAACTCCCGCTACAGCTGTTAAAACCTTCTCGTGATAAAACTCGCGACACACAGAAAAGGAAGATAGTGTAACTTTTTGAATTACTACCGGTGTTATGTTCTGTGTCTTTCGAGCCGCCATAAGCAGACCAAAGAAAGTGAGTACATGACAAATTATGTTACAACCTAGCCCCCAACAGAATTCTATCCACAACACTACATCTACATCTTCATGTACATCTACATTTATACTCCGCAAATCACACTCAAGTGTATGGCAGAGGGTTCATAGAACTGCCTTCAGAGTAATTATTATTCCAATCTTGAACAGCGCACGGAAAAAACGAACAACCATATCTTTCCGTGCGAGCTCTGATTTCCTTATTTTATTATTGTTGTGTTGGCAGAAGAGCCAACACTGTGTTACTAGTGGAGGCCGAAATGCACGCGTTTTAGCTCACACAGGCTGGCGAGGGAGGGAAGAACTATACTGACGTGAGGTCTGGAACATAACAAGGAATTAGAATTCAGAAAGCGGACGTTATTAGTTTGATACTTAACTTTAATCCATTAATGATGAACGTCGCTCTTGACGGTACATGATTCACAATACTATCTGTTCAGAATACATAGAATATGAATATGGCGCCTTGCTAGATCGTAGCAAATGACGTAGCTGAAGGAAATGATAAACTGTCGTCTCTGCAAATGAGAGCATATGTAGGCAGTGAACCATCGCTAGCAAAGTTGACTGTACAACTGGGGCGAGTGCTAGGGAGTCTCTCTAGACTACATCTGCCGTGTGGCGGCGTTCGGTCTGCAATCACTGATAGTGGCGACACGCGGGTCCGACGTATACTAACGGACCGCGGCCGATTTAAAGGCTACCACCTAGCAAGTGTGGTGTTTGGCGGTGACACCACAATTACGATGACCGTTCCTACCTATGTAGGGCCGAGTCAACAAAATATTTACGCATTCGAGGAAGAAAGTTGGTGATTGAAATTTCGTGAGAAGATTGCGCCGCAACGAAAAACGCCTTTCAAATGGTTCAAATGGCTCTGAGCACTTCGGGACTTAACATCTGAGCTCATCAGTCCCCTAGAACTTAGAACTACTTAAACGTAACCAACCTAAGGACATCACACACATCCATGCCCGAGGAAGAATTCGAACCTGCGACCGTAGTAGTCGCGCGGTTCCGGACTGAAGCGCCTAGAACCGCTCGGCCAACGCGGCCGGCGAAAAACGACTTTGTTTTAATGATGTTCACCCCAATTCCTGTGTCATGTCAGTGGCATCTCTCCTCTATTTCGCAATGATACAAAGGTGCTGCTCTTCTTTGAACTTTCTCGATGTAGTCCGTTCATCCTGCCTGGTAAGGATCCCAGACCGCGCAGCAGTACTTCAAAAGAACACGGACAAACGTAGGGTGGGTAGCCTCTTTAATACATCTGTTACATTTTTTGTTGCTTTTTCTGTTGCTTTACCTTACCCACAACGTTTTCTATGTGTTCTTTCCAGTTTTAGTTGTTCGTAATTGTAATCCCAAGGTATTTAGTTGAATTTATAATCTTTAGATTTGACTGATTTATCGTGTAATCGAAGTTTAACGGATTCCTTTTAGCACCATCTTATCTAAATCTTTTTGCATTTTTTTGATCTTCTGATGACTTTACTAGACGATAAACGACAGCATCATCTGCAAACAACCTAAGACGGCTGCTCAGATTGTCTACTAAAACATTTATGTAGTTAAGGAACAGCAGAGGGCCTATGACAATACCAGGGGCAACGCCAGAAATCACTTCTGTTTTGCTCGGTGACTTTCCGTCAGTTACCATGAACTGTGAGCTCTCTGACAGGAAATCACGAATCCAGTCACATAAATGAGACGATATTCCATAAGCCACTTGTGCGGTACACTGTCAGAAGCGTTCTGGAAATCTAGAAATTCGCCATCAATTTGAAATCCCTTGTCAGTAGCACTCAACACTACGTGTGTGTAAAGAGCGCGTATTTCACAAGAACTATGTTTTCTTAATCCGTGTTGACTGTGTATCAATAGACCGTTCTCGTCGAGGTAACTGATAAAGTTCGAACACAAGATATGCTTCAAAATCCTGCTGCATAACGACGTTATTGATAAGGGTCTCTAACTTAGTGGCTTACTGCTGCTATCTTTATTGAATATTGGCGCCACTCGTGCAATTTTCCAGTCTTTCTGTGCGGGTCTTCCGTCGAGCGAGCGGTTATACGTGATTGTTATTGCTATTGCATCAGGATACTCGGAATGGAAACTAACTGGTACACCGTCTGGACCGAAAGAGTTGTTTTTATTAACTGATTAAGTTTCTTCAGTACTCCGAGGATGTTTACTTCTAGGTTACTCATGTTTGCAGCTGTTCTTGATTCGAGGCAATTCCCATTAGTAGCCGGCCGTAGTAGTCGAGCGGTTCTAGGATCTACAGTTTGGGACCGCGCGACCGCTACGGTCGTAGGTTCGAATCCTGCCTCGGGCATGGATGTGTGTGATGTCCTTAGGTTTTATTTTTTTTTTTTGGTCATCAGTCTCCTGACTGGTTTGATGCGGCGCGCCACGAATTCCTTGTTCCTTCCCCGTGCTAACCTCTTCATGTCAGAGTAGCACTTGCAACCTACGTCCTCAATTATTTGCTTACGTATTGCAATCTCTGTCTTCCTCTACAGTTTTTACCCTCTACAGCTCCATCTAGTACCATGGAAGTTATTCCCTCATGTCTTAGCAGATGTCCTATCATCCTGTCTCTTCTCCTTATCAGTGTTATCCACATATTCCTTTCCTCTCCGATTCTGCGTAGAACCTCCTCATTCCTTACCTTATCAGTCCACCTAATTTTCATCATTCGTCTATAGCACCACATGTCAAATGCTTCGATTCTCTTCTGTTCCGGTTTTCCCACAGTCCATGTTTCACTACCATACAATGCTGTACTCCAGACGCACATCCTCAGAAATTTCTTCCTCAAATTAAGGCCGGTATTTGATATTAGTAGACTTCTCTTGGCCGGAAATGCCTTTTTTGCCATAGCGAGTCTGCTTTTGATGTCCTCCTTGCCCCGTCCGTCATTGGTTATTTTACTGCCTAGGTAGCAGAATTCCTTAACTTCATTGACTTCGTGACCATCAATCCTGATGTTAAGTTTCTCGCTGTTCTCATTTCTACTACTTCTCATTACCTTCGTCTTTCTCCGATTTACTCTCAAACCATACTGTGTACTCATTAGACTGTTCATTCCGTTCAGCAGATCATTTAATTCTTCTTCACTTTCACTCAGGATAGCAATGTCATCAGCGAATCGTATCATTGATATCCTTTCACCTTGTATTTTAATTCCACTCCTGAACCTTTCTTTTATTTCCATCATTGTTTCCTCGATGTACAGATTGTAGAGTAGGGACGAAAGGCTACAGCCGTGTCTTACACCCTTCTTAATACGAGCACTTAGTTCTTGATCGTCCACTCTTATTATTCCCTCTTGGTTGTTGTACATATTATATATATGACCCGTCTCTCCCTATAGTTTACCCTTACTTTTTTCAGAATCTCGAACAGCTTGCACCATTTTATATTGTCGAACGCTTTTTCCAGGGCGACAAATCCTATGAAAGTGTCTTGATTTTTCTTTAGCCTTGATTCCATTATTAGCCATAACGTCAGAATTGCCTCTCTCGTCCCTTTACGTTTCCTAAAGCCAAACTGATCGTCACCTAGCGCATTCTCAATTTTCTTTTCCATTCTTCTGTATATTATTATTGTAAGCAGCTTCGATGCATGAGCTGTTAAGCTGATTGTGCGATAATTCTCGCACTTGTCAGCTCTTGCCGTCTTCGGAATTGTGTGGATGATGCTTTTCCGAAAGTCAGATGGTATATCGCCAGACTCATATATTCTACACACCAACGTGAATAGTCGTTTTGTTGCCACTTCCCCCAATGATTTTAGAAATTCTGATGGAATGTTATCTATCCCTTCTGCCTTATTTGACCGTAAGTTCTCCAAAGCTCTTTTAAATTCCGATTCTAATACTGGATCCCCTATCTCTTCTAAATCCACTCCTGTTTCTTCTTCTATCACATCAGACAAATCTTCACCCTCATAGAGGCTTTCAATGTATTCTTTCCACCTATCTGCTCTCTCCTCTGCATTAAACCGTGGAATTCCCGTTGCACTCTTAATGTTACCACCGTTGCTTTTAATGTCACCAAAGGTTGTTTTGACTTTCCTGTTTGCTGAGTCTGTCCTTCCGACAATCATATCTTTTTCGATGTCTTCAAATTTTTCCTGCAGCCATTTCGTCTTAGCTTCCCTGCACTTCCTATTTATTTCATTCCTCAGCGACTTGTATTTCTGTATTCCTGATTTTCCCGCAACATGTTTGTACTTCCTCCTTTCATCAATCAACTGAAGTATTTCTTCTGTTACCCATGGTTTCTTCACAGCTACCTTCTTTGTACCTATGTTTTCCTTCCCAACTTCTGTGATGGCCCTTTTTAGAGATGTCCATTCCTCTTCAACTGTACTGCCTACTGCGCTATTCCTTATTGCTGTATCTATAGCGTTAGATAACTTCAAACGTATCTCGTCATTCCTTAGTACTTCCGTATCCCACTTCTTTGCGTATTGATTCTTCCTGACTAATGTCTTGAACTTCAGCCTATTCTTCATCACTACTATATTGTGATCTGAGTCTATATCTGCTCCTGGGTACGCCTTACAATCCAGTATCTGATTTCGGAATCTCTGTCTGACCATGATGTAATCTAATTGAAATCTTCCCGTATCTCCCGGCCTTTTCCAAGTATACCTCCTCCTGTTGTGATTCTTGAACAGGGTATTCGGTATTACTAGCTGAAACTTGTTACAGAACTCAATTAGTCTTTCTCCTCTTTCATTCCTTGTCCCAAGCCCATATTCTCCTGTAACCTTTTCTTCTACTCCTTCCCTTACAACTGCGTTCCAGTCGCCCATGACTATTAGATTTTCGTCCCCCTTTACGTACTGCATTACCCTTTCAATATCCTCATACACGTTCTCTATCTGTTCATCTTCAGCTTGCGACGTCGGCATGTATACCTGAACTATCGTTGTCGGTGTTGGTCTGCTGTCGATTCTGATTAGAACAACCCGGTCAGTGAACTGTTCACAGTAACACACCCTCTGCCATACCTTCCTATTCATAACGAATCCTACACCTGTTATACCATTTTCTGCTGCTGTTTATATTACCCGATACTCATCTGACCAGAAATCCTTGTCTTCCTTCCACTTCACTTCACTGACCCCTACTATATCTAGATTGAGCCTTTGCATTTCCCTTTTCAGATTTTCTAGTTTCCCTACCACGTTCAAGCTTCTGACATTGCACGCCCCGACTCGTAGAACGTTATCCTTTCGTTGATTATTCAATCTTTTTCTCATGGTAACCTCCCCCTTGGCAGTCCCCTCCCGGAGATCCGAATGGGGGACTATTCCGGAATCTTTTGCCAATGGAGAGATCATCATGATACTTCTTCAATTACAGGCCACATGTCCTGTGGATACACGTTACGTGTCTTTAATGCAGTGGTTTCCATTGCCTTCTGCATCCTCATGTCGTTGATCATTGCTGATTCTTCCGCCTTTAGGGGCAATTTCCCACCCCTAGGACAAGAGAGTTTCCGACTACCCGTTCTTTAACTTGCTGCACCCAGTTTAGGATCCCCAGAAACTTATGTTCGAGTGCACTGTACTCTATCCGTTGCCTCCTAAAGCATTCAGAAGATAAATAAGGTAACGACGCGTGCTGCCGTAGGTCTCGAAATCGTGGTGTCTGATGCACGAAGCATCGTCGTTCATTCGAGAACACAGACGCCGGCGAACCACAAAACATGTTGTCCTCACCCAGGATGCGCAACACGAAATCGTTTCCCGTGCAAATGCAAAACCGCTTGGCAGGTGGGTAGCAGCTCGAGTTCGCTGCGGTCGTGGGTCACGTGTGGTCGCACCCCGCCCTGTTAATGAGAAAAGTTGGATAGATGGGTCGGTCACGCTCTCTCTGTGCAATACGCTTTTGTTGCTAACTTTGGTGCTACGGCTATAAAGCAAGCACAGCACTACGCTGCCTAAAACAGAATTCGCATTACTAGCTTCGAAAACATGTCATCTCCATAAGGATATCGACATTCCGTCAGCGCCGAAGCTCATAATCGAGTTTAAACATGTCCATAGCTAGTATTTAGAAACCGAGGGCACAAAATGCTCCACAGATCTGCTGAAAGGACAAGGAAGTAGTAAAGCATTACATATAGCTCACTGGTGAGAGGGACGTTCAATAAATAATGCCCGAAATTTTTTTATCAGAACATATCTATTCTTAAGAATAGAATTTGGTGAGACTTGTGATATTGCTTTCGCGAGTACCGTTTTTCTATTTAGTCTCCATGTTCTGTGGCCTTACGCAGCGCTGTGTAAGAGCACTTATTCTCTGTTGGTAAAAGCTCTTGTCCAGTGCTCGTAGTCACGTTATCACTACATGCACCATCTTCAAAGTGTGTCCCATCCACAGAATTCTTAATTCGCACGAATAATAGCGCCACCGCTATTCACCATGTCGCGGCAGAGCATCCTGAATGTGGCCGATTACGAAGCTTAGTTTCTGCGCTTTCAAATGCTGTAATTCTCTTTATCCATCACCAACCAGTACTCCGTCAACCGCGTCATTATCAAATGCTGCGCACAAACGTTTAGGGATGTTTTCTAAGGTTCTTTTCGCAACAAAGAGTTAAATTGCAGCATATTGCTAGTAACAAGTATTCGTTAGTGTTCCACTATGGCTCTTCCACCTGTCGGAATTGTTTGAAACTTTCCACATGTGCAGAAGAAACATTGAATTTTTTTCGTGACACTTGTATTTCAACTGACGTTTCAACGAAGCGAGCTGAAATGAAAGGTAACAGTAATGAAAATTTCCCGATAGTTAAAAAAATGTAGTAAATCTGGCTGCCGACCTTTTTATTTATTTCCAAATAACCGGTTTTGCCTCCTCCCATGAACCGTGGACCTTGCCGTTAGCGGAGAGGTTGCGTGACTCAGAGCCAGATAGCCGTACCGTAGGTGCAACCACAACGAAGGGGTATCAGTTGAGAGGCCAGACAAACGTGTGGTTCCCGAAGATGGGCAACAGCCTTTTCAGTCGTTGACTGATCTGGCCTTGTAACATTAACCAAAACGGCCCTGCTGTGCTGGTAATGAGGACAGCTGAAAGCAAGGGGAAACTACAGCCCTAATTCTTTCCGAGGGCATGCAGCTTTACTGTATGATTAAATGATGATGGCGTCCCCTTGGGTAAAATATTCCGGAGGTAAAATAGTCCCCCATTCGGATCCCCGGGAGGGGACTACTCAGGAGGACGTCATTATCAAGAGAAAGAAAACTGGTGTTCTACGGATTATAGCATCGAATGTCAGATCCCTTAATCCGGCAGGTAGGTTAGAAAATTTAAAAAGAGAAATGGATAGGTTAAAGCTGGATATAATGGGAATTAGTGAAGTTCGGTGGCAAGAGGAACAATACTTCTGATCAGGTGAATACAGACTTATAAATACAAAATCAAGTAGGGGTAATGCAGGAGTAGATTTAATAGTGATTGAAAAAAATAGGAGCGCGGGTAAGCTACTACGATCAGCATGGTGAACGCAGTTTTGTAGCAAAGATAGACGCCAAGCCCACGCGTACTACAGTAGTACAAGTTTATATGCCATCTAGCTCCGCAGATGACGAAGAGATTGAAGAAACGTATAATGAGATAAAAGAAATTATTCACATAGTGAAAGGAGACGAAAATTTAATAGTCATAGGGGATTGGAATTCGATAGTAGGAAAAAGAAAAGAAGGGAAAGTAGGAGGTGACTATGGAATGAGGGTAAGCAATGAAAGAGGAAGTCGCCTGGTAGAATTTTGCACAGAGCATAACTTAATCATAGCTAACACGTGGTTTAAGAAGAACGAAAGAAGGGTGTATACATAGAAGAGGCCTGGAGGCACTGGCGAGTTTCAGATAGATTATATAATAGTAAGACAGAGATTTAGGAACCATGTTTTGTAAGACATTTCCAGGGGCGAATGTGAACTCTGACCACAATCTATTGGTTATGGATTATAGATTAAAACTTAACAAAGTGCAAAGAGGTGGAAATTTAAGGAGCTGGAACCTGGATAAACTGAAAGAACCAGAGGTTGTAGAGAGGTTCAGAGAGTGCATTAGGGAATGATTGACAAGAACGGGAGGAATAAATACTGGAGAAGAAGAATGGGTAGCTTTGAGAGATGAATTAGTGAAGGCAGCAAAGGATCATGTAGGTAAAAAGACGAAAGCTAGTAGAGATCCTTGGGTAACAGAAGAGATACTGAATTTAACTGATGAAAGGAGAAAATATAAAAATGTAGTAAATGAAGCAGGTAAAAAGGAATACAAACGTCTCGAAAATGAGATCGACAGAAAGTGCAAAATGGTTAATCAGGAATGGCTACAGGACAAGTGTAAGGTTGTAGAGGCATATATCACTAGGGGTAAGATAGATACTGGCTACAGGAAAATTAAAGAGACCTTTGGAGAAAAGAGAATCACTTGTATGAATATCAAGAGCTCAGATGGAAAACCAGTTCTAAGGAAAGAAAGGTGGAAGGTATATATAGAGGGTCTGTACAAAGGTGAGTTACTTAAGCACAATATTATGGAAATGGGAGAGGATGTAGATGAAGATGAAATGGGAGATATGATACTGCGTGAGAAGTTTGACAGAGCACTGAAAGATGTAAAAGTTTAAAAAAGTCCCCAAGAGTAGATATCATTCCATTAGAACTACTGATAGCCTTGGGAGTGAAAGCCCTGACAAAACTCTGCCATCTGGTGAGCAAGATGTAAGAGACAGGCGAAATACACTCATACTTCAAGAAGAATATAATAATTCCAATCCCAAGGAAAGCAAATGTTGACAGGGGTGAAAATTACCGTACTATGAGTTTAATAGGTCACGGTTACAAAATACTAACACGAATTCTTTACAGAGGAATGGAAAAACTGCTAGAAGCCGACCTCGGGGCACATCAGTTTGGATTCCATAGAAATGTTGGAACGCTTGAGGCAGTACTGACCTAACGACTTATCTTAGTAGGTAGATTAAAGAAAGGCAAACCTACGTTTCTAGCATTTGTAGACTTAGAGAAAGCTTTTGACAGTGTTAACTGCAATATTCTGTTTCAAAGTCTGAAGGTGGCAAGGGGTCAAGTAGAGGGAGCGAAAGGCTATTTACAATTTGTGCAGAAACCAGATGGCAATTATAAGAGTTCAGGGGTACGAAAGGGAAGCAGTGGTTGAGAAGAGAGTGAGACTGTGTTGTAGCCTAGCTCCGATGTTATTCAATCTCTATATTGAGCAAGCAGTATAGGAAACAAAAGAAAAATTCTCAGTAGGAATTAAAATTCATGGAGAAGAAATAAAAACTTTGAGGTTTGCCGACGACATTGTAATTTTTTCAGAGACAGCAAACGACCTGGAAGAGCAGATGAACGGAATGGACAGTGTCATGAAAGGAGGATATAAGATGAACATCAGCAAAAGCAAAACGAGGATAATGGAATGTGTTCGAATTAAATCATGTGATGCTGAGTGAATTACATTAGGAAATGAGACGCTTAAAGTGGTAGATGCGTTTTGCTATTTGAGGAGCAAAGTAACTGATGATGGTCGAAGTAGAGAGAATATAAAATGTAGACTGTGCAACGTCCCCTTTGAAAAATTATGAATGGCAGTGTTGAAAAAACTCTTACGTTATTTGATACAGAAACTCAACGTACTCAGACAGTTTTCTCTTTACTTATTGTGATCATCACTAAACTGACACACAATATTTTTAGCGTGACGCAATCTGACTTTCAATAATCCCTACAAAAGAGTGGCCCTGACAAACAGTAACCTATACCTTATATGAATCACTTACCTCTCAAAAATCTTCGTTACTCGAAATACTGCAATACAGCAAGCGCCAATACTTCCAGCTAAATAAAAGATTCTAACTACTGAAGGCACTAATTACTGTTGGCATAGTTAGCAAATGAAAAATTTTCATAGAGAACAAACAATGTATTTACTTTAATAGTGTTCAAAAGTCATAATATATACATCAGTTCATGACATCCAGTCTTACACATTTCCTATTTCTGAAGGACACACGTCCAGGTCGTCCGCTCTCAAAATTCTGCCATCTCTCTCCCCACATCCACCACTGCTGGCGGCTCACCTCCAACAGCCCAACGCTACGCGCTGTTTACATCCAACTACCCAACACTACAATAGCAAATATTCCAACAATGCAAACCAGCCACAGACTGCACACAGCACAGTCATGATTTTCATACAGAGCGCTAAGTGGCGTTACCAACATAAAAACCTAAACAAGCCTTCTTATAACTGGAAACGGCAAGGAAAGTGTTTCTGAAGAAGAGAAATTTGTTAACACCACGTATAGATTTAAGTGTCAGGAAGTTTTTTCTGAAAGTATTTGTATGGAGTGTAGCCATGTATGGAAGTGGAACATGCATGATGCCATGTTTGGAAGTGAAACATGGACGATAAATAGTTTAGGTCAGAAGAAAATAGAAGCTTTAGTAATGTGGTGCTACAGAAGAATGGTTCAAATGGCTCTGAGCACTATGGGACTTAACATCTGTGGTCATCAGTCCCCTAGACTTAGAACTACTTAAACCTAAGGACATCACATACATCCATGCCCGAGGCAGGATTCGAACCTGCGACCACAGCAGCAGCCCGGTTCCGGACTGAAGCGCCTAGAACCGCTCGGCCACCGCGGCCGGCTACAGAAGAATGCTGAAGATTAGATTGGTAGAGCATGTAACTAATGAGGAGGTACTAAATAGAACTGGGGAGAAGAGGGATCTGTGGCACAAGTCGAGTAGAAGAAGGGATCGGTTGGTAGGACACGTTCTGAGGCATCAAGGAATCATCAATTTAGTATTGGAGGGAAGCGCGGGGCTAAAACCAGTCTCTGGACTGAAGACCACAACAACGACAACAACCAGTTTTGGGCAATGATGGCTATCTTGAGATCATATCTCGTAGTTGCAGAGTAACCACTGTTGATGGAACTTTAACTTTACTTTAATATCTGTTCACTGACAGCGTTAGGACTGGTTACTTTGTATCTAAGACATATGATCTGGAGATGGGTGACATTACCCGAAAGCAGTCATTTTGAAATAAGAACAGCTATCGACAGACAGAAAATAAGCAAATTCTATATTAATAAGGGTCATGAGTAACTCCCTATGACAAATATGTCCAGATTTGATATTTTATAAGTAGTATGGATGGTGTAATACAATAATGAACGATTAGGACGACGGTAAATCAAGATGATCTTCGCTGTACTTTCAGAACTGTATCATGATCATACTGTGATAATCATCTTTATGTTTTATTTCTCAAGTCGTCATCCCTTATTCTCAACACGTACTTAACGTACAGTTATGAATGAGCTGTCGTTATAAAGGTTTTTTAAGAGCTTCTGACACCGCAAGCCGATTTTTCGAAAAATTTTAAAATAAAAGGGACTATTAACTATCACAGGCGAAAGGGCATTATGGATGCCCAGCTCAATACCTATATCTTAAGAAGCTAACTTTGTTTGAGTCATCAGTCTTCTGACTGGTTTGATGCTTCTCGTCACTATGTCCTCTCCTGTGCCAACATTTTCATCTCAGAGTAGCACTTGCAACCTACTCCCTCAATTATTTGCTGGATTTATCCCAATCTTCGTGTTCCGCTTCAGTTTTTACCCTCTAGAGCTCCCTATAGCACCGTGGAAGTTTTTCTCTGATGTTTTAATTGATGGCTTACCATCCTGTCCCTTCTTCTTGTAAGTGTTTTCCATATATTCCTTTCCTCACTGATTCTTCGGAGGACCAGCTAATTCCTTACGTTATTAGTATACATAATTTTCAACAATCTTCTGTAGCGCCGCAGTCCATGTCTCTCTGCCCTAAAGTACTGTGCTCCTTAGGTAAATTCTCAATGAAGATCCGTGTTTGATACTATCAGACTTCTTTTGACCAAGAATGTCTGTTTCACTTATGCTGGCCTGTTTTCTATTTCCTTCTTACTCCGTCCATCGTGAGTTATTCTGTTGACTACATAGGGGGATTCTCTGACTTCAATTACTTCACGATCTCCAATCTTGATGTTAAGTTTCTCGCTTGTCTTATTTCTGCTACTTTTCATTACTTTGTGTTTCTTCTATTTACTCTCAATCCCTGTTCTGTACTCATTAGGCTGTTTATTTTATTCACAAGATCCTGTAATTCTTCTTCACTTTCACTGAGGATTGCAATGTCATCAGTGAATCTTATCGTTGATGTCCTTTCACCATAATTCGACCCTTGAACCTTCCCTTGATTTCCATCATTGCTTCTTCGAAGTTTAGATTGAACAGTGTGGGCGAAAGACCACAGCCCTGACATACGCCATTTTTAACCCGAGTACTTCGTTCTTCATCTTCCATTCTAATTTTACCCTCTTGGTTCTTATACATACTGTATATTGGCCGCCTTTCCCTCTAGCTTACGCCTATTATTCTCAGAGTTTCGAACATCTTGCACCATTTGACTCTGTGGAACGCTTTTTCCAAGTCGACAAATCCTATGAAAGAGTCTTGATTTTTCTTTAATTTTGCTTCCACTGTCCACCGCAACGTCGGAACTGCCTCTCTTGGTGCCTTTACCTTTCGTCATCTAACACATTCTCAGTTTTCTTTTCCAACATGTTGCATAATAATCTTGTCAGAACTTAATGCATGAGGTATTTAAGCTGATTGTACGACAATTCTCGCACTTCTCGGCTCTTGCAGTGTCCGGAATTTTGTGGGTGATGTTTCTCCGAAAGTCAGATAGTATATCGCCAGACTCATACATTCTACACACCAACGTGAACAGTGGTTTTGTTGCCACTTCCTCCAGTACTGGATCTTCCATATCTTTTATATAGATTCCCGTTTCTTCTTCTATCACGTCATCTGGCAAGTCTCCCCCCTCATAGAGAACTTTAGGGCACTCTTTCCACCTATCCGCTTTGTCTTCTGCGATTAACAGTGGAATTCCCAATGCACTCTTAATTTTAACAGCCTTGATTTTAATTTCACCGAAGGTTCTTTTGACTTTTCTGTATGCTGAGTCAGTTCTTCGGCAATCTTTTCTTTTTCGATTTTTTCACATTTTTCACGCAGTCATTTCACCTTAGCTTTCTTGCACTTCCTGTTTATTTCATTCTTAAATGGCTTGTATTACTGTATCCCTGAATTTTCCTGAACGTTTTCGTACTTCCCTCTTTCATCGATCAACTGAAGTATTTCTTCTGTTACCCATGGTTTCTTCGCAGTTACTTTCCTTGTACCTATGTTTTTTTTCCAACTTCTGTGATTGTCCTTGTTAGCAATGTACATTCGTCTACAACTAAACTGCCTACTGAGCTACTCCTTTTCACAGTACCTATAGCCTCGGACCACCTCTAGCGCGTCTCTTCATTCCTTAGTACTTCCGTGCCCCACTTCTTTCTTCCTCACTAGTCTCTTAAACTTCAGCCTACTCTTCATCACTACTTAATTCTGATCTGAGTCTAAATTTGCTTCTGGGTACGCCTTACAATCCAGTATCTCTGCATGACCAAGATACAATCTCGGCCTTTTCTAATATACACTCCTGGAAATGGAAAAAAGAACACATTGACACCGGTGTGTCAGACCCACCATACTTGCTCCGGACACTGCGAGAGGGCTGTACAAGCAATGATCACACGCACGGCACAGCGGACACACCAGGAACCGCGGTGTTGGCCGTCGAATGGCGCTAGCTGCGCAGCACTTGTGCACCGCCGCCGTCAGTGTCAGCCAGTTTGCCGTGGCATACGGAGCTCCATCGCAGTCTTTAACACTGGTAGCATGACGCGACAGCGTGGACGTGAACCGTATGTGCAGTTGACGGACTTTGAGCGAGGGCGTATAGTGGGCATGCGGGAGGCCGGGTGGACGTACTGCCGAATTGCTCAACACGTGGGGCGTGAGGTCTCCACAGTACATCGATGTTGTCGCCAGTGGTCGGCGGAAGGTGCACGTGCCCGTCGACCTGGGACCGGACCGCAGCGACGCACGGATGCACGCCAAGACCGTAGGATCCTACGCAGTGCCGTAGGGGACCGCACCGCCACTTCCCAGCAAATTAGGGACACTGTTGTTCCTGGGGTCTTTATGATATCGTTTGAAGTAGGCGATTTTATGTTACTCTGTTTTGTCTTTTGCGAGTCGCAGAAAGAAAGGACAGCTCTGTAAATAACGGTTAACTTTTTAAAAAATTATGATACAAACTTTTCTGTGATTTTCAGCTTTATCCATATTTAATTTGATTTTTGTATATACATGGAAAGGTCGGCCGTTATAAGAACAACTGAAATAACTTTGTTACTATAGATCTATCTTTCAGCCTGCAGACATTGTCTGAATTAACTCATTCCCGAGACGTTCGAGTCGTTCAGGTTTGTTCTGTATTGAATTACATGTTTTCCGATTTCTAACTAAGTCATCGATTATATCTGGCGCAAAACGGAGTCATCAACTCTGCTAGAAAAACGAAAACATATCAGCAAGTCACACCGAGAACAAAGGAGAAAATACAAGTTTACATGTTATTCAGTGGCAGCTAGATATGTTTCCATACGTCTTCTTACTATTTTCTCTGATTTTGGCAGTGACATTTGTTAATAAAATATTGTGTAAATAGTGCAAGAAGATTTAACTCATCTGCAACCTGTAAATATACCACGCTTCTGGCGGTAATAAAATATTTCTGTTTTTGATGACGGCAATCGCAATTTAGTCGGAATATTCTACTTCATTTCGCCATGTGGCAACAACAATTTTTTAGACAGAAATTTATTGTAAAATAGTGTCCGCCCTATTTCTAAAATTGTAATGTTTGGTTAGACAATAACTGCGGGTTTGTACAGACACCAGTTATTGTTGGGAACAGTTATTGTTCGCAGTAAAATAAACAGATGGTAATTTTTATATTGTAAATATTATTTCTGCCAGTTCTTCCCAGTTTCTCCCCAGACGAGGCACTCTGCATTCATAGCAAAATAAAACAGCACCAACGTGCATTGTCTCCATTCGACGCAGCTAATCAATACGTCAACGACAGATTATGAAACAAGAAATACAAGCTTGGCATACCGTGTCGTAACTGCTGCTACATATTATTCGTTGATAATGATGTTGTTTATTGTTCCAATTTTGTCTTAAATCTGTTCTATTAAACAGTCTTGTAAAGTACAAACACAGACTTTTCAAGTGAACCAAAACTACCTCTAGTTAATTTAGAGAAAATCTGAAACATATCGTAAACAAAAAAAATCCAAAAATTTATTTACCGCTTACTTTTCCTGCGAATTAAGTATCCATTTTATAAATACTTTAACTCCTTCGCTGCATCATACTGATACAGATAGGGAAGCGCTTACTTACAATCTTATAAGTAATTTGGCTAATTTTTGAGGACTTGTAAAATAATTTTTTTCTCTTTTTGATGTAGTAACTTCAGATGAAAAACAGTACATCGTGTTAGAAAAAAATTAGAGGCAGTAAAAGATTTAATTTGAAATACCATAACATCAAACGACACGCATCCGTATCATTCGCCACCTAATCTGCAGGAAGACAGATCCAAGGCCACAGCTGACGGAAATTTTGAATTAACTGCATTGATACCGTCAGCGGTATGCGAGCAGCAGCGAAGGAAACTGAGTCCCTTTGTCGACCTGCAGAAGCATGGCAATCACTGGACAGATCATTTACTCGAGCAGCACGTAACAACGGTTTTCTTGCGCCAATATCGGAGCGCTGAAAGTATCTCTTTAAACAGCGGTACTGTGGAACTAGCAACAAAATGTCACCGTCCTTCCTGTAATCGTCTGGAATTTTCGTCCGGGCTACAAACACCGGTGTCAAATCAGAATGTGCCAGCGAAACACCAACATGTGTCATTACTTCAAGTTAAGTATACATCTGATAACTTAGCACTCATTTGCTTTAGTAAGTAAGAGTATCGACCTATTTCGTAACGTTGCACGTGTGTTTGAGCGCTATCGTATAAACTGTTGCAATGCGATGCAACAACATGCGCTCTGATATCAATATATGGGTCAACGACTCCTCGTCAGCTCACTGATGCATGTTTCACTCAGAGGTCTTTTCAGTGGTCCAAAGGCTGATTTAGAAGCACCAATTTATACGAGGGACGGTTTACCACATGTAGATACCATTTATTATAGAGCTTATTACAAAAATAGCGAAGATAATTATAACCTTCGAACAAGCCACCTTATCCAGCTAGAGAGTTACTTTGGAAACCATTTTCACCTCATCACTACAGTTCATGAAGATTTGTTTACCACCGAAGCTTTCATTTCACCAACTAATAGAAGGGTTCCACATAATTGTTTACTTATATTTACTGTACTATAAACAAGCAATAGAAAGGTAGACATTAATCTGCTATCATCCTTAAGCTACTTTAGGAAGCCGTGTAAGCATCTGCGCTTGCTACTACGAATCTAAGTTCATCTTGACAGCTTTACAGGAAGGATGCAGTATATTTGTAGTTTCAGTGCTGAAAAGTGGTTCTCAAAATTTTCTAATCTGGTTTCCGCGAGTGTCCGTCACTTACGCTTTTACAGCGTTTCTGTTACAATAATAAATAATGAGTACAATATTGTGTATGTTGTACACTGTTTATAGAACTGTCTATTCTATTTTTTCATCTCTTCCATATGAAATACCTATTCCAACTATTCATCAGGACTGTTGACTCGTATTACATTTACTTTATAGTCATTGTTAATTTCATTTAAAATATTTATATAGGCACTGTTATCGACGTTAGTGTTAATATATCTATATCTTGTTCCTTTATAAACTACTGGAAATGGAAAAAAGCACACATTGACACCGGTGTGTCAGACCCACCATACTTGCTCCGGACACTGCGAGAGGGCTGTACAAGCAATGATCACACGCACGGCACAGCGGACACACCAGGAACCGCGGTGTTGGCCGTCGATTGGCGCTAGCTGCGCAGCATTTGTGCACCGCCACCGTCAGTGTCAGCCAGTTTGCAGACGGAGCTCCATCGCAGTCTTTAACACTGGTAGCATGCCGCGACAGCGTGGACGTGAACCGTATGTGCAGTTGACGGACTTTGAGCGAGGGCGTATAGTGGGCATGCGGGAGGCCGGGTGGACGTACCGCCGAATTGCTCAACACGTGGGGCGTGAGGTCTCCACAGTTCATCGATGTTGTCGCCAGTGGTCGGCGGAAGGTGCACGTGCCCGTCGACCTGGGACCGGACCGCAGCGACGCACGGATGCACGCCAAGACCGTAGGATCCTACGCAGTGCCGTAGGGGACCGCACCGCCACTTCCCAGCAAATTAGGGACACTGTTGCTCCTCGGGTATCGGCGAGGACCATTCGCAACCGTCTCCATGAAGCTGGGCTACGGTCCCGCACACCGTTAGGCCGTCTTCCGCTCACGCCCCAACATCGTGCAGCCCGCCTCCAGTGGTGTCGCGACAGGCGTGAATGGAGGGACGAATGGAGACGTGTCGTCTTCAGCGATGAGAGTCGCTTCTGCCTTGGTGCCAATGATGGTCGTATGCGTGTTTGGCGCCGTGCAGGTGAGCGCCACAATCAGGACTGCATACGACCGAGGCACACAGGGCCAACACCCGGCATCATGGTGTGTGGAGCGATCTCCTACACTGGCCGTACACCACTGGTGATCGTCGAGGGGACACTGAATAGTGCACGGTACATCCAAACCGTCATCGAACCCATCGTTCTACCATTCCTAGACCGGCAAGGGAACTTGCTGTTCCAACAGGACAATGCACGTCCGCATGTATCCCGTGCCACCCAACGTGCTCTAGAAGGTGTAAGTCAACTACCCTGGCCAGCAAGATCTCCGGATCTGTCCCCCATTGACCATGTTTGGGACTGGATGAAGCGTCGTCTCACGCGGTCTGCACGTCCAGCACGAACGCTGGTCCAACTGAGGCGCCAGGTGGAAATGGCATGGCAAGCCGTTCCACAGGACTACATCCAGCATCTCTACGATTGTCTCCATGGGAGAATAGCAGCCTGCATTGCTGCGAAAGGTGGATATACACTGTACTAGCGCCGACATTGTGCATGCTCTGTTGCCTGTGTCTATGTGCCTGTGGTTCTGTCAGTGTGATCATGTGATGTATCTGACCCCAGGAATGTGTCAATAAAGTTTCCCCTTCCTGGGACAATGAATTCACGGTGTTCTTATTTCGATTTCCAGGAGTGTATTTATAAGGGGCAGTCAAAAAATTTCATTCTGTGGATGTTGTTGCAGAGTATATGCAACGTAGTGGGACTTCGATACGGGTATATAATCACCGACATTTAGACAAGGGATTAATATGGCGTACGCGTCTTTCCGATGTGCGTGAGGTAAATGCGGAAACGTGAAATTATTACGACTTCATTAATTAAAACTTGCGAGCTAAGAGTCCGAGGTGGAACAGCGGAAATTCTTCCTCCTGACGTTTTGTTGCTTGCAGTTGGCAACGAAACGTTGGGAGGAAGAATTTCTACTGTTAGACCACGGCCTCTTAGCCCGGAAGTTTTAATTAATAAAGACGGCGGCCTTGAAATCCTACTCGTTATGGATATGGCAACTTTAAAATCAACTGCGTCCGTACAGATACTGCGTGATGTTATTTTCCTGGTCGCTGAAGGATGAACACTGGCAGACAGTCATCGGGGCATGAAGAGCGTGTGTCGGACAGCACGTCTGTGGAAAACCGCAGTTGTGGGCAAGGGGTGCTGCTACTTCACGATGGCGCACGTCTAAATCAAATGGTTCTGAGCACTATGGGACTTAACATCTGAGATCATCAGTCTCCTAGAATTTAGAACTACTTAAACCTAACTAACCTAAGGACATCACACACATCCATGCCCGAGGCAGGATTCGAAACTGCGACCGTAGCGGTCGCGCAGTTCCGAACGGAAGCGCCTAGAACCACTCGGCCACCGCGGCCTGCATTGCGCACGTCTCCAAATCGTAAATGTCGTAACTCAGAAGTTACGCCGACTCAAGTGGGGCACACTGGAACACCCGCCCTACATTAATGATCTTGCCCCACGCGATAGGCGGCCGCTTTGGCCGAGCGGTTCTAGGCGCTTTAGTCTGCAACCACGCGACCGCTACGGTCGCAGGTTTGAATCCTGCCTCGGGCATGGATGTGTGTGATGTTCTTAGGTTAGTTAGGTTTAAGTAGTTCTAAGTTCTGGGAGACTGATGACCTCATATGCTAAGTCCCATAGTGCTCAGAGCCATTTGAAGCAATCCACGCGATGGTTCGTCGTTGGAATCATTGCCTCGGTACGTATGACTATTTTGCCAGATTGGCATACCGACTTTGGACTGTACGGCCTTCGAACGTAAGCCTTTTGATCGCCAATTTTATTTACTGTTTACGTATAACATTTTTAATTGCTTTAGCTCTGCAGTGTCAAAATGACATTTATACTGTGTTCGGGCTTCACTGTCATTGAGTAGCTTCTTTTTCAGCGTTGTTCTTGAATGTTGTACTCTCATGAGTATTGAACCGTCTTCGTTGATGATAGTCAGTTAAATGATTGCCTTGTAAGCCGAAGAACGCTTAACAAAATAAATTAATGCTATAGGACACATACAACGTTGTGCCTCCCGTTTGTGATTACGAAGTTATTACACCAAGAAGCGACGAAAGAATCAGTTAGATTCCGGTACACTGTCGCAGACATCCAGCGAGCCTAAATACACTGTTGACGCTTAACGTATTTTGACACGAACTTAGACCAAGAGCTATACACGGGCTATTGAAAATGACTTTGAAGCTGGTTTATACACTGAAATGTTTTCTACAAGTATCTGCCTGTGCCAAATTTGAATGTTAGAAGTAGTATGCTAGCTGCTCATCTCCTTCTGTAATGTGATAAAAAGTGATTCCATTATTCATCACAGAGGAGAATCGTTTCCAGTGTTTGAATGTGAATCCAGCATACTACATATTTTGTTCCAACAGTTGACTGTTGCCTGTTTACCGGTTCACCGTAACAGCTTTTTGCCTTTATTATAGTAACAGCTCCATTAGAACTACTGACAGCCTTGGGAGAGCCAGTCCTGACAAAACTCTACCATTTGGTGTGCAAAATGTATGAGACAGGCGAAATACCCTCAGACTTCAACAAGAATATATTAATTCCAATCCCAAAGAAAGCAGGCGTCGACAGATATGAAAATTACCGAACTATCAGTTTAATAAATCACGGCTGCAAATTACTAACGCGAATTCTTTACAGACGATTGGAAAAACTGGTCGAAGCCGACCTCGAGGAAGATCAATTTGGATTCCGTAGAAATATAGGAACACTTGAGGTAATACTGACCCGACGACTTATTTTAGAAGCTAGATTAAGAAAAGGCAAACCTACATTTCTAGCATTTGTAGACTTAGAGAAAGCTTTTGACAATGTTGACTGGAATACTCTCTTTCAAATTCTGAAGGTGGCAGGGGTAAAATACAGGGAGCGAAACGCTATTTACAGTTTGTACAGAAACCAGATGGCAGCTATAAGAGTCGAGGGGCATGAAAGGGAAGCAGTGGTTGGGAAGGGAGTGAGACAGGGTTGTAGCCTCTCCCCAATGTTGTTCAATCTGTATATTGAGCAAGCAGTAAAGGAAACAAAAGAAAAATTCGGAGTAGGTATTAAAATCCATGGAGAAGAAATAAAAACTTTAAGATTCGCCAATGACATTGTAATTCTGTCAGAGACAGCAAAGGACTTGGAAGAGAAATTGAACGGAATGACAGTGTTTTGAAAGGAGGATATAAGATGAACATCAACAAAAGCAAAACGAGGATAATGGAATGTAGTCGAATTAATTCGGGTGATGCTGAGGGAATTAGATTAGGAAATGAGACACTTCAAGTAGTAAAGGAGTTTTGCTATTTGGGGAGCAAAATAACTGATGATGGTCGAAGTAGAGAGGATATAAAATGTAGACTGGCAATGGCAAGGAAATCGTTTCTGAAGAAGAGAAATTTGTTAACGTCGAGTATATATGTAAGTGTCAGGAAGTCGTTTCTGAAAGTATTTGTATGGAGTGTAGCCATGTATGGAAGTGAAACATGGACGATAAATGGTTTAGGCAAGAAGAGAATAGAAGCTTTCGAAATATGGTGCTACAAAAGAATGCTGAAGATTAGATGGGTAGATCACATAACTAATGAGGAGGTACTGAATAGGGTTGGGGAGAAGAGGTGTTTGTGGCACAACTTGACTAGAAGAAGGGATCGGTTGGTAGGACATGTTCTGAGGCATCAAGGGATAACCACTTTAGTACTGGAGGGCAGCGTGGAGGGTAAAAATCGTAGAGGGAGACCGAGAGGTGAATACACTAAGCAGATTCAGAAGGATGTAGGCTGCAGTACGTACTGGGAGATGAAGAAGCTTGCACAGGATGGAGTATCATCGACAGCTGCATCAAACCAGTCTCATGACTGAAGACCACAACAACAACATAGTAACAGACATATTTTGGAAGATTTACAATCTCTTTCATCATAATCGAGAACGCGTCGATACCGGCCTATAAGCATCTCCTGCGAGCACCACCAGGTCTCTTTTAATAACCTAAAAGCCGCAGCCGCTGCCAGTGTTTCCCCGCAGAGGGAGCTCATTCTCTTTCAACGAATGCGCCGTCTTTCTTTGTCAACACGAGAAACTGGTGTGTGGTTGCTTCTGCAGAGACGCTGCCCCCTGTGTACACAGTGCTCTGCTCAAATTATTATTGTTTTACTTTCAGAAATGGCAAAGAGAAGTTTGTCTGCGAGCTAATACATAAACAACGATAAATTGAAAAGCAGTTAGTTAATTTGTATCTTGAAAAGAGGCAATGACGTAAAAATGTGTTTACGGGTACATTACTCTCAAAGTAAATTTGTAAAAAGAGCATTTATAGTTTCACTACATGCTAAAACAGGCAAATGAGTTTTCCATAAGAGTTTACAAATTTGCGATTTTTTTATTTCCTTGTGAATACTGTCGTATATAGTGATACGAGTCAAGTGAATGTAACACTGCGATCTGATTAATTTGAATTGTAATCCTCACAGCATTCCATAAAATAATTGCTCTTGCTGTCAGTTTGTCTTGAATGCTTATTCCTTCATCCTGCCCTGTCCGTTATTTTATTGCTGATTGACGAGTCTTGCGATCATTGATGATCTCCAATATTATCGAGAAATATAGATAAAGACGAGCTATTCTCTTTAGTTACTGTTTGGTTCGTCTCTGGCTGCTACTGTAAATACATGGGATTCCCAGTAATGATCGTGTGGTGTCACCGCTAGACACCACACTTACTAGGTGGTAACTTAAATCGGCCGCGGTCCTGTAGTACATGTCGGACCCGCGTGTCGCCACTGTGGGATCGCAAACCTAGCGCCACCACAAAGCAGGTCTCGAGAGACTGAGGAGACCTCAGCCCCAGTTGTACGGACAACATAGCTAGCGATTGGACGTGCTAAGCCTTGCTCTCATTTGCCGAGAGATAGACAGTAGAATAGCCCTCTGCTAAGTTAACTGGCGACCACCTAGCAAGGCGCCATTTGTATCAGTGCCTATAGCTTACTAATATTCAAGAGAGATGTATTCCAAGGACTAATTAAAAGTTAAGTAACAAGCATCTACGTACTTTTCTTCTTATTCATTTATAAGTCTCATGTTCCAGACTTCACGCCCGTCTGCGTTAGCATTGCGTGCCCTATCGGCTACAGCGTTGTGTCTAGGCTGTATGGTCTAGACACAACAGATCGAAAGGCCGACAACACAGATTTTTGATAGAACTGTTTGCCTTTTATAATAGAGCAAGTGATGCTCTTAACTAAACTAGCTTATAACAACATTTAATCTCCAGAATGAGATTTTCACTCTGCAGCGGTGTGTACGCTGATATGAAACTTCCTGACAGATTAAAACTGTGTGCCGGACCGAGACTCGAACTCGGGACGTTTGCCTTTCGCCGGCAACTGCTCTACTAACTGAGCTACCAAAGCACGACCCACGCGCCGTCCTCACAGCTTTACTTCTGCCAGTACCTCGTCTCCTACCTTCCAAACTTTACAGAAGCTCTCCTGCGAACATTTAACATTTAATCTGTTTTACGTAAGAAGTGGCTGTTTTTATGACTTAACACCACGTGTTTCTTGTCCAGAGAATACTTTTTAACACCATATGTCGCCAGTAACAGAATCAAAAGAGTCCACTGATGCAACAGTAATAATTGATTACAGCGTCAAAATGTTTTATTTTAGAACGATGCAAACCGGATATTTCAATGCTATTTTCTTAAGACAGAAGGACAGTGTAATTAATTCTGGAAGCTTGATGAACTCCGATGTTTTATGTAACGTGGAATGAAATAAAGAGGGTACGGATAACTACCGGGAAGTTAATGCACATATACCGTTTGTATGACAAAGCAAATGCACGCAATGAGACACTTGCCGCCTCGACGTTACTAAACATTTTGCAGTTATAATTAAGTTAGTAGCCTACTTTATACGTCTGCATGTGTAACGTCGGCATGTGGTAAGCGCTGAATTTCTGTTATACGTCAATAACGCACCACGAACGTTGGCACAACCCAGTTAGCTGGGATGAACACGTGAAAAAGAAGAAATATTCACTGTTGACCTAGCTAGGGGAGGGTAAGTGGCGCCGCACACCCTCGAGCAGCCTGGGTCACATTCGTGCAGTACATTCCAACGAGGAAGTACATGCAGCGGCCGTGGTGGCCGAGCGGTTCTAGGCGCTTCTGTCCCGAACCGAGCGACTGCTACTGTCGCAGGTTCGAATCCTGCCTTGGGCATGGATGTGTGTGATGTCTTTAGGTTAGTTAGGTTTAAGTAGTTCTAAGTTGTAGGGGACTGATTACCTCAGACGTTAAGTCCAGCCGGCCGCGGTGGTCTCGCGGTTCTAGGCGCGCAGTCCGGAGCCGTGCGACTGCTACGGTCGCAGGTTCGAATCCTGCCTCGGGCATGGATGTGTGTGATGTCCTTAGGTTAGTTAGGTTTAAGTAGTTCTAAGTTCTAGGGGACTGATGACCACAGCAGTTGAGTCCCATAGTGCTCAGAGCCATTTGAACCATTTGTTAAGTCCCATAGTGCTCAGAGCCATTTGAACCAGTTGAAGTACATGCGACTCTCTTAGCGTTGTGTACGTCACAGGACGACGGGAAGTTTCGATACACAGCCCCATACAACATTTAATATGTTTTACGTAAGAAGTGGCTGTCATTTCGCAAGGAGGATGAGTACTTTCGTCTTGTATCATTGCTTGATAGTGAAAATTATGACTGCAATTTCAGTTATGTCTCGCTATAGAAACATAGCACACAGTAATTCTCAAACTTTGTACACGCAGGTACTTGAAAATGGAAATCTGCCGAAACAACTACCGTAATAATCAATAAATGTTTTAAGCAGTGTTACTGGAACCTTACTTACAATGTCCTTTCAAAACATATATTTCACTGCAAGCTCAGTCGTCAAAAACTAACGACATCACTGTCATATGAAACATTGCTAATCGAAGAAGCCCGGGTTCGGTTCCCGATCGGGTAGGAGAATTTCTTCACTCAGAGACTCGGTGCTGTCTTTAGGTTAGTACCGTCATAACTGGCATTACACACCGAGCGAGGTGGCGCAGTGGTTAGCACACTGGACTCTCATTCGGGAGGACGACGCTTCAATCTCGCGTCCGGCCATCCTGATTTACGTTTTCCGTGATATCCCTAAATCGCTCCAGGCAAATGCCGGCATGGTTCCTTTGAAAGGGCACAGCCGACTTCCTTCCCCGTCCTTCACTAATCCGATGAGACCGATGACCTCACTGTTTGGTCTCTTCCCCCAAACAATCCAACTGACATTACACTGTTGAGGTGGCTGTAGGTGCGCGAGCGCCTAAAGAAAATAAAAAATTAAAAAAAAATGCTTGCCAGGCGATGGGTTGGAGACTGATTGTACCTCGTACCAAAAACGGTAACGATTTGCCACACTGAAAATGCGACTGTAGGCAGACTGACAGTACGACAGTATGTCGGGAGTATGTGAAATTGTCCTGCTGAAGGTTTCGTGCCGTCATACACGAGCCAGAGCGCCGCGGCTGATGGGAACTATTCCGGTTGCACACAAAGGCGCGGCGCGGCCTACGCCGCTGCGCTTCCCCGCATTCCGGAATCAGCCATAGCAGCCCATCCGCCACAGCCAGTCATTTCTCAGGCTTCCTCTCACAAAGACGGCGGTCGATAACCAATCTCAAAAGTTCCAAAAGGAAACGTAACTAGCTCCCAGCAATCGACTTCCATAGTCACTTTGTCCGACGGCGCTCAGCGTGCAGCAGACGTCTATAAAAAGAAAATGAGTTGTCGCAGTAGTCCAACCTAGCTCACCTCATTAAGATATCATCGGTTGTTTCGTAGAAACCAGAAAAAAATATGTCACTCTACTCCGAACGGTTTTACGCAACAGGCGAGCTGACAGACTAAAACAGTTTGGTGGATCTAATCTGGACCGTTGAGGGGCGTAGATCGGGCGTTTGACTTCTGCTTTGACACGCGCACCTGAATACTTCCACCGGGATGCTCATGAGTACCGGCAACAAGCCCTGGACCATCTGGGATAGTTACTGACTGATATCCCGTACAATGCGTTCTCAGTGACTGGAACAGTATTTAATAAGCAAAATGACCCCCTACATCACGCTACTACGCTGTAACACCGCCCCAAGGTTTGATGGCCTCGATTCGGCGAACAAGTGTCCACAAGTATCTTCAGGTGTTCTGTATCCAGCTGAAGCCGCTCACTGATGATTAAATGGCGTTGAAATGTCAGATTGTGGTGACAATGATTGCAATATTTCGAGCCGTGGGCTAGGGGTAGCGTCCTTGATTCATAATCAAACGTCCTGGGTCCTGGGTCTGAGCCTAGCCACTACTTAAATACTGAATCAAAGGAGCAACGGCGGCCGAGGACTTCTGGCACAAAAAGTTTCCCTCATTCTGCCAATGGACTTGTCAAAGAGGATGGAGGAGCAGATAGAGATTCAGGGCACTCTCTTGCCCTTGGGGAGGGAAAGTGTTCCTAAAAGGCGGAAGGATGAACAGTGATCAACGGCACCAAGATGCAGAAGGCAATAGAAGGCACGAGGATGCAGGAGGCAATATAAACCAGTGTATTAAAGACATGTAATCTGCGTCCATAGGACATGTGGCCTGTAATTCAAAGTGTCATGATGATCTTTCCATTGGCAAAAAAATGCGGATTAGTCTCTCATTCTGATCTCTTAGAGGGAACTACATAGACTGAAAAACCAACAAAAGGGTAACGATCTACGAGTCGAGGCTTCGAATTTGTGAAGTTTGGGCGTAGTAGGAAAGCTAAATAATCTGAAAATGGAAATGCAAAGGCTCGATATAGATATAATCGACGTCAGTGAAGTGAAATGGAAAGAGGAAAATCTGATCAAACGAGTATAGAGCAATATCAACAGCAGCGGTAAACGGTACAACGGGTCTTGATTGATTCTTAATGGCTGCGGGATCAAACCGTGTCTGTTCCTTTATATAGTGTATAATTATGGCGAAAATGACCAATTGATCACTTCAATACGGATGCACATAGCCCTCTAACTCTTACGGTTATCGGCGAAACGCGCGAGTAATGATGATAATTGGCAAGGGGCGCTACATCAGTAATGTGTGGATAAGTTGAGAATTTAGATCTGACGGGAGGCCAAGAATAGAATCTTTCTGCCAAACATGAGTTGAAGGTAGATGAGTTTTTAAGAGACAAATATGGTCAGGTCACAGAAAAGTAGAGACAGAGTTAAAAGGGGTGATATCATAAACATTACTGATGTAGAGCAAAGCACTTCAGTACAGGCAATCAAGAGTGATTCAGGATAAATACAGAATATACTAATAGAAGAGTTGTCGCGGTGAAAGAACAGTGAACAAACTCAGTTCAGTATTGAAATGGATAATATCGAAAACGAATGGAATGCGGTTAAGGAACAAGTTAGGATTGGTACAGTCCATGTAGTTAAGATTACGTAAGTAAGCTCACAGCTCACAGCTCACACTGCTGATGGATCTGGAAATATTTTTTTTTGTCTTGCTGCATTCTCCTGTCACTTCGCTCGTCAGTTGTTCTCCTTCAATCCACTATCTGTAAGGATGTGTGTAATTATGTGAGCTATTGTTTTGGATGATAACATAATATGTACGATCAGACACATTGTATTGTGGCTTTTACTTACCTGTCACTAATGGTATATTTGTATTTTAACAATAAATACTTTGGAAGTGTTGGTGAGCTTTTTAACAACTAGAATTAGCCATCCTTGACGTAATCTGTTTAGCTGCCATTACGGCTATTTCATCGAGATAAATAATATTTGCAGTAATTATACAGAACTTGCTTGCTTTTTCTTTTTTTTCTAAAAAAATTCACGATGCCCGATAAAACAGTGGAAACACCAATGTCACAAATAAAATATTTAAAATTCACGGTCGAGAATAATTAACTAAGCTAGCTATTTCTAAAACACAAGATTTCGTGTTTTTCATTTAACACTTTATCTGGGCCGTCACTGTAACATTTTAGTTACAATAAACAATTTTCATAAATCTCACCACATATACATGACTCTTAATAATTCACAATTTTTTGTTCTTGTCAATTTAATTAGCAGTTAGACTGAATAACCGAGGAAGGAGGCGTTCCTGTTGATTTTATTACATTCGTGTTTATTTTATTGTATTCGTGTAGATCCTGGTCAGGGATAGAATATAGTGGTTAAATGATTGTTAGTACAGCTAGCAGAGTGATTTATGCATATTTTAGGTGCCGCCTTCAGTATTCCAGTTCAGATCGATTTTCACTGATGTCATTGTTAAGGGGCAACGTGCATCGCCGGTACCTGACGATGACGTAGCTCACCGAAAAGTGGACTGAGCTGTAGTGGTATTCTGCGTATCGACACGTGAACGGCTCCAAGTCGCAGTGGTTGCTGCCACGGCCGACGACAGAAGCTGGCGGCTACGTGTCACGTGGCTACTCCAGCGTCACAACGCGGTAGCGCTGTTTGCTTACGCGTTTCCTTTTGTTTACTGCTGAGCGTCGTGCGCTCTCTAAGCCCATCTCTGATATCAGCTGAGTGTGGAACACCATTACACAAGTGTAACAGGAAAAAGGGACAGCCTGTGGCAGCGGTAACTGCGACTCGTGCAATATATTACACCGGGTATTTCGTTACAAAAAAAAAAATGTTCTCACTGAAGGTAGTATTGTCCAAAAGTGGAAGAAAAGTTCCTATAACCACTGTATACCCTCTTCGATGTATTGAAGCATTGTTGATGTTTGGTGCCACAACACAAATGAAGCCTCCTTATTGCTCGCTGCCCTTAACTTTATATAAGAGTCTATTATTTCAATTTAGCAATATATTTTCGTTGTAACTTATCGCAATAGCTATACAAGTCCTATGAGTGATGGCTGACCAGGCAAATATGTATCAATGTCCGTTTTGCATTGTTGGCCGTGTAAAAACCATTTTACGACATACCAACAAAATTCGATCGACTTTGTACGTGTTCCTTTCACTTGCAGCTCAAAGTTAAATTCTCTAAAACGACTCGTGCTAACGTTGACTTTTTATCACAAGCCAAACGCTTTAAAAGTAAACAGAATGGTATCGAATGTTAAGAAAATATTGGGGAATTTAAGAAACATTTGGAGGAAACAGAAACAGTTGCGTGAGTTACACACGAAAATGAAGAGTTCACACAGCAAGTCACTACTAAGCAAAGAAGACAAGTCTGAAAAGTTAAGGAAATATATATGTAGGAGAGGACCGAAATACCCTCGGAATTGCCAGCCGGGGTGGCCGATCGGTTCTAGGCACTACAGTCTGGAATACCGCGACTGCTACGGTCGCAAGTTCGAATCCCGCCTTGGGCAAGGATATGTGTGATGTCCTTAGGTTGGTTAGGTTTAAGTAGTTCTACGTTCTAGGGGTCTGATGACCTCTGAAGTTAAGTTCCATAGTGCTGAGAGATTTTTGAACCCTCGGAATTCGGGAACGAAAGTAATGACTTGGTTCAAATGGCTCTGAGCACTTAACTTCTGAAGTCATCAGTCGCCTAGAACTTAGAACTAATTAAACCTAACTAACCTAAGGACATCACACACATCCATGCCCGAGGCAGGATTTGAACTTGCGACCGTAGCGGTCGCTCGGCTCCAGACTGTAGCGCCTAGAACCGCACAGCCACTCCGGCCGGCATCGAAATAATAATCCCAGTTTTAAAGAAGGCATTTAGTGACGTGTGATTTATTGACCCATCAGCTGAATAAGTTATAGTTGCAAAACACTGACCCGAATTATTTACAGCAGAACAGAAAACTGGAGGAAGCTGTCAGGTAAAATCAGTTTGGGTTCCGGAGAAATGTAGGAACACACGAGGCAATACTGACCCTATAGGATTTGTAGGTTTAGAGAAAACTTTTGATAATGTGGACTCAGAGAGAGAACTTTGGAAAATGTTGACTCCAATACACTCTTTGAAATTCTGAAGCTAGCAGGGGTAAAATACAGGGAGCTAAATGTTCAATGCAACTTGTACAGAAGCTGGATGGCAATTATAAGTGTCGAGGGAAATGAAATTGAAGCAATTGTTGAGAAGGGAGTAAGACAGGGTTGTGGCTTATAACCAATATTATTGAATCTCTACGTTGAACAAACAATGGAGATAAGTAAGGATAAACTTGGAAAGGAAATTAATGTACAAAGAAAAGACTTTTAAGGTTTGGATATAGCATTGTAACTGTGCAAAGACAGCGAACGACTTTGAGGGGCAAGTGAAAGGAAAGGGTAGAGACTGGAAAAGAGGTTACCGAATAAATACACTATCCAGTCACATTAATGTGAAGACCTGTAAAAAGCCTGTATAACCAAATTTTGTAGCGCGGATCCTTGCTAGACGTGGAGGCAGAGGATCAGTGAGGTTCTGTAAGGTACCGACAGGGATGTGGAGCCATACTCATTCCAGTGTCGCGGCCATCTGTTCTAGGTTTATCCATGGCACGAACACTACGATCGAGGTGTAACTACAGATTTTAGACTGGGTTTAAATCCGGAGAGTATGGTGGCCGAGGGAGAATAGGAAACCACGCACGCACACTGCGAGCTGTGTGACACGTTGCTCTGCCCTGCTGGTACGTTGTATCGTGCAGAGGAAAAACAGCACACTTGTAGGATTGGGCACGATCGCCAAGTATAGGTGCATACCTGTGTGGATCCTTCAAGAAAGAGATCACCCAAGGAATGCCACGAAAATATTTCTCAGACCATAATGCGTCCTCCTTGTTTGCTTTCAGACGTTTTACGCCGAACACTAGGTCTGTTTATAAAGTAACGACAATTTTTAACGCAAATAGTATGCTATTTCTTCGCATCGGCATTCTTCAAAAATAGTTGCTGAAAATGATGAACGAAAATCTAAATGACGAGATTGGTCCTTTCGGTGGGTGGAGACATGTGAGGGGAAATGTTGCCGTAATCGGCTCTCGGCGCTGCCGGCAGAAACTGCAACGTTTAAGTCCACCACGCAATTTTTACGCTACACCTGCTAGGTCCCTAGCGTTTGCAGAAATTAAAAAAAACGAGGAAATCTACATGAAGTGTTCCGGAAAACTCCAGTATGTGACGAAACCGAATGACAGACCCATCGGACGTCTTTTATCATGCCACTCACGTGTACTTACCATTGTTAGCAAAGTGGTTATCTCAAAGCGTGAACGTGCATCGTTTTCCTTTCAATTCGTGCTGCAAGGGGGATAAGCAGGTTGTACAATGTGCCGACCATATTTATTTATTTATTCATTTAATTATTTATTTATTTATTTTTGACAGTACGTTGATATTTCTTCCGTCGATATATCGATATATTGATAATATTTTCGATATTTCGGGAGGCTACAAAGATATTTTTTTAAATATCGATTTATCGGATTCCTGATATTTTTGAAAATATCAATAAAAATGGTTCAAATCGCTCTAAGCACGATGGGACTTAATATCTGAGGTCATCAGTCCCGTAAACTTAGAACTACTTAAACCTAACTAACATAAGGACATCACACACATCCATGCTCGAGGCAGAATTCGAACCTGCGGCCGCAGCAGCGGCGCGGGTAGGGACTGAAGCGCCTAGAACCGCTCGGCACAAAATATCAACAGTCCTACCGTATCCACCAACGGCCAGCCCTCTGGTGGGGCACGAAACGTGATTTTTCTGGAAAAGTCATCTGTCGTCACTCGGTGGACGTTCAGTTGTGGTACTGGAGTGCAGATTCCAGCCTTCGCCGCTGATGAACGCAATCAACAAGGGTGATGCATGAACCAGAGCGACTGCTGCGGAGGCGCACACGCAGCACTGTTCGCTGAATGGTCGTTGAGGAGACATTGTTGATAGCTCCTGGGGTTATCTCAGTGCTCAACAGTTACACATCTATTCGCCCGTACACACCTCCACAGCCGTCGTCCATCGCTGTCATTTATGGTCCTTGGTGCACCCCAGCGCCCGTTTTGAATAGCGCCACTTTGCCATACACGGTATACTTTAACCACGGCGGCACGCGAACAGTTTTTCAACATAGCCGTACGGGAAATGCTTCCACCCTTGGCCTGAAAGCCATTGATCATACCCGTTTGGACGTAAGACGAATAGCTCCGTTTCCGCATCACGACAACGACTGCACTGTTTCCCACGTCCCCCCGACACGTTTTATATACCCTCCAACGCTAATTCTACCACCTGCCGTCTGTGAGAGGCTGTTGCTGGGTGCCGTCGAATATAGGCGGTAGTCACATTAAATGGTTCAAATGGCTCTGAGCACTATGGGACTCAACTGCTGAGGTCATTAGTCCCCTAGAACTTAGAACTAGTTAAACCTAACTAACCTAAAGACATCACAAACATCCATGCCCGAGGCAGGATTCGAACCTGCGACCGTAGCGGTGTAGTCACATTAATGTGACTGATTGTGCGTCAGCACTAGTGAACAACATTAATTAATCTAGTCGAATGAAATCAGGCAGTACTGTGGAAATCGGATTCATTCAATTTAGGCATCAAAATAACTGATAGCCAAAATAGAGAGAATATTGCAGACTGACAGTCGGAAGAAAAGAGTTTTCTGAATGTACTGCTCTGGAGTGTGGCCTGTACGTACCTGAAACGTGTACGATAAATAGTTTTAACAAATAGTGCCTAGAAGCATTTGAACTGTAGTGCCATACAAGAATGCCGAAGATTCGATGGTAGATCGTGCACTTGAAGAGGTAGGGAATGGAGAGAAAAGAAATGGGGAGAATGTGGAGAAAAATTTATGGCACAACTTGAATAAAAGAGGGAATCGATTGATAGCACACGCCTTGCGTCATCAAGGGAAATTCAGTTCGGTAATTGAAGGAAGTGCGTGGCAGGGGGTGGGGTAAAAAGTGTAGACGAACGTCCGAATACAGTAAGTAGGTTCAAATGGATGTTGTGTGCTGTACTTAAACAAAGACTAAGAGGAACGCACAGAACAACCGTTGAGAGCTGCATTGAAGCAGTATTCGTGCTGAAGACCACAACACCGATGTTAAGAAATACGCATTTAAATGCTCTCTTTAACTACCCAAGCTGCATTTCATTCATTCGCCAACCGTCAACAAGCGTACGTACCAGCTTGCCCAAAATTCTCGTCTAATGACGGGAATCCCTCGCAGGGATCGTAAAGTCGTCCCCCATCAAAGCGTACGACTAGGAAACGCATTCCGCTATTCCGCAACCGGCCTTCTAAACTTTACGAGAGTACTTCGCGCGCCGAAGCCGGAGCGGAAATAAAGCTTGCAGTTTCCATTGGAGTATGGCGGCGGCCGTCAGAAGCAATGGCACGTCATAAAGCAGGCGCAGCCGCCGGACGTGGATCGCGACAAACGCGCCGCTCTGCTCGACCCTGTCCGTGGAGAGAAGCGAGGCGAGGCAGCGCGAAGCCAGCACGGCCAGCTCGGGCGGCGGCTGCCTGGCTCATTGTAGGCCCGACCCGTGGCCCGTAACTCCGCAGGGAGCGCAGCTACGCTTGTAAAACATTTACGGCGGGGCGGACGTGAAGGAGCTGTTCCTGGTTCTTTGTATTCATTGCAAAGTAGCAGAGAATATCGGGCCGGGGCGGATGGCAGCGCGGCGTGCGTTCCACGTGAATAGCAGCGCCGTCCGTTCGATATCCCTGTGTATTTTGTGGAGCGAAAATGCGACGGGCACCCCGGGGAAATGGGCCCTACGGTATGCTTCACGGAGGAAACACGACGATGATGTCTGAAAAATACGCCACCTAATAAGTTCACGGTGCGACGCCAAAATTATGACCGACAAATTTATGGGCGCCTGTGTGCGCTCGAGACAGTAAAATTACTTCATGTGAGCTACTTTGCCATGTTGTAAAGTAAACCAAGTAACGTTTCGACTGCTGTTCAAGCCAACAATTGTCCGAACGACCTCTACAGCTACATATAATGTGGTGTCTTTTCAGCAGTGCTGATTAGGTAGATTGATCGAGGGACGGAGAAATAATTTCTTAATTTTAATTTTAAAAACAAACAGCGTCAGTTGCAAAGTACTCAATATGTCTTCATGCAAGTGATCCGCATACATTGAGTACCTCATTTCCGCCACATTATCCCCTATTTTAGTCTTTTCTGTAACTCAAGACCATAACTTCGTCATGAAGCTCAATCAGACACTTGCATTAGTTTACACTACTGGCCATTACAATTGCTACACCACGAAGATGACGTGCTACAGACGCGAAATTTAAGCGACAGGAAGAAGATGCTGTGATATGCAAATGATTAGCTTTTCAGAGCATTCACACAAGGTTGGCGCCGGTGGCGACACCTACAACGTGCTGACATGAAGAAAGTTTCCAACCGATTTCTCATACACAAACAGCAGTTGACCGGCGTTGCCTGGTGAAATGTTGTTGTGATGACCCGTATAATGAGGAGAATTGCGTACCATCACGTTTCCGACTTTGATAAAGGTCGGATTGTAGCCTGTCGCGATTGTGGTTTATCGTATCGCGACATTGCTGCTCGTGTTGGTCAAGATCCAATGACTGTTAGCAGAATATGGAATCGGTGGGTTTAGGAGGGTAATACGGAACGCCGTGCTGGATCCCAACGGCCTCGTGTCACTAGCAGCCGAGATGACAGGCATCTTATCCGCATGGCTGTAACGGATTGTGCAGCCAAGTCTCGATCCCTGAGTCAATAGATGGGGACGTTTGCAAGACAACAACCATCTGCATGAACAGTTCGACGACGTTTGCAGCAGCATGATCAGCTCTGACACCGTGGCTGCCATTACCCTTGACGCTGCATCACAGACAGGAGCGCCTGCGATGGTGTACTCAACGACGAACCTGGGTGCACTAATGGCAAAACGAATCCAGGTTCTGTTTACAGCAACATGATGGTCGCATCCGTGTTTGTCGACATCGCGGTGAACGCACATTGGAAGCGTGTATTCGTCATCGCCGTATGGGGTGTCATTGGTTAAACGTCTGGGTCACCTCTTGTTCGCATTGACGACACCTTGAGCAGTGGACGTTACATTTCAGATGTGTTACGACCCGTGTCTCTACCCTTCATTCGATTCCAGCGAAACCCTACATTTCAGCAGGATAATGCACGACCACATGTTTCAGGTCCTGTACGGGCCTTTCTAGATACAGAAAGTGTTCGACTTATGCCCTGTCCAGCACATTCTCCAAATCTCTCACCAACTGAAAACGTCTGGTCAATGGTTGTCGAGCAACTGGCTCGTCACAATACGCCAGTCACTACTCTTAATGAACTGTGGTATCGTGTTGAAGCTGCATGGGCAGCTGTACCTGTACACGCCATTCAGGCTCTGTTTGGCTCAATGCCCAGGCGTATCAAGGCCATTATTAGGGCCAGAGGTGAATGTTCTGGGTACTGATTTCTCAGGATCTATGCATCCAAATTGCGTGAAAATGTAATAACATGTCAGTTATAGTATAATATATTTGTTCAATGAATACCCGTTTATCATCTGCATTTATTCTTGGTGTAACAATGTTAATGGCCAGTAGTGTATTTTGACTTGATTCTAGACCATTTCAGGTCAAATATACTAATCTTGAAAAATGACCATCTATTTTATATGACCCGTATTGCCGGATGTTACAGATTTGATGTAGAGTTGTTCATAAGTTCATTCATGACCTTTGGTGTGCTAAGTCAATAGAATGTTCATGCGTTGTAACCATAGTTAAGCAAATGCTTGACATTTACGTCTCAAAAAGTTTTTTGACCTAGCCATAACAAATGACGAGGTTGGCTTTATGTTATCCTTCCCACTCCTAAGTTCTTTTTAGGTGATTAAACTTTGTGCTTAAGCACAAAATGTTCCTTGACAGGCCATACGTTGTAAGCACGTGATGTCTTCCTCGTATCATGACCAACAAATACTTCATAAATGTTAATACAGTCGATCTAAGTACGTTCTGCACAGGATAACATATACGCCCTTTTCCTCAGCCGTACCTTTCTTTTATTTCACTGTACTAGTAAATTCAAGGTCAAGTGTTAGGTTCGCGTCTTGTCCCAACAAGTACCCATCACACAATTCACGCACAGGCGCAAGGTATTGTGTCCGCCTAGGTGGGTCTCATGACGCTGCGTTCAGTTCCAGTACAGCACTCGTGGCTGCCGCATCACGGTCGCGAAGTGGGGCCGAGGCAGTTTCTGATATGTTTTTACAGTCTGACGATAATTTATGGATTTCAAGTTTTAGCTTGACAATGTTCACTATGGAGAAACGGTAGCTACTTTTATTCTGAAGAAGGTTGGGTTATCCCGACTGAAACCTAGGTAAATCTAGGTAAACTTTGCAACTGAGGCTGTTGGTTTTTAAAATTAAAATTAATATTTATACAGTTGCTGACAGGGCCGCGAAATGTTGAAAATATTTAAGACAACTTATTATAGATCGTCTTGGACTGCACTTTATTGATGTTGATTTCTCGCACAATATATATGTTCAATTTCGGAATACACGTTTCATCAGCAGACGTATCTCGGAAACGAATCACATCTACATCTACTCTTTAAAATACGTCAGTGCTTGGATGGCCATTGGTATACTTCCATACCACTTTACGATATAGGAAAATAACTTGAATTTATGCGAACATTTTTCTTTTAGTTCTCTGTAACACAAACGTGAGCCAAACTGACCAGAGGGTGAAGAGGGAGAGGGAGGGGGAGGAATAGGGGGACCAAATAAAACAGTAGTTTCGGCTGGTAGGCTCCACGGCCAGTTTAAGTTTTGTATGTGTTGTAAAAAAAGTTATTTGCTTAACTTGGGGTGGATCTATAATCGTGGTAAACTGGTATGGCAAGAAATCTCGCAGAAAGGGCAACCACAAATGAGATTGTAGATTAAGGAGCGGCTTCAGCTGTATTTAATCTTTTTATTATCAGATCACAATCTGTTTCTTGGTACTGAAAACCACATCCTTTGGTGACATCTGCATAACAATGAACCACGAGTGCTTGGAGTATTTCGCGGCGGCATGTCTGAATAAAATCACTGCAGCAGTTCATCATCACATGAACGGTGTCCAACCCAACATTAAATTTACTACCGAGATGGAGAATGATGGCAAGCTTGCATGTTTTAGTTGAGCGGAAGGCAAGAGGCCGGCTTGGTCATTCAGTGTACAGGAAGCCAACGCACACTGACGAACACTTTCGCGACGGTAGGTTTGACCATCCGTACATAAGAAAGCACTCCTGAACGCGTTAGTACACAAAGGAAAGATTATTTCTGACGACGACCACTACCGTCTGAACAGCAGCATTTGAGACAGGTATTCAGAGAGGATGGCTACAGCAAGGGAGACATGAAAAACACTTTCAGGTGCCACCAAGGAAGGAAGCCTTGTGAATCGGAGGAAGAGGGAAAGCTGGCTTCGATCTTGCCATACCGTGTGGCAATGAGCAGCGAGCTAGGACGTGCGCTGCAGAGACAATATACTGCGCTCAAAGACGATATTCCTCTTTATGTTCCCGGTGTGTATTGGGTCTCTTGAGAATGTAGCAGCATCTACATAATTCAAATGTCTCGCACCGTTGCAGAACGTTGTACCGAGCACAAGCGACATACAGGATAAGCCAGTGAAACGGGCAGATTGGAGATGGCCTTGACAGCTGGAATGTAAGTGGTGGGGGTAATGGTGGCCGGCTCCAACCTACCTGCATGTCCCGCCATTTAATTGCGATGGATCGCTGGACGGGTGAACATCGCGGTTAAAGCGTGTTATACGAATGGTGAGAGTTTGGTGAAAACGCGACGTGCTTTTCGACGGCATTTCAACATACCGCGCAACAGGCCTGTGCCCTCGGATAACGCAATTCGTTCGTGGATAAACAACCTTGAACAAACTGGATCAACGTCTAAAAAAGGAGGTGGAAGTGCAAAAACCGTTCGAACCCCTCAAAACATCGCTGCTGTTCAACAGGAAATGCTCAGGAGTCTTCGCCGATCTGCCAAACAACATGCTCTACGTCTTGGAATAAGTAACACCTCGGTGAGAAGGATTCTTCATCAAGATTTACATTTTCACCCATACAAAATACAGATTGTGCAATCTCTCAAACCAAGTGACTACCAGAAACGATTACAATTTTGTGAGGAAATGGCCAGAAAACTTGAAGAAAGTGACGATCAAGTAAACCACTTGTGGATGAGCGATGAGGGGCATTTCCACCTCTCTGGTTTTGTTAAAAAACAGAACTTTAGATAATGATCGGAGGAAAACCCTGGTGCACTTCATGAAACGCCTCTTCATGCTCAAAAAGTGAAGGTTTTCCAGTGAATGAACACACCATGTTCCACACTGCGAGAGTTGCCATGAATGCTGTGAATGCTTTGTTTGCAGGCTGCGTCATTTCCCGAAACGGGGATATCCCTTGGCTCCCTTGCTCTCCAGATTTGACAACCTACGACTTTTTTCTATGGGGTTACTTAAAAACAAGCGTTTTTCAGAACGATCCGCCAAGAACTATCCCAGCCCTAAAACAACTAATTCGGGACGAAATTGAAGGAATACCAGTCAATATGCTGCAAAATGTCGTGTGAGACTTCCAGGCCCGGCTGCAGAAGTGCATAGATTCCAATGGAGGACATATACTTAAAAAACAATTTTTTCACTGATTTTACAGTAAATGGTTACCTTTGTACTTTATATTTATAACCATTAAACTAAAACAAAATCTTAAAGAATTAGTTACTGATTTAAATCTTCCCGTTTAACTGGCTAACCCTGTATTAAACAAAGAGTGCTTGACAAGTCAGCCATAGCAGAGTATTACCAGGAAAACGAACACAAAATACAGTTTGAAAAGACGAGAATCTTGGCTGATGCATCAGCATACTCGAATTCCGTTATAAAGAAGGCAGCTGAGATTGGAACAAACAGAACACTTTTAACAGGGACAGGAGATATACACTTAGTAAGGCATGGGAGTGGTCTCTGGATGTCGCAAAAAAGGTGGAGCAATAGTTTCAAATGTACTTTCGTGAAGTCAGTAGATTCATCGAACGTTGGACTGCAAGTTCATTAACATGTATAACTTCACTACAGATTGTGTCGCCAGGATTATTCGTGTACCAGCAGCAAGAGCCATAAGACATAACAAATGAGCACAAAGTCCACATTGGGAGCTGTGTTATGGAAGCAGCCGCAATAAGCTACACTTCCCGAGCTCACTTTATTATCTGGTAAAAAGCATATATATTAGGTCTCACTCCTCGTGTGAATGATAGGTAAATTTTATATCTTTGGTTGCAGCTACACCAGGAAAAGAATCAGAAGTGATCTTGCAGCGGGAAAGTCCAGGACTCTTCTCAAGCTATTCATGGAAGAAAGAGATAGTGTAAATCACCAAAATAGCACAGAGCTGGAACCCGCTGGTCTTGAATAAGAGGCTGGTGCCTCAAAGTCTGCACTACGTGTCTTGCTTACCCAATTGGTCAGCCGACTGCCTCCCATTGGTTCGATAAGTTTATACGAGAATTTCCACGCCGCTAATACTCCGATGTCAGCTGTTCATATTGTACTGTACTGAAACGTGACAGAGCGTCTATGCTCATACGTGACCACCCAGCCTCAAATTCTTACCTCACCTATTTAAAGGTTAATAAGTGGCATATTATAACGATTAATAATCCTTATTTCCGATCCAGATGAGCTGTTCGTAGCCTCGAGCTCTATCGCTGGTGATTTAAGAATCATTATCGAATAAAATGACAAACATTCACTGACCGTCTAGAAATTCTTCTGTTAGTACAGTGTTAAAGCTGTTTTATTGTGTGACTAGACTCTCTGTAGACAATAAGCACAGCCAAAAGTTTTTGATACTTATTCAGTGACATTGTCCAGAACTTCTTCCATTTACACAGTGTTAAAAGTGTCTTACAGGGTGACTTAGCGCCCTGCAGCCGAGGCAGCACGGGACAAAATCTCGCTTCATGTGACCGTGAACGTGTCACTAATAGGAAGCGCGAACGCTAACCACTTCTTTTAAAATTTCATTTAGTTCGTTACGGTTCATTGCCTTTGTTCGGGCAGACGTCCCACGGCATCCGTTCAAGTTCGTCGTTGATACATTCTCTCAGTTCTTTTTATTACAGAGGGCAGCTAACCCTATGACCGAACACGTTGGGCTGCAAACCACTTGACCACCAGCAACTCTAACGGCCGGCACCTGTGCACTTTACTACTTGGACATTATGTTGTTTTAATGGCTTACTAAAAGTGTACAAAGTTTGAAGTAAATAAGTAAATTTGGGATCCCAATGTCGTGATTCCCCCCTCCCCCCCCCTCCTTGTAAATACCTATTTGTATTAGTAAGATTTCCATACACTCTGTGTCCTATAGTGTTGGCCGGCCGAAGTGGCCGTGCGGTTAAAGGCGCTGCAGTCTGGAACCGCAAGACCGTTACGGTCGCAGGTTCGAATCCTGCCTCGATGGATGTTTGTGATGTCCTTAGGTTAGTTAGGTTTAACTAGTTCTAAGTTCTAGGGGACTAATGACCTCAGCAGTTGAGTCCCATAGTGCTCAGAGCCATTTTTTTTCCTATAGTGTTGTCAGATCTTCTACAAACCAATACATCTAGGAACGGGAGACCGACCTCACTCTCAACCTACAAGGAAAAATTAATTTTCGGGTGAATTCCATTTACGAAATTGTGGAACACATGAAGCTATTCTTCGTCGTGCGGCCATATAACAAATGTGTCATCGACACAGCGGAGCCAACAGTAAGGCTTCAAAGGAGCACTATGACAGTTTATCCATAGAAGGGCTTTTAAGGGAAATGTTAATGATGCTAATAGGAAGGACGAGAAAAACCGCCTTCTCAATCTGTTAAGGTAACGTTTCCCTCTGGCATCACTGAAGGCATAAGTAAAATTCCAAGGAAAAACTGGTACTCAGACCACTTTCTTCTGTCACAACAAAGTAAAAGACTTTTCTCCTACGGAAACGGATGCAAGAAAGTGTAAATAGGTGAAACGGGAAGGACTGTTACAGAAAAATTTAAGGTACGCGAACACCACACACGGCTGAAGCAAAGTATGAAGTCAGCGGTAGAGGAACAACATGAGTAATGTGGCTCTGACTTACATTTCAATAACGTTCCTTGTGCTGGCTGCGGAAACCAACATTTAAAGAAGAAAAGTGAGAGCGACGATTGAAATTTCTAAGAAGGCAAGTAACTTCATTAGAGAGGATAGCTATAGGTCTCTGTCATCAAGGAAGTGAATATGCCTTGGAAGCTACCTCTACTGATAATAACATTTTGGATAAACATTCCCCCTTTGATGATGTGCTCGTCTCGCTTCTAATCAATGATGTGGGCCCAGCAACAGCAACAGGAGGAATTTTAATCAGTAGCTCTTTTCCATCATAAGAGCAGGAAAAATCCCTTTCTAGCAATGACTTGGTCCACCTATGGTAGCCACAGGAATTTTAGCCAATAACCTATTTCAGCATTAGCGCAGGAAAACTTCTCTTACTATTCAATGACGATGGCCCACCAATGGCAGCCCAAAATTTTTACACAATAATCCCACTCCTCCAGCACAAACGCGACACTGATCTCTTAAAGTGTTCAATCTACAGTGGACACCACAAGATTGTGCAGAAGATCTCAGCATAGGAGTTGAAAGGTCGATTATTTGAAGAAATATAACGCGGCCGAACAATCCAGAAGATTTTAACTCCATAGGTAGAAGCATTTCATCCATTTTTCATGCACACAAAACGGTTCTAGAAAAGTCTCTGATGTTCGAGTTTCTTGTAAAAACATATATTATATTTTGTAGAGACTATGGAGAGCAATCTTATATATCTCGAGATAAGACAATGTAAATGAAAATAGAGCGCTTCGTGTAAGGCAGGATGAATCGGACACGACTAATTATTCCTCAAGCAGCTTTATTTCTTGGAATTTGGTAGCTGTTGAGAAATAACTGTACGTACGTGTGGGCTGCTGAAAGTTTCGAATCCATGACTCGCTCAAAATCCAAAATCGCTTTAGTAACATATCGTCAATTGTCATCAGAGCGCAATATTTGATCAGGGTTAATGTGAATGACTGCTGGTCGTTGGTCAAGATTTGACAAAACTGCGCTTCAGACTAATGAGAATAAATACAGTGTTGTTCCTAAGTTCCTCCAGCGTTTTAGAATACGACGGCGCGAATACTACAAGACATAAAATAATTACCCACAGCTATGGATATCGCATCTCTCCAAGTTTGGATTCGTAATAAGTGCCGTGGAGTAGCTGCAGATCACACTATAAGGAGGCGGCTGTGTCCGAACTTGTAGAGGTATCACCCACTCTGTGTTGTCGCATCGAAATTGTTCGCACCTGCAGATAGACAACCCAATCAACATATTTCCAAAGCGGGCTGCTGTCGTGGGCACAAAAGCACGTCGCACTCGCTTATTGACGTTTGCTGCTTCGCAAACGGTTTCCATATTGGGCACCTGTGATGTAAGTTAAAAACTTGATGTGTATGTACTTTCTGTATATCGTGTTTCTGAAACGCCAGACGTACTAATGAATAGCCCTGTATGTATATTACACTGTGCAGTCACATTAATGTGCTCACCACCTATGTCAAGAGTCAACGTGCAATAACCAGTCACAGATGGCAGGCGGCAGTAATAGCAGTGGAGGGTACATAAAGCGTCCCAGGGGAAGGGGGACGACGACAACAGTGAAATCGTTATCGCGTATTTGGTTCAAAAATGGCTTGCCCATTGGTTTTCGGTTTTCGGGTCAAATGAGGCAGAATTTTCGGAGCGGATATGCTTTTAAACTATTCGCGTGTCGCCGTGGTTAAAGTATACCGTGAATTGAAAAATGACGCTATTCAAATCCGGCGCCGAGGCAACTGTGGTTCAGCAAGGGCCATAAAAGACAGGGGTGAACGACGATTGCGAAGGTGCGTACAGGCGAATAGAGGTGCAACTGTTCAGTGTCTGACCGCTCAGCTGGAACAAATGGGCTGCCATCTCTGTCTCCTCAATGACTTTTCAGCGAACGTTGGTGCATATGGGCCTCTGCAGCAAGCGCTTTGTTGATGCACTGATTGCTGTTCATCGGAGACGAAGGCTGGAATTTGGACGTCAGTATCGTAGCTGGACGTCCACCGGGTGGTGACAGGTAGCCTTTACAGAAATCATTTTATGCTCCATCGGACAGATGGCCATTGGCGTGCGGAGAGTGGAGCGTATGAAGGAAAACACCCTGAAACAATCGTCGGAAGGGCCAGGCCGGAAGAGGGAACTTTATTGTCTGGGAATGTTTTCGAGTCATTTGCAGAATGACCTGTATCAACACCACTACGCAACTATCCTTGGTGGTCTGGTTGATTTGGGGGAGGGGACCAAAGAGAGTTCATCGGTCCAATGGATTAGGGAAGGATGGAGAAGGAAATCGGACGTTCCCTGTCAAAGGAAAAAAATGAAATGATCGTGCGACATTGTTGACCGGGAGACCCCGTCCGGGGAAGTTCGGCCGCCGTGTCGCAAGTCTTATTGCATGTGACGTCACATTGGACGACTTGAGCATCAATGATGATGAGAAGATGATGAGGGCCACACAACACCCAGTCCATGGGAGGACAGAATCTCCAATCCAGCCGGGAATCAAACCGGGGCACGCTGCATGGCAGGCTAGCACGTTACCACTCAACTAAGAAGGCAGATCTTGTCAAAAGAATCATCCAGGCATTCTGCTGAAACGATTTAGGGAAACGTAAATCAGGATGACGTCGCCCGCTCATCTATCCTTGGGAACCATATTTTATCCCGGTATGGAATTTGCTTTCCCTTGGCGCGACGGCATATACCAGCACGACAATGCAATATGTCACACAGCTCGCAATGTACGTGCGACATTCGAAGAGCACAAGATAACTTGACCGTTCTGCCTTGTCCACCAAACTCCCCCGATTTAAATCCAACCTAGAATCTGTGGGACCATCTCGAATGAAATGTTCGCGCCACGGATCCTCAGCGCAGCTGGCCACGTCACCGGAGACGCCATGGCTCCGCATCCGTGTCGGTGCCTTCCAGAGTCTCACTGACTCTTCTGCATGGCACGCAGCTGTCCAGGCTGCACAAGTTGGCTATTCAGGCTTACGAAAGCTGATCCCATTAATGTGACTGGACAGTGTATAAACACGTGGAGTTAGCAGAAGGTCTCGTGACTCACGTTTCAGCGACCATAGATATTGTTAACCAAGTGACATGAATCATTCGTGAAGTCCTACATTCGACAGAGTGTTACTACGAAAAGTATACTGAATCCAAACGCTATCTTTAATATTTTACTTCCTCGTGTTATTTGACTTTTATTGGAAATTTTCCTTATCTAAGAAGTATTGCTTGTTTCTCTTGCTTTCAACGACATGTACTCAAAGTAGTTAAATAATTATTAACTAGAATCTATTGTCTTTTTTTTATGTAGTAATTTCTGATTGTCTCTGCGCCCTGTAAAACAGCGATCCCGCAGTTTGGAATGGCGGAATATTAGAAAAATCATTAACTGACTACATCGCTGCACACAATTTCCACGGGAAGATACGAAAAGAATAGTACTTTTCAGCGGCGATTTCTGGTACCTGTTCGAGAAAAATAGAGAAATTAGAGTATCACGTGGAGCCATATGCATAATTTAATGAAAACTGAAAATCATAAAATTCAGTTTCCATCATATACTGTGACTAGTGGGTCGGTTCCTAAAAAACGAATATCTACGAAGGGATCGTTTGTCGTCATTTGAAACACGGTTATCTGCAGCCTCACAGCAGCATAGAGCTCTGGCCAGTGTCACACGCATGTGCACAAAGCTGTGACGTATTTGTTGCCACGGGCGGGAGCAGAAATTGTCCGGCGATACTATGGCGTTTGGAGCGTTATCCGCCGCGCCAAAGGGCATGCATAACGCCAGCGCTGCTGCTGTGCCGCCCAGCCAGATGACGGATGCTTCAGGAAGAACAAACGCCGCTGCAGGCAAATGTTTGCTCTGGGCGTAGCACCAGTGATCTGTGCGCGCCATTCGGCCCCCCGTTCTTTGTTTCACTGCCCGAGTTTGGGCGTTTCTCGCCGCTCCGTTTCCAGCTGCGTGCCGATCAAACGGACCATTGCACATTGTGACGTGACGCATACAATCTGAGCCATGTTAATCATAGGAACTGTGGTGCCACCCAGATATGATAACGTCTAACTGGACGGTATGCACTTCTGAAAAATTTCCTGCAGCTATTTACCTTATCTGTTTTCAGTTATACCTGACAAACTGAGTCACACAGGCAATATTTTCAAATCGTTTTGTAGCTGAAAGTCTAAGCTGAGTGTTTGTTGCTGACAGGGCAGTCATTATTGGTAGACTTTTTATGAACAATACACTGCTGATGTACTCTCGATACAGCATACCTATTTAGTTTCTACGATGTGCTTGTGTTATGTTAATGTATACCGATGGGCTTCCGCAGAATTTTATGCAGGAGGGGGCAAGATTTTAGAACTGCCATTTTTGATATCAGGAAACATGAGAAATTGCTATTGATTATCAACAAAAATAGCTACGAAAAATGCTACGAATTAAAACTCGACAAAGTGAGGAAACAGGAAATAAACTTTAAAAATTCTTATTCAACTTATGTCACCTACAAACTGTGTGGTTACAGAAACTAGTATCTGATCATATCAATGATTTTATTGTATTAGTTGCACGTCTTCTATTTTTTAACGGTAACATGCATAATTAAAGTTTAATGAAATGTGTTTTCAGAGCTACATTTTTAGTGTTTTATGGTCAGCATTGGACGAAATGAACGTGGGAAACCTCGAAGAACAATCAGAAATTTCCAGTATAATTAACTGTTTAACGACCTTGGAGTGAACCAAGTCAAGCCTTACTATCCTCCCATCACCACCCACCCCAGTTTGACAAACTATTGTGCAACTATGCTGCCTGGACAGCTGAGTACGTAATTCCGAGATTGCATTTTGTGCTGAGTTGAGCTCTAATGTGTTTACGGGTGTCCCATTTCTTGAAGAGCAGATCTTTTCGACCTAGATTTTTCCCTTTCTTTCCTCTCTACTAGGCATAAAGTGGTATTTCCTCTTTTCTGCTGATGAAATAGAGATGAACTCTTCTTTGGTGTAGTAAGATCGTTTTCTTCTGTAACTACTACATTCGCTGTGCAGTTAAAAAACTCATTGTGGTATCACAAAGCCGTGATGGTTCTTCTTAACCCACAGACAAATGAAAATTATTGTTGAGGTTAAGTGGTGCAGCAGGAGGGCAGGATTTCATTATTGAAATTAGGGACCGATGTCGGGCAGGGTGCTCAGCCACGTTTATTTCACGCTGGAAATATGACAGGCATTGGGGCGCCAGCGTGCTGGAATGATACTTTTCTGGAGCATGATGATGACTGAAGAAGAGACAGAAATTTGGGGACTGTATTTTCGCAATTTTCTGTAAATCTTCACATCCGTCTTCAATGCAAAACAGCGCCAAAATCATCATCGCACATGATTTCCTATGTACAGTGGGTGTGAGAGTTGTGTTCCCCAGATTACAGCGCGGGCAATTGCCCTCTCCTACCCATTGCCCCCATCCCCCCCCCCCCCCCTATATATACCACAGCTACGAAGTTTCTCCTTGTTTATGAAATGAATGGAATTGCATATCTATTTCAAAGCGCATATGGATGGGTACTGAATTTTAAGAACTATCAGACTAGCAAATTACGGGATATGAAACGTTGTCAGCGAGACAGTTTTCTAGATACTCCAAACTAAATGAAAAACGTTGCAGTACGTAAGATTCATAGTGTATTTAAAAAACTGTAAAAATGACAGCGACGGATTTTTAGATCAACAGCGTGCTGTTGGCTATTAATGAGACAGTAATGAAAGACAAGCTCCTGTTACAAAAAACTATTCGACCGTTTGCGTAATGCTTTGAAGAATAGGCGACCATGATCACAACATACTCAGTTATTGGTGCACTCTCACGTCGATCGTTTCATCGCTAAAAATGCACGAGATCCACCGAAATATCTACCCACACATTCTATTCCTCAGACTCCTATCCATCAGACTTAGAACCAGGTGATTTTTTTTCAGCTTTCGGAACTTTCTGAAATGCACAGGAAGTACTTGAGATTACTCACGGGTGATGATGTAAGTCGCAACGCCAGAAAATGCAGAAAGAGTTTCAGACGACAGACGGTCGACGCATGGTGAAAAGACTATGGGTTAACAATCACCATACAGAAATATACTGTTCGTTATAAGTGGGACGATCCACTATTGTTGAACTACACTACTGACGATCGACCTCTGGAAACAGAACTATTCGTAAAATATCTAGCAGTACGCATCTGCAGCGATTTAAAGTGGGAAGACCATATTAAACTGAGGAAGATCGTACTATGGATCTTCATTTAAGCTCTCGCACGGACGTCGAAATCACAGCTACTAAAATAAGTGACCACTAGGTACAAAAGCAACTGGAATAGCTCAGCAGAGGAAAGGCGACTGAATCTAATGTGGTACCAATGCGATTATACAAAGAGAATGCTAAAGTTACTCCTCTACTTGCAGCAATGTACCGGGTGATCAAAAAGTCAGTATAAATTTGAAAACTGAATAAATCACGGAATAATGTAGATAGAGACGTACAAATTGACACACATGCTTGGAATGACGTGGGGTTTTATTAGAACCAAAAAAATACAAAAGTTCAAAAAATGTCCGACAAATGGCGCTTCATCTGATCAGAATAGCAATAATTAGCATAACAAAGTAAGACAAAACAAAGATGATGTTCTTTACAGGAAATGCTCAATACGTCCACCATCATCCTCAACAATAGCTGTAGTCGAGGAATAATGTTGTGAACAGCACTATAAAGCATGTCCGGCGTTATGGTGAGGCATTGGCGTCGGATGTTGTCTTTCAGCATCCCTACAAATGTCGGCCGATCACGATACACTTGCGACTTCAGGTAATCCCAAAGCCAATAATCGCACGGCCTGAGGTCTGGGGACCTGGGATGCCAAGCATGACGAAAGTGGCGGCTGAGCACACGATCATCATCAAACGACGCGCGCAAGATACCTTTCACGCGTCTAGCAATATGGTGTGGAGCGCTATCCTCCATAAACATCGTACGTTCCAGCAGGTGTTTATCAGCCAGACTGGGGATGATGCGATTGTGTAACATATCGGCGTACCTCTCACCCGTCACGGTAGCAGTTACAAAACCAGAATCACGCATTTCCTCGAAAACAAAAGACCCGATAACGGTAGATGTGGTAAATTCAACCCATACCGTGACTGTCTCGTCGTGCAATGGAGTTTCCACGACAGTTCTAGGATTTTTGGTAGCCCAAATTCTGCAGTTGTGGGCGTTGACAGACCCTCGGAGCGTGAAGTGAGCTTCGTCGCTCCACAACACGTTACTCAACCAATCGTCATCTTCCACCATCTTTTGAAACGCCCACACCGCAAATGCCCTCCGCTTCACTAAATCGCCAGGTAACAGTTCATGATTCCGATGGATTTTGTACGGATAGAATCGGAAGGTACGCCTCAGTGCCAACCAAACAGTAGTGTATGGAATGCCGGTGCGACGTGCGACTGCACGAGCGCTGACTTCCCCGTGCATAGACGAACCCGCTACAGTCTCTATTTGCCTGCCGGAGTGGCCGTGCGGTTCTAGGCGCTACAGACTGGAGCCGCGAGACCGCTACGGTCGCAGGTTCCAATCCTGTCTCGGGCATGGATGTGTGTGATGTCCCTAGGTTAGTTAGGTTTAAGTAGTTCTAAGTTCTAGGGGACTGATGACCTCAGAAGTAGAGTCCCATTGTGCTCAGAGCCATTTGAACCATTTTGAACAGTCTCTATTTCTTCCTGAACTGTCTCAGCAGCATTACGCCTTGTGCTCGGTCGGCCACTACGGAGCCTATCGTCTAAACAACCCGTGTCTTCGAACTTCGAAATCATTCTCGCCACAGCTGCATTTGTCAACGGACCTTTACCCGTTCGAATCCCCTTCCTATGGCGATAGGATCGTAACGCTGAACTAGCACATTCCCCATTCTGATAATACAGCTTCACTAAAAGCGCCTTTTCAGGTAACGTCAACATGCTGCGACTGCTGGCGCATCTGATTCTCTCTCTTATTACAGATACTTTTCTACACGATTGTCATGTACAGTCACTGACGTTTTGCTGTCCAGCGCCATCTGTCGGACATTTTGTTAACTTTGTTGTTTTTTTTTTTGTTCTAATAAAACCCCATGTCATTCCAGGAATGTGTGTCAATTTTTACCTCTCTATCTACATTATTCCGTAGTTTATTAAGTTTTCAAATTTATACTGACTTTTTGATCACCCGGTATTATAGGTCGGTGGAGGGGCGAAGCGTTCCTAGTTATTGTCAGAAAACGCAGGTCATTCCAGGTTTCAGAAGTGGTTGTCAAACAGATTACAAAACTGTAGCTTCTATACCTCTGACATCGGTCTTTTGCAGAGTTTTGGAACATATTTTCCGCTCGCAAGTTGTGAAATTCCGAAGACCTGAAAATCTCCCACTTTTTGATCACCCGGTATTATAGGTCGGTGGAGGGGCGAAACGTTCCTAGTTATTGTCAGAAAACGCAGGTCATTCCAGGTTTCAGAAGTGGTTGTCAAACAGATTACAAAACTGTAGCTTCTATACCTCTGACATCGGTCTTTTGCAGAGTTTTGGAACATATTTTCCGCTCGCAAGTTGTGAAATTCCGAAGACCTGAAAATCTCCCACGTAAGAATAACAGGTTCCGAAAACAATAGTGTGAAACTCAGCTCGCTCTGCTCGTCCACTGGACCCAGAAATAAGTAGACGCCAGCGCCCACGTTGATGCTGTGGTCTTTAAATTCCGGATGGCGTTCGATATACGAGGGGCGTTCAGAAAGTAAGCTCCGATCGGTCGCGAAATGGAAACGACTATGAAAATCCGATAAAACTTTGCACAGATGTGTTGGGTAGTGTCTCTAGTATAACCCCAGTTAGCATCACGTCGCTCTTCTCATTTCTGAGCTCGCAGTGAGTGCGTAAAGATGTCTAGAAAATAGTGTCTGCCGCCAAGTACGAGGGCCTGGTGAGAAATTTCGCCTGAAGCTATGCAGCTAACATTACATAACTGTCGTGCTGTTTCTTCTTCAAGACAATTCTCAGCCGCATTCTGCAGGGGCAATGAAGATGCTCCTGCATCGTTTTCAAATGGAAATGTGAGATTACCCACAATACAGTCCGCAATTGTCTCCCCCTGAGTTTCATCTCTGGTCACATGAACCGCTGTCTTTGAAGACATTTTGACACAGACAACGAGGTGTAGGCCAGCGTGGAGAATTGGCGGAAAGCAATGGCGGCTGCCTTCTATGATGAGGGTATTGAAAAGTTGGTACAACGCTATGACAAAAGTCTAAGTCAGAACGGCGACTACGTAGAGAAGTAGCTGAAGGGTGTAGCTAATTGTTACAAGTAAAACATTTCTGATGTTCACTGTGGTTTCAATTTGGCAATCAATCGGAGCTTACTTTCTGAACAGGCCTCGTAGTTCTGCAGTGCCGCCTAACGAACAAGATAACAGCATACGGAAGACCAGATTGAAGAGTATGAGCAAATAGAACACAGTGTGTTATTCCCTCTAAAGAGAAATCTTCAGATGTAAAAGTAACTTAGGCATACCCCAAGGGAGTATTATACGACCATTACTTTTCACGTGGTATTTACATAATCTAATGAATAATCTCGGAAGTCCCATGAGGCTTTTCGCGGAGAATGCTTTTATAGACAGAGAAGTCTCAACGCTAGAAAATTATATTGAAATGCAAGAAGACATGCAGAGGGTCCAGACTGGCAGTTGACTACCAACATAAACAAATGTAACATAATTGCCATGAATAGACAGAAAGACTTATTATTGTACACACAACTGCAGAACACTCAGTGGAAGCAGTCACACCCGTAGATGGATGGGTGGAGAAACTAAGAGCGAAGCGATTTTAAACCGCAACGGCCACGTAAAACCAATAGCATGAAGATTTCAGAAAGACTTATTGGAAGAATACTCAGGAAGTGTAGTCCACTCACAAAGGAACCAGCTTAAAAAATCCTCGTTCTAACCATAATTTTAATAATGTTCATCAGTCTGGGTTCCGTACCAAACAGTACTGATATAAGAAATAGAGACGATCCAAAGAAGAGCATCAATTTCCGTAACAGAATCATTTAGTAAATGCAAAAACGTCACTGAATTATTCAGCTAATTCCACCAAAGCGCAGTGTGGTTTTCTGTTCGAAAAGTGTACTTTCGTAGGAGAATAAATGATTATTATTTTAACCACAACATACTGTTTCTTGCCGGCCGGGGTGGCCGAGCGGTTATAGGCGCTACAGTCTGGAACCGCGCGACCGCTACGGTCGCAGGTTCGAATACTGCCTCGGGCATGGATGTGTGTGATGTCCTTACGTTAGTTGGGTTTAAGTAGTTCTAAGTTCTAGGGGACTGATGACCTCAGAAGTTAAGTCCCATCGTGCTCAGAGCCAATTGAACCATTGTTTTATTGTTTCTTCCCACATATATTTCGAGGATAAACCAAATATGGAAATCTAGATATTCGAGCTCACGCGAAAGCTTACGAGCAACTGCTCTCCCATGAACCTTTTGCGACTGGACATAAGGTGAATCGTGGAGTACAGGTGTACATATTTTCTGGCTTCTGAATGAGCAGGGCAGAACAGGGAACGAAATTCTTTTCTGAGAAAATAAAAATAATCTCCAATATCTTTGGACCGCAACACAGAACTCAGTGAAAATTGTGATAGTAATAACACTGAAGAGTATGTTTTGCTACCAAACTTCATCACTCCACACTCTTACTTCCCAATGTCTAGCTCACCCTGACGCATCACTACTGAAGCTTTCTTCCTCGAACGCCTATTGAGTGTAGTTCCTACTAACTGCTATGAAAACCAACTTAGACTTTTCTAGCATTGGAAAGCGTGCAACAAGTTCCACAAAAGAGTTCCTTGAGAAAATGGCTGGTGAAACTGACATGCAAGCCGCCCATACCAACTTGAATGAAAGGATTTCCCACCCAGTCTGGAAGTCAAGCAATATTTTCATTGTTGCTGTTTTACCTGAGGTCAGTGCACAACTTTGCTCTCCTGTAGGATATCACGCCATTACAAATTATCAGCTCCTACGCATGTGAAGTTGTCAGAATCGGGATCGCCATTTTATGACAAAATGTAGTTGGCTCAAATGGCTCTGAGCACTATGCGACTTAACTTCTGAGGTCATCTGTGGTGTCACCGCCAGACACCACACTTGCTAGGTGGTAGCCTTTAAATCGGTCGCTGTCCGTTAGTATAAGTCGGACCCACGTGTCGCCACTATCAGTGATTGCAGACCGAGCGCCGCCACACGGCAGATATAGTCTAGAGAGACTCACTAGCACTCGTGCCCAGTTGTACAGCCGACTTTGCTAGCGATGGTTCACTGCCTACATACGCTCTCATTTGCCGAGACGACAGTTTACCATAGCCTTCAGCTACGTCATTTGCTATGACCTAGCAAGGCGCCATATTCAGTTACTGTGTCTTCTGAACAGATAATATTGTGACTCATGTACCGTTGAGAGCGACGTTCATCATGAATGAATTAAAGTTAAGTATTTAACTAATTACGTCCGCTTTCTGAATTCTAATTCCTTGTCATGTTCCATACCTCACGTCAGTATAGTCCTTCCCTCCTCACGCTAACCTGAGTGAGCTAAAACGCGTGCATTTCGGCCTCCTCTTGTAACACGGTGTTGGCTCTTCTGCCAACACTACATCATCAGTCGCCTAGAACTTAGAACTAAATAAACCCAACTAACCTAAAGACATCACACGCATCCATGCTCGAGGCATGATTCGAACTTGCGACCGTAGCGGTCTCTCGGTTCCAGACTGCAGCGCCTAGAACCGCACGGCCACTCCGGCCGGCACTAACTGTAGTAATGAAACAATTAACATGAATATTTCTAGCGCCAACACCTAACACTAGTGGAACATTTTATAAACGTCTGTATCTTCGTTGCATGTTCGCAGCACTCAGCCGAGAAAATGTGAGCTGCCTGAGAATTTGCAACGATAGCTCAGCTGGTGTTTCTATGTATTTCGCCAGTATAGAATTCACCCAAGAATTTTCCCGCACGTGCAATGATAAATATAATCGAAAGAGTTATAAATCTGTATTAAATTTTGGTTATTGCAATATTCGTGCAGTGCCTCTATTGTGATTGAAATTTATTTTTCGCCGAGCTCTGGTGGCCGTGTCATGTGACAGCGGCGAGTTTTGTTTTCGTTTTATTCAAATACCGCGAATACCTCTCTGAAAAAGATAATATTGTCTGCAGCCGGCAAAATTCAGTTTGTGAGGACCACGAACTGAAGCAAAACATGCAGCGTGGTTGAGCTACAGAATTCTCTTTGCTTATGCAGTGAGCTCGAGTCTTGCAGTTGTGTTAACCGCGTGTGCTGTTTAATTACGTTTATGAAACAGACGCAGTTCGTTTAAATATTTTCTTAGTTATTCACTCATATTTGTCTTTTTCGGCTGAATGAAGAATTTAGGGAGACGGGAGCAAACTTTTCTCTAAACATCATTCGAATAGCACGCTCTGCTGGCACTTAAGTTATATCAAAGACTTATTTACGTTTTCCCGACAGATTCAGGACACCCACTGCTATTGATCTTCGTACAGTGTGTGGTAGTGTTCATTCCACGTTATAGTCATCTTACAACAGTTGTTTGAACTTCATGCACTTAGCCATACTTCCTGTACGTTATTATTGGTACCGTACTAGAAAACTGCCGATCGATTCATCACGTCGTCCTGCCCCTGTCTATAGTCTATATTAACATGAGCTCCTAGTGAGAGGTTGATTGTAACACCACATAACCAAGTAACATATGCAGATTCACATATTACTTATAAAGTACGAGGTAACCACAAAATCCTAGCTAAAAATATGATTTGTAACCGTTTGTCTACAGAAACCATCACTTCCCATGCGTGTTGATGTAGGTGGTTCAGATCCTAAAAAGAATTAGTAACATTTAGTCCTTATTTGTTTTCAGTTCTTCACTTTGTGTAAAGATCTGTTTATTCCTAAGCAGTTATTTGTAGCTATAAAGCAAGGAAAAGGCGATATACGATCCCAGAAACTAAGGTCCTCAGTTTTCTTTAGCCTTTACTCTGGCGTACTGTCCAGTCACTGCATTCAGATTTATATTTCCTGGAATGAGGAGCGCCGTCAGAGGATAAATGAAAACTCATTCTCTAAGAAACTTACTACTTTCGAAACACATAGTCTACAAGCCGAGGATGAATAATACGGGGAAAAGCAACGGCTAAATTAACTGCGGCATGCTAGTAAAACTTTTACGTGGTAATTCCGGTTCATACATAGTGGTAACGAAAAAGATTCACTCGATGAAATAGAAAATTACGTAACTGAACTGTGAGACCAATGCTTACAGCTGATCAGAGCACCACAAACATAGAAGCAAGAATCATTTACAGAAGCGAGACGTTGATCAAATTATAACAAAATGATGTAACAGAAAACGTGAATCTATCAGAAAAACTACGATGATATGTGATACAGTATTTATTTTTTCGATTATGTTTATTTACAGTTTCGATTCGGAAACAACGTTCCCAGAATCGTCAGGGAGTAGTGTGTGATGTGTTTCATAATACAAAATGTTACATACTCACTGGGTGATTTGAAATAAAATTACCTATGAGCAAATATGGTGTCATCCGTAATGAAAATAGAATGTTTCGATTGAGTGCAGGCTGTGTGTCACTTCAGCACTGCGAGACGTAGTATGGTATGACGTGTTGTCGAGCTGGCGTTATGAGCTGTGTGACGCATTAAGTTTTGTCATTAGGCGTCTGCAGTCTGTCTTATGACATTCTTATGGCAGTATAGCTCGCCTTTTTAACTACCTGCCCCATCGAGCACAATTGTTGGTATCATTGTTGTTCACCAGTATCATGATTAATTGCTGTCTTAACATAATTATTTGTACCTCAAGCTTGCAATGGGCGTTCCCATGTTGACAGTGTTTTACACTGCGTCTCTATTTCGTAATTTCATCCTGTCTGTTGCGGAAACTGGCTATGCAGTATGCTGTGGCGCCCTAAACATCAGGCGCCGACGGCACCACGCACAACATCTAAGTTGTCTGGGTTGCCACGAGCTTCGCCCTTACGGAACGGACGCTGCAGCAAATCTGAGTTCAGGATCTCTGAGCCTTACCAGCAAATGGCGACAACAGCGGTCTGGCCAGGTCAGCAGGCAGCGCGCACGGCGACGGAAGACGTCGTTGGCGTACCGCACCTCTTCCTGCTTACGCAGTGTCACGTGCCGAATATAGGTCCACACATATCCTTCCGCAGGGCAGCTATTTACACCAGCGCAGCGAGCAACCGATAACAGAACTCCAGCAACGCCTCGCTATGGACTTCATCACCATCTTCCAGGACAGCATGCCGCCTCCTCCGTTAGGACTCTGAATGTGATCGGCGACGTGCTAGTTGTGGCTTGGTATAACTTCTACTGTTTTTAATTCACCGACAAGTAGTGCCAAGATCTTACTTGGTGCTTTTAACTTAGCCGGAAGTAGAAATTTTCTATACTGTTTCATTGTCGGAATTTCTCTTGTGAAGTACGGTTAGAAGATATTTTGAAAGTGTTTGCTTGTGGGTCTTAAGTTAATTTCAAAACCAAGAATTAAGGAATTTGTTTTACGTTGATCGTTATCTTTATTCAGACTTCGCGATTTTGTTCAGCTTTAAAGTGTTGTCGTCTCTCTTATCAACTACTTATATTCACACGTTGAGGAAATTTGTTATAGGTTCGTTTCAGTAGTTTTAATATTTTTGCCATTATAGAATTATTGTTTATTTTTCACTTTATGGCTTAAAGGAACTTTATTTCCATAATACACTGAAGACTTCGTTAAACTGATGTTCGAGAAATAAACTTGTTACATTGTGACTACTTGTTTCTCTAGTAGATGTCTCCATGGTGCCGAATATATCACAATGACTATCAGAAAGAACGCTGTTAAACGCTTCAACATCCAGGTCTGCAGATAATATCACAGGACAGAAGAAAGTAAAATAATCTTCCCATATAACGTTCTTTCTTTGCTTTATTTAAGTAACAAAAACTGCATAGTTGTGCCCACCTGATGTTCTATAATGGTTAATGAGAGTGTGCCCTCTGATGTTCTGTAATGGTTAATCATTCACACAAAGATTGTGTAACGCCTAGTACCGCTGATATTGATGAATGTGTCTTTACACGTGAATGCTTTCTTATTGTTGAAACAGTTTCAAACTTTTTTCTGTGAAAACAATATTAATGTAAGCGAGGACATATTCTAATGGAAAGACTATGAAATCTGGACGGAAAAAATATGCCAGAACGTTAGAAACAATAACGGAAAGAGAAAAATGTTAAACAGGAGATCAAAGTAAATCAGTGTCAAGGTTTCCTAAGAAATAAAAATGGGCACGAGATTCAAGTGAAAGGGAAAAAGATCACAATGTAATGTCCCGTCGACGTCACGATCTCTGAGACCAAGTTAGCTAGGCCCTTTCCAAATTAATAATCTCTGTATTTCGCTTAAGAGATATAATGAAACTAACTCTTTAATTAGGCAGATAACACATCTAATAGTGCTTCTGTATATATGTAGTTCAATCAGATAGACTGGAGCGGTGTGGGCCCTCAGCTGCATAAATTTGAACACGTGGAAAGCAATAGTTTTCAGACCACTGCCTTTATTATCTCGTCTTCTAAAATATAACGTTTAGCGGACAGTAACTAACAACAGACGCATTTGATTATGAAAATTATATTCTGAAAATGTACAACTTCTCTGAATTAAAATGTTTGCATGCTGTGAACTATAGCTGGACTGGTTTCTTATCTTCGTATGTCTGTGCTGTCGTCTGAGCAACAAAAGTGGTGTAATTACGGATCGCCGAGTCACCAAACTATCTGAAACTGTATTTTAGTTAAGTTCTATCAAAAGTTAGAACTATATAATATAGAGGCTGTAGTGTGAAATTCCGTATTCTGGAGGACAGTAAGCAGTGATACAAAGCAAGACGTCACGCTACGTTACTTGCAATTTCAACACACAGAACTAACAGAGTAAAAATGCTATATTAAATTACAGGACGAATTTCAAAGGAATAAATAACCCAAAATGTTTCTCTGAAAACGTCCTGTAATTTTACACGTAAGCTGACTAAACAAATTTCCAAACACTGCATGATACACGCGCAAGTGCAACACTGCATTGTGAGAATAAAACTGTCAGCATAAGAAATGAGATCTGAAGTGAACATTATCTAACGTGACCCTGACATTAATTTTGAAATGTAACACCTAACTATGAATGATATTATTTTTAACGTAATGTAACTGGCCCTAACAAAGTTTCACGGCTTACCTGTGACAACGGAAACTCAGTACTGCGCGAAGTAACGAACATAAATAAAACGGTCAGCTGAAGGAAAGAAAGAAAGCGCTGTACAGTGCAATGTGAGGACTTGCAGCTATGATAAGCTGGTTACGCTTCAGTCTTAGCCACTGCATCACGCTCAGTGAAATGAAACAACACATAATCAGAAAATAGAATTTCGTAAGCAGACAGTGAAAGCCTTAAAACTGAACAAATAATTGAAAAGTAAATCTTTAAAAAATTATATTATAAATACTGAAAACTCAGTCTTTAACAATGACAATGATCTTTACAAAAATTACCCTCTTTATGACAAATATTATTTTTAAATTGTTGAAATGAATGCAAGCCATCTTAACGGATTACATTATCATACTAACTAATCCAAACCAATAAAGAAAAAATAATTCTAAAACTTTCCGTTCTCCAACCACATCATAATTTATGCGCAAGCAAGCAGTGCAGCGACAACAGTACCTGGAAATCTTCACTTATCAAATTAATCATTACCAAATCATATTTGCAAAATTCAACATCCTATGCGTCTCTATCTCTGTGCTCTGAAAGCTATTCCCAAACCACTCAGTAGTGTGACCAATACCCGACACACTCAGCAGCTTCTTTTAGAATGCTATAGCAACGACAATGCTACTAGCAACCAAAGATCACGTGCTCATTTTGCACTCGCTTGTCCGGTACAGATCTGCTTACATCAGGTACGCCAGAGGTCGCCGAAAGAGGTGCACGCCGTCGGGAAGCGGAAGCGCCTCCAATTCCATGTGTGAGGGGACTCCCTTGGCGTCGCCAGCAGTGCACGGCGGCCGAACACAGCGGGCAGACACGACGCCGCCCGACGTGACACGACGTGCCGGTGACAAAAGCGTAATTAGCGAGCTGCCTTAATTAGGCCAAGCCGGCCGTAGACGGAGCCGTAGCCGTCACAGCAGGGTCTAGGCGGATGGCTAAATAACCCGTTCCCCTACACGGACGACGACTATCTAGTCAGCCGCCAGGCATCATTCTTACTGACAGTGGCGGGATCCGTGTATCGTGAATTACATGACTGGGCGAAAGTAATGCGGAGACAGTGGTTCGATGAACACGTTAAATTAAAATTGTATGCCGGAGCAGGGTTCGAATCTGCGACGTTTGCTTCCTTGGGTTAGTGCTCCATCGAGTAAGCTATCCAAGAACGACTCACGACACGCCGTCTTAGATCTGAAAACACTACGAAATATGTGAAGGATGTTGTGTGACGTTTTGTTGACAGAAAGAGAGGAAATAAGTGGAAGATTGTATTAATAACACTCCAGGTATCTACGCGGGTTGCCCAGAAAATAATACACCGCATTTTTTACTCAGTCGAAAACAATGCTATGATGCAGATCGTTACGTGTGTATTATTTTCATGTCTCCCGAGTGAGCGCGCCAAGTCTGTGTCACTTCCGATAGAAAGCGTAGCTGCAGGACAGTTTCAAAATGGCGTTTGCTACAAGCAACGTGCCCTCATATAATTACTCACTGCAGTGAAAGAAACTGTGGGGGAATATTCACAAACGCTTGTGCAAAGTCTATGGAGCATCTGCTGTCGATAGAAGTACAGTTAGTCGCAGGACACGGAGGGTGAGGTCATCAGAAGACGGTTCGGCGGAGCTCCACGATTTGCAGCGGTCGCGGAGACCATCCATGGCTGTCACACCTGACAGCCATGACCTAGCGCCCTCGGACTTACACTCGTTTGGGCCATTAAAGGTGACCATTCATGGAAGACTTTTGAGGAGGATGAGGAGCTGATTCAGACAGTGAATCACCAGGACAAGGATTGGTACCGACAGCGCGTACACGGCCTTGTTTCGTGCTGGAGATTACGTGGGAAAATAGGGTCTGCAGATAAAACACCATTATTTCATATTTGTAATTCTCTTTCTGTTTAGTAAAGGATTGTTGAAGAAAAAAATGCGGTGCATTACTTTCTGGACAACCCTCGTAGAAGAAAGGTTTTTAACTTCTATGTATTTCAGATTGAAGCTATCCTCAGGTTACACATTTTATTTTGAGCTCTCAATCGTTGTCTAATAGAAAGCAGTCGGAAACAGGAATGTTGTGTTGATAAATACATACGATCACTTAATATGATATTCTGAAGCAAGTTGTAACACTATGAAATTCATAATGTTACAGAAAATCTTTACTTGAAATGAATATGTTCGGAAGCGGAGAAGGCATATGACCAACGTTTTATGCACTAGTTTGTTGTGCTGATAAGTGCTTATAAGTCAATACTAAAAACAAAATACGTTGATAAAAAAGTAATTTAAAATGTAACTGCTATAGTTATTCCAGCTATAAGGTTTATAAGTAATTCCCATTTATTTATCAATAAAACTGTGTTAAAACGAGATCGTTCATTCACGATGGAGAATCTCAAATAAAATTTCTGAATCCAGCTTTCACTCTCAAATACACAAAGATCCATCAAAAACGATTTTTCGAATAGCTGACGAATTCTTCAGTAAAAATATTTTTAAAAACTCAGTCTGTGCAACGTTCCATTGCTTTTCGTCTTACAGATGTCTCTGATAATGGCAGGTGTCGCAAGTTGCAGTGAAAAGCAGCCGTAGTGACACAGAGCAAATCCCTGAAACTACTTAAGAAGCTCTGAGAGAGAGTTCGGATCAGAAGCTACTATTATAAGACAGAAGAAAGCCATAAATAAATTTTATCAGTCCGTAGAAATTCCAGAGGAAGGACAGCATGACATTGAGATTGCTTTTAGAAGTAATTTGCAAACAACCGTTTCCCTGCGCTCTCTTTCGTCCTTCGCTTGTTATTTTTAGCTCCATGTAGAGCGCCTCACAAGGATATGTTTAATTAATATATGAGATATAACTTCGAGTCTGTTATAAAGTTTCGCCATTTGGCAAAATTTTAAGTGCTAGTGCGGACCGAAGGGAAGTTGGCAATTCTGTCTAGTAGCTGTTGAAGCATCTCGTCTGGAAAATATACATGCTAGCACAAACAGCTTTTGTTTCGCTACGAACGGGTATTCTAAAGCAAACAGAGGTCCGCTTGTATATTATGCATTGAAATGGAGGTTGTGGTGACAAACTGATGCATAGCTCCGCCAGAGATCTAGAATAGGTTTGTACATGACAGTTCGGCTGTACGTTCGCGTATCCAGTGAATGTAAATACAAAATGAACTAGGCTGAAGGGTAACAGGTAAGTTATGAGTTGGTGAAGGCAGTGAATACGACTACCATATTTTATAACTTAGCACATACTATATCACTTTGCGATTACGACTCTGAAGCTTATCTTATACGGTATCATGTCCAACGAGTATGTGTGATGCAAAGCTGTTTGTGTTCAGATAGTTTACCTTATTGCCAAAAGACATTTCTCGTAGTCCGTATTATTTCTAGTGTAAGTTTCGATAAAACTTGTGATTTCAATTAACAGAGATACATCTCGTTAAAGTTTAATGTCGTATGCACTGATGAGCCAAACTGTCTTTTGGTTATAATTTAAACTTTCGCTACTTGAGAGTGCCCGCCCGCAGAAAGGGAGTGATCGTAGCACAATCAAACTTTATGGAAACACTTGTAAGGACATGCGGAGGAAAATAACGTATAAACCAAATAAATACCAAAGATTCCACTTGAGAGGGTAATATTTGCTAGCTGTGTACCATGTTTACGTTTCCCGTTACAAATGTTGCTCAGTGTGACGACCATTTACAACTTCGATAGCCTGGCACCGCACTAGAGATACCATTTCACAATTGTTCGCAGCACTTTTCGAACCTGGACTATGGACGCAGCCTGTGCACTGCTTGAAGATCGCCCATTGCATCCGGCATTCTCAGTAATGGCATCAATAACTTCTTCGTGCCGGCCACTGTGGACGAGCGGTTCTAGGCGCTTCAGTCTGGAACCGCGCGACCGCTACGATCGCAGGTTCGTATCCTGCCTCAGGGATGGATGTGTGTGTTTTCCTTAGGTTAGTTAGGTTTAAGTAGTATTCTGAAACGCTTTTTTCAGCTCTACAAATCCTACGAACGTGTCTTGATTTTTCTTTAGTCTTCCTTCCATTACCAACGGCAGCGACAGAATTGCCTCTCTGGTGCCTTTTCCTTCGAACTGATCGTCATTTAACACACCATCAATTTTCTTAACAAATGTCCTATATTATATCCTGTATACTATTCTCGGCAGCAACGTGGATGTATGAGCTGTTAAGAGCTGATTGTGCGATAATTCTCACATTTCTTCTGCTGCTGTTGATCTTACCATACACCCATCGGACCAGAAATCCGTGTCTTCTTTCCACTTCACCTCACTGATCCCTACTATATCTGTATTGAGCCTTTGCATTTCTCATTTCAGATTTTCTAGCTTCCGCACCACATTCAAGATTCTGATATTCCACGGCCCGACTCGTAGAACGTTATCCTTTCGTTGGTTATTCAATCTTTTTTCTCATGACCCCTCTCCCTTGGCAGTCCTCTCACGGAGATCCGAATGGTGGACTATTCTGGAATCTTTTGCCAATGGAGAAATCATCATGACACTTTTTCAATTACAGGCCACATTCACTGTGGATACACGTCATGTGCCTTTCATGCAGTGATTTCCATTGCCTTCTGCATCCTCATACCGTTGATCATTGCTGATTCCTCCGCTTTTGTGGGCAGTTTCTCACCACCAGGACAAGAGTGTGCTCTGAACCTCTGTCCACTTCTCCACCCTCTTTGACAGGGCCGTTGTCCGAATGAGAGCGACTTCTTATGCCGGAACTCATCGATCGGCAATGCTGATTATCAATCAGAATTTAAGCGGTAGCGGGTTTGGACCTGGGACCTAGGACGCTCCCTCTAGACCAAGGGTGCAGGCAGCTGTCGATTTCGTGAACATTATTGTGAACTACCATCACCCCTACATGTCTTATGTCTTTCCAGACGGCGATGTCATATTCCAGCAGGAAACTGTAGTGTCACAATGCCACAATGTGCTATAGTATCCTGACGAGTTTGATTTGGTGTCTTGGCCACCAAATTCGCCTGTTCTAAACTCTACGTAACATATCTATGATGCTACTGAGCGCTCGCTCCGAGTCCAAAAACCCCTAGCCCTTAATTTTCTCGATTTATGTGAACTGTGCGTAGAAAACTGGAGCTTTTTGCTCCAGGATGATGTCTTCTGACACGTTTCACGCAGCCGCCACGAATTCCTCTCCTGTGACATCCTCTGCATTTCTGAGTAAGGTTTGCACCCAACGTCCTTGACTATCTGGTGGATGTATTCCCATCTGTGTCTGTGCCCACAGTTTTAACACTCTGTAGCACCCTCAAGCATCAAGGAAGTTAGTGATTGATATCTGTGTCCTATGATTCTTCCCCTTCATCTTGTCGGTCTTTTCCAGATGTTCGCCGATTCTATGGAGATCTCCTTAATTTCTTACCTTATCAGTCCATCCAATTTTCAAGCACATTTTAAACGCTTCGACTCTAATTTCTGGGTTTCCCATAGTTTATTCGTTCCCATGTAATTCTATGTTACCAACACTGCTTCTTTTGGCGAGGAATACTCTCTTTGCTTCTGACTTATACCTCCTGAAACGCAGCAAGGAAACGTCGAGTGCAGGCTGCAAAGAATCGCCACTGTAAGATGTTTCAGGGGTAAACCAACACGCTATTAAAAAGGTCGTCATAGTGTTTAGGCTCATTAGTGTGTATTTACGTAACGTATGAGCGGATTTCATATATTGTTAGTTATCACTTCAAACATGAAAAGTTACATAATGAATTTTTTTGTCTGGAGACACATGTCTGCAGTCCTGATACACACTGGAATCACCGGGCCACAATAACGTAGCAGGTCGCTGGAGAATCCAAAACAAAATGCCGGATTCCATCCCCTCTTTATCAGTGGATTACCACGATATAGACTTCAACGTAATATAAAGACGATGTCGGTTTAGTAAACGTTTGCGTACCGACGGTGATATTACTAAGTCGTCTAAGCCATGAAATTGCGCGAAGTGCAGTTACGCCGGGCCTTCTTTTCTAGCCACCATCATTACAAATCATCTACCACATTCACCAGTACCATTACCACATTCACCAGTACCATTACCACATTCACCACTACCATTACCACATACCTTTACCGTTCAAAGGCGGTGCGTAGCACTACTGTTACTTTAAATATCAGTAAATTTATCAGCAAAATTGGTTTGCATTGAGCCCTTGTTTTCACTCTGAGTCTGTACCCCTCATGGTGCCCAGGTAGAAATTTGTCATGTTGGTCTGAATGTTTAGTGACTTGCCTGCACTGTGTACACTGACAAAGGCAGACAAAATGTTGACTACTCTCGTCTGAATTGTAAGGGGGAGGGGGCGGGGCAACAATTGCAACACAGCAGCGCATCACACCTGAACGTTTTTCTCGACGATCTCATTTGGTTGGAAGATGGCGACGAATTATCAGCACAGCAGCCTTTACCGGGCGCCCGCGTCTGCCTGACGCGGAATTAATAGCGTAATTGCCGAGTTTCCCGTGAAATGAGCGCATTTACGCCCCTGCCTCGCTTCCCCCTCGCTTTGCTCTGAAAATTTACGCAGCTCGTAACGACATCCCCATTAGGTTCCACGGAAATCTTGGGAAGGAGCATCCATCTTGGCACCAGGATTATCATGCTTATGTCTGCAGCAGATAGAGAATTGTGGAGCTAACCTTACTGTTACTCATTATCTACTAAGGTTTCAGATCACTCTCACTGCTGCACAACACTCAGGGTGCCGTACCTGACGTCACTGGTACTTACTGCCTCTTCCCTACCCTGTTGTTTGCACGGATAGTGTTGTGACTTAGCAAAACAGCCAAGCCACTAGGAGATAGCCGAAAGGCGCGCGTTTAAGCTCACGCAAGCTGGCGTGAGGTCTGGAACAGGTAAAGTAATTATACTAGCAAGAAAAGTACGTAGCTTCAGGAATACTTTAATCCATAATTGGTGAACATCGGTCTGACGGTACATGCATCACAAGATAAATTGCAAATGATAATGGCGCCTTGCTAGGTCGTAGCAAATGACGTAGCTGAAGGCTATGCTAACTATCGTCTCGGCAAATGAGAGCGTAATTTGTCAGTGAACCATCGCTAGCAAAGTCGGCTGTACAACTGGGGCGAGTGCTAGGAAGTCTCTCTAGACCTGCCGTGTGGCGGCGCTCGGTCTGCAATCACTAACAGTGGCGACAAGCGGCTCCGACGTATACTAACGGACCGCGGCCGATTTAAAGGCACCACAGATAGTACGTTCTTTCTTTAATAGCTGCACGGACCCTGTGAGACGAGGCACTCTGGATCTGAATTCTTCCAAAAGTTCCCATGTAAGTTCCACTGCGCTTCAGTCCAACCCGACTGAAACACTTCCACTATTTTTGTACTTTCAACACTGAAGCACGGTCATCAATCGTTCGGTCTGATTAAAGACGAGGAAAGAGGGAATGATGGAAGTATATAAGAAACTTTCAGCCTCGATTGTGGTAATGAAAGTAACCTTTACCTAGGTTTCAGCCCAAATAATTGAGCCTTCTTCAGAAGACATACCTGATTACGCCTATTCAGGATGTTTTAGTTTTATTTGAAAACCATGCCCTCTTAGACAAATTATAGATTCGGCTATATCTTCTGAAGAAGGCTCAATTATTTGGGGTGAAACTAGGTAAAGGTTGGTTTCATTACCGCAATCGAGGCTGATAGTTTCTTATATAATTCCACCATTCCCTCTTTCTTCGTCTTTAATCAGACCAAACTGATGCTGATCGAAAGTAAAAATAAGTTATTGGAGAGTTCTGAACGGGGTTGCAATAACTCGCGTAACGCTTAAAAGCCTTTCATTTGTCGTCCTTTCAATGAAATTTGCCTTCTCAGGTGCTGAAACGTTTTGGGATTGACAATATGCGCTTTATGAAGAGGTAACATACAGGCTGTGAACACCTATTTACACACTGTCCTCTATTAGGATATTTAATAGATGTGACTATATAATAGATCGTTACACCATATATCTTGCATATGGTTGAAAGTTTGTGTGAAGCTTACCGACTTTCCCTGTGACACTCCTCAGTAATATTTAAATCCACGAATCAGTATCATCAACGATAAAGATGCTACAGCTTGCTTCTAAACTAGACAAATCTGTCATCTTTGCATTAGTCACATTCTATTTCTGAGGAAATAATACATATCATCATGTATTTGCTCTAATATACTCGTAACTTTTATTCTTTTAGATTGCGAGTTTCTAAAACGATATGCCCACTTTCGATTGTGCTAAAAATCGTCTTCAGATCTAAAATAGAAAAAAAATTTGTGGTACAAAATTCTACCTACTTACAAAATGTGGACTACAATATAAAAAGGATAGGAAATGACAAAGAGCATATCATGAAATGTCGTTGTAGAGTGTAACACGTCACACGTTGTACGCCTAAGTACTGAGTTATTGAAAATACTGTCTGTTTCGTAAAGGTGCTATTTAAGATAAAAACAAACGTGCTTTTGCCAGAGGGCATCAGTGTATGGACAATTACAAAATAGAAAGCATATTTTAAACAAATTTGAACCATTGATTGGCGACTCCATGGAATGCTGTGTGCACAAGGACCATATATGTTAAATTAAAAGAAAGGTCAGCGTTGGCCGTAATATTGATGTTTTATTGATAGCAGAATCGATTTTCGATCACATAGTGATCAACTTCAGTGCTGTACAAATTAAACTCAGGCACTGGTATCAAGTTATCAATAACCAAAACTGAGGAGCGCCTCTCAGTTCACTAGGAGTTCTGCTTAGCCCGTGGATGCCCGCGTGAACTTTTCGCAGAGCGTAGTGGAATAGCTGCCAGATTGCCCCCGTCCCGCAGTGCAGGTGTCAAGGAGCTGTTCCCCTAGAAGACGACGGCTTCGCTGCAGCCCATCGGCATGGCAAATGAGGTATCGGGATTTATCGGACCTTGGAACGCTCTGCCACTGAACCAATGTCCAGTGCTGATGGTCACGTGCCCATTTCGGTCGTAGTTGCCGATGTCGTGGTGTTAATATTGGCACATGAGTAGGTTGTCAGCTGCAGAGAACGACGGTTAGGAGTATTCAGTGCACTGTGTGTCCAGACACACTTGTACTCTACCCAGCATTAAAGGTTGTTAGTTCCGTCACAATTCGCCGCTTGTCCCGTTTTACCAGTCTGTAACGAGGGGTGGCCGACGAGCTGGTTTCACCTTGGTTTCGAAATCGTTGAAGACACTTACCCAGGCATTCCTGGAACACCCGACAAATCGTGCAGTTTCCGAAATGCTCGTGTCGAGGCTCCGGGCCATCATAATGTTCCCTCGGTCAATCTCAGTTAGATCGCGCGCCCTTCCCGTACTACACACTGATAACAAGCTCACTGATACTACATGCACCGTGCGTGTGTCTGACCAACATTCATCCCTCGCCAGGTGGCATTGCTACCGCCTGGACGGGATTATATCGTTAGTAGGTCTGTGGTCATAATGTTCTGGCTGATCAGTGTATTCATCTCCTCGCGTCCTTCTGCAACTTTTACACACACACTTACCTCCAGTATTAAATTTGTGATCCCTTGATGTCTCAGAATGTGTCCTATCAACCGATCCCTCATTTTAATCAAATTATGCCACATATTATTCTATAACAAATTCTATTCAGTACCTCTTGATTACATACGCGATTTACCCATCTAATCTCCAGTATTCTTGTGTAGCTCTACATTTCAAAAGCCCGAATTCCCTTCCTGTGTAAACCATTCATTGTCCATGTTTCACTTCCATACATGGCTACGCTCCATAACCCCTCAGAAAAGATTTCCTAACAGTTAAATTTATATTTGATATTAACAAATTTCTCTCCTTTAGCAACGTTTTTTGGCCATTGCCTGTCTACATTTTATATCCTCTCTACTGCTCCCATCATCAGCCATTTTGCTGCCCGAATAGCAAAACTTATCTACTAGTTTTAGCGCCTCGTTTCCTAATTTAATTCTCTCAGTATCAGCTGATTTAATTCGATCACGTTCCGTTATCCTCGTTTCTCTTTTGTTGATATTCATCTTATGTTCTCCTTTCAAGACCGCGTCCATTCCGTTCAACTGCTCCTTCAAGTCCTTTTCTGTCTCTGACAGAATTACAGCGTCATCGGCAAATTTCAATTTTTTTACCTCTCCTCCCTGAGCTCAAGGTACAAATTGAATAACACTGGGATAGTTTACAACTATGCCTCACTCCCTTCTCAAACACAACTTCCCATCCATGTCCCTCGACTCCTACACTTGCCGTCTAGTCTCAGTACAAGTTGTAAATATCCATGTTTCTGAAATAACCCGCTTTCAGCTGCATATAAACTTTTACAGGAATACGACCGGTTTCGTGATTTCAAATAATGTCTTCAGGAAATATTTAAGCCATGATAGGGAAAGGAAAGGAATGCAACCTTCTCAAAATAAAATACTATTACCCGCTTCGAGCACGGTGTCATAGTTTCAAACTGACCAGTTGAGAAACTGACATCTTAAAAGCGGGTATACTTCACACAGTAAGCGGCGGACAGCAACCCTCCAACCGCCTCGTCATGCACGACCACAGTAACAGTTTGTATAAAGCTGAAAGCGGTTTATTTCAGAAACATGGACTACTTCTGCTGCGGTTGCCCTCAACAGAAAACTGTTTGTTCTACCCCCTTATTGGTACCCAAGAAAAGTGATTTAAGTCCGATCTTCATCGGATGTGTCACACTTCATATCTGCATACCGGATATTATACACTGCTGGCCACCGTAAATGCAACACCAAGAAAGACAAGAGGTAGCACAACAAAATTTATTTTGTAGATAACATGTTGACCAAGTATCAAATGATTACGTTTACAGACGTCTGTGACATGTGGTTCCTGCCAGAATCAGTAGCCAGAGTAGCCTCCATTGATGGAGATCACCGCTGCCACACGTCTCGGCATTGAGTCAAAGAGACGTTGGATGTGTTCCTGGGGTACAGCAGCCAAAGCAACTTCCACACGTTGCCAAAGATCATCTGGTGTGGCAGCTGGGGATGTAATCTGGGTCACTCGTTGAGCAACCATGGACCACGTGTTTTCTATCGGCGAAAGATCCGGAGAGCGAGCCTGCCAGGGAAGCACTTCAATCTGGTTATTGACGAAGAACCGTTGGACAATGCGTGCCACGTGTGGTCGCGCATTATCCTGTTGAAATATGGCTGTGGCCGCTCCCTGAAGGTAAGGAAGGACAACTGGCTCCAGCTCCTCGGATATGTAGCGCCGGCTATTTAAAGTACCGGCAATGCGTACTAGAGGCGTGCGAGAGTAATATCCAATACCGCCCCATACCATAATACCCGGTGCAAGACCAGTGTGGCGGTGCGTAATGCAGCTGTCCAGCATCCTCTCTCCACGGTGTCTCCACACTCGAATCCGACCATCGTGGTGCTGCAGACAGAAGCGTGCCTCGTCAGTAAAGACAACGTCATTCCATTCTGCCGTCCACATCCGTCTGTCATCACACCATTGGCGACGGAGATGTCTGTGGTTCTGCGTCAATGGCAGACGAAGCAATGGCCGTCTTGCGGACAGACCACTCTGCTGTAAACGGCGTCGAATGGTACGCGCAGACACTGGATGATGCGTTACAGACGCAATGTGCTGTTCTATGGTTCGGGATGTCACTGAGCGATCCGTCACTGCCATGCGCACAATTTGCCTATCAGCACGTGCAGTGGTGCACCGAGGTGAATGCGATCGACCACGTCGGTCCGTCGTGCCCTCCTGCATCCAACGGTCACATATCCGCATTACAGTTGTTTGGTTTCGTCCAACACGACTAGCAATTTCTCTGTACGATAAATCTCGGTAAGCCACTATCCTTCCTCTGTCGAACTCGGATACTTGATCAAACGATGTTCGCTGTTGTCTACGAGGCATAACTGGTCGTCTTGTGAAACAACCACAAGGTAAACACACGTGCCGAACGTACACTCGTCGAAATCGCCAACCCTTAAATGGCGCTATGAGGTGGCGCCACAGGCGCGCGTGATGTGCGTCTGCGCTGAAATTCTAATCAGTTGCATATCTCATCGCTGCAAACCCATGGTGTAAATTTCACTTGATTCGGATGCTTCCTTCAGGGTGTTGCATTCACGGTGGCCAGCAGTGGATATTACGCACAGAAGTTCTGAGTACAAGCTATGTGATCTTTGTGTGCTGGTAGCATTGTCGTTGCTGTAGCGGGTTAAGACAAGCTAGTCAATGAGTTAGGCATTGGTCATGCTGCTGCGTGGTTTGGAAATAGCTTGCAGAGCACATCGATGAAGACAGAGAGGATGTTGATTTCGGAAATATGGTTTTCTAAAAATTAACTTCATAATGAAGATTTCCTGGTACTGTTGTTGCTGCACTGCTTGCTTGCGCATAATTTATGATGCGTTTGGAAAACGGAAAGTTTTTGTAGGATTTTTCTTTATTTGTTCGGATTAGTTACTTTCTTTGCTTAGACGTCCGCCTCGATAGCTGAGTGGTCAGAGCGACGGAATGTCATGCAAAGGGGCCCGGGTTCGATTCCCGGTTGGGTCGGAAATTTTCTCCGCTCTGGGACTGAGTTATCTTCATCATCATCTTCTCATCCCCATGAAAGCGCAAGTCGCCGAAGTGGCGTCAACTAAAAAGACTTGCACCAGTCGGTCGGTATAACCGACGGGAGGCCCTAGCCACGTATTTCATTGCTTAGACGTGATAAACTAAAGTTGTTAGTTCACATGGTTTGGAGTCACAAGTTATAGATTTACAATTCATTTACCAGATCAGTAACTAAATTCATGGCAGAGTCTTATTTTGTAATAAGAAATAATTTTTCTAATATATCTTTGTAATCATCAAAGAAAAAGTTTCAATATTAAATTCCACCGTCTTCTAACGAATTTTATTAATTGATTGTGTGTATTGCTGCATTCCACTTTGGGGAATACAGTGACTGAAGCATGTTCTGCTTAGCACAGTTACACGTCCTTGCATTGCACTGCACAGGGCTTTCTTTCTTATTTAGCTGGTTCGCTGCTGCGCTCCATTTTCTTATGTTCATCACTTCGAGCAGTAATGAGTTTCCATTGCCACAGGAAAGCCATGAAAATTTGTTAGGGCCAGTTGAGTCACTGTCAGAACACAGCAAGATCATTTACAGTTAGCTCTGCGTTTCGAAATTATCAGGTTCAATGTAGATAAAGTTCATTTCAGATTTCATTTCATATGTAGATAGTTCTTTTCCTGCCGTATTGTGTTAAATCTGCGTTTGTATTATTTAATGTTTGGAATTTTGTTTAGTCTGTTTGCGCATTCTAATTAATTTGGTAGAAGCTAATTGCAATACAGGTGTACAGTTATGCAGTTTCAGATATTGTGGCTACTCATCTAATCAGATAGCATTTCTGTAATTACATTGCTTGAATTGTTCAGGATCAAAGAACAGCACAGCACAGACACACGGAGTCTAACATAGGAAACCAGTCCACTCCTCGTTTAGTTCACCCCAAATAAAAATTTTTTATTCACAAAAGTTACACCTTTCACCCAATGAATATTACTTATGCTTTCTTTCAGAATTTCAGAAACAGTGTTCCAGTTCAACATTGCCAAAAGCTTTCACAAAGTCTACAAATGCTGTATAATCGGATAAATAGCACTTTGCAGTTATGTTCATCATATAATGGGTATTAATCATTCCATTTGGAATCGATGACTATCATCAGTGACAGTAAGTGACGTGACCTTCATGAACACGAATACACATTTGTATTCGTTGTGGCATGGAAACAAATAGCCTCCGGATATCATGTTGAGGAATTTATGGCCGTGTCCGTTGACGAAGACTGCTGTTGGGACGAATACCTCTCCTGCGCTAACCACTCGCCTCAGAGTAGTTCTTGCACCTTTCATCCTCAATGTCGAACGTATTCCCCTAAAATTTTTACCCTCTACAGTCCGCCTGTCCGCCTGCTTAGTGGAGTGGTGACGTGCTTGCCTATCATGCAGCTGACCTGGGTTCGATTCCCGGCCGATGCGCAAGTCTCCCAATGTGGCGCCACCTGAAGTAAGACTTGCACCCGGCAGCTGAACTTCCCCGGACGGGGAATAATAACTGCCACCTGATTTTTCCATTTCATGTACCCTCTAAAGCTCCCTCTAGTACCATGTAAAGTGTTCCCTCATCTATTGACATATGTCCCATAATACTGACCCATCTCATTTTCAGCGTTTTCTGTGCGTTCTTTTCTTAGCCGAATCTGTGGAGAACCTCCTTATTTCTTATCTTATCAGTCGACCTAACTTTAACTTTTTCTGTATTACCTACTCTCAAATATTTCGATATTTTTTTGTATATTTTTTGCATCAGATTCCAATTATATTTTTTGCATGGCAAATCAGAGGTCGAGCAAGTCAACCAATGATTTGTACATTCCTCCAGGCGATTGTGATATGAACTGCACTGTGAAATGTTGAATTATCGTGCTGCAAATTGCCTTTTGGCATCCTGGTTATGAAAGGTATCACATCAGGGGTTAACCTTATTCCTACATAGGGATTAGAATTCAGCCTCACCAAATCAGACCTGTTATCGCATCCAATAGCTCTGTACACCATGACTCCAGGAGTTTGAAAGGTACGTGTCTTGAGAATCTCTGGTCCCTCTTACCACTGACCATGTCGTCACACTGGTATCGATGTGACTACCACAAAAGAAAGCGAGACTCGCCTATGAACACCACAGAGAGGTGTTGAATGTCCAACTGTGGCTCTGCACTTTTCATAGTGTCATCGGTAAACGAAGAATGAAGACCGAGATGTCAGTCCAGCTTCCAGTCCTCTGCTCCCGAATGTTCGTAGTGTCCGTATGTAACCTCTGCCTAGGATTTCAGTTGTTATCATCTGTTTATTCCTCGGAACCTGTCGAACACTCTTGCGATCTTCTCATGGTGTATTCCATCTGGAAGGGCCCATGCCTGTCTTCTTGCTGCACTTTTCCACTCGTTCTGCAGTCATTGCAGTACAGCCAACTGATGGGGGTCTGTTGGTATGACGCTTCTGTATCCTTCATGTCAATGATTCGAGTTTCCTCAAAGTCCAAATGATGATGATGAGGTGCACGAGCACATTTTTGAGCGTTCTGTATTGAGATCTCTACTAAAAATTTTCAGTAACATTAGACACACAATTCTCTATCCGTAAGAATGGCTTTCTCAATAATGACGATGAAATTTTACCCACCATATCCCGCTGGCTTAGAAATAATGGAGTATCACCTTGGCAGCATTCAGTGAAGGTGTTCATGGCGTACAATTTTCTGTTTCCTTCAGTGTATTTCTTTTCTTTTTCTTATTGCCGCCTCGTTGGAGAGGCGTCCGCTTTCCGAGTCAATGCACGTCATTTCTTACAGGCTAACGCTTCCTCTGGATTTAGGCTTCTTGATCTTAAATCTGCACTAGTCATCGTGATTTAGACCTTCCACGTTGTCCCTGATCTACATCAGTGTTGTGAAGGGCTGAGCTGATGACTGAATTAGGTGGCCACCGTATGGTGTGTCTATACCAACGAAGTCTCCATGCATGTTTTCATTGACTGGAACCACTCCAGCTAGTTGTCGGATAGTTGTTTATGCGATCGAGCAGGGAAATGCCTAATGTTCTTCAGTGTATTTATTGTATCCTTATTCCTCAGAACATACTTCTACCTGAAATAAAATCATAGAGATACAACTACTAATGTTGTTCGATACGGTCTGTAAACATTAAGAGATTACCGTAAGTAAAATTATCGATGTTGTTCGTAACACAACGCCTGGATTGTCGTGGCACACATTACTTTTCCGATAACACACTGAATAATGACCAAGCTCACTGACCAAGATCTACCAAAGTAATTCTAGCGTTCGACTGTAAGCGACTAATGCAAGATATGCACCGCAGGGAATTGAAGAACCCCGAAAACCTATGTTCTTTAAAATGTTACACTACTTTCCAAAGTTCACACAACAGTCTCATGCAGAGCTTCTGCAGTACTAACGGAGTATCAGCAGTTACGGTGCGAACCTCCGTATCGCCTTAGTGTACTCTGCAGCCGAGTACCGCGCACTAGGGTGGTTAACAAGCAAACCTGTGAATGAGGTGGACACCCAGCTCAGCGCTGCTATGAGGATTGTAACTAGATGCAAAACGACTACCCCACTACATTGACTTCAAGCACTCAGCCACATAGGCTCACCGTCGCTGAGACTTGAAGCTTTGGTGAAGTAATATGCAAAAATAATGAATAATCTTCAACTTTCCATCCATGGCGACTTCCCACTTTTGGAAACAACTAAACTTCATTCCATACTACCCCCTATTACACTGGCCCAACAACTGGTAGCTACTAACTTCAGCAGGGATATTAAATGGCACGAGAGCTGGAGTGATAGTGACCCCCTTCTCCCCGCTGGAAACTATCAATCCAATAGAAAAGCCTAAGGGCTTTGAACTTCCATGACAGATATGGAAAAGCCTAAACAGACTCAGAACGGAACGCGGAATGTGTGCACAGAATCTCGACAAGTGGGAAAAACTACGCAGCCCTAGCTGTGATTGTGAGGCTGCAAATTAGATTGTCCATCACACCGCCCAAACTGTGAACTGAGACACTGTCGGAGTAGCATGGTTGACTTCTTCAATGTCACACTGTCCTGCTTCGAACCTATCGCCGCTCTGGACGTCAGAATATGAAGTTACAAATTAACACAATTTATCTGCTGCCATGTTTTTTGTAACTGTCTTATTGTATTGTATACATTATCTTATTTTTCTGCATCCTTCTTTGATTAATTTTATAGTGTATTTTATCACCGATCGTATAACAAATGTATGAAATGTGTACAGCACCATACACTAAATAAATGAATAATAATACTTTCTACATGGAGATGTTGTAACAATAATTAGTAGTAAATAGATAACTAAGTTATTTCTTCCCTGCAAAGCGGTAAACAAAGAAAACATGAAGAAAAAGGTGGGAAACAAAGCGCTCGTTATTTTGTGCTGCGCGTTGTGCCTCCCAGCGGGCATGCCGACGGCAAACGTTTCGTCTGGCGGCCACAAACATGGCTTTCATGAAAAATGGGACTTCATTAAGGGACATTGTGGTTTGACTCTGGTAGCATCGTGTTCAGCGTGCATTACAGAGTCGCTCTCCCGCATACAAATTTGGAAACACTACTCCCCTACACGTAGGAGGACAGAGAAATAGACACGCGAAGCACGTAGCACTAATTAAGCCTCGTTATGAATTCGCAGGACGCATGCAAGTTAACTTGAACACGACGGGTATAGGGAGGGTTGCTGCTCTCACCTTGTCGTCTGAAAGACACAGGAGCATGGTAGGGAAGATATGACTTCAGCAGAAGATGTGTAAGTATAGTGCGTCCACCAACCGACGTGTCATTTACCGAATGTTAGACGTATCTTGAGGAAGTAAAGATCTAGAGCTGTTCTGTGAGTTAAGATATCTGTGATGAACTAGTGACGGATAAATGAGGGATAGTGTCTTAACTGAACTGAATTGCCATAAATTAAGGCACGAGATCGGGATTTTTTCCAGAACATCTTCTGCAAATGAAGAAGCAAGAAACATATCTCTCCTAACGAAATAACTAAAAATTTTTGCCGATGAAGCACCTATGGGGCGTGCAGAATCCTAACGTTCTACAGATATTCGAGTGGAATTGTGTCGACAAGGTCCTCTCTCTCTCGGCTTTTTTTTTTTTTCTAGGGTTTCGATTTCTTGAGTCTGGTTTAATCTACATCTGTATTCCGCCAGCCACCTTACGGTGTGAGGCAGATAGTACACTTCTTTCCCCCCACCACGCCCTTCCACCCCCTCCTCCTCCCCCGCTCCCGTCTCGCATGGCACTTGGAAAAAATAATTGCCTCTAAACAGCCATATTAGCTCTTTTTCCTCGAATTTTGTAGTTACGGTCATTTCGCGAGATATATCTGCGAGACAGTAATATGTTGCTGCTATTGTCATCAGTAACGAACAAAAACTGTAGGTGTGTACGAACACTGAACCAAAAACTACACCTTTATACCTATCCCCACTTCTGAAACACACGAGATCAAAGTTTTAAAGATCGTTTTGGATCACACTGTATATAATCGTAGTTCTGTATTGACACACGCTGAAAGGTTTAAAGGCAGTGACGGCACATTTAAAAGCCATACACATTCCTGAACAAGTTCAGAACCCCCGACCTACATTTTCCAAGGTAGCAACGTTATCTCTTAGACACTAAAGCCGCGAAATGATGTAAGACCTTCGGTAAAAGAAATATTCACGTATTTTTAGATGACCGTTTTGTCATTGGCTTAAGTGCTTCTCTTCAAATGTCAGGAACTTCGGCGCAGTAGCTTTTGTGTACACTGAGACAGTGGCATATTTTGCCGCGTGCGATGTTTGCTATCTCACGGAGAAGTCGCCCATTTTTATGGTGCTAGGCGGAGCCGCTGAAAATCGATTCCACTCTCAACTTCTGGGAACAGTTATCGTTCCGCACATCAGCGAAAGTAAGACGTATGGCGCCATTTCTCCACCAAAGTGCGATGTAATCGGCAGTCGCGTGGGAAACTTCGAAGCTGCGTCATACCGGCGTCTGTCGCAGGTGCAGAGATTGAAAAATGTCCCTCACCTGTTCTGATAACATTTCTAACATGATGCTCTTTCTCAACGGTAGCTTTTACCGGAAAACGTGCGGAAGTCTTCACTATGTTTCCTACGTTTTGTGTTAAAAGTTTTCGAAGAAGCATGCAAGGCTTATACGGCTAATGACATCAGAAAATTTAATCTGAAACATGTATTTGATAATAATCTGGCTTCGATTCTTGCATGAACCGTTAGAAAAGCTTGTTTTCAACAAAGTGATAGTAGGCCAAAGACTATCAATAGTAATCATTACTTATACATCTGCCGAAGTATTGAAGAAGATACTTCTTTTAATGGAAGGCTGTGGTCAATATTAGTGACTTTGTTTCGTTCTAGATGTACACTGACTTAAGTTCACATTGAATATTTCTGTATAGACACCGTCTAACAAAATGGAATGGGACTGGGCTAGATGACACCTCGCGCTTTGCGCATTTTCTGGCTACCTTAGCGAAATGTTTCACTGCCTTCATTAATAAGTGCCATATTATTTTTCAAAAACTAAATAACTTTGTTAAACATATATGGCTCGATTTGTTGATTCAGTATACTGACTGGACGTTAAGTGATTAGAGAAATACTCAAGCTATTTCGAAACTCAGTAATTTTCTCCCATTGCGCCGCAGAAGTTTGAAAATTGGCGCAGAGGTGCCTCCAAACTCCCTCTGCAATGGTGCAGAAGCGTGGCTCCCTGCGACGTGATCTTCATGTCCTGCGACGCTTGAAACAGCAAGGTGTCGACACATGCGAAGAAGAGCTCAGAGCTCAGAAGTTCATGTGAGCTGTAAGGTGGATTAAGGATGTGACACTGACATAAAATTTCACCACAATTCTACCCGACACCACGAGGGACTTGCCACACGATGGGAAGGTCGTCACAGTCCCTCTTACCCACATTTCACCCCTTCGTTGGACTCCTCTGCGATGGAAGTTGAAACCGTGGCACCTGGCGTTGAAATCATGCAGGTTTTATATGGGTGGTGGAGAAAAAGATTTTGAGCACATCGCCGCCGCTCTGGACCGTACCAAACTGCCCCAGGAGATGAGAAAGAGTTTCAATAAAAACACCCCTTCCTTACGGGCGTTCGTACTCACACATTTCATGCTCGGAAACGACAGTTTACAGTGACATGTACAACAGGACGACGTTCTTGTCAAATTGTGCCACCACTGAGACCCCCTGGACTATTCAGCCCGTTTCTAAGGGCTTTTCAGGACTATAACACCATTGAATGTGACCTCACCCCTTTGGAGTCGAACGTGTTCACAAGTTTTACTTTCGTATACCGGGTGGGACCACTAGGGACTATTTAAAACCATTCGACGAAGTTTGAACGTGATCTGAAGCAGAAATGGGTAGTTATTAATCGCTTCTCTTCCACTCCCTCCGAAGTCGTGTGCATGAGGGGAGATGCAATATTTAAAGGCACATGAATAAAAGTCCGACTAAGATCACCCAGTTCGGTAACACCACCACTGCCACTTGCCCACCTTTCTAGGGCACATCAGAAATGTGTCTGTACAAAGACCCGCTGGCCAGACAGCCAACCCCGTCGACACCCCTCTGCCGCAAGAAGGTTCTGGTGCGGAGCGGGTTGCTTGTTCCGCCTGCAGGTAGGGATCGGTGAATGAATAAAAATTCTCTACAGGGATATTTTTAAAGTGCTCAACAAATATGCTCGATGACAGCAAAGGTATTGTCAAACTTGGGGGCAGGAGGGGTTAGTGAGACCTTTCGCCGTTTCATTCACGTAGATTTAAATGCCGCATAACCCCACAAACACACGACCTACGACGACGCGCAAGAGGAGGTATGAAAAAACGTAACCACCCTTTTCTCATTCAGATCAGGTTCAAATTTCATCGAATGGTTTTGAACAGTCCCTAGTGGTTCCACCCTGAATACCAAAGAAGAACTTGTGGTCACAATAAAATCCAAAGCTGTGAGATCAAATTCACTGGGGCTTCAGCACTGCGATGTTCTTAGAAAAGCATTGAATCGTTCGTAGAGTGTTACGAACGTCGTCCTGTTGAACATCGCACTGCAAACTGTTGTATTCGATCACGAAATATGTGAACAACGAACGCCTCTAGGAAAGGGGTGCTTTCAAGAACGCACTTTATGCCACATCTTGAAGCCTTTTTGTGTCGTTCGTGAGTGGTGATGTGTTCGATATGTTTTCCTCGGCCACCCATAACAAACCCATGTGATAACGCCAAGCGCCGCGGTTCTGATCTCCGTCGCAGCGGCGCCAAACGAAGGGGTGAAATGTGAGTAAGGGGGAGTGTGGCGACCTTCCCATCGTCTGACACGCTCACGGTGGTGTCGAGCAGAATCGTAATAAACTTTGTCGCCAATGTGACGTCATTAATCCACATTACATCTCACATGAACTTAGGAGCTCTGGCCTATTTTTAGCATGTGTCGACACCTTGCTGCTTCAAGCTTCAGCCAGCACAAGGGTGACGTCACTTAGAGCTCGCTGTTGTACCGTCACAGAGGAAGGTTGTAGGCACCTTTGTGACGAGTGTCTAGCTACTGTGTCGCAATGGGAGACAGTTACAGGGTTTCAAATAAGTGCTCCTTTAATTGTGCAGCGCAGTGTAGTAACACACTTTATGTGAATAGCTCCCGTAGCTTAAAAATGTGTCACAAATGGAGTAGTTATATTATCAATATCAGCTTTCACCGTCTGATGCAACGAAGCATTTAACAGTCCTGTGGACGCAAGTTTCATGGCGCGGGAAATTGTGTATTGATAATATTTTGTGCTTTCCAATTCCGTATCGGGTATATCGATGCTGTAATTTCACTGGAACAAAAAAAATCGGTCCTTTTATTTACGTCATTGTACAGAAAATTTTTAGATGTTAATTTCACAAGATTAGTCACGTGCACAACAGCGTGGCGCTTCCTCACGCTTGTATTTAAATAAGTCGTTCTACTCGAAGTATTATTCGTTTAGTCACTGATCAAGCAAGATCTAAAGGTTAAAATAGCATCCGTTGGGATCTTATGTGACTTATACAGAGCATGAATAGTTCATTACTATTTGAGAAACTGGACACGGGCGTCTATGTTAAGGCATACAAACAATCCTCAGATGGACGTTATAAAATCTACAGATCACACTATACAAGATCCCACCATGGAATCTTCGTCTCATGTTATATGTGAATAATATACCACGTAATTAGAATTAAGTGGAACGATTGGGTTTATTTTTGCAGATACAGGGTAAAATAAAACACTAACAGAAGAATAATAGATCGAGAAAACAGGAAACTATATTTCAACGGGACTTGCGTACAGGTTTTACAGAAGTATGGCTATCTTAGACTAGACTAGCACAACCCATTGTAGTTTTGTACTGGGAAAAGATAAAAATGAGAACATCATAAATGGATCAATCGAAGTAATCTAAAATAAATTAAGTGTAAAAAACTACGCTGTAAAATAAAAATTTTCCCATGGGTCTCACATTTCTTACGAAGCACTACTCACACTTTACAATTTAAGAAGAGCAGCCGTGTCATCGATATCCTCAATATGTGGTTCATAAGACAGTCGTTAATGTTCGTGCGATCATAGGTTGACGTATTAGCTTCGGAACCAGGAGACAATCACGGATGATGTAAACATGTCGCCCGAATTGATACGTCGGAGCATGCTTTGATAATTACTGGTGACGATGCGACACGCTTTCCAATATGGCGTAGTTCAGGGAGATGGGAGAAATATTATCCTGTGAATATGTTTAACGGCACAAAATGGGGACTTGAATACGTTTCCCGTCGTCTCTCACCGGTGAATGATACCGTAACTTCCTGTCCAATCAGGCAAATACGTTGCCTGCAGCATCCCGCAGGCAACCAATGCCACGACCAAAGCCACGCATCGTCGCTTCTGTCGATTTGTGTCAGAATGGCTTGAGGAATATTTCACGTATGTGAGGGTGCTTACCATATGAACGGAATTCTACAGAGCAAATCTGGAACGTCATGCTACCATCCCTCGACGCCATCACCAGACCGAAAATGGACGCTACATGCCACTAGGTTACTCATCATCACAGACAAAGTAAATCCTGTATTATCAACATTTGCTGCCTGCTGAAGATGAAATGTAGGGAAAGTTGTTAATTTCATCTTAGTAAGAAGGAAACAGATACCAATTACTCTATATAATGGCTTTACGTGACCCTTACAAAACGACAGAGAAATAAGATTCAAGAGTGTTTATGTATTGTATGTAACTTAATTTATATACTTTAGTTATACTTTTCATATGCTTTTATGTGTGTTCCTTGCTGCCAGCAAAAACATGACTATGTACATAAATGAGATTCATCTACTGTAAATTAACAGTTTGTCCATCTGTATGTATAACTTTTGGACATGTCACGGCATTATGCCTCTGTGAAGAAGATACTGAATCTTCTAAACCAAGTACGTTTTTCTAATACACTTCTTACACTTCACATACATACATATGTTCTAATGATTTGTAATATCCAAAATTTTGTAGGCTTCTGAAGGTAAGATTAATCCCTTAAAGCCGGTAAAGCGAAATAAGACTAATTGTGCAACTGACGAATTTTGTTCTGAAAGAACGTAGGTAAGTGTATTCACAGGAATTGTGGATTTAAGATTCTACATAGCTAGTGGGTATTCATACAGGGTATTTCAAAAAGGACTTAACAACTTTAAAAATTCGTATAAGTTTATTGAGAGAAGATACAGAGCTAGCTTTAGTATTATTTTTTAGGGGAACACATCAAGATTTTTTACCGTAAACTAAAGACGTATGTGGCTTCCGGTGGTTATCCTGCACACATTCCATTGGAAGTCAATTTATTCCCAATCTCGCTGTAGCATTACAGGTGTAGCATGCTCAGTGGCCGCGTAAATTCTTGCACTAAATTCAGGTAGAGAATCCGGCACAGGAGGTACAAACAGGATATCCTTGTTGAATCCCCATAAAAAGAAAATCGAGTGGTGTCGGGTCTGGCCCATGTGGAGGCGATGCAATTGGTGCATCACGGCCGATCCATTGATCTGGAACGCGGCCACTGAGAAAATCCCAGACATCAGCCAGGTTGTGGGGTGGTGCAGAATCTTGCATGAAGTAAACATTTCGTTCTCGGTCATCCTCATCGATCTGTAGTATAAACAATTGTTGTAACATATCCAGGTTCACTATCCTGTTGATGGTTCTGTCACTGAAAAGAAAAGGGGTCGTACACTTTGTTGGTGCTCAATGCACGAAAAACGTTCAGTCTAGGGCTCTCACGAGCATGCTGCACTGTTTGATGTGGATTTTCACTGCCCCAAATCCTACAGTTATGTGTTAACTTTGCTACTTAAGTGAAAAGCCGACTCGTCAGAAAAGGTGATTTTGTTCAAGAAGTGTTCATTCTCATGTAATCGATTTAACATATCCGCGATGAAGTTCTTGCGATCATTTTACCAGTGTCTTTTATTCCTTGTACGATCGTCAATCTGCACCGTTTCAAACGCAAACAGTTCTCAACAAACGCCAAACAGTCGTATGTGGGATTTGCAATTCGCGAGATGCACGCCATATCGATTCCGTAGGGCTGTTGTCAAAACGTTGTCTCACTCGCTAACGACGTCGTCAGATGTGCTTGGACGACCTGATGATTTCCCGTGTCTTACCGAGCACCGTTTCTATAAAACATTTATGCCATTCATAAATTGTAGGACTACTAGAAGGTTCTTTAGCGTACTTGGAACGGAAATTACGCTGATTTGTTGTCGCCGACTTCGATTCTTCAAACCAAAAGCACACAATCAGCACGCTCGGGCCCAGTGAAGGTTGCCATCTTTAACGAAATTGCCGTTAGCGTTCCTTACGGTGCAATTCGACACTAGTGAACATGCAAGACAAAACTTGATGTATCTACCTACAAATTGACACTACAGTGACCTGTGTGGGTACTACGAATTAATTTACATTAATTTTCAAAGATGTAAAGCCCTCTTTGAAACACCCTGTATAAAACCATGTCAAATATCAGACTGAAGACTTGATGTTGATCCCAGGTTTTGCGGCTTAGAAGCACTCAGAAGTGGCCGAGGCTGCTCTGGGCATAGCTCTGCTGAGATTTAGCATTGACTATGTGTCTCACCAAACTATTAGTGCTCTGGTATACTAGTGCACGCTGGGTAGGAGACCGTGCTGCCACATGCAACTGAACGAGCTGGTTTTGGAACACAATTTTGAAATTCGTGAACAAAATTATTATAGAGGAGCAATGGAATTAAATGCTATTGCATCTTGGATTCTTAGAGTGTGAGAAAGTTTAGGACGCAATCTGTGAAACATGACTTCAAAAAAATGATCAAATGTGTGTGAAATCTTGTGGGACTTAACTGCTAAGGTCATCAGTCCCTTACTCACTACTTAACCTAAAGTATCCTAAGGACAAACACACACACACATGCCCGAGGGAGGACTCGAACCTCCGCCGGGACCAGGCGCACAGTCCATGACTACAGCGCCCTAGACCGCTCTGCTAATCCCGCGTGGCTTTGACTTCGATTCAAACTCTGCGAGTATTATATATTTGCTTAGGATTTTGAAAAGTTCGCTTCCGATGTGATTACAAAGGATAACTTGATAACTTACAATCAGTTTCACTAGTGGCAATATAATTTTAAAGAGAAAATTATTCACATATTAAAGAAGACTGCGGTGGGCAGGGCACGTGGTCAGAATGGAAGAAGATAGAGCATGTAAGATGGCAAGGCTGGAGGCAGACGGTGGAGTGGACGCCCCAGAAAGAGATAAGTGGATGGAGTTATAGAAGACATGAAAAAGCTGGGTGTCAGAAGATGGAGACGGAAAGCCATGGATCGGATAGAATGGCAGGATATTGTGATGCAGGCCAAGGCCCTTCAAGGGCTGTAGAGCCGAGGAGTAAGTAAGTAAGCAAAGGTTTCCGAGCTAGCAATGGAGAGCTGCATTTGGCGAATTACTACGAAAGACAGGAACACACAAACTGCTCTGGGAACACCCCTTAGTATAAGGTGTAATAAACATTATAATGGAAATGAAATGTGGCGCATGGGACATGTAGCTAGGTGAACGGATGGTAGACAGACAAGAGTAATTCTGCCCATTATTCCAAGATATCAGAAAATAATTAGACAAGGAGAATACTGAAGTTGGATGGATGAGACTAGATGAAGTATAGGGGCTTCTTGGATGTAAACAGATCCCAACTGTAATGAATGGGAAACTCTACAGAGGGTCTTAAACGAGCATTCGATGTCTAACTGCTGCTGCTTCTGCGGATGATGATTTGTATTTGCTGAAGGGAAAATGAGTAGCTGTATAATAAGACACAGAGTTCCATAATTTTTCCTCCTTTAAACGGTCAAATATGTATTTAATTAATGTCGTTTTAAAATCGTGTTAACTGTCTCAGTTTCAATCAGCTGGGTTAGTTTTTGCTGAAACATGGATAGCTTACGCAATTTTCATGCTGGAAAAAACATTTAGATCGAAGAAACAAAAGAAAATCACTAAACTACACGAAATTTTGATATGTACCTTCCACAGGCACTGTAAGTCCTTAATAAGAACAACCCGACATTAAAAAGAGAACAGCCTACCACAGTTAATAATCATTGTAGCTGTGAAATAAATCATGGGTTAATGCAGTGAGTCAGGAGGTGTGCGAAAAGAATTAAGATTAGTTACACTGCTTATAAAACTTGGAAACATTAAGACCTCTGCAGAGGGAGCAGCAGAAGACGACCTACATGCATATTGGAAGATAAAGCCCGCATTTAAAGTTTTAATTAAGTGTTACTTATCTTCGCCGTCCCAGATGGGAATCAGTTGTTAGTCTTACGCCCGAGAAGGGAATATCTACTTGAGCATTGTTTAATTGTGCATTTGTCACCGCCAGTGGAAGCCTTTGATTATCTCTTATCTCAAAACTGCCCTAAACCTTAGTCTTGTTTAATGAACAGAGCAAATTCATCTTTCCATTATCTGTGTAAAGAGCCTGTTAACAAAGGAAAGACTACGGAACAGATCGAAGAAAAAAAATAAAGGACAAAGCTAAACGTATAGAAAAAGTCTGCAGCCATTCCTGTATCGTAACCGTATCCTTGTTACCATGCGAGATCGTCAGTCCTCACTAAAGAAATCACAAAACAATTCCACTTTGCCCACGCACGTAGAGATCTTATGGTACAGTGGGCCGTAAGTGATGTAAGTGGTTGTGAAAAAATCCTAACTGCATTGAAAACGAGTCCTATGTGACACTGTTAATAGATTTTCAACCCATTGGAAGTAATAGAAATTTTTATCCGTAAGACCAACAAAACACAGAATGCTGTTAATTATCAGTCTGAACAGGCAAATAAGCTTTAATGAGGATTATCAAAAGCGTTTTCAGTGCACGAGTAACTATGTGCATGAATAAAATTAATTTATCTAAAATAGTAACTACTGAATTACAGCCACTAATATTCAAGTGATACAAAATGAAATAATTGCTGTAAGTAAATAATCCAACTGTATGTTAATAAATCATGTATTGTGATATATCTCTTTCACTGATCAGTTTAAAATGCGTACAAAATCTGTTAAAGTATTCGGGAATGAAAGTACCTCAGGTTTCAACAGAAATGCTTAAAGCAGGAGGAGAATTAGTACACAAAGAACTTGCAAAATTGTTCACAGAATACCTGCGAAGGAAAACAGATCCTCAAGACAGGAACAACGGTGAAACTATTCTACTTCATAAGTGTACTGAAATTTCCAATTTGAGTTTACATAAGCTGATAATCTGCTTTTACATTAGCTTCTATAAATCGCTTCTCTACTTAAAGATCTGATCATAACTGGTGCCGAAACGCGTCATAAAAGTGGTTAGTAACTGTATATGATCTAGAAATTTTTATATGAGGGCTAATAATTTCCATTGATCTCTTCTATGATTTTTTATCCTGTGTAGTAACCGACGCATCCCACAATATTTTTCTGACAGAGCCTTTCTGGGATCCTACGATGTATGGGATGGTTAATGGAACCTTCGATACCTCAGAGGTCCTCCATGAAAAACGAGTGGTCGTAGACTATGAAATTTTGGGAAAACATTTGTAAGGACATGCGGATGAGAAGTAACGAATAAATCGTCGAGAGAAACAGGTTTTAATTCCCACATGAGAGGGAAACTTTAGTTAATTGCTTACCATTTTTACGTCTCAGGTTACAAACTTTGCTCAATGTGACAACTACCTGCATCTGCGACAGCCTTGAACCACCATAGAGATTCCTCTGCTGCTGCCCGAAACACCTCAGTTGGGATGCTGGCTACGTCCCTCGCTACGCTCATCTTCAGCCTCTAATACGTGTTAGTGTCCCGTTGATAAATCCTGTCCTTCAACTAACTTCATACCCGGGAATCACATGGATTCAAATCCGGTTACACTCGTCAAATGTGTTACGGAGTAACCCAGTGGTCTCACGCGCTACGTAAGGTGGAGTTCCACCGTGCTTCAAAATAGTTGAGTCCAAAGCACTTCTTCCGTAGAGTAGGGGTCACATCTTGGCGAAGCTTATCACAGTAATGTATGTCATTCACGCTGGATGTCCATAGTTCCGGTATCGGCATCTAATGGCAAGTCATGGTATCAATACCAGTAATCACGCAAATCCTGCCGCGCATAGAATGAACATCGCTCTTATAAAGTTGAGTACTCATATGGTAAATAGTTTTCTGTCACCCTGGAGCAAACAGTGAAAGTTTGATTATAACCACTCTGCATGTATCGTGGGTTATTGTATCCTGTGATGTAGACTTTGTGTTGTTAAGAGCACGCGAAGAGAGGTGCGGCTTACCTTAATTTCCCTGCAAGACATAGACACTATTTTCCTGTCGTCTACAATCCATTTAACATTAACTGTTTCTTTGAGTTTATCGATTGTAAAATGTTGTTCGCCACCACTTGCCTGTCTGATAATCCAATTTGATGATGAAATTTTATGCTACCAAGATTCAGACCGCCGCTTACATACCAAGCTCCACATCAAGGTGCGTGCAACATTATCTAATTATACAAAACAAAATTTCAAATGGCCCCATGAGTTTCGGCCACTTGGCAAAGTTAAATTATGCCCGCGGAGACGGAAATCAATAACTAGACATCACATTTGATTACATAGGCCTTTGAGATAAACGCCAACCGACACCGCTCCGAAAGCGGCCGTTAAACAAACGCGGAAGCGTTTCACGGAAAGGCAGGCTTTGTTTCGCAGTTATGTCACTGATTCCGACAGGAGTTTATGCTGATTGCATTCTTCTGGAAACCACATCTCACTGTGAAACCTGTCACATTTTTCGACATGGCGTACATGCCAATCATATCGGTTCTGGGAAATTTGGTTGCAAATCACAGGTACACGATTCGCGTTGCCCCGCCGGAAATGTCAGATTCACTGCCCAATGCTTGTTCCTGTTACAGGATGAAAATGTCATGGGATGTATCGGGCCACAGTAACAGCAACGATAACGCACATGAAATTACAAATTTTGTTCTTGCAATATGCAGGGTAATCCCTTGATGATATTACAAACTTTCAGGAAAGATCGAGAAGAGTAAATGTATTAATTTGAGGTAAGGGTCCCTGGTCCGGAAACTGCCAAGTTAAAAGTTACAAGCGAAAATCATTCTCATACCTCTGATAATAGAGTAAGTGGTACCGGTACCGCTGTTACTTACACTGTAGGACAGGCAACTTTCAGAGGTGGTTGTGTGGACCACAACAAGAAAAAAAAAGTCCGGAAATATCGACAATAAAATGCAAACCTTAAGAGCTATGAGCACTTGCTAATCTTCACTACTGTGAAACGCACCTCTTCTACAGGCGAAGTGTCATTAGCTCTTAAGTACGCATTTTAGGGCCCGTATTTACTAGATTTTTTTTCTTGTTTTACTCCATACTATGTCATCCAAAAACATATAAACCAAGGAAGAGATGTCTTCGCTTCTCAAAAGGGCGATATGTGAAGCTATCAGTGATTTCCGTAGGAAAATAGAATCGCAGAACCAGTACCAAAAACCTAAGGGAAGTCGAGCACATGCGCAGGATGTCAGTGGCACTGTGCAGACACTCGAGGACAAGGCAGACATCAGAATAGAAAGTAATAGAACAAAAGCAAACATGTTGAATCTATTTTGAAATATTCACTAGACATGGCCTGCACCTCAACAGGTATGGGAAGGGGAGGTTGGCAAAACTTATAGGTGACAGCATAGGTGGGGGTGGTGGGATCACTCATGGGAAAATTCTGGTAGTTGTGGGTGTTAGAGCTGTACCTTTTTTAGATTGAAATCAGCTGATAGGTATTCCTGCTTAAGGGAAGTCTCTCTAACAAAGAAACCACTTTCTACAAAGCTTGGGTATCCGATTAATGAGGGAATTAGTATATTTCATCAAAATATACAAGGTATTAGAGATAAAGTTAGTGAACTGCTTATAGATGTTGACTCTGAAATTATTGGTATATCTGAACACTTCTTAAATAAGGAGATAATTCAGAGGCTTCCTTTACCAGGATACAGGTTGGATGGCAGCTTTTCTAGGAGCTCTTTGCGGTGTGGGGGAGTAGCCATGTATGTGAAAAACGGTATCCCATTTGAGTCAATTGATGTTTCAAAGTACTGCACTGAAAAGGTGTTTGAATGTTGTGCAGGTGTGGTTAAATTTAGTGGAGCTAAACTTCTTACCGTTGTTATTTATAGATCCACAGACTCCGATTTCACAACATTTTTGCTAAAGCTAGAGGAGGTTCTTGGTTCACTTTATAGGAAATACAAAAAGTTAGTTGTATGTGGTGACTTCAATATTAATTGTATAAGTGATTGTGCAAGGAAAAGGATGCTGGTAGACCTCCTTAATTCATTTAATCTTATGCAAACCGTATTCTTTCCAACGAGAGTGCAAGGGAACAGTAGAACAACCATAGACAATATTTTTGTTCATTCGTCATTATTAGAAGGGCATTCTGTTAGCAAAAAGGTGAATGGCCCTTCAGATCATGATGCACAAATTTTAAGTCTAAAATATTTTTGTGCTGCAACACATGTTAAATATAGTTACCAACTTTTTAGGAAAGCTGATCCAATTGCTGTACAGACTTTTGTAAATCTTATCAAGGAACAAGAGTGGCAAGATGTTTATAGTGTTGATACAGTAGACGATAAATATAATGATTTCCTCAAGACTTTTCTCGTGCTCTTTGAAAGTTGCTTTCCATTAGAACGTTCAAAACAGGGTACTAGCACAAACAGGCAGCGTGGGTGGCTGACTAATGGGATAAGAATATCTTGTAGAACAAAGTGGCAATTATATCAAAACGTTAGAAACAGTCAAAATCTAAATGCAGCAGCCCATTACAAACAGTATTGTAAGGTGCTTAAAAAAGTTATTATGAAGGCAAAAAGTATGTGGTATGCAGATAGAATAGCTAAGTCTCAGGATAAAATTAAAACCATATGGTCAGTCGTAAAGGAAGTGGCTGGTCTGCAGAGACAGGTCGAGAATATAGAATCAGTGCGTAGTGGGGATGTCCGTGTTACTGATAAGTCGCATATATGTACAGTACTTAATAATCACTTTCTGAATATAGCAGGTGAACTAAATAGAAACCTAGTCCCAACAGGGAATCATATAGCGCTCTTAGAAAAAAGTGTTCCGAGACTGTTACCTGAAATGCTCCTCCATGATACTGACAAGAGGGAGATTGAGTTAATAATTAAATCACTAAAGACCAAGAACTCTCATGGATATGACGGGGTATCTAGCAGAATACTGAAGTATTGTTCCACGTATGTTAGCTCAGTACTTAGCCATATCTGTAACTTTTCCTTTAGGAGTGGTCGGTTTCCTGACCGTTTAAAGTACTCGGTAGTGAAGCCACTTTATAAAAAGGGAGACAGGGATAATGTTGACAATTATAGACCTATTTCTATGCCATCGGTGTTTGCTAAAGTTATCGAGAGGGTTGTATATACAAGGTTACTGCAGCATTTAAATTCACATAATTTGCTGTCAAATGTACAGTTTGGTTTTCGAAATGGCTTAACAACTGAAAATGCTATAGTCTCTTTTCTCTGTGAGGTTTTGGACGGATTAAATAAAAGGTTGCGAACGTTAGGTGTTTTCTTTGATTTAACGAAGGCTTTTGACTGTGTTGACCACAAAATATTACTGCAGAAGTTGGAACATTATGGAGTAAGGGGAGTAGCTTACAATTGGTTCGCCTCCTACTTTAAGAACAGAAAGCAGAAGGCAATCCTCCGCAATATTGAGAGTGGTAATGATGTTCAGTCCCAATGGGGCACTGTTAAATTGGGCGTTCCCCAGGGGTCGGTGCTGGGGCCACTGCTGTTTCTTGTTTATATAAATGATATGCCTTCTAGTATTACAGGTGATTCAAAAATATTTCTGTTTGCTGATGACACCACCTTGGTAGTGAAGGATCTTGTGTGTAATACAAAATTGTTGAGGCTTTCGTGGCCACTTGTTGACAAACTGCCTATTGGCTTCTGTCTCGGGTTCTTCGGCCGACGTTCATCTAATGATTTTTCTGACGTTTCGCCAGCACGAGTGGCTGGCATTATCAAAGCTTCACCCTCCATTGCCGGTGGTGAACTGGAGCCGAGCTCGCGGGCGCAGGCTATATGTACCTGGTGCGCCAACGTCCGAGGGCTTCTCCGCGGTCATTTCCGGTGCGGTTCTCCTCTTGCTACCTGCGACGGTCGTTCGCTGCAGTACGGGAAGCCAGGATCCGTTGACCTTAAGGCTTTCCTCTTTCTTGTTCAAACTGTTCGCGTGTTTTTGTATTTCTACAGCTTCTCTGAACAAGCGCGTGTGATAGTGCTTCTCTACAGCCAGAACTTCCGTGTCGGCGAATTTTATTACATGGTCGGTCTCATTCAGTGCGTGCTCTGCCACGGCCGATTTCTCCACCTGCCCCAACCTGCAATGTCGCTTATGCTCTTTGATCCTGGTGTTAATGGATCGTCCAGTCATTCCGACATAAACTTTTCCGCATGTGCATGGTATGCGGTATATTCCCGACATTGCAAGTGGGTCTCTTTTCTCCTTCGCCGATCTAAGACACTCTTTGATCTTCCTTGTCGGTTTGAAAATCGTCTTTACGCCATGTTTGCGCAATATACGGCCGATTCTGTCCGTCACTCTGGGAATGTATGGCAGAAAGGCCGTACCCGACACTTCTTTTTCCGGTTCCTTACTTCGCCGAGGTTTGGGCTCTGTTACACTTCTAATATAATTTGTGGAGTAACCATTGCTCCTCAGGACAGTTTCCAGGTGTTGCATTTCTCGTTTGAGGTGTTGCGGCTCACATATTCGTCCTGCTCTCGTTACGAGCGTACTAATCATGCCTCTTTTCTGGCTCGGGTGGTGGTTCGACAGTTTGTGCAGGTATCGGTCCGTGTGAGTCGGTTTTCGATACACGCTGTGTCCCAGATCTTCGCCGTCCCTTGTGACCAGAACATCTAGAAATGGCAGTTTCTTGTCCTTTTCTACTTCCATGGTAAATGTTATGTTGGCATGGAGGCTGTTCAAGTGTCTTAGGAAGTCACTGAGCTGTTCTTCACCATGGCTCCACACCACGAAAGTATCATCGACGTACCTGTACCACACCTTAGGTTTGCAAGTCGCCGAGTCCAGTGCCTGTGCTTCGAATTGTTCCATGAAGAAGTTGGCCACCACTGGACTGAGAGGACTACCCATGGCGACGCCTTCCAGCTGTTCGTAGAAATCGCCATTCCACGTGAAATAGCTCGTGGTGAGACATGCATGGAAGAGCTTTCTGATGTCTAGCGGAAAAATGGAACCGATGTGCTCCAGAGCGTCACTGAGTGGCACTTTCGTAAATAAGGAAACAACATCAAAGCTGACCAGGATGTCGTTTGGTGCAAGTTTCAGTTTCTTCAGCTTCTCAATGAAATGTCCTGAGTCCTTAATGTAAGTGTCGGTCTTCCCCACGTGTGGCTGGAGCAGAGAGGCCAAGTGTTTTGCCAGTTTATATGTCGGTGATCCAGGAGCGCTAACGATCGGTCTCAGTGGAACGTTGTTCTTATGGATCTTGGGTAATCCATACAGCCGAGGTGGTAGGGCTTCTGTGTTGCGCAGGTTTCTCTGTATGTCCGCCGGCAGAGAAGACGCCTTGATTAATCGATTCGTATTCCGTGTGATACGTTGCGTCGGATCTGCGCTTAGTTTTCGGTACGTCGTCGGATCTAATAGGTCTCGGATCTTTTGCTCATAATCTTCGGTCTTCATTACGACGGTCGCATTCCCCTTATCGGCAGGCAGTACCAATATACTCTTGTCGGCGTTGAGATTCTTAATGGCTTGTACCTCTTCTTTCTTCAGGTTGCAAGCTGGTGGTTTTGCTCGGCGCAGTATCCTGGCTGTTTCCGTGCGTATTTCCTCTGCCCTTTCACAAGGAAGGGTACGAATGGCTGCTTCGGTGTTGGCAATGATGTCCTCCATAGGTATAGTTCTCGGGATGATAGCGAAATTCCCTCCTTTTTGAAGAACAGACACTTCCTCTTCGGTCAATTGTCGTTCAGTGAGGTTGACCACTGTGTGTGACATGTCGGGAGTCGCCTTGTCGGTGTGCTTCCGGCATCTTTCAAACTTTTTCTTCTGTCGATCGGTGCAGCGCTCGAGTTCGTTCTGCATGCTCCTGTGAGTGATGCTGTCAATCTTGTCCCAGTCGTCTCGATGCATTCTGCTACTTAGTTGATAGAAAAGGTGCAGAAGTTCCTGATCCGTTCTTGCCAAGTCTCTCCGTGTTGTATGTATTCGCTCACGAAGAAAAGCTCGTTCCATTCTGTCGTAGATACGATGTGCTTGGGCGGTGGTGAAAAGGCGCTTACATCTCAAGAACTTCGGTGTAGCACATTCATCTCGGCAACGTGACAGAAAGGCGAGAGAGGACATCAGTCGCGCTTTCTTCTTCCGTCGTTGGTCAAGGCGTCGGTACAATCTGCAAATCTCCTCCCCGTAGAGGCGTAATACAAAATTGTTGAGGCTTTCGTGGCCACTTGTTGACAAACTGCCTATTGGCTTCTGTCTCGGGTTCTTCGGCCGACGTTCATCTAATCATTAGATGAACGTCGGCCGAAGAACCCGAGACAGAAGCCAATAGGCAGTTTGTCAACAAGTGGCCACGAAAGCCTCAACAATTTTGTATTACGCCTCTACGGGGAGGAGATTTGCAGATTGTACCGACGCCTTGACCAACGACGGAAGAAGAAAGCGCGACTGATGTCCTCTCTCGCCTTTCTGTCACGTTGCCGAGATGAATGTGCTACACCGAAGTTCTTGAGATGTAAGCGCCTTTTCACCACCGCCCAAGCACATCGTATCTACGACAGAATGGAACGAGCTTTTCTTCGTGAGCGAATACATACAACACGGAGAGACTTGGCAAGAACGGATCAGGAACTTCTGCACCTTTTCTATCAACTAAGTAGCAGAATGCATCGAGACGACTGGGACAAGATTGACAGCATCACTCACAGGAGCATGCAGAACGAACTCGAGCGCTGCACCGATCGACAGAAGAAAAAGTTTGAAAGATGCCGGAAGCACACCGACAAGGCGACTCCCGACATGTCACACACAGTGGTCAACCTCACTGAACGACAATTGACCGAAGAGGAAGTGTCTGTTCTTCAAAAAGGAGGGAATTTCGCTATCATCCCGAGAACTATACCTATGGAGGACATCATTGCCAACACCGAAGCAGCCATTCGTACCCTTCCTTGTGAAAGGGCAGAGGAAATACGCACGGAAACAGCCAGGATACTGCGCCGAGCAAAACCACCAGCTTGCAACCTGAAGAAAGAAGAGGTACAAGCCATTAAGAATCTCAACGCCGACAAGAGTATATTGGTACTGCCTGCCGATAAGGGGAATGCGACCGTCGTAATGAAGACCGAAGATTATGAGCAAAAGATCCGAGACCTATTAGATCCGACGACGTACCGAAAACTAAGCGCAGATCCGACGCAACGTATCACACGGAATACGAATCGATTAATCAAGGCGTCTTCTCTGCCGGCGGACATACAGAGAAACCTGCGCAACACAGAAGCCCTACCACCTCGGCTGTATGGATTACCCAAGATCCATAAGAACAACGTTCCACTGAGACCGATCGTTAGCGCTCCTGGATCACCGACATATAAACTGGCAAAACACTTGGCCTCTCTGCTCCAGCCACACGTGGGGAAGACCGACACTTACATTAAGGACTCAGGACATTTCATTGAGAAGCTGAAGAAACTGAAACTTGCACCAAACGACATCCTGGTCAGCTTTGATGTTGTTTCCTTATTTACGAAAGTGCCACTCAGTGACGCTCTGGAGCACATCGGTTCCATTTTTCCGCTAGACATCAGAAAGCTCTTCCATGCATGTCTCACCACGAGCTATTTCACGTGGAATGGCGATTTCTACGAACAGCTGGAAGGCGTCGCCATGGGTAGTCCTCTCAGTCCAGTGGTGGCCAACTTCTTCATGGAACAATTCGAAGCACAGGCACTGGACTCGGCGACTTGCAAACCTAAGGTGTGGTACAGGTACGTCGATGATACTTTCGTGGTGTGGAGCCATGGTGAAGAACAGCTCAGTGACTTCCTAAGACACTTGAACAGCCTCCATGCCAACATAACATTTACCATGGAAGTAGAAAAGGACAAGAAACTGCCATTTCTAGATGTTCTGGTCACAAGGGACGGCGAAGATCTGGGACACAGCGTGTATCGAAAACCGACTCACACGGACCGATACCTGCACAAACTGTCGAACCACCACCCGAGCCAGAAAAGAGGCATGATTAGTACGCTCGTAACGAGAGCAGGACGAATATGTGAGCCGCAACACCTCAAACGAGAAATGCAACACCTGGAAACTGTCCTGAGGAGCAATGGTTACTCCACAAATTATATTAGAAGTGTAACAGAGCCCAAACCTCGGCGAAGTAAGGAACCGGAAAAAGAAGTGTCGGGTACGGCCTTTCTGCCATACATTCCCAGAGTGACGGACAGAATCGGCCGTATATTGCGCAAACATGGCGTAAAGACGATTTTCAAACCGACAAGGAAGATCAAAGAGTGTCTTAGATCGGCGAAGGAGAAAAGAGACCCACTTGCAATGTCGGGAATATACCGCATACCATGCACATGCGGAAAAGTTTATGTCGGAATGACTGGACGATCCATTAACACCAGGATCAAAGAGCATAAGCGACATTGCAGGTTGGGGCAGGTGGAGAAATCGGCCGTGGCAGAGCACGCACTGAATGAGACCGACCATGTAATAAAATTCGCCGACACGGAAGTTCTGGCTGTAGAGAAGCACTATCACACGCGCTTGTTCAGAGAAGCTGTAGAAATACAAAAACACGCGAACAGTTTGAACAAGAAAGAGGAAAGCCTTAAGGTCAACGGATCCTGGCTTCCCGTACTGCAGCGAACGACCGTCGCAGGTAGCAAGAGGAGAACCGCACCGGAAATGACCGCGGAGAAGCCCTCGGACGTTGGCGCACCAGGTACATATAGCCTGCGCCCGCGAGCTCGGCTTCTTGTGTGTAATATTGAAACATTATCAAATAATGTAGTTCATGATATAAGTTCGTGGCTTGTGGAAAATAATTTGATGCTAAATCACAGTAAGACTCAGTTTTTACAGTTTCTCACAATTCAACAAGAACTGACATTTTAATCAGACAGAATGGGCATGTTATAAGCGAGACGGAACAGTTCAAGTTCCTAGGCGTACGGATAGATAGTAAGCTGTTGTGGAAAGCCCATGTTCAGGATCTTGTTCAGAAACTAAATGCCGCTTTATTTACCATTAGAACAGTATCTGAAATAAGTGACATTTCAACACGAAAAGTAGTTTACTTCGCATATTTTCATACGCTTATGTCATATGGTATTATTTTTTGGGGTAATTCTTCTGATTCAAAAAGGGTATTTTTGGCTCAAAAACGGGCTGTTCGAGCTATGTATGGTGTAAGTTCGAAAACCTCTTGTCGACCCCTATTCAATAGTCTAGGAATTTTGACATTGCCCTCACAGTATGTATTTTCTTTAATGTCGTTTGTTGTTAGCAATATTAGCTTATTCCCAAGAGTTAGCAGCTTTCACTCAGTTAATACTAGGCAGAAATCAAATCTGCATGTGGAATGCACTTCCTTGACTCTTGTGCAGAAAGGAGTGCAGTATTCTGCTGCATCCATTTTCAATAAGCTACCACAAGAACTCAAAAATCTTAGCAGTAGCCCAAACACTTTTAAGTCTAAACTGAAGAGTTTCCTCATGGCTCACTCCTTCTATTCTGTCGAGGAGCTCCTGGAAGAGCTAAAAAATTAAGCAAATTCCAGTGTTACATTCTTGATTTTCTTTATTTAAACTAACGACTTGTCGCCTGAATATGTTTCTTATATTTCATTTTATCTGTTTCTACAATCGTGTTATAATTTCATGTATTGACTCGTTCCATGACCATGGAGACTTCTCCTAAATGTGGTCCCACGGAACAATAAATAAATAAATAAACAAAGGGAACTCAAGGTATGTTGCCATCATACAATGACTTACCAGTACGGTGGTGAGTGACCTGGTAATCAGTCCCAGTGATGTTGAAAGGAAACTGAAATCGCTGAAACTCATTCATGTCTGAGGTACCAAAGTAGTTCTGGACAGAATTTTCAATCGAATTACTAGTAGCTTAACTCATAATTTACCGCTTAGCCTTTGAAGGAAAAGAGTCCTCAGCGATTGGAAAACAAGAGTTAAAAATCCACGTTTGTGCACTGCCGCGTCATCCACTAAATCATCATCCGTATAACGTGATCCAGTAAAGTACTAAAATAAATTACCTTTGGCCGTGTTGCGGCGGACTTTCTGTGAACGTTAATAAAACTGAAAAACTGCAGGGATAGATTCCTGAGTGGAAATGGAGGAAAAAAGGTCCTTATAACATGTGTCTGGAAATGCCTCGTTGCCGCGGTAGATGACGCTGACAAATGAAAGTTCCTCTGACCATGTGCTATATGTTCCTTGTGTTTTGCAGCCCGTGAGGTTGACGCAACGTACTATAAGCAGCTGAACTCTCCGGTATTCATGTTGGGAACAAGCCGAGATGGTGATTGTATACTGCCAAGAAGATGGAAACTGTCCAGAGGCAGCATGGCTATACCAGGACAAGTATCCTGAAAGACACCAACCACATTACACATTTCAGGCTCTTTTTTGGCGTTTTTGTGATTATGGGTATTTTCAGACAGAAGAATATGGAGGGGGACCGCAGACTGAGCGTACACCAGATTTGGAGGACAGGGTTCAGCCTCTCGACCGTTTCCATATGCTTGGGCGTACACAGACACCATCTCGGCTTGTTCTCGACCTACATAACGGACCATTCTCCTGCTTAAGTAGACTGCGTCAAACACGCAGTCTCCAACACACAAGGAACACACAGCACTTGGTCAGAGGAACTTTCATTCGTCAGCGCCGCCTACCGTGACAACAGTGCATTTTTGGGCAAGCGTTCATAGGAGGTTTTTTCCTCCGTTTACTGTCAGAAATCAGTCCCTGTGGTTTAGCCGTCTTATTGAAGTTCACTCTGTATCGAACACTCAGTTATATTCCCTCTACTTAGGAGCGGGCTGGCAGCCATCGAATCGGCGCTTCTCTGCCTATCGGCTACGTAATTTTAAATATTCATACAAAATAATTGAGCTGCTAGAAGAAAGTGGCGAGGTGATGTACAACCATTGCGTAATAAGGAAGGTATACACTGAGGAGCCAAAGAAACCTACCTAATATCGTGTAGGGCCCCTGTAAGCAAGCAGAAGTGCTGCAACATGATGTAGCGTGGTCTCGACCAATATCTGAAGTAGTGCTGGAGGTAATTGATACCGTGAATCCTGCAAGGCTGGCCATAAATATGTAAAAGTACGAGGGGTGGAGATCTCTTCTGAAAAGCACGTTGCAAGGCATCCCAGATATGCTCAATAATATTTATTTCTGGGGAGTTTGGTGCCCAGCGGAAGTGTTTAAACTCAGAAGAGCGTTCCTGCAGCCACTCTGTAGCAATTCTGAACGTGTGTGGTGTCGTATTGTCCTCCTGAAATTGCCCAAGTCTTTCAGAACGCACAATGGACATGAATGCACGCAGGTGATCAGAGGGGACGCTTATGTACGTGTCACCTGTCAGAGTCGTATCTAGATGTATCGGGTGTCCCATATCACTTCAATTGCACACGCCCCACACCATTACAGTGCCTCCACTAGCTTGAACTGTTCCCTGTGATATGCAGGGTCCAAGGATTCATGAGGTTGTCTCCATACCCGTACAAGTCTATACGCTCTATACAATTTCAAACGAGACTCCTCCGGTCAGGCAACATGTTTCCAGTCATCAACAGTCCTATGTCGGTTTTGACGGGGCCAGACGAGGCGTAAAGCTTTGTGTCGTGCAGTCATCAAGGGACCCAGGTGAGGAGTAAAGCTTTGTGTCGTGCAGTCCCCAAGGATACATGAGTGGGCCTTCGGCTCCGAAAGCCCATATAGATGATGTTTCGTCGAACAGTTCGCACGCTGACACATGTTGATGGGCCAGCATTGAAATCTGCAGCAATTTGCGGAAAAGTTGCACCTGTCAGGTTGAACGATTCTCTACATCTACATCTACATCTACATGACTACTCTGCAATTCACATTTAGGTGCTTGCCAGAGGGTTCGTCGAACCACAATCATACTATCTCTCTACCATTCCACTCCCGAACAGCGTGCGGGAAAAACGAACACCTAAACCTTTCTGTTCGAGCTCTTATTTTATTTTGATGATCATTCCTACCTATGTAGGTTGGGCTCAACAAAATATTTTCGCATTCGGAAGAGGAAGTTGGTGACTGAAATTTCGTAAATAGATCTCGCCGCGACGAAAAACGTCTTTGATGTAATGACTTCCATCCCAATTCGCGTATCATATCTGCCACACTCTCTCCCATACTACGTGATAATACAAAACGAGCTGCCCTTTTTTGCACCCTTTCGATGTCCTCCGTCAATCCCACCTGGTAAGGATCCCACACCGCGCAGCAATATTCTAACAGAGGACGAACGAGTGTAGTGTAAGCTGTCTCTTTAGTGGACTTGTTGCATCTTCTAAGTGTCCTGCCAATGAAACGCAACCTCTGGCTCGCCTTCCCCACAATATTATCTATGTGGTCTTTCCAACTGAAGTTGTTCGTAATTTTAACACCCAGGTACTTAGTTGAATTGACAGCCTTGAGAATTGTACTATTTATCGAGTAATCGAATTCCAACGGATTTCTTTTGGAACTCATGTGGATCACCTCACACTTTTCGTTACTTAGCGTCAACTGCCACCTGCCACACCATACAGCAATCTTTTCTAAATCGCTTTGCAACTGATACTGGTCTTCGGATGACCTTACTAGACGGTGAATTACAGCATCATCTGCGAACAACCTAAGAGAACTGCTCAGATTGTCACCCAGGTCATTTATATAGATCAGGAACAGCAGAGATCCCAGGACGCTTCCCTGGGGAACACCTGATATCACTTCAGTTTTACTCGATGATTTGCCGTCTATTACTACGAACTGCGACCTTCCTGAAAGGAAATCACGAATCCAGTGGCACAACTGAGACGATACCCCATGGGCCCGCAGCTTGATTAGAAGTCGCTTGTGAGGAACGGTGTCAAAAGCTTTCCGGAAATCTAGAAATACGGAATCAACTTGAGATACCCTGTCGATAGTGGCCATTACTTCGTGCGAATAAAGAGCTAGCTGCGTTGCACAAGAACGATGTTTTCTGAAACCATGCTGATTACGTATCAATAGATCGTTCCCTTCTGTTCTCTGCAGTTGTCGTTGGTCCCGTTCTAGCAGGACCTTTTTCCGGCCGCAGCTATGTCGGAGATTTGATGTTTTAGCGGATTCCTGATATTCACGGTGCACTCGTGAAATGGTCGTACGGGAAAATCCCCACTTCTTCGCTACCTCGAAGATGCTGTGTCCCATCGCTAGTGCTCCGACTATAACACCACTTTCAAACTCACTTAAATCTTGATAATCTGCCATAGTAGCAGCAGCAACCGACCTAAGAACTTCACCAGACACTTGTTGCCAACCGCAGCGCCTTAGTCTGCCTGTTTACATATCTCGGTATTTGAATATGCATGCCTATACTAGTTTCTTTGGCGCTTCAGTGTAAATTTGTTGAGAGACAGGATGGTCAGTTGTTCTTATATTTTTTTTAGCATGGTGCGTTGCAGTAGCTCCCTGGACTCATGGATGGCCACGTGAATGTTCCTCAAAGCATAATGGAGCCGCCGCCAACTTGTCTCCGTCCTGAAGTACAGGTGTCATGGAGCTGTTCCCTGGAAGTCGACGGATTCGCGTCTCCCGTCGGCATGATGAAGAAGGTATCAAGTTTCATCAGACCATGCAACGCTCTGACACTGCACCAAAGTCCAGTGCATTTGGTCACGTGCCCATTTCAGTCGTAGTTGGCGATTTCAAATGGTTCAAATGGCTCTGAGCACTATGGGACTTAACATCTATGGTCATCAGTCCCCTAGACTTAGAACTACTTAAACCTAACTAACCTAAGGACATCACACACATCCATGCCCGAGGCAGGATTCGAACCTGCGACCGTAGCGGTCACGCGATTCCAGACTGAAGCGCCTAGAACCGCTCGGCCACCCCGGCCGGCTGGCGATTTCACGGTACGTTCGGACATGCATGGGCTGCGGATGCCCATCGTTAGGAGTGTTCGATCCATTGTGTGTTCAGACAATCTTCTACTCTGATATCGCTGATGTTCGCTCCGACACAGTTCCCCGGCTATTTTTATTTATAGCACCGGTTACAACAGGTACTCTTTTGTGTGTGTGTGTAACTGAACCACAGAAATACCGTCATATACCACTTAAATCTATTGGTAGACGAATATCGGAACACATTCTGAATGCAAACATTATGAACTACCTGGAACACACTAACCTTCCATAAGGTAACCAACGGGAATTACGAGAGTATCAATCTTTCTTAAACTCATCTCGTGCTCCTCACACATTACCTCAATTGCATGCATAGCGGAAACCATGTTTATTCATTATTTCTAGACTGTCAGAAATCTGTTCATTTTTTGTAACAAGACTATTTCTGCACATGTTATATATTAATGACTAATTTAAATCCCAGACTTTTATTTAAAGGTTTAATATACACTACTACACATTGATCTTGTCAAATAAAGGTTTAATATACACTACTACACATTGATCTTGTCAAAAGCCGAGAAGCGATTCTTCTTGGTGTTTTAGCTCACTGGGGCACTCTGGGATGCTCTCTGGGGTACTCTGTGAAGCTCTCTGGGGCACTCTGGGATGTTGTCTGTCTCACTCTGGGATGCTGTATGGGTTAATTTTTGATCTTCTTAGTATTTGTTTTTTTTTTATTTTTTAGATTAAAGTTGCGAAGCATCCTTATCTATCACGTGAGATTTTTTTTAAAAAAACTAAGTTATTGGTTCAATAAAAATCTTTATCTTTTATATCTATTAATTAATTGATTATTCATTACAATAATGAGTGGGTTGCAGGGGTTCCGACCCCTGGGGAGGTGCCGGCCGCGGTGGCTTCGCGGTTCTAGGCGCGCAGTCCGGAACCGTGCGACTGCTACGGTCGCAGGTTCGAATCCTGCCTCGGGCATGGCTGTGTGTGATGTCCTTAGGTTAGTTAGGTTTAAGTAGTTCTAAATTCTAGGGGACTGATGACCACAGCAGTTGAGTCCCATAGTGCTCAGAGCCATTTGAACCATTTTGAACCTGGGGAGGTGGGTGGGTGTTCATGCATGGCTGTGTTGACTTAGCAGCTGCAGTTACGTAACGACGTCGGGGAGGTACACGAGGCGCTGGAGGGGAATGAAGGGAAATGTGGAACTGTGCATTTCATAAGGCGCAGAACTAAAGAGTGAAAACCCGTTAATCCTTTTTATGAACTGAGTACATAATTTATCTTCAGTAAAATGTACCAAATGTAGTCCCTTTTTTTCATGATACTAGCTCAAAAACAACCATCTAACGTTGGTTTGATGAACATTAAAGTGCAGGAAGTGGTTTCATTGTACAACGAAGAATAAAAAGCGTTGTTTCAATAAACATTTAGATTGATGCAGTGCTACAATTACATCCTTTGCCTGGCACTGAGGTGAAACAAGGGCTGCATGATTGTAAGGGCTACAGAGGCGAGCGAGTGTGCCGGGGCTTACCCCAATTCACTACTACCAGCTCAACGTCGTCATAACGCACCTGTGTTTAACTGTAAAGGACTGCTTTATAGTTCAGGAGTGAAATTAAAAATTAAATAACTTTTCCAAACTCAGTCAGTGTGTGCTTAGGTATATTAATATTAAAATTGTTAAGTCTCAGACTGGTGACATTAATATTTTTGGCAAACTATACAATGTTAAGGAAAAAATGCTGCTCCAGGTAGTTTTCCAGTACCAGCACTCATGGTCGTTTACTACGTGAAAAAATAGCTTCTCCGCGAACGTACGACCGGCAATGAATTTCACGCCCGACTGCGTAATTCTTTTTGAGAGATTTTCCAAAAATTTCTTGGAATCGTGCATTGATAGGATTGTTTCGATTTCGGGCTCTCTTGTAAATGGATTGTGCGCGATGGGTGCAGCTTTTGTTGACTTCACGCCAGAAACAGTAGCAAAGGACATTACGGTATCGTTTTAGGAAAAGTTGAAACATAATGTAAGGTACTTGAAAATTAGCTTTCTTTCCGAAGTGGCGCAGTGGTTACCACATTGAATTCGTATTCAGAAGGTGCGAAAATAAAATCGCAGTCCCGCTCCACTGCAATTCAGGTATTCTGTGATTTCCGAAAACTCATTAAACCCTTATTTCGGCATGGTTACGACAAGGACACGATCAGTTTCCGTGCCCGTTATTGCCAATCTGTATTTGGGGTCCGTCTCTAATGATCATGTTGTCCAGGAAGTTAAAGCTTAATCTTCTTTCCGCACATTTTCTTTTTTTTTTCATAACTGACGTGGAGAACAGTGATCTGACACTAGGAGAATGTGCCTGGTCACTCGTCTACCGGCGTGACGTATTTTAAATTTGTTTCCCTCCCTTTCCCATATTCGCCAACATCGAGTATTGCGTGGAGCTACATGCGCTTTAAATGTGTATGTAAAAATGCATATCTATCCAAAATAGTATCAAAGAACAAAAAAAACTGCTATATTGCTGGATCACATGGGTGGACTTCAATGGAGTTCATTGTCAAAATACATATTTGGTTTTCCGAGAAATGTTATTTAATGTCTTTTTTACCCGATTGTCAATTTACTTTTATAAAAGAAAATGAGCCACACACGAGTAGGACTCGCAGTTTGAGGGTTCCGTACAAAGTTAATCATATATATACACAGTTCGTTCAATTTTCTCTAATTTACACATTGATACTGGCAAGACATCGGTCACGGGAATTCCAAGACTTTCGAAAATGTTTTAATTTTAAGTTTGAAGTCGGATAACAAATGACAAAAGAAATATTTTTGTGTGGTAAGATTACAAATTACCAATTTCCGGATTTTTCCTTTACTTTTATTGTGGGCTGTTGCTTTCATAATTCTAGATTAACGGGAGTACCCTGTTGTTTTTTACAATCAAGGTTTTGAGTTTTAAAATATGTGACGTAAACAGCCGTATCTTTTGAGTTCCTTGACTTGGAAGCTTACATTTACTACATCGCCAAGGGACTACAGACCATAGTAAGTGACATAAATTTTAGCTTCTGAGAAAAATGGGTCTTATCGGTCGGATAGATAGACAGACGGGCGGACAACAAAGTGGTCGTGTAACGTTTCCTTCTATATTACGTGTTCCTTTTTTACCGACTGAGGCATGGAACGCTAAAAAGCAACTCTTACATAACTATGACGAAATAGCGTGATACATCGACTCTGCAATGTTTTTAATAAAGCTATTAACCACGGGCAGACAATTTCGGATCTTGAAAGCTGGTTCGACTGAAGCTATAAAATTTGAATTTAGGCCAACAAATATTAGTTAAACGTGCAAGCATAATATTTATTTTTGTGATCTTCACTTCACAAGCAACTATGACGAGAATTCTTCTGAATTTGTGTCTGAAGACTGATACAACAAATCTGACTCAAGATAAAGCAAGAAACCAGTCGGACCCTAATTATAAAAAATTAAAAAAATAGAAATTTTACCACAGCTTTAACCACTCATATGTCCATTAAGAAGCACACAGAAATCGCCTGTAGAGCAACTGAAATAAAATAAACAAAGAAAATGCTGTCAACTGTTCACCAAAGTATCTGTGCCCCCTACGAAAGAGAGCCTTGTATTAACACTATTAGACGTAAAATTGCCAGGGCAAGAAATTGCAGATCTAGCTAACAAAAGTTTCGAAAACAAAATAGTAATTCACTTGACCTTTCCAAGTTCTTTTATTGAAAGACTCTTCAGCTTGTGTCACGACACTCGGTCAAACGGTTTCCACACGTTGAAGTCCTGACATAGTTTGGAGGAAGAATAAAGAGTCGGAGACCAACACTTTGCAGCAATTCTCAATAACATAATATATTTTCAAAAAGATCTGAGTATAAGCTCATGAATTTGTTATACGCTGAGCCCACACTAAACCTATGTCCAGAAAAAAGTTATTTAAACAGTTTTGTTAACCTTTTTTCCATTATTAAATGAGAATAAAATCGATACCAGGTATTGTATACCAGAACGTTAACCAATTAAATGGTTAATAAGCATCATTCTTTTTTTGTTTTTTGGGAAATATCTTATCAGTTCTTTACATCGGAAGAGTTCTGTCTTATCCTGCAACAGAATTATGAAAAAGGAAGGAGTAAGTTGAGGTAAAATTACCACTGCAAAAACGCATCCAGACATTACGGCCATCCATCAGGGAAGGGTCTCTGCGTAATAAGGGCGTCGCATAGAGAATAAGCCCTGTACTCTAATCAGCAGCAAGAACGAATACAAATTCTTTCAAGACACTTTTAATCTTGCAAACTTCCGTCGACAATGTCCATTGAGACCATCTATCTTCCTCTACGTCACGAGGAACGTGGGGGAGCCATTATGAATTCAGAACACCCTGGTTATTAATGGCTGAGGTATGAAGTTATTTAGAAAATCAAGGTAAATTTTGATGGAAAGTTAAATTGACGTATATTTTATTTCTACTGCAACACAACGAAAATATTCTCGATTAATCTATGTGAAATGAAGAAGAAACATATACTTAGCAAAGAGGAAAAGCCCGCTGCCGATAAAAATACATAGCGCTTGCTCTGAGAATGAATCACATTGGCATGAACAGCCGAAGTTGAATCAAACCGGCTTCCACTGCCCTTTTAGTAAATATCATACGCAATACAATGATTACTCGACACGCATTTTGTAAAAAAATGGTTCAAATGGCTCTGAGCACTATGGGACTTAACTGCTAAGGTAATCAGCCCCCTAGAACTTAGAACTACTTAAACCTAACTTACCTAAGGACATCACACACATCCATGCCCGAGGCAGGATTCGAACCTGCGACCGTAGATTTTGTAAAAAAAACACGTAAACAAGTTCATACGCGTTTACACATTTACTGCGTCTAATACCGTACTTTTAAAGCATCACGTTGTTAGTTTCACCAATCCTTCGACATTTTGATGCTTTCGGAGTTGCAAATCATGTTAAACAGTAAACCCAAGTGCAGTTTTGACCAATTAGTTAAGAATTAGTAGTATTTTTAAGTGGAAAAAGGGACAACTCAAATTGGAGTGTCAACCAGAGATGAAGGAAGCTGGCAAACATTTGTGCTATACTGGTGTATCAATCGAGATATTAAAATATGCTGACAGCAAACGTGAAAATCACCAGATGTTGACGACCATGATTCGGAGGATTTCTTGAAGTCAAATAGACGATGTAGTTTTCAATACATATACTAGTGAAAAATTCAGCAGTATCTGAAACTCAAGAAAAATGGGACTCGTTAAATCCTCCTGTATTAAGGGTTCATTCGATGGAAAGGCGACCATTTTTCTTCTACCTGTTGGTAATCACTTTAGTGCACAGATGGAATATGAATTACTAAGGGAATTTATATGTCACATTAATTTCAAAGTAGTGCAAGTATTTCCTGAAATAGAAACGAAGACAAAATAAAAGAGTAGAGCCAGGAAAGACTCATCTTCAGAATATTACTCTAGATGTAGCTGCCACCCTATAGTTTTTTTTTTCAAAGCTAGTATTTTCGTTGATGAACTCATTTTAATCAATCTTCTGTCGTGTACCGGGATTTGTTGATACTAAAATATGGCTACTGTGAAAGTTTTTCCCAAGTACGTGTCAGTCAATGTACTAGCAATAGAAGGCGAAACAAAAGGTTTACAAACATAACCTTATACTGTATTCAGAATGAGATTTTCACTCTGCAGCGGAGTGTGCGCTGATATGAAACTTCCTGGCAGATTAAAACTGTGTGCCCGACCGAGACTCGAACTCGGGACCTTTGCCTTTCGCGGGCAAGTGCTCTACCAACTGAGCTACCGAAGCACGACTCACGCCCGGTACTCACAGCTTTACTTCTGCCAGTACCTCGTCTCCTACCTTCCAAACTTTACAGAAGCTCTCCTGCGAACCTTGCAGAACTAGCACTCCTGAAAGAAAGGATATTGCGGAGACATGGCTTAGCCACAGCCTGGGGGATGTTTCCAGAATGAGATTTTCACTCTGCAGCGGAGTGTGCGCTGATATGAATACTGTATTTTATACTGTATTATTTATTTTTGTGGTGCATTAAAGAAACGCTTTCAATTACATACTGGTACATTCGCTCGTCGATTACGACGTATAACAAGGGCTTTAAAAGATTGGGTTATACTGAAATACTGAGATCTGGATTTGGCTAATGCCTTCAAAAAATCAACAATGATAATATCAGGTATTTATTCAAAGTATAATTCAATTGTTTGCACTCTCTGTCACATTTCTTCATCAAAACCATAACATTTATAATATCTCCTGCTTCAAAATGCTTCATACGATCACACAGTAGGGTCTCTTCCACACAAACGACGACAGAAACGAGGGCTGAATTTTAACTTACATACAGGACTATAAAGTCATTATATTTAAAAGAACCGTCAAATTTCACAAGCACGCATTACAACTTTGGCGTACACTCTAAGGGGGAAAAAAGAAAGAAAGGAAAAAAAAAAAAACAACACACCGCGAAGGACTTACCCGAACGGGACGGAGATCGGTAGTTGTGATGTACATGTACGAACAAACAGTTTCACACAAATTGGATGACTTATTCAAGGAAGCAGCTTTACAGTTTGGGGAAGTCAATAATGTGTTTGTCCATCTCTAGCTCTTATACAAGCAGATGTTCGGTTTGGCATTGACTGATATTCTCTCCTTGCCGATTTGCAACCAGCAACGATATTTCTCTTTCGGTAAATGCCGAGATGATGTGAATGTAAGCATATAGGACACTTTTTAACTTTTCGGTAACTTAATGACTTGCTTCATGTGCGTATACTGTTACTTGTGGGAAATAGTTTTTTCGCGAAAAAAATTTTGTTAACCATTCCAATATTCGACTACACGAAACCGTTCAAAACCACACTCCGGTTGACCAGCAGAAACGACAGAAATACTACAGAGTGGTTTCACTTGAAAGAAATGAACGCTTAATAACCCAATCTATATGTAAAAGTACAACTGACTGAATGGACTGTTTTCATTCGGTTGTTCCCAGACTAACCTGCACCAGGCAGACTTCCGCCGGTAACCACAAGAAACGGCAGCTTACAGATGGAACCATGGTAAACTCTTGGTTTCTATGTGTAAGTTGGAAAGTCACCCCATATTTCTGTCTTCATTCATGTAAAAGATATAGTGTCCTGAAATCGGACCCATCTTTTTGAAGAATACTGTACTTAATGTAATCTTCATAAAAATAGACAACGAAACGAAACTGAGCAAGGGAATTAAACTGAAAGGGAAAGCACCACAAAGAAAATGAAGTAAATGTCACCAGCTTACCTCTCAAAAACTGGAAGAGCCATCGATCCTGAAAACATTCAAAATCATCTCTCTTTGGAGCAGAGTTAGCACAAAGGGTACAGGTGCAAATATTTTTATGTGTGGTACCTTAATACATACACACATCAATCTGATGGTTACTTGTTGTCTGCGTCGACAGTCTTCGCACAAACACATTATAAACTTTATGACCTGATGTTTTCTGTACGGTCGTAGATGGCTCGTGAAGTGAAGGACTCCGGGCAGTACAGACTACCCGTTTTGCACCCAAGCGTCTACACTTCAATATCGGACATGCTGCCGTAGAAGAAAAGGAACATTAACGGCTTCCTAGCGCCACATGTACTTGAGGTACAATCCAACCTAAAAACATATGACTTGTAATAACTATAATTATTAGTTCTCAGATGTCGTAAATACTGATGTAATGTTGTTCAGTAAACCGTCCTCAGTAACATCCTGTATAACACGTGTCAAGTCATGTCATATCAACATGTCAATATTATTAATACGTCCCCATCCGAAAAGATGAACATCAAAAGAACAATCAGATGTCCGCACTCAACAGATACTGAGTCAGATGTGAAAGTACTGATGTAACTGATCGTTAGCGAATTGTAAACAACTCAGAGAGTAGCCGATCATAGATGTGTGTATGGAAAGCAAACCAAAGCAAAGATATAGCAAATGGTACTTCATACATTCACTGTTTAAAGTCATACAAATGTTCAAAAAGAAAAAAAGAAGAAGACAGACTAACTTCAGAAATAGGACAAATATTTACTAGAAATCTCTGAGATATTCGGAGTTGGGTCGGAGGTGCGTGCATGTCGATACATTCTTAACAAGTGTACTTCATTTTCCCCATAACCTACTCGATAAAATTAAAGTCAGCCACACGACTTCCCTAATACTGATTTAATGTGCTACTTCCATTTGAAATCGCTTCGTTGTTCCGCGTAAGGTATTTTAACGATGTGATAGACATCTTAAAGTATGTCACTGCACTGGCACTGGCACTAAAGTATGCCATTGTCAGGTATTTCCCCTTGTTCATTCGCATCGTGTTTCATTAATGATATTTAAGGAGGATTATCATCGATTTCATTAGTAGAAATACTATCTACATCATTCTTTTGCAATACTTTTGCTGGTTATTTCAGTTAACATACACCACTGGCCACTAAAATTGCTACACCATGAAGATGACGTGCTACTGACGCGAAATTTAACCGACAGGAAGAAGATGCTGTGATATGCAAATGATTAGCTTTTCAGAGCATTCACACAAGGTTGGCGCCGGTGACGACACCTACAACGTGCTCACATGAGGAACGTTTCCAACCGATTTCGCATTCACCGGCAGTTGACCGGCGTTGCCTGGTCAAACGTTGTTGTAATGCCTCGTGTAAGGAGGAGAAATGCGTACCATCACGTTTCCGACTTTGATAAAGGCCGGATTATAGCCTATCGCGATTGCGGTTTATCGTATCGCGACATTGCTGCTCGCGTTGGTCGAGATCCGATAACTGTTAGCAGAATATGGAATCGGCGGGTTCAGGCGGGTAATACGGAACGCCGTGCTGGATCCCAACGACCTCGTGTCACTAGCAGTCGAGATGACAGGCATCTTGTCCGCATGGCTGTAACGGATCGTGCAGCCACGTCTCGGTCCCTGAGTCAACAGCTGGGGACGTTTGCAAGACAACAACCACCTACACGAACAGTTCGACGACGTTTGCAGCAGCTGGGACTATCAGTTCAGAGACCATGGCTGCGGTTACCCTTGACGCTGCATCACAGACAGGAGCACCTGCGATGGTGTACTCAATGACGAACCTGGGTGCACGAATGGCAAAACGTCCTTTTTTTTGCAGATGAATCCAGGTTTTGTTTAAAGCATCATGCTGGTCGCATCCGTGTTTGGTGACATCGCGGTGAGCGCACATTGGAAGCGTGTATTCGTCATCGCCATACTGGCGTATCACCCGGCGTGATGATATGGGGTGCCATTGTTTACACGTCTCGGTCACCTCTTGTTCACATTGACGGCACTTTGAACAGCGGACGCTACATTTCAGATGTGTTACGACCCGTGGCTCAACCCTTCATTTGATCCCTGCGAAACCCTACATTTCAGCAGGATAATGCACGACCGCATGTTGCAGGTCCTGTACGGGCCTTTCTGGATACAGAAAATGTTCGACTGCTACCCTGGCCAGCACATTCTCCAGATCTCTTACCAACTGAAAACGTCTGGTCAATGGTGGCCGAGCAACTAGCTCGTCCCAATACGCCAGTCACTACTCTTGATGAACTGTGGTATCGTGGCGAAGCTGCATGGGCAGCTGTAACTGTACACCCCATCCAAGCTCTGTTTGACTCAATGCCCTGGCGTATCAAGGCCGTTATTACGGCCAGAGGTGGTTGTTCTGGGTACTGATTTCTCAGGATCTATGCACCCAAATTGCGTGAAAATGTAATCACATGTCAGTTCTAGTATAATATACTTGTCCAATGAATACCCGTTTATCATCTGCATTTCATCTTGGTGTAGCAATTTTAATGGCCAGTAGTGTAATTTGACATGAAGCGTACGCTGTGGACTTAGAATTGGTTTAACAACTGAAAATGTTATACTCTCTTTTTTCTGTGAGATTCTGGACGGATTAAACAAGAAGTTGCTAACACTAGGCGTCTTATTTGATTTAACTAAGGCGTTTGATTTTGTTGCTTACAAAATATTACTGCAGAAGTTGGACCGTTACGGAATAAGGGCAGCAGCTCACAACTGGTTCCTCTCATACTTCAAGAGTGGACAGAGAAGTTGTCAATTTGGCAGCACCGTAATCACATGTTCGGTAACTACCTCTGTCAGCACTATCAGTAGTGCTGTGCCGTTAGTGCAGTGGATAGTTTTTTGGGTTATCACAGGAGGTCGAGGGTTCGATCCTGGTTCGAGATGTATTTGTTCTTATTTGCTAAATGTAGTCTGCGTAGTACGGTATTTGGTGTCTTAATCGTCATACAGAGATTACATTGTGTCTTCTACAGAACATTTTAACTTACATATTAGGGACATGGAAGTATAATCGTTTTCAATGGTCAGATTTTAAAGAAGCGTTTTACACATCGTGGACGGGAATTGTTTCGCATCGCTTCATCTACTAGATTCAAAACCTGTTATCTGTGTACCCTCCCCCAGTAGTCCCATCAATTAATATCAACTATTATTCGGGAGGACGACGGCTCAATCCCGCGTCCAGCCATCTTGGTTTGGTTTTCCGTGATTTCCCTAAATCGCTCCAGGCAAATGCCGAGATGGTTCCTCTGAAAGGGCACGGCCGAATTCCTTCCCCGTCCTTCCCTGATCCGACGAGACCGATGACCTCGCAGTTTGGTCTCTTCCCAGAAACAAGCCAACCCAACTATTCTTCTTGCCACGTTCAGGTCCACTACATTTCGTTGGGGTTTTGCGTCACCATTAGGGCTAACAACGTGCTTTGCAAATAATTTCCAAACTCGGTTACTTTTTGTGTGTATTATCACCATAGAAACACTAATTATGTCTTGCACCATTGAGTCTGATAAAAGTGTAATGTTTAGTATTTCCATGCGTTGCTGTTATTATAATAGATGGAAATGGGGAAACATTATGTCCAATACCGTTAGGGAAACAGTGTAATTCGAAAACAAACATTTCACATTCAGCAGTGTCGGGATGAATCATACAGAACAAACGCTGCGAGAGAGGCGATGCGCATTAGGTGCAACAGCCCGCTGTGACTAATGACGTGTTTATAGTGTATGCGTTGTTGACAGGCACGGACTAGCTGCTAGCGGGGTAGCGCGCCAGTGACAGGCTCCATTTACATTCGTAAACTTGTCGTATTTTCATCTTGTGTTATTCTAAAACAGTTCGGCAGACTTATGACATACGCAGACGATAAATATATGGAATATGCTCCTTGGTGCATCTGATAACCGGGCTGGTGTTGCCGCTCGTGAACATGCTGCTACATACCCTGGTCGCCGTCATCCAGATAAAAACGTGTCTTCTTCCGCCATCGCGTGACAAAGTTCGTTCACGGACAAGCCGTACTCCAGCTACTGAGGAAGCTGTTCTGGAGGTTATACACCAAGAACCCCATCGTATCAGCTGCGTGTCTCGCAACGCGCGGTCGTTGACATGCTGCACGAGCATGGGCTGCACCACTGTCGTTATTCTTTAACGCATCACCTGCATCCTGCTGACCGCCGTCTGAGGATGTAGTAATGTGAATGTTTCCGACAACAACAAGAAGCCAAAGACGACTTCACAAGCTCTGTAACATGGACAGATGAAGCAGCGTTGACTCGTGAGGGTGTCTTCAATATGCACGACGCCCACGATTGGTGTGACGTTAACCAGCACGTCACTCGCGACCGTGGATATCAAGCTCGTTTTGGCATCAATGCCTGGTCCGGAATACTTGGAGACTGCCTGACCAGTTGACTGCGCGAAGGTGTATCAATCCTCTCAAACTATTTGCCTAACGCACTGGAAGATTTTCCACATGTTCGACAGAGGTTACGGTTCCGAATGGCTCTGAGCACTATGCGACTTAATTGCTGAGGTCATCAGTCGCCTAGAACTAATTAAACCTAACTAACCTAAGGACATCACACACATCCATGCCCGAGGCAGGATTCGAACCAGCGACCGTAGAGGTCGCTCGGCTCCAGACTGCAGCGCCTAGAACCGTATGGCCACTCCGGCTAGTCTACGGGTCCGACATGGAGGTCCACCTCGACTCTTTGGAATTAATGTTCGATCGTAATTAGAGGGACATTTCCAGGGAAATGGCTCGGACGGCGAGATCCAGTTGTGTTATGGCCTCCACATTTACCTGACGTGAAGTCTCTGGATTTCTTTCTGCGGGGACACTTGAAGGAGCACTTGTATTCTGCTCTGCCGACACATGTAAATTTCAAAGAACTGTGACTGACGCCCGAACAACAGGGACTTACATGCATTGAGAATAGGAAGTAGTGTATTGATAATGGCTAGCTACTAGCCTAAATCTGGATTTGCGTAATAAAATCGAAAAAAGGACGACAGGTTGCTGCACTCTATAACTTATAAAAGATGTTGTTGTTGTTCTTGTTGTGGTTTTCAGTCCTGAGTCTGGTTTGATGCAGCTCTCCATTCTACTCTATCCTTTGAAAGCTCCTTCATCCCCCAGTACCTACTGCAACCTACATCCTTCTGAATCTGCTTAGTATATTCATCTTTTGGTCTACGATTTTCACCCTCCACGCTGCCCTCGAATACTAAATTGGTGATTCCTTGATGCCTCAGAATATGTCCTACCAACCGATCCCTTCTTCTAGTCAAGTTGTGCCACAAACTCCTCTTTTCCCCAATTCTGTTCAATACCTCCGCATTAGTTATGTAATCTACCCATCTAGTCTTCATCATTCTTCTGTAGCACCACATTTCGAAAGCTTCTATTCTCTTCTAAGGCTGCACGCCCTCGGAAAAATTATGGCTGTAGTTTCCTCTTGCACTCAGCCGTTCGCAGTACCAGCACAGCAAGGCCGTTTTGGTTAGTGTTAGAAGGCCAGATCAGTCAATCACCTAGACTGTTGCCGCTGCAATTACTGAAAAGGCTGCTGCCCCTCTTCAGGAACCACACGTTTGTCTGGCCTCTCAACAGATACCCCTCCATTGTGGCTGCAGCTACGGTACGGCTATCTGTATCGCTGAGGCACTCAAGCCTCCCCACCAACGGCAAGGTCCATGGTTCACGGGGGGGATAAAACATGCGTGTTCATGCTGCTCTTGTATCGGTGGAGGCCGCCATGTTGCGAAGAGTCCACACCTGTATGGCCCAGCAGGTCGCGCAATGTTTTGACTTGCAGGGGGGTTGCTTTGAGCATCTGCTCTAAGGACAACGTGTTCGTTTGTAGACGTTATGCGGTCATTAAGATGCACAATACTATTGTCACTATTTGCTAATATGTTACATCTGAGCGGACGTTCTGCGTGTTGTATAAATGAATAGTAGATGTTATTTGACTGTAGAATCATCTGTAGCATCTCGAAACTGATATTGTTTTTATAGCTGTTCTGTCCTGTGAAAGGTCGTTTGATTCAACAATATATTTCTGACTTGTCTGACCACGTTTTTGCCAGTTTTATTCTGCCAGAAAATACTATAATATGCACCGTTTCTGAAGCCACGCGTATCCGACATCTACAGGGTACAGTGTTTTGTAACGGTATATATAGATGCTGATGAGCCATTACGATCACCTACTTAATAGCTGATCACAGATCCTGCGTACCAGGGATCCGACAGATTGTTGGTAGGTTTGTGGAGGTATGTGGCAATAGATGTCTATGCACAGTTCGTGCAAATCGCGTAAATAACGGCCTGCTGATTTACGTACGCGGCGTAGGAGCCCGACAGCGATCCAGAGGCGTTCCATAGTATTTACGTCAGTGAATTTGGTCGTCGAGACATAAACGACAGTTCACTATAACTCTCTTCAAACACAGTAGCTCGGTTCCGGCTCCCATACACGGACAGTTACACTGCTGAAAAATGACTTCGCTGGCGGGGAAGACGTCAAGCATAAAGGGATGCAGGTGGTTCACAGCTGTCAGCGTCTTCGATTACTACCATAGATCCTCTGCAGGCGCAGGAGAACATCTCCCACAGCATAATACTGATCCCGCCTGCCTGCGTGCGTGGCGCTGCACGTATCGAGCCGCCGTTCACCACGATGACGGCGTTTGTGGAGACAACAAGCAGTCTAGTGTAGCAAAAATGTGATTCATCCGAAGAGCCGACACGCTTCCATCAATCGATGGTCGAATTCCGATGGTCCCGTGCCCAGTAACTGACGATGGCGTTGAGTCAACACGTGAACGTGTAGGGGTTGACTGCTGCGGATCTCCATGTTCGAAATGTGCGATGAACGGTGTGCTCCGACACATTTGTGCGTGCGCCAGCATTCTGCTCTTTCGGGAGAGATAGTACAGATGACCATCTATCCTACTTTGCGGAACAGAGAAGCTTCCGAACCCCGCATTCTGTGGAGAGTCGTGGACGCCCAACTATTTAGCGTCTAGTTGTAGTTTCACTGGCGATCTACCTCTTTCCGTAGATACTCACGACAGTAGCTCGTGAACATTCGACCTACTTCTCCGTTTGCTGGATGCTCGTTCAACGGCTCTGCGTAATAATAATCTGCCCTCTGCAAAAGTCGCTTATCTCAGTGGATTTTCCCGTCTGCGGCCAGTATCTTCGCTAGGTGATCCCACGTCCCTGTCTGCTCATCTTACATACTTTTGTTGCCGCGTCACGTGCCCGCAACGTCTTCAGGTGGCATCCAGCGTCGCGGAGGGCAGTGGTCATAATGTTTTGCCTTATCAATCCATATATGATATGTCTTCTAAAATATTTAATTTCGCTGGTGACACTAGCTCGGTAGTGAAGGATACTGAGTACAGCACAGCGTATCAAACAGAGCAGTTAAAGATATTTCATGGCTTGTAGAAAATAAGTGACAATCCATCACGAAAATTAGTCTACTCTACTTATTTCTCTTTGCTTATGATATAAGGTGCTATGTTCCTCATTCACAAAGGGTAGTTTTAGCTCACAAATAGACAGTTCGAGCAATATGTTGGTGTAAATTCTCAAACCTCTTGTCAACCGTTGTTCAGAAGCCTCGGAATCCTAACATAAGCCTCTCAGTACATATTTTCTTTAATTTCATTTGTTGTTAACAATTTGATCTTGTTCCCAAGGATTAGCAACGTCCAACCAGTTAACACTAGGCAGAAATCCAACCTGCACTTTGATCGCACCTCCTAGACTCTTGTTCAGAATGGCGTACAGTATTGTGCTGCATCCATCTTCAGTAAGTTACGATGAGAATTAAAATTTCTTAGCAGTAATCATCGCATTTTCTCCATGGCTCCCTCCTGTTCTGTCAGAGATTTACCGGAAAAAACTTAAGCGAATTCCTGTGTTATATCGTTGGATATGCTAACATATACTCAGCACCTTGTCGTCAGCATAGGATTGGTGTAAGTTTTATTTCACCTATCTTCAACTTTTATGTACTGATTCGTTCCATGACGACAAAGATGCTCATCAGACTGGTCTTACGGAAATAGAGGTGTAAAATAAAAATAAATGAAAACTACATCCATGCGAAAATTGGTTCCATGTTAATAAGCTACATAGCCGTTAATAGTTGTATTACACAATGTGACTCTCTGAGCTCGTTACTTTTTAATGTACTCATGGAAAGGAAGGTATTGGCTGGTAGTCGTTATAGAGTGGGGGACGAAGAAATAAAAATCTTTTGTTAAGCTGACGATGCAGTTCTGCTGGTAAAACGTGAAGATAATCTGCAGAAAGTGAAGATAACCTGCAGAAACATTTACATATATTTAATGTGGTAGCCAGAAACCTAAATATGGTTATATCCATTCAAAAACCAAGTATGACCACATCTGTGGAACAATTTACGTGGGAACTGGAACTGGATGGAAAAATTATTCAACTAGTAATGACATTTGCTTGGTATTGAACTATTAAGAAGTGGAAATGTTGGACAGGAAGTTGGAGAACAAGTAGCAAAAGCAAATAAAGTGGCAGCATTTTTAAATGATACTGTTTGGAAAAGAAATCACATAGGAAAACATACAAAGGTAAGAATATACAAAATAATGGTGAGAGCAAATATGACACACACAGTTGAAACAAGACCGGAAGCATCACAAACAAAAAACTTTAGGAAACCGCGGAAATGTTAAGGATTACATGGAAGACACTGCGAAATAGAGCCGGCCGGAGTGGCCGAGCGGTTCTAGGCGCTAAAGTCTGGAACCGCGCAACCGCTACGGTCGCAGGTTCGAATCCTGCCTCGGGCATGGATGCGTGTGATGTCCTTAGGTTGGTTAGGTTTAAGTAGTTCTAACTTATAGGGGACTGATGACCTCAGTAGTTAAGTCCCATAGTGCTCAGAGCCATTTGAACCATTTTTGAAATGCGAAATAGAGAAGTGAACGCATCAGAAAAAGATGTAAAGTGCGCTCCATTAATGAATGGGTTCATAAGAGAAAGCATGAATGGAACGGACACTTAGACAGGGTTGATGAACGGAAGATTGTGACAAACGTAAGAAATAAATTCCCTGATGGTAAAAGAAATACTGACCGTCCAAGGAAAAGATGGCGCGACAACCTAAGGGTAGACTGAAGGGTCTTAGGGAAACAGGCTTTAGCCTAGGAAGTAGAAGAAGAAGAAGAAGGAAACGACAGGATCTTCAGCTGGAAATACATTGCTTGTCGCTTACTATCTCTTTGTGTATATTGAGGATATTAGTGGTCTTATCGTTCTTCCTTGAGGAACACCTGAGTTGAACATTCGCAGTACGATATAAAGCATTTCTATAGCTTATTACCGACACTAAATTGCGACCACGTTGTTGCTGTACACACGTGCTGCGTTTTGAGGATACCCGAAGTGCAGGCCGCAGCAGGGCGGGTTTCCCGGGAGCGCGCTGCAGAGGAGTCAGCGTTAGCTGCTTCTCTCTGTCTGTCTGTTGTCATCGCGGCGTGGCGCCATTATGGCTGGAGAGACCGCCCCCGGACCAGCGGGCACAATGCAGCGCTGCTCCGCTCTTGTCCGTTAGCGCCTCGTATTGTGCTCCACGTACTTACCGGCAATTTGCATTCTTCTTTATTCATAATAGAGCAACGCGCTCGACTCTCAAAGAAAATGAGCTACGTCTTATACCCTAGCGAACGTGCCGCCCAGCCAGGAGCGTGTTCAACGGCAGTGTCGCTCTGAAACCAAAGCAGATTAAGGCACGTACTAGCAAATTTTGTTTGTCCTGTACACAATACGAAATGGCTCTTGGCTGTGATGCAGTTTCCAATTAACACGTTCGTAGATTGGTCACATGTCTTCAGATATGCCATACCTCCCAAAGGCTCCAGCCACATAAGCTCTGTCGGATAAGACACGTCACTCCGTGGAAAGATCACACTAGTCGTTTTGGAGCGTTGTAAATGGTATGAATTCGAAAAACCGACCGTTTAAAACCGATACCGCTATTTTAAATCTGAGTAACCGGACTTTTTCGGAATTCGTTTGTTCTCAGTTGTAACAGGTGTTTTCAATTTTAACTAACCTCCGAGTAAAAAAGTAAAAACGTCAATTAACCATAGCTGCAGTGCTAAAATTTTTAGTTCTCAAATAAACCCTCTATATAAAAAGGAGTAATATTTATTGGCAAAATTTTGCATTGGTTTGAAGTATTGTGCTATTATACACTCCTGGAAATGGAAAAAAGAACACATTGACACCGGTGTGTCAGACCCACCATACTTGCTCCGGACACTGCGAGAGGGCTGTACAAGCAATGATCACACGCACGGCACAGCGGACACACCAGGAACCGCGGTGTTGGCCGTCGAATGGCGCTAGCTGCGCAGCATTTGTGCACCGCCGCCGTCAGTGTCAGCCAGTTTGCCGTGGCATACGGAGCTCCATCGCAGTCTTTAACACTGGTAGCATGCCGCGACAGCGTGGACGTGAACCGTATGTGCAGTTGACGGACTTTGAGCGAGGGCGTATAGTGGGCATGCGGGAGGTCGGGTGGACGTACCGCCGAATTGCTCAACACGTGGGGCGTGAGGTCTCCACAGTACATCGATGTTGTCGCCAGTGGTCGGCGGAAGGTGCACGTGCCCGTCGACCTGGGACCGGACCGCAGCGACGCACGGATGCACGCCAAGACCGTAGGATCCTACGCAGTGCCGTAGGGGACCGCACCGCCACTTCCCAGCAAATTAGGGACACTGTTGCTCCTGGGGTATCGGCGAGGACCATTCACAACCGTCTCCATGAAGCTGGGCTACGGTCCCGCACACCGTTAGGCCGTCTTCCGCTCACGCCCCAACATCATGCAGCCCGCCTCCAGTGGTGTCGCGACAGGCGTGAATGGAGGGACGAATGGAGACGTGTCGTCTTCAGCGATGAGAATCGCTTCTGCCTTGGTGCCAATGATGGTCGTATGCGTGTTTGGCGCCGTGCAGGTGAGCGCCACAATGAGGACTGCATACGACCGAGGCACACAGGGCCAACACCCGGCATCATGGTGTGGGGAGCGATCTCCTACACTGGCCGTACACCACTGGTGATCGTCGAGGGGACACTGAATAGTGCACGGTACATCCAAACCGTCATCGAACCCATCGTTCTACCATTCCTAGACCGGCAAGGGAACTTGCTGTTCCAACAGGACAATGCACGTCCGCATGTATCCCGTGCCACCCAACGTGCTCTAGAAGGTGTAAGTCAACTACCCTGGCCAGCAAGATCTCCGGATCTGTCCCCCATTGAGCATGTTTGGGACTGGATGAAGCGTCGTCTCACGCGGTCTGCACGTCCAGCACGAACGCTGGTCCAACTGAGACGCCAGGTGGAAATGGCATGGCAAGCCGTTCCACAGGACTACATCCAGCATCTCTACGATCGTCTCCATGGGAGAATAGCAGCCTGCATTGCTGCGAAAGGTGGATATACACTGTACTAGTGCCGACATTGTGCGTGCTCTGTTGCCTGTGTCTATGTGCCTGTGGTTCTGTCAGTGTGATCATGTGATGTATCTGACCCCAGGAATGTGTCAATAAAGTTTCCCCTTCCTGGGACAATGAATTCACGGTGTTCTTATTTCAATTTCCAGGAGTGTAGAATAAGGGCAAAGCACTCAGTGCTATTTTAATAATAAACTGACAGATATGAGCAACAAACAAATGGCATAAGAGTTGATACAGCATAGCTGAGACACCAACGTCCCTGTTGCCTGTATCGTGGCATAAGGTACGCGTGTACTAGCGCCCCCCACCTGGCCTATACGGGACTTTCCCGCAGTCGTCGACGGTCATCCATTGTCTCGCAGCCGTAGTCTGAAAATATTTTTACGAAGTGACATAGTAATGATGTACAGTGCTTCATTTACTTTAAAAGATTAGTGACATGTCTGCTATTTCTATGAAACAACAAAAGAGGAAGGTAAGTAACAGTAATAAATACTTAACAACAATTCATTCATACTATACAATGAAAATATAAATTAGCTAATAGATGACGGTAAAATATGCCTTCATCTATTTGTAATTAAGGGAATTAGCCTCATCCTAACCTTCTCCCCAAGGTACCGATACCCCGCCAGGGCATCTTGGGGTTTGAATGGCGGAGGTTGAGCCGTGGCGGCTATGTACCTTATCAATTTCTGCTCCGGTTTGGCATCATTGACTCGATAGTGCGGAGTAATTTCCGGTGGCACCAAAGGCGCTCACTCGCAGAAAGAGGGAAGGCAGGTGGAATGGCAGTGTGAGTCGATGTCGTCTGACGTGGAGATGAAACGCTCGCTTCGGAGGTGATTAACTTGCCAGAGTTTGAGGCGTCTCTCGGCAGTGTGAGCTAGTGTGTTAAGATACTGGCGTTCTGCAGACACAGTCAGCTGCTTGTGGACAGCGTCATGAGCCTGGTTTGCATCGACTACGATGCCTGTTCTGAAGCTCAGCGTGTGTTAGTAGGAGCATGGAGTTCTGATTGCAGAGACGATTTGTACTTGATTTACCTCTTTGGAACCAACGGACGGTACCCTTACCTTTTAAGTGCTTCTTGGTTTCTGATTTTTCCATTCTTTGCGTTTGAATCGTTAGTTCTCAAGCATAGGACCGATTCTGAAATACAGCTGTGGCATGAGCTAGTACATAGCACCTTAGCGTTTCAGCTGCCCGATTAATAACTGTTTTCTTATTTTAAAAAATTTGCGACAGCCGTTAGAATATTTTGCTTAGATTGGTGAATACTAATAAGTTATGTGAGCCGTCTGCTTCATAATTGTTTTCCTATAAAAAAAGCAGTGATGGCTCTTAGAATATTGTTAGAATTTTTTTTATTTATTTATTTATTTATTTATTTATTTATTTTTTGTAACGTGGTATGCTAAGAATTGATTTGGGGCTGTCTGCGTAATAACTGTTTATTGGTAATTTAAAATTGTGGCAGCTCTCAGAATATTTTCCTAATTATACTAATGTACAGGAAAGGGTAATATGAGTTGTCTGCATAATTACTGTTTATTACTTTTAAAATTGTGGCACCTGTTGCAATCATTCAAAAATTCAGTAAAGGAAACTATATTTAAAGGGCAGTGAATGCTGCAGCAACTATGTGGGGATCCAGTTCTTCCATTAGGATGATTTAATCCTACGTTTCTACTCGAAACCCACTCAAAGACAATCGGTTTCAAACCCGATATTAGTGTTCGCATCTCAACCAAGTTCCAAGTGAACATTGTGAAGGAAACTGCAAGCAATAGATTTCTGGAGTATATCTCGGACAAGGCCATTGCTCGCAACTGCACGAAAGGCTGCACATCTTCAATGGGTCAAACGACACGGAAGCATGACAGAAGCTGAGCAGACGCGTCTAGTGTAGTTCAATGAATCTCGATTTTTGTCTGTTTACGAAAGAAACACAGACGGATCAACGAGGTCTTTAATTCGCAGCGTGTGGAAGTGTAGTTCAGGAAGCAGGGATTCATGTATCGTTTTGGGAGTGTTTCTCGTACCATATTTATTCCAACTCGTCCAGGTTTCCTTGAATGCTGAGCATATGTTGTCCTTTCTTCTTCATCGTAATGATGAGTATGCTGTGGTCATTCCTGTCTTTCAAGATGAGAATAGTCATGTTCACAGGGCTGCATGCATACATTCTTGTTTCTCGTGCAGTCAGACATTATATTGCTCATCGACTGGTTCTCCAAATCACCAAATATTAAACGCACAGAAAATATCTGGAACTATTTGGATCAGAGACAGCAAAGTTTTTTGGAGAGCAGTTGAACGGAACGGACAGCGTCATGAAAAGAGGATGTAGGATGAAAATCAATAAAAGCAAAAGAACGATAGTGGAAATGCGATGCTGAGGGAATTATATTAGGAAACGAGGCACTAAAAGTAGCAGAGGAGTTTTGCTATTCGGGCAGCAATATAACTGATGATGGGCGCGGTAGAGAGGATATAAAATGTAGACTGACAATGACAGGAAAAACGTTTCTAAAGAAGAGAAATTTGTTAATATCAAGTACAAATTTAAGTGCTAGGAAGTCTTTTCTGAAGGTACTTGCAGTGTAGCCATGCAGGCGTATTGAAGTGAAACACTGACGAGGCTTTTGACCCGACCGGAGGGGCCGAGCGGTTCTAGGCGCTACAGTCTGGAACCGCGCGACCGCTACGGTCGCAGGTTCGAATCCTGCCCCGGGCATGGATGTGTGTGATGTCCTTAGGTTAATTAGGATTAAGTAGTTCTTAGTTCTAGGGGACTGATGACCTCAGAAGTTAAGTCCCATAATGCTCAGAGCCATTTTTGAGGCTTTTGAAATATGGTGTTACAGATGAATGCTGATGTTTAGATGGGTGGAGCGCGTAACTAATGAGGAGGTACTGAATAGAATTTCGGAGAAAATAAATTTCTGACACAACTTAGCTAAAACAGGTGAACGGTTGACAGGACACTTTCTGACACATCAAGGTATCACTAAATTAGTATTGAAGGGAAGTGTGTGGAATAAAAATTATAGAGGGAGACAAAGACATGAATACGGTAAGCAGATTCAGAAGGATGTAGATTGCGGAACAACAACATTTGGATCACCGGGGGGTAGTCAACAACCAACATCCCCGTAATTGGGTAGCTCTACAGATTCTAATCGTAAATTAGTGGCTTCAAGTGCTTATGTCATACCTGAGGAACCACGTGGACTCTTTTCCTCTACGAACTGAGACCACTGTGAAGGCCAGAGGTGGCACTCCACTGTATTAGCGTCATGTCCCCTAGGGGCGACTTTTGTCCGGTGTGTTTATACCCCACGTCCATTTTGGTAACGTGTAAAGCTCATGTTCCGTGTACAAACCAAGCAGAACGTCTAACAGCATGTCGTCTCAATGCCCGCCAATATTAAACGCATGCAAAACCGTTCGCCAGGAACCCGCCAACTTCCCAACTATGAGTGTATCATGTGGTGTACACCACTTCAAAGAATTTTTTCTCAGATTCGCTAATATCACTTCTGACCTCGAATATCAATCCTTACTAATTTGATTTCGCTCTATCGACTAAACTCAGAAAATTACGCTCTGAAGTTTTTGATAGGAACCAAAATACTCACTTGTCGCCTAATGGAGCACTCCACAAAAAGCCTTTGTGTGGACTGTTTCCATCTACACATCGCAAAAACTAAATTGAGAATACGACTCAGAAAGCAAGTAGTCCTTATAGTGCCGTACTTGTACGTTTCAGCATAAGAAAATTGTGGAGCAGCACGTAGATTCGGAATTATATCCCTCGACATAGAACAAGAATGTTATGGCAAAAATTAGTTAAGAAACAACAGAAGCTACGTATGTAAGCGTTCTTTACAATTCTTCGTTTGTTTGGCCATGTTGTCCGTAGTTGCTTTACAATTAGTGAGGGTATTTTCCTTCCGTCGTTACAACCAAACGAAAACGCGCATTTTTCTCACCAGTTATCTTTCGCTTTATTGAGGTGAAGAAGTATAAAAGCAAACAGTAAACAGTGGTGTACGAAAAAGTGTGCTGTGTAAGACGTAGTTCTGCAGAGCAAAGAAAAATTAGACTAAAAGTATCAGTGTCTAATGAAGAAAGACTTCAAAGACGTGCTAGCAGATGGTATTTCCTAATGTAGGCGAGAAACCAAGCAGAAATTACCATTACTGATGATGCTTTACCTCGTTAAAGCGAAACGCACATGTTGAGGCAAACACGCGTTTTCTTGTAGTTGTAACGACGGAATCAAAATGCCCTCAGATGTTTTACAATATTTCTTCAGAAAAAATGCAATAGTACAAGAGTCAATTAAATAATCAAGGAGTGGCTCATATGCACAGCTAAATGATGAAATGCAGTAAATAGTACCGATTCTTTTTTGGTATGCCACGGTAAACTGTTGACACGCATTTAGTCACGAAACTTTACGATCTGCTACGTAGAGGTTACTCAACAGTCCTAAATAGTTCTGTACTGTACTAATGAATGAACAGATTCACTTGAAGTTCTCTGAGGCTATAGATACTGCGATAAGGAATAATTCAGTATGCATTTCATTTGAAGAGTAATGGACATCTCTAAAAGGGGCCATCACAGATGTTGGACAGGTAAAGATAGGTAGACGGACGATACCTTGGGTAACGGAAGAAATACTTCAATCGATCACCGAAGGAAGGAAGTAAAATCTTCAGGGAAAGACAGGAATACAGCTATACAAATCACTTAGGAATGAAATAAACAGGAGTACATGGGAGCCAAGGCGGAATGGCGGCAATAAAAGCGTGAAGAAATCGTAAAAGAAATGATTATTGGAAGAACTGATTTAGCAATAGACACGTCAAAGCAAACTTCGATGTTCTTTAAAGCAAGAGCGTCAACATTAAGAGTAAATGGGAATAGCGCTGTTGAGCATAGGGGAGAGGCTGAATAAATGGACAGAGTAAACTGAAGTCCGCTGCGAGAGGGATGACTTGTTTGGTGATGTGGTTGAGGAAGAAATGGGAGTCGAAAGACGTCTGGGATCCAACATTAGAGTCGGAGTATAACTGAGCTTTAAAAGACTTTAGTTTAGAAACGCAGAAGAGGTAGACAACATTCTTCCGGAATTTCTGAAATCATTTGTGGTTGTGGCACCCAAGCGGCTATTCGTACTGATGTGTAGAATCAATGAATCAGGAGTAATATTCTGGAGACATACCTCCAGACTTTCGGAAAATTTATCATCCATTCTATTCCGAAGATAGCAAGGGCAGTTGAATGCGATAATTATCGTACATGCAGTGTCAATGTACAGAAGATTGGTGTTTAATCCGGTCGACATCGAGGTCACTAGAAACCGACAGAAGAATGCAGGATTTGTTATATGGCGACAGTTTGGCCTTAGGAAATGTAAAGGCACTAGAGAGCAGTTCTCATGTTGCTCTTATAATGGAGGCAATGCTTGCGAAAAAATCAGGACACCTTCACAGGATCTATCGACCCACAGAAAGTGCTCGACGATGGACAATAGTGCAAGATGTTCGAAATTCTCAGAAAATTTAGAAAAACGGATAATATACGACGAGTTTAAGAAACAAGATGGAACAATAAGAATGTATGATCAAGAACGGAGTGTTGGGTTTAAAGAATGAATCAAGCAAGGATTTAGTCTTTCGACCTACTGTTCAGTCTGTACATCGAATGGCAATCACGGAAACAAACGTTAGGTTCAGAAGTGCAATTAAAATTTAGGTACAAAGAATATCAACGATGCTGATATTCTCAGTGAGCGCGAGAAAGAATTACACGAAACAGTAAATGGAATGAAGTCTAATGAGCACAAAATATGAAGTGACGGCAAACTGAAGACAGACGAAAGTAATGAGGAGTAGCAGAAATGACGTAAGCTTAATGTCAAAGTCGGTGACCACGGAGCAGAATAAGTGAAGGAATTCTACTACCTTTGAAGCAAAGTAACACAATACAGACGAAGCAAGGAGGGCATAAAAACTGACTAGCTCAGAGAAAGAGGACATTCCTGGGCAAAAGAAGTCTACTAGTATCAAACATCGGTCGTAATAAGAGGAAGAACTTTTTGAGAATGCACAATACTGTAATAACTGTGGAGAAACCGAAAAAGAAGAAAATCGAAGAGTCTGAGATGTGATGCTGTAGAAGGATGTTGAAAGAGGTGGACATGTAAGGTAAGGAATGAGGTTTCCTGCGAGTTGTGGACGAAGGAAATATGTTGAAAACACTAACAAGAGGAAGGGATAGGATGATAGGACCAGTATTAAGACACTAGGGAATAATCTTTATGGTACTGGAGAGTGCTGTAGGAGTATATACTGTAGGGAAAGATCTTGATTGGAGTACATCCAGAATATCATAAAAGTGTTCGATACCTAGAAGGTAGACGTAATCGTCACAGAAAAGTCTTAAACATGATAAAGCTCTTAGAAACAGCATGAAGTACCAAGCAGTTCAATGGATTTGCAGCAGCCGAGAGGTGCTTATGTAACATTTATTACGCGGTACAGTCTCTGCAAAAGCAGTAATGTATTAGACAGGTGTGTCATTGCATTTAGTTGCTACGGAACCTGTACCCACAAGTTCCGTAGCAACTATATGCAATGACACACCTGTCTAATATATTACTGCTTTCGCAGAGACTGTACCGAGTAATGAAAGTTTCATAAGTTAAAGCTTAAGCCACACAGGCGCATGTACTCTGTCAGCTGCACAGAGTAGTAGCATAAATTAACTAAGAATTTATGACTAAACATGTCGTGGAAGCAGACCAAATCGTACGATGCTGAAGTAAGTGGTGTGCCCGTATAGGGCAATACGTGGTCAATAGAAATGTTTGCTAGTTACGAGGGTAGAAGTGAACGACCGATAGAAATTACGTAGCGCAGGAAGGACACGATTTCTTTCTGTCGAACTGATTCTTCCTGACTAGTCCCTTAAACTTCCGCCTATTCTTCATCATTGCTAAATTGTGACCTGAGCCTTGATCTGCTTCTGGGTACGTCTTACAATCAAATACCAGATTTCAGATTCTCTGTCTGATCATGATGTAATCCAAGTGGAATATTCCCGTATCTTCAGGCCTTTTACCTATTACGAGCTGCAATTAATTGCAGAACTTTATCGATCTCCTTTCTCATTGCTACTACGAAACCCCTCTCTCTCTTCATCTGCCTCAGAGGTCGGCATGTATGCCTGAATTATGATTGTTGGCGTTGGTATGCAGTCGATTCTGATGAGGATAATTTCATCACCGAACTGTTCAGATTAACTATCCTGTGTCCTACTTTCCTATTCATAACGAAATCTGCTCCTGTTAAACCATTTTCTGCTGCTATTGATATTACCATTTATTCACCGACCACAAATCTTTATCGTCTTTCCATTTCATTTTACTATATCTAGGTTGTAGCCCGCCAAGTTGGCCGTGCGGTCTAACGCACGGCTTTCCGGGTGGGAAGGAGCGCCTGGTCCCCGGCACGACTTGTGTCGAGGTCCGGTGAGCCGGACAGTCTGTGGATGGTTTTTAGGCGGTTTTCCATCTGCCACGGCGAATGCGGACTGGTTCCCCTTATTCCGCCTCAGCTACACTATGTCGGCGATTGCTGCGCAAACAAGTTTTCCACGTACGCGTGCACCACCATTACTCTACTACGCAAAAATAGGGATTACACTCGTCTGGTGTGAGACGATCCCTGGGGGATCCACCGGGGGCCGAACGGCACAATAACCCTGGGTTCGGTGTGGGGTGGCGGAGGGGTGAAGTGGACTGCGGTAGTCGTCGTGGGGTTGTGGACCACTTCGGCTGCGGCGGGGACGGAGCCTCTCCGTCTTTTCTAGGCCCCCGGTTCATATACAATACATACAAACAATATATAGGTTGTGCTGTAGTATTTCTTTTTGCACAATTTCTAGATTTCTTACAACATTCAGAACTTCTGACATTCCAGTCTCCTACTCGCAGAGTGTTTACCTTTCGTTGGTTAATCAGTTTTTTTTCTCACGGTCACCTCCCTCTTGGCAGTCCCCTTCCCGATATTCAAATGGGGGCTATTCTCGGATCTTTTGCCGTAGGAGAGATTACGATAACACATTTTCTACTACAGGTCACGTGTTCTGTGTATACACTTTTTTTTAATGCAGTAGCCTTCTGTGGCCTCATACTGTTGATCACTACTGATTATTCCGCCTTTCTAGGGGCTGTATACCACCCGAAGGGCAAGAGTGTTCCCTGAACCGCTGTCCGCACACCCGTTCTCTATGCGAAGACCGTTGAGACAACTAGACTGACTCGTTATGTCTGACGTCTGCGGCAGCCATTGCCGATGACTTTATTCATAATTTAATCAGTGGCCTGGATTGAAAGCAGGACCCAGGACGTTTAGATTGCAAGCCTGAGTAGCTACTCGTAGACCATGGTGACCACCATACTTACACGGAGCTCTAGTACAATATTTAAACATATAGGTCTCTGCGTATTTCATTAAATGTTGAATCTTGGGATGTGTCTACAACATACGATTAACAGAAACAGAATAAACATTTTTACTTAACCAGATTTGTTTCTCGGCTCCGCTGACAGTTATACTGATGGCAGCTGCTCCTGTTTCTTGAAGGCAATCTGAACAGCAATCCTCCACATCCGGGAAGTTCAGGGTTCGGAATACAGACACTCCTTCGGACATCAACAGATGTCTTATTTCAACTGTATATTAATGGACCACAGTTGGAGTGAGCTGAGAAAGTCTTCTTCGCTGTGCGACGATCGCCACTCTTCCCTGCTGAGAATATTCTCTAAACAATTCGCCCATGGGACGTGGTCAAAGACTGTGAGCAATTCTGTAATCCCAATAATTTGCAATGTAGCTGGTCCGTGGTTTAAGGCCTCGCTCCTTTGTATTCTGCAAGCTTTAACGTGTGTCAAGAAGTGGCATGCATTTCATTCCACAATAAAAGGCTCAGTTTGAGCACGAGACACAATGTTAGTCATTAGTAACTGATCCAGTCCGATAACACAAAGGCTGAAGTTTAGTCTCATCCGTAAACACGAATTTTGATACGAATTCTGTTTGCTGCAGTGTCCCCGAAGTTCATTTTAGTGTTCTGCCCTTTTTTTTTTGTTTATGTGGCCTTTGAGTGTGTACTCAATTTATCCATCGGCAGTTCTGCCCTTTCAGACTGCCCTTATCGCGTCTGAATCGCTACTTCACTAAGGTGATTGAAAGCAAGATTTTTGACAGTTTTACCACACCAGAATAACAGCACAACCCGATCTCTGTATTCGACTGGTGATCTAACGCCAATAGAAACCAGAAGTTGCAACAAAGAAGTTGCTTTCTAGCGGAAAACAACTTGAAATCTTCATATTGCTGTGCTGAAACTAGTTAGTTTGTTTGAAGAATGTATGAACTTTTCTTTATTTTCCCACAACAGAATAGTTTTTAATCAACGTTGTTCCTCCAGCATACAACCGTGAATCTATTTTTATCAAATATTCTGAAATGTAGCCTATATATGCCACGCATGAGTAGATAACTTTTTAATTGTGTTAGCCCGCCGTGCTATATTCCCGCTCCAGTCTGTTTTCTAGTGGCGTCCGCATTAAATAGCCGAATGAACCGAATGGGACCAAAATCCGATTAACGAGCTACTGAGCTGAGTTTCCATCAGATTACCTCGATTTCCTCTTTCTCGTAACTGTGGCGTGTAGGTATGGAAATGAGTAATTTAGCGCTGTGAATGTATGGTACGTCTAAGTTTGTAGAGAGCGTGCAATGTACGAGTAGGCAGTTCAGTTACACGTGAACAATCGAATCACATTTTGATAAATTTGTTCGGACTTCGTAAGTCCTAAATTAGATAGGTGCAGCAGTATTTGAATTAGCTGTCACTATTTATTCACTATTTAACTTTTTACAGTGCTGACATCAACATTTTTGTCTATTAGGGCTATTCGTGACCATTGAAAGTGTAAAACTCTATATCTATAGACGCAGAGATCCTGGTAAGATTCCTTTATGTATTTTTATCTCTGCATTGGCTGTGCGGTTACGAGTTTTTTTGTAGTGTATAATAGAAATCGCAGGAGTTAGAACACAACTGAATATTTGTAACGATAATTTTCTCTATAACCACACATATGGATTCGGTTTTAAAATTGTAACTGCAGTAGTTTTTGTTTTACTTTTGTTACGTACTTGTACTTAAATTAGTTTCTTGTCTGTCTTCCTTATACTTGCAGAATAGCTGTTTTCCAAAATACACTGACGGAGAAAACCGCAGCACCAAAAAGTAATTAATTGTTGTTGTTGTGGTCTTCAGTCCTGAGACTGGTTTCATGCAGCTCTCCATGCTACTCTATCCTGTGCAAGCTTCTTCATCTCCCAGTACCTACTGCAATCTACGTCCTTCTGAATCTGCTTAGTGTATTCATCTCTTGGTCTCCCTCTACGATTTTTACCCTCCACGCTGCCCTCCAATACTAAATTGGTGATCCCTTGATGCCTCAGAACATGTCCTACCAACCGATCCCTACTTCTGGTCAAGTTGTGCCACAAACTTCTCTTCTCCCCAATCCTATTCAATACTTCCTCATTAGTTATGTGATCTACCCATCTAATGCTTCAAATGGCTCTGAGCACTATGGGACTCAACTGCTGTGGTCATAAGTCCCCTAGAACTTAGAACTACTTAAACCTAACTAACCTAAGGACAGCACACAACACCCAGCCATCACGAGGCAGAGAAAATCCCTGACCCCGCCGGGAATCGAACCCGGGAACCCGGGCGTGGGAAGCGAGAACGCTACCGCACGATCACGAGATGCGGGCCTACCCATCTAATCTTCAGCATTCTTCTGTAGCACCACATTTCGAAAGCTTCTATTGTCTTCTTGTCCAAACTATTTATCGTCCATGTTTCACTTCCATACATGGCTACACTCCATACAAATACTTTCAGAAATGACTTCCTGACACTTAAATCTATACTCGGTGTTAACAAATTTCTCTTCTTCAGAAACGCTTTCCTTGCCATTCCCAGTCTACATTTTATATCCTCTCTACTTCGACCATCATCAGTTATTTTGCTCCCCAAATAGCGAAACTCCTTTACTACTTTAAGTGCCTCATTTCCTAATCTAATTCCCTCAGCATCACTCGACTTAATTCGACTACATTCCATTATCCTCGTTTTGCTTTTGTTGATGTTCATCTTATACCCTCCTTTCAAGACACTATCCATTCCGTTCAACTGCTCTTCCAAGTCCTTTGCTGTCTCTGACAGAATTACAATGTCATCGGCGAACCTCAAAGTTTTTATTTCTTCTCCATGGATTTTAATATCTACTCCGAATTTTTCTTTTGTTTCCTTCACTGCTTGCTCAATATACAGATTGAATAACATCGGGGAGAGGCTACAACCCTGTCTCACTCCCTTCCCAACCACTGCTTCCCTTTCATGTCCCTCGACTCTTATAACTGCCATCTGGTTTCTCTACAAATAGTAAATAGCCTTTCGCTCTCTGTATTTTACCCCTGCCACCTTCAGAATTTGAAAGAGAATATTCCAGTCAACATTGTCAAAAGCTTTCTCTAAGTCTACAAATGCTAGAAACGTAGGTTTGCCCATGCTTAATCTAGCTTCTAAGATAAGTCGTAGGGTCAGTATTGCCTCATGTGTTCCAACATTTCTACGGAATCCAAACTGATCTTCCCCGAGGTCGGCTTCTACTAGTTTTTCCATTCGTCTGTAAAGTAAAAGTAATTAATGTAGAATAATAAATTTCGGAAATGCATTTGTCTAGACAATATAGTTAAGTGACCAACATTGCAAGATCACAATTTAATGTAGCGCGAGATAATCAATTGGAAGTGTACATTAATAACCATTATAACCGACAGAATGTTGAAAGCAAGCAAGCAAAAGGGATTCATTGTACAGGTACCGCATGTCAGTTTGGAATGGAGTTCCATGTCTATTGCACTTGGACTTTCAATACAGGAACGTTTAACGCTGTTTGTGGACCACGATGGAGTTGTCATCCGATGATGTCCCATTAGTGCTCTATTGGATATCTCTGGAGATCTGATGATCGACCAAGGCAACATGTCAACACTCTGTAGAGCATATTGGGTTACAACAGTGGTACACGGATGAGCGTTATCTTGTTGGAATACATCCCCTGGAATGCTGTTCATGAACGGCAGCAAAACAGGTCGAATCACCAAACTGATGTATTATTTTGCGGGCATGGTGCGTGGGATAACCGCGAGAATGCTCCTGCTGTCATACGAAATCACATTTCAGACGATAACTCCAGGTGTAAGCCCACTATGTCTAGCACGCAGACCAGTTGGTTACAAGCTCTCAACTGGCCACCTCCCAACCAAAACACAACCTTCACTGGCACCGGGGAAGAACAGCTTTCATCAGAAAAACAACAGTCCTGCACCATGCCCTCCAGTGATCTCTCACTGGACACCACTGAAGTTGCAAACAGCGGTTTTTTGGGATCAGTGGAACGCACGCTACAGGGCGTCTGGCTAGTATCTGTCTTAGAAGTAACCGATTTGTAGCAGTTCGCTGTGTCGCTGTGCTGCCAACTGCTACTCGCTTCTGCAGAGGCAGTATGATGCGCCAGAGCCACTCGCCGAACACGATTGTCTTCCCTCTCGGTGACCGTCCGAGCCCGTGACCACCACTGTCGCCAAGTACAGTGGCCACATTCCCGTCAAATCTTTCTGCACTATCGCAAAGGAACATTCACCTTCTCGTCGTCCTATTACACGACCTCGATCAAACTCAGTGAGGTGCTGATAGTGGCGCATTTGTCCCCTTAAAGGCATTCTTCACCAACATCAACGCACAACGTCCAATCTCAAAGGTAATTAACACCTATTTCCGTTACAGCGTGTATTTAAGCAAACCTGATTTGACCCGTAAAATGTATTCAAATGACAATTCGCACAACATTGCCCAAAACAAGGAATTAGAATAACAGACACTAGACAAACGAAACTGTTTCAGTTTAATCAGTAAAAAAAAAAAAAGAAATATAGATAGGAAAGACGGAAATATGTCTATAAATACGTGTCCTACATCGTGGGCTGCGTCTTGGCGTGCTTTCACCGAGATGGCTTAACAGCTCTGTTGATAGTTGACTGAAGGAACGAAGACAGCTTAACGTTCAGTCATCGCAACTTCATTAGAACCGACGCACACGCATCATGGTGCCACACTTTTTTTTTTCCAAATGGACGTTCCTCACCCCCTACCACTATCAGCAATTCTGTCGATGATACTGTCCGTCTTCACCAATAATGAGATATAGAGAACGACTTGAAGCATTTCTTATGTGTGATATTAAATAGCGGTTAAGATCCTACACCTACATCTACATGACTACTCTGCAATTCACACTAAAGATAATGGCATAGGGTTCTTCGAACCACGAACACTTATAACGAACTATTAAAAATTTTCTCGTTTTTTCCTTGGTTTAGTAAAACTTTTTTATTTTAGTGCAAATTTAATAGCCTGACTACAAATGAGTTATCTGAGATGAAGAAAAAACACATGTATATAAGACATGCAGTAACAGTGCGTGAATTCTGGAGTAATCAGTTTAGAAAATGTTATCGTTGTAAAACAATATCCATCTTTTATCTGGCATACTTCACTTGTCACTTTTCTCTTCGCCTTTCCTTCTCCTAGTAGCGACCTTTTAAGGCGAATGTTTCAATGTAAGTTTAGTTCAGCGAGAATAACACTCAATTTTGCTGAAATCTTGTGTTATGCTATTTTATGTTGCATAACTAAAGCCATTGGCACATTATTGACAGGTTTTACAGTGGAAGTGCGGGTGAGTCTGATCGTCTGAAGGCGAATAACCAGCTTGCACAATGTCTTATTGAGATCGCTGCGAATTGTAGTAACAATTCAGAACATGGCTGCTTTTTAGTTTACTAAGTCCGATTTGCACAATATTGGCGCACTTGACACATTAAAAGATGACGTGGTCTTGCAAATGAGGTCCGCAGCTCGTGGTCGGGCGGTAGCGTTCTCGCTTCCCACGCCCGGGTTCCCGGGTTCCCGGGTTCGATTGCCGGCGGGGTCAGGGATTTTCTCTGCCTCGTGATGACTGGGTGTTGTGTGCTGTCCTTATGTTAATTAGGTTTAAGTAGTTCTAAGTTCTAGGGGACTGATGACCATAGATGTTAAGTCCCATAGTGCTCAGAGCCATTTGAACCATTTTTGCAAATGAGGTACCAAGTCAGTTATTCCCGAAACCTTAATATTTCGGACAAATTAATATTTCCATTCGTCACTTCAACTCTCCAGTAGAATTAAACTGCCGGTCACTCATAGGACTAACGAAATAGATAATTAATATGCTGTGTATACGTATAATTTTATTTCAAAATATGCCTGTCTCATGAGGGTCTGTTTCTTTTTATGTACTCCAATAATACGAACGTGCAATATTTAACAGCCAAGTTACGATTATTTGAAAGATTGAAAACCTTCTGTATAAATGAACAGAATTTATTTTTTCAAATCCAGTGAACTCAAATGTACATGAATAAAACTGCAAGAAATCAAAACTGATAAATTACTTCATAGGCATCATCATTAACGGCTACAACATGATGTAAGGTAATATCTCATATATTCTGTCTAATTCTGCTTTCTATATCTGTAAAACTGTTCATTTTGGGCTATACAAAAAAGAAAATTTAGTTAATATCAAAATTCGTAATTATTACGTCTTTGTAAAAGAGCCACAAGATATACACTCCTGGAAATGGAAAAAAGAACACATTGACACCGGTGTGTCAGACCCACCATACTTGCTCCGGACACTGCGAGAGGGCTGTACAAGCAATGATCACACGCACGGCACAGCGGACACACCAGGAACCGCGGTGTTGGCCGTCGAATGGCGCTAGCTGCGCAGCATTTGTGCACCGCCGCCGTCATTGTCAGCCATTTTGCCGTGGCATACGGAGCTCCATCGCAGTCTTTAACACTGGTAGCATGCCGCGACAGCGTGGACGTGAACCGTATGTGCAGTTGACGGACTTTGAGCGAGGGCGTATAGTGGGCATGCGGGAGGCTGGGTGGACGTACCGCCGAATTGCTCAACACGTGGGGCGTGAGGTCTCCACAGTACATCGATGTTGTCGCCAGGGGTCGGCGGAAGGTGCACGTGCCCGTCGACCTGGGACCGGACCGCAGCGACGCACGGATGCACGCCAAGACCGTAGGATCCTACGCAGTGCCGTAGGGGACCGCACCGCCACTTCCCAGCAAATTAGGGACACTGTTGCTCCTGGGGTATCGGCGAGGACCATTCGCAACCGTCTCCATGAAGCTGGGCTACGGTCCCGCACACCGTTAGGCCGTCTTCCGCTCACGCCCCAACATCGTGCAGCCCGCCTCCAGTGGTGTCGCGACAGGCGTGAATGGAGGGACGAATGGAGACGTGTCGTCTTCAGCGATGAGAGTCGCTTCTGCCTTGGTGCCAATGATGGTCGTATGCGTGTTTGGCGCCGTGCAGGTGAGCGCCACAATCAGGACTGCATACGACCGAGGCACACAGGGCCAACACCCGGCATCATGGTGTGGGGAGCGATCTCCTACACTGGCCGTACACCACTGGTGATCGTCGAGGGGACACTGAATAGTGCACGGTACATCCAAACCGTCATCGAACCCATCGTTCTACCATTCCTAGACCGGCAAGGGAACTTGCTGTTCCAACAGGACAATGCACGTCCGCATGTATCCCGTGCCACCCAACGTGCTCTAGAAGGTGTAAGTCAACTACCCTGGCCAGCAAGATCTCCGGATCTGTCCCCCATTGAGCATGTTTGGGACTGGATGAAGCGTCGTCTCACGCGGTCTGCACGTCCAGCACGAACGCTGGTCCAACTGAGGCGCCAGGTGGAAATGGCATGGCAAGCCGTTCCACAGGACTACCTCCAGCATCTCTACGATCGTCTCCATGGGAGAATAGCAGCCTGCATTGCTGCGAAAGGTGGATATACACTGTACTAGTGCCGACATTGTGCATGCTCTGTTGCCTGTGTCTATGTGCCTGTGGTTCTGTCAGTGTGATCATGTGATGTATCTGACCCCAGGAATGTGTCAATAAAGTTTCCCCTTCCTGGGACAATGAATTCACGGTGTTCTTATTTTAATTTCCAGGAGTGTATAACCACAATTAGGTGCGTGCAGCCTGTAGTAGCGATTAGCAATTGTTTTCCAAAGAAAGTTGTATTAGCTACGATGACACGTTGTGTACAAATATCATCTCTGAATTGTTTATGCACATACTGCATTACGATAAGCAATAGATTGGACAAATTGTATTGCACATTAATATGGTGATAGCCCGTCAGCATTTTAGGATGATGGCTTCCTCACAAACAGACACTGAGTCTAGTCAGACACCAGAAGGGGAATTAGCCACTGAAAATTTAAATAACACGATAGCAGCGACGACTGAAATCACATGGCCGGGTAGAGACGAGAATACTGTTAAGCCTGTTAGTGGTGCAACAGATCCTGTTATGCAACAATTCCTGGAGCTAAAAAATGACATGACTACCATGAAACAGTAAATAAGTACTGTGAACCATGGAACAGGTACTACGAAACAGCAACAAGATAGCGTATCTGGTCAAGTAGCACAAATTAATGACCCGGTCAAAAATCAGACCGAGCTTTTAAAACCTGAGGTTACTAGACACGTGATCAACGAGTTGCGAGCTGATCTACAAATTATAACAAGCGAGATTATGGGCTTACGAAATATCATCGAAGGTATTCCTGAATCTATAGAGAAACTGAGTGAAAACATTTGTACTTTGCAAGTAGAGCAAGAAACTTTGAAATTCACCCCCAACACTTACTCATCCAAATATAAAATCTTTCCACTGATCACGAAAACAAATTACGTGAACTTTTATAGAAAACATTATAATCAGAAATTTAAAAAGCTGTGCAAAAAATTGTTACCAAAGTGTATTCGGAACAGAACATTTAGCACAAGCTGTTAGAAGTGAACTGGTACACATACAGAAAGTCTTGACACAAAATTTGCCTAAGTGACGGGAAAAAGTCCCTACACGCTTTAATAATCAGTCAGGTAAGATAGAAAAGGAATTAAAAGCATTAAAAAGACAAGTTGAGAATGACACATCCCAGGCGGCTCAGGTAGTTTATCGGATAGTTTATCAGATGTTTATCATAGTCTAGTACTCAATGAAAGTACTTTTGTTAATGAAATGCATTGTAGTGATATGTAGCCACAAAACCATACGACTAGGACTACAGGGGCTGAGTCAACTTTTTTCTGTTATTCTGCCAGACAAAAATCTACTCGAATACAAGCGACTTCGAAAGTTCACCTCTCGCAGCAGCAAGTTTTGTTAGTCCAGTACGTCACAAGACGAAGTCGTCAATTCGGTGACGCGAGAGATCACGCGGCCGCTACGTTTTGCTCGATACGCAGAGCGCGGTCTTTTATCGGCCGCTGCGATACACACGACATGCAGAGTGCCGCCCCCATAGTATCAATAAAATAAGACTGACGGAAACCCAGTCGCTTACCGTCCTCCCGAGTATGACACACTACAATGAGTATGACATATTACACATGCTGTAAAACATTAGAGAAACAACGGATTCCCAGAATGGGTAGGGAAAATTAATTTACAAATCCGTTACCTGTTGGAATATCCCACTACCAGAAAGATTAAAGACTGTATTCGCAGAGAGACCTTAAGAAATATTTTCATCCATTACAGAAGTACAAAGTGAACAACGGGGTCAAAACTACAATACTATTTATATGTGGTCATATTTATTACTTGTTCAGTTAGGTGCCGCTGTATGCTTTCAAATTGCGGCTGAACTAATGCAAAAATGAAAGTGAACAGTCATTGTCCTACTCTTGCCCCTGAGATACTTTACCTATGTCCTACTAAATGAATCTTAATACTATTTTGTAAGTAACTAGAATACATTGGTGGATAGTTGCTGTTATTCAGTAGGTACGATCTGTTGTGGTAAGTAAGGATAGGTATACGACCGCTGTAATTTTTAGGATAAGTTTGTAAAAGGGAATCGGAGTCAAATGACTTGACACAAATAAGTATTTAGGTGTGGGTTGATAGAGAATAGAGAATATTCGGAAGGGACGAATGGATCGACATTCCAGAAGTAATGTAATTAAACGAATGAACATGTAAAATGTAGTAAAACAGATACTGTCTCATGTAGAACAGGCAATGTTATCTACGAGTATATACGTTAACTGAAATATAAAAACTGTGCGTTTCCACAATGTTTATTACGATAAAATAGCGCTCTTCCTACAAGTTCTATCTGAGGTGCAACGGAAGGAGAAGTGTTTCCCGTTCTGTAGCGGTTATCACCTCTGCCTAAGGCGCAGGGGGTCCCCCTTTCGATTGCGGGCGGACACACTTTTGCATCGCTATCGCTGTCTCAGAGGTATGAACGAATAAGTAATGTGGTAATAAATGCCAGTACGGATCTAAGTTTGACTTTGTCAGTTGATAAAATAAAGATGAACAGTCTAACGCCTTAATCAGGAGTCTTCAAGTGTTTTTCATGTAAAGCCTGTTTTTCGAAAATATTTCATTTATACACTGTAAATCCAAGCAAGCTTCTCACCAAGTAATAGTAAAAGTATGGAACCAAAATCAGTGGGAGTAATTTAATTAAAGGAATGAGATCTTGTAGTAATATGATGGTCTCTTTCTATGATGTATATATATGTAACTACCTCATGTTCACATATCAAAACTGAAGAAGCATTTGTAATGAGCCCTGACAATAATCGATTTGTATTAATAATGTAATTAGAATGTACAGGGATTTCAGTCCTCAAAGTCGCTGATTAGTACTCCTCCTTGAAGGGTAAAACAATAGTACTCTTTGCTAAGAACAGGATGACCTTGTTCTACTGAAAATCTTGGTCACAATGAAATAACATAGAGGTGCTTTGGCTGGGTAATCGAACCATCAGCCCTGTGTATAGCAGGTATTAAGAAACTTATCGCTTAGTGTTGATTAGCAAATTATCATATGACGCTTGTTATGTACAGACAGGCGCTTCTGACTAAATTTTGAAGTTGCAGAATTTGGAGCACAAGATAATTCGACTATACCTATTTTTCCCATTCTCATGAAATTTTGCAGTATATAGTATAACTGCAAGGAGACCAGGTTCCAGACGGCCACGTGGCACTACTGACAGGGTAGACCAGTGTATGGCTCTCGCACATTGTACTGCAACTACAGCAGCAACTTGAGCAACAATTGGCAACGAACTGCTGCAAATCGGTTACTTTGAGATCAGCTCCGAGCCGGACGTCCTGTAGCGAGCATTCCACTGATCCCAAACCACCATCATTTGCAACTTCAGTGGTGTCACGCGAGAGCTCATTAAAGGACAGGGCGGAGGTCTGTTTCGTTTTCTGTTAAAGCTGTTTCTGCCTAGGTGCCAGTTATGGCCCTGTGTTGGGTAGAAGGAGGTCAGTTAAGGACCTGAAACCACCTGTCTGCACCGATCTATATTCTGGGGAGAGACGGCGATATCGTATGACAACAGGAGCACTCTGACTACAAAAATGAACGCCTAACTGGGGATTCGACGTGTTGTGCTTTGTTCTTGGAAGACTCAGTCAGTCATCCATTCACACAATTTATTTACGGAACACTGTTAATAGGTGTAACACATTTTCTTTAAAGAATATTCAATCTAAAGGTAACCAGACAAACACCGCCAGGAATACTGTTCATGAATGGAAATTCATGAACAGCATTCCAGGGGATGTTTTCTAACAGGATAACGCTCACCCACATACCGCTGTTGCAACCTAACGTTATCTACAGAGTGTGGACACGTTGTCTTGGCCTGCTCGATAACCAGATTCGTCTGCAGTCGAGTACACACGGGACATATTCGGACGATAACTCCAACGTCATCCACGCGAACAGCAATAACCGTCCCTGTATTAACCGACCAAGTACAAAAGGCATTCAACTCCATCGCAAGAACTGACATTTGGAACCTGTACAGCACAATGTGTGCACGTTTGCATGCTTGCATTCAACATTCTGATGGTTACACCGATTATTAATGTACCCACAATTCGCATTTGCAACGCGTAATTTCGCGCTTACAGTAACTTGTGATCTTGTAGTGTTAATCATCTAAATTGTGACCTAGACTAATGTATTCCCGAAATTTAATTTCTCTGCATTATTTATTTTTGGATGCTATGATTTTTCCCTTCGGTGTATCATTACACAGACATTTTGTTGTATACCTAATAGATGTAGCTGTATTTGCTTAATTAAACACTGTACTATTTCATTGTTATGTAGCTGCATCCTCGGATGTCCCCGAAACTGCTAAGATATGATAAATTTGGACATCATTCAGAAAGGCAGCTTAGAATATCCTAAACACGTATTGTAAATGAATACTGCTAAATAGCCATGAGGGTTAAACAAGAAGACATGTAACTTTTCTTATGTGCGGGTATAAAGACACATTTATAAATGTTTCATGGAATGCTGTACACTTGAACAGTTTCCCACAGATAATATTAACACAATTTATATTTTACTTTAAATATTTTGCCATACTAAAACATATCTGAGCAGAGTGTGAGACCGAGTGTGACGGAGCAGCGCGGACTAAATTCGAGAAGGTTGTAAATTCGAAAGGGTAGTAAACGGCGTGTCGTAGGACTGAAATATCGCAGTTTTCGGCATCCCCATATTTGCTACCATAGTTCCTGAAAATACTTGCCTGTAAACATTAACAAGTGTCACAATGCTGTACTACTCGTTCGTAGAGGTAATGAACGACATTAAAAAAGAAAATAGTTTTCCTTTTTCAATCATACTTTTTTTCAATATATCAGTACTTAAGATAGTTGCAGATGTTAAATATGCGCGTTCGCATACACCAGAAACTTTTTTTCCAGACATGTAGCGTTGTTTGCGAAATGTTAGGAATATTCGCTGGCACTCGAGGCTGCCACACACACACACACACACAGAGAGAGAGAGAGAGAGAGAGAGAGAGATCTTTCAGCAGAAGGGAGCGCCGCGCAGTGCACCTGACGCCAGCAACGGGCGCGAGGATATAAATATGTCGAGGGACAGTCGATCAGCTGCCCGGGGGGCCGGGACTGACAGCTGGCGACTCACACGCAGACCTGCAGTCGTTTCACCAAGAGCGTGCGCTTCTCTACAGCGTTGCCCCGTAGGGTAAAAAATATCTTTATTCTAGTTCGGACTCTATTGGAAACTGAACGTACATTGGTTCTCCTGTCCGAAGTTTTAACGATTCTAACTCCGCTATAACCTATCAGTTTAGTATCAGGATCGCTTAATTCGGAATTATTAATGAATGGTTGAAAAAAATCACTTGTTTAATTGTAGTTACAGCTAATGTAAATTTGAATTAATTGCACGTCTGTTCCTAGCAATCCCTTTTGTAACGTTTCTGGCTTCTCAGAGTCCGTTTTGTAGTACTTTGGTTGCCATAACAGATATGTTACACTGCAAGGCAGGCGATTCGTTCGCTGTCTGTTACCACGTAGGCAGGATACTATCACGAACGATATTCAGTGTGGGAACCACGGTCGACGCTGTCACTGTCCAGGAGCATAGTAGGACGCGAATGTAACGACTGGAAGTAACGTGGTTTCAAATTAATACCAATGAACAAAGCCAAAATCATTTTGAACACAAAACAAAAAAGATTACGGTTCAACGTCGCGTCGATGATGAGGTCATTCGAATAGAAACTCGGCCTGAGGAGTGATATGGGAGGAAGTCAAGCACTTTCGAAGGAGCCGTCCTGGCATTCGCTCTATTTCAGTAAATTACAGAAAACCTAAACGTGGTAGAGATTTTAATCACCGTGCCCTCGATACGAGTTCTGTGTCCGACCACTGAAACACCTCACTAGGTCACACACAATAAAAGTCCAAGTACAGAAAGCGACGCGTTGCCCGCGCCCCCTGCTACACACACAACCCCGTCGACACCACCTGAGGCAGTCTCTGTATCGCTGGAGTGGTGGGATTTTGGACAAGTCTTTCACACGCACCCGCTTGACACTCTGGTGCCGTTATTGCTAATGAAACTGGGATGCACTGCTAATTCTCTTGAGACACTGTATAATTACTTCAATTTCAATGAGAGAGCTGCTACCGGGAAATGGTCACGTACTCGATAATTTTTTTGTTAATAAGCACATTTAGCTGAAACTGGCAGTTAGAGTATTCGTGTAGCCATGACGCTACATACCGGCCAGTTCTCTGATAACCATAGTAGCCGTAGTTCCTGTAGCTGGCGTTGCCAGTGATACGTCTTGTTTACAATCACATATGGCCTGTTACCGATGTCAATCACTTTGCATTAACACACAAGTTTGGCGTGTGGCAATTTGAACATAGGATCAATGTATGGTCAATGACGTGAAAATGACAATCTTTTACTTTAGTATGTTCTTGCTTATGCGATCCTTCAACTTAATAAGAGCGACTCAGCTCAAGAGATTATGACGATTTGTAATGCCTGGTGGCTGAGACCGAACAAAATAATAATTACAATGATCTGAAGATGCATCGTTAATGAACTGAATCTAGTTATCAGTAAAGACATTTTTGCGACCTTGACTTAGGACTTTTAATCCACACATTTTAACGTAAGGATAGCTTGTCTTCATATTTGACAACGTCACGTAACAACAAAAGTAAATGTTTTTCGTCGTATTTATATAAACGTGGCTATTGGAATGAGCTCGTCTGATAATAGTATCAGCAGAAATATTCTGAAAGTGGTGCAACTCGAGTCTAATGAGGTTGAAAAGCGTGACCAGCTATCCAGTTAAGGTTTCCTGGCATAAAATTTTCTGAACAGTGTAAAGCGATTGACTGGAACTATGTCATCTCTCTCTCTATCTCCCCTTTTTATTATGAAAATGTTTCGATTTTTTAATATACGATTTGGTCGGGATTGTTGGAAAAAAAGTTAGAGGATATTTAATATACTTTTGGCGTAGCGTATATTCTGCACACTCATAAATGAGGCTTACATACAGTACACGCCGACGATAGTCGAAGTTGCTACGCAGGCACAAATATTAGTAAAAATAGGTACAGTTTTGCTTGTACTAGTTTAATTATGTTATCTAATCTCGCGTCCATCTCAAAGATATTCAGAACTAGCATGAAACTATTATTGTCATTGCCCGTTAAATTAATTGTTGCGAAGAGAGAGACTATGTAAACACCTACATAGCATCAGGATTTCTACTCACTATAAAATAATTTTCGTTGAGAGAAAATTGGCTTCATTTTAGGTTGAGCATTTCCTTGACAGAAATTAATTCAATTAAAAACTCAAATATATCGTAAGGCACACATGAGCCTTGTTGAGTCTTCAAATATTAATACTTGAAAATTACCATCAGTATTCGAAGTATTTTTAATGTTAACTTGACGGTGAAATATTGCGTAATTGTCATCTGTGCGAAATTACAAAAAAAGTAAGACAGTTGGGCAATCTTCTACACAACCCACTTTAAATAATATTTTTCACTAAAATATTTCCCCAGGGAGCGAGAGGTTTTGCATAAGAACAGGAGAAATTCGCTTTTTACCTTATATTATAAAATGTAATACGTACATCATATACTTAGTGCGTCAGAACAGCTAAGCGACTTGATTCTTCAACAACACATGCAAAAGTAGCAGTCGTCCTTTGAAATAAGTCTTTTTTAACCTTAATGAGATAAGATGTCCATGGTTGCAAAGAATGTCTAAAGTCTATACACTGTATAGTTGCTCTTTGATACTAAAATACATAAATTAACACAAAAAATATCATACTGACGAGTTGCAGGTTTTATAGTTATCTGTCGTATTAGCTACGGTTTCTAGCGACAGAAATACACTTAGTTTTGTAGCTTTTTTAGACTTCAAATTTACAGGTCTGGTATAGGTTTAGCTTAATGTTTATTGGGCTTTCCAGGAGACGACACAGAACGAATCTTTGAAAAAGGGTAGGGCAGATTTCCTTCCACTCCTCTGAGTAATTCTAGCACGAGTTCCGTCTGTAATTATCTTGTCATTGACAACACATTAAACTTGTCATTCTCCTTTCGGACAATATTACGTCTCAACGCGGCCCTCCGCCCCTTGCTGCATGTTCATAGGCAACCTACCATACCAGAAAGTCGTCGGGGTTACTGTCGCTTCAGGCGTCAGTGTTCGCACTTGGAACGCTCAACATACACGACTTTTCCATGGAGAGTTATAAAATGTTGTTGGTTGCATTACATATGTTCATATATATACAGTACGACCAAACATCATACTGATGTCTCCAAGTTACTTTCACAAATGTTTCTACGTTACTGTGTTGTTGCTTGGCAAGTGTAACCAAGAACATTTTATAACTCTCAATGAAAAAGTCGTGTATTATGTTCACCTATGTGCACGTATGGTGTACACACAAATAAGCACTGCGGCGGGATGTGTGGAGGGGAGGGGGTTGGAGAAGGGCAAGGAGGGTATTTGGTCCCCCTCTACCACTCTGTGAAATTGAAAATGGGAATACTATCACTCCATTATGTTGCCAGTTCCAGATTAATATGCCCACACCGTGAAGCTATAAGATAAGGCCAAGAGGAAGAAAGACAAACTCCTATACTATAATATCGAAATTAATTATCGTGCAATTACATTTCCCACCATAAATTCACAAAGTTCCAGATTTTTTCTTATTATTTCATTCCTAATGTTCGAATGATGGCATTCCAAGTTTCAATTTCACATTAGACAATTTGGAAGTTTCCGATATGTTGCTCGGATTTTGTATTTGCCTTGGTTTGTATTACAGCGAAATACAGGAAGTGGATGGAAGTTTCACTTTTCTATGATTTTTGGCATATATATATATATATATATATATATATATATATATATATATATATATATATATATATATATATATATATATGGTGTTACAAAAAGGTACGGCCAAACTTTCAGGAAACATTCCTCACACACCACACACAAATAAAGAAAAGATGTTATGTGGACATGTGTCCGGAAACGCGTAATTTCCATGATAGAGCTCATTTTAGTTTCGTCAGTATGTACTGTACTTCCTTGATTCACCGCCAATTGGCCCAATTGAAGGAAGGTAATGTTGACTTCGGTGCTTGTGTTGACATGCGACTCATTGCTCTACAGTACTAGCATCAAGCACTTCAGTACGTAGCATCAACAGGTTACTGTTCATCATGAACGTGGTTTTGCAGTCAGTGCAATGTTTACAAATGCGTAGTTGGCAGATGCCCATTTGATGTATGGATTAGCACAGGACAATAGCCGTGGCGCGGTACGTTTGTATCGAGACAGATTTCCAGAACGAAGGTGTACCGACAGGAAGACGTTCGAAGCAATTGATCGGCGTCTTAGGGAGCACGGAACATTCCAGCCTATGACTCGCGACTGGGGAATTCTTCGTGCAGTTGACGATAACCCTAATGTCAGCGTCAGAGAAGTTGCTGCTGTGCAAGGTAACGTTGACCACGTCACTGTATGGAGAGTGCTAGGGGAGAACCAGTTGTTTCCGTACCATGCACAGCGTGTGCAGACACTATCAGCAGCTGATTGGCCTCCACGGGTACACTTCTGCGAATGGTTCATCCAACAATGTGTCAATCCTCATTTCAGTGCAAATGTTCTCTTTACGGATGAGGCTTCATTCCAACGTGATAAAATTGTAAATTTTCACAATCAACATGCGTGGGCTGACGAAAATCCGCACGCAATTGTGAAATCACGTCATCAACACAGATTTTCTGTGAACGTTTGGGCAGGCATTGTTGGTGATGTCTTGATTGGACCCCATGTTGTTCCACCTACGCTCAATGGAGCACGTTATCATGATTTCTTACGGGATACTCTACCTGTGCTGCTAGAACATGTGCCTTTACAAGTACGACACAACATGTGGTTCATGCACGCTGGAGCTCCTGCACATTTCAGTCGAAGTGTTCGTACGCTTCTCAACAACAGATTCGGTGACCGATGGATTGGTAGAGGCGGACCAATTCCATGGCCTCCACGCTCTCCTGACCTCAACTCTCTTGACTTTCATTTATGGGGGCATTTGAAAGCTCTTGTCTACGCAACCCCGGTACCAAATGTAGAGACTCTTCGTGATCGTATTGTGGACGGCTGTGATACAATACGCCATTCTCCAGGACTGCACCAGCGCATCAGGGATTCCATGCGACGGAGGGTGGATGCATGTATCCTCGCTAACGGAAGACATTTTGAACATTTCCTGTAACAAAGTGTTTGAAGTCACGCTGGTACTTTCTGGTGCGGTATGTTTCCATTCCATGATTAATGTGATTTGAAGAGAAGTAATAAAATGAGCTCTAACATGGAAAGTAAGCGTTTCCGGACACATGTCCACATAACATATTTTCTTTCTTTGTGTGTGAGGAATGTTTACTGAAAGTTTGGCCGTACCTTTTTGTAATACCCTGTATATATAGTTTAGACTTCACATTTACACAACTGGTTGGTAGGTTTTGTTTAATTTTTTATTGGACCTTCCAGGAGACGACACAGAATGTACGTTTGAAAGGGGTAAAGCAGATTTCCTTCCACCCCATGTAAAAATGCGACAACGGTTTCGGGGCGGAACACTTCAGCTCTCATCGTTAATCTGTCGGCTGGATTCGAGTCGGGGCCTGCGCGACACACCGAACACAAAAAAACGTCGTGATAACACGTGCGGCTAACCGATGGCTCATTTACAGTTTAGTAATACTCACAAGAAAGTATGCACGTAAAATCGAATATTTGCGCTTATCGTCCCGCCGACGGCGAGTTCCTTAAGAGATAGAGCATACTTTGGAAAGGATGTAGAAAAAATTGAGTACGTTGTTTCAAAGACTCCATGCTGGTATTCGCTGTAAACGATTCGCGGGAATCACAGACGAGCTAAATTTATGTGGCTAGAGCTGGATTTGAATGTCACCTCCACCGAATGCGACGTCGGCGCGTTAACTGCTGTGGTACAAGTTATCGAGTTGTTCGATTGAACATTGCTCTCGTATTTAACTACAGGCACTGAAGACATTTTAGTAGGGCACCCTACGAAAGGACGTCACTGTCGTGTTTGGGGACGAGCCCTCCGGCTGACTATTCCGGTTTTCTCATTAGCAACTGGAGCCCTCGTATCGCAGCGACCTGGACGCTGCTGGCCGCCGCGCGGCGGCTGCTGTGGCAGCCCGTCGTTAGCAGAGCGACAGCGCTCCCCTCCCCCCGCCTCACCCCCAGGGGCTAATTGCGCCGTCGACGGCAGCCTCGCCATTGTGCTGGCAGTTAGCGCCAGACCGGTGCGGCGCGGCCGAGTGCACGGCAGCTGGTACCAACAGCATTCCTCACCTGCAGCTGCTAATCTGACAACACTTGGTTCCATAGATTGCTACCTTTGTGACAACTCGCTCCCGACCTATTTCTTTCCTAGTCACAACTGTATCACCCACACATGCTCCGGACGTAGTTACATTTCGACGTTATTTCAAGAAGAAAAAGTCCTCGGTTTGACAGTGGAACTCTTCATTAACCCTTTCGTGGGCAAAATTTTTGAGCAGTGTTTTTTTAATGAATGGAGAGCAGATAGTAGTTAACAGATAGGTATATTCATCATACAGAATATCAAATTTGCTCCAACTGAAAAAGTGAGGTCACACAACAAGGTGGGAAGTATTCTTCCCACTGCCCTTCCTTGGAGTTAAATGACAAAACAACTTTTTCAATATATGTCATATATATTTGATAAATTTACTTCTCTTGTTACAATGATTATTCACAATTACTTGTCATGAAATTTTCTGAAACATGGGTCTATGCAAAGTGATATCTGACAATATGTACAAACACAGCGAGTGCTCTTTTCCGCAGCTTTGGTACTACAATGACGGCACGTCCAGTAGGTTTCTCCTAAAATGGGTCGATGCTCCCCTACAGCCACATGACGAAAATCTTCAGGTACTTTACCCCTTTTTGCCAGAAAGACAGGTTTTTGTCCACGCCTTTTTTGGGATGAGAAGCCAGCGATCAGTTGTCTGGCTAGATGGATCCTGCATGTGAGCTGATCATGTTGTCCACCTTCTCTTTTACTTATTTTCCACAGGATAAAACTGTTCACTGCAGCAACGTCCACCAGGAAATAAAATATCCTGTGCCATCATTTTACAGAACGTCTGCCAATAGCATACCTTTCTCGTAATTGATCAAACTTATTGACACCACCCATTATTTTGTTGTATTCTGCCACAACTTCAGGACAAGAAATCTCTGTACTAGTACCAACCTTGTTTTTCCTTTTCACTGTGGTTGTTTCTCATGGGTCATGCACTGAGGACAGGAAAGTGACTGGACGGTTATCCATACATTTTAGTGCAAAAATGACTCCTTTTGTTTCAAACTGGAATTCTCCTCGTTCCAATTTTACGTTTTCCTTCATAAATTTGGGCAAATCAAAAGTATTTACCTTATACTGTAGCTTTGAGGAAAAAACCACAAAATGTCACGCAAACAGCACTGAAAGGCTCCTCTACAGAGCAACACTCAGCTATACAATTCCTCTGCTCGAAGGTACAACAAAAACGGCGGGAACTTCCGATTGGGAGTAGTACTCTGTACTGTTCAGTAGGTGTTAGCACCGTACAGAGGTGGGAACTGTGAATCCTACGGGACTAGGAGCGAGTTCTTTGTAGTGGGAAGCATGTTTCCCACGGCTCCCGAAAGGGTTAAATAAAAGATATCTTTCAGAACAGAAACAGTCTGTTACGAAATTATTTACTGTCAAGACGCGTTTCATCCTTTTAGGGCATCATCAGTTAGTGTAAAAGCAGCTGCATACGTGACCCATCAGCCACAAAGCCACACATAATAGACACCAAGGTAACCGGGTATATAACCCATTCGTCACGAGACATCTAAGCCATGCTATGGGCCTTGAGCACACCAGCCTGCTCCGCTCCGGCAGTACTAGATATGGTCACGCTTACAAAACAGTGCTACTTATCTTTCACTATAGTCGTCCTTTATTCCAGTATGAAGATGCCACAATTTACGAGTCGGAGCGTGGAATGTCAGATGTCTGATAGTGGTAGGAAAGCTAGAAAAATCTGAAAATGCAAATGTGAAGGCTCAGTATGGATATGGTGAAGTGGAATGAAAAAAAGGTAAGGATGCCTGGTCAGACGAATATAGCGTAACACCAACAGCAGCCGAAAATTGTCTAACAGGAGTAGGTGCATCAGACAGTGCGTTAGTTTGAACAATTCAGTGACGCGATTATTGTTGTCAGAATCGACAGGAAACCAACGCCAGCAACAACAGTTCAGCTACACAGAGCGTCCCAGAAATTTTGCGACAGACTTCGAGGTGTTCTACAGATTGTCTTGAGGAACAAATCTAGTGTAGGAATCCGTGTCCACAAACATCTAACGACGCCACAGAGCCTCGTAGTTTTAGGCACCTATCCATTCCTTCGGCAACAAACGTGACTTTGTTCGCTGACGGACTTTAGACGGAACGTCTTGCATTGTTGTTTCTCAGTGATCCCGACCGATTGCCACGATGTTCAATGGAGAAGATGGAGATAGATGTTGCGTATAAGCGCCTTGTCCCTCATGAATGCGATGCCCTGTTGCCTCGGAGGACGACGATTTCAGAAACAGATTTCTATACGCAGTTTATTTTTCTCCTGGAACCTTCTAAAATCTCTGATGCCTTTCGGTATACAGGACAAAAATAAACTGCTGATGGAAACCCGTGTCCAAAATCGCCATCCAAGAAGACAACAGAGCATCGTATTCATAGGAGACACAGAATAACAAACAACAGTGCGAGACGTTACGCTTACCGTCCGTCAGCGTACGGTCACGTTTGCTGCAGAAGGCAGACCCTGGCGCCTATAACTTCGACGCTCTTGTAGCGTCATTGGATGACGCGTCCGTCTACAGGTTCCTATCCTCGATTCATTCCTTAAGACAGACTCTACAGCCCCTCAAAGTCTGTTGCAACATTTCTGGGACGCACTTTATACGTCAGCGTCAGAAGCATATGATGGAGAGTATATCATGGCGTTAAAGAGATAACTCGATATGTAAAGGGAGATGATAGCTTAATAACCACAAGAGATTGTAAAGATGGGACAGGGGAAGAAATTTAAAATGAAATGTTGGAAGAATATAGGTTCAGTAGTAGAAATGAGGGAGAAGAAATGCTAATGGAGTTCTGCAGTAAATTCAGCTGATAACAACGAATACAGAGTTCAAAATCACAAGTAGAGGACGTATACTTGGAAAAGGCCTGGAGATGTCGGAAAATATCAGCTGGGTGGACACAGGTAGTGACTGGTAAGGAATACCCAGGGTTAGATATATACCCAGACCACAATTTAGTAAAACTGAACATAGCCTACAGTTAAAAGAATCACCAGGAAGAACGAACTTGGGTACTGAGTACTGACCTATGATGAGGTGTGTTTGAAGACCTTTGAGGCTGTAGATACTGCTGTGACACCGCAGCAAGTAGGTCAGTTGAAGACGAATGGATATCCATAAAATGGGGGAAATACAGGAGTTGGGCTGACAGATGTTGATACAAATAATGTAATGTTTAAGAAATCTGGAGAAACAAACGAAATTCTTCAATAGTTCAGCCTAAAAACTAAGTATAAGAATGTTGAGGAAAAGACACGAATACAGTAATAAAAGTTACTTATGACTGAATTAGGCAGTTGAAGGATCTTAAGCGAAACGGCTGCAAGAAAAATGCAAAGAAACAAAAGAAATGGTCGGCGGAAGGACTTATTCAGGACATGGAAAAATCAAAACAAACTACAGAGATAATGAAGGGATCACTGTGCGGCTGATCCCGGCGGAGGTTCGAGTCCTCCTTCGGGCATGGGTGTGTGTGTTTGTCCTTAGGATAATTTAAGTTAAGTAGTGTGTAAGCTTAGGGACTGATGACCTTAGCAGTTGAGTCCCATAAGATTTCACACACATTTGAACATTTTTCAAGGGCATCAACATTAAGATTGAGGGCGGAATAGATACAGAGGAGAGAGCGGATATGTGAAAAACATACACTGAAGGCGTCTACGAGGAGGAGGAGCAGTCTGATGAAATGGAGGGGGGCGGGGGGGGAGGGTTGATTTGGAGGAGATCAAACTGTGAGGTCATCGATCTCATCGGATTAGGGAAGGGTGGGGAAGGAAGTCGGCCGTTCCCTTTAAAAGGAGCAATCCGGGCATTTGCCTGAAGCGATTTAGGGAGATCACGGAAAACCTAAATCAGGATGGCTGGACGCGGGATTGAACCGTCGTCCTCCAGAATGCGGATCAGTGTGCTGACCACTGCGCCACCTCGCTCGGTACGGATGAAATGGAAATCGACATGGGAGACAGCGTGAAACAAGTCTAATGGACTGGTACACTCGTTTCAAGTGGTTCCATAATTAAATTTGTAAGAACTGCGATCAAATAGGGCAGCAAGCATAGATAATACCCTCGGAATTTCTAAAATCATTGGCAGAAGTGGCAATCATATGACAATCCAAGTTGGTGTGTAGAATCTAGGATATTTGAGATGTACCACTAGGCTTTCGGGCGTGACACACAAGCAGATTAACATTTCATGCATCCAAGTCACTGGTAAGAATAATATACGGGAGAATGAAAACTAAAAATTCTATGGGTGACGTATAGTTTTGTTATAGAAAAGGTAAAGGCATCAGAGGTCAGTTCTGACATTGCGCTTTGATAACTGAAGCAATCGAGTGTAGGAAAAGGGAGAGAAGGAAACGTAGTTGGTGAATATGGATTGGGGCTAAGAAAGGAAAGAGGAAGCCGCCTGGTAGAATTTTGCACAGAGCACAACTTAATCATAGCTAACACTTGGTTTAAGAAGCATGATAGAAGGTTGTATACATGGAAGAACCCTGGAGATACTAAAAGGTATCAGATAGATTATATAATGGTAAGACAGAGATTTAGGAACCAGGTTTTAAATTGTAAGACATTTCCAGGGGCAGATGTGAACTCTGACCACAATCTATTGGTTATGACCTGTAGATTAAAACTGAAGAAACTGCAAAACGGTGGGAATTTAAGGAGATGGGACCTGGATAAACTGAAAGAACCAGAGGTTGTACAGAGTTTCACGGAGAGCATAAGGGAGCAATTGACAGGAATGGGGGAAAGAAATACAGTAGAAGAAGAATGGGTAGCTTTGAGGGATGAAGGAGTGAAGGCAGCAGAGGATCAAGTAGGTAAAAAGACGAGGGCTAGTAGAAATCCTTGGGTAACAGAAGAAATATTGAATTTAATTGATGAAAGGAGAAAATATAAAAATGCAGTAATGAAGCAGGCAAAAAGGAATACAAACGTCTCAAAAATGAGATCGACAGGAAGTGCAAAATGGCTAAGCAGGGATGGCTAGAGGACAAATGTAAGGATGTAGAGGCTTATCTCACTAGGGGTAAGATAGATACTGCCTACAGGAAAATTCAAGAGACCTTTGGAGATAAGAGAACCACTTGTATGAACATCAAGAGCTCAGATGGAAACCCAGTTCTAAGCAAAGAAGGGAAAGCAGAAAGGTGGAAGGAGTATATAGAGGGTCTATACAAGGGCGATGTACTTGAGGACAATATTATGGAAATGGAAGAGGATGTAGATGAAGATGAAATGGGAGATACGATACTGCGTGAAGAGTTTGACAGAGCACTGAAAGACCTGAGTCGAAACAAGGCCGCCGGAGTAGACAACATTCCATTGGAACTACTGACGGCCTTGGGAGAGCCAGTCCTGACAAAACTCTACCATCTGGTGAGCAAGATGTATGAAACAGGTGAAATACCCTCAGACTTCAAGAAGAATATAATAATTCCAATCCCAAAGAAAGCAGGTGTTGACAGATGTGAGAATTACCGAACAATGAGTTTAATAAGCCACAGCTGCAAAATACTAACACGAATTCTTTACAGACGAATGGAAAAACTAGTAGAAGCCGACTTCGGGGAAGATCAGTTTGGATTCCGTAGAAATACTGGAACACGTGAGGGAATACTGACCTTACGACTTATCTTAGAAGAAAGATTAAGGAAAGGCAAACCTACGTTTCTAGCATTTGTAGATTTAGAGAAAGCTTTTGACAATGTTGACTGGAATACTCTCTTTCAAATTCTAAAGGTGGCTGGGGTAAAATACAGGGAGCGAAAGGCTATGTACAATTTGTACAGAAACCAGATGGCAGTTATAAGAGTCGAGGGACATGAAAGGGAAGCAGTGATTGGGAAGGGAGTAAGACAGGGTTGTAGCCTCTCCCCGATGTTATTCAATCTGTATATTGAGCAAGCAGTAAAGGAAACAAAAGAAAAATTCGGAATAGGTATTAAAATCCATGGAGAAGAAATAGAAACCTTGAGGTTCGCCGATGACATTGTAATTCTGTCAGAGACAGCAAAGGACTTGGAAGAGCAGTTGAACGGAATGGATGGTGTCTTGAAGGGAGGATATAAGATGAACATCAACAAAAGCAAAACGAGGATAATGGAATGTAGTCGAATTAAGTCGGGTGATGTTGAGGGTATTGGATTAGGAAATGAGGCACTTAAAGTAGTAAAGGAGTTTTGCTATTTGGGGAGCAAAATAACTGATGATGGTAGAAGTAGAGAGGATATAAAATGTACACTGGCAATGGCAAGGAAATCGTTTCTGAAGAAGAGAAATTTGTTAACATCGAATATAGATTTAAGTGTCAGGAAGTCATTTCTGAAAGTATTTGTATGGAGTGTAGCCATGTATGGAAGTGAAACATGGACGGTAAATAGTTTGGACAAGAAGAGAATAGAAGCTTTCGAAATGTGGTGCTACAGAAGAATGCTGGAGATTAGATGGGTAGATCACATAACTAATGAGGAGGTACTGAATAGGATTGGGGAGAAGAGGAGTTTGTGGCACAACTTGACCAGAAGAAGGGATCGGTTGGTAGGACATGTTCTGAGGCATCAAGAGATCACCAATTTAGTATTGGAGGGCAGCGTGGAGGGTAAAAATCGTAGGGGGAGACCAAGAGATGAATACACTAAGCAGATTCAGAAGGATGTAGGTTGCAGTAGGTACTGGGAGATGAAGAAGCCTGCACAGGATAGAGTAGCATGGAGAGCTGCATCAAACCAGTCTCAGGACTGAAGACCACAACAACAACAACAACTGAAGCAAAATCAAGACAACTCATAGGTGACCTAGGAAATGCGTTCGACGATGTAAAAGAGTGCAAGATGTTCGAAATTCTCATTAAAGTAGGTGTAAGCTGTATGAAAAGACGGGAAAAATAGATTGATGATCGCAAACGTTATGGCCACTGCCCACAGCGAGACTGAATGCCTCCTGGTGGTGTTCCGGACACGTGAAGCAGTAGGGAAAGAATGTAAGCGGGAGAGAGGCGAATAGCGAAGATACGGGCTGAAAATGTGGAAAGCCACTTATATAAACGGTTCTGACTAAGTGCACGCTGTTGTGGTGGTGCGGTTGGAAACGAGAATCTCTAATGTGAGTGAATTCTAAGGGACCATGCTGCTGAGGTCATCGGTCCCTAGACTTACACACTAGCCTATACTAAGAACACTCATGCCGGTGGGAGGACTCGAACTTCCGGTGGGAGGGGCCGCGCAATTCGTGACATGGAGCCTCAAACCGCGCCGCGGCTACCCCGCTCGGCTACGGGAATCTCTGAAACGGCGAAGCTGTTCGCCTGTTGGCGTACTGCTGTCGAAGCATAGAAAGGGGTGAAGGATGGTGAAATAACGAATAGGCCGTATGGTAATGAACGACCACGTTTCGTAACGAAACGTATAGGTCGGAAGATTTCCCACTGTGTGCTCCAGGTCAGGCAGCCATCTGTGGCAGATCTGACGACAATGCTGGTGCAGGCGCAAGTCTTTCGGAGCACACCGTTCAAAGCCCATTGTTGAACATGGAGCTTCACATCACACGACCCCAGCGTGTTCTCGTAATGACCCAACGACTTCGTCAATTACGATTGCAGTGGGCACAGATTCGCTGAATTGAAACGTGTCGCCTGTCGAATGAATCGCATTTCTTGTCACAAGCCGTCATCTAGGCGAATGGTTGCAGGAAACAGGCATCGCGCCACAGATGTAGGCCCGTTGCCTATGGTGTACACTGCGTTGGGCTTCCACGGGATGTGTGGAAGCCATCGAAGGCATCACGACAGCCGTGAACCACGTAAACATTATTGCCGACTACCTGGATCGTTCCATGTCTGAAGTCTCCCCCTACGGCCACGACATCTCACAGCAGGACAACTGTTGTGTTGCGAGGTCAGAATCAGTGGTTCGAGAGGCATTATAGTGAACTCAAATTGATGCCTTGGCCAGAATGGTTCAAATGGCTCTGAGCACTGTGGGACTTAACATCTATGGTCATCAGTCCCCTAGAACTTAGAACTACTTAAACCTAACTAACCTAAGGACATCACAAAACACCCAGTCATCACGAGGCAGAGAAAATCCCTTACCCCACCGGGAATCGAACTCGGGAACCCGGGCGCGTGAAGCGAGAACGCTACCGCACGACCACGATCTGCGGACCCTTGGCCAGTATATTTGCCTGGTTTTTACCCCCTGGAATACAAAACGAGTGCTAGCTGCCTGCCCATAAACCACCATCAAGTAATTTGCGGGAAGTGATTGACCTGTGCGTAGACATCTGGTGCCACATACTTCTGTCAAGGACTTGTAGAATCCATGCAAAGCAGAATCTCTATTATAGAGCGTTTGAAAAGTGGAACAACACGCTATTAAACAGGTGGTCACAATGTTTTGGCTCTCCGCAATCCGAATATGAGACCGAGATCAAAGATCTCATATTGACTATTACATAATGTAAAGTTTCACATGTTCCCCATATGTACCGCACTCCAATAAAGAAATAGGATCATATACTGTTTTCCTAATAAATGCTCCTGCTCCCTCCTTCCCATATTTTACAGTAGCTAGATTTTGTCATTTAATGTCATGCGCTGTGTAACTTGATGGCTTGTTAAAGTATTATTACTATTATTCTCAAGTATCTGGTGTAAATATTTGTTAGAAAAGTTATACAGATTGAATTATATATTTCTCAGCATATAGTGTGGTTAAAGTGTACTGCATTCGTTCCGCTAACTGTAATGTAAATGTAATGACGGTTTAGATACTGCAAACATTTTCGGCTGCTGACAGAGATCCTTTGTAATTCTAATAATATTCTTGTAACCCCATTGTCACCCTTTAAGTGCACTAATTTTTTGTAATTTAATGTACCATGTATTAGTTGTTTATATATTTAACTGCCCCTGTTATAGTTTTCTATATAACTGAAGCTAAATTATACACGTACTTGTAATAAGCGTGGACATGTCACATGCCTGTTGTCATAGGTATTTTCATACTGTTGCTAACGCCGCATAATGGCAAAGGTTGTTCACATTATGTACTGTCTGAGGCAGTTTGGGCACTAATCATGTAATGGAATGATTATAAGTGAAAGATTCTGTGTATCGTTGTTAGTGGTATATTAGCTTCACTGCGTCAGTGTTATGTATATCTCTCTAGTTAGTCTTACTCTGTATTCTTATGCCATAGATATGATGATGGGGAAATCTGAAACGCGAAGAGAAGTTAAAAGTAAAATAATAGTGACCATCACAAATGAATAATCAACAGTGCGAACACTTCTTATCTATGATGAAATACGTACATTGCTGGAAAAAGATTTCGTCATTTTGGCTGTTCTGTGTTCCATGTATTTGTCCATGTCTTACACAATTTTGTTTGTTAAACGGAAGAATTGGGAGAGGAGAATGATTAATCTTTTGATTTGGTACGGCCTGCCATGTCTTTTCCTTTAAGACAATCTCTTCCTCTCAGAAAGCGCTTAGAACGAAACTCCTAAATTATTTGGTGTGTGTTTTCGAATATCTGTTTTCCACTCTGATTTTGTTTCTTTAGTACCTCGAAAACTATTCCTGGTTTTCTTCATACATGTCATAACATATTGTCTCTTCTTATAGTTTTTTGGAATATTCCTTTGCTCGACGATTTGAGAGAAACCGTGCTTCACTGCAGTTCACCTAATTTTCAGCATTCTTCCTTCTCTGGTACCACAAGCGCTTCAGTTCTTTTCCTATTTGGTTTTATGGAAGCAGTTTTGTCAGGCAAAAGTTTTTACCATCAAGAAACAATAAGTCTATAAATCAAGAAGAAGTGAATATGAATGACGTGCTTTTACAAAGTGGCAGACGTCTTGTACTTTGTCACCGACATTAGACAGACTTAATAAGATAAGCAGAGTATGAACACGCTGTTTCTTGGTCAGATATTGTGAACATTTTTATGAATACATATTTTTGTGATGCATCGTGTCAGCACTTGTTATCTACTAAGATCTATAACAACCCTACCGTAGCAAACATGCGTAATTAATTAACAAGTCCGTAAAATCAGATAAACTGGCAAATACTGAACGCATGTAATTGGTTATGACGGTACTCGCATAATAGCCAAGTCATAAATTCTCCGAGAAAGCAAATACAGACGCATTCCCGGCTTTCAAAACCACAAACGTTGAAGACAAAGCTGATGAAGCCATCTCCAAATAGTTGCTGCAGATTCCTGCAAAACAATATGTAATCTCATGGGTGACAGCTTACTGAAAGGGTTCATTGGGTAAGTGCACATCTTTTAACTAACGATGTTTAAGTCAGCTGAAGGACACACAAGTTATTTATGTATAATACAATCTGTCACTTCCGTAATTTTTAGATAAGAAGTTCATTTTAGTTGTATTATAGTTTGAACCTATAATCAAATTTTGGGTCCCATTGTGAAGCCACCTTCTTCCCTTTACGAAGCATTTACTTGTGCTTAGTTTTAATGTTTTCATGACTGCTTTTAATTTTGCGACGATTGCTCTGGCTTAGTGATGTGGCCCGGGCAAATACCCAGTGGGCATCACGTTTATAAATGGGCATTTGCCTGGGAATTGGCCCAAAGCAGTTTTAAAAGCCCAAAATCTGGGCAGTTATAAAAAAATACTTTTCAAGGTTTTACTGCGAGAATACAGAATTTACCAATTAAAGTAAGGAAATGGGACGACACCCCCGATATTAAAAGTTAATGAATTCCGCTCTTGGCTTTATTACTAAGAAAAGGAAAGAAGAGAGAAACATGCTTTTTTTATTAGCATCCAAACTTGCTGTACGAAGGAAGTGCGCGTGTTGCTGACAGCTGCTTATCATTTATGATGTCCTTTTTATTTTTCCCAGTTCTACTCTTCACTCTCTCTCTTTCTCTCACTCATACACACACACACACACACACACACACACACACACACACGCACACACACACACACACACACACACACACATACACACATTTACAAACTGTGTTGAATAGCTGTGTAGGGATAAGCCGGTATAAAAAAACCTTGTCTTTAGGTCATCGCTTTGTAATTTAAGGCACTTTATAATCCATGTCAAATTCCTAAATATTATTGAAGAATGATTATTGATAACAAAATTACTACTGAATGTGTTAAACAGCTGCCATGCGTTTCTTGATGGTAAATGTATTCTTAAATGTTTAACTGTTTTCTGTGAAAAAAGAAAAAAAATGTTTTATTGTTAGATGTAACGACTTTAGAGACAGAATGTAGTTTTGTATTAGCTTCTTTCTTTATCTACTTTCCTATGACTGCAAGTACTGTGTAGATAAAATGAGAAGACTGCCATAAAAAAGATTTAATAACAAAGAATCGATGCCCAAGACTCTGGATTCCGGTATTAATCGATTCCTATAGAACCCGCGATTCTTGTGATTGTGTAATCGGAATCGGTACATACACATCCCTAACAAAAATCTTTTTGATAAGCTCTAATTCCAGTGATTCTAAGGAAACATTAATGCTACTGATATTACTGAAAATAGGTTGTGGATGAAATTTCGAGTGAGTGGCTGGTAATTTCAGGTAATTCAAGCAATTCTGTGCATTATTTAGTTAACTGGAATTGGCAACGCAGGTGTGACCGTCTGACAATCATTCAAGCCTATGTTGTTGAGTGAGAAGCACTATAACCTCGTATTTGTGTTGTTTATAGTGTTGTAAACAATAGGCTATTGAACAGTTGCAGGATGGTTAAGAAAAAAGGGCGTATTTGAATTTTTTTTCAATTTAAAAGGAAAAGGAGTCTCTTGTAAATATTGTTTTAAGTAATACAACAGTTACATTCCAACAAAATCGAAAAGCGTATCATAGTGTTTGAAGTGCCCTCAGAATTTGAAATAAGTGCTTGGGTTAGGTATGGTGATTGATTGAGGACAGATTTTTAATATTTTTTTACAGTAGTATATTATGTGTAAAAATACTACAGCAGACTAGCTACTTAATATAAACTGTCCTTTATTTCAAAAATTACTTATAAACTTGAGTGTCGTTTTCTTTCTTTGTTATATACTAACCAAAAATTATGTCTACAGTCCAATTTATTTCCACTAGTTACTCTCACCTAACTCTCAAGCGGCTTTTTTAACTTGGGTACCCAACCAGTGAAGAAGCAGTGTTGCAAAACACATTTTCCAATACAAAATATTAGCTTAAAATTCTTTTATAAGCGTCGATTATCAAGAAATCTTTAAAATGTATGAATGCCTGCGCATTTCGGAATTTTGGGCATTTTCCTTGGCATTTATCCTGGTCATCTGCCCCAACTTATAAATGCCAATGCATTTTACACCACCAATCTTGCTTAGTGTTAATGTTGTCATGATTGCTGTGGTTAAAGTAATTTTTACCAATTATCGAAAATTTTGCCAAAAATTTTCATAAACTTCCTAACTACTTTCGTGACGATTTTTGGTTAAGTAATGTCTTGCTTATACATCACATCTGGTTCCTAACGTAAATAAATAACACAGAACATCCACAGTTTGCGTATTTTTTGGTGAACATAAAAGTGTTTTATCAAGCATCAAATGAAGGATCCATCAACATGGTAATAAGTAATATTACGAAGATGATCCATATGAGAAAAAAAGCTTTTGAGTGGATTAAACAGAACACGGACACTATAATGTTGAAAGTAACGAATTTTTTGAGAAACGACAAAAACATCATCTTGCTTTAACTTGTACACAGAAATTTATGTTCGCAACTCCAGTTGTAATTTGGCCCAACTTTTGTGTTACATCGTCCAGCGTTTTTTAGTTGCGCAAAGCACTGTTTTTAAACTGAACTTCGTTTTGTCGAGTTTTTAACCCCAACCAGTTTCGTGGATATAAATTAGCAATTAGTGCCAGTATTTATTTCGGAGGCTATGAATCTCGAGCTTAACTCTCGGGTACCCCGTCGGTAAAGTTTTTTAATTAAAGGGAGTACATTGAAGATGCCAGCTCGTGCGTCTCAAACCTTTTAAGAAATTAACACGAAGTGCTAGAACATTAAACTTCCGTCAACTATTTGGCGATCTAAGCGGGAACGACTTCCGTCGGGTCGTTATTCGGTAAATTCGGTAAAAAACAATCTACCAAGCGGAGATGGGGTAGGGAGAACCGACTTCTATGTGACACAACGCCAAGAATATTTCCATCGACACACCGTGAAAAGTACTTGGTATGCTGTTTTTGCTTTGATGTTGACAAAATGTAGAAAGAATTTAGAAAAGCTATGTTACGATTGCATCCAGGATACTATGCTGAAGGTAACTAATTTTGGTGGAATGTTATTAAAGCCGCTTCACTTTGCTTGTGTTATAGTTAGAAATATATTTCACATGGGCAAAGGCTCCTACTACTTTTAATACTAACTATTTGCTTAATAGTGCACACATACACAAAAACATTCATCGTAATTAGTACGACGATGGATACAGAGAAGAATATAAGTGCAATATGAGAATCTAAGTACATAAGGGTAATTGATAATAATGGAAAAATGAGAGCGGATAGGTGGAAAGAGTACATTGAAGGACTGTATGCGGGGAAGATTTGTCCGATTCGATAGAAGAAGAAACAAGAGTCAATTTAGAAGAAATAGGGGATACAGTATTAGAATCAGAATTTAAGAGAGCTCTGAAAGACTTAATATTTGCATTTAACAGTGGGATTCCCATTGCACTCTTAATGTTACCACCCTTATTTTTAATTTCACCGAATGCTGTATTGACTTTTCTGTATGCTCAGTCAATTATTTCTTTTTCGATTTCTTCACATTTTTCCTGCTAGACGACGATCAGTTTGGCTTTAGGAAAGGTAAAGCCACCAGACAGGCAATTCTGACGTTGCAGTTGATAATGTAAGCAAGCCTAAAGAAAAATCAAGACACGTTTATATGATTTGTCAACCTGGAAAGATCGCTCGACTGTGTAAAATGGTGCAAGATAATCGAAATACTTAGAAAAATAGGGGTAAGCTATAGAGAGAGGCGGGTCATATACAAAATGTACAGGAGCCAGGAGGGAATAATAAGAGTGGACGACCAAGAAAGAAGTGCTCGGATGAAAAAAGCTGTATGACCTGGGATGTAGTCTTTCACCCCTATTGTGCTATCTCTACATCGAAGGAGCAATGAGAGATATAAAAGAAAGTTTCACGAGTGGGATTAAAATTCAAATTGAAAGGATATCAATCATACGTTTCGCTGATGACATTGCTATCCTGAGTGAAGGTGAGTAAGAATTACATGATCTGCTGAATCGAATGAGCAGTATACTGAGTACAGAATATGGACTGACAGTAAATCGAAGAAAGACGAAAGTAATGAGAAGTAGTAGAAATGAGAACAGTGAGAAACTAAATATCAGGATTGATGGTCACGAAGTAGATGAAGTTAAGGAATTCCGCTACCTAGGCTGCAAAATAACCAATGGTGGACGAAACAAGGAGGACATCAAAAGCAGACTAACACTGGCAAAAGAAGCATTCCTGACCAAGAGAATTCTAACTAATATCTAACATAGGCCTTTATTTGAGAAAGAAGTTTTTGAGACAGTACGTTTGGAGCACAGGATTGTATGATACTGAAACATGGGCTGTTGGAAATCCGGAACAGAAGAGAATCGAAGCATTTGAGATATGGTGCTACGGACGAATATCGAAAATTAGGTGGACTTATAGGATAAGGAATGAGGAAGTTCTGCGCAGAACCGGTGAGGAAAGGAATATGTGGAAACACGGACAAGGAGATGGGACAGGATGATAAGACATCTGTTAAGACATGAGGGAATGACTTCCATAGTACTAGGGGGAGCTGTAGAAGGCAAAAACTGTAGAGGAAAAGAGAGATTGGAATACATTCAGCAAATAACTGAGGATGCAGTTTGCAAGTACTACTCTGAGATGAAGAGGTTGGCACAGGAGAGGAATTCGCGGCGGGCCACATCTGTCCGGTCAGAAGACTGATGATTCATATACAAAATTAAAGCATTAACGAGTGGAACAGGTAACAGAATGACTGGCAGGGGTACAAGGGGCTCCCCACAACACACCGTATAATGGTTTACATAATATGTATGTAGATGATAGTATGTACCAGGTGGTTATAGCTAAAGTGCAGCTACTCAATGAGGTCCATTGTTGGCTGTAATTATCGTATGGCAGGGAAACTTGGTAGATATGCTAATTCTCTAATGCGGAACCGATAAACGCTGGAAAAAAATAGTTCCATTTATTTCCAGCAAGTGGAAATCTGGCGCTGTGCATCATTCGTATGACACTATGACACGCACGCTGTCATTTGACAAGTCATAATGTGAGTAAACAGTACGGTTACCGAGAAGAGAGAGAGGGCGCGCTCTTAGTGAAACTGTTTTATGTGAAAGGCAGCAATTAGAGTGCTGCATTGAGAGAGTACAGCCGACTGAAAGGTATGAGGAGAGACGCGATATCATCGAATGGTTTAAAGAAGATGGTAATGAGCTTGATGTGGCACCTGGAAGAAGGGTTCGTGTCCTGGTGGAAGTTACTGACGAGGTTGCTGTTGCCGTAACTGACCACGCAGCGCGAACTCCAGGTAGTTCTATTGCTCGTCCAGAATCAGACATTTTGTCCATCCTATGGTCCACAGTATGGAAAGCTTTGTTTTCCACTTTAGACTGGTTCACGCACAAGATCAATTCGATGCAGCTACTGAAACCTGATGATCTGTAGTGTTCTTAATTTTGTTCTTCGGTTTGCGGCGCGGATCGGAGCTCATTTTTGGCGGCATAATATTCTATGGATTAACGAGGCACATCCCACATTACAGGTGTAGTGAACACACAGTAACTGTCGAATTTAGGGTACTATTAAACCGTGTGTTGTGCCCCGTCTGTAACTGTATGGTATGGATTTACAAGCACCTGTATTCACGACGCGTTCTTCTTTCAAGAGAAGACACCCATTGTGTCTGTCTGATGTACTGTAACATTTGCACGTTATCGAGACCTCCATATACAGCATTTGATTCCTGCTTTAGAAGAGGGCAATTGTGTGAAAACCATCGTTTTCATGCAAGATGGGGCAACACCTCATGTCGCTTGCCCACTAAAAGATCTGCTTAATACAATATTCCACCTTTTCCAGAGGTTTCCAGATCCATGGCCTTCAAGATCACCTGATCTGAATCCATGTGTGTTTTGGCTCTGAGGATGTCTAAAAGACCGTATTTACCAGGGATACATTCGGTATATACTTGATCAGAAAGCCAGTAAACAGGAACACGTTGCACAGATTCCACGGGAACTGCTGCAAACAACTGTTGATTACGTCATATTGCGGAAGCAGCGTCTAGTAAACTTCTCCTGTGCTCTTATTGGAAAAATTGTGCAAACAGTGATTTATAATAAAATCAACGTTATGCCATTCTGACATTTTCTGCTCACGACCCGTTCCTAATCCGTTACATATGCAAACATTGCTATACATATTTCTTGCATTCACAGCGCCGAATTTGCATCTGTGGTCAAAATTGGAACTAATTATTTACCAGCGTATATTGATCCCATATTAACTAATTACATCCCACACTGGACCCCACGTAGCTTAAACTATAACCACTCGATATGTGTGTAGGTGATATTCTGAAAGCTGAATCTTATCAAGCAATGAATAAGTTCGTGCATAGTTTCCAATGTCTGGTTATTTCTACCCACGACAGCTATGTCATGACTCGAGGTGCCAGTGCCAGAGCGACTTGTTCTTTAGTTAATTCCTGTGTTGTGACGCCGGCGACCACGCGCGGTGCCTTGCAAGCCTCTGTTTAGCACCTGCCGCCAGCGGCGCCAAATTAGATTTCCGTGTGCGGCCGCCGCTGCCGGTTAATCTCCTTTACATAAACCCGGCAGCGCGCCGGCCCGTCTGGGACGCTGTCAGTGTCGCCGTTAAGACGTGGCGAGGGCAGAGCCACGGCAGGAAGGCAGAAGCCGGCCGGGGACACGAGAGTCTGCCCAGGACGCGCCGCCGCTCGCAGGACTGCAGCAGACCACAATCTACAGCTCCATAGTAGAACACCAAAATGCGTCGGATGCAAGTTCGAGAACACAGAACAATAAATTAAAAATACAGGCTGAGCATTAATAACATCGACCAACTGCAGTGACGGATTCCTGAATGGAAATGAATGGAAAAAAAGCGTATGAACAAGTGTCCGGAAAAGCATCGTTGCCACGGTAGATGGCGCTGACGAATGAAAGTTCTTCTCACCACGTGCCGTGTGTTCCTTGTGTGTTTCAGGCTGTGTGATTGACACAGCGTAGTGTAAGTAGCAGAGTGTGTACCCGCCAGGGTAGCCGAGCGCGCTAATGCGCTGCTTCCTGGACTCGGGTAGGCGCGCCGGCCCTGGGCGGATTAACAACGAGGGTCAGTGTACCGACCAGCCTGGACGTGGTTTTCAGGCGGTTTTCCACATCCCACTAGGTGAATACCGGGCTGGTATCCACGTTCCGCCTCAGTTACACGCGTCGCAGACATTTGAAACACGTCCGCACTCTTTCACGATTTACACTAGACGCAGACAGTTGGGGTATACTGATTCCTTCCTGGAGAGTACGGGGTGGCGGCAGGAAGGGCATCCAGCCATCCCTCACACTAACACTGCCAAATCCGTCGTAACCACGCCGACCCTGTGATCGCTGCGGGACTATGGCGTAAGCGAAAGAAAGAAAGAATGTGTAAGCAGCAGAGCGGTCCGGTATTCATGTCGTGAACAAACCGAGATGGTCTTTATGTCAGCCGAGCAGACGGAAACTGCCGAGAGGCAATACGGCTATATTAGAACAGGTACCTCTCGCGTACATTTATCAGTCTGAAAGGACCCTTGATCACACTAACGTCCGGAAAGCGCTTGAAATGTTGTGCGATGTGGTTGGCATAGTGAGGGCACTTGTTTTCCTATAGCCGTGAGGCATCTCGACCGTTTCCTTCTGTTTGGCCGTACACAAGCACCATCTCGGCTTGTTCACTACATGAACAGCGGACCATTCTGCTGTTTATAGTACTCTGCGTCATTAACGTAGCCTGCAACACACAAGGAACACACGGCACATGGTCAAAGGAACCTTAATTCGTCAGCGTCATCTACCGTAGCAGCGACTGATTTCCAGACACATGTTCCTACGATCATTTTTCCTCCATTCCCCGTCAGGAATCCGTCCCTACAGTTTGTCGGTTTTATTAGTGCTCACCCTGTAGGTGTGTGTGTTTAAAAATTATACCGCCGTTTACGTACACATTAACCACGTCAGAAGCCTGTTTACCTATCACATCTTCTTGTGCAAGAATTGAGGTGTATCATTTCTGTCCCATTAGGACTATATTCCCCGTTCTTACGATTCATATCTCTGTAATACGGTGTAAAACGGGCTCTGATGGAAGTAATAGGCTAATAGCTTCTAGCTATAGTACGTAATTACGCTGTGCGAACGTGCAAAGTTCTATACTCACAGTACACCGTAGCAGCTGTTGACCAAACCACATGCATCAGTTACGGCGCAAAGCACATTTCGTTATGAAAGATAAGTATACCAATCATTCTGTTATGAAACGAAATTTCTCAGTAATTCAGCTACAGTGTTTGCAGACCTTTCGCTGCAGATCCTGAGGACTGAGTTTGCTATTTTAAACAGTATGTTACCCAGTTACCCATTAGTCAGCAGCTCAGAGTTTGATTGCCAACCACGCCTCCTAATCTTTCCTTATCATACTAAAGAACATAGCGCAGGTGCATATTTAATCTTATAATCGAGTTGGAGATTGGCTGAAAATGGTGCTGGAGAAGATTGTGGTAGTTCCTGGCTGCACACTTTGAACTTTATCTCAGACGGATGCAATCACAGGAACGAACGAGTGTCAGGGTGTCGTTTTAAAGAGCAGTACACGTGAACACATCAGATTTTTTTATCTGTCACATTCTTTCAGTCAGTAGCGAAAGTTTGAAACAGAAAACGTTAAGAAATTTAATTTCAGAACTTCGCATTCAGTGATTATTTTGAGAATGTGACCATTTCAATGGGAGGAGCAGTTACTGGAATAAAACTATACTCCTTCATCTAAACAAGAAACAAAAGACAGTATAAAGAACCAAAGAAGAAGCAAGTCAATAAACTTGTTCTAGCTTCAACAAAAGGACAACGTAGATTAGTGAGGACACATGCTCCCTAACAAACACGAGAAATAGTATAGATGACGATTTCTAAGGCGGTCATGGACGCTACAGTATCGTACTCCCTTACGTGAAAGTACAAGTCAACCAGGACAAGTAGGCAGCAACAAAAATGTTCAAATGTGTGTGAAATCTTATGGGACTTAACTGCTAAGGTCATCAGTCTCTAAGCTTACACACTACTTAACCTAAATTATCCTAAGGACAAACACACACCCCCATGCCCGAGGGAGGACTCGAACCTCCGCCGGGACCAGCCGCACACAGTCAATGACTGAAGCGCCATAGACCGCTCGGCTAATCCTGCGCGGTTAGACAGTAACAAGCTCTTGAGCAGTGCGTACTGACATTAGGAAATGCATCACAATGAAGTAAAAACAAGGAATGTGTTTCTTACAACAACCCAAATTCATTGCAAGGTGTGTGTTTTTCCTAAGCCTCACAGATTAACAATACTAGCTGTAAAGTCACCTGTAGTGCTTTATATGATTATTTTACCAGTATAAATTGATGCACATTATCGAGACACTGACTACAAGCAAACATTAGAAACGTACTCTTGACAGATTTGGCATAATTATTACAAATCTGATCACACTACGATGATCACATTTGTCTTTCTGGGGATAAAGTAACGTAATGTGCCTTGCCCCAGGGCTATAACTGCCCACGAATCGATTCAGTTGCATGATAAAGGCATCAATATATCTCCCTATCATGAAGTTCAAGTGGTTCAAGTGGCTCTGAGCAATATGGGACTTAACTTCGGAGGTCATCAGTCCCCTACAACTTAGAACTAATTAAACCTAACTAACCTAAGTACATCACACACATCCATGCCCGAGGCAGGATTCGAACCTGCGACCGTAGCGGTCGCTCGGTTCCAGACTGTAGCGCCTAGAACCGCACGGCCACTCCGGCCGGCCTCATGAAGTTCAATTGATCTTAATCTCACTGAGCATCTGTAGGATAATCTCGTTGATTTTGTTCGTTGTATGAATTCGTCACCACTCACCGTTCAGTGCTAGGGGAAGCAGTGTAGGCAATATGTCCACAGATATTCGCAGAGACTGATCTGCTCGGGCCATTTGCAGTTCATCTTCTTACTGTGTGGTTAATACTCACGAGCTTACGGAAGAGTGCCTCTTGATTGGCAAGTGGTGACGGGCAGATTGAGAAACTATTATTGGATCGGGCATTATTATAATGCCTATATATTTACAAGACTATTAGCTACTCTATTAGATCAGTGGTGTGATTTAAGAAAACATGTAACGATGGGACTGTAACAGACATGTCCGTTAAAGAGAACGATGTTCATTGTAGTTCAAATGGTTCAAATGGCTCTGAGCACTATGCGACTTAACTTCTGAGGTCATCAGTCGCCTAGAACGTAGAACTAATTAAACCTAACCAAGCCGGCCGAAGTGGCCGTGCGGTTAAAGGCGCTGCAGTCTGAAACCGCAAGACCGCTACGGTCGCAGGTTCGAATCCTGCCTCGGGCGTGGATGTTTGTGATGTCCTTAGGTTAGTTAGGTTTAACTAGTTCTAAGTTCTAGGGGACTAATGACCTCTGCAGTTGAGTCCCATAGTGCTCAGAGCCATTTTTGAAACCTAACCAACCTAAGGACATCACACACATTCATGCCCGAGGCAGGATTCGAACCTGCGACCGTAGCGGTCGCTCGGTTCCAGACTGTAGCGCCTAGAACCGCACGGCCACTCCAGCCGGCCTCATGAAGTTCAATTGATCTTAATCTCACTGAGCATCTGTAGGATAATCTTGTTGATTTTGTTCGTTGTATGAATTCGTCACCACTCACCGTTCAGTGCTAAGGGAAGCAGTGTAGGCAATATGTCCACAGATATTCGCAGAGACTGATCTGCTCGGGCCATTTGCAGTTCATCTTCTTACTGTGTGGTTAATACTCACGAGCTTACGGAAGAGTGCCTCTTGATTGGCAAGTGGTGACGGGCAGATTGAGAAACTATTATTGGATCGGGCATTATTATAATGCCTATATGTTTACAAGACTATTAGCTACTCTATTAGATCAGTGGTGTGATTTAAGAAAACATGTAACGATGGGACTGTAACAGACATGTCCGTTAAAGAGAACGATGTTCATTGTAGTTCAAATGGTTCAAATGGCTCTGAGCACTATGCGACTTAACTTCTGAGGTCATCAGTCGCCTAGAACGTAGAACTAATTAAACCTAACCAACCTAAGGACATCACACATATCCATGCCCGAGGCAGGATTCGAACCAGCGACCTTAGCGGTCGCTCGGTTCCAGACTGTAGCGCCTAGAACCGCACGGCCACTCCGGCCGGCTTCATTGTAGTACTACGGTTTCTATCACCATCTTAATTCACAGGCAAGACACGACACAAAGAGGTTGTCGATATATCGATATGGCCACAGTTAGCGAGTAGTTTCGCTCTGCTAAGAATACTAGCGCTATCTCACCTGTAACTATCTTGACCTCAGTTGTTCACTGGGTGAGTGCGCTCGAAAACGTGCGGGTATATTTATCCCGGGTTGGTGCCCTCTGAAGAAAAGCGTTTGTGATATCTAAGGAATGACGTAGAGTTGCTAGTGGCCCGCAGGCATTGAGTAACGCTGACGTCACGGACCGTCTGCCGAAGCGTTAAGAGCGAGGGAAGCCCCGGTCGCAGGCCACGGCGCACTTGTAAGCCTTGCTGCCTAGCAGCAGGCGGCGCGCCGGGAACACAAGCACTCTCTCTGTGGCTGCTTCATCCCAAGGTTGCGCGGGTCCCAACCTACGTCGCTCTGTTTGGTACTCCTTCCCGTGCCTCAGATACATCGAACCCGTAGTCACGTGATGCCCTTTAGAAGGATTCTCGTGCACACATATACAGTTCAGGAAGGTCTTGCCAAAGGCCTAATCTGTCGCAGTTCCACTGAGCTGCAATTGGTGAATGTAAAAGTAGTTGCAGGAGGAATGGCGGAGCATCGCAGAGTTGATAGAGATCGAGGTTCAGAGAGTGAGTTTCATCATTCAGAACCAACTGCTAGAGACGATTCGTAAATGGTAAGGAACGCATGAATTCTCCTGAATGTGTCACCGGAAAATCATTGTTTCCAATTTTTCACAACTCCCGTGCCCACTACAATACGTTTTAGGGGCGACAGGCTATCGTTCTGAGACAGAGGGTGATAATACACTGTAACATAAGAATGTACAGTCACGACACTCTCGGTGTTAAAGTTGTTATCGTTTGAAAGTTGGAGAGACACTAGCGCCCCAAGTGCCGAGATACCCAACCATAAGATTAATGTGTGTTTTTAATTATTTTTCTCCTTGTTTTTCAAACTATTACTATATATTTTTATCCCAGTCATTACTCAACTGTCAAGAAACGAGAATGATAGTAAAATACACTCCTGGAAATGGAAAAAAGAACACATTGACACCGGTGTGGCAGACCCACCATACTTGCTCCGGACACTGCGAGAGGGCTGTACAAGCAATGATCACACGCACGGCACAGCGGACACACCAGGAACCGCGGTGTTGGCCGTCGAATGGCGCTAGCTGCGCAGCATTTGTGCACCGCCGCCGTCAGTGTCAGCCAGTTTGCCGTGGCATACGGAGCTCCATCGCAGTCTTTAACACTGGTAGCATGCCGCGACAGCGTGGACGTGAACCGTATGTGCAGTTGACGGACTTTGAGCGAGGGCGTATAGTGGGCATGCGGGAGGCCGGGTGGACGTACCGCCGAATTGCTCAACACGTGGGGCGTGAGGTCTCCACAGTACATCGATGTTGTCGCCAGTGGTCGGCGGAAGGTGCACGTGCCCGTCGACCTGGGACCGGACCGCAGCGACGCACGGATGCACGCCAAGACCGTAGGATCCTACGCAGTGCCGTAGGGGACCGCACCGCCACTTCCCAGCAAATTAGGGACACTGTTGCTCCTGGGGTATCGGCGAGGACCATTCGCAACCGTCTCCATGAAGCTGGGCTACGGTCCCGCACACCGTTAGGCCGTCTTCCGCTCACGCCCCAACATCGTGCAGCCCGCCTCCAGTGGTGTCGCGACAGGCGTGAATGGAGGGACGAATGGAGACGTGTCGTCTTCAGCGATGAGAGTCGCTTCTGCCTTGGTGCCAATGATGGTCGTATGCGTGTTTGGCGCCGTGCAGGTGAGCGCCACAATCAGGACTGCATACGACCGAGGCACACAGGGCCAACACCCGGCATCATGGTGTGGGGAGCGATCTCCTACACTGGCCGTACACCACTGGTGATCGTCGAGGGGATACTGAATAGTGCACGGTACATCCAAACCGTCATCGAACCCATCGTTCTACCATTCCTAGACCGGCAAGGGAACTTGCTGTTCCAACAGGACAATGCACGTCCGCATGTATCCCGTGCCACCCAACGTGCTCTAGAAGGTGTAAGTCAACTACCCTGGCCAGCAAGATCTCCGGATCTGTCCCCCATTGAGCATGTTTGGGACTGAATGAAGCGTCGTCTCACGCGGTCTGCACGTCCAGCACGAACGCTGGTCCAACTGAGGTGCCAGGTGGAAATGGCATGGCAAGCTGTTCCACAGGACTACATCCAGCATCTCTACGATCGTCTCCATGGGAGAATAGCAGCCTGCATTGCTGCGAAAGGTGGATATACACTGTACTAGTGCCGACATTGTGCATGCTCTGTTGCCTGTGTCTATGTGCCTGTGGTTCTGTCAGTGTGATCATGTGATGTATCTGACCCCAGGAATGTGTCAATAAAGTTTCCCCTTCCTGGGACAATGAATTCACGGTGTTCTTATTTCAATTTCCAGGAGTGTAGATATGAAAAGAAGCAAATATCGCATATTTAATTAAATAAGTCACAACTTGAAGAATTACTCTCAAAAATACGTATAGTTGCAACTCAACCCGTTGAAAGCAGTGTATTATAAACAGGGTACTTCAGGCATGAGAATTTCTGTTGCTGTCTCTTGTGATTGTAATAGGCAATATCCTTGACACACAACAATTTTGCATGGAGTCTTACGATTCGCAAATTCTTAGCCTACATTCGACTTTCCAGTACACGAATGCTTTTGTAAATTTCATTAATTTTATCCAAAAGAAGACTGCGTTTAACATTCTGTGGCTTTAATAGTTGAGGCTCTTTAGAGTTGCATTATAACAACAACTGCGTAACTGGTTTCTTCCGTAATCGCAAATAGTTTTATTACTATTGACGCTTTACCATCACGTCTGTGCGGTTTTACCTTTAGCTACATTTGTGGTACCTAATTTGGTACATTAAATAATGTAAGTACTGCCATCCATCATACATCGAATGGTTTAACTGGAAGTGCTGCGAAGAAAAGTTCACGATATTGCGTAGATATTCGTCTACCGGAAAATTCTCATGCCCTCTGCTGCTTATTAGCCTCTTACTACTGTTAAAAGGGAAGAACATTTTCACTAAAAGTAGCTTGGTAGCCGCGCCGTCTGAGGGCGCCTTGCCACGGTTCGCGTGGCTTGCCCCCTCGGAGTTTCGAGTCCTCCCTTGGGCATGAGTGTGTATGTGTGTGTGTGTTGTCCTTAGCGCAAGTTAGTTTAAACTAGATTAAGTAGTGTGTAAGCCTAGGGACTGATGACCTCAGCAGTTTGGTCCCATAGGACGTTACGACAAATTTCCAAATTTCTGTTGCAGGTTACAAGAGAATTTTAAATAAACTATCGTTTAATGTGCTTTTTAATAACTCCAGGAAACTTAAGGAAGACAAATGTGGCTTCTTTCCGCTGTAGCTGCAATTTATTGCACTACATATCTGAATTTGCAGATCAACAATGGACGATAGTGTTCACATTCATCCGATATTTTATTAAAAAATGTAGCTTACTGTCCACTTGGAGCGCTGCTGTCACAGTGTATAACAAAATTGAGCAGGGGTGTTGCGACTGTATGTGTTAGAATATGCGCCGGCCGCTGGTGGCCGAGCGGTTCTGGCGCTACAGTCTGGAACCGCGCGATCGCTACGGTCGCAGGTTCGAATCCTGCCTCGGGCATGGATGTGTGTGTTGTCCTTAGGTTAATTAGGTTTAAGTAGTTCTAAGTTCTAGGGGACTTATGACCTCAGCAGTTGAGTCCCATAGTGCTCAGAGCCATTTGAACCATTTTGTTAGAATATGGTGATATTGTCCCCCGACAGTGCATCGTCGCAATGTGGCAGCGAAACACTGTGCCGTTTGAGTCTCAGTGTGGACGGGCAGTTGTCCATCCTTTGCCATAGATCCCAGAGAACTTGAACAGGTTTGGCAGCTCCACCACACGTGGCGCTACTTACACCACCTGACCATCTGTCGAACTACGTAGCTCACAATATAGCAACCCACAGACAAACGGATCTCAGCTGATCAGATCATTCCCCGCTATGTTACGTCACCATTTTCCCACCACCACCGACGCTGGACTCTGCTTCTGTCATCGCTCCTTCCGCTGAACTCGGTCGATTTTTTGCCATAGAATATTGGAGATGATAGATTTTGTCTGGCTGTCTGTATCACCGGTAGTGGATGTTGTCTGGAAAACTGAACTTGTTGTAATCAAATGATGATGGACGCATACTGTGATAGATGCTGAACTTCTGGAGGTGTGAGTGCTACTAATTCTCTTATATTCTTGTAGATTTTAATTAATGAGTAAATAGTGCAACGGTAAAGCATTTATTTATCAGCTGCTGGCTACAGCATTCAGCGACACGTCGTGAGACGACAAGCAGCTCCACACACACACACACACACACACACACACACACACACACTCCAGATTTGGCGGTACACAACAGCGCTCTTACCCACTTCCACATCGTTTCGAAGGGAGAAGGTGATCAAATCATTCTGTACGAATAAAGGGATGTCGCTTTCCCTGGTGGTTACTAGCCACGAGAACATCGAACGAATCTGCCACGTTACTGATGACTGGGCAACAATTAGTATTGAACTACTGTGCAGTTATGAAGGAGCACTGTAAAGTAATGCCTCCGAATTCCTTATGTGAAGGCTCTGAGCACTATGGGACTTAACTGCTAAGGGCATCAGTGCCCTAGAACTAAGAACTACTTAACCTAACTAAGGACATCACACACATCCATGACCGAGGCAGGATTCGAACCCGCGACCGTAGCGGTCTTGCGATTCCAGACTGTAGCGCCCAGAATCGTCGGCCACCCCGGCCGGCTAAGACTCTTAAAGCTTCTTAAATAAAACAAATGTTATTAACATTCTAAACTTTATGTTACATGTCTACAAATTTATTTTTCAACGCAATACCCTGGTGATGAGTACATTTCTTACAACGAAAGACCAGTTTGTCGATGCCGTCACTGTAGAATGTTCGACTTTATTGACGGAGCCACAACCTCACCTCTGCTTGTATAACATCATCGCTATCAAACTGAAGTTCTCGAAGATGTTCTTTAAGTCTTGAAAACATGAAAATCGGATGGGGCCAGGTCAGGACTGTACGAAGGATGATGGACGACAGTGAACCCAAGGCGTTGGGTTGTTGACGATATCGGAGTGCCTGTGTATGGTCTGTTACCGTCATGCTAAAGGAGAGGGTACTCCATATATGGACGAACTCTTCTGTGGTTAGAAACTCGATTACAGCACGCTATCATGCACCACATACTTACGTTACACACTAGCATGTTTCACGTTACAATTCGAGGCCCACTAATGGGAAAGGGTTGCAACTTGCGTCAGTGAAGCGAGAAAGTCGACCGAGTTATATGCATGAAATGTAATTACACCTCAATCCGTACTGAGAAAAGAATGAAAAATTCGGAAGCGATACTTTTCAATACGCCCTGGTAAAAAGGGATAGTGGTACTCTCTGTCATAAATGTTTGGTCCTGTAGCATGGAAAATGAACGTCTACCGGTTGGGTTTATTCTGAGGCCAGTTATCTACCTAGCCATCTCTGACTATCGTAAGAATTACCACTGTTGAATCCCGAACACCGCGTATGATGTTTGAAGAGGTAATACACTCAAGTTCATACGTTGGTGGATCGTCGGGCTTCACAAAAAATTTCGACATGTCGAAACAATCCTCATAGTGTTCAAAAACTGCAGCAGAACATTTCGGATGAGACTACAGCAACTGCAGCCGCCCAGCTTCGATCCGCCTTCATCAACTTGCAGACCAGAGCCCAAAAGTGCTAAGAGATAAATGGCGGTCACTTTCAACATGTGCTATAGCCAGGTTAATACTGTATTTCCTTTCCTCTGTTGTGTTTCTTTGTACGCTGGAACTCTGTTCTCTGCTATTTGCCCCACCATGTATTTAAGTATTTTTTATGGCAGATAACCAGTTACGCACAGGTGATCAAATGACTAAAATTCCTTCATTCTGCAACATTATTAACGAAAAATTGTCATCTATGTTTCCAGTGAGAAAAATTTTAGTACTGACGAATCAATGATACCCCATTGTGGACGTAATAACTGGAAAGCCGTTGGGTTTCGGTTTCAAAGCACCTATTGCAGCAACTCATTTAGGATACTGTTTGTAGGATGACTTGTATAGGGGACAATCTGGAGCACCAGGTACAGGCCTTGGAGGACATGTTACCAAACTGTTAAATACAATAAAGACCCACAGTTTTTATGTATTGTGACTTTTTTTTACATCATCAATAACAATGTGAAAATTAGAGAGTATACAAATACCCACTAACGAAGGTCAACTTTTGCAAAAAGCAACTCAAAGTATTTTATGACTAGAGGCTGGACTTTAAAGCTAATGTATGCGCCGTAGAATGGAATGACAACAGCGTGGTTACACTGCTGTCTAATGAGATTGGAGTACATCCCATTCAATAAACACTCTGATATTCAGTCACTACTAAACAGAAAATAGAGATTGATCAGCGAAGCATTCTACATCAGTGCCCGATGTATTGGAGCAGACAAGCTAGAGGCAAAAAATGCTATATTCCCATTCTGATGCGGCTAGCTAATGTCGCAGTCAAGAATTTTTCATTGTTTGTCAGTTCACTAGGAGCGTACATAGACAGACTGAAATTTCATTGATTTATTGCATGGTTTTTACTGCAGAAATATGGCAATTCTAAAACAGCCTGTGCCACAGCGGCAAATGTGGACAACTGTACCTGTTTCTGTGAGAGAACATTTAACTCAGGATGTTGTTCTTACTGGCCATGATCAAATTTCTATTAATATACACTAATTAGTGTAAAATATGTTTTGATAATTCCTGTTCCATGGCAGCGTCCGACATTATGTACCTATGGGTCATTATTGACCTACAGTTAAAACCTTCTTTCGGAACTGACAACTAAAAATTACTGTTATAGTCGTTTTCTGTGATCACTAATAATTGACATATGTGGAAGTCATACAACTCCATGAAGGGTTAAAGGTAACAGTCCATCAGGCAGTGGTGTATGGTATAAAGTATCTGATTGTGTTTTGTAAACACACAGTATTCTCATTGTGGTCAAGCAGGATGATACATCGAACACATTTGGATGACATTGCGTGAGTGCAAGTTACTGGCAGTTTAGAAGCTGACGATAATCAAAGGATGTCGTTCGAGGAGAAATGCGGAGAAAATTCCAGAACGGAGGCAACGTGACACGTGCTAAAGCTCAGACGCAGGAAGGTTTTCGTATCTTAGGTGCATGAAGACGTCCAAACAGAACAGCACCTGTCCTGGTTAGGGACTTCGCGGCAGTGTTGTTGTCCGTGGCACCACCTGGTTGAGATCACATAAGACGCCCCATGTATTTCCTAAGGGCAATGTGACGGTTTCGGTCATTACGGATTCTCATCTTGCTGCGAGATGTATACTTTCTCGTGGCTGATTCATTACAATGCCGGACGATAATGGATTGCCACAGTAGACGAATAAATGCAGCATGAGGAGATGAAATACCTGGATTAGTTAACTCGCTTTCAGATTTAGATCTGATTGAACGTACAGGAGGTGTTTTAGGCCGAATGACTGCAGCCCTAAAATCGCCACCACTCGCATTCTAGAGGATGTCAGTTCAAATACCCATCTAACCATCCAGACTTAGGTTTTGCATAGTTCCATTAAATCCCTTACGGGAAACGCAGGAATACTTCCTTCGCCATCCAGCACCAATTCGAGCTCTCAATTCGTCCCTTATGACCTCTTCGTCGACGGGGAAGTAGGCTATAATCTTCCTTTTTTTAACGATATGCAAGGAAATCACAACTCGTGTTGTTGCTCCGTAAGCCACCGGCGTAACAGATACAGCCGTGGAAACCCAGACTTCACGAGCCTAACTTCTCCATACCATGCATCTGTTTCACTGTGCCACACATCACGATGACACTAAGGCACCTTTTAGAGCACACACTGTCTACGTCTCTCATGTCCCTTATGGACATGGATATAAATTAAATACAAAATGTTCCCAAGAATAGCGAATATTAGATAATAAAGCCACAAAATACTATTAATCTTAAGGCTGCTCAGGTTACGTAAACCAGAGATTCATTAATAAAATAGACATTTGCTCAAGTGAAACGAGATAAAAATTATTACTGTATACCTGAACGAAGTTTGCATTTCATTTGTAACTGGCTATGGTGCTAAATTCCATCATACGTCCATGTGACAAGTACACGTGTAGTCATATCAAACAGTTGTTCCTCTTAGGACCGTAATTATTGGAAGTTAGTAGTACCTGACGGATAAAAGTGATAATACCTGATGGCTAAAAGTGAATTAGTTGACATTTACACATACAGACTAGTATAGAGGACATCAGAAAATGTGTATGTCTTCGGTACATACATATCTGTGTGTGATCTAAGCCTCTAACTTCAAAGTAACGGATTTGCGCTTCATTTCTGGCTAGTTTTTCGTACCATGAAAAACTTACTGGTACACTCTAGCTGCGTGTCTGAGGGTGCCCCAAAACGGAATATTGTCTTTTTACAGGCAAGCTGGTATGGGAAAGTACAATTACACAACATTAAGCCATTTTAGTTTATAAGATTGAGCAACTGAAAACACATCAGGTAATGAAAACTGACTTCCGAACGTACCGCGTTTGTTGGTAAAAACTTGCAGCAGGGCAGTGCAAGAAACCTCAGTTTACAGAGAGAAAGACATAGTTTCGTTCAGTACAGTCTGAGGCATAAAAGTTGCACAGAGGTTTTATTTATCCCGTCTTATCAAGTGTGGTCAGAAATTATTGGAGGCCATATTCATAGCGCGGTGTGATATCACACGTACGGTATTATCCCAATTATAAATAACGGCAGCAACAGGATTCCTTTCCTTTGTGCGCTACGTGCATGGCCTGATTTCGCCAAGTATTGGATCTTGGCGGCTGCCCCAGCCACCCGTCTCTTTGACTTGTAAATATTATACGTCGCATGGGAAGCCGAAGGCGATGCAAATGCAGGCCGCAGACACGCAGTTGGCGTGCACGGGCTGCGTTCGGCTTGAAAAGAAAAACACAGCCTTTCAACTTTTTTAACGGCAATCTGTGCGTAGGCAGAATGGCGTTGACCTTCTAGAGTAGTTCAGTGCGAACTGGTACTAATACTGTTACTTTTATAAATCAAAACCCGCGTAACAAAACCCTGGAAGAAATGAGATTCAGATGGGAGGAATACCCTAAGCTTTCCATTTTAAATTAGTCTCAGAGCACAATTATTGCAAAAAATCGATGGTTACAACAGCTTGTTACAACACTACATTGAGTGTGAGGGAATATCGTTGTCAAGATTATCAGAATTATTTGTTTAAGATGTGTCAGAGACTACCATGCTTGATGAGCAGTGGTATTTTCTTTACGATATTGAAGAGAATTTCGCTGTTTCGATTAACAATTAGTATATCGTGTTGTAGAATACAGTATGTAGTTCCAGAACAATATATGTCTGTAGTAGGAGGCATTGTTGATCAATAACGTACATGCTGCAGGAAAAAACTACTGTCACAAACTTCTAATACACGAACAAAGTACTTAGGAAAGTACACGTGAAAATAAGTTGTTTCTATAGGTGATGTGATTATTGAAAGTTAATGGCTCCTGGTTAGCATATAAATGTGACATCTCGTTGAGATTCAAGTGCTGATTAATAACATTGTTCACGTCCACGTGAGTCCAATATTTACTGAGAGGTGGATCAGAAGAGGAAGCCCTGTTAGATGGTAATCCAGATTTGGTTTATTCCCAATCTTCGAGGAAGACCTCGTGGCCTGCATTTAGATGGCATTAGAAATTATGAAACAACTGGCAGGAATCACAAGTCAGAATATAAGTTGTTAACAAGTCGAACTTCACTGTGATGGCTCAGAGTGGAAGTAACGATCATTATTGGCTAAAACTAAAGAACGGATCATGGACATCAAGGCCTTTAGCTGGAGATGCATGGCAAAGGAAGAGACCTGGCTTTTATCGAAGGATGTTCCGTGTAGTGCTCAACTGAAAACTCTTTCCAAATACGAAGTAAACGCCGCATTCACCGCCACATATCACTCGCTCGGTAATATGACAACATAGAGGCTATTAATCAGTCTATCTTCTCACGTTTCATCTGGAAGTACAACGGCACGTAACAGTTTATTCTTATGCCTTCCCCGCTGACTTGAAAATTATACGCACTGTACTGTATATATTTTACAATTGGTGGTGGTGCTGCCCTCCGTGGGATCAGCGTAGCGTTCCCCATAGAAAAGCGTACGCTAGGGCTTTGTGCACCAAATCGGGCAGTGGTGTGGGTTGTAATGGTACCGATGCTGTGTGTCTTTGTGTGGCCATACGAAGACTGAATTCAGATGCGCACATAGTATGATTTACCTTAACCACAAAATCTATAATACCTACTACCCGCTCAAGATACTGAAAGGAATGTTCCGGAATATGGTAGTAGAAAAGGAGGGGGCGGGTGATGATCTTAAAGTGTGGTTAACAGTCTTAACGTTTTTAGCTAAATGTAAAAGCAAGTTTTAGCCAGTTGAAATTGTTGAAAAGAAAAGTTGCTAATGTAACACCAACGCCTGCGAAATCGGCCTGTACCAGTTTTCAGTTCCACTTTTTTATGCACGGAGCAATGTACTGGCATAACTGTTAGAGAATTTTAATAAGGCTGAAGTTTGCTGCATCACTTTACTCTTATTTTCTACGTCGCATTAAACATCATTAATAGTTTACCTCGTTCCGTACGTAAACCTACAGAACTTTCTATTCCTCGATACATAAAAAATCTTACTAATAATAATCAAATGGAATACTCACATCTTTGGTTATTGTTTGTTAAGCTGACGCTTCGGTATACTGAATTATTTATGAAATATTTAAGATCTATATTACATGACCACAGTGTATCGATACGGCATGGCCGCATAGCCTGAAATAAAAGACTACTTGTTGTAGGGGACAAATCCAGCTGTCACACTGTTTCAACTCTAGAATTTTCCGGATTCATCTCGAGAATTGAAGAACAATTACATTTCGGTGCAAAATATCGTACATCTGACAGATTGTGTACTAGAAGTCATTAGAAAGGTTGACTGTATTTAGACACTGAAATCGGTAACATTTTCTTCAGTTCTTGCGACCTCGACGAAAATTTTAAAACCTTTGCAGCTTGTCAAACGCAGGTGCTGCTCAATACTTCGGCTGAAACTTCACTGTGAGCTACGGACACGACATCGCGCTTTACACAATCGCAGTTGGTGGAAAAATACAGGAGGCGAACAGCGCCGTCGCCTCGTTCCCGTCGTTCAATTGATCGCTTACACGCGGGGGACACGGGTGCGGCTGCTTTTCTTCGCTCATCGCCGTGTTTTCCCAGCAAACACCGTGCGAGCGAGCAAAATGTCCGACTGTTTTCACAGGAAATGACGAGCCAACATGCTGGCCTCTCAGGTAGAGCCCGTCCATTCCTGTAGGCGGTGTAGGGCCACCAGTATTTTCTGCCACTGACGTAGGCCACACAAATTCCGTCATGTTCAGCTCCACAAACTTTCAGCGGAAGCGAACAACCTGAGGCAGACTGGTATTTCGTTCTACAAGCTACGCCGAAATATTTGGTGGCTGAAGGAAATGAAGTGTTCGTATAAAAAAAAATGGAACTACACTTTTCGGGGGTGTTTTACAATTGCCGCTCTCTACCATGAACGGCATTCATGAAGTTGTAATTATAGCCTCGAATAAATAAATCGCGTAATTATTTTTGTGTGTCTGCAGATACATGTCTGCAGCGACTACATCACAATAAAAGAGGACGCCCCTAGAGATTCCATGTAGCTAGATTTCAGGAAAGCATTTGACACGGTGTCCCACTGCGAACTGTTGACGGAGGTCCGAGCATACGGTTTAGGTTTCCAGATATGTGAGTGGCTGGGAGACGGCGAGAATTAACCGTAGACAAGGGTATCGTAAGCAGTGCCCCAGGGGTGATAGTACCGGTTTTATTCCCAATGGCCGGCGGGAGTGGCCGTGCGGTTCTAGGCGCTACATTCTGGAGCCGAGCGACCGCTACGGTCGCAGGTTCGAATCCTCCCTCGGGCATGGATGTGTGTGATATTCTTAGGTTAGTTAGGTTTAAGTAGTTCTAAGTTCTAGGCGACTGATGACCTCAGAAGCTAAGTGGCATAGTGCTCAGAGCCATTATTACCAATGCACTTAAATGATCCGACGAACAGGATGGGCTGCAATTTACGGCTATTGACGCATTGGTGTGCGGGTAGGTTTCGTCGTTGAGTGACTTTAGGAAAATAAAGGACGACCGTGACAAAATTTCTAGTTAGTGTGATGAATGGCAAGTAGCTCTGAACGTCTAAAAACGTAAATTAATGCAGGTGAGTAGGAAATACCTTCTTGCAACGTTAGAATACAGCTTCAGTTGGGTGCAGCTTGACCCATCACATCGAATAAATATGTAGAGGTAAAGTTGCAAACCGATATGGTATGAAATGATCACGTCAGATTGGCAGTAGCAAAGGCGCGTGCCCAACTTCGTTTTATTGGAAGAAGTGTGATGCTCAGCCATGAAAGAGACGGTCTATAGAACCTCCCCTAGTGAGAGACATTCTTGAGTACTGTCCAAGTGTTTGGGAACCACACCAGGTCGGATTAAAGGGAGACATCGAAGCATTCTGAGGTGTGCCGCTAGATTTTTTACCGACAGGTTATCAGCAGCCGAGCATTACGGAGAAGCTTCGTGAATTCAAATAGGAATCCCTTGAGGGAAGGCGAAGATCTTTTCGCATCGCACTATTGCGGAAATTTAGAGAACCGGCATTAGAGGCCGATTGCACAACGACTCTAGTGTCGCCGACATACGTTTCGCATGAAGTAGCAGAAAAATTGCGCGAGAATCGGGAATCTCAAAAATGTCGGTGTTGAGAATGATACATCAACATCGATTGTACCTATACCATATTTCTATGCACCAGGAATTGCATGGCGACGACTCTGTACGTCGTGTATAGTTCTGCCACTGGGCACAAGAGAAATTACGGGACGATGACAGAGTTTTTGCACGCGTTCTATTTAGCGAAGAAGCGTCATTCACCATCAGCGGTAACGTAAACCTGCATAATATGCACTTTTGGGCAACGGAAAATCCACGATGGCTGCGACAAGTGGAACATCAGCGACCTTGGCGGGTTAATGTATGATGCAGCATTATGGGAGGAAGGATAATCGGCCCCCATTTTATCGATGGCAATCTAAATGGTGCAATGTACGCTGATTTCCTACGTAATGTTCTACCGATGTTACAACAAGATGTTTCACTGCATGACAGAATGGCGATGTACTTCCAACATGATGGATGTCCGGCACATAACTCGCGTGCGGTTGAAGCGGTATTGAGTAGCATATTTCATGACAGGTGGATTGGTCGTCGAAGCACCATACCCCTTGGCCCGCACGTTCACCGAACGACGACCGAGCCTTGTTCGTTTTTTTTATGTTTTTTTTTAGTCATAGTGTGGTTTGATGCATCCCGCCGCGAATTCCTCCCCAGTGCCAACCTCAAATAGCACTTGCCATTCACGTCCTCATTTATTTGCTGGATGTATTCCAATCTCTGTCTTCCTCTACAGTTTTTGCGCTCTACAGTTCCCTCTAGTACCATGGAAGTTATTCCCTGATGTCTTAATATACACTCCTGGAAATGGAAAAAAGAACACATTGACACCGGTGTGTCAGACCCACCATACTTGCTCCGGACACTGCGAGAGGGCTGTACAAGCAATGATCACACGCACGGCACAGCGGACACACCAGGAACCGCGGTGTTGGCCGTCGAATGGCGCTAGCTGCGCAGCATTTGTGCACCGCCGCCGTCAGTGTCAGCCAGTTTGCCGTGGCATACGGAGCTCCATCGCAGTCTTTAACACTGGTAGCATGCCGCGACAGCGTGGACGTGAACCGTATGTGCAGTTGACGGACTTTGAGCGAGGGCGTATAGTGGGCATGCGGGAGGCCGGGTGGACGTACCGCCGAATTGCTCAACACGTGGGGCGTGAGGTCTCCACAGTACATCGATGTTGTCGCCAGTGGTCGGCGGAAGGTGCACGTGCCCGTCGACCTGGGACCGGACCGCAGCGACGCACGGATGCACGCCAAGACCGTAGGATCCTACGCAGTGCCGTAGGGGACCGCACCGCCACTTCCCAGCAAATTAGGGACACTGTTGCTCCTAGGGTATCGGCGAGGACCATTCGCAACCGTCTCCATGAAGCTGGGCTACGGTCCCGCACACCGTTAGGCCGTCTTCCGCTCACGCCCCAACATCGTGCAGCCCGCCTCCAGTGGTGTCGCGACAGGTGTGAATGGAGGGACGAATGGAGACGTGTCGTCTTCAGCGATGAGAGTCGCGTCTGCCTTGGTGCCAATGATGGTCGTATGCGTGTTTGGCGCCGTGCAGGTGAGCGCCACAATCAGGACTGCATACGACCGAGGCACACAGGGCCAACACCCGGCATCATGGTGTGGGGAGCGATCTCCTACACTGGCCGTACACCACTGGTGATCGTCGAGGGGACACTGAATAGTGCACGGTACATCCAAACCGTCATCGAACCCATCGTTCTACCATTCCTAGACCGGCAAGGGAACTTGCTGTTCCAACAGGACAATGCACGTCCGCATGTATCCCGTGCCACCCAACGTGCTTTAGAAGGTGTAAGTCAACTACCCTGGCCAACAAGATCTCCGGATCTGTCCCCCATTGAACATGTTTGGGACTGGATGAAGCGTCGTCTCACGCGGTCTGCACGTCCAGCACGAACGCTGGTCCAACTGAGGCGCCAGGTGGAAATGGCATGGCAAGCCGTTCCACAGGACTACATCCAGCATCTCTACGATCGTCTCCATGGGAGAATAGCAGCCTGCATTGCTGCGAAAGGTGGATATACACTGTACTAGTGCCGACATTGTGCATGCTCTGTTGCCTGTGTCTATGTGCCTGTGGTTCTGTCAGTGTGATCATGTGATGTATCTGACCCCAGGAATGTGTCAATAAAGTTTCCCCTTCCTGGGACAATGAATTCACGGTGTTCTTATTTCAATTTCCAGGAGTGTATGTCCCAACAACCTGTCCCTTCTCCTTGTCAGTGTTTTCCACATATTCCTTTCCTCTCCGATTCTGCGCAGGACCTACTCATTCCTTACGTTTTCAGTCCACATAATTTTCAACATTCGCCTGTAGCACCAGATCTCAAATGCTTCGATTCTCTTCTTTCTGATTTTCCTATAGTCCATTTTTCACTAACATACAATGCTATGCTCCGAACATACATTCTCAGAAATTTCTTCTTCAAATTAAGACCTATATTTGATACTAGTAGACTTCTCTTAGCCAGCAATGCACTTACTGCCACTGCTATTTACTTTTAATGTCACTCTTTCTCCGTCCGTCATTGCGTTATTTGCTGTCTTGGTAGCAGAAGTCCTTAACTTCATCTACTTCGTGACCTTCAATTCTGATGTTAAATTTCTCGGTGTTCTCATTTCTGTTATAAATTTCGTCTTTCTTCGATTTACTTTCAGTCCATATTCTCTACTCATTGCACTGTTGATTCCATTCAGCAGATCATGTAATTCTTCTTCACTTTCACTCGGGATGGCAATGTCACGACCGCATCGTAATGCTGATATCCTTTCACCCTGAATTTTAATTCCAATCCATAACGTTTCTTTTATTTCCATTATTGCTTCTTCAATGAATATACTGAACAATAGGGGCGAAAGACTACATCACTGTCTTACAGCCTTTTTAAACCTGGCACTTCCTTCTTGGTCGTCCACTCTTATCATTCCCTCTTGGCTCTTGTGCATATTGATTATTATCTATCTCCTTCTATAGCTTACATCTATTTTTCTGAGTATTTCGAATATCTTACACCATTTTACATTGTGGAACACATTTTACAGGACGACAATCGTACTAACGATCTTGATTTTCCTCTAATCTTGCTCCCATCATCAACCGCAACTTTAGATTTAATTCCCTGGTACCTTTACCATCCCCAAAGCGAAAATTATCGTAATGTAACACATCCTCAATATTCTCTTCCATTCTTCTGTATTTTCTTGTTGGCAGCAACTTGGATATTAAGCTATTAAGCTGATTGTGCGCTAATTCTCGTGCTTGTCAGCTCTTGCAGTCTTCGAAAATTTGTAGAAGATATTTTTCCGAAAGTTAGATGATATGCCGCAAGACTCATAGATTCTGCACACCAACCTGAATAGTCGTTTGGCTGACACTTCCCGCAAAAGATTTTAGAAATTCTGTTGGAATGTTATCTATACCTTCCGCTTTATTTGATCTTAAGTACTCCAAAGCTCTTTTAAATTCTGATTCTAATACTGGATCCCTTATCTCTTCTAAATCGACTCATGTTTCTTCTTCTATAACATCAGGCAATTTTTTTCTCCCTCGTAGAGGTCATCAGTGTACTCCTTCCACCTATACTCTCTCTCCTCTGCATTTAGCATTGGAACTCCCGTTGCACACTTAATGTTTCTACACCCGGTTATAATTTCACAGAAGGTTGTTTTGACTTTTCAATATGCAGAGCCAGTCCTTCCGACAGTCATTTCCTTTTCGATTTCTTTACATTTCCCATGCAATGATTAGGTCTTATCTTCTCTGCACTTCCTATTTATTTCATTCCTCAGCGACTTGTATTTCTGTATTCCTGAATTTCCCTGAATATTTTTGTACTTCATTCTTTAATCCCTCAATTGAAGTATTTCTTGTGTTACCCATGGTTTCTTCGCAGCTATCTTCTTTGTACCCATGTTTTCGTTCCCAACTTCTGTGATGACCCTGTTTACAGACGTTCATTCCTCTTCAACCGTAATGCCTACTGAGCTATTCCTTATTGCTGCATCTAAAGCCTTAGAGAACTTCAAACGTATCTCGTTAGTATTTAGTACTTCCGTAATCCACTTCTTTGCCTAATGTCTTAAACTTCAGCCTACTCTTCATCATTACTATATTGTGATATGAATTTATGTGTGCTCCTGGGTACACCTTACAATCCAGTATCTGATTGCGGAATCTCTGTCTGACATTGATTTAATCTAACTGAAACCTTCCCGTCTCACCCGGCCTTTTCCGAGTATACATCCTCCTCTTGTGGTTATTGAACAGAGTATTCGCTATTATTAGCTGAAATTTATTATAAACCTGAATTAGCCTTTCTCCTCTCTCATTCCTTGTCCGAAGCCAATATTCTCCTGCAACGTTTCCTTCTACTCCTCCTCCTACAACTTCATTCCAGTCCCCCATGACTATTAGAAATTGATCTCCCTTCACGTACTGTCCCTTTCAATGTAATCATATACTTTCTCTACCTATTCATGTTCAGCGTGAGACGTCGGCATATGTACCGAACTATCGTTGTCGCTGTTGGTTTACTGCCGATTCTGATAAGAACAACTCTATCACTGAACTGTTCACAGTAACGTAGCCTACTCTTTGCCCTACCTTCCTATTCATAACGAATTCTATTCCCGTTATACCATTTTCAGCTGCTGGCTTGTAAGTACAGTGCGTAAAATTGTTTCCGTCTGTCGGTAACAATGTAGACTGCACGAAGAAGGGTCTCTGCATTGTGCTACCACGTAGTGTTCGAATTCTGACCTCTCCGTACGCGAAGTCAGCGTCTCATGTTTTACTGTTCTGAGTGGCTAAATCAGACCACACAATTGCTTATTAAACTTTCAAAAGAAAGTTGTTGAAATTGCGGACAAAATCGTTCTGATGGGCGTGACGAATACATTCGTGTTGTACCAGGAGGCATGGAATGTGGGTAAAAGGCAGAACTGCACTCAGTCCCAATTTCGTGTACAGTTAAGGCATTCTTGAGCAGCAAGTCAAGAGATTCATTCTCCTCCAGTTTCTGCGCCGAGCCGACTTAGAAGACGTCATTTTGCAGGAAATAATCCACATACTGAGAAAAAATCGTACCGGAAACGTGTCTGCAACAGTGTGCTCCAAAGTGAGTAAGAGCCTAAAGGAAAAAAGGTGCCGAAAAGAAACTTACTGACAGTGTCTAAATTGTAATCTCTTTATATACGTGAGTTTTAGAAAAAATAGCACACACATGTCAGATATGTGTAAGAACGGCCATGCCGAATTTTTTTTGGAATAAAAACACGTTTCCGTAAAGCGAGTAGTATTTCTACTAAAACTATTTCATAATCCACATTTCACGAGTATTTAAAACAGATTTCATCGTTTCAAATGACACGTCACATGAATATATTGCATTCATAGTTACAATGTTATGATGGTCGGAAGATGCGTGCAAAGCGGCCGTCTAGGTGCTCCAGCCAAGGTGACTACGGCCCATCTCGAAAGCGTCAAGACGCGACACAAATATTATTTTTCGAGTCAATCCAGGATCATACATCGATATTGAAAATTTTCTTCGAGTACATGCCTTTTGATGTGAAAGAAATTGCTAGAGACATTAAATTAATCTCAGTACACGCTTAATTGCGTTACTCCATATTTACGTAGCCTGTGCTGCCTAATGTCAAATATACGACGCATACTGCCCCAATATAAAAATCTCTGTGGCCCAAAAGCACGCTTTATATCCTTCCTACTGAAAGAGAAACATAGTAGTATGGGCGTCTTGTGGTATAACTGGAGAATGTTATATACGACTTACAAACCAATAAAGAAAATTCTTTGTTGTCATTTTGTATAATTGTACTTAGGTTCTCTCTTATTTCGTGTTTAATTTATCCTCGAAAATTTAATTAAAGAAGTATGTGTAACATTTTTGTTTTTCTTTTCTTTTAAGACCGATTTCTGCGGTTTCCTACAAGCGCTAGACGCTTGTTCTCATTTTGCGTGTTGATGAACACGTTTAGAGGCTCACAGATGCGAGAACTAATTATTTCCGCATTAGCAACTAAGGGCGCATTTTTCCTCTTAATTTCATTTTATTACCTACGTTCAGTGTATGGCAATGGTGGAGAGGGCGGATTTCCGCCGGCCACCCCTAGTCCAGCCGCCAGCTGCCTGCAACTTCCTCTGCAGCAGAGCAGTCCGCCGAGCGGCCATTCGCCCAGGCTAAACTTTGGACCGATGCGGCTTCTTCCAGGAAAAGGCTGAAGTTTCGCCGTTGAGGGTGGCGACTCAGATAGCTTGACAGCACTACGTTTCAGAGAAGCTACGGTACGCTTACATTTCACCGAAAACAGGAACTCCGTCCGCTGTTATCTCGAGTCGTAAATAACGTATTTCAGTTGTTGAACTTCCTGCTTGCGTCTCAGTAAACGAAATTTTACCATTGAACTTACTGCTCCTGGGGACGAAAAATTAAGCTGAATTTCACAAACAGGAAGGTATCATCTCCCCATGTAATGTTGTTGTATCACAACTGCAAGTGTCGTTCACTTTACTCTCTTCCTCACGTGATATACTGAGAACTATGAATGAAGGGCAACTTCGGTTTATTGGGGGAATTTTAGGACAGAGTGGTTCACTTGTGAAGGAGACCGCTAATAGGACGCTGGTGCGACCTATTCTTGAGTACTGCATGAGTGTTTCGGATCTGTACCAAGTCGGTTTGAAGGAAGACATCAAAGCAATTCAGCGGCATGCTGCTAGATTCGTTACCGGTAGGTTATAACAACATGTAAGTATTACAGAGATGCTCCGGGAATTCAAACGGGAATCCCTGGAGGGAAGGCGACATTATTTTCGAGAAACACTATTGAGAAAATTTAGAGAACCCGCATTTGAAGCTGACTCTCCTAACGATTCTACTCCCGCGTGTAAGGACCAGGAAGATAAGATACGAGAAGCGTACAGACAGTCGGTTTTCCCTCGCTATATTTGCGAATGGAAAAGGAGGAAAAATGACAAGTAGTGGAACAGGGTGGCTTGCGGAGTATCTATGTAGACGAAGATATAGATTTATTTGCATGTTCCGTGGATAATATCTATGACAGCTCGCCATCTCGTGGAGTGTCATTTTCAAATATCATAATTTACAGTGAAAACATGACTACTGCTGACAATTCACATAATTTGACTTTTACTTTAAGGAACAGTACAGCAGGCCAAGACCCTAAGGATAACGATGTTTTTGTTCACTTTAATTTTAAACTACATCTCAAATTACTAAATTTATTTCAATCACACATAAATTTGTCAAACATAAATAGTTTCAGCTGCCCTAAAAACTGTTTCTGTTGTTTGCCATTTGCTGGTATCGACAAGGGAGATGATCAAATATATTTTTATGGCTGCACACTTTGCTCCTTCTTGTGCAACAGTAACGTTACGTGAAGCGATTTGTGTATTTACATAGGGACTTCAGGAAATAAGCTACACATCTCGCCCCACCTTAAGACCAATGCACAGAGCAAGGGTGGCCAAGAATTCGACTTGTGATCTGTGTTCTGGCACGAGTGAGGGTGAGGAAGGAGAAAGGGGGAAACTGCGAACGTGCAGCATTTAAATGGCAGTGCAGACGCACTACATACGATTTGGTTTTATACTTCACACTTCTCAACAATATAGATCATAAATGAAACAAATTTTCAGTATTATTCAATTATTTTCCGCGCACACAATACTTAACATCATTTTTATGTGGTACATACAATTTCCTTGTGGACAGATGTAGAGAGTTTCAAAAATGTTTGAAGTCAGATTGCCACATAATAGAGACCTATTTAGCTTCATAAAAAGTTTTGGAAGAAGGTCTTTCATACAAGTACATTGATCGAAATACTTAAGCAAGTTTGTAACTTCATTGTGGAGACATGAAATCTCTGACTGAGGAAAACAATGTAGACATGGTATTACATTGCAGATCAACCAATGCGCATGCACAGGAGCGCTTTCAACTGAAACTGTAAACGACGTCAAAAATAAATGGAAAAGAAAGGTAAGACTGGGTGTGTCTTCAAAACGTTTAGAAAACTATCCTTGTAGTTCTTTCGAGGCCACAGTGAATTCTTTCTTTAATACCAGTGAGCTTAAGAAACTGAATCGTGTTTTTCATAATTTTCCCCTTCTACGATGTGATTTTCCTTATAAATGCATCCCCATAAAATCAGAAATAACCTGTTCCTGACCTTGCAAAGTCTTACTGTGGGCACTGTGCAGTGGAGTACATTAAAATGCGAGGTGTGCAGGTCATTCCTCAGGTTCCAATTTGAGTTCCTGCACTCCTTTTTTTCCTCGTAAGTTCAACAATGGCCAATTTTAAATCGAAAAATCGTTCCAGGCAAATTCCTTGACTTAACGAACGTACTTTGCAATAATATTAAAAGTCTCCACACTCTTCTTCCAGTTCCATCGAAAACTGTAGAAACTGAGAGTAGAATAATGTGGAAAACTTAGAAATGTTACTGTATGTACCACCAACTTTTTCACGTGCTACTTGCCTACAAATTTAGGACAAGTTGCTTCTAGAGCAAGCAATCTCATCTATCGATCGCTGTAATTTATTTTTGCTCTTTCAACGTCAACTAAATCTTTAAATTCTTTCTGCAAGGTGTTGTTATGTTGTTCCAAAGTAAATTCACGGTATCAGTTATTTTTGTGAACGTGTGCTGCGTAGCAGATATTGAGAATTATTATCCTTCTGTCATTCCCATTCACTTTTTAAGTCTTTTGAGGATGGATTGCTAGATTGCCTCCTTTCGTGCACACAGCCGCTGGATCTGTGAACGTCCTTCATACCATGAACAAATACCGAAGTCTAAACAGCACTGATATCACGATTCTGCCGAAATGAACAGAGTTGTGTCGACCGAGAAATGCCGCTCAGTAATATTAAATTAAATGAGGCACTTGTGAGAAGAATCGAGCAAAGACGAGTAGTCCGAGACAAAGTCCGCACACGGCCCGCACATTCGGCTCTCGTGCGTTTTCGCATGCTCTGGGCGGACTTGGTGGTAGAGTGAATGTTCCGCACTGCCTGCAGACACAGTTCTGCTGCAGTACGGGTAACAGTTGCATCACAATGTGAGAGTGAAGAGTACTCCAAAGCTGAAGTAAGGGACACACTAAGATTCTTGGCAAAACATCACACAGATGCACTATGAATATCTAGCAGGATTGGACCAAATGCAATGTCGCTTCCAACAGTATTGAAATGGTACCAACAACTTGACCAAGGAGGCACAGATGTTGACGATGCTGATCTGGAAGGAAAGCCATCGACATCACCGACTTTCGTTGTTTCCTTGATCATCGTGGTCTTTGTAACTTGTTTAATCTGTATCCAAATCAGTGGTACAATTACAAAAATGCTTAATAATATTATATTTACCGGTATTTAGCTAGACACAAACTGCACTGTTTCCATTTATTTCTGTCTAACTTTAACACCAAGTCGACTAGCGAAGTAAACATTTTTTCTGCTGACGGAAGAATGTACAGGCTTCTTACAGTAAACGAAAAACTGCACTTGTTATGTTGTGAGTCACCGATCTTTCATGTGATTCCTAATGTTTGCTTCTTGGGGCATTAACTACATTACTACGTGCAACTTTCCTTGTAGTCCTTTTACATTTTTACTTACGGTGAGCTTTATTGTTTTCCCCTCGCTGCTACGCCTTGAAATGACTTTTTCATATAGTGATGTCCCGCTAAACAACCTTTTCCATGGTAAGATGTATCCTTAGCCCTGATACTCAATCCTTGCGTCTTTAGATCGTACCTCATCTTTACCATTATTTCGATGCAGAAGATACATACCAGTCGACACTAGTAATAGCTGAAGTAAGTGAAGCGCAAAATCAGAATTGGACAGACTTAAATTCTCTTGATTTTCGTTTTTGTTTTTTAGGATTACGTGTCTCAGTCTGCAAAGACGAAACACTTATAGGATCGCTTTGTTGTTCGCCGGTCTGTCTGTCCGACTGTTAAGAACACTTTTTCTCAGGATTGGGCAAACGTATCCGTTTCATATTTATGTCACGTATTGTCTATGGTCCCTTGGAGGTGTAAAAATTGTAATAAGTCAATGAAATCAAAAGATATTGCCATTTATGTCCCATATTTTGATACTCGGAAATGCACAGGGTGCATAATCATGAAATTTGGCAAGAAGCCAGGTTTGAAAGTAAATGAAAAATTCCGGACATTGTTAATTCGTAATTATACCATAAGATTTTTAAAAAAAAATTCCGTCTGTCTGTCCTTCTCTTAAGACCCCTTTTTTTCTGGAACAGGTTGCCGTATCAATCTCAAATTTATGTCATACACTGAAGTCTATTGTCCCTTGGCGGTGTAAAATATTTAAGCTTTTAAGTCAGTGCAGTCCAAAGATTCGGTCATACTTTGATACTAGCAAATTCACTCATCAAAATACATAGGGCACTTGCCGTTGACACAGAATCATGAGATCCCACACAAAGCAAGGTTTCACAGTACAAATACAGCAAAAAATCTGAAATTTGCGAAGTTGTAATTATATCGTTGTAATTATATCACATAAAAGTATCTTTCGCCATTTGAACATACATTCCATTCTTCATCCGTTAAAAGCATAATAGGCGAACATTACCGCATGCAAACATCAAATGGAAGTTGTGGTCATGTTTTAGTAAGTAAATGAAAATGTTTTATTAAATCTTCTCTCTCTACACTGAAGTCTCCTGATCGCTTCTTTTTGTATAACCGGGTTAGTATGAGAAACTACTGTAGAGACTTTGATATGGTCTTGGAATTCCCGGGACCAATATTTTGTGAGTATCGATATTGATAACAGGCGCAAATCGTGGATGAAATAAATTTGTATGAAACCCTCTGTGTACAAGTCCTTTTCGCACTTGGTCATTTGTGTATTTTAATTTTTCAGTTTTTCAGACATCTCACGTACAACTACAGAAAAGACTCAGTAATCAGGGAATGTAAACAGATAATGGCAAATCATGTTCACTGAATATTTACTCATACTTCGACTGACGTACCAAGGTCACATACTGCAATAAGCATACAAAGACAAAACTGATTTCTTCGGGCACGCATTTCGTTAACTGATGATGGTGATATGATTACTTGTTCTCATAACAACGAAGTCCAGTCCTGACAAAACTCTACCATCTGGTGAGCAAAATGTGTGAGACAAGCGAAATACCCTCAGACTTCAAGAAGAATATAATAATTCCAATCCCAAAGAAAGCAGGTGTTGGCAGATGTGAAAATTACCGAACTATCAGTCTAATACGTCACAGCTGCAAAATACTAACGCGACTTCTTTACGAATGAATGGAAAAACTAGTAGAAGCCGACCTCTGGGAAGATCAGTTTGGATTCCGTAGAAATATTGGAACACGTGAGGCAATACTGACCCTACGACTTATCTTAGAAAATAGATTAAGGAAAGGCAAACCTACGTTTCTAGCATTAGTAGACTTAGAGAAAGCTTCTGACAATGTTGACTGGAATACTCTCTTTCAAATTCTGAAGTTGGTAGGGAGCGGAAGGCTATTTACAATTTGTACAGAGACCAGATGACAGTTATAAGAGTCGAGGGACATGAAAGGGAAGCAGTGGTTGGGAAGGGAGTGAGACAGGGTTGTAGTCTCTCCCCGATGTTATTCAATCTGTATATTGAGCAAGCAGTGAAGGAAACAAAAGAAAATTTCGGAGTAGGTATTAAAATCCATGGAGAAAAAATAAAAACTTTGAGGTTCGCCGATGACATTGTAATTCTGTCAGAGACAGCAAAGGACTTGGATGAGCAGTTGAGCGGAATGGTAAGTGTCTTGAAAGGAGGGTATAAGATGAACATCAACAAAAGCAAAACGATGGTAATGGAATTTAGTCGAATTAATTCGGGTGATGCTGAGGGAATTAGATTAGGAAATGACGCACTTAAAGTAGTAAAGGAGTTTTGCTATTTGGGGAGCAAAATAACTGATGATGGTCGAAGTAGAGAGGATATAAAATGTAGACTGGCAATGGCAAGGAAAGCGTTTCTGAAGAAGAGAAATTTGTTAACATCGAGTATAGATTTAAGTTTTAGGAAGTCGTTTCTGAAAGTATTTGTTTGGAGTGTAGCCATGTATGGAAGTGAAACATGGACGATAAATAGTTTGGACAAGAATAGAATAGAAGCTTTCGAAATGTGGTGCTACAGAAGAATGCTGAAGATTAGATGGGTAGGTCACATAACTAATGAGGAGGTATTGAATAGTATTGGGGAGAAGAGGAGTTTGTGGCACAACGTGACTAGAAGAACGGATCGGTTGGTAGGACACATTCTGAGGCATCAAGGGATCACCAATTTAGTACTGGAGGGCAGCGTGCGGGGTAAAAATCGTAGAGGGAGACCAAGAGATGAAAAAGCAAATTCAGAAGGATGCAGGTTGCAGTAGGTACTGGGAGATGGATGCACAGGATAGAGTTGCATAGAGAGCTGCATCAAACCAGTGTCAGGACTGAAGACCACAACAACAACAATAACGAAGTGCATGGCGCCCCTGCTGAATTATATGAGTTGATGCGTTAGTTTAAAAGCAACTACAAAAATTAAATCGTAAGCCTAAGATTCCTTTCTTCATTATAATCCGCCCCACCTCCCCCCCCCCCCCCCCCCCACACACACACTGTACGTATAAACTCAGGCTAAAATGAGTGAGTATAACTATTGGCGAGAGATCGGGCTTCGGTTGCGGCGAGTGGACTAATCATTCGGCGTGTCGTGGGACTGGTATGTTGTCAGACCTTGTTCTGGCCACTAGCGTGACAGCAGAGCACAAAACAGACCAGTATATGTGTGGGTTTCATGTTGGCCGCATCGTGGATGTCCCACGCTTGGGGCGCTTAGTAATCTCTGAGACTGTGCAGGCACTGGACTTTTAACGGGCCACCCTCTCAAGGGTTCACCGTGAGCATAAATTGATCGCCACGAAATTGTCGTGGTTAATAGTGTGGACTATGGTGCTCTGAACAGCGAATACCATTTGTATAAATTCGCCGCCACCAAACTGTCATGGGTAATAACGTGTTGACTGTTCAAAAACTGTTCAAATCTGTGTGAAATCTCATGGGACTTAACTGCTAAGGTCATCAGTCCCTAAGCTTACACACTACATAACCTAAATTATCCTAAGGACAAACACGCACACCCATGCCCAAGGGAGGACTCGAACCTCCGCCGGGGCCAGCCGCACAGTCCATGACTGCAGCGCCTGAGACCGCTCGGCTAATCCCGCGCAGCACGTGATGACTACTGCGGATTGCAACAGAGAACAGAGCGGCCAAAATTAAAAAACTCATATATTAAAAAAAAACGCTCGCCAGTTCAATTCTGGGAGGCAGGAAACCGGTGTTCAAGGAAGCCATTCATCCTCACTGTTTGTAAAGAAGCCATAGCCGGATTCATTCCTAATGCTGACAGAATGATTTAATGAACACGTCACATACGAGTACATAAAGGCGCTAGTGCCACTATCCAGGTCACCTGATCTCTGTGCTGTCGTGCACATTCTAGACACCATCAAGCGAAATATGTACGTCCATAAAGTGAGATATGTAAGTCCTCGATACGGCTCTGACCAATAAATTGTGGACGGCTGGCTCATCATGTTGGCTCACCAGCGCTTTCCGTGCCTCTTGGAGTCTATGCAACATGCTGAAAGATATTTTGATCATGATTCTGGAGAGTGTCTTTTGGTTCCCTAACAGCAGAGAATGACTCTCGGGAAGTACAAAAGATTTTATCTGATACCCTCTGTAGCCTTCAATTTATGAAAAGTAGAGGGAAAACCCGTATTTTATTGCTGCCGTCCTCTCATAATAGAAAACACTCGCAGTGAAAATGTAGCGTACAGTGACTCATATGTTACGAGGACAACAGACTGTTGACTCTTCCATTCGAGTATGAAACTTTATGTAAAAGGACACCATTTTCTCGGGGAAGGTAAAGAGTATTCAGTTAACTTATCGCGTCAGTTTGACTGGAAAGCTCCCTAGACTTCTTGTCTAAGGACTCCGTTACGAAAGAGTCTGTAACCAAACCAGGTAAAGAGTAACTTCGTGCGATTGTAATGACGAATATGTGGTATACCGTGGCCAGTTAAATTTCTTCACCGATCACATTTTGTGCGTGGACTGGGTGGAGATTTACTGTTGAGAGAGACAGAGGTAAAATATTTCTGGCAGAATAAGAAAGATACTACACACTGGCTTGGTATTGTACATCGGAACGAATATTTTAGTCCAGTCAAACAAATTATAAGCCGTTTTATGAGTGTAAGTTGGTGTAAATGATTGAATACGGATTTTATCCACTTGCTGTTTCATTGGAAAAGTGTTTATGATAATCGGATCTAGTAATGTATATTTTAGTTACATTTCGGTTTGTATTAAAATTATTGTCATTCTTAATGTCTCGTAGTGTTATTGTTATTTATTTTTGGTATTGTGTTCACCGCTATTACTGATGTTGGAAATTATCATTACCCTCATGATAATACCTCAGTCGTACGTAACTCTACCACAAGTATAAAGACAAATTAAGAATGTTATGTAACAGTTTTTGATAGATACAGCTCTTGCCCGGTGTAAGACAGGCCCCAGTGGCCCTGACTTTCTTGGGCTAAGTAAAAAATAATAAAGCTTTTAAGTAACAATTAGTATGAGTTCTTTATTCATACAAAGCAGGCGCCCACGGCTGGTATTTATATCCTTAGTATCAAGTTTTATAGCCATTAGGAGCTAGGCTATGGTCTAATGCCCACAAAATCAATGCGGTTCAATAGCTATTTCTTCATGCTGGGATGCACAGTCCTCGTAAACGAGTAAAGGATTTCATATTTCCGCATAGGCTGTATTTCTGCACTATATTATATATAGTAATAGAAATAGAACTTCTGCGAAACAGGGACATCCATTAACTCATTATGTATGTGTGCCAGCACGGTTAAGCGGTCAGCGTGGCTTACTGTCCCACGAAGTGCTTCAGCCCGTGAATTAGTGGAACTTGGCGAAATCTTCCGTAGCGGGAGGACTGGAAAGTGGTCGCTTCAGCCTTCGAAGGACAACCGATGGGCTACTTTGGGCACAAATAGGTATTATCGTTTCGAATACATATCGATGTTCGAAGGGATTAAGAACTCAATTCTCATTTAAGAGACGAAGGCCTTATAAAAGTTTTCCATGATGCCCGTAGGCTTCTTAAGGCTACTTGGTCGCGTTGAAAAGAACACGGCCGACTTCAATATCTTTGTTCAGCCCGAGCTTCAGATCCGTTTGTACTGATCTCGTTGTCGATGGGATGGGACGTTAAACTCTAAAATGCATTACTTTTACATTTTCGCAAATCTGCATTAACGGTTGGGAGTAAGCTGACGACTTGCCCCTGCAATGAAGTCGTCCAATAACGCTTCACTAAAAATTGAAGGATGTCCGTCCAACAGTTTCTTTTGTTTTACAAAATTTTGAAAAGCTGAAGTATTTCTAAGTCTCAAAAATGTTAGAGACAATGATTATCCATTTCGTGGATAGATACAAATGTCATACCATCTTAGAAACAAATAGTAAAACAATATCTCCAAAATACGTTATTGTATAAACATAGTAATGGAGAGAGAATTTTATCCTCAATAATGTTAGGGAGGTCTGATGGACACTTGTTTTGTTCCACACTGTTAGCATATGCTTTGAATTACTATGTCCACTGAGAGTACTATCAAAACTGAATAAAATAACATGCTGGACATGGGAACATACCAAAACAAAAGAGCGTGTGTGAAGAACCCAGCCGCCAAACATGTCGTTGAAGAGCAAACTGCAATTTTTGTCATATGGACTTCCTCGTTGCGAGAGAAATTTTTGTTAATTTTGAATTTAAATTTAATCATGTACATTTTATTTCATATTTGAATCTTGCGTTTCTAATACATTTTATTCAGTTATCATACGATACACAAGTAAGTGATTATTAGTGGTACAATTTTACACATGAACGCAACATAGTAAACCTTGTAAACCTTATCACAAATCTTCGGAATAGAATGTGAAACTGTCGTGAAGCAGAGCCCAAAACTGTTAATGGCCCCACATGGTACAACATGCCTCGTGCATTATGTGTATGACGTTTCTGGCTGAAGCTGATTCTAGTTTGTTACTGAACTGTATGGTTTTATTTCGAACACCATTGTGATGCAAAAAAGATGGTGTTGTTTCGCTTAATGGAGAATATTCCTGAACTTCATGAGGCCGCTTCATGTTCCATTAAACTGCGCATTATGGACATTACCTTTAAAATATAAATAAAGGCCTTAGTTATTTTGCAGATGGTGAAATCTAAATAGATACATTTTCAAAGGAATTTAGTTTACAACGATAATATCTTTCTTGGTTTCTATTTGCAACACTTTTGCATAATGCTATGAAAGAACTCCAATTTCAGTAGTGAGTTAGACACACGGAATTACTCTAGTTTCAAGACGCAGAGTTTTATTAAGAGTCGTGTATTACGTTTCCTGAAAAACTAGGTGAAAAGAGAATATCTTATGGTTCGTTTAACATGGTGAAATACATATGTGAAACAATCACTAATACTCCTAGTTTATTTTAATTCCTACTCTGTGTCAATATGAACATCCCCGTCAAAATAATGTCTGCAGATGGATACAGTATGCTTGAAACTTAACGAAGATGAAAAAGTAATTAAAAGCTTATTTGCAGTACTGACTTCTGAACGGCAAATTACTTTTTATCTTAATTACTCAAAGTTTCTGCTAAGCCTGTAATATTCCATCCGCGTGAACCGTACTGACAGTGTGTTATTGTTCTTAATGGCTCTGAGCACTATGGGACTCAACATCTTAGGTCATAAGTCCCCTAGAACTTAGAACTACTTAAACCTAACTAACCTAAGGACATCACACACACCCATGCCCGAGGCAGGATTCGAACCTGCGACCGTAGCAGTCCCGCGGTTCCGGACTGCAGCGCCAGAACCGCTAGACCACCGCGGCCGGCTATTGTTCTTATTTCTCATCTACAAAAACAGTGCTTTTGGGAAGTAAAGACCACACGAGTTTCTTCGTGAGTGGAAAAAATCTTGTTCAAAGTGTACAGTCCTTTAATACAATCAATATTCAGTACAGGAAAAAATGTACTCTTAAAAGTGGATGACACACTGGAATGCGACAGACAACTGTGAAAATTAAATTCTTTTCTGTTTCTAGTGCAAATCTTATGTTCCCGTGTTGATGTTAGTGTTACAAAAACGTGTTAAATATTTGCCATTCTGACAAATGTTTGATAACAGACTTTATCATTAATATCGTTTTACGTTACTAAAATTTCCGTTACTTCAAAAAATGGCTGATTATAATACCAGGACCAAAAATTTTTTAGCGTGTACTTCAGGTCTTAACATACGGGAAAAAAGGAGTCGGATGCTTTGCTACACGTATGTTCAAAACTTGTCTGGGAGAGTTAAATTTACAGTGACTGACTTGTGAAGTTATAAGTCAATTATAGATCTTTCCGCTGAAAAATTCATTCTACTCCATTGAAGAGCACTTGCGAGTACATACAGCCTTAATATTAACGCACTAATTACATTATAATGAACATTATCATTGTGATACCATAATATTTAATAAATTTTTCATAATGCTGCGTTGCACTTAAAAAAAGTATATGTTTTCCGTGTGGTTCCTGAATGGAGAAGGTGCCCATGTCATTGACTACACGTTAAAGTTTGATCTTCTTTTCTTCTGTTTTTTCATATTAGACGACTTAGAAGCACTTGTAGGTCTACGCTTCGTAAGCTCCTTCACGCTTAACAAATCCTGGTCTGCATTACAGAACAAAAGGTAACAGGTATTTTTCCCCTAAAATGCATAGAATTTCGTCACAGATGTTGTCGAATTATGTTTCTTTATTGGTTTTTCCAAATTTATTCCCTTTCAATCTTATTTCTGTTGTACTGAAATACAAGAGACGAGTTTTTCTGAGCATTAATAATATCGCCAGGTAAAGGGCGATAATAATGTAATTTATGTTGCGCCAGCTCTACTGAAAGACAAACACGTCTGTGTAAAAATTAAATCTCTTGCATGGCTGTATGAGAGTAAGGTCCTTATGAATTGTAAATATTTCATAAACATGTCAATGCAATGGAGACAATATGGCTGTTCTTTTAGTCAGCAGAGCTATCTCTCGCGTAACAAATTTTCGTATGTCTCCACATGTAAAAGTGTTCACCAGCATCAAGCATCGTACATTTTGTAAATTGCCGTAGTGCAGCTGTTCGTAGTGACATACTTTTCATCATTCAAATTTTCTAACTGACCAATGGGCTAAGTACTATAGTACCTCCAGAGTAGTTGAAAGTTCACACAAACGATTAGAGCTTGCTGTTACAGCTGTGCAGAAAACGTTTGAATAGAATCCCAGTTTCTCTGCAACATGAAAAAACATTTTGTCGCATCTGCTAAGCAAATGAGAGGTAGTGGGCCATTGGCTCCCTCGTACTTATTATATTTGTAACAAACTAGTTAATGCGACAACAATGCCCACTGCTAAAGCACACAAGAAAATGTTGCAATATGCCTTCTCACGCTCACGAGCCGCAGCCTACTTATCACAACAGCGGTTTATATTGGCCACTGTCATTTGTGCCACGCGTCAAAATAATAGTTCGTCGGTACATTGCAAGCTCGGGAAAAATGAATAAAGTGTTTGATATGTTTTTTGCTGTAGCTCGGAAACGGTTTCTGTTCAGATCATTATCTAGCCAAAGCAAACTACGTGCTTTGACGGATCGTAAGAGGAACATTCAGACACCTTGTACGAGCACTTCATTACGTGTTACAGGCGCGCCCTTTGGAAATCGATGTACAGTGACAGCGCGGCTGCGGAAGCATGGATTTTTAACGTCACATCGATGACTTCATTAGAGACGCCGCTCTATCTTTAGTGGGCAAGCACGGAAGAAGTGTAGACCGTCGCCATGGTGTAGCGCGTGTGCCGGCTGTCTCCGGAAAACTACGGCAAAGCTAAACTTGAAAGGCTGGCTGCTGGTTTTAAATCTGTTCTTTACAAATAAGAGTCAAGTCCCAATTACACTCACAAGAATCGACGTTTTATTTCAAAACCACAGCCTTGCGGACCTAGTTTTAGATTTAAGATAATTATTCGACGATGACTAGACAAATAGCTTTTGGTATATTTGAAGTCAAAAATTTCTAGAAGGTGGTGAATTATGTTTTATCTGGTCCATACGTAAAACGGAAACCCACAAAGTTTGCTTATGAGGTATGTCGTCTGTGTAATATGCGAATCAAATCTGGAAGTAGAGAGGAAAATTATATGCATTCTGATTCTGTAAAGCAGGCATTTCGTATCTTCTCTGGCATCTGAGTTAATGCTTCTAATCGTTTCTGACTACATTTGTCCATATAAGTTTTAGCTGCAGACTTCTACATTTATTAAAATAATTAATGAATAGTATTTTCTTTATCGGCAAGGGAACGAATAGGAGCCATACAGAAAAACTAGGTGAAACAATGCAAGGAATGAAATTATGAATAGGATAAAAGGCGATAACAGAAATATATTTTTTCTACGCTGTAAATATTTTCATAAATTCTTTTCTCTCTGACTTACCATGAAAACTACGTTTAGTACGAAATTTCCCAGTTTAATGCGATAATAATCTGTGGGAAGCTTAGTTCCAAATTTCCCAGTTTAAGGGGATATTATCTGTGGGAAGTCTGTACCTGCCTTTAGCCACTAAGAAATGGCCGTGGTCAACCCTGCTAGCGACTGTTCCTCCATACATGTTGGGGCGTGGCTTCTTCTGCAAGTCAAACTTCATAGCGTTTCTTATTCTATACTCCACGAGCTATAAACGACATGTACATTGCTCTAATCTGTAACATAGTACCTGTCATAAGTAGCTCTTTCCATTGCAGAAATTTAGCACTGAACTATTTCCTGAAGCATCTAGAAAATGGCAGCCACAGGCAGGATGGAGAACATCTTCAATGCACATAATAAAGGTGAAAAGTATATGTTGAAATAATACCGTACTTCTCTATTGGCTATTTCTGTCAATTTTATACATTTTTCTGTTGCTAAACTCCTTATTAAAGGAATGACTGTTATACGAAAAATCAATCCTCGACGTAGTTTCTATATATTTTCTGCATTTGACGCGATAATCACTTTTATGCAAGGAAGTAAGCATTGCTCAGCAAATCTTTTCATCGAATGTACGGCTTGAAGCACGCCGGTAGCCAAAGTACTTGCAGTTTCACATTCGACTCGAAAATGAACTTTTAAAGAAACTGCATGGAGGTAGAACCCAAAGAAATTAATAAGACTTATACACCAATTAATCGACTTGCAATTTATCCTTATTTTACATGAAGTTGTAGCAGCAATAATATATTTCCAAGACGAATTTAATTGACTGTGATCAAAAACTTGTACGTCTCTCACTAAGGAGACTGTATGTTACTTTTTTGCAAAGACCGACTCTGTTTCCTAAAGTCACGAGAACGAAAATAGGTGATAAAACAACACACTGGGGCTTCACTTATTTCTACCAAACATTAAATGTGTTTCCCTTATCAAGGTGATGAACAACTGAAGCCATTCGCCACGATACATTACTTCCGCAATCCAGAATTCTGCACATGATTAACCTCGAAAAGAAAGAGCAACATCTCTTTGTAGCTTGCAAACGAACACTTCCGGGTTATTTTGGTTACGACTGGCACATACAAGCTACATTCAGGCGTAGTTCTCGAACCACAGGAATACCTTACAACATACTTGTTTCTACCGTAACAGATGGCTTTATAAGCATCATAGTGTTTCACCATAAAAATATTTTTATTTACTAATGAAATAATCTGTAGGGTGACTATATCAAGCCCAGTAAAGCAGAATTTAAGATTCAGGACTGACATTTCAAGAGCGGAGTTCAAATCCATACCTCAAACTCCTGATTTAGGTTGCCCGTAAATCGATTCTACCCTGTGCCAGAATGGTATCGTCCACAAGGCTACGACCAAACTTCTTCCCCTCATTTGCCCAGCTGAGAGCTCGTGCCCCGTCTATAATGATCTTTCTGGCCACGAACGTTAAAATTTAAGCTTACTTCTGTTCTAATTATCACAAACTCACTACTTAAGGAGTATTAGAGGTAACTGTCGCACCGATATGTAGGACATTAGAGACGCAGTAGAAACTCGGCCTGGACAAAAGTTGATATGGGAATCAGCACTGGCCTTCGCTTCAGATGGTTTGAGACTAGTACGGTGGACCTGAATCAGCATGGCCGACGGAAATTTTAACTCGTCTGATCCAGAATAACTAATGCTCTACCTCATTTACTTTACCACTTCCGGTTGTTTCCGAAGGAACAAGTACTAACCATAGGGTATGCTCCTTGAAACTTCACGGAGAATTTGTTATCGACTCAGCTTCCAGGCAAACATTTGGGTAATGGTTAATACTTGTTCCTACACTTTGACCGAAGACCTTCCACTCGTTGTCAAGATGAATCAGTCGCAGACACGCCGTGACAGTGGTTGTTAGTATATGAACGGAGGTGTCCAGAGACGGTGACAAGTGCGAATTCTCGAAATCTGACAGACCATAAATCGTATTGAAAGCCAGTGAAACGGTGTTACATGCTTGCAATTCCAAAATTACTTCTGATGCAAAGTACCGATTCTTAAAATTTGATAGGCTACTTTCAGCTATTTTTAATTCCAAACTGCATTTTATACATTCCCAGTCAATTTCTTAGGCGGCATGACTGTTTCCTCGTGAATTATTATGTAATAAATTCTATTACTCTGCAACGTGATGTTAGAGTGGAATAGTGCTGGTAAAGTGTTGCACTAGGCAGAGCCGTTTGCGAGACCAAGAATGGACAGTGGCAGCCAGCAGCGGTACTCACGGGGGCGGCGGCGGCGCTGGTGGCGGCGTCTGGCAGCGGCGTCGCTGAGCGGGCGGTACGGGCGTCGCGGCGCGAGTGTCCGGGCCCCGGGGCACAGTGAGGCTGAGGCTGCGGCGTCGCGCCGCCCCGCCCCTCCGCCGCTCGCCCCTTCCCACCCCCACCACTCCCCTCCCCGCCCAGCCGCCGCGCCTCCGACGCCACCCCCACCATGCGACGCTTGCCGTCCAGCGCCACGCCTGCACATCTGCTGATACCGTGGTTGACCTTTGTCTCCCTAAACCGATCTCATTCTCACGCAAAGGTCTCGCGACCGAGTGCCCGGCTGGCGATCTTGTCAGCAGTAGTCACTCGGCCGATTCTGGAAGCAGCTGGAGCCTCATGCATACTTACCTCCGCTGAGGCCGTCGCGTGCACTTACGTCACAAAAAAACTCAGAAAGAAAATTACCCTGAATTAGCAGAATGTCCTCACATTTCTAGCTCCATGAAGAATTTAATTTCGAGCAGATTTTCCTCAAGAATACATTTTCTGCTCAGCCAATTTCGGTTGAAAACGTGCGGAATTTATTGTGGGACATCGTGGAATTATCCGCTTCAGCCGCTACGGTTTCATGAAGTTCCGATAGGCGACTGCGCTATAGCAGCCTTCAGAATTGCGTCTGAGGTGCGTTCGAAGCACAGGACTGTCACTGAGTTCCTGTTGCCGGAAGACCAGAGCATCGTAGATATTCAGAGGAGCTTGCAGAATGTCTACGGAGGCCTGGCTGTGAGCAAAAAAACGGCGAATGGTTGGGCGAAGCATTTGTCAACACCGCAAGAATGTTGCGCATACCTGTCCGACCTTTCGTACTCCGGCGGCAGCACCAGCTGTAACGCCTGTAATGTTGAAACGTGCGGACACTCTCATTGGAGGTATCGAAGAATCACAGTCAAACACCTTGCTGCAACAACTGGACGTCTGTGACAACGTAAACCGTAACACTATGTCTGCGCTGCCGAGAGGAGCTCATGGAACTTCATTGGACTGTTCTTCCTCATCCACCCTACAGCTCGGATATCGCAACTTCGGACTTCCATCTGTTTGGCACAACGGAAGATGCACTCTGCAGGAAGCAGTACAAAAAAGTGGATGATGAGGAGGGGTAGTGATGCAGTATGGCGGCGGCCGGCCGGTCGCACACGACTGTGACTCGAGCAATGCTGGAACGTGCGGACACTCTCATTCGAGTTGGTCGGCAGATCACAACCAAACACCTCACTGCACAGATGGACATATCTGACAACACTAGGCCGCACAATAGTCTACGGACCCGGGGGAGCTCACAAAACAACACTGGATTGCCCTTCATTCTCCCTACTGTCTTGATCTCGTACCTTCCGATTTCTTTGTGTTTGGCACAATAAAAGATGTACTCTGGGGGATGTAGTACGAGTATGATGGGGAGGTTATTGATGCAGCAAGACGTTGGCTCCGACGTCGATCAGTAGAGTGGTACCATACAGGCAGTCGCATTGAACGGAGAGTATGTTGAAAAATAGGGTTTTGTAGTCAAAGAGTGGGGAATAGTGCGGTGTATTTGAATCCTGAGTAAATTCAACATGCTTTCAGAAAAGAAAAATGTGTTGCATTACTTATTGGACGCCTTTCTGATCATGTCAGGTGATATTACTTAGTATGAGAAGCAATCACAACTGTGATGATACATGTCAAATGATGAAAAATATGATGGTCAGATGGGGATAAGTTTTTATGTTAGATTTAAAGGCTTGCTGTCTTGGCTTTTTTGCTGTGTAAGAGATTTCCTTATCTTCCAATGCTTATGCACATTTACGCACCGGTTTAGTTTGGCACTTTGCCATTGCTCTTCACGTTTGTGTATGGCCTCTGTTCCAGTATGTCGGTTCCCCTGGTTCTGCGATGCGCTGCTGCGCGTCCTCGGCTGGACGTGACCGGCTTATGCAGCCTGTGTTACACTAGGGGTGGCTAGCCCCTGTAACTGAGAAGACGTGCCGTGCAAGCCCGCTATGCTTGATTAGGCTGGGCTTTCTTATCAACGTTTTATGATGCCGGTTCCTATTGGCTTCTGTTTCAAGGGTTACATCTTTCTCTAGTTCCACTAACTATTTTGTTCAGGATGGTTGTGTACTTCTGACGCCAGTTTTTTTGCAGCAAGATAGCGGTCTCCTATTACTTATCCTTACGGAGATTTTAAGGACATATCTATCGAAAGGTCCGTATACCTCACTTGCTAATCGGCGTTATATTAATTCAGTAGTTCCTGTTTTAAAATAATTCTAATTACGATTTTGGTATCTTCTTTATGCCACTTGTTTGTTATCTGAAGATGTGACTAAAATTTCATGAAATGAGTCCTAATTTTTTTTTTTTTTTAATTTCGATTCCAAGTGGATACGGCGAACTGTTTTATATCTCGGCCTACAAGGTACGCTCATGTTTTCCCCCAGATGAAAATGTGCTGGGGTTGGAGCAGTGGAATACAATGGAATAATAGAGGAGATTTCTGCTTCTGGCAGTTACCTTTAATCCAAGAGAAAATCTCCAATACACAGTGAGACAGTCTGTAATCGATTCCAGCCATTGTTTTGTTGCCCTCTCGCACTGTTTCGCTCTCCGCTAGGTGGCGATTGTTGTACGCCCCTAAACATGGCGGGACGAGAAAATGGCTCTAAGCACTATCAGACTAAACATCTGAGGTCATCAGTCCCCTAGACTTAGAACTACCTAAACCTAACTAACCTAAGGACGTCACGCACATCCATGCCCGAGGCAGGATTCGAACCCGCGACCGTAGCAGAAGCGTGGTTCCGGACTGAAGAGCCTAGAACCGCTCGGCCACAGCGGCCGGCGGCGGGACGAGACACAGATCGTCTGGAGAGAGTGCAGTTCTAGACGACGAGTGTCACGGTCGGGAGACCGAGCAGCTTGCTGCGCTCCGCTCTATTAATGGCTTACGAGCGGGCCTAGATGGCGTGGCGCAAAAGTCTGCCTAATGATAGACAGCAGTCGAAGTCTAGCAATGTGTATGGATGCATATGTAACGACAGCTGTGTTCGCAATGTGGTGTCTGGAAAGTACATCGGCAGAAGTGTACTTTTCTCAGTGTGAAGTGTTATTTATCGGTCCTGTGTGAGCTTGTACTGACACACGCCGTCCCGTGTGAAAGTAAGCTCCACGCTGTATCGAGCTGAGACGGCGGTTGTAACCACACTGGGCGGTGGCACTGTGTAGCTCGCAAAATGCATGTGCTATGGATGCTGTGCGCGTAAAGGCAAACTTCACTATGAAATTATAAGGGTGAGTATCTGCAAGTGTATGAAATGAACGTTACTCCTTGCCCCGTGGTTTGTGTTTTTGTCCATCTGCAATGACCCTTATAAATTTTACGTTTGAACGTATCTTTTCTTCTGTGCTACGTTTATTAGCCGATTTGCTGACTGCATTTAAAACAGAGTTTTCCTATTACACGTTGTTTTTAAAGTTTGTTTATACTGTCTTTTAGTGGTTTAGATTTTACGAAGTGTTTTAAACGATGCAGTGATTTATTAAAAGAGACCGTCAATTAATTACCGCAGAGTGGAATCATCAGCTCATTAATTGAAGGCAGTGATGGTTCGTGAACTGTTGTGGTGCTGGATGGTTACCGTTAGTGATTGATTTCTTGAAGACAAATTAACATTTGAGTCGTTATTGCGGCATCATTCATCAGATGCCGTATATTTTAAGGCTTTGTTATAAGGAAATGTAAAGCTCCTTCGACAGCTGCCGGAATTTAGGTCCATTAGGTGTTTATTCCGATTTCCGAGCTCGGGGCGGTTTTCAGCCCTTATAGTGTGGGCTTTAAAATAATTGTGCTCTAGTCGTTATACGTATGTTCGTTTACTGTTTTAAAAGATACTTGTGCTGCCCCGTAACCGGACTGTTCATATTAATGCATGCAGCCGCTGTCGGCATAATATGTGCCCTGGAGGCGTGTTGTGCCCGTCTCTTGTAACAGATGGTTGAACAGTCTTGCAATTAATGATGTTTTTAATTACGGCTATTTAGTCTAAGTAAAGCCTTGTAATAAAATATTGTGAATTTAAAAATTTATTGCCTTTCAGTTATTTTCCTTGCACTCCAGAGTTAGAACGTAATCTGTCCATTCTCTTGTGTTTGTGATTGTCCTTACTCTGTATTCGTTTGTCTGAACTGATAAGCTGATAGAGAGGCACAAGAAAGTCTTAAAAGCCGGCCGGGGTGGCCGAGCGGTTCGAATCCTGCCTCGGGCATGGATGTGTGTGATGTCCTTAGGTTAGTTAGGTTTAAGTAGTTCTAAGTTGTAGGGGACTGATGACCTCAGAAGTTAAGTCCCATAGTGCTCAGAGCCGTTTGAGCCAAAGTCTTAAAACTTTTTTCGATGGGGAGGGAGGGGGGAGGGGGAGGAGGAAGAAGGGGCAGTTTAACACTGAAACATCAGCCTGATATTTATGAAAGTTTGTGGAGATGTTTATCATGTAAAGGATGTTGGTTAAGCTTTCAATCCATCAAGGTCCCAGATGTAGCTTCCATTGGCACAAATACTCTCTAGTATTCGTTATGACACGGAAGCAAACAGCCGGTGAATTTCATTTTGAGTGATTTCTTGCCATGCCTGAATCACTTGCTCTGGCATTTCATGAAGATGTCTGGCTGGCGCGTAGTTTCAAATTGAAGTCTTGCGATCGCAGCCCACATGTGCTCTGTTAGTGATAAATCAGAGGAGTGTGTAGGCCAGTGGTGTGTACTACAGTATGGGAGTATTACGCTATCTTGTTGCAGTACATTTGGTACCCTAGTCATCAAAGGTATGGCAACAGTGTTAGCCATTCATGATACATATTGGCGAATAATCAGCCTATCTTGAACAATTACCACACGTCCACTTTTAATGTACGACACCTCCTCATACCACGATCACAGAAGCTGGTGATGGATAGGTCTCGAGAACAGCTTCTAGGCCTTCTACGACGGTGTCCATCAGACCGTCACAATAACATGCGGATCCCATCGATGAACACCACGGAACGCCACTCAACATCTCAGGTGACTCTGGCTCTTTACCACGCGACTATTATTTGTGGTATCGTGTAAGGAGTACAGGACAAATGGCCACACGCGACCACAAATTAGCTGCCAGTAATCTGTCTCCAACACTATTCAGCAGAGACAGTCGGGCACAATTCCACTGTACTCGTGGAGTAGAGCTGCTGGACGGACTCGCACCTAGTCTCGTACTCACTCACAAGTTGTCCTGAATCTGTCCCGTCACCAGTCGTTATTGAGTAAGTATGCGACAGCCAACTGTATGTGCGATCTGTTGTTTATGAAGCTCCTACATATCTCACGCCAATCATTAGACATTTCTCAAAGTTCGAAATATGATGATAAGCTGCACGTACATTTGGTATGCCCACAGCCTTTATAGTGGCCGTAAAAAAAAGAGAGATATTTGTATCGACGAGGAGCATCTGACTAACGCCAAGAACGGTTCGTCAGACAACAGTACATATATTGCGCAACGGTCCACTCTGTCAGTATTTTAGAAATCTTACGGTGTGGCTCGATCAACAGATAACCTCTGAGGCTACTAAAGGCCAGTTCGTATCCTTGTATATAAACGAACATCGCCCAACGGTACCATCCGGCAGCCCTTAGGCGTCACTGGATGCGGATACAGAGGGACATCTGGTCAGCATACCACTGCCCCGCCCGTTATCAGTTTTCGTGACAGATGCCGCTACTTCTCGATCAAGTATCTCCTCAATTGGCCTCACAAGGGCTGAGTGCACCCCACTTGCCAACAGCACTCTGCAGATCCGAACGATGATCCATCCATGTCCTTGTATATGAGAATAAACATTTAAACCACATGTAGACTCAAGGGACTGACAACGTCACACCACCTGCATAGAATAAGATAAGAATAGAATAAGATAAGAACTCGGCAGGCGCAAATTCGTCGTTCGGCAACGTGACTTACGCTATTTTTATAAAATTGTCCTAATGTACAACTGTAAATTCCCATAGATATCGTACAACATCACAAAATATTTATTGATTATTACATTAGAAAAGGGGTAAGATGCGAACATTAATCTGACCCAGGTAAAGAGATTGGAAAGCTCAAATAAATTTCTGGTTTATTAGAACAATTACGACAACAAACCATCGTATAAATTAATACAAGACGTAGCATCTGCTACACTTAATACAGTTATATTTGTCTCGATTCCTGATTCGGCAATATTAAGAAAATGCAGAAATACTGGTTTGGTGCGTAAATTTAATAAACGCAACAGACACACATAATCAATAACAAATTCTCCTTAACCATTTACAAGCCCCGGCAACACCGGCGAAACTTTAAGATTCCGCGACTGTAGACACCTCTTGGTTTTACGGCAAAGAACTCGTCGAGCCATGTTCGCAGTGTATATTCATCTGGAAAGGAAGTTCCTTGAAGGTAGTTCGATAGAGACCTTGAAAGGTGAAAGTCTAAGGACCTGGTGAATTACGGGGGAGTGGAATCACTTCCCAACCCAACTCCTGTATGGTGTTTTTTGTCAGTCTAGCAAAGTTAGGGAGGTCATTGTCAGGAGCAGTATTACTTCACGCGGTCTTCTTGGTCATCGTTCTTGGTATTGCGGCTACAAGGCCTCTGGGTTGTCGACAATAAATGTCAATAGTGTGATAACACCTAGAGGAAGCAATTAGTTGTACACCACACCGTCGCTGCTCTACCAGATGCATAACATTATCTTTTGTGGATGAGCGCAGGTCTTTGTACTGGGAGTTGCTGCTTTTTTTGGGCCCAACCATCCCTTTCTGTTTCTTATGTCAGCATAAAGACACGATTTTTCGTCACCAGTAACGATACAGGACAAAAATGTTTGGTGTTGTTCATGAACCAACTGACGACGACCAAGCAGAGATGTACATATCCACACCCGCTGATTTTTGTGATATTGATTAAGAGCATGCGATACCCATACACCCGATTTTTGAAGCTCTCCCACTGCATGAAAATGTCACAACATGGTGGAATGATCTCATTTCATCACATTTACCAGTTCTTGAGTACACTGACATCAATCATTGTGGACTAATACGTTTAAACCACCTTCATCAAACCTCGGAGGTCTTCCTAAAGGTGGAGAGTCACTAATGTTAAAACGATTCTCCTTCAAACGAGAAAACCATTTTCGTGCCGTGCTCTGTCCAAATACATTATGCCTGCTCTGTCCAAATACATTATCCCCTTATACGGCGCAAATATTTCTTGCTGTCTCCACCGCTGTCTTTCTCTATTGAACTCAAACAGAAGAATATGTGAAATGTTCCGATTCTCCACTCGGCACTCCATTTTCTAGTGTCCACTCTTCCACTCACTATTTCCAAAGGACAAAATGACGGAATGTAAACTCAAATAGCAACAATGAACTATAAATAAGAAATGACAATCGATAAATGAACCCATGGCAATCGAAACTCCAACATGCAAAAGATAAACGCTTCGAACTTGTGCACCAACCTAATATTTGCCATCTGTTTTGAGAATGAAAAGAAAGATTAACTAACTTGTGATCGCGGATTAAATTGCAGACACGAACGTAAGTAGTACTGTATTTTGGGGTCAGCTTATTCGTCACCCTGATACGTAGTTCGTCATAAAACCTAATCAGTCACACTGCCACTAGACACCCGACAAGCCGTAACAATAAGGAAAGTAGCAACGTCTTACGTCCGATCGCTGAGCAGGACGCATAGCGAGGGGACCGTGTCCTTGTCAAAATCAATTCAAGAAACGTATCTTGCACTCTCAGAACTAATATTGCAGCCACTCCCAGTACCAATACTAATATCATGCACTTCTTCTTTTCAGATTAGTGGCAACAGAAATATCAGACCAATATTCTTCTTTTCAACTTAGTGGTAACATAATTATCAGACCATACCTTGTCTGATACAAACTACTTCCAACCAGCGCCTTCCGGATCAGTACTGCCTACTCGTACCAACTCAAAACAACATGCAGCTCACACGCAAAAGTGCTCAGTACCAATTAACTCATAATAATGTGCACTCCACAACATGGCAAGTTCACTTAGGACTGAGCACATCTGGAAAGAGAGTGCCTCAGTACAAGTGCTTCCCTGTAACTGCCTCTTTCCCTTCCTTCAAATACAACGCGCTCACGTGACACCATCACTTGCTAGGTGTTCATTGGCTGAGGTACTCTCTCCAAAGATAACCAGTAACACCTAGATACTTCCCATGTTGTAGAAGGATATCGAAAGCGACTAGCGAGCTGTCAGAAAATAAACCAAAAGATCGCCTTAATCGATATGCAAAAATACATGATCGAAATGAAGGGTGGCTGAATTAACAGAAACCTATCAAGTGTTGTTCGTTATCTCTATTTGAAATGTTCCAGTAATGTTAGACACACAGTGTTATTCATCTGTTGGAGTGAATTGTCTTCTGTAATGGAAATATGCCTGCATCAGGATGAATATGTAATCTACATGCCCAACAGGAGTTTAAATATAGAGTATCAGCTTGGCAGCGTTGGATCAAGGAGTTCAGGGTGTAATAATTTTCCATTTCTGTAGCAGTGCATTTTTTTTAATTTCTTGTATCTAACATCGATCACTCCTCTTTTTACAATGACAGTATTCAGCTGTGATCTACTGCCATCTTCAAATCAGTGTTGCAGCGTACGAAGATCTTCATAAACCCCTGGTTTCAAAGTGAGGATTTAATTGGTTTCCCTTTGTTACTAGGCCAACCTTGTCTCGGTAAAAATATGGCAGCCTTGTGTACGGTGTGTAGCTGTATGTGTGTGTAAAATCAGAAAGTGGATGACTTGTTCTACAGATGTGTGTACCCATCCGTCAGCCGGACGAGCGAATATTCCGTTGCGCCTGCCTCTCCGATTGATTGTTGGGCAAGTCATTAAAAAAGTGAGAACAAAAAAGGGAAAAAATCAAGATGGAAGATCGGTTTTAACATCCCGTCACGAAAAAGATGATTAAGTCCCGAGTATGAGGTCTGTTACGTTGGGGGAGGGAGCCTGTGGAAGGAATCGGGTCTTTCTCTGAAGTAACTCTTCCGGTATTTACCTTTATCTATATGACGAAACCATAGGAAAGATGCATTTGGATGGCTGTATCGTCGTACTTCCGAAAGCAGGCTACATCTACACCTTCAACTACACTCTGAAAAATACTGTGAAGTGCACGGCAGAGTGTAAATCCCATTGCACACTGTGTTTACGTATCCGTAATTAATCTGTTGTCGAATGAAGAAAGTACTGTAATACTTCCTTTCCGTGTTTGCCGCTACCTCCTCAACACTATTAAGTTAAAGATCAACCCCGTTGTGAGCTGCAAGCCGTATTGACGATTTGCGTTTTTACTCGATATTCGCAAGACGTGTAAAATTTTCTTAAAAATTTTGCAAAATTAATTTTTAAATTTATCTTTCAAGCTTGCACATTGCAGCCTTCAGCCTTCAAAATATTATTGTAATATCTTTTAAAATTTTGAAACTTAATTGTGGCCTTCAGCCATTGGTATTGCACCTTGCATATGTGTGTTCTATCTGCTTAACCTTAAGGGGCTCCGGAACGCCCTATACTTGCAATGTTAAAATAACGCTTATAAATTACATCTTTCCTCACAAAGTATTTGAGGTAGGAAGTTGAACTTTTTACAGATTATTTATTGGAATATGGGCTACAACTTAAAACGGGGATTTTACAAAATTTTAGTTCAGTTATTAAAGATGATTTTTTTTCAATTGTAATGAAAATTCACAACATTTTTTTTGCAATTTTTTATTTATATATTCAAAAATATACAGTTTTTTGGGAAAAAGGCTGTGTTAAATTATGCAGAAGGTACTGTGTAACATTTACTGAAAGTTTGAAACAAATATGTTTTGAAGATCCTTAGAAAACATGTAATTAGTATGAGAAAATAAAAGTTTTGGGAATCGAGCGACAAAGATTGGATTAACTTTTTAGTGCATTCCAGGTCCATCCTCTGCAAACTCCTCCTCCAGCTTCCTCTTGTTCCTCCTCCTGTTTACTCTTGCTTGTATTTCTAGACTCTTTACAGCCCTGTCTGCAGCCCGAAGGCGTTCCTTGTCTAAAGCAAGCATCGCTCGTACCATGTTAGAAGCTATCTTCATTTCCATATTTCTAAATACCTTTGGCTTTCCAACATTTCTCCTTTTCTTAAAAGCCTTCAGAGGATTTCTAATAACTTTACTTTTACTCATTATTATACTTCAACAAAACAGAGACTCAAGAAACAGAATTAATTACGAATATTTTCGAGATAACGACAGAGTAAATAAACATGAAACAATCGACAATCACACCAGCGATATATATTGAACCATCACAGGTTAGCCACAACACATACTTTATCTCACATCACTAAAATGTACCTGATGAACACGGACGTTAATAATAACACCATTTGACAGCAGTTTAACAGCGCCACAGTGGGTCACGCCCATGTAGAACACATTTCAAAAAAAAATTTAAAAATAGTTGTAGTCTTCGGAATTGAAGAAATTATATATCTATTAAAAGAGTCTGCAGATTCAGAAAACGCAAAAAAGTAAAAATTGAACTTTTCATGATTTTGAGCCTTTCCGGAGCCGTTAAGGCCTTCCACGTAGCCGCGATACGTTTTTTATTTTATTTGATTTGCCTCTTTAATTGCATTTTAATCTTGTTGACTTTTTAAGATTTCTTATTGTTATACATTCTGGCCTTCCACCTTTAAAAGTCTACAGTAATATATTCTAAAATTTTGAAATTTAATTGTGGCCCTCAGCCATTTTTATTGCACTTTGCATATGTTTGCTGTTTTTCAATTATTTTATTGCTATGTTAATTGTATTTTTATCATGTTTATGTGTTAAGATTTCTTGATTGGAGGCCTTCAGTCGTGAAAGAGTTGCTTTCGGTAAAGGTTCGGCTATGTGTCGCTTTGGTTGTAAAGGTTATTAAATTACAATAAATGACAATTAGAAGGAGAAACTGACCGCAACCTTTGGCCCTTTCCACAATGCTATTATCTGTTCTGCCCAGCGGGTTTAGCGGCGTATCAGGTTGTTTTGATTTTCCTGTATGCTGAGTCTGTCCTTCCGACAATCATTTCTTTTTCGATTTCTTCACATTTTTCATGTAGCCATTTCGTCCTAACTTCCCTGCACTTCCTATTTATTTCATTCCTCAAGGACTTGTATTACTGAGTTTCCCGGAACAAAAAAAAAAATGGTTCAAATGGTTCTGAGCACTATGCGACTTAACTTCTGAGGTCATCAGTCGCCTAGAACTTAGAACTAATTAAACCTAACTAATCTAAGGACATCACACACATCCATGCCCGAGGCAGGATTCGAACCTGCGACCGTAGCGGTCGCCCGGTTCCGGACTGAAGCGCCCAGAACCATACGGCCACCGCGGCCGGCGTCCCGGAACATTTTTGTACTTTATGTATTACGGAATCTATAATTTCCCGTTCTGTAGCCCTGTACCGAGATAAGAAAATTTCTGTAGAAGATGAAACTTTGGCAGGCCGCACTCTTATTCTTTCTTGATAATTCATATGTATATTTTAATTATCCACTGACGGACAAGAATTCAAATAATTAAAACTTTTTGTTGACGCATTTGATTATACAGGGCGTACAAAAGTTTAATTGCAGTGCATCAAGGTACGGTATAAACTTCCGAGATCCTGTTTTCCAAGAAGATTCAACCAGTATATTGCTTTCTCTGACGCATATCTCGCGGAAGGTCGTGAATGTAAAATTAGAGAGATTCGAGTTCAAGCAGAACAATCTTTCTTCACATGCTCCATTTGCAACTGGAACAGGAAAGTGGGAAGATGATCATAGTACATAAAGTATCCACACTACATCACAGGGTGGCTTGCTTACTACAGATGTAGATGTTGAATTAGAATTTATAGGCATGGATGAAGATACTAAAATGAGAACTATTAGATGAACACGAAGCAATAATGGTCTGAAAGGTATATTTAGCTGTTGACATAGGCAACTTGCATCTTATATTAACAACATAAGCTCATAGAGCTCGTTAGAAGTGACAGCCACCAGTCTCAACAGAAGGATTTCAACGTAATTCATTGACAATGTGAACTACAGGCTCGAAATCATATGCATTCACTGCCTGCACAGATTACTTATAAAAAGGTATAGCTGCCGCTTCATCAAGCTCCAATCACTCGTCTGAATTGTATACTGCACTGGCCGTTTGACGAATAATTATTCATGAATCCTCTCCCACAACGTCAATCATTATCTTGTCCAATTCCAGAGAGCGAACAATTCTTTCCTGACCAGCTGTCCGTTCCTTGGGCGGCGCAGTTTCTGGTAAGCTGCTGTTCCCCATTATAATCAGAATGGTGTGTGATGCGAAACGTCTTTCTACAAGCGTCTGGATACTACATACTGGTACACCATACATTAAGTGTACGTTTTCAAATTCTTGTAACGAATAAGCTTCCGTTTTGCCCTCCCGGTTAGCCGAGCGGTCTAACACACGACTTTCCGTAGCGGGAAGGAGCGCCTGGTCCCCGGCACGAATCCGCCCGGCGGTCTTGTGTCGAGGTGCGGTGAGCCGGCCAGTGTATGGATGGTTTTTAGGTTGTGGATCAGCCTTGGCGAATGCGGGCTGGTTCCCCTTATTCCACCTCAGCTACACTATGTCGGCGATTGCTGCGCAAACAAGTTCTCCACGTACGCGTACACCACCATTCCTCTACTACGCAAACATATGGGTTACACTCGTCTGGTGTGAGACGTTCCCTGGGGGTTACACCGGGGGTCGAACCACACAATAACCCTGGGTTCGGTGTGGGGCGGCGGAGGGTGAAGTGGACTGCGGTAGTCGTCGTGGGGTTGTGGACCGAAGCAGCTGCGGCGGGGACGGAGCCTCTCCATCGTGTCTAGGTCCCCGGTTAACATACAACTTACCACATAGAAGGTTGCGTCTTTGAGAACCACCCACGAACTGTAAACAACAATAAACTGCACCGTCGACGCGTCATAAACGATTGCGCATCGCTTATCGGTGCGACAAACAGTTGTTTCTTACGAAACATAAGCAGTTTACAGATATGTGACACATAAGCACTGCTATCTGTTAGCACCTGAACACATTTATTCTGGGCATTGGCTGCTTGCTTCAAAGTATTCAATTTCATATCCTCAAGCGTCTGTGTAATATTTACCATAAACATTTGGGGTACACAGTGTAACTGTGCTTGTGGAATTTTGTTTTGTTTAACTATAGAAGCTAAAAGAATAAATATCCTCGAAAAAAAAACAGCAGAAAAAAATAGCAGAAAAAAAACATTGTGGTGTACTTAATACGTAGTATTCACATATGCGACACCTTTGAGAATGGATATGAATGTATTTTTTTGTTTGTAAAGGACAGGAGGAATCACCAGGAGGAATTTCAAAATGAAAAAAAATCTATACGGTCCGTAATCCTGTAATTTCTACTGTACTCCGACTGCAAAACCAATGTCTTTCTTCTTCGATGGACCATTATTTTAAAATGCAATTTGAATGAAATTTATGCGAAGCACCCTCTGTATCAGAGTATACATATAACTGGATAGCTATTTCATTCTCCTTACATATAGTGATCAAGAGGACCCTTCATTCCAAACATACCAAAAAAGTATTATTTCAATTTAGGTGTTTCATTTTTTATTTCATTACTGAATGTACTGACTCCATCACTTGAGTGCTGAATGGTGATTTTATCGAAATAATCTGTAACATTATTGTATCAAAAGACCGTGATTCAGATATAGTAATGATAAAAAATGTTTTACCTACATACTGTAGTTGATAAACATACTCAAATCGCATAATGAACTTATTTTATGCGATTTGAGTATGTAAGTATAAATAAGCCACTTCCTCCTTGCAGTACGGTACCAGTAATTGCTGTGTGTATAAGAAATACTAAGTGTTTACGTGTTGCGTGAAAACTGTGTCCACAGAAAATAGCATATAGAGTGTGTGGATGTCTCTAGTACATACAGTGTACATTGATGAACCAAAATATTAGGACCACTGCCCACAGTGCGGTTGAATGCCTCCTGGTCGTGTTGCGTGCACGCGATGCAGCGGAAGAGATACGAATAGGTAGTCATTATGGCGAAGACAGGGGCCGCAAATGCGAAATCCCCTGATATAAGTGGTTTTGACAAAGGGCACATTGTTGTGGCCGTGCGGCTGGAAACGAGAATCTCTGAAACAGCGGAGCTGGTCGCCTTTTGGCGTTATGCTGTCGTGAGCAGCTGTGAAAAGTGGTTGAAGGATGGTGAAATAACAAGTAGGCCGCATGGTATTGGACGACCACGTCTCATCGCAAAACGCAGAGATCGGAGGATCCTCCACTGTGTAATCCAGGATAGGCCAGTATAGGCAGCAGTCAGTGGGAGATCTGACGACGGAGTACAACTCTGATTCAAGCACAAGTGTTTCGAAGCACACCGTTTAAAGTCCATTCTTGAACATGGAGTTCAACATCACACGACATACTCAGTTATGATTCAAGTGGGCACAGCGTCACTGAGTTTTCACCGTCGATAACAGAAACGTGTCGCCTGTCGAATGAATCGCATTTCTTGTAACGCCAGGTTGATGGTTGGGTCCTTATACGCCGTCATGCAGGCGAATGGCTGCACGATACATTCACCGCGCCACAGATTCAGGCCGGTGAAAGCAGATTTATACTGGGGCGTACATTGAATGGGCTTGCATGGGATCCGTGGAGGTAATCGAAGGCATAATGACAGCAGCGAACTACGTGAACATTACTGCGGACCACCTGCATTACTTCATGCATAAGTCTCCTCCTGCAGCGTTGACTTCTCCCGGCAGGTTGACAGTCGTGCTGCAAGGGCAGAATCGTGCTGCAGTGGTTTGAGGGGCATGGTAGTGAACTCACATTGATTGTGCCTGATCTGTACCCACTGGAACACATATTGGGCTCCAGCTGCGGGCCCGTAAATCACCATCCCGTAATTTGTGGGAATTGCTCGACCTGGGCATCGTCAGTTGGTGCTTAATACTTCTGAAATCCTGTCAGTGACTCGTAGAGTCAATGCCAAACAGAATCTCTGTTATTATGTCTTTGAAAAGTGGAGCAATACGCTAGTAAACATTTGGTCATAATGTTTCGGCTCATCGATTCTTGTAGATTACTCTGATGAATTCAATTTACTATTTAAGTTTCTTGAATGAATACTATCTTATTTCGTTTTTATTTCTCCACAAAGTGTTCGTCTGACCTGAGTATGGAAGTTCAGAAGTAAACAGAACAAACATAAAAAAGTAGGGTGATGTAACGACCAAGACCTTCTAGTCCATGGAACTTAGGACAATTTTAGAATAAAATGTAAATAATTCAATCGTCGAATTGTTTGTGTGTGTGTATCGTCTCTTTGTGTAGCGCACTACTGTGTTCTTAGAGAATAAAGTACAGATATTTCAGGCTCTGGCGGGAACTGCCTGCGATTGTGTAAGTTACACCTTTCTTTTTACTGGGTGTTGCTCTGTTTCAGCAACAAGTAGTTCGTCACGAAATTCGTAGAAGACGTCGCCGAGAGGAGCTGCAAACAACATTGCACGCCAATACTCCGGGCGCTGTAAGTCCTAGAGAAACGTTGCTACAGCGTACCTGCACTGTTATCACAAAAGACTGTGAAAGATGTTATTGGTAACCAAGCGGAGTTCTACTTCGAAAAAAACGTGGAGGCGTTTAGACGATTTGAACTGTCACTTGACAAAAGTTGGAAAGATAGGAGCAGCAACTAATGGTCAACAACACACAAACATTTTGAATACTGAACGCAAATCGACAATGACAACGTGGGCTCCTTATACGGGGGTTCAAAAACGGTTCAAATGGCTCTGAGCACTATGGGACTTAACTTCTGAGGTCTTCAGTCCCCTAGAACTTAGAACTACTTAAACCTAACTAACCTAAGAACATCACACACATCCATGCCCGAGGCAGGATTCGAACCTGCGACCGTAGCGTTCGCGCTGTTCCAGACTGTAGCGCCTAGAACCGCTCGGGCACTTATACGGGAGTACCCATGCTTATATACACTTGGAAGGAGAAGATTTTGTGGCATACTTGCAATTCCACACACACAGCCAGGTTACCTTCGATTTCGCAACCATTAATTAGTCTGCATCTGTATGTAGAGTATGAACATACATCTGTCATCATGAGTTAAGCCTTCGTCTGGGAGCGGACTTTTAACAGTCTGCATTAACCTAGACCTAGGGCCACACTTCATACAAGGTCCAATATTTAATACTTGCCATCCTAATACACAAACATATTATGAATTTATAATTTTTCAGTTTGTTATTTATTAAGCGTTAGGTAATATGGAGTCAGAACCTGTTGTGATATTAACATACGGTTTTAAGTCTCTATTATGCCAATGGGTTTAACGCTGCTCCTATTGTAGTAAGGGTATGTCACAATTATTGCGGTGCCACTATAAATGTTTATATATAACCAGATATAATAGAGAGAGGCCGCTTCACAACTCTGTCCTTGATTCCATCCAAGCAGCCCTCTCCCCTTCTCTTCTTGTATTTTAATGTGAACACAGTTTAAATCTTTTGCAGGGTGCGTGTACCATTTTTTGTTGTAAATGACTAGTGCATCTCAACGCTTATAAACATAATGTGCGAGCTGATTCTAACATCTAGTCGCTGACTGTTTTAAATAGTCTAGGTGTATTTCGTGTAAATCTATAACGCTAAGTTAGAAATTATAAACCACATTTACCTCTTTCTTAATGTTTAGCTGTTAATACAAACAGATGTTCTTAAGTGATAAATGCACGTTTCGTTATGTTTGCTTCAGAATTGTTACCTTATAACTGTACTGCGTTACGGCTATTTAAATTCCGCAAGCAGAAGTGGATGATTGGCGACTCCATGGTGTGTTCTGTGCACCACGACCAAATAGTGGATAGAATTGGAAGGAAAATCAACAATGACAACGTGCCTGATGGGTTCCTTATACGGGAGTACCCATGTTGATAGACACAAAGTAAGAGCATACGGACTATCAGACCAATTGTGTGATTGGATTGAAGAGTTCCTAGATAACAGAACGCAGCATGTCATTCTCAATGGAGAGAAGTCTTCCGAAATAAGAGTGATTTCAGGTGTGCCGCAGGGGAGTGTCGTAGAACCGTTGCTATTCACAATATACATAAATGACGTTGTGGATGACATCGGAAGTTCACTGAGGCTTTTTGCGGATGCTGCGGTATATCGAGAGGTTGTAACATTGGAAAATTGTACTGAAATGCAGGAGGATCTGCAGCGAATTGACGCATGGTGCAGGGAATGGCAATTGAATCTCAATGTAGACAAATGTAATGTGCTGCGAATACATAGAAAGATAGATACCTTATCATTTAGCTACAATACAGCAGGTCAGCAACTGGAAGCTGTTACTTCTATAAATTATCTGGGAGCACGGATTAGGAGTGATTTAAAATAGAATGATCATACAAAGTTGATCGTTGGTAAAGCAGACACCAGACAGATTCACTGGAATAATCCTAAGGAAATGCAATGCGAAAACAAAGAAAGTAGGTTACAGTACGCTTGTTCGCCCACTGCTTGAATACTGCTCAGCAGTGTGGGATCCGTACCAGATAGGGTTGATGGAAGAGATAGGGAAGATCCAACGGGGAGCAGGGCGCTTCGTTACAGGATCATTTAGTAATCGCGAAAGCGTTACGGAGATGATAGATAAACTCCAGTGGAAGACTCTGCAAGAGAGACACTCAGTAGCTCGGTACGGGCTTTTGTTGAAGTTTCGAGAACGTACCTTCACCGAAGAGTCAAGCAGTATATTTCTCCCTCCTACGTATATCTCGCGAAGAGACCATGAGGATAAAATCAGAGAGATTAGAGCCCTCACAGAAGCATACCGACAATCCTTCTTTCCACGAACAATACGAGACTGGAATAGAAGGGAGAACCGATACAGGTACTCAAGGTACCCTCCGCCACACACCGTCAGGTGGCTTGCGGAGTATGGATGTAGATGTAGATGTAGATTGGCCGAACTTCGTTGTTTTATTATCAGCTAAATCGATTTTCGGTCTCTTAGTGACCATCCTGAGTGCTGCAATACACAATTAAAATTGATAGACACTGGTATCAAGCTATAACCACAAGCTTAGAGCAATTGAGTTTATGTGATCGCTCTAAGCTTGTGGTTATAGCTTGATACCAGTGCCTACCAATTTTAATTGTATATTACAGCACTGAGGATGGTCACTAAGTGACCGAAAATTGATTTTGCTGACAATAAAACAACAAAATACGGTCAATGCTGATTTTCCTTCCAATTCTAGAAGTGAATGAGTTAAATATTTGAGTTGAAACCATCGTAGAACGGAAATGGTACGTTTCTGGACATGGTTTCCTATTATAAACATATAATATACATTCACTCCACTCTACATGTCCTAAAAGTTTGTAACGGGAATTTACGAATACCCTGTACAGTCCGTTTGTCTACTTTCCGGCAGTGTGACGCCAGTTGTCAACGTGAAAGCAGCAGGCAATATCCTATAAGCAAAATGTATTTTGGGAGGAACTTTTCCACGTATTTGGTACAATCATGGTTATCTTGTATAATGTATAACGTAACACTAAAGCATCTTCTTCAATGAGATATGCTGGATTTTCCATAAGCGTTTTCCCTTATGTCACAGTCATTTACAAATACGTCCGTGACTAAATGACAGTGCACTATATACAGTGGCACAGTGGTCCTCGTATGTAGTTAGCATGTAATACGAGTATAACAGTTTCTTCTCTATAAAGAACACCGCGCGGAGCGGCCGAGCAGTGTGAGGCGCCGTGTCACGGATTGCGCGGCCCCTCCCACCGAAGGTTCGATTCCTCCCTCGGGCATGGGTACGTTCAAATGGCTCTGGGCACTATGGGACTTAACATCTGGGGTCATCAGTCCCTTAGCACTTAGAACTAATTAAACCTAACTAACCTAAGGACATCACACACATCCATGCCCGAGGCAGGATTCGAACCTGCGACCGTAGCGGTCGCTCGGTTCCAGACTGAAACGCCTAGAACCGCTCGGCCACACCGCATGGGTGTGTGTGTGTTGTTCTTAGCATACGTTAGTTTAAGTAGTGCGTAAGTCCAGGTACCGATGACCTCAGCAGTTTGGTCCCTTAGGAATTCACATACAGTTGAACATTTGAACATTTTATAAAGAAAAACGATTATTATACTGTAAAAAGGATTTTAATACTTTTTTTAGATCTGTTGATGGCAATTTAACTTGCTGAAACCAGTCGCCTGTATATGTGGTTATTGCGATCTGGGAAAATAAACTCCTGTAGTTAGAAGATTACATCATTTAAATTCAGAGATCGATCTCCTACTGACAGTGTCAGATAACTATAACTTTGTATTACGTTGGCATCCGAGTCTGATTCTGGTTCTGAGCGAAACGCAGAACGCCAGTGATGCTTCGCACTCAGAAATGAGCTGTCATTCCATTCAGTGCTCTGTTAGCGATTGCCTGACGGAAGTGGCAAACAGCAATAGATCACTGTTGGTGAGGCCAGTGGGTGGAAGCAGTCTTATCGCATGGAAGCCAGTGTCGTAGCTGACTCGCGCTACCGGCGAGCAGGGCGCGGGCCGTTAAGCGTCTGACGACCGCTAAGCTGCTACGACAACTGCGTCCAGTTGCAGCCGATAATCACCCGGCACACTGCTAATTCCATCGCCCGCCGCTCGTCCCAAGCTCTTGACGAGAAGGTGATACGCTGCACCTAGTATCTCCCTCGACCGATTTCCTGTGTGTCGACATTGCGTGTAGCGTCACTTACGAAATCTCGTAGCTATTGGAATCAGTACTAATTGAAGATTAGTGAACTGATTTTTGACTATTAGAGTCTGGTACTGGAATGGCGAAAGCAATTTTCGTGTAGACCCTGAAACGCGGCAGTGATGTGCTATCTCACTGTCCACGCTCATTTCGAAGAGATAGTGTTACTCAATGTATTAAGTCGAAAATAAAGATAATAGATAGCATAACATCTTCTAAATATATAAAATATATACTTTGCGTATTTAGCAGTTGTTTGGTAAAGACCGCATCTAAGCACGATGCTTAGATCACGAGTTATGTGACTTGAAATTGAGTAGCGCATCAGAATTCAGGTAAGTGCGCTCAGCATTCGAATAAAAGTTTGTAAACAGGAGCAGATCGTGTCGGGTGTTATCTGTGTCGCACAAGAAGTAACTTCAATAGGTGCTTAAATGTTATACGTTTGGCTGTGATAGTAACTTCAGATTTAGACGGGTGTGGATCTTAGGAACAAAGTTTATGTCATGCTATTACATCATTTCTCACATGAGTACTGGCATGTGTGACAACCGCTTACTGTCTTACTCCGTACATATTCAGTGCTGCAGTAAATAATCGCTGATGACCTTCCGATCACGATGTCGAATGAATTTTGGGTGCTTCCGGTGCTAAGCAGCATCAGAACTATCCTGGCGTTTCGTTTGCGAGGTCGTTAGTTCGTCAATGTTGAGCTGTGAAGGCGATTACTTGCAATTAGTGACTAAACCTCCGTGAATACTGCTGCGTTGGATATTCATTTTTGATTTGCAAATTATTACTAATGTACCCAACTTAACTGGAGGCCACAAGCATAGAGAATGTAGTCTGCTTTCACCAGACGCGTTGGTTACTTACTCTGTTGAACAACAACCTGTTTCCCTGGGCCTCTCAAATCCGACAGTGAATATGTATTACCAGTTGGTGCGCAGCGTCAGAACGAATGCAAACTAGGTAAGTCTGGTAACATTTGAATGGCTGTGGTGACGCTGATCAGCAAGGAGTGGATGCACGCATCAAGTACGCCCCGGTATGACTAGATCGCGCGTACCTGTATTCCGCCAGTTACATCTGCAGTTGATATTTTTAAGCAAGGTGTTCAATACGGCCTTATCATCTTTCTGTTAAAAATCGATGAACACTTATTAATGCAACAGGAGAACCAAGGTTTTAACATATTGATTTAATAGGCAACAGTCAGAAAACCATCTTTTGACAAAACAACGCAAAAAATACGATATTATCTGCAGGTTAGGCAGTACAATACTCAGTTCCATCACTCGATTTGCGTCATTGCGTGCCCTGTGCAGGCAGCATAGCACAATAATACACAAATAACAAGAATAAACAAACAATATCGTCTGCATGATACGCTCACAATGTCAATCAAAGAAAAGCGCTCTAGGTTATTGTTCACACACCAAATACTGATTTCTTTATAAATTCGTAGTGTATGAAACTGATGGTGTCATTTTGTTTATGAGGTGTAAAGAAGTTCCATTTTCTAACGATTACTCGATGAATTAGACGAATGCCACTGAAGAGCAAAATTTTTACTTCATTTAAAAGTTCTCGTGAGAGCTGCTTTAGAATATCTCTCTTGAAGTTCTCTCTTTTACGTAGGAGTGTGTGTTCAACACCATGCGATCCTCGAAAATCCGAACTGTCTTAACATGATTAATTTTTCTTCGCCACTCGCCTCGTTTGCTCCAGTCCCTCAGTTTATTTCACAGCACTGTGTATCCTCATGTGTCGACTTGTTCCGACTTTGCTTTCATGAGACCGACTTTTGTCACAAAAGCGATTTGGCGCCCATCAAACCCCAGCAAAAAATAACACTGAATCATCCAGTTTCATAACTCATTGTTCAGTAATCCTGTACATATACTGCCAGCCGATGTGGCCGAGCGGTTCTAGGTGCTTCAGTCTGGAACCGCGCGACCGCGACGGTCGCAGGTTCGAATCCTGCCTCGGGCATGGATGTGTGTGATGTGCTTAGGTTAGCTAGGCCTAAGTAGTTCTAAGTCTAGGACTGATGACCTCAGAAGTTAAGTCCCATAGTGCTTAGAGCCATTTTTTGTACATATTCTACGCTAATCGTTGGACAGTTTGATCATACAACGCCAGTATTTGTGCCCATGATGAATCTTGATTTATGGGGATTAGGTCGTGGTGCAAGGCATTATTCTCTGCCTAGCGCTTCGTCTCCTAATGATGTTGTGTACAAAGCTAGAGGTACGCAACAAATACTGCGAGAGGCCGACACCACACAGGAGGCACGACCACTCGCCTGGCTTCTCTCAATGCCACGCAGCAGTCTCCAGATGGCGCTCACAAGCCCGGACCTCTTCCTGCCTCTGCACCACTTCGTTCACTGTATTATATTCGTCAGCCGAAAGTGAGAACAGCCAGTCAGGGGCCCTGCCACCCGGGGACTACATTGCTTACGCCTCATACTGACGAACATGGAAATACTTCCACCGACTGACACCAAACGCGATGCAACGAGACCACTCACGAAGTTACAAACAGTACGACAGCTCAGTGCCTGCAATTAAGCCATGTAAAGCATTCTAAAGACTGCCTTCAGATTTATCAAACGCTATTTATGGACAACTACAACCAGTAAGAGAGCGTCTGCACATTACTATTAAGTATAGTGACAGTACATACACTGCCAAGAGACAGCAACGTTACTTACATATCGTTATATTACGTTTAAGGCATCAAGTGCCGTGGATCGAACTGTAGCTGCTGCACATAGGCTTTTTTTTTTTGGTCATCAGTCTACTGACTGGTTTGATGCGGCCCGCCACGAATTCCTTTCCTGTGCTAACCTCTTCATCTCAGAGTAGCACTTGCAACCTACGTTCTCAATTATTTGCTTGACGTATTCCAATCTCTGTCTTCCTCTACAGTTTTTGCCCTCTACAGCTCCCTCTAGTACCATGGAAGTCATTCCCTCATGTCTTAGCAGATGTCCTATCATCCTGTCCCTTCTCCTTATCAGTGTTTTCCACATATTCCTTTCCTCTCCGATTCTGCGTAGAACCTCCTCATTCCTTACCTTATCAGTCCACCTAATTTTCAACATTCGTCTATAGCACCACATCTCAAATGCTTCGATTCTCTTCTGTTCCGGTTTTCCCACAGTCCATGTTTCACTACCATACAATGCTGTACTCCAGACGTACATCCTCAGAAATTTCTTCCTCAAATTAAGGCCGGTATTTGATATTAGTAGACTTCTCTAGGCCAGAAATGCCATTTTTGCCATAGCGAGTCTGCTTTTGATGTCCTCCTTGCTCCGTCCGTCATTGGTCATTTTACTGCCTAGGTAGCAGAATTCCTTAACTTCATTGACTTCGTGACCATCAATCCCGATGTTAAGTTTCTCGCTGTTCTCATTTCTACTACTTCTCATTACCTTCGTCTTTCTCCGATTTACTCTCAAACCATACTGTGTACTCATTAGACTGTTCATTCCGTTCAGCAGATCATTTAATTCTTCTTCACTTTCACTCAGGATAGCAATGTCATCAGCGAATCGTATCATTGATATCCTTTCACCTTGTATTTTAATTCCACTCCTGAACCTTTCTTTTATTTCCATCATTGCTTCCTCGATGTACAGATTGAAGAGTAGGGGCGAAAGGCTACAGCCTTATCTTACACCCTTCTTAATACGAGCACTTCGTTCTTGATCGTCCACTCTTATTATTCCCTCTTCGTTGTTGTACATATTGTATATGACCCGTCTCTCCCTATAGCTTACCCCTACTTTTTTCAGAATCTCGAACAGCTTGCACCATTTTATATTGTCGAACGCTTTTTCCAGGTCGACAAACCCTATGAAAGTGTCCTGGTTTTTCTTTAGTCTTGCTTCCATTATTAGCCGTAACGTCAGAATTGCCTCTCTCGTCCCTCTACTTTTCCTAAAGCCAAACTGATCGTCACCAAGCGCATTCTCAATTTTCTTTTCCATTCTTCTGTATATTATTCTTGTAAGCAGCTTCGATGCATGAGCTGTTAAGCTGATTGTGCGATAATTCTCGCACTTGTCAGCTCTTGCCGTCTTCGGAATTGTGTGGATGATGCTTTTCCGAAAGTCAGATGGTATGTCGCCAGACTCATATATGCTACACACCAACGTGAATAGTCGTTTTGTTGCCACTTCCCCCAATGATTTTAGAAATTCTGATGGAATGTTATCTATCCCTTCTGCCTTATTTGACCGTAAGTCCTCCAAAGCTCTTTTAAATTCCGATTCTAATACTGGATCCCCTATCTCTTCTAAATCGACTCCTGTTTCTTCTTCTATCACATCAGACAAATCTTCACCCTCATAGACGCTTTCAATGTATTCTTTCCACCTATCTGCTCTCTTCTCTGCATTTAATAGTGGAATTCCCGTTGCACTCTTAATGTTACCACCGTTGCTTTTTTTTAATGTCACCAAAGGTTGTTTTGACTTTCCTGTATGCTGAGTCTGTCCTTCCGACAATCATGTCTTTTTCGATGTCTTCACATTTTTCCTGCAGCCATTTCGTCTTAGCTTCCCTGCACTTCCTATTTATTTCATTCCTCAGCGACTTGTATTTCTGTATTCCTGATTTTCCCGGAACATGTTTGTACTTCCTGCTTTCATCAATCAACTGAAGTATTTCTTCAGTTACCCATGGTTTCTTCGCAGCTACCTTCTTTGTACCTATGTTTTCCTTCCCAACTTCTGTGATGGCCCTTTTTAGAGATGTCCATTCCTCTTCAACTGTACTGCCTAATGCGCTATTCCTTATTGCTGTATCTATAGCGTTAGAGAACTTCAAACGTATCTTGTCATTCCTTAATACTTCCGTATCCCACTTCTTTGCGTATTGATTCTTCCTGACCAATGTCTTGAACTTCAGCCTACTCTTCATCACTACTGTATTGTGATCTGAGTCTATATCTGCTCCTGGGTACGCCTTACAATCCAGTATCTGATTTCGGAATCTCTGTCTGACCATGATGTAATCTAATTGAAATCTTCCCGTATCTCCAGGCCTTTTCCAAGTATACCTCCTCCTCTTGTGATTCTTGAACAGGGTATTCGCTATTACTAGCTGAGACTTGTTACAGAACTCAATTAGTCTTTCTCCTCTTTCATTCCTTGTCCCAAGCCCATATTCTCCTGTAACCTTTTCTTCTACTCCTTCCCCTACAACTGCATTCCAGTTGCCCATGACTATTAGATTTTCGTCCCCCTTTACATACTGCATTACCCTTTCAATATCCTCATACACTTTCTCTATCTGTTCATCTTCAGCTTGCGACGTCGGCATGAATACCTGAACTATCGTTGTCGGTGTTGGTCTGCTGTCGATTCTGGTTAGAACAACTCGGTCACTGAACTGTTCACAGTAACACACCCTCTGCCCTACCTTCCTATTCATAACGAATCCTAGACCTGTTATACCATTTTCTGCTGCTGTTGATACTACCCGATACTCATCTGACCAGAAATCCTTGTCTTCCTTCCACTTCACTTCACTGACCCCTACTATATCTAGATTGAGCCTTTGCATTTCCCTTTTCAGATTTTCTAGTTTCTCTACCACGTTCAAGCTTCTGACATTCCACGCCCCGACCCGTAGAACGTTACCCTTTCGTTGATTATTCAATCTTTTTCTCATGGTAACCTCCCCCTTGGCAGTCCCCTCCCGGAGATCCGAATGGGGGACTATTCCGGAATCTTTTGCCAATGGAAAGATGATCATGACACTTCTTCAATTACAGGCCACATGTCCTGTGGATACACGTTACGTGTCTTTAATGCAGTAGTTTCCATTGCCTTCTGCATCCTCATGTCGTTGATCATTGCTGATTCTTCCGGCTTTAGGGGCAATTTCCCACCCCTAGGACAAGAGAGTGTCCTGAACCTCTATCCGCTCCTCCGCCCTCTCGCATAGGCTTAAAGCATAAGATAAATATATAGCTTGTACTTCAAAAAATTTGTAATTGTTGTGTTTTGTTATTTAATCTTTCTAACAATGAGGAAAGATTACATAGCAATGTTTGCAGCCAACGTCACATCAGTGCTTCGAAGATGCCTAAAACACAGGGGACAGTTTTTAGGAAGACAGAAGACTACACTCCGACTGTCCACAGGAGGCGACCCAACTGCCGCTAGAGGCGACGGGATGCAACGATGTATTCTCCTCTACAAGACTCTATACCCTGCCGTCGAGTGGTATTTTCAGTTGGCGACTTACCATCCAAAATAAATAACAGTATAAGCGTCCTACAAAAAGTTCGCATGTCAGATATTTCGTGTATTACGTTAGTGAGCAACAAGTTCCGAGATGAAAGAAAATTAAAAATTTATTTGAGGAATTGCACGTTTGCGGCAGCTGTACAAATTTATTCTTTATTTTCTACCGATTTCGGTGATTTCAATCTTACCATATATTTGATAATTATATTACTTAATTTAGAATCAGTGGAGTAAATGTTGTGTGAAAATATTATGTATGATTGCATCACCCATGACTGTATGTTAATATTAAAAAATGAATAATTCTTTGATGACGTTATTGCTACAGAAGCGCCTAAATATGTCTGGCTGAAAGTAAATGGACAAAACTGTTCTGTTGCAGGCGACGAAATAACAGTGTTTTAATACACAACAAATACAAATTTAAAGTGGTAAGTTTCTGTGAACAAAAGATTGTATTTTTGATTCCTTTTGATTATGATAATAATTCTGAACAGTTCAGCACTTCCCCATTCAGCTACTACTAACAGACATTAATTTGTGACTCCAATAAAACGTGAGACACTGATTTAGTGGTTAGTATCTACCAGAGTTAAAAGCATTAGGGTAACGGGTGACCACGTTCGTGGATCCAGATGTTTATGAATGTGGTACTTTTTCATACCTCTCTTTTCATGTACTGTAGTTCAGTCGAATATAATAAGAATTTCATGCCAAGAATTAAGACTGAAACCTGCTTCAAACTGCCGTTCAGGCGTCGGCGACATCCTTGAGTTCTTCCCGTGAAAGACGAAATACGTGTTTTCGGCCACTTAGGAGTAAAGACAGTACCATCAGAAGTCATTAGTAGAGACAACAGTAGAAGGATTGATCCTGACTCTGAACTATCTCAGTGACTTTGTACAATAGATCGGTAGGCCTCTTGAGGATGACTGAGGCCGTCGCACTAGTAGATTCGTTTGGCTATGAGGGGCTGTACACCTGTCATTAAAATTCATTGTTAAATGCTTGCAGCAAGACCTGCAGATAAATCGCTCCTTGTAAAAAGAGCCTTTAGCTCACCAACAACAAACAAAATAAATGTAATGTTTGTCAATACATTGAGGTTACAAAAGCAGTTGGATACCTGCTAAATATTGCGTTGGGCATCCCATTGCCCGGCGTTGTGCAGCACCTCGACTTGGCTGGAAGCCCCCTTCAGAAATAATGAGCCATGCTGCCTCTATATCCATCCATAATTGCGGAAGTATTGCCTGTGAATGATTTTGTGCACGAACTGACCTCACGATCATATCCCATAAATATTCGTGGGATTCATTGGCGATCGGGGACGCAAAATCATTCGCTCTAACTGTTGAGAATCTTCTCCAAACCAATCGCGAACAAGTGTGTCTCCGTGAAATGACATCGTTATTTGGAAACGCGAACTCCATGTACGGCTACAAATAGTCTCCAAGTACCCGAAAATAACGATTTCCGCTAAATGATCAGTTCAGTTGGACCAGAGGACCAAGATCATTCCATGAAAACACGGCCCACAGCATTATGGAGCCACCATCAGCTTTCACAGCGTCTTGTTAACTACTTAGGTCCATGGCCTCGTGTGGTCTGCGCCACACTCGTACCCTACCATCTGCTCTTATGAAATCGGGAAGCATCTGACAAGACCACGGTTTTCCACCCGTGTAGGGTCCAACCGATATGGTCACTATCCCAAGAGCGGCGCTGCAGGCGATGCACCTTTAGCACAGGTACTTGCGTCGTTCCTCTGCTGCCATAGCCCGTTAGTGACACATTTCAGTAAGCTTTTCTTTTTCATCTTCTTTTTTTTTTTGACGTTTTAATTGACGTTGGTAAATTCGTCCTTGACCTAAGAGAAGTTGGCCATTTATCTCAGGGGCAGGAAGTCAAATAGCTCAGCCACTGAGGGCTAAGAGGAAGTGAGAGAATGAACTTTTTGTATTAAATATCTTCCAGTACTGACAACTTAGAGTCGTGCGCGACTCGTGCCGATCAGATGCTACGCCATAAATTTAGACACGGATGTAAGACACGTAAGAGTAAGCGCATTACGGTGACGGTCCTTCTCAAATGCGGTACTTATTTGTAGTAAGATTAATGCTATTGTAATAAAAGCAACGAAAAATCTGTGGCCGAGTCTGACATTTTACAATACATTTGAATACAAGTGCAGTTACTGTTATTAATCAATTAACCATCCGCTCACTCAGACAACATAACAACCCTTCACAAGAAAATTGTAGTGTTAGAACTTGGGGGTCTTTGAGGCTGGCAGCAATTTGAAACTGTGAACAGTCGACACGAAGCGTTCCAAACGGTGCCGACTTTTAAGCATCAGCACTTGTAGCCCAGCGGCCAACCCCCCATGAACCATGGACCTTGCCGTTGGTGGGGAGGCTTGCGTGCGTCAGCGATACAGATAGCCGTACCGTAGGTGCGACCACAATGGAGGGGTATCTGTTGAAAGACCAGAGAAACGTGTGGTTCCTGAAGAGGGGCAGCAGCCTTTTCAGTAGTTGCAGGGGCAACAGTCTGGATGACTGACTGATCTGGCCTTGTAACACTAACCAAAACGGCCTTCCTCTGCTGGTACTGCGGACGGCTGTAAGCAAGGGGAAACTACAGCCGTAATTAAATGATGATGGCGTCCTCTTGGGTTAAATATTCCTGAGGTAAAATAGTCCCCCATTCGGATCTCTGGGTGGGAACTACTCAGGAGGACATCGTTATCAGGAGAAAGAAAACTGGCGCTCTACGGATCGGAGCTTGGAATGTCAGATCACTTAATCGGGCAGATCGGTTAGAAATATTAAAAAGTGAAATGGTTAGATTAAAGTTAGATATAGTGCGAATTAGTGAAGTTCGGTGGCAGGAGGAACAAGACTTCTGGTCAGGTAAATATAGGATTATAAATACAAAATCAAGTAGGGGTAATGCTGGAGAAGGTATAATAATGAATAAAAAAATAGGAGTGCGGGGAAGCTAATACAATCAGCATAGTGAACGCCTTATTGTGGTCAAGATAGACACGAAGCTCACGCCTACCACAGTAGTACAAGTTTACATGCCAATTAACTCTGCAGATGACGAAGAGATTGATGAAATGTATGATGAGTGAAAAGGAATTATTCGGATAGTGAAGGGAGACGAAAATTTGTCATGGGTGACTGGAATTCGATAGTAGGAAAAGGAAGAGAAGGAAACGTAGTAGGTTAACATGGAATGGGGGTAAGAAATGAAAGAGGAAACCGCCTGGTAGAATTATGCACAGAGCATAACTCAATCATAGCTAACACTTGGTTCAAGAATCATGAAAGAAAATTGAATACATGGAAGAGGCCTGCAGATACTGGAAGGTTTCAGGTAGATTACATAATTGTAAGACCGAGATTTAGGAACCAGGTTTTAAACTGTAAGACATTTCCAGGAGCAGATGTGGACTCTGACCACAATCTATTGGTTATGAACCGTAGATTAAAACTGAAGAAACTGCAAAAACGTGAGAATTTAAGGAGATGGAACCTGGATAAACTGACTAAACCAGAGGTTGTACAGAGTTCTAGGGAGAGCATAAGGGAACGATTGACAGGGATGGGGGAAAGGAATACAGTAGAAGAAGAATGGGTAGCTTTGAGGGATGAAATAGTGAAGGCAGCAGAGGATCAAGTAGGTATAAAAGACGAGGGCTAGTAGATACCTTGGGTAACAGAAGAAATATTGAATTTAATTGATGAAAGGAGAAAATATAAAAATTCAGTAAATGAAGCAGGCAAAAAGGAAGACAAACGTATAAAAATGAGATCGACAGGAGAGCAAGATTGGCTAAGCAGGGATGGCTAGAGGACATATGTAAGGATGTAGAGGCACATCTCAGTAGCGGCAAGATAGATACTGCCTATGGGAAAATTAAAGAGAGCCGGCCGAAGTGGCCGTGCGGTTAAAGGCGCTGCAGTCTGGAACCGCAAGACCGCTACGGTCGCAGGTTCGAATCCTGCCTCGGGCATGGATGTTTGTGATGTCCTTAGGTTAGTTAGGTTTAACTAGTTCTAAGTTCTAGGGGACTAATGACCTCAGCAGTTGAGTCCCATAGTGCTCAGAGCCATTTGAACCAAAATTAAAGAGACCTTTCGAGGAAAGAGAACCGAATGTATGAATATCAAGAACTCAGACGGAAACTCAGTTCTAAGCAAAGAAGGGAAAGCAGGAAGGAGTATATAGAGGGTCTATACAAGGGCGATGTACTTGAGGACAATATTATGGAAATGGAAGAGGATGTAAATGAAGATGAAATGGGAGATATGATACTGCGTGAAGAGTTTGACAGAGCACTGAAAGACCTGAGTAGACAACATTCCATTAGAACTACTGACGGCCTTGGGAGTGCCAGCCCTGACAAAACTCTACCATCTAGTGAGCAAGATGTACGAGACAGACGAAATACCCTCAGACTTCAAGAAGAATGTAATAATTCCAATCCCAAAGAAAGCAGGTGTTGACAGATGTGAAAATTACCGAACTATCAGTTTAATGAGTCACGGCTGCAAAATACTAACTCAAATTCTTTACAGACGAATGGAAAAAGGTGTAGAAGCCGACCTCGGAGAAGATCAGTTTGGATTCCGTAGAAATACTGGAACACGTGAGGCAATACTGACCCTACGACTTATCTAAGAAGACAGATTAAGGAAAGGCAAATCTACGTCTGTAGCATTTGTAGACTTAGAGAAAGCTTTTAACAATGTAGACTGGGATACTCTCTTTCAGATTCTGAAGGTGGCAGGGGTAAAATACAGGGAGCGAAAGGCTATTTGCAAATTGTTCAGAAACCAGATGGCAGCTATAAGAGTCGAGGGGCCTGAAAGGGAAGCAGTGGTTGGGAAGGGAGTGAGACAGAGTTGTAGCCTATCCCCGATATTATTCAATCTGTATATTGAGCAAGCAGTAAAGGAAACAAAAGAAAAATTCGGAGTAGGTATTAAAATCCATGGAGAAGAAGTAGAAACTTTGAGGTTCGCCGATGGCATTGTAATACTGTCAGAGTCAGGAAAGGACTTGGAAGAGCAGTTGAACGGAATAGACAATGTCTTGAAAGGAGGATGTAAGATGAGCATCAACAAAAGCAAAACGAGGATAATGGAATGTAGTCGAATTAAGTCGGGTGACGCTGGGGGAATTAGAATAGGAAATGAGCACTTTTAGTAGTAAATGAGTTTTGCTATTTGGGGTTGATAGTCGAAGTCGAGAGGATATAAAATGTAGACTGGCAATGGCAAGGAAAGCATTTGTGAAGAAGGGAGATTTGTTAACATCGAGTATAGATTTAAGTGTTAGAAAGTCGTTTCTCAAAGTATTTGTATGGAGTGTAGCCATGTATGCAAGAGAATCATGGACGATAAATAGTTTGGGCACGAAGAGAATAGAAGCTCTCGAAATGTGTTGCTACAGAAGAATGCTGAAGATTAGATGGGTACATCACATAACTAATGAGGAGGTATGGAATAGAATTGGAGAGAAGGGAAATTTGTGGGACAACTTGACTAGAAGGAGGGGTAGGTTGGTAGGGCATTCTGAGGCATCAAGGGATCACTAATTTAGTATTGGAGGGCAGCGTGGAGGGTAATAATCGTAGAGGGAGACCAAGAGATGAATACACTAAGCAGATTCAGAAGTATTTGGGTTGCAATAGTTACTCGGAGATGGAAAAGCTTGCACAGGATGGAGCAGCATGGAGAGCTGCGTCAAACCAGTCTCTGGACTGAAGACCACAACAATAACAACAACTGTAATTTGTCTATTGTGTGCTCATAGCATACTAATTTATATAGTTTTCCAATGAATAAGGTCGCACATGCGCCTACCAGAGGTGCCGCCACAAAGTATCAGTATTGGCCCTTGCGCAAAAAAAGATTGGCGACCACTGATCTAGACTTTTGGGTCCTGTACGACGCTGCAATAACACAACTAGCCCACTGATTTTATGTGTACCACATCACACATTTACAGAGAAGCGTTCTTGACAATGTGTCTCCGCAGAAGCATATGGGTTTCCGTCTGAACACCGGAGAACACGAGTCTCCTCTCTGGTACTTTGCAGTTAGGAACTCGTTTACCGTATTCTCTACAAACAACAACGGCGTTTCCGTCACAAAACACTTATAGAAAAACCCGTAACAGAACAGAATTTGTAAATACGTGTTGGATGATTAATTATGCGGTGGGATTGGTCAGAAAATGTAAACTGGAGAACAACTTTACGACTTCAGCTTCAAAGTAAAAACGACAGCAACTGGAATAACAATAAGCGAAATGACAATTTAGCCATGTAATCAGCTGTACCTCTGTAACGAATAAAGAATGGACACTAATGGAATGTTTTATTCGATTTAGTCTATATTACCACCTTCTAAAATATTTAACTGAACTAGCTTTTATGTCACTTGGATACTATAGCTTTCATGTATATCACGCAGACGTAATCGGTTTGATGCTGCCTGCTTATTTTTGTGAAACAAAGCATTGAAAGTCAAAGAATGAACAATGAATTAAACTAAAACTGAGACACATAAATACTACAGCTGAAACACTCTAGAGCACGCTAAATAAAAATTCACAGTCCTCTAAACCAACTTAAAAACCTTTTGCGGGTGAATTTTACACAGGAAACTTTCTATGTAGTTTACACCATAAAATGCTGAATAACTGCCGCAGTATCTCTATCTTTTCCCAGGAACATGGCGCCGCGAAGCTGAGTGGTACTGCATACGTGGTTACACGTCACTGCTTCAAAGTTTACTTAGGATTCTTTGACAACTAAAGAGTAATAGCTGGAGATCATGGACGTACTGTTTTACGACGTCACAAGTAGACAAGGAATCCTAAGACTCTGATTAATTCCATTTCTTCCTTTTGTACGGATTGCGTAAATTAATTACAAACTGAAATCGGTGAACTTCCGTCTACCATGAAATATCTTTTTAATTTTCTGTCATGGACGTTCAAATGGTTCAAATGGCTCTGAGCACTATGGGACTTAACTTCTGAGGTCATCAGTCCCCTAGAACTTGGAACTACTTAAACCTAACTAACCCAAGGACATCACACACATACATGCCCGAGGCAGGATTCCAACCTGCGACCTTAGCGGTCGCGCGGTTCCAGACTGTAGCGCCTAGAACCGCTCGGCCACTATGGCCGGCGTCATGGACGTATTGTGAGATGTATGTAGAGGGAAGTAATGTCATACGTGACAAGTGACTCTTCTTGAAATGTGCGTTCATGGAATTTTAACAACAAACCTCTTTTGTAGCTTTTGCTTCTGATGTTGGGTAAGCATGAGATGCTCCAGCGCTCAGTGAGCGAGCCTACGGCGAAAGGAGCTGCTTTGCGATGAATCTTCTTTATATTCTCTATTAACTCTACATGGTAGGTTTCCCAGATGATCAGTGTTCATGAATCGGTTGAACTAGTATTTTGACGACCTTCTTTTTTGTGCATAGATTACACTTACTTCCTTGCGATTTTGTCAAATAATCTCAACTTTCCTTCTTAATATTCCTACAGTTAATTTATGCGGTAGTTTTGCTTTAACTTTTCCAGATCTACTCTTATGGTAGAGCTCTGGTCTTTTAATCGAAGAATACTGTACTTTCCGCCTTTTTGTGTGGAATACGTTATACTTATTTACTGTGACAGTCAATGTCCTTTCTTGTACGAACTATTTTCAGAGCGTCTAGCTTTTCTTGTTTAATTTCTGGGCATACGAGTTCCCTGCGTGTAACGTTATCATTCGCGAATATCCTCATGGAGTTTCTGTTAGTTCCTATCACATGTGTATACTATGAATCAGAACTCACTGATTCACATGTTGTTTAGGGATATTTTTTATTTTAGTACTGGCTTTTTACGAGCGGAATTCGCCTGCGTAAGCGAATGTCACGTATTTCTCACAAATATGTGTATTTCACACATATTTAATGTACTTCACAAATCTTAGTACACATTCAGTTTTTGTTGAGATATGAAAGAAAGAAAACTGCAGGAGTTATTTTGCATTTCCATAGTATACTGCAAGTACAAATATTCAAATATAAAGTGCATTTGTAGCAGATTTTTAAGTTGGTTTATAGGATTTCATTACCTGTGAATGTTTCTCTAGCGCACTCTAGAGCGTTTCGATTGTGGTACTTGTACGTGTTTCAATTTCATTAATTATTTATTCTTTGTCTTCGATTTCTTCGTGTTACAGACGTAAGCAAGTTGCATCAAACCGAATACGTTTGGAAATTGGAAATTTGTGGTAAGGTCTTATGGAACCAAACTGCTGAGGTTATCGGTCCCGAATCTTATGCCACTACTTAATCTAACTTAAACTAACTTACGCTAAGGACAACACACACACCCATGCCCGAAGGAGGACTCGAACCTATGGCTGGGCGGGGGGGGGGGGGGGGGGAGCCACCCAGACCTGACTAGACGTCCTGGACCACGCACGCGAGTACGCCGCCCAGCTCCGAATACGTTTGCTGTACGTATTTTAACAATGAAATAATTACTGAAAGCTTTGGGATAAGAGTGGTGTATATGTTAGTGAAACAGTTTCTTTCTTTCATGACATGGCGACTACTTTTCAGTCTTGCTGTGTAACTTATGTTGTCGATAAACACGGTGTTGCAGACTGATGTCTGACCGCGGGCTTGAGTACTAATTTCGGTATAGGATAAGCAGGACAATATCGTGAGGGAAGAGGCATAATGTGTGATTCTTGAAGTGTGTACAGTCGACATAGTTAAAAGAAATATACCCGTATCATTACGACAAGATCTAATCTTGGTCAATATCAGAGATTCCTGAACTTCAGGGAAAGGAAGGCTAAATATATGGAAAACGAAATATCAGTTATCTGTAACTCGTTCCAAAATACTAATTACTGTATTTACGTACAGTCGGTATGTCTGTCCTTAGCAGTTCTGTTAACGTTAAGCACCATAATGGGGTGGGAGTCACTAGTCTAATTCCGAAAAGTGCGTCAATGAATACACATCTGACTGATAATAGATTGTGAATTCATTTAATAAAGCTGTCAGTTGCGTAAAGTTGTAGACTCGATGTTTATTCAGATGCACTTCCTCCTCCGCCCCCCACCCCTCCCCTTAAACTAGAACAGGGATAATGAAGGCTTGTGGTGCCATACTCACGAGGCAAGCTGATGTCGTCACTTAATAATTACTGTAATTACGGATTAACATGCCTCTGATGCTTGCAATGATGTTAATTACTTTTCGTAGTAATTATATTAGTGATTTTATGTGTGTTCAAAGAGGAACGAGAGATAAACAGACAGTAATGATGCCACAGTATAGAGGGACTCTCCATAATTTTTGCTAGTTGTACCTGCAATTAATTCAGAAGTCGTTAATTTTCGCCAAGATGGCGTTGCGTTTGTGATGCTTTTTGACGGTCTTTCATGTAGGAATACTCCAGAGAAGTGCCAGAGAAGAGGGTCTGAATTTTAAAAGTCAGTGTGTGGCAAACTAATGCAAAGAAACAACCTACCGCAAACCGTCTAGATGAGCGAGTTACGTTGGCTATGAAAATTACAAGTTGTGCCTTCTGCTCAGGCGACAGTTTTTTTCGAAACCGAGGGTTAAGTAGACGCATAGCAAGAACTCTTTACCACTGGGACCTGATGTCTTCTGCCGTCAAGGCGAGTTTCCGTGGCTGGTTCAGTCAGTCTCCAGACCACGTGGTCCTACAGGTTACCTCGTTTAGTTCGAGTGTTACGGGCGCCAGTAGGGTCGGTGAAAGATTACTGGTTAGTTGGAGGAACAATTAGCGATCTAGCTGCGCGCTAGTTGTGACAATCGCCTAATCAGGAATTACAATGACACTCGTGATTGCGATCGCATCCATTCCTCAGACACCTCCATGTCGTCGCTAATGAAATCGGCCGCGTTCTACTGCCTCGTTCCACCAATTACGTGTTTTATTTTTTGTTTTATGTCCTCCTATTACATGTTAGTACAGCTTGTTCTTTGTCGACGGGGTATTGTCTACCGTCCTGGTTGTTTTATTGTAACAAAGCAGCTTTTCCACCATTTCATCGCCCTTTTTACCTCATTCAGTCTGTGAGCTCCATTGTTAACAAATTTGTGGGCCTTTATAGTATACACATTAATTGAGTCAATGGTGGATTCATATTTAAGTAGAGTTGTACTGTCCTTGGTCTGTCAACCGTTATTTTGTAGATGCCATCGAATCACGCCCGTAGCAGCTTCAGCTGTATGCTTCAGCTGCCGTCAGGGCAAAGAGTCGTACTGGTTCTCAAACTACGCAGCTAGGAATGCGGTTTCACCTTTACACAACTTCACCTCTATTTCTGTCTCATTCTGTTTATCATCTCTCTTACCAAACTTACGGAGATACCAGCTATTTTAATTCCATATTCAAATTTTATCCATAAAGCATTTTGAACTTATTATATATTTGTTGAAAGAACTTGGTATAATTATGTTTCATGTCAAATCAGAGTTAAAAAAGAGTTATATACAAACGATCTGTCTTAGTATATCAAGGCGAGATGTCTTCAAACAAAAGCAATAGATACAATTAATGTAATTCGTCTATGAGATATTCTATGTTTCTCTACAACTGCGGTTGTGTGTTACTAAGGCGTCTAATCAAACGATGAAGAGAGCTAGTTTCCCGTTGACATGCAAAGGCTACTAACAGGTATAATGCGAGACATCACAGGTGATTCAGAAACATGTTGTAGCACAGTGTTCCATGTCTTGAACCTAACAGCATATTTATGAAAGCGAGATTAACAACAATATGATTCTAATTCGTGATAGCTTATGGTCTGCAGCGTTGTAAATCGCAAGCAGAAGCTACTACTCCCAAACAGCGTAATGGGACCTTCCACTTAAAAAAGAACACTTGTAAAGAATAAAGAGGTCACACAGGATTTTCCCGTTTCTGTGTTACGTCTCTAGTACTCATACGCTAGAATTTTTTCTCTCACATCTAAATAAATGGAACTCTAACTATACTATAACATCAAGCTCTAGTAACGTACTGAAGACAACCTATGTGTCACATTGTGATATTAGATTTCAGGAGTAGTTATTAAAGGTCAAACTCGCGTAGGAGCAAACAGTGTGTTTATAAACCTCTCGCACAGCTACACAGTGAATTTAGACGCCACACGACTAAGTTTAGACTTCGCTTGTCGAGTAACAGCGTAGTTTCCTGGCGACTTGAAGGCTGTTCATTGGCACCTACCTAGAAACACTTCGGCAACGATGTTCCCTCTCTTTCACATCCTTCACTTCCCACCAAGTCACACTGGTGTGCTGACACGTACTACATTGGGCCTGAATCAACCAGATGCTAGGAACAATGTTATTTGACAACAATACACTATGCCCCACTTCTGACCGTTTCGCCTGCAAAGCCGTTTCTAAGTGTCTGAAATACACTCCAAGAAAAAAAAAAGACGCAACAACGAGGAGTTATACAAATTGGTCACAAGCTGATACTAATACAGGTATTGACGAAAAATATACAAAATTGTAAACTTTGGCGGCCGATGGATGAATGTGTGACGCCGTAGCGCCATTTCACCGCGCAGCTGGCAAAGATTGTAACCAGGGGACATGACGGTACCAGGGCATAAAGTATCTACGAATTTCATTTCATATACTCAGCTGAATAGGTAACTAAGCCTCGCATACAGGCGCGTGAACAATACACGCAGTTGCCTGAGGATATTTTCGTTCAGTCGTTACAACTACAGGAAACTGCGTAATTTTCTCATCCATGCGTTTCGCATTATTGAGGTAAAGCATCATCGATGGTCTGTAAATAAAGATATTTACAATCTGATTTGTTTTTAAGATCGAAAAATGGTTCGTTAACAATTTGTTGGGTTTTACTCACGGTGGTTTCTGCTTGGTTTCGCGCCTATATCAGGAAATGCCGGCTGTAGCATGTCTTCGGTGCCTTTCTGCATTAGACAATGATACCCGTAGTCTAATTTTTCGTTGCTCTGTGGAACTATGTATTTCTTTCGTAGTACGCCGCACATTTTTTCATACACCACTGTTTACTGTTTATTTGTACACTTCTAAGTGTTTATTACGTTCTGCAGTGGTGCCAACATAATTTTCCACTAGTTTGTCTTTGACCTATGCTATTTTTTAATTACTTATATGTGTGTTATTCTATTTCATCATGTTCCTGTGTACTTACATAATGCGTAAGAGTATTGAAGGAATGCTGATGTGGTGCACTTTTTTGTGAATAGATGGGGAAAGAAAGGCAAAGATCAGTGGAGATGTGCACAGTAGTGTGATGAAGAGTGAGTTGGAGGAGAAGATGTGGAACAAGAAGTGAAATGGGAGGGGGAGGGGGGGAGTTGGTTGGGTGGGAGAAGGTAAACGATGGAAAAGACTCTTTTCTTTTTCATGTGATTTTTTCAGTTTATTATATTGTGTCTGGTTTCCAATACTTATTTAGCCATTGAGCAACTGTTATTTGTGTTAATGCTTTGTGTATGTGGAAATTTTCTTGGAGCTGGAGGAGGTGTCGGCCTTTACTGATTCTTATGATGTACATATCTTTTTCAATATTGCCTGGTCTATTTGTATTCTTGTTTTAGATGATCTGCAAATGTTGAATATTTTGTAACGCATTTAAATGTTCCGGCTTGTTCTTTATATATTGTGTCGAAGGTCCTGCCAATCAACCCAATGTATATTTTTTCATAATCCTAGAACTGAGCTGATAGATTCCAGATAATTGGTATCTATAGCGTTTTTATTTCGGTTCTGCGATACGCTTTTGTATTCACTTGCTTGTCTTCAAGCAATGTTTATGTCTTGTTTCTTGAATTTGTTACCTATTTTATTTGCGAATTTCATGTGGTAGGTCAGTATGCCATTTTTTTATGTTAGTGCATGTTGTCTGTTGTGGTGTGGTTAGGATCCTTTTTTTATTATTTGTGTTTCTATATTTCTGTTTAGTTTGTCTACCAATGTTTCTTTGCGTACATTTTTTTAACGCTGTTTGTTTTTTAATGGCCAGGTCTCGCTTATAATCAGAAGTTGTTAGGGGAATCCTATTGGGTCTGCTGAAAGTGTATCTGATACCAGCGTGCTTCTGATACTGCACTTGGTTGGAGTTTGTATTTAAGATAGTGTCACTTGTGGCTTTTCGCGCCGGCCGCGGTGGTCTAGCGGTTCTAGGCGCTCAGTCCGGAACCGCGCGACTGCTACGGTCGCAGGTTCGAATCCTGCCTCGGGCATGGATGTGTGTGATGGCCTTAGGTTAGTTAGGTTTAAGTAGTTCTAAGTTCTCGGGGACTGATGACCACAGATGTTAAGTCCCATAGTGCTCAGAGCCATTTGAACCATTTTGTGGCTTTTCGGTGTATGTCAAATGTATGTTTGTTACTACCTTTTCATGTGATTATATCTAGAAAGTTCAGTGAGTTTCTTGTTCTTCTTCTATTGTGAACATTATGTTTTTATGTGCAGTATTTATGTCTTTGTATTCTATTTTTAGTTTCATCTACCATGCATATTATGTCATCCATGTATCTGTACCATTAGATGATGTAGCTTTTCTTTATTATTATGTCGTGGAATGTTAAATTTTCTACATGATTCATGAGAATGTTGACAAATGTTCTCCAGATATGTGAATTCATGGGTAAACCTTCTTCTTGTATATAGTATTCTTGATTACCCAGAGGAGAGCAGTGTTGATGTGCCAGGGATTTTAAAGTGTCTTATACGTTCTGCTAGCTAAGAGATATTTCGTATTGTTCTATCTTTTCTAGTTTATAGTACTGGATAAGCTGTGACTCCGTTTGTTTTGCTACTCGGTATGTGGGTGCTGCTCAGAAATCCACTATTGGATGTACAAGGTAATTTTCTTTATGGGCCTTTGGTTGACATCTCATGTTGGAGGCTTGAAGATTTTTTTTGTACAAGTCTCTGTTTCTTTTTGTCTGTAAACGTATAGCCTATGTTTTTAAGTGTGTCGTCAACATGTGTTTGAAATCTGTTAGTTGTGCTTGAGTTTAACTTTTTTGTTTTTTTTTTTGCCCACGAATTCTTCTGTTTTCTCTGTCTATTCTTTTGTTTTCATGAGGATAACCCTATTACCTTTGTCAATTTTGTTATTATGAAATTTTGTGCCTGCAGTTTTTCCTTTGGATTTGTAAGTTCTGTTTCATAATATTTTTTTTAATTGTGCTGCTATCTTTTTAATTTCTTCTTTCATCAATTCCCTAGTTATCCTTGTATTTACATTACTGTTGTCATTGTTTTCTTCTTTAGTGAAACTATATTCAGATTCTATAATGAGATCTTCTATTTGGTGTTCGTTTGCTGGTGAGTCAACATTGTGTTGTAAACCCTTTTCTAAGAACTGTTTCTCGTTTTCATTTAGTATTATATCTGTAAGATTGACCACCCTTGGACAGAAACAGTGCGTGTAAGTGTGTTTGTTGTTATGGTTTTTCGTATTGCGCAGTTTGTTATTTGGAAATTTTTTATTATGCATTAGTCGCGTGTAAATATACGCAGATGTCTGCATTTGAGAGACGACGTGTAGTTGGGCTCAAAGCAGCCAGTTGGAGTAATCGGCAAATATGAGCGATTCCACTATTCGACAATGTTGGCAGGAATCGATGAAGCATTGCCAGACACAGCGTCAAGAAGTAAGCAGTAGGTCTAGAGGGACGACAGAACGAGAGGACTGAGCATTCGTCTGAGAGGCATTTAGAACCCTGGATTTACCAGTGTCATCGATCCGGCGAGCAGCTGGTGCTTCATTGACCATAAGGATAATTGATAGCCGGCTCATAGAAAGAGGGCTGAGTTCGCGGCACCCCTTGCGCCGGCTACCATTGAACTCTGTACACCGACAAGCCCGTTTGCAGTGGCGCCGGGCACATGCGGCCTGGAATCTCACTGACTGGAGCAGCCTTCAGTGATGAGATGACGAGGGACTAAATTACTGGTTCATCAATCCCTTCAGTGATGAGCGCTCTTCGAACTGAGCCCTAATGACCAGCGAAGACCTGTCTGGAGACGTCCAGGACAGTGGTTGGATACCAACTAGACTGCACCCGCCGTACAGCCCGAAAACCTGGAGGGATAGCCTGGGGTGCTATTTCTTTTCATATCAGGACCCCTTTGGCTATCATCCGCTGTACCCTTACAGCACAGCAGTACGTCGACGATATTGTACGCTCCGTTCTGTTGCCCTTCAATGGGAATCCCTCCTTGACTTACATTTCAGCAAGATAAAGAGCGCCCGCACACGGAAAGAGTTTTCTACTTTGTTTCGTGCTTGCCAACCCCTACTTTGGCCATCAGGGGACCCGAATCTCTCACAATTTAGAACGTTTGGAGAATTATGGGCAGGGTCCTCCAACCATCTTGGAATTTTGAGGATCTAACGCGGACAAAATTTGGCACGATATCTCTAAAGCGGACATCCAACAGCTCTACCAATCAATGCCAAGCCGAATAACTGCTTTCACAAGGGCCGGAAGTGGACCAACGTGTTACCGACCAGCTCAGTTTGTGAAACTCTTTCTCTTGAATAAATCATCCAATTTTCCTTAAACTTCAATCTTTGTTTATCTGTCACATCTACCGATAGTATTAGTGACATACATAATTTTCAGTAGTAGGAGTAGTAGTAGCTGAAAAAAAATCGAGACGGTGGTAGAAGTAATTTAAACGTTTTACAATTGTAATAGTCGTATTCTTTTGGTACTAGTATACTGCGTTGTAACAGTGATGTTAGTGGATATAAGGACGACACTTTTTCTGTTGCAGTAAAGTAACACCCGACTGAAGGTGGGAAAAGATGTCTTAGGAAAACTGCATCTAGACAAACCATCTAAATGTTAAAGGAATAGTAGTAGAAATAAATGAAGATAAGGGAAGAACAGTAAAATATAGCTCAGTGTTCATAATACGATGAACAGGGGTGAAAGCTTGAGGTATAGCTAATTTGATGCAAGTAGTCCAACAAGCAGCAACACTATTAGCCTATTGGGTTTTCCTCAGCTGAGAACTGTAAGTACAGTTTGTGGTGTCACCGCTAGACACCACACTTGCTAGGTGGTAACTTAAATCGGCCGCGGTCCTGTAGTACATGTCGGACCCGCGTGTCGCCACTATGTAATCGCAAACGTAGCGCCACCACAGGGCAGGTCACAAGACACGGACTTGACCTCGCCCCAGTTGTACGGACGACATAGCTTGCGACAAGACGTATCACGTCTTCCTCTCATTTGCCGAGAGACAGATTAAATAGCCTTCAGCTAGTCCATCGCTACTACCTAGCAAGGCGCCATGTGTATCATTGCTAATTGCTTACTACTATGCAAGAGATGTATTTCAACAAGAAGAACATCATTAAAAGTTAAGTAGATGACAATCTCTCTTCTTTTCTTTATAGTTTTTCATCCAGTCTCCTGTTTCAGAATTTACGCCCGTCTGCGTTAGTTTCGCGTGCACCTAGCCACTCATTGTGTCGAGACCTTAGGGAATCGACACAACAATATTTTGGCGACGAGGTGTGGTGCCGCGCCCACGTTGCAGTCTTTGTGTTATACTTGCTCTAATTTGCTTGTGTCATGGCTTCGCCGCATTCTCCAGATGTACTGTCCGAATTTTTTCGCTTGCAGAATCAGCAGACGCAGGCGTTATTGGAAGCCCTTGGACAGCTCGTCCAGGGTCAACGTGCGCTGCAAACCGATGCGGCGGCAGCCGCTTCTTCGCTACCGCAGCCACACAACGCTGTCGCACCGCCATTTAGGCCCTTTGAGGCCCATAACGAAAGCTGGACTGAGTGGGCCGATCAGTTCCGGTTCCACCTCACTGCTTATGGAATTCAAGGTAAAGAGCGGCAGCCGTTTTTGCTTTCTTGTGTCGGTGTGTCTACCTACCGTGTGATAGTGAAATTGTTTCCCCGACGCGACGTAGCAACTCTGTCCTACGAGGAAATTTTGTCGGCTTTAGATGCCTATTTCAAAGAAACAGTTAATGTTGTTGCAAAACGGTATACGTTTTTTCGTACAAAACGTACGGCCGGTCAGACTAATAGGGAGTGGGTAGCAACTTTGCAAGGCCTTACTAGAGACTGCGCGTTTGCCTGTGAATGTGGCCTCCCATATTCAGATACTATGGTGCGTGATGCAATTGCACAGAACGTTTCTGATGTTCGCATAAGGGAACAGATTTTGAAGCTAGTTAATCCCTCCCTGCAACAAGTGATAGACATATTGGACAGGCAAGACACACTTGACTTTGCTCAGGAATCATTTGAAACTTCGCCAGCAGTGTGTCACATTAATCGGCCCGCCCGGCCCGCTGCACGGGACGCTAAGCGGCCCTCGCGCCCGACTTCGCAGCGGCAGCCTAGCTTGCAACCACGTGCGCCGCGTAAGCAAGCAACTGCGGTGAAATCTTGCCCGCGGTGTGCCACTAGACATTCGCGTGAAAATTGCCCGTCACGCCAAGCTATTTGCTTTTACTGTCACAAGAAAGGACATGTACACAGTGTTTGCCAGCAAAAGTTAAGATCAGACGATCACACAAATTCCAGGCCCTTTGCTTCGCGCCGGAATCGAACCCAGGACAATCAGGCTCGTGGACCTTCGCCCATGGACATTCATGTAGTTCATGCCCACCCGTCCAGTGACACTTTAGCTAACAGTGACTGTGTTCGTCCCACCCAACGTGTGCGTCGACGTCGCCGGAACTCCCGTAAAGTTGCAAGTGCTTCTGGACCTGTATCAGTTCAAATTGCACGAGACAGTCGCTCTTGTCGTCAACAAGACAATAAACTTTTTGTGGACTTAGACTTTGCAGGACAAGTGATCCCATTCCAGCTCGATACCGGAGCTGCAGTTTCCTTGCTCAATCACGACACGTACAAACAACTGGGCGCCCCGCCATTGCGTGCCGCAAATGTTACGTTAACTAGTTACTCAGGACAGCATCTACCTGTGTTAGGACAGTGCAGCCTTCTTGCCACATACAAGGGACAGACAAAACTTGTGTCATTTTATGTTCTTCGTTCCTCTAGTGCAGTGAACTTGTTTGGCTTAGATTTGTTTCAATTGTTTAATTTGTCTATAGTAAATCAGGTCCTATCAGTGAATCCGACTGTGCCTTCCGCCAGCGTTTCTAGTCTTTGTGAAGAATTTGCAGACATTTTTGCACCGGGCCTTGGTTGCGCTAAGAACTATGAAGCGCATTTGGAACTGAAAGATAACGCGCAACCAAAATTTTTCAGAGCGCGCAATGTTCCCCACGCATTGCGTGATGAGGTCGCAAGAACATTAGCCGAATTAGAATCTCAAGGTGTAATTGAACGTGTGCAGGCTTCTCTCTGGGCCTCACCCTTAGTCATTTTGCCAAAACCTTCCGGAAAACTGAGACTTTGCGTGGACTTCAAGGCAACTGTGAATCCACCACTGGTGACTGCTACTTTTCCTTTGCCCCGCCCGGAAGATCTTTTTGACAAACTGTGCCCGGGAAAATATTTTTCAAAATTGGACCTAGCAGATGCGTACTTGCAACTACCTGTGGACGAAGAATCCCAGCGCGTCTTAGTGGTTAACACGCATCTTGGCTTGTATCGCTTCAAAAGACTGCCATTCGGGTGTGCATCCGCCCCTGCTTTATTTCAGCAATATTTACAAACTATTTGTGCGTCGGTCCCTACGGCTGCGAACTATCTGGACGATATTGTAATCTCAGGAAAGACAGAAGCCGAACATTTGCAAAATCTCCGAACATCATTTCAGGTATTGCGTCAGAATGGTCTTCGCTTGAGGAAGGACAAATGTGTGTTTTTTGCTCGTGACTTACCGTACCTGGGGCATGTCATAAATGCCCAAGGAATACATCCGAGTCCAGAGCACCTTCGTGCCATTCAGGACTTGCCGTCACCGCAGAACTTAAACCAGCTACAGAGTGTGCTGGGTAAGGTCACTTATTATCATAGGTTTGTGCGCAATGCTTCTTCCATTTCAGCTCCGCTTCATCGCTTACGCCGTAAAGGTGTTCCGTTCGTCTGGACGACGGAATGCGAACGCGCCTTTCGCCAGTTGAAATCGGCGTTACTTTCCAATACTTGCCTGACGCCATTCGATCCCCGAAAACCCCTTTTGTTGATGGTAGATGCATCGGATTTCGGGATCGGTGCTGTGCTTGCGCACAAGGATGGCTCGCATGATCGCCCTATTGCCTTTGCGTCCAAATTGCTCTCATCTGCGCAAAGAAATTATTCACAAATAGAGAAGGAAGCTTTGGCTCTTGTGTTTGGTGTAACAAAGTTTCACGATTTCTTGTATGGTCGTCACTTTACCATCATCACGGACCACAAACCGTTGACATCACTTTTTCATCCGCACAAGCCTGTACCTCCACGTACAGCGCAGAAATTCATTCGCTGGTCACTTTTTCTCTCGCAGTACCGCTACGATATCTTGTATCGGTCCACTGCTAAGCACGGCAACGCTGATGCGTTGTCCCGTTTGCCTGTTGCTGAGGATAAAGCATTCGATTCTTCCGAACTTGCTTGCCTGTTCATTGATTCGGAAACCGATGACGTGGTCGCATCGTTTCCGATTGATTTTCGTCGTGTAGCTACTGCCACAGCTGCTGACCCTGTCCTTGCTACTGTTTTGCGTTTTGTTGCTACGCAATGGCCCTTGTCAAAGTCACGGATCGAGGATCCTTTGGTTCGCCGTTTGTTTGCTCACAAGGAGAGACTTTTTGTACGACGTGGTGTTTTGTTGTTGCGTTCTGATAATGATCAATCCCGAGTCGTAGTCCCACGTTCGTTACAGTCCTCTGTCTTAAAGCTTCTTCACCAAGGACATTGGGGTATAGTGCGAACGAAACAACTTGCTCGACAGCACTGTACTTGGTTCGGAATCGATGCTGCGATTACGAATATGTGCTCCTCTTGCGTGGCGTGTGCCGAACAACAATCCGCACCGCCGCGGAAATTCTTTGCATGGCCGAAAGCCACTTCCCCTTGGCAACGCTTGCACATCGATTTTGCTGGTCCATTCTGGAATGCTCGATGGTTGGTTGTGGTCGATGCTTTTAGTAATTTTCCTTTTGTTGTCCGGATGTCTTCCACGACGTCTTCTGCCACAATCCAAGCCTTGTCTGCTATCTTTTGCATTGAGGGTCTTCCGCAGACTATTGTTTCCGACAATGGCCCACAATTCATGTCCGCAGAATTTCAGTCATTCTGCAAGGCCAATGGTATTCAACATCTGACATCCGCGCCGTTTTCGCCTCAGTCAAACGGTGCCGCGGAACGATTGGTCCGGACTTTCAAGTCACAGATGTTGAAATTAAGAGTCGCATTCTCGGGAGGACGCTTTGTTGCTCTTTTTGTCTTCATATCGCTCTCAGCCTCGCGATGGTCGCTCGCCGGCTGAATTGCTCCATGGTCGTCCTCATCGCACTTTGATGTCTTTGCTGCATCCGCCACATCAGGTTCCTGTGCAGCGGCAGTCTCCTGCTTTTGCTCCTGGCGACTTTGTCTATTATCGCAACTATCGCGGTTCACGGCGTTGGCTCGCAGGGCGCATTCTTCGCTGCCTCGGCCGCGCGATGTATTTGGTTTTGGGGGCCTCTGGTGAGGTGCGTCGGCATCTCAATCAGCTGCGCCTCTGTCGTCGCCTGGGTTCTGCCGCTCCCCGTCTGCTTTCAGCGACGGAGCCGTCGGGTCAGCGCCCTGGGGACCCATCTACTGGCTCGCCTCATCCCCAGGTGTTACCGACGATGCCTTCCGTTTTGCCTCATGGCGTCGCGCCGCCGCAGCCGCCGCCGGCGCCGCCAGCAGCGGACGCTTCGCTGCAGCCGCCTCGCGCCTCCCTGGGTCAAGCGCCGCTGCTTGCTTCCCGTGACCAGCCGTCCTCCGCCATGGACCTCTTGCCCGCTCCGGACCAGATGTCGTCTTCGCCCGTCGGGTGCTCCGACCACATGGAGGTCGACCCCGCGGCTCCTCTTATATCATTACGTGCGCATACACCTCATGTTGACGTGCACCCTGGACTAGGTTTGCAGGCGTTTCCTAGCTCCCCTCGGACCGAATGGCCGGGTGCGGGTGGCACAGCCTCGCCTGTTGTTAGGCTCCCCACCTCATCGCATACGTCAACATGGGGTCCTCCCCACGGCGGGCGGAAGCCTTATCTCACGACCGTTCGCCGATTTGCGGGGGAGGAATGTGGTGTCACCGCTAGACACCACACTTGCTAGGTGGTAACTTAAATCGGCCGCGGTCCTGTAGTACATGTCGGACCCGCGTGTCGCCACTATGTAATCGCAAACGTAGCGCCACCACAGGGCAGGTCACAAGACACGGACTTGACCTCGCCCCAGTTGTACGGACGACATAGCTTGCGACAAGACGTATCACGTCTTCCTCTCATTTGCCGAGAGACAGATTAAATAGCCTTCAGCTAGTCCATCGCTACTACCTAGCAAGGCGCCATGTGTATCATTGCTAATTGCTTACTACTATGCAAGAGATGTATTTCAACAAGAAGAACATCATTAAAAGTTAAGTAGATGACAATCTCTCTTCTTTTCTTTATAGTTTTTCATCCAGTCTCCTGTTTCAGAATTTACGCCCGTCTGCGTTAGTTTCGCGTGCACCTAGCCACTCATTGTGTCGAGACCTTAGGGAATCGACACAACACAGTTTCCGAGATCTTCTTCAGATACGGCACTTAGAGGTTAAAGTTTACCGAAAACGTCACGAAACTTTGCACTTTCGAATCATTCTGGAGAAAATTCTGGCAATTAGTGGTGGATACATGAAAAAGAACACTTAAGCGTAAAACGAACACTTAAGCGGAAAATTGGCTTAGTCATGTTAACCGTGAAGACATATCGGCTGAGCCTAAGAAACAGGCAAAACACATGAAGATGCAAAGCTGATGGGGTCAGGTCTTCTGCACTAAAGCTCTGTAAATATTATTTTTAAGGAACCGTAAGTCTGAAGTGATATACTGGGTCTGTAGAGTGTAATGCTAAAGAAAATGGAACAAAGGTTGCACATGGTAAGGAAGACCATATCCTAGTTGCTATTAGTGGAAATGAAATGAAATGTACTAAACAAAACTTGTGTAGGAACTGATATCGAATGGCAGAATAATGTTACAGAATTGACCTCTGCACTTCAGTAATGCGTACCCTAACGTAAAGATCATTACGCAAATAAAACTTTTCGCAGACATCGGCAGAGAGGAGATAAAATAAATGTGTGTTATATGCTCGTTAAAAACGGCATAGGTGACTAAACGATATTCGTGAAAAAATAGAAATTGTTTACGCCTTTTATGACAAAACATTGTACCGAAGCGCTTCTAAAACTACCGTTCACATTTGCTCGAACAGTCCAATGACGTTATGAGTACCACGAGCTTTACGTGTTAGCAATGTTCATGCAACTAACACCCGGATTACGCACAGTTAAATATCGCAGGTAACAGATGTGATGGCCGATGTGTTACCGAATGGCTGCCGCTACAGCTACAACAAATATTCGTACAGCATAGCGGATGGCAGCAAAAACACTGCGTGGTACACTGAAGATCAAATGAGACTAATAACTAACATCACGTAAATTAATGCAATCATCCTCCCCCCCCCTCTCCCCACAGACAATACATGAACTGAACTAAAAGATGAATTAGGACATGGCTCAATACAAAATCCCTCTATCACTAACTTTTTTATAATATTCTGAATTTAGGTGTAAACACAAATAGGAATGTCCGTGCTGACTTGTTTATGGATACAGAAATATCTTTGAGGAAGACGAACATTGCACCGAAATTTAGGACCGGCTCGAGGCGTATCTGTTGCTCTCAGTTCGCTGGCACGATTGCTTTCCAGATACTGATTTACCGAGGAAATACGGGGAAAAATGGACGTCGATCATTGTTCTTCGATTCTTCGCTTTTTTATCCCAGTTGTTTTGCTGACGAGTGCTATGTTTTTTGCACCCCAACTCTCAATTTGCTCTTTCTCCAGCGAGAACAACATTTTAGTTGTGGCCCCATGCCAGAAGCTATAAAGACGTAAAGAACTGACTGAGATTGCAAAATATGTGACATTCACTAAGCTGTACCTAGTATACGCATTTCTCTCTCATATGTGAGACTGTATTGCTTTTTGTTTACAGTTGTAGTTTCTTTAGTACTGCTACAGACGCTTGACTCAAACCTTAAATGGGATTTCAGTCTTCGGAATTTATTCCCTTTGCTTTTGCGGAGAACACTAAATTTTCGGAAACTGATTCTACGTGCAGTAAATTGTCATCAAAACTCTGTTGGAACGTATGTGGATTCCATGTAAGAAGGGAAGTTTACAAAGATAACATTAACGAAGTAACGTTTTTGTAAAATATGACAAACTTTGCCGGAACTGTAGCGCGACATAGACAAAATAAAAAACAAAATTCTCTGCTCAAACGTAGAACATTATCGACATGTATGAATTCGTCTCTTAAACTTTCTTTCTTTCTTTTTTTCAGAGAAAACTGTAGCAGGTTCACAGCTGATAAGATCTGAGGAAATAACTCTAACATAGATACATTTTATTTCTTTATTTATTTAGTCACAAATAATTCACAACGGAATTCACAGGCTACATAGTGCCTGACACCTAAATGGGGTGGATCGCACCAGGACATTTTAGAGCAAATATTGGCGCCGTTTTTTGCCTTAATACTCTAGATTCCAATTGGATGGTTATAAACTGTTGATGTGGTTGACAACAGCAGAAACACTGATGTTTAACTATCTCAGCATATCTGGGTTTGACGTAGACCGTCGGGTAAGCGATATGATGAGGCCATTAGACTAGGCCAGGGGCGGGCAAACGTTGCACGCGGCTCATGAGCGCACAGCGCTGCACGTGTGCTGCTCGCGTGCAGGCGTCGACCGGGGCTGTGGCGACAGCCGGCAGGTTGCGGCAGTGTAGTGCCAGGCTAAGCTGCGGACGTTGATGCGAAGCGAGCACTATGTAGTGAACGTTGTATTTCAAGAAACGGAGAAGTGGAGATTTGCTATATTTTAAAAAGTAATGGGAGAATCATTTTTTCTTTGTGCAAAGACGTGAAAATTCGAAATGTTTAATATGTGGCAGTATTCTCGCTGGTCAACGGAAGTTTAGTATTGAAGGCCATTATAATAAATTTCACTAGGGCGAGTACAATTTATTGTCGGATTCTGAGCGGATGGGGAATTGACTGAGCTTAAGAAGACCGATCTGACGATACCAGAGGAATCTGTCGTAGTTGGCCGGTTCTAGGCACTACAGTCTGGAACCGCGCGACCGCTATGGTCGCAGGTTCGAATCCTGCCTCGGGCATGGATGTGTGTGATGTCCTTAGGTTAGTTAGGTTTAAGTAGTTCTAAGTTCTAGGGGACTGATGACCACAGCAGTTAAGTCCCATAGTGCTCAGGGCCATTTGAATTTGTCGTAGTTGCTGTTTTCACGAGAGATCTGCGACTTTCTCTCGTCATGTCTCTCATCTAACTGATCTAACATTTTATGGAGCACTGTTTTGAAGTTTACAGGACGACAACAATAATAGCCCAGCGGTATGTGCAAGTTATAAGACTGCGCTTAATATAGAGAGAGCTGGAAAACCATTTGCTGAATTAATAAGTCTCGGTTAAGAGCAAACATCAGTGATGAAAATTTACGTAACTGTTTGTGTTTGTCTGTATGTAGAAATTTTGTTCCAGATATTAAACGTATTGTAAACTCCACCTGTGATAATTAAATAAAACGTATCGTAGGTAATAGGTACTCTTTCAAACCATGATTTCTTTCAAGCACTCCTACTAACCTTATTGATTCACTCAATAAAGCAAGCTAGGAAACAAAACGCATTACAGAGGAAGGAGCGGACAGAAGGTATGGTGGGGATGGAAGATAAGCGGGTGGCCAGCTTGCCCCTGTGTGCACGCGGAACACTTGTTAACTGCACGCGTGCAAGTGCACCGCACATGTGCAGGATTCCTGCCCGCCCCTGGACTAGGCCGTGTTTATGTCTATGAGACGCTTCGAAAAATAAGTGCCGTTTGCTTGTACACTAAAGCGCCGAAGAAACTGGTATAGGCATGCGTATTTAAATACAAAGATATGTAAACAGGCAAAATACGGCGCTGCGGTCGGTAACGCCTATATGACACGACAAGTGTCTGGCGTAGTTGTTAGATCGGTTACTGCTGGTGCTATAGCAGGTTATTAAAATTTAAATGAGTTTGAAGGTGGTGTTGTAGTCGGTGCACGAGCGATGGGACACGGCATCTCCGAAGTAGCGATGAAATGGAGATTTTCGCGTACGACCATTTATCAAGTGTACTGTGAATATCACGAATCCGATAAAACATCAGATCTCCGACATCGCTGCGACCGGTGAAAGATCCTGCAAAAACGGGACCAACGACGACTGAAGAGAATCGTCCAACGCGACAGAAGTGCAAACCTTCCGCAAATTACTGCAGATTTCAATGCTGGACCGTCAACAAGTGTCAGCGTGCAAACCATTCAACGCAACATCATCGATATGGGCTTTCGGAGACGAAGGCCCACTTGTGTACCCTTGATGACTGCACGACATAACGCTATACGCCTCGCCTTGGCCCGTCAACGCCGACATTGATGACTGGAAACAAGTATCGAGCGGATGGACGTGTACGGTATGGAGACAACCTCATGAATCCATGGACCCTGCTTGTCAGAAGGGGACTGTTCAAGCTGGTAGAGTCTCTGTAATGGTGTGGGGCGTGTGCAATTGGAGTGATACGGGACCCCTGATAATTCTAGATACGACTTTGACAGGTGACACGTACGCAAGCATCCTATCTGATTTCTGCATCCATTATGTCCATTGTTCATTCCGAGGGATCTCGGCAATTCTCGCAGGACAATGTGACACCGCATACGTCCAGAACTGCTACACAGTGACTCCAGGAACACTCTTCTGAGTTTTAACACTTCCACTGGCTACGAAATTCCCCAGACATGAACATTATTCAGCGTATCTGGGATGCCTCGCAACGTGCTGTTCAGAAGAGAGATCCATTCGCTTGTACTCTTACGGATTTATGGATAGCCCTCCTGAATTCATGGCGTCAGTTCCCTCCACCACTGCCTCAGACATTAGTCAAGTCCATGCCACATCGTGTTGTGGCACTTCTGCGTGCTTGCGGGGGCCCTACACGATATTCGGCAGGTGTACCAGTGTCTTTGGCTCTTCGCTGTATCTGAATTTTGGTAGCTCAGAGTAAAGTTGCATGGATGCCATTGTTTTCATTCGTTAGTTGTTTGACTTTGGGTGAAAGCAAAGGACTACGTTTTTGCTAGCTGTTGTTCGACTATTGTGTGCACAAGGGTCCATAGCACGTGTCTAGTGTGTGCGCTTGAAATAATGAGCGCAGGAAAGGTCAGACAATGGTGAGGAGACGTTGGAAGCAGCCGCACAAATGTGTATGATGAAATACACGGAACGGCAATCCCAGTATCCAGGCAGATGAAACCGTGCGACAAGTCGATCAGACATTGTGATCTGATGGACAACTGACGATTGGTGCTGTGGCCGATGAATCTCCGTATGTTAGAGGCACCATTATAAACACAATTGTGACGGAGGAGTTTTTTTAGTGCAAACTGTGTACAAACTGGTTACGAAAATGCTTACCCATCAACACACAAAGAGTAAAGAATGCCAATCGGACCAACATTTTTGGACCATTACCAACAAGATGTGGTTGATTTATTTTCACAAATAATGACGGGCGGCGAGATGTGGATGTCCTACATCGACGCAGAATCATTATTACAGTCAGTATAGTGACGATGTGCAACTTTACCAAGCCGAAGAATATCGTCTCCTTATTCGAGGTGAAAAATTATTGGTACCGTGTTCAGGACAAAAAGGGCTTTCGTCTGCTTGATTTCATGGAACGTGAGTCAACAATTACAGGTCAGGTGTGCTGTGAAACGCTTACCAAACTGTGACGTACCGTGTAAAATTGATTTCGAGGGAAACTGTTGTTCGAGGTAGTTCGTCTCCGCCAAAAACGCACGTACACCTATCTCTGCCCGAAGCAACGATAATATTTGGCGTTTCCACCACCCACGCACTTGACGACAAAAATTTATACTTCTACCCGAAACAATGGTTTGGTGGACAGCTGTTTGAAGATGAACTCTCAGGCTAAGAAATTCTGTGCAGAGGTGCTGAAGAGGCTAACGCATGGTTACGATATATGCATGGAAGTGAATGACGATTATGGGATAAAAACACAGGTTTTCAGGAAACTACAACGTTCAGTAACACGTATTTCTAACGAATATTATTGTTAATACCAGTTCAGGACTTACTTTCCGAACAGGCCTGCGTCAGGTATCGCGCTTCACTCTCACAGCCACGAGTGTCTTTCCACCACGAAGCATGCAGCTGTCTGCTGTGCTCAGAAGGTGCAAACGGACTGCAGCCCAACTAATTTGTGTATAGGAGTTTATTGCGTCGCCATCATGAAATAACGTACTCTACACTCATGTTAATTTCTTAAGGTTTTCCCGATTTAATACTGTAAGGTAATTTACCCTACTTTATTAGAAGCAAGGTAAGAGAGGCTTTACTCCTCATATAATATTGATCATCTCCTTCGTACGCCGACACCTCTTAACTCCAAGTTGAAACAAAGTTTAATCAACGTAGCTACTTCGCAATGCCCGTGATGAATCTTCAACAAGCAGAATAAAATGTATTAGCGGCTAACAACTCTACTTAAAATTCGTTGTCGCTTGATTTCTAAGATACTAAGGACTGCCCTCAATAACCATACTTGACATCGTATTCTAATTAACAGTAATTTTTTTGAGACATTCCAAAATTCGTACGCCGCCGCTCCTGGCACTGTATGTTTGCCGTAGTTTAACGCCATTTTCTTATACTCTTTCGCAAGTAACTGTGCTAATTGTCGTAGCTTGTTATCAGTCTTAGTCACCAGATAGAGTTACGCCGAACAAATGAGATGATGATGTAGTTGTTAAAGGTGGCTGTATTTTAAATATGTAGGAAAAGCGGCCGTATCTTCACTGTTGTCTTCTGGTGGCACCCGCATGGAACATCAAACTCTTTGCGACAGGTTGTCAGAGATGGTCAGAAATATATAAGGCGACATGATTTCTTCTGTCATGCCAGCGATTGCAAAGTTATCCCAGTCGGATACTGCGTCAGTGCTCATAATGTCTCTATCCTACATTCTTGTTAGCTCCAGAACTCATACACCAAAGTAAGTTTCCCTGGAAAAGATGAAACGGCTATACTTGTAGTTTGCCTGACACTGATACAAAGTATACCTTTTAAAAGTGGACGGGTGGTTTATTCGTTGGCTCGCACATAAATTGTGTAGCCAGACTGCCGAAAAAGTAGAGAAACACAAACCCTTATTCGCCTCTGAATCAGCTTAGCTAAGTGTGTATATTCGAAAATGGAAGGAATGTGATAGGTACACGATTATGTTTATTAATTTACTTACGATAAGCGCATCGTTCGAATTACTTAACTGACGTATTTATTTGAATTAACTGGAGGGGTAAGTAGACATTAAAAAGAACTCGGTTATTTACTTTGAAAACTTTACAATCTCTTTATTGGTAACAAATTAATAGTTATGGCATCGTTTGGTCAAATTATTGGTCATATTACAGGTGTTTTATATATTATTTAGGACATAATTTTTACTTCTATTTCTGAATAGTAATAGAAGTACAACGGGAGGAGATAAAATGCTTTCCTTTACATATTTCTCATGCTCTCTGAGAATTGCTTTCCATTAGAACGTTCTAAACCGGGTACTAGCAGTAATAGGCAGCCCGGATGGCTGACTAGTGGGATAATTATATCTTGTAGAACAAAGCGGGAATTACATCAGAATGTTAGATGCAGTCACAATCAAGCTACAGTAGCCCATTACAAATAGTATTGGAAGGTGCTTAAAAATGTTGTTAGGGGTTCAAAGTCAGTTCGTAGGAAAAATATTGTTACTGATAAATCAGATATATGTACAGTATTTAACAATTATTTCCTGAGTATTGCTGGTGAATTAAATAGAAATTTAGTTTCTACAGGAAATCATATTAATTTCTAGGCAAATGCCTATGCCTTTCCGGGATTGATGTCTGAAATACTCCTCTGTGATACAGCCAAGAGGGAGATTGAGTCAATAATTAAATCACGAAGACTAAGGACTCTCACCGTTATGAATGAGTGTCTAGCAGAATATTAAAGTAGTGTGCTGTACATGTTAGCCCAATATTTAGCCATATTTGTAATTATCCCTTTAGGAATGGTCAGTTTCCTGAGCGATTAAAGTACTCAGTAAAGCCGCTTTATAAAAAGGGGGAAAGGGATAGTATAGAGAATTTTAGACCTATTTCTATGCCATCAGTGTTTGCAAAATTTATTCAAAAGGTTGTGTATGTCACATAATTTGCTATCAAATGTACAGTTCGTCATTAGAAGTCGTTTAACAACTGAAAATGCTATATTCTCTTTTCTCGGTGAGGTACTGGATGGGCTAAACAAAAGGTTTCGAAGCCTTCTCGTATTTTTTGACTTAACTCAGGCATTTGATTGTGTTAATCACAAAATATTGCTCCAGAAGTTGGACCATTACGGAATACGGGGAGTAGCTCACAATTGGTTCATCTCTTACTTTAGCAACAGGGAGCAAAAGGTCATTATTCACAAGATTGATACCGGCTGTGATGTGGGGTCTGAGTGGGGTCTGAGTGGGGTAATTTCAAGTGTTGGGGCCACTCCTGTTCCTTATTTATATAAATGATACGCCCTCTAGTATTACGGGTAACTCTAAAATATTTCTGTTTGCTGATGACACTAGCTTGGTAGTAAAGGTGTTTTGTGCAACATTGGCTCGGTTTCAAATAGTGCAGCACATGACCTAAGTTCATGGTCTATAGAAAATAAACTAACGCTAAATCACAGTAAGACACAGATTTTACAGTTTCTAACTCACAATTCAACAAAACAGGACGTTTTAATTTCACAGAACGGGTATATGATTTGTGAAACTGAACAGTTCAAATTCGTACGTTTTCAGATAGATAGTAAGCTATCGTGGAAAGCCCACATTCAGGATCTTGTTCAAATACTTAATACTGCCATTTTTACTATTCGAACGTTATCAGAAGTGAGTGATCGTTCGACAGGAAAATTAGTCTACTTTCCAGAATGCGATTTTCGCAAGCAAGGTCGCAAGTTCGAGTCTTGGTCCGGCACACAGTTTTAATCTGCCAGGATGTTTCTTAGTCTACTTTGCTTATTTTCCTTCGCTTATGTCGTATGGTATTATATTTTGGGGTAACTATTCCAATGGCGGCCGCGGTGGCCGTGCGGTTCTAGGCTCTGCAGTCCGGAACCGCGGGACTGCTACGGTCGCAGGTTCGAATCCTGCCTTGGGCATGGATGTGTGTGATGTCCTTAGGTTAGTTAGGTTTAAGTAGTTCTAAGTTCTAGGGGACTGATGACCTAAGATGTTAAGTCCCATAGTGCTCAGAGCCATTTGAACCATTTTGAACTATTCCAATTCTAAAGAGTATTTTTGGCTCAAAAACTGGCGGTTCGGGCAATAAGTGGTGTAAGTGCACGAACCTCTTGTCAGCCCCTGTTTACGAGTCTGGGTATTTTGACATTGGCCTTTCAATATATATATATATTCCTTACTATCATCTTGTGAACAATATTAGCTTATTCCCAAGAATAAGCAGCTTTCACTCGGTTAATACTCGGCAGAAATTAAACCTGCATTTGGATCGGACATCCTTAACTCTTGTGCAAAAAGGTATGCAGTATACTGCTGCATCCATTTTCAATAAGCTACCACTCGAATTCAAAAATCTTAGCAGTGACCCACGAGCTTTCAAATCGAAACTGAAGAGTTTCCTCGTGGGTCACTCCTATTCTGTCGAGGAGTTCCTTGAAAATTTAAGCTGATTCTTATTAGTCTTATTGTATTGTTGATTGCGTTTACTTAAACTTATGGAGTGATTTTTTTCGGGTTCATATACATTTATTTTTATCCTTTATTACTTTTATGTTGTAGTTTCATGTACTGACACGTTCCATGACCTCGGAGATTTGCTCATCAATTTGGTCCTACGGAAGTTGACGTGTAAATAAAATACTAAGCATAACATTCGTAGACTTCATTCACCATCGGGCCAATAGTAAGGAACACTTGTACTATCCACTGCATGTAACATATTTTCTATTTTACCAAAGAATATGAAAATTGCAACATTTCAGAAGACTCTGTAGGGAGACAATTTCGCGAACTTGAAATAAAATTCTACTCTACATGAAGGAAGATCATAGGTTTATTCATTTCTATAGTGTGTCTGATATTCAGTACCTTTATAACGAATAGCATAGAGGAAGGAATAAACTGGTGTTAGAGGTACGGAACAATGGAAAATATGCGAATCATCAGAGATTAACAGAATAACCCAATGAGCAATAATTACCACATTGTCTGGGATTCACAGCTTCTGAGAACACTTTTTACTTTTTTAAAAGCATCTGAACTATCTCCATTTCAGGCACAAAGTATTGATTTAGTCAATATTAGATAACCGAAGAGTATATAAATCATGTTTCATTTCCCTTTCACTTCGTCAGAATAGCAGTAAATTCGGAATTGAAAGAGGAGTCGGAGGACGAGAGTCCATACCACAAAAAGTGTACTTATCAGTACATGTTATTTGAACAAACCCCAACCTTAATCCTTTTCTCATCGTAGGCTTTGTCCCTAGTGCAAATAAGCTTTCACAAACACAAAAAATTGTGGAAAGACTTAACGGTGAAGGTTTAAAAATATTGTTGAAAATAAATTTTAATAAGAAATAGATAGCGGGTTAAAGCATCAAAATGAAAATAATATAATTTAACAATGAAATTCTAGAAATAGCTGATGAATGTTTATACTTATGGCATAGAAACATAAGCAAATGGAAGAGTAATACTAGAGCGCTTTTGGTAAACTAAGAAGTTTTCAATACTACATTTTTGGTCTGTCTGAAATAGAAAGTTGAGCAGTTTTAACTGGGTTGTGAGACGCGGAGTTTTAACGTGAAGAGCATTCAAAAACTAGGGACGCTCGACGAGACATAGAGAGACACGTATTGGGACTTACTAAGAGAAAAAAAGAAACAAATTAATGATGCAAGACAATAGACTGAAACGTAAGACGTACTTAAGTTAATAATGAACATTACAGTAGTACACAAACTACCATCAACCACATATTATGCATGTAGTAGGAAGTTTTTTCCTGGACTCTCAAGAGATAAGAAAAGTTCAGTGGAAAGAGGACAGATATAATTAAAAGGTGCAGCTAGGATATATAGGAGTGAAGAAAGTAATGCATGGAGAAGTTCGGAGCAACTCTTCAATGGATGTCAAACAATGGTGGCCAAGGTGGTTGCGTTGGTAAGTAAGATGTAGTAGTAAGCAACGAAGAAGGTGATGAAAATACATGAAAAGGAATATTTTAATATGTTCAAGATCAAGATTGGGAAAGACGTGGTAGCAGAAAATGAGCAAGCATTATCTTACCTAGGAACCAAGATTTCACCAGGATGGCAGTTGTTTGCCAGGAGCTGGAAATAAACTTTTGATAAGCCCAGTAGTGTACTGCTGTGGTGTGTTACTAGCGCTTGCGAGAATCAGCAAATAAGAGCGCCTGAACTGTTGGGTCTTATTGGTCGACAGGCTGAATGTTGAAACAATTTCAGTGGACGGCTTTGGAGTTCACGAATCCCTGAAGTCGTTTCGTTGCCGTGACGTGGACACTGTAGGCAGGAGTTAGAGTTTCATTGTGTTTAACTGAAGTCGGAAGTTAATAATTAAGAAAAGATACTTTTCAAACGCGGAAAGAATGCAAGAACTGGAAATGTAGTACGTGTATAAGGTGCAATTCTGTTTAGTTTTTATCCAATTTTGTGTAACCGTTTAAGGAGTGTGCAAGTACTTGGTAGGATGAGGTATCACATCAGAGCGTTGAACCAGTAACCAGCTGCGGATAGTGTCCACTGAACGAAGCGGACTTTCCCAGGTTTAACTGACGGAATTAAATTCAGTCCTTACCTTATAGATTCAAGTGTTGTGTTTTTCGTGATTTGTGAGCTGTCGGTGTATAACTGTACTCCCGTTTCGTTGCTGTGTTGACTGTCGGAGGAAGATGTAGGATCTGTTAGCAGTGCACATATTCCAGCCCTGTGCTCGGTTCTCGGTAAAAAAAAAAAATGCAAATCAGCTTATGGTATCGTTGGCCGGGAGGCCCCGTCCGGGGAAGTTAGGCCACCAAGTGCAAGTCTTATTTGATTGGACGCCACATTGCGCGATTTGCGCGCCGGCGATGAAGAAGAAATGATGATGAGGACAACACAACACCCAGTCCACGAGAGGAGAAAATCTCTTACCCGGCCGGAAATCGAACCAGGGCCCGCTTGTATGGGAGAAAAGCACGTTACCAGTCAGCTAAGCAGGCGGACGGTTCTCAGAATCTTCCCACGAGTAGTTTGTTAGGTACAGGACTTTTAGTTATACGCTTTGGAGCAGTGAAAATTTTAAGTCTCATGGGTCAAAGAGAGATGCTGATCATTGCTTAGTGTGGTTGTAACAGGGTAGCTTTGAAAATAATTATGACACTACGAGAAGACGACTTGAAGGGTAAAGGTAGGTGCTGAGTGACAGTTTGGCCGGCACAAGCAGCCTAAGCGAGCAGACCTGCCAATGCGGGGCGTCTGTGTGCCTGAGCACTGCAAGCAGGCCCCCAAGGAGTAGACCGTGCAGGCTGGCTAGAAGGGTTGCAGATGACACCATGAAGTTAAGATGGACGAAACGAAAGATGTAATGTGATTATTTTCAGCGAAATTACGCTACAGACCCTACATACAGTGTAACCTCCCCCTCACTTATCGACCTTAATGACAGTGAAAAATTAAACCGCGTGTACCTAATGGAAATTTGGGAAAAGCAATCGTCACCGAAGTTAATTTGTCGGTAAAGAGGGAGGAAAGGGTTACATCTAAATGAAAGAAAAAATGCTAATGAAACTGGTGGAAATTAATTTTGAAAAGGGGTAAAGGTAATAAAGAAAGTAAATGTGCGGCCGTTACGTTAACAGTTAACTAGCGGTAATTAGATATTTGAGATCTGAGGGAAATTACGGTCGCCAGTCCTAAGGACAATTACTATAGTAACTGAAAAAGAAAGGTTATTTCACATATAATTAGCACTAAAAGCGTGGCAACTGAAGGTTGACACGTGTTGTGTGAAAACTGAATGTTTGTCTGAAGTAATAAATTTCGCTACACCCTGACTTAATTTTGCAAAAGAATTAATAAAACTGGAAAATTGAAAGTTAGTTTAGTGACTGACATTAATAGTGAGCTTTGTTTCTGACGCACATCGAAATTCAGTAAAATACGGTTAGTCTTGGGCTACCTCTACAATCATTTCAAAAGCTACTTGAATCCACGCAATTTAGAAATAAGAGATTTAACTTCGAACTTGAATTAAATGATTCTGAACAATTAACAATAGTAAAATTTAGTACGTACCAAGCTGAGCTGCAGTCACAGGCAAGCTAAAATATGCTAACAAAACTCGCGCTCTTAATTTGTGCTCGTGTAATCTAAATATTGTAGCCAGCTATGAATACTTTAACTGAACTTTGAAATTAAGGCAGTGAAATTGAATTATATTATTTTAATGCTGGCGTTTGAATTTCAACGACACTCGGGTTCATTTCGGAAAAGGAAGGGACCCTGCTTGGCAATGCAATTGGGACAATGAGTAACAAAGGTTCATGCTAAGTTGCTGTAATTTTGTGATGCAACAATTTTAAAAGTTTGAAAAGCTGAGGTCTGCCATACAGTTCTAAAACTTTACGTGCTTCCAGTCTTCCTTGTTGGTTGATTGAAGGTTTGAAGCCGTCGATCGAGGAGGTGGCGACAGTCACTCATTGTCGGCCGTCGCTGTTGCAGAAGCTGGATGTTGGCGCGCCTTCTTCTCGACACGGTCACCAGACGAAACGGGCTCTTGATGTGCGCCAGCTAATGCTTCCCGTCCGCGACACCATGTCAGAAACTATCATCGCAAGTCGAGCGCAATTACATGCTGCCAAACCCCGAAAGCGCGGCAACTCGCGGGAGCTTCACACAACACACCTGCCCCACTGCACTACTCCAGCCAGACTCCCCCTGCTCTGCCCGCGCTCCACGCGGCAGAGTTAACACTACCAAAGATCCTAAACACTTTGGTTCTCCACACGACCTATCGATGTATTCGTTCGATAGCATAGTTTTCCCTAGGCCAGACCCAGCGTATAAATACAAATAATATTCACAAAACAAACCAATTATAAATCGACATAAATGCATAAATATATACAAATAGTAAAACAATTACAATATACAAAGACACAGAAATGTTATATCTTCAGGTAACAAAATAAGGAAAAAAATCTGCAGTGCAATAGATGGAAACAGGAGGATATGCATTTCCGGCGTTACAACAGGATACAGAAAACCCAAGTAGTCCGGAGAAACAGCAGTGATGAGACGACCTCATTGCAATTCGAAGCATAACTGCAGAGTGCTTTTTTGTACAACTTAATATTGTGTATAATTAAGACATTAAAAATAATACAGCCCCTCACATGAAAAGTGATGACGTCAATAACACTCCAATAATCTCTATTTCAAAATAGGTACTGTATAAAGAACGACAGATGAGTTCATTAAAAGCTAATATGCAAATGTAGTTGAAATCCCTGGACTAGCAGGACAGAGCGGATGCGGTTATATTTGTGGAAAGGGGACAAAATAAGTTATTGTAAGTTGCAGTCAACATATAAATTTTACTTCTTAAAACACCCAATCATACAAGCAAGAATCAAAACTCTCAAGGTGTTAACGAAAGACCTCCTTTGATTTAATTTAGATCGCCTGGCCGCCACATCGAAAATCCAAGGCACAAGGCCTAAGCAAGGAATTGAGGTACTGGAGTTCTTCTGGAGGTTTTATTTCTTTAACAAAAAAATTTTTATGTTCAATATAAATAGGCTGAAAGCCTTAGCTTAAATTTTCCCATAGACCTCGACTGAAGGCCTCACATTAATCAAGAACAGTGTTACGGCTTAAGGCTGAGACAAAGATTTTCAAAGTTTAAACTAAATAGGCTGAAAACTCTGCTGAAGGCCGCATATCAACAAAACAATTTAACGACTTAAGGGCTAGAAAGAAGAGCTTTCAATTTGAAAAGTATGAAGCCTTTATCTTAAAATATTTCGTGTAAAACTCGGCTGAAGGCCTCATACTAAAAAATAACACTCCTATGATTTAAGGGCAAGACAAGGATTTTAAATTTTTAATTTAAGAGAGGTTAAAACTCGGCTGAAGGCCACACACAATGCAATAAACCAATTTTACGGCTTAGGGTCTAAAGGGAAGAGCTTCTAAATTTCAACTAAAATAGAGGCTTTATCCTAAAATGTTTCACATAACTTGCATGGGGGCTTAATTAAAAAGAATGCAAATATTTTTTGTAGCTGTATATCCGGCTACGAAGTCTCGTACCGGTTGGCCCTGACTAGTATTAGTACGCAATCTGACTGCATAGAATAACAACAAAGAATGAAAGGAAATTTCCGTTACCACAATTAATTAATTAAGTCCCCAGCAACTATAAAAGCTACGAAACAACAAGGGACAAGTGTAACTGTTCTGTGTGTGGAAGTGTGATTCAACGTACATATCCGGCACGGTTCTTCCTCAATAAGACAAGATATTTTAAATTCCATTTACAGTGAAGTAACTAAAAAAAAAAAACCAGAAATACTGTGATTCCACATAGAAACCAGAATTACACTCTAATACATTAACACAAGCCAGATGCTTTCTTGACTGAACCTGTGACCAAGAGACATTGTTAGTTAGGAAATTTAAAAAAAATAAAAAAAATGTTTTTACCTTCATATATTGACGAAAAACACACTCTGGTCATTACAACATCCCCATTCGAACAACATCTGCTGTCTAGCCCATCAAAACAACTGCACACGACATGGCCTCAAATAGTACAGCTATCAACATCCTCTCCGCAAGCACTAACTACCACAACTTCCGAACAAGCACTGCCAGTGGAGGCGGAGGAATAAAATTCTTTGGCGCAATCTCTGGCGCTGTGACTCAGTGCAGCCACCTTTCAAACTCTTGGCTGAAGGCCACACACGAAACCCAAACAATCTCAAGGCTTAAAGCCCAGACAAAGAAATTTCCAATTTTTAATTTAAGTTGGAAAACCGGCTAAAGACCACATAAAAACTAGAAAATATTTCTTACGGCTTAAGGCCTAGACAAAAGTGTCAACTTTTGATTTGAAAAGGCTGAAAACTCTGCAGAAGGGCACATACCAACTTGAAACCAATTTACGGCTTAAGGCCTAGGCACTAGGAATTTTGAGTTTTAATTTTGAAAGGCTGAAACCAGACAAGAAACATTTTTTTTTTAATGGCTTAAGGCCTAAGAAGAAAAGCCTTGCCATTTTAATAAGCTAAAACTCGGTTGAAGGCCACACAGAGTACTTAAGACTAAAAAAGAAATAACTATGTAAAACACAAGAGCGGCGCTCAGAAGGTTCCAAGGATCAGCCTGGGAAGGTAACAATAACGCAAGTTTATGTGAGACCGGCAGCCAGACCGACAACCTCTTAATCGGAAAGCTACCCAACCGAAAGCCAGCCGACGAACCAACCAACAAGATCAGTTCTGGTCCACCAGACCAGCAAAACGACAACAAGATGTCAATAGCACAACGTTCTGCATACTGGTGTCCACTCCAGCCAAGTAAGAATAAGCGCCCAAAACTACTAACAGCACCTCAGCTGTCGAACTACACGCCGTGCTGGACAGCATCAACACAACGAGAAAAATACACTGCCGAAAACTACGTCATAGCCCAGGGCAGGTAACCGGAACGTCAACGGCCCAAAGGCAGAAGATACCGCTGGTACTCTTCATTAATGAAGGAATGGATTAAATTAAGTTAAACACCACACAGGAAGACGGCTGCAATTCTAGCCGACTTCAATGCACACACGTTGTTGCTCGCGGGAATCTCGCAGAAAGCGACAACCAGTATCAAATGAAGAGATGTGGTAACAGTTGAGGCTTGATAGTAGGTTAAGTGAGCACTCCAGGATCGGTGGGCGACGAACTTCGTAACCCTCGCAAGAAGCGCCTCACAACTCCAACCGCCCGTGCACGCCGCGAGAGGATCCGGCCTGACTACGCGCCACGGAGGCTTCCTCGCTGCTCTGCCCCAATCGACCGACTGCCTCACAAACGGAAACGGCCAAACGACCAAATACAAATCGGCCGATGAGACGACCGACCGAACGACCAACCAAATGCCGTTCCTGCTCCAGTCTCCTTACGTCGGACAGTGCATGTGTGTCCCCAGCGGTCGGCAAGTACTGTCTGTCAGCACCTCACTGGCGCTCCGTCCTCGACGCTGCTCCGTGCTCGACTGCACTCCTGGTCCGTCTCCAACTGTCTTCCAAACACACGACGACCTGGAAAATACTATCGGCCGTTCCAGTGCACTTATCGATAAGCGCTGCTGCTGCCACTCAAGGGCAAGTAAGGAAGAAGTTAATGACGCCAGGAAATGGAATAAGAAAACGAGGCGGCAGTACCGTAAAAGAAGATGATAAACAATAAATGGCATGAACACGAACCGCACACGGCTCAGTAGTCACATGTCGCAAGTGGCAGGGATTTCCCAGATATTTACCTAATATTTCTAGTGAATGGGGAACCCCAATTTATTATTTCATAAGTATTTGCATCGTATCGTAAGTTTTGTTACATGGAAAATAGGATGTATCCATGGATTCATGAACTTTCTTAAAAATTATTTAATACTGACTTAACATTTTACTGAGAGGTTTTCAAAACAGCTACAAAATTTTCCCTGACGTCTGCGGCATTATGAGTATGTATAATTAGCTTAAAATTTGAATGGTGTTCATTATTTAAGTAGCTACTTAGGAATCAATGGTATGTGACTTCACAGAGGACATTTAAGCGTGACTGAAAGGTGTTTTGCCGGCCGCGGTGGTCTCGCGGTTCTAGGCGCGCAGTGCGGAACCGTGCGACTGCTACGGTCGCAGGTTCGAATCCTGCCTCGGGCATGGATGTGTGTGATGTCCTTAGGTTAGTTATGTTTAAGTAGTTCTAAGTTCTAGGGGACTGATAACCACAGCAGTTGAGTCCCATAGTGCTCAGAGCCATTTGAACCATTTTTGAAAGGTGTTTTGCAGATCGGCGATTCTGTAGTCAGTCTCTCTTGTCGTAGAGCTTTTGTTAACGTTGGTGAGCTGCATGCAGGTTAAATAATTTAACATTTGAGTCGATTTAGAATAATTTATGAGCGCCAGTTTCGAATTCTGTTTCTTCTCAAGACTTAAAGTAACTGACCTTCATGGTATGTCTTCTTCTTTGTCTTAGAGTGTATAACATCGTTTTCGTTTACCTTACCATTTTCTTAATTACTTATAATTTTCCACTAGTATGTTTATTTACTACAAGGGGAATAAGGATTGGTCCAGTGTTTAACGTGACTGAGTATGACCGACTCCTCAGATATCAAAACCAGTCAAGCTATAAAATAATCAGATCATGCATCATTGCTCACTCAATTAAGGGGAATGTAATACCACCGGTGTAGTTAATCCAAATCAGTCAATGAACGTTAGCCAGCAAGTCTGTAGAGTAACGCGTCGTGTAAGCTGCCTCCTTGGATTTTTTATCCCTGGGGGAATGCCTCCTAGATATAGGTGGTACCGAGGAAATGAAACACTCGGGGCGGACCAAAACTACTAGAAGCGTCTGTTACCACAGTGGGCGGCTACATAAGGCGTCTGTTCCACATGTCTGATCTGGAAAGTCAGGTTGTACTCGGCAGCATGCCATGTATCCAACTACTAAACATCATGATGGTACAACGAGAAAAATCTCATTACCCCGGGCCTCAGTCAATAGACGGATCGACGTGAGCATCGGATTCCGGGACATCATGAGAAAAATCGAAGCTTCTCCCTCAAGACCAAACGCAAACACTACATCGGCACACTCAACGTGAACACACTGATGAAACAGGAAAGATGAAACAACTCACAGACAATCTCGAAAAATTTCAAACCAAAATATGTGCACTGCAAGAAACAAGATTCACAGACGAAGACCATTTCAGTACGGAGAACTTTAGAATATACAAAGGAAAACCATCTCGACAACTGAAAAACCCACGGCTTTTTGGCACAGGATTTGCAGTACACAGGTCCATCACGGACATCACAATCGATTTTTCGTCGCCAGACGTAAGAATCAGCACCATTACAGTGAAATCAGCCAACAAATCCCACACGATAATCAATGCACATTCATCGACTACAGACTACAATAGGAAAAACCCGAACGAAATTGAAGACTGCTGGACGACAATAGAAGAAACTATCAGGAAAATTCCTGCACATAGAGTCTAAATAATACTGGGAGACATCAACGCTAAACTCAGAAAAGAAAATGAATACAGACATACCACAGGAAAACATACTCCACACAAGGACACAAACAAAAATGGAAAACACCTGATAGACTTTTGCAAAAGCCATGACCTCGTCATTATGTCAACAAAATTCAAGAAACCAACACGGAAACTTACCACATGGAAATTCCCCAGCGGAAAGCAAGAACCAGAAATCGAGCACGTAATAGTCCTGAAAGACTCACCAAAACAAATTTTGAACATAGACACACGTGAAGGCTACTTCGACTCAGACCACCACTACTACAGATCAGGATTCGTCTTTTGCCCAAGAAAGAGCTTCAGAAGAACAAAACTCTTACACCAGATCCAGAATGTCTTACTTTAAACCATACACAAATATTAGACAAAATTAAAACGGAGAAAACAACAGACTGGACACAACTTCCAGGAAGAATCCGAGAGGCCATGAAACTGGCACAAGCACCACGCACAAGGAAACACCGTCGGTGTAACCCTACATGTGACCAAGCTACTGACCAACGAATCAGTGCATGGAAAAAATTTAGTAGCCATAAATCCCCAGAGAATTGGATGAACTTCCTGAAAACACAGAAAAAAATCAAGCAAAATCACCCGCAGTGAAAAATGAGAGCCGGCCGGAGTGGTCGAGCGGTTCTAGGCGCTACAGTCTGGAACTGCGCGACCACTACGGTCGCAGGTTCGAATCCTGCCTCGGGCATGGATGTGTGTGATGTCCTTAGGTTAGTTAGGTTTGAGTAGTTCTAAGTCCTAGGGGACTGATGACCTCATAAGTTAAGTCCCATAGTGCTCAGAGCCATTTGAACCATTTTGAAAAATGACAGTATGATAAACTGCGACTGACGGAGATCGAATAGGACTTCACGAATAACAATACAAGAAACATCTACAGAACGTTCAGAGAAAATATGACCGGATATCAACCACCCAACTTGTGCTTCCCTAGAAACCAATACAAAAAACAATTGTGACATTCTGGCAAAGTACTTTGAAAAACTCCTCAACACGGACCCCCCTATGGAAGGACTGATGACAGAAACGAGTACGTTCAATGCAGATAGTGAACCTCCAACTCTAGAAGAAGTTAAAGAAATAATCAAGTCACTCAAGAATCGTGGAGCACCAGGAGAAGACGGCATCATCGCAGAAATCTGGAAGTTATAAGCCCAGAACTCACCAAAGACATCCACAGGATCTTGGAAGATATCTGGGAGACCGTGAAAATTTCTGACGACTTGAAAACTGCCCTGATACACCCACTACACAAAAAAGGTGACAAGACTGACCCGAACAAATACAGAGGAATATCCCTACTACCGGCTACATACAAGATCCTGTCTAAAGCTTTACTAAACAGACTAGAATGTCAGAGCGACCACTTGATCGGGGAATACCAAGCAGGCTTCCGTAAAGGGCAGTCTTGTGCGGAACAAATCCGGAACCTGAAAATGATTTTACAACACAAACAGAACCTGATCATTACCTTTGTCGACTTCAAAAAGGCGTACCACTCTATCGACCGGAAAACTCTCTTCAAAGTTCTAGCTGAATACAAAGTACATAACAAAACACGGACTATCATAGAGCAAACCTTGACCAACACGACCTCCAAACTAAAGTTCTGTGGGGAACTATCAGAGCCCTTTGAAATTCGCACAGGTGTCTGACAAAGCGATGGCCTCTCACCACTCCTTTTCAATCTAGTGTTAGATAAGGTAATAAAAGAATGGGAAATATCACAACAGGGGATAACCTTAGGAAACCTACAGATTAAATGCCTGGCTTTTGCAGACGATTTGGTGATTGTCACGAAAGGTATAAACGAAACAAAAGAAGCTATTGAAAAGCTACACGAAATCGCTTCCAAAACTGGAGTACAGGTCTCTCACGAAGAGAAACAGTTTATGAGCGCAAAGAAATTCTCATCCCTGAACACAAAGTACGGCACGATTTACAAAACGGCAAACTTCAAATACCTCGGTGAAACACTAAAAATGAGCGGACATAACAGAGAAAAGAAGAAATAAAAACTAAACTGGCCAAGGCATACAAAGTAGAGTGGATCATTACAACAAGAAGTCTATCTCACAAAAAGCCAAATTACGCCACTACGACACGGTGGGACTCCCCGAAACACTGTATGAAGCAGAGTCCACACTAATCCTAGGGCATACAAGTATCAGACAACTAGAAAAAGTAGAACGAAAAATACTTAGGAAAATATTTGACGCAACTAACAGCAATGTAATATGGACCGAGAAACCTACAGAGGAATTATACAAACATACGGAGACAATCACGGAAAAGATTAGAAAAAGCAGACTACAATTCTATGAACACCTATACAGAATGCCATCACACAGACTGATCAAACAGATCTTTGACTGGGTAACACTTGAAACAACAAATGTGTTCAGAGGCAAAAAACGACCTCAACCAACTCAACGTCACATCAGAGACAATAAGCGACAGAATAAAATTCAGAAACATCATTAAGAAAAGTAAACTACGTGAGATACACTGTAACAAACGAACAGGCGTAAAACGGACCGAAGAACGCAAACAAGATCACACCCGCAAGATGAAAAAAATATGGGCAACCAAGAAGAAGCCGAAGACTCGAAACCGATAAGAAGCATGGACAGGGGACCGGAAACAGAAACACAGCGGGCGAAGGAGGGAAGTTTGGGCAGCAAGAAAGGCAGCAAAAGGAATTGGCCATATAGTTTAGTCCAATTGCGCTCTTTAAGGGCAAAACACCAAAGTGTGTGTGTGTGTGTGTGTGTGTGTGTGTGTGTGTGTGTGTGTGTGTGTGTGTGTGTGTAATGAGAATGAAAAACAATATTTAGAGCTGTTTTTCTTTTTAGGTTAAAAATCGAAGATGGACAATTAAAAACGAAAATATATTATATATACACTAGACTCTCGCTAATCCGGCCATTCCTGGCACATATGTATGCCGGATTAGCAGAAGTGCCGGATTATTGAGTGTCTGAAATTTATTTTATTCATTATTTTGTTTTTTATTTATTTTGAAAACATAGGGGATAAAGTGTACTGTACTTTATTAAACCGAAGGCTACAATTTTCAAATATAGAAGATAGACTTTATTATATCCAAAAAATACCTTAATTTCCATAGAAAACTTAGTCCTTGAGTGTATACTGTACATAGAGTCGTATCAATTACTATGAAACATGTCCCTAATTTTTAACTCTCACAATGATGATACGCAAAAGTGGCATGCTTTATCACATAACCGCTTTACAAGCATTACATCGGTACTGCATGTATCTGGTTGTTGCATAACGTACTCCTGGAAGACCTCTGCAGCTTCAGCACCAGGGGTGTGAGAAACCTTCATGCTCTCTCCTCCTGTGTCCTCTTCTTCATTACTTTCATCATTACTTTCTCGCACACTTTTGATTGCTTCTTCATCTGTTAAAGTTTGGTTCTTGTTACAGTTTTCCTCATTCAGCCACTTAATGACATCTTCATCATCAATTTCTTCTCCTTCTGGAAGGTTGTGGACATGTCAGTGGACGAAGTAATTGATAATTGTGAATTGACTGGCTCATCGCTGTCACTCACTACTGGATCCAACTCGGCATCAATGGATGGCCACAATTTTCTCCAGCTCTTCATTATGGTAGCGCTCTCCACTTTATACCATGCTTCGGCTGCTTAGAAAACAACATCACGTACATTAATTGCTTTCCATGCCTTCAGCATAGTCTCGATAGAGTCGTTTTCACTTTCGTTCAGCAAGGAGACGAGAAGTGAATGTCGATAATGACATTTAATTGATTCCAAAATTCCCTGGTCCATGGGCTGTCACATTGGGCGGGAGAATGATTGCTTGTATACTATCGGACTTTAGAGAAACGTCTGAAGGATGACGGGGAGCATTGTCAGTTATAAGGCTAGCTTTTAGTGGAAGGTTTTCCTTGGTGATGTCGTCAGTCATGCGATCACACCGCCGCCTGAGAGATCGATCCGCGGGATGCGATTCTCTCGATAAACGGAACGGAAGAACGGCTTTGTTAGCCAAAGAGTACACAGATGCTCGCCGCGATGCGCCGCTAGGCCACTTCATGTGTAGCAGGAGTGTAGTGCAGTTGTGCCAGTCTACAGTTCGTAACGCGCTCAATGGTCAGCCAACGCCGATGTTAGTCATCGTCTGCAGCTCAGTCATTGCTGTCATCACGTCTTTGTAGCTCCGTTCCAAGTTAGCCTTCAAATTCACCGGATTCGACATTCAAGATTACGAGAGATTAATTCTTCACTGCAAGATTTGTGACTTGTAAATTATGTCATTTTACAGACGCTTAATCTAGTTGCGTCTTTTATAATTGTCAACCAACTGATCATGGACTACAGCAAAGTTAAATAATAAATACTTTCTTATTTTGTACTCCTGCTAATTAATTGTGTTTTCATGTTGTATCTACCATGCAGTCTTGGCATAGTAGAACCCACGTTTCCACCTCCTTGGATACCTCGTATTTCTCACCTCATGTTGATCGACTCGATTATGGTGGAAGATCGAGAGCCATCATCCTTGTTTAGCCCTTTTCTCACTGCTGCTATGAACGTTTCATCGAACCACCGAGAGAATATTTGTCTGTCCATCCACGCTTTCTTCAGAGCGCAATACTGCACTGGTAGAATATTTATGTTAGTGTGTTGAAAACAACGTGTATATTGGGATTTTCCGATCACCATAAGCGGTAGTTTATGACTCGCGTTTTCATTACAACGCGCCACTAATGCTACGCGCTGTTTCTGTTGCTTGTAACCACGACCTTCCTTCTCGTTCTTAGCAGCTAATGTTTTTGAACGAAGCATCTTGTAAAAGAGTTCTGTTTCTTCAGCAGTATACTAGGCATCAGCAGTTAAATCTTCTTCCTCTATTATCTTCCGTATTTTGCTTACAAACTCAACGGCATCCCTATCGTTAGCTGAGCGACTTTCCCCGGTGACTGTCAGTTGCCGAGTGCAGTGTCATTTTTTCCAGTTTGACAGCCAACCTTCGCCCGCTGCAAACAAATTACTACCGCCAAATTGTTCGTTAAATGCAGCTGCTTTTTCATTTATAATCGGGCCACTGACTGGAATTCCTTTACTGCATTGTTGTATGAAACAGCTAAAAACAGCTACGTCCAGTTCTTCATTCTCACTCTTTCACATAACCATCCGTATACCAACTCACTATCCATTCGCGTTGAGTAATATGGAATAACATCTTCTTTCTTTTTGATGTCATAAATAGTTGCTCGTCCAACACTGAACTTAAAAGCAATGGATTTCTGCGAAGAACCTCGATTTAACTTATCTAAAATTTCGAGTTTCTGCTTGAGGCCTAGCGCAACGTGTTTCCTTTTAGAAGACATGATTCCGAACTGTAAAGAAAGCTACAGTTTCAAATACAGTATATAAAACATTGTTTAACTGAGCACTGTTGCGCAAAATAATTCATTGTGCGTGTGTTTTTGGATGTGCGCCGGATTACTGAGAGACTGGACTACTGAGGGCCGGATTAGCGAGAGTCTAGTGTATTGTAAAACCAAATCGCAGGGAGGTGCAATTTTTCTGGTAAAAAAAGGATAAAGAAAACACTGACGTAATGCACCTTCACTTAAAATCTGAATGGATGTGAGGAAATTTGAATGGATGAGAAGTATTATCGGAGGAGAGATTATCTTCCTTAGGTTTTAGGGGTGTGGGGAAAAAGATTGGTGTCTGTTAGGTATGAAAGCTATGGATGTGATAGGAGTTGGGGTGGTAAAGACAGAAAGTGAGGAGTAGTGTGTTGTTTGGATAGGGTAGTTAAAAGAGGAAAGGGATGGGAATGGATGGAGAGGGAAAAGGAGAGAGGAGCCCTGACGTGGAGTGGGACAGGTGGGGAAGAGTTAGAGGTGGTAGGACAGATAAATATGGGAGCAGATCTCATTGCTGGGAGAAGGAGTTGGTTGAAGTTGCTTTGGAATTCGATATAGAGTGTGTGTAGGTGTAGGAACATAGGAATCTAGTTTGCTGATGGCACAGGAGACGGGAAGGTGCTAGACGTGGGTGAGGCGGAGTGGGAATTTAATGACATGGTAGAGTATCCATGTGAGGGAAGGTAAGTGCGTGGCGTCCCAGGATTTGTAGGAACTTTGGTGGGGTGGAGATCTACGTAACCTTTGCATAGCAGAGGATTGTTGGGTCAGCTTTTTGTAGGTGTGGAGAACAGTGGAGGCGTTTAATCCCCAAGTTGGTCTGTTGGTAGGTTTAGTATATTGTGGGCTTTCTGCAGGATGGTTAATAGGTGAGGTTTCCGCGCTATCTGCCAGTCAAGGGTTAGTCCAAGATGTTGTAGTGTGTTAGTTAACTGGATAGAACGATTGTAAAAGGTAAAGTAGCAGTCATGACCGTGGAATGTACTGGTAATTCTGCCTATGATTGTTGCCTGTGTATTGGAGGGGTGGATCTTGAGGAGCCATTGGTTACACCGGGAGGTGAATTGATTTAGGTAGATATAGAGGGATGGTTGTTGCCTCATTGGGTTGGATCAGGTCTTTCTAGGTGTGGAGAATAGTGGAGGTATTTAATCCCCAAGTTCGCCTATTGGTAGTTTCAGTCTATTGTGGGCTTTCTATCGCTTGCACCTTGTCCCGCAGTTACGCAGGGTCGGCCATGGTTAACCGGATTTGGCATGTTAATTTTAAGGGGTGGCCGGATGCCCTTCTTGCCACCACCCCGTACACCCCAGGACGGAATCAGTGTATCCCAACTGTCTGCGTGTAGTGTCAATCGTGAAATATCGTGAATGTGCTGCAGATGTCTGTGGGTCGTGTAACTGAGGCAGGACGTGGATAACAGCCCGGTATTCACATAGCAAGATGTGGAAAACCGCCTAAAAACCACATCCAGGCTGGCCGGCACAGCGACCGTCGTCGATAATCCGGCGGGGGATTCGATCCGAGTCCGGCGCGCATACCCGAGTCCACGAAGCAGCGCGTTGGCGCTCTCGGCTATCCTGGCGGGTGTTATTGTGGGCTTTCTGCTGAATGGTTAATAGGTGAGGTTTCCACGATAGCTGCCAGTCGAGGGTTAGTCCTAGATGTTGTAGTGTGTTAGTTAACTGGAGACAATGGTCGCAAAAGGTAAAGTAGAAATGGAAGGGTGGATTTGGAGGGACGGTTGTTGCCTCTTTTACGATTTGTACCTCGATCTCTGCAGACGGCTGGCGAGTCCCGGACTGGGACACGCCCCGTGGCTGCACCACCCGTAATGCGACCGCACTCTGGCGTCCGGCTATGTGGCGCAGCGGCCCTGCTTCGGGTCCATTACGCAGCATCTGCATAATGAGTGGGACGTACGGAGGGCAGGGCGCGGCGCGGTCAGCCGCGCGTGTGACGCGCCGCGGCCACAGGCAGCCGCCGCTCTGCCAGTCAACCGTGCTCCCATCTGCTACACGTGACCGAGCCGGCCCGCGGCGCTTGCTGATGCCAGCTCATATGTCAGCGCTGGCGCTCAGCACGTGAAACGGCTCCTAATGGGCACTGTCTGTGCCCCTAGCAGTACAAATACGCCCGTGCTTCCCACGAACATTCCTTCAATTATAACAATTATTTGTACATTCCTAAAGGGGACGAAATGCACATTTAGAAAGTTACAACGTCGTGAATCAATCGCGAAGGAAGCCATATAGAAAACACAGTTGAATGATTGAACCTTCAAACTAGTACATTAATAAGAAGTTGTACTACAGTCATGAAATACTTTTTTTTATGAATAGTATTTTGACTCTGTTTTACAGTGTTTATCTTCTATAATACCCAGAATTCGGCTTTTATGCCACTATAAAGTACGGTGCTAAATGTTCTTGGATCACTAACATGATAATGGTCTAAGAACTTTTAGCACTGTATAATTTTCCTGATGAGTCAAAAGAACATTGCCGCTCGGCATTACCCAAGCGGTCTCGGGCGCTGCAGTCATGGACTGTGTGGCTGGTCCCGGCGGAGGTTCGAGTCCTTCCTCGGGCATGGGTCTGTGTGTGTGTGTGTGTGTGTTTGTGTATGTGTTCGTCCTTAGGATAATTTAGGTTAAGTAGTGTGTAAGCTCAGGGACTGATGACCTTAGCAGTCAAGTCCCACAAGATTTCACACATTTGATCATTTTTGAACGAACATTGCACACTGATGGTTCAAATGGCTCTACGTACTATAGGGCTTGTCTTAGACCCATGGTCTAGGGGTAGCGTCTTTGATTCATAATCAAAACGTCTTCGGTCCCGGCTTCGATCCCCGCCACTGCCTAAATTTTGATAAATAATCAGCATTGGCGGCCGAAGACTTCCGGCATAAGACGCCAGCCTCATTCTGCCAACGGCCTTGTCAAAGAGGGCGGAGGAGCTGATAGAGGTTCAGGACACTCTCTTGTCCTAGGAGTGGGAAATTGCCCCTAAAGGCGATAGAATCAGCAATGATCAACGACACGAGGATGCAGAAGGCAATGGAATCCACTGCATTAAAGACACGTAACGTGTATCCACAGGACATGTGGCCTGTAATTGAAGAAGTGTCATGATGATCTCTCCATTGGCAAAAGATTCCGGAATAGTCCCCCATTCGGATCTCCGGGAGGGGACTGACAAGGGGGAGGTTACCATGAGAAAAAGATTGAATAATCAACGAAAGGATAACGTTCTACGAGTCGGGGCGTGGAATGTCAGAAGCTTGAACGTAGTAGAGAAACTAGAAAATCTGAAAAGGGAAATGCAAAGGCTCAATCTAGATATAGTAGGGGTCAGTGAAGTGAAGTGGAAGGAAGACAAGGATTTCTGGTCAGATGAGTATCGGGTAATATCAACAGCAGCAGAAAATGGTATAACAGGTGTAGGATTCGTTATGAATAGGAAGGTAGGGCAGAGGGTCTGTTACTGTGAACAGTTCACTGACCGGGTTGTTCTAATCAGAATCGACATCAGACCAACACTGACAACGATAGTTCAGGTATACATGCCGACGTCGCAAGCTGAAGATGAACAGACAGAGAAAGTGTATGAGGATATTGAAAGGGTAATGCAATGCAGTTGTAGGGGAAGGAGTAGAAGAAAAGGTTACAGGAGAATATGGGCTTGGGACAAGGAATGAAAGAGGCGAAAGACTAATTAGGTTCTGTAACAAGTTTCAGCTAGTAATAGCGAATACCCTGTTCAAGAATCACAAGATGAGGAGGTATACTTGGAAAAGGCCTGGAGATACGAGAAGATTTCAATTAGATTACATCATGGTCAGACAGAGATTCCGAAATCAGATACTGGATTGTAAGGCGTACCCAGGAGCAGATATAAACTCAGATCACAATACAGGGTGATTCAAAAAGAATACCACAACTTTAGGAATTTAAAACTCTGCAACGACAAAAGGCAGAGCTAAGCACTATCTGTCGGGGAATTAAGGGAGCTATAAAGTTTCATTTAGTTGTACATTTGTTCGCTTGAGGCGCTCGTTGACTAGGCGTCAGCGTCATTTGATGCTAAGATGGCGACCGCTCAACAGAAAGCTTTTTGTGTTATTGAGTACGGCAGAAGTGAATCGACGACAGTTGTTCAACGTGCATTTCGAACGAAGTATGGTGTTAAACCTCCTGATAGGTGGTGTATTAAACGTTGGTATAAACAGTTTACAGAGAATGGGTGTTTGTGCAAAGGGAAAAGTTCTGGACGGCCGAGAACGAGTGATGAAAATGTAGCACGCATCCAGCAAGCATTTGTTCGCAGCCCAGGAAAATCGACTCGCAGAGCTAGCAGAGAGCTGCAAATTCCACAATCAACTGTATGGAGAGTCCTACGAAAAGGTTAGTTATGAAACCTGAACGTCAACTACCCGAGGCGATGGATCGGCCGCCAGGCAGCCCGTGACAGAGCACTTCATCACTGGCCTCCAAGAAGCCCTGATCTTACCCCCTGTGATTTTTTCTTATGGGGGTATGTTAAGGATATGGTGTTTCGGCCACCTCTCCCAGCCACCATTGATGATTTGAAACGAGAAATAACAGCAGCTATCCAAACTGTTACGCCTGATATGCTACAGAGAGTGTGGAACGAGTTGGAGTATCGGGTTGATATTGCTCATGTGTCTGGAGGGCGCCATATTGAACATCTCTGAACTTGTTTTTGAGTAAAAAAAAACCTTTTTAAATACTCTTTGTAATCATGTATAACAGAAGGTTATATTATGTTTCTTTCATTAAATACACATTTTTAAAGTTGTGGTATTCTTTTTGAATCACCCTGTATAGTAGTGATGAAGAGTAGGCTGAAGTTCAAGACATCAGTCAGGAAGAATCAGTACGCAAAGAAGTGGGATACGGAAGTACTAAGGAATGACGAGATACGTTTGAAGTTCTCTAACGCTATAGATACAGCAATAAGGAATAGCGCAGTAGGCAGTACAGTTGAAGAGGAATGGACATCTCTAAAAAGGGCCATCACAGAAGTTGGGAAGGAAAACATAGGTACAAAGAAGGTAGCTGCGAAGAAACCATGGGTAACAGAAGAAATACTTCAGTTGATTGATGAAAGGAGGAAGTACAAACATGTTCCGGGAAAATCAGGAATACAGAAATACAAGTCGCTGAGGAATGAAATAAATAGGAAGTGCAGGGGAGATAAGACGGAATGGCTGCAGGAAAAATGTGAAGACATCGAAAAAGATATGATTGTCGGAAGGACAGACTCAGCATACAGGAAAGTCAAAACAACCTTTGGTGACATTAAAAGCAACGGTGGTAACATTAAGAGTACAACGGGAATTCCACTGTTAAATGCAGAGGAGAGAGCAGATAGGTGGAAAGAATACATTGAAAGCCTCTATGAGGATGAAGATTTGTCTGATGTGATAGAAGAAGAAACAGGAGTCGACTTAGAAGAGATAGGGGATCCAGTATTAGAATCGGAATTTAAAAGAGCTTTGGAGGACTTACGGTCAAATAAGGCAGAAGGGATAGATAACATTCCATCAGAATTTCTAAAATCATTGGGGGAAGTGGCAACAAAACGACTATTCACGTTGGTGTGTAGAATATATGAGTCTGCCGACATACCATCTTACTTTCGGAAAAGCATCATCCACACAATTCCGAAGACGGCAAGAGCTGACAAGTTCGAGAATTATCGCACAATAGGCTTAACAGCTCATGCATGGAAGCTGCTTACAAGAATAATATACAGATGAATGGAAAAGAAAATTGAGAATGCGCTAGGTGACGATCAGTTTGGCTTTAGGAAAAGTAGAGGGACGAGAGAGGCAATTCTGACGTTACGGCTAATAATGGAAGCAAGACTAAAGAAAAATCAGGACACTTTCATAGGATCTGTCGACCTGGAAAAAGGGTTCGACAATATAAAATGGTGCAAGCTGTTCGAGATTCTGAAAAAAAGTAGGGGTAAGCTATAGGGAGAGACGGGTCATATACAATATGTACAACAACCAAGAGGGAATAATAAGAGTGGACGATCAAGAACGAAGTGCTCGTATTAAGAAGGGTGTAAGACAAGGCTGTAGCCTTTCGCACCTACTCTTCCATCTGTACATCGAGGAAGCAATGATGGAAATAAAAGAAAGGTTCAGGAGTGGAATTAAAATACAAGGTGAAAGGATATCAATGATACGATTCGCTGATGACATTGCTATCCCGAGTGAAAGTGAAGAAGAATTAAATGATCTGCTGAACGGAATGAACAGTCTAATGAGTACACAGTATGGTTTGAGAGTAAATCGGAGAAAGACGAAGGTAATGAGAAGTAGTAGAAATGAGAACAGCGAGAAACTTAACATCAGGATTGATGGTCACGAAGTCAATGAAGTTAAGGAATTCTGCTACCTTGGCAGTAAAATAACCAATGACGGACGGAGCAAGGAGGACATCAAAAGCAGACTCGCTATGGCAAAAAAGGCATTTCTGGCCTAGAGAAGTCTATAAATATCAAATACCGGCCTTAATTTGAGGAAGAAATTTCTGAGGATGTACGTCTGGTGTACAGCATTGTATGGTAGTGAAACATGGACTGTGAGAAAACCGAAACAGAAGAGAATCGAAGCATTTGAGATGTGGTGCTATAGACGAATGTTGAAAATTAGGTGGACTGATAAGGTAAGGAATGAGGAGGTTCTACGCAGAATCGGAGAGGAAAGGAATATGTGGAAAACACTGATAAGGAGAAGGGACAGGATGATAGGACATCTGCTAAGACATGAGGGAATGACTTCCATGGTACTAGAGGGAGCTGTAGAGGGCAAAAACTGTAGAGGAAGACAGAGATTGGAATACGTCAAACAAATAATTGAGAACGTAGGTTGCAAGTGCTACTCTGAGATGAAGAGGTTAGCACAGGAAAGGAATTCGTGGCGGGCCGCATCAAACAAGTCAGTAGATTGATGAAAAAAAAAAACTATGGGGCTTAACAGCTGAGTTCATCAGTCCCCTAGAACTTAGAACTACTTAAACCTAACTAACCTAAGGACATCACACACACCCATGCCCGATGTAGGATTCGAACCTGCGATCATCGCAGCAGCGCGGTTCCGGACTGAAGCGCCTAGAACCGCTCGGTCACAGCGGCCGGCCATTGCACACTGATTTCATTAAATCTGTATCAGTCAATCTAAGCATATTTCCGCAAGCACACCCTTCTCACTCTATTATTTTATGCTATACCCTACAGCGACTAGTTCACGAGCCGTTCCCGATTTGGGAAGACCAGTGCAACAAGAGCAAAACAAACAAAACATAACATTTCTCCAAAAGTTGCGAACCATCAGGAAAAACCGTATGCCGCATATGTCAGCCACCAGTTCCTTGAAAAAGAGTCCTGTCGGAGCAGTGACACCATCCGAACAGCTTAAGCAGTAAATGCTGTGCTAGCCAGTCAGGAGCTGGTAACTCTCGCCTATATAGCTTACACTGCAGAGAAAGTTGTCGTAACTAAGAACGCTTTACAGACTTTTGCCTCTAGTGGGCGCTATAATACAAATTTAAAATATTTTCTAGCTTCATTCTTAAATAGTAGCATTCCTTTTCCGTGTGCTGCAGTCTTTTTTTTTTTCTCTAAACAGAAAGATTACTCTGGAATAGTGAGGGTTGACCGAATGTGGAAAAATATTACAAGGTACAACAAAGTCATGTGCCTAGGAACAGCCGGCCGCTGCTGGCCGAGCGGTTCTGGCGCTACAGTCTGGAACCGCGCGACCGCTACGGTCGCAGGTTCGAATCCTGCCTCGGGCTTGGATGTGTGTGTTGTCCTTAGGTTAGTTAGGTTTAAGTAGTTCTAAGTTCTAGTGGACTTATGACCTCAGCAGTTGAGTCCCATAGTGCTGAGAGCCATTTGAACCATTTTTGAAGCCTAGGAACAAATACTCTACTGAAATTTAAAAAGCGTTGCAATCGAGAAAATCTTGTCAGCAGAGTATTTAATCATTTGTATGTTAAATTAGCACTCTATTATGCATCAATAAGGAGTAAGTGATATTAAACTAAGTTGAAGTTTTATCAAAAACCTATTACATTTTGAAATAGAAGCTACTGGAAATTAACACAGATTTCCATTTTCAAGACAGAATTGATAAGCATATATGCAGACTGAAACGACGAAAGAACATTTGTACCAAGGCCAGGATTCATCCGAGGTCTCCCGCCCATGCGCTAACCACTACGCTTTTCACAGCTCTACGGACTACCTAAATCCAAGTTCCCATTCACGCCTCATTTCACCCTAAAACTCTAACAGAATTTCAGACTCTCCAACTGTGCTGAAATGGCACCTCAGCGTCGAACCAAACAGAGGACACTGCCTGAAACCCGGGAGTAGCTATTTTTCTGGTACCGCGCGCCGCGGAATTTGAATCCGCGCCAGACGTTATGGACGCCGAAGACCCATATAGGTCTCTGCACCATCGCGCCGTAAGCTGCGTCAGCACGCGCCTCCTGGCCCGCTTTTAGTGTGAGGCGCCACAGTGGAACACGTGGTCCCAGCGGCCAATAGCGGCGCCCCCGATAGCGTATTTAATTGCCGGCCTCTCACTCAGTCATGCTGCCTTCCTGCACCAGACCTTGTCTGACGCCGTCGCCACCCATATCCCGACCAAAACCATCCACCCTCACCGTCCCGCCCTGCCTCCACAGGCCGTCCTTCTCCTTCGAGAGTCCCGCCGTCTCTACCGCTCTTTTCTCTGCACACATGACCAGGATACACTTACCCGCCACTGGCAATTACAACGACACATCCGCAACCTGCTTACAGCGAAGAAACGCCGTGCCTGGCGCAGACGTGTACACAACTCAACACCACGCTCCCCATAAACTCTTCCAAGTATTGGTCTGCCTTCCACCGCCTTACTGGGACCCGCCCCACCCCCCCAGTACCCTCTCCTCCTTAATGACCGTCCCTTTCCTGACAACCTCAGTAAGGCCAACCACTTTGCCTCTCACCTCTCCGATGTTTTTTCCGTCCCAGATGATCCCTACTTTGATTATTCCCTCTTCTCTGACGTCATGGAGCGTACGAATATCTCTGTTCTTCCCCTTGCTCCTAGCTTCCAGTACTTGGGCCACACACCACCATCTGAACTTAACACTCCCATCACTACACAGGACAACAGCCTCACACTCCGCGCTAAACGCAACACTGCTCCCGGCCACGACTGCATTACCTACCGCCACCTCAAACACTGCCCTCCCTCCTTCCTTTCAGTCCTTGCCACCCTCTACAATGTCATCCTTGCCACTGGCTTCTATCCCGACCTGTGGAAAACCTCCCGTATCCTGATGTTCTCCAAACCCAACGAGCCTCCATCTGATGCCTCTTCCTATCGTCCCATCTGTCTCACATCGGTGTTCAGCAAGCTCTTGGAATCCATCCTTTCCCGGCGCATCCATCACCACCTCCACCAAAACCACCTCCTCCCCAACATCCACTGTGGCTTTCGACCTTCCTTCTCTGCTGATGACCAACTCCTCCGCCTCACTCATCTCCTCTCCCTCCAGCTTAACTCCCGTCGCTCCGCCATTTTTGTCTCCCTTGACCTTGAAAAGTCCTACGACCATGTCTGGCATCCCGGTTTCCTGTTTAAACTCCAAACCTACGCCCTTCCTATCAACTACATCTGTCTGATGGCATCCTTCCTCTCTCACCGCCCCTCCTATGTTACCATCCATAATACCAATTCCCACACCTTCTACCCCTCTGCAGGTGTGCCCCAGGGCTCTGTCCTCTCCCCTCTCCTCTACCTCCTGTACATGGCAGATATGCCCCAAACCCCCCTCCAGCACACCTGTTGCAATATGCTGATGACACCGCATTCCTCACCCACGCTCCTACCCTCCAACGGTCCCAGCGCCTTCTCCAGAATCACCTTGACGTTTTTGCTGGATGGTGTAACCAGTGGCTCCTGAAAATCAATCCTTCCAAGACCCAGGCAATCATCGTAGGTCGTACCACTCGGTCCTTCCGGCTCCTGGATTTCTCCCTTACTGTCTGCGTCCATCCTGTCCACCTCACCCCCACCCTCACCTACCTTGGCCTCACCATTGACCGTCACCTCACCTGGATCCCTCATTTCCGCTCCATCCAATCCAAAGCCCACAACCGCCTCCGACTCCTCAAACTCCTCTCTAGCTGGACATGGGGCTTGCACCCCTCTACCATCCTCCACACCTACAAATCCTTAATCCGTCCCATCCTCTGTTATGCCAGTCCTGCCTGGATATCTGCCCCCCCCCCCAAATCCTATTAGTCCCTCCATATCCTTGAGCGTCATCGCCTCGCCTTCCGTATACACCTCCTGTCCCCCACGTGGACCATCTGTGATCTCATTCCTTTCCCCATCTGCTCCTATTCCTCGAACGTATCTGCATCCTCTACACCTCCCGCCGCCTTGATCCCCCTCACCCCCTGGTTGCTCCTCTCCTCTCCCATCCCGCCCCCTGCCACGTCTTCACTGTTGTGTCCCCCCTACCCTCCATCTCTACACCCTTCATCTCCTTTCCCAAGGTGGCTTCCATCAACTCCCCCTCCCAGATGATGCCCTCTCTCCCTCCATTTATCCCTCCTATCAACTCTGATCCTCACTCCCCCTCCTGTCCTCTGTCCTTTTCCCAGGCTCCCTCTCCCCCCCCTTCCATCTTCTTTTTTCCCCACCTCCCCTCTCTCTGCCCCCTTCTCTCCCCCGAGTCCTTTTGCATTTCCCTCCTCTGCCTCCTCTCATTCCCTCTCATGTCTGCCCTGCCCCTCTCCCCCTTTATTAGTCCTCTCACCCCTTGGTTCCCCCCCCCTTTTCGTTTTTTTCCTTCCTTCTTCCTTGTTCCTCCCCCTCCTCCAGGTCCCTTCCCCCCCCCCCCCCATCTGCCTTTGGCTCGGGAGTGTCATCTTTGTGCCGCCATTTTCGTGCAGTGTTTTACAGTGAGTGTTTTACGGTTAGTGTTCCGTGTTGTGTTTTTTGGGAAGTGTTGCGAACGGCCATCATACTGTCGCTGGGTGTGCTTTCTATCTCTTGCGAACAGAAACCATACTGTCGCCATGTTTTTTAATTGTGTGTGTGCTATGTTACTTGTCTGATTCCTGTGTCTTTTATTAACATTGCCAACCCCTTTTGCTTTCTGTTTTAACTTTCCGCATTTTTCCGCCATTTTACCCTTTACGTCACCGTTTTATCGCCTGTTTTCTTGTTTCTTTTCTTCTTCCGTTTTTTTAAAAAAAAGGTCTGTAGGCTGTAGAGCAGCGTACTAAGCTGCTGCCAGCCCGCCCCCTTCGGGGGGAATTGAAAATCAATAAAGGAAAAAAAAAGAAAAAAGCTCAGCCAGTCAGTCTAATCTCGCTTACGTCGGTTTACACCTCGCTTTGCGCTCGACTGCTTACTTCCTGGTTCGTGTTCGATTGGACGTGTTTGTTTCCTTGTGACTCTGTTGTTCGGTCTTGTTGTATTCGTTCTGTCCTTCGTTGGTCGTGTCCGTCCTCTTCCGTTGTGTTGCTGTTCGCGGGCCTCTCCGCGGGTCCCTCCGCGCCTTCCGTCATTGCTACCCCGCGACCGCCCTGGTCGCAGTTACAACAATTTTAATCAGTTGAAGTACTTTGAACATTGAAGAAACGGGCTGCCCCCGTCGGAGGTTCGAGTCCTCCCTCGGGCATGGGTGTGTAACTTAGTTTAATTTAGATTAAGTAGTGTGTAAGCCTAGGGACCGATGATGTCAGGAGTTTTGTCCTATAGGAACTTCATTTGTACCACAGGTTCGATGGTAAAAGACCTTCTTTCGTAGGTACAACATGGTCCAAGATCGACGAAGTATTGCGTAAAAGCTTACAGGCTATATAACTCTCTTTAAAAAGATATAGAATTGTACTTGACATAAAAATCTGTAATTGAAGAGTTAGCAATATTTTCCACGTAGCTTAAATATATTAGGCAGCATTTAAACGTGTGGAACACACAAAATCTAAAAATGTTTCAGAAAATCAAATCTCATGTCTCAAAAAAAAAAAAAAAAAGCTGCAAAAAATACCGGAAACTGCTTAGGTGGTTCCGAGTGCACATTCCTTCATTTGATTTTAAAATCGGTCGCTGGACTGAAGTACCGACCAAGAAACATTTTGTGTCGCTAGGTACACTAACCTACAGGTACAGCACTCTCTCCTAACGCAGACTTGGAAAAAACATCACGGTGTGATATTGTGTGAGACACCCTGTTTGCCTATTTCCCTTTACTTAAAGTAATACTTCTGTTTTCGAGAGGTATGTCATACACAGTGGGAAGCTAGTCGGCGACGAGCTGCCACTGACAACCCATTAACCTATATATATATAATGTCTAACTCTCATAAAACGTGGAAAGAGATGAAGCTTACACACAAGTGATATCTTGAGTTTACGATGTGAATGATTTGACCGGTTTGTCATTAAATGCAATCTGTGACTGTCTTTGTAGACAGCGTAAACGATGCCCTCTATTCCGTATATGCCTCGACTTCCAATGGTGCAGTCAAGCAGGAACCGAACAGCATAGATTAAATTGCTGCAGGTGGAACGAGTAGCAATCTTAGTTATAATTTTGGTTCTTACAAATACCGTCTATTTCGAATCTGGCTCGAGCTTCAAGGGCGAGTTTAGGCAGGAGTCTAAGAGGACACAGAGTGATACAAAACACGAAAATCCTAAAACAAAGCACATTATACACCAACCGCAAGAAAACAGCAAACCTTAGAATCGGCAAACTAGATTTGACCTATATGGTGAATTCCATTTGTTGACTTCGTTTCGTTGTTTTTCGTGAGTTTTCGTTGCGTGTGTCGTGCGATTTGCTTTAGGACTTCTGTGCTGATTTTCCGCCATTTCCTGTTAACGTCCTTTTCGCGTTTTGTGTATGTTCCTGTTTATTCGATTTGGTGGTCATTGTGTTAGGTTTTAATTTATACCCGCCAAAAATCCCTACTTTCTCGCAGTAGACCCTTTAGATTAAATATTAAATATTAAGAGTTACTGCGATTTTATAATTTCTTGAGGTACAACGCAGAGTCTTGGAGCGGACGTTGCAGGTTGTGCGTGCTTTTCTTGGTAACTCTTATAAACAATTATTCCAGTTTATTTGACCTGCGAATATTTCATTTTATTTCTGTGGTAATTTTTTTCTTTATTATCATATTTCCTTTGCTATATAATTCGTGGTTAAACAGTTGTTCGCGTCAACTATTATTGTAATTTGTGGTATTTGTGCGTATTATCCGTTGTTTTGTGCTGTCTCCGTTGCTTATGAACAATCGTGGTGGTTTTGAAATCTTGTCCGCGTGTAGCATCTTACAGCTCATTGTGATGTCACTGGTCAAAGCCGACATGTGGAATCTATGTTAGACTTTATACCAGTTTACTATAAGCAGCCCCTTTCGCCAACAGTTTTTCCAAAATGTTAAACTGTCTACTAAAGCATTTGAAAAACTGTCAAAAATCATGGAAGCTATAAAACATGCACAATAAAAAATTATGAAAACAGTCAGTACTAGACACAGGGCGTACTTAATACAGCTTAGCTATAAATACAAGAAAACCTTTCAAAATTCAGAAAAAATTATAAATTTCTAAAAGATAATAACGTCAAATGAAAGAACCGTTACATCATAGACATCCAACTTGAAAAACTGTACTGACAAAAGCAACTACTTCATATTAAGTTCTATAGAACTGGCATTAAAATTAAGTATTTCCGACACCGAAAACGCAATCAGAATAGCGTGTAACCTACTCTGCACGAATGTAAACACTTTTTAAACATAATGTCAGCAGACAGCCCAACATCTCCAAGGTGTAATAACGTATGCATGTTATTCCCGCAAAACCAGTCACAATACATGAAACCAAAACCTACAGCCATGTATCATATTTGATACAGCAGGTCTCTATCAAGCAAAAGTAACTGTAGCGCCGGCCGGAGTGGCCGTGCGGTTCTAGGCGCTACAGTCTGGAGCCGAGCGACCGCCACGGTCGCAGGTTCGAATCCTGCCTCGGGCATGGATATGTGTGATGTCCTTAGGTTAGTTAGGTTTAAGTAGTTCTAAGTTCTAGGCGACTGATGACCTCAGAAGTTAAGTCGCATAGTGCTCAGAGCCATTTGAGCCAGTAACTGTAGCGCACGTATAAAACATGATACATCAGACCTCCATGAAGCCAAAATAGTCAAAAGCATACAATGCTTATTTATTGCTGTTTATTGGGATTTTTGATAAGAAAACACTACTGAACAGAAATCAGAGCTTGCATACACTATTCATTTATTCTTAGAAGGCTTTTTTATGAAACTAAAAAAGTACAGCATGTAAAAATGTCAAAGATACAATCATTTCAGAGACTAATCTTTTCAAAACAATGTTCATTGTATGCCCTGATGATGATGATGATCGTATGGCATTGTTGGCCGGGAGGCCCCATGCGGGGAAGTTCGGCCGCCGAATTGCAAGTCATCTTTAGTTGACGCCACTTCGGCGACTTGCGAGTCAATGATGATGAAAGACACAAAACACCCAGTCATCACGAGGCAGAGAAAATCCCTGACCCCGCAGGGAATCGAACCCGGGACCCCGTCCGCGGGAAGCGAGAACGCTACCGCAAGACCACGAGCTGCGGACTGTATGCCTTTATATAATAATATACGTGATTACGTATATATGAGGATTACTGAAATTAGGATTTTTGCTTCCACACTCTAAGTTGTTTCATAGTGTGTGCAAGGCTTTAAAGCCATTCAATTCTCAAGTGAAACACAGGAACACTTCACAGGTCTGGCAATTCACGAACTTGTGGATGCAGCAACCTTGCATTCTACATCTGCATTCTTGTCTCCCAGCTTAAATTTCTACCAAATTCAATGGGTTCACTAAATCTTTTGCATACGGGTGGAATGAATTGTATTGGTTTACGCTTCTCCCAGCTTAAACTTCTACCATTGCTTTACGCTTCTCAGCCTCATATCTTTCCCTTTGCTTCGTGCTTTTCGTAACTGCTGCCACCTTCTCGTGACTGCGAGAGGGTAACTTGAAAAAATTACGAGCGTGAAGCGCAGACTGTATACAGTACACTGTACATACGGCTACCAACTCAAAACACTGTTTCTGAATGTGGAAATGAAGTCCCATGCTTCTTGACAGAGCGTAGGGGAACGATGCGAGATACCCGCACCGCCGTACTAAGCAACTGGAGGTAGTTTGCCATTGCCTTCCTCTGACTGTAATGGGGATGACGACACAACAACACCCAGTCATCTCGGGGCAGGTGAAAATCCCTGAAAAACACAACAGTGACGTATTTACATGTAAATCTACACAATGTCATACTTCGTGACTCTTGTGAAACAGTTTGAGTTCAATGAGTGACACATACATGAAACATCTGTAGCTTGATACAAAGTTAGTACAAGGTGTTTTAATTGGAAGGATGATGATTATCATTATGGTATAATGCCCCCTAGACAACGAGAGCATTACAGATGAAGCACATCTTCGGAATAGCGAAGGAAATCGAAACTGCCCTTTTAAATGAGCAGTCCCGGCATTTCTTCTCATTCCTGACCTTGTCCTGTATCTTGACAGGGCTGGCATGTTAACCTGGATTAGGCCGTTTTAGTGGTAGATGGTGGGTGGATTCTCTTACTGCTGCCACGTCTTCCCCAACGCGGAACAGAATCTGTGCACGCCACCTCTCTGAGTCAAGTGTTATCCCACGTGAAACTGTGTGAACATTTACGAAATTTTTCCGAATCGGTTAACTAAGGTGGGTCGTTTGTGCCAACCCCGTATGCACCTAGTCGGATGTGCGACCGCCTGAGTACGACATACAGGTTGACCGGCTTACCGGCCCTAGTCGTTAAACCGCCAGAGCGCTTCTCCTAATCCTGGGAGCAGCTATCCAGGAGGGTCCATTCCGGCAACTGCGCTGTGCGTTTTAAGGAGAACACCTAAAATCTAAATCTGGAAGGTAGGCGCATCTTGTGTCTCAACAACTGTGAAAGCTCGCTCGGCCTTTTCGTGCAGGCTCAATTACTCATTCAGTTACGAAGTATAATGTGTCACAAACTCCTTGCTTTGTATACTTCTGCGTTACTTCGACGCAAAAGAAAGGAGACTGCTCGTTCTACTAAGAAAGTATTAGTTGCATTAATGTGTGCAAAATCAAGTCTGTAGTAAATTTCTTTACAACTGGCAGTTAGTTGGTCGAATTTGATGAAACTAGCCTAAACTCAAAGTTAAAAACTCATCACTATAAATATTCCTTTAGTAAAGCGAGCAGATATGTTTGTTTCTTGCTGGCCGTGTGGCCGTGCGGTTCTAGGCGCTTCAGTCTGGCACCGCGTGACCGCTACGACCGCAGGTTCGAATCCTGCCTCGGGCATGGATGTGTGTGATGTCCTTAGGTTAGTTAGGATTAAGTAGTTCTAAGTTCTAGCGGACTGATGACCACAGATGTTAAGTCCCATAGTGCTCAGAGCCATTTTGTTTGTTTCTTGTATTTAATGAAGTTCTTGCTTCTCTTGGCCTGGTAGCAATGCCTGTATGTGAAAAACGAGCAACATGAACAATAAGTACAGCTAAACCTCTAGTGCCATTTTTTACAAAAACAATTTCGTCCGTAGAAGAAAGGAAGACTTAGTGCTATTCGTGTAAGTCTGAGCCGATCTGGGATTCCGCTTTTTGTCCACTACTGCTAATCCTCACTGAGGGTGAAGAAGAATTACAGGATCTGCTGAATGGAATGAAGAGTCTAATGAGCACAGAACATGCAATGAGAATAAACTGAAGAAAGACAGAAGTAATCAGAATTAGCAGAAATGAGAACGGCGAGAAACTGAACATTAAGACCGGTGATCAGGAAGTAGATGAGATTAAGGAATTCTGCTAACTAGGCAGTAATATAACCCCTGACGGACGGAGCAAAAAGGACAAAAAAAGCAGACTGTCATTGGGAAAAAGGGCATTCCTAGCTAGGAGTAGTCTAATGGTATCAAACTAGGGCTTAATTTCTCGGAATGTACGCATGGAACACAGCACTGTATGACAGTGAAGCATGGACTGTGAGAAAATCAGAAAAGATGAGAATCGAAGCATCTGAGACGTGGTGTCACAAAAGAATGTTGAAAATTAGATGGACTAATAAGGTAAGGGATGAGGAGGTTCTCTGAGAGCATCTGCAATGACAGGAAATATGGGAAACACTGACAAGAAGGGCAGAATGGACGGACATCTGTTAAGACATCACGGAATAACTGCCATGGTGCTAGAGATAGCTGTAGAGGGGGAAAGCTATAGAGGGAGACAGGGATTGGAATATATCCAGCAAATAACTAGGGACGTAAGTTGGAAGTGCTACTCTGAGATGAAGAGTTTGGCGCTGGAGAATAAGTCGTGGAGGCCGCATCAAACCAGTGAGATGGCTGAGGAGACTGATGACTCTGATGACTCAAATAAAAAGTATCATGAAAGATTAAAGCACTCAATTATGGTACATTTGTGAAGAGCTTTAAAGAAGGCAGTTACATTCTGTGATAACCAAACAGAGTAAGTGTATTTCTCTTATGAGACATTGTTTTGTAAGCTCATTCACTTAGCTTCAAGCTGTTAGGTACAACTATATCATCTCTCTCTCTCTCTCTCTCCCTCTCTCTCTCTCTCTCTCTCTCTCTCAACTTCCTTGTTACGCACATTGCCAGATTACATATGCATAAATACTCCGAAGCCATTTTACTGTATGTGGCGGAACGTACAATGAGTACCACTAGCGTCTCCTGCCTTCCCTGTTACAATAGCAAATACTACGTACAAGCCTCCCAATAAGGCCGTATTTTTCAAATATTTCATTGATGCACTCCCTTTCTTTTCTTTCAATTGAAACTTGATTTCCTCTCCGTTACGCCGGCCACTGTGGCCGAGCGGTTCTAGGCGCTTCAGTCCGGAACCGCGTTGCTGCTACGGTCGCAGGTTCTAAGTCTAGGGGACTAATGACCTCAGATGTTAAATCCCATAGTGCTTAGAGCCATTTGAACCATCTGAACCTCTCTGTTACCGTGTTGTCTGCTCGCGTAAGTACCTATCATTCTCCATCTTACAGTAATGTTCTCCTAATTACGATGCAGATGGAAGTTCAAATGGAGTTATTTGCCCGCTGCCTTGTGAAACTCATCAAAAAGATTGTCCATTTCTGTATATTAATTATTAGCTAATCTAACTGGTCAGTTATCTTCTGCAGCGACGACTGTAATAAGTACACAAAAAATTATGCCGATTTCATCGACGGACTGTAGAGTTCGTAGCGAATGTCATATCAACGAAAAGCAATTTAAATATGCCGCGATGGCAGACAAGTTTCACAAACGCGTAAAATTAAAAGGTAAATTATCCGAATGTAAATTTAGTCAAAGCGTGCGGGTATTTCCCAAGGGCACAGGCGGAATGAAACATTTACGCAGAAATGTCCCCTCTATGATAAATGAGGACATGTTTCATACAGGCATATAAAAGGTTTTGTTAAATATGCAATCACCACATCGATAAACTATTATCGCTAGAGCTTATTGTCTCTTGAGAACTGAGCTTGAAACAGAATGGCAGGTGGAATCAATTGTGGCATCCTTAAAAGGCTATTCCAGTGTTTGTAAGGAGTGTCTCAGGAAAAACACTTGAAACGCGTTACGACGGTCTGTTCGATATTGCATCGTTGAGTGTGTTGTTATTTTCAACACTTTTCATGTTAGGTATGTTTTTAAACAAACTGCGTCCAGCAGAAGTTATCATAGTTATAATATCTAGTACGCAAAACTAAACGATACTAAAATATGTGCAAGCAAATGTTCAGTTTCTTCAGAAAATGTTATTGTTCAAGCTTCCCGCCTCCAGTGATTTCATACAAGAGGGATATCAACACCCTAGAAATGCTTTTCGTAGCTACCATGTAATGTGAGGAATCAGAATATGAACAATTGCTGCATACTTTTTTATATGCAAGAGGAAAAACCAAAAGAATATGCTAGGATATTCTCTGCACTGATCAGCAAATTAAGGACTCTTACTCACAAACGACTGAGCTCATAAATAGATTTGGCCAGCGTCGAAGACATGACTTGTTAACAAATACAGTGATGAGCCATTTATACTATTTTTTATTACATGTTTAATAGCGTGTTGACACAACTTTCGAACACAATACAGCAATGACTTTGCGTGGTATGGATTCAAAAAGTCCATGGCAGGTTTCCAGAGGTATGTGACACTAGGTGTTTACGCACAGATCACACAATTCACGTAAACTACGAAAAAATGGTTCAAATAGCTCTGAGCACTATGAGACTTAACGTCTGAGGACATCAGTCCCCTAGAACTAGTTAAACTTAACTAACCCAAGGACACCACTCACATCCATGCCCGAGGCAGGATTGGGTGCTGCGACCGCAGGGGTCACGCGGTTCCAGCCTGAACCGCTCGGCCACACCAACCGGCCGTAAATTACGGACCAGAGGTTCATGACATCGGAGATGGCGACAATAGCGTCCAAAACGTGTTCCATCGAGTTCAGGTCATGTGGATATGGTGAGCAATACTGAAAGTTGGTCGTAAATACTTCTTTGCAAACTTGTCCATTGATTCTGCAGTGGTATGCATACACAAATTCTGAGTCTGAGATATTATTATCGCTAGTAGTAGCGAGCGAACAGTTGTTGAGAAGAGTCGGAAGTGGTCGGGCGCAGCCTGCGGTGGGAAGAAGCCGCACGACATGAGAGGTTGAAGCCTGCAGTGACCGTGCTGGTAGCGCCGAGGAAACTTGGGTTTTAATTGAGTATTTTTGCTAATTTGCCTTTTTGTTGCGTGTAGTTGTTGCTTGCTTGCGCACTGGAAGGATTTTGTCAGATTTGTGTATGCATACATTGAGAGAAATATTCGTATCCTTGTTGTGCCCAGAGACGTCTTTATTGAGTATAGACATTGTGGAATCATTACGTCTGTGTAAAGTTTGTAAGTGTATAAATAATCTATTTTGAAAATATAGTGAATTAAAGTCTTTATTGGTTTCTTTCATTTTCTTAATACCGTTTAAGTTTAGTTGATCAAAACCCTCTTGATCTTTCAATTTCTGTATAAAAAGAGGAATATGGCAGTAGTTGTTGCAATAATTATGGCCATGCATTGAACTCTGCTTGGATCGCAGTATTGCTTTTAAAATATTTGTAGCCTGCTGCTGATCACGCAGTTGCAGTGGCAAGACGAGGTAAGCTGTCTGTTGCATACAGAAGCATTTCAGAACTGTTGTTACGAGTTGTTGGAGAATATTTTAAAACTTGCAGTGAGTTTCTTGAAAATTGATTTCTTTGTGATTTGAGGAAGAGTAATTAATTTCTGTTTCCTTTCTTTCTCGATCAGAATTCTGTTATTGCCAGAGATGCAACGTCACATATTTCTGTACGTGTTTCAGCAGAACAAACAGTAATTGCTAATCAGTTTCACCTGGTGACCTTGCCAGGATCTCGTTTCGTTGGACCATTTTGCAGTTAGAGATGCTTTGCCTTTCTACTGCATTTGCAAAATGTTATGCAATAGTACTTGGCCATTAGGTGGTGCATAGTATTTTTGTTTCTTGTGCGGTGCTTCAAATTAAGTCAAATTTTTGTATTTCAGCAACTTTCTAGTTCAGTATTTATTTTGTAACAGTGTAGTTAACAATTTTGTGAAAGATATGTGTGTTGCATTTTATTTTAATTTCTTTATTACTACAACGACAATGAAAACTAGAGCACAGGCAGTAATGGACAACACGGTAGAAGTAGCTTCAAATGAAGTTTCGAAAAAATTGAGACGAGGTGTAAAAAATTCTTCTCGGGGAAATGAAGTCAGGTACCTTTCCAACGATATTGTGAATAATAAGAGTGCAGGCTATATTTCTCGCCAGTCATGCATGATGAACTGCAGGAAACAACAAGAAATTATACAGAGAAAAATAATTTTATCTTTCCTTCTTCCAATAATAATGTTACGCAATTAACACTAGCTCAACTTGATAAGATCAAAAAATCCAATAAGTAATGGTTTAGAAAATCCAACAACGAAATTAGAGGATTTAATAATAGATTTAAAAAGTAATGTCTAACTTCGTGGTGAGATCAAGGAATCTAGCAGCAAACAGGAAGAGAACCTCTAATTCTTTTGCGATGAGATTAATGGTAATTTAAATCGTAAATTCGAGGAAATATCGGAACGAGTGAAAACTGAGGTACGCGAGGAACTCATGTCTGATATTAATAATTTTGAGTCCAGGCTTGACCATGTATAGTTTGTTGATATTTTGAGTCACAACAAGAATTGAAAATAAAGGAATTATCACAAAAATTCGAATCCTTACACACTAACACTGACGTTTCAAAGATGCAAAATCAGTTGATTATTGTTGCAAAACATCTAGAAAAATTATCCGAGAGAGTGACACAATGGAACAATGATTCAGACAAAGGGGCAGACGATACTCAGCCGGTTCTGTTCGCTGATGCTGAAGAATTTCAGTCTCTGGCACGTTTTAAAGAAGGGCAGATGACCATTAAGCAGCAAAATAAACTTGACGTAAGAAAGAGATAGGAACAGCTTGCCAGCATCGAAGAAAAGATAGGTCGTGATAACGACACCAGAAGGTTCAATAATAACCAAGTTGGAAATCACAATGAACGCATTAATTTTATAAATACTAATCACTTCTCTAGTGAACGTGATACGTTTGCAGTACACAACCAGGCACTGAGGGAACTATTGCAGACATATCTTGAGCATGGCATTAAAGTGAACTTAGAAAAATCAGAATTTGGTAAAACGCATATTAAATTTCTTGGCCACATTGTCTCTACAAAACGTATATCACCCAATTCAGAAAAACTGAAAGCAATTTAAAAAATGCCTGTACCTATAAACAAACGGCAACTTAGAGAATTCTTAACTCTTGAGAATATTTATCGACGTTTCATCGGCTAAGAGAGCTTATCTACACCTAGACTATGCAACTCACAGGCAAGAATGCTGTTTGCGGCTGATATGGTGTCACCCAGACCGAATATGACCGAATACGATGATCTGAAAATTGCATTGCTTAATGCATCCATATTATCCCATCCTCATTATCTTTCGATTTTTGCCTTTCGACGAATAGTTCAAGATCTGGTCTTAGAGTACACTTGTGTCAAGAAATAGTAGAAAATGTATTCTTACCCAGGAAATTACAGTTTTTGCCAGTCGAGTCTTAATCAAAGCCGAACATAACTATTCTGTCACTGAGCTCAAAGTATTAGCCATAATTTTGGAATTTGACAAATTTCGTTCCTTTCTACGAGGTAAACATACTAAGTAAGGTATATAGCGGTCATTGGACACTTCGGTTTCTCATGACGAGTAAACTAAATCATGACCGTTTAAGACGTTCGGCTTTGTTCCTTCTCGAATTCAGTTTCACTGTGATTTACATTTCTGATTGAGAAAACAGTGTTGCTCGTGCCCTTTCACGTGCACCTGTTGGTTTAAACCAGTGTAATGCGGAAGATTGCATGAAAATAATTTTAGTTTGTTATATATGCAACAAGTAGGCTCTGAAAACTTTATTTCATCTTCATTATGTGATATTTCATCTGATAATGGCCAACATTTCTTTCTAGTACATGGCTAAAAGCTTTGAGAAATAGAAGAATTAAACCAGTATTTATGCCATCTTGTAGTGTACAAAGAAAAGTAACCCAGGGGGTTTACCGTACTTTAGTTAACATATGCAGTGGCGAGCATAGGAGCCCCGACTGTTGCAGTGCATTTAATTACTTTAGCTTCCGCTACTGTTTCATACACTTCAACAAATCTGTACATCTGTTAGTGTATCTCTTACTGTCATTCTACCTAATAATTTTAATGAATAGTGATAATCTATCATTTGTGTTGTGTGAAGAAAAGTACTTTGAATTTGCTAAGCATGATCTGACAAGGTGATAATGCAGTGGAAATGCTAATTTTTTTTTTTTGCATCTGCATTTGCACTATGACGATATGGGAATGGTAAGCCATCCGCGAACAATTTCTGTTCAGCTGGTAATATTCTGAGTTTACTGGTGAAGCATCCAATTGAAATGTAATACTGTTACCTTATTTCATGAGTTTGGAACTTTTATTTTGAGATCTTGGTATGGCAGAGTATACTTGGCTTTGAGGTTATCAGATAATCTTTTTTTTTCTTTCTTTAGGAAGACAGTTTGCACATATAATGAAGTTTCTCCTGTCTTGTGGTAACTTGCGATTACATTTTGCTTTACCTTTACCAGACAGAATACGGTGTTGTTTTTTAGGAAAGTGCATGAGAAGACTTATTCTGTAGGTACGTATGAATTCTACATATGAATTCTAGAGGTAAAACTGCTGACTTTGCTTTGAATGAGAGAGTGTATGAGTGGTTCTGAACTGAAAAAGGTATTTCTGATGGGCAGTAGTTTAACTAGGAACATTTCTGAGTGATACTTGTTCTGCTATTTAGATAATATGTTGAAGAGTGATAATTTCGGAGTTATATGCATACACACGATGAATCTAGGAAATACTGTACGATGTGGATATGGAATATAATGATGAATTTTGCTTTGGATTGCCATGTGAGGCTTATGGCCGGCCGGAGTAGCCGAACGGTTCTAGGCGCTACAGTCTGGAACCGCGCGACCGCTATGGTCGCAGGTTCGAATCCTGCCTCGGGCATGGATGTGTGTGATGTCCTTAAGTTAGTTAGGTTTAAGTAGTTCTACGTTCTAGGGGACTGATGATCTCAGAAGTTAAGTCCCATAGTGCTCAGAGCCATTTGAACCATTTTTTTAGGCATATGATGTTATTATGGTTTATTGTAGTGAAACTATGGTATATCATGGTGCAGTTATTGTCTATTATGCGAAGCGAATTATTACCTGTAGGTTATTATGCTGCAAGTTAATGAAATATATTGTTCTGCGGAAGACAGACGTGGCATTACATATGATTTAGTGAGGAAGCATATCTTTTCAGCTACTTATGGAGCAAGACAAGTTAAGGAATGCACTCTCTTTAAACGAAGCAACCTACAGCTGTACTACATACATGGAGGTTCTGTTTCTGCTCACTTTATTCGAAGGTAGAGTCACAGCGATATTTTCAAAATATGTTTACTTTGTCATGAGAGGAACTGTTGAAATTTCGTTGCTACTGACGAGATATATTATGACGTTAAGAGCTATCGATTATGGAAAGAACACAAATTACAGTTTGAGATACCAATCATATCTGCTGTATACTTTCAAAACTCCAGAAAACACCAAGGTTTTACCCGTACGAAACATCAGCTCTTACATATGACACATTTTCTTTTCACATATTTGAAGATAAGAGTGCAGATGTGGATGTATCTCTCGAGTAATGAACATGGATAGCCTTTGAAAGATTTTTCTCTACTGCTGAATTATGTAAGGTATGTGTGAAATGAATATTCTGTCTTTATTTTTTGTGTATGACAAGATCATAATTGAATTTTCTCTCTATTGTAGAAGTAATAAAAAATACAGAACTGTACGCGTTTGTACGAACTAAACAGGTCGGAGAGTACTGTACGCAGCAAGATTGTTGCATGCTAACAAAACGAATGTTGCAGTGGTCCGTTACAGAGAACTAGACATTCCAGATGTACCCAGTCGTGTTAAAAACATTGATCAGTAACATGTACATAAATATATTATGCATTTTGACAACTATTTCTTTTCAGCTTGTAGTATTTTTACGCCTTGATGCAATTTGATCAGCCATATTTTTATGCATCTTGTACGAAACTGTGCAAAATAAGTTACTTCAATACTTCAGTGCCTTTCTATTTAAACAATTTTATTTCATACTTTCACTTACGGTTCTGCTGCAGCAGTGATGCAGTACCGATTCCATCATGTTAAGGTAATGATTGTAAGATGATGATTTTTTCTCTTGTCATTATGCAATGCTGCAGCTCAAGAGAAGTTATTTGCTTTATTTTCGGTTAATAAACCATTTCTTTCAGTTACAACTCAAAAGTTCGAGGATAAATCTTTCTTGTGTTGCATCTTAGAGTAAGTTACGTCATTATTAGTTGCTTTATAGAATATGTCTTTTGAATGCTGTATTTATTTTGCTGTTGTGATTAATTATTTATTGGTATACGATTATGACTCCATCAGTCTATGACTCCATTCAATTCTGACTCCATACGATTCTGACTCACACATAGACAAGTTGACATTTAACATCTGACGATATTGACCTTGTAATGCTACTTACTATTTTCTGTTCAATGATCGTCATGTAAACCTTACTATGATCTTTAAAAATGAAATACTTATGTTGTAATAATAAGGAAGTACTTGTGATAATCACAGACCCATTATTCAATGACTGAATGTGGAATCAGTTATGAGAAATAAACTGAATATGCAGTCATAAGAAATGACAGTCTTTACTAATCTATGTTCACAGAGCTCACCTCACTTCTACTGTATAAGAAGGAATTGTATGTATATTCAAATATATTTTTTTAAATATCTGATTGTTTACCTGTAATTTTACTGTGTGTGTGAATGCATCTTCGAGAAATGCTAATTTTTTATTGTATGATAATTTAAAACATATGTAATTACTATTTAATATCAACTCTGGGATCTACAATTAAGTGTAACATTTTTTTTAAAATATGCTATCATTAATGTCTGTATGTCATTGAATGATGTTATATGTCACACATTTTGCATGTTCTGGGTCAAAACATATACTTTATGGCACGCTGTGTTCTGCACCATCAGAAAATGGATTCATATAGAGCGAGTTTGTCATTCTGTGCTTGGCCTAAGGTTCATATTTACCAACTGTACTTCAAGAACCTTGCCACATGTATGTAATTATCTGTTCAAATGTGTGTGAAATCTTATGGGACTTAACTGCTAAGGTCATCAGTCCCTAAGCTTGTTGTTGTGGTCTTCAGTCCTGAGACAGGTTTGATGCAGCTCTCCATGCTACCCTATCCTGTGCAAGTTTCTTCATCTCCCAGTACCTACTGCAACCTACAACCTTCTGAATCTGCTTAGTGTATTCATCTCTTAGTCTCCCTCTACGATTTTTACCCTCCACGCTGCCCTCCAATGCTAAATTTGTGAACCTTTGATGCCTCAGAACATGTCCTACCAACCGATCCCTTCTTCTCGTCAAGTTGTGCCACAAACTCCTCTTCTCCCCAATTCTATTGAATACCTCCTCATTAGTTATGTGATCTACCCATCTAATCTTCAGCATTATTCTGTAGCACCACATTTCTAAAGCTTCTATTCTCTTCCTGTCCAAACTATTTATCGTCCATGTTTCACTTCCATACATGGCTAAATTCCATACAAATACTTTCAGAAACGCCTTCCTATATCAATATACAGATTGAATAACATTGGGGAGAGGCTGCAACCCTGTCTCACTCCCTTCCCAACCACTGCTTCCCTTTCATGCCCCTCGACTCTTATAACTGCCATCTGGTCCCTAAGCTTACACACTACTTAACCTAAATTATCCTAAGGACATACACACACACCCATGCCCGAGGGAGGACTCGAACCTCCGCCGGGACCAGCCGCACAGTCCATGACTGCAGCGCCCGAGAACCCTCGGCTAATCCCGCGCGGCTGTAATTATCTGTGGTCATACATATTTTGAGTCATTTACTGAGCACTGAGTTCTTATACCTATTCACATAATGTTAAGTTTCATATTCAAGTGTATATAACTCACTACTGTTTATTTATTCAATATGGTTCGTTTCTGTTACTGTGCCATGTATGAGACTTTTCATCTACTATGTCAGTTAAGAGAACTTATTTTCTCAAAGCGATACAATGTCAATGTTTTTATGATCTTCAGGAATTCTTTGGTACTGAACGAGGTGCCTTATACTGTACCTACTGATTCTGTACAGTATCTTTATGTGAATATGAAAAGTTGTGACACATTAAAACATTTTGGTGTGGTTCTCAGTGGAAATAATGTATATAGTTGGTTCCTGAGTCTGCTTATACTTCAAACTTGTGTGTCGTGAAATGAATATATTAACATATCAGTGTGGTTGTCAGTGGACATAGTGCGAGTTGTCCCTGAGTCTGCTGCACCTAAAACATGTGTTTCTTTACCTGTTTTTCTATTGCCAAATGGTTTTTACTCTCTTCAAGAACTGTAAATATCATTTTGTTATATTGCCAAAAAAAGTACCGCTAATTTCATGCAATTGTAAGTGCTTACCTGCACAGTGATACTTGTATATTTATTTTTTCTTTCTTTGTTCTATTTGCAGTTCTGTGTAATATTTGTATCTACACAACTGAGAGACTTTTTTACACACTTGGAGAACTATAAACAACATTTTGTTATCCTGTCGAATGAAGTACTGTCAATATCAGGTGGAGATTAGTCCTTACATGCACAAGATGATACAGGTAGTTTTTTTTTGTTTTTTTTTTTTTTACAGCACCATACAGCTTATCAGTTTCCTGTTATGTACATAACTTGCTAATGATTACGTATTCTGCCACTTTTGAAAAAAATCTGATGCTATTTTTCTTAGTTTTGTTACGTAACAATTTTGCGTTGATTCCCTGCCGATAACTTACGGAAGAATCACACCACACAATTCTTAAAAGTGAGGGTGGGTGTTACGAAAGTTGGAAGTTAATACTTCTTTGCAAAGCTGACCACTGATTCTGCTGTGGTGTGCATACACAAAACCTCAGTCTGAGATATTATTACTGCGGGTAGTAGCAAGCGAACAGTTGTTGAGTGGAGGCGGAAGTAGTCGGACGCAGCCTGCGGTGCAGAGAAGCCGCACGATATGATAGGTCGCTGCCTGCCGTGACCGTGCTAGTAGCATCGGAGGAGATTTCGGTACTAATTGAGGATTTTGTGGTAATTTGCCTTTTTGCTGCACATTGTTGTTACTTGCTTGTTCACTGGAGGGATTTTGTCAAATTTGTGTATCCATACTTTGGGAGTAATATTCGTTTCTTTGCTGTGGGCAGAGTGACATTTATTGAGTATAGACATGGTGAAATAATTAAGGTCTATGTTAAATACGTCAGTGTTTAACTAATCTATTTCGCGAATATAGTAGATTAAAGTCTTTACTGGTTTCTTTCAATTTTTTACACTGCTTAAGGTTAGTTGACCAAACCCCTCCTGATCACGCAACTTCTATGTAAAAGAAATATGCCAATGATTGTTGCAATAACTCGTATTATGACCATGCACTGCACTCTGCTTGGATCGAAGTATTGCTTTTGAAATATTTTTAGCATATTGACGATCACGCAGTTGCAGCGGTAAGACGAGGTAAGTTGACCGTTACATATAGGAACATTTCAGAACAGTTGTTGAGAGTTGTTAGAGAATATTTTAAAACTCGCACTGATATACGTGATAATGGATTTCTTTATGATTTGAGGGAGAGTAATTAATTTCTATTTCTTTTTGTTCTCAATCAATGTTCTATTGTTGTCAGAGGTGCAACGTCACATATTTCCGTTTGTCTTTCAGCAGAACAAACAATAATTACGATCACTCTCAAGACATCTACGCCAGTTCACTATCATTCTCCTCAAGCCACCACAGCACATTCTGATTATGTGACACCGATTGTTATCCTGCCGTGAGATAGCATCGTCTTCTGGGAAGACACAAAGAATGACGGGAGGCACGTGGTCCGCCATAATGTTCACGTAGTCCACAACTACTTCATTTGATCGATGAAAGGTGGAAGTACAAAAATGTTCCGGGAAATACAGAAATACAAGTCGTTGACGAATGAAATAAATAGGAAATGCATGGAAGCTAAGACGAAATGGATGCATGAAAAATGTGAAGAAACTGAAAAAGAAATGATTGTCGGAAGGGCAGACTCAGCATAGAGGAAAGTCAAAACAACCTTCGGTGACATTAAAAGTAAGTGTGGTAACATTAAGAATGCAACGGGAATTCCACTGCTAAATGCAGAGGAGAGAGCGGATAGGTGAAAAGAATAAATTGAAAGCATCTATGAGGGGGAAGATCTGTATGATGTGATAGAAGACGAAACAGCAGTCGATTTAGGAGAGGTAGGGGACGCAGTATTAGAATCAGAATTTAAAAGAGCTTTGGAGATCAAATAAGGCAGAAGGAATAATAACATTCCATCAGAATTTCTAAAACCATTGGCGAAGAGGCAATAAATCGACTATTCACCTTGGTGTGTAGAATGTATGAGTCTGGCGACATACCAACTGACTTTCGGAAAAATATCATTCACACAATTCCGAAGACTGCAAGAGCTGACAAGTGCGAGAATTATTGCACAATCAGCTTAACAGCACATGCATCTAAGTTGCTGACAAGAATAATATACAGAAGAATGGGAAAAAACTGAGGACGTGCTAGATGACGGTACGTTTGGGTTTAGAAAAGGTAAAGAAAGGCGCGAGAGGGGCAATTCTGACGTTGCGCTTGATAATGGAAGCAAGACTTAGGAAAAATCAGGACACGTTCATAGGATTTGTGGACCTGGAAAAAACCCTTCGACAATGTAAAATGGTGCAAGATGTTCGAAATTCTGAGAAAAATGGGGTAAGCTTGAAACGTCCCCTTAGAAAAATTAATGAATTACTGTGCTGATAAACCTCCTTCGTTATTTGATTTTCAAACAACTGAGCAAAACTGAACGTACTCAGACTTTCTCTCGTTACTTATTCTCATCAACACTAAACTGACACACAATATTTTTAGCGCAACGCAGTCTGACTTTCAATAATCCCTACAAAAGAATGGCCCTGACTAACAATAACCTATACCTTTCACGAGTCACTTACCTCACAAGAATCTTCGTTACACAAACTACTGCAATACAGCGTGCGCCAATACTGCCAGCTAAATAAAGGATTCTAACTACTGAAGGCACTAACTACTGATAGGCATAGTTAGCAAATGAGAGATTTTGATAGAGAACAAACAATGTATTTACCTTAATAGTGTTCAAAAAATGGCTCTGAGCACTATGGGACTCAACTGCTGAGGTCATTAGTCCCCTAGAACTTAGAACTAAACCTAACTAACCTAAGGACAGCACAAACATCCATGCCCGAGGCAGGATTCGAACCTGCGACCGTAGCGGTCTTGCGGTTCCAGACTGCAGCGCCTTTAACCGCACGTCCACTTCGGCCGGCATAGTGTTCAAAAGTCATTATATATATATATATATATATATATATATATATATATATATATATATATCAGTTTATGACATCCAGTCTTACAAATTTACTCTCTCTGATGGACACATGTCCAGATCATCCGCTCTCAAAACACCGCCATCTCTCTCCCCCTATCCACCACTGCTGGTGGCTCACCTCCAACTGCGCAACGCTACGCGCTGTTCACATCCAACTGCCCAACACTACAATAGCAAATATTGCAACAATGCCGACCAGCCTCAGACTGCACACAGCACAAACAGTGAATTTCATACAGAGCGCTACGGGGCGTTACCAACATAAAAACCTAAACAACCTACTTACATAGCCCCCATGCTCCCCACAAAAAATTTTACAAATTGTTTTGGGCAATGGCCAATACAGATTTGAAAAATTTTTTCATATTTACAATAACAAAGATATCAAATGCACACACTTATTGATACAATGTTGGTCAAAAGCTAAAATTTTCTCACAGTCCATAAAGACAGTCCTGGTCATTCATCACAGGAAAATTGCAGTGTTTTTTTCTCAAAGTCTGAGCAGTAAAAGAAAACGCACACGGAAGTAGCGGATTCCCATGCAGTCTTGAAGAAGTAGTGTTGTCCTTCCAACGGAAAGACAGTGCTGACTCTTGACATGCAGACAGGTAATGAGCCACAACAGAGCAAACCCACCGCGGAGTCAGTCGAAGTTTTGAAGAATATTGGTAGGTAGGTCATCACAGAGCAGACCCATTGTAGTCCTTGTAGAAATTATGGTATTGGTGGACCACCAGAGGTGCAGACCCACTGCAGTCCTTGTAGAAATAATGGTATTGGTGGGCCATCAAAGGGACAGACCCACTGTAGTCCTTGTAGAGATGGCTACCAGCCATCCGTTGTGACTGTGCGGGAGCACAATCACCATTGAAGAGTCTTGCGGATAATATAGGAAGTCCATGAACCACCACTTGTGCACTGACAATTTTTTTTAAATGTCCTTAGAACCAGCAATGCAACAGCCTACTTACAAGCTATAGAGAGAGACGGGTAATACACAGTATGTATAAGAACCAAGAGGGAACAATAAGAGTGGACGAAGAAGAACGAAGTGCTCGGATTAAAAAGTGATGTAGTGTTTCCCCCCTACTGTTCAATCTGTACATCGAAGAAGCAATGACGCAAATAAAAGAGAGTAGAACAAAAATTCGAGGTGAAAGGATATCAATGATACGATTTGCCGATGTCATTGCTATCCTGAGTGAAAATGAAGAAGAATTACATTATCTGCTGAAAGGAATGAACAATCTAATGAGTACAGAATATGAACAGAGAGTAAATCGAAGAAAGACGAAAGTAATGAGAAATAGCAGAAATGACAACAGTGTGAAACTTAAGATCAGGATTGATGGTCACGAAATAGATGAAGTTAAGGAATTCTGCTAATTAGGCAGTAAAATAAACAATGACGGACGGAGCAAGGAGGAAATCAAAAGCAGACTAGCAATGACAAAAAGGGCATTCCTGGCCAAGAGACGTCTACTAGTCTCAAACATAGGCCTTAATTTGAGGAAGAAATTTCTAAGCACGTACGTCAAGAGTACTGAAGAGAATCGAAGCATTTGAGATGTGGTGCTATTGACGAATGTTGAAAATTAGGTGGACTGATAGGGTAAGGAATGAGGAGGTTCTGCGCAGAATCGGAGAGGAAAGGAATATGTGGCAGTACTAATAAGGAAGAAACGCAGGGTGATATGACGTCTGTTAAGACATGAGGGAATGACTTCCATGGTACTAGACGGAACTGTAGAGGGTAAAAACTGTAGAGGATATAGAGATTGGAATATATCCACCAGATAATTGAGGACATGGGTTGCAAGTACTAATCTGAGATGAAGAGGTTGGCACAGAAGAGGAGTTCGTGGCGGGCCGCATCAAACCAGTCAGAAGACTGATGAACCCCCCCCCCCCCCAAAAAAAAAAAAAAAAGTCCATAACTTTCATGGTATCATAGATTGATATCACAGGTAGATGAATGTCCTGCATAGCTTAAAACTATCCCCATCGGCCTTCGTCCGTGGTACCCTACATGATCCAGCAGCCATGGCAATCTATCCTGTCACGACCATAGACCTGAAGTAACAAGGAACGTGATTCATCAGCGCTGACGTTACAGTAGATCCAGTGTCAACCTGCGATGTCTGTGTCAACATGGGAACACGTAGTGGTCGTCTGCTGTGGAGCCCCATGGTTACCGATTTGCGCTGAACAGTGCGCTCCGAAGCTTTTATGTCTGCACCAGTGTGGTACTATGTCAACAGATCTGCTGTCTATTCTGCTTTACAGAGAGGAAAGGACTCCGACCTTATGTTCTGTGCTGAGGCATGGACGTTCAACGCCTTGTCGCGTATTCAGGGTTTCAACGACCTTCCCTTTCCATAGATGGCTGCGAAGTCTTTCGCGACAGTCCTTGCATGAAAAATTTTCAGTTTACTGACCGTGTCAAATGCACGTAAAATTTTATCCGAATTAGACGCGGCAAGTAAACCGGGAGCTTTTTATGAACTTTCCACCGATTCTCACAATAGCAGCACGCGAAAAGCTCACTCGTTTCGCTGATTCCGAAATGCTCGTTCGCATCTGCCGGGGCATAGCAACCTGACCTTTATCAAAGTCGCTTATGTATGTGTATTTGCCCATTTGCGGCCCACAAGAATTATTCCTGCTCTCTCTCTCTCTCTCTCTTCACCACCCGTCCCTCTTGCACCCCTTCGTCACTCCACTGCTTATATACTTTTCTTACCGCGTTATGTACAGGTAACACCACCAAGCAGCATTCTAACTGCGCTGGGGGATAGTCATAAGAGGCCAGTCAACGAAGGAAAATTAGGGGAAAAGTGCGTGTAGTTGCAAATTTTATGCAATGGTAGGGGGAGTGCAGTAAATACTATTCTAAAAATCCTGACCTCGTGGTGGGGATTAAAGATCACCTTTCTATGTTTTTCTTGACTATCTAGAAAAACATGGCTTCTATTGGAAATTTAAATTTGAGTTCTTGGGTTGGATTGGTAAATGTGGCGTCTTGCTTCAGTCTGTCGTTGACAGCATACTGCAGAGCCGTGTAACCATGTTGCAGTTGTATTGTATTGTATTGAACCGGGGACCTAGAAACGACAGAGAGCTGCGTCCCGCCGTAGCCCTCAGTGGTTCACAACCCCACCCCACAACAGGCCGTAGTAGTCTACCTTCCCCACCACCGCCCCACATCAAACCCTGGGTTATTATGCGGTTCGGCCCCGAGTGGACCCCCCCCCCCCCTCCCCACCTGGGAACGCCTGAGTAATTAATGTTGTACGCGCACGTGGAGACAGTGTTTGCCAGCAATCGCCGACATAGTGTAACTGAGGCTGAATAAGGGGTACCAGCCCGAGTTCGCCGAGGGAGATGGAAAACCGCCTTAAAAACCATCCACAGGCTGGCCGGCACACCAGACCTCGCCACTAATCCGCCCGGCGGATTCGTGACGGGGACCGGCACACCTTCCCGCTCGGGAAGCAGCGCGTTAGACCGCGGGGCTAGCCGGGCGGGATGTTGTAGTTACTTGGTGGTGAATTCATAATTGACCAGAAACGTACTGTTGTTCTCACGCCTTAACTGTGTTATAAGTAGACTGCATAAATCTCTTCCATTTCATTCGGGAATTTCTGGCTCCTGTAGACTGGGCTGCACTGAGTGGAGAGACATACCATACGCCCACAGTATATCTTGCAATGTGGATGTCAAAATGTCTGATGGAATAACACATCTAGAACAGCAATCCGCTGTAATGCCTTGCCTGAGTTGTATTGAAACATCTGAAGTTCCGTAACACCCTGTTACAGAGAGAGTCAATGTAAGCCTCTGAGTCTTGTTAGATGTTGGAAGAGGTGAGTCTTTGGTGATGCATCTGATACCCTCCAGCTCGAAAAGTTTCCGCACATTGATAGTGTAGACAATGTTATTGATATATACATATCTCTTTGGAGGGGCTCTTCAATGAGGTAGATAGTTGACAGCTGTTGAACTTTTTTACGTAATGGCTCGTTTAACAACCGCAAATAAATACCCACTTAATAAACTGAAAATAACTCCACTATATAAACACCAAGCTCAGTGAAGTTATTTTTTCTACTTGCATAACAGAACTGGACAGGAAATGCCCGGGAGATGTAGTTCGCCTGTAAACTGAAAAGCGAGCAGGTCTCATGATGGAGGAAGTCGCTTTTCCTGGAGTAATGCTACAGCTGCCCTATTACCTACGGCAGTGTAGAACAGTGTGTAGAGATTTACGTACAACTCGTCCATTGTTTTTCTTGCGTTTGTATTATTAGCAACTCACATCTGTATTCGATCTGCTGTTAACACACTTTGTGGAAAATAAATATCCCGGTGTGAGTGAGTGTTTTTGCACAGCCTCGCCAGTGATTTATAGGACGAGCTGCGGAAAGCTTGGTACGTATAACATTGTGAAATGCCCTGTAGTTGCTTTTTTGTGATGCAATGGTTTAGTGAGTATGAGGAATTATGCACATATGTTGTGTGTATTCTTTCGGACATGACCGAAAGAACAGACATGACATAGATGTATCATTAAGGCTAAATGGCCAATTATCTCTTCTGAGGAGATGCTCACCAGGCTCTAACTCTCACGGGAATCGGCGAAATGTCTCGAGCAATGAAGGTAATGGGCAAGGGGCACTACATCAGTAGGGTGTGGTATGAGTTGAGGATTTGACGGAGGAGTGTTAAGGTAGTCCGTGGAGTTGCAGTGACCAGTGTCTCCGGATGGCTTAGCGGTCAGAGCATCTACCTTATAAGCAGTAGACCCTGGTTCGAATCCCATTCCGAAAAAAAATTTTCAACTTTATTTTAATCAATACCCGCTCCCAGCCAATGTATCTAATTTCTCGGTATCTTAAAAATGGTGAGTTACCTGCTCGCTCTTTTGCTCTTTTACTGGCATATGAAGGAGGGAAGTGCATGACCACAACCCCGCGATCTACCTTCTGTCACCCTTCCAACCACCAACCCCGCCCTTCCACCTTGTTACAATCCCACAACACAATTTATCCCTTAATACGATACTACTACACTTAGAGGTGGTACACACATTCAAAAAGTGTTCTTAACCCACTTTATTTAAAATATATGTTAATTGTATACCATTGAAACACTATTCTTAATCTTCTGCGATTTTTCTATCCCCTGCAACGCGGAAGTTATTGATTCTAAAGAAAAAATGAATGACATTTTCTGTAGGAAATTTAATGCAGTTTGACTTAGTACTGCGGAACGTTTTCGCTGTAAGTCGCGGTCTTCGTGATAGTAAACTTTAAACGCCCTAACGCCCTCTGTATCTCCACGCTCACATTCCACCTATCAATTTTTTGTATGTCGTTATGTTGTTCATGACTGTAGGGGGCGGTGGTGTAACTTATCGTCGCCTTACCCATTTTAAATCTGGACATTTCTCTTAGAAAAACCAACATCAACTCAATTCTATCTGTCAATATAAACCATATTATGTGGTCAAACTTATGGAGTTCTGTTTTGGAGACTGAATTCATGGATTGTGTTAGAACTACTGGTGCTCTTTTTCTCCCGCCCTTTTCACAGTATTACGCACTTCTCCCGGTAAATGACAGCTGTTGCACGTGTATCAGTTCACTACTAAGTGTCTACATTATCAGAACGTTGCATTCATGATTGGATTTGTGCTCTGGGACTGATTTGTGCAGAGTGGATTCTACAAATATAATCCGCTACATTCAGGGCAGGTTACATTTTTATCGGTCTGTGTTACCGAGCCGTTACGCTGTGATACTTTCGTTTTTTTGTATTAACTTGCATACGTCTTAGATGGAATAGAATGCCAACTTTTCCCATCCTGATCACTTACCCCAAACATCCTTCAGTAATAACTGGCAATGTCTCATTGCAGCATAGACCTACTCTGCACACCAAAACACCTACTTAGAGAGGAAATTCCAATGTATAATCGCTCTCTGTTTACAGTAACTGCGGATATATTGTATTTCCCCTACGGTATCCAAATCTTTCCATACACCACGTTTAAAGTAATGTGTAAGAATGTTTACAATTGGAGCTTGTTCAAGTTAAAAAGTCTTATCGTAACCCTCTCCGTTCAAAAAGAAGTCATGGCTCATTGTTAGGCAATCACACAAGTCCATTTTGCAATTCGGTAAAAGATTTTTGTCAAAACTGTACGAAGTGTGCTGAATGAGCCAGGGCGGTAACACCCCGTGTAAAATGCTACAGGATTCGCTAGAAAGCAACTGTATAAAACCGACGTAAGTAAAATTTAAAATCCTGTATGATGTGCCTACACCTGCCTTATTGCTAACAGGCCGATGTGGTGAAAGCAGTCCTTGGAGGCTAGCAATACACTGGAAGGTGGAAGGCCACTGTGCCGAAGAGGAAAACAAAACCGGTGGATGTACGTACATCACGCAGTATTTTAAGTTTTACTTACACTGGTTTTATACAGCTGGTGCCTACCGCATCCTGTAAGATTTCCCGCAGGCTGTTATCCGGCCTGGCTCATTCAGCAGTTATGCTTTGTACATTCTTGACAGACATCTTTCGGGTGTACTCAACCCACAATTGTAGTTTGATCTTGAGGTGGATAACTTCCCGAATACTGAGACTGCGTAACAGTCCACCTGCATTATGGAAGTATAACCATTAAAACCTGAAGATGCATGAAACAGGCAGTTTCTAATAAAGCATCCTCAAACAGCTATGCGGCTTTTGGAAATACCATCATTCTTGACCTTTCAGTTGTTATAATTTTTATAATAATTTAAATGGTTATTGAATATTGAGTGTTTTTTATTGTTAGCCACTCAGCTATCTTCCTCTTGCAGACAGATATCACGGATTCAAAAAAATTATTAGACTTTTTTCCAGTCAATATTCTAGAAAATGGTATAAAATGTTATGTTTAATGGCGTTATATCAGTAAATTGGCAGCACTGGCCGTAAAACTGACAAATTGGCATGATACTTAGTAAAATCGGCAAATTGGTACGACGCGAAATCCGGAAATTGGCAACCTGGCAGGACAGGTCGTAAAATTGACAAATTTGTAGGACGCCATATACGCATTCTTGCATATTCTACCAAATTCCTTTAGCATCGAACACACAATGCTAACTACCAGAGACAACCCTGACATACGCTAAAACATATACTAATTAATTTCTGACTTCATATATCTTAAATATGGCTTTATGCTTACTGGTTCTTACAAAAAATGTACCACTCCATGGTCACTAACAACGATATCCATTTGTACTTTCCCGTATGTGTATTTGTCGTTAAACATTTTTGGCGAAATGTCTGTTTCTTGTATGGAATATAGCAGTATCAGCTCAAGAATCACATTGCGCCACTCCTGCTCACGTGTGAAGGAAACTGTCTGGATATATTCTCCAGGTTAACCTTACCAAAGTGATGGACACATAACAGATTTCTGTGGACGTATTTGTTGGTAGCAAGGTATCTAGAGCAGAAATATGTTGAGTGCTTACAAAGAAATGTCTAACATTTCGCTGCTGGTTGTGTTGATTGAAACACGAAACCTGAAGGTGAGAATTTTGAACCATTTATTATAGGAATATTGGGTACCACACATGATGTGAGCCTAGCGTCCTTCGACGGCTGCTCGTTCGTGATGACATTAATGAATTAGCTGGCATTCTGTGACATATCGTGTTGCCGACACTACCATGTGAACATACACACATGTAGTACATGTCGAGAATTTCAGTTTACAAGGAGCCCCTTGGGTGTGAGATCGACAGTTAACTTTTTTGTAAAGCTCATTTGAAAGTGTTATGACAGGAGAAATATTAGCTGCTAATGACGCGCCCTGTGCATCAGGAGGGCGACAGAAAATGAGTGCCTGAGAAGTGCAGAGATCAATCTTCTGTGGGATGTATGCATTAAACTTCACAAAATGGACATCGTCGACATTCAACAAACGTTCAAAATAAACCATTAACTTGAGCCATGAACACCGAATAATAAATGTTGCGTCACAGTGATCACAAACGTTCGCACCGTCAACATCGAAGGCAAACTCCGTGGACTTACAAGCCATGCACAACATTCAGCTAGGTATCCTCTCTTAAGAAATGCCTATAGTATCACATTGGTGTAACGTGGTGTTGAGAACTGGTGGAATGCGTTGGCATGCAGCCGAATGCGAAACAGTTTGCCGTGGAGCTTATCGCGAAACTGTCTATCCTTCAAGGCATAGCTGCAGATATGCGATAATTTGTTTTATAGGCACAGAGAAAACAAACATCCAGAGACTGAATTTGTCCAGTAGTTCCACGTGAGACGAATTGCAATGTCACACACTTTTTATGCGAGTTTGCGCTGAAGGAGTGTGATTTTTATACGCAGACCAGGAATTAAAAAAAGCAATTTATTTTGACCAGCTATTGTCTAAAAGCAGTGCTCATACAATAGTTATAGTTGTCTACGCCTATTTTCCCATTTTTGCTTGCTGTGACGTAAACATTCTCTACTGCCCTTGCAAGTTGACGAACATGAGAATGAATCTTAGGGGACAGCGCACGCCCAACTTCTCGCAGCACATTAAGAACATTCCAGCCAATTTACCATCCAGATTAACACTCGCCATAATTGTAAAATGCGTTAAAGCATTTATGTTAGTTGATCTTGATACAACTCTCTCGGTATCTCTAATACCCTTGTTTCCTTTCATATGTGTTTTCTGTTCAAACCACGATTGGTCGGAGTTGAAAACAAATTCCTTGCTGAAGTATGGGATAAGTTCGTCTATCTCATCCACAAATTTTCGGGCCGATCTACAATTTGCTGTACATCGTCAAGTTGACGCTTTGTTTGAAATTTCAGTATCTTACGTATTCTGATTCTGTAGCACTGTTTGATGATATGTTTTCACCCACTGCTTCCCTTCAAATTACTGTAATCCATGTTGCACGTAGGAGGTCATTATCACGCACATTCTGTAAACAGTACCGAGCATCCGCGAAATGCCGAAACACCAATTTTTGTAGCAAGTGGGTCTTGAATACCCATAGTTTCTCTTACGCGCTACGCGTTCATATTGCTGAGGACTTATATGAAATGTGTTTATAACTGTTTTCTCTACGCTGCGTTTGATCTTCCATAAACGTAATTATTTTTAATATCCGCTCCTCGGACAATGATTGTCCTTTTCTACGTTTCACTGGAGAAGGGATTTGTGGCTCCCTGTTCGACAAAAATAGTGAACGACATGACTCGCCACGTGCTTCAATATCACTTTCACTTGTTAAGCATTGTAGTCCTCATAAATATTGTCCGCACAGTCGAGCGCATACGACACCACACAGTCCAATGACTCATCTTGTTGGAACGCTGGTATGTCATCTGCCACTTCTTTCTCACTCCGCAAAATTCCTTGGGTTCCTTTTTTACGAAATGTCAACTGCGGAAATTGTTGTTTTAGATATAATGCAAAGTTAGCTTTGTTTATCGTTGCCTTTGCTCTACTTTGTATCAACACCACTAGCACTGTAGCAGCGTTGTGAGATACTCACCGACTAAGCAGTTCAGATGCGCTCATAGCTTCATGCTGTGCTCACCGCGTTGCCGACCCATTGTGGCCGGGCGGTTCTAGGCGCTTCAGTCCGGAACCACGCAGCTGCTACGGTCGCAGGTTCGAAACCTGCCTCGGGCATGGATGTGTGTGATGTCCTTAGGTTAGTTAGGTTTACGTAGTTCTTAGTGCAGGTGGCTGAGCCGCGCGGAATTAGCCGAGCGATCTAAGGCGCTGCAGTCGTAGACTGTGCGACTGCTCCCGGTGGAGGTTCGAGTCCTGCCTCGGGCATGGGTGTGTGTGTTTGTCCTTAGGATAATTTAGGTTAAGTAGTGCGTAAGCTTAGGGACTGAAGACCTTAGCAGTTAAGTCCCATAAGATTTCACACACATTTGAACATTTTTGTAGGGGACTGCTAACAGATATTAAGTTCCATAGTCCTTAGAGCCATTTGAACCATTTTTGTTCTCACCGCCGGATACCTCCAGTCCCCTAGAGTTGTCTCCCTGCCGTACACCAGTTTTTATTAAATGTTCAGAAGGTTCTCCCATGAATATAACAGTATGTGCTGACAAGGTTTTATTTGGTTATGTTTGTACAGAGATGGGGATTCCCGGTCTGGCGAGTCTTAAGCTTTTTGGAAGTCAATAAAGTCATGCTACTGGTTTTCGCTAGGCCCTGAGGTTTTTAAAGCTTAGTAACTGTTCTTGGCGGGACCTTCCTTTTCGGAAATCCGCTTAGTGTTCTCTAAGTTAATGGTCTGGTTGGGGTCTTCTCTGTTTAATAGAAGGTTAGAGAATACCTTGTACGTTACTTCTAGGAGTGAGATCCCTCCTTAGTTATTGGGGCCTGATTCACAACGTTTCTTATCGTTTGGATGGATGAGGACCGTCTTCCATTTATATGGGATTTTTTCATTTATCTAAATTTCTTCCAAGATGTTCTGCGGAGCCTATATGTGGTATTTTTTTTACATTTTCCGAAAGTTCATCTGTGATTTGTCTTTCTGTCGAGGCCTCACAGTGTTTTTGTGTGTGGTTCCTCGACGTTGAGTGGTTTGTGGTGTAATCAAATACTGAGGCAGCTACACCATGTCTCCTACCACTCAGACTGCAGATAATAAAACTTTTCGTATCTGTTACACGTGTATGACGTAAAATACTTAGTAGTACTATTACCACTGATGTTTGTATTGTTGTAAAGTTTCAACTGTATACTGAAACTTTTTTTTTCTGCATCTGCTGGATGTGGAAGGAGAACCGTGCAACAAGCATCTTCGGTGCTGCAGCCAAGGAAAGAGCCGACAGCTGCTCACCAGGCGAAGGCCATCATGCGGTTGAGGACAGTGTCGGAATGTACTATCGCCCGCTGATTTCCATGAGCAATAACAACTACCTCTTTGTAAAAAACATAAAACGTGGACGATCAATGTTCAAAACGAAAAAAGTAACGATTAATAGTTAGTTCTTAACTTGACATCTAATGATCAACATCGATGTTGTTATATGGATCGGGGGAAGTGGGAAGTCATTTATTCATCCATGAAGAAACTTAAAGTGATTGTATAAGTACAAAAAGATTAAATTTGACTCTGATTTTTCTCGAAAATATAATTTTTTTTAAATTCTTTTATCTCTGTTGGTTTGTGATGAAGTCTTTTGGAGAATTCTTCAGTTATTAAAGGTTGTCAATTCGTAGGAAATCACGGACTTTTACGGAATTGGTGATACGCTAACGATTCAAATTTTAGTCTCACTCTATCTGCGAACTTGCAGCAAGTTAATCTGACTGTTTCACTGCAGTAATTCAAAATCGATGCAGCGCGCCCGACCGAAAAAGAAATCTGTAACGGTCAAGCTGAATTATTACACGTAGTCTGTCTTATTTAAAGGTTTGTCAACTGTGTGTTACGTACGCCTTTTAATGATGTTGGTGGTTGTTCAGGTGTTAAAGTCCATTTTCAAACGGTTCTTCACAGTTAAGGAGGTGACTGAAATAAGCTCCCAATATTCCGAAACTATCCTTATTGCTGTGGGAAATATTTACATTTTTTTCCTTAGAGTTATAGGGTCGGTGAATTCTGATTGGTTATTTTTGTTTACAAATCTTATAATTGTTCGTCGTGTTGTTTTTTATGAAGTGTTTGTTACTCCGAAAGAAGAATGGGTCTTCTTTACCTTTTTTTGGTTCTTTCGAGATTTTTTCTGTATTATCTTCCTTATTTCTAATTTTCTTAGTTATTTATTTTTATTTCATTTTCCTCTGTGAAGGAGAAGTGGTTATTTCAGACCTTTCTCGTGTTCATTTCGGCCAAAGGATTTACAAAGATGTTCTCTCGATTTTATAATAGTTTACGTACAAAATATACAATCTCTTCGGAAACTTTCGGGTTAAATTACATAGACAATGCAAGAACCTTAACTCAGTATTATTACACACTGTCGCAGAACGTACGGAGTGCCGCGACGCAAAGTAATTTTGAAGCGCGGTGATCCCTCATCATCCTCGAAGGCAAGTGGCTAACGACAATTTGACCTTGTAGTCACCGTCATTGTTACGACAATGTGAAGCAAAACTCCAGTAACTATGCACCAACACAGCATTGCATTAATCCCCAATGCATGACTTCCACCCCGATGCATGCCTTCCACCTACAGACAGCAATACAACTCGGCGCTGGGACACAGTAGATCGGCAGGCTCCATGGTCTACCAGCAGCGAAGAGTTCGGTGTCACAACTCAGCGGAAATGTGTATCGATTTGCACAGCCTGCACTACGCAGCTGCCAGTCACGATCCTTTTGCTCCGAGGCTCTGCGCCACGGGGCCTTAAAGAGATCCTGCTGATGCTCTGGTACTTCGTCACTCGCCACCAATTCCGCTAACTACCGCCGCTGCTGTCTCACGGATGCAGCCTCAGCGTTTCGTCAGTGCGCAGCAACGAGAGGTGCACGAGGGTCTGAGGAATGGCGGACACGTGTGTGTCTGCTCCACCTTGAGGTAAAAAGGAGTTTTACCTTAGCCCGTCTACGTGTCTGTGGCCAGCTTCACGTTCGACGGATTCCTGTCTCCCTTGCCCTGGCTATCGAACCGACTCGCCCAGGAGGGAGAACAACTGATACACTGACGTTCCCCATCTCTCGACGATGGACAGTGGATGCAGCCCGTTGAAATGTGGCTCCAGTGGCCAGAAATGAAAATTTAATATTTTATCGCGATACAGAATGGTATCATGTGGAAGCCTAATATCATAACTTCAGGTCCTAAGGTCTATAACGAACACGAGTCTCCGTGCATCAGTGGCATCAATGCGGCTCACATTTACAACCCCCACCCGCCTACCTGATCCAGTCACGAAAGATTTGCGGGAAGAACTATTGTCGGTAAGCTTCCATGTGGGCTCGTCTTCATCGTCTTTTCGCGAGATCTATGTAGAACGAAGCTATATTTTTGCTGACTTTTCTATTGACCTACGCTCTCGGAACTTTAATGCACTACTGGCCATTAAAATTGCTACACCAAGAAGAAATGCATATGATAAACGGGTATTCATTGGACAAATATATTATACTAAAACTGACATGTGATTACATTTTCACGCAATTTGGGTGCATAGATCCTGAGAAATCAGTACCCAGAACAACCAACTTTGGCCGTAATAACGGCCTTGATACGCCTGGGCATTGAGTCAAACAGAGCATGGATGGAGTGTACAGGTACAGCTGCCCATGCAGCTTCAACACGATACCACAGTTCATCAAGAGTAGTGACTGGCATATTGTGATGAGCCAGTTGCTCGGCCACAATTGAGCAGACATTTTCAATTGATGAGAGATCTGGAGAATGTGCTGGCCAGGGCAGCACTCGAACATTTTCTGTATCCAGAAAGGCCCGTACAGGATCTGCAACATGCGGTCGTGCATTATCCTGCTGAAATGTAGGGTTTCGCAGGGATCGAATGAAGGGTAGAGCCACAGGTCGTAACACATCTGAAATGTAACGTCCACTGTTCAAAGAGCCGTGAGTGCGAACAAGAGGTGACCGAGACGTGTAACCAATTGCACCCCATACTATCACGCCGGGTGATACGCCAGTATGGCGATGACGAATACACGCTTCCAATGTACGTTCACAGCGATGTCGCCAAACACGGATGCGACCATCATGATGCTGTAAACAGAACCTGGATTCATCCGAAAACATGACGTTTTGCCTTTCGTGCACCCAGGTTCGTCGCTGAGTACACCATCGCAGGCGCTCCTGTCTGTGATGCAGCGCAAGGATAACCGCAGCCATGGTCTCCGAGCTAATAGTCCATGCTGCTGCAAACGTCGTCGAACTGTTCGTGCAGATAGTTGTTGTCTTGCAAACGTCCCTATCTGTTGACTCAGGGATCGAGATGTGGCTGCACGATCCGTTACAGCCATGCGGATAAGATGCCTGTCATCTCGACTGCTGGTGATACGGGGCCGTTGGGATCCAGCACGGCGTTCCGTATTACCCTCCTGAACCCTCCGATTCCATATTTTGCTAACAGTCATTGGATCTCGACCAACGCGAGCAGCAGTGTCGCGATACGATAAACCGCAATCCCGATAGGCTACAATCCGACCTTTATCGGATAGGCAATGGTACGCATTTCTCCTCCTTACACGAGGCATCACAACAACGTTTCACCAGGCAACGCCCGTCAACTGCTGTTTGTGTATGAATAAGCGGTTGGATACTTTCCTCATGTCAGCAAGTTGTAGGTGTCGCCACGGGGGCCAACCTTGTGTGAATGCTCTGTAAAGCTAATCATTTGCATATGACAGCATCTTCTTCCTGTCGGTTAAATTTCGCGTCTGTCGCACCTCATCTTCGTGATGTAGCAATTTTAATGGCCAGTAGTGTATTACCTGTAACGAAACGGGCTGCTATTCTTTGGATCGTCTCTATCTCCCCTATCAATCCTATCTGCTACGCATCGCATACTGACGGGAAATATGCAAGTACTGGTAAAACGAAGGTTTTATAAGTAGCCCCCTCTGTTGACGGAGTACATATCCTGAGCATTCTTCCAATTAATTTCAGTCTGGCATATGCCTTTCTTGCGATTCGTTTTATTGGTCACTTCACTTCAAATCTATCCGTACGCATACTCTCAGATCTTTTAAGGAAGTATGTGCTTCCAGTGATTGTTCTGCCATCGAGTAATCATACATTAATGGGACACACTTTCTATGTATACGCAGTACGTTGCATTTAGTTTTTGTTGATCATCAAATACCACTCCCTGTACCAAGCGCCGATCCTCTGCACGCCTTCCTGCATTTCACTACAATTTTCTACCCTTACATCTCTGTATAAAACATCTTCAGCCACGAAGAGCCTCACAGAACTTCCAGTGTTATTCACTAGGTTATTTATACATACACTGTGCACAGTAATGGTCCTATAACACTCCCTAGGGGTACTCCCCAACTTACTTTTACGTCTGTAGACTTCTCTCTGCGTAAAACATCATCACACATACTGTGTTCCGTTTTCTACAAACTCCACAATCCAATCACACAGTCGGTCAGATACTCAGTTCGTTCGCATTTGTTTCATTAGGCGTCAGGACAGTTCTGTTTCGAATAGCTTATGGAAGTCAAGGAACATTGAATATCCCTGGGCGCTGGTATCTAACGCATTCTTTATGTCGTGGACGATCAGAGCGAACTAAGTTTGACACAATCGTTGCTTTGGGAACCCATGTTCATTCCTACGCACGAGACTTTCGGTCTCCAGAAATTTTGTAATACCCAAGGTGACAGTGCACGATACCATTTACATACCGTTCAGCAGTACCGCATGGCCGCGCGAGGTAGCGCAGTGGTTAGCACACTGGACTCGCATTCGGGAGGACGACGGTTCAAACCCGCGTCCGGCCATCCTGACTTAGGTTTTCCGTGATTTCCCTAACTCGCTTCAGGCAAATACCTGGATGGTTCCTTTGAAAGGGCACGGCCAACTCCCTTCCCTAATTCGGTGGGACCTATGACCTCGCCGTTTGGTCCCCCAAATCAGCCAACCAAGTACCGGATGCTTACATGACAGTTCATCATACCACTTAATAACTGACGTCCGTGAGTACCTGAGAAACATGAAACGGTCGTCCTGTCCCTTGTTCAGTGTGATCACCAGGTTTTCCTCCACGAAACAAGGATATTTGAGCGTAAAAAAAATTTCTGCATGGTTGTAATATGTCTACATGTAACTATATGTCGGTACTTTCAACAGTAGCTAATAGCTTCAACGGTTCTGTAGTGGGTAGGTTGTTTATATAAAAACAGAATATTTGTTCTGACTGTTAATTCCTTACGTGGAAGTACTGAGTTTAGGATCTCCTCTCTTCTGTGCGTAATTTATCCTTACTGTTTGAGGCATCGTGTATTCTTTCCATGTTACTTGTAATAAAATACAGACTTTTTTACGTGCTAGGTCCTTGAACGTGGCTACGCCCGCGTACAGAAATGACGCACATTGAGCTTGCACTGTCTGATTCTCTGCTGTTTTACACAATGCGACTCCAGAGCGGACCTAGGTGCATCTGAGTTATTCAGACGTGTACCATTAACTTTGGCTCGAAACACGCTGACAAAATTATTGTCTTGTCGCGGTGCTCATTCTTGCGACCTGCTTGATGCACTGAAGAACACACATAAAAGATCTCACTACATTCTTGTGAAGTATTCCAACTCAATTAATTACACGAAAGAAATGGCAAGAAGCTACATTCGCAAGTATTTACAGTTCACTTCGTCCCATCGTCACTCGTAACGATAGCAGGGCTATCTCAGTTCCTTAATGAGTCATGTATATACAGAATTTGGCTGGAATAGTTCCAGGATTTTGTGACTTATGCTTCTATAGCACCACATATTCGCCCCACTCTCATCCTCATGCAAGCTAGATGGTTATACCAACAAAATGTTTTTTTCCGGATACTGATATGTGTTCCAAGTTTAGTTGAAGTCGATCCAGAGGTTTATGAAGACATGTCGAACATACACACATACATACATATATTTCTATAATACTGTGTACTTATCCTCTACATCTACATCTACATCTACATACATACTCCGCAATCCACCATACGGTGCGTGGCTGAGGGTACCTCGTACCACAACTAGCATCTTCTCTCCCTGTTCCACTCCGAAACAGAACGAGGAAAAAATGACTGCCTATATGCATCTGTACGAGCCCTAATCTCTCTTATCTTATCTTTGTGGTCTTTCCGCGAAATGTAAGTTGGCGGCAGTAAAATTGTACTTCAGTCAGCTTCAAATACTGGTTCTCTAAATTTCCTCAGTAACGATTCACGAAAAGAACGCCGCTTTTCCTCTAGAGACTCCCACCCGAGTTCCTGAAGCATTTCCGTAACACTCGCGTGATGTTCAAACCTACCAGTAACAAATCCAGCAGCCCGCATCTGAATTGCTTCTATGTCCTCCCTCAATCCGACCTGATAGGGATCCCAAACGCTCGAGCAAAAAAAAAAAAAATGGCTCTGAGCACTATGGGACTCAACTTCTGAGGTCATTAATCCCCTAGAACTTAGAACTAGTTAAACCTAACTAACCTACGGACATCACAAACATCCATGCCCGAGGCAGGATTCGAACCTGCGACCGTAGCGGTCTTGCGGTTCCAGACTGCAGCGCCTTTAACCGCACGGCCACTTCGGCCGGCCGCTCGAGCAGTACTCAAGAATAGGTCGTATTAGTGTTTTATAAGCGGTCTCCTTTACAGATGAACAACATCTTCCCAAAATTCTACCAATGAACCGAAGACGACTATCCGCCTTCCCCGCAACTGCCATTACATGCTTGTCCCACTTCATATCGCTCTGCAATGTTACGCCCAAATATTTAATCGACGTTACTGTGTCAAGTGCTATACTACTAATGGAGTATTCAAACATTCTTTTTCCTATTGATCTGCATTAATTTACATTCATCTATATTTGGAGTTATCTGCCATTCTTTACACCAATAACAAATCCTTGTCCAAGTCATCTTGTATCCTCCTACAGTCACTCGACGACGACACCTTCACGTACACTACAGCATCATCAGCAAACAGCCGCACATTGCTATCCACCCTATCGAATAGATCATTTATGCAGATAGAAAACAACAGCGGACCTACCACACTTCCCTGGGGCACTCCAGATGATACCCTCACCTCGAGGACAACGTACTGGGTTCTATCACTTAAGAAGTCAATCCACCCGCAGATTCGACCGCGAACGTGTATGTTAGAAAAATTTCAGATGTATTTGTCTGATTTTCTGCTGTTTACATTATGCGACCGGAGAGAGGAAAATACATTTGCGGTTTTCAGCAGTGTGGTACGATCCCTATTTTCCTAAACATTAATGTCACTAAGCTGGTCGTAGGTTGTGTTCCAAAAATGAACAGCAGAGAGACAGAAGTGACGACACTTTCTGAAGGACCTGACCACCATTTTGCAGGACAATTCTCAAGCATATACAGTGCAAGCTGTAGTCTGTTTGACTGATGGAGCTGCTAAGTGCTGTACCACCTACTGCACTCACCTGACTTAAGCTCTTGTAAGTTCGGCTCGATTTCTAAACTGAAGGAAACACTTCACGGCATTCACTTCAGAACTGCTACAAATTCGCCGGCCGTTGTGGCCGAGCGGTTCTAGGCGCTTCAGTCTGGAACCGCGCCACCGCTACAGTCGCAGGTTCGAATCCTGCCTCGGGCATGGATGTGTGTGATGTCCTTAGGTTAATTAGGTTTAAGTAGTATAAGTCCTAGGGGACTGATGAGCTCAGATGTTAAGTACCATAGTGCTCAGAGCCATTTGAACCACTTTTTGCTACAAATACGTCGGGCAATAGACCGCGCCGCTCGAACTGTCAACCCAAGTGGCACTGCTAAGAGTATCCTATGATTTCCACATCGCTGGCAACAGGTTGAACACAATGCTGGTGAGTACTTTGAAGGCCAGTGAAACTTTTGAACTCTTGTCTATTTTGTACGAGCTGTAAATAAATAGATGCCACTATTAAAGTACCCACCCTGGTAATAACGTACCTTCAAACTACTGCTAAGAAACTTGTTATGGCCATCATTGCATTGGGCTCACTATTTTCTAGTTCGCATTACTTGCAAGTTGTACTCACCACGCAGCCCGCTCGGAGGAGAGCCGTCTGGTGCCTGTGTGTGTGTCTGCGCTTGCCAAGTAGAGCGGAGGCTGCTAAGGCTGATGAATGCCGGCTGCGCCCTCGAACGGAGCGTTACGCGAGAATTCGCCGTACGGAGAGCGCTCGTGTCGACCGTTCAGCGCCCCCGAGAGAAAATAAAGCAATTAGCCGGCTGACAAATGAGTGGCGCAGCGCATAAGCGCGTCTCATAGCCGGCGCGCCTAATGGGGACAAACGGGGCGGCCTCGCGTCTACGAGCGCAGAAAGGCAGGGGCGCAGCGGGCCCTTGGCACCGAGCCGCCACGGCCGCGGCCGCTCTTCAAACTCTGGCGGGCGGGCGTTCGTCTTTGATCAGGCCGTCATGAAAGACCGCGGAGTGCTCCAGAACCGTATTTCTTTCTTTGTACAGCACATGCTGAACGAGAAAACTTTTTAATCGCTTCAGTCGGGCTTGCAGTACAATTAATAATCTGGGGACTCCGGTTCCAGAATGGCGAATTTTCAGTATTTTTTGTTGGTCAGTTTCGTTCTAAAAGTCGCGTAATTAATTGTTATCGAAACTTATAGAACGAAACGAGTCTTTCGATCTAAAGGACTGAGCCTGCCGACATGGTGAGGACACAAGAGTTCACTACTACATCTGTGAGTCGCAGAACTGTTCAAATATTTTTATATGAAGATGGTATCTGTTCTTTCGGAATAAAAATAAATAAAAAAGACGGACAGAGCGTCTTCCATGTAAGCAGGAGATCAGGGTTCGATTCCCGGTCGGGGCACACATTTTCAACTGTCCCCATTGACTTATATCGACGCCTGTATGCAGCGAGGGGTATTAATTTCATTGTATTTTGTTCAAATATTGCTTAAATGTTTGATGAATGTGTGATAAGCTTCCTACAGACTGTCCAGTAAAACTTCCTCCCTTTCCTCCCTCACTCTCTCTCTCTCTCTCTCTCTCTCTCTCTCTATCTATCTGTCTATCTATCCATCCTTGTACTGTATGTTAACCGGGGACCTAGAAACGACGGAGAGGCTCCGTTCCCGCCGCAGCCTCAGTGGTCGACAACCCCACGACGACTACCGCAGTCCACTTCACCTCTCCGCCGCCCCACACCGAACCCAGGGTTATTGTGCGGTTCGGCCCCCGGTGGACCCCCCCAGGGAACGTCTCACACCAGACGAGGGTAACCCCCATGTTTGCGTGGTAGAGAAATGGTGGTGTACGCGCACGTGGAGAACTTGTTTGCGCAGCAATCGCCGATATAGTGTAACTGAGGCGGAATAGGGGGAACCAGCCCGCATTCGCCGAGGCAGATGGAAAACCGCCTAAAAGCCATCCTCAGTCTGGCCGGTTCACCGGACCTCGACACAAATCCGCCGGGCGGATTCGTGCCGGGGACCAGGCGCTCCTTGCCGCCCGGAAAGCCGTGCGTTAGACCGCACGACCAACCGGGCGGGCTATCCATCCTTACTTGACACATAAGCGAACCACCCGAAACCAAAATTTAACAGACAACAAGTGTTTTAGTCAAGGCCGCAGAAGAGTCTGCCAGTGTGCCGCCCATAGCAGCGTACAGATATTTTAGCAACTAGCAGTACTGGAGTTGATTATTTAGCTGCGGGACAACTGCATTTTAGGTAAGAGGAGCACAGTGCAACACACGGTCCTCCAGTCGCATTAACATGACCACCGCCTATGTTACATGCTAACGTGCTTAACCATTCACAGACACTAGGTGATAGCATTAGCGGTAGAGGGTATATAGAGCTTGTTGAGGGACGCGGAAAACAGTGAAATGCGGAAACAGAGCGATTTATCAGTTCAAAATGGCAACATCATTGGCTTTCGTGACAAGGGTCGAAGGATTTGCGAATCGGCTTTGTAAAATGTTGGCGTGTGGACGTGGTTATAGTGTACCGCGCATGAGATAATTGTGCTGTCCAAAACCGGTGCCGTGGCAATTGTGGCTCATCATGGGCCATAAGTGACAGGGCGAATGATGGCGGCAGAGATGTGTACGGGCAAACAGGCGTGCAACTGTCTAGCAACTGACAGCCCAGATGAACCAAGGGGTAGCAAAAGTTTCCTCAACGACCCTTCAGTAAACATTTCTGTGTACGGGCTACGGCAGCAGATGCTTGGTTTATGCAAATATGCTGACCGCTGTTCATCGGCGACGAAGACTCGAATTTGCACGCCAGTACCGAAACAAGACGTCCACTGTCAAGCGACAGGTGGTCTTTGCTGATGAATCAGGTTGTATGCTCCATCGGACACATGGCCGTTCACGTGTAAGGCGTGGAACGTCTGGAAGGAATTAGTGTACGATGTGTTACACTGTTCCATAGTTGCGCCAGAGCTGAGGAGGACGCAGATCTGTCCTGCAGTGCCATTTGGAAGAGGTGTCGACCTTCTCGGAGGGGGTCGTGTTTTAGGCCTTCCGTGAACCATTCTGCTCACTGATCCATTACCTTCCATTTGTAGCGACAACGAGAGCCGCAGGCACATTTTACCGGTAGGTGGTGTTACGCCGCGATATCGGTGTTGACTCTGAACCCGCGGGCGGACATGGTTCTAAATGCTAATAATTTCTGTAGAACATACTAATGTACATGACCTGTGAATATGAAAGTCCTATCTCTAATCGTTGAAGGTGATATTTTTCTAAACATAGAGTGTAATTATAGTTGGAATTTCTCATAATTAGAGACTGGAAGGAGCGGCTTGTATTTGCTCTGAAGAAACTTTTAACAGCAAAGATCGCATTATTATTTATTCCTGATGACCGGTTACAACAGCTAAGACCGTCATCTCCTCATCTTCAGAAACTTTGTTGTTACTCGTCCTGATCCATTATGTTTGTATCACACGCGCCATATTGACATTATTGTGGGCAATATGTCACACATTCACCACAGGTTTTATAAAAATAAGACCAGGTTTGTCACAAACAAAAACACTACAATTAGAAAGCACCTTGTGTAACAAGTGATGTCCATACACATAGCATTCCACTGATGCTTGTTAGATATTGAATTGTTTAACAATGCACGTGTTTACGTTTACATGACGAGATACTATGTCATTAATCCACATTCTTTGAAATGCACAGTTCAATTGACTGACACTAACGCACTCTTGCAGAGATGAGGCATTATAAAATTACATCGGGTCTTCAGTTATAGCTCTGGGTGCTTGTACTCTGTGCGTTGGTTTTGGGTTTACTGCACCCGTGTATTCAAGGTGTCTTGTTGTGGGTCTAAGTATTTCCAATTTATTTAGCAGCTTTCTGGTATGATGTCTGATGAATTCCTGAATCGTGTCAACCTCTAGTTCAGCCTGTAGATCTTGGACTCGCGCCGCGCCAGAGTGGTGCTCGTAGAATAAGTCTGAAACATCCATTTTGTACTGTCTGGAGCATGCTGATGCCGATCATGCACGCCGTACTACAGTTTTTTTATTTTATTTTATTTTATTTTATTTATTTATTTATTTATTTTATTTTTTTTTTTTTTGTAGAATCTCAATATTTTCAGTGTATTCGTCGGAGTGCTCGACAATAAGGGGCAGAGTTTATGTAGTAATCGAATCGTTTTGTCTCCTTTAATATGTATGTGGATATTAAACAGTAATTTGCTGTCCAAGATTACACCAAGGTAGCGAACGTTATCCGACAATTGAATTCCCATGTTATTCACCATTAGTCTGGCTCTAATGTTAGGTCGTTTCCACAAATATTATGGCGTTGGCCTTCTCGGCGTTAAGCTTGAAGATGTTTCTGTGTGCCCACTCTTCTACGAGTCTCTTTGGGCGTTGCAGTCTCATTATGGCAGCGTTCATCTTTTGATAGTTGTAAGTTAGGCCTTATCATCAGCGAACTGTGCGGTTACCGTGTTTGGTGTGGTAGATACAGTATGAACAGTGTTGGTAATAGGACCGACTCCCGGTATTCCTTGCTGGAGATATTTTGTGCTTGACCTTTCGCCCTCAACTTTTACGAAGAGTAGCTAGCCTGTCTGTGATAAAGCCGTCGATTATCATGGTCAGGCAATCTGGTATGACAGCGAAATCGCGTAGTTCTATGATCAGTTTGGCCTTCCATACTTTTCAATAGGCTTTCTCAACGTTGAGGAACACTGCCGTCGTGTCATGTGCCCAACTGGTGTTGTAAGCTATGAATTCGATAACAGGTATTGGTTGTAGTTCAGGCGACAGATTCGTTTGAAAAGCAATTATCTCTGGCCGAATTATGTAATGTTCTTGTAGTGGTTGGAGGAGTAGCAAGCTGATTGGTCGGTGGTTTGTCGGAAATCTCTGTTCTTTCTCTGGTTGTAGAACAGGAACAATTATTGACGTCTTTCTCGTGTCTGGGAAATAATTTAGCATCAAACAACTGCTGAATGTTCACATTAACAGCACCAATGGTTTCTAGTGCTTAAGCTGTCCTTTAGGTATTCGATCGGGACCTGGTGCTGAATTTGTGCCGAGCGTCCTAACTATTTTCTTTAGTTCCGCCGGTGTAGTATTTTTGTGGCTGGTTGATCGGAACAGCCAGCCTGACCTCTCGTTCAACCTGTGTGACCCTCTGAATCTCTTCCTCCTGTAAGTGGACGTCATGTTCGATCAATTTTTTCTGCGTTTAACATGTTTCCGCAAACGGTTCTGTCTTATGCAGTGGGTCAAAGTAGGTCCAGCAGCACTTTGGAGGGCTGTCTTGGGGGGCTTGGGGTCGAGTAAGGCTGTTACCATTTTCCAGTCTTTGTGATTCTGTTCGTTTCTCTTTTGTGCACAGGATTTCGGAAACGTTTCCACTGTTTTTGATCCCTATTTTAGAGCGTTTTCAAGTCTTGAACCAGTGGGGAAAATTACTCTCTAAACGGTGTGACAGATGCTGTTGTGATTGTTGCCCATTTGCACGCTATCTTAATTTATTGTGTAAGGCCGTTAATGGCGTTGTCAATCTCTGCAGCGGCAGACACAACTATGGTGGGTCTTACATATTCATGAGATACGCCTTCTGCCTCAAACTGCTCCCAGTTTGTGGTGTTTTGGGACGTAGTCGGCGGGGGATCGTGAACCTTTGTCAAGCAGCCTGAGACGGAGTCGTGGTCGGACGTTAGGTCAATTATTGTCCTGAGTTGTAGAGCGACTCTCAGATTTTTAACTATAGCTATCTGGATGTTGGTTTCTATTTCGAGGAATAGGAATTGCTTCCAGTGGTCCAAATTTTATGGCACGTAATCTCTTCACTGTTGCGTATAATGCCGTACCTTTTAGTTGTTCCGCCGCGAGTTCCAAGTAATATATTTAGCTTTTACGTCTCCGCACATTATTACTTTATCGAAAATGCAAAAATATCATTTTCGTCAATTGGGTCTTGGGGACGTATATAGCCAGCCACTAACGTGACGTTTCCATAAGTCGTTTTGGTAGTCACCGCAGTCCATCGTGTTCATCTGTGGCAGTATTTCCACCGAGTGGGAGATCGAGTTTTAAAGGAATATGGCAGTGCCATCCCCATGCCTGTTAACCCTATCGGTTCGGTACCCTACCTTGTTTCTGGGCTTGAAAGGCTGTGTAGTTCTAGGTGAGCCTCGGTAAGAAATAGTACGTCCACTTCATGCCTAGTAATCATTTCGCTCAACTCAGTCAATTTTGCTGCGACACCTTTCGCATTAAAAATACATGCTGTGATGTTTTCGAACCGTCATTACGGAGAGAATATCAACATGACTACGATTTTACTTACAGCGTAGTCACCAAGTTGAACTTCTTTATCATATCAGTTATTACTGTATGTTCCGTTGCTCAAGTCTGAAAAAATATATACTCCAAATCGTTATTAATGGTTATATCGTGTCCGAGATTGAGCTGCCACTTCGTGGTCGCGCAGCATTGAAATTTGGTACTTAGTCTTTCGGAGGTCTGTGATATGCGAAGTCGTCTATGGTTAGATGTTGCACAGTGTATGAGAAATAGAGGATACGTACTACAGAATGAGCATAGCTTAGCGTACTGCGCATTTTCTCAACATCAAACCAGGCTAACCACGTCATCCTGGGACGACGACGCCTGATAGTAGCTTAACTTGAGTATTACACGTATTCGCCTTGTTTTATATACGTTTCTACATGTTTGAATTTTAGTAACAGTTGCAGTATTGTCGTTGCTACGAATGTAAAGAGAAGTATGTGAAAGGCGGACCAGCAACTTTTCACAGGTATATACAACAAATGTATAATTGTAAATGTCATACTGATATGAGGCTCATTATATGCTGAGAGATATCGAGACACGGCATTATATATAAAGCTATGTACTGTAAAGATAATTTCTCCGATTTTACGGCATGTGTTTAGGAGACGAGTGCTGGATAAATTTGCGAGTGTGTCTGCGTAAACTGCCAGTCAGTGTATACTTATTAGTGCTAGGTTCATATGCATATAAAATGTATATCTGACTATATGATTAATTTCCTCTTATTTATGCAGCTTCTCAAATCCTTGTGCCCACGAGACACTTTCCTATAAAATGTCATTGTAAATCAATTAATTAGAACAGACTCGACGATGTAATCAGCGGAACAAAAAACGTAAGAAAAAAATTGTTGAATGTCATCCTCTTTATTACTCCTAATTTCGCACACTGATCTTGTATTTTTTATTTATTTGTTCGTAGTGTATGGGTTTACATTTATGATCAAATGGTGAAAAAAAGTTATAGATATTTTACTTGTCTATAAAAAGCAGAAGAGTGACTAAAGAAAAATTGAAAATGATAATGGACAAGCTGATGCCGCAAATCGATTATCGTATTTGCTGTATCCGTTTCGCAGATCAATATGCGTTGTTTTTCCGTGACACTTCGGCGCCGGCTAGAGTGTCATTATAACGCAATTAATTAGAACAGAAGTTCTACAATATGAATAAGTGCAGTAGAAAACGTAAAATAATATAGTTGGCTGTCAGTTCTTGTCCTGTTACCGAAAAAACGTAAATGAAGTGAAATCCGAGCTATGGCACTGTGGCCAAAAAGCAGAATACTATTGCTCTTCACATCTTTAAACCAACTTCAGTTTCTGGTACCAAACTATTAATATGGCTGTAAAAAAAAAAAGTGTACAAAGTTTTATTGTTCTTTTGTAGGTGATCTATCTGTAGCAGCGATGTAATAACACTCAAAATACGCTAAGCGCCATTCCAAAATCACGTGACTCGAGCTGCAGCAGATGTTGCGAACAGAATTCTCGTTCTGCGCATCTGAATGCTCACTCCGTAGATATTTATACTCTATGATGAGAAATAGCGATTATGATTATACACCTCGCAGCAAGCTTATCTTTGAAAATACACAGGTACAACCACGCAAAGCTCTGTAGTCACAGACCTTCGGTTCAAGGTAATGTGAAGAAACAGTTCTCGGAGCAGACACTCCTTCTCCGATCGCTTGCTAAACAAACGAACTGTGCAATGACTATGGTTGTTACGTTAAATTGACAGAATTATCGAACACCGCCTGGCGAAAGTTTATGCTTAGGTGAGGGTGAACACAATAAAACAATAAACAAATTACATTTACTGTCCCCATTTCAACAAATTTTTGTTACCGGTAATTTTTTAGTAACAGTCGTCGCATACTTCAAATCACAACGAATGCATAGTTCTGCTTTACTATATTGAGACTGACTTTGTTTCTAGCAACATATTATAAATGATTCATGTGACTGTGAAGAATCTTTCAACATAGACATTGGTGAAAGAAGCCACCATTATCCTTTTGATAACATTGCAGATCAATAAATAAATTGATATGAGTGGAATTCTAAAAATAACAAAGCACTCATACTTCGGTACCAACTATCGAAATGAGACTGCAACACCGAATACTACAGTAAAAAAACCAACACCTGGCAAACCAGGCAATGATGCACACGCCGCACTGATTATTCAAAGAAAAATTGAAAACTTAGTTCATCTAATGAATTCTGATCCAAGGACCAACTTTTAAACACAATGTGCTGTTGTTATCTGGACCACTTAAAGTTCCTTCAACAAATCATTTGACTCATCAAACACGGCACTCAATTATTCATTATGAACTGACCAAAAATGTTTGTTTTCTAATGAGACTATCAGCTGGTTACTAATCTCAAACTTCTAACTTTCTGCATATGAATGATGGTAGTAATTCAACAGCTGAATCGCAGTCCTATAGTTTAACAGCACATGAAGTCTGTTCTTGATGGTTTACAGATACTCATTCTATTGTTTTAACAACTGAAGACAAGATGTTTCCTTCGTTTGTTACTAGCTGTATTGAGATCTTTCACTACATGCACATCTGGTATCTGCAAGTTAATTTCATCAGCTTCGCTTTGATAACTTTCCGCCTTACAGCTATAGACCAATACAAGACTGCTATGCAACGTGCTAAAATGTGAAAGGAGCTTAGTAATCTATGTAAAGTCATTATCAAGCCAGTGTTAACTGAATGCAATTTAAAATTTTTTTGCAAACAATCGATTCTTAGGCAGCAGTTCTAAGTATTGGCAGGGCAGCGTCGTTACCACAGCGCAGAAACCGATTCAGGTTGCGTCACCGTTAGTCGCAAAAAGCACTGGCGGTATCCAGTGGCACCAATTCCGAAAATCCTTCTCGGAAACAGAGCCCTGTCCGGTGTAGCAGGATGAAAATCTGATATTTTTCCGCTCCACTCTGGCTGCAGCGTTGTGCGCCAGCGCGCCGAGGAGTAACTGCCAGAAACACCTGAAAATGAAAACTATGGAACTATGCTTCTAACGTTATAAAATATAAATGCCTCTGACTCTGTGGATAATATGCGCCGAGTTCACATCGTTCATAGTAAGAAATTCAATATAAAATCTTTAGAAACATTATAACAGAATCCCTTGTCCAACTACTCTTTTCTCATACATTAAATTACGATTTCTACAAAAAATGTACCGTCTGGAGTTAATCTAGTCACGCAAACATGTGTATAATTGAAAATGAATGACACGATACTCATAAACCGTTGCAGCGACCTGTTCATAGGAGGGATCTGTAGCCAAGTGAAACAAATTGATTAAAAAGAGATTTTAGCTTTCTTACCGTCACAGACGCAAATAAATAATTTGGAAGGTAGCTGAGTTTAATCAAGACCAAGTTACAGCATAGCCTTCAGTGATTCGGTTTCCTGTTCGTGGTGTCACTACACAGAAACGAATACGTCAACGCAGTAAAATACACATCACTCTTTTACGAACCATTTTTATGTCAGTTACACTTTTCAGTACACTGTAACTAACAAGTCATTAATGAAAGCTTTATCTCACATTTGTAATACCATATTTAAATGTTTTGTGTGGCCGTATACTTAAAATTCAGTTGTAACTAGAGGAAACAATGATTTCCAAAAAGATTTTCCTGTGTACGAGCAACAGATTTACCTTAATTTCGTTAAAATTGCACACAGCGATGGGCTCAATCAGCCCAAGTCTGCGACTTTCTGGTCAAAATCGGCTACTCTAAGTTTGTGGGCCGTTATGCCTGCGTGTCAAATGGTTCAAATGGCTCTGAGCACTATGGGAGTTAACTTCTGAGGTCATCAGTCTCCTAGAACTTAGAACTAAGTAAACCTAACTAACCTAAGGACATCACACACATCCATGCCCGAGGCTGGATTCGAACCTGCGACCGTAGCGGTCGCGTGGTTCCAGACTGAAGCGCCTAGAACCGCTCGGCCACCCTGGCCGGCCCCTGCGTGTCAATCAGCAACTCACCACGAGGCGAGTTTTATAGAATTTGGGGAGTGTGGAGCTCTGAATTTCCGAGCTTGCTTCACACTGCTCATGTGCAGATAGAGACTTTGCTGGCGTCTACCAGCATCGGAAGTTGACCTGTTCTATCCGGACTCACTCCTGTTATAGAAATGGGGTATGTGCTTTGAAGTCTTCTTAATCTGTATTGTGTTGTTTGCTTTCTCGTGACACACTAAAAAATTACAAAGATATTTTCTTACTCGTTTTCCACTTTCCCCATTCTTTCAGTTCTCAGGAGTGTAAATGATTTACCAAACGGCCTTCACCATGAATTCTCCTTTGGACGTTAATAAACTCTATTATTATCGCTTGTTCCTAGACCTTATTACTTCATTTCTATTATTTTTCGTAAAACGGGTAGTCCCTCATAATGTTACCGATCATATGCTAAACTTCACAGCAAACTGCTCTCACAAGTCCTTCAGTTTTGGCGCTGACGAGTAAACAAAAATGACCACTCGACACAGACGAGGCTCAGTACAGGAATGGAACGCCAGGGCCGCTGCAATAGACGCACTTGGCTCCAGTAGTCAACTGAGACACGAAAATCGAGTGTGTGAAAGAGGCTTTACAAGTTTGTTGAGTATTCGTCTGTCGACAAACCGTACGTTGCAGTATTTGTGTACACTGTTGTCGATGCGTTCTTGCCTACTGGCAAACAAACATACTTCTTCTCTTTCACAGCCTTTTTCCATTGCTACAAGTCTCCTTCCTAGTTGGATTGCCGGCCGATGTGGCCGAGCGGTTCTAGGCGCTTCAGTCCGGAACCGCGCTGCTGCTACGGTCGCAGGTTCGAATCCTGCATCGGGCGTGGATGTGTGTGATGTCCTTAGGTTAGTTAGGTTTAAGTAGTTCGAAGTATAGGGGACTGATGATCTCAGATGTTAAGTCCCATAGTGCTTAGAGCCATTTGAACCATTTTGTCAGAGTCTGTCATCAAAGAAGTTCTATCAGTTTTACATTAAATAGACATAATATGTGAAGGTACCAAAACAATAACAACAAGAGGAGTCGTAATGGAGAAAAAGATAACACTAATTCTAATGCCTGATATGATGTGTCAGGGAATGAGTGGAATAATAATAGTGTTTACAGTAGCAATATGAATAAAAATAATTCGTTTTTCAAAAGGAAGCAGAAAGACTTGACAGATGCAGTCCAGGATATGTAAACTAAGACAGCAGTAGACGGTTTCAACACTCATGTAAAAATTGCAATGAGAATTAAAACTGGAACTGAATGAATGCTGAGAGTATGGGGCGGAGGATGTGAACTGACCATCAACATCACAGCAGGAAAACTAAATCCTATCTCAGTGAGCTGCGACCATGCAGTGAAGAAAAGGGATAGGGGTGAAATACAAGGAAACCAGCTTATCTGGTATGATAGAGGATCTGATGTAAGAGAGAACTTAGATGCTAATACCAATCAATCTAAGAATACACGTGAGATAGTGTGGCAGTCAGTATTCCTAGCTTTTGTGGGGGATATTCTTGTTACAACTGTAGTAGACATGGAGACTGCAATATATCTTATATCAGTTGCAGTGTATGGCATAATTTGAGAAAATTGACTTACCATCTTGCAAGTGAGTAATTGTCATATACTGGGAGCTTCTGGAACGAGGTCAAAAAATATCGAGCTGATCTGTGTTATACATGTGTACTTCGCTTGTGGACGTATACGTTTGGTTATTTATGCTAAGCAATTGCGACGAACCTATTGTAAAGCGAGATATTGTGAAACTGTTCTCAATGAAAGATGAAAACTAGAATTAAGGTAATTCCTGTTGCCTGTGAACATGATTGTATTAAACACGTATGTCTTGATTTTCTAACAAAAGAAATGTTTGAGAAGATTGATGGTAGGTTTTATAATGTGCTGTGTATTTCATGGTGCCTGGTGTGGTTAGCTTTCGTTAATAACTAGTAATCATTAGTCCCTCTTGTGAAATCGTACCAGTACTTTGGTGAAGAAGTCCCACTTGACTCATTAACCGAATTAATTATTTGGGTTAAAGTAACATTTTATGTGTTAAATTCTTCAGTGGCAGAAGACATCTCCTTTCGTATGTGGACACGACAGTGGTATTTTATCAGTGTTCACTATCGAGGTTATTTCGCGATATAGTACATATGTGGGAGCAAGTGGTATGTTGCCTGACTTTTCGTGGAATGTACCTTATCGGAATTTCGACAGAGACTCTCTTCGTGATGCACAATTTTTTTCTCACAGCGAATTTGGAGGAGAATTTCCTCTATGTTCTCGCTCCTTCTAAACGCACTTACCATAAAACTTTCTGGCAAAGGCTCTGCGGCTGCGCTAGCCAACCACGACTCGCGATCCGTCCTCACGGCTTTACTTACCTCTCTCCTACCTTATTTTTGTTGCAAACATCCGAACGATTCGTGGGGTTGGGGAAATTAACGCTACCTCCTGCCACCACCCTGAACGAACTCTTCCTGCACTGGTGCTGTTCTCATTCCCTTTACGGACGTATATCTATAGATGACTAACTTACCAGAGATTGTTAGGCCAGATTAAGTAAAAATGTCTGTTAGATTTCAGTTTCGACAGCACTTGGTCACAACAGTCAACATTAGGTATTTTGTGTATGGCATTTGTTAATAGTGCATAACAATGTTTCATTCTGACAGCCTATTAATTCTGTAAATATTAGCTGTTCCAGTTTACTGTATTGCATTCACCTATTTTGACAATCTCCTGATAAATGACCAGAGTAATGAGTATTATATTAAAATGTTTTATGTTTTTTATGTTATACTTTCTGACGTGTTCCACACCCACGAGAATCATCTCATTTTTGGGTCTATGAAACGAAGCTGAATCTAATCTAATCTCATAGTTCTAATAACGAACGTTTTAACCGTGTGCCCATGTTCGTATCTGTTGTCTGCTGATGATATCACCAAGCTGCATATATAACAATCCTTGCATCCAAATCGTTGATAATCCAGCGCACACTACAATCGGGTATTGGCTGTTCAATACACGTTGGGACGTACTGAGAGATTAAAGCTGTAATAACGCTTGCCAGGACCTGCCGTAAATATACGACCTCTACCAGGATAAAGGTAATTTTATTTTAGTTTCGAGGGATAAAATTCAGCACGATAATAACGCCCATCTCGTCTGGTGGCTGCTGACATTGGATAAACCTATTTGTTGGAGGTTTTACACCAAATTATCTGAATATCTGTAACTGACACGTGCAGCACGTTAATCGAACAGCAAACTGCCGTATGTGATATTACAAAATGTCCCTTTAGCTCATCTTGATCTCAAACTACATTGACCAACACAAAGACTGCGCACTCTCTCATAACAATACTACAAGACAGCAATCGGCGACAGCGACTTTTCTCTAATCGGAGTAGGGAATTTTGTTTTTAAAATTTGCGCATCACAGTGCAACTGAGTTGTCCAGGTATCATGCTTTGTTCAGATACTTTTCCATATGCACTCTACGACAAAAAAAGAAAGAAAACAGTACCACGAAGGAATTATCAGAATGTAGTGGAAGTCGGTAGATGTGATGTACATGTACAGAAAAACAACTGATTACAATTTCAGAAAAATTTGATGATTTACTCGAGAGAAGCAGCTTCACAAGTTGGGCCTTATGCAAGCAGTTATTCGACTTGTCATTCATGGACATAGTTTTTGGATGTCCTCCTGAATAGTTTCACACCACATTTTGTCCAACTGGCCTGCTAGATCGTAAAAATCCCGAACCAGTTGGAGGGCTCTGTTCGTTGTGCTCCAAACTTTCTCAATTGGGGAGATATTTGGGGACCTTGCTGATCAAGATAGGACTTGAGAGGCGTGAAGACAAGAAGTCGAAACTCTCGTCGTGTACAGGCGGGCATCATCTTGCTGAAATGTAAGCCTAGGATGGCTTGCTATGAAGGGCAACAAAACCGGGCGCAAAATATCGTCGATGTACCGCTGTGATGTAAGGGTGCCACGAATGACAACCGAAGGGTGCTGCTTTGAAAAGAAATGGCGTCCCAGTCCATCACTCCTGGTTGTTAGGACTTGTGGCAGGCAACAGTAAGGTTGGTGTGCCACCGCTTTCTGGAACGCCTACAGACATGTCTCCGGCTTGGAATTTCATTGCATGGAGTAGAATTGTTTTCAGTGATTGTCCCACTTCGAATTCAACCTCAATGATCTGCGAAGACGTGTCTCGAAGTGACCTGGACAGCAGTAGGATACCAATCCAACATCGCCTGCCACATGTTGTGACAGTTAAGAGTGATGGTCTGAGGCCCCATTTCCTTTCGTAGCAGGACTCCTTCGGTTGTCATCCTTGTCATCCTTACAGCACAGCCATCCGTCGACGATATCCTACGCCCTGTTTTGTTGCCCTTCACGTCAAGCCGTCTTCTGCTTGCATTTCAACAAGATAATGCCCGCCCCAGACGACGAGAGTTTCTGCTGCCCGTCTACGTGCCTGCCAAACCGTACCTTGGCCAGCAAGGTCACCGGATCTCTCTCCAATTGAGAACATTTGTAGTAATATGGGCCGGGCCCACCAACTAGCTTGGAATTGTGACAATTTAATGCGACACTTAGACAGAATTTGGCACGATATCCCCCAGGAAGACACGCAACAATCCGATCAATAAATGCCTCGCTGAACAACTCCTTGCATAATGGCCAGAGGCGGCCCAACGTGTTACTGATTGGTTGGTTGGTTGTTTGGGAGAAGAGACCAAACAGAGAGGTTATCGGTCTCATAGGAGTTGGGAAGGATGGGGAAGGAAGTCGGCCGTGCCCTTGCAAAGGAACCTTTAGGGAAATCACGGAAAACCTAAATCAGGATGGTCGGACGTGGGATTGAACCGTCGTCCTTCCGAGGGCGAGTCCAGTGTGCTAACCACTGCGCCACCTCGTTCGGTCGTGTTATTGACTTGCTCAATTTGTGAAGTTCTTTTTCTTGAAAAAAAAACCATCCTGTTTTTCTGAAACTGTAATCATTTGTTTGTTTGTACATGTATATCAGATCTCTTGTGTTTCCTTTAACTTCCTTGATGAGACTAGAAACATTCCCGATCTAACACTTCTTTCTCAGTTCTGTACACTAGCTGACCAGTATTTTGCTAAGAGTGTATTTTCGTATACATCGTAAATCTTGTTGTTTGACCAATGTATAGTGGGCCACATTCACAAGAGATGACGTAGGTGGCTGGTTTTCATGAACCTAAGTTGTCCTTTCCATTATGATATAGGCCGGTAGTGATGATGACTGAACACGTCACACATTCGATGCCAAATTTCTTTAGAATTCTCCTGATGTTCTCAACTACAGCTCCCCCATTGGGTATGTGTGCTAACGTCTTCGGTTTGTTCTTCCCTTCGAAACAAATGGATATGGAAATCAGACTATTAGTTCTTTTCATAAAATCGAGTAATATTTAAGCTAGGACCTTCTATACCAAGTTCATTAAGTGAATTGTCTGATGGATTTACGGTCGCCAGCCTATCTAGGCAAAGAAATAGTTAACTTTCAGAAAAGCAGAAGGAGTAAATCTGGCCTACTTTCTTGCTGCTCTGTAACATAACTTCACAAATAAATATAACTTTTCAGGATATGATTCTGAGAAAGACAAATGATTCTTTTAACTACTACAACACGCATACAAACATAATTTGGATCTAGAAAGGCCACGAATTTTTAATCATCACATCTGCTAAAAAACGGTTAGACATGGTGGACTTCTATGCTTGCGTTTTGTATAACCAACGAATCAAATACTTAAATATTCTGACAGTATAATATACACATTTAAATTTATTAATACACTTTAATTTACACCTTTCTCTTAACAAATGATCTGTCAAAATGCCAAAGGAAAGTGCAAATTCTATATTGTCATTCACTAATTTTATGCAATCCTACTTCAGTGTTACTGAGCCACATAAGCAATTTTCTTTTTATAACTCTTTACTGAATTTCGTTTATTACTGGAAGAATTTTATCTTTACTCAAAAGTCATTTACTCACTATCACTGTACTTATTTCCACAATGTAGAATAAGAACATTAAAATAGTTAAATTTTTCTGAAAACATCTACTTCAGTACATAAGCAAAATTTCACTTCACTTTAAACGTTAATTCACAGCAATAATTTCAAACATTTTTCGGTAGATACAGAAGAAAACGCTTCAAATGTTTTTGTAACAGATTTACTCGTAATAATCAAACACCAGGAAAGAACCCTACAGAGGTGAATGATCATTAATAAAATAACAGGGTGAACCCAGTTTTGTGTTTAACACAATTATTCAAAAAAAGTTAACTTTGAAATAATAGTTCACGCTTCTACAATTCTAATTATACAGTTCGTAATCTGTTGACCTTAGGCGTTGGGTGTGGCAGATAATAACGGCGGCTACACTACTCAAGGTATGGCATACAAGTTTCTTGAAGTATTTACTAATTAATTCTTCTTGGCGTCGTTTTAACGTCCGTGACATAGCCCAACAACTTGAACCAAAGCAGTAATAATTCAGTAGTTGTCATCTGAGGATACTGTGCAGCAATTTCCAGGCAAGGCACCCCCTGATCCCTCTGAGTGTTGCCTCTATGACTGCTGCCTACAGGCTGTGTCCTTTCGTTCCCGCTCGCTCTGTAGGTAGAGCGCCAAAAACCCAAGCCATTTTTACGCTTCCCACAGTTACTTCCGTACAGCACAGAAGCACTACATTTCTTACATAACACATATCCTACACATTGTCCCTATGTACGTACCATTTTATACAAATGACAACTTGCACAAATATATAAAATTACATAAACGAACATTTTCGTTTCCCTAATCCATGACTAAATATTACTTAGTCAATCATACATTTCTCATATTTATTTATATCAGCTACAAACGTAAATTAGCAAAGCACTCCAACATTACACATTTCAACTTTCCATACAGTCTTTGCATACCACATTTATAATACGACAAATTATAGAGGCAAAATTTTTTTATAAAGTAGGTGACTTGTTGAATAATACCGGTTATACTGTCAGTCTTTGTAGAAGTCAGGGCTCCAAGGGGTTGCTGGCGATTGTGTATTTACAGCCTGGGGGCCGCCTAGCGACCGAACTGTGGCTACGACGCCACGCAAGCAGCAGGAGAGCTCTGTTCCCTCATGTTATGCTGGGAGCTTTTTGTAGATAACTACCTCTCGATTTCCGAAAGAAACACAGCCTGCCTAGCCTCATGAGCTGCTTTCGAAATTCACTGGACCTCTAATGCGAGGCCAGAGCTGGGCATGAAAGCACCACGTCGTAGGCAAATGTGTCGTTAACAGAGACGGAATGGTGGCGGAGGCTTTTTTAGAAGTGGGAAGGCGTTTGATCAAAAGATCGGAAGTGTACCATGATGCATTGCCTTGGCGGGATTTTGTGTGCTGGTGGTGGTTATGCATGTGGGAGAGCAATTCGGAAGAGACGTGGCTCTGTGCACATCTTGCGGGTATCAGCCACGGGAATCGGTACGCATCACGGGAGATGAACGCGGTCCATAGTTGCAGCTGCAGCAATGCGCTCTCGGCTTATTTATGGCATAGCCATTCACATGACAGCGGCGATCACCACGGTTGTCCATGAATAATTATGGTAAGCACAAGTGGCAGCTTCAGCGTGATAGGGCATTTCATAGTCCGCACTTTCAGACATCTATTCAGTCGCCTGTCTCGGGTCCACCATTAATGTATTGAATGTGTGAGTTTCTTAATTAATCGACAGTTACGTAGTATACCTAGAACTGATTGAAGTGTCCTTAAAAATTTGCATCACTGAAAGTATAAGACCATGAAAAGAATAAAACATTAAATCATAGAATTGAAACTATGATCAGCAGTTAAACTCACGGGTAGCATGGTTAGTTGCAAACGCTTCAGCATTGGTGGCGTTAGACGCCGAACAGTTACGCTGTATTTACGGAAGCCAGTCTGCAGGTCGGCTTGCGGCTAGGTCGGCGTGTGAGTCGAGGCGTTGCCGTTGCCTGTTCTCTGTGAGTGGCGCTATTGCTCACATGTGCACTGCGTTGAGGTGGGCGGTTGGAAGGGCTTTTCAGAGTCTCTGAAAGAGGCACTGTTAGCAAAAATTCGGAGTAAGGAACGTTAATCCAGCACCAAGAGTAACTAAGTTACTATAGAAAATTAAAAGACAACAACTAAGTAAAAGGAATGGCAATATGCTAACAGGTAAATACGAAGACAAGAAATTAGTGACCACGCTAATTAATTGTAAAGGATAGGTTTCAGAAATTATTGGTAGACAGTTCTGCAGTACCAATTTGCGTGTAGGGTTTAATATTAATGAAGTTATTCGCTGCAGACTGAGCCTCGTGTGAATAAAAATGCTTCGAAATTCACGGCAGATGTAAACTAAAGTGTGGTAAGTGACGTAAAGTTTATGTAGATCAAACAGGAAGGGCGTTTGGAATACGCTTCAAAGAGCACACTTCAATTCACAATAATAAAACATCTTTCAACATCAAAGCACGTTGATGGAACAGTTGACACACTTTCGAAAGTTCTGCACAATTAACTTTAGGGACACTCCCTGACAATTTTGGAAGAAACTGGGGTATTTACACACCGTCTACAAAAGCCTGGCAACATATAAAATCAGCAGATCGTTTTTCTTAACGGAGCATTTTCTTAGAAACTTTGAGGGTCTCTCCCAGCAGTCCACCCCGATACAGCGGACGTATGAGCAACAGCCCCACTCACCGACGAGAGACAGTGGCAGCGCATCGGCCCACACGCCGTCCTAGCAGCAGGCACGCGTGTAGTCTGGCTTCCGTAAGTACGGTACAACAACACCAAGCAGGAGCTTTTGCAATTAAGCAGAACTGTCAAACCCTGTTCCCTATAACTACAGTTGCTGCACATAGTTTCACTTCTATAATTTGTTGTTTTAAACTTTTCACTGTCTTATAATTCCAATGATTTAAATTTTGAATTTTTAATGGAACTTAATTCAATACTAGGTACCTTACATGATCCCATTTCTATAATTTTCGATATTTACATCTTTTATTATTTATACTTTTAATACTTTAAAGGGAGTTTTTATACAATTTTACATTTTATACTTTCAGAGTAGAACTTACTGTTTTATACTTTTAGAATTTAACACTTGATCTATTAAGACATCAATTCAGTTTTAGAACTTATATAATTCACTATTTTATCTCTTTTATAGTTTTACACATCCACTGATCTACGCTTTTAATATTCCAGCGAGAATTTTTTACATTACTGATTTTTTGCAACTTTAGTACAAGCCCGTCTCTTGTTAAACCCATAAAATCCCAACCTCTACCCACGTTCCTCCTCCCGGCTTTGCCGGCCGCGGTGGTCTCGCGGTTCTAGGCGCGCAGTCCGGAACCGTGGGACTGCTACGGTCGCAGGTTCGAATCCTGCCTCGGGCATGGATGTGTGTGATGTCCTTAGGTTAGTTAGGTTTAAGTAGTTCTAAGTTCTAGGGGACTGATAACCACAGCAGTTGAGTCCCATAGTGCTCAGAGCCATTTGAACCAATTGAACCTCCCGGCTTTCCTTTCCCGCTCACTCTCCTCACCCCACTGTAAATTTTACTATTACATTCCGATTACAGTTTACACACCCATTGCCGGCCGGTGTGGCAGAGCGGTTCTAGGCGCTTCAGTCTGGAACCGCGATACCGCTACGGTCGCAGGTTCGAATCCTGCCTCGGGCATGGGTGTGTGTGATGTCCTTAGGTTAGTTAGGTTTAAGTAGTTCTAAGTTCTAGGGACTGATGGACTCAGATGTTAAGTCCCATAGTGCTCAGAGCCATTTATACACCCATTGTTCTACAGTATTAACATTTCAACGAGAATTTTTATGTAGTTATACTTCTTATAATTTTTTCAAGACGCCTCTACCAATCCCCCGCTTTGCTTCCTTTCCGTCTCCCAATTACCCTCGCTCTATTTCTCTCAATCTCCCCAATATCCCCTCTCTCCCCTCTCCCTCCCCCCTACCACCTCCTCCCTACCGCCATCAGAAATAGTGCAAATGGTTCCAAGCACCATGGAACTTAACATCTGAGATCATCAGTCCCCTACACTTAGAACTACTTAAACCTAATTAACCTAAGGACATCACACACATCCAAGCCCGAGGCAGGATTCGAACCTGTGAACGTAGCAGCAGCGCTGTTCCGGCCTGAAGCGCCTAGAACCGCTCGGTCACAGCGGCCGGCCCGCCACCAGATACTGATTCAAATCACTGATTACAGTTACAAAACACTGTACTCTTATGTAATTAAAAATGTGCAACTGAAACTGAAGAATAAATTACTATTCTTTTAAATAAGAATCGTACAATTACCGTGGCGCCTCTGTAAGTTTAGCGCCACAAGCGGCGGCTTGTGTACTTTTTGCTTTAAACCGGCGCTATGTACACCGCCCTACTACAGCACCCTCCTTCATTTGCGGTTCTGGGACACAGATATTAGGGCGAGTTTCGATGTAGTCTCCATACTTACGAGAGTCCCACTTTCTGAATCCTTGGAACTAATTGCGGGAAAGTTCGACAACTGCTTCAAAGAAACATTTAGGCACCATCTGAGGTCGTTTTCTTGTTACACGGTGAGTATTATGAACAAATTAATGGCGTCACGACCTAATAACTTAGAAGATTTTTTTCCTCAGTGTCAACTACTATTAAAGGCTGCAAACTTGGTCTACGTAGTTTTCTTCCAGAACGAATCTGCAACGGTGCGCTGCTTTGGAAGTTCCTGGCAGATTATATCCGCATGCCAGATCGGTACACTAATGCGGAATCATACTTTTATGGGCAATGCTTTTACTGAATGAGCAAAGGCTCTGGATCCAACTAGCTTTATTTGCGCCGTTACTTCTCCTGTGCCTTCGAAGATTCGCAATAGTTCTCCAGCATACCTTGTGGGACTAGCTCTTGTGGAAGAAACGAATTAGCGAGAAATAGCTTAACCACAATCTAGGGTATTGTTTGCTTCCATTCAGCAGCATAGTCTGCGCGTTTGGAACTAGCCGGCAGATTAAAACCGTGTAGAGGACCTATAACGCGACCAGTTGGTGGGTCACAACGACAGACGCCGCCCCACTCCTCTTCATCTCAACGGTCTGATTATGTGCTTTCTTGTGCTGGTAATTCTAGAAAGCAGAGCGACTGGTTCAACTAGTAACAGTTGATGTGTCACAGGAGATACGATTTATTACTGAACTTATTACTCATTTAAGTCTCTTAATTCCCCACAGTTTTAGCAACATCCCACATGCCAGAAGGTGACATTAACCACGTCACACTGAAACTTGAAGGCCGTAAGAACCCGGGATGAATAGTTTCATCTTCATAAATGTTCCGCAAGTCACCGTACGATGCTTGGCGGAGGGTATACTGTACCACTACTAGCCGTTTCCTTTCCTGGTCCGCTTGCAGACAGAACGAGCGAATAACTAATGTCGATACGCCTCCGTATGAGCAATATGTTGGTGGCAGTGGGATCGTTCTGCCGTCAGCTTCAAATGCTGGCTCTCTAAATTTTCTCAATAGTGTTCGACGAAAACGACGCCGTCTTCCTTCCAAGGATTCCCATTTAAGTTCCCGAGGCATCTCCATAACACTTGCATGTTGTTCGAACCTACCGGTAACAAATATAGCAGCCCACCTCTTAATTGTCTCTGTGTCTTCCTTTAGCCCGACCTAGTGGAGATCCCAGATACTCGACCAATACTCAACAATAAGTCGCACTAGCGTCCTACATGCGGTCTCCTTTACAGTTAATCACAATTTCCTAAAATTCTCTCAATAAGTCGAAGTCTATCATTCGCCTTCCCTACCACAGGCCTCACACATGCTTCCCAACGTTACGTCCAGATATTTAAACGACGTGACTGTCAAGCAAGGCACTGCTAATGCTGAATCCGAACATTACGGGTTTCTTTATCCTACTCATGCGCTTTAACTTACGTTTGTCTACATTCAGGAGGCAGCTGCCATTCATCACACCATCTAGAAATTTTATCTAAGTCATCTTGTATCATCCTGCAGTTACTCATCTTCCACACCTTGCCGTACACTACATCATCATCATCACAGTAGTAGCAGCAAACAACTGCAGATTGCTGCTCGAATACATTAGACAGATTAGAAAGCAATGCCGACCCACTGCCGTAATTATTTACTCGCTACTGTAGTGTTACGCCAAACGCATGCGCGAAGTAGTTATCACCTTCCAGAAAGCGCTATCAGCGGGCAAAGACTACTCTAAAATGCTGGACACTGCTAAATGAGAGGTGGCTGCAGCAATATAACACATACACGTGACACTAATCAATAAACTATCTAAAATATTTCATAAAATATGCCAAGTACTGGTATAGAATGGGCGATGATCGCAGGACCGCAGCCGGCCGCTGTGGCCGAGCGGTTCTAGGCGCTTCAGTCCGGAACCGCGCTGCTGCTACGGTCGCAGGTTCGAGACCTGCCTCGGGCATGGATGTGTGTGATGTCCTTAGGTTAGATAGGTTTAAGTAGTTCTAAATCTAGGGGACTGATGACCTCAGATGTTAAGTCCCGGAGTGCTTCGAGCCATTTGAACCATTTTTGAACAGAACCGCACCTTCCGTGGTCAATGGTCTCAGCTACTGAGCTATCCAGGTACGTCTCATGATCTGCCCACACATCAGTAACTCCACTGGCACCTAAGACGTTCCAAACTACCCAAACGTGTCCTGCGTACCTTGCAGGACTTCTATCTTCCACGAGTACTATCCCCGCAGGGAGTACTGGAAAATTGTGAAGTTCGGAAGGTAGGAGTTTGATACTGGCAGAAGTAAAAGCGTGTTATGGCCTGAGCTTCGGGCACGCCTTTCCAGCCAGGGAAGGAATACGTGTGCCAGCCGCCGAAGTACTTCTGCTACTGGACGCTGCGGCTAGTGCTGGCACGGCTCCCAGCAGCGCAGGAGCCTGACATCAGTGGTTGAAAAGTACGACTTGTGGACAGCACTGGAGGGGGTTTGCCAAGTGGACGGTTTTCGCTCAATAGAGTGGACTGTGATTTTAATGTACACTACTGCCCATTAAATTGCTACACCATGAAGATGGCGTGCAACAGACGTAAAATCTAACCGACAGGAAGAAGATTCTGTGATATGCAAATGACCAACTCTTCATAGCATTCACACAAGGTTGGTGCCAGTGGCGACACCTACAATGTGCTGACATGTGGAGAGTTCCCAACCGATTTCTCATACACAAACAGCAGTTGACCTGCGTGCGTTGCCTGGTGAAACGTTGTTGTGATGCCTCGTGTAAGGAGGAGAAATGCGTACCATCACCTATCCGACTTTGATACAGGACGTATTGTAGCCTATCGCGATTGCGGTTTATCGTATCGCGACATTGCTGCTCGCGTTGGTTGAGATCCAATGACTGTTAGCAGAATACGGAATCGGTGGGTTCAGGAGGGTAATACGGAACGCCGTGCTGGATCCCAACGGCCTCGTATCACCAGCAGTTGAGATGACAGGCATCTTATCCGCATGGCTGTCACGGATCGTGCAGCCACGTCTCGATCCCTGAGTCAACAGATGGGGACGTTTGCGAGACAACAACCATCTGCACGAACAGTTCGACGACGTTTGCAGCAGCATGGACTATCAGCTCAGAGACCATGGCTGCGGTTACCCTTGACGCTCCATCACAGACAGGAGCGTCTGCGATGGTGTACTCAACGACGAACCTGGGTGCACGAATGGCAAAACGTCATTTTTTAGGATGAATCCAGGTTCTGTTTACAGCACCATGATGGTCGCATCCGTGTTTGGCGACATCGCGGTGAACGCACATTGGAAGCGTGTATTCGTCATCGCCATACTGGCGTATCACCAGGCGTGATGGTATGGTGTGCCACTGGTTACACGTCTCGGTCACCTCTTGTTCGCACTCACGGCTCTTTGAACAGTGGACGTTACATTTCAGATGTGTTTCAACCCGTGGCTCTACCCTTCATTCGATCCCTGCGAAACCCTACATTTCAGCAGGATAATGCACGACCGCATGTTGAGGGTCCTGTACGGGCCTTTCTGGATACAGAAAATGTTCGACTGCTGCCCTGGGCAGCACATTCTCCAGATATTTCACTAATTGAAAACGTCTGGTCAATGGTGGCTGAGCAACTGGCTCGTCACAATACGCTACTCTTGATGAACTGTGGTATTGTGTTGAAGCTGCGAGGGCAGCTGTACCTGTACACGCCATCCAAGCTCTGTTTTACTCAATGCCCAGGCGTATCAACGCCATTATTACGGCCAGAAGTGATTGTTCTGGGTACTGATTTCTCAGGATCTATGCACCCAAGATGCGTGAAAGTGGAAACATGTGTCAGTTCTAGTATAATATATTTATCCAATGAATACCCGTTTATCATCTGCATTTCTTCTTGGTGTACCAGTTTTAATGGCCAGTATTGTATATATTCAATAGAATGGTTTCATTGTAACTTATTGTGTTCTAACTAGAGTTGTAAGACCACCGTACACTACTATATGTAAGCGTACACTACGGTAGTTTCCCTAATTGCTTAAATGCGGTTTATATTCAATAAGGATATAAAATACACAATGAACTAATTCTGAACGATGTGCGATTCTAATTATGTGGGAAACAAAGAAAAAAAAGTCGTCGGCTCCCATTTTCTGTTTTACACAATCATTTATGTTTCTTTGCCAACCAATACTACCGGTAAACCTACAACCTACTAATGTCATTTAAGTAGTGTATCAAAACCACTGAGCTGTAGTTTTTGTAGAACGCAGCTCTACTCGTAACCTTATTAGGTAAAAGATATCAGTCGGGACAGCGAAGAGACAGTTTTACCAAACTGAATGCTTTTTATACAGATTGTGCGTTTACAAGATGTCACAGTTGTATTGGAAAGTGAAAAATACCGGTGATTAATTTCCCCACAGGTATGACCCCAGACACAGAACTACCCTTAAGATAAAATATTGAAATCCGTGCACAACAGACTATCCGAACGCTGATGAATATTACCTTACCCTAGTAGTGAATTCTAAGTTGGCAACTTGTGAGACAATTGTAACTAAAATGTAATATCCCACAAATAACTAAAATTATTAAATGAGCAAGGTATATTTTCTGTTGAAATAAGAAAGGCTGTTCTTTGAAACGACTGATTTATTACAACAGAAACATTCATGGAATATGATGTTAAAAGTAAGTACTACAGAGCTAATAAAACACATATAAATCACAATTATGCCAATAGTAATAATCGGTTGGCAAAGTTGAATGAACGATGGAATTCTGTACGCGACGTCTCCCTGTTTGTGTACCAATGGTAACACTATCTGACTGACTCTGTCTCATGTGACACTGACCGTGAACCACTAAGCTGAATGTGTGCAGCCAGCATTAATTGAACAAATGCTGCCGCACGTCGAATGAAGACGCCACTGAGGGTGTAAAACAAAACCGGCAAATTTCCTAAGTACCGGAAATGCAAAGAAGCTCACCGTAGCAGCAGGCCATCGCGGGTGAACCCCTTGCACGGCGCTGCCAAAAATCTGCAAGTCTGGGACCAGGGCATCATTACTCAGGTTCGAACAATAGCTTCACCTCGATTGCCACCCGCAAACGAACTCACCTGCTCACCATAACCGAATGAACTTCCTCTCTCGGTGTCTCCGGATCCCCATATGACCTCCCCTAAAAATCCTTCCAAATCCTTTCTTCCAAAAAAATGATGCACATGGAGCACCTCTAAAACTCATTCTGCCAATTGCTTGCTGCGAGATTCCTTCGCGCTAATCGCATAATCAAAAATTTGCGCATAGTCTCCCTCCAGGAGACGGCTAAAAGTCACTCTCACAATAAATGACTTGTCGCCAAAGGTTACTGACGCTGAAACTTCCTGGCAGATTATAACTGTGTGCCGGACCGAGACTCGAACTCGGGACCTTTGCCTTTCGCGGGCAAGTGCCCTACCAACTGAGCTACCCAAGCACGACTCACGCCCCGTCCTCACAGCTCTACTTCTGCCAGTACCTCGCCTCCTACCTTCCAAACTTTACAGAAGCTCTCCTGCGAACCTTGCAGAACTAGCACTCCTGAAAGAAAGGATATTGCGAAGACATGGCTTAGCCACAGCCTAGGGCATGTTTCCAGAATGAGATTTTCACTCTGCAGCGGAGTGTGCGCTGATATGAAACTTCCTGGCAGATTATAACTGTGTGCCGGGCCGAACTCGAACTCGGGACCTTTGCCTTACTGACGCTACTGGTACGTCTCTGTCCGTCTGGTTCCCAATGGTGACGCTTCTTTTTGGTGCACATGGAATCCACCAGTGCGGCACTGAGGTGTGAGATTCAGAGAAGAAAAGTTTAACAATGTTAACATAGTTCTCGGAAAAGAAAAAGGTCCTCGTCTACTTGGCCTGCAAGTACTTGTAGATTCCGAAAAATTTCTTTCCCGACAGGGAACAATTTGGAGGGCACCGGCCTGTCGTGCGAGAGGGCCTGAAAGTCATGAAGGCACTCCGGCTAGCACTGGTAACAATACGCCATGCTGCGTTAGCAGCTCGTCACTGCTGTTTACTTGGCGACTTCCCGTGGCTTTGTCCCGGTCTGCCTTGACGTGAAAGCGGCTACCAGGCCGCACGTGCTCTCTACCAGTCTATCGGAGGCCGGCAGTTTCCGCCTTCCCAGAAATCGGCTCATTACGGCGGCATTCCGATAACTCTCCGAGCAGCGCGTCTCTTGCCACAAAACGGCGGCACAGACAGCTCACAAAATCTTTGTCAACTGAAGGAAAGACCCGCGACCTCTAATTACGCAGTGCGAGTAGACAGCGGGGCACGCGTTCGCCAATATTGTCAATCAATCTCATTAAACGTCATAAAAATAATAAAAATGAAGAGGAGGCAAGTCCTCAAGACTTCCAGCCTTTCAACTTTGTGGTACAAGAATGAATTTCTTGTCACGGTCTAACGTTTCGCGAAATAACAATCGCAGCATTACAATGTTGCGGCTGTGAAGCGATGTGTTTAACAAGTGAAAGGGTTCTGGGGCACATCACTGACTGGAACACTCGAAATGTTTCTCATTATAATTAGTTTTGAAAATACAAAGTTTGAACTGCAGTCAGAAACGATTAACAAATGCTGTGACGTCGGCAAACACCTTGCGTTTGCTTAGGGAAGCACATTTGATCTACATTGCTAACTGCAGATGCTTCGATCAAAAGGATTTTGTAAATATAACACTTCCCTTCGGCATGTGATAGACGAATGCCCATGAGAAATTATTAATAATGACTATACTACCGGTTTTGAGCTGTCAGGACGAGACGATCACACCCCAGTTTCCTCAGATGAGAAAAAATAATCTTCTTCCTTTTCTTCTGCCTTTGTTCCACATAGTTGCAACATCTGTATGGTTATTGGCGGATTTCGCATGGTTAATTTAAGAGATGGGCTGATACCCTTCCTGTCGCCACCCTGCCACCGCAAAGGACGCAGCAGGCGTTCACCAACTGTCTCGGTGAAGTATTATGAATGTGAAAATTAGCGAAACTTGTCTAATTGTCTCTGAATTATGTAACTGAGATGCCAGCCAGGTTTTCACGTAGTAAGATATAGGAAACCGCATGAAAACCACATCCACGCTGTCCAGCACACCCACCCTCGTCGTCAATCTGCCGAGCGGATTCGATCGGTGGCTAGTGAACAACCCCGTCCGGGAAGTGGCCCTTTAACACGCACGGCTATGCAGGTGTTCAAGAGAGAATTCATCGGAATTTACAAAAGATAGGAAACCTCTTGCGGTTATTTGTAGCGAAGTTACTTTTACATCTTCTCATCGTTGTTACTTTTCTCAGGTAACTTAAATTCCGAGCATATTAAATAACACTTTTGGTAACTGTGAAAGTTTTTGATGCACCCTGACGAGAAAAGTGAAGCTCCCCGAAAACATGAGTAGTGTAACAACAGAAGTGCCACCAAATTGACGTCATCCAAGATGGCGGCCGTGACGTCAAATGATGACGCCAGTACCATTATCCAAGATGGCGGCCGTGGCGTGACCACTGACGTCATCAAAGATGGCTGCCTTGACATCAGCTGATGACACAGGTACTGTTATCCAAGATGGCGGCTTTTGGCGGGGAAGTGCAACACCCACCTGCCATGCCCCTATGGTGGGAAGTTTGAATTTTGGCGGGAAATTGAATTATGTGCTTCTATGGGTCACCCGCCCACCCTTTCTGCCTTTTTCCATGATGGTGCGTCATCCTCTTGAAAAGTGGGCTTGAATTTCGAATTTTGGAGGGAATTTTGCTCTAAGAGCTTACTCCTACGTCTGAGGGGAGTTAGAACTGCGTTGCCCCCACTAGGGACTGCTCATGATGTCATTCAACTCGAATATAATTTGTTTAAATTTCTTTAAATTTGTATAAATTTGTTTAAATTTATTTAAATTCGTTGAAATTTATTATCTACCTACAGCATTATTGGCTTAGTTTGGTGTTACCACCACAAGAGGCTGAGATATCAGTGCTTGTTGAACTATCAGTGTGGAAGGAGCAGAAGGAAATGGTGATGCCAGACAGGAGGAGTTATAATGGCTGTATTACATGCACTCATTTTTTTTTCTTTATTGATTTTCAATTCCCCCCGAAGGGGGCGGGCTGGCAGCAGCTTACTACGCTGCTCTACAGCCTACAGACTTTTGTTTAAAAAAGGAAGAAGAAAGAAACAAGGAAAAACAGGCGATAAAATGGTGATTTAAAGTGTAAAATTGCGTAAAAATGCGGAAAGTTAAAACAGAAAGCAAAAGGGGTTGGCAATGTTGATAAAATACACAGGAATCAGACAAGTAACATAGTAGACACACAATTAAAAAACATGGCGACAGTCTGGTTTCTGTTCGCAAGTGATAAAAAAAAGAAAGCACACCCAGCGATAGTATGATGGCTGTTCGCTACACTTCCCAAAAGACACAACACGGAGCACGCACAGGAAAAACACACTGTAAAACACTGCACGAAACAGGCGGCACAAAGATGGCACTCCCGATCCAAGGCAGATGGGATGGGGGGGGGGGGGGGGGAAATCTGGAGTACATGCACTCATTCAGCGAGGAGTGCATCCACAGCACACTGCATGAAGAATGGAAGCGTGCATTAAAGCTTGAGCATATGGAAAGGAAGAATATGGTCCTGCAAATAAATGCTTTGCATTAAAGATGCATTACAAAATGCATGGCAACATCTGTCTCTGCTCGAATTGTCTGTCGTTTATAAAACCTACGTATAAGCTCCCACCACACAAGAGACAACTGCCTCCAATCCACCAGACGAAAGAGCAGACCTAGTTCGCAAGTTCACCGCTAGAGGCTGCAAGTAGACAGTGCTCTGAATCAGATACAGGACACTTGGCCGAATACAACTCTGGCTATGTCACCTGACTGACGCTGCCTGACAGAACATCGGAAAAATTGACCTGCAGCAACTGTTCCCTCTCTAGAATGCATCATCAGTCTACCATTAAGTCATACCTCGTTACAACTCCATCTCAATCAAGCACCCCGGCCACTCTCTGTTATCCTTTAATACAGATGCATGTAAGTTTAGAGGCAGATGGTTCTCTGTCTTCCTGAAAAGCGCCAAATACAGTAATCAATTCGCTTGTATCACTGTTACCTCAATAGACACATAGTATAATGCAGCCTCGACAGAAAAAAGTAACTGTTTCCCTGGTTCCCTTCGCCTCCATGTCGACGTTTTCTCAGATTTCTCTTTCTGTCATATACTTGCCCCATATACAAGATTTGTTCTGTGCCAACCAAAAGACACGCAAGTACTTCCTCAATTTCCCCACATTTTGGTGTACATTCGCTCAATTTATACGTATTTTCCAGTCATTTTTCGCAATTCTATCGATTTTATGTCAGTTCTATTAGTACAGCTGCCAACACCTAGCCCAAATGCGCTGATCAGGAAGTGCAGTATACCACTTTACTCGATTGTATCCAGTCCTCCATCCCAGATATTCCACATTTGGAGAGCGTTTACTCTGTTTTCTGTATGTCTGTGTATATGCATGTGTCACGGTTTGCTGGTTCTCTAGACTTGAGAAACACCAGATTTCACCTTGTAAATTATAGGGGGGATTTGGAATCTATTACATCACCGACTTCAGTATTTGTGAGTGGAAATATAAGTTTCCTGTACTTTCTTTTTTTCGAGTTTCCACATAAAGATCTTTGCAGATGGGATAAGTTTCTCAGTCGAACGTAAAAAGCTATACCGATTTTTCTCATAAATCTAAACGAAACTGGACTTTTTCTATTTTCGTGGAAAGCGGACTTTTATTATCATTGCAAATGATTTTTTTTGTTAATACTTACTTTATTATAGGAGTCGAGTTGATGTTAAATAATACATCGCAGAATGGCGTGTGAATTCTCTACGAGACTGTGGCTCTTGTCCGGTCCCTACTTGAGCCTGCTACATAATGATAAACAAAAGTGTTTTCCATCACAGAACGAGAGGCGTTGGGGATCTGTGTAGTCTGTGACAGCGGCGTCTCCTAGCCATTAGGGGCGGCTGCAGCACTATACTTTAGATGAACAAGATTCATTTGGGGAAAGCCATCCTTTTATTTCCTACTTTGTGTTGGCAAAGGGTGATCGTGTCAAGGTGGGCAGTGGCCAGCACGTGTCGTGAGGCTGCTGATGTAGAAGCTCCCTCAGTCCTTCCATCCTGTAGGTAGATTTTCGGCAGTTTGTGATTGTACATGGAGGAGAACGCACATTCAACTGCAGCCTTTTGGGACGACGATTTTCCCCAGTACATGTAATGCATGGTGACCCATTCAATACGAATGCTAGTATTTTCGCGTCAATTTCGAAGTTTACTCTGTTCTCTGTATGTCTGTGTATATGCATGTGTCACGGTTTGCTGGTTTTCTAGACTTGAGAAACATCTGATTTCACCTTGTAAATTATAGGGGGGATTTGGAATCTATTACATCACCGACTTCAGTATTTGTGAGTGGAAATATCAGTTTCCTGTACTTTCTTTTTTTCGAGTTTCCACATAAAGATCTTTGCAGATGGGATAAGTTTCTCAGTCAAACGTAAAAAGCTATACCGATTTTTCTCATAAACCTAAACGAAACTGGACTTTTTCTATTTTCGTGGAAAGCGGACTTTTATTATCATTGCAAATATAAAATAAATAAAATAAAATAAAATATTAATTATTGTATATGTATGATAGTGATTGGTTGTAATTAATATTTGCTTATCTGGAACGTGGACGTTTAATTATTTGGTATCAGACGCTTGACAATGGCTTTTTCGTAAATGCAATGTTATTCGTAGTTGACCGTGAAATAAGACTCAAATAATCGGACTTCGTATTTAAATCGTTTCCAAAGACTGCTGCGGTAGGTGCGGACTCAAAATCTAAATCTCAATATTAGAATAATTTGCCAGCCATGTCAATACGTCGTACAGAGGTGACTGTCTACTAAACATAAAAAAGTTTATATACAGTTACAGTTTATTATAACTGTAACACATTTTTTCCATCAGTTGTGATAGCATGTATTGGCTTCGGTTAGCTGGGCTGCAGGGTGCTTTTTAGTTCGTATGTATAGTGAACTCTGATGTCAAACAGCAATAGATGCTGTGTGCTTGCAGGTAATACACTTTTTTTTAAATTCCTCTCTGTCCAACACCAGCATCTAGTAAGTTGAGCATATTTCCCACCAAAATGAATAAAGATAGTACCTTACATCCCAGCCTTTTTCCCCCTAGCTTGTAGGTGTAGGGTAGACTTTAATTGTTTATGTTGCTGGTTTCCCAGTAGTATAGCACCAGTTGTATGGTATCATTAGTTTTTGCTCTGTATTGCGATTTTGGGCCGTCCTTGTAGAGCGCTATGTATATAGCTACTATCATTGAGATTATGTAATTATGATGGATATTTGCGTCAGTTTCCCGACAAAAATAAATAAAGCACACTAACCAAAACTTCCTCTTCCGATTCTGGACATGTTTTGTGGCGTGCACTTAGGCTTTTTATCCAGTAGAATAAGGGTTCGAGTTGCTGATAAGTTGCGTTTTTTACGTGGACTGAGTGTTTGTGCACTGCGTTATTTTCGGGTGTTTAAGCATCGCGAGCGTGTTTGCATGCATTATTTAGGTGATATACGTGTAATTTGCATGTCTGTATGCTGTTTATTGGATTATTTCGATAATTTACGAGTTTTTTGCATCTCTGCACGTCAGTGTACTGCATTATTTATGAGTAGTTTCCAGGTTCGTAAGCTGTGTATTGTGATCCCAACCATGTCAGGGTGAGTGTTTTATATCAGTGTAATAAATAATCTATGTGAATTCCCGCCTAAACAAATTGTTCCAAAAATAAATGAAGTACACTCCTTCCTCTCTCCAGCAGCCCAGAACAGGCTGATTCCTTTTCCTGCCTATTTCGCCCAGACCGCCTGTGGAGAGGGGGAGGGGATGAGGAGGCTGGGGCACACGTGCAGCTGAGAAAAACATGTGACGTCATCATGACACGGTGCTCCTATGAACTGAACTGCAAGATCACGTGACCTATCATGGCGCTCTCTAGGGGTGACCTCACGAACTAGGTATGTTCTTTGGTCTGGTGGATCGGAGGTAATTGTCTCTTGTGTCGTGGGAGCTTCTACGTAGGTTTTAGAAATGACAGACAATTCGAGCAGAGACAAATGTTTCCATGTGTTGTGCAATGTATCTTTAATGGTTTAAAAAATGGTTCAAATGGCTCTGAGCACTGTGGGACTTAACATCGGTGGTCATCAGTGTCATAGAACTTAGAAATACTTAAACCTAACTAACCTAAGGACATCACACACATCCATGCCCGAGGTAGGATTCGAACCTGCGACCGTAGCAGTCGCGCGGTTCCGGACTGAGCGCCTAGAACCGCTAGACCACCGCGGCCGGCTATCTGTAATGCAAAGCATTTATTTGCAGGACCATATTCTTCCTCTTCATATATTCAAGCATTAATGCTCGCTTCCATTCTTCATGCAGTGAGCTGTGGATGTACTCCTCGGCTGAATGGGTGCATGTAGTACAGCTATTAAAACTCCCCCTTTCTGGCATCACCATTTCTCGATGCTCATTCCACACTGACAGCTCAATAAGTACTGATATCTCAGACTCTTGTGGTGGTAACACCAAACTAAGCCAATAATGCTGTAGGTAGATAATAAATTTAAACAAATTTATACAAATTTAAAGAAATTATATTCGAACTGAATGACATCATGAGCAGTCTCTAGTGGAGGCAACACCATAGTAACTCTCCTCACCTGCAGGAGTAAGCTCTTAGAGCAAAATTCCCTCCAAAATTCGAAATTGACGCCCATTTTCCAAGAGGATGACGCACCATCATGCAGAAAAGCCGAAAAAGAGGGCGCAGGTGCCCCGTAGAAGCAAATAATTCGGTTTCCCACCAAAATGTAAACTTCTCACTAGAGGGGCGTGGCAGGGGCGTGGCACTTTCCCGCCATAAGCCGCTGTCTTGGATAACGGTACTCGTGTCATCAGCTGACATCATGGCCGCCATCTTGGATGACGTCAGTGAGGTGGCACCGCTGTTTTACACTACTAACATTTTCGGATGTCAGTCTAACTTCACACGTGTACACGCTATTTGCAGGTGTGTAAACGATTAGAGTTGCAGTTCTCTGTGACAGAAGAATGGCCACCATAGTGCACTATTTCTGTTCGTGTTTACGGTTGTCACCAGGCCTGGTAGGGTAGATGTGTGGTGTGAACAGCGTCAGGTGGTAAGTGATCAGTGTGAAGGACACGGAGCTTCAGGTTACTTGTGTGAGAGACCGTTATCAGCATCTGACAGAAAAGGGCCTCATTGTATCCTTTAGTCCAGCTGGATAAATCGTGCCTTATCGAGATTTTCGAGGTATTTGGGTGTGGCAGTGGCCTTACGTTGCTCTGGATGGAACATGACGGCTGGCACATTCGCTCTCAATGTTCCAGTCGACGAAGTCTGAGCATCGCAAGCAAGAATGGCTGCATTGTGTCCAAGTACATCATAAATCCCTCGCAGCTCCTCTTGCCATCCGAAAAGAACAACTGATGGACTCCCTGCAGCATTCTGTGTCATTCCACTCCTTTGATCGGAGATTAGTAGTAGCCGGACTGGGGATTACCATCACATGCACAACACAAATTGCTGCCTTTGGAGCGGTGCCGCTACTGGGAAGCATGAACTGCTGATGAGCGGTATCGCATTGTGTTCATTGATGTTTCGCGGTTCTGCACTGCACCGGATGACCATCATTGGCAAGTATGGCAGCGATCTGGGGAGAGGTCCCATTCATTCAAAGTCTTGGAGAGGCAGAGCGTGCTACTCCTGACGTCATGGTGTGAGGAGGTATCGAACATGAGCTCAGGTTACAGCTGGTAGCGATTAGGGGAGCTCTGACAGCAAAGCATTATGCTACGGACATCCTGCGTCCTCGTGTGTTATCTTTCATGTGTCTTTTTTTCAACTGGACAACGCTCACCTATACATGGCTCATATCTTCAGGAACTGTCTGTGATATGTTGAGTGGCAGACAAAATAACCAGGTCTATCCCGTATAGAACATCAATGTCAACTCCGTCCCTGTGCCAGTGCCTGGGATATAAAGGGCAAGGGAGAGCGGTTTTTGTTCAGCTTCCAGAAGCAGACGTTACAAAGGGGTCCTTGACACCGTTCTCAACCGAATAGGTTGTAAGCGTACTGTCATATCGCTGGCTTAGTTGTGGAGTATCTTTGCGGGCAGCCCCGTCCTTAGAGTCGAGCGCGGGACACGAACTGTTATGTTGTGTGTAGCTCTGCATGTGAGAGGCATTGTTAGTATGGAAATTGAAGTGTTGCTACAAGTGCTATTATAGTAAAGTGATAAAATAAGCAAATGATTCAGAGGAAAGTAATTTAAAAATGAGTAGTGCTGCTGATAACGTATTTGCGTATCCCCTTGTTGCGTGACGTACCGTAGAGTATCAATCATCCGCGCCGTGTTCTGTCTCCCAGAACGAACTAATGTAATCAGAAAAAAATCAGTTACTACAAAAGAGTGCAGTCAAGTGCCAGTGTCTTGTAGCGAGCGTGAGAATGTGCGTTCGATGTTCGCTTTCCGCATCATTAACAATCAACCGCGCCGCGACGGTTACGCGCAGGCTCGTAAAAGTGAGAACTGAAAAATTAACTTTACGAACAGTGCGTATCAATACTAGTGTCAAGGAGGACTGGTACCAAATATCTGTGTATGCGTGACGAGCGTAAGAACTTTCGTGCGATCATTCAGCTTCCGCATCATCAAGAATCACCCGCATCGTGTCGGTGACGCGTACGCTCGTCCGAATGATATTGTGGACTGTTAATCATCCATTAATTTGGATAACACTTCTGAATTAGAATGCAAACAGTGCAACCTGCGACTTTCTTTTATCGTCTCAGAATATACACTCCTGGAAATTGAAATAAGAACACCGTGAATTCATTGTCCCAGGAAGGGGAAACTTTATTGACACATTCCTGGGGTCATATACATCACATGATCACACTGACAGAACCACAGGCACATAGACACAGGCAACAGAGCATGCACAATGTCGGCACTAGTACAGTGTATATCCACCTTTCGCAGCAATGCAGGCTGCTATTCTCCCATGGAGACGATCGTAGAGATGCTGGATGTAGTCCTGTGGAACGGCTTGCCATGCCATTTCCACCTGGCGCCTCAGTTGGACCAGCGTTCGTGCTCGACGTGCAGACCGCGTGAGACGACGCTTCATCCAGTCCCAAACATGCTCAATGGGGGACAGATCCGGAGATCTTGCTGGCCAGGGTAGTTGACTTACACCTTCTAGAGCACGTTGGGTGGCACGGGATACATGCGGACGTGCATTGTCCTGTTGGAACAGCAAGTTCCCTTGCCGGTCTAGGAATGGTAGAACGATGGGTTCGATGACGGTTTGGATGTACCGTGCACTATTCAGTGTCCCCTCGACGATCACCAGTGGTGTACGGCCAGTGTAGGAGATCGCTCCCCACACCATGATGCCGGATGTTGGCCCTGTGTGCCTCGGTCGTATGCAGTCCTGATTGTGGCGCTCACCTGCACGGCGCCAAACACGCATACGACCATCATTGGCACCAAGGCAGAAGCGACTCTCATCGCTGAAGACGACACGTCTCCATTCGTCCCTCCATTCACGCCTGTCGCGACACCACTGGAGGCGGGCTGCACGATGTTGGGGCGTGAGCGGAAGACGGCCTAACGGTGTGCGGGACCGTAGCCCAGCTTCATGGAGACGGTTGCGAATGGTCGTCGCCGATACCCCAGGAGCAACAGTGTCCCTAATTTGCTGGGAAGTGGCGGTGCGGTCCCCTACGGCACTGCGTAGGATCCTACGGTCTTGGCGTGCATCCGTGCGTCGCTGCGGTCCGGTCCCAGGTCGACGGGCACGTGCACCTTCCGCCGACCACTGGCGACAACATCGATGTACTGTGGAGACCTCACGCCCCACGTGCTGAGCAATTCGGCGGTACGTCCACCCGGCCTCCCGCATGCCCACTATACGCCCTCGCTCAAAGTCCGTCAACTGCACATACGGTTCACGTCCACGCTGTCGCGGCATGCTACCAGTGTTAAAGACTGCGATGGAGCTCCGTATGCCACGGCAAACTGGCTGACACTGACGGCGGCGGTGCACAAATGCTGCGCAGCTAGCGCCATTCGACGGCCAACACCGCGGTTCCTGGTGTGTCCGCTGTGCCGTGCGTGTGATCATTGCTTGTACAGCCCTCTCGCAGTGTCCGGAGCAAGTATGGTGGGTCTGACACACCGGTGTCAATGTGTTCTTTTTTCCATTTCCAGGAGTGTAGTTGTTCATACCAGACGTCGAACAGTGTGTTTTAACGTTGGGTGGCTCCCCTAAACCCGCTTACATATTTCGATTGATAATTTCAGGCAAGCCAGCAGCAGTGTGGAGCAGAACAGTACGACCGCCGCGAGATTATCAGGTACGTGGTGTGGACAGGGCGCACGGTCTAGAAAAGCAGAAGTGAAAACAGTTTAAGGGTACCCCAACCATTTGTACACTCGGGCGCGTTACACGGTGTATGTGTCCAGGTCAAAGTTGGTACAACGTCACAAAGTCAGCGACAAGTGGGCTCCTACCTGGTTCTTTGTAACTCTGACTCGATAGCGTAATCACTCAAATAGCGCCACATGCCCTCTCAACACGAACGCAATAGCCGTCAGTTTCTACTGAACACTCGACAAATGGTAATAAAAGGAAATTTAAAGGACGGGACGTGCTAATTAACTGCAGCGAAGCCTGTGCACAAACACTCTATAGGCATTCGACAGTCCAAGCAGTTCAGTCTTTGAGGAAGTTTGTTGTGGAACCGATTAGTGTGACATTCCTTGTGGTACGAAACATATCTGCAAGACATCATTTGAGTGCTTACGGTCGTGGACGAGCAGATGAACAGCTCGAAGCCGGTCAAAGTGTCACTAGTGTGGCCACTGTAATGTGTGTGACCAAAAGTGTCATATCGCGATTAAAACAGGCCGCTGAAGGTGGAAATGCTATGCGAAAGCATGTTGGTTGTCGTAGACAGACTACCATACCGCAAGAGGATCGATAAGTAGCTCTAGTGGTGAAAAGGAACACTCACGCATAGGCTGAACGCTGCAGACTCTTTACCCGCTACTGGTAGACAGTAGAGTAATTCGTGGCGGGGACGCATCAAACCTGTCAGAAGACTGATGACGACCCCCCCCCCCACACACACACACCCCTCCCCCCCCCCCCCAAAAAAAACCCTCGCAGACGTCTGTCTGACAGAACCACTTCGCGGCAATTCAATCTGCCTGTTTGTATTCTCGGAAGCCTATTATTTGTATCCCACTTCAATAATGCCATCATCGAGATTTTGCAATGATTTGGTTGATCTACTTACTTTAGCTCTGAATATAATTGCTCGATTTGTAATGTTCGTTGGCGTTGGGAGGATGCTGGTTGCGGTCAGCATCAGTGATCCATAGCGATGTTCTCCGACTAATCCAACTTCATTGTGACAGGTGATTCCGAGTACCAGTTAGCATGGATAGAGAACTGAGACGATACATACCACAGAATGTTCATGAACGTCATCGGTATGACCTGTGCATTATGGTGTGAACAGGTACTACGCACGATGGCCGAACACCGCTGCATATCTTTGCCCGAGGTACCTTTGCAGGACAGCGATATTGCAGGGAGATTTTTCTGGATGACGTCCGTCTGTTTAGGTGTGCGCTGGGTCCCGACTTTTTTCATGAACAGTTCTCGCCCATACAGGACCGCTGAGGTGTCTGTCACACTGCAAAAGTGAAGATATTGAACATACGGAATGGCCTGAGTACTTCTCGAACCTGATCCCTATAGAGTATGCCTGAGATGATTTTGGTAGATGGGTCTCTGAACTAACACCCCTTCACCGACCCGTGCACGAAATGAAAACCGCGTTGAGATAGGAGTGAGACAATTATATCTATTATCCTACTTTGTACTGTGATGAAATCTGTATCATTTTTCCTTATAAATATACCACTCCATCTCTATTAAGTATATTCTGTGTTTCATGTCGTCCATCATTGTCTGTGATTATTTTTGTCCAATGATGTCTCTATTACTTTGCAGTTGTCGAGCAATCAACTAAAAAATGTGTGAATGCCTGAGAGACCAAACTACTAGGGTCATCGGTTCCTAAACTTACACGCTATTAAAACTAACTTACGCTAAGAACAACACACACACCCGTGCCTGAGGGAGGACTCGAAACTCCGATGGGAGGGAATGAAGAAATCGGTTGAGTCTATGTGGATTTAATTTTTAATTTGCTTCTCTAAGCCAGGTATGCTTATTTCCAAGTCGTCCCTACGGGAGTCCGTCCGATGGTCAAATAATGGTACGTTTGTACGTTGCTCCTGCGTAAACGATTTTTTGAACGTGACATTTAAAATGTCGGCTTTCTTTTTGCTACGTTCAACTGCCACACCAAATTGGACAACAAAGATCTAAAAGGAAGCCTTAGATCTGCTTAACGATTTTACATATAACCAGGATTTTCTCTTGTTCTCTGCCAGATCTTTCGCTAAAGTGTGATGGTAGTAGATGTTGTATGCTTCGCGCATAGATCTTTTCACAGACGCACGAATCTCTAATAATCTTCGCTTGTCGTCATCTGTGCGTTTCCCTTTTGAACCAAGGATGCAAGAGCCTCTGCTTCCTCAGCATCTTAAGAATTTCGTTATTAGACCATGGTGGGCATCCAGCAATGAACTTAGTTTCATCTACACCTATTTTAAGGGACCAGACGACTTTACTGTCACACTCAACTACGACCTCAATAGTACCCGAGGAGAGTCGGTATCGATCTTTATGCTGGGAGTCTGACTTGTGTCAAACATGGACATTATTTGTATCTATTGTCCTGCTTTCTTACGTGGTGAAATTTGTACCATTTTTCGTTACAAATATACTACTCCACATCTATTAAGTGTGTACTGTGTTACACGCCGTCCATCATTGCCTGCGATTACTTTTGTGCAATTACGTCTATGTTACTTTGCAGTTGCCAAGCAGTGAAGTAAATGATTCAGTCTGTGTGGGTGTAATATTTAGTTAATTCTACGAATAGTTAAAATTTTATGGTTTACGTTTCCCCAAAATTTATGTAGACATTTCTTTAGGAAGTGTCAGGTTTCCTCCACCTTTAATTCGTTTTCTGGTTTAAATTCCGCTACAATTTAAAAGTTCGGTAATTTTGTTATTAATTTTGTGATATGAGAATCACAATTTCTGGTAGAAGTAATATTGTGGAGGTCCCTGCTTCTTTACATAGGCGCCAAGCAATAAAGACAGCCGGCCGTGGTGGTTGAGCTGTTATAGGAGCTTCAGTCCGGAACCGCGCGATTGCTACGGTCGCAGGTTCGAATCCTCCCTCGGGCATGGATATGTGTGGTGTCTTTAGGTTGGTTAGGTTTAAGTAGTTCTAAGTTCTAGGGGACTGATGACAACCAATGTTAAGTCACATAGTGCTCAGAGCCATTTCATTTCAATAAAGACATTCCTGTCCAGTGATCATTCTCGTCTGCGTTATAGCCGCTGTACTGGAGAACCAACGCCTCGGCTTCCGAAACAAGTAACGCTACAGCCAGACGGCCAGGGCGTAACATCGGAGTCAGAAACGGCTACGCTGTAATAAGGGTGAGAGCGGGTCTTGAGTCGTGCTTGGATAATTCACTCGGTAAGATCATTGGCCGGTTTAGAGTGCCGGTCAGTCGCACGGTTTTAACAGGCCAGTTACTAGTTCGTTGTAGCACTTTCTTTCTTTCGAACATACCTTTCGGCACGCAACACACGGATTTTGCTTACCGCATCTTCGACTCTGCTTCGGCGCGCGCCGCGCCTGCGCCCTGCGGCCCAGCATGCGTGCCGGCCAGAGACGCACGTGCTGGGTGAGGCCGGGTGCTGCTGCCGGTGGCGGTGAGCCGCAGCAGGGCGGCCGCGGCCGCAGCGGCCGCTCCCTGGCGGGCCGCCCATGAATATTTCACGCACGCAGCTCTGCCGCGCGGTGCGGTGCGGTGCGGTGCGCACTCGGAAACGTGTCTGCTACGAACAGCGCTCATTTTCGCCTCCGTCCGTTCCACAGCACCCAGACTTGGAGGTATTTCACGTCGGATACTTTCCTTACCTCTCTTCCGCTCGCTTAATCCACTGCTTCGAGAAAGCGGTGCCTTGTTTCTTTTTTTTAAAAAAAAACAATCCCCGCTCGAATTTTCCTCGTTCTCTTTATTTCAACCGAAAATCATAACGGCAAGTTGATTTTCCGTTCTTTACTGTGACGTGAGAAGGGTCATGCCACAGCGATATGTGAGTATACAGATGGTAGTACAGAGAGGCAGTGCATTGTCGGAGCTGTCATTTTTACTCAGATTAATGTGAAATGGTTTTGGACGTTATGGCTACACGACGGGAATTAATAGACTTTCAACACGGACTGTTAGTTGGAGCTAGACGCATAGGACATTCCGTTTCTGAAATCCTTAGGGAACTCAATATTCCGAATCCACAGTGTCAAGAATGTGCCGAGAATACCAAATTTCAGGTGTTACCCCTCTCCATGGACAACACAGTGGCCGACGCCCTTCACTTAACGACAAAGAGGAGCGGCGTTTGAGTAGAGTTGTCAATGATGAAAGACAAGCAACGCTGCGTGAAATAATCGCGGAAATAGATGTCGAACATACTACTAACGTATCCGTTACTACAGTGCGGAGAAATTAGGGATTAATGACTTATGGCAACAGGTGAATGAACAACACGATAATGCCAGCAGCGCCCCTTCTGGGCTCTTGATCGTATCGGTTGGCCGTGACCTGGTCAGATCAGTCCCGACTTCAGTTGGTAACAGCTTCTGACAAATGTGTGTGAAATCTTATGGGACTTAACTGCTAAGGTCATCAGTCCCTAAGCTTAGACACTACTTAACCTAAATTATCCTAAGGACAAACACACACACACCTATGCCCGAGGGAGGACTCGAACCTCCGCCGGGACCAGCCGCACAATCCGTGACTGCAGCGCTAATTCCGCTCGGCTAATCCCGCGCGGCGGTAACAGCTTATGGTAGGATTCAAATATGGCGCAGACGCCACGAAGTCATGGACCCGATTTGTCAACAAGGCACTGTGCAAGTTAGCGGTGTCTTCATAATGGTGTGGGGTTTGCATGGAACAGAGTGGGTCTTCTGGACCAACTGAACCGATCGTTTCCTAGAAATGGCTATATTCGGCTACTTGGAGACCATTTGCAGCCATTCATGGGCTTCATGCTCCTAAACAACGTTGAAATTTTTATGGATGACTGTGCGCCTTGCCACCAGGCCACAATGGTTCGCGATTGATTTGAAGAACATTCTGGACAATTCGAGCTAGTGAAGAGCCCGACATGAATCGGGCATCTATTGGACATAATCGAGAGGTCAGTTCGTGCACAATATCCTGCTGTGGCGACACTTTCGCAATTATGGACGGCTGTAGAGGCAGAATGGCTCAATATTTCTTCCAGGGACTTCCAGCGACTTGTTGAGTCCATGCCACATCCAGTTGCTGCACTACGCCAGGCAAAATGAGGTCCGACACGGTATTAGGAAGTATCCCACGATTTTTATCACCACAGTGTTTACTTCAGTAAGTATGATCAAGGGAGACAGTTTCTGCTTGCTGTCACCTGTTCAGTGTTGATACACATGCTCAGCAATCTTACCTGTAATTTAACAAATGAAACGTTTTTTTATCTTTTATTTCTAAATTTTAAACCCAATCACCCATATAACGAAAATAGTAGTTAAATTTTATTGTTTATTTTGTTGAAACTGAAGGGTAAACATATGAAAGTCTAGATGAGCTGAATAATAAAGTTCAGGAAGATTGTTACTGACTGCCTGAAAATATAAATTGTAATCGACATTTTATCCACGTGTCTATAAACCTGCAACATCAGCCAACCAAATACCGAAAGGCTCCGTGGATTGTTTCGGCAGAATTCACACAAGGGACGTGAGAGATTAACACGGATTTATTACCAAATTCACTGGGCAGAATCGTCTCTGGCTGGGTAAGAATGCTCCTAAATACATGGATAGCACTTCGTCTCCAGGCGACAAGTAGTCCATCGGAATCATCCGACCGCCGTGTCATCCTCAGCTGAGGATGCGAATAGGAGGGGCGTGTGGTCAGCACAACCCTCTCCCGGACGTTATGATGGTTTCCTGTGACCGGAGCTGCTACTATTCGGTCAAGTAGCTCCTCAGTTGGCATCACGAGGCTTAGTGCAACCCTAAAAATGGCATCAGCACATGGCGGCCCGGCAGCGCTTAACTTCGGTGAACTGACGGGAACCGGTACATCTACTGCGGCAAGGCCGTTGCCTGTATACATGGATAGCGTGAAACAAAATCAACATTTTTGAACGTGCTTGTCACCTTCGCTAGACTACTGATCGGTGATTAATCGCTTGGACCCACAAGGGAAAGCATGAGGCTAGTCACATGTAACAAGGGATTTCGGGTGAGTATAACGTACGTGAGTGCACCTGGATTACTCCTCTAGAAAGGACACGGCAGATTTCCTTCCTTATCCTTCAACTATTCAACATTGTCTTCTGATCCTAATGACGTTGTCAACAGAACGCTAAACTGTTGTTACTTCCTTCATGTAATGAATCGTCGAACAGTCTCACAAGTCTCCAAATCAGCCTAGGCAGGACACGTAAGTTGAGGTGTTGACTTACCCATCCAGAATATCCGCGCGTATTTAATGAAAAGCTGACTGATGATGAATTATTTCGTCATACTACCATTTTGTGAGGAAATCCATTATCGACAAACATGAACAATATCTAAAGCTCTCGTACGCATCTGTGTCCAATAGATGTCGCTGCAACAGACAGTATCTTTGATGGTGTGAATTTCTGTTTTCGAATGTGTAGTCCTGATTTTTTTTTTTTTTAGAAATAATGACTTCCATTTTAATTTAAATGGCGGATTTGCCTTCCGCTGACGAATTATTTGCCATATTGACGATGCTGCACTTGAGAACATGTGACTGTAGATGTTTCACTTGACGGTGGATGAATAAAACAAGCTGGTGGAATGAATGTTGTTCAAGAAAAAGCAATCAGTCTTTTGAACGCTTTGACCGTGATAAACAACTGAAATTACATAACAAACAATCATACTTAATAGCAAATGAAGAGATGGAGCCAGCCGCTATGGCCGAGCGGTTCTAGGCACTTCAGTCCCGAACCGCTCTGCTGCTACGGTCGCAGGTTCGAATCCTGCCTCGGGCATGGATGTGTGTGATGTCCTTAGGTTAGTTAGGTTTAAGTACTTCTACGTCTAGGGGACTGATAACCTCGGATGCTAAGTCCCATAGTCCTTAGAGCCATTTGAACCTTTTGAAAAGATGGGAAAATTATTCCACCACATGAGAGTGAAGAGAGAGATCGATCATCATTTCTACCAACAGGGAAAGTAGCACTGCAAATTAAATGGGCAAGAACAGCACACAGAAATAAAGCCACAAAGAAAACAGTATGAAAAACTAAATTATTACGATGTCCCAGCATCAAAAATTTATATCAGTCACGTATAAGACGACTTATGGTAAAGGAACCTATGAGTACTAACACCGAATTAGGAAGGCAGACTCTAAGTGATTGAAGGGGTAGTTTTCGAAACACTGGCGAACAGAAACAAATACAAAGCAAGAAAGGGCCTCAGAGTTGGAATGAAGGATTAAAGAATGCTGCAGAAGGGCAGGTGGAAGTGATGTTCCGCATTCCGGCCCGATGTGAGCCAGTCGGGCACGACCGGTCGCTTTGTCATCCTCTGCCAATGGCAGGGGATGCGGCAGAGAGGGGCATGATGTAATCAGCATACAACTCTTCCGGTCGTCGTCGGGTTTCCACAGTTTGGAACCGCTACTGATCGGTCGATTAGCTGCTCAGGTGGTGCCACAAGGGTGAGTGCATCCTGTGTCAGTCCTCACACAAAGGAAAAATCCCTGAAAGTGGCGTGAATCGAATCCGGGTCCCTCTCCTGTCAATCAGTCGCGCTGACCTCTCAGTTTCGGAGGCGGCCAGTTCAAGCGAGAAACGAGTTACAGTTAGTGGCTCATCACAAACACTCCTTAGGCATTAGAGGATTATAAAACACAAATAAACCGCTAATAGATGAGCATAAAAATGGTAGATACCTAATATGGAAAGACATTTACACGGCCGTCAGTCTACTGCGTTGAAAATAAAGAAAGAATGTACCTAAACAAACAAAATGTGACAAATTTAGATCTTCTAAATACAGGAGACAGGATGAAGTTCTGTAAATATCTATGGTCGGAAGATGAGGAGAATGAGGAAGTACAAGAAACGAACAAATGTCTTTCGGAAATTGATAAAACGGTATTTCAGAATTTCAAGAGACCTTACGAAGTTGTCAAAACCGAAAAGTTCCCGGAATGGGCAATCTACATATATGTGTTTTTAAGTATGTAACAAAAGAGGGCCTTCTAGCTTTTTAAAATCAGTGCTGACAGCAAAAATGGTTCAAATGGCTCTGAGCACTATGGGACTCAACTGCTGAGGTTATTAGTCCCCTAGAACTTAGAACTAGTTAAACCTAACTAACCTAAGGACATCACAAACATCCATGCCCGAGGCAGGATTCGAACCTGCGACCGTAGCGGTCTTGCGGTTCCAGACTGCAGCGCCTTTAACCGCGCGGCCACTTCGGCCGTGCTGACAGCAAAGGAAAATAATAGTGAAATAAAAGAAAGCAATAGTAACAACTACTTTCGTAAGAGGATTCAGAACGGGCTGTGGAAATTATGGAGTTATAAGTCTTCAAAATACAGCTTGCCAAATATATGGGAAGACAGTAAACAGAATGAAAAACATTGAAGGCAGATTAAAACAAATAATATAATAAGGAAGTGAGTACAATTTAAAAACCTACATAGTCTTTAAGACTATAGTAAAGCTTTTGATACTGTGTTACGGAATATTACGGAAAAAGAAGGACTACCACATCTGACTGAAAAAAAGGTTCAAATGGTTCTGAGCACTATGGGACTTAACATCTGAGGTCATCAGTCCCCTAGAACTTAGAACTACTTAAACCTAATTAACCTAAAGACATCACACACACATCCATGCCCGAGGCAGGATTCGAACCTGCGACCGGAGCAGTCGTGCGGTTCCGGACTGAAGCGCCTAGAACCGCTCGGCCACCGCGGCCGGCATCTGACTGAAGTTATTCCAAGTACAGGGTGGTTATAATTAAACTTTCTCTTCTTGGGAGAGCCTACATGAATAACGAGTGACCGTAGGATAATTAAAATTTGTGGTAATATTTGTATGGACATGAGGAAGAGAAATAACGAATAAACCATTGTAATTTCGACATGAGAGAGTAACATTCGTTAATTGCGTACCACTTTTATGTTGCAGATTATAAACGTTGCTCAATGTGAAGACCACATGCATCCACGACAACCTGTAACCGCGCTTGATATATCTCACAACTGTTCGCAGCACTTTTCGATTGGTGGACCATGGAATGTTCGGCTGTCGTAACACACCTCGTGCACTGCTCGAAAACTGCACATTGCGTCCAGCATGCTCAAGCATGATAACAGTAACTTTGTCAACAACTTGTGGTGCAATTGGCCCTTGGCTTCACCCACAAGCAATTCCCAAATCGCCAGTTAAGTCTAACTTCCGAATCACGTTTTTCAACCTCAGTGCGGAAAAGGAACCTCTCCGCATTCTTTTAAGAGTCGATACTCGCAAAGAGCTACAGGACTGTTGCTGTGGTTTTTGATGAAACAGCTTTTCGAGTAAAAAGCCTTACCTACCTTGTCCATACCCATGTTGGTTGTCTGCAGCTGTAATTCACACTGATACTTGTGTTTCAAGTCGCCGTACCATTACCGACACCCATGACATTAACACCTGCAGCGCACAGACTGAACACCATTCATAAAATGTTTGGTACACTTAGTGTAAATTTTTTTCTGGCTCAGGTAGCGAAATTTCAGTTATAACCATGCTGTATGTTGAAATCTTTTTTTTTAGATTCCACAGATTGCAATTTTTTGTCGCATTTTGTATCGCACTTTCAAATCTGTAAGCAAGGCAAAAGTATTTAGTGGTGATGGGTTGTCTGCGCTCTTGATTTATTAGACTGGCTGGGTGAAGCTTGGCTCGATGCTAAACATGTCTGTTCGGAGGTACCGCCTTTGGATGACATAGTCTAAAGGAATCTTGTGTTGCCGCGCGGGATTAGCCGAGCGGTGCCGGTACGGTAACTCAGCGTGTTCGGCCAGAAGGTTAGCTGCCCTCTGTAATAAAAAAAACTGAGTTAGTGGATCAACGACGAACTGAAACGGGCGTGTTGCGACGTCCGCCATGAGCAGATGCAACGAACGAAAACGAACAAAATGAGATTTTAAAAAAAAGAAGCGGTCTAAGGCGCTGCAGTCATGGACTGTGCGGCCGGTCCCGGCGGAGGTTCGAGTCCTCCCTCTTGCACGGGTGTGTGTGTTTGTCCTTAGGATAATTTAGATTAAGAAATGTGTAAGTTTAGGGACTGATGACCTTAGCAGTTAAGTCCCATAAAATTTCACACACATTTGATTATTGGAACTGATAAATTTCACCAAAACGATCAGGCGAAATACGTATTCCCACCTCTGGGCATTTGAGAGTACGTCCAGCATGAGCGTTTTGGAGAGTGAGGTGCTATGGTGAGGGGATGCATCGTATTGCATGGGCATACTGACGAACCAATCATCATATACTGCACAGTCACCGGACAACATTATTGTGAGACTGCTCTCCTTACCTATGTGCGTCCTTTTAGGTGTGCATTTCGCCCTGAATTCATTGTTGTGGGTTACAGTAATTGCAGGAGGGGGAACAGGGGGACATTCGGCGAATGGACTGCCCTGCCCATTCCCCACACATAAATGGCATCGCGCAAGTGTGGGGTGCTTATGGCGACGTACTGCAGCGCACCCACATACACCAACGCTGGTGGAGGATCCCTTACCAACGTCGTAGCCAGAATGGGAGCGCTTTTCTGAGCATGCATTGCCGTCAGTAATGATCTGTATCGCTGAAGCGTGCAAGCCACCACGCCAACGGCAAAGTCCACGGTTCATGGGGTGTTTTGTTACATAGCTGCTGTTTATCTGCTATTTTAGTAGTTCAGTATTGCATTTCAACTGTATTTTTCACTGATAATTTTTTACATATATAAATACTGAGTCTTTTTTATAGTACACTATTTCTCGCCCTACAGCTTTATAACAAATACTGATACTTTACATGTTGTTGTTGTTGTGGTCTTCAGTCCTGAGACTGGTTTGATGCAGCTCTCCATGCTACTCTATCCTGAGCAAGCTTCTTCATCTCCCAGTACCTACTGCAACCTACATCCTTCTGAATCTGCTTAGTGTATTCATCTCTTGGTCTCCCTCTACGATTTTTACCCTCCACGCTGCCCTCCAATGCTAAATTTGTGATCCCTTGATGCCTCAAAACATGTCCTACCAACCGATCCCTTCTTCTAGTCAAGTTGTGCCACAAACTTCTCTTCTCCCCAATCCTATTCAATACCTCCTCATTAGTTACGTGATCTACCCACCTTATCTTCAGCATTCTTCTGTAGCACCACATTTCGAAAGCTTCTATTCTCTTCTTGTGCAAACTGGTTATCGTCCATGTTTCACTTCCATACATGGCTACACTCCATGCATATACTTTCAGAAACGACTTCCTGACACTTAAATCTATACTCGATGTTAACAAATTTCTGTTCTTCAGAAACGATTTCCTTGCCATTGCCAGTTTACATTTTATATCCTCTCTACTTCGACCATCATCAGTTATTTTACTCCCTAAATAGCAAAACTCCTTTACTACTTTAAGTGTCTCATTTCCTAATCTAGTCCCCTCAGCATCGTCCGATTTAAGTTGACTACATTCCATTATCCTCGTTTTGCTTTTGTTGATGTTCATCTTATATCCTCCTTTCAAGACACTGTCCATTCCGTTCAACTCCTCTTCCAAGTTCTTTGCTGTCTCTGACAGAATTACAATGTCATCGGAGAACCTCAATGTTTTTACTTCTTCTCCATGAATTTTAGTACCTACCCCGAATTTTTCTTTTGTTTCCTTTACTGCATGCTCAATATACAGATTGAATAACATCGGGGAGAGGCTACAACCCTGTCTCACTCCTTTCCCAACCACTGCTTCCCTTTCATGCCCCTCGACTCTTATAACTGCCATCTGGTTTCTGTACAAATTGTAAATAGCCTTTCGCTCCCTGTATTTTACCCCTGCCACCTTCAGAATTTGAAAGAGAGTATTCCAGTTAACGTTGTCAAAAGCTTTCTCTAAGTCTACAAATGCTTTAAACGTAGGTTTGCCTTTTCTTAATCTTTCTTCTAAGATAAGTCGTAAGGTTAGTATTGCCTCACGTGTTCCAACATTTCTACGGAATCCAAACTGATCTTCCCCGAGGTCCGCTTCTACCAGTTTTTCCATTCGTCTATAAAGAATTCGCGTTAGTATTTTGCAGCAGTGACTTATTAAACTGATAGTTCGGTAATTTTCACATCTGTCAACACCTGCTTTCTTTGGGATTGGAATTATTATATTCTTCTTGAAATCTGTGGGTATTTCGCCTGTCTCATACATCTTGCTCACCAGATAGTAGAGTTTTGTCATGACTGGCTCTCCCAAAGCCATCAGTAGTTCTAATGGAATGTTGTCTACTCCCGGGGCCTTGTTTCGACTCAGGTCTTTCAGTGCTCTGTCAAACTCTTCACGCAGTACCATATCTCCCATTTCATCTTCATCTACATCATCTTCCATTTCCATAATATTGTCCTCAAGTACATCGCCCTTGTATAAACCCTCTATATACTCCTTCCACCTTTCTGCCTTCCCTTCTTTGCTTAGAACTGGGTTGCCATCTGAGCTCTTGATATTCATACAAGTGGTTCTCTTCTCTCCAAAGGTCTCTTTAATTTTCCTGTAGGCAGTATCTATCTTACCCCTAGTGAGACAAGCCTCTACATCCTTACATTTGTCCTCTAGCCATCCCTGCTTAGCCATTTTGCACTTTCTGTCGATCTCATTTTTGAGACGTTTGTATTCCCTTTTGCCTGCTTCATTTACTGCATTTTTATATTTTCTCCTTTCATCAATTAAATTCAATATTTCTTCTGTTACCCAAGGATTTCTATTAGCCCTCGTCTTTTTACCTACTTGATCCTCTGCTGCCTTCACTACTTCATCCCTCAGAGCTACCCATTCTTCTTCTACTGTATTTCTTTCCCCCATTCCTGTCAATTGTTCCCTTATGCTCTCCCTGAAACTCTCTTCAACCTTTGGATCTTTCAGTTTATCCAGGTCCCATCTCCTTAAATTCCCACCTTTTTGCAGTTTCTTCAGTTTCAATCTGCAGTTCATAACCAATAGATTGTGGTCAGAATCCACATCTGCCCCAGGAAATGTCTTACAATTTAAAACCTGGTTCCTAAATCTCTGTCTTACCATTATATAATCTATCTGATACCTATTAGTATCTCCAGGATTCTTCCAGGTATACAACCTTCTTTTATGATTCTTGAACCAAGTGTTAGCTATGATTAAGTTATGCTCTGTGCAAAATTCTACAAGTCGGCTTCCTCTTTCATTTCTTCCTCCCAATCCATATTCACCTACTATGTTTCCTTTTCTCCCTTTTCCTACTGACGAATTCCAGTCACCCATGACTATTAAATTTTCGTCTCCCTTCACTACCTGAATAATTTCTTTTATCTCGTCATACATTTCATCAATTTCTTCATCATCTGCAGAGCTAGTTGGCATATAAACTTGTACTACTGTAGTAGGCATGGGCTTCGTGTCTATCTTAGCCACAATAATGCGTTCACTATGCTGTTTGTAGTAGCTAACCCGCACTCCTATTTTTTTATTCATTATTAAACCTACTCCTGCATTACCCCTATTTGATTTTGTATTTATAACCCTGTAATCACCTGACCAAAAGTCTTGTTCCTCCTGCCACCGAACTTCACTAATTCCCACTATATCTAACTTTAACCTATCCATTTCCCTTTTTAAATTTTCTAACCTACCTGCCCGATTAAGGGATCTGACATTCCACGCTCCGATCCGTAGAATGCCAGTTTTCTTTCTCCTGATAACGACGTCCTCTTGAGTAGTCCCCGCCCGGAGATCCGAATGGGGGACTATTTTACCTCCGGAATATTTTACCCAAGAGGACGCCATCATTATTTAATCATACAGTAAAGCTGCATGTCCTCGGGAAAAAATACGGCTGTAGTTTCCCCTTGCTTTCAGCCGTTCGCAGTACCAGCACAGCAAGGCCGTTTTGGTTAATGTTACAAGGCCAGATCAGTCAATCATCCAGACTGTTGCCCCTGCAACTACTGAAAAGGCTGCTGCCCCTCTTCAGGAACCACATGTTTGTCTGGCCTCTCAACAGATACCCCTCCGTTGTGGTTGCACCTACGGTACGGCCATCTGTATCGCTGAGGCACGCAAGCCTCCCCACCAACGGCAAGGTCCATGGTTCATGGGGGAAGACTTTACATGTAAATGGAACAAATGTTCAATCTGGCCATTAAAATTGCAACACCAAGAAGAAATGCAGATGATAAACGGGTATTCATTGGACAAATATATTATACTAGAACTGACACGTGATTACATTTTCACGTAATTTTGGTGCATAGATCCTGAGGAATCAGTACCCAAAACAACCATCTTTGGCCATAATAACGTCCTTGACACGCCTGGGCATTGAGTCAAACAGAGCTTGGATGGCGTGTGCAGATACAGCGGCTCATGCAGCTTCAACACGATACCACAGTTCATCAAGAGTAGTGACCGGCTTATTGTGTCGAGCCATTGACCAGACGTTTTCAATTGATGAGAGATCTGGAGAATGTGTTGGCAGCAGTCGAACATTTCTGTATCCAGAAAGGACCGTACAGGACCTCCAACATGCCGTCGTGCATTATCCCACTGAAATCTAGGGATCGAATGAAGGCTAGAGCCATGGGTCGTGACACATCTGAAATGTTACGTCCACTGTTCAAAGTGCCGTCAATGCGATCAAGAGGTGACCGAGACGTGTAACCAATGGCACCCCGTACCATCACGCCGGGTGATACGCCAGTATGGTGATGACGAATACACGCTTCCAATGTGCGTTCACCGCGACGTCGCCAGACACGGATGCGACCATCATCATGCTGTAAACAGAACCTGGATTCATCCGATAAATGACGTTTTGCCATTCGTGCACCCAGGTTCGTCGTTGAGTACACCATCGCAGGCGCTCCTGTCTGTGATGCAGCGTCAAGGGTAACCGCAGCCATGGTCTCCGAGCCAATAGTCCACGCTGCTGCAAACGTCGTCGAACTGTTCGTGCAGATGGTTGTTGTCTTGCAAACGTCTCCATCTGTTGACTCAGGGATCGAGACGTGGCTGTACGATCCGCTACAGCCATGCGGATAAGATGCCTGTCATCTCGACTGCTAGTGATACGAGGCCGTTGGGATCCAGCACGGCGTTCCGTATTATCCTCCTGAACCCACCGATTCCATATTCTCCTAACAGTCATTGGATCTCGACGAACGCGAGTAGCCATGTCGCGATACGATAAATCGCAATCGCGATAGGCTACAATCCGACCTTTATCAAAGTCGTAAACGTGATGGTACGTATTTCTCCTTCTTACCCTAGGCATCACAGCAACGTTTCACTAGGCAACGCCGGTCAACTACTGTTTGTGTATGAGAAATCGGTTGAAAACTTTCATGTCAGCACGTTTAAGGTGTCGCCACCGGCGCCAACCTTGTGTGAATGCTCTGAAAAGCTAATCATTTGCATATCACAGAATCTTCTTCCTGTCGGTTACATTTCGCATCTCTCGCACGTCATCTTCGTGGTGTAGCAATTTTAATTGTCAGTTGTGTAGATATTCAGATAATTTGTAGAATGATGGCTAACGGAGCATATTTTTAATGTTGTTTTGTATTGGTAGGAGTTATCAGCTTATTGTTATGCATGAGATAAGAGCTTGTGCAGCATCTCACCAGCAGCGCACAAAAAATCCATTCCGGCCCTTGGACAAGGAAGCAAAGTCTACTTCAAAATTATTTATATATCTTTTATGATGACTCTGTGTATCATAGTTCAGCTAAAACTTATATTTATTATTAGCAACAAACAACGCTTAGCGAGTAAAAGTCTTGGAAGGTGAGTGTAAGAGTTCCCACGATAAAAAACCTTCTGCAAAATATATGGTTAACTGTGTTACTCAATGTTCTTAATGCCCGCTTCTACTACACACAAATTTTATTTACACTAGGTACACTGCCTCAGATGGTAATTCCGTGAGATAACAGGGAGGTCAATACTGCGAGAATTGTTTCTAAGGTCATGACACGCTAAAATGAGTTCCATTTTAATTTGTCCAGCTCTACCGAAGGAATTTTACACATTTTCTGCCATTTAGTGCATGTCCATTAATGTGTGTCTCCGGTGTTTAACAGTATAACCGAAGAGTTTGTGAGACTAAGAATTAAACTGTTAGCTGTGAAGTATTTCCAGGCATGTTCAACTGTCATTTGAGCTGTGTCCTTTATTAGTATACTTGTGTCATATCCAAATACTACAAGTTTTGAGATGCCTTTTAAGGTCACCGGAAGATCATTTACTTACCACAGAATCAACACATTTTATCCTCTCTTGCAAAACCACGAATGGCAAATTATCCCATTATTTGTATAGCACGACGGGTAGAACGAGAGTAACGTCATTTCAAGCGGATTCGTTGCACGACGTCGTCTTACGACCAGTGGACAACGGAGATAAAGGTTACAGACAGCTTGCTTAACTAGAGGGTATTCAGTCTTAATTCAAACTTCTGAAAGATCTCCTAACATTGGCAGCTGACTTTTCGTTGCATGAAATGGATGTCTCTTAACCATGTGACGTCGTGCAGACAAAAATACTTGTAGCATAAAAGACAGATTAAGCTAAATGTGCTTAGTGATGGACTAGAAGTCTGTGTAGAGCAAGTACAGCGAAGGAGATTGAACGTGGCTCTTTTTAAACGGATCGCCCCAGCATTTGCCTTAAGAGATTTCGCTATATCAATCTGTGCCTCGCTTATCGCTAACATTGCGACACCAGGAAGGATAGCAAGTATTGACATTTTACTTATAGCGTGAATGAGGTATAGTACAAAGGATACATGTTTAAATTTGTAGATAGACCTACTACCTCTGGTAGCAACAATGCCACAATGCCAGTAATCCTGCTACATCTCCAGTCGAACCTAGCTTGGATAACAGATACAGCTACGTCCTTTCATCCTTTTTGACCTGTATGCCAGACAGACCTTAGTGGCTAACGAGTGGTAGTGTGTCAGTCTCTCACGAAACCATGCCCACATGTTTCCAGTGAATCAGACACAACGTGCTGGTCCTTTCATCCTGCTTCACCTGTATGCCAGACTTCATTAACCTTGGTGGCTAACGAGTGGTAGTGTGCCAGTCTCTCGGGAAACCATGCCTACATGTTTCCAGTGAATCAAACACAACGATCTGACCAAAACAAAAAATCTAAAACCCCATGTATCGAGGTAAGCCAGGATAGTCTCATTTGGAGAAGATGTGCTCATATACAGGGTACTGTCGCTAGTCTTAACATGTGAGAAATGTATCGGCTGCAGTCCAGACTGGCAGCTATGTGAACCGGTTGTAACGTGCGCGTGGGGCACACGATACTACAAAAGCAAATACAAATACCTATATACACTATAAGACAATTTGTTGTTACTTGCATTGAATGGCAGTCCATTTCCTTATTTACTAATAAACACACAATGTTATTTAGAAAAATCACTACATATATTTTCTGCCTATTATTCATATTTGGGCAGTCCATTTCGCATCATTTTATCAAATCACCTGCACCACACTTACAATTCTCCTTTGACTATTTATCTGCCCTCTTTGATTTTTGGCAGTCCTTTATATTATGACTCATATACTGCCCACTTTGGTTTTTGGTAGTCCCATCTTTTAGCTGGCTTACAGCATTTGCTTTTTCTTTTCAGCCCTTTTCTCCATACATATTTTCAATTATAGTACATTTGGTAATCTGAAACTCACATAAGTACATTAGCACACTGATATTGGTATACATATACACTCCTGGAAATTGAAATAAGAACACCGTGAATTCATTGTCCCAGGAAGGGGAAACTTTATTGACACATTCCTGGGGTCAGATACATCACATGATCACACTGACAGAACCACAGGCACATAGACACAGGCAACAGAGCATGCACAATGTCGGCACTAGTACAGTGTATATCCACCTTTCGCAGCAATGCAGGCTGCTATTCTCCCATGGAGACGATCGTAGAGATGCTGGATGTAGTCCTGTGGAACGGCTTGCCATGCCATTTCCACCTGGCGCCTCAGTTGGACCAGCGTTCGTGCTGGACGTGCAGACCGCGTGAGACGACGCTTCATCCAGTCCCAAACATGCTCAATGGGGGACAGATCCGGAGATCTTGCTGGCCAGGGTAGTTGACTTACACCTTCTAGAGCACGTTGGGTGGCACGGGATACATGCGGACGTGCATTGTCCTGTTGGAACAGCAAGTTCCCTTGCCGGTCTAGGAATGGTAGAACGATTGGTTCGATGACGGTTTGGATGTACCGTGCACTATTCAGTGTCCCCTCGACGATCACCAGTGGTGTACGGCCAGTGTAGGAGATCGCTCCCCACACCATGATGCCGGGTGTTGGCCCTGTGTGCCTCGGTCGTATGCAGTCCTGATTGTGGCGCTCACCTGCACGGCGCCAAACACGCATACGACCATCATTGGGACCAAGGCAGAAGCGACTCTCATCGCTGAAGACGACACGTCTCCATTCGTCCCTCCATTCACGCCTGTCGCGACACCACTGGAGGCGGGCTGCACGATGTTGGGGCGTGAGCGGAAGACGGCCTAACGGTGTGCGGGACCGTAGCCCAGCTTCATGGAGACGGTTGCGAATGGTCGTCGCCGATACCCCAGGAGCAACAGTGTCCCTAATTTGCTGGGAAGTGGCGGTGCGGTCCCCTACGGCACTGCGTAGGATCCTACGGTCTTGGCGTGCATCCGTGCGTCGCTGCGGTCCGGTCCCAGGTCGACGGGCACGTGCACCTTCCGCCGACCACTGGCGACGACATCGATGTACTGTGGAGACCTCACGCCCCACGTGTTGAGCAATTCGGCGGTACGTCCACCCGGCCTCCCGCATGCCCACTATACGCCCTCGCTCAAAGTCCGTCAACTGCACATACGGTTCACGTCCACGCTGTCGCGGCATGCTACCAGTGTTAAAGACTGCGATGGAGCTCCGTATGCCACGGCAAACTGGCTGACACTGACGGTGGCGGTGCACAAATGCTGCGCAGCTAGCGCCATTCGACGGCCAACACCGCGGTTCCTGGTGTGTCCGCTGTGCCGTGCGTGTGATCATTGCTTGTACAGCCCTCTCGCAGTGTCCGGAGCAAGTATGGTGGGTCTGACACACCGGTGTCAATGTGTTCTTTTTTCCATTTCCAGGAGTGTATTTACAAAGATTTGTTACATTTGGAATAAATTAGTTTCAGCATAAGATACAGCACATTTACTGGAAATTGCTCTCTGAGTGTACTTGGGTCACTCACTCCTAGGAACATACAGTTTCAGGTTCACCATGTTTCTTACACCTAAAGATCTTTTGGATTTTGGCTATATCAGGTAGTAAGCATTATCGTGTGGAATGTTCTGTATTATATATGGTCCCTTTTTGCCCTTTTTCTGACTAATTCTTTCTTTTGACTCAACCCCAAGCTTGTGCAAGGTGGAAACTCTAGTTTTTCCTCAATTAAACTTTTACTTCTGCTGCCTAACAAAATTTCTCCCGGTGGGAACCCAGTAGATTCATGATGTACTGTGTTCATGGCATTCTCAAAGTCCAACAAAAATCTGCCCCAGACTCTAAATCATGCCCCTTTCTGTTTTTTCCACAACGCACCTTGGTCGACTGTGACATCGTCCCAAGATACGTTCCTGACTCGTGAACCATTTATATCTGGTGGCTTTTTCGGTTTCTGGAGTTCAAAGTCTTTGCTTACTTGAACTCTTTGCAAAATAAACACTGTGTCATCAGGTGGCTCTTTCTTTCTTTGTTCAGTCTCAACATCTGGATTTTGTTTTGAAACTTCGTCATCAGTAGGTACGATATCGCAATTAGCTGTATTCCCATTACTTTCACTAGTACCGAAATACTCGTCATCTGAACTATCGTCAGAATCCGACCATTCTGGATCGCTTTGATTTTAACTCAGTATCCTCTTTTGACAAAACGGCCTCATTGTCAGCTTTACTCACATCCACTATTACTTCATATTTAGTGTAATCCTCGTGGACTTCAATTACTTTTAGGTAATTACCTGCCCCTTCCCCACGGTGCCTTTCGGTAGCAGCTTGTACTGTTGGCGGATCGTTAACAGAAGTTACTTCCTCGTCAATGCTTAGGATTTCATCCTCCAATTCCTTCCTATATTTAACCTTTGTCCTATTGGCAGCACGCGTACTTTGCGCGCCGCTATTTACTCTCTCCTCTTCAAATTTGGGCCACGTCACCTTATCGACGTCCCTACTATTTCCTTTTCCACTAATTAACCTCCTTGCCTCATGCTCCTTCTTAAAATCCTCCCACTCACATTGCTTGGGGCCCTTGTACAGATCGTCGATCTGCACACGCCAATCAGTTACTTCTGCTAATTCATTGTCGCCATTTACTTCATTGCTAACACTGCTAACCGCACCTCTCTGTGTATCCACAGTTTCATCTATTATTTACTTCGCCACGGAATTACCACTCGTGATGTATTCACCAGTTCTTACGGCAATGTTCGTACCTAATGCTGCCGCATTGCTAGCGGCTTCTCTCTGAACAGCTGTTCTGCTAGGCTGGGCCGTTGCCCTCTGTTGCTCCACTCGCCTGTTAACAAGTTTCGCTCTAAAAAAATGGCTCTGAGCACTATGGGACTCAACTGCTGTGGTCATAAGTCCCCTAGAACTTAGAACTACTTAAACCTAACTAACCTAAGGACAGCACACAACACCCAGCCATCACGAGGCAGAGAAAATCCCTGACCCCGCCGCAAGTTTCGCTCTGCGCGGCGAAGATGACTCATCCGCGCTTGCACCTGACACTTGTTTCGCAACAACACGTTGCGTCGTTCCACGCCTGTCTCTAACCTGTCTCATAACTTTACTGTCAGTCCGGTAACATTTCTTAAATCGGGGCCGGTATATACTGTCCGCTTCCGTTTGGCCCGCAACGTTTGCGGAAATCAGTTTCCCGCGTCGTTATTATTTAGCGCGGCGTACCCTCTACCGCGACCTGGATGACTCCCTCTTCCTCTTCCACTGCCTCTACCTCTCTGTATCATGTTGACGCGAAACCCATCGCCGTCATTTCTTTCGTCATTATTGCGATTATTCCTGTTACCAAAATTCTGATAATTGGCACGACTTTCGCGCCAGCGGTCTTCGTCTTCGACCCTTTCGAGAAACGTTTGGAAGCTGCGATGATTGCTTCCCACGTATCTCTTCGAATCTTCTGGAAGCTTTTTATATAGCTTCCATATGATTTCAGAATCGGATCTTCTCCCTCTTAATTGTGTCAACTTTCGGTACAAATATTCGCAGAAATCTTTCAAAGAATTCCTGCCCCTGTTATCATGAAGCTTGGCCATAATAAACTCGCGCCACAAATGATCCTGTTTTTGTTCGGACCAATATTCTTCCATAAACTTTTGTTTAAATTCTTCGAACGTCATTTGTTCGGTATTCAAGTTAATTCCCCAGCGCTTAGCGTCACCTGCTAAGGCGCTAATTACTACGTTTATCTTATCCTGACCAGACAAGTGTTCAGGAAACATTCTCTCGCAATTTTTGATGAAATCTAACGGATGCCATCCGTTATGTTTCTTGGCGGGATCGAAGCGTTCCTCACCTTCCAATAGCTTCGTAAGTGGTGTGCCATTATAGACAACACCAGGTCTATCTTTAATTTTACTCTCAAGATCGAAAATTTTGCCTTGAATTTTCGATGTATTTTGTTCACACTTTTGTACACATCCGATAACTTTTTCGCCTAAATTTCTTTCAGTGTCTGAAACTGCCTTTTTCAGCTGTGATATTCCATGTTGGCATTCGTTTACGATCTCAGTTTTAAGACAGAAAACTTTTTCGTCTACTTTTGTTTCAACTAGAGGCTCTACTTTCTCTTGGATGTTGAGAATTTCAACATCAAACCTACTGTTAATGTTGTCAATTTCCCCCTGCATAGTATCCATATTTTTGTTAATTGTGTCAATTTCAAATTTCATAGTATTTACTACAGAGCTTAAACTACCCACTTTTTGTTCTACCTGTTCTATTTGTTTACTAATTTTAATTCCTTGTTCTTCAACCTGTGCTTTAAGCTGACCAACTTGTGTTTTAAGCTGCTCGTCAACGTGTGTTTTAAGCTGACTAACCTGATTACTGACTTCTTTTTGAAGCTGATCATTCTGTGTTTTGATCTGCTCGTCAACGTGTGTTTTAAGCTGATTAACCTGATTACTAACTTGTTTTTGAAGCTGATTATTCTGTGTTTTGATCTGCTCACTCTGTCCTGAAATTTGTTTGGTTAATTGTTCAAATAAATCGTTCATGCTTAAAATCTTCACACTGTTTTGTTCTACGGAATCGGTGTGTTCCGATCCTACCTCAAAATTTTCTTTCGATCCTTTATTTATATGTGGTGAATCAAACATCTCAGTGGATTCGTTCACATACCCACTATCATCTACAAAGTCATTTTCTACTTCCTGTTTTATTCCTTGCTGTGTTCTAGGCAATCTCGACATTTCAATCTGCTCGTTAATATGTTCGTGATATTGTATGTACGCTAATTGTCTTCCGCTAACGCCATCTGTTATCTGGCCGCGTACACTCCTGTCATTCCCAGCCGCATTTTCCATTACGCTCGGCACATCTACTGTGGCTACGTTCTTGTCCATACTGAACGCAAATTACACGACACTACCGTACTTGACGTTCACTGTTATTTACTTTACTGAATAATATTGCAATTCGTGCCACTGAACATCCACTGTTCGGTATTCACATCAATTTGTAACCGACAACAACTGGATGTCCTGTCACCGGGAGCCACTTACAACGCGCGCTTTGGGGCACACGATACTCATTAAAGCCTGTACTATGGTAAGTTGACGGGCTTCACCTTATGAGAAAGGATTTTTGTATAGATATTGACCGCGTGTACCTGAATGGAGGCAAATCAGACTTACACTCTCTTTGTAATAACAATGGTACATCAAGCAAGTCCGAAATGCAACTACACGTCAGGACGGACAAGAAACAACACAGAAGATGCTACCAATTTGTTAATAATACGGTCGCCAGCCTAATTAGGCATTAACTGAGTTTCTTCCCTGTACAAGTTGATGTACGTAAATGCAAAACAACACGTAATAACACTGCATAATATGGTAAATTTTAGAACCAGAAAATCTACTGAACTGATAATTTCACTTTTTGTACTGATATGGATAAACCATAAATACATAACATTACACTATAATGTTTACTACAAAACTTCGTACTGTCTATTGATCTGATTAAAATCGGGCATAGGTTACCCTAGAAATAGAACTTTCGAAACACACACACAATGTCAATTTTGATAAAGATAAAACACTGATAAATTTTGGGTTTTATATTGACTTTAACATTGCTGGTCAAATCAGTTTAGTACACTTCAGTATTCAAATGAATAAGAAAGAGGGGGGGGGGGGGGGGACCATGAAACTGTTATGATCACTGTATTAAAACAGTTAATTACTGAAATCATTATGCACACAAGATTTCCAATATATGAGTTACTACTTTTTTTATCTTATTTCCTGCTCATTTAAATACCATTATATCTACCTCGAAATAATTAAGCTTCATTACTAAATCAATATCAAAATTATCTTCCAACTTTGTCAGACCTTTGTTATTCGTCTATTGGTTCATTAACATAAAAGTTCTTTAAACATCTTTCTAACATAGCTAGGTCTGCAGGTAATTATTATTAACATAAACTTTAACTCTTCATTTCGGGACACTCGGATTGCACAACATTTGGAAGGGACCCTCTCTAGGTTAGTTGTGAGGATAATTAAATGATAGGACAGTTCTGATAAAATTTAAGTTGTTATTGAACAGTATGGAATGAAAGTAACAGTGGTCCATACGAATACAGTACTAAAATGTTCAACCTGTTCGTATCGATGCGGCAGTTGGCGGGCGGCGAGATGGCGAAGCACAGAGCACACATACATCCACAGCAATGGCTCTTGACGTATCGGCACTTTACTTCTTCTTAGCGTCGCAATACTTTTCCATTTAGTGCCTATGGAATTTTGTCATGCTGTATAGACGTCGGAACGACATATCCGAGGCTCAATGAAACTACGTCTTCCAGGAGAGCCTCCTCGATCCAGAACGTGTTGCTCAGACCAATGCCCAACTCCGACTACTACTGCTGAGCCCGTTATACCGTGCAGCGCCCGTGTGCATTTTCCCGCGCTCGCCTGCCATCCACCTTTTACCGCTCCCTTACAGACAGGGTATTCACCAGAGGTTTTGCATTCTACATATCCTAACACATTCCCTACGTATGGACCAGACGCACAGTTACAATTTTAAACATGTTACAATAGTTTCAACGTTTCTTACATTTCAATTCTGTTATAATATTGCTTGAAATTTGACATAAACATTAATATTCACATCGAAATTTGTTTACAGTTTTCTTAACACAACGACATGAAAAAAAAGAAATGAAATCAGAACATCGATTACACTAATTTAACGAAAATCAGAAGAAAAAAAATTATTTATATGCACAATAGTATAACGTCGTTGTTGTTACACGGTGTGCACGTTATGTACTTAATGGCGCTCCGAATTATTAGTCCGTGTGTTGGACCTTCTCACAATACCACCACTTGCAAATTAGGTTAGAAATCAGATTAATAATGTTGCTCACGCAGCATATGTTCGCTTTATCGGGCAACAACAACGTTATTGACTGTGGATGGTATCGTCAGAATGGAAATAATGAAGTCGCTGTAAAAAAGTAATTAATTTTGGCACTTATCTTGAATGTATTCCCACGTAGATTTCGTCGAAGTTGTTACGGCTCATCTTGTTGATTCTAGGATGATTCCACTTTGATTGCTAGAAGGTCCAGATCTGTATTTTAGCAATATTTGAAGACCTATCAAATGCGTTTTTCAGGAAATTATTAATGATCAAACAATCCCAGATCAGAACAATGGTATGGTAGAAATAATTTTGGACTTGGTGTTCACGATCCACATTTTTATTAAACTTTTAGTAAATTCACATATTTTTCTTCTTAATTGTCATATCGTCAAGAAAACAGTTTCGTATCAATCTTCATATATTTAATTTCCACTTTAACCAAACACAGGACATGACTGTTCTTTTACAAAGCGAAATAACTTCTGCGAAGTGAAACAAAAACTGTTCTGTGCGCATTCGCGCCAAGACAGTTACAAGTAAGTCAAAGATTATGACAATCTCACAGAAATGAATACACACAAAAACCGTATCACTGTAATATATTGATACATCGGAGTACCTATACATTAATAAAACCAAATGTGAATACTGTCCCAAAAATATATCTGTTACTTCGCAGAAAAGTAGTACGATATTACTGGTATCGAGAACTGGGGTTGGATGCCATAATGGTCAGTAAATAAAGAACCATTACAACCTGTATGACGCTGACGAATGCAGTTTGGTAACGCTGGTTCCCGTGGCACCCCCCACACACAGACAGGTCAGTCGCGATGCTGTGTACAGGGCCGGCGCATGGTGACTCTCCTGTGTGCAGCACTGGGCGCATCACAGTCAGCGAAACCCCCTTTCCTCCTGCGGCAGGCGAAACGGCGACAATGACAGCTGCGTTCTCACACTGCGGTACTCAGACATCGTCGTACTGTTCATAGGTATACGTGTGTTTATGTTGAATGTGTTACGAAATTTGCTTAATTCACTAAATTTAGTGCCAATTTCAGTGAGAGATGTTTTTAATAGTTTCTACAAAGAAATCCTGTCTCGAAATCTCGAAGGAAATTCTGAGAGATTCTGGTCTTGTGTAAAGTACGCCAGCGGCAAACGCAATCATTAAATACTTTCACTGGGCGATGACAATGGTGATATCACTGATGACAGTGCCACTAGAGGAGGACTACTAAACACAGTTCTCTGAAATTCCTTCGCCAAAGAAGACGAAGTATATCTTCCATAACTCGAATTAAGAACAACTGACAACAGGAGTAACTTCGAAGTAGATATCCTCAGTTTAGCGAAGCAGCTTAAGTCGCATAATAAAGACATAGCCTCCGATCCAGATTGCATACCAGTCAGGTTCCTCTGACAATACTGATACAACAGCTCCATACTTAGTAACCATATACAACTGGTTTCTCGACGAAAGATCCGTACCTAAAGATTGGGTAGTTGCAAAAGACACACCAATACCCAAGGAAGAAAATAGAAGTGATTTGATGAATTGCAGAGCCATATCACTAACATCGATTCGCAGTAGGATTTTGGAACATATACTGTGTTCATAAATTATGAGCTACCGCCAAGAAAGCAATTTATTGACAAATAGTCAGCAAGAATTCAGAAAATATTATTCTTGAGAAACATAATTAGCTCTTTATTATCAAATGGTTCAAATGGCTCTGAGCACTATGGGACTTAACATCTGAGGTCATCAGTCCCCTAGAACTTAGAACTACTTAAACCTAACTAACCTAAGGACATCACACACATCCATGCCCGAGGTAGGATTCGAACCTGCGACCGTAGCGGTCGCGCGGTTCCAGACTGAAGCGCCTTTAACCGCTTGGCCACACCGGCCGGCACTTTATTATCATGAAGTAATCAGTACTACCGCCAGGGCACGTCAAATTGATTCGACATATTTACATTGTAAAAGGGTTTTGACACCTTTTCTCACAAGCGACTTCTAATCGAATAGAGTGCTTATGGAGTATCGCTCCTCTTGTGCATCTGAATTCATGAGCTCCTGTCAGAAAGTTTTTAGTAACCGACAGAAAGCCATCGAGTAAAACATAAGTAATATCTGGCGTTCCACAAGAAAGGCCTCAGTGTTATAGGCCCTCTGCTGTTCTTTTTAAAGTCATCAGATGCCCAAAATCAACACCAAAATGATTTAGACAAGGTATCTGTATGGTTTGAAAGCTGCCAATTGACTCTAAATAATGAAAAATGTTGAGTAATCCACATGAATATAAAAAAAAATTCTACCAAATTTCGGTACACGATAAACCACACAAATCTACAGGGTGTATATTCAGTTAAATAACTTGGGATTACAATTAGTCATAACCGAAATTGGAACGATCATATAGATAGCGTTGTGGGGAAAGAAAACCAAAGTCTGTGATTTATTGGCAGAACACTTTGCAACAGATCGACTGAAGAGACTGCTTACAGCACGTTTGTCCGGCCTCTTCTAGAGTATTGCTGTGCAGTGCGGGATCCACACCAGATAGGACTGACGGAGCACGCTGAAAAAGTTCAAAGAAGGACAGCTCGTTTTATATAATCGCGAAATAAGGAGACAGGGCCACGGACATGATATATGAACCTGTGTCGCAATCATTAAAACAAAGGCGTTTTTCTTAGCGGTAGGATCTTCTCGTGGAATTTCAATCGCAAACTTTCTCCTCCCATTGCGAAAATAGTCTATTGGCGCCCACCTACATAATTGACTTACATTGTCTAGAATTTGGAATACTGTGTTGTAATAAAATGTATCTCTGAAGTATATGGGATGGGCAAAATAATATGAACCCCTGACATATGCAAAATATTTATTTATTTATAAGGAACTAGGCCACTATTGGCTTACAGAACAGCCGCATTTTTTTGCCGAACAGAGTCGTAGAGTGTCTAAATAGTTTCCAACGGAATACTCTCCCATTCCTGTGCCAAAACATCCGCCAATTGCTTCAACGATGTTGGAAGTGGAAATCTGTTCCTCACTCTCTGTTGTAAAACACCCCATAACGGCTCAATCATGTTGAGAAATGACCACTGTGCTAGACAGGGAAGATGTTGGATGATATTCTGATCCTTTTTGTCTGTGTGTTTGTGTGTGTGTGTGTGTGTGTGTGTGTGTGTGTGTGTGTGTGTGTGTGTGTGTGGGCACATTATTATCTTGGAATATGGCAATAATATGCAAGTCATAGGAAAGCATTTCACTGTCGAGGATGTCGAGATATTTAGTCACAGCATTTCCCAGTGAGAGTAATGATAGGATCGCTGAATACCACGATACAGCCGCCCAAAACGTAACAGAACCTCCACCATACTTGACTGTAGGGTGCAGGCAGGCTGAATAGTAGGCTTGTTTGGGGTTCTCCATACATAAAGCTGGCAGATTGCAGAAAAAAATACAAACGATGCTTCATAAGACAATACCACTTCTTCCGGCCACCAAGTGTCCACGTTTTATGATCGTTGAACCACTTCCTCCAAAGCTTTGCGATGGCTTCCGTTAAAAGTTTTCGCAATTGCAGCCCATCTATGAATGCTATTCACGCGTGTGAATCTTCCCTCCCCCAATACAATTTTTGGCGAGAAAATATTACTCAAGTGAATGTTCAGTTCTTAAGTTGCTTTTGCCGCGGTAGTTTTATATTGTCTCGTCATAATCCTTTTTAATATTCGGTGGTCTGTTAGCTATCACTATCGAGCACTATTTATCTTCGCCAATTATGTTTTAGCACATTTTGTGACATTACCATGGATACTGTCACTCGTGAAACTTTAAAAAGTTCAGCCGATTTCGTCACTGATGCTCTCGCTAACCGATTTTCAACTAGTTGCCCTTTTTGGAAGTCTGGGAGATCACAGATTTCACATATGACTTGTGTTAACCATCGCAGAACGAAACGTATAATACACTGAAGGTTAACGTTAGAGACATGACGCGTCAGTTGTGCACTGTATGCACGTCTGTTATTATGTTTTCCACCCACGGTATGTCCAAAAACTCAGTGAGCAACTCTATTAGTACGAGAATTGCAGAGTGATAGCTTCGCATTTCTTAATCTTGTAACTTTCTATCTGAATAAATTAAGTGTATTTCGAATCTACGCTGCTAACTTTGGACAACTGCGGAATAAATAAACGCATCCTTAGTTCTTTACTGTCAAGAGATATTACATTTGGATTGGATTGTTTGGGGGAAGAGACCAAACAGCGACGTATCAGTCTCATCGGATTAGGGAAGGACGGGGAAGGAATTCGGCCGTGCCCTTTCAATGGGACTATCCCGTCCTTTGCCTGGAGCGATTTAGGGAAATCACGGAAAACCTAAATCGGGATGACCGGACGCGGGATTGAACCGTCATCCTCCCGAATGCGAGTCCAGTGTGCTAACCACTGCGCCACCTCGCTTGGTTATTGCATTTGGATTTGCAGTATTGCCGAAAGATATTTCCTCATTTGATTGATCATGAAGTGCTTGTCCAGTTTGAAAAATGTTGAAGATGTGCTTTTTGAGAGAAAATACCATAATATCTACGACCGCTGCAGCGCAGTTATCCTCTACTTCTAGGTATGGAATGCTTTTGCTCTTCAGTTATAATATTCACAAAATAAAGATTAGCTAAGGAAGATTTAGTGCATTTGAACTCTGTAATTTAGTGATCTTTGATTTTAATCAAACACATAAATAGCACATAAATTTAAACAATGTTCTTGCACCTATTTCTTGTGTCGCTTGTTTAATATACCTTCCAGAGTGAAAAGTGGTAAGTAACAAAACTTACTTGTGTGGGTCCTTTGTTTGGTAATTCGAAACTATTTGTTAGTTGCATCAGACTCATACATAGTCTTGTTCAATCGTAATATTGTAACAGTTTTTTACTGCATAAAATTTTCCCGTAGTCCTTCGCAACATCTGCGAAACGTTTGATATTGCAACTTATAATATCAACTGACTCATTAATTTATAATATGAATATTAATGGGTTTACAACTCTTCACTCGATTAATCAGATAATATTTCAATGAACGACACTCCGTACAGGGTATTGTACTTCTACCAATTAGTACATTCAAATCTGACTGGATACTCTTTGCTACCGCAATTTTGATAGTAGTTCTTGCTGTGGTACTAACGCGACTACTTCCCGGAAGTGAAGAAACACTTGCAATTAGTACATTATGTACAACAAGTGCAAACTTTTCTTGCGACCGATGTTTTTGGACTTCATGGAGATGATAATTTTGGTGCAGGAATATCATCAATTTTTTATTCAGTATACGCTCTAGAATTTTGCTACAGATACAGGTGAGGCATAAGGGACGGTGAACCAGCTGTACTGACTTTTCTGAAGACTGGTGTAGTCTCTACTCTTTCCGAAGCGTAGGGATACGATCCACTTAACCGATCTGCAGTATGTCGTCGTAGAGAGTGAATAACGGCACAGCAGAAAGCACAGAATCACATTTTAAAAAATTTCCATTTCTTTCCTTTACTTGCATATGCCACTTTGGATTTTTTCTTACCTTAAACTGAACGCTTTTTATACTTTAGTACAGAAATTAAAACCAAAGCTTAGAACTAACAGTATGTAATACTTTACCTAATGCAGACAAAATATTCCCGTTTGTATATATTATCTGAGAATTATCTTTCTGTGTTTAAGTTTTATCAGAAGAACGCGTTGAGAAAATTGTCGAAAAATTGTAATAACTTTTTTTATGTACTTGTAAAGAGTTCTTCTTGTAAAGAGTTCTTCTATCACAGACCCATGTAAAGAAATCAAAACTGGTCCATTGTAACCATGCCGAATATGTAGAGGGAAAACTTGGTTGTTCAGGACGACTTGGACGTTGTCTGAGGGTGAGAGTAGATGTGTTTCAAGAGCGCTTCTGGAGGGATATGTGTGGTGTTAGTATTTAGTAATAGGTATATGAACAGATTCTGAAAGTGGCCTGCAAACGAAGAATGTTTTAGTAGTTTTTGAGAACATTTCTCATGGAGAGGAGCGGTCTGGCAAAAAGTACTTTAAAATGAACACAAACAGTCTCGACTGCAAAATACATTTATTTTGTGGTAACTGGTTTTGGTCAGTAGAATGACACTCCATCTTCAGACCTTCACACTGAAATACGAACATAGAATGGATTTAGAGGGATATCTGAAAATGAACATTTATTAAATAAATATTTATGACTACAAATAACTTTGTTTACAGTTCTTTTAAATTCAGTTTCTTATGCTCGTTGTTTTATAGTTTTGGCTACCTCAATGGGCCAAAGAGATTTTGTGCCGCAGTTCTTTTGATGTAATTTATTTTCCCATGCTTTTGGTATTATGCACTCTACTCAGCTTATTATCTTGCTGGTTACTTGGTTAATGTCAATGTCAATTTGACACATATTACGACAGTCGTCTTATTTGGACGTCATTTTTTTGTAACAGCTAGTCGCCGTCCCATCTTTGAATTAGTCTACTGTTGAAATGTGCACGTTGACACCTCCACGGCGCCTCGCTGGTAAATAACGACGTCATTCAGGCAGAATTTCTATTAGCAGTATGGTCTAGGAGCAATCTGCAATACCTTGCACGCATTTCTACATGTCGGCCTGAATGCAAGCTGCTCTGAAATAGTCTTCTGCTGGATGGCGCATATCGTTATGACCACGCCGTCTCCATGGGAACCACTGGCGTCGCTTAACCACTATCTTTGCTGCCTTACAATCTACGAGTTTGCGATAAATCCCCGCAGATTCTATTCTATGTTCATACTTTAGTTTGAAGGTCAAAAACTGACCGAAACCGTTTATCACAAAAGAAGTGGTTTTTTTTCAGTCAAGAGCGTTTGCGTTCATTTTTTAAGAAGCTTTTATTCAGTCGTGATTTTACAGGTTTGGCTGGGCATCCCAGATAGCTCTCCTCCCATTATCCAAAAATTTTATTGGAGTGGTGCTAATGGGATATGAACTACACTTTCGACAATGGACAGCATTATGGTGGGTTCTCTTAATTTTAGCGCTGCAGTAAAGGCACAGAGGGAATCCTGTTTATGCGAAGTATGCCATCCTGTATTACCGAAATTACTGTAACTGAACCATATCCAAAGTTGCTATCCTACAGTTCTTTATCATCCATAATAAAACACCCTGTAGGGAAGCAGCCTACTCACGCTGTAGTAAATTCACATCAGTCTTTCCATTGTGTGCCAGCCAGTCCGCTGTAACTAGCTCCGACGTCATAAATATTGCGCAATACTTTAAAAATCAAGTAAATAATCTAAACTGTTTCTAGCATGTCATGAGTAATACTAAATTAATATGTGTTGAATATCAGTTCGATAACTTTAACCATTTTCGGAATTTGGACGTTTTTCTGTAAAAATCATTGGCGCAACAGAAAAGAGCTAGAGAATTAAAAATTCAGATTTTGATTCATTTTTCATAATTATTTAATAAAAACAGTATTTTGGATTTCACAAATTAAAATTTTAGTGGAAATTCATGATTTTCTGGTTTTCGTCTTAAAACTTAAGGAAGCAAGATAGATTAAGTAGTCTAATAAATAAGGCTAGGATGTTTATATTTAAGTAGATTGGAGATCCGCTATAACTATGAAGATGTGAGAAGTTTCATTTGAATACCTATAAAACTATAGCGATAGCGTATCTCCAAAGGGCCAGTTCAGAGCTCGTCTACTGCGTGCAGTGTAATTAAATTAATTCTCTCGCCCAAAATATTTAACTTAGCCACGTCAAACTTTTATTATGATTACTCTCCTGTGTGTTGAATGCTCATTTAAATTAAGAGCTTCATCGGCCATCAGCAAAAGAAGCTATGATTTATTCGGTAACTTAATGTGGTGCATTACTAGCCCAGCGGCTAGTTGGGAGAGCCGATTTGATCAGGCGTTCCCTTAGCCATCCGCACCGCGGCTTTATATATAAGAACGCTGCGCGAGGAAGCAAGGCCCCAGTTCTCTCCAGCACTGAATAGCACGCCATATGTGTCGGGAGTCGCGTCGCGTCGGTATCATTGCTACAAACAGCCTCGGATGCTGTATTACGTTACTCGGGATACGCATAACCATGAAATCATTTTCGAGTGAAGTGTTAATTCTGGGACGATTTTAATTATCTATCTTCAGTTTGCGTATGTCGTATTTTCACGTGCCGCCGCGGGACAAACATTCTACCATTATTTAGCGTGGCGTTTGATGAAACTAATCATCAAATTATGGCGAGCATTCATTTAAATATTTAATTTGGACAGTTATAGTTGCATCAGCGCATTAGACTCTGAACTGCTCTGTTAGTTAGATTGTGTGGATTATTTTGTTTTCATCTGTGACTTTCAGAATACAGAATGTTTTTATTTCACGACCGTTTTTGATTATAAATCCCGGAGAATCTCCTAATTCCTCAGAGCTATAAGCTGTAACTATAAGTGTATTCTCAGATGAAGTGGGCACTAGGAATTCTAATTACAGGCTTCACGTTTTGCTAATCACTTTCTGGTTGCCAATATTGTAGTTACAGAGCCAGTGTTGAGAACGGCGAAAGACAGCATAAATAACATTCTAAATACACTCTATAAAGGCACATTTGCATGCCGAGCGTGAGTTTCCGCGGAAACGCGAAATATTAATTAAATAAATAATCAGTGACAAATAAATAAAGCCTATGGCACACAACTGCAGCGCTGTGTCGCTGATAAAACAAAAGCATAATTACGTTACTCTTATGTTTGATTAAGAAGAGAGAGCTCTGGTAGAAGTGGTGCGAGAAGCACGTATTTTATTTTATTGTCTGGCACACCGCCATATTTTCATGCTATAGAAGAATACTGCGAGTTGCAACCACACTAGGCACTCGATTCTGAAAAGAATTTGTATTTGTAAAAGTAAGTAGGATTATGAACTGTAGGCAATTTCATTGAATATATCTGATTTAACTAACTATGTAACTTTTTTATGTTCAGTAGACAATCACCTCTGTACGACGTATTGGCATGGCTGGCAAATCATTGTAATATTGAGATTAGATTATGAGTCCGTACCTACCGCAGCAGTCTTTGGAAACGATTTAATTACGAAGTCCGATTATTTCAGTTTTATTTCACGGTCAACTACGAGTAACATTGCCTTTACCAAATAGCCATTGTCAAGCGTCTGATTCCGAATAATTAAACGTCCACGTTCCAGATAAGGAAATATCAATTACAACCAATCACAATCATATACATCACAAATAGTGAATAATTGAAATATTTTACTTATTTATTATATTTTATTTTATTTATTTTATATTGGCGACCGTGACAGGACTTGTTATTTTGTCATTTGTTACATTGTTCTTTTTGTTTCATGTCAAAAATCAACTTTCTGGACCTGGACGTGAATGTATGAGAGATAACAAAAATCTGAAGATATTTTCCAATTCTAAAGTTTTGCCGGAAGACGCAATGAAACTTCCAGCAAAATAAGGTAAGACGCAGCATCTTTGCATTAGCAGGCTTGACCAGACATATAAATTCAGTGTATTAGCTTTTCAGTAAATTCTGTAGTGTTTCTTTCGCGCATAACAGTTTTCAGTAATAAATTCCATTCTCAGTACTTTTCCCTAAATAATAACGTATGCAACAATACCAATACACGAGTGTACAATATGGCCGACTTCTGTACGATATGATGTAACATGGCCAGCAGCCATTACCAATAATCTCAAATTCAGTTTATATTTTTAAATTAACGGACAGCCATTGTTGCTACGAGCGATTCATGCTCAACTGCATCTTATTTTAAAATCAGTGTCAAATATTTTCTTGAAACATATATCACGTGTGGCATGGTAATAACTAGAAATCAATACGCAAAAATGGAACAGCAAAGACGTACTATTCAGACACAATCCGACTCGGACGAGAGACAAATGTTAGAAAATGACTTTACGACAGCAACCGGTAGTGACGATTTATCAAACATTGACGCAAGTGTTGACGGAAATTTTGACAATAGCCCGTCCACCACAAAAATTTCAAAGTCTCAGTCAGAGCCCATGTTAATGCATGACGTCACGTCTAATGACGCGGCGGGGGCACAGACCTTGCAAACGGTAAACATTGCCGACATGTTACAAATGTTAATGAAACAGAACGCGGAGAACATGGCAACCTTAAAGACACAAAATGACGAAATTAAATCTGACCTCATAGCACTCAAGACAGGTAATGACACTTTATGTAAACGTGTGGAACTTATAGACGCCACACTGACCAAACAGATGAATGAACTCAGTACTAAATTTTCCCAGCTTAATACGAGACAAGAAAAGACTACAACTGACGTAGCACTTTTACAGACACAAGTAAAAAACCTTAATGTCACGTGTGAAGTTCTTACTGAACAAATTCAAACATATCCTTTAGTGCACGACAACCTTGAAAGACGAATTACTGACGTGCAGAATAAATTTGACAATGTTGAACAACACCTGACTGACATCTTACAATCTGATGCCACAGCTAATTTTCAAAACATTAATAAAGAATTTCATGATTGGGTAGTGAACAAAGACAAACATTTTGATAGATGCTTACGTGAAAATTTACCAACAATTGTGCATGACTCCGTAGCGGAATACATGAGTAATAACAAACAGCTGATCAGTGATGCAGTACAATCCGTCACTGCACCCATGAGAGAATTCACCGATCGACCACAGACTGAATGTAACGAAAATATCAGTCAAAATGCACAGTTCAGGAACCAAAATACATTCGAGTATGACACACACATACCGCACACGACAAACACACAAGAACAAAACACACCACGACTACAATACATACCACGATGTGCAAACACAAACACAAGCTATTATCATGGTAAACCACAGCAACATTATCGTAATTACTCGCCAGCTGAACATAGCAGTAATTACAGTGGAATAAATCCATATCACAATGCGAAGGAAGAAGAAAGCTTAATGAAACACAGGCAATTTCAGATTTTTATCCCAGAAAAACCAACCATTCATCCGGTGATTTTTCTTAAATCTTTTAGTAACGCATTTCCACGCACTTGGAGTGACCGGAAAAAGATTTCATATATTGTCGGTTACATCCAAGGCGATGCAGCTGTCTGGGCATACAGTCAAGCTGACGTATGTACCACGTACAGTGAGTTTGAGCGTGCTTTTCTGAACAAATTCTGGTCGCAATCCGTCCAGGAGCGACTCAGAAGACAAATTCTAGAACCTGAAATTATTAACAGTAAAAATGGCAACTTACGCAGATATTTTGAAAAATACTTGAACATGGGACACTTTTTAGACGAACCAGTCGCAACACGCGATATACTCCGTGCGTTGAAGGCCAAATTGCCTTTCAACATTAAAGAAAAACTCCTACATATCCCGGATGACGATTCAGATTATTTCTTAACAGCTTTAGATTCGGTTGACATGTTACTTGAAGATCAGCGCTTCGCGCGGCAAAACAGCAGCCACAATGTTTACACTAGTGGAATGCAAAACATGCAGGCTTGCCAACTCAATTCTGGCGCGCCCACAGTTGGATACGCGGTACAGCAAAAACAGCAAACTCACATGCCGTCTCAATACGGAAATCAAAATCAACACGCGTATTCCAATACAAACAATAGTTACAACAGTAATAACACTTCATGCGGCAATCCATACAAAAGGCACCGCGGTAATAACTACAACGGTAACAACGGATACAAAGGGAACGACAAAAGCACAAACAGAAATAGAAATAATAATAACTACGAGCCAAGACAGCGTCAAGGCTGGACTCGTAACGATCAGCACTTTCATTCAAACACTGCTTTACCACAGCAGCCACCAGGACAAAATTGGAGCATACCTTACGACCGACAGGTAAGTTATAATGCGCAACAGCAACAACAACCGCAAAAGTTTGGAGATCACAATAGGCAATATCCGAATGTGAATATAATAGAAATGACACCTGATACACAACCTCAATCTGTGTCAGTACCTAGTACAAATGCTAATCCGACAAACTAGAAACAGTCACTTCTATGCCCCAGGTCGTGGCTGAAGAATTCTTGGGGGGCGACTTCAATGTTAATCAGTTATTTGACACCACACTTGAACAACAGAATAATGATATGCCGAATAACTCTAAACAAAAATTACCTGTTTTATTTATAAGATACAACCACAATAACAATATATCAGATGAACTTTTGCAAGACAGTACACAATGTCGTTCAAACACAAATGAAATTGTTTTAGCATCTACTACTGGTGTCGTAGGTGGGATTCCAACTACTATTATCCTAGATACAGGTGCAGCTGTGAGCGTTTTGTCTTTTAATTTCTATAAAAAGATGTGTGAATTGGAACCCGTGCCTGAGTTTCCTGCCCAAAACTGTAAAATAACTACTGCACTAGGTAATAAGTCATGTAGGGTTACGAAGCAAGTTTTTGTAAACATTAAAATAGGTAATGGAACCGTACAATGGCCATTCCTGGTTGTACAAAACCTTGTGACAAATTGCATATTAGGAATAGATATTATGAGCGAGAAGGACTGCATTATAGACTTCTCCGAAGGTAAATGTATTTTAAAGGATAAAGGCAGTGTAATTATTATTGATTTGGACAGGAGAACTCTAAAGCATGACAAACACTGTACAGGGTACAAGGTTCAGTTAGTACTTGACAATGACATTCAAGACACGCACACACACTCATCTGACACAGAGCTAATGGACTTGAAAACATTGCTTGATCATAAGATAAATGAAGCTACAGCTCTCAGTGCACATGAACGTATAAAACTACAGGAAGTGTTATCCAAATATTTACAAGTTTTTACCAAACGAATAGGTGTTATCAACACGTATGTGTACAAGATTGAAGTTAAGCCTCACAAGATCTTCTACCACAAGACATATAACGTACCGTTATCTCAACGACCTGCTGTGTGGCAAGAATTAAAACAAATGTTAGACTGGAAGGTCATTGAACCATCCACCTCACCTTACTGTAGTCCTCTACTTGTTGTCAAAAAATCAAATGGAAGCATTAGGTTAGTGTTAGACGCACGAGCAATTAATGAAATAATTTTACCAGTTCACACAAAACCCGAAAATTTAGAAGAGCAATTACAGAAATTTCTAGATGCAAAATATTTTTCCACAATAGATCTCGCTAATTCATTTTGGCAGGTGGGTATCACTCCTGATTCTCGGAAATATACTGCATTTATGTTCGGGGGGCGAACCTATCAGTTTTGTGTTCTACCTTTCGGACTGAATGTCAGTTCTGGGGTATACATTACAGCCCTGGATACCGTGCTTGGCGACGATTTAGTTGAGACAGTCACACACTATGTAGATGATATACTGATAGCTACACAGTCTTGGAATGAACACGTTGACACACTTCAAGGAATTTTAGAAAAATTTGCACAAGCTGGAGTCACAGCCAATCTTAGAAAATCAAAGTTTGGTTGCAGTGAGATAAAATATTTAGGACATATCATTAATTCACAGGGCATACGTCCTGATCCCAGTAAATTAGATGCTATCAGAAACTTTCCTAGCCCTCGAACTAAAAAGCAGTTAAAATCATTCCTTGGGCTATGTTCATTTTTCAGACGTTTTTTGCCACAACCACTTTTGAACAGTAAACATCTGCTAAATCTACTCAGAAAGAATCAAGTTTGGATCTGGTCAGAACAGTGCCAGAATGACTTTAATACAATTAAACATGCCTTAGTGAATGCAAACTTATTGAGCCATCCAGATTTCAATTTAGATTTTTGTATGACTTGTGACGCTTCACGTACTGGCTTGGGATGTTGCTTATTTCAAGTTGTAAAGAATAAAGAAAAGGAACAGATAAGAATTATTGGGTTTGCGAGTCGTACTTTATCTGAATGTGAGCGTACATACTCCACTACTGAGTTAGAAACACTTTCCATAGTATGGGCATTCAAGAAATTCAATTATTATTTATTTGGAAAACATACAGTAATTTACACTGACCACCAGGCCCTGACATTTTTGTTAACTTGTAAACTTGTACATCCTAGACTATCACGATGGGCAGTTACACTTCAGAACTACTCTTTTGAAATTAAATACATAAGAGGTAAGGACAACACCATTGCAGACGCTTTGTCTAGACTTCCACAAGGTATGAATGATACCAACAGTGACTTGGAAAATGTAAATGACTACAGGATTCTCTTAATGCAAGATAAGCAGTATCACCAATATTATATTGATATGTGCAGAAACATGGCTGAATTACAAAAATCTGATCCTCACTGGTATAAGATAATAACATTACTGGTAGAAAAACACAATCATCCTTTGACTAAGTATTACAAGTTACACAATGATGTGTTATTTTATCGCCGACATCCAAATGCTACTAACTGGTGTGTATGCATTCCCAAAGAGTCTGAACGTAATCTGATTTGGCACACACACTTAGTTTGGGGTCATTATGGGACAAAAAAGTGTTTAGCAAAAGATCAGCACATACTGTTATTTTAGCAATATGAGAAGAAAAATTTACAGGGAACTGAAAACATGTGTCATATGTCAAAAATCAGAACCTCAGAATTTATCCACAAAAACAGATTTACATTCTATTTTACCCAGTAAACCCCTGGAAATTCTGTGTACTGACATCAGTGGACCGCATCCAGCAAGCTCTGGAGGCGTCAAATATATCTTAGCTTTTTACGATATATTTTCTAAACATGTAAAACTTTATGCTTTAAAATCCGCCACTGCAAGTGCTATAATACGAAGATTCTCAAGTGATTACCTGACGCACGTGGGAAAACCTAAAGCAATTCTGTCAGATAATGCAGCATACTACTCTGGGTACAAATGGAGAAATTTCTTGAAGGACAATAACATTAAAAGTATATTTATTTCGAGGTTTAGTCCACAATGTAACGCGACTGAGAGACTTTTCCGAGAATTAAACCGATTCATGAGGACCTATATTTCATCAAAACATACTAATTGGGTGTCCCACCTAAGTCTTTTCGAAGACGTACACAATAACTTAAATATTTACGATACAAATTACACACCTAACGAGATCATGTTCAATTGCAAACAGAACGATCAGTGGATAGAACCATTACCTAAGTTGTCAGACAAGGAAATCACACCAGAACAGAAAATAAAAGAAGTTTTGACTACGCTGACACATCACGCACAGATACGAAACAAACATCACAGAAACACAATAAAAAGAAAACAAAAATTCGAGGTAGGAATGCTTGTACTACTTCGTACTCAACATAAATCTGTAGCACTAAAACGACGCAACGCTAAGTGGCGTCTGCTATATGAAGGACCTTATATAATTATTAACATACCGCATCCTGGTGCGTATCTGTTACAACATCGTAGAACTAACAAAATTATTGGGCTATACGCACACCGAGATCTTAGAGCATTTCATGCGGAATAATGTCAAAGTCATACCCATCAAAACATTGCTAAGCAACTCGAAAAACTCTGTTGCTACAACACAGATAATAAGTAGTATAGAAATTTTCATTTCAGCGGTTCCAGTGACGCAGTTGAAGGCAGAAGAACTCTTCTTTCAGCGCGCGCCACCACCTGGAAGACGGAATATTAAAATAAAATTTATGTTTACGTAGCAGTGAATGATATATTAATTTTTCACGAAACATTTGTTACTGTAGGTACCACTGACTTGGTATGACACCTGACGAACCGACAGACGTCATCTGTGAAGCGATCTTTTACTTCAAAAAATAGATTAGACGCACATCTCTCAACACGAAAAGCATCTATCAGTAGTCAAGGCCACACAGACACTATACACACACGCACAAAACGCGAGGAATCGAACAGTTTTCCGTCTCTTATTATTTTGAATATTTATTGAGTAGTGAAAATGCCTGGTCTTGCCTACTGATGTAATGAATGTTGTGTCTAACCAATCTTAATTTCAGATGACATCATAAAATAAACATCGATAAAATTCCAGCAAAACCGATAAAGAGGACGTCAATATCTGCAATTCATGTAATCAAATGTGACACAATGTAATAACCCATAGCTATGTAATGATGATGTAAACATGTTTATGTGCAACTGAATTGCCGGCCGAAGTGGCCGTGCGGTTAAAGGCGCTGAAGTCTGGAACCGCAAGACCGCTACGGTCGCAGGTTCGAATCCTGCCTCGGGCATGGATGTTTGTGATGTCCTTAGGTTAGTTAGGTTTAACTAGTTCTAAGTTCTAGGGGACTAATGACCTCAGCAGTTGAGTCCCATAGTGCTCAGAGCCATTTGAACCATTTTTTTGCAACTGAATTATGTTTATGCTAAGAAAATATGTGACGTGTATATGTACGATTACTCATGTTTATTTTTCTTTCAATGATGTATAATGTAACTGTTACTATGTAAAAAATTGGAACAAAACGAGTGCCAAAAAGACATTGCATAGTGAACCACTGTTCACGGACATTAACGAACATTACTAACTCTGCAACCACGCAGAAACCTATGTGAAAGAAACGGTTAATGCCATTCATTGTGCATCGTACCTATGTAAACGCGATAAACCATTTCTTTGATTAATAACTACGAACATTTAGGTGAGCTATGTTCAGCAAAAAAAAAAAAAACTGAAAATGTGAAGTGCATAATTCGTGCATCGTCTAGTGACATTACTACAGTACCTAACTTCAAGATGTTAACTGGATTAAATGGACACAAAGTGCCTGTCCAGAAAACAACACGATGGGTGGAAGAATTTTGGTTGGAACTTCAGGGAATGAAATGTTCTCGAAATGTGACGGACACTCTTACCTGGACTGTCCAAGGATCGACGCCAGCTATGTGCCGTCCGAGGTTCTGCAACCAAGCTTCCACGGAATGTAAAAAACGAACTGCACGTGGACCAATTACTCGACGGGTCACGTCAGATCTGTAATAAACAATGCCTTTTGTCACAACGAACTGTAGCACAACGACTATAATGGAAATCGGAAATGGACACGCTTATGTATTAATCACGTTGTTATACAACGATGTTACTGTGATCAAAAAAACTTTACCACGACGACACTAACCTGTAAAAAATTATTGTGCAGCAGGTGAATATGAACTGAAATAACGTCACGATGTGTATAGGTCAACGCACCTGAAACATACGGACATTTTTCTTTGAAGTATTTCAAAACAATACTATGTAACTAAGAAACATTCAACAATCTAAGTTGTTTTGTGTTATAACAAATATTGTAAATTTAAAACTAAGTTACCTGTCATAGAATGTAGTCTTCATATGAAATCTTGCTTGAATGTTTTCTTTGTGCAACGATTTAGAAACGCGCGCACACGAACAATATGAACTGCAATACTGTGCCGCGTGATCTAACTGTACAATATAACGGCAGTGCCGGAGTCACACAGACGCTTCTGCACATGCGCGCACTCTATCTGCCAACATAAGAACTTTTACGGCGCACCCGCGTCATTCAAATATTGTACATAATGTGTATAATGTGTGTAATGTAAGTCATGTAAATAGTTGTAGATAACTTAGATTTTCTTGTGCCTTTAGGTGAATTGCTCGCCTGCAGGTGTGTCCTTTCGCCTCGCAATTCAGGGGGCAATATAAAGGCACATTTGCATGCCGAGCGTGAGTTTCCGCGGAAACGCGAAATATTAATTAAATAAATAATCAGTGACAAATAAATAAAGCCTATGGCACACAACTGCAGCGCTGTGTCGCTGATAAAACAAAAGCATAATTACGTTACTCTTATGTTTGATTAAGAAGAGAGAGCTCTGGTAGAAGTGGTGCGAGAAGCACGTATTTTATTTTAGGGTCAACAGAAAGGTCCGATCTTACTCGTCGGCTTTGACCCGTGACGTAAGCGTGTTGTGGTGTGTGACGTCATTACGGCGCGGAAAACCTAATACATGGTTTGATGTACTCTTGTTTAAAGAACATGTATACGTAATATGAAGCAATTTGATGAACATATTGATCTGTAGCGTAGCCCACTTGAGGTTAGGTTGGGAGTTTTTTTTTTGGAATGCGGCCGCGGCCGCGGCAGCGGCCGCCTATGATTCGAAAATATTGATTTGACACTAATGAAGCCTGTGGGGGGATGGGGGGGCACTGCAGACTCCCCCCACCGCATAACGACATATTTAGTTTCTCCCCACCCAAAAACCCCCAATTTCCCACGCTTGTCCCGTTACAGTCATTAGGCTTTTTGTGAAACTTGTGTATTTCAGTGTTTACAATACGTATTCGATGTTTTTATATCCGCCATATTGGAATTGTTGTTTATGGTCGTTTCCGCGGTATTTGTGACGTCATGGGTCAAAGCCGACGGGTAAGATCGGACGCTTCTGTATTTCTTTATTTTATTGTCTGGCACACCGCCATATTTTCATGCTATAGAAGAATACTGCGAGTTGCAACCACACTAGGCACTCGATTCTGAAAAGAATTTGTATTTGTAAAAGTAAGTAGGATTATGAACTGTAGGCAATTTCATTGAATATATCTGATTTAACTAACTATGTAACTTTTTTATGTTCAGTAGACAATCACCTCTGTACGACGTATTGGCATGGCTGGCAAATCATTGTAATATTGAGATTAGATTATGAGTCCGTACCTACCGCAGCAGTCTTTGGAAACGATTTAATTACGAAGTCCGATTATTTCAGTTTTATTTCACGGTCAACTACGAGTAACATTGCCTTTACCAAATAGCCATTGTCAAGCGTCTGATTCCGAATAATTAAACGTCCACGTTCCAGATAAGGAAATATCAATTACAACCAATCACAATCATATACATCACAAATAGTGAATAATTGAAATATTTTACTTATTTATTATATTTTATTTTATTTATTTTATATTGGCGACCGTGACAGGACTTGTTATTTTGTCATTTGTTACATTGTTCTTTTTGTTTCATGTCAAAAATCAACTTTCTGGACCTGGACGTGAATGTATGAGAGATAACAAAAATCTGAAGATATTTTCCAATTCTAAAGTTTTGCCGGAAGACGCAATGAAACTTCCAGCAAAATAAGGTAAGACGCAGCATCTTTGCATTAGCAGGCTTGACCAGACATATAAATTCAGTGTATTAGCTTTTCAGTAAATTCTGTAGTGTTTCTTTCGCGCATAACAGTTTTCAGTAATAAATTCCATTCTCAGTACTTTTCCCTAAATAATAACGTATGCAACAATACCAATACACGAGTGTACAATATGGCCGACTTCTGTACGATATGATGTAACATGGCCAGCAGCCATTACCAATAATCTCAAATTCAGTTTATATTTTTAAATTAACGGACAGCCATTGTTGCTACGAGCGATTCATGCTCAACTGCATCTTATTTTAAAATCAGTGTCAAATATTTTCTTGAAACATATATCACGTGTGGCATGGTAATAACTAGAAATCAATACGCAAAAATGGAACAGCAAAGACGTACTATTCAGACACAATCCGACTCGGACGAGAGACAAATGTTAGAAAATGACTTTACGACAGCAACCGGTAGTGACGATTTATCAAACATTGACGCAAGTGTTGACGGAAATTTTGACAATAGCCCGTCCACCACAAAAATTTCAAAGTCTCAGTCAGAGCCCATGTTAATGCATGACGTCACGTCTAATGACGCGGCGGGGGCACAGACCTTGCAAACGGTAAACATTGCCGACATGTTACAAATGTTAATGAAACAGAACGCGGAGAACATGGCAACCTTAAAGACACAAAATGACGAAATTAAATCTGACCTCATAGCACTCAAGACAGGTAATGACACTTTATGTAAACGTGTGGAACTTATAGACGCCACACTGACCAAACAGATGAATGAACTCAGTACTAAATTTTCCCAGCTTAATACGAGACAAGAAAAGACTACAACTGACGTAGCACTTTTACAGACACAAGTAAAAAACCTTAATGTCACGTGTGAAGTTCTTACTGAACAAATTCAAACATATCCTTTAGTGCACGACAACCTTGAAAGACGAATTACTGACGTGCAGAATAAATTTGACAATGTTGAACAACACCTGACTGACATCTTACAATCTGATGCCACAGCTCATTTTCAAAACATTAATAAAGAATTTCATGATTGGGTAGTGAACAAAGACAAACATTTTGATAGATGCTTACGTGAAAATTTACCAACAATTGTGCATGACTCCGTAGCGGAATACATGAGTAATAACAAACAGCTGATCAGTGATGCAGTACAATCCGTCACTGCACCCATGAGAGAATTCACCGATCGACCACAGACTGAATGTAACGAAAATATCAGTCAAAATGCACAGTTCAGGAACCAAAATACATTCGAGTATGACACACACATACCGCACACGACAAACACACAAGAACAAAACACACCACGACTACAATACATACCACGATGTGCAAACACAAACACAAGCTATTATCATGGTAAACCACAGCAACATTATCGTAATTACTCGCCAGCTGAACATAGCAGTAATTACAGTGGAATAAATCCATATCACAATGCGAAGGAAGAAGAAAGCTTAATGAAACACAGGCAATTTCAGATTTTTATCCCAGAAAAACCAACCATTCATCCGGTGATTTTTCTTAAATCTTTTAGTAACGCATTTCCACGCACTTGGAGTGACCGGAAAAAGATTTCATATATTGTCGGTTACATCCAAGGCGATGCAGCTGTCTGGGCATACAGTCAAGCTGACGTATGTACCACGTACAGTGAGTTTGAGCGTGCTTTTCTGAACAAATTCTGGTCGCAATCCGTCCAGGAGCGACTCAGAAGACAAATTCTAGAACCTGAAATTATTAACAGTAAAAATGGCAACTTACGCAGATATTTTGAAAAATACTTGAACATGGGACACTTTTTAGACGAACCAGTCGCAACACGCGATATACTCCGTGCGTTGAAGGCCAAATTGCCTTTCAACATTAAAGAAAAACTCCTACATATCCCGGATGACGATTCAGATTATTTCTTAACAGCTTTAGATTCGGTTGACATGTTACTTGAAGATCAGCGCTTCGCGCGGCAAAACAGCAGCCACAATGTTTACACTAGTGGAATGCAAAACATGCAGGCTTGCCAACTCAATTCTGGCGCGCCCACAGTTGGATACGCGGTACAGCAAAAACAGCAAACTCACATGCCGTCTCAATACGGAAATCAAAATCAACACGCGTATTCCAATACAAACAATAGTTACAACAGTAATAACACTTCATGCGGCAATCCATACAAAAGGCACCGCGGTAATAACTACAACGGTAACAACGGATACAAAGGGAACGACAAAAGCACAAACAGAAATAGAAATAATAATAACTACGAGCCAAGACAGCGTCAAGGCTGGACTCGTAACGATCAGCACTTTCATTCAAACACTGCTTTACCACAGCAGCCACCAGGACAAAATTGGAGCATACCTTACGACCGACAGGTAAGTTATAATGCGCAACAGCAACAACAACCGCAAAAGTTTGGAGATCACAATAGGCAATATCCGAATGTGAATATAATAGAAATGACACCTGATACACAACCTCAATCTGTGTCAGTACCTAGTACAAATGCTAATCCGACAAACTAGAAACAGTCACTTCTATGCCCCAGGTCGTGGCTGAAGAATTCTTGGGGGGCGACTTCAATGTTAATCAGTTATTTGACACCACACTTGAACAACAGAATAATGATATGCCGAATAACTCTAAACAAAAATTACCTGTTTTATTTATAAGATACAACCACAATAACAATATATCAGATGAACTTTTGCAAGACAGTACACAATGTCGTTCAAACACAAATGAAATTGTTTTAGCATCTACTACTGGTGTCGTAGGTGGGATTCCAACTACTATTATCCTAGATACAGGTGCAGCTGTGAGCGTTTTGTCTTTTAATTTCTATAAAAAGATGTGTGAATTGGAACCCGTGCCTGAGTTTCCTGCCCAAAACTGTAAAATAACTACTGCACTAGGTAATAAGTCATGTAGGGTTACGAAGCAAGTTTTTGTAAACATTAAAATAGGTAATGGAACCGTACAATGGCCATTCCTGGTTGTACAAAACCTTGTGACAAATTGCATATTAGGAATAGATATTATGAGCGAGAAGGACTGCATTATAGACTTCTCCGAAGGTAAATGTATTTTAAAGGATAAAGGCAGTGTAATTATTATTGATTTGGACAGGAGAACTCTAAAGCATGACAAACACTGTACAGGGTACAAGGTTCAGTTAGTACTTGACAATGACATTCAAGACACGCACACACACTCATCTGACACAGAGCTAATGGACTTGAAAACATTGCTTGATCATAAGATAAATGAAGCTACAGCTCTCAGTGCACATGAACGTATAAAACTACAGGAAGTGTTATCCAAATATTTACAAGTTTTTACCAAACGAATAGGTGTTATCAACACGTATGTGTACAAGATTGAAGTTAAGCCTCACAAGATCTTCTACCACAAGACATATAACGTACCGTTATCTCAACGACCTGCTGTGTGGCAAGAATTAAAACAAATGTTAGACTGGAAGGTCATTGAACCATCCACCTCACCTTACTGTAGTCCTCTACTTGTTGTCAAAAAATCAAATGGAAGCATTAGGTTAGTGTTAGACGCACGAGCAATTAATGAAATAATTTTACCAGTTCACACAAAACCCGAAAATTTAGAAGAGCAATTACAGAAATTTCTAGATGCAAAATATTTTTCCACAATAGATCTCGCTAATTCATTTTGGCAGGTGGGTATCACTCCTGATTCTCGGAAATATACTGCATTTATGTTCGGGGGGCGAACCTATCAGTTTTGTGTTCTACCTTTCGGACTGAATGTCAGTTCTGGGGTATACATTACAGCCCTGGATACCGTGCTTGGCGACGATTTAGTTGAGACAGTCACACACTATGTAGATGATATACTGATAGCTACACAGTCTTGGAATGAACACGTTGACACACTTCAAGGAATTTTAGAAAAATTTGCACAAGCTGGAGTCACAGCCAATCTTAGAAAATCAAAGTTTGGTTGCAGTGAGATAAAATATTTAGGACATATCATTAATTCACAGGGCATACGTCCTGATCCCAGTAAATTAGATGCTATCAGAAACTTTCCTAGCCCTCGAACTAAAAAGCAGTTAAAATCATTCCTTGGGCTATGTTCATTTTTCAGACGTTTTTTGCCACAACCACTTTTGAACAGTAAACATCTGCTAAATCTACTCAGAAAGAATCAAGTTTGGATCTGGTCAGAACAGTGCCAGAATGACTTTAATACAATTAAACATGCCTTAGTGAATGCAAACTTATTGAGCCATCCAGATTTCAATTTAGATTTTTGTATGACTTGTGACGCTTCACGTACTGGCTTGGGATGTTGCTTATTTCAAGTTGTAAAGAATAAAGAAAAGGAACAGATAAGAATTATTGGGTTTGCGAGTCGTACTTTATCTGAATGTGAGCGTACATACTCCACTACTGAGTTAGAAACACTTTCCATAGTATGGGCATTCAAGAAATTCAATTATTATTTATTTGGAAAACATACAGTAATTTACACTGACCACCAGGCCCTGACATTTTTGTTAACTTGTAAACTTGTACATCCTAGACTATCACGATGGGCAGTTACACTTCAGAACTACTCTTTTGAAATTAAATACATAAGAGGTAAGGACAACACCATTGCAGACGCTTTGTCTAGACTTCCACAAGGTATGAATGATACCAACAGTGACTTGGAAAATGTAAATGACTACAGGATTCTCTTAATGCAAGATAAGCAGTATCACCAATATTATATTGATATGTGCAGAAACATGGCTGAATTACAAAAATCTGATCCTCACTGGTATAAGATAATAACATTACTGGTAGAAAAACACAATCATCCTTTGACTAAGTATTACAAGTTACACAATGATGTGTTATTTTATCGCCGACATCCAAATGCTACTAACTGGTGTGTATGCATTCCCAAAGAGTCTGAACGTAATCTGATTTGGCACACACACTTAGTTTGGGGTCATTATGGGACAAAAAAGTGTTTAGCAAAAGATCAGCACATACTGTTATTTTAGCAATATGAGAAGAAAAATTTACAGGGAACTGAAAACATGTGTCATATGTCAAAAATCAGAACCTCAGAATTTATCCACAAAAACAGATTTACATTCTATTTTACCCAGTAAACCCCTGGAAATTCTGTGTACTGACATCAGTGGACCGCATCCAGCAAGCTCTGGAGGCGTCAAATATATCTTAGCTTTTTACGATATATTTTCTAAACATGTAAAACTTTATGCTTTAAAATCCGCCACTGCAAGTGCTATAATACGAAGATTCTCAAGTGATTACCTGACGCACGTGGGAAAACCTAAAGCAATTCTGTCAGATAATGCAGCATACTACTCTGGGTACAAATGGAGAAATTTCTTGAAGGACAATAACATTAAAAGTATATTTATTTCGAGGTTTAGTCCACAATGTAACGCGACTGAGAGACTTTTCCGAGAATTAAACCGATTCATGAGGACCTATATTTCATCAAAACATACTAATTGGGTGTCCCACCTAAGTCTTTTCGAAGACGTACACAATAACTTAAATATTTACGATACAAATTACACACCTAACGAGATCATGTTCAATTGCAAACAGAACGATCAGTGGATAGAACCATTACCTAAGTTGTCAGACAAGGAAATCACACCAGAACAGAAAATAAAAGAAGTTTTGACTACGCTGACACATCACGCACAGATACGAAACAAACATCACAGAAACACAATAAAAAGAAAACAAAAATTCGAGGTAGGAATGCTTGTACTACTTCGTACTCAACATAAATCTGTAGCACTAAAACGACGCAACGCTAAGTGGCGTCTGCTATATGAAGGACCTTATATAATTATTAACATACCGCATCCTGGTGCGTATCTGTTACAACATCGTAGAACTAACAAAATTATTGGGCTATACGCACACCGAGATCTTAGAGCATTTCATGCGGAATAATGTCAAAGTCATACCCATCAAAACATTGCTAAGCAACTCGAAAAACTCTGTTGCTACAACACAGATAATAAGTAGTATAGAAATTTTCATTTCAGCGGTTCCAGTGACGCAGTTGAAGGCAGAAGAACTCTTCTTTCAGCGCGCGCCACCACCTGGAAGACGGAATATTAAAATAAAATTTATGTTTACGTAGCAGTGAATGATATATTAATTTTTCACGAAACATTTGTTACTGTAGGTACCACTGACTTGGTATGACACCTGACGAACCGACAGACGTCATCTGTGAAGCGATCTTTTACTTCAAAAAATAGATTAGACGCACATCTCTCAACACGAAAAGCATCTATCAGTAGTCAAGGCCACACAGACACTATACACACACGCACAAAACGCGAGGAATCGAACAGTTTTCCGTCTCTTATTATTTTGAATATTTATTGAGTAGTGAAAATGCCTGGTCTTGCCTACTGATGTAATGAATGTTGTGTCTAACCAATCTTAATTTCAGATGACATCATAAAATAAACATCGATAAAATTCCAGCAAAACCGATAAAGAGGACGTCAATATCTGCAATTCATGTAATCAAATGTGACACAATGTAATAACCCATAGCTATGTAATGATGATGTAAACATGTTTATGTGCAACTGAATTGCCGGCCGAAGTGGCCGTGCGGTTAAAGGCGCTGAAGTCTGGAACCGCAAGACCGCTACGGTCGCAGGTTCGAATCCTGCCTCGGGCATGGATGTTTGTGATGTCCTTAGGTTAGTTAGGTTTAACTAGTTCTAAGTTCTAGGGGACTAATGACCTCAGCAGTTGAGTCCCATAGTGCTCAGAGCCATTTGAACCATTTTTTTGCAACTGAATTATGTTTATGCTAAGAAAATATGTGACGTGTATATGTACGATTACTCATGTTTATTTTTCTTTCAATGATGTATAATGTAACTGTTACTATGTAAAAAATTGGAACAAAACGAGTGCCAAAAAGACATTGCATAGTGAACCACTGTTCACGGACATTAACGAACATTACTAACTCTGCAACCACGCAGAAACCTATGTGAAAGAAACGGTTAATGCCATTCATTGTGCATCGTACCTATGTAAACGCGATAAACCATTTCTTTGATTAATAACTACGAACATTTAGGTGAGCTATGTTCAGCAAAAAAAAAAAAAACTGAAAATGTGAAGTGCATAATTCGTGCATCGTCTAGTGACATTACTACAGTACCTAACTTCAAGATGTTAACTGGATTAAATGGACACAAAGTGCCTGTCCAGAAAACAACACGATGGGTGGAAGAATTTTGGTTGGAACTTCAGGGAATGAAATGTTCTCGAAATGTGACGGACACTCTTACCTGGACTGTCCAAGGATCGACGCCAGCTATGTGCCGTCCGAGGTTCTGCAACCAAGCTTCCACGGAATGTAAAAAACGAACTGCACGTGGACCAATTACTCGACGGGTCACGTCAGATCTGTAATAAACAATGCCTTTTGTCACAACGAACTGTAGCACAACGACTATAATGGAAATCGGAAATGGACACGCTTATGTATTAATCACGTTGTTATACAACGATGTTACTGTGATCAAAAAAACTTTACCACGACGACACTAACCTGTAAAAAATTATTGTGCAGCAGGTGAATATGAACTGAAATAACGTCACGATGTGTATAGGTCAACGCACCTGAAACATACGGACATTTTTCTTTGAAGTATTTCAAAACAATACTATGTAACTAAGAAACATTCAACAATCTAAGTTGTTTTGTGTTATAACAAATATTGTAAATTTAAAACTAAGTTACCTGTCATAGAATGTAGTCTTCATATGAAATCTTGCTTGAATGTTTTCTTTGTGCAACGATTTAGAAACGCGCGCACACGAACAATATGAACTGCAATACTGTGCCGCGTGATCTAACTGTACAATATAACGGCAGTGCCGGAGTCACACAGACGCTTCTGCACATGCGCGCACTCTATCTGCCAACATAAGAACTTTTACGGCGCACCCGCGTCATTCAAATATTGTACATAATGTGTATAATGTGTGTAATGTAAGTCATGTAAATAGTTGTAGATAACTTAGATTTTCTTGTGCCTTTAGGTGAATTGCTCGCCTGCAGGTGTGTCCTTTCGCCTCGCAATTCAGGGGGCAATATAAAGGCACATTTGCATGCCGAGCGTGAGTTTCCGCGGAAACGCGAAATATTAATTAAATAAATAATCAGTGACAAATAAATAAAGCCTATGGCACACAACTGCAGCGCTGTGTCGCTGATAAAACAAAAGCATAATTACGTTACTCTTATGTTTGATTAAGAAGAGAGAGCTCTGGTAGAAGTGGTGCGAGAAGCACGTATTTTATTTTAGGGTCAACAGAAAGGTCCGATCTTACTCGTCGGCTTTGACCCGTGACGTAAGCGTGTTGTGGTGTGTGACGTCATTACGGCGCGGAAAACCTAATACATGGTTTGATGTACTCTTGTTTAAAGAACATGTATACGTAATATGAAGCAATTTGATGAACATATTGATCTGTAGCGTAGCCCACTTGAGGTTAGGTTGGGAGTTTTTTTTTTTGGAATGCGGCCGCGGCCGCGGCAGCGGCCGCCTATGATTCGAAAATATTGATTTGACACTAATAAAGCCTGTGGGGGGATGGGGGGGCACTGCAGACTCCCCCCACCGCATAACGACATATTTAGTTTCTCCCCACCCAAAAACCCCCAATTTCCCACGCTTGTCCCGTTACAGTCATTAGGCTTTTTGTGAAACTTGTGTATTTCAGTGTTTACAATACGTATTCGATGTTTTTATATCCGCCATATTGGAATTGTTGTTTATGGTCGTTTCCGCGGTATTTGTGACGTCATGGGTCAAAGCCGACGGGTAAGATCGGACGCTTCTGTATTTCCTTATTTTATTGTCTGGCACACCGCCATATTTTCATGCTATAGAAGAATACTGCGAGTTGCAACCACACTAGGCACTCGATTCTGAAAAGAATTTGTATTTGTAAAAGTAAGTAGGATTATGAACTGTAGGCAATTTCATTGAATATATCTGATTTAACTAACTATGTAACTTTTTTATGTTCAGTAGACAATCACCTCTGTACGACGTATTGGCATGGCTGGCAAATCATTGTAATATTGAGATTAGATTATGAGTCCGTACCTACCGCAGCAGTCTTTGGAAACGATTTAATTACGAAGTCCGATTATTTCAGTTTTATTTCACGGTCAACTACGAGTAACATTGCCTTTACCAAATAGCCATTGTCAAGCGTCTGATTCCGAATAATTAAACGTCCACGTTCCAGATAAGGAAATATCAATTACAACCAATCACAATCATATACATCACAAATAGTAAATAATTGAAATATTTTATTTATTTATTATATTTTATTTTATTTATTTTATAACTCCTGGAAATGGAAAAAAGAACACATTGACACCGGTGTGTCAGACCCACCATACTTGCTCCGGACACTGCGAGAGGGCTGTACAAGCAATGATCACACGCACGGCACAGCGGACACACCAGGAACCGCGGTGTTGGCCGTCGAATGGCGCTAGCTGCGCAGCATTTGTGCACCGCCGCCGTCAGTGTCAGCCAGTTTGCCGTGGCATACGGAGCTCCATCGCAGTCTTTAACACTGGTAGCATGCCGCGACAGCGTGGACGTGAACCGTATGTGCAGTTGACGGACTTTGAGCGAGGGCGTATAGTGGGCATGCGGGAGGCCGGGTGGACGTACCGCCGAATTGCTCTACACGTGGGGCGTGAGGTCTCCACAGTACATCGATGTTGTCGCCAGTGGTCGGCGGAAGGTGCACGTGCCCGTCGACCTGGGACCGGACCGCAGCGACGCACGGATGCACGCCAAGACCGTAGGATCCTACGCAGTGCCGTAGGGGACCGCACCGCCACTTCCCAGCAAATTAGGGACACTGTCGCTCCTGGGGTATCGGCGAGGACCATTCGCAACCGTCTCCATGAAGCTGGGCTACGGTCCCGCACACCGTTAGGCCGTCTTCCGCTCACGCCCCAACATCGTGCAGCCCGCCTCCAGTGGTGTCGCGACAGGCGTGAATGGAGGGACGAATGGAGACGTGTCGTCTTCAGCGATGAGAGTCGCTTCTGCCTTGGTGCCAATGATGGTCGTATGCGTGTTTGGCGCCGTGCAGGTGAGCGCCACAATCAGGACTGCATACGACCGAGGCACACAGGGCCAACACCCGGCATCATGGTGTGGGGGGCGATCTCCTACACTGGCCGTACACCACTGGTGATCGTCGAGGGGACACTGAATAGTGCACGGTACATCCAAAACGTCATCGAACCCATCGTTCTACCATTCCTAGACCGGCAAGGGAACTTGCTGTTCCAACAGGACAATGCACGTCCGCATGTATCCCGTGCCACCCAACGTGCTCTAGAAGGTGTAAGTCAACTACCCTGGCCAGCAAGATCTCCGGATCTGTCCCCCATTGAGCATGTTTGGGACTGGATGAAGCGTCGTCTCACGCGGTCTGCACGTCCAGCACGAACGCTGGTCCAACTGAGGCGCCAGGTGGAAATGGCATGGCAAGCCGTTCCACAGGACTACATCCAGCATCTCTACGATCGTCTCCATGGGAGAATAGCAGCCTGCATTGCTGCGAAAGGTGGATATACACTGTACTAGTGCCGACATTGTGCATGCTCTGTTGCCTGTGTCTATGTGCCTTTGGTTCTGTCAGTGTGATCATGTGATGTATCTGACCCCAGGAATGTGTCAATAAAGTTTCCCCTTCCTGGGACAATGAATTCACGGTGTTCTTATTTCAATTTCCAGGAGTGTAATAGGAACTGGTTTAACATTCTACAAACCTAACATTTATAGAAACAACATAAAATTGACATAATTCCACCCGCCGCCCCACATATGGTGAATCGGCCGGGAAATGCAGTGTTTCTACATTCAAACATATACAAATTTTATATAACGGCAACAATATTTTCCTACCCGCCGCCCCACAACCCAAATAATTATTGTAACCATTGAACTGAATTAGCTTATTATTAGAAGCCGTTTATTGTTGCCGCTGAAATATAATTACGTGACAAAGTGCATCGATGTGTTGCTAACGTAAATTATGCTGTCTCTACTGAGTACTGGACATAGACGTAAAATATTATTTCCAAAACAACATACTGAAACAGTTAATTAATCATTACAAACCTTCTTGCATGACAGAAATATTAATTCAGCTTTTGTATTTATTCTTGGTCAATTCAGCATCAGCTTTTTAAATCTACATACATTCTCCCCAAGCAATTATTTGGTGAAAGGAGGAAAATACGTTGTACCAATGCTAGGCATTCTCTTTCCCATTCTACTCGCAAATAGAGCGAAGGAAAAGCGAATGTTTACATGTTACCGTACGAACAATGATTTACCTTCTCTTGTCTTCGTGGTCCTTGCGGGAGGTGTACGTTGTAGCAGTGGAATCATTCTGTAATCTGTCGCAAATGCCAGCTTTGCAAACATGCTCAGTAGTGTTTATCGAAAGGAGCTTCTGCTCACCTAATATTTCAGTCTGGGTTCACGGAGCGCTTCTGCTGAACTCGCATGTTGGTCGAACATAACAGTAATGAAGCATCCCTCTTAACCGCTTCGACCTCTTGTTTTAATACCACCTGGTAGGGATCCAAAAGACTCGAGCAGTACTGAAGAATGGCTCACAAAAGTGTTCCGCATGCTGTCCTCTTTACAAATGTGCTACATGTTCCTAGAATTCTCCCAATGAAAAGAAGTCGACCTATCGCCTTTTGCTGCAACCGACTTTACGTTGTCGTTCCATTTTTGTCGTTTTTAAACGTTACATCAAAATATTTAATCGATGTTCTTGACAGACTGCAATTGTTTTATTTGTGTTTACGAAAGTTTTACTTAACTTACCTAAACTGACAAAATATATTAATATAAGTCACTGTCGCGTTCTCAGTGAATATGTGACTGTATTGCATGTCACAAGTCAGTTCCAAATTTGACGAACGACGTTTTAAAAAATGTTCCTATGTCGTATTATTTATTGCTATGTTGTTTGGTGTAGTTAGTAAAAGCCTAATTACAGAAGTGTTGTTAGGTTAGTCTTCTCGTTACTTAATTATGCGTATACATGTTCCAATCGTTTGAAAGATTCTTTTATCAAAATGATACGGAACGTTTCAGTTTACAGATGCACATAATTAGTGTTATTTTTTAGTCATACTTACGCACGACATTTAACTAGTTTTTTTAAGACCGCCAAGTGTTAAATAGAAATTGGTCCATGGCATAGGGAGCTATCCTGGAGAAATTATTGTAGGTTAGATTTAAAACATGCTTTGGTAACTGTGAAGATATTTTATGGTTTTTGACAAATGATCAGAACATTCTGTTGCTGCATATTGAAATCTTTTCTGAGTTACTGAGAGCATTAACAGTGGATGATAATGGTAATTTTATTCCTCTGTTGTTGAGGATAAAGATATCATTGTTCTTTTCAAAGTGTGAAGGATTAATAATAGCGAATTTAATGTGTGAATATATATATTGTGACGGTGCAGCTATAATGCCCAATTCCTTGTAGAAGTATACACATGATGACTCGAGGTGGACACCACATATTATTCTTACTGCTCGCTTTTGTGCAATCAACACTTCCTTTCTAACTGGTGAGTCACCCCAGAAAATTATTCCCTAAGAAATTGCAGAGTGGACACATGCAGAATATGTCAGGAGGTTTTTTCGTTTGTTTCCAGGATAAACAGTTACACGAGGAGCAAAAAAACTTAATGAATTTAACTGTTTGTGAAGTTTAGCAATATTCTTCTTCCACTTTAGGTTTTGATCAATATGTACAGCCAAAAATTTGGAACAATCTGTCCTACTTCCCGATTCCAGCTCATGTGTTACAAGAACTGTTAATGTGAATCTATTTGTCATAGAGAACTAAATATAGTGCACATTCTCAAAATTTAGGGATATTCAATTTTCAGAGAACCAATTAACAAATCTTTGTAAAACATAATTAATATTCTTTTCTGTTGCTTTCTCTGTAATGATATTTGTTACAAAACTAGTACTGTCTGCAAAAAGTACCAATTGTTCTTCTTGCAATATTAAGTGAAAAGTTATTCACTTATATGAGAAATGGGAGTGGACCGAAAGTTGAACCCCTGAGACTTCCTTCATGTTTTCTCCTCACTCACTAAAATTTTCTACCTTTCCAATTATCTGCCTAAATTATTCAACACATGTTTTTACATTCTACTCCTTACCTATGATTCAAATCTGTTGTGTGTAAGGCCATCGATTCCACAAAACAACGTTTTTCTGCGCAATTAAATGCTTTGGAGAGATCGCAATAAATACCAGCTGGCAATATTTTATTATTTAAGGATTGTAATATTTGGTTACTGAACGTTTCAATAGCATTCTCAACTGAGTACCATTTGTGCAACCCAAACTGTGATATGCCGCGTAAATTGTTTCTATTTAAACGTGATACTGCTCTTGAGTACATTACTTATCCAAATATTTTGGAAAAAGATGTCAGTAAGGAAACTGAGTGGTAATTATTTAAGTCTTTCGTACCACCTTTTTTTATAAAGAGGCTTAACCATCGCATATTTTAACCTGTCTGTAAAAATTCCCTCTACCAGGGGTGCATTACTTGTATTGATAAGGACATTACTTGTTAAATCAGAACAACTTTTCAGAATGCTAATTCAAATACTATCAATACCATTTCAGCCTTTTATGTTTCGAAATATTTATAATTCTATTAATTTCAGTGAAAGATGATGGTGTTACTCCTAATTTTTTAAGTTTTGTAGAATGATATATTTATTATGATTCAGTTGCTTCTAGTTGCTTAATGGTTTCTGTAACGACATTTTTAGTATATTCTCTTGCTGCTTGTACTGAACCGTAAAGCCTATTATTAATGCTATATTTAGAAAATGATTGTTAAACATTCTTGCACCTTGTGAATTATCAGTGACAACATTGTCATTTAGTTTAATTTTTGTGGTATATTGTTAACTAACAGTCCCATCTCCTGTCTGGCAATATCCTGCAGAGTTTTAATCTTAATGTCGGCATTCTAAATTTATGTCAAGACATGCTTACTTCTTGACATTTTAATGAATTTTCTTAGAATATAATAGTGTTTTTGGTAATATGCAAGTGATTGCAGACATTGACTTACTGTGGCCTTTATATAATTTTCGTTTTCATCTTGCATGAGATTTTAATTCCCTTAGTTATTGAAGCTCGTGCCCCCGGACTCCAACCGCGTGCTGATGTAGTCGACGTCGTAGAGCTGCTACTGCCACAGCTCTCGCGGCAGAGGCACGATGCGATATAACGTTAGTCCCCGTAGATTAACGGGAGAAAAAACCTTAAAAACTTCCGAAAAGGCGTTCCTCGCGTAGTCGTTTTATCTCAATTACAAGTCCGCAGCGTTTCCACTTATGCGAACTCGTCTAATTGAGGCTTTTTTATCATTAATATTGTATTGTTAATTGCCCGGATTTGCAGTAGTTATTAATTCTTCTCTCGTCCGCATAGCACACACCACTGATTGCGAGGAAATATTTTAGTTAACAGTTTTTTGTTACGCTGATGTCTCGTTGCTATGGAATTGTTGTGCTGGTATGCAGCGAGATCCAGAGATACTCTTTGATTCAGTCTTTGTAAGATTGCGTCGTAACACGAAAATATTTTAAAGTTCACTTCTCAACTAATGACGTGAATATTTGCACTTCAACGAAATAGTCTTTCCTGAGTAGTCGTTGATTTAGTCATTTATCAAACTATTTAATGATGTAGTCCACACCGGGTATTTAACTGGTAACCAACAGTTTATTGTTATTTTGTCACTAAATATTTATAACTCCCGCACCACACGCACACGGAATAATTTAGTTAAGTCAGTCCGATTGAGTTATAGTTTCTTGGCAATTACCACAAATCGACACTTTAGCATAATTGTTTTATCTTCATGATGTCGTGTACTTGGGTCCTACTCAAGACTAATCTCGTGTATTCTTTCATAGAATGTTCACCTCTCCTTAAGGTCCAACTAATTTAAAGTCAAGTCCAATGTTCACTAATCCCGTTATTAGATTTCAATTAACCCGTAGCGCACGGTTAAATGAGTCTATCTGTTCCTGTCTCAGTTCATAAAATCAGTTTCTTAGACGTGAATCCCGTCACTCAACAAACACTCCTAAACTCGAAAACAATCTCGACACGATTCGCAGCCTCAATAATTCAGATCAGAACTGCTCTCGTACGTCTGCACTGGATGAGTTCTAGCAAGCGACTTCTTCTGTGGAATAGCATTGTAGGCGCATTGATTTTCTTCGTTGCGCTTACAACTCTCTTCCACATAAAAGTTATCTCTGATGACGTTACTTTGGACTTAACTTTTGAGATATTAATTTCACATTTGTCACATGGATATTTGTCCATTGCTGAAATACGATGTTTCTTCTGTCTCTTTCGCTAACAAATATGCTCAGTGGTGTACAATGTAGTTGTTGACAAAACTCTTTCGTGTTAGCACATCGGCAAAGATGTCGTAACTGCCAAGATAACTTTCCCTGCTTCATGATCCTTCTTAATTGACTTTAAGGTGGTCGTTGGGGCGTTACACTTATCCATGGCTTACTTGTTTTTAATTGAGTTTCTTGATAACGTTTTAGGAAATGTACATTCAAATACTGACAAAAGTTCACTGGGGATAAGTTGAAGTTAACATTACCATCTGTTTCTATAAATACCACATCACATGACACCTCTTTTTACTTCTTCTTAAAACACTATCCTCCATGAAATCATGTGTATATTGGTGAACTAATCAGCCACCTAGAATTGGTAAGCGATGATGCCAATTTGTTTGTGAAGCTGTGTTGTTCTAGGGCCGAGGGCGTGCCACGACCAGTCCGGCTAAGCGGCCGATATGGGCGAGTCCAGATGCAAAGGTTTCAGCATGGCCAGACTGGGATAAATCCCAGCACGGAGAATTTTGACGAAGGTCGGTCAATTATGAGGGCAGAAAATGCTCCAAGAAATGGTAGAGTGTCAGAGAATCAGAAATATGGCTAGGTTCTTTGAAATTCAATAGCAAGTCGCAGTTACATAATAAAGGAAATCTGAATACATCTGCGATCTCAGATAAATGAGGCGCATCCAGTAATACAATAATATTTCCAATATCTTTAAACCTATAGAAGTTAATATTTCACAGTGAATAATCATTTTCACAATGAACCTCTGAATTAACAACTTTCAACTGCTTCGTGTGATTTCAACAAACTATATCTCAGATAATAGCATTGCACTATAGCTATCATTCCTGAAAGCTAAAAATCTGCATCTATTTTATTTCTTGATTACCTATGTTGCTCATGTCTTTTCATTAGGCAAATGTTTCTAAGAACATCGCATTCTTCACAGTAACACACAATATGAATGCATCATGAATACCTCACATTTTGTCAAGCTTGTGTATTTACTTAATGAATATGTTAGTATTTTGGCCAGCCTCGGCACGTGGCGGTGACATACGATTTGGGCAGACTACTACTGTCCGCTGAAGTGCTGTAAGCACCGCATAATTTACTTCGACGTATTCTGCGTTATGCTCAAAACTATCCATACATTAACAATATGCAAAATACGTGCCGCGCAATGCAGCACACACGTACGTGTTAAAAGACAATTTACCAACGTAAATGCTTGTTTCAATTTTTACACATACTGCCTGTTACAAATTAATCAAAGAGCTGTGTGTTTTATCAAAACTCAATCAGTTTACGAAAGCTTTGTTTGTTTTTCTTCGTATGATTTCATCAACTAGATTTGTGGATAGGTAATTGGTGTTTTTTAGTTCTGTGCTCTAGAAACCTCCTGATGCAGGGCGCAAGACGTAATCTTCTAGCAAAAATGGCTCTGAGCACTATGGGACTTAACATCTGAGGTCATCAGTCCGCTAGAACTTAGAACTACTTAAACCCAGCTAACCTAAGGACATCACACACATCCATGCCCGAGGCAGGATTCGAACCTGCGACCGTAGCGGTCACGCGGTTCCAGACTGAAGCGCCTAGAACCGCACGGCCACACCGGCCGGCAATCTTATAGCAGAAACGTTTGTGGGTTCGTCTCCTGAACTTCTCGAAATTTGAAAATCTCAGTAGACCAGTTTTGTGTGAAGCCTTTCTCGAAATTAAACTTATGTTTACTAATTCTAACAAAGCGCAGACTTAGAATTCAGCTTTTCGTCGACCTGTCATCTTAATCTCATTATCACAGTAGACGAAAGTCTGTTACTTTTCACATCATCAGGTTTCATATCAATTGTACTGTTTTTGTGTCATTATACTGACTGAATAGATCTTGCACTATATTAATCAATTTGAAATGACTCTGAGCAATATAACGTTTAAATATATCTCCCTTAACAGTCCTATAGTATCACTCCACAACTGAAGCCTTCAAGTTGCAAAACGTGGTTTTTTTTTTTTTTTACTTAAATTAGCTTTCTGAAATGAGTATTGTAAAATTCCTTACGTAAGTCTCTTTGTAAATGTTTAAGAATCCTGTTACTTTTCCTGTATGTTTTTGTGAACACCTCTGCAGAATGCCGGACATTTGCCACGCCGACACTTGCCACGCCGGACATTTGCCACACTTGCCCCTTCGCCAGGTAGCGATCCCTCAGGTAAGGGACGCCCTTCCCCGCACTACCTCTGTCCGCTTTCAAACCGCCATCTCCTCATCTTACTCGATACAACCAGTAAGTAAGGGGCCTCCTTCTTCGACATCGTGGCGAAATACAGAGCTTCTTTTCCGAAATTGAAATATTTATAACTTTTGGGAAAGGAAAGCAATACCGGCGATTATGTCAGTATGTAATTAGTTCTGCCAAGTATAAATATAGATCCCTCTGTCTGTACGGTAGCTTCCTTTCATGCTTAATGATTGCGATAGTAAGAGTCCACCGCCATGGGAGCAACAAGAAGGGAACGATGTAACGAGAATGCGAAGGTACGCTAATCATTTCTTTTTGATCACTGAATTTATGCCTACTTTAATTACTACAACTGCATACCCAAAAGACAATAAGTAAAGAATAAATGGGTATGTGAATGTTTGAAAAGAAGAATGACATACTCCATATTAATTTACTCTCTAAAAACATTAGTTAAAGTGTAGCGGGACAATTTCAACATAACTGAAAACACGTTCACTAAATAGAGATAAGAACGTCTATGATTGACATGTCATCTAAACTCGACGAACTATTTTAAAATATTGGATATAAGGAAATGAAGTAATACAGAATGTTACGCTTGTAATGTACGTTGTTGTTCTACATTGTTTAGCACTGGTATTTACAGGGTCACAGAGGAAGCATCCTAGGTTTTGGAGGGAAAAGCCGTAATTGTAATTATCTGCTCTACAACAGAAACAAGAAGGACAACTTAAGGAAAAATAATGTAATGTGTGTTGAAACTCACAATCGACACTGAAGTAGATAGTTCCTGTGACTTAGCATGGGCAGAGGATAGATTCGACAACCGGAATAAATTAATAGCTCGCTCCTTTACCGACCCCCTGTCTCAGATGAAACACTTGCTGAACAGTTCACAGAAAACTTGAGTCTCATCGCCCTACTCATGCAATTATAGTTGGCAGTGACTTCAATCTACCTTCCGCATGTTGACAAAAATACATTTTCATACCCTATTGTAAATAGAAAACAACTTCCGTAATTGTTCTAAATGCTTTTTTAAATTATTTTTAACAATTAGTTGACGAGACCATTCAAATTGTAAATGGTTACGAAAACACACTTGTCCTCTTAGCCACAAATAATCCTGAGCATCACGACGGATACAGGGATTAGTGAACACGCAGTCGTAGCGAGGCTCACTTCCGTAACAAAGAAATTCACCAAAACTAAACGCGAAATATATCTATTTATAAAAGCAGCTAAAAATTCGGTTGACGTCTTTGTAAGAGATAGTCTCCAATCCCTATAAACTATGTAAATGAAGACCATATGTGGTTTAAGTTTAAAGAAATAGTATCAACAGTACTCGAGATATTCATACCAAATAAATTAATAAAAGACGGAATTGATCCCCCACGGTACACAAAACACGACAGAAAGCCGATGCAGGAGCACCGCAAAAGGCACGTATAATTTAGACGAACGCAAAACCTCCTAGATTGGTGAAGTTTTACTGCGGCCCGAAATTTGGTGCGGATTTCAATGCGAGATGCATTTAATAGTTTCCACAACGAAACTCGCTCTAGAAATGTGGAGAAAAATCCAAAGAGATTCTGGTCCTATGTTAAGTAAACCAGCGGAAAGGCTCAGTCAGTACCTTTACTGTGCGACAGCGACGTAATGTTACTGATGACATCGCAGGTTCGAATCCTGCCTCGGGTATGGATGTGTGTGATGTTCGTAGGTTAGTTAGGTTTAAGTGGTTCTAAGTTCTAGGGGACTGATGACCATAGATGTCAAGTCCCATAGTGCTCAGAGCCATTTGAACCATTACTGATGACAGTGCCACTAAAATGGAGTTACTAAATGCATTTCCCGAAATTCCTTCACCAAAGAATACGAAGTAAATATTCCAGAATTCGAAATGAGAACAGCTGCAAACATAATTTAGAAGTAAATATCCCTGGTGTTGCTCAAATTACACTATCAAATAACTAATGTTGCAGTGGTGCCTGAACTGTCAGTGACAGAGGAAATGATCAAATATTGTTTCAAGTCTCTAACGTATAAGAAAAGTAGGTCTAATATATTTGTTTCTGATGTTCTTTAGTAACAATTAGTTTTCAGTAGTAAGACCCTTGCCTAGCTTCAGTTGCTTTTACTGGCCTGTTTAAAGATAATCAACGATTTAGTAAGAAATTTTAATTTTTAAAGGACTATTTCTAAATGTACTGAAATAGATTTGCATCTACTATAAATTTTTGCAGCTAAACTTAAATAAAAAAATATTTGAGGTGCCAAAATTGTCACCCCTAGGATTAGATCAGTTTTGGGATGTCAATTTTAGGTGCAATTCAAAGGTTCAGATCCCATTTTCTTTTCTATCAATTTAATAAACCATGATATTTTAAGTGATAGTTGCGACTCTGAAGCTTCAGAAAAAATTTTTAGAACTCACAATTATTTAATAGTACGGCCACAATATTGGAAGGTAGAAAAAAGTTATATTAACGTGACAACAATAGGGAGGCTTGAGACAATCTTTAATTTTTACATTAACGACTGATTCCCATCTCACTTTGCACATTCTTTGGACCTTCAAAATGATAAATGACCATTTACCATTTTCGTGTGTGTAAAATCAGCCTAAACACGCTGAACTAATGTACACTCTATTTACAATTACAATTTAATATTAGCGCCGAAAATGCTGCTTCAGTGTTTCAATAATTTTAACTCAGTAATCTGCGAGGACTGAGTGGTCTTCATAGTTTTTTAATACATAATTTTTAACGTATTTTAGTCCAGTTTCTGAATATGGGCAATGGCTTTCAAGCAAGGCCTAATGTTGCCAGTCTCTTCATAATTCTTTACGATTCTCTCTATCCTGTCGTCCAGCTTCAAGTACTTCTTCTTCCTCTTCTTACCTTCAAGATTCATTTCCAATTTCATGTACATGCAGTTTGTGAGCTCTGCTTCCTGTTTCAAGCACGCCACCAAATAGTTAATTCTAGGGCGATGGTTTCCAATAATACTACTTATTTTGTTGTGCCACCATTCAACAGCATTTGTAGTTCGGTGCCTTTTTCCGTAACAGTCCCACATTTCTATTGCGATATCCTCATTCTCTAGTCAGTTATCCACAAAGTAGTCAAAAAATTGAGAGAACCTTACGTTATCAGGAGCTTCTGCATGAATCTTAATCCATCCATTGCTTACGTCCTCCGGTTTTACAAATGCTAGCGCTGCACACATGCTGACGTGAAGTCTTAAATCCTCGTTCTGGCCGTACTCCTCAGTTAGACCGAGAACTCGAATTCTTCTCCATAAACTCTTCTTCATTTGGAAATAGAACCCACTTATTTCAATTGTGGGAAAAACTTGACAAATGGTCGATATCGCAGCTCCCTCAAAGTCGACCTTTACTTGTTTAGGACACCGCTCAGGGACTGCCTGTTTTATCAGGGGAAACAGATGAACATATGTGTCTTTCTTCTTATTAGGGAGCAGTGCAAATACAGTAGGAAGAATGTTTGTTTCTTTAATCGGGCCTCCTAAGTCTATGTGTATGGTGTACACTTGTGCAAACTGCTTGCTGCAGCTCTTAAATGTCCCATGCATTAAAAAAAACGGGAACATGTTTTTAAACTTTCTTTCCCTTTGCTTCCACTAAAAATCATTATTCTCTCTTCTAATCTATCGTCTTCCAGAAGAAAACTACTGCCATCTCCCATTTTTAATAGATCTTCATGAAGATCAATTTCATAAGAGTTCTTAGGCTCTTGTTGGTTCCCCCGCTCTTGATTCCATCGACGACGCTTGGTTCTCTTCATAGATTCTGAATTAGGCATCACTGTAACAAAGTCATAAGCTTTATTATGTAGATTTCCCATTTCGTCCGCGAATATCTCCGATAACTGTGTAGTTTCTTCTCGAGACCTTCTCTCCGCCCTTTCCACTTGCTTTCTCACTTTCAGAGCCGCATCGTCAGGTGATCCACAGATATGTTCTATTACGTTCAACACTTCTCCGTTCCTCGAAAGCAACTTTCCCTTGCAATGATCCGCTTTTCGGCTAAACACATCTACGCAACAACATCTTCTTTAGATTCCCTCTGTTTAAGATACGCGTAACCTTTGTAATGAGCAGGAGGCCTGCCCTTGTTCGTTGTAATAACTTCCATACTGATGGTCACGTTAAGAACTTCGAAAGCAAACTGGGCGGGCGGTTGAGGAGAAGGAGCAGGAGGGAGAGACAAGGGACCCAACCCTCCGGAGCAGGTAAAATCGTGGCAAATGTCCGGCGTGGCAACTGTCCGCACACCACCTCTGCAACCTCAGTACCAGTTTACCCTTTTGAGCAGCGACACGTGCATACTTGGGGTACATGTCATTTACTGTTAATTTTTATTTGTAACCTGAATTGAATCTGGAATATGCGATCAGGTCAACCAAATCGGCTTGATGAAGGTCATCAATTCCTTTTGTGATAACTGCTCACCTCCGTTACACTTTGCAGGCTGGGCAATGAAGTTCGTCAGGTACTCAACTTACATGTTGATTACAATGAAGTCTGCAAGATCTTGCTGGAATAATACGTAAATAATAATGTGTTTCTTTGTATGTATATATTACCGAGGGAGAGGTGAAAAGCGAAAAAATAAAAATTCTCTGCATATAAATTCTATTACAAAAAAACATTTCACCTCTGTGGATATAAAAACAAGCGGCATTTATTTAACAAAACTTCCATTCCGTTCATCATCTGTGAAATCTCAAAAGTGATAATCACGTCACCACTGTTCCAGCAGCTCACATTTAACACTTCAGTCACTGGTTCGTATTTCTCAACACCGATTTTCCAACGCAGCGCAGGAAGTGAGGGGCACCCCTTGTCCTCAAAGTTATGAACATCGTATTCTGGTATCAAGTCTTTAATCCACTCCAGTTTTTCCAAGCCCGTCACGAAGACTCGTGACTCATGTGCAATATCTGAGCATGTACCATTCACCACCGTCTCCAAAGGCACACCAGCTGAGCACATGCTGTACTGGTGGTGAAATTTCCATCACCCATTTTGTAGAACTTATAGCCACTTCATAGCAGGGCGTTGTCCACTGTAGAATAAAATCACAAGGCGCAACCACACTATTTTGAGCACTACCCAACATCCGAAATGTGAGTTCCTTCGGAACTAATCGATTTCTGTAGTGCAGAATCCTTGGAAATCAAAGATCATGTAGTTCATGGTTCTGAAAAGGAAAAACAAGAAACATATCAATGAGCAATGTAATGCCAACAAAATAATTCCCAAGCAGGAGAGGTTTCTTTTTGACCTTCACCTCCATTAAGACGGTCGGCAGACTACTGACATGTTGTGGCTTTTCAGTCGTTCTTATGTTCATCATCTTGAAATCATTGCAGTTGAAAACCTGCCAGTTTGTTTTCATATGTACGTCATTAAACCTCTGATGTAAGGGTACGCATTATTACCCAATTCATTGAAGGTATCATTTCTAGACTGAATCATGAAATGCTAGACTAATTCAGGTATACCTTCAACTCTGGGACGTCTGCTGCACCGAATATGTTGCAATCACCTGTTATCAAATTCTTATTCATCTGAAAAGCTAAAATTACGTGTCTTGCTGTTTCGAGCGCTGTATTGAATTTAGCTTGCCACGTCCATGTACTAATTTCTGATCCTACATATTCAGTTAAATCCCTATGATGGAATGATAGAACCAGGCTTAGAGCGGTTAAAACAACCTTCCTGCAATCCTCTGCGATCCCGAGTACCATACTGAGCGGGCTACAGAAACCAAAATGTCGATCTGCACCAACTAATTCTTTAGTTCGTTTTTCGTTCCCCAACCAGTAGTCTGCAATGCGATTGCGTCGTTTGGTGTCAAAGACGCATATCCTTTAATTAGCGTTACACACGCAATCTATAATTTGGCTGTTCAAATGAGACTGAATTTCTGAAAACAAGTGATGTGCTCAATTTTTATTTAAATCGATGTCAGTAGCTTTCAGAATTCTTTCATCGAGAAGCCTTCCTTCAATATACGAACGACTTTATCATGGAAGCAGGTAAGTGTTTTCATTTCGCATCACAACCAGTATGGAATCGTTTTGGGCAAAAACTGATTGACCAAATTATTTTTACTTATGATATTCGAAGTGAGTAATAGAGTTGGCTACCAGAATTTTGTCTGTCACTTTCAGTGTGTGAATCATTATCTTCTTCTTCTCCTTCATTCGCTCACAGTGAATGTTGTTAGTATTTATAACGTTGTGGATCCCGGTGACGATAATATTTATTGATTATGAAGAGCCAGCACATTTTTCCCTTTTTAGTCTTCTTGTTCTAATACTTCCTTGTATTCGTTTTCTTTTCTCTTCAAACATAACACGACGACTGAATGGGGTGTCCATTGCCTCTCCTTATGTGTAATCGAGCAGTTATTTCTTCACCGTTAAAATCAACAAGATTTCCATTTTTATCTCTAACTCATACACTTAATTCTGACTCGCAAGTAAATGAATAGAGTTGGTGTTTCCACGATCCAGGTGCTACTGCGGACCAGTACTGATGTAAGGTATATGTAGCGGGAGTTTTTTGGAATAAATCTCCAGGAATATTACAATCAACGCATAGGATGTTAACTTCCTCAATCTCTACTGGATGTTGTACTTTCTTTTAAGGTTTCTTTCCCATTCATGTTTCTCTAAAAACCTAAAACTGAGCCTATATTTTCATTCCATCCGAAATCAACATATACGTCACTCTTCATCTCGCATCATTTAAGTGTTTTATTGTAACCTATGTTAAGTTTTACACTGATATTTTTCTTTTTCTCTGCATCATCTTCGCGCTCAATCTTAATGTTGGAAATAATGTTATAGAGTTCATAAGCTCCATGTTTTAAAGTAACTTGTCCAAGATTTCCTCATCGCCTAATTGATTATAAAAGTAGAAGGTATTGTTTCTCGATGTAATATGCGATGTGGAATTGTAGGTAATTAAGTTGTGTAAGTCAATTTCGAATGAATGATGACATAAATTTAGTGTGAGGTTAAAGATAACAGCTATAATCGAATTTTTACTCGAGAGGCTAAACGTTACATAATGATCAATGGTTTCCGTCGTGATACTGTCAGTATGCGGTACAAAACTTTTAATTTATCTGTTGTACAGAAACTTTGTTCAGGTAGCAACGCCTCTCACTGTTAGGTGATTGAAACGTATTGTAGTTGTATTTTATTTTATAATTTTTGAAACACCATATTATTTCCAGAGGAAGCGTTAGGTTGCAGAAGCTATCAAAAGAATACACAAAACTACCCTTTTTCTTACAAGACAAACAATGTGTACCAGGTTCACTTTGAGTCTGAAGATTAACAATCGGACTCTCATTTCTTTTAGGCGTTTAGGCGTTTAGTATCTCTCGTAAACGCACATAAAAATGTATTATTTTGTCATTTTAGCTTAATGTTCTAAGTCAATTTTAGAAAGTGTTTTAGTTGGAAGACTGCTTAACGAGAAACTTTTTTTCATTAAATATAGAGCAAACCCGTTTTTCCTACGTGGTTTTAAGTATAGCCATTTTTCTTTATGAAGTGCTATTGCTTCCATTGTATTATTATTTCCTCTCACCTCAGCTAGCTGTTTGCGAGCAACTTTCGCATTATTTACGGCCTTATGGAACCCTGCCGCTCCTCCTGTTAATCCCCCAAGTGCAGATAACACAGCAAATATTTGAATGAGTGGTAATGTTCCACCTGCTTTGGAGGTGGGTATTATACGCTCCCTGCCAAACGATTTTTCTTTTGGAGCAACCTGTGAAGTAATTTTGCGAGCGACTATCACAGCTGCTATGATATTACTGGCTGGCTTCATACATTTTACACTAAAGTGAACAGTTTAAATTATTCTGTTCATTATGTTCCCTGCTTTCTTCTTATTCCTTTAGTTGATCTTCTTCTTCCTCACTTTTTTCATACCCGTAGCCATTTTGACTTTATCTACTGATAAGGCATTTAACTTGTCACTCAGATTAGCATCTTTCGCCTTCACTCTACACCATGCTTTATCAGCCAGAATCTGATCTGCTCGATGCCTGTCGACAAGCTGTCTGGGTACAATGCGTAAGTTATATCACCATCCTTGCACGCATCAAATGGATTGGCTCTAATATCACCTCTAGCTAACGGTCAAATCAGCTTTTTACTGGCAGAGAACACGAGTAGCCGAGTACCTGACGTTCCACAGGTAAGTTTTTAACAACACGATTAAGGAGATATCAACCGTGCTTCCCCTTCTTCTTCTTCGCTCGAATTCCATCTCACGAGTGATGTAGTAGAATCTATGCAATGCTCTTATATAAAAGTTGCTACAAGTAATGCACTAGAATTTATGCAATGATATTATACATAAGTTGTTAACAGAGAGAAGAATCTTTTGTGTTTTAAGTTGCGACTCAAGACGCAAGGATAAACTTTCCATCAGTCCTGTAATTGACGAATGTGCATCATAGTCACAAAATCGCAAACAAACAATTGGCCTTCCAGCTGTGGAAAAACGAATGTGATTATTAACTTTTTCCTTCATAGAAATGGTCTCAGGTTTAAGAAGGTGTATTTATACTCCAAATCGCTGCAGTAAGTACAAATTTCTAAAACAAGTGCTAACATCTTGGAAGATATTGAATATTTCACATTTTCTAGTAAGGAAGACGTAATGTTGCTCCACTAAGCGCTACCGTTTTCGAATTTTGATTTCGACGACATTGCTTGTCACAAGCAAGAACATATTTAGGCTTACTTTTCGATGGGTCACCGTTATGGCTTTTATCTACATCAAACATATAGAAAAATTCCGAAATAATTAATTAGAGACTACGCTAATGTAGTTATTCTTTCCAACAAAGACGAATGTAATTTGAGACGTATTTTCAGCGAACGTTTCAATCCAGATATGACTTTCAATGCATTCCTCTAAATGAGTAGACGAGCATCGGAAGAGAAAGGTTACACTCTTTTAGTTGTAAACAAAGATGATCTGAATAACAGATGTTCTCGTATTAATTTCGATAGCTGTGTTTATATTTAACGTCGTCTGCTGTATGTTATCACCGGTATAAAACTGAGATGTTTGCCGAACTGATCATTGCTAAGTTTCGTAAGCTAGTCACCGTCACAAGAAAGTCATGTATTTAATGTGATAGAAAAAATGTTCTCACCTTGACATGAAGCCTGGGCCTCTAGATTCGAACTCAAAACTGAAGGGTGCGCTGAACACCAAACGCAAAACACCCAACGCCTAACGCTGTGAGAATTGGTTTAAAGTGAGACTTTTGCTTTCAGTCGGTTCAACGTGATTAAATATTGCACTTATCAACATGTCTCTCAATTCTAGTGCGCCGAACCCTAGTCTTAACAATACATTGTTGAAATCTCAACGAAGTATCCACAGGAAACCGGCGTTGCTACTAAAGAGACAAGCTCAAGGTGATTCTGTACTGGAAACCGTATTTAAACCTGTTTCTAGAGCGTTACAGAGATTGGAGCAGCAATGCCGAAAGGAAAAGACAGGCCGAGATGAAGTGAAAGTGTCCCAGCGGTTCTAGGTGCTTCAGTCCGGAACCGCGCTGCTGCTACGGTCGCAGGTTCGAATCCTCCCTCGGGCATGGATGTGTGTGCTGTCCTTACGTTAATTAGTTTTAAGTAGTTCTAAGTCTAGGAGACTGATAACCTCAGATGTTAAGTCCCATAGTGCTTAGAGCCATTTGAACAATTTGAAGCCAAAGAAAACAGTGTACGATATCAGATGGGAAAAGGAGGAGGAGATGATGATAATAATGAATACGACGTGGGAGATGATGGTGATGATGATGATGATGATGATGACGATGATGATGGTGGATGTGTAGAAAACTCACGAAAGAAAGTTGTTGCAGAGACAGGAGGTAAACTAGTAGCATCATATTTTGTTGAGGCAACACACAAAATGTGTGATACTATATATGGTATCATATTTGAAACTGTTGCAGAAGTGTTGATGTCGATGGAGATGATTTGATAATTCACAATGTAGGATACCCAGTAACTAGAGGATTTATATAATCTATTGTATAAAATATACCCTCTAAAAAGGATTACAAAAGACGAGATCTTCCAAATTTGGTAAAATTCTCAGGGTTACTAAAGCTCCTAAGCAAACATGTTTCCCCTATAGACAACAAAATTCGAACAGAAACCGTAAATATAAGCATATCGTTAAGGCCGCCTTACACAAAATGGTGAAATATTATTGGGAGACAACGAAAACGCGATTGGAAAAAAGCCTCCAATGAATCGTCAGCACTTTTCGGTTTTGTTCACTGGCATAACCGAAACGAATGGATGGAGCGATTAGTTTTGTTTCTAGCTTTGAAAGTGGCAGGCAATAATTCACATGTTAATGAAATAATGTCTGTTGATCTTCGATAAGCATGCATTGCAGCCTGATGTTTACAACAATGTCTGGCGAAAATACTTAAGTGAAAGACCCAAATGCAGAATGGAATGTTGCATACGAGAAAATTGTACCAGTTGATAGATCTCCACAAAAGGCCCATTTCACAAAAAAAACAGAAGTTATTGGAACTGTTCATGTAATTATAGCATGGAAACTCGCATGTAGAACACCTCACACTGGACGTCGGGAACAGTTGTCGAGAGATTTTATTTGATTTCAGAGAAGAAAAAACAAGAAACAAATTTTAGAACTGGTATTACAGGCTTAGCAGATGCACTTGTATTCTTAGACAGTACACTCCGTTTATGCTCTAATCTGGTAGGTTCCATGCTGCTGATAATATATAACTGCTTCGCCACGGCAGCATGACAATACATAACAGTTTGATTAAAAAAAGATCAATTAACTTTTGGCTGCCCGGTGTGTCACGCAGTTGCACTGTACGGGGCAAACGCAGAAGCCATTGCTTGAATTCCGAAACGGTATGACATGCATTTTGAGATGTAATAAGGTGTAATTCCGCGCGTCTGGCAAGCAGTAGCAAACTTTTACTCGTTGACCAGCTCAGACGTGACACGATTTAACGAGATGGCGAAACATGGAATTGGATCGTTGCACATACGCAGACACTTTTGCTGCTGGTTCGAAATTGCTCTGAAGTATTCGGAACAGATTGGTTGGAAGTAGAGAATATAAAATTGAGAGAAGCCACTCGTGGAGAATTATTGATTCTGATCCATTCGACTCATCACTTCAGCGCTTTATTCGGTTCTTTACTATTTAAATTTGTCGCTAAATGTCATCTTTGATATTTAAATTTTCCACCCACAGCCATCATTTTAATATTTAAATTTCCCGCTCACGGCCATCTTGATGAGATCATACATTCAGTGTCATTGATGACGTCACATGTCCATATATCAAGGTCGCTGATGACATGATACATCACCTTTATGACCAAGTGATCGCCTTGGAGGCCAAATAACAGTCAAATTGCGCTTGATGGTAGTTATCTAACCTGCAGTTAGGTTTGGCTGGTATGACACCTGGAGAGTAATGTGTACAAGGGGTCCTGTCATGTTGGAAGAATAATCATATGCGTCCTTGTAGCCAAAGGAACGTCTTCCAATAATGCTGGAAGCGTTTTTGAAATTTTGTTTCCAGAAGGGCTTGTGGACTTTCGTCGGACCACGAGTGTTAGTGATACAAGTGAAAGAGCCTTTATGAGTAAACGTATTTATTGCATTATCGGTGGGTTTGCAGTTAGCTAACGAAAAAAATGCAATTATCTATCGTCATCTTCTGCCCTTCAAGTTGAATCTGCCATACACGACAAGGATGGCGAGGCATGCAATGTTCGCCATGTAATGTCAGCCATTCTGCTGTATGTGGGGAACTGATAGGTGCAGGAATTCTGCGTGTTGGAGGATTACATTCTACCAGCTGAAAAATGCCTCGTAGTTCACCCACACTATGCTCACGTGCAATTTCAGATGATATACTGATGCTCGACACTGCACCATTCTCACGCAGGTTACTGAACACAAGAGTAAACAGTCTTCTGCTACACTGCAGTTAGGAAATATCCTACCACATTCTCTACAAGCACAAGCAGCCTTTCTATAAAGAAACCTATACTCAAATACCATATTGGCATACTGAGAATTTCTAAATACCTGTGACATACTTAAACAATAGAGTAGAGTAGTCCACAATTCACTAATACAATCTCAGTTGGAAAATTCAATTGTGTAAATTCTAGAACGACTTCCCAACTGGAACTTAAAAACAAGAACGACAGTCAGTAAACCCATCGTACCTCAAGCACTGTATCTCTGTTAACACTCAAAGATGAAACGGTGGTAGGGTGCGGGGATCTGGAAGTGGTAAACGACTGAGACCAGACTCAGCAGAAAAATGGGCAATTTTTATTGCTTCTCAACAGATAAAAGTAAGACATACAACTTTTAGAAACGTCACCCAAAATAAATGAAAGACAATGAACTTGCAAAACAATTTAAATCCGCTAAGATTTAAATTAAAATTCATTTTGAACTCCAAAGGCGCCAGTAATTACATAAAAGATCGAAACAGTACAATGGCGGCATTGAGCATTAATTTGAGAAATTATCTTAAATGCGTAAATTAGAGCTCGTAATAGTTTTCAGTAAAAAAAATAAATAAAACCTCATTTGAAAGCGTCAAAGACCAATTTAATTCCAACAGACTTCCACTAAATGAGGTTAAATTACAGTGCTTGGTTTATACCAAAATCGTTAGATAGTAACTGACGATGAACGCCACGGCCTCGCCCTCAGAAACTTGCCTCAAGAGCTGGTCTTACATTCCACATCAGTCCCAACAGACCATTCCGCTAATTTTTAAAAAAAATGGTTCAAATGGCTCTGAGCACTATGGGACGTAACATCTGAGGTCATCAGTCCCCTAGAACTTAGAACTACTTAAACCTAACTAACCTAAGGACATCACACACATCCATGCCCGAGGCAGGATTCGAACCTGCGACCGTAGCGGTCACGCGTTTCCAGACTGTAGCGCCTTTAACCGCTTGGCCACCCCGGCCGGCTAAACAACAATGTTAGAGCACATACAAAACAATAACAGAACATTTAAGATAAAGAATTACCTTTGCATCTTTTGCTTCATTTAACAGCCTCAATAAATTTAGCAACGGGAAATCAATTATTACGCAGCACCTGTGGCCACACAGCACACATTTCAGCGAGTGCTAAATCATGTATTTTGAAATATACGCCGTTTATGGCACTTCGTTCTTGGTCTTCGACTCTTATTGTTCCATCTTGTCTCTAGTACATGCTGTATATTACCCATCCTTACCTATAGCTTACCCCTATTTTTCTCAGAATTTCGGACATCATCCACCATTTGACATTGCGGAACATTTTTTCCAGGTCGACAGAGCGTATGAACGTGTTGTGCTTTTTATTTAGTCTTACTTTCATTATCAACAGCAACGTCACAACTGCCTCTCTGGTGCTTTTACCTTTCCTAAAGCCAATCTGATCGTCACCTAACACATCCTCAATTTTCTTTTCCATTCTTATGAACATTATTCTCGTCAGCTATTTGGATGCGCGAACGATTAAGCTGCTTGTGCAATAATTCTCGCGCTTGTTAGCTGTTGTAGTCTTCTGAATTGTGTGAATGATGTTGTTCCGAAAGACAGAAGGTATACCGCCAGTCTCATAGATTGTGCAGGCCAACATGAAAAGCCGTTGTGTTGCCACTTCCTCCACTGATTTTATAAATTCTGGTGGAGGGTTATCTACACATTCTGTCTTATTTGATGTTAAGTTTTCCAAAACTCTTTTAAACTCTGTTTCTAATACTGGATCTCCTATCTATTCTACATCGACTCCTGTTTGTTCTTCTGTCACATTCTCAGACTCTCTCCTCATAGGGACGTACTCTTTCCTCATATGCGCCTCTCTCCTCTGCTTTTAACAGTGGAATTCCCGCTGCACTCTTGATGTTACCACGGGTACTTTTAATGTCACCGAATGTTGTTTTGGCTTTTCTATGTACTGAGTGAGTCCTTCCGACAGTAATTTCTTTTTCGATTTCTTCGCATTTTTCGCGCAGTCCTTTCGCCTTAGCTTCCCTACGCTTTCTACTTATTTCACTCATAAGTGACTTTTATTTCTATGTTGCTGAATTTTCCTGAACATTTTTGTACTTCTGTCATCGAACAGCTGAAGTATTTCATCAGTTACCCATAGTTTCTTCACAGATATATTCTTTGCACCATGTTTTCGCTTCTAGCTTGCGCGATTGCCCCGTTTAGAAATGTCCACTCCCCTTCACCTGAAATGCCTAATCGCAGCATCCATAGCCTTGGAGAACGTCGAGCGTGTCTCATCGTTCCTTAGTATTTCCGTATCCCACTTATTTGCGCTTTGATTGTTCCTAACTAGTCTCTTAAACTTCATCTTCTCTTCATCATTATTAAATTGTGATCTAAGTCTATATCTGCTCCCGGATACGCCTTACAATCTAGTATGTGATTTCGGAGTCTGTGCCTGACCATGAAGTAATCTAACTGAAATCTTCACGTATCTCCCGGCCTTTTCCATGTGTACCTCCTCCTCTTGTGATTCTTGAACAAGGTATTCACTATCACTTGCTGAATTTTTTGCAGAACTCAGTTAGTCTTTCTCCTGTCTCATTCCTAGTGCCAAGCCCATATACTCCCGCAACCCTTGCTTCTACTCCTTCCCCTACAACTGCATACCAGCCCCCTTGAATATTAGATTTTTATATCCCTTTACGTACTGAATTACATGTTCAGAGTCTAAACATTTCCCTTTTCAGATGTTCTAGCTTTCTTACCACGTTTAAACTCCTGACATTCCACGCCCCGACTCTTGGAACGTTATGCTTTCGTTGCTCATTCAGGCTTTTTCTCACGGTCATGTCCCCCTTGGTAGTCCCGCCCTGGAGATGCCAAATGAGGGACTAGTTACTAGTTGTCCATGTGCACTTGCTTCTTGAAGAAAATTATTGTACACGCTTACTATTGTGAGAAATTTTTTATGTACTATGCTGGGCTGAAAAGAGCCAATAACTTTTGTTCAAATTGTAATATAGATTTCCTATCGTTTATGCCCGCTGAGCTTGATAACGGTCATTCACCAAACCTAGTAGCGAATTGTGCAAAGTAAATGACAGCTAAAGGTTTAACCATTAATTTTAACGATTTAGTTTCAGTCAGTGAGATTCCAAGCCGAAGATGGGATACCAACCTGACTATAGCCCGCCGTACGGCCCGACGACCGGGAGTGACGATTTCGGGCGCCATTTCATTTCATAGGAGGACCTCTTTGGTTGTTATTAGCGACACCCTTACAGCACAGCGGTACGACGACCATAAAATATGCTCCGTTTTGCTGTCCTTAATGGCTTACATTTCAGCAAGACAATGCCCACGCACACAGGGCGAGTTTGTAATGCTTGTTTTCATGCTTTCTTGGTCAGCAAGGTTGCTGGATCTCTCTCAAATTTAGAACGCTTGTAGCATTATGGGCACGGCACTGCAGCCAACTCCGGCTGGCCAGTTGAATAGAATTTGGCACGATATCCCTCAGGACATCCGACATCAATTAATGTCAAGCCGAATAACTGCTTCCACAACGGCCAGATGGGAACCTACGCGATGCTGACTTGCTCAATTTGTGAAACTCTTACTCTCGAACAAATTATCCAATTTTTCTGAAATTTTTATCATTTGTTTGTCTGTAAATGCACATCACATTTACTCATTTCCATCCCATCCGGATAATTTGTTTGCGTCTTTTATGCATATACATATACATCGATAAGAACCTACCAGGCTCACACTATATTTTACTTGAATTAGTTTGTACCGCACCGTCGTAAAGTTTTTATTTTTCCTTCTGATGTGTGAATGTTTCTCTGCGCACAGTAAGTATTATAATCTTATCCTCACGATCTCTATGTGAGCGATACATAGGAGATTGTAGTATGTTCCTAGAGTCACCATTTAAAGCCGGTCCCTGAAACTTTGTTAACAGACTTTCTCTGGATAGTGTGCGTTTATCTTCAAGAGTCTGCCAGTTCAGTTCCTCCAGAATTTCTGTGACACTCTCCCACGGATTAAACAAACCTGTGACCATTCTTGCTGCCTTCCACTCTATACGCTCAGTATCCCCTGTTAGACCTATTTGATACAGGTCCTACAAACTTGAGCAACATTCTAGGATGGGTCGCTCGAGTGATTTCTAAGAAAGTTCCTATGTAGACTGACTGCACTTCCCAAGTGTTCTATCAATAAACGGAAGTTTAGCACCTGCTTCAGCCATGACTGAGCCTATGTGATCATTGAATTTCATATTCCTACAAAGTGTTACACCCAGGAATTTTTATGAGTCGGCTGATTCCAACAGTGACTTATTGATGGTTCAAATGGACATCACACACACATTCATGCCCGAAGCAGGATTCGAACCTGCGACCGTAGCGGTCGCTCGGTTCCAGACTGCAGCGCCTAGAACCGCACGGCTACTCCGGCCGGCTGACTTCAGACAGTTCTCCATAATACATAACTACATCACCTGCAAAAAGCCTGATGTTGCTATTAATAATGTCTGGAAGGTCATTAATATACAACATGAACGGCAAGGGTTCCATGACACTTCCCTGGTGCACACCCGAAGTTTCTTCTTCGTCTCACGACGAGGCTCCATCAAAGATAACATGCTGTGTCCTCCCTACCAAAGAGTCCTCAATCCAGTCATAAATTTCACTTGATACCCCCTAAGATCGTACTTTTGACTATAAGCGTAGGTGTGGTACCGAGTCAAATGCTTTTCGGAAATCAAGAATACAGCTTCAACCTGATTGCCTTGATCCAAAAATTTCAGTATGTCATGTGAAAAAAGTGCAAGTTGGGTTTCATATGACCGATATTTTCAGAATCAATGTTGGTTGACATTAAGGAGTTCATTCTGTTCAAAATACCTCACTATGTTTGAGCTCAGAATATGTTCTAAGATTCTACAACAAACGGTTGTCAAGGACGGTAGTGTTGTGAACCACTTCTACTGCCGTTCTTGTAGAAAGCTGGGACCTCTGCTTTTCTGCAAAAACTGGACATGGTTTTTTGTTCGAGGGATCTGCGATCGATTATAGTTAAAAGAGGGGCTAACTCAGCCGCAAATTCAATATAGAATCTTACAGGGATTCCGTCTGGTCCTGGAGCTTTGTTCAGTTTTAACCATTTCAGTTGTTTCTCAACACCACTGACAGTAATACTTATTTCATTCATCTTTTCAGGTGGTACAAGGTTTAAATTGGGATATTTCTCTTGGGTTAAGCGAAATTAAGCATTTCATCTTTTGCTTTGCTGCCCTCAATTTCAGTTCCTGTCCCATTCGCTAGGGACTGGACACTAACTTTGGTGCCACTAATAGCCGATACAGACGACCAGAATTTCTTTGGGTTCTGTGAAAGATCATTTGACGATATTCTGGTATGGTAGTCACTGTAGGCAACACCCACTGCCCTCTTGAAAGCCAAATACTTTTCGTTTAGCATTTCTCTATCTATAGCTCTTCACTTTGTTTTACACCTATTACGCCGTAATCTCTGTTCCTTTAAAAGTTTGTTTACAGTGACTGTATACCATGGTGTTTCCCTCCCATGATGCACTGCTCTACTGGATATATTTCTATCAAGCGCATGGTCAACCTTTCTTTTAAACTTGAGCCGTTGTTCTACTACATCCTCCTGCCCTGTGCTGAAAGTTTCGAGTTCCTCATAGAGATACGACACTACTGTTTTTTTATCTAGTTCATTGAACATGTGTATCTTTCTGCTTGTTTTATTGTCCTTTGTAATTTGGTAATTATTATTGCCATAAGCGCGTTATTGTCACTGATACCAGTATAGATGTGGACATCGTCAAAGAGGTAACGTCTATTCGTTGCCATCAGATCGAATATATTTCCATTATAAGTGGGGGTTCTTAACTATCTGTTCTAGGTTGTTTTAAGAGAAGGCATTTAGTAATGTTTCACGGAATGTTTTATCACGCCCACCACTAACAAAACAGTAATTTTCTCAATGAATTTTGGGATGATTCAAGTTTCCGGCAATGATTACAGTATGACTGGAGAGCTTGCGTACACGTAAATTGAGGGTTTCTCTAAGGTTTTCCGTTATAGCAGGAGATGAGTCTGGCTGGCAATAGAAAGATCCAGCTATTATTTTATGCACACCTCTGATACTGAGTACTGGCCAAACAATCTCACATTCAGTTCAATTTCTATCTCGGTGTATTTAAGTTTGTTGTCTACTGTGACCAACACGCCACCTCGATTTCCCATATGCCTACGCTTTCCAAACACACTTAAATTTTCCTCAAAAACCTCACTGCTATCAATTTTACAGATCGGAAGATCTGTATAAACCTTGCCAACGTTTCTATGTCAGACTTTACTATTAGATGTATATACGTTATGTTACCCTAGGAAGGCCAATGATAAACACTGACAAATTTTTGAAGGTATTTTGAAGTCGGCACGGGAGATGCGATTCAACATGCATAGCGCATCAACTGCGCAGGTAATGTGATTGCGCTACATGTCAATGCTGTGAAGAAAATTGATATACCGATTTCACCTCCTTAGGAGTTACATTTTAAACCGTCCGGTCTTGGTGGGTGGTTTCGTTGTATAAGGAATGTACCCTCTTTATTTCAAGTTTTTAGGCTTTATGATTTGTTCTGAGTGTATATATGTCTTATTTCGTACTCCTACGTGTACAGACTCATGAGAAAAGATGCATATCATTTGACTCGCATCGTCCTAGAAGACTTTTAAATTTTTGTATCAGTGGTATAGATCTGACCATCCAAAGTATTGAACGAAAGGCACTTGGAACGTATTTTCATAGTTATTAGTTACTGTATGGATAAGAAACGAAAGAAACCTTCATTGGTGCGCAAACTGACGATGATTTTAATAAGACTCATTATTTTCGATAGTTGCTCAACGATCACAAGAAACGAAAGAAACCTTCATTGGTGCGCAAACTGACGATGATTTTAATAAGACTGATTGTTTTCGATAGTTGCCCAACGATCACTTTCCACGCAAATAGAAACTGTTTCGCACCTGCTGTATTGACTAAAATACTGAAGTTCCCAGAATGAAATTTTCACTCTGCTGTGGAGTGTGCGCTGGTATGAAACTTCTTGGCAGATTAAAACTGTGTGCCGGACCAAGACTCGAAGTCGGGACCTCTGCCTTTCGCGGGCAAGCTCTCTATCAACTGAGTTACCCAAGCAAGGTTCCGAGTTCGAGTCTCGGTCCGGCACACAGGTTTAATCTGCCAGGAAGTTTAATATCAGCGCACACTCCGCTGCAGAGTGAAAATTTCATTCTGGAAACATCCCCTAGGCTGTGGCTAAGCCATGTCTGCGCAATATCCTTTCTTCCAGGAGTGCTAGTTCTGCAAGGTATGCAGGAGAGCTTCTGCGAAGTTTGGAAGGTAGGAGACGAGGTACTTGCGGAATTAAAGCTCTGAGGACGGGGCGTGAATCGTGCTTGGGTAGCTCAGTTGGTAGAGCAGTTGCCCGCGAAAGACAAACGTCCCGAGTTTGAGTCTCGGTCCGGCACACAGTTTTAATCTACCAGGAAGTTTCAATACTGAAGATGTTAACGTGCTGCTCAACTGTCCAAAAGGTATAGTCTATGATATCTTTACGGACATGTATTGTTATAACTATTAAAGAACAGCATTTCAAAAACAGAGGAAAATGAAGTGGACGTTTTCTGAAACGTCTGCGTACACAAGCAGACTGATGAAGTCCTTACTAGTTTTCAGATTTAACAACAGCGGAAAGTCTAATGAGGCAGCGATGTTTTGTTAGTCTTGCCGCGGCACAGTGGAGATTCCGAGCGGTCTTCATGTCGCTGTTGTGCGCTGTGCTGCAGCCGGCCGGTGTGGGACGGACCGCACCCCGCTGCCGCGCCACTCAAACTTCGTTAGCGCGTCCTGGCCGCAGTCCAGCTGCGGGGGCGAAGCCTCAGTCCGACTTGAGGCAGTGGCACGTTCGCGCCCAGTACTTTGGCACTCTCTTCCTCTCGTAATTATCAGTTCCTGTCGATCTTAGCAATTAAAGGCAATTACGTATTCCTTATACTCCTCATTGTTTTGGTATGTTAGGCGCTGCACTCAGGATTCACTGCTTGTATTAAGAACTCTTAAGGTGATTGTCAATCGAAAGTCTGGTGTCCTAAGTTATTAAGTGCTTCAGTTATGAATATAGCTATTTAAATCATCGTTTACATTTACGTTTAAATCCACGTCCCACTTTTCAGGACAAGGAGGACGGTACTTTTCACCAATGTTAGCGATTTTCTGTACTATCCCATTTGCTTATGAAGTCGAGGAATGTGACTATATGCACACGTTAATCTTTTTCATCTTATTAACAGGGTCAATATGCTGTCGAAACATAACAATGGTTGCATATTCTTTCTCAAACATTTTTATTTATTTATCCAGTAGGGTTTTTGCGAGAAGAACGTCAATTTTACCCAGGAGATGTCTGTTGAAGTTCTCTGAGGAATTCCATACATGTTTGCACGGGCTACGTTACAATGCTACGATTCTAGTAGCACGTTCTGGATTCGTTCCAAACCCATTGTGTATGTATGTATGTTTGAGTGTGGTCTGCTTTACAGAAGCATCAAACTTTCTCAAAATTACCAGCATAAATCTTATTGCTCCGCTTACCTTACATTCTCTCTTTCAAGTAATATTTCGTAACACGTACAAAATCTTACATTCTTGAATATGGTTGACGTTCAGAAATCGTATTTAACTTTTAATTAAGGATAAAAACAGCCAAACTCTTCCATGAATTTATTGCATTGACCAGGTTTCGATGCCGACTAAGGGTATCTTGCAATGTGATGCTATTCTTTGAACCCGTTCTTACGAAGAAACCCCCTAGTCGGCATTGAAAGCTAGTCAGTGCAATAAAATTTGTGCAGCCGGTTGCCTGTTTTTTTCCCTTCATTAAAACCTGTAGAATCGCACTCAACAATAGTGCTTCGGTGTATGGTGAACTAGTGGTCTCATTCTACATTAAAAATTAGTTTTGTCTTAATATAAGTTTTCGTCTACAACATTAGTCTACGAAATTTCTAGAGTCTTATGATACCAATGATTTTACATACTGCAAAATGCAATTAAAGCAATTACAGCCCTTCGTAGCAAAAATTAAGCCTTTTGACCTGGTTTCGGTACTTCTATAAATGCCTTCATCAGAAATAAAACATTCAAACTGGCCTATAAATACAAAAATTATGGTAATTTATTTTATAAAAGTCGAAGTACTGACTAACACTACAAAAAAGAAACAACACTTACAAGCGATAAAGCTTTAGTCATAATATTTTTTAAAAAAAAAAAGAATACATGGAAGGCAAGCCACTATGGGCTGCTCACACATGTCAAGCCACAGGTAGCAAAAGACCGAGGCTCCCGCGTTAGCAACTGCGGGCAGGTGAACATTACACCAATGCGGCTACTAGATGGCACTGAAGAATGGGATTCATTTACGCCATTTAGGATTATTTAGAACATCTGACGAAACACTACACACACTTATCCGCACAACCTTATCCGCCTTGCATCATTCACTAAATGCAAAAGCACATTTGCAAAGAATTTGCGATTAAATGATGTACGTTTTTAAGAGTCGTGACAGAAAGTAAATTTTCGACGAGTGTGATCTACCTGACGAGGACAAAGGTGAAGGGAAACGTAATTTACGCACAGCGTTAGCGGGGCATGCTGCAACCAATGTCAGCGCGGAGCAAAGAACAGTTTGGAGTGGGCGAACCTAAAGATCAGGCACCAATAACACGTTACCTCGTACTCTGAGAGCAAATTGCGAGCAACAAAACGCTGATAGTGAGATACGTTTAACTCTGTTGTCCAGAGGCTGGTAGCCTGAGGTGAATGAGACTGTTAATCGTCCACAAAAGTATTACAACCGACTAGAAAATTGCATGTCAATTTGTTCTACAGCTAATGGACTGCAGTTCAATGGACATCTCATTGAATCTTGCAGTTTTTTCTCCTCACGGCAATGTGAAAGCACATGATAATTGTAAGAAGACAGATTACTAGTTTCTAATAAGTAGCTGATTCAGGAACAGTGGTAAAAGTAACCGTTTGTTCCACTGGAATTTTAAATAATTCAGTTACAGAAATTGCGTTCAGTAACATGCACCAACAGCAAAAGAAACTTTTAGCTCCTACCTCACGTAACGTGAAAACTAAGAGCAGTGTTGAAACTTGGAAGCTGTATAAAACTATTACTTTATATAGTTAACGAATTTCTAGGCACTGATACTGGGTCCCTATGTTGTGTCAATATGAAAGAAACTGTTAAGCTCTGACTGGTTAAAAGTGTTTCGCTTCGCAACTGTAGGTGGACGCAGAGAGCGGGCTGTAACAGATTACTTCATCATGTATCCATATTCCTACTTTTGATTTATCATCATGATGCAGTCAGATTGTTCAGAACTGACAGCATATTTGGACATTGTAAATAACAGTTTTGTAGGGGACTGCGGACGAAAAGTTATTGAAGCTATGACCACTGCAAATTATAAGTTTGATTTCACTCCGTCTTTAAGTGAATGATACTCAAGACGCACATCTCAAATTGGATTAGCGACCGTTTTCATTTATTTCAACTAACTGCGTATAATATAGTTAATGAATTCATTTAATGACGCAACTACCTGTTTACGCAACGTGCAATTGCATTGAAAAGCATATTCTAATCTCAAACGAGAGTTTACGCTTTACGTCCACTAAGACATTGCCTAGTAGGGCGGTGCTGGTCTCCCGCATCGTCCGCTACGCTCTGTTACGGAGGATGGGACTTCATCATCACCTTTATACATTTCTTGTACTATATTAATTAAAGGACCCTTTATATCTACGTTATGTAATGCTCTCCAAAGTAATTTTCTCGGGACAGTATCGTAAGCTTTTTCTAAACCTGTGAAAATTAATCCTATGTGTTCCTTAATTTTTGCCTACGTTCCTCTATGATCTGTCGTAATGTGAAAAATATGATCTACGCATGATCTACCAGCTGTGAAGCCACATTTTTCCATCCGAGTTTTAAAATTTAATTACAGCTTATTTTTAATTATTTTCCCACAAATTCCTCGATAGTGCAAGCAGCTTTGCCGATCACCTTTCTTAAATGTAGTATTAATATAGCCTAGCTTCATTTCCTTGGATATTGAATCTCCATGTAACATTTTATTCAATAGCCGTGTTATTAGTTTTGTCACCATCATATTTTAGGAACTTCAGATTGATACTGCCTGGTCCAGGCGATTTACCATACTTTCCTGTTCCTATTTCCTTACTCATCTCGCTTTCTAAAACTTGGATCTTCTCCCCTTCCAGTTGTTCTTCTTCCACTGTTCCTTCCTCCAGATACTCTTGTCTATCCTCATTTAATAATTTCTGGAAATATTCTTCTCATTCTTCTGGTGTTATCAGTTGGAGATTGGTTTTGGGTTTCGTCTCTTGTCGAAGTCCTTTTGATACTGACCACGTTTCTTTCGCTCTTCCAAATCCTAGATTGCTATTGACATTAGCACATGTCCTTTCCTATGCTTCATTCTTTGCTATCCGTATTTTTCATCACTTCATTCTGCTTTTCGTTGTAGATTGTTCTTGTTACGTCAGATTTATCTTCCAACCACTGGTTGAATGCGTTCCCTTTTTTCTATAACTGCCACCTCCATTTCCTCCTACCACCATTTTGCTGTACGGCTGTCGTTGTTTCCCCTTATGCCCAGCACCTCTGTTGCTATAATAATAACATTGGATTTTATGTATTCATATATTTCATCTGTACTTCCTTCAAATGATTCTTCCAATGATTTTTCTTTTCCATTCTGCCAGAAAAGAATGTTCTTATACCTTCACCTTGTAGGCTGTCAATATTGAATTATAGATCTTGAGATTTCTCAGAACAAATGGTTTAAAATTGTTAGAATCATTATTTGCATTCGTCCATGGCCCAAAGCTGTTCATATTTACTAAATATGGTCTGATCCACGCTGGGCTCCTCTATAAGATCTAACATCTTCTGCGTTGAAACTACTTGCCTAATAGTAATATGATCTATTGTAGAACGAAATTCGGTAGTATTTTGTTGCCAAGTATATTTATGAATATCCTTGTGTTTAAAAAATGTATTGATGATTTTCAGATCAAACCATGAATTTCAACCAATCGCTCTCCGTTGTCATTATACTCAGTCTCTCCATATTTTCCCACTATCGGAGAAGATTCTCTAATTCCTGCTCTTCTGTTCATATCCCCCAAGATAATCAGTTCCTCCCTCTTTGGTATTTTTTGTATAGTCTTCCTGAGGATTGTCCAGAAAGTATCTTCCTCCTGTTCTCCTGCATCATTTGTGGGTGCATAAACACCAATAGTTACAAATTCCCGGCAAAGAGATTATTTTACCACAATAATAGGTTCATTAACAAATTTCCAATTTATGATTCTCTTTTTCCATGCTTACTTTATCACAACGGAGACTCCTGCTTTGTCTCTTACCGCTTTGGACACCCGACTCCATATACGTACATAATTACCAAGTTCTTCTTCTCCTTTGCCTTTCCTTTTGGTCTCAGAGAGTATGGCAACATCCGTTTTGAAACTGTCAACTTCTGTTGGTAATATATTCAGTTACGTTGAGATACCTTGCACATTCTAGCAGCCAAAATGTCATTTTCCTTTTTTCTTCGCCAGTTCTTAATCCAAGATTCCAGTTTTTCCGAAGCATGTTATTACCTCTTTTAGGATTTCAATTTTTTATATGTGTGAGGAGCTGTCCCACTGCACAAACCCAAAATTTGGGGGCCAGGTAATTTTCTCTCAAACTTTTCTTCCTTTACCCTTTGATAAGCCAATATCACGCTACAAGGCAGCAGCCGCTACTTTGGTGCACCCCTGGTATTTTATTTCCCCAATACGCACCATATCTGGTGAGCAAGTGAAAAGAATTAATGTATGTATGTGAATAAAATATTTATGTATGTGTATTGAAACTCTCTAGCTAAACCACTGGATCAATGACAAGCGAACTTGGTGCATATGACTTACTCTCTGGATGTAAAAATACCCACCTTGGGCATTGAAGAGTGGGGGGGGGGGGGGGGGTTGGGGTATAACATGCAGAGCATCGCCTGTCCAACTAGATTTCTTGCAGGACCAGCATGTTGAGCGGGTTGTATCGGAACCCGTTGCAGGCATACGAACGGAAGGCCACGACTGTGCAGAGGTACGGAAGTCAGATAGACTCTTAAAATTTTATCAGTAAACTGTTGGAGTTATCGGAATAAAGTTCCCGAATTTACTACGCTCCAAATTATACTTGGGACCGAGAGCTGGCTGAAACCTGAAGTGGAAAGTTCTGAGGTATTTAGAGAGTCGTGGAATGTATATCGGAAAGACAGATTAGAGGCCATTGGAGGGAGAGTGTTCATTGCAGTTCACAAAAATATTGTCTCTATTGAAATCGATGTTGAGTTTGACAGTGAAGTTATCTGGTCACGTATAACAGGTATAGGTAAAAAGAAGTTAAATGTTTACTGTTTTTACCTGCCACCCGATTCCGGCCTGCCAGAATGGCCGAGCGGTTCTAGGCGCTACAGTCTGGAACCGCGCGACCGCTACGGTCGCAGGTTCGAATCCTGCCTCGGGCATGGATGTGTCCTTAGGTTAGTTAGGTTTAAGTAGTTCTAAGTTCTAGGGGACTGATGACCTTAGAAGTTAAGTCCCATAGTGCTCAGAGCCATTTGAACCATTTGAACCCGATTCCGCTCTGACAGTTCTACTGTCATTCAAAGAAAGTCTTCGGTCGGTAGCGTGTAAATGCCCAGATCATGCTGGATGCTGCTGAAGCTCAAATCTTTATAGGTACAGAAAGCTGGCTAAAGCCGGAAATAAGTTCAGTCGAAATTTTTTCAAACGATCTAACAATGTTCGGAAAGGATAGATTAAATACAGTTGATGGTGGAGTATGTATTACTGTCAGAAGTAGTTGTAGTGAAATTGAAGTAGATAGTTCCTGCGAAATAGTATGGGTAGAGGTAATACTCTAAAATCGGACTAAATTATTAACTGGATCGTTTTACCGACCCCCAGACTCAGAATATACAGTTGCTGAACAGTTCAAAGAAAACTTGAGTAATTTCAAATAGGTACTCCCGCATGCAGTTATAGTTGGTGGTGACTTCAATCTACCATCGATATGCTGGAAAAATTATACGTTTAATTCCGGCGGCAGGCATAAAACGTCATCCGAAATTGTACTGAATGCTTTCTCGGAAAATTATTTTCATCAATTAGTTCATGAGCTTACTCGAAGCGTAAATGGTTACAAAAGCATACTTGACCTCGTAGCAACAAATACTTTTGGACAAGTAGTGAGTTTCGTAACGAATACAGGGATTAGCGACCACAAGGCAGTTGCTGTTAGGCTGAATGCCGCAACACCTACAGCAATCAAAATGAAACGCTAAGTACATCTATTTAAAAAAGCTGATAAAAATTCTCTTAACGCCGTTTTAAGAGACAGTCTTCAATCCTTCCGATCTGGCCATGTAAGTGTAGAAAAGTTGTGGAATGATTTCAAAGAGATAGTATCGACAGCAGTTGAGAGATATATACCATATAAATTAATAAGTGATTGTACTGATCGCTCATGCTACACAAAACGGGTCAGATCGCTATCGAAGAAGCAGCGAAAAAGTATGTCAAATTTAAAAGAAAGCAAAATCCCCAAGACTGGCAAAGTTTTACAGAAGTTCGAAATACAGCACGTACTTCAAGGCGAGATGCTTTGAATAATTTCCATAACGAAATTCTGTCTGGAAATCGGGCAGAAAACTCAAAGAGATTCTGGCCATACATACAGCACACAAGTGGCAAGACGCAGTCAATACCTTCACTGCGTGGTAACAACAGTGAACTCACTGATGACAGTGCAACTAAAGCAGAGTTATAAAAACGGTTTTCCGAAACTACTTCACCAAAGAAGACGAAATAAATATTCCCGAATTCCAATGAAGAACAACTGCCAGGATGAGAAACATTGAAGTTGATATCCTCGGTGTCGCAAAGAGCTTATATCACTTAATAAAGGCAAGCCTTCTGGTCCAGATGGTATACCAGTCAGGTTCCTCTCAAAGTATGCTGATACAATAGCTCCATATTTAGCAGTTATATACAACCGCTCGCTCACAGAAAGATCCGTACCTGAAGACTGAAAATTACTCAAGTCACACCCAAAAATGGAAGTAGGAGTAATCCGTTGAATTACAGGCCCCTACCACTAACGTCGATTTGCAGTAGGGTTTTGGAACATATACTGTGTTCGGACATTACGAAGTACCTCGAAGAAAACGATTTATTGACACACAGTCAGCAGGGTTTCAGAAAATATCGTTCTTGTGAAACACAACTAGCTCTTTATACTCATTAAGTAATAAGTGCTATCGACAGGGGATGTCAAATTGATTCCATTTTTTCTTTTTTTTTTTTTTTTTAATTTTCAGAAGGCTTTCGACACAGTTCCTCACAAGCGTCTTCTAACCAAACTGCGTGCCTATGGAATATTGCCACAGTTGTGCGACTAGATTCGTGATTTCCTGTCAGAAAGGTCACAGTTCGTAGTAATAGGCCCTCTGTTGTTCATGATCTATATTAACGATATAGGAGACAATCTTAGTAGCCGTCTTAGATTGTTGGCGATGATGCTGTCATTTACTGTCTTGTGAAGTCATCAGATGACCGAAACTAATTGCAAAATGATTTAGATATCTGTATGGTGCGAAACGTGGCAATTATATACAACCGCTAGCTTACAGAAAGATCAGTACCTAAATTGTGGAGTTATTCATTTGAGTACTAAAAGGAATCCACTAAATTTCGATTACGTGATAAGTCACACAAATCTGAAGGCAGTAAATTCAACTAAATACTTAGGCATTACAATTACAAATAACCTAAATTGGAACGATCACATAGATAATGTTGTGGGTAGAGGAAACCAAAGACTGCTATTCGTTGGCAGAACTCATAGAAGGTGCAGCAGGTCTACTACGAGTTGCTTACACGACGCTTGTCCGCCCTATTCTGGAGTATTGCGGTGCGGTGTGGGATCCCCTTCAGGTGGGACTGATGGATGACATCGAAAAAGTACAAAGAACTTCGGCTCGTTTTGTATTATCGCGAAATAGGGTAGATAGAGCCACAAACATGATACGCGAATTGGAGTGGCAATTATTAACACAAAGGCGTTTTTCGTTGCGACGGGACCTTCTCATGAAATTTCAATCACCAGTTTTCTCCTCCGATTGCGAAAACATTCTGTTGGCACCCACCTACATTGGGAGAAATGAACATCCCTGTAAAAAACGAGAAATCAGGGCTCGTACAGAAAAATTTAACTGCTCGTTTTTACCGCGCACCGTTCGGGAGTCGGACGGTAGAGAGACAGCTTGAAGGTGGTTCATAGAACCCTCTGCCAGGCACTTTATTGTGAATAGCAGAGTAATCATGTAGATGTAGATGGAAGCGAGTATAGACTGGGATGTCTATGGATTCACTGCGGCGGGTACAGACGGACAGTCATGCGAAATACTTTGGAACACATTTTCTGAAAACTGTCTTGAGCAGCTAGTTCGGCAGCTCACATGCAATGTTAATATCTTAGACCTTTTAGCTACAAACAGACCTGCCCCTATCGAAAATACCAGTACAGAAACGTAAATTAGCGATCATGATGTCACTATAGCAAGTTGCGGAATTTAATAAATCAGTCCAGAACGCTAGGAGAGTGTTTCTACCAGACAGAGCAGATAAGTAGTTGTTAGCATCTCACATAAACAGTCAATTGATATCATTCAATTCCAGGAAGATGGAAGTAGAGGAATTACGGGCAAAGTTTAAGCAGATTGTAAAAGTGGATAATCAATGGGAAACACCCACTGAGGTCTAATAACGAAATTCGGAAGCTGCTGATGCAATTTCAGTTCAAAAGAGATCGCACAAATGACGATAAGCAAACCTTAGAAGAGATTCGTGTGTCTGTGCGCGAAGCGTACAACAGCTACCACGGTCACGCCTTAGCAAAATATCTGGAACAGAAGCCTAACAAATTGTGGTCCTATGTCAAACCGTTACGCGGATCTAAGGCTTCCATTCGGTCTGGTGTGCCAGTTGAAGAGACTCGTAAAAAATATCGTTATTTGATCATCGGTCACGCTCCCGTATGTACGACATAGTAATAATCATCCTTGGCGTATCGAAACAACTGAAAGATTTGAAAACAAATAAATCACCAGGTCCGGATGGAATTCCAGTTCAGTTTTACAAAGAAGACTCTACGACATTGGCCCCTTACCTAGCCTGCATTTATGGGGAATCTCTCGCCCAGCACGAAGTCCCAAGCGGTTGGAAAAAAAAAGCCCAGGTGACTCATGTATAAGAAGGATAGAGGAACGGACCTGCAAAATTACAGACTAATATCCCTAACTTCGATTTGTTGCAGAAACCTTGACCATATTCTCGGTACGAAAACAATAACCTTTCTTGAGACAGGGAAGCTTATGTGCACCAATCAGCATGGTTTCGCACGAAATTCAGCTTACCCATTTCGCACAGTATACAGGGTGGTCCACTGATAGTGACCGGGCCAAATATCTCACGAAATAAGCACCAAACGAAAAAATACAAAAAACGAAACTCGTATAGCTTGAAGGGGGAAACCAGATGGCGCTATGGTTGGTCCGCTGGATGGCGCTGCCATAGGTCAAACGGATATCACCTGCGTTTTTTTTTAATAGGAATCCCCATTTTTATTACAAATTCGTGTAGTACGTAAAGAAATATGAATGTTTTAGTTGGACCACTTTTTTCGCTTTGTGATGGATGGCGCTATAATAGTCACAAACGTATAAGTACGTGGTATCACGTAACATTCCCCCAGTGCGGACGGTATTTGCTTCGTGATACATTACCCGCGTTAAAATGGACCGTTTACCAATTGCGGAAAAGGTCGATATCTTGTTGATGTATGGCTGTTGTGACCAAAATGCTATGCTATGTATGCTGCTCGGTATCCTGGACGACATCATCCAAGTGTCCGGACCGTTCGCCGGATAGTTACGTTATTTAAGGAAACAGGAAGTGTTCAGCCACATGTGAAACGTCAACCACGACCTGCAACAAATGATGACGCCCAGGTAGGTGTTTTAGCTGCTGTTGCGGTTAATCCGGACATCAGTAGCAGACAAACTGCGCGAGAATCGGGAATCTCAAAAACATCGGTGTTGAGAATGCTACATCAACATCGATTGCACCCGTACCATATTTCTATGCACCATGAATTGCATGGCGACGACTCTGAACGTCGTGTACAGTTCTGCCACTGGGCACAAGAGAAATTACGGGACCGTTCAAAATGGCTCTGAGCACTATGGGACTTAACATCTCAGGTCAACTGTCCCCTATAACTTAGAACTACTCAAACCTAACTAACGTAAGGACTTCACACACATCCATGCCCGAGCCAGGATTCGAACCTGCGACCGTAGCGGTCGCGCGGTTCCAGACTGGAACGCCCAGAACCGCTCTGCCACCAGCGGCCGGCTACGGGACAGTGGCAGATTTTTTGCGACGAAGCGTCATTCACCAACAGCGGTAACGTAAACCGGCATAATATGCACTATTGGGCAACGGAAAATCCACGATGGCTGCGACAAGTGGAACGTCAGTGACCTTGGCGGGTTAATGTATGGTGCGGCATTATGGGAGGAAGGATAATTGGCCCCCATTTTATCGATGGCAATCTAAATGGTGCAAAGTATGCTGATTTCCTGCGTAATGTTCTACCGATGTTACTACAAGATATTTCACTGCATGACAGAATGGCGATGTACTTCCAACATGACGGATGTCCGGCACATTGTTGGCGTGCTGTTGAAGCGGTATTGAATAGCATATTTCGTGACAGGTGGATTGGTCGTCGAAGCACCATGCTATGGGCCGCAAGTTCACCGGATCTGACGTCCCCGGATTTCTTTCTGTGGGGAAAGTGGAAGGATATTTGCTATCGTCATCCACCGAAAACGCCTGAAAACATGCGTCAGGGCATCGTCAATGCATGTGCGAACATTACGGAAGGCAAACTACTCGCTTTTGAGAGGAATGTCGTTACAAGTATTGCCAAATGCACTGAGGTTGACGGACATCATTTTGAGCATTTATTGCATTAATGTGGTACTTACAGGTAATCACGCTGTAATGCATGCGTTCCCAGAAAGGTACATATATGACATTGGAACAACCGAAATAAAATGTTCAAACGTACCTAGGTTCTTTATTTTAATTTAAAAAACCTATTTGTTACCACCGGTTCCTCTAAAATCGTGAGCCATATGTTTGTGACTATTAAAGCGCCATCTATCACAAAGAGAAAAAAGTGGTCCAACTAAAACATTCATATTTCTCTACGTACTACACGAATATGTATTAAAAAATTGGGGTCCCTATTTGAAAAAAAAACGCAGTTGATATCCGTTTGACCTATGGCAGCGCCATCTATCGGCCCAACTATAGCGCCACCTGGTTTCTTCCTTCAAGCTAGACAAGTTTCGTTCTTTGTAGTTTTTTCGTTTGACGCTTATTTTGTGAGATATTTGGCCCGGTCACGATGAATGGTCCACCCTGTGTGACTATGAACTATAGATGAAGAGAAACAGGCAGAAGCCGCATTTTGAGATTTTCGGAACGAGTTTGACACGGTGCACCATTGAAGGTTGTTAACGAAGGTACGAGCGTATGGAATAAGTTCACTGATATGTGGGTGGCTCGAAAACTTCTTAAGTAATAGAACTCAGTATGCTGTCCTCGAAGGCGAGCCATCAGAGACAAGAGTATCATCAGGAGTGCCCCAGGGAAGTGTGACAATACCACTGTTGTTCTCTATACTCATAAATGATTTGGAGGACAGGATCTGCAGCAATCTGCGGCTGTTCGTTGATTATGCTGTGATGTACGGTAAGGAGTCTAGGTTGAGTGATTGTAGGAAGGTGCAAAACGACTTAGACAAAATTTAAAGTTGGTGTGACGAATGTCAGCTACTTAATGTTTCAAATGTAACTTAATGAGGATGCGTACGAGGATCAAACCTGTAATGGTCGGATTTAGTAATAGTAGTGCCCTCCTTGGCACAGTGTAAGTAGTTTAAATATCTGAGCGTAAAGTTGCAAAGCGATATGAAATGGAAGGAGCATTTGAGAATTGTGCTAGGGAATGCGAATGGTCGACTTCGGTTTATTGGAAGAATTTTAGGAAAGAGTGACTCATCTGTAAAGGGGGCCGCATGTAGAACGCTGGTGCGACCTATTCTTGGGTATTGATCGAGTGTTTGGAATCTGTACAAGGTCGGATTGAAGGAAGACATGGAAGCATTTCGGAGGGGGCTGCTGGGTTTGTTATCGGTAGGTTCGAACAACTCCTAAGTGTCACGGTGACGCTTCGCTAACTCAGATGGGAACTCAGTCCCTGGAGGAAAGGTGACGTTCTTTTCGAGGCACACTATTGAGAAAATTTAGAGGACCGGCATGTGAAGCCGACAGCCGAACAAGTCTACTGCCGGTAACATGCCACGAAGATAAGATACGAGAAATTAGGGCTCATACGAAGGCTTAGGGACAGTCGTTTTTCTCTCGGTCTGTGTGCTAGTATAACAGGAAAGGAAATGACTAGTAGTGGTTCAGGCTACTCTCCGCCACGCACCGTACGGTAGCTTGCGGCCTATCTGTGTCGATGTAGACAGGGGGGAGGAGGAAACGTCAGAGAGAGGGGAGGAAAGGAGATGGACAGAGAGAGAGAGAGAGAGAGAGAGGGCAAAGCGGTTGACACACAGGGACAACGCCCAATTTCTCAGCTAGTGTTTGTCAACATCGACCACAGCCTCTCAGTCAGGACGTTTTAACTAGAGTAAACACCGGCCATAAAAACTAACATTGTATGAGAATGTAATTAATTCAAAATGCCAGCTGCTTCAGCTCTTCGTATTTCCTGTTGTGGAACGTGACATTTTTCAAAATTATGTATTGATCTCAAATGTTCGTGACGTATTGAAGAATATGGAAGAACGTTAATGTTGCATCCTAACTCTATTTATTGTTGTTTTTCATCTACCTTTCTTTTTTGTCTTTTAAAACGAAACGCAGAATTTGCTCGCAACAAAAACCAAGAGTTCTGGTAAAATCCCTTCAGAGCTACCACCGGGGTGTCACGGTCTGTTAGACAGAAAGACGTCAACAGATCTTTTTTGCGCTTTATTCTCCTAGAGCGAGTTAGCAACGCAGGAGCTTCGAAAGACTGGTATCAGCTGGCAACTGTTTTTCTGCTATCTTTTTAACAGCTGGGATACCACGAATTTCATGATGAATCGAACGGAAACTAGAAGTATTTCACTTTTTCTTTGGTACGTTTCGATCATTGTCAGAATTGAAACGTTGCAGAGATCTAGTAAGCATTAGCGCCGTTCCAAAGAGTAACGCTGTCAATTTAGATGAAACTTCGAGTAACCGTTAACTTATCGACTGTATTCCACTTTTTCGCTTAATTAATCCACGTTGTCGGTGAGAATACTGTGCTGAAATCTGAGTCGTACATTTCTAGGTTTTTTTTTTTTTTTTACCCCGGGGCTACGATTATAAATGACTTAAATTCTCTCTAGTACGTCTGGCGGGTATTGATTTCATTCAAGAACGTTCTATTAACGCAAAGCGTGTACACGAATTTGCACATAACGCAATGCGACAAAGAAGCTACTATCATTTGAAAGGTTCGTGGGAGAAAATTCTACTAACAAATGCCCTGACTAAGTGTACAACATACATATTACTTCAAGTAAGTACAGAGACAAAATTTCTATGAAAATATAAGGGTTAGTAGAAAAATTAAAAGTACCACTTTTTCTTGTGTTGCAGCTGCTGTGTACGCGTACAGGTAATCAGCTCTTGGCTCGTAACTCCTGTAAAGTTACGCTGTGTTACATTGTCCGACGGTATCAGGCTTCTGAAAGAAAATTTCAGACAGGATGCAGTAGCAAGCTGAAAATTAATACACAACGCAGCTGAAACAACACTATGAATGAGGGCAGAAAGTTTGAAAAATGGTCGCGGTAATTTATGTTGTCGATATTGGCTGCTTTTCCCAGGCAGTTGCGAACAATAGAGCAGTTTCGTTGCCCAAGGGAAATACGTCCGAACTTTTGTTTCACATTTTCTGGCCTATTGTGGCATTGACGTATTGACTGCACACGCAGTCTTTTGTTTGTAGTTTGGCTTTCGATGTACTCTTCTGTTTACGTTTCCGATTTAAAAGCAGAAAAGTCTCAAAATTTTCGCAGTTTCACACAAAGAAAAACTTTCCGGAGAAGCGTCAGACATTTATAATAAATAAGAAAAGCTGATGAGCTATACGGCTTAAATCTGGACATACGTCCGTTCGCAGTAATAGTATATGCTTCCGTAATTCGCGCGCGCGCGTGTGTGTGTGTGTGTCGTACCTTATATCCGTTCAATTTTGAAGATGTTTGTGGTTAACTAAACAACGGAAACGATGAAACTCAGTTGACAAATGACTGAGTTAGTAGGCGACCAGGGTATAAACAACACTGTAGAACAACTACAAGTAACACAACCGAAAATCCGTCACACACACTCTTTGCATGTCTTGCTTCTTAAGTATAGAATTTTTCAATTTCATACACTTAAAAACCAAGGAATTTAATGTTAAAGAGAATGACTTGCAGGAATACCAAACCCTTGGAGGAATATCCGTGAAAGGATTAAAAAGGGACATTTTTACAATTTAGGTACGTAGACAAGTCAATTTAGTTGTAGCCTGAATGGTGAACCACTATTGTCAAAATAGTAATAAGACAATAGTTTTATCCATATTCTTACCACAGGATTAATACCTGATAGTACAACTCGTGACTTATTGAAGAACTCGTCTTGCTCCGATAAAAGCTAAATGTAATTTAACACGATTGTTAATTTTGACAACTATGTAATTTAACGTTGAAAACGTAATTCACTACAACTGATAATGGAATTAAGCACCAGGCAATATACATACATATATATCCAATCTTGAAAAAGGCGCCAAATCGTGCTCATCAATGTGAGTGTACTGCGAAAGAATCACAATACGCTACAAAATCATCACAAACACGAATAAGCAACAATAATCATGAGCAAGACATGGGTAAGTTGAGAAAGTAAAGTACATGTGCACTCTCTCTCTCTCTCTCTCTCTCTCTCTCTATCTCTCTCTCTCTCTCTCTCTCACACACACACACACACACACACACACGTATGCGCACCTGTGTTTGTACGAGAGCTTCCACACCATAAATACAATCAATAAGAACACGCAGTACACGGTTCAAAACATCTTGACTGTACCATCATTAGTAGCTCATTATTTTATTGAAAACAAGAAAACAGAATAATAATAATAGTAGCTGGAGCGAAAATTAGATCCCAGTATTTTATTTTCCATTCGGGTTTTGCTTTTTTACTTTGATTACTAGACGGATAAAAATTGTAGAAATTTTATTAACTTTTAGATAGCTTGTCATCTGCAACATCACTATGTTTTTATTTTGAGATTTCCAACTGAAAAAGAACACACTGCTGCTGGCATCGATGTACTAAAATATATTTGGGCGAAAAACTGTCGTTTTATGAATTTGTGTTTTTTGAAAGCAGGCGGTGCTCGGTTCCAAACTGTCTCTGCAAACAAGAAAGCTGTTACAGAATCTCTGATCAAAGGACGATAACGAATGAAATCATTTATTAAACACGAGTCGACAGTGCAGTGTAGTGTAGTGCAGTTTCAAGAAATTATTCCCGCTGTGGTTTTGTAATGCTTTGTATTGGTGATTATTTTCAGGCATTTATTCCACCTCGGTAGAAATTACTCCCTGTCTGATGTTCACTTTTCGTGATTACTCAAACCAGTACCACTGCTTCTGAGGGTAAAATGGATAAGGCCGTTACCATTGCATCTGTATTACTGCGTGTGCAATACAGCAGCAGATGCGTCCCTCTCGTCAGATTGCTGTAACTGTCGCTTTGTGGTAGTAATACTCTTCTCGTCTTTATCGTTCTGTACCTCGTTATATATATTCGATTTACTGGCGTCACTAAATTGCTGGTTTGCTTGCCCGTGAGTGGCAGCAGCAGCGCTTATATATAAGTGCACTGTCGTACTATCTCTGGAACGACCGCTAGTATTTCGGGGTCGTCGTGTGTGGGGGTTCAGGGGACGGAGCGCCAGTGAGGTGTAGACAGCCAGTACTCGCCGACCTCTGGCAACACACATGAACTGTCCGACGGAAGGAGATTGGAGCGGGAACGACCGCTGGTTGGTCGTTCGGTTGTTCGTCTCATTGGACGACGTGTATTTGGTCTTTGGACCGTTTCTGGGCCTCGTCAGTGGGTTATCTTGCCGGACTTGGGTCTTTTCCTTTCTTGCGCAGAGATGTCGGTGGCCAATGGGCAAGTGTTCCCTCTGCGTGGTTGGGTCCGAGCCAGTGTGCCCGGGTCGCCGTTTTGTCTCCGAGTTCCGAAAGGACATCGAGTTGAGTCAGATTGGACCTGCAGTCAGCTCCGGACAGCCAAGACTCGCCCGACGTTGCCGACACTCATAATTTGAGTGGAGACGACCTTGGTTGGTCGTTCGGTCGGTCGTCTCATCTGACGACGTGCATTTGGTCGCCGACCGCTTATGGAAACACTGTGTGTGTCGACTTGTCATTTCTCCTTGTGGTTCCACGATGATTGGCTTTAGGATTGTCGGAATTCTTGATTTAAGTGCTTACGTGGAACTGTGTGTAGCATGTGTGATTTCCACTGAGCAGAAGAATGCTGTCTGCGTTCTAGAGTAAGCCGTCAGTCGTTTCTGTCAGAGCAGCGAGTGTGTGCTTCCTCGCCGTGTTGATGCCGTCCGGAACGGCATGTAGTTCGACAGCCTTTGGTATTAGTCATATTTTTCAGTGGATATTCTGCCTTGGCTGTTTTTAGATGCCTATTTTGAAGATGTAGTGCTGTTGGTATCTTCGTCCTCCGCTGATATTTTCCGTTGCCGTACCGTTGGTCGGCAGAAAGGAATTGATTAGGTTGTTGGTTGGTCCTTCAGCCCTTCCTAGGTCGGTTTGCCATCTGATTACTTAATCTCATTCTTGGCTGCCTATCTTACCTAACCTTACGTTAGAGTTACCTCCTCAGACCGACCATTGGAACGCTTCTGAGCACCATTGATCTGTTGTTTTTTGATTGTGATTTGTAGTGTCAAGTACTGTGCGAGGCCTTCAGTAGTCTATTAATTTAGTTTGTTTTAATGTTAAGATAAGGCCTTCAACCGTCTTAAATTAAAACCTTGATGATTCTTGCATAGACAAAAATTTGTTTGTTTTTTAAAAAAAAGGGGATTTTTCCCATTGGAAATTATTATTATTATCCAGGCCTTAAGCCTCGAGTTTTTCTATGTTCAGTATGTGGCAATCAGCCGAATTTTACGTGAAATATTTTAAGATAAGGCCTTCAGCCGTCTTAAATTAATATTTGTAAGGTCACTTGTGTAAAACCTCCTTCTCTATCTGAAACCCTTGTTATCCAGGCCTTAAGCCCTCAATTTTTCTATGTCCAGTGTGTGTAGCCTTCAGCCGAGTATTTATGTAAAATTTTTGTAACTAAGGCCTTCAGCCGTGTGTATTCCTTAAGGCAATTTTAATAACTTGTGTTCGGGCCTTCAGCTATATTGTTTTAAAATGCCTTTAAGGGCATGTGTGATTAAGTGTTTTAGCAAATAAAGTTCGTGTGCTTTCAGCAACTAACAGTAACTGATCTTGGCCCCTTCCCACAACTATGTCCTGATCCGCTCTGTCCTGCGAAACCAGATTTCACCTTTTGCCTGGTTATATTCAGGATTATTGAGACAACCGCACTTGATAACGACCCTAGGGAAAGAAACCGATCGTAAATAAAATAAAAAAGCATCTAATGCATAAATTCTATTCAGGTTATTGAGCACTTCGTCAACGGAATTAATTACAGAGTTAATGATTGCAATCCATACATTTGGGTGTACACATTCCCATGAAATTGTACGGTATGTTGTAGTACGCTGTTCATGTACGCCCACCGTTATTTGGTATGTGAATTTGAGAAATTAATATACTGATAGTAGTGTTTCAAGGAGACAGAATTAAGGACGATCAGGTCTTTTGTGGACTACCTATACCCATAATCAAAAGCACCTCGTGATACTGTCACAGCCACATTGGAGACCCGTGCCCTTTTGCAGTATACTGTTTACATACCTAACTGAACTTATAACTTGATGGAAGAAGTTTGATCCAATAGCTTTCCATAAATTGCACGCCAGACTCCCGTACTCTTTCCTTTCCATCACGCAGGGACTCTGGTGTATTCAGTGGATATCTTTGAGACTCAAATGTCCATAATTCTGAGACTACTCATACCTCGATAAAGGCAACCAAGTTTCATCAGAAAAAGACGAACATTTCAGGATCAATCTCTCCATCATGTACAGACTACAGTAGCGAGGTGTAGCCTAGTAGTAGCGCCGAGCAGCAGTATGTGAATTGGTCCTCAATCCACTACCGTCGCTTTGTAAGTTTGATGGAATAAATCTCTGAGATGGGATGGCAGAGTGAAGTGCTTATTGGCGCAACACTTTCCTCGGACTGCCATTCAAGACCGCTCTTAACGCGCACAGTTCCCCTGAAGCCGGTACACCACGTGCCAGTCTAAGAAACGGCCCACAGCGTATGGGGGTATCAGAGCCGGTCACACCTTTGGTGTATTGGTTACCATACAACGCTGACACAGCGCTTGCGTTTGAAATGAACATCTTAGAGAATACAAATGCGTGTATGTTCAAAAATTTATGTTGACTATCTCTTCGCTTGAGCATTAAGGAAAAGTCTAGAATTTACATTGCTGTCAACTTTTCTGTAGTGTTCTTGCTGCGTTCAAGTGATTATGGTTATGGAATGAAAGCTAGCGAAAGAGAGAGAGAGAGAGAGAGAGAGAGAGAGAGAGAGAGAGAGAGGATGGAGGGAGGGAGGAGAGAGAGAGAAATCCGGTAGGCATGTAGGCTAATCCTCCCTCATAGCGCCAAGGGGGCTGCGGTATTAGCGTCCCAAGTGTCACAAACTTACACCCTTTTGACCTTCACCTACCACACATACCATGTCTAGCTAATGCCAGTGGTAGCTTAGTACTCTACATATACTTGTGTTCAAAATTAAAGTAACAAACGCAGGTTTTGCGAGGTTGCATTACTACTGCGAAACAGTATTAACAAGTGACACAAAAGTAGAAACAATGTAAGAAATACATAACGTAAACAGGTGCAACATGCATAACAGTAGACGAAAATGTTCTTTTTTTTCCAACTTAACAGATTTTCACACATACTGCGACAACTTGTTACTGCGCTCACTATGGGATGTGACCACCTCTGGTAGCAAAAAATGTTCAAATGTGTGTGAAATCCTATGGGACTTAACTGCTAAGGTCATCAGTCCCTAAGCTTACACACTACTTAATTTATGCTAAAGACAAACACACACACCCATGCTCGAGGGAGGACTCGAACCACTTCCGGGACCATCCGCACAGTCCATGACTGCAGCGCCTCAGATCGCTCGGCTAATCCCGCGCGGCCCTCTGGTAGCAATACAGGCCTGACAACTACGGAGCAAGCTGTGAATAACGTCATTAATATCATGTTAAGGCAATAACGCCTATCCTTCCTGTGGAGCTGCTTGCAAATCTTGGGGAGTGGTTGATGGATGCTGAAGTGATGCAACTCGTCTCCCTAGTGCATCCCAGACATGATCTACGGGATTCAAATCGGGAGAGCGGGCAGGCCACGCCAAGTGTGCCGTATCTTCCTCTCCCACTCGTGCTCTATGAAGGCGAACAGCCGGCCGGTGTGGCCGTGCGGTTCTAGGCGCTTCAGTCTGGAACCGCACGACCGCAACGGTTGCAGGTTCGAATCCTCCCTCGGGCATGGATGTGTGTGATGTCCTTAGGTTAGTTAGGTTTAAGTAGTTCTAAGTTCTAGGGGACTGATGACCACAGATGTTAAGTCCCATAGTGCTCAGAGCGATTTGAACCATTTTTGAAGGCGAACATTATCGTCCATGAGTACGAAGTCTGGGCGCACGGCGCCTCGCAACAACAGTATACGAGTATGTGCTCCCAACACCTCGTCACGATACCTGACAGTAGTTGAACTTTTCCGATTCACCCGTACTATTTCATTAAGAAATGTTCGAGTGATCAACATAATCACTGCCCACATCGTTAGTCCTTCTCAATGTAGGTCTCTTTCCATATTCTTTGGGCCTCGAAAACATGATCCATATTCCCTTCAGATGCGAATCCGCGTGAACCACTTATAACACTCCTGCCCTGTAGTGTACATCTTTTCTTCTCGAATTTATTATTTGGCATCTTTTCTTTGGGCCCAAAACCAGTTTCCGCGTGAATCCGACCCGTAACACACGCGGTTTTCAGTTTTCCATTTCGTTTCTAGTTTGGAAATTCCGCGCCATGTATCCTTTGCCGCGCGTCGTATAATTTCCTCTACCTCTCGCACGACCTCTTTGAATCGTGTTTACACGAAATCTATCGTTTTCAGGTCGTTCGTTTTGGTCATTACTTTCTCGCGAATAACTGTTGTTATTATGCGGGCGAGACTCGCGATTTCTTCGCCAGTGATCTTCATCCTCTACCCTTTCCAAAAACGCAGAAAAACTTCTATGGGTACTCCCAACATATCTTTTAGAATCCTCAGGTAGTTTCTGCCAAAGAACCCAAACGATCTCGGCTTCAGTCCTCCTAGCCTTCAGATGTATCAACTTTCTGTACCATGATTCGCAAAACTCTTTCATGGTTTGCCTACCTCTGATATCATACAGTCTGGCCATTAGAAACTCTGGTCTTGTTTTTGTTCTGACCAATACTCATCAATAAATTTTTGTTTAAAGCTTTCAAAAGACATCTGGTTTGTATCCAGATTCAACCCCCACCTTTTTGCTTCTCCCGTTAATGCACTTATCACAACATTGACTTTTTCTTGGTCAGACAAATATTCAGGAAAATTCGTTCGCAATTCTTTACAAAGTCTAGGGGGTGCCATCCGTTATGCCTCTTTGCAGGGTCGAATTTTTCTTCGCCCTCTAATATTTTACTGAAAGGCATTTTTTCAGTAAAATGTGTAGGTCCTGATTGTATTTTTCTTTCCAAGTCATACATTTTGCCTTGGATTTGTGAAGTGTTATGTTCACACTTCTTTTCGCAAGTAACAATCTGTTTGGTTAATTCTCTACTTGTTTCTGTTACAGATTGTTTAATCTGTGCAAATTCCACATTGCATTCTGTTTGTATTTCGGATTTGATACCAAATACCTTTTCGTCCACTTTAGTACTGACTAGAGGTTCTATTTGATCTTGAATTTTAATTATTTCAGTGTCAAATCTTTCATTAATGTCATCAATCTGTCCTTGTACATTGGCAATATTGCCATTGATGACAGTAATTTCGCTTTTAATACTTTTGATTTCATTACTCACTGTTCCTATCCTTGAGTTGACTTCTTTAATTTGTTTGGTAAGTCTGGTACCCTGCATTTCGATTTGTTTACTTTGTGCTGCATTTTGTTGCCTCAGTGCTGCAATTTGTGCCTTAATATTGTCATTTTCTGCTGCATTTTGTTGTCCGTGTGCTGCAATTTGTGCAGACAACGTTTTTAACAATTCTATCATATCTGGATTCTTTTCACTTTTAGGTTCTGCTACATTTTTGTGTTCGAGTCCTACTTCCCTTTCAGTTTTTGGTGATTCAAACATATCCCGCGATTCATTGACATAGCCACTGTCTTCGACAACATCTCCCATATTGTCTTGCTTAGTATGCGCGACATACGTAGTTTCGATCTGTTTACTGACGTCTGCGTGATAACGTACGTAATTTAACTCGCGCTTAATGCCATCTGTTGGTGTGCTGCCTGAACTGCTCTCGATAATATTCTGTTCTCGCGTGTCTAGATTTATTCCTAGTTTCCTGTCCATTTTAGTTGCTATTAAGTATTGATATCTTCAATTTTCAATTTAAACTGAACTTTCACTATCCGTTCTGTCAAATAATGTACAGGTTCGCGCCGCTGGACGTTTTATGTTCACTCTATGTTTGTTAAATGCTAACTACTTATAATTTTGTTCCGTCTGTAGGTGCAAACAGGAACAACGTCCTGTCACGCGGCGCCACGTATAACACTCCTGTCCGCTGCTGCTATACCATAACCTTAAAGTTGGAAGCAGGTCGTGAAATAAAACTGTCTTGTTCAAGCAATTATGGTATAAAGCAACAGAGCAGTGTTACCCTCTGAGAGGAATTTTGTTACGTTGACAGTGTTGTACCTAACGGAAGTGGCTTATCGGAAATGAAAGTCAGAATTACGTAAATATTTGAACAGTAACAAACAAATTTTTGCCTATCTGCATTGTTTAACTGATAAAGAAAACGGTCGCCAGCCTAACTAGGCAAGAGAATGATTAACATTCTCGTTCAAGGAAATAGTTATTAGTAACTTAAATGGATAAACACAACCTATACTTGGCCACACGCGAGTGCAATGAACTCTGACACATACATATATTTACGTTAAGATTGAAGCTAACAACTGGAGCAGCACAAACTATTTGCAAAATTATAACAGATACCGAAACACACTATTACTTTCAGGGCTTATACAAACTGAATGGTCTTTATAACGTTATTATTACTATTCACTGCAGAATCATTAATTGGATATAGGTTAAGTCTCTCTCAGTTAAATACTTTACTATTTAAAATGATACTTAAGGAATCCACTGAAAGGTTGCTTCTCACTATCATTTGAAGAAAGAAATTATGATTTTTATAATTAATGGTCTTTCCGTTACTTGTTACCGAGCATTAACACAATAGATAAATTGAGGATCCAGTTATACTGTTAATATGCACTTCCAATACACAAGAAAGACAAACACTCAGCAATCATGAACATATAATTTCCTACTATTGCAGTTTTCCACTTTTACTACAGCGAAACACAATGTTGACAAAACTGCAAGAAACTGACTCACCTTTTAGAATTTACTACAGATAGCAAGGTGATCATTTGCTAAGCAAAACTTTATAAGCTTCAGTCTTAAGAACTTTTAATTTTGAACCTGGCAACGACACATTAATAAGCAGTTTTACTAGGAAAATTATTTTCAGCAAGCTACATTAACTTTAACTTTCTTTTTACTATGTTCAAGAGGCATCGATTAGCAAAACACTGGGATTTATTGTTATTTCAGTAGGAACACTCGGTAATCACTTTAGTTCAAACGGAGAGGAACCTGAGAGGTGTTATGATGAGGAGAATTACCTTATATTTGAGCACATTAGCACATCCATTAAGCTGATCCTTCACTGTACATCATTATAGTATTACGTTACAGTGATTGAGCAACGTGGTGGCAACTGCATGTTGGTAGGTGGATTCGCAGACAGAATTGCTGGACTCTGGCCTTTCTTGGTGGCGATGATGAATACCAATTCCAGAATCGTTCCAGCTATTTATTCATCCATCCGAGGCATTGGAAAAGTAGCAGAAAAAGCCTCTCTCGGAACCAGCACAATATGCAACATTTACATGGCAGTGCACAGTTTGGTAGCTCGTCCCCGACTCGTAGCTCGTCCCCGACTGACTCTTGTTCCACCTTTTCTACATAGGCCAACCACAATTTGCGCGCGCTACACAGTTACGTTCCCGAGGGGAACCACTACACCTTTTACATACAAACTAACTAAGAACCCTAAGTGAGGATCAGCAGTTTACATAACAGCAACCAAATGCATTAAATAAAACAAAACATTTACACATATTGACATCTCTACAAAAAATTATTGACACAAAATTACAATTATATACAGTAGGTTTTGTTCCCTCCAAATGGGACAAAGAATTTAAATGACAGATACACTACATTGCATAGAACCAAACCATGACATCAAAGTTTGTATAAAGAAAGCAGTATACAATTTTGTGTTATCTACTCAATCAAACATATTTACAGAAGCTCAAAGATGTAATTTTAAATAAAACAAAAGTAAAATAAATCAGTAGTGTATTAGAGCTATGGTGTTACACATCTCCAGACCAAACCGGAACTCATCTACGAAAAGAAAATTGGCCCATTGTTTGATTGTCCATATGGCATGTTGACGATTCCACTCTAGACGTTCCCTTCTGTGAAGACGCGTCCGAGGTACGCATACAGCAGGTCTCTGACAATAAAGGCCTCTCTGCTGAAGCCTGTACACCGTTTTCCTATATACAACACGTCCAGGGGACGCTGCAAGGTCAGATGCCAGTTGCAGCGCAGTACTAAGGCGCTACCGTCGTGCCCTTACAGCCAAATAACGGTCCTCTCTTTCTGATGCCTCGAGTGGTCGGCCCTGCCCTGGTCTTCTGGATACAGTTTCGGTCTCTATAAACTGTCCACATATCTGAGAAACAACAGAACGATTCTCGTTAAGCCATCGGGCTACATGAGTTTTCGACTGTCCTGCTTCCATTCTTCCAATGCGCCTCCACCGCAGAGAGTCTGGTAGATGCCTTATCTGTGCCATACTGCACCGTCTGCGAGTATGCGCACAGCATTTTTGGATGTGGGAGTACCCGCAAACACTACTTCGTTCGACAGTTACCCTGACGTCATGGTCGGCGTGGTTTTCCGTTTCCCGAAATCCCATCTTCCATGCAGAACACGATCGTACGGACGTTGTTGACAGTTTGTATAATTAAATATTGAATGAGACACAGGAGGGGGAAATAGCGGTTTGTTGCTTTAATTTTGGATCCAAAAATTGCGTAATTCGGCCGAAACCGCTCATATCAATAAGGTAGGCGACCTTGGTAGAATTTCGTTTAGAAAATCGTAACATAATATCGCTATTTCTCCTGGTTTCTCTCATCAAATAGAAATACTTCACAGACTATGATGTAAGGCACTGATATTATGTCTAATCCTAAGAATTTTGTGACGATATAGCATTTCAGTATTGCTGTTTCAGTAAACTATGCACAACAGTATGATTTGAAATTTTTGCATAATAAGTAGTATCTAACAGTAAATGCTACCTTCAATTTATATTAAAACACTCTTCGTGGCAGGCTGAGATATTTTCATTTTGGCCTCGTATGTGTTGTTTGTCACAGAGCTGAAGGTGACTTACAACGAACATATGTAAATGTGAATTCACCGTTTCCAATGAAGAAGGTCGTAATTTGCCTTGCAAGTATGGAATTTCAGATGTGGGAAACTACCTGGCGTTGTTTACGGTTTAAGTGACGTCGCTAGATGGAGTTCGCGCCTAGGATATGCAGACTGAAACTGTAGTTGACGGCACTAAGGCGATCGAACGCTTAGTCTCTCGCCGTTGACAGCAGATTAACAGTACGAATAAGACCCTAAATGACACATAATACGAAGCTATCGCGGTTGGCTACTCTCATACTACTACGACAGTTTACGTGGTGTCGGAAATTTTAAGTTTTGGCCCCTTCTTTGGCGTCATTGTATTTCTGCGTAATTCTTGCTGTGAACAACAATTGTGCTGGAAAATGGCCCTCGACCGAACCCGATCGCTTATTAAAGGATTCACAGCAGATTACACTGTTACATGACGTCATTCTAAAGTTTGCCGAAGATGTGGAACAAAACCAACAGAAAATATCTTGGAAAGTTTACTACTAGTGTGTTTTTAAAATTTTGGCTTACGGCAGGGAGACGCGGACTATAAGTGCGAAAACCGTTCAGAATCTGGGGTTCCCTCAGCGAATGATATATAGAGGCATCTTGGGGGATTCTTAGCAGAAATAGGAAAAAAGAAACCAAGCTGTCTAGGGGACAGATAGGCTCGGAAGATATAACTATGAAAGTAAGACGAAAGTGGGCTAGTGTGATGCCAGGTGAATGGAAGGTAGCTGCACCAAGTACTTTCTTTGCTGGCTTCCAAGAGGAAAAAAAAGAGCGAGACCAACGACCTGATGTATTCTGGGAAAATAACATCAAAATAGGATTGACGGAGCATAGCGAGAAGTTCAAAGAATGGCAGTTCGTTTTATATTATCACGAAGTAGGGAAGAGAGTGCCTCGTATGATACGCATTAAAAAAAAGGCGCTTTTCGTTGCGATAGAATCTTTTCACAAAATTTCAACTGTCAACTTTCTGCTCTTTCGAATGCGAAAATACTTTGTTGACACTCACCTACATGGGGAGGGATGATCATTACAACAAAATAAGATAAATCAGATCTCGCACGGAAATGTTTAAGAAGTCATTTTTCCCGCTCCCAGTTCGAGAGTGTAATGGTAAAGAAATAACTTGAAAGTAGCGCAGTAGTCATGTAGATGTAGAAGCAGATGTAGATACGTGCAGGCGCGACATGACTGAGTACAGCTGCAGAGCTTCATGCACGGGAAAAATTTAGGGGAGGCTTTTATCCAGCAGTTGACGCCGGAAATAAATGAAGGCGATGGTTATTATCACGGTATTTGCCTATTCAGGGAGTATGTAGGACAGCGCCGCATGCATTTCGGCGATTGCTCCGTTTAATTTCACTGGATAATACTTATTTTATGGGCCCTAAGAAAAATTTGCAGTGTTATATTTCAAAGGATCAAAAGAGTTACTAAGTCATTTTCAGAACTTTTTAAACAGATGTTATGAAAAAAACGCCACTACAGTCAATAGTTATCCATTCATATGAACACAATTTAAATAAGGTAGTTCCATTAGCAAGGACGTAATTTTCTAACTGTGACAGTGCTGTAAGTCATCAGCCACAAATCACAGCCTGTTCAATTTAAATCATCATGGAATAGGCGAGTAATGTATCCTCGGCATTTGTGGGCCGGCATTTTTATCTACTGCGAGCAGGTTTCAAAAAGTAAGTTACACATGTCGTCCCACGCCAGCATCGCTGCGCAACAAGAGTAGCGCATACTCAGAATATTCCCCGTTTCCTGCAGACAAAGCTCTGCAGCGGTTACGGATAACCGGTGCATCGGAGCGTGTGAGTTAAATGGTCCGGCAACTGGATACGTCCTCCAAAGTGTAAATAAGAGGGACAGTACGATTCTTGTGAGCAGAAAATGTACCAGATTCATCGTGTAGCAGATTGATGGTGAAATTCTGGTGGTAAATGGACGAAGGGTAATTTTGGGTACAACCGTAGTGAAAAGATCCCAACAATTTGAAGAAGGCCGCACGGGGAGGGGGGGAGGAGTGACGCTTACCACAAGAAAGGTCATGGGTATCTTCCACAAACAACAATGTCCAGGCAATCGAGGAACCGTTTCGCAGCAATCTCAAATTTTACGACGCTCAGGACATAAATGCCGCGGCTCTCAAATGGCTCTGTGACGAGGAGCGGATTTCTATCGCCGGGGAACAAAACTATTAGCACAATGTTCCAATCATTGTTTACAGAGACTTGGAGACTGCCTTGGAAAGAAATGTATCTGTGTCACTTTTTAACGGCAATGCAGCATTGCATAAATCATACTTAGGCTGCCATAATAATTTGTGACTTACATTTTGAAGTCTCCTCGTACTTGCCGGGAAAGACTAGTAAATGTGGTGTCTTCTGTTAGATCACAAGTAACCTCAGATTTTCCTATGTATGTAAAATATGGATCGCGGTTATCTCGGTCTCGTGAAGTGAAGTGATGAGCTGCTTCAGTGTTATTCAGTGCCGATCCAAAGAAGTCGAATGTCTCCAAGGTAAGACTTATACGCCACGAGAAGTTTCGAGATGGTATCACTATCTTTCAGCAAAACATAGTAGGCTGAACGAGCCTGTCGTATTAATACGTTTAATAACTACAAGCTTGCACTGTAAGTATTCCTCATTATGTAAAGACAAACTGGATACAATCAGTAAATAAATAGACTACTCACAAAGGATACTGCAGTAGCTATCATAATGAGATCTAGGAATTGGAAGATTGAAGCTCTGCGGAATAGTCAGTAGGTGCAATTTCAACAAAAATAAACAAGATGGCACTCTACAAGGGAAATTCCATGTACAAGTGAGTCCATCTTTTGAGAAATGATTATAAATTTTTCAGTTGTGCAGCCCTAGATGCAACGATGAAAGCCTTGAAAGTATTTATGAAATACAGCTTTACACCAGCTTAGATACGAAAGAGAGTCCCCCCTTTTCAGCACGCTTATTAGATGACCCTTGTTTTTAATTTAGTTAACAGTAAAACTCCGTAATATTAACTTCGGCAGTTTTAACTTTAGCGGCGACCTGTGAAACCTGCTGACGCAAGAAACCCGCAAACAAACTAAGCATCATGTAAATATCTGTGTACCAGAGCCTGCGTGTTTGTGTGACGTGAACTGTTTTGAAGTTCGTGGCGCGTCTCTCATTGACGTAATAAATGAGTCCACTGTCGCTTCGCTCACGGGATTTATCTGCTGAATTTATTTTGAGTATTTATTTTCATTCCAATAATAAATCTTCAGATTGTGCCACCCACGAATTCCGTTGACATGTAAGTCTATAAATCTACCACTGACGCCCCCACATTCCTGTACGTACGCGTTTGCTGATTGATCTTAGGCAGAGTCGAAACGTAACAATGTAATGAATCACGATCACTCAAACAGCCATATTGGAAGAGCGAGCTTAAAACCAGTCTCGATCAGGAGCAGGACGCAAATGAGAACACCGGGTGCTGCATAAGTCAACCGCTGTGTATTTCTGACGATGGTCAAATTTTAACTAATTAATTAAATAATATCCCCCCCCCCCCCCACACACACACACACTGAAAAGTCGTGAAAGCTAAGCGCAGTGAAATTTATCTAAAGATTGATGGCAGAATAAGATTTTTATTAAGAAGTGACAATCTGAGTCTTGGTGTCATTGTGCATTCCTTGTAAGAGTGAAAAGTGTACATTACATACAAAAAATTGTCTACAGAACGGTGCGTGATTTACAGATTTGGTGTAAATTTGGTCAAAATTATTGAGATGTAAGACGATCTTTCGTTGAAAAGTCACCCCATACAAAGCCACCAACCACACAAGCTATCTAAAAATTAAATCGAAGGTTCGAGATGGCATATTCTGCAGCCGACTTACCACGCAGTGGCCGCCCAAAATTAGTAAGCAAAGAAAGTCTACAGCTCCTTCCGCAGGCATTCCTACAAGAAATTTGTAAGAAGAGATTCTAAGGAACTTCCGTCATAAGGAGAATTCAAAAACGTTTGACCCGAAGCCTTATAAGTGTACTTTACCACATGCCATAAGTAAGGATGATCCAGAAGTGAATTCCGCAAATGGTATTTCATATGAAGTGAAACTGATCCTAACCGTTACAAAACAATCCTTTGGTCTGATGACGAAAGTTTGAAGGTAAATAGAAGAGTTGAGAAAGACAACTGTAGGTATTGGTCTGAACATCTGCGATTTAATCATCTTGATGTTGAAGCTCTTTTGTCTGTGTTTGCTTTAACAAAAACATATGTTTCTGAGTGGGGTCCGCCTTTAGCAAAACACTATTTTGTTTTTATCCCAGACATGTTTCACTGCAGTTGCAGCATGATCAGTGTTATTGTTATGGCTGTTAAACATAAGGAATGTTCCTTACTGTTTAAATACGTACAAATATTAGTTTCTAATTCGTAATTACAGGTTTTTGAGGCGCACATAAAATTGTGTATTAATACCTTCTTATCACATGGTGTGGTTTTCCTGCGGTATTAAGGTTTTATAGTGTCTGTTTTTCTTTACAGTTTGTCACCTGCAACTATACACAACTTAATGTAGGCAAAACATTTACGCAAAAAATTACGATTTCTACAACTGTTGTGGCTATGGCCGAGATTTATAATTTGTGTGTGTGTGTGTGTGTGTGTGTGTGTGTATCTATTTATTTTATATTTACGGTTTCTTTTTTCGTCATCTTCTTCATTGCGAAGTTCAGAGTTTTGAGTTATCACTCTCACTGTCTATAAGATGTGTTAACATGATGGCGGACAGTGGAACAGTAGAAGGTGTAAAATCAAGATGGCAGACAGCGGAACAGTTGAAATTGTCATTGACGGTTGTTTTGAATTTCTCAGAGGTGTGTGTGTGTGTGTGTGTGTGTGTGTGTGTGTGTGTGTGTGTGTGTGTGTGTGTGTGTTTCTTTGGGGAGGTGTTAACCGCAAGGAGTTAAATGCTCCTGGAGTTACTGTTTGGGCTGGTACATGCAGCAAATTTTCGATGGGATCATGACTTCGGGAATATCAAGAGAAGTCATTATTACATTAAACAGTACCACTCGACTTGCCTCCGCGACGAGGTCACTAACGCACGTTTGTGCGATGGCGCTCGACGCGGGGGTAAGCGGATTTGAATGCTGGTGGCGGAAAAAATTCTCACTGGCAGCATTTGGCCGGCACGCGGAGGGGAGGTGGTGGTGGCGCAAAGTTCCTGACCACCAGACTTCGCACCGTTGCCCTGGTTTAAATACCAAACCTCTTGGCAATGTCTCGTGAAGTGAAGGCATGTGACACTTTTGATGGTGATCCGTCCGTCGGATGGGGGACGTTAAACTTGGCGGCCCCCTTGGTGCTTTTCGCGAGGAGTAAGCTGTGTGTCGGCACCGATTGGATTGGATTGGTTGGGGAGGAGACGAGACAGCGAGGTCATCGGTCTCATCGGATTAGGGAAGGAAGCCGGCCGTGCCCTTTCAAAGGAACCACCCCGGCATTTGCCTGGAGCTCGCGGAAAACTTAATCAGGATGGCCGGACGCGGGATTGAACCGTCGTCCTCCCGAATGCGAGTCCAGTGTGTCGGCACCGAGTTTCATCCTCTCCCTTCTATCATCGGTACGACCATCATACTACACAACATTACATTACACTTGAAAGGTGGACACATGAAGGTAGACTGGACGTTTATTTGCGGATAGTTTCAGAATGAGTGGGAATTTCATGTTACGAGAGTGAAGCAATCGCTTGTGGAATCAGTGGAATAGTCGACTAAACAGTAGTGACAGTAGTATCTCTGGACTTGTGTACCGTTCGCATCGATGAAGAGCAGGGAGTGGTCGAGTGTTGGACATGGAATAAGCTGGTAGAGCTACTAGCTTAGTGAATATTGCAGGAGGATTTTGCTGAAGAAAATTGTTAAGAATTATTAATCTGATAGAACGACTTACAGACGCGGCATTTATGGAACTGAGAGAATGCATTTTCCTTATGGATTTGTTTTAAAGGTAATAATTTTTGCTGGCGCATGCTGTTAACGTTAGCATTTCTTGCAACAGAACAGCCCACCTTCCCGCCTCAGTTTAGGGCATTTCAGCTTAACTCATTTCACTTTGCATAATCGTAAAAGCATTGCTTTGTAAAACATCTGTAAAGAAAGTATAGTTTTCGGTTTACTGTTAGTTTTATGTTCTTGTGAAAAAACAGTTTGAAATGCAGTATTGTCATTATAATGAACGGATTAGCATTTTCATTCCAAGTAAGAAGTTTTTTGTGTGAGAGAATTATCCTAATATTTCTCTTTGTAGTTCAGTTTTACTTTATCACATTTTAGCTGGCACGTTTTTTCATATTGCTGCTGATTATGCTGTAATTTTTCAGGTGAGATTCTTGGTTCTTTCGTTCTCATCGCACGTTTCCACTGCGCAAATTCTAAACATTTTCTTGGTAATTCAGATTTTTAACGGGCCTGTGAACAGTGTATGTTTCATAGCGTTGCTTCGTAATTTCAATGTTTCAATTTTTTTGGGCTGAGCACAGTTTGATTTTGATAGTGGTTTTTGGTAACATTCTTGGTTTAATTTCCTGCACAGTGAACGCGAGCTATTTTTGTCTTTATGCAAATATGTCCATTGAGTCACGCTGTTCGCTAAGTCGTTTCAGTTCAACATTTTTATAACGTAGGAGAATGGTACATTCAGTTTTGAGTAAAAAGAAGGCAAACATTTTAATGCTCATAAACAGACGAACGATCGAGTCAGAGCAAACAACTTTCACACACACACACACACACACACACACACACACACACACACACACATGGGCGCGCTCGCGCCTGCGAGCGCTCGTAGTGTATAAACTTAGTACGTCAAATGAAAGTTTTAGTGGAGCATGTTGTAACTAAACAAATAAATAAGTAAATCTCTGTACTCGAAGTTATACGAAGGAACCTCATTTGTCAGCGAGACAGTACTCCAAGGCACGACGTGTCATACGTCCTTACACTTTTGAATGATTATTTTGAAGAGCAGATAGTAAGGAGGGGTGAAAACTATGGGCATCTAAGATCACTAGACCTCACACCGTGTGATTTTTCAGTGTGGGACATATTGCAAGACAATGTTTCCGCTACAAAACTATTAAACCTGCAGAATTTAAGGGATATGACTGAAAAAGAGTTTGCGAACATTTTTGGTAATAATGGGGAGTTAAGTGACAAGATATGTAAATCAGTGTTTAAGCGATGTGTTAAATAATGTACGACTGTGGCCATTTTGTGTAGGAAAAATTACTTTGTACAAACCGTTAAAGCTGAAAAGTAGCGCACAGCCTGAGCCTGTCAATAGAGGAGAGCTGTTTGGTATTCGTTGCCACACTCCCTTCATTTCTGATGACAGCGACGAGGATACTCTTTCAGTGTTTGCTATTGAGTTTCAGTGTTTTAAAAACTACCGGTAGCGCGGTTGTGTAGTCACACCACACAGATTCGATGTTGCAGCGGCCAAAACTGCCGTTATTTGTCGCGTCTCCCTCTCTGCTACTATCAACAGTCAGTTCATCGTATTTTGGTCATCAACTATTAAAAATATGCTCCAAGGACAAAACCTTACTTCTACGTAGATCTATAAACTTAGGGCACATCGCTCTCACACTTACTGTTACTATAAAATCAATCTCAAATGCAAAGCCGTTAGAACTTGAAATTAACACTGCACTCCCTCTGTCTTGTCGTTTTATTACGTGTGATCCAATCACAAAATCTGGTATTATTCACATCAGTTCATGTGAAACAATGCGCTTGAGAACATTTTAGCAGTTCGCTGTGTTGATTTAATTATAGATGGCATTACAGCTGCACAATTCTGTAGCTCAGCTCTGTTTGATTGAATGCTAGATTTGTTAATATCAATAATTAGAGACAGAACACCGAATTATGTGGAAGCAGGAAGGATTCAAGGAAAAAATGAGCAGATTGTTGGAGAAATCTAAAGAGTTTAATAACCGATCCTACGTATGTTCCATTGTCTCTATAAAAGCAATAGATAATATTAGGAAAAATGACATTATTCAAACCTCAATCCACAAAAGAGGCCATTGGCTTCAGACAAAATCCTAGCCGTAATCGTGTGGACAATAGAACGAACGTATCGGTAAGGAAAAAGTATGAAATGCAAGATGTAAGTAAATGGATGGAGACGAGAAAAGAAATTGCAAAGACTATGTGCAAAGGATGGACCGAACAAGACTTGTTAAAATTTGTAAACATGGACGACCGCAATGTAAAGGACTACCCAACAGATGGGACGACTGACGGTCTAGAGACCGACAAACAGGGGAAACCACAGTCAGTAGAAGAAGAAAAAGTATAGTCGGGAATAAGGATTCGCTTTTTCTTTTTTTTACGCTTTAGTGGTGAGCTGCTCCCATTACAGTTTGACAGAGCAATGTGAATTCTCAGTAGAGCTCCGAAAATGTATTTAAAAAAGAAATACTTCCAAGATTTGACGCAAAAACTATAAAGCCTAATATAAGGAGGACAATTACAAGACACTGTCTCTTTCAAATACTGACAAAAATTGTTTAGCCAGGATTATGATTAGCACTTCATTTACTGACAGAGGAAGGAAACATGTTCAAGAAAGAACATCGTGGCAAAAATTCACAGAGATGAAGTACATTCAAGACACAATGTTAGCACGTAGCGACTCAAGTGTTACAGCTGCAAATTTCGATCGATAAGTTGTGTTGAAAGGACCTTGCGGCAGAATTCTCTACTCGTAACTGAAAAAACTGACAATGCATAATTCGACGATATACAATCTGAGAAAATCAAGGCAGCACTTCTTACTTGTGGAAAGAGGCACATATGTCAGTGTCTGCTTCATAGCACTGACGCATCAGAGACAAATTTCAGTTGAATGTGGGTATCAGCAGAAGAGCCCTACATTTGTTTGTTTGTGTACGTGTAAGAATGATCCAAACTTGTATTCTATAGGTCATGTATTCCTTGCAACAGGGCACACAGAAAGAAAATGAAACTATACTAGTATTCACTACAAGATAAAGAATCTCCCTCAAGAACTGCACATACCATTCGAAGCTATAGGCAGAATCCTCATTCTGCCATCTTCCGGACAATTGTATTCATTATTTTCCTAATTTTTAAAGTTACCAGAAGGACATCCGCAGAGCTTCGGTGAACAATGTTCGCATACTCCAACGTTAAATTAATAAATAAGCAAATAAAAATTAAACTGAAGGAACACCTTTTTCAACGTTTCGAAAGACAGAATCTGATGGGGCCATAACTGAAGAAAGAAAGTGCACAGCCTTAGGTACGTTTGTCAGTTCGCAATGCATAGACAGAAAAACGTCCAGCTGCCTCAATAATTGCAGATATGTTCAAGAAGTAGAAGAAATACATGATTCAAAGCGAATACCATGAATATTACCGCTGTTTGTTGAGCGACGGAAATGTGTGGACGACAAATTGTCTGAACCAAACACTGAAAAGAACTCTGGTGTAGATTAAAAGGCTTATTTGAGTTAAATTTATCGTTTACTTCATAGTCTCTCTTGTCTCACTGTAAACGTACTCTGAAGGAATGAAACAGAAATTAGTACCCAAGTTACCTAATTTGCTTGTAGTGCGTATGTGAAATCCAGTGATTCTTCTTACTGCCAAAACAAACCTAACCCAAGCGGAGAAGAGTACATATAGGAATCTCATATCCTAACATGTGTAACACTGGCAAGAAGAAATTAGACACAAAGCGATTCGTTAAACTCCCGTTGTTGATATCTAGGGTTCTGTAAAACATCCAGTCGTCTCTACCCCAAAATTAGCAAGCTACACATCAATTGTTCTCGTATGAATGGGTCGATATAATCTTCAGCACAACATTCGGAATAAAATAAACCTATATCTGTTCATCACTGTATTATTTGGTAATTATTTTGCGTAGACTTAACCTAGAGTTCAAAGATTGATTGTTACTGAGATTAATTTTTCATCAATATACATGCTTTATTCAAAATGTGAAAGTAACTCTGCCTGTTACGTCTTCATGACTAAACCGTTTAATCGATTTTGATCAAATCTGAAGTGGAGATAGCTTGAACCAGATAGCTTGAACCCCGAGGAAGAAAATGGGGTACTCTAGAACGTGAAAAAATCGACCCCTAATAGGGTGAAATATGGAATGGGACATATCTTTTACATCAGTGAACAAACACCATGTTCAAAAAATTTTAAATTTGCTGCATAATGTAGACGTTCTGTAATGCGTGGTTACTTCAGCAGCGCGATTCACAGATGCATGCTACTGCCCGTGCCCTCCACACACACTGCTCATCAGTGACGTTGCGCATATTGCTGCTCATCATTTGCTGTGTGTACCCAAACAGGCAGTCACGTGAAGGTAGCTGACGTTACTGCACATACAATAGCGTACTTAGTCTCCATCGCTCATGAAATGCGAGCGCAGCCTCGGGTAACAGCTAGCATCCAAGAAAAGAAAGTTACTAAAACATCTCTGTCGTTTACTTGCAGGATTTCTGCGGCTAAATAGTTAAATCTGAAATATTTAACGTGTTTCTCAGAAGTAATTAACTGGTTTATCAGAATTGTAGTTAAGTTTGCCCGTAGGTATCATTGTCATTCAATAAATAACTCACACAATCTTAATAGCGAGAATAACTGTTTCACTGAGAAGAATAGTGACAGAATAGATGCTACATCCGCAACTAGCCGGATATCATCGCACGCATCTGAACCCAGGAGAGAAACCTGTGAAGGTGCAAGGTGGAACAACCATCTGTGGACAAGAACACTAAACCAAGTGGTAGTTGAGTTTAACACGTCTGACCGATAGCGGACAAGATACAGACAAGCCCAAAGCAACCTATGCAACAACGAAGTGCAAAGCGAAAACCTTCGCCACAACGATCTCAACAGACAGAGAACAAAGAGACACACTATCCGAAACTTAGCCAGAGAGGCAAACCAAGTACCAAATAAGATTGTTATCGAATTGTCCGTAGTACAGCGATGATAACTGAAAATATCAGATACTACAGAACTGACTGACCATTCGCTGGGCAACCGTGCGGAACAGTATTGCGCACGTGGCGAGATGGTTGGGGCTACATTGATTACCATTGGTCCATTTACTCTGGCAGTCATACAACTTCTATGGAACCGATATTACATCCCTCCGCCCCCGAAGAAGGTGCGAATAGATGTACAGATGAAGGCCCTGTCCGTTGCTGGCTGCCAGCTGTGGGAAAGGTGCATACCGGGAGAGACATCGCTGCCGCTGGGCGTGCCAGGGGTTCCACTGATTGACTTGGATGCAGAAGGTATCACCGGTGCAATAGTTGGGAGTCGTAGTCACCCAGCCGGCGTTGCAAGATGTGGCAATAAATTGTCACCAGAAGGCAGTGGAGACGTCCTTCATTCCATTCACCAGTGTCTGTGACTGAGGTCGGAGCGGGCTGTGATGACGGCATACGGGCTGCTTCCCTGTCTGGACGAAGGTGGCCATCGTTTCCATTGCTGTCGCCGGCGTCTGAGCCTCAATACCCGCGTAGGGGCAGCCCCACACAGCCGATCCAGGCACGTAATCGCGGGAGCGGCAGAAGTGTGGCTCTGACGGGGGCAGTGTCAAAAGATGAAGCAGTGTGCGTGTTTGCCGTCCGTGATTGTTAATTGGCGTGGTTCGATAAGTGCTCAAACCAAGGTGAGGGCTGGAGTAATAGCAGATGATTTGACAGCTGTTTTGATCTGCTGTAAAATTCTGAACCGTGATTTATTTTCAAAGAATATTCTATAGAATTTATTTTATTTACTAGCGATTCATCAAGAACTTTAACACATTTAATCACTCTATGTAAGCATGGAAGTAGTTGCCAGGGATTAACTGATGAAATCATAACCAAATTCCTTTTAACAAAAGGGAATTTTATTCTCTTTAATAGTGCCTAAAAGCATTTAAAAAAAAACAGATTTAAAATTATAATCAGAAAGCACCCTCTAAATATCAAAGTTGCAATTTATTCGTAGGCAGAAAGAAACAAGTTTTGACTGAATGAGCTTTCAGACAGAGAACCTTGCCGCTCTATTTTGACACGGCCGTAGTTACGACTGCTCACAACAGCCTCTGAAAGACTACACTGGTCCAAATCTGCAACACACGAGATAACTTTAAACTAAGAGTTTTAACAATTTACACAAGCACACAAACTATGCACCCCCATATGAGGGATGAAAATGGTACAAAACTCTAACAATTAAAATATTAACCTTGCCACCGAAGGTGCAACTTGATTTTAACTTCTAAGAAAAGTCTTACGGTGAAAGGGTGGCAATTTTATATACTAAAATGATCATTGAAATAAAAGCCCATGAAATGCAATCTGATATAAAATTCTACAAGGTTGACCAAGCAATAGTTAAGATGCTCTACAGTATACAGATACCACCTCTAAAGATCATAGGCAATAATATCAAAGTTTCCAAAGATCAAAACACAATTCAGGTATTAGGCCGTTACACTCCAAGCAATAAATTCGTTAACACACCAAATCCGACAAACATGACAGAGGCAGCTACTGACGTTCGGTAGATTGATAGGGAGATTACCGAACAACCTGAACCGCAGGTTGCTCTAACCCGCCCCTACTCCACAAGGGAAAAATGGACCACCTAATTTATAAACAACCACCTTCCTGCGGGTGGGCAAACGGAGTAGAATGGTGGGACGACCCCAAAGCAAAACGGCTGGTGACCTCACCATGAAAACAAGTAGAATTTAACAAGAGCAAATCACACAACATATCACCAGTCACTTAACTTCTAATAAACTGCGATTTCTCGAGAAGACCTGGCGCAGCACCCCGAAATCGCTCTCCCGAACCGTCCGCTGCCAGCAGCTTCAACGGATGCAGGAAGGCGTCGCAGCTCGCACCGGCCAGACCGACGTCGTGGGTTGACTCCTGTTGCTCTCGTGTCGACCGCTAAGTCACTACCCTCGCTATACGCCGCGGCCCACTGGACTCACGCGGCGACCTCACATGCGCCGACGCTCAAGACGGACATGTCATCTTGTGTCTCAGTGCGGGACCGACCAACCGATCGATCCACCCGCCAATGACCATTTCCTGAGCAAACTCGAGCAGACTGGCAGCCTAACGCGCAGACTCAGATGCAGGAACTAAGTCCCGACCGGGCGACCACTCGCTGAGTTCTCTTACTGGCGGAGTTGAAAGACTCTCATTTTGCCGGCTTTAAAGGTTGATCCGAACGACAGACATACCAGCACTCCGAGCCACAGACAAACACTAACTGCCTAACAAATGCGGACGAGAGACAGACTAGCAAGCTGGGGACGAGAGACTGACCAAGACTGACCGACTGGCGAGCTCATGGCGCCCCTTAAATGCACGTGAACAGGCAACCTTTCCCCTTTCCCACCAGAGGGAGACAGCAAAGCTGCGACTGCCACAGCGGCGCCACCGCCAGGAACGGAGGGCGACTGGTTCACACTAAGCGCTGCGGCGCGCTCTTCAAAACAGCAAATTTTTTACCACGGCTCAACTTCCAAACGAGCTGTTCTGCATAACAATTTGAGGAAGAGTGGAAAGGTAGTTTGCGTATATATTTTAGTCCATTCGCCTCACAGAAATCTTTGAAGGTGTGCGCCACGCATTGCAGAGTAATGCACGAGGCATCCTTTCGAAGGTCAGGACCTGCGCCAAGGTGGTAAGGATGGCGTCGGTCCTCGTGGACATCAAGTGCACAACGTTTGGGTATTTCGAGAACGCATTCACAATGAGCAACAACGTCGATCATAAAAATGGACCTGCAAAATCGAGGTGGATATGGTCCCAGGGGAGGCGAAGGTAGGCCGGGGGATGAAACAATGTGAGGGCGCTGCCTCGTCCCAGGTGAACGCTGTGCACCCTCGGACCATTCTTTCGATGTTACTTTTGATCCCTGGCCAGTATACACGCCATCGAACTAACACCTTCATGAGAGACTTTGGGGGATGTCCTCCGTACCGCAAGATCAACACCTGTTGGCACGGTTCTGCCGGGATGACCACTCGTGTATTAGTCTCAGCGTCCATAAGTGTGGGAAATATATTTCCAGGAGCTGAGCTCAGTCGCCATGTTTCACATAGTGGAGGTCCTGCTGCATGGTAGGGTTCTAGCATGTCGTGGTAGCGACACGAACAGCCATATTGGGGAAACGATCCGACGTACATTTCCGCATTCGTCTCAGGTATTAGGTATAAGAAATTATTTTCATTTCAGCGTGTCGCATTAATCTTTAAAAGCAAGTATTCCATTTCAGGCAATATACTAACACATAAATGAGACCTAATATAAATGCTTGAAAAAGAAGATATTTAATTTAACTGATGAGACAATATATAAATGAAGCAAACGAAGCATGCAAAAGAGAATACTGATGTCCACCAACGAGAATGTCAAGAAGAGCAAAATGACAAAGCAGGAATGGCTAGAGGAGAAATGCAAAGCTTTTGAAACATGCATGACTACTGAAACAGCTCACGACGCAACACAACCGTTTCCTATTGCGAAGCATAAGTGTGAAATTCCTCTGTAATGGTGTATAAGCGTGTAGCCTTGCGACGTCACCCTCGCGTTCAGTCACTCTTCAAACACCAAGATGTCGACACACGCGAAAAAAAGACCGGAGCTCAGTAGTTCATATGAGGTTTAAGGTGGGTCAGTGATGTCATATTGACATCAAATTTCACCCAACACCACCGTCGACGTGTCATGCGAAACGTAGGTCGTCACACCTCCTCATACCCAACTTTTGACTCCTCTGAGACGGAGGCCGCAACCGAAACGCCCAGCGTTTAAATCCCTCGGTTTCACAAAGGGGAGCCCAGAAGCTAAGAATCGAAAGGAAAAGCCCTCTGGATGTGACATAAGGGGCGTCAATGAAATCGCCTCTTCCCCTGGGCCTTCGATTCCCACAGTTTCGCATTCGAAAATGACAGTTCCCAGTACGATGAACAGCAGGGCGACGTTCTTGACAGCCACTGACACTCCTGACGCTCCCCGTAAGGTTGATCCCTTCTCTCAGGACATCGTTCGCCTGCAACCCCGTCGAATATTATCTCGTTCCTTTGGAGTGTACCACGACTGAAATGTTTGCTCTGGTTTTCAGGGTGAAACCAGGAGCGACCGTTTAAAATAATTCGACGAAATTTGAAAGTGATCTGATGCAGCAAACGGTGTTCCAGCTTTTTCAGCCCTCCTGTGATCACAGGGGCTGTGCCATTGATACATGCAGAAATATAACGACAAACGGTCCCAGTTCGACAACATCCTTGGTGCCACCCAAGCCGCTTTGATGAGAGGAGTAAAAATGTACCTGGACGAAGGCAGGACATTGATACCAAAGCGCTGGCAACGCTTCCGATACAACTTACAGTTCGCTTGTGGCCAGTAAACGCTAGGGCAGACACACAGCTCTGCTGTTTTGTTTTGATGGACAAGCAAAGCATTCTGCAGAAGACTTCCCTACGTTGCGGTGTGTTTCTTCCGCGTATTTTCATCATTGTTGTCATTGCATGGTACGTATCTGTGAATAACGAAGTTCCTTACACTTTGGCCCATCTCAGCGCAGAGAACTTGCAATGTTTGTTTTGTTTTATAGAAGTACGAGTACAGTATGCTGAGTTTATCCATACCGTTGCTCTGTCTGGAGATGACAGGTCACAGCGTTATATTGCGGAAGTGCTAGGCGTGTCGCAGAGTGGTATCCAGCGTACTGCAACCGCATCGGCAGACAGTCTTTCGTCAGGGCGCTCGCCGTTGCACTACAGCTTAGGAGAATCGCACTACAGCGCGGCAGCTAATCCGGGACTCTAGCCGATCGCCATGTCGTTGCTACTGGCCGAGTGGTGTCGGCAAAAACTGTTTGGCGATGGCTGCAGGAATGGCACATTCGTCCGCACATGTCAATGAAGGTGCGCACCTCGACACCTGCACGTTGTGTTGCCATGGAGTTTGCCAGACGGCACGTGCAGTGGCATACCGCGCGTCGGAGTTGGGTTGTCTTCGCAGAAGAGTAAGGCTTCTCTACGAAGGATCACGCTCTTAGAACTCGTATTTGGTGTCACGATGAGGAAGCGAGGAATCATCCGGACGTCGTTACCCCGCAGACTGTGTTCCGGGGCTCATGTGTCATGCTTGGGGTGGCATCAGACTCAACAGGAAAATGTCTCTCGTCGTCGTGCCACCTCCAGCATTGAACGCGCAGTGCCACCAGGATGAGATAGTGGAGTCACACATCATTCCAGAGGTTGCAGCTTCTGGACCGCGCTTCATACTGATTGAGGACGGCGCTCGGCATCACGCAGCCAGTGCCGTTAAAGATCGTCTGAATACAGTGGTAATCACGGCGATGAATTGAGGAGTAAGATGAGTTAACACAGTGGGAATCATGATGATGGAGCGGCCTGCCAACTGGCCAGACAGACTGAAAATTTTTGCCAGACTAGGATTCAAACCTGGGTCTCCTGCCCGCTAGCCAGATGCGCTGCCCATTACGCCATTTTTTTTTTTTTGTTCGGCATTGTTCGTTGCGTTTGTTCGGGGGGGGGGGGGGGGGGGATGTCCTGTTACACCCGTCGAAGTTCGTCACTGACTCATTCACTCAGTTTTTTTAATTACACGAGGCAGCTAACCCGGAGAGGGTCATGGCCGTCTTCGCTTTTATTATATATATATACTAGTATGTGTCGGCAGAAAGTATTGGAATGCTTTCAGAATGAGGTTTCACTCTGCAGCGGAGTGTACGCTGATATGAAACTTCCTGGCAGTTTAAAACTGTGTGCCGGACCGAGAATAACTAGGGACTCCCGACTTCGAGTCTCAGTCTGGCACACAGTTTTAATCAGCCAGGAAGTTTCAGTATTGAAATGGAGCAGTAGTCTTGTATGAAAGTAAAACGCTGAAGATAAACAGCTCGTACAAGAAGAAAATAGAAGCTTTTGAAGCCTGATCCCACATAAGGACGCAGAAGATTAAATGGGTGGATAGGATTACTATTGAGGAGGCACTGTACCTTATTATGAAAAACGAATTCCAGGCAGACACTGACTGAAAGAAGGTATCAGTTGGAGAACACATCCAGAGACATCAAGGGATCGCCAACTGGGTAATAAAGGGAAGCGTGGAGCGCAAAAACTATGATGGTATGATGGGATACCAAGGCTTGATTACAGGAAGCTCGTTTGGATTAATGTAGGTCGCAGGACTTACTCAGAGACGAAGAGGTTTGTAAAGGATAGCGTGTAGAGCTGCATGAAACGAGCCATCGGAATACCTTAACAACAACAAAAACAACACCACCTACTACTGTGCGGAGACTTTTAACGTGATGTTTTTAGTTGGAGATAAAAGATATTATTCAGGTAGTGAAGGGAGACGAAAATTTAATAGTCATGGGTGACTGTAATTCGACAGTAGGAAAATAAAGAGAAGGAAACGTAGTAGGTAACTATGGATTTGGGCTAAGAAATGAACGAGGAAGCCACCTGGTAGAATTTTGCACAGAGCATAACTTAATCATAGCTAACACTTGGTTCAAGAATCATGAAAGAAGGTTGTATACATTGAAGAACCCTGGAGATACTAAAAGGTTTCAGATAGATTATACACTCCTGGAAGGGGAAACTTTATTGACACATTCCTGGGGTCAGATACATCACATGATCACACTGACAGAACCACAGGCACATAGACACAGGCAACAGAGCATGCACAATGTCGGCACTAGTACAGTGTATATCCACCTTTCGCAGCAATGCAGGCTGCTATTCTCCCATGGAGACGATCGTAGAGATGCTGGATGTAGTCCTGTGGAACGGCTTGCCATGCCATTTCCACCTGGCGCCTCAGTTGGACCAGCGTTCGTGCTGGACGTGCAGACCGCGTGAGACGACGCTTCATCCAGTCCCAAACATGCTCAATGGGGGACAGATCCGGAGATCTTGCTGGCCAGGGTAGTTGACTTACACCTTCTAGAGCACGTTGGGTGGCACGGGATACATGCGGAAGTGCATTGTCCTGTTGGAACAGCAAGTTCCCTTGCCGGTCTAGGAATGGTAGAACGATGGGTTCGATGACGGTTTGGATGTACCGAGCACTATTCAGTGTCCCCTCGACGATCACCAGTGGTGTACGGCCAGTGTAGGAGATCGCTCCCCACACCATGATGTCGGGTGTTGGCCCTGTGTGCCTCGGTCGTATGCAGTCCTGATTGTGGCGCTCACCTGCACGGCGCCAAACACGCATACGACCATCATTGGCACCAAGGCAGAAGCGACTCTCATCGCTGAAGACGACACGTCTCCATTCGTCCCTCCATTCACGCCTGTCGCGACACCACTGGAGGCGGGATGCACGATGTTGGCCGGCCGGAGTGGACGAGCGGTTAAAGGCGCTACAGTCTGGAACCGCACGACCGCTACGGTCGCAGGTTCGAATCCTGCCTGGGGCATGGATGTGTGTGATGTCCTTAGGTTAGTTAGGTTTAAGTAGTTCTAAGTTCTAGGGGACTTATGACCACAGCAGTTGAGTCCCATAGTGCTCAGAGCCATTTGAACCATTTTTTTGCACGATGTTGGGGCGTGAGCGGAAGACGGCCTAACGGTGTGCGGGACCGTAGCCCAGCTTCATGGAGACGGTTGCGAATGGTCCTCGCCGATACCCCAGGAGCAACAGTGTCCCTAATTTGCTGGGAAGTGGCGGTGCGGTCCCCTACGGCACTGCGTAGGATCCTACGGTCTTGGCGTGCATCCGTGCGTCGCTGCGGTCCGGTCCCATGTCGACGGGCACGTGCACCTTCCGCCACCACTGGCGACAACATCGATGTACTGTGGAGACCTCACGCCCCACGTGTTGAGCAATTCGGCGGTACGTCCACCCGGCCTCCCGCATGCCCACTATACGCCCTCGCTCAAAGTCCGTCAGCTGCACATACGGTTCACGTCCACGCTGTCGCGGCATGCTACCAGTGTTAAAGACTGCGATGGAGCTCCGTATGCCACGGCAAACTGGCTGACACCGACGGCGGCGGTGCACAAATGCTGCGCAGCTAGAGCCATTCGACGGCCAACACCACGGTTCCTCGTGTGTCCGCTGTGCCGTGCGTGTGATCATTGCTTGTACAGCCCTCTCGCAGTATGGTGGGTCTGACACACCGGTGTCAATGTGTTCTTTTTTCCATTTCCAGGAGTGTATAATGGTAAGACATTTAGGAACCAGATTTCAAATTGTAAGACATTTCCAGGGGCAGATGTGGACTGTGACCACAATCTATTGGTTATGAACTGTAGATTCAAACTGAAGAAACTGCAAAAAGGTGGGAATTTAAGGAGATGGGACCTGGATAAACTGACTAAACCAGAGGTTGTACAGGGTTTCAGGTAGAGCATAAGGGAACAATTGACAGGAATGGGGGAAAGAAATACAGTAGAAGAAGAATGGGTAGCTTTGAGGAATGAAATAGTGAAGGCAGCAGAGGACCAATTAGGTAAAAAGACGAGGGCTAGTAGTAATCCTTGGGTGACAGAATAAATATTGAATTTAATTGATGAAAGGAGAAAATACAAAAATGCATTAAGTGAATCAGGCAAAAAGTTATACAAACGTCTCAAAAATGAGATCGACAGGAAGTGCAAAATGGCTAAGCAGTAATGGCTAGAGGACAAATGTAAGGATGTAGAGGCTTATCTCACGAGGGGTAAGATAGACACTGCCTACAGGAAAATTAAAGAGGCCTTTGGAGAAAAGAGAACCACTTGCATGAATATCAAGAGCTCAGATGGAAACCCAGTTCTAAGCAAAGAAAAGAAAGCAGAAAGGTGGAAGGAGTATACACAGGGTCCATATAAGAGCGATGTTCTTGAGGACAATATTATGGAAATGGAAGAGCAGGTAGATGAAGATGAAATGGGAGATATGATACTGCGTGAAGAGTTTGACAGAGCACTGAAAGCCCTGAGTCGAAGCAAGGCCCCGGGAGTAGACAACATTCCATTAGAACTACTGACAGCCTTGGGAGAGCCAGGCCTAACAAAACTCTACCATCTGGTGAGCAAGATGTATGAGACAGACGAAATTCCCTCAGACTTAACGAAGAATATAATAATTCCAATCCCAAAGAAAGCAGGTGTTGACAGATGTGAAAATTACCGAACTATCAGTTTAATAAGTCACAGCTGCAAAATACTAACGCGAATTCTTTACAGACGAATGGAAAAACCGGTAAAAGCTGACCTCGCGGATGGATCAAGTTTGGATTCCGTAGAAAAGTTGGAACACGTGAGGCAGTATTGACCCTACCCCTTATCTTAGAAGAACGATTAAGGAAAGGCAAACCTACGTTTCTAGCACTTGCAGGCTTAGAGAAAGCTTTTGACAATGGTGACTGGAATACTCTCTTTCAAATTATAAAGGTGGCAGGGGTAAAATACAGGGAGTGACAGGCTATTTACAATTTGTACAGAAACCAGATGGCAGTTATAAGATTCGAGGGGCGTGAAAGGGAAGCAGCGATTAAGAAGGGAGTGAGACAGGGTTGTAGACTCTCTCCGATGCTATTCAATCTGTATATTGAACAAGCAGTAAAGGAAACAAAAGAAAAGTTCGGAGTAGGTATTAAAATCCTTGGAGAAGAAATAAAAACTTTGAGGTTCGCCGATGACATTGTAATTCTGTCAGAGACAGCAAAGGAATTGGAAGAGCAGTTGAACGGAATGGACAGTGTCTTGAAAGGAGGGTATAAGATGAACATCAAACAAAGCAAAACGAGAATAATGGAATGTAGTCGAATGAAATCGGGTGATGCTGAGGGAATTAGATTAGGAAATGAGACACTTAAAGTAGTAAAGGAGTTTTGCTATTTGGGGAGCAAAATAACTAATGATGGTCGAAGTAGAGAGGATATAAAATGTAGACTGGCAATGGCAAGGAAAGCGTTTCTGAAGAAGAGAAATTTGTTAACATCGAGTATTGATTTAATTGGTAGGAAGTCATTTCTTAAAGTATTTGTATGGATTGTAGCCATGTATGGAAGTGAAACATGGACGATAAATAGTTTGGTCAAGAAGAGAATAGAAGCTTTCGAAATGTGGTGCTACAGAAGAATGCTGAAGATTATATGGGTAGATCACATAACTAATGACGAGGTATTGAATAGAATTGGGGAGAAGAGGAGTTTGTGGCACAACCACAACTTGACTAGAAGAAGGGATCGGTTGGTAGGACATGTTCTGAGGCATCAACGGATCACCAATTTGGTACTGGAGGGCAGCGTGGAGGGTAAAAATCGTAGAGGGAGACCAAGAGATGAATACACTAAGCAGATTCAGAAGGACGTAGGCTGCAGTAGGTACTGGGAGATGAAGGAGCTTGCACAGGATAGAGTAGCATGGAGAGCTGCATCAAACCAGTCTTTGCAGTGAAAACCACAACAACAACAACAACAACAACAACTTTCCAGGTAGCAGTTGGCGCACCAGATGGAACGGTAATTCGAGGGTCGTGAGGTCGTTGTTGTATGGAAACGTTTTTTATATATTTTTTTCACGCTTTAAGTTACTCTCATTGCGAATAGATCAAATAATTCTCAACACATTGCATTTATTAATATTTTAATAAAAGGAATGGAAAGGAAAGTCAAAGGGAAACTGGGACTTGAGCAGTCGTGCATGATGGCTCACAGACGTATCCGCGAACGGTACTGTCAAATCAGCGGGTTTTAAAGAGGGAGCAGTATTGGCTTAAGAGGATGTGATGCATCCATCCGGGAAATTGCCGTTCGCGTGGGACGTAGGGTGTCGGCAGTGCAATGTGTGTGCGCAGAATGTTTCACAGAGGGCCGTAGAAGACGAAGAGATGAGTCAGAGTGCACCATCCAGACCACATTCCGAGGCGATCAACACTTCATCCGAATGGCATTCCAAAACATATCTGCGTCCTCCTCGGCTCTGCCACAACAGTGTAACACATCGTACGCTATCAGCGGTGACGGTCCGCCGCCGTTTATTGCGGGATGGGTTATGTGCGCGTCGTCCTCTTCTCCGCCTACCTTTGACAAATGTGCAGAAGCATGTTACTGGTGTATGAAACGACGGCACAGGGAATACGAATAGCATCAGATAGTGTTTTCGGACAAATCCAGGTTCTGTGTAATTCTGCAGGCTTTCGTGGCCATTGTCACCGAAGTTAAAATCTTCTGGGTTATTAGGTAGGGTCATATTTCTACTAAAATGATCGACGTTTCGACCCCTCTGCTGGGATCTTCCTCAGGATCTTCTGGTGTCCACTACTGCTAGAACACTATCAGTGTTCCTGAGGAAGATCCCAGCAAAAGGGTCCAAACGTTGATCATTTTAGTAGAAATAGGGCGCGGCCTAATAACCCAGAAGATTTTAACTTCAAATCCAGGTTATGTTTGTTTGAAAATGATGGCCTCATTTCGGTTCGCCGCAGACAGGAGGAGGTGTTGTTGGGTACAGCCACAAATCACAGTGGGTGCGTATCCAGTGCACTGCGACCAGTGTGACCTACGCGAATGACATCCTGCCACCCGTAGCCATACCCTTTGTACACGACACCTCAGACGCCATTTTGCAGCAAGACAAATCACGACCACATGTTGCTGCACGAAAACGTGCCTTTTTGGTGTCACAGGATGTCAGTCTTTTGCCCTGGCCCGCCAGATCAACAGACTTGCCGCAAATTGAAAATGTGTGGGATACAGCGAAATGACGGGTGCAGTGCTGTGATCGAATGCCAACACCACAGATGAATTTTCGAACTAGGTGAATAGAGCACGAATAGCTTTCGCGCCTTTTACGCGTCGAAACCATGACGCATGGAGCAAGTTAAATGGGCCCACGGTGGACCCTTTGCCTACTACGCAACAGGACACATGCTGAACCGAGGTCACTGAAATGCTAATAATTTCTGCAGAACATATTAATGTACATGTCTTGTGAATTTGTTATCTTTAGTCGTGCAAGGTGTTCTGTTTTTCTGAACATGAGTGCATATACCGCTGTACACGACCAGGTATCCTCGCCAATAGTTCGCGAGTATATGCGATACGCGTGGTTGTTCCTATACTCTGCGATAAGAGAGATCCTTTTCAATGTAAACCAAATTTCTTTTCTATGGGAACATCAAACCAGCCACACAATTGTAAAAATGTCGCGTTTATGACGTTTGCAGGATACTTGTCCTGTTTTTACGATGAGTATCGCCCCAGCAATTCTAAAATAAGAAAAACCCTGACCCTGCGATAAGAGAGATCCTTTTCAATGTAAACCAAATTTGTTTTTCTATAGAAACATCAAACCAACCATATAATTGTAAAAATGTCGCTTTTATGACGTTTGCAGGATGCCGAGACAGTTACTATTTGTCCTGTTTTTACGGTGAGTATCAACCCAGCAATTCTAAAATAATAAAAGCGTCTAGTTTTATATACATAGTTTTCGTGTATGATTCACAGTCCCTTCCTGGAAGTTAATTTACAATCCCAAATTTTCCTTTGCTTTTCCTTTTCATGCCTTTCGTGAAACTGTTATTAAAAGTACCAGTTCGTTTTTTTTTTTTTTTTTGCAATGTAAGTAAAGCAAAAATTGAAAATAAAAACAATTTCCGCACCTTTACTCGACCCACAACCGTCAATTTACTGCTCTGTACTCTTTCCTCTGCGCCACCCGCTCGCTGGAATGTACGCTAAGATAAATGACTCATGCCACGCCCGACCCCCACCAAATTTGCTACCTTTTTCTGAACGTTTGTCCATCTGCAACTCCCGCTTCTATCACTGTCATTTCTGGCAAAGCCCTGCCTATACCGTACCATACATTAGAACTAAATCGATGACGACTAGTAGGCCCAGTCCTCTTTTGAGTTCTCGTTTGTCTCGTTTGTTTATCCTCGCGGTAGACAGCCATGATATAGGATACGCACAGCACTACTACTTTACAAGCGTTCCTGTTGGTGACTCAAAGATATGAAAAATTAAAAACAAGAAGTTTGAGGAGAGTCTGCAGTTTTAATGGGCACATCGTAAAAGGGACTTATTTAACCAGCGAGTACGACGAAGCAGTGCGAAAATAACGCAGCCGTGACACACTTCTGGGAATACGTCAGGCTGAGTGGGCAAGGAAATTCAATTTGCAGTTCCCGTGGAAGTGTCAGCCCGAGTGTGCCTAGTTTATAGCGGCGGTGGAGCTGTTAAAGCACGCGTGGACGACGACACACTGGCAGCAGGTTCCCTCCTCCCGTATTCTCTTCGCTGGCGCCAGTAAGCGTCCCGCCGAAGCGAGGCGAAACGAGCTGCCTCTGGCGTGAGCATCACAGGGGCGCTGCCGAGCGTTATGAGACTGGCGCCAGAAAAAGGATTTAATTAAGTCATCCCAGGTAGCTGCACAAGCTGGCGAGAAATGGTTAAGACCATCCGCCGGACTTTTTTTTCTAAATCCGGTCTGGCACTACAGTGACGAAGGAACACTGAATAAAGGAAGTAGGTAGGAAGGATGTAAGCTTAAACTTCTTTAATATTCTGTCAATCTCGAGCAGAATAGCGCCAGTTCATTTGCCGGTGGTTCGGGCAGGAGTGGCACGTAGGCTATTCAAAGGAAGCGTTACAGGATTCACAAGAGCCGATTTCCAAATCCTAAAGTTCAGTGGCAGAATATTCATTTTAGCTCTTTCCAGATAGAACCCAGTAGTTTTTAATCTCTGTGTTTCATGGGTTGATGAATAAGTGTTATCCATTGCACCTCTGTCACCATAAAAGTCAACAGGAAACAATAAATGATTCGACAACCACTAGAGATGCTGTAATATTCTACAGATACTGAAAAAGATGTGCTATGATACCGACACGTTCGAGGGCTATTATCGCTGGCTATTGTAAGGGGTCCGTAGGCCCTTACTATAACTTTGCACTCGGCACAGGTCGATAGGGCGAACAATCGACTGTGATGTGTTGCGAGAGCGAGTGTGGAGATGCGCCAGTGTGTTTGGCGGGAATGGTGTATGTGTGGAGGCCATTGTTGAAATACAGGGTCTTTAACGGAGAAGGGTGTCACCATCGCCGTGGTTAGACCCCTAAGTAATAGATTAATACCGGGAAAGTGAAGAAGTATCATTATGAAAGTGATCAGTGACGTTACTAGTGCCGATATTTGGTTTCGCGTCTACCGCGCCGGCCTAACCTTGGACTGCAGTGTTGGATGCAGTGATGGATTAGCGTGTGACGATAATGGAAAATGAAGAAAGCCTGTGCTGAGATTAGCCGTAATTAGATATGTATGACGAAGGCAGTGGCTGTCGCCTTTTTGTGTTTTGAGAAGAATATAAGTTCGTAATTAGTAAAACTGTGTTGGTGTTCCTTATTACCATACATTCAGTATTAGAGTATTGAACAGGACGAACTGGAAAGTAACAACTTCCGTAGCAGTCAGTTCCGATTACCAGCCCGATTAGGTTCACGGTCATGTTAATAGTAAATATTGGGCTGCTATTCGATCAGATCAGGTCGGGATAAAAACGGAGGTGTTACACTATCCTCAGGGATCCTTACCGTCATTCCATTGTTCCATAGTCAGACTTTATGGTTTAGGCACGACGTTTGCATGTTAAGGGCATTTGCATCAGTGATGAGTGGTTTCGGTATGCCAGGTCGCCCTGCTGTTCCCTGCTTATGGAGCTCCGTTTTGTGTTGTTTTGGCTCGACGTTCATTCTGCAGTGACTTTTGCAGCCGTCACCCCTTAGTTTTTGCCGCAATCGTTTGTCAAGATCACAGAAAGAGACATTCGTCCGTGTTTGACTGAGCGTATGATGTTTTACGCCTTTCCCATATGGGGTATAAACCTTCGATGCGGTCCATCTTGAAACAGTAGTCATTTTGCTGGGGCACGGAAGCACCCATCAGACGTGCTCAACAACTGGTTCACATTCTGATTCAGTCAGCTGCTACATAATGCACTCACAATTGCATGGGACAGTGTTCTGATCACAAGTGACACTTGCAATGTACTGAGATCCGGTGGTTTGTCAGATACAATAGTTTAACCTCCAGGTTTGGTAGCATCTGCGATTATGTTCTAGCATGTCTTTCTCACCGTGTTTTTATGTTTTTATCCAACCCATATATGTTCATAAGAAAATAAAGTTGTGTAAGTAGTGCATATAGTTTTGAGAAATGTTTGTCCTGCGGTTTTTTTCCGTTTCGTCTGTCGTCTGGTGTGTGTGTGCGTGTGCGTGTGCGTGTGCGTGTGTGTGTGTGTGTGTGTGCGTGCGCGCGCGAGAGAGAGAGAGAGAGAGAGAGAGGGAGAGAGAGAGAGAGAGAGAGAGAGAGAGAAAGAACGATCATATGCAAAAAATATTCACTAATCTTCTCTTAGGTTCGTCACGATGTCAGTAACGTGAGTGTTAATTCGTACTATTGTTAAATAACATAGTCGGAATATATTGCTGCGAATACCTTGATGGAGAACTCAATGGTTTCTTGCAGCCATCTCAACGGCCTCTGGGACGCCTAGTGTGCATCCGTTGTAAAGGTGTGTTAGTTGAAGGCCTTCATATACACTACACTCTTTGTGTTGCTGCGAGCGCCCCTGACTGCCACCATATTGTGATACTAGCCACGGAGTCCCTTGTATCCTGTTCATCTGTCGGGCTCCGACATCGATAGCGTGTGAGAAAGAATCTAGTCACCGCCTGCAAGAAGCAGCAGGCGGAGAGACCGGTGTGTCACGTGGTCGAACCTACGTGGCCCGCATTTTAAGGCCTCCACACAGTCGGCGGTGGGTCTCAGTATCCTATTGAAATGATTCCCGAAATGGCTGGGATGCTGCTCCTCCATGAGCGCTTCGGAAACTCAGCGCCGCAATTCTCTGAAAAAACTACCTACGCCAACTATGGCAAAATTAGCGTGTGCTGGATCATGATGTCCGCCTACGTGAAACATCGAACAATCCGACCTGCTGCGCAAATATAGCGTAACTGCGTTAGCTACCGATAACGCATTGACAACGTCAACGACTAGCAGTTAATGCCCACACATCTATCATGTAATATATACCACAGTGCTACTGCGTTAACATTAGGGCAATAGCGCGACTCGCTTGGCCTCCATCCTCACCTGGAAATTCAGCATTTCATTTCCAGTTGCGTTATTGATCAGCTGGAGCTTCCAGACCGGGGAATACCTCTGACCTGTCGCATCGAAAGCGCGTCATATTATTGGATTATGGACTCAGTACCTTTTGACTTTGCATTATCCAATGCAATCCTATTTCATCTTTGAATAAACTGAATGTGCAGGTGATTTTTCTTGGCAAGAAAATGCAAATATATCACTACATGGTAGGAAGGAAATGTAAGGGGCAGTCAAATGAAAACGAGGCAGACGGGGAAAAATAAGTAAACTGTTTATTCTTTCAAACGTAATCGCCGTAACTGTTAATACAGTTATTCCATTGTGAGACCAGTCAGTACCTTCACGGGAAAATGTTTGCCTATGAGTGCGGAGCCATGACCGTGTCCAGGCGTGCACCTCTTCAACCGAAGCAAATCGACAGTCACGAATGTCTTTCTTCAGGGCCCCAAAAGTTGGGAAATCTCATGGGGAGAGATCGGAACTGTATAGAGGATATGTAAGATCCTCCCCGATAAACCAACTAAATGCCCATGCACTTAGTGTGGATGTTGTTTCTGTTACACTGCCGAAGTTTCGTTGGGAAGCCGTTACCATCCTCCTTACAGTCCAGATCTCTCGCCATGCGATTTCCATATTTTTGGAGTCCTGAAGAAAGACGTTCGTGGCTGTCGATTTGCGTCTGATGAACATGTGAACGCCAGGGTACATTCATGGATCCCTAGGCAATCCAAAATTTGGTTCCTCGAAGGCAATGCCCGTCATGTCTCACAATGGGATTATATAATAACTGTTATTGTGATTGCTTTTGAAATAACAAAAAGTTAACTTACTTTTCCATCTGCCTCGTTTTCTTTTGACTGGCCCCTGTAGATATAATTAGAACAACAATAAAATGTAGTTCACTAAACTTCGATTCAGGATAAACGTCCATGAACGTTGTCATGACTTATTAACTTAACATACTTTTCTAATTAAGTCTCTCTTATTATTTCGATGTGGAAGACATTGTCACAAACATCTTCACAGTTAGCTTCTTTCACTCTCTTGTGCACAGTAAAGTGCCAGGTTTCACACAATACAGTGGTCAACCATTTCTCGTAATCAAATATCGTTCGTCAAATATCATTAATTATTTTTAGTAATCTTTAATAAATCAAACAGTCTTAATGTTTGAGAGTCTGACTGTCATATCGATAAAGAGCTACTGAAAGACATAAATATTAATCAATTATAGCTTTGTTATTTAAATTATCAATTTTATATCCAAAACTTATTTCAGAATTAAGAATAACATTTTCACAATGATTCTATGCCATTCTCTACAATTTGTTACAAACGAATTTTCAAATAACATTTTCATTATTCCTGAGTGTTTATTTTAAGGCTCTTGAAATAATGAATGCCTTTTATTTACATTTGACTATTAATTAAGCGTAAAAGGGTACAACAGCTGTATTACATCTACACCTACATGGATACTCTGCAAATAAGTGCCTGGCAGAGGGTTCATCGAACCACCTTCGCAATAATTCTCGATTACTCCAATCTCGCATAGGGCGCGGAAAAACGACCACCTACATCTTTCCGTGCGAGCTCCGATTTCCCTTATGTTACTATGGTGATCGCTTCTCCCGATGTAGGTCGGCGTCAACAAAATATTTTCGTATCCGGAGGAGAAACTTGTTCACTGAAATTTCATGACAAGATCCCACCACAACGAAAAACGCCTTTTTTAAAATGCTGTCGACTCGAAATCCTGTATCATTGCACTAACATTCTCTTCCCTATTTCGCTGTAGCACAAAACACTGCACTTTTTGGACTTTCTCGATGTACTCTGTCAACCCTGTCTGGTAAGGATCCCACACCGCGGCGCAGTATTCTGAAAGAGGGCTGTCTCTTTACTAGATCTGTTACATTTTCTAAATGTCCTGCCAATAAAACGCAGTCTTTGATTAGCCTTCCCCACAACATTTTATATGTATTGCTTCCGATTTAAGTTGTTCCTAATTGTTATTCCTAGGTATTTATCTGAATTTTCAGCCTTTTATTTGACTAATTTATCGTGCAACCAAAGTTTAACGGTTTCCTTTTAGCACTAATGTGTATGACCTCACACTTTTCGTTATTTAGGGTCAACTGCCAATTTTTGCACCATACAGATAACTTTTCTATATCGTTTTGCAATTTGTTTTGATCTTCTGATGACTTGACTAGTCGATAAACGACAGCGTCATCTGCAAGCAAGCTAAACGGCTGCTCAGATTGTCTCCTAAATCGTTTATGTAGATAATTAACAGCAAGTGGCCTATAACACTACCTTGGAGAACACCAGAAGTCACTTCTATTTTACTCGATGACTTTCCGTCAATTATTACGAACTGTGACTTCTGACAGAAAATCACGAATCCAGTCACATAACTGAGACGATATACCTTAAGCATGTGGTACAGTGTCAAAAGCCTTCTTGAAATTTTCTAAATCCGTGTTGACTGCGTGTCAATATACCGTTTCCTTCGAAGAAATTCATAATGTTCGACCACATTATATGTTGCAAAATCTTGCTGCATATCGATATTAACGATATGGGCCTGTAATGTGCAGGATTACTCCTGCTACCTTTCTTGAATATTGGCGTGAACAGTACAAATTTCCAATTTTTGGCTACGGATCTTTTGTCGGGCGAACGGTTGTATATGATTGTCAAGTATGGAGCTATTGTATCAGCATACTCTGAAAGGAACCTAATTGGTGTACAGTCTAGACCGGGAGACTAGCTTTTATTAAGTAGTTTAAGTTGCTTCACTACTTCGATGATATATACGAGTACTTCTACGTTACTCATGTTGCCAGCTGTTCTTGATTCGAATTCTGGAATTTCGGAAGTCTGTTTTTAGAAACTCTTCTTTGGCAGCACTTCAGTTGCGCAGACAAGGTTTTTATTGTGTCTTGCCGCTAGCATAATTCACATACGACCAGAATCTCTTTGGATACTCTGCCAGGTTTCGAGACAAAGTTGCGTTGTAAAAACTATTATAAGCATCTAGCTTTGAAGACCGCGCCAAATTTCGAATTTCTGTAAGAGATCGCAAATCTTGGAGATTTTGCGCCCGTTTAAATTTGGAATGTTTTTTTTTTTCGTTGTTCCTGCAACAGTGTTTTGACCCGCTTTGTGTACCAAGGTGGATCAGCTCCGTCGTGTGTTAATTTATTTGGTATAAATCTCTCAGTTGCTGCCCATACTATGAATTAAAGCCACAGCTGATCTATACTTACATTATTAATTTGGAAGATGTGAAGATTGTCCCTCGGGAAAGCGTAAAGTGAAATTTTATCTGCTTTTTTGAATGGGAATATTTTTCGTTTATTTTGGGAGGATTTGGCGGTTACAATATTCAGTCTCGCAGCAACTAATCCCTGTATCCGTTTTGACGCTTGTTATTAGGTCAAGATTGGTTCAAATGGCTCTGAGCACTATGGGACTTAACTTCTGAAGTCATCAGTCCCCTAGAACTCAGAACTACTTAAACCTAACTAACCTAAGGACACCACACACGTCCATGCCCGAGGCAGGATTCGAACCTGCGACCGTAGCGGTCGCACGATTCCAGACTGTAGTGCCTAGAACCGCTGGGCCACTCCGGCCGGCAGGTCAAGATTATTTGTTGCTAAGAGGTCAAAGTATTTCTGCTCGAAATAATTTTCAGAGAATGCGTTTAGCACAATTTTGGATGTGAACATGTGTTTTCGCCGACATATCGAGGGTAAATTAAAGTCTACACCAACTATGATTGTATGAGGCGTGTAGGTGTTTGAAATCAAATTCAATTATCTTCGAACCTTCCAGCAATTTTATCATCTGAATTGGGAGTTCGTTAAAATGATCCAATTATTATTTTATTCCGGCTGCCAAGAATGATCTCTAGCCATTACTAATTCACAGGAACTATCTAATTCAATTTCGCGGCAAGTTATACTACTTCTAACAACAAGAAACACGCCACCGCCAACTTTGTTTAGCCTATCCTTTCAGACCACCGTTAGGTTCTTCGCAGAAAATTCGGCTGGACTTTTCTCCGACTTCAGCCAGCTTTCAGTGCCTATAACGATTCGAGCACCAGTGCTTTCTGTTATCGCTTGGAGCTCTGGTACTTTCCTGACACAGCTACGACAATTTACAACTGTTTTACCGATGGTTCCCGTGTCCAAGTTCTTCCCGTGTTCGGCCTGCACATTTTGAGACTGAAGTCCTTTTTGAGTTTTCCCGAGACCCTCTAGCACACACGTCACGCAGCCCCTGCTTCCCGTGTAGCTGCCTCCTGCGTTTAGTGGACTCCTGACCTGTTCAGTGGAACCCGAAACCCAACCACCCTATGGCGCAAGTCGAGGAATCTGCAGCCTACACGGTTGCAGAACCTTCTGAGCCTCTGATTCAGACCCTCCAGTCGGCTCTGTACCAGATATCCGCAACCGGTCCTTCCGACTATGCTGCAAATGGTGAGCTCTGCTTTCATCTTGCAAGCGAGACTGGCAGCCTTTACCACATCTGTTAGACGCTCGAAACCAGAGAGAAACTCTTCCGATCCAAAGCAACACACATCATTGATACCGACGTAAGCCACCATCTGCAGTTGACTGCATCCTGTGCTCTTCACGAGGTCCGGAAGGACCCGTTTCACGTCTGGAAAGACTCCACCCGGTATGCACATGGAGTACACATTGGCTTTCTTCCCCTTCTTGGTAGCCAAGTCCCTAAGGGGCCACATAAAGCGCCTAAAATTGGAGTTCCCAACTACTAATCGTCCCACCCTGTGTAACTGCCCGGATCTTGCAGTCTTAGAGGTTTCCTCTGAAACAGGACAGGCGACTACACCTATATGAGCGACAGAGTCAGCCATCGACAGCACCTGGAACCTGTTTGTCAGGCTAGCCGGGGAGGCCTTACGTGCGTTCCCCTGGGAAGCCTTTCGCCGCCTGCCAAGCCCCGAGGCGACCTTCCACTCGAGCACGGGTGAGTGATGAACCTCAGTGCGAGCAGTAACTGGGCTGACCACTGGTGAGGACCGATCAGAGGACTCTGACGTGCTGGACATCCGTTGGATCCCCACGGCCGCACAACAACAGCGATGCCCATCCACTGTAGTTTCAAGCTTCGTAACTGAAGCTGTCACAGCCTGGAGCTAAGAGCGAAGTGTCACCAACTCGACTCGCATCCGCACACAACAATCACAGTCCCTATCCATACTAAAGACTGTGGAAAACTACATTACTCAAACTGACTATAGACACATGCTGCAGAACTTTGTTGTAGACCCTGATGAAAACGCAAGAGGTGTGTTTAATAAATTATATTAATTCGTAGAGATTTAAAAACCGAACTTCCGAAGCACTCAGGTGAGACTGAAAAACTCGCTCCTGATTTGGAGCTTGTGATACGTCACAAGAACGGTTTACTTTCCGATGCAAACGAGAATGCGAGAACCGTGCCAATTAGACATGTAATTAAAGTACAGAAACTCAACAAACTAAAATATAAAACCACACAGATGAAATTACACAATTCGCTCCTGGTTAGGAACTCGTAAAAGTCACAAAATCAGATATTTCCCTGTTGCTTCTTCTGTCTCGGCTGGTTGCTGCTGCCTGACTAGCAACTCAATGTCGTAAAATGAAGTTTCATCTGTTAATTATTCCTGAGCATTCATTTGAAAGCTATTGAAATAGTGAGTGCTTTTTATTTATGTCTGACTAATAACTAAAATCAAAATGGCACAGTATCTATGTTATCACAACATAAATACAATCATTTAATCCTAGCTTGGCGTGGTAACTGAAGCCTTTTGTGTTGGTAAATAAATGTAAGTATGAAAAGTTCACGTGGTATAGTGTCATTTCCTGTTGGGGGATTGTGTTCTACAATACTATCCAATACTCACAGTTTAATTGCAGTGGGTTATTCAACTAATTTGAAAACACAGAACTTCCCGCAGATTTTCCGTACTTTTCTTGGATAGCGTATTAATCCAATCACTGACGGCTTAGGTAGGAGTTAGTTTGCCCGAAACACGGTTTAAAGTTTGTATCTTAATGCCATGTCTCTAAAAGTTGTGCTGTTGCACACAGAGGAGTAACGACGCAATTTACAGTCTTTTAATGTTCGCCGGTCGCTGGTGGCCGAGCGGTTCTAGGCGCTTCAGTCTGGAACCGCGGGACCACTACGATCGCAGGCTCGAATCCTGCCTCGGGCATGGATGTGTGTGATGTCCTTAGGTTAGTTAGGTTTAAGTAGTTCTAAGTTCTAGGGACTGATGACCTGAGATGTTAAGTACCATAGTGCTCAGAGCCATTTGAACCATTTTAACGTTCTATTGTCATCAGTGGTTCAAGAAAGAAGTTATAAATTAACAGGATAAGGTTAGACACGTCAGAATGGCAAAAAAAAAGTCGAAACCCACTCAGTTGTTCACACACACAGTGGATCCAGCTAGAGAAGTATTTAAATATTTTGTTTGGATAATATGCAGTTTACTTGAGGTAAAACATGTGACACAGTGCAGCAACTATCAAGTGTACTTAACCTGCCAGTGTTCCAAGTGCCGCAGTGCGGGCTGTATACGTCACAGGACGCTGAAACGTCGCCGACATAAACAGTTGCGAATATGTCCTATGTTAATAACTAGGGATTACGATTAAGAAATTTTAAGATAAAGTGAAATAGATGGTGCAGCAAGGAGAGGGAGGCGGCCCATATCCGCAGTAGCTGTTGATGAAGATGCTGAAGTTACTGCCGATCGAACAAAACATGCCGCCGGCCGCTGGTGGCCGAGCGGTTCTGGCGCTACAGTCTGGAACCGCGCGACCGCTACGGTCACAGGTTCGAATCCTGCCTCGGGCATGGATGTGTGTGTTGTCCTTAGGTTAGTTAGGTTTAAGTAGTTCTAAGTTCTAGGGGGACTTACGACCTCAGCAGTTGAGTCCCATAGTGCTCAGAGCCATTTGAACAAAACATGCCTCAAATTCTGCAGCCTGTATTCGAGCTGTGTCATGGGAATTGTCTCCCCCTGGTCAAAAGGTCAAAATATTTTGCTGCCCACTTTATACTGGTGTCCCTTATTCTGGTAAGATTCAGAATCTGCACCAAATGAAACCCAAGATAGGCTACAGTGCCGTGGCGTTTCCCTGCGTTTCTTGGCACGTATGGCTTGCCCCCTATTTTTTTTTTTTCTTTCTTACACGTATGGAAACGGATGACTTGTGGCTGGGGGAATATCCTTTGGATGGACCAGACAAATTTTATTCTGCATGGTGCCGTGGATGGGCAAAACTGTCGCACATGGGGTTTTACTCTGCCACATGTTGTGCAGGAACATACACTGCAGCCAGCTTATGTGACTGTGTGGTGTGGTTTCACAAGCTCCTAAATTCGTGGTTCATTTTTCTCAGATAGTTGACACCTTGCACGCCTGTTATGTGTACAGTGAACCTGCATTTTATAAGGGCTTCCTTATGGTGCAACACGTGATTCCAGCTTTGCAAGAACCCAACTTTATCCTCACCACTATTTTCGTGCAAGATGGGGCGACATAACATGTCGCTTGCCAGGTGAAAGATATGCTTCGAAGAGCCTTTGGTAACGACCACATCCTATCTAGGCAATATCAAGATGCTATTCCACCCCCACCCCCCCGACCTAAATCCAAGTGAATTCTGGTTGTGGGATATCTGAACGATCCTATCTATCATGGATGTATCTGAACTCTTCCTGATCTGAAGGATAGCAAACAATCATATGTCACTCTGATTACACCGAATATGCAGGCTATCTAACACGTCGAGTTACGGATGCAGTATGTTGCTGGGACGGGAGACCACACTGAACACTTCTAACTTGTGATCATATCCTAATAAACGTGTTTGATCGTTCCTCCTTTTTTCCTTCACCCACAACACATTCTGACTGCTTACAGCGTCATATTTGCACCTAGTGGCTGAAATATTACTTTTCTTAGCATACTATGCGTGCGTACAGAGTAGTGTAGGTGTTTACGTTGTTTCAGCCTCCTGTGTTGTATACAGTCTGCACTGCACCACTGGGAAAACCATCAGTTTACTTATAATCGCCCGCTATATGCCATCCGCCGTAACTTAAATATGAAGTAGGAAGCACCTGGAAATTGATATCTGCGTCAGAATGTTTCTCGCGCTATAGCTCTAGCCCTTTAGCGGCTTAGAACCTAACAGAACTACACTTGCAAGCTTATCACCTCTCAAGCGCTGTAGCCTCGGACGGTACTGGGGCACCGCTGCAGAGCTTAAGCTGAATACGCGCCCACTTAGTCGTCGTAAGTGGATTGCGTAATTAAACCACCCCAATCCCCACCACGAGCCATTACAGGCAGGACAGAACCAGTGAAGTTACAGACGCGGGGCGGCAGCCGTCGCAAAGTGCCAGAATGCGAGCGCCGTGCGTGCAGACATAAACAACGCCCAAAAGGCAGTCGGCAACTCGGCTACGGAAAAATGGCAACCGGCGAGGCGACGAAATTTATAAATATTTTCTCCCCGCTTCCGCGGTGGTGGTGGTGGTGGTGACGGCGGTGGCCGGAGAGACCGCTGGACACATTCCAGCGCTCCAAAAGCGGCGCAGAGGAAGGTCGTAAATTACTCGGCGATGCTTGTTTATTGTGCAGAGCGAACAATGAGCGGCGCTGCTTCTGCGTGTGGAGCGCAGCACGTGTAGTGGCGGAAGCCGGCGCCCGCGTTTCTTGCGACGCGAGGTCCAACTGGGAACGGCTCCAGGCTTAACAATTTCTCCGCAGAGGATTTGACTGCGTGAAACGGCGGCAAGTACAATGGCGCAAACAGAAGATCACTGCAACGACTGTCCTGTGAACGGAAAACACGCGGGGTGCAGCCAAAATATTCCAGAAATCTTTAGGAAACGAATTACTGTTTATTATCTATTCATCTTTTTTTTCGATGGTAAACAGTCGCAATATATGTCACTACGTGATAGACTTTTGAGACTACTTTTTATTGACGATTATTCATACAACATACATGATCGATCTCGTTGATCGATCTCGGATTCTGTAGTATTAACTAACATGGGAATCTCTCTACAAATCCAATGAAACGCTGATCAAAATATCTTGCAATACTACTTTGCCACGTTAGTAAAAAAGGAAAATAACGCTAAGTTACGCAAAAGTCTTTCTTATTTTATGACACCTACGAAACCCAAGCAGAACGTACTAACCAAATAGCAGTTATGGTAATCAACTTTCAACTAAAATGTCTCCTCTGAACGGGAATGTACATAATGGATGTACGAGTGGAGGTTGTAAACCCATGTCTCACGGCATATGGAAATTTAGGTTTGGCCGTGAAATCCGAGTTCGAGTCCCGGTCGAGCGCAAATTTTCATTGTCGTCATTGTACAACCGATGGGTGTCCATATTCGCAGCTGCGAATATATTTCATGCATTTCATAACGGCTGCAGTCACCGCATGCGTGCATGCATACATGCATGCATGACCGAAGAAACATGGCACCGTACTTCCGAACAACTCATGCACTCCAGTATCGCACCGTTGTCGAAGGATTATAATTCGAAAAGGAAGCAGACGAAGATGACATGATGTTGCAAGATGAATCTGAGTAAGCTAATAAGATCTACGTGAGAACAAAGTCCTGCAGGTCTAATCAAGAATATTGGTGACGCTATGAAAATGATACTGCTGAAAGTTATTATGTCCATCTCTAGGACAGGAAAGACACCAATCGACTTCCAGAAATGCATCGACGATCCTATGCCGAAGAAGATAGCTACAAAATGTGAACAGTAGCGAACTTTAAGATTAAATTGCACGTATGAAATACTCTCATAAAGTTAATTCTGAGGGGAATTTAAGGTGAAGTGTATGCTAAGTGAAGATAAGCTGGATCCAGGAGAAGGCTAGGAACATTAATAGCGATTTGGCACTGAGGCTTCTCCTCTAAACGCAAGTACAGAAAAATAAACCAACTTATATTGCCATTGTAGATCTGAAAAATGCATCTAATAAAGTTGTCGGTCAAGAGATGTGCTGAACAAAGCAGGCCTAAAGGCCACATGCCGCTGGTAGTCAGCTACTAGAAGAACGAAGTGGCTATTATAAGAAATTTTCGTAAGGAACAAGAAACAAAAAATTAGAAAAGGCTTGAGCCAAGGATTCAGTGCTTACATCTAAAAAGCTATAGACCAAATTCGCGAAACTACTAAAGTGGAGATCAAAATTAGTGGGTAGACGATCGACACTCTACGTTATTCAATGATGACGCTGTGATCACGGAGACGAAAGAAGATCTAGAGAAGGTCCGCAGAAGAACAGGAAAACCTTTCTGTAAGCTGTATTGTATGAGAACAAAAAAAGCGAAAAACTGAAGTGATGATATGGACTACTGAACAAGAATATTACCTTTTAAGAATAATTGGAAGAGAGGAGCCAGAAGTGATAGAGGAATTTGCCTAACTGAGAAGTAGAATCACACGGGGTGGGAGAAGCCGAAAAGAAATGATGAGAAGAATACAGAAGGCCGAAATTGCATTTAATCTGAGGAAGACCTCACTCACCAGCAAGAATATTAGTCTGGGAATTAGGAAACTGATCAAGAAAGCATTTGATCGGAGCGTGCCCCTATAGGGATATGAAACTTCAACAACAGGAAAAGAAGAGAGAAGACGGCCAGAAGCTCGGGATATTTTGTGCTTCAGAAGGACAGTGAAGATCAGCTGAAGGCACAGACTTACGAATGAAGAGGTGCTGCAAAGAGCGTATAAAACAAGATTTCTGTGGAGGAACATCCAAACAAGCAGAGACATACTCGCGGGACACATTTCAAGACACAATAACCTCACTGGAACAATAGCAAAAGGAAATATTGAGATAAGGAATCGCTTAATAAGTCAACCAAGGGCGCCATACATTTTGCAGATAATGAACTATGTGGAAGCGCTACAAATTCGGAAGTGAAGAGGAAGGAGGCACAATATGGGAATGGTGTACTGCTGCAAGCCAACCTTCGTGTTGGATACTGAAGAGAGAAGCCAAGGTTGTTTGTAAAAGATAAGTCCTTGCAAAAGCAGGGGGTTCTTTTGAAAATTAAAACTTCATATTCCGAAGAGTAAGTTAAGATTGAGCCCATCTTTCTAATTGCGTTCATAAAGGAGATACAATTTTAAGAAATCAGATAAACCTCTTCTAACCACCCCGTGTTTTACTTAATTTCCTTCTGACATACAGTACTTTTATTCTGATCCCCGCCACTACATAATAACTATCGTCATTTAATTATTATGAACGTTTTCTACAGGTAAGCTTCAATAACAAGATTAAACGGTTTTTTAGTGCTGCAGCATTTCTTTACTGCACATTATTATAGGCTTAAAACGCCAGGGACAGGTTTATCCAACACCATATTAAAATAAACAAAATTATAAGAAGTCATATTTAGCTTATCGCAAATAAATTTAACAAGCCCTAATGGAGACTAACAACTGATTTAGTAAGATTTTATTTTTAGACATGCCAACATAATATAGTAGTTTTTCGAATTAAATCTCAACAAAGCCGAACTCCTCTGTTGGTTAATGTTACGTAGAAAGCCCTTTACAGACGAGAAACAAGTATAAAGTGTGCGGCAAGAGGGCTGGCGTTTCTGCAGTGTTAATGTTTTATTGAACGACCCCATGGTGGCGACAGTTGGCAGAGCTGGAGTTTTCGCGCAAAGTAGGGCGCGGAGACAACTGCAGCTGCTTTTGTTCGTGGCCCGGAATTTTATTTCCACAGAGGGCTGGGTTCCCAGTGGCGGTCGCAGGTTTCCCTGCAGCAGCGGAAGCTGCAAGCCAGCAGGCCACCTGCGGGGGCGCCACCACACGATGTACGAGGGCGTGTTAAGGTCGCTAGCTTGTAAATCCGCTTAAAAAAAATACGGTTTTTCATTTTAAATCTGTTTATAAAGTTTTTCAAACAAAATAGTAGTCGAAAAGAACTGATTTTGACATCGGTAAGTTACTTAAAAACCGACTTAAATGTCTCGCGGTGTTTGGCTTCGTCAATATATACGTTGCTTTCGCACGTGAAATGTTTGCCATTAGTCTCCCGTTCGAGAATGATTCACTATACAGCTGTTTTTCGACTTGTTAGTGTTGTTAAAAGACACGCTTTGTACTGCTCTTATGTTTTCCCTTTTATATCTTTGATTTTCGAGCGTTGATTTGCTTATAAACATTACTGTAATATCATACCTTTCTTTTCTGTCAATCTCGTAAGTTTTTATGCATCCAAAAAATTATGTTTCTACTCTACAACGTCAGTTTTAAGGAAATCGGTTTATTTCTCGAGGAAGTCGAGTGTGCAAGAGTAGACTGTGTGAGTACGTCTATAAACATACTGGATGTTACGTCGACTCCATCAAGTGTTCAAGACAAAAGCTCAAAAGTTTGCAGACGCAGAGACATTTCTAACAGAACTGACAATATAACCCAATGTGGTTCTATAATTGCTGAACTGAGTACTTCGTGTAAGCCTCTAGATGATGTCGCTCTGTGGGAAAGGTGGTATAAAAATACAGGGTTTGTCGAATTCAAAACTATGAGATTAGTTGTGTTCGAGACTGTAATTTATTTCAGTGGTGGAATGCTTAGCAGTGAAGTTCTAGAGTGCTTAGGAATATACACGGGGTTCAGTACAAGACATTCATTGCGGGCGATTGATTCCATAAGAGTGGTCACTGCTGAAAAATGTGTCCTTTAGGCATCGAAAGAGGCCAAAATAACAAAGAGAAGCAAGAAAAGGAAAGAGAGCATGTGCAACATGTAAACCAAGACGCCTGTACATCTGGAATGTATTAAAAACAACGGGGATGTATGATAGATCAGTTATAACTTTGAATTTAATTTCTCGTGAATTAAATTTTCTGGAAGCTTTATTTTTTTTTCACAAATAATCTGTTTCAGCTGGAGGTCTGAAAAATTTTGGGGGTATTTCAGGATACTTATTGGAGGAAAGTAGACTACAGACATTGACATACTATATAAGCTCCTCAAAAAATCGAATTTCCGTGCACAACAGATGTCCGATATTAGGCTTTTTGTTGTACTCCTACAATCTTCTCGAATTTTTCCAGACGTCTTATATTCCTCTTCTTTGTAGCCTATAATCGTGAAATACCTCTGGTAATCCGTCATTTCTCATGATGATTACACGTCCTTTCCCGTAATGTCGAAGTTTGAATTTTTTCAGTTTATTGCAGATATTTCATGTTTTCAAAAAATGGCTCTGAGCACTATGGGACTTTACTTCTGAGGTCATCAGTCCCCTAGAACTTAGAACTACTTAAACCTAAGAACATCACATACATCCATGCCCGAGGCAGGATTCGAACCTGAGACCTTAGCGGTCGCGCAGTTCCAGACTGTAGCGCCTAGAACCGCTCGGCCACTCCGGCCGGCTACTTCATGTTTTGTTCACATTCAATTTTTCTTATCATCTTGTGCAGTGTACACATTTCAGCACTTTGTATCCGTAATAAGTTCCAGTTTTTTGAGAATCCATATCGTACTTAAAAATACAAATGCTGGTGTCGATATTGTTTTATAAAATTCCTTTTTAACTTTTTGTGCATTATTCATAATATCGTACACTTGAAGAATGTGTAGCTGCTATCAAAACGTATCAACGATTTGGTAAATGAAGATTAAAAATTACTTAAATTAAAAAGTGTAAGACGCAGTTCTCTCGTTCCACAAAATATTCATTTTACACTTCGTTGTGAATCGTCTTCCAGCATTCTAGGTTATCCTGAAACACGATATGGCTAAGCAGATAGTCCACACAACTTGAACAAGATTTTGTAGCTGTACTAAGCTTCTTTTTCCAAGAATATGTGACCTTGCAGGATTATATATCTACACGAAAAACAAAAGCGTATTTAAATACACAAAGAAGTTAAGAACTTATAAAAGTTACATTATATTATACTAAAATGTTTGCAGTGTAATTGTATAAAGGCCAAAGCAGAACAAAATTGAGTACTAGCGCAGAACAATACATTACTTCTATAAAATCAGTCTAATATGGATGGGGAACTGTTTACCTATTTACATTATATTTTCTTATGGTGAAAAGAATATTAACTGGCTGTTGACTCCTTAGCAAAGGTGACTAATGGAACGTTATCGTATTTGATCATTAAGGATCACTTCAGAACTCTGTAATTGTTGTTTATTGACAGCCAAAGTTACAAATAGTGTTAATTTTCTGCGTGTGTTAGCTCCAGGGTGATTATCACATTTACCAATTTTTTGTCCCTATAAAACAGTAGTCTGTGACATTACTCAATTTCGTACAGTTTTGGCGTTTACATGCTTGTACTTTTAAACTTTGAGTGTAATGTAATATAAGGTTCATTTGTGTATTCCAATGCTCTTGTATTTTTCGTATAAATATATAGTCGCAGAAATCCACATATCCTCGAAAAAGAATATTTGAAAAGCTATAAACTCTTGCTGATGTTATGTGGACTATCTGTTCAGTCTCGTGATGCGTGAAGATGGCCTAAAACGTCCACAGACAGACACACACGCACACACAGACACACACACACACACACACACACACACACAAACACAAATTAGGTGCATTGTGCTGCCACCTACTGCCAGATACTCCATATCAGCGACCTCAGTAGTCAGTAGACATAGTAAGAGAGTAGAAAGAGGCGCTCTGCGGAACTGACGGACTTCGAACATGGTCAGGTGATTGGCTGGCACTTGTGCCACACGTCTGTACGCGAGATTTCCACATTCCTAGGTCCACTGTTTTCGATGTGATAGTAAAGTGGAAACGTGAAGGTACACGTACAGCGCAAAAGCGTACAGGCCGACCTCGTCTGTTTACTGACAGAGACCGCCGACAGTTGTACAGGGTCGTAATGTGGAATAGACAGCCATCTATCCAGACCATCACACAGGTATTCCAAACTGCATCAGGATCCACTGCAGTACTATGATAGTTAGGCGGAAGATGAGAAAACTTGGATTTCATGGCTGCTCGTAAGCCACACACCACGCCGGTAAATGCCAAACGACGCCTCGCTTGGTGTGAAGAGCGTAAACATTGGACGATTGAGCAGTGGAAAAAGGTTGTGTGGAGTGACGAATCACGGTACACAATGTGGCGGTCCGATGGCAGGGTGTGGGTATGGCGAATGCCCGGTGAACGTCATCTGTCAGAGTGTGAAGTGAAAACAGTAAAATTCGGGGGCGGGGGTGTTGTGGTGAGGTCGTGTTGTTCATGGAGGGGCTTGCACCCCTTGCTGTCTTGCGTGGCACTATCATAGCACAGACCTATATTGATGTTTGAAACACCTTCTTGCTTCCCATCGTTGAAGAGCAATTCGGGGATGGCGATTGCATCTTTCAACACGAGCACCTGTTTATAAGGCACGGCCTGTGGCGGAGTGGTTCCACGACAGTTTTTTTTTTTTTTGTCATCAGTCTACTGACTGGTTTGATGCGGCCCGCCACGAATTCCTTTCCTGTGCTAACCTCTTCATCTCAGAGTAGCACTTGCAACCTACGTCCTCAATTATTTGCTTGACGTATTCCAATCTCTGTCTTCCTCTACAGTTTTTGCCCTCTACAGCTCCCTCTAGTACCATGGAAGTCATTCCCTCATGTCTTAGCAGATGTCCTATCATCCTGTCCCTCCTCCTTATCAGTGTTTTCCACATATTCCTTTCATCTATGATTCTGCATGGAACCTCCTCATTCCTTACCTTATCAGTCCACCTAATTTTCAACATTCGTCTAGAGCACCACATCTCAAATGCTTCGATTATCTTCTCTTCCGGTTTTCCCACAGTCCATGTTTCACTACCATACAATGCTGTACTCCAGACGTACATCCTCAGAAATTTCTTCCTCAAATTAAAAAAAAAATGGTTCAAATGGCTCTGAGCACTATGGGACTCAACTGCTGAGGTCATTAGTCCCCTAGAACTTAGAACTAGTTAAACCTATCTAACCTATGGACATCAAACACATCCATGCCCGAGGCAGGATTCGAACCTGCGACCGTAGCGGTCTCGCGGTTCCAGACTACAGCGCCAGAACCGCGCGGCCACTTCGGCCGGCCCTCAAATTAAGGCCGGTATTTGATATTAGTAGACTTCTCTTGGCCAGAAATGCCTTTTTTGCCATAGAGAGTCTGCTTTTGATGTCCTCCTTGCTCCGTCCGTCATTGGTCATTTTACTGCCTAGGTAGCAGAATTCCTTAACTTCATTGACTTCGTGACCATCAATCCTGATGTTAAGTTTGTCGCTGTTCTCATTTCTACTACTTCTCATTATCTTCGTCTCTCTTCAATTTACTCTCAAACCATACTGTGTACTCATTAGACTGTTCATTCCGTTCAGCAGATCATTTAATTCTTCTTCACTTTCACTGAGGATAGCAATGTCATCAGCGAATCATATCATTGATATCCTTTCACCTTGTATTTTAATTCCAATCCTGAACCTTTCTTTTATTTTCATCATTGCTTCCTCGATGTACAGATTGAAGAGTTGGGGCGAAAGGCTACAGCCTTGTCTTACACCCTTCTTAATACGAGCACTTCGTTCTTGATCGTCCACTCTTATTATTCCCTCTTGGTTGTTGTACATATTGTATATGACCCGTCTCTCCCTATAGCTTACCCCTACTTTTTTCAGAATCTCGAACAGCTTGCACCATTTTATATTGTCGAACGCTTTTTCCAGGTCGACAAATCCTATGAAAGTGTCTTGATTTTTCTTTAGCCTTGCTTCCATTATTAGCCGTAACATCAGAATTGCCTCTCTCGTCCCTTTACTTTTCCTAAAGCCAAACTGATCGTCACCTAGCGCATTCTCAATTTTCCTTTCCATTCTTCTGTATATTATTCTTGGAAGCAGCTTCGATGCATGAGCTGTTAAGCTGATTTTGCGCTAATTCTCGCACTTGTCAGCTCTTGCCGTCTTCGGAATTGTGTGGATGATGCTTTTCCGAAAGTCAGATGGTATGTCGCCAGACTCATATATTCTACACACCAACGTGAATAGTCGTTTTGTTGCCAATTCCCCCAATGATTTTAGAAACTCTGATGGAATGTTATCTATCCCTTCTGCCTTATTTGACCGTAAGTCCTCCAAAGCTCTTTTAAATTCCGATTCTAATACTGGATCCCCTATCTCTTCTAAATCGACTCCTGTTTCTTCTTCTATCACATCTGACAAATCTTCACCCTCATAGAGGCTTTCAATGTATTCTTTCCACCTATCTGCTCTCTCCTCTGCATTTAACAGTGGAATTCCCGTTGCACTCTTAATGTTACCACCGTTGCTTTTAATGTCACCAAATGTTGTTTTGACTTTCCTGTATGCTGAGTCTGTCCTTCCGACAATCATATCTTTTTCGATGTCTTCACATTTTTCCTGCAGCCATTTCGTCTTAGCTTCCCTGCACTTCCTCTTTATTTCATACCTCAGCGACTTGTATTTCTGTATTCCTGATTTTCCCGGAACATGTTTGTACTTCCTCCTTTCATCAATCAACTGAAGCATTTCTTCTGTTACCCATGGTTTCTTCGCAGCTACCTTCTTTGTACCTATGTTTTCCTTCCCAACTTCTGTGATGGCCCTTTTTAAAGATGTCCATTCCTCTTCAACTGTACTGCCTACTGCGCTATTCCTTATTGCTGTATCTATAGCGTTAGAGAACTTCAAACGTATCTCGTCATTCCTTAGTACTTCCGTATCCCACTTCTTTGCGTATTGATTCTTCCTGACTAATGTCATGAACTTCAGCCTACTCTTCATCACTACTATATTGTGATCTGAGTCTATATCTGCTCCTGGGTACGCCTTACAGTCCAATATCTGATTTCGGAATCTCTGTCTGACCATGATGTAATCTAATTGAAATCTTCCCGTATCTCCCGGCCTTTTCCAAGTATACCTCCTCCTCTTGTGATTCTTGAACAGGGTATTCGCTATTACTACCTGAAACGTGTTACAGAAGTCAAATAGTCTTTCTCCTCTTTCATTCCTTGTCTCAAGCTCATATTCTCCTGTAACCTTTTCTTCTACTCCTTCCCCTACAACTGCATTCCACTCGCCCATGACTATTAGATTTTCGTCCCCCTTTACATACTGCATTACCCTTTCAATATCCTCATACACTTTCTCTATCTGTTCATCTTCAGCTTGCGACGTCGGCATGTATACCTGAACTATCGTTGTCGGTGTTGGTCTGCTGTCGATTCTAATTAGAACAACCCAGTCACTGAACTGTTCACAGTAACACACCCTCTGCCCTACCTATTCATAACGAATCCTACACCTGTTATACCATTTTCTGCTGCTGTTGATATTACCCGATACTCATCTGACCAGAAATCCTTTTCTTCCACTTCATTTCACTGACCCCTACTATATCTAGATTGAGCCTTTGCATTTCCCTTTTCAGATTTTCTAGTTTCCCTACCACGTTCAAGCTTCTGACATTCCACGCCCCGACTCGTAGAACGTTATCCTTTCGTTGATTATTCAATCTTTTTCTCATGGTAACCTCCCCCTTGGCAGTCCCTTCCCGGAGATCCGAATGGGGGACTATTCCGGAATCTTTTGCCAATGGAGAGATCATCATGACACTTCTTCAATTACAGGCCACATGTCCTGTGGATACACGTTACGTGTCTTTAATGCAGTGGTTTCCATTGCCTTCTGCATCCTCATGTCGTTGATCATTGCTGATTCTTCCGCCTTTAGAGACAATTTCCCACCCCTAGGACAAGAGAGTGCCCTGAACCTCTATCCGCTCCTCCTCCCAGTAACATCCCTATAATTGAGTGGCCTGCACAGAGTCCTGACCTTAATCCTATAGAACACCTTTGGCATGATTTGGAACGCCGACTTCGTGTCAGGCCTCACCGATCGACATCGATACCTCTCCTCAGTGCAGTACTCCGTGAAGAATGGGCTGCCATTCCCCAAGAAACCTTCCAGCACCTGATTGTACGTGCGGCCTGCGAGAGTGGAAGCCGTCATCAAGGCTTATGGTGTGCCAACACCATACTGAATTCCTCCATTACCGATGGAGGGCGCTTCGAACTTGTAAGCCATTTCCGCCAGGTGTCCAGGATACTTTTGATCATACAGTATAGTGATCAAAAGTGATGCTGATTTACAGTGAATCAAGACCAGCACATTGCATCATTAGAGAAAGTAACTGTCATGTCTATATACACATGATAGAACAAAAGACTGGCTGCTGGTCACAAACAGCATGACGTTCATGCTACAGATACTTGATGTGGAACAATTCCACGGAAAATTATTTCTGTAAATCAATAATGTGTGAGGCAAGAAAGGTAAACTGATAACTCAACACTCAAATACTTTAACATTTGTTATTGCGTCTGTAGCCACAGGAACTTAGACACACTAAAAACTGAAGTATGTAGTATTTGCTGCATTGATAGGGTGTTTCACTAAATGTGTTTGCCTCTGGAAGTTACGAAGTAATAGGCGACGCAAATATTTTTTGCAGTAGGTCACCATAAGAAACGTTACACTGTATGCGGAGCTATGAACATAGTTTACTGTGTTATTATACAAAGAGCTACAGCAAAAAGATACAATTTTTTAAATGGAACAATAGTTGTTTCAATCGTGCATTGAAATCAGTAAAACCAGCTGTCTATACATCAATTTAAATTATATTCCTATCACTTTTTGTTTGGGAGCTACAACCCTTCAATGTTTCAGGGGCAGATACCACACGCTGTACATAATACATGGCTGTGTGGTGGGTGATGGATGTTCTGGCGGTGGGAAGTTGATTTAAATGGGATGTTCAAATTGGTGTCCATGTTCCTGAATGAACAATGCAATGCACCTTCTAAAGGATCTGCGGACGAGATGTAACATCTTCGGTATCACGGAGCGACATGCATCCTCGATGCGCCGTTTTAGATCATCTGGGGATGTGGGCTCAGGACATAGAAACGATCCTTTAGATATCCCCACAAAAAGAAATCTAATTGTGGTAAATCGGCCGATCTTGCGGGCCATTAATGAGGATCATGGCGCCCCAGCCACCTTCCTGCAAACCTGTTGTTTAGTTCTTCCACAGCAGCACGCGCAGAATGGGCTGGATGACCATCGTGCTGCAGCCACATATGGACTCTCGTGTGTAGACACACATGTTCAAGGAGACCACCCAAACTATAGACTGTAAATGCGTGATGTAAACGCGCGATGTAACTTACCTGTCAGAGTACCTCGGAAGCAGTGTGGACCGATGATTTAATCCCCAAGGATTCCACACCATACATTAATAGACCACCTACGTTGACGGTCGGCAGGTCGTACCCACCGAGGATTGTCTGCGGCGCAGTAGTGCACGTTATGGCGATTCACTGCACCATAATTTGTTAACGTGGACTCATCAGAGAACATAGCACCTTGTAAAGACTCCAGCGTGAAATTATGCATGACCCATTCACAGAATGTAACTCTCGCACGGAAATCGTTCCCATGCAGCTCCTGGGTCAGTGACAGGCGGTACGGGTAAAACCTGTGGCCGTGTACTAAACGCCACACAGATGTGAGACTGACACCAGCGACTGCAGCAACGGCTCGTAAGCTGAATTGAGGATCGTGGTGTACTGCAGCTAAAACAAACACCTCCGTCTCCTCACTTCCTGCACTTCTTCGTCTGTTACTGCGGCGCATTACCAAACTGCCTGTTTCCCGAAGTCGTTTTTCGGCACGTAAGAACGTAATGGATGCCGGAGCTCTTCGCCTAGGATATCTGACGGCGTCTTGCAATCTTTGTGTCAACTTCACATGTGGTAAATATTTTTTGGTGTATGTGTGTGTGGTGCTTTGCACAATATGGTGATGTGCAAATCATATAAGTGGTACATATATTTTTGAATATTTGAAAAACACAATCCTGCAAATTGGCAACAAAATTGTGCGGAATTTTCGATGGCACCATGAATATTTCGCCACAGTGGAAGAATAAAAATCGAAAACTGACGATTATGCAAAGTGCATCTTGTAAATCTTGCGAACAGCCGTCTGAAGATGAACTTGTCAGTTCGAAACCGGTTACGGCGCTATTTACTTAAATAAATAGCAGAATTAATAGTGGCTGGTTGCTGTCTTCTTCTTTGTAAGAATCAACCTACATTAATTGTACACAGCCATGGTTTCACCATGTCAGTTGTAGACAAAATAGCATTGAAGATTGTTGTTGTATAATTTTTGTTGTTACTTTAATATATTTTGTCATATTTTAGTGTAGCATACAGTCTTTTGATTTTTCACATTAACAAAGCTGAAATTACATTATTCCAACAACATACATAAATAAGTCCGATCACATCAGACGCATGCTTACGACTGTCTCACTCAGCGGAAGTAACAATATTCCAAAGGGATTACAAGTTTTCTTGGCAAATGAATTTCGATTAGTTTCTATTACAATTCATAAATGAATCCAGAAATAAACATAATAAACAGTATTAGATTGCGTAATTAATAATGGAAATTTTCAGCGTGCCAAATAATTCTAATTTCAAATGTTTTTTTTTAAAAAATTAACTGCTCATTCAGAACTAGTAGTTATCGATTATAACATCCAAAATATAGTAGTTCCTTTTCATAAATTTTAGATTGAAATATAACACACTGTGTATAAAATTATATGAAAGTTTTCAGGAAAGCAGCTGAGATAGTACTGACCTGTCCAAAATTCGAAAAATAATACTGTTATCGACAACTACTGTTGACAAAAAGTAATGGTAGAGGAAAACGTCCCGTTTCAATGTTCCCAAACATCGATGGAATTTTTTATGGATGACAATGCGCGATATCACCGGACCACAATTGTTCGCGATTGGTTTGAAGAGCATCCAGTACAGATCGAACAACTGACTTGGCCACCCAGATCGCCCGACTTGAATCCCATCGAACGATGGGATAGCTATAAAGGCAGCATGGCGCAATATTTCTTCACGGGATTTCCAGCAGCTTGTCGAGTGCATGACACGTCGCGTTGCTGCACAGCGCAGGGCAAAAAGAGTTCCGACACGATGTTAGGAGGTATCCCATGGTTTTCGTTTCCTCGGTGGACCTCTTTATGACAAGATTAAGGCAGAATCTTAAATGTTCAAATTCGATCAATAAAAGCACTCCGTCTTTACGCTACAAGTGGCCTACCGGGACCATCCGACCGCCGTCTCATCCTCGGTGGAGGATGCGGATAGGAGGGACGTGGGGCAACACACGGCTCTCCCGGTCGTAAGATTGCATTCTTGATCGAAGCCGCTTTTATTCGGTCGAGTAGCTCCTCAATTGGCATCACGAGGCTGAGTGCACCCCGAAAAATGGCAACAGCGCATGGCGGTCTGGATGGTCACTCATCCAAGGGCCGACCACGCCCGACAGCGCTTAACTTCGGTGATATCACGGGAACCGGTGTATCCACTGCGGCAAGGCCGTTGCCTCTAAATTCGATAAATAATTATATGAAATTTTCAAAATCATATTATTGTTGCCGCCTAGAAGTCGTTAGATAGCCAACCTGCAACTGGGATCGTGCATCGTGGACCATGAACCGGCTTAGCCGATTAGTGATACAGATAGCAAGCATCTTCTTGATAACGATACATCTTTATACCACAGAAGTTCTCATCTGCAGAAACTTTACAGCTATAGTGCTTCTGTTGATGCGTTGCGAAGTATTCACTTTTGAAAGTACGAATGATAGCTAAACATGGCATCTTTCTGTATTTACAGTTCTGGGTATAATCTCATTTTAGTCGTCTCTCCGCAATTAAGGCCGACTTATTTTCGTTTCCGCTGTGAATTATCTTAAACACGTGATCTATGTCAACCTGAAGACCGTATTTGAGGTCACGGTATGAGAGTTATGAATGAGACGGTGAACAAAACGTCAAAAGGTAGTCGAAAGTGGCTTCGTTTGAAACTTGCTGGAATCTGCTGCGTATATACAGACATAGTAAACGCTATGTACTGGCGGACATTTCTGTTCTGTTTGGTGTTTTGTTCCATATCTACGCTGTTTGGCCGCGGTCGCAGCTACATGTTTTATTTATAAATTAGAGTTGTGGGACGGACTCTTTAATGAGGTGGCTCGCCAGAATCCGTATCCTACGTCCGACCTCCAGACAACCTGATCGAACTACGATTACCACGCAAACCTCAAGCCAAGAATATGCCACATGGAGGATACAGCTATAAAAAGCAATCGATCCATCTGATAAGACACGTGTTTTCGTTTCTATTGAATATGGTTTGCTTTCTGTCGTCACGACGATAGCGTGTGAAGCACATTGCATTATACTGGAATCGCTTTTGAATAGAGCAGGTGCGTTAAGCAGTGTTGCGTACCTTCTGAGCGGCAGAGGGGCAGCTTTAAATGCCCTGTGTCCTGTGTGTGGTGAGATTACGTGGTCCGGTTGCTTTGCACAATAAAACGGGTTGTGACCGAGATAGCAGCTCCCAGTTGCCCGCTTAACGTGGACTGGCGAGGCGCAAACCCTTTTGCTCTGAGTGCCCGGCTGTGCTTTTGCAGCTCTATTGCCGACCTCTTTGCCATAGCAGGGAATGGGCAGAGGCGCAGTTACTGTACACAGTTATTTACTTTCCTTCCTGCAGATACGCTACTGTCCACTCGTATCACATTCCCTTTGCCCTTTTCCTATAAAATTTCACATTCTGATGTACAAAACTTCGCAATACGCTTAAGTTTTTAAATTAAGTCGTTAGAGTACAAAATTTTCAACGTCAGTGCCCATTACTACATGTGAAAATCAGTACCCTAGAAACATCAGTCTCATGAACAACAATAAAAATAAATACAATAACCTTAACTAAAATATGATGAAATTTCTCAGAATATACAGTAAACATTGCACATTTTCGTAGTAATGTGCACAGTAAAAAAGAAAAAAATGTGGCAAGTCATATATTTCGTTACACGTACGTAATATATGACAACAATAATTGCAGATTTTGCTTCTTTATGGACTTCCATTGCAGTGCGATTTGTTTCAGGATTTGAAAAACATGATATTAATCATTGCTATATATTTTGCAATGACTGCGTGTCACTGCTCGTTCACAAGACTTGAGAGTTTTTAACAGGTCTAAATTTTTAATTCTATTATTTTTTAAATATGTTTGATTATGCAACTTTGCAACACGCCATTAACGAAAGCTTATGTACTATGAAGCAAACAGTATAATCTTAACTGTACCTGGCACAAATTAATTTTTTTAAAGTAACGTACTCAAAAATCAGATGACTACAGTTACAGAAATCGTAGTAACACAGATTCGAAAAATGGACTTCTATCTGAACCTGAAAAAAACCGTTGTAAACAATACAATGACAAACTAATTAACGTAGTAGTTGTCAGAGACGATTTATATCACATAAGGACAGTGGAAGAAGTGGAAAATGAATTCATAGGACCACCAATTATTATCAGGTCCAAATTCAACAGTGCCTGAAACAACTTTGTTTGCAACTAAGGGACGGTAACATAACATCTGTGCTGAGTATTTGAAGAGTGCTGGAGATATGGCGAAAGAAGAACTGTACACATTCATGTGCGTCTTTATAAGAGTGAAATACTAACAATGGAATTAGTAAAAAGTAAAACAACTACCAAACTAAGAAATAAAATGCCTTTGACTTTTAAATTATAGAGCCTTTCTATTAGTAAGTCGGCTCTCAAAAATTTTACACTGTAGTTAAAGAAAGATTAACTGCTAAAATTAACCAACTTTTAGAGGAACACCAAACCGTACCTTGGAAAAGAAGATAAACCAAGGAAGCTGTAACAGCACTATGAATGATTTTAGAAAGAAGAACTGAGATGAACAAGATAACGTAGGCCGTATTCATTAAACTAGAGGAGCCTTATAGTGCATTTAACATAATATATTCAATGTACTTTATTATTGAAACAGAAATTCATCAAGACATTTCTTTCGACGAATTTAATTATTGACAACTCTTATTTTGGCTGGAGCCACAGCCATAAATTTTTTGAACGATGCTGCCGCCATTTGACTGTAATAATTTTTATTTTATTTTTATATAGTCCGGATTTTGGTCTTAGGCAATTTTTAAGTACAAAAACTGGAATAAATATTAAAAGTATGAATAATAAAACAAGAAACAGTCAAATCATGAAACATAGTGTATAAATACCATGATTCATTACCTTATTTATGTGTCAGACGACATCAAACTGGTATGAAGTACAAGTCCTTGTCGCATCGTGTCGCAATTCACGGAACTTCATATTCCGGGGTGTTATAGGGTCAGCGGATGACGCCTTCCCCACTTCTTCCATGGGTTGGATTTCTTGGTCTTAGCCGAGCGGGGTAGCCGTGCGGTCTTAGGCATCGTGTCACGGTCAGAGTGGTTACCCCCGTCGGAGGTTCGAGTCCTCCCTCGGGCATGGGTATGTGTGTCGTCGATAGTTTAAGTTAGACTAAATAGTATGTAAGCTTAGGGAGCGATGACCTAGGCAGTTTAGTCCCATAAGACATTGCCACAAATTTCCAATTTCTTTGTCTTCTCGTTTCGAATCGTCATCTGGGTTGCGTAGCTGCTATGTGATCTTCTTTTCTCGTGTTGCGGCGTTCTCTTACGCTAGCAACAGCTCTGGTCATCTTGTGGTCGGGCTTGGTTGCCCAAGTCGCTGATGAGAGCGTCCTCCGACGTCCGCGCGACCGCGTAAAAACGTTGCGCCGCTCGCCAGAATCGGTCTTTTAGCAGCGGGCTTCCCGCCCTTCTGTGGAGTTCTCCGGTGCCGAAGTCTCGTGGTAGGTGAAGCGCTAACTTAAGCGCCTTGTTCTGGACAGTCTGTAGCTTTATAATCGACGAGCAGGCCGCGTTGCCCCACACCACAGCAACCTACTCCAGCACTGGCCTGATTAGTGTCAGATCTAGTGTGATGCCGCAGTGAGGGGGGGGGGGGGGGGGGCAGGGTCGTCACTGCGTTCAGTAACGTACTCAGCGTATCACGCTGAACAACAAATGTGAGGTGAAAGTGTGTAAATTACATGGTTTTGAGTTAGTTATGTTTATTTCAGTATAAAATGTTACAAAATCATCATCTTCGTAAATACTTAGCTCTAGCTTTAAAAAAATCTACATTTTTGTATAAATAACTCACTAACTAAATATGCATTCATGTTCCAAGATTCAGCATAACAAATTTTAAGTGAATAATTACTTGAATTATGTTGTGTGTTGTGCATAGATAAATTTCAGTGCCATTTTGGAAGTAAAAAAGTAAAATATTACGGGAAAATGAAGATAATATTACGTGAATGAAAATAATTTGTAAGTCTACTTTGTACCAGAAGTATGTAAAGTACAAAAGAAAATACGAGGGTTTGAACTTTAATAGTGGCAACTATCTATTTACAGCTCGTACAAAATAGACATGTGTTTCAAAGTTTTACTGACCTTCAAGGTGGTCACCAGCGTTGTGTATTACCAGTTACCAGCGATGTGGAAGTCGTAGTATACTCTTAGCAGTGCCAGTTGTGTTGACAGTTCGAGCGGCGCGGTCTATTGCCCGACGAATTTGTAGCAGTTCTGAAGCGAATGCCGTGAAGTGTTTCCCTCAGTTTACAAATCGAGTCGAACTCACGAGGGCTTAAGTCAGGGGAGTGCAGTAGGTGGTATAGCAATTAGCAGCCTTATCAGTTAAACAAATCAGTAACAGCTAGCACTGTACGTGCTTCAGCATTGTCCTGCAAAATGATGGTCAGGTCCTGCAGAAAGTGTCATCACTTATGTCTCTATGCTGCTCATTTTTGCAATTTTTGGAACACAACTGACGACCAGCTTAGAGAGAGGTCGTGTGACCTGTCACTCTCGAAATAGGCGGTTCTTCTCCTGGATGGCCTGGAGGATGTCTGGTGGGAACTGCTTGGAGTGTTCCTGTTGTATTCTCGTGGCGTGGCTGCTGCTGCTGCTTCTTGCATCAGACGCATGAATGCGGCAAGGGCCGCATCGGAGCCCTCGGCCTCTGGGTCAGGCATGGCGGCGACTGTCTCTTGCAGGTGGTCCCGGAAGTGGTCCTAGTCGACGTTGGGGTACTGCGTGCGATCCTCCGGTAGTGCGACTCCGGCAGTGGTGAGATCTAAGATCACAGGCAGGTGATCTGACGCTAATGCCACGCGTGTGGTCGCGATGACGTCATGTGAGGCACCCTTAATGACAGCGACGTCTAAGACGTCAGCACGGCCGCGTTTGGGATAGCGTGTGGGATCGAAAGGCCCCAGCACTATCATGTTGTTAGGCCATTCGCAGTAACCTCCTCCCGCTAGTCGTCGTCATCTGTGAGTACCAATCCGGGAATTTGACGTTGAAGTCGCCGCCGATGAGGAAGTGGCCACGCATCGACAACACCGTGTGGAAGTTTTGAGATTGCAGCAGCCGTCCTTACTGTCGATATGCGGCCACTGTGGTGTCACCGCCAGACACCACACTTGCTAGGTGGTAGCTTAAATCGGCCGATGTCCATTAGTACATGTCGGACCCGCGTGTCGCCACTGTCAGGATCGCAGACCGAGCGCCACCACAAGGCAGGTCTCGAGAGACTTACTAGCACTCGCCCCAGTTGTACGGACGACATTGCTAGCGACTACACGTACGAAGCCTTTCTCTCATTTGCCGAGAGACAGTTAGAATAGCCTTCAGCTAAGTTAATGGCTACGACCTAGCAAGGCGCCATTTGTACCATTGCATGTATCTCAAGATAGTCTCACTTGTCTCATCAAGATTGCTGTATACCAAAGGAGATATAAAAGTTAAGTGTTCTAGTAGCTACGTTCTTTTCTTTATCACATTCATTACGAATCCTGTTCCAGACTTCGCGCCAGTCGGCGTGTGTGTACGCGTGCCCTTTCGGCTACCCGTCTCTGTGGACTGGCTGCCTTGTCAGTCCACTACAGCCACAAACTTCACCTGGCCCTCTGAGGTGTTGACCACAACACGAGTGGCCTCTACTGTGGTCAACTCTGGCAGCTGGAAGGGATGGTAGCGTAGTGATCTTTTCACACACACCGCTGTTCCGCCGCCTGCCGTCTCTCGGTCGTTGCTGTAGCACCGGAAGTTCGGCTCCCGCACATGCACCGTAATTTCTCCACAGTGACTTATGCGCTGCCCACACTCTTCTCCTGGAATATCTTCCTATGCAAAGGATTGTCATCCAGGACAGTGAGTAGGTGTGTGTGTGTGTGTGTGTGTGTGTGTGTGTGTGTGTGTGTGTGTGATGGGATGGCGCTCAACGTCGAGGTCATCAGCGCCCTGACACACATTATAAGGAACGAATGTGGACAGACCTAATAAAACTGAAGCACACACGCAAAGAACGCAGGAAAAGAAGGAAAATGCTACATAAGGAAGTAAAACGTAAGGAAAGGCAAAACGTAGCAACAAGAATGCCACAGGAAATTGTTATTGGCTGGCCACTTACACAAGCTTGTCACACAGTGAGCAAATTAAGATCCTCTCCCTGAAATCTTTGTAAAAACATTTGACATGGCACAGAACTCTAAAACTTTAACCACATTCGTCCGAGTGTTGCCTAAAAGAGATGGCAGGTCTGCTGGCAAGTCAGCCACGGCCTGCTGGTCAGAAAATAAAACTGAAGCCAATAAAACGTGGCGCACAGTGACCTGGACGCCACAAGCACCACACATTGGAGGGTCCTCTCGCAGGAGCAGGAAGCCATGCGTCATAGGGCTGTGGCCTATCCGAAGCCGAGTGAGGAGAACCTCGTCCCGTCGACGGGGCTGAAAGGAAGTACACCACACACGCGTTGTGGGCTTGACGATACGGAGCTTATTGTCAGTCACTTCCAGCCAATCATCCTCCCACCGACGCATGACTCGTGAGGACAGCGAGTAAAAGCGACATGTCGCTATTGACTGGGGGACTTCATCTGCGATGTGGTGCGGATGACGTAACCCTTTCCCTCCAGCAGCTCTCGGAAGTAGATGGGGAACATGCTAAAAGGCAGTTTCCGGAAAACCGCCTTTAGCGTCTTCAGCGGTTGGGACGAATAAGTGAAGGAATGGCGTCCCTCACGTTTCGTCAGCTCCATCACACGGCGGTAATCGTCCGCAGTGTGTGTGATAGCGCGGTACAAGTCTCGGCCTGCCGTCCACGTTGTGAAGGTGTCCCTCACTACCTGTTTTATCTTCGATTCGAAGTCCTTGGAGGTGCCCTCCCACTGGATGACAACCGGTGGGAGAGGGGGCGCTATCTTCAGCTGTTGTGTGTCAGACACCTCCGTTGTTTCTCAGAGAGGCTGTTGAGGCGGTGTTTACCCCGCCTGCTGCTGCTGCCAGCACGACTGTCCTGCCAGGTGCTTTCTTGTGGGCCTTGTGAACCCGTCTTCGTCCGTCTGGGGCGGGGTGCTGGTCCCCTCCCGTGACATCATCTGCTGTGTGCACACACTTGGCGCGCTGTTGGAGGTGTCGGCGGCGGGGCGGGCCTGATGAGCTCCATCAGGAAATGTAGGTGCTTGTCCGCCTCCGTTGCAGCTGTTGCGCTCCCATTTTTGGGGTCGCTCCGAGCGCCGTTGCTGGTTTCGGCCACAGTCGTTCGGCAGCGCCTTCTCTGATTTTGGTGGAGGTGGCTGCGGGTGTTTAATGCCCTCTCACGTCCAAATTCCGCTCTACAGTCATCGACGGCAGGCCGTATTTGGTGGTTAAAACGCGCCATTGCGTCTTCTTGGCGCCACCCTTCGTACTCCGATTGGCCGTAGGTGGCTGGTGGGGCGGGCACGCGGCGCCAGTCGACTCGCCATCCAAGTCTGGGTCTGCATAGCTCGTCGACGCAGTGAGAGTGTTGCCTATCTCGGTGTCCAGGTCCAGGTCGTTGTCCATCGCAAGTAGCGGCCTCCGCCAGAGCAAGCTCTCACAACAGCGCCCCACCGCCGCCACTCGTCTAACTGACGGGCGCCCCCTCCGCATAACGATTTCCCATGCCCAGATTGTCTGCCAGCTCTTGAGCCTCGTCTATGTCGGGTCGTTGTAGTCGGAGGCCGTATGGGGCCGCCGACCAAGCGGTCTTGGCAGAACGGCGAACCGCCACACCCTTCGTCGCTCGGAACGAGTCATTGTCGAAAAAGCATGTTGTTGATGTGGTCTTCAGTCCAGAGACTGGTTTGATGCAGCTCTCCATGCTACTCTATCCTGTGAAAGCTCCCAGTACCTACAGCAACCCACATCCTTCTGAATGTGTTTAGTGTATTCATCTCTTGGTCTCCCTCTACGATTTTTACCCTCCACGCTCCCCTCCAATACTAATTTGGTGAACCCTTGATGCCTCAGAACATGTCCAACCAACCGATCCCTTCTTCTAGTCGTGCCACAAACTCCTCCCCAATTCTATTCAGTACCTCCTCATCTAATATTCAGCATTCTTCTGTAGCACCACATTTCGAAAGCTTCTATTCTCTTCTTGTCCAAACTATTTATCGTCCATGTTTCACTTCCATAGATGGCCGTACTCCATACAAATACTTTCAGAAACGACTTCCTGACACTCAAATCTATACTCCATGTTAGCAAATTTCTCTTCTTCAGAAACGCGTTCCTTGCCATTGCTAGACTACGTTTTATATCCTCTCCACTTCGACCATCATTAGTTATTTTGCTCCCCAAATAGCAAAACTCCTTTACTACTTTAAGTGTCTCATTTCCTAATATAATTCCCTCAGCATCACCCGATTTAATTCGACTACATTCCATTATCCTCGTTTTGCTTTTGTTGCTGTTCATCTTATATCCTCCTTTCAAGACACTGTCTATTCAGTTCAACTGCTCTTCCAATTCCTTTGCTGTCTCTGACAGAATTATAATGTCATCGGCGAACCTCAAAGTTTTTATTTCTTCTCCATGGATTTTAGTTCCTACTCCGAATTTTTCTTTTGTTTTCTTTACTGGTTGCTCAATATACAGATTGAATAACATCGGGGATAGGCTACAAAACTGTCTCACTCCTTTCCCAACCACTTCCTTCATGCCACTCAACTCTTAGAACTGCCATCTGGTTTCTGTACAAATCGTAAATAGCCTTTCGTCCCTGTATTTTACTCCGGCCACCTTCAGAATTCGAAAGAGAGTATTCCAGTCAACATTGTCAAAAGCTTTCTCTAAGTCTACAAACGCTAGAAATGTATGTTTGCCTTTCCTTAATCTATTTTCTAAGATAAGTCGTAGGGTCAGTATTGCGTCACGAGTTCCAACATTTCTACGGAATCCAAACTGACATTCCCCGAGGTCGGCTTCTGCCAGTTTTTCCATTCGTCCGTAAAGAATTCGTGTTAGAATTTTGCAGCCGTGGCTTATTAAAGTGATATTTCGGTAATTTTCACATTTGTCAACACCTGGTCAAATGGTTCAAATGGCTCTGAGCACTATGGGACTTAACATCTATGGTCATCAGTCCCCTAGAACTTAGAACTACTTAAACCTAACTAACCTAAGGACATCGCACAACACCCAGTCATCACGAGGTAGAGAAAATCCCTGACCCCGCTGGGAATCGAACCCGGTAACCCTGGCGCGGGAAGCGAGAACTCAACACCTGCTTTCTTTGGGATTGTAATTATTATATTCTTTTTGAAGTCTGAGGGTATTTAGCCTGTCTCATACACCTTGCTCACCAGATGGTAGAGTTTTGTCAGGACTGGCTCTCCCAAGGCTATCAGTAGTTCTAATGGAATGTTGTCTACTCCAGGGGCCTTGTTTCGACTTAGGTCTTTCAGTGCTCAGTCAAACTCTTCACGCAGTATCATATCTCCCATTTCATCTTCATCTGCATCCTCTTCCATTTGCATAATACTGTCCTCAAGAACATCGCCCTTGTATAGACGCTCTATATACTACTTCCACCTTTCTGCTTTCCCTTCTTTGCTTAGAACTGGGTTTCCATCTGAGTTCTTGATATTCATGCACGTGGTTCTCTTTTCTCCAAAGGTCTCTTTAATTTTTCTGTAGGCAGTATCTATCTTACCCCTAGTGAGCCAGCCGTGGTGGCCAAGCGGTTAAAGGCGCTACAGTCTGGAACCGCGCGGCCGCTACGGTCGCAGGTTCGAATCCTGCCTCGGGCATGGATGTGTGTGATGTCCTTAGGTTAGTTAGGTTTAATTAGTTCTAAGTTCTAGGCGACTCATGACCGCAGAAGTTAAGTCGCATAGTGCTCAGAGCCATTTGAACCATTTGAACCACCCCTAGTGAGATAAGCCTCTACATCCTTACATTTGTCCTCTAGCCATCCCTGCTTAGCCATTTTGCACTTCCTGTCGATCTCATTTTTGAGACGTTTGTATTCCTTTTTGCCTGCTTCATTTACTGTATTTTTGCATTTTCTCCTTTCATCAATTAAATTCAATATATCTTCTGTTACCCTATGATTTCTATTAGCCCTCGTCTTTTTACCTACTTCATCCTCTGCTGCCTTCATTATTTCATCTCTCAAAGCTATCCATTGTTCTACTGTATTTATTTCCCCCCATTCTTGTCAATCGTTCCCTTATACTCTCCCTGAAACTCTGTACAACCTCTGGTTTAGTCAGTCTATCCAGGTCACATCTCCTTAAATTCCCACCTTTTTGCAGTTTCTCCAGATTTAACGTACAGCTGCCCCTGGAAATGTCTTACAATTAACACCTGGTTCCTAAATCTCTATCTTACCATTCTATAATCTACGTATTTGAAACCTTCCAGTATCTCCAGGGCTCTTCCACGTATACAACCTCCTTTCATGATTTTTGAACCAAGTGCTAGCTATGGTTAAGTTATGCTCTGTGCAAAATTCTACCAGACGGCTTCCTCTTTCATTCCTTACCCCCCTTCCATATTCACCTACTACGTTTCCTTCTCTTCCTACTATCTCTCTATTTCCTACTATTTCTTTTTTCTCATCATACATTTAATCAATCTCTTCGTCATTGTGGAGCTAGTTGGCATGTAAACTTGTACTACTGTGATAGGCATGGGCTTCGTATCTCTCTTGGTCACAATAATGCGTTCACTATGCTGTTTGTAGTGGTTTACCTGCGCTCCTATTTTTTTATTCATTATTAAGCCTACCCCTGGATTACCTGTATTTGATTTTGTGTTTTTAACCCTGTATTCACCTGACCAGAAGTCTTGTTCCTCCAGCCACCGAACTTCACTAATTCCCACTATATCTAACTTCAACCTATCCATTTCCCTTTTTAAATTTTCTAACCTACCTGCCCGATTAAGGGATCTGACATTCCACGCTCCGACCTGTAGAACGCCAGTTATATTTCTCCTGATAACAACGTCCTCCTGAGTAGTGCCCGCCCGGAGATCCGAATGGGGGACTATTTTACGAGGGTATTTCGGAACGTAAAGGTACACCATACGCCAGAGGAACAGAAGAATTTTGGCGAGCAAGTTGGCAACGCTGGTGTTAACCTTGAACCGTCAGCTTTCGCGCTCCGTCATACGTTTTCTTCAGCGACCAGCGGATATTCACAAAGAAATTGTTTCTGTTTATGGGAACATTATGAATCGACAAAATGTAACGAAATGGTGTCGTCATTTTTCTGAAGGTAGGGCTGATGTTCATGACGAACAAGGAACAGGTCGGCCATCTGTGATCTTTGATGCCCTTCTTCGGAGAACGGAGGAAGCAATTAGTGCGGATAGACGTCTCACATTGAAAGAATTGCGTCAGATCATACCTGATGTGTCAATGACAACTCTTTATGACGTTGTGACTGTCAAGTTAGGGTACAGGAAATTGTGTGCGCGTTGGATTCCAAAACTGTTAACGGAAGAACACAAAAAGAAAAGGATGGGATTTGCACTCGACTTCCTCACACACTATGCTGAAGCAGGTCATGAGTTCCTTGATCTCATTGTGACAGTTGACGAGAAGGGTTTATCACCATACACCTGAATCCAAGCAACAATCAATGCAATGGCACCATTCGAATTCACCAAAAGCCAAGAAATGCAAAACGTCAATTTCAGCGAATAAAATCATGGCTTCTGTTTTTTGGGACGGACAAGGCATTCTTCTGTTGGAGTTTATGCCTCCTGGAACGACAATTAATGCTGCTGCATATTGCCAGAAGGGCAATTCGAAACAAATGCAGGGGAATGCTGACAAGTGGAGTCCGCTTGCTTCATGACAACGCCCGGCTTCACACAGCGCTCGTAACCAAAGCACTACTCAAACAATTCAAATGGGACGTATTGGGCCATCCGCCATACAGCCCGTATCTGGCGCTCACTGACTTTCATGTCTTCCGTTACCTGAAGTCACACCTTGGTGGAAAATCATTCCACAACGATGAATAGATCAAAGATGAAGTTGAAATGTGGTTCCGACAACAGGTGGCAACCTTCTATGACTGTGGGATACAAAAGCTTGTGCACGGACTTAACAAATGTTTGGATAACGGGGGTGATTATGTCGAAAAATAACAAATAATCCACTTAATAAGATGTAACTGACGTTTTCGAAATAAATGTTCTATTTAAGGACTGCGAGCCATTGTATCTTTACTTTTCGAAGTCCCCTCGCACCTCCGGAATATTTTACCCAAGAGGACGCCGTCATCATTTAATAAAACAGAAAAGCTGCATGCCCTCGGGAAAAATTACGGCTGTAGTTTCCCCTTGGTTTCAGCCGTTCGCATTACCAACACAGTAAGGCCGTTTTGGTTAGTGTTACAAGGCCAGATCAGTCAATTATCCAGACTTGCCCCTGCAACTATTGAAAAGGCTGCTGCTCCTCTTCAGGAACCACACGTTTGTCTGGCCTCTCAGCAGATACCCCTCCGTTGTGGTTGTACCTACGGTACGGCTATCTGTATCACTGAGGGGTCCAAGCCTCCCCACCAACGGCAAGGTCCATGGTTCATGGGGGGAGAGGGGAAGGTCGAAAAATCATAGTTGGTCATATAGTTCACATTTGTCGGTAGTAAAAGTGAAAACATCTCTAAAGCGCCCAAGTACATTGCAGACTTTCATTTCTGGGCCCTGTGGCACAGCTGTTAAACGACACTGCTAATCAAGAACAGATATGCACCTCACTGTTGTGTTTGAATGACAGTTGACGTGGACGTAGATGAAACGATATTCCAAACATCACCTGAGAGACGTCATAGTGCGCACATTGCAGTCCATGTCGTGTTGAGAACAAGGTAGCTTAAATGTTTATTTTGCTTGATAATTACATTATCTTTGCATTCATTGGTACATAACAGTTTTTACAGTATATGATATGGAGATACACTATTACAGTTCACATGAAAAAATCGTAAAATGTTTCATCGTAATATATTTGTAACAAACATGAACTTTCCATCTTACAATGCACTCACTTATCTAAAATGTGGTGCACTATGTAGACAAGTAGTAATATTATGGAACGTCCCCTTAGAACAATTATACATAACTGTGCTTAACCTGACACACAATATTTTTTAGCGCAACGCAATCTGACTTTCACAAAATCCCTACAAAAGAATGGCCCTGACTAACATTAAACTGTACCTTTCACAAATCACTAAATCACTTACCTCACAATAATCTTCGTTTCTCCCACTAGTGCAATACAGCAAGCGCCACTACTGCCAGCTAAATAAAAGATTCAAACTATGGAAGGCACTAACTACTGATAGGGATAGTTAGCAAATGAAAGATATTAATAGAGAACAAACAATGTATTTACCTTGATATCATCATATATAAATATAGCAGTTCATGACAAATTTCAAAACTCCGCCATCTCTCTCCCCACATCCACCACTGCTGGCGGCTCACCTCCAACTGCGCAACGCTACGCGCTGTTCACAGCCAGCTGCCTAACACTACAATGGCGAGTATTACAACAACGCAAAGCAGCCACAGACTGCACACAGCACAGCCAGTGATTTTCATACAGAGGTGGCGTTACCAATAAAAAAACCTAAACAGCCTACTTACATAGCCCCCATGCTACCCACAAAAAATTTTACAAATTTTTTTGGGCACTGGCCAATACATATTTGTTAAAATTTTTCATAATCGTAATTACAATAACAAAGAAATCAAATGCACGCACTTATTGATACAATGTTGGTCAAAAGCTAAAATTTTCTCACAGTCCATAAAGACAGTCCTGATCATTCATCACATTGCAGTGTTTTTCTCAAAGTCTGAGCAGTAAAAGAAAATGCACACGGAAGTAGTGGATTTCCATGCAATCTTGAAGAAGTAGCGTTGTCCATCCAACGGAAAGACGGTGCTGACTCTCGACATGCAGACAGGTCATGGGCCACAACAGAGCAAACCCACAGCGGAGTCAGTCGACGTTTTGAAGAGTATTGGTGGGTAGGTCATCACAGAGCAGACCCACTGTAGTCCTGGTAGAGATTACGGTATTGGTGGGCCACCAGAGGTGCAGACCCAATGCAGTCCTTGTAGAAATAATGGTATTGATGGATCATCAAAGACGTAGACCCACTGTAGTCCTTGTAGAGATGGCCAGCAGCCATCTGTTGTGACTATGCAGGTGCACAATCACCACTGAAGAGTCTTTCGGATAATAGAGCAAGTCCATAACCACCACTTGTGCACTCACAAAGTTTTTGAATTGTCCTGAGAACCAGCAATGCTGTTAACCAGTCCCTTGCTGAATTATTAACACACGTGCAAACACTAACAGTCCCTACTTCTCACATATTGTCCATATACTATGACCAATAGAAACGTGTGCAGTGAAATGTAACTAACAAGTTACTTAATTTGATGACCTGGTGTCGATTACAATTTTATAACAGAAGAATACAATTACAAAGGTACAAAATACATCATTAAAGAACATAACAATACAGATTTGTAGTACATTTGTAGTACAGGTTTTACAATAGAATAGAAATAAACATATACATCAGTGTTACAAAAATAATGACATAGTACATACATAAAGATCAGAATAAATTTTGAAACATCAACTTCACACATGAGCATTAAAACAAAACAGAATAAATAATGTCTAAACATCTTTACAAAGAAATTAACATATTATTAATGCAAATTATATTTGAGGATAACAGTATTCCTCATCATAGTGAATGTAGCTTAGTATTAGAAGAGAAAAAAAATTCTATGAAACAGTACACAGAGACAGGAAGAAAACAAATACACATGGTTACACAAACACATAGGGGGATAACACAATGGAAATGACAGGGTTCGTTTTCAGTGTAACTTTTGGTACTGCAGTATTTTGCGAACAAAACCTTTTTTGTTCTTGGAGATCTCCCTTCGTTCATCATTATTCCCAAAAAGTCCTATCTGTACCTCTTTTCTGTATTCTATTCATATTTCTTTCAAAATAATTACGGATCATTGTACAATACTCATTTTGGCCCAAAACGTTTTCATATACCTTCAATGCATTTCTTTCTATTCATCACAACTAGTTTCTTATATAGTCTACCCCCTCTTAAGCTAACTTAAATCTACTGAGCTCAGATGCTAAACTAAGGAACGAGGCAATGCAGCAGCACAAATCAAGTAACACAAACATCAATGACAAAAGTTTCAAGCTGGCAAAGCAAGCTAAAGTAAATCTAAATTACGAAGCAATTCACATTACAACTAATATGAGGCAATGCGCAGCAAACAAGAAAAATAAATCTGGCTTAGCAGAGTAACACAAATTCAAATTCAACAACACTATGCCTGGCAAACAGCAGCAGAAAATGAAATACCTAAACATGACATAGCTCAAGCAGAAAAAATAGTACACTAAAGATAACAATGCAGACAAGGGAAATGTATATTCACATCTTAATGTCTATGTAATTAAAGTGGTGCACCACAAAAACTAATTCTACAAAAGATTACTAAGTACTAGAAAAGAAAATTATGTATGCAGTTCCTGTGAAGGTAAATGTCTTTTTGTGCTCCCTCATTTTTTTTTTAAATTATTATTTACTCGATCTGTAGACAGAAAATATTTACATTAATACATCTATAAAATTTTATTTTTACCAATGCTGCAGTGCAGCTAGAAACTAGATATTAAATGAAATAAGCAATTACGCAAACCAAAGCATAAAAATATCATTCAATAGTCATGTGACATTTCATAAGTTAGTAGAAATTCTCTCAACTGTCGTAGAAAGACGCTTGTCAGAATCAGGTGTGCAGATGTAAAAATGTTTCAAAGTTATTATTAGTGTGTCGTATTTACGATGCTTTCTACAAAGAAACGTCAATAGCGAGGATAATGGCCTCCCTTTTTTTTCTACCTGTGCCACTGAAAAGGGCTCGCAATAATGGCTTTTTCTCAAGGCGGCTGGCACACCTGGCCGCTCACAACGAATTACGTCATGGTCACGTACCTTTCATACCGAAATATTTACGACAGCAGTTTTCGCTACAGTGACAGTCTCATATAAAAAAAATTCACAGGTTGAGAATTTGGTTACAAATGTGTAGAAACAAAATCTTATGAATATAACAGTGTCTAAAAAATTTTCGCCGGCATTGTGATACATTCACGCATTTACACACATTTCATAATTCTAAAATACGATTCTTGGTTTCCAACATCCTTTTCCACAAAGCAGAGTCCCTAAATTACTCCTTACTTTATCACACATATACATATTCGTCGACACTTCTTCAATATTTCCTCATAACAGACATGTAGCATAATCAAATTCCTCATATAGCATCAGCTTCTTGACCATAAACATACCTCAGCAGCATAATACACATCGTCGTCGTAAAAATAACATCATAACACCTCAGTCAACTCTCAAAATCGTCGTAGCTTCCTCCAATAATTTCAAAACCTAAAAAAAATTCTCTGCTCATGTCAAAAGTGTCATCTACCTCAAATGTACTTTAAAATCATGCTCCCTTACCAAATACATCATTCAAAGCTCTCATAGTATCACAATGGTTCCGAAAAAATATGAACAGACAAAATGCAATTTCATAAGTGTGAAGTTGTTCAACTGTGTAATTACGTAAACATCTGTCACTAATGTAGTAAAAAAAAATGTTTATCTCTCAGTTACATGATCAGATAGCTGTGTAATTTGTGTGTTAGAGAAATATGCTACCGATGTGTAAAGTTGTATAAGCAAATATCATATTAGCTAGGGCTCCTTGTGCGCGCCAAACACATGGTACACAAAGTAGGCGTGTACCCCCCTGAGGATTAATGTAATTATACCCTCAGGTGTTACAGATTACAGCAATGGAATGAAATGTATCACGGAAAACCTTTGTATCATTGTACTCCAAATATCTTTAAAAATAAATGTTTTAAGTACAAAATTAATCTCTCAAATGCGTGTCCTGTAGCGCTAAATGTGCGTCTTGCTGTAAGATAATTCTGTGGAAGTGTCGTAGTTATCGTCCTCTGAAAGCTAAGTTCTGCAGAAGTCAGTGTACTTACCTCACGATACACAAAATGAAATACTTTGCGAATAGATATCTTAGTTATTACGCTTATTGCCATGATGAAGAAAGTACTGTGCTGTAACGTATTGTTGTGCTACGGAAAAGGCTGTCTCATTGTAGCTATACCAAAAAAGTTGCTACTAAACACGTTTTACTTTCAAGAATAATGCAGAAAAACTGTGCAGATATAAAACAGAAACACTGCAAAAGCAACATTGTAAAGTGTCACTCATTAGTAGCGTCGTGATAAAATCGTGTAGCTGTCACATAAACTAACCACTATGTCATCTGGTATCTCACTGAAAGTACTTTAAATCCAGAATGTATTTTCAAGTAAACCAAAATGTTGCATTAGAATCTCATTAGCAGTACCGGTAAATGTTCTAAGTATGTGAGCCTTATAGTCGTTACGTAATCGTGCAACAAACAAGCAAGAATGCACACACACAATAACACTGTGTCGTCTGTTCCCAATAACAATGCATTCGTAATTTCTGTTTAAATAAGTTCTCTAATAAGTTCTTTTGGTTCTTGACTGTATATTTAACTTCAAACATTGTTGCATGTTAACAGTTTCTTAAATCTTACAAAGCATACTAGTAATGTAAAGTGAAAAGTTATATGGCAAAGACAAAGTTAAAAAGCAGATTATTTTTCAATAAACGGTTTTACATGTGAAATGTGGTGTAAACCTTTACTCTTCCTAGTACGCAGAGTTTCAACTTCAACACAATTATCATGTGGTATACGTCGGTAAAGAATACTGGAATTTTTCTCAAGGTTAGCGTCTATGTTATTTTTCCCTGAGCCAGCGGGCGCACGTGGCTGCCTCCGGTGCGAGTCATTGTCTGTTTCTTTGTTGGCACGCGTCGTTACTGGGATTAGGAGACCTAACTTCTACAAATTGGCCTTGCCGAGAGGGCCCTGCCCTGTTTAAATCCCGCCAGTTCTGATGCAATTCAGGTCTGTCGTTACGAATATATCGTCTGTCGTCATGTCGGTAGGTTCCGTAGTTTCTTTCTTGTCGGTTAAGTGGTGGAGAATTTCTCCCTGAATCGTAACTGCGCGCTGAACTGTCGCGTCTGAAATTATTCTGTCTCCCTTGATAATAATAGTTCTGGTTACCATATTGTCTGTTTCTATGGTTATCTCTGTCATATTCATTACTACAGAAATGCGATCTTTCTCTGTAACTATTATTCTGCCAGCGGTTGTCGTAAGGGTGGTGTCTGTTTTGGTCACGATATGTGTTGTGAGAATAGCCTTGTCGTGTCCAGTTATTATTTCTTTCATCGCGGAATTGCGACGGATGTGATCTGTAATTGTTGTGCTCCTGCGTTCCGCGATTGTCAGTGTCAATTTCCAGTTCTTGTAAGAGTCCCTGAAATGCTTCAATGTCGTCTTTGCAACGTCCTGCCAAAATAATATGTCGTAAATGTTCAGGCAGTTTGATTAAGCAAATGCGGATGAGTTCTGAGGGGCTGTATGGGTTTGAAAGATACTGATTCTTATGCTACATGTCTTCAAAATATTTCATAAGACTGGAAAATTCAGATTGTTCAAAACGTTTCATCATTATGATGCTATCTTTTACTCGGTCTTGTGTGGCTTGAGACCAATATGCTGAGAGGAAGGCATGATAAAATTCTCCTTCACTGTGACAATCGTGAATGACCGATCGCATTCTTACAGCTGGTTCATTCTCCAAGTAGCCACACATAAATTCTAATCTGTGCTGCAATGACCAGTTGGGAGGAAAAAAATGAGAGAATTGATGGAGCCACGCTTGTGGATGAATGTCGTTGCCAGAATTCTTAAACGTTTTGAATTTACGTGTAGTAATGAGCAGCTTATAGTCAAAATCATCGTGTCGGCGAGTCGCATGTCGGTCATTGTTACGTCGTGTCGGCGGTTCAATCTCAAAATTCGGTGTACATTGCCAATTTCTTTCATAATTTCTGAAATGCGCTGTGTTATTATTTTGTGGCTGTTCCGTATTTCTATGTCCCTCTTCCCGTATTGGGGCGCGAGTGTCCTCTGAAATACGTAATTCTTGTACTACTTGTGCCAACTGATCTTGCACTTCCCGGATTTCTCTTTTGTACTGTGTATTGATTTGATTTTGATTTTGTTTGAATTTTCTAATTTCTTCATACTCTTCAGTGTCAGTGAAGGCTACAGGTGTTGTGTCATTCAGATCATCATCTACCTTTGTAGATAAGTTAGTGAACTGATCTGATAGTTCGGCTACTTTATCCGATAGTGTACTTATTTCCTCAGTGTGTTTTTCTGAACCAAGTTTCAGAGTAGCTACTGTGTCCTTTAAGTTTTTCTGAGTTTTTGCAAGTTGCGTAACCGAATCGGTAGATGCAACTGAGTCGAATTTAGCTTGCAAGGTCTCATGATTTTCATGAACAATAGTTTGCAGTTCTTTTATGGCTGCTTCGTGATTCTGTAGTGCATTTTCATGACGCGAAAAAATAGGTTGGAAATGCTCACAAATTTGTGTTTTTACGTAATTACAGACTTTTTGACATTTCGATTCAATGTGATGTAACTCAGTAGTTAAATCCTCACGTGTTTGTTCAAGAGTTTGCTCCAATGAGTCTAACTTTTGAAGATTTGTTCCATTGCGTCTAACTTTTGAAGATTTTGTTCCATTGTGTCTAACTGTTGCTGTGTTTGTCTCTGGTATTGTTCCATTGTGACTAACTTTTTAAGATTTTGTTCCATTGTGTCTAACTTTTGAAGCTTTTGTTGTGTTTGTCCCATTTGTTGTATTAATTGTAATAACAATGCACTGGTGTCTGGAACATGTTCCTCAGTGCTTTTCGGCAGTGAATTTGCACCGGAAACGTTCACATTTTGACAAGCAGAAAATGTGTCTTGACTTATTTGAGAAAACGGTGAGGATCCAAAACCTGAATCTACAATATTTGCAAAATTGTGTCCTGTCATTCCCGATTCCTGAGGCGAGCTGTTGCCGACCGATCGATCGATAATGCTTATCTCTGCACTAATTGTTTCACTGTCCACGCCATTGTTTGACGCCCGCTCCATTTCCCTATGCACAGTTACCAAATTACTACTTTGAATGTCTGTTAATTCATTACACAGTGGTGCTGGCAAGCTACGCTCGTCGTCACTATTATTTCTCAGTTTACTTTGGAGCCTAGTGTTACGTTTTTCACACGCCATTATTGTCACAGTATTTCACACGACAACACAGAAAAACACAATTTGAAGACCAAAAATAAGAGAACACATTAACATAACACTGAAAATAATATCTAGTTAATTGCAGCTGCGAAATACTTGGTGCAAATCTACATGCATGCCACAACTGTTTTACTGTACAACAATGAAAGGCTGCAACTACAAAGGAGATTTTCTCTACAATTACGCGCTAGCAATAAACAAAATCTACACTAATTACACAAACTACAAGAAAAAATCAGAAGATTCCAGTGAGGTATCCTCGGCTAAGGGTCGACATATGAAACGACCCCTTTGAACAATTATACATAACTGTGCTTAACCTGATACGCAATATTTTTTAGCGCAACGCAATCTGACTTTCACAAAATCCCTACAAAAGAATGGCCCTGACTAACATTAAACTATACCTTTCACAAATCACTAAATCACTTACCTCACAACAATCTTCGTTTCTCCCACTAGTGCAATACAGCAAGCGCCACTACTGCCAGCTAAATAAAAGATTCAAACTATGGAAGGCACTAACTACTGATAGGGATAGTTAGCAAATGAAGGATATTAATAGAGAACAAACAATGTATTTACCTTGATATCATCATATATAAATATAGCAGTTCATGACAAATTTCAAAACTCCGCCATCTCTCTCCCCACATCCACCACTGCTGGCGGCTCACCTCCAACTGCGCAACGCTACGCGCTGTTCACAGCCAGCTGCCTAACACTACAATGGCGAGTATTACAACAATGCAAAGCAGCCACAGACTGCACACAGCACAGCCAGTGATTTTCATACAGAGGTGGCGTTACCAATAAAAAAACCTAAACAGCCTACTTACAATATGTACAGTTACAAATTGCAACAGCTGTACACAAATGCTTTCAAAAGTCCGTCACACCAGTACAATCAACCAATAAAACCACAATGCAATACAGATGAAATCGTGGGGAAGCGAAGGAAACATGGATGCAATTCTCGTGCCTACAGAATATATTGAAACTGGGTAGGGGTGGCAATGGCGTGGATGGCAAGATAAAACGAGTTTCGGCGACAAATATCACCATCATCGGTGGATTCTTTAGATCTAAAACATGCAGAAAATAGCATAGTTATACAAACATTGTAACGCATTATTACACTTTTCCTGTTCGTTTTTCCAAATACAGTTTTTGTGGATACTTTCATACTACTTTATTTATTGTTTGTCATGGCAAATTTTTAAGAACTTTTGTCACTGTTTGCGGCATATTTCCTGTCCTTCTTCTGTTGCTGTTTTTCCCAGCGTGCATCATGTCATCTGCAACTGTGTGAGCGGTTGTTAGTAAACAAATACTGAAAGTTGAACTTCCGTATGTCAGCGTTATACACTTGGGTTTGCGGTAATGTGGGTACACACAAAAAACTGTATCCACAACCCTACCGCGCTCGTCGTTTCTCACGCCAAAATCATCACTTTTGAATTGGGGTTGCGGTAGCGTTGTGGATACAGTTTTTGATGTACATCCACAATATTACCGCAACTCCAATTCAAAAGTGGTGATTTTGACGTGAGAAAGGACGAGCGCGGGAAACAACCGAAAAAGTCCGAAGATAACGAATTGCACGCTTTATTGGGTGAAGATAATATTCAAACTCACCAGGAACTCGCGAAACAATTGCAGAAAGCCGTTTCTCTTCGATTGAAAGCTATGGGGAAAGTTAAGAAAATAGAAAAATGGGTTCCGCATGAACTGAATGAAAGACAGCAAGTAAATCGAAATAACACTTGTGAAATTCTGCTCGCCAGATACAAAAGAAAGTCGTTTCTTCATCGAATGGCGAAGTATGACGAAAAATGGATATATTTTGAGAATTCTGAGCGTCGTAAATCATGGGTGAATCCAGGCAAGCCACCGATATCCACTGCAAAACCAGATCGCTTTGGAAAGAAGACAACGCTCTGTGTTTGGTGGGATCAGCTGCTAAAACCTGGTGAAATCGTTAACACTGATCGCTACCAACAGAAAACTATCGATTGAAATCGAGCATTACGTGAAAAACGACCAGAATATGAAAAAGGCAACACAAAGTCGTAATCTTCCGTGATAACGCCCCGTAACACACAGCAAAATACGTCAGGGAAACGATCGAGGCGTTCAATTGGGAAATAATGGAGCATGCGGCTTTGGCTCCGTCCGATTATCATCTATTTGCATCACTGGGACATGCTGTCGCTGAACAGTGCTTCAATTCGTATGAAAATGTATGATAATGGCTCTCTGACAGAGTCGCTTCAAAAGTAGAACTGTTTTTTTGGCGTGGCATTCATACCCTGCCGGAGAGGTGGGAGAAATGTATAAATAGCAATGGAGATTATTTTGAATAAAATATTGTTTCAGACGTAATTATTGCAACCAAATTCCGGTGTCATACTTCTAAACCTAGTACTCAAGCAGTTTCACAGTGGATGTTATAGATAAATGTAGACATGTATTGTTAGTTTTATATCATGGACTCTACAGAAGTCTTATTTATATATGTCACATATTGTCGATCTGAGTCCAAAATCTCACTAACTTTGGTTTTCCCCTCCATCCCCACCACCTTTCGGAATCCACTTCCTCAACCTACCAACCAGGTGACTTTCGGAAGATCGTCTCATCTATATCCATGTCAGTTGTTATTTATACACAATAGTGTGATGCATACCTGTTTATTGTTTAGCAGTTTCATATAACAGCTGCCTGTGTTATAGGGTCCAGAAATGAATGTTTGCAATATATTTAGGAGTTTTAATAACAGATCTAACTTATATGACGAGATATGTTGTTTCGACAACGACCTGTATTTCAAACCATATGATGTCTTTTGATATATAAATAAGGTAAAGAATCATATATTTAAACCCTGTTTTTCGTGGTTGCCCTTTTCTTCATCTTCTTGTGATTTATATTTCTTTTGTTTATTTCAGTTTTTGTAAGGCCAAAATCCGGATCATGTAACCATAAAAAATTATTACATTCAAATGGCGGTAGCATCATTTAAAAAAAAGCTATAGTTGAAGTATGGACTCTTGGTGAACCGGAAAAGAAAAAAAAGAGAATCAGTATAGTTGCATATATGGCCAAGAATCACAAACCATCCTGGACAGAAAGAAAATCTAATCAAAAGATATTAAAATGAACTAAAGGGGAAAGGGCATTCAACAACAAGAAAGAGAGTATTAAACTGAAAGGCCGCTAAAGCGAAATAACAAATTCAAAAAACAAGAAAAATCTTAGAAGGTAAAATCCTGGAAAAAAATCAAAAGACAGAACCAGAACTTCTGTATTACAGTTATGAGTTGCAGAAACTACAACAATATGGTAAAGGTGATGACTGACACAGAAGGATGGCTAAATCTACATTATTGTCTTTAATGCCTGATGATGTCAGAAATGAAGGATGATGTTCTAATGTAAACAACCTAAAATCGTGTTTCATGTCACTATAACAAAATTGCTTTATGGAATGAAAGAAATGAAAACAAGGGATATTGGGGTTGAATGTTTCCTTGATCTTCTTATATCGTTGCATGTAACCACTGTACAATTGTTTTCCCAGACGAATGAGTAATTTTGAATCCTATATGAATTTCTGAAAAGATTCCTTACAAATACCGAAGTCTTGGTCATGTATCTATAATACATAGGGTGGAAAGAAAATTAATAATCAGCATCACAGCAGGACAGGGGACGCCGAATCGAATAAAATGGACTAGGAGCATGGACGAGGGACTGTTGTGTTAACGATAACAGATATTTCCTAATTTATCTGGAGGTAATTGTAACAACCACTGCCAGGTGGATGTTGTATACACAGCCAAGCTCGATTATATTCCACCATATCTTTTTGTAATATTTACTGGGTAAAGTTCGCTATACGAGAAGCACCAAGTTGTCATTAATTTGCTAATATAATAATATTTATTTCATGAGCAACACTGCAGTGAGGTATTAGACACGAGGTACTTTCAGAGGTAGTTATAATACGACTGAATCGTGTCATATTAATATACACTACGTTATTCCTCTCCACTCCAAAGATATAATTATATTCTTTCTGCTGTTAATAATTTTTACGAAGTGTTGCTAATAATTTACTCGAATACATTTGCGAGAGCATCCAATCAACAACAAACACCGACTCTAACCATATAGTCCCTACCGCAGTGTTGTGCCAAGCACGTGTACGAACGACAATTACAAAAATATGGTAAGTGGGCAAAGATTACTCTTAAATTCTGGGTGTAGCTAAACCAGTGGTAGCTGCAGTAACATAAGACATACTCTGACATAAAGCTAAGCAATAAGCTTACAAAAAATGTAAGAAGTATATCGATGTGGGAGGATATAGGATGCTCACACATTCCCGGACCTCAAAAAATAAATTTCGCCTTGAAATTTATGGCAACATATGATTTCAGTGTGAAATTAACTAGTAAAGAAGGGCCCAATTAGATACAAAACAAATTATATATATATATATATATATATATATATATATATATATATATATATATATATTACATGATACTTATTTAACAGACACATGGATTACATACACCTAACAAATGTAACTACATGATACCATAAATTTAAAAAATAAGTACAGAATGCTATCAAAGAAAAATTTTCAAAATATGGCGTTCAAGAAACTAAAGATAAAAAATACAGTTATTTACAGAATTTGTACATAATGTAGAACTGTGGGAATTAATGTGATAGTATCCACTAGTCGACAGGCATGTTTCAGTGCGAAAATCCTTATCTGCATCTTCTTAAAAACAAATGCATGTGCATGATTAAACTCTGAACAACTGTTGTTATTTACGTAATACAAAATCCACTATCTGCTACTTATAATGTAGCACGGAATCGACTTACACCCAACTTGCTTTTTGAAGGTCTTCTCACAGAAGATAAACTGTTCATGAGTAAATTTTAGTCCTTCTTATTAACCAAAAATCATGTTTAGCAGAACGTATATTGTGGAATAATAATACTCTAAACAGTATTACCATTGTAGACAAACATCAACTAATAACGTAGTCACGCGCAGTAGTACTCATGTTATGTGTAAAATGTACACACAAAATGCATTATTTTTCAAAATTAATCATGCAAATGTTTGCAGTTCTTAAGTTCAGAAATAAAGAAAAAATTTGAATGGGGCAGAGATTATTTCTGGCACCCAGTTTACCTAAGTACATACATATCTGTACATAAATATCTGTGAATTTTCAACACATTCAACGTCACTCTGTTTCATTTTAATGATTTACTGCACTTACGGGTATTCTACATCTGCATCTACATCTACATCCATACTCCGCAAGCCACCTGACGGTGTGTGGCGGGGGGTACCTTGAGTACCTCTATCGGTTCTCCCTTCTATTCCAGTCTCGTATTGTTCGTGGAAAGAAGGATTGTCGGTATGCTTCTGCGTGGGCTCTAATCTCTCTGATTTTATCCTCATGGTCTCTTCGCGAGATATGCGTAGGAGGGAGCAATATACTGCTTGACTCTTCGGTGAAGGTATGTTCTCGAAACTTCAACAAAAGCCCGTACCGAGCTACTGAGCGTCTCTCCTGCAGAGTCTTCCACTGGAGTTTATCTATCATCTCCGTAACGCTTTCGCGATTACTAAATGATCCTGTAACGAAGCGCGCTGCTCTCCGTTGGATCTTCTCTATCTCTTCTATCAACCCTATCTGGTACGGATCCCACACTGCTGAGCAGTATTCAAGCAATGGGCGAACAAGCGTACTGTAACCTACTTCCTTTGTTTTCGGATTGCATTTCCTTAGGATTCTTCCAATGAATCTCAGTCTGGCATCCGCCTTACCGACGATCAACTTTATATGATCATTCCATTTTAAATCACTCCTAATGCGTACTCCCAGATAATTTATGGAATTAACTGCTTCCAGTTGCTGACCTGCTATTTTGTAGCTAAATGATAAGGAATCTATCTTTCTATGTATTCGCAGCACATTACACTTGTCTACATTGAGATTCAATTGCCATTCCCTGCACCATGCGTCAATTCGCTGCAGATCCTCCTGCATTTCAGTACAATTTTCTATTGTTACAACCTCTCGATACACAACAGCATCATCTGCAAAAAGCCTCAGTGAACTTCCAATGTCATCCACAAGGTCATTTATGTATATTGTGAATAGCAACGGTCCTATGACACTCCCCTGCGGCACACCTGAAATCACTCTTACTTCGGAAGACTTCTCTCCATTGAGAATGACATGCTGCGTTCTGTTATCTAGGAACTCTTCAATCCAATCACACAATTTGTCTGATAGTCCATATGCTCTTACTTTGTTCATTAAACGACTGTGGGGAACTGTATCGAACGCCTTGCGGAAGTCAAGAAACACGGCATCTACTTGGGAACCCGTGTCTATGGCCCTCTGAGTCTCGTGGACGAATAGCGCGAGCTGGGTTTTACACGACCGTCTTTTTCGAAACCCATGCTGATTCCTACAGAGTAGATTTCTAGTCTCCAGAAAAGTCATTATACTCCAACATAATACTTGTTCCAAAATTCTACAACTGATCGACGTTAGAGATATAGGTCTATAGTTCTGCACATCTGTTCGACGTCCCTTCTTGAAAACGGGGATGACCTGTGCCCTTTTCCAATCCTTTGGAACGCTACGCTCTTCTAGAGACCTACGGTACACCGCTGCAAGAAGGGGGGCAAGTTCCTTCGCATACTCTGTGTAAAGTCGAACTGGTATCGAATCATGTCCAGCGGCCTTTCCTCTTTTGAGCGATTTTAATTGTTTCTCTATCCCTCTGTCGTCTATTTCTATATCTACCAATTTGTCTTCTGTGCGACAATCTAGAGAAGGAACTACAGTGCAGTCTTCCTCTGTGAAACAGCTTTGGAAAAAGACGTTTAGTATTTCGGTCTATAGTCTATCCTCTGTTTCAGTACCATTTTAGTCACAGAGTGTCTGGACATTTTGTTTTGATCCACCTACCGCTTTGACATAAGACCAAAATTTCTTAGGATTTTCTGCCAACTCAGCACATAGAACTTTACTTTCGAATTCATTGAACGCCTCTCGCATAGCCCTCCTCAAACTATATTTCGCTTCGCGGAATTTTTGTTTGTCTCCAACGCTTTGACTATGTTTATGTTTGCTGTGAAGTTCCCTTTGCTTCCGCAGCGGTTTTCTAAGTCGGTTGTTGTACCACGGTGGCTCTTTTCCATCTCTTACGATCTTGCTTGGCACATACTCATCTAACGCATATTGTACGACGGTTATGAACTTTGTCCACTGATCCTCAACACTATCTGTTCTTGAGACAAAACTTTTGTGTTGAGCCGTCAGGTACTCTGTAATCTGCTTTTTGTCACTTTTGCTAAACAGAAAAATCTTCCTACCTTTTTTAATATTTCTATTTACGGCTGAAATCATCGATGCAGTAACCGCTTTATGATCGCTGATTCCCTGTTCTGCGTTAACTGTTTCAAATAGTTCGGGTGTGTTTGTCACCAGAAGGTCTAATATGTTATCGCCAGGAGTCGGTTCTCTGTTTAACTACTCAAGGTAGTTTTCAGATAAAGCACTTAAAAAAATTTCACTGGAGTCTTTGTCCCTGCCACCCGTTATGAACATTTGAGTCTCCCAGTCTATATCCGGCAAATTAAAATCTCCACCCAGAACTATAACATGGTGGGGAAATCTACTCGAAATATTTTCCAAACTATCCTTCAGGTGTTCTGCCACAACAGCTGCTGAGCCAGGGGGCTATAGAGACATCCAATTACCATGTTTGAGGCTGCTTTAACCGTGACCTTCACCCAAATTATTTCACATTTCGGATCTCCGTCAATTTCCTTCGACACTATTGCACTTCTTATCGCTATAAACACGCCTCCCCCTTCACTGTCCAGCCTGTCTCTGCGGTATACATTCCAATCTGAGTTTAGGATTTCATTACTGTTTACGTCTGGTTTCAGCCAACTTTCTGTCCCTAGTACTATATGGGCATTGTGACCGTTTATTAACGAGAGCAGTTCTGGGACCTTTCTATAGACGCTCCTGCAGTTTACTATTAGCATATTAATATTGTTATTCCCTGTTGCATTTTGTCTACTCCTACCTTGCCGCGTCTCAGGAGGCGTCTTGTCGGGCCTAGGGAGGGAGTTCTCCGTTTTTTAAAGAATCTGAATGAGCCTATTTTGTCACATGTTATTAACGTCTCACGTCATCATGCAGTCCATATGGATCTGCTGACAAACACGCCAACCCTTTGCAGCCAGAAGTGCCATATAGCTTACTCCAGGCAGTCGTGACTGATACGCCATGCAGCGGAAGCTATTCCAGCTTTTGGTATCACGTGAGTTGCCTACAGATCATTGACCTGAGCCACTTGTATTCACAGTATGGCAAAGCAGTGATATGTCGTCACCTGTCTGAAGCTCACGATAACAAGAGGAAACAGAACATAAACACAAACCTCCCATTACCAAAGGTAGAAGTTTATTAACCTAATCACAGGACCATGTTCTACTAGTCTCTTACGCCAAATCATTGAGAAAGGAACTCAATAAGCCTGTCATATTCCCACACAAGCACAAAACGAAGATTTCATTTTTCCTATTCACCTTCGTTCTCCTATATAAGTTGATGGTACATCTTAATGTTCTCCTCATGACGAAGTTCAAACTATTTTTCGTCATTAAGTTTCTCCAGCGCCACAGAACTTAGATGCACTATCTTTCGAATTCTAAAAGGCCCCAAGTCGTGCTGTAAAAAATTCTAGTGTTTATCCTTTACCTCTGGCAAAATGTCATCTACGTAACTATTACATTCTGCAAAAGCTTCTCACCAGCAATGACAGCCAGTGTGTGAACAATTGCTTCTGTCGGTCAACCAGTCATTACCAAAGCCGCGATCCATGGTCAAAGATTTAAAAATCATTATCTTTCCAAAATCTTGCGCCTAATGGGCGCTTACCCAGTAGTAGCACGACTGAAGCTGCTCAATACAAATTCGTGAATATTGTAGTAACATCACTTCCAGAATGCAGGATGGCTGCTATTTGACAACCATTTACAGTAATTTTATTTACTGGTACTAAAGCATCATCTGCAGTTTTGGTTCAAATGACTCTGAGCACGATGGGACTTAACTTCTGAGATCATCAGTCCCCTATAACTTCGAACTACTGAAACCTAACCAACCTAAGGACATCACACACATCCATGTCCGAGGCAGGATTCGAACCTGCAGCCGTAGCGGTCGCGCGGTTCCAGACTGTAGCACCTAGAACCGCTCGGCCACCCTGGCTGGCCATCTGTAGTTTTACATCTTTCCTTAATAGTTCAGCTTTAACGTCTTTTATTTTGAATTTGATCATTTGTATAATTGTAAATGACTCATGAAACTGTTTGCGTGTTCTGGAGGGGATCTCATCTGAATCTACATTAGTTTACCAACGTCCACTCATTTTCTTCGTGCCTGTCATCTGTATCTCGAAGAAGCAAACGCTCTCGAAATATCCTGTCTTGCACAGTCGTTTCCGTCTTTCAAAATAATTTTCCCTGGTCTCCTCATTTCTAAACCAATCATCACTGTGAGCATAATTCCGTGAGTGGTTATCTCTTCGCACATCATTATAGTTTGGTGGATTATCACTTTCCTATCCCCATGCTAGGCGTAAAAATTACCTTGCTTCATGCAGCTCAAAATGTTAATTGCATCACGATATGCCTCGTTCAGACACATCTAGTGCTCCCTCATAGTCAGTCTCTTCTAAACGGTCAACAACTGTAATTGTTCGTCGGTATCATTGAATGTTCGTGGAGATAACTGTCTTGTTACTTTCCAACGTAAATATTTTATCAAAATGATAATCATCATCACTGATTAGGTCGTCTGGGTAACTATTCTGTTTCCAGTATTTTTGAAAGAATCACTGAATAGTTCGTCTGGGTAACTATTATGTTTCCAGTATTTTTGAAATAATTTAGGCACTGTTCCTTCGCTGTGACCGTAGGTTTGCATCAAAAATAATTTCTCTTTGACGAAGGTAATGAGAAGTAGTAGAAATGAGAACAGCGAGAAACTTAACATCAGGATTTATGGTCACGAAGTCAATGAAGTTAAGGAATTCTGCTACCTAGGCAGTAAAATAACCAATGACGGACGGAGCAAGGAGGACATCAAAAGCAGACTCGCTATGGCAAAAAAAGCATTTCTGGCCAAGAGAAGTCTACTAATATCAAATACCGGCCTTAATTTGAGGAAGAAATTTCTGAGGATGTACGTCTGGAGTACAGCATAGTATGGTAGTGAAACATGGACTGTGGGAAAACCGGAACAGACGAGAATCGAAGCATTTGAGATGTAGTGCTATAGACGAATGATGAAAATTAGGTGGACTGATAAGGTAAGGAATGAGGAGGTTCTATGCAGAATCGGAGAGGAAAGGAATATGTGGAAAACACTGATAAGGAGAAGGGACAGGATGATAGGACATCTGCTAAGACATGAGGGAATGACTTCCATGGTACTAGAGGGAGCTGTAGAGGGCAAAAACTGTAGAGGAAGACAGAGATTGTAATACGTCAAGCAAATAATTGAGGACGTAGGTTGCAAGTGCTACTCTAAGATGAAGAGGTTAGCACAGGAAAGGAATTCGTGGCAGGCCGCATCAAATCAGTCAGTAGACTGATGACAAAAAAAAAAAAGTCCAAAACAGTACATTTCCGACCCATCGCTGTATGTCATGTCTTTACCGCTTACCATGTTTCAAGTCCTCCGTCTTTGACATCAAAGCTTTTTGCATCCACACTGTGCACAAGGAGAACATGGAAACTTATCATCTTGTCACAAAGATACCACTGATCTCACTGAAAATTTCCATTGTAACTTTGGTATATGTTGCACAATAACGTGACTCTAGCGTCCACCTTGTTTGCAAAATACTTTTTTTAACGGTTTTCTGTATGTGTTTCGTTCAGATGTGTAAACTGGAATTCAGTGTCGCCTTTTTTATGGTTTATCGCTGACGGAAATGCAAAATTGGAGAAGGTTTGTAGATCTATTCCTTAAGGTTAACCACTAAAGTTGAGAGAGGCTAAACTGGATGTGGTTGTACTTCGCATGAATGTGAGTCATAAACGAATGTCCCATAATTGTAGTCATAATTGAAAACAGAGCTGTTGGACAATCCCTGAGTAAAGACATATTAAATATCAACTAGACATGCTCGTAAAAAGAAAAAAAATCGGTACATTTTATTTGAAGCATTAAGTCTTATGCGCGATGGGTTCCACATTCATCCTGACGTGAGGAAACCAATTTCACGGCATTATTTTAAAGTCTTGAAAAAGAACACGTAGCTATTCATTCGGCACCAATTTGTTACTGTGGACCAGTGCCCGTTCATGCACCACCGCTTCACACCAGAAACAGTAATAAAAAGACTGGAAAAAATTTTGTCCTTTCACTGATGAAGGTGAATCCTGTTTTATCTCCCAGAAAAGCAATGGCTAGGGTTTTCTGGAATGAAAAAGAGATACTTGTCATTAGCAACTTTCAAATAATTACCACTGGCCAGTGTTACGAAAGTCTGAAGAACTTAATGAAAGACTTTATGAGAAGTGGCCTGGATTGTAAACGAAACTAAGGCTTTTATTTTAAAAAATGTACAGGTGTTTTAGAGTTGGGAAAACTGAAGAGGGTAAAGTTGGAGTTGCTAGAACATCCACCCTTTTTCCCAGACTTAGGAACCTCTGACTTCCCTCCATTCCGTCATGTACAAGTAAATTTGTGGCTGGTTATCATTTTCACTTTTAACAATGAAGAGGATAGGAAAGCAGTAGCGAGGTGTATCATTCATGAGGTGCGACTCGAAAAGTTCTGCGAAATCGCTGACTACGATTTATAAAACGGGTGGCACCACGTGCATTAGATTAAAATGTAACTCCTTTAAAATGTAAATGCTCTTTTATCACACCCTAGTATTTCACATGCAGAATTACTAACACTTTTGTAACTTGAATGTGACAGGTCATTATGAGAGCCTGTTCCCATTTCATACCACACCGATGTTACGAACACACCAGACTAACAGTGCACATTGTCCGCTGATGTCAGCTCTTAAACAAAACAGTTTTATTGTATTTCTTTGCAAATATGGACATGACTGGGAAACGAAAGTCTGCACTTAATTTTCGATGTATGCATCACATTCTTTGTCTCTCAGTAACACTCTATGGATATTTGAAGAGTATGCTGTTTTAATACATGCTCTCTATACAATAATTCATACAATGAAATCATAAATAATGTAAATTTCGGCCTGGAATGATTATATCGGTATGATTTTCCCATGTTGCTACGATAGCTGTACATTTGGTATCCCTGTATCTGCTGAAAGGATGCATTCACGAATTATGTATATGGGCCAGAGATAGATCATGCAATTTGGAAGAGGTTCCCAGTTATCGTGTTACATAATAATGCCTTTTTGCGTTTTTTTTTCCTCACTATCTCATATGTTTGTTTATTTATCTATCTGTTTCGGATTACAGCGTCCCCGTTCCAGACTGGCTACAATCTCCTGGCAACAGCTTTCCCTTTTTGTTGCGTGCTGCAGCCTAATGGGTGCACTATATGTGCTTATTAAAAAGAGCAATAAAATCTAAATTGGAAATTCCGTATGAGAAAGCTGTAGAGATAGGTTTTATATGTATTTTACATTTTTCGTAAATAATTAACAATTTTAAGCAGTTTAAATCCTAATATGAGCACAGTCAAAAACTTAAACAATATTTAAGTTTAATGGGCGGTCATGTATCAATTGTAAACATCTGCCTCGGAAACAGCTCTCAACTTACAACTGAATACTATTCCAGCATTATCACTGAGCTCTTACTTTCTATTCAGTCAAGTTTTCCGGAAGCGAGTAGGACAGAATTCATGTAAATATTGTGATGGCACAGCGTCCAAAATTTTTAACAATGGAAGAGAAAACGACTAGGTTTGCATGCAGCTGTTAGCTCATGACTGATGGCAAGTCAGCATAGAGGCAAGTGCAATAATGAGCATGACTGCAGTATAGTGGTGTTTTTACAAATACTGTCACACCTGTCTGCAAGCAGCAGAGCTCATAAATAACTTTTATTATGTCACTCCTCATCAAACGTGCCAACAGTATTAATTGGAATATAGTTGTGATGGCACAAGTGTTCATATTTACGGGAAAAGTCAGTTCCTGAATACTGCTTGCAGGAGTGAACTGAAGTAAATAAGCGCTTGCACATGCATACGAAGAAACGATTCTCTAGTGTATCGATCGTATTCGTTCAAGAAGTACACCAGGGTGGAAGTGAGTTGCAACAGAGCCAGCTGCAGGCAGGCAAGAGTGTTATGCACTGCGAGGGAAAACATGACCCCCAGGTGCCGGGCGCGGTATTACAACAGGCAGTGATGAAATATGTTAGTGTAAGGACAGGCGCCTTTCCCCTCTTGCCACCACAGAAGTATTTAGAGTAGATGCCTATAGCCCTAAAAGAACATAGTCTGGAGCGTATAAGGACTCAGCCCTTCGTGTACTAAAATATTCTCATCTTCGTATCACAACATACACCATGAGCCTGTGACACCCGAAACTACATCCCGGAATGTAATATGGGGTCTCCTGTCGGACCATAGTACAGGACAGCCTGCCCAGATCACTGACGTCAGATCTTTGACGTCGCCATCTTAAAGCAATGTCTGAACCTATAGTCTACGGTACAGTGAGTCCAAGAATTCTGATTGCATTTTGATCACGGAGAAAGTGTTTGAAAATCGTGCATTTTGTTAAGTATATTATATTGCGAGTAGAGACCCAGGCAATTTCTCTAGCTTTAGAGGTAATGGAAGTCACGAATGGTTGTTGCCTGTTAGAGGTGCGTAGTGTAACAGTGAGGATGACAGCGCCATGTACGGAATCATTTCCTTTAAAATGTTATACATGTAATCGTTGGGGCATAGGGCTAGAAAGTGCTGGGAGCCGATATGGCTGATGATTAGACGTAAGAATTAAGTTAATGTGTTTTGCTTTCTTGTCTTGTGAGTGTTGGTTCTCAAAATGAATGTTGTGAAGGACAGTGTTTCGACAGAGCCAGAGACACAAGGTCTGTCAGAGCCGGAAGCAGTACACGCATAGTTATAAAAGGTAGCAAAACTAACAGCGGATAATACAGAACTGCATGGGTTGGTAGAATCGCGATCGTCACAATAGGGTGTAGATTGTCAGTCGCAAGTTTAATTGCTCGTTTTTTTTGGTAAGGCAACTGAGGATGTGAAAGCCTTTGTGGAAGACCTTGGAAATCTGGCTGAGATGGAAGGTTGGTCTGATAAGGAATTATTGAGTGTTGCAAAATTTAGACTAACAGGGGAAGCTAAAACTTATGTAGTGTATACAGAAGCTCTTAAGGGAGCCTCAACATTCGAAGAATATAAAGAAGAGTTAATTCAGAGATACACGAAACGAAATAGTGCCAGACACTTTAGGGAACAACCAGGGGTAATAAGCAAGAGTAATAAGGATATGCCTGTGAATAAGGACAGAACGCTGCAGCCATGAAATTATTTTGCATGAAGCTGAGCAGAGTGGGCTCGATGTCTTTTTAAGAGGATTGCATTAGGAAATGTCAACACGTTTATGGACAGGGGGTCTGACGTGTTTGCGCACTGCAGTGCCTTTAGCTATAGAATGTGAGGAGATCGATTTGTCGACTGGAACGCAGGGTAAACGGACAGTGTTTGCTACTAATATAAAATGCTTCAGGTGTGGATGAACGAGGCATGTAACACGGTGCTGTCGCCAGCCTTAGGGTGATATGAATAAAGTAAGAGGAATTACAGGTTTCAGAGATGGAGGACCGGCGAAGAATAAGGTGTTAAACGCCAATGGGAGCCCCAGATACACCTATGGTCATTACCGGTCAGATTGGATGCTACAAAATTATGTGCAGGGGATTAGCAGGATATTATTAGCAGGGTATTATTGGACACAGGAGCACATGTGTTGATCGCAAATAGTGATCTGGTGAAATGTACGCAATGGGACCCACCGTGGTACAAACGGCGAGTAGTGGGGGATAAAGATGCCACACTATTAGGATCGATGGAACGGACTTTTGCCTGGATACGGTTCAAATCAAACAATGTGTAAAGATCCTGCCACATGTGAGTGAGGGCTACGACATGACTCTAGGATTAGATTTCTTATATCAGCATTGTATCATAATAGTTCTTCAGAACATGAATGACTTCACGCAAAATATTTCAGTTATGTGAAGCCAGTGCCAGTGTAGTCATGTCGCGAAGAGTGTGTGTCACGAAATACAAACTGATTAAAATGTGAACGATCACACCAAGACTTGATTCGCACGATTGTGTACCTTAGGGTACTGTGAAATCACTGTGTCGGTGTGGAGTCTAGCTTGCCAGTAGGAATTTTGTGTGTGATGGAACCGCTATGAAAGAATGAAGTATTAGATCAAGTGGGCTGCTTAGTTAAAAGAAATAAAGGGTGAAGAGAAGGTTTCTCTTTTTATAGATAATTTTAGATATGGAAGTGGTAATGACAAAATGGTTCCAGTCCGTAGAAGATAGAGTTTGGGAAGCTCGAGGGGAAAGTAACAGAACTACAGTAGACTATGGATCAGGCTAAGAAGTCAGCTAGGGGTAAACTTGTTGTCACCAGAGTAGTATTTACAGGATCTAAGGAAAGTGCAGAAAGAACTACCGCCGGAGTTGGTGTTGGTTTTGGAAACCGACCACAAAAAGCTTACTTTTTCATTTCAAGGTAGCCAGTGTCGCCGAGAACTAACGGAGCGAAAGTTTACGTTTCCGTTTCTATGCCGGTAGCAGGGAAAGAAGTACGTTACGAGTGCACGTAGGTCTTGTGTACCCTGTCAAGAGGCGGATATTCAAGAAATCTGTAAGAGTAAAAACGCAGCAACTGTTATAACTGCAGAAGACAAGGGAAGATGTATAGAAATGGAGGAAGCGAAGTTACAAAAATGCTACAGAATGAAATCATAGTCTATCTGAATATGGTAGTAAGAGAGGGATAGGATTCCTGCGCAGTGGAATGTTAATGGGACAAGAGGAGATAAGAGAACGCAATAAAGAAGCCAGAATTTTACTTTCAGCAGGTCGAGACGCACTGGTTGTACTCTACCTTTAACAACATGGTAATAGTGGCTAGTTGTTTCGAGTAGGGGGAACTTACGTCAGCAAAGAGGCTAATAATAAACGGCAGTGGTTTGTTACTAAATGAAACAGCATGCGAGATAATGGGGCCTACTTTCCATCTGCGCGCCACGATTTCAGGGATAACTCACCTGAATGTTTCGTAGCCTCGTTGTACTGGCCAGAGGAGCCCATGGAAGTGCTACCTGCTGCAGATCTAAACAGCTTAAATCAAACTCTATGGCCGGAATTAATGCAGTCTATGAACCTGTTACTGAGCCAGCAGAAGGGACGAGTTACCCTGGGAAACTTATTGCAGCACGAAAACTTATATCGGCAAAATCAGTACCGGAAATAGACAACATTGCTATTGTCATACCAACTACCGCAGCGGCGCTCGTTCTACTGAGTGTAGTCCTCGTATTGGTGTGCAGGAGATGAAGCACAAGACACACTTCGGACCTACCCTCCATTCAGATTCCAGTGGATTGGATGCCCTGAGCATAAATGCAGCAGAAGGACGCACAAGGGGGTAGTATAAAGAATCAAATATTCATCTTAGCTTGTTAAATTTGAAGTAGAGAGAAGTTACTGTACAAGAAGCCTAGTAATGAAACAAGTTCCATGTTGTTTGAGTTAAGGAGCTAGGCAAGGTGCCTTGTAGAAATGCTTAAGATTAACTGACAGGGTTAAGAAAACCAACTGTTACAATTCTTAAGAGGTGAAACAGAAGAGCCAGTCGGCGGAATAATGTAGTTTGGTGACCCAAGGGAGCAGTTCTTGACATAAAGGACGACAATGTAGCGTACAGATCGTATTTGGTCAAAAAGTGAGTCAAAGTGGAAGTGAGATGAAAAGAGCCGGCTGCAAGCAGACAAGAGTGTCATGCGTTGCGAAGGAAAATACAGTCGACAGACGTTGTGAAGCAGAGCCACCTGAGCACGGTATAGCAACAGCCAACGCTGCAATACACTAGCGGAAGAACGGAAGCCTTTCCTCACTTGCCACCACGGAAATTTTTAGAGCACATACCTAAAGCCCTAAATGAAGATAGTCTGGAGCATATAAATACTCAGCCATTCGTACACTAAAATATTCTCGTCTAGGTATCACAGCCTACACCGTGAGACCATGATACCAGAGGCAACATCATGGAATGCAGTATAGGGTCCTCTGTTCGACCACAGGACAGGGCAGTCAATGCTATAATCCGATCGCTAACTGCACCGTTCGAGTGATGCCACACTTGTTCCCAATCTTTGCGCTTACAGCAATGCCAGACGTGTATAGTTTTGCATGAGAAGCAATTTGACGCCGGCACCAAGCTGTTCCTGATTTACTACGGCCGAGGGCCGGAATAATGAAGTAAATTAAACCAAATCCACTGTCGTTTTGATGTCTTATTTCACTGTCCATAGGAGACTATACATGGGTCATCTAACAGTATGTTCATTGAATATCAACATCTTGGCATGCCGGTAGAATACGATGCATTTTTTCACGATTACGAAAGAGCTTTATGCACACTTTAAATTAGGAAGCCAAAAATGCTAACCCATGATGCCCAGTTAGAATTTACTCAGTTTCATGTAGTGAGAATATACTGGCTAACAGATAATTGAGAACACAGATTTAGAAGTACATAATGTCGTAAATATTGAGAGACAATGGCCCCAGTCTTTCGATAATATTTTTAAGGGGTGTGACTTACATATTATTACATGTGACTAAGACAGTAATATGTTTACAATATCTATTCGTAGTCCTGAAAACACCATGCAATGTATGGTGGAGTACGAAAGCGATTTCACTATCTTTTCTCCATTTTCTTCTTCCTTTCACGAACGGTGAAGGGGGACAAAGACTGTCGATAAATTTTGTATGGGCGCTGTATTTTCTGTACGAGGGCTATTTTTTTCAACGTTCGGTTGGTTGCGAAAAGTAAACCACAGTGAAAACCAATGTTTTATTTGCAATATTTAGCCACACCTTCCAGCTACTTGCCATTCCAACATTTGTTGTAGCGTTGTACCAACTTTCCAATAATCTCGTCAAACAAGGCAGCCGCCTGCACTTCCCGCCTGTTCTCTACGCTAGCCTGCTGCTCATTGTATGTGCCAAAATGCCGTCCTCAGAGCCAGCGGTTCGTGTCAGCAAACAGATGAAAATCAGAGGAAGCCAAGGCCAGGCTATGTGGTAGGTAATCAAAGACATCCCATCGAAAACGCTCCAGGAGTTTCTTTGTTGCAGCTGCTGTCTGCGGCTGCACATTGTCGCGAAGAAGGACAATGTCTGATCACATTTCTCTTTGCTTGTTGTGAATTGACCTTCATAGAAGATTTTCTCGTATTGCCTGATCCACTCACAGAACAAGACCCTGGGTTAACACTCGCTTCCTTCCCTGACCGCCTGGATTTTGAACGTCTGTACGACCTGTTCAAAGCTCCTACAGCGTTGCCGCACTTCGCTGTCACAAACGAAAGTTACGTTATGTGGGTTGCATGAAATCAGGTAGAATGCCTCAGCATGAACAAACAGAATAACAGCACGCACTTTGTGCTATGCAGGAGACTCCATTGTCCTAAGCATCTTCTGGTGCTCACTGTGCGGTTAGTGCGACTATCGCGATCGACGGGCACTGTGCAACACATCCACACAAAACTTCATCGCATTCTCACTGTGGTATTAATTTTGCGACCTATTGGACCTTCAAAAAAGAAAAAAAAACTAACTTCTCGTGAAATGGTCAGTGTCAGAATTTTGGTAGTAAACACCTCCGCGATGCACTACACTCCTCTGGTAACGCCTGCCTCTGATGTTTCATGAGCGTTTCCGCTATGCCGTCACGCTTGTAAAAACGAGCCCGTCATCAAACGCACAGCTCTTCCACAGATTGTCTCCGTCCCTCCCATTAGTCCTATATGACAAATAGATTGGTGAACAGTGCTCAAATGAGGTGAACGAGTGTTTTGAAAGCCACTGCTTTCGTGCCTCAATTCAATTATCTTAGAACTCTTTCAATAAATTTCAGCCTCCCATTGCTTCTCCACAATTAGTTTTGTTTGGTCATTCCACTTCAATTACCGATACTCCTTGATATTTAAGACTGTTTACAGTGACTAATCGCCAATAGCACAGTCAGTTACTAATGATTCTTTTAATCTAATTAGGCGCCATGCTTTATATATATTTATGGCCGGGAGGAGGGGAAGGGGGGCTCAATTGGCAGTCCCTGCGCAACTTATCGATCCGCCCCCCGGTTTTCCTCAATTTAACAACATGCTGGTCTCGCAAATACAACATGCTGGTCTCGCAAATACAAAACCATCGTCCACGAAAGCATCAGGAAGCTTTCCACGTTATCCAGCAGATCATTTAACTGTACAGTAGCCGAGAAAAAGCATCCGGACACTCCTAGATAATGCAGAATCAACCGCTAGATGTCACGAGGGGCGGACCCGCTAATATAAAAGGAGACGTCGTTTATTGCGTTGTCAGTAGAGAAGCAGTATCGGCCGAATGGATCGGTCAGCTCAGTGACTTCGAAAGTGGACTAGTAATTTAATGTCAGCGGAGTAACAAATCCGTCAGGGACATTTCAACATTTCTGGCGCTGCCTACGTCGACTGCTGGTAATGTGATTGTGAAGTGTAAATACGAAGGGATAACCACAGCTGAAACACGACCAGGTAGGCCCCGTGCACTGAAGGACCGAGACCGTCGAGCTTTGCAGAGGCTGATTGTGGAAAATCGTTTGAAATCAGAGGAAGGAATCTGTTGTGTACATAGTTCCGCGTAGTCAGCGCGTACACAACTTTCCCAATAGAGCGCGCCCCGCTAAACACAACAGCGCAGGCGCAGCGCTCGTCCGTCTTCGCACTACGAGATGGCGTTGTCTTAGAGACGGACCAAATTCTACTTCCGCCGACCCGCGTATTAATATGTAACGCAGCCAATGAGATTGCTGCTAACGTAGAATCTTTTCTCCTCGCGGATCACACTCGCGCAGTGATACCTGAACGCTCGAGGTATTATAACGTGTGTACAGACCTCCGATTAGTCAGTCTGCATTAGTATGTAGTCTGTAGTCAAGTTTCAGTCTGCGCCTAATAAGATTATCATATTCCTGTACATAACCATGAAGAGAAATATATAGACACTTTGTCAAGTATCAAGACCAAAGGAACTTCAGATTGTCAATTGTAAACAGCATCCAGAATCAAGTTGCGTAATATCTATGATTTTTATTATTTTAATAAATGTGTGTGAAAATTAATCAAGTTCTGTTTAAATCTGGTCACCGTCAATCTGCTACTCTAAGCGTGAAAGTGGCATTTCTATCGTCTGACCTAACGGCTGAAGATAAACACGCCACGATAAGACCACGAGACATATTGCTGACACTCGCCTACTTCGCTATAGCGACAAGTCAAATAATCTGATGGTGTGTGTACCGAAGGTCTTACAGTACGCACACCACAGAATCACTCGTGAATTCCCAAGTGGTCCGAACTGTACAGCTAGCACAGTAACTGTGCGTAGTTAGGTAAGAAGAATGGGGCTCAATGGTCGAGCAGCTCATCATAAGCGACACATTTCTGGATTCAGTGCTAAGTGGCACTGAGGTGGACTGGAAACGAGTATTTAGAGTGATGAAACCGATGAAGGGGTTTGCGTTCGGCGAATGCCTGGAGAAGTTGCCTTCCATCATGTGTAGTTCGAACAGAAAAGTACGTAGGAGCTGTTGTTACGATATGGAGGTGTTTCGTGGTTAGGGTGTGGCCTCCTTATCGCGCTTAAGAAGAAGCTAAACGCAGAAGGAATGAACACATTTTACAGCATTGTGTACTGTGTATGGTAGAAGAATATTTCGGATATTTAAGTTCGTATGTTTTTTCTAGGTGTCAAGCAATGTTTCATCAGTTTGGGTACCATTAAAGTACTGTTATCTGGATATCACGGACTAACGAAGTTAGCTGACTTAGACAAGATCTTTATTTATGAAATCATCTTAAATCCTACAGAGAAAATTTCCGTTTTCCAAATACACTGACGGAAAAAATCACAGCACCGAAAGATAATTAATGTGGAGTAACAAAATTTCGTGAACACATTTATCTGTTTTAGTAAGTGACATTCCAAGATCACAAAGTAACATTCCAAGATCACAGGTTAATGTTAGCGCGAGATAAGCCATTCCAAATGTGAAATTCTGGTATGGTAGTAACCGTTGTAACCGCCAGAATGTTGCATGCAAGCATTCGAACGTGCATGCATTGTGCCGGATGTCAGTTTCTAGGATGGAGTTCCTTGTCTGTTGCACTCGGTCGGCCAATGCAGGGACAGTCAATGCTGCTTGTGCACGACGCTGGATATGTGCTCAACTGGGAACATATATGGTGATCGAGGACGTCAAGACAACATGCCGACATCTGTAGAACATGTTGGATTACAACAGTGGTATGTGGGCTTATGTTATCCTGTCGCGAAAGACCCTCTGAATGCTGTTCATGTAACGCAGCATAACAGGTCGAATTACCAGACCGACGTACATATTTGCAAATCATGGTGATTGGGATAATCACGAGAGAACCACTGCTGTCATGCATAATCGCACCCCAGGTGTAGGTCCAATGTGTCCAGCACGAAGAGAGGTTGTTTGTAACCGTCAACTGACCTCCTTCTAACACACTGCCAAAACTGCCACTGAGGTAGAACCACCACTCATTGAGAAACACAACAGACTTCCACCCTACCCTCTCTCTAATGAGCTGTCGTTTAACACCACTAAAGTCTCAAATGGCGGTGGTTCGGCGTCAGTAGATTGCATGTTACAGGAGTCTGGTTCGAAGCTGTCCTTGAAGTAACCAATTTGTAACAGTTCGTTGCGTCACTGCTGCTCAAATTGCCGCTGCAGACGCGGTACCGTATGCCAGAGCCATACGCCGAAAATGGTGGTCTGCCCTCTCGGCAGTGCCACGTGGACGTCTGAAGCCCAGTTTTCTTGCTACCCTACTGTACCTTCTCGCGACCACCGCTGCCAGCAATCATGTACAGTGGCTACATCCCTGCCAAGTCTCTCTCCAACGTTACAGAAGGAAAACCCAGCTGCCGGCCGGAGTGGCCGTGCGGTTCTAGGCGCTACAGTCTGGAGCCGAGCGACCACTACGGTCGCAGGTTCGAATCCTGCCTCGGGAATGGATGTGTGTGATGTCCTTAGGTTAGTTAGGTTTAATTAGTTCTAAGTTCTAGACGACTGATGACCTCAGAAGTTAAGTCGCATGGTGCTCAGAGCCATTTTTGAAAATCCAGCTTCTCGTAGCCCCTCGTTCAAACTGATAATGGCGTCTTTGTCGCCTTAAAAGCATTCTTGATTAACATCAGCTCTCCACGTCCAACAGCAGGGCTAACTGACGCTCAGTACCGTTTCGGCGTGTATTTAAAGCATGCATCCTCTGATGCGAATGGTACCAAAGTGGAATAGACGTAGAAACAGGGCTACCAGTTTTCGTTTACGTTGCACAAGTCCTTCTTGCTGTTGTGACTTTTTTTCCGTCAGTGTAGCTCCTAACACACCAGCATAAAATAAAAGCTACAACTTACTGACGGGAACGACAGACACCTATTTATATATTTCTGACGTCTCTTCTTAAAAATGGGGATGACCCACGCCGTTTTTCCAATCACTCGTAACCCTACATTACGCTAGACATCAACTATAAATTGTTCTCTGAAGGAAGCAAGTTCTTTCTCACAATCTTTAAGTAATTGGGCAGTTATTTCCTCAGTTCTAGTTACCTTTCCTGTATTGAATCATGCGTAAAAGTTTATATACTGCTCAATGGCCTATCTCTGTATCTGCTATTATGGCATATGTACGATGACTGAATAAAGGATTAGTTTTACCATCATCTGCTACGAAACAGTTTCTGAACAGCGAAAATCGTATTTCGATCTTCTATCTTCCACCTCGGCTTCAGTGTGATCAAGAATTGGCTGAATAGCTGCTTTTACTTCATTGAATTATTTCATGTTGGTCCATAACTTCTAGGATATTATGTCAGATCAGTCGTCAAAACCTTCCTTTCAAAGCAATAAAATTCTTTGCGAATGCTCTCATAAGCTTGATTCACTTTTTGTCTATCAACAAGGCTTTTACTTCGCTTAAATCTCTGCTTTCGTAGCAAATGTCTAGCACCGCTATTGAACAACAGCGGTCTTCATCATCCCCCAAAATTTTGTCAGTACTTGATACTGAATATTTCACTGAAAGATTCGTCAATCATTTATCAACGTGTTTTACAAAAACTAGAAACGTTGGGATTATTCAGTTTCAAGGGAGAATTCAACAGAATTAGTGTTCTAAACTCCTGATTCCATCAAAATTTTACACTGGGCTACTACTTCAGGAAAGCGAGGAACATCAGCAGTCTGTTAGCAATGAGGAAAAGTAGTGAAGACAACATTCCTCTTGGGATACGCTCAGTACAGAAGGTGGAACGAATAGGTGGAAGTTTCAAACCATCGAAAGGTATTTATTTAAAGAATATTATTAATTATGAGTAATAGATCTGAGCTATCGATGAAAAATTCTCTGGTTTTTTATCTTTTTTCAAGAAGGAGATCTCATGTTGCTGTACGTCAATCAAAGAGAGTATAATGAGCTGCAGCCCACCATTAATCTTGGCCTTCAGCTTGTCCAGGGTATGCAATACACAAGGTGGTCCAGAAATGTTGCGACAAACTCCAAGGCGATGTAGAGGGTGTCTTGTGGAACAAACAGAAGATTGGAACCTGTGTCCGAAAACTTCATGCAACGGCGCTACAGAGCTTCGAAGTAACAGCCGCCGGCGCGCGCCACTAGACAACCCCTTCGGCAGCAAACGTGACTTTGTACGCTGACGGACCATAGGCGGAACGTCTCACAATATCGTAATAAATGACACACCTGCAGTCACCCTTTCGATGTTATTTATTATATATCAACCAGTTTCGGTGAAACAATACACCATCTTCAGGCCTTAACTGACGCTGTGGGGTTGAACTCCAATCATATACGCGATCCCATCAGTGGCCAACATTTGTGAACTGGCTTCCGTGTACATTACTGGAGTTCAGCCCCTCAGCATCAGTTAAGGCCTGAAGATGGTTTAGTGTGTCTTCATTGTATTATGTGAGTGAACAGCCGAAGTCCCCCAAACCTTCAACAAGAAGGATGGACATACAAAATTCTCACAGTATTGTTTGTTATTCAGTGATATCGACTGATTGCCACAATCGCCAATGGGAGAAGATAGAGCTAGCTGCTGCTTAAAGAGACCTTGTCTCCTACGAATACGATGCTCTGTTGCCTATGCGAAAAACGTTTACGGGCCTGGGTTTTCGTGCGCAGTTTATTTTTCTCCTGGAACACTCTAAAGTTTTCCAGTATACAGAAGGGAAAAGAAAACTGAAGATGGAAACCCGTGTCTCAAACCATTATCCGCCAAGACAATAGAGCATTGCAATCATAAGAGACAAGACGTGGCTAAACAGCCTCTAGCTCTATCTTCTCCACTGGTGATCGTGGCAATCATTCGCCATCACTAAATAATACTCAACACTGCGGGACGTTCCGTCAACGGTCCGTCAGTGTACAGAGTCACGTTTGCTACAGAAGGGGTGACCTCGTGGCAGGCGTCGGCGCCTATAACTTCGACGCTCTGTAACGTTTCTGGACACGGGTTACTATCCTCGATTAGTTGCTCAAAACACCCACTACAACGCCTGGAAGTCTGTCGCAAAATGGTTTAGACACCCCGTATATGAAATTACTCGCTGCTGTCCAGTCTCTAAGCTAAGCTAACACCGAGGTCGAAGATATATTTTTTGCAACAAAATCCGACTCAAGGTTTTTTCCACCGACAGTAATTTGTAGTGATACCCACAGTCACTAACACAATCAACAAAATCTGATACACGCCAATCAGACATCAGTGAAACAGAAAGTTTCTGTACAGTGCGTCCAAAGTTGTCACCCATACTAGTTGTTCATAAACGAAAAATCGGTTCACGTAAAGGTATTAGATCATGCCACAGTAGGAAGAAAATCCGGGGATTTCAACACTTGGCGACAAAATTTCTGAGCCGCTTTCCTTTTTTTTTTTTTTTTGTTTTTTTTTTTTTTGTTTGCATGTGCCGGTCATGTAGCTGCTATTCAACCTTGAATAAAATAATTAAAGAGTACACAAGAATATGGTGGCAAGAATGAAAAATCTGTTATCTTCTTCACGATGAGACGATGAATCTCGTCTTCAACTAGTAAGGATGATAGTGTTCTGAGATCCTTGTAACAACTACAAGGTGAGCGCTTTTCATGCAGACGGAGTTGGAAAGTGAAGTGAAAATGAATGTGAAATTATTATTGGGAAGGGTCAGGAGACAGAACGTCGTTGACATCAGGCTGTTCGGAGTGCAGAAAACATGGCAGGTGAATGGTGCCTTTGGAAAAGGAGAGGTATGATATGATATAGTTGATTGGATTGTTATCTGAGAAACGATTTAACGGCTTGGAGGGAAAAAACGATTGTAATTACCCTGGTAGATGACATGGAAAGTGTGGGGATGTATGGAAGATGGGATTTCGTGGTTAAGGCACAGCAATAGGGCAGGATTCTCGGAGCGTTGGAATTTTATCAGCTGGTACAAGGTAAACAGATGGAAAAATATAAATAGATAGGAAGACTGACATGGAAATCATGACATTTAACGATTTGGAGGTCTTGATATTGTGGCGTTGGCTGAGATAATGACTAAGGTGGAAGAAAAACCTGAAGAAGACGAGATGAAAAGAATGATGTTCGCAGATGACTTGATGATCTGGAGAAACAGGGGGAGGAGACTTAGGAACAGCTTGGGAAGAAAGTGTGAAACAGTATGGAATGAAATTTAATACGCTCATAAACAAATGTAAGATCCGGGTTAAACTAGGAAGAAAGATCAACTAGTGGATAAAGATTTGAGGTGAAGAAGGTGGAAAGTGTCAAGTACATGGAGGAAAGTGGAAGAGATGAGAAAGAGATCAGTGAACGTGGCAGACAGGCAGAAGCATTCTTGCGAAGTGTTATGGGCTTGGTTTGGGGCATAGACATCCCACAAAAAGCAAAGAAGTAAAATATAGAAGATACTAGATTCCATTACTGACTTATGCATCTCAAACATGGGTAATAAAGAGAAAAAATGTAAGTAGGTTACATGAAGTATTTCAGAAGCAGGGTAAAAGTAACAAGGAGACACACAATGAGAAATGAGATTGTAAAGATAGAAACATCAAGGCTAAGATGGTATGGTTGCCTAAAGAGAACGGAAATCAAGAGGATTCGTAAGAAGGCACATGAAATGGAGATGCGAAGAAACGACCAAGGGGAAGATCTAGGTATGGTTGCTGAAAGCTGTATAGGAGAGAGAGAAAGAGGCGAGGACTGGACCAGAGCGAACACAGATGGATAATGGGAAAATAGGTTTAGATTGCGAGGCTTATGTCCCAAGTAGATCCAGCTTGGGGCTGGAAAACGTTCATGATGAAGAAGAAATAAAAGTTGGGACAAGTTGAAATCCATGAAACACTTGGCACAGATAATTAAAGCATCTTAAGTGGTCAGATTTTTGGCTCCCACTTTATTTCCAAACCAAAAAACTGGCTACAGCAGATGTTTCAAATAAAGCGAAACGCTTCTGGTCGAAATAACACTTTCCACAGCAGCAAAAGAAGCAATTATTCCTATCTTATTTGTAGATGACTAATGGCCGAGAGATTTAGTCCTTATGTTCAGCCAGTTTGAAGTGTTAGTAGTTGTAGTCTACTGTGAGGTAGAAGTCAAGAAAACGGAAAGATTGGGTGGCTTTTTCATACAACTATCGTCTGTATTTAGTCAGAATTTATGGTATGACTGGTTACACGAAAAGGTGAAATTAGTTAGGTGAACATGGAAGAATCGTTGGGACAAACAGAAAGTAAAATGGACGCCAAGGAGTGTCATTATATTGAAGTGTATAAGAGATTAGCGACGACAGGATGACTGCAATTAGGTGGAAAAATCAGGAGTGGATGTTGTTTATTGACACTCAGAATAGATGGTTAGTTATAAATAATGTTTTCCTGTCGCCTGTCGCAACTATATTTTCATTAAATTACTGCAAGCAAGTCTCTATAATTGACAGTCTCATTTTACTAGTCCTGAGCGATAGAGGCAACACACGCTTATGTGAGATTTGTGGATGTGTACAGCACCGTGATCAGGCATGGGTTAATACAGCTGTCAGCAGTGTAAGCAAAGGACTGAGCGGATTGCTTCTAACTGAAACGAAGTTTCCTGTCTGGGTTGTACCTGTTGCTCAATTGAGAAATCTGTGTACAAAAATCGTTGCCTGCAACTGAGTAGGAGGGGGAAAGACAGATTAGCTGCTTATCGTGCAGAAAGTGTAAGGGAGCCTCAAGCACATAATGCAAACTCCCTGTGAGTACTAGTCAGATGGGCGTATTTTTTTAGGTCAGAGCCAGATTGTAGAGAGACAGCCTGGAAATAAATTCGGACAGAATAAGACCATTAGGTATGTAACAGTATCCAGAAAAGTAAAAATAATTTGTTTCATTAGAACATTGAGAGGTTGAAAAAGAAGATTGATGAGCTTCTTGCATGCCTAGAAGTCGTGGAAAACTCTGAAGTGATTGATGCACTGTGCCTCTTTGAACGCCATATAACAACAGGGTTGAAGACTGATTCGTTGATTGAAAGGGACTTCACTGTGAGCCTCCATCTGACCAGCTGGTCAAACCGTACAGTATCCAGAAATCTGAGGCATTCAGATGTGCAAGTGGCTCGATATTGTACTGCATGCGAAAGTGAGGTCAGGCACTCGTTGTCAAGGTCCATCGTCGTATTATACACCAAGCACACCAAAACCCTTCACATCTGTGACTACCACCTGAAGACAAGTAATGGACTCCCTGGAACATTCTGTATTTGCCGCACCGTCGGGCGGAGACTAGCAGCAGCCGGCCTAAAAATCCCATGTGTAGGCTGCCATGAAGACCACAACACATACAGCTGGAACTAAAATGCAGCCGTGACCAACAACCATGGATGGATGCCCAGCAGAAGACGACAGAACTGGGGACGACGAGAAAGACAGAACCACAGTCTGGAGACAGTGGTGGGTGGCCTCCAAACCCGTTAGCAAAGAGCTAGAAGGATCTCACTTTGCTCCTCTGACCACGAGCAGAGCGCAGGTTGCCAAGGGTTTGAGAGTTCAGGCAGCATACTGTGTAATAAATACGTCGCCAGCTGGCATAGTCAGAGTGTGACATCGTGGCCAAACTATACCGTTTAAGACTTCGCCAATTAATCTCGTGGTTTTAAGTAGTTTGTCTGGAGCTGACGATGTGAAAGACGCACTTTTGCCTCATTCCTGTATTACCAGAAAGTTTCCCCGAAAGATGGTAAGTGTCCTCAGGGCATGCCTTATAATAGTAGCTAGAAGTGCGGAAGTGTCCCACTGCTGCCTTGGGGTTTCTCTGTTAGCAGAGCACTTACTGTAGAGATCAAGACCTTGAACTCAGTTCACTGGATAGGCACGGGGCATTGGTTTCAATTCTTATTTTTACACCGTGATGTTTTGTTCGTTTTCTCCTCCCTTTTTGGGTGCTTAATTTTTTTTTTCATCCAGTGTGCAATCCAAGGGATGTCTGCCCCAAGAATAACCTAACATTGACACTATAAATCGCGGAGTGTGCTAGTGGAATTGTCTGACAACATTTATTATTTCAGATGTGTTTCCCACTGCGTTTACTAAACTGATTGTGGTGAATCCGCTCCTTCCAATGTTTTCTAACGTCGCACTCAGCCTTTATACACTTAAGCTCTTAAGCTCATTTTTTCCTATCAAATTTACACTAGTACAGAATTATATTACGTCTTTCGGTTTTATGTAGGATGGAAAGAACGAAGGAATGAAGGAGAAAGTTTAGAATTTTCTCGAAGGCGAAATTATTAGAGATGGGGTAACATTTCAGGGTACTATTTCACAAAGAAGGACAAGGAACGAAAATGGACGTGACCAGGTTATGGACCAATCCCAGTGTTTAAGTGCTGTTGATGAAGGCAAACCGCTAAAAGCCTCAGTCGAATAAGTCGAACGTGAACGTAAACAAATAAGAAAGTCATTTTTTGAGTATGTACCACACCACTACCGAGGTAAATCCACAGTTACCACTACCGTTCGTCGTCCATCTCACTCCACATCCGTACGCTGCGCCGGCCGCACGTGTAACTAGCCACGCCGGCACACCACAACACTCAGCTACGGTTCGCTAGCCGCGTATACTGGGATCGACACCAGAGGTTTCATCTTTGGCCTCCAGCACGATTCTACAACACCGGCTGTGCGCGCCATCATCAGTAATGTTACCCTTGTCCATAACTAGAGCCGGCCGCAGTGGCTGAGCGGTTCTAGGCGCTACAGTCTGGAAGCGCGCGACCGCTACGGTCGCAGGTTCGACTCCTGCCTCGGGCATGGATGTGTGTGATGTCCTTAAGTTAGTTAGGTTTAAGTAGTTCTAAGTTCTATGGGACTGATGACCTCAGAAGTTAAGTCCCATAGTGCTCAGAGCCATAACTAGATAGACACGGGCCTCCCAGCTCAGTCTACGCCGTGCTGTCAACAGTTACTTATCGTGCAACCCTCAAGATTTGGACGTTGTTACCCTACTGAAGTTTTAACGTCTCGCACAGTGTCCCGTATTGCGTTGTAGCCTGCCAAATAAACAGATTCAAAAACCAGTGATCGTTTGTGTTACGTTTGTGCCACAACAACTAGCAACTAATTAAGTTGCAGATGACAAGCTACCAGTCACGATAATGCACAGAATGCAGGGCTGTAGCAATAATTTTGTTTTGGATGGAAACCAGACAAGAAATCCTTATTTGTAAATTCTAAAATGTATTTAAACTTCTATAGCGTTACAACATAAGTACATCTAAATGCTCACATATATTTCAGTAGACCCAATATTACATTTTATTACAAGCAAGCCTCCGAAGAGCAGCCAGAACATGCTTTTCTGTAACTACTTCATGTTGTAGGTGAATGATGAGGCTCCTATGAACAGATAGCAGTGCTGGGCTAGGCAGTCTGTTATTTCCAGTGCTGTTACACAGACAATTTCTCAGTCTTATTAGTGATGAGAATGTTCTCTCAGGTGTTTCGGTTACTAGAATGACAGCCAAAACGTCCAAAATAAGGTTTACATTAGGAGAAAAAATTCATTGCAGTGACTTGAAGATGCGGGAACGCAATCAGGCTGATTAGCCTTTGGTCTTTGATTCCATTTGCACTTATGCAATTACATTTTTGACCTTAACCCACTTTCATCATATGGAACGCGCTGAAATTTCTAGCAATGGATTCTATGTCAGCAAAATATTCCTCTGTGCATTGTTTTGCCAAACCTGAAGTAAAATCAATGAATTACACATGCCAACGAAATTTTTTAAAGCTTTTTTTACTTTTATAGCTGATCTCTATAGATTGAGCTGAATCCAAATATAGCCTTAGTTTTTTTTGTATCACCCATAGTTTTAGAGCAATATGCTTTTTATTATATAGTATAAAAATCGTATGCTATACGGTAAACGGGGAAATTAATTAAACGCTTTGTTACAACATAAACATGGTTTAAATTTACAGTAAACAACTTAAAACAATAGGTGTTAATAGAGGTTTCTCTTGTCAGCTGGAATTGGTTTGTATTTTCTCTCTCTTTCTTCTTTGAGGCTTCTTGTGTAGTTTTTTCTACGATGAGTCGCTTGCTCAAGTTCTGGGTGAAGTGACCAACAGTAATCACCCATCATGTCGGTGTTCCAGCAGCCTTGGTAGCGTTTTTCCATCACTAGTTTTGGACGAATTAATAAACAGCCTCCAGTCTTCCTTTTTGTATTCAATACCAAACTCATTGATCAGACCGGGAATGTCTGAGCAGTACACTGAATCACCTTCTTGTTGAAAAAACTTGGAAAATAGCTGCTCTCTGTTTCTATACATGTATATGCTGGTTCCAACTGCCAATAAGTTCTTTTCTTTTAATCTATAGCCAAGAAATTCAGCTTTTTCTTTCGTTAAGCCAAGATACCTAACCAAATCGTTACGCTCGGTCTCAGTAAACAATTTGGGCTCTAGACTTTCTATATTACAATGGAATTCATCATCACCTGGTTCATCTAAATCAGATTGTACATCAGAAAATACTTCTGTTGGAATAGAATTTAAATCATCTGGTGGTTCAGGAACCGGCAATTCTACATCATGCCCTACTGGTCGAGTGGCGGACGGAAGGTTAGGGTAGCTTATTACATTCTTGTTTATCGAATTACGACCAGTAACATCAACACTGCAAAAGTAGCAATCATCGGAATGATTTCTTGGCTCCCTCCATATCATAGGAAAAGCAAATCTAAAGGCTTTTTTCTCCTTTTTGTACCGTTTTCTCAGATCTTCAACACACACGTAACATACCTCATGTGGGCCCAGGATTTATCTTGATCACCAAGTTTAGATCCAAAGTAAGATATATAAGCCTTTTTCACAAAGTCTGTAATGTTTCTTTGGTGTTTTTGAATCACAAATTCACCACAAATATAACAAAAACTGCCAGTAGAGTTTTACAACCGCGATTAGACATTGTACTGAGCACATGTACAGGAAATGGAAAAGTGAGGTTAGCCTGACAGTAAACGAAACACCATCTGTTAACACAAAAATAGAATCGACCTTTTTTGCCAAAAAAATGTTTTTCAGCAGTGCCACCAACACCATATACATTCATTACACCTCCTTTTTAAATTATTGTAACTATATAAAAGCTGTTAAATTCTTAAAAAATCGATTAATTTAATAAATTTAACTGTAAAATGTGAAAAATGGTGGTGATAAAGTTTTTGGAGTATCAAATTTGGATTTCCCACCCTAAAGAAACATAATAATAAGGTATTTTCAGCAAAAATGTTTTTCCATCGTTGGCCTGTGTTATTATTTACCTGCATCGTTTGATAATTGAATGTAATATTTCTTCTGAAATAGTCCTCTGAAGTAGTCGCATCACACGGTAATCCCACATTTCATCTGTGTCTCTGTTGTAAAGTAATACGAGCGAGAAGTACAGGGTGTTGATAAAGAGTAAATAACTTACAGAAATGTTTGATATAGCACTGAACGCAGTATATCTTCAAGTTTCATTCCCGCCGCTATTTGGCATGCTTGAATGGATTATTCCAACAGCTACCATGGAGTCGTAGAAAGGTGCAGATTGTGCTCAGTGTTGTTTATGGTTTCATGAATCCAAATCTGCTACTACAATTTAGAGACAATACAGGACTAAATATCGCAAGCCACCACCTCAAGGACAAACAGTTATTAACAGATATAATCGTTTCACCTAAATTGGCTGTGTATGTAAAGGAGGCCGAGTCAGGGTCGGCCAGCAATCTGTGACACAGCAACTGAACAAGTTCGGCAGTCTTACATTTGTAGCCAGGGAAAATCAATGAGGCGTCCCAGCGTAGAATTTAGTATGTAAATTGTTACACTGTGGAAGGTATTACGGAAATGCCTGTCATTGAAATCTTATAATATCAGCTGTTGCATGCTTTAAGAGAAAGTGACAACGAAAAAGTGACTTTTGTGTAGAAATGTTTAACAAGATGCTGACTGCAGATGATGTTATTAAAATTGTGTTCAGTGACGAAGCCATACCAGCTGTAAAGTGAAACCCCATTAAGTTCGGATATGGGGTGAGTAAAAACCACGTCACGTAATCGAACATGTACGACGGGACTAGCCTACGGTAAATGCTTTTTGTGCTGTAAGCTGTAATAAGATATACGGTCCTTTCTTTTTTTGTCTAGGTTACTATAAATGGCATATCGTACCGGGACACTCGTAAACGTTATCTAATACCTCAAATACTATAGGAAGTGGGCACAGAATTTATTTTCCAGGAAGAAGGCGCACCACCACATTACCATCGTGAAGTCGCCGAGTATCTCCGTAAGAATGTTCCTACTTAGATCGTACCTGGTGGAACAATAACCTACCCACCGCGATAGTCTGATGTGACTCCGATGCACTTCCGTGTATGGTATTACATTAAAGACAGTGTGTTTACCCATCCGCTTCCGCGAAACGTCGACGACCTGCGACAATGGATAACATAACCAGTTGCAACCATACTTCAAGACTTGCTTCATAGGATTTGACAGGAAATTGATTACAAGTCGAGTTGCAACAGGTAGCCGCACTGAACATTTGTAAATAAAACTGGAAGATATTCTGCATGCAGAGCTGTATCAAACATGTCTGTAAGTTATTAACTTTTTAATCATTACAGGTTACTTTTCATAACTATAAACATGCAATTCTGGCTTCTTCTGACACAACCTTTATTTCAGAGACTAGTCCTTTGAATCTAAAACCTGCATTTTCACGTATCTCACTCAAGACGGCACCAACATTTTGTATGTGTTCAGTTACTTGTAAGAGATCACGGTCGACTTTTTAATGTGCTTTCTTGTAGGTAAAGTTAATGAAAAAGTTTCTATCAGTACAAAAATGACACTTTGAATTCACTCTTCTCTAATGCAAAAATAAGTGGACTGGCCTTAGTCGATATATCCAGATTCTGGCTCTCTATCAGCACTTCCAGACTGGACAAGACTGGTATGTAAATACTTTTAAATCTTATTAGTGAATTGCCTGTTTCAACCCATCTGGTTTCACACGTGGACAAAGGACTGGTCCTTCTGATATTTTCATCGCAGAACTCTGTAACTTTTTCTTTTAGAATATTTGTACGCTGTGAAGAAACCTTAATAAAATTTATAGCTAAGGATACTGTGCCTATGCAGTTTCGAACTGACCGAACAGAATAAGCATAGGACAGAGTCAGGTTAAGACTGTGAGCGCTGCAGTCTACATATTTAGTTTGAGGAAACCTTTCACAAATTACAGCATGCACCCCATCATTGTCCTGCCCACACAAATATTACAAATAAAATTCACAGCTTTCAGGATAGTGTGTGATCTCTGTCGTTAGCCAAGAAATCTTTCCAAAGAAAGTAGTTGTAGTCTGTAACGTCTCCTAGCAAAATACGTATTATTTGTGGTAAAAAAGGAGAAAAGAATAATTGAACTGGATGATTGTAATTGCGTGGACAACGATTGTGTGAACTTTATGTAATAAAGAGAAAGCATAATGTGTCATGTTTTGTTCTTGTATAGAATTATGTACCGATTTTTTAAAGATAATATCTGTGTCGGCGAGTACTGAAACCGCCACATACGATACTTATTAAATATCGAACAAAGATGAGAATATGCCACGACGAGTATAAATAGTAGTGACCGAGCATTAATTTCTCTGTTCTCTTCATGGAGTTACGTGAGTAGGAAGAGCCTGTGACGTTATATTGTATGTTTGTGTAGCATTCTTTCGTCAAGATTGAGAGAAGGACGCCATTAGGTACTGGTTTGTAAAGGTGTGTAATAATTTAATCTGTCTACATGTTTTGAATGGAGTTACTTAGTGAAAACTTACATTATGATTTTTAATAAGCTTGTCTGGTATTTTATCCCATCGTTTTAAGACATTTTCAGCTATGTAAATATTATTCGTGGTGCAGAGCTGCGCTGCGAACGAACGAGCCGCTGCCGCGGCGCATTCAAACTGCAAATGAAACCAATAATAGCGCAAAGAAGCAACAGGTAATAGTGAACTAAAATTACTTCTCTCAGCTTTCGGAATTGCAGAGCAGAGCAGCAGATTTTATGATGTGTTTTACAGGTGGACGCGGGCTGCGGATGATATACACTCCTGGAAATGGAAAAAAGAACACATTGACACCGGTGTGTCAGACCCACCATACATTGCTGCGAGAGGGCTGTACAAGCAATGATCACACGCACGGCACAGCGGACACACCAGGAACCGCGGTGTTGGCCGTCGAATGGCGCTAGCTGCGCAGCATTTGTGCACCGCCGCCGTCAGTGTCAGCCAGTTTGCCGTGGCATACGGAGCTCCATCGCAGTCTTTAACACTGGTAGCATGCCGCGACAGCGTGGACGTGAACCGTATGTGCAGTTGACGGACTTTGAGCGAGGGCGTATAGTGGGCATGCGGGAGGCCGGGTGGACGTACCGCCGAATTGCTCAACACGTGGGGCGTGAGGTCTCCACAGTACATCGATGTTGTCGCCAGTGGTCGGCGGAAGGTGCACGTGCCCGTCGACCTGGGACCGGACCGCAGCGACGCACGGATGCACGCCAAGACCGTAGGATCCTACGCAGTGCCGTAGGGGACCGCACCGCCACTTCCCAGCAAATTAGGGACACTGTTGCTCCTGGGGTATCGGCGAGGACCATTCGCAACCGTCTCCATGAAGCTGGGTTACGGTGCCGCACACCGTTAGGCCGTCTTCCGCTCACGCACCAACATCGTGCAGCCCGCCTCCAGTAGTGTCGCGACAGGCGTGAATGGAGGGACGAATGGAGACGTGTCGTCTTCAGCGATGAGAGTCGCTTCTGCCTTGGTGCCAATGATGGTCGTATGCGTGTTTGGCGCCGTGCAGGTGAGCGCCACAATCAGGACTGCATACGACCGAGGCACACAGGGCCAACACCCGGCATCATGGTGTGGGGAGCGATCTCCTACACTGGCCGTACACCACTGGTGATCGTCGAGGGGACACTGAATAGTGCACGGTACATCCAAACCGTCATCGAACCCATCGTTCTACCATTCCTAGACCGGCAAGGGAACTTGCTGTTCCAACAGGACAATGCACGTCCGCATGTATCCCGTGCCACCCAACGTGCTCTAGAAGGTGTAAGTCAACTACCCTGGCCAGCAAGATCTCCGGATCTGTTCCCCATTGAGCATGTTTGGGACTGGATGAAGCGTCGTCTCACGCGGTCTGCACGTCCAGCACGAACGCTGGTCCAACTGAGGCGCCAGGTGGAAATGGCATGGCAAGCCGTTCCACAGGACTACATCCAGCATCTCTACGATCGTCTCCATGGGAGAATAGCAGCCTGCATTGCTGCGAAAGGTGGATATACACTGTACTAGTGCCGACATTGTGCATGCTCTGTTGCCTGTGTCTATGTACCTGTGGTTCTGTCAGTGTGATCATGTTATGTATCTGACCCCAGGAATGTGTCAATAAAGTTTCCCCTTCCTGGGACAATGAATTCACGGTGTTCTTATTTCAATTTCCAGGAGTGTATTGTTAATGGTGCAAAAGATAATTTACCTTCATATCATAAAATAAATCTTGCTGTGGGCAGTTCTAATCTGGCAAACATTATAGCAAAAACCTCTTTTGTCTGATAATAGTCTCATGTTCTCGTGTTAGTCGTGGTAGCCTACTTATTGGTGTTTTACTGTAACAAAAATCCACTGCAAAATTTTGATGTTGAACAAACTTTGCGTACTGTAACATCAGTATTGATAACGAAATAATTTTCTGTAACCTTTTCAATAACTGTAAACTAAGGAAGATATGTTGAACTTTATAGCGAGTTACAGTAACGAAACAATGTTCCTTGAATAGGAAGCCAAATCCAGAATAATAAGAACATAATATATTTTGTTTTGTTGAAAATTAATGATCCAAAGAAAGTCACAGCACAGCATCCCTAAAAAGTATTTCAGGGCTCTTTTCGTAGCAACATATTTTATCTCATATATTAGTTGTTACGCGAGCAATAACAAAGCAGAGAGTCAGCGAAATGTCCTAGGATGATTTTTCAACATAGGGTCGACACAGTGACATTTATTCCGTCCCTGATATATCGCACATTTCATCTGCCAAAATAGAAAAAAACTGTGACCTATTTACTTTAATGATAAGTTTTTCATGAATTACAGATCCACAAATGGATATTATTTCATTTTGGGTACTCGGACTTGTGTAAACAGCGTCTAATGGCGCGGATCCTATGTGCTTTCTGAGGGCCACATTTCACACTCTTTCTCTGTATCACTATGAATTTGCCGTCATTTAAGTCTGGGTCGGTGTTGTCCAGTTGTACAGATCCTGAATCATCTTTTCCTCGAAACAATATCTCCTGTCTTTCCAGTAGCAATATGGTTTCTACTATAGGCACAGGTCTTTGTCTGTTGTCTTCTATTTTATTTTAATATGTAGTTCATCTAAGAGATAATATCTTCCTGTTTTTGAGTAAGGTGTCAACAAAACTTCCAGCTACCAAGACATTCATTTTGTGGTAATGAATTTGTTCGTGTTTCCTAACAAGTTCACGTGTGTTTTTCCATATCCGTAGCACCGTGCGTATAAGCGCACCAAAGTTTTATTGATTACCCTTTCCAGCTTGTTCTTTACCGAACACAACGCAGTAGTTACACAGTGACCCATGTGATAATTGTAATTACTCCAACCAAGCATTGTAGCTTGGGTTTTCTGTTGTTAATTCAGGAACGGTAGTCTTCACACAATTAATTGTTGAGGTGATTGATTCATCGCCATGATCTAGATGCGCATATTTTCTTGTACAATACTGAACACTGTCCTCGTTTCATTTTACAACTTCGCATGGAAAACACTTGCAACACTCCCTCCAGCTCAGTTTGTAGCCAACTGACAATTGTCTACAATGAAGATAAAACATTCGGCTTGATCAACAGTACTGGAGCACAACATGACAAGAGAGTCCGATTTCACACGAACTGCTCGGTGCTACCAACAAAAAACGTCGCTCACTTAAACAATGATCTTTATGAAGTTAGAAAATATTTTACTTTCATATCAATGCGATTCCAAAATCATGCGTGCGTGTCGGAAATTATGTTAGCGTAGTTTCACAAGTGTTCACAATAAACGGTGAACGCTTGGCAAAATTAATCATATTATTCGTTACTTCATGAATTAAGAATGGGCTACACCTGCACTATGGAAGTGCACTCGGATGCATAAATATGTAAGAGCCCTTAAATTATTTTACAGTGCGGGGAGAAAACCCGCTTATTCTGTAAAATGAGTAATGGGGCGTAATACGGCATGATTCTGTGGCATAGTTCACTTAAATAACTGTGGGATCAAACTGAAGTCTAAAAATTACAAAGTTATTAAAATATCGTAAAATGGGGATACGACATACAAAATTCTTTCGTAATTATTTGGACGGGGTTGGTGGGATGGGGACATGGAGGGGAGGGTGAGGAGGATTGAGCGCCTGTACAACCCGCCACTCAACTAGCCCCCCCCCCCCTTCCCAACCCAACCTACGGATCTGATAGTAGGTCCTGCATAACCCTACCACGTAAAATTAACGCACAACAACAACAAACAAAAATTGTTTTAGGTTTAATTTTCGTCGATTAATTACTACTGAAAACATGTTAAAATTTTACAGATTCAAACAAAGAAAAGCCACTGAGGATGTCACAAATGTTTCAGTCTAGATGAAAAAACAGAGCCTTGCATAAAAGGTGGACCTTATATCCACTAAGAATGAGACAGCATTAGAGAGCTTCTAGTTTGATATTGCTGAAATTAATCGATGCGGGCTTGAGATTGTTTGTCTGTCCATCAATACTCATTTTACTGTTCCCTTCGTCGACCGGACGTTAAACTGATCTTTCTATTTTTTTATTGTTTCATTGTTCCGATAATTCAACCAAAATTAGAAGTCAGCAAGACATTTTAACGATGGCAGCAGTATCACATTGCCTGGTAATACATTTATGCTTCCATCCTACTCTGCATGTTACAATTAACTGAACTGTCAGCGCTCATTAAGTAATTAGATCAGGATGTCGTTTTATTGGGAGCTGTCCTGGCAGGAAAGGAACATTAATTCCAGTTAGCCGATACTGCAGTTAATAGAATTATGGTTTATATTCTCTCATCAGGTTACAAAAGACCATATAGATGCACAGCAATGTGACACAGAACAAAGGGAACGAGTTTTGCGCGTGATGCACAGGAGACATTTTGTGGTTTGGTGAGAGTTTAGCACCTACCACAACGAGCTAGGCATGTAGCAGACAGGCAAGCTGAGTGCTGATGGTGAAAAGCAGCCTGTAACAAATACACACAGACACATTGAATAACGCTTTGTAAAAAGTCTTTCATTGTGTCTCTTCTGCTACAGAGTATAAATCAGAAGACAGCGGACTGACAGAATATCCACCTACAAAGTTAAGTACAAGTAAGTAAGACACGAATCGTGTTGTGAAAAAGCTTATTTAGACTAACGGTTGTGCGTTGACACCAAACTTTGTAACATTCTAGGTATCATTCTAAAAAATTATGTACTCCAGGTTCAAAGCTATAATAACACACGGTAGTCCGCAAAAGGATCTATTAACAGTAGGGGCGACACGTTAATGCTATCACTTGGTAAATATCAGTTTGATCCCATTGGTTTTTACAATGATAAAATATTTAGATATGTCTTTCAAGGATATTGTACAAATTCATAAATTTGGAGACAAAATTAAAAGGTTTTCTATTATACAACTACGGTGCCGTTTTCAGTCGTCAGACATTGGACTCGTATTCTGGTAGAAAGGGATCGTGCATATGCGAACCTGAGGGATTTCTTGTCTTAATAATCACGCCTTTACTGTCACTCTAACACGTTAGAAGTAAGACACAGCGCAGGCGTGTACATCATGCTTAGTATTTGCGGATCGCCGTGAACGGCGCTGATGTCAAGCAGTTACGACACCAATAATCTCTGTTAAACGCTGAGCAGAGATCCGATAAGTAGAAAGAATACATTGATGACTTCTACGAGGGGAAGGAATTGCCTGCTCACGTGACAGATAAAGAAACGGATGTACACTTGCAAGACGTAAAGTCAGAGTATGAAAGAGATTTGGAGGATTTGAGATCAAACAAGTTAAGAGATCACACAGAACACTCCTTCAGAATTTCTAAAATCGTTGGAGGAACTGGCAACAAAACGATTTTTCTTGTTAGAGTGTGCAACGTATGAAACTGGAGACATGTCACGGACTTGCGAAAGAAAACGTCCACAAAATCCTGAGACAGTATGGGCAGTAAATCTGAATTAATGACTCTCACATCAAAGTTCACGACAAGAATAATGTACAAAAGAATGGAAAGGAATATTGAGAATTTCTTTGATAAAGATCAGTTTCGTTTTACGAAAGTTAAAAAGCACCAAAGCAGCAAATATAACAATGCACTTCATTATGGAGGCCGATGTAACAAAAATAACAACATTTTCTTAGAGCTGTCATTCTAGAAAAGAGTTCGACAATGATGTTCGTAATTCTTAGAAAAATATATTATAGGGTAAGACGAGTAATAGATCCAAAAGGGGACAATATGAATGGAAGACCAAGAACATAGGCTCGCATTAAAAAGGGTGAAAGCATGGTGGCTCCATAATAACATACAGTACTGGCCAATAAAATTGCTACACCAAGAAGAAATGCAGATGATTAATGGGTATTCATTGGACAAATATATTATACTACAACTGACATGTGATTACATTTTCACGCAGTTTGGGTGCATAGATCCTGAGAAATCAGTACCCAGAACAACCACCTCTGGCCGTAATAACGGCCTTGATACGCCTGGACATTGAGTCAAACAGAGCTTGGATGGCGTGTACAGGTACAGCTGCCCATGCAGCTTCAACACGATACCACAGTTCATCAAGAGTGGTGACTGGCGTATTGTGACGCTCGGTCACCATTGACCAGACGGTTTCAGTTGGTGAGAGCTCTGGAGAATGTGCTGGCCACGGCAGCAGTCGAACATTTTCTGTATCCAGAAAGGCCCGTGCAAGACCTGCAACATGCGGCCGTGCATTATCCTGATGAAATGTAGGGTTTCGCAGGGATCGAATGAAGAGTAGAGCCACGGGTCGTAACACATCTGAAATGCAACGTGCACTGTTCAAAGTACCGTCAATGCGAACAAGAGGTGACCGAGACGTGTAACCAATGGCACCCCATACCATCACGCCGGGTGATACCACAGTATGGCGATGACGAATACACGCTTCCAACGTGCGTTCACCGCGATGTTACCAAACACGGATGCGGCCATCATGATGCAGAAAACAGAACCTGGATTCATCCGGAAAAATGACGTTTTGCCATTCGTGCACACAGGTTCGTCGTTGGGTACACCACCACAGGCGCTCCTGTCTGTGATACAGCGTCAAGGGTAGCCCCATCCATGGTCTCCGAGCTGATAGTCCATGCTGCTGCAAACGTCGTCGAACTGTTCCTGCAGATGGTTGTTGTCTTGCAAACGTCCCCATCTGCTGACTCAGGGATCGAGACGTGGCTGCACGATCTGTTACAGCCATGCGGATAAAATACCTGTCATCTCGAGTGCTAGTGATACTAGGCCGTTGGGATCCAGCACGGCGTTCCGTATTACCCTCCTGAACCCACCGATTCCATATTCTGCTAACAGTCATTGGATCTCGACCAAAGCGAGCAGCAATGTCGCGATACGATAAACCGCAATCGCGATAGGCTACAATCCGACCTTTATCAAAGTCGGAAACGTGATGGTACGCATTTCTCCTCCTTACACGAGACATCACAACAACGTTTCAGCAGGCAACGCCGGTCAACTGCTGTTTGTGTATGAGAAATCGGTTGGAAACTTTCCTCATGTAAGCACGTTGTAGCTGTCGCCACCAGCGCCAACCTTGAGGGAATGCTCTGAAAAGCTAATCATTTGCATATCACAACATTCTTCTTCCTGTCGGTTAAATTTCGCGTCTGTAGCACGTCATCTTCGTGGTGTATCAATTTTAATGGCCAGTAGTGTAGATGTGGACTTGGATTCTCTGCTGAGGAAGGATGTTGTGCAGCTGAAGAGGGTGCGATGATGGTTACAGTGAACTCCTTATTGAGATGGCGCGAAGAAGGCGTCTCCACAGAGGTGACGGCCTACCGGCTGCTGGCAACACGTTTCGCTGCTGGGAGGCTGGCGTTGCGTCGCCAGGTTTCCGTGTTTCTTGGGCGTTGTGAGTGTGGCTGCCGGTGGCAGCTGCAGGGACATCGGGTTGCGTAACGCTCCAGGGCTCGGAGAGTATCGGTCTTCTGTTGGCGCCCCGGCGAGGGCGGTTACGGGTGGACCTTGTCGATACCCTCGAGACGGCGGCAGATCGCGAAGCTGCCCAGGCGCCAGAGGTTTAGCGGCAGGCAGCACTTCCTGTCCCAGCTGTGGCAGAAGCGTCAGCGTCATCGACGCAGAGCAGATTAGCGCAGGCTAGGAGTCACACCACTGCTCGGCTATTTGACTTCTGCACGATGATTCCTGTTCTTTACCGTGGCTGGCGTGCCGCACCGAACCGTCCGGAACGCGCCGATGATCTCCCACCTATAGTAACTGGGTTTCAATGCCCCCGCAGCGTACGTCATGCGACGGCGGCAATTGTTAGCTGTCGTCACCGTAGCGTTGCGAATTCGCCGGCTGCGACCGACTTGGCGGTACGCTGATTTCGCCATGACGCTCTTCTACTGGTCCCAAGATTCGTCTGTAACTTTATTTCTTTACAAAGGGATGCAATCTTTCTTCTCTACTGCGCAACCTGTACACTGAAGAAACTGAATAAGTCTAATAGGGGTCAATTTGAGGAATAAATTTCTAATAATTTGCAAGTACAGCACAAGATCGTATGAAAGCGAATCATCGCCTTTGGAAAACCGGTAAAGTAGAGAATCAACACATTAGAGTTGTCGTGTTAGACAAGGATACCAAAAGTTAAGCGGACTGACTAGGAAAGAGGTTCTATGGAGAACCAGCCAGCAAAGTAATGTGTGGAAAACGCTAAGAAAAAGATGAGTCAAGACGACAGGAAACGTGTTGAGATTTCAAGGAATAACTTCCACGGTCGCAGACAGATAATGGAACACCTCTAACAAATAATTGAGGACGTTGTGTAATTTTGGTTTAGGAAAGGAAATCAGGACGAGCTGCATCAAACCATTCATAAAACTGATGTAAGTAAGGCATGGTGTCGAAGTCGCATGCAGGAGCGACTGTGGCACTGAAGTGAACAGCGAAGTGAGGCGCAAGCACCGATTCTGCCACAAGCCGGCACGTGCCTGGGGCGCAAGCGTTGGCGGGTTCGCGAAATGAGCACAGAGGAGGTCGCAACCACTTTTGGCACACCTTCAGGCTCTCAACGGTCCGACGGAGGCTGTAAAACAACAAGACAAACAACTCGTTATGTTCACAGCTTACCTCAACGAACGAAGAGCAGTTGATCCCCTGCGGGCGATGACTTGAATCTAATTTGAATTAGCCCGCATCTCGTGGTCGTGCGGTAGCGTTCTCGCTTCCCACTCCCGGGTTCCCGGGTTCGATTCCCGGCGGGGTCAGGGATTTTCTCTGCCTCGTGATGGCTGGGTGTTGTGTGCTGTCCTTAGGTTAGTTAGGTTTAAGTAGTTCTAAGTTCTAGGGGACTTATGACCACAGCAGTTGAGTCCCATAGTGCTCAGAGCCATTTGAACCATTTTTTTAATTTGAATTACAACACATTAACATCGTCATTGGAATTCAAAGAGGACCAGTCATCTCACGCAAAATCGGTAGTATCAGATTTCCGTAAAAATTGCAGACTAATTGTACCGAGTACGCCGCAAAGTCAGGAGAAATAGATGGGTCATAGAAGCCCCACCTCGCTTTCTATTTAATGTAGTGGAATGAAACAGGAATAAACACCTTCTAAAATAATAGCAGGCAAAAAATAAAGTAACATAGAACCATTTCTTAGAACATGGCTCTGTGTGAAAGAAAAAAAGGAAGTGGCTTCGGAACAGAAGCTTTACAGTTAAAAAGATGACAGTGAATTACAAAGGAATGAAGAGAAATTGCATTAAGATGATGAAGAAAGGTGTAGAACGAACTGCAGAAACGCGTGGTTCTTACGATGCAATTCAATATCCGTTAATTTTTGTAAGAGGATAATACAGTTCCCATTTCAGTTTGAAACAAGTGAATCCAAACGCAGGTGCCGAAACTTGTGCACTGGCGTGCAAAACTTAAGGACGAAAATAACTCTCACATGATGTATCACTGTCAAGTAGCATAGCTCGATAAAACTAGAATCATACATAGAGAGAACTACTACAGTCTAATACAGAAGTCAACTGAAATAAGTATGCAATGAGACGAACAGAAATGACTCTTTTATTCAAAGACAAAAAAATGTTCCAATGTGTGTGACTTAATTGCTAAGGTCATCAGTCCCTAAGCTTACACGCTGCTTAACCTAAATTATCCTAAGAACAAACACACACACACACACCCATGCCCGAGGGAGGACTCGAACCTCCGCCGCGACCAGCCGTACAGCCCATGACTGCAGCGCCTTAGCAAAGACAACAATTCCACTGAAGTTACCACGATTTATTTGGTCCCCTGGACATTACAAAAGGCAGGAATGGTTCTTAGTACGGTGAGTAATCGCCACGGACAACGGTGCATGCTCTGCAACGTGATCCCATGCTTGTCGCAAGGTCGGTAAGGAATTCGTGCGCCAAGGCGTTCCTCATTCGTCTGCTTCTATAGCTGACGCTGCTACAACCACCTCCTCTCCCTCAGACAGCAGAGCCTGTTGTTCGGAACTCACCCTATACACGTCGAACAGTGCTGTAAGCAATGACAAACTCCTGGGCTTCACTCGTCACACTCTGTCATTCTTCCGGTTTCTCGATGATTTTTACCTATGTGAGGTCATCCAAATGTTGTCTCCTGGCCATGTTGCAACAGTGCATCATAAGTGATTGACAAGTCTTTTCCCGTTCCTTCAATTGCCTCGTGCTGCGTGCCCAGTCCCATTTGGTGCCACAGTCACGCCGACTTCACGCCATGTGACGTACAGCTTTCTGTGCACGACTGTGAGTCCTCTGGCAAGATGTTCTTGTACTTTCATTCATTTCCACTGAGTTGTCAATATATTTTGTTAATTTATCTATCTCGTCCTTAAGTTATGTATAATAGTGTAGGTAAGTAACTTCGAAGGAATTTTCTCGGTACCACGTAGTCATTAAGGACGACGAGGGATAGAATCGCATTACCAATTGCAGCATTTATTTCATCAGTTTTTAGATTATATGTAGGCTACAATAGACTGAGAAGGAACGATATTCTTACGACAGAATCAACAGAAACTGCGTGCAGATGAATACATTCATTCGGGAGGCGCAACCGTGCATGACTGCAACGTTGCCGGCATTGGAAGATTGGTGATTTTACCGTCAAGTTACGTAGGAAGTTCAGGACAATTGCACGAGTACACAGAAAGTGCTATGTTCTAAGTATGAGAACATGATCACAGCGATGTATTCACAACACTCACTTGCAATTTCTTATGGTTAGAGATCAAAGAAAAGAGGATCCAGTATTATACAATATAATAGTGAAAAATACGATTACTGGCCCATGGGAAGTATAAAATATATATTCACGATACTGAGTGAATGCAAGTGTACAAAGAGAAATCCAAGACGACACTTAAATGGGAAACAAACAGTACAAGATGAGTACCCTAAGTACAGAAAATGATTTCCGGAAAATTGTGGTTTCACAATCTAAATGCGAATGCGACATAACAAAGCGATAGTAGATAATAAGTTATTGGTATCATACAATAAACTTCTTTTAAAAATACGAGGTGTATGAGACAAGTAATAGGACTGAGAACAGTGTGAGATATGTGGCAACGCTGCGTATTATACTTGTGTAGACCGGTGCTTTCGTCTCTTCCAGATGCTAAGTCTGTGATTTTTGAGACCGCCATCAGTGAAGCTGTGTTTTTGTTGTGTATACGAAATTTGAACATAGGGATTTAGATCAACGTAATGCCAGTAATTTTTGTGCTAAGCTTTGTAAATCCGAGACTGTGACATCTGAAACGTTGAAACTGGACTATGGGGAACGTTCTTCATCAAGTTTTTCGCTTACGCAAATCATTTTTGGAAAGCGAAGGACACACGAGGATGAACCTCGCTCAGAGAGACCTCCAACTTCAAAATACGACGAAAACGTCGAACGTGTGTGTGTGCTCTTGTGAGATCAGACCGACGTTTAACAATAAAGATGATGAATGATCTGTTAAACTCAAAAATTTTCACCGGACATCAAATTTTGGAAGAAATATTGCGCATGCCAAAATGGTGCCAGAAGACTACAAATGAGCGGACGGGTAATAGAAGAAACATGTGCGTTGATCTTCTAGACTGCCAGTGACCACGAATGTTTCAGTCCCGTGATCACAGACGATGAATCCTGGAACAAAGCGGCACACTAAGACATTTCCTTGACCGACAAAATCTCGAACGAGCAAATCAAAGATCGAAATAATGCTGATTTGCTGTTATGACAGTAGGATTATCGTGCATCAAGAATTTGTTCCTCGCAGACAAAATGTGATCCAAGTGTTTTACAAAGATGTCCTTGAAATGTTCAGGAAACGAGCGAATCGACTGAGACAGGACACTGCAGACAAGTGGATACATCATCATGACAACGCCCCATCTCACACGGCCACTTCCAATACCGAATTTCTGACCTGAAAAGGCATTCCAGTTGTTCCACAACCCCTCACTTCACTTGACTTTTTTTCCTTTTCCCAAAATTGAAAAAAATTTAACTGAGAAATGTGTTAAATGACACTATTTCGGGTTTTGGAGAACATTCAGTGGAGTGTTAGCGACATGTTAAAGACCGTACCAGTTGAAGCATTTCAGCGCTACTACGAAGCCTTCGTTGGTGTATACAACCAACGACTTCGTTGGTGTATACAGTGTAGTCCGTTGATAGTGACCGGGCCAAATATCTCACGAAATAAGCATCAAACGGAAAAACTACAAAGAACGAAACTCCTCTAGCTTGAAGGGAGAAACCAGATGGCGCTATGGTTGGCCCGCTAGATTGCGCTGCCATAGGTCAAACGGATATCAACTGCTTTTTTAAAAATAGAAACCCGCATTTTTTATTACATATTCGTGTAGTATGTAAAGAAATATGAATGTTTTAGTTGGACCACTTTTTTCGCTTTCTGATAGATGGCGCTGTAATAGTCACAAAGGTAAAAGTATGTGGTATCACGTAACATTCCTCCAGTGCGGACCGTTTACGAATTGCGGAAAAGGTCAATATCGTGTTGATGTATGGCTACTGTGATCAAAATGCTCAACGGGCGTGTGCTATGTATGCTGCTCGGTATCCTGAACGACATCATCCAAGTGTCCGGACCGCTCGCCTGATAGTTACGTTATTTAAGGAAACAAGAAGTGTTCAGCCACACGTGAAACGTCAACCACGACCTGCAACAATTGATGATGCCCAAGTAAGTATTTTAGCTGCCGTCGCGGCAGACAAACTGCGTGAGAATCGGGAATTTCCAAAACGTTGATGTTGAGAATGCTACACCAACATCGATTGCACCCGTACCATATTTCTATGCACCAGGAATTGAATGGCGACGACTCTGAACGTCGTGTACAGTTCTGCTACTGGGCACAAGAGAAATTAAGGGACGATGACAGATTTTTTGCACGCGTTCTATTTAGCGACGAAGCGTCATTCACCAACAGCGGTAACGTAAACCGGTATAATATGCACATTGGGCAACGGAAAATCCACGATGGCTGCGACAAGTGGAACGTCAGAGACCTTGGCGGGTTAATGTACGGTGCGGCATTATAGGAGGAAGGATAATTGGCCCCCATTTTATCGATCGCAATCTAAATGGTGCAATGTACGCTCATTTCCTACGTAATGTTCTACCGATGTTACTACAAGATGTTTCACTGCATGACAGAATGCCGATGTACTTCCAACATGATGGATGTCCGGCACATATCTCGCGTGCGGTTGAAGCGGTATTGAATAGCGTATTTCACGACAGGTGGATTGGTCGTCGAAGCACAATCCCATGGCCCGCAAGTTCACCGGATCTGACGTCCCCGGGTTTCTTTCTGTGGAGAAAGGTGAAGGATATTTGCTATCGTGATCCACCGACAACGCCTGACAACATGCGTCAGCGCATTGTCAATACATGTGCGAACGTTACGGTGGCGAACTACTCGCTGTTGAGAGGAATGTCATTAGACGTATTGCCAGTTGCATTGAGGTTGACGGACATCATTTTGAGCATTTATTGCATTAACGTGGTATTTACAGGTAATCACGCTGTAACAGCATGCGTTCTCAAACAAATGGCTCTGAGCACTATGGGACATAACTGCTGAGGTCATTAGTCCCCCAGAACTTAAAACTACTTAAACCTAACTAACCTAAGGACATCACACACATCGATGCCCGAGGCAGGATGGTGCAATTACCCAGATACTAGTCTACAACAAACACTACATCTTTTGTTCTGTAGCGCCTAGAACCGCACGGCCAGCATGCGTTCTCAGAAATTATGTGTTCACAAATGTACATGTATCACATTGGAACAACCGAAATAAAATGTTCGAACGTACCTACGTTCTGTATTTTAATTTAAATAACCTACCTGTTACCAACTGTTCGTCTAAAATTGTGAGCCATATGTTTGTGACTATTACAGCGCCATCTGTGACAAAGCGAAGAAAGTGGTACAACTAAAACATTCATATTTCCTTACGTACTACACGAATATGTTGAAACGTCCCCTTTGAAAAATTGTACATGACTGTGCTTTAACCGACACACAATATTTTTTAGCGCAACGCAATCTGACTTTCACAAAATCCCTACAAAAGAATGGCCCTGACTAACATTAAACTATACCTTTCACAAATCACTAAATAACTTACCTCACAATAATCTTCGTTTCTCCCACTACTGCCAGCTAAATAAAAGATTCAAACTATGGAAGGCACTAACTACTGGTAGGGATAGTTAGCAAATGAAAGATATTAATAGAGAACAAACAATGTATTTACCTTGATATCATCATATATAAATATAGCAGTTCATGACAAATTTCAAAACTCCGCCATCTCTCTCCCCACATCCACCACTGCTGGCGGCTCACCTCCAACTGCGCAACGCTACGCGCTGTTCACAGCCAGCTGCCTAACACTACAATGGCGAGTATTACAACAATGAAAAGCAGCCACAGACTGCACACAGCACAGCCAGTGATTTTCATACAGAGGTGGTGTTACCAATAAAAAAAAAACCTAAACAGCCTACTTGCATAGCCCCCATGCTACCCACAAAAAGTTTTACAAATTGGTTTGGGCACTGGGCAATATATATTTGTTAAAATTTTTCATAATCGTAATTACAATAACAAAGAAATCAAATGCACACACTTATTGATACAATGTTGGTCAAAAGCTAAAATTTTCTCACTGTCCATAAAGACAGTCCTGATCGTTCATCATAGTAAAATAGCAGTGTTTTTCTCAAAGTCTGAGCAGTAAAACAAAATGCACACGGAAGTAGTGGATCTCCATGTAGTCTTGAAGAAGTAGTGTTGTCCTTCTAACGGAAAGACAGTACTGACTCTTGACATGCTGACAGGTAATGGGCCACAACAGAGCAAACCCACAGCGGAGTCAGTCGAAGTTTTGAAGAAGATTGGTAGGTAGGTCATCACAGAGCAGACCCACTGCAGTCCTGGTAGAGATTACGGTATTGGTGGGCCACCAGAGGTGCAGACCCACTGCAGTCCTTGCAGAAATAATGGTACTGGTGAGTCATCAAAGATGCAGACCCACTGTAGCCCTTGTAGAGATAATGGTACTGGTGGGTCATCAAAGATGCAGACCCACTGTAGTCCTTGTAGAGATCGCTAGCAGCCATCCGTTGCGACTGTGCAGGTGCACAATCACCATCGAAGTGTCTTGCGGACAATATAGCAAGTCCATAAACCACCACTTGTGCACTCACAAAGTTTTTTTTGTCCTTAGAACCAGCAATGCTGTTATCCAGTCCCTTGCTGAATTATTAACACACGTGCAAACACTAACAGTCCCTACTTCTCACAACCTCCAACTGCGCAACGCTACGCGCTGTTCACAGCCAGCTGCCTAACACTACAATGGCGAGTATTACAACAATGAAAAGCAGCCACAGACTGCACACAGCACAGCCAGTGATTTTCATACAGAGGTGGTGTTACCAATAAAAAAAACCTAAACAGCCTACTTACAATGTAAAAAAAAATAGGGTCTCCTACTTAAAAAAACGCAGTAGATATCCGTTTGACCTATGGCAGCGCCATCTAGCGGGCGAACCATAGCGCCACCTGGTTTCCCCCTTCAAGCGAGACAAGTTTCGTTCTTTGTAGTTTTTTCGTTTGACGCTTATTTCGTGAGATATTTGGCCCGGTCACGATCAATGGACCACCCTGTATATGCCTAACAGAACTACTTTGAAGTGGACGATACTGTTGTTTGAAACAAATAAAAACTTTGGCAGCTGAAAAATCAGTCTCATTAATTTTTTCACAAAGCCCATTCTTCAATCGCATACAAGTGTGTAGTACTGTAACTCAGTGAAATCAGCTAAATATGTGAGTAAATATGTCAACAGAATTAGCGATATGGCTGTCTTGGCAACAACAAGAGAAGACAGACGTCATAATCAGAACGACGAAATACAACGGTCCAGTCACATTAGTGTGACCACCCGTCGGAAGACTGAATAACCACCTATTGCAGCGCGAGGCGTGCAGGTGGAGGGTCAATGGGGTTCTGCAAGGTGCCAGCAGAGATGTGGAACCACGCCGACTCCAGTGCCGTGGCCAGCTGCGCTAGGTTTCTCGGTTGAGGATCCATGGCGCGACCAGCTCGATCGAGGAGGCTCCATAGATTGTCAGTTGGGTTTCAATCCTGGGACTTTGGTGACTAGCGGGGTGTCGTAAACTAAACCCTAAAATAAAATTAAATGATTTAACGAACGATTAGGAGAAGCGCAGTAACGAGATATCTAGGGGTATTTCTGGACGAAAGTCGTAACTTTGCACATCATGCAGAGGAAGCAGGCAGAAAAGCTACAAACGTGACGAATAAAATTATAATCATTGAAAATAGGCTATTTCGTCTTCCCTTGAAGACAGAGTATGCCTGCAAGGTGTATTCGCTTCAGTCGTAGGACATGGTACGAGCGTTTGGGCTCATACATTGCAGCTAGTGGAAGCCATCCTCAATAGTGAGAAGAGTTCTACGAGGCGTGCTACTAAAATTAACGGGCGGCTACTGCAGTACCCCGAATGATGTTATTTTAATAATTCTAGGAATATTCCCAATGACCTTAGAAATTATGAAAAGGGGAGCCTTTTACTGGGTGAGGTAAAGCAAACAAATGGAAGTACAAAGGGTGCTTAGAACTGAGGCCAATCCGAAAAAGGCAAAAGCAGATCGAATATTACAACTGTGGCAAAATGAAGGGGACACTTCAGGCACATGCAGGAGAACGAACGAATTTCTCCCTAACATCAAGGAGAGGTTAATAATGAGATTTCTTAACCGATCGAGTGGATTGATACATTACCTGACTGGCCATGGACCTTGTGTCACGTATGCACACAAAAACAGAAGAAAGATGAATGATAGCTGCGCCTGTGGCAGTGTGGGCACACCAGAAAACACACTGTGGGACTGCACGCTCTGTGGAGATGCAGCGGGTAATGGATGTCAGGTATTAAGAATATTGTACGCCATAGAAGCACTAAGGACTAAGTTCACCTGGCGCATCTTGGACGATAATCCACCCGCAGTATCCAAGAAGACCAAGGAAGACTCCACGAGGCTAGAAAAAAAAAAAAAGAAAAAGGTTCAGATGGCTCTGAGTACTATGAGTCTATGGGACTTAACTTCTGAGGTCATCAGTCCTCTAGAACTTAGAACTACTTAAACCTAACTAACCTAAGGACTTCACACACATCCATGCCCGAGGCAGGATTCGAACCTGCGACCGTAGCGGTCGTGCTGTTCCAAACTGAATCGCCTAGAACCGCTCGGCCACATCGGCCGGCATCTTCACGAGGTATTCAACCATAAGTCATCATGCTGCCATCCACGCTAGACAACATACTCTGCAGATGGAGAGAAGATGTCGGCGATCACCGAATGAAATATTGTCCCAAGAAACTACATTGGGTAGTTGATATTGATCGTGGAAGTCTGGACTTTAAGAAATAGCAATGATGGATGTGATTACTTTCTATAGTGGAAACGCTGCTGGCATTCTGCCCGACGCCCAAGGAATCCAGCGGACAATGGCTGTTGGCTGGGGTAGTATGATCCAGTAGCGAAGACAACCATTTACAATTAAAATGCACAAAATAAATTAACAAACGGAGTACAAAAGATGTAGTGTTTGTTGCAGACTAGTAGCTAGGTAATTGGTCAAGGGTTTTACTATAGTTTGATAGTAGCAGAAGTAGTTGTAGCTTTTTCATCTTTTTTTAAACAAGTATCAGAAGTGAATAATTAACATGTAATTTATTACTATCCATGGATATGTGATTTTTATTGCCCGTTTTAGCTTTTCAGATAACAGAGTGTAGTTACGAAGAATAAATATATAAATAATTCGCACCAGCCCTGTATATTGCGAGCTGGTAGATGCCATCGTGCCAAGAAAGAAACAAAGAGCACGTCGGGTTGGACATGATCCCTAAAGATGAATGCATAATTGCGTTGTTTCACTGTGCCATTCCATAATGACGAGAGCACCCAAGGAATGCAACGAAAACTTTATCCAGCCCTTAACGGTCCCTCCTCCGGCCTGGACTCTTCCGATTTTTCTACCAGGGTGTTTGCTTTCAGACGTATCATACCAAGGGAGCATAACACGTGATTCATGTGAAAAGTCCCCTTGTCGCCACTTAGTGGTCGTACATTCGTAGCACTGGCGTGCAAGTTCCAGTCTTCGTCGCCTATGTACAGCAGTCAGCATTAGTGCATGAACCAGGCGCCGCTGCGGAGCTCCATACGCACCAACGTTCGCTGAATGGTCGTTGAGGAGACACTGTTGGTAGACCCTTGGTTCATCTAGGTGGTTAGTTGCTTAACAGTTGCACGTCTATTCGTCCTTATGCATCTCTGTAACCTTCGTTTCCACTTCTCATTTATGGCCCGTCGTGCACCAAAGTTGTCTCGGCGCCTGTTTAGGATGGCGCCAGTTTTCCATGCACGGCATACCTTAACCACGGCGGCCACTGATCATGTGCTTTTGGACGTCAGATAAATCGCTCCGTTTCCGCATTACAACAACGGCTGCATTGTGTTCCTTTTTTTTTTCTTTTTTTTTTTTTTTTTGTGTGTGTACGTAGGATGGAACTCTCCATGCTCACATCGTGACCAAGACAAAAGTTCTACTGTCATTTCCTTGGTAGTTACAATCGAGGAGTTCATGGGATATGGAGCCACGATATTGTTCGTAGGCCTGAGTTGTATTGTCCACTAGTACGGATTCATAGAGGAGATAGAATTGGTCGAAAGCGAACGAAGGGTAGCGGTTTTAAGGGCGGAGGGTAGAAAGTGCCAAGGGAAGCGACAAGGGAAGATACCTCTATGATAGTCTGGAATGGTCGTAAGAGCAGTTGCGGTTTCTTTGTTATATGCGACATATCGTGCAAGCGTTACCCTTGTTATAGGTCGTTATAAAGAGTATCAGTCCTATCGTGGAATGGTACTGCTGACCTGGGCACCTATGAAGTTTCTTGGGCCAGCTGCAGCGTCTGTACCTATAATAATACAAGGTCGTTATATGAGTGGTCGATTGGCCATAAATCGATTGCGCGGTGTAAGAGGTTTGGTTGGATTTGTTTTTGTTTAATGTGCAATACGGTTTCCCTGCGTTGCCGGTTCGTCGGCTGGTTACTTACAGCTGGAAAATCAAGTAGTTCTGCTGTAATGCAGTCGTTCACCAGTATTTGCTGTGTCTGTGAGTTTGTGCTGTGGTTAATTGTTTGTAGCTAGAAGTGTTTTTGGCTGTTGTGTTTCCACCTATGTTTGTGGTCGTAGTTTCCCAGGTTAAGTATGAAGGGATGATTCGAGTATCTCAAGTTGCTGTACAGTCGTCTGAATGCCTCCGTGAGATTCTCGAGGCGGTATTCTCTGTGAAGGTCCGTGGTGGATATGTATCGTGAACCATTGCTTATGATATGTAGCACTTCGTTCTGTATGACTGGCAGGCGGGGCAAGCGTGTTGGAGCCGTGTGTCCCCAGACTGGAGCTGCGTACGACGCCAGTGGTACATGGACATCGACACCCTTCTAGTCAGCGTACTTTACCTGTTGAGCATGGGGTAAAGCTGTTTGAGTCTTACGTTTCCTTTGTTGGTCTCGCGTTCAACGTGGCCCTCCCAAGTAAATTTTCGGTCCAGCCGTAAAGAGAGGTATCTGACTTTCGCACAGAAACGTACTGGGCGTGTGTGTAGTGTTATTTGTCTGGAGTCTTCATGATTGCCCAATTGTTTCGGTTTGTCTGTGAACGGAGCTGCTCCGCATCTCTCCGATACGCTTCATACACCATCCACTGTTAGTGCTGCCACCTGCTGTCTGCGCTTTGTTATTACACGTTAACGTCGAGCATAAGCGGTGGTCACATCAATGTGACTGGACAGTGTACAACTTGTAATGAATGGCTTAGCGAATATTACATTTTCCATATTCATGATCAAGAAACAGCAGTTATTCAGTTGGTTCAAATGGCTCTGAGCACTATGGGACTTAACATCTATGGGCATCAGTCCCCTAGAACTTAGAACTACTTAAACCTAACTAACCTAAGGACATCACACAACACCCAGTCATCACGAGGCAGAGAAAATCCCTGACCCCGCCGGGAAGGTTATTCAATTGTCAATGCCTTTAGGTAATGATCAGCGAGTATATTTTTCGAGAGGAACTGCAGCCAGTGAGGCAATGAACCACCTGTGAATACGGCATAACTGCATTTTTTTTTCCAACTTCGTCGAAGTGATCCATTGGCAAGAACGTTGTTAAATGCCGATGTATCATCACGGAACGCAATAAGACGAATCTTTCGACTAAGGAAGCTAGGCGCTCCAGTCGAAGGAACATTCAAAAGTGGGACACTGGGACGACTTGCAATCTACACTCCAAAAATGCTGTTTCTATCTCCGAACGCTCACACATGAAATTCGTGGGAAAACATGTTTTGCAGAGTTAATAAACGTTGATGGATATTTATGTGAAATGCCAAATGTCAAGCGTTTAGGATTACTGGAAAATGATAACCACTGAGAGTAAGCATTTCGAGAAGCCACACTGATAGCATCCGCAGAATAAGCGAGATGTCTCTTGCAATAATAATGACAGCGTGTTGTCCATCGAGTCCGTAGATTATGTGAGAAATTTGTGGTAGTACGAGCAATGCTGTATTGCATCAGGTGCGACAAGTTTATCCGGAATTCAATATCGAGAGAAAAGATATTTAATGAAGCACTTTTTGTTTGGAAGAAAAATTGTTACCAGTAATCAATCAAGCTTTAGCTTAGCTTCGAATTAAAGCGCCACGAACAGATGGAATCGATGCATTAAATTCCGAAATATTAAAAAGTTGTAACGTTGATGAAATTGTAATGCCTCCCTCGAGGCAGACCATCATTAATAGAAAGTCAAAAGCAACCTACGATTTTATCATGTATCCTGTGAATTGTGATACTGCTGGACTAATTATTTGGAGGCACCATTAGGTATAATCTGGAACTGCAGCTACAATAATGAACGAAGAACAAATTGCTCATTCTGCTTTGAACGAGCCATTAAATGTTACAGACAAGAATTTCCAGTCTGCAATGTATTAGAAGCATATGAAGGACGCCAACTTTTAATACAGTGAAGTAATCATTTGGAACGAATGTACAGTAGCGCATAAGAAAGTCATTCGAAGCGTTAGTCACAAAACTACAAGATCTCCAAGGTAATTCACAATTAATGTGAGGGGAGACGCATTAGTCACACTTTCTGGAGATTTTCGCCAAATGCTTCTAGTTTTTCGAAAATCAACTCCGGCAGATGAAACCAGTGCATGTTTGAAGCAATTATTTCTCTGGCCTCCAGTCAAGAAAGCGCAATTAAGAAGAAATATGAGAATTCAACTTTCCAATGATAAAGAAGCAAGACATTTTGCTGAAAAACATTTATAAACTGGTGAGGACACTCACACAGTTGTCTGTGTAACTGGTATATGATTTAGGTAAATCTTAGCCGAACATTGTTGGAAATTATACAAATTCAAATTGGTTATTTGAAAAAGCAATTTTAGAAAAAATAAATAAAGTTGTTCACGATTTTAACTAAAAAAGTCAAAAATAGATTCCTGACGAGGAAAATATATATATATATATATATATTCAATGGACGACGCAAATGAAAATATTAATTTTTGCAACGTATTTATGAATTCGATACGTGAGGAATACGTTTACATGAGGTTGAGAGGAGGATCACGACATATTTTGTTCAGAAAATTTGATTCACCTTGGTTATATAACAAGAATGGTTCTGAAACAGTTACCAAACAACATAACTGAAGCAAATACAATGTCAGGAATAGATAAAAGAGAAACATAAAAACACAATTCATACCAAGGAATCCACTCGTATACATCGAACTGCGATTTCAATTCAAAAAAATGCTATTTGCAGTACGATTAGCATTTAGTATCAGTATTGGTTAAAAACAGTCTTGGTTTAAATTTTATTTTTTTATTTTTCAACGACGCGTTTCGCCTTATTCAGGCATCTTCAGGTTATCTTTTCTAGATAGACGCGAGAGGCACCAAGATCTGCATAACACGTTCCCGTTCACAGGATCGAGTAACAGAGTAAGATGGGGGCTCAGGTAGTATGTTTGTAACCAATACTGTAAAGCACTGGTTTGCTGTATGCCACATATGGATTGGAAGAATTTCGTTTAGTATCACTATATAACGCGCAAGGACAATTATTAAGATTTGGTCCCATAGGAACTTACTACCACCACCACAACTATTAAGATATTGCGGCAATGTAGCATATGTAACTTTTTATAGAGTGGGAAACCTAAAGAATTTATGTATCTGCTCACCAGATAATAAGATGACATAGTTCCTAAACAAATACTGCAATAGAATAAGTTAAGTAAGAAATGAGGTAGAAACAAACAGAGTTTTCTGTCAATAAATTAAGCACGACTATATACAGATAATAGAAGAAAGGGCCAGAGATCAGATGTTCATGTAAAGTGTAAAGTGGGTTAATGACGTCACATTGGCACCTGATTAAACCATAATTTTGCCCACAGCGAGCATGGACGTGTCACACGATGCAAAGGTCGTGGTCACACCTCCTTTACCTGCATTTCATGGCGCCTCTGCTAAAGTGATCAGAACCCCACAGCGTTAAAATCACACAGTTTTCTTATGGGTTACGGAGAAAAACATTTCGGCACACCACTACTCACAGTCAACACTGAGAGGCCTCAGGAGGTAGCGTAAAGAGTGTGAATGGCATCACCCCTTCCCTTGAGGCTCTCATTTTCGTACATTTCACGATAGAAAACGATAGTTTACAGTGAAATATTCAACAGAAAGGCGTTCTTGACAATGTTTGACACTGCTGCCACTCCCTGGACAGTTTAACTATTTCCTAATAACATCGTCGGGATACAACGCTATTGAACCTTTTGGAGGGTAATGTCATCGTCGTCCGACCATTTTGGTTTTGTTATTGCCACGGAAGGTACTTTTTCCCGCTTCATACGATTCTGTTCATTTCAAATGAAAACAGTAGAGGATGGCAGGTTGCGCTTGGATCCTGAAGACGACACCATTTGGTGTCGAAACTGGAAGCAGGTTTTAAAAAGAATAAACGACGTTGGATTCAAATACAGCCGCTGGCTTTGTTATCATTATTCATATGTTTAAAAGGCTATGTTTGGAGTACTTAAGATTAAGTACTCAAATGAGCACTTTGCATTGGCAGAAGTGAGCTATCGTTGCCATGTAATTCATCGTGAAAGAGCGGAGACCGACCTAAGATTGGTTAATTGCGGTCCGTAGCTTCTCACACCACAAACTACGAAACAACTGTAGTCATTTTTAGGGTTATGCAATCATTATAGATAATTTGTCAAAGGATTTTCTGATGTTGCTAGACCACTAACGCATTTACTGAAGAAGGGGGTAAAATTGCAGTGCATGACTAATTGTGAATCCACTTTCGAGAGACTTAAAAAGGGTCTAACAGCTAACCCTGTATTAGTCTTTCCAAATCACCAAAATGAGTTCACCGTGTCCTGTTACACAAGCAGTCATGTGGTGGGATCCATTTTCAGTCAGGGAGTAGGTGGCAAAGAGCACCCAGCAGTGGGTGCATCAAGGCCATTAAATAAAGCGGAACAGAATGACTCAGCTATGAAGGAGAATTTGTTGAGCTTAATTCACAGTATCAGTAAATTTCGTTGTTGCCTGTAAGGCAGGATATACAGATTTCCAGCAGAATGTGTGGCATTCAAGTGGCTGTTAGGTCTGAAAGGTCCTTCATACAGATTGACACTACAGGTATTAAAATTAAGCGCATTTGAATTTGAGGTAGTGCACAAATCTGGAAAGAAGCGTGGCAAAGTAAATGGTTCAGCACTTGGCCAAAGCCTTGCAGAGTGGCTGAAGCCACAGACTACTGACACAGATTGCCAGATATTCAAAATGCAACCACAGTTAGTTGTTACATAACAGTACACTAAAGCACCAACTGGTATAGGCATGCGTATTCAAATACAGAGAGATATAAACAGGCAGAATAAGGCACTGAGGTCAGCAACGCCTATAGAAAACAACTGTCTGGTGCAGTTATTAGATTGGTTACTGCTGCTACAACGCCACGTTATCAACATTTAAGTGAGTTTGAACGTGGTGTTATAGTCGGAGCACGAGCGATGGGACACAGCATCTGAGAGGTAGCGATGAAGTGGGAATTTTCCCGTATGACCATTTCTCGACTGTTCCGTGAATATCAGGAATCTGGTAAAGCATAAAATATCTGATATCGCTGCGGCCAGAAAAATATCCTTCAATAAAAGGACCAACGACGACTAGAGAGAACCTATCAACGTCACAGAAGTGCAACTCTTCCGCAAATTGCAGCGGATTTCAATGCTGGGCCATCAACAAGTTTCAGCATGCGAACCGTTCAATGAATCATCATCGATATGGGCTTTCAAAGCCAGAGACCAACTCTTGTACCCTCGACTACGTGACACAAAGCGTTACACCTCGCCCCATCAACATCGACATTAGGCTGTTGATGACTGGAAACATGTTGCCTGGTCGGACGAGTCTCGTTTCAAATCGTATTGAGCAGATGTACAGGAATGGAGACAACCTCATGATCCATGGACCCTGCATGTCAGCAGGGGACTGTTCAAGCTGGTGGAAGCTCTGTAATGGTGTGGTGCGTGTGCAGTTGGGGTGATATGGGACCCCTGATACGTCTAGATACGACTCTGACAGGTGACACGTAAGTAAGCATCCTGCCTTATCACCTGCATCCATTCACGTCCATTGTGCATTCTGACGGACTTGGACAACTCCAGCAGGACGATGTGACACACCACACGTTCAAAATTGCTACAGAATGGCTTCAGGAACACTCTTCTGAGTTTTAACCCTTTCGCTGGCCACCTAACTCCCTACACATGAACATTATTCAGCATATTTGGGATGCCTTACAACGTGCTGTTCAGAAGAGATGTACACCCCCCTCCTACTCTTACGGATTTATGGCGAGCCCTGCAGAATTCATGGTGTCAGTTCCCTCCAGCACTACTTCAGACATTAGTTGAGTACATGCCACGTCATGTTTCGGCACGAAGAACAATGCTCGCGTGGGTGCTACAGGATTTTAGACAGGTTTACCAGTTTCTTTGGCTCTACAGTGTATAAAATACTGTATAGTACAATGAAGTTTGGGCCACACTGTGTAGTATTTGCAACACTAGGGGAAGAAGTATTAAAACATGATCACATGTTGGCAGAACACAGAATACAAAGAACAATGCATCAGAGCTTTGACGGACACAGCTACTGGTAAGCCTTTCAGGACGTGAGGTCGTGGTCCAAGAAACTCTTCTATTCCTGACGTTTCATCCAGGATCCATTTTCAGTCAGGGAATAGATGGCAAAGAGCACCCAGTACTGTGTGCATCAAGGCCATTACATAAAGCGGAACAGAATGACTCAGCTATGAAGGGGAATTTGTTGAGCTTAATTCACAGTATCAGCAACTTTCGATGTTACCTGTCAGGCAGGATATACAGATTTCCAACAGACTGTGTGTCATTCAAGTAATCCTCAGTTCATACACGCGGAAAACCTCACTCGCGGGGTGGAATCTGAGCTAACTATTTGTAGTGTCGTTCCCAGAACCGATCGTGGTCCTCTGGTTTGGAGCCGAGTGGAAGGCTTAAACCAAAAGGCTCAGACGATTCTGCGGAGATCTGGGGTGCAAATTTCTCGACATCCGCTATCGGGTGGAGAAATGTAGGGTCCCCCTGAATGGGTCAGGCGTGCACTACACGTAGGAAGCGGCTACAAGGGAAGCGGAGTACGTGTGGAGTGCACATGTGGGTTTTTTAGGTTAGAGAATTCCCTCCCTAGGCCCGAAAAGACTCTTCCTCAGACGCGACAAGGTAGCAGCAGGCAAAACGCAACAGGGAATGACAATATTAATGTGGTAATAGTAAACTGCTGGAGCGTCTATAGAAAGGTCCCAGAACTGCTCTCATTAATAAACGGTCACAGTGTCCACATAGTACTAGGGACGGAAAGCTGGCTGAAACCAGATGTAAACAGTAATGAAATTCTAAACTCAGATTGGAATGTATACCGCAGAGACAGGCTGGACAGTGAAGGGGGAGGCGTGATAATAGCGATAAATAATGCAATAATATCCAAGGAAATTGACGGAGATCCGAAAAGTGAAATAATTTGGGTGAAGGTCACGCTTGAAGCAGCCTCAAACGTGGTAATTGGATGTCTCTATAGCCCCCCTGGCTCAGCAGCTGTTGTGGCAGAACACCTGAAGGAAAATTTCGAAAATATTTCGAGTCGATTTCCCGACCATGTTATAGTTTTGGGTGGAAATTTTAATTAACCAGATATAGACTGGGAGACAAGCGTTTATAACGGGTCGCAGGCACAAAGAATCCAGTGAAATTTTTTAAAAACTACCTTGAGCAGTTAAACAGAGAACCGACTCGTGGCGATAACATATTAGACCTTCTGGTGACAAGCAGATCCGAACTATTTGAAACAGTTAACGTAGAACAAGGAATCAGCCCTCGTAAACCAGTTACAGCATCGGTGATTTCAGCCGGAAATAGAAGTATTAAAAAAGGTAGAACGATTTTTCTGTTTATCAAAAGTGACAAAAAGCAGATTTCAGAGTACTTGAAGGCTCAACACAAAAGTTTTATCTCAAGTACAGATAGTGTTGAGGATCAGTGGACAAAGTTCAAAATCATCGTACAATATGCGTTAGATGAGTATGTGCCAAGCAAGATCGTAAGAGAAGGAAAAGAGCCACCGTGGTACAACAACTGAGTTAGAAAACTACTACGGAAGCAAAGGGAACTTCACAGCAAACATAAACATAGCCAAAGCCTTGCAGACAAACAAAAATTACACGAAGCGAAATGTAGTTTGAGGAGGGCTATGCGAGAGCCGTTCAACGAATTCGAAAGTAAAGTTCTATGTACTGACTTGGCAGAAAATCCTAAGAAATTTTGATCTTATGCCAAATCGGTAGGTGGATCAAAACAAAATGTCCAGACACTCTCTGGCCAAAATGGTACTGAAATAGAGGATAGACTATAGGCCGAAATACTAAACGTCTTTTTCCAAAGCTGTTTCACAGAGGAAGACTGCACTGTAGTTCCTTCTCTAGATTGTCGCACAGAAGACAAATTGGTAGATATAGAAATAGACGACAGAGGGATAGAGAAACAATTAAAATCGCTCAAAAGAGGAAAGGCCGCTGGACATGATTCGATACCAGTTCGACTTTACACAGAGTATGTGAAGGAACTTGCCCCCCTTCTTGCAGCGGTGTACCGTAGGTCTCTAGAAGAGCGTAGCGTTCCAAAGGATTGGAAAAGGGCACAGGTCATCCCCGTTTTCAAGAAGGGACGTCGAACAGATGTGCAGAACTATAAACCTGTATCTCTAACGTCGATCAGTTGTAGAATTTTGGAACAAGTATTATGTTCGAGTATAATGACTTTTCTGGAGACTGGAAATCTACTCTGTAGGAATCAGCATGGGTTTCGAAAAAGACAATCGTGTGAAACTCAGCTCGCGCTATTCGTCCACGAGAGTCAGAGGGCCATAGACACGGGTTCCCAAGTAGATGCCGTGTTTCTTGACTTCCGCAAGGCGTTTGATACAGTCCCCACGGTCGTTTAATGAACAAAGTAAGAGCATATGGACTATCAGACCAATTGAGTGATTGGATTGAAGAGTTCCTAATTAACAGAACGCAGCATATCATTCTCAATGGAGAGAAGTCTTCTGAAGTAAGAGTGATTTCAGGTGTGCCGCAGGAGAGTGTCACAGGACCGTTGCTATTCACAATATATATAAATGACCTTGTGGATAACATCGGAAGTTCACTGAGGCTTTTTGCGGATGGTGCTGTAGTATATTGAGAGGTTGTAACAATGGAAAATTGTACTGAAATGCAGGAGGACCTGCTACGAATTGACGCATGGTGCCGGGAATGGCAGTTGAATCTCAATGTAGACAAGTGTAATGTGCTGCGAATACATAGAAACAAATACCCTTTTCCATTTAGATACAATATAGTAGGTCAGCAACTGGAAGCAGTTAATTCCATAAATTATCTGGGAGTACGCATTAGGAGTGATTTAAAATGGAATGACCATATAAAATTAATCGTCGGGAAAGTAGATGCCAGACAGGTTCGTTGGAAGAATCCTAAGGAAATTCAGTCCGAAAACAAAGGAAGTAGGTTACAGTACACTTGTTCGCCCACTGCTTGAATACGGCTCACCGATGTGGGATCCGAACCAGGTAGGATTGGTAGAAGAGATAGAGAAGATCCAACGGAGAGCAGCACGCTTCGTTACAGGATCATTTAGCATTCGCGAAAGCGTTACTAAGATGACAGATAAACTCCAGTGGAAGACTCTGCAAGAGAAACGCTCAGTAGCTCGGTACGGGCTTTTGTTGAAGTTTCGAGAACATACCATCACCGAGGAGTCAAGCAGTATATTGCTCCCTCCTACGTATATCTCGCAAAGAGACCATGAGGATAAAATCAGAGAGATTAGAGCCCACACAGAGGCATACCAGCAATCTTTCTTTCCACGAACAATACGAGACTGGAATAGAAGGGAGAACCGATAGAGATACTCAAGGTACACTCCGCCACACACCGTCAGGTGGCTTGTGGAGTATGGATGTAGATGTAGACTGCGCTGTACATCCCAGGAGGCACTCCTCTACTGCGCCTTGCCGCCTGACCGGTCAGACGTCCGAGAGCGACATAAATACTGAAGGAAAGTGGGCATGGTCAAAGTAACACGTGATGACCAGAGTTAATCCTTCTCAGAGATAAAACTTAATTATCGGTTTTCGTCCTGTCAAAGATAAAATTATCTAGCAATTCTGCAGAGCTACTGTCCATATGTTGGTAAGTTTCATTGCCTCCTCTTTCCTATTAAAATTATCCTGATGTTTATAAATTTCAATGGCTTCTCTAGATAGTCGTGGATAATAATTTGACGTTGTAGATAACATTTCTGTTTCAGAAAACTTCACTTCGTGGTTTTCTGACTGAAGACATGCTCTGCTACAGCTGATTTCTCAATGTTTCCTAGTCGGCAAAGATTTTTGTGCTCTTTTAGTCGAGTAATTACGCTCCTCTTGGTAGTTCCAACATAAACTTCACCAACGTACACAGAATTTTGTATACACCACATGTCGACAAAGGAACAGAAGAATTTCTTTGACGACGACCTTACATCTGGAAAGGTTTACCAGCAGCTATGTCATCCAGTCGTGAAAGCCTTCATTCTATGAACATAGATGGACAGTTTTGGTGGAGGAGATACAAGCAGTAAGTTGACCAGTTGTAAGTAGGCTGTTTAGGTTTTTATATTGGTAGCGCTCTGTATGAAAATCACTGGCTGTGTTGTATGCAGTCTGTGCCTGGTTAGCATTGTTGTAATATTCGCCATTGTAGTGTTGGGCAGCTGGATGTTAACAGCGCGTAGCGTTGCGCAGTTGGAGGTGAGATAGAAGCTACAGCATATGATATGAGCGAGGTGCTGTATACATTCAGGATGTGGAGGTGAGTATCGCGTTGCACAGGGTATGTAGAACAGCTTTGTTGTGAAACATGTTATGGCCACATCACTGTCCTCGTTAAATGGAGTTATTATAATTTGTAAGTACAGAGTAATTTATTTAACACTGGTTTCAAAAAAAATTCAAATGGCTCTGAGCACTATGGGACTCAACTTCTGAGGTCATTAGTCCCCTAGAACTTAGAACTAGTTAAACCTAACTAACCTAAGGACATCACAAACATCCATGCCCGAGGCAGGATTCGAACCTGCGACCGTAGCGGTCTTGCGGTTCCAGACTGCAGCGCCTTTAACCGCACGGCCACTTCGGCCGGCAACACTGGTTTCACTATTTCTTGTAATGTGGTTGTTAGACAGCATAGCGCATAATTGAAATTGCGCCATGCTCTGGTAATGGGGTGCACTGTGTAATGATGAACCATGCACAACCACTCTTGCAAAAGAGGGAGGGAGATTGAAATGGATTCCTTTCTCCCATGTGGCGCTACCAGTGAGGAGAACAATAACGTATCCAGTTATTCTTATGACTGTACTCTTCTTCCGGGGAGGAATAGTGGATTCACTATAGAATGAGGAACTCCGAGGAAGAGTGTTGTTGTCCTGGCCAGAGGACATCGTGTTAACTAGACATCAATGGACGCTGAAGCTAACTTAAGCGTGGAAAGTAAGGAATGAGGTAGATGGACAGGAGGAGACCTTCTCCGAATTGCACCCTGAAGCCGAAAGGAAAGGTATATTAGAAGAGATACAAAGGGAATGCCAGGGGTTACGCCTCCCATATGAATGGCTATGGTAGCAGTTGCGCCAAGTGATGGAATTAGCACCGCACACATTGCTGTGTCAAAAGAGGGGATGGCTAGATACAGGTGGGGAATTATTGAACGGTAGATACTGATGATCACAGGGAATGGGATAGAAGATTGTGACATGTGCAGGAAATAGCTACATTGACAAAGCAGATATGAACTGGGATACGACACCAGATAAATCTAGGGCAATGCGTATTGAACAGTACTTGGTTGGTACAGTAATCAACCACTTAGCTAAGAGGATAAAGGAGACAGCCATGGGCACCGTCAAACAAGATATAAACACGATACAGATCCGACTAAATTTACTAGAAGTGAGAATTGTTGTTGCAAGACCCCTCCAGCACATAGTGAAATCAATTGTTTTATCATGTGTCAATGGTTGAAGTTAACACTGATAGAGTCAGATTTAATATATTCTTTTGATTCGCAGCCGCAAGTGTTGATCCACATTACGAGTGCGTTACGATTTACCACTACATGGTAAGATGGGAAGCTATGAGCAGATACATACAGGTGAATGATGCAGGAAGTATTGTTAATTTCAAAGGAGTAAGGAAGATATATGTTGATGTTAACAACGAGCTTCGATTACGCCAAGGAAGAATACGTGCAATATGCCCAACCAAGATGAATTACAACGACACACAGGTAGATGAGACACAGTTATTCTTATGCAAAACACATGCGGTTCCTGTACTTCCAAAGGATTGGAATACACTGCATTACCTCTGTTTTTCTCTGGAGATAGTGACTGTAAGCAATTACAAACAAGGTATGACGAGGCTGGAATTGCAAGGTAATGGTATATTAATTAATTGTACAACCTGCGACGTAGTGGGAACTACATTCTATCGCCCAGCTACTGTTACTGAGAAGACTATAATGAATTTGACGTAGATCTCATTGTATTGGTCAGAAAACGTATTAGATGCGTTGCCGATTCAGAACCTAACGTACGAGGTGCATTCAAGTTCTAAGGCCTCCGATTTTTTTTCTCCGGACTGGAAAGAGATAGAAACATGGACATTATTTTAAAATGAGGCCGCGTTCATTGTCAATACGTCCCAGAGATGGCAGCACCGTACGGCAGATGGAATTTTACCGCCAGCGGCGAGAATGAGAACTGTTTTAAATACTTAAAATGGCGACGTTTTCCTTACTTGAACAGCGTGCAGTCATTGGTTTTCTGAATTTGCGTGGTGTGAAACCAATTGAAACAGTAGAAGGAGACATGTGGTGATGGAGTTATGGATGTGTCGAAAGTGTGTTCGTGGGTGCGACAGTTTAATGAAGGCAGAACATCGTGTGACAACAAACCGAAACAACCTCGGGCTCGCACAAGCTGGTCTGACGACATGATCGAGAAAGTGGAGAGAATTGTTTTGGGGGATCGCCGAATGACTGTTGAACAGATCTCCTCCAGAGTTGGCATTTCTGTGGGTTCTGTGCACACAATCCTGCATGACGACCTGAAAATGCGAAACGTGTCATCCCGGTGGGTGCCACGAATGCTGACGAACGGCCACATGGCTGCCCGTGTGGCATGTTGCCAAGCAATGTTGACGCGCAACGACAGCATGAATGGGACTTTCTTTTCGTCGGTTGTGACAATGGATGAGACGTGGATGCCATTTTTCAATCCAGAAACAAAGCGCCAGTCAGCTCAATGGGAGCACACAGATTCACCGCCACCAAAAAAATTTCGGGTAACCGCCAGTGCTGAAAAAATGATGGTGTCCATGTTCTGGGACAGCGAGGGCGTGATCCCTTACCCATTGCGTTCCAAAGGGCACTACGGTAACAGGTGCATCCTACGAAAATGTTTTGAAGAACAAATTCCTTCCTGCACTGCAACAAAAACGTCCGGGAAGGGCTGCGCGTGTGCTGTTTCACCAAGACAACGCACCCGCACATCGAGCTAACGTTACGCAACAGTTTCTTCGTGATAACAACTTTGAAGTGATTCCTCATGCTCCCTACTCACCTGACCTGGCTCCTAGTGACTTTTGGCTTTTTCCAACAATGAAAGACACTCTTCGTGGCCGCACATTCACCAGGCGTGCTGCTATTGCCTCAGCGATTTTCCAGTGGTCAAAACAGACTCCTAAAGAAGCCTTCGCCGCTGCCATGGAATCATGGCGTCAGCGTTGTGAAAAATGTGTACGTCTGCAGGACGATTACATCGAAAAGTAACGCCAGTTTCATCGATTTCGGGTGAGTAGTTAATTAGAAAAAAAATCGGAGGCCTTAGAACTTGAATGCACCTCGTATTTAAACGTTGTTCCAAGCTGGGCACACGTGGCAAAAACTAGGACGTTTTATTTTACTTTTGACTTGAGCATAACTGCTCCCAATTCTATTTTATTCTGATGAAGACACCCCTAGTAGGTGTAGAAAACTAGGTCAATGTACCTACCATTTATGTGCAACCGGTTGGATGTTTAATCCTAAGTTGAAACTATTTAAATTACACCCTAAAATCAGCTCTCCATTCGCTGATAGCCGTGCAGAAAGGTAGCATTTCCTCAGAACAGATGTTCTGGCGTGTGTGGCTGTATCAAGATGAACGGCGAAATGCGTTTATCAGTATGTTTTGTTTTCTGATACTGTTGTTGTGGTTCTGAGCCCGCTTCATGTAACATATGTCTACTTCAGACGGGAAGCCGACGAAACTATCGAGCCTCCAGTGCACTAGTCGCGAACAGATGAAGCTAGCCGTATAAAATAACATTTAAATTGAGGAACAGTCAGTGAATCATGTGGTTTGCGCTGAGAACTGAGTAAGAGGAAGAGAAAAGTATTGTATTTTTATGTCTATTTATAAAAAACATGTTAAGATATTTGTGGTCTAGAAATCTGAACAGACCACAATCCGGAGAACGCCGGCCGAAGTGGCCGTGCGGTTAAAGGCGCTGCAGTCTGGAACCGCAAGACCGCTACGGTCGCAGGTTCGAATCCTGCCTCGGGCATGGATGTTTGTGATGTCCTTAGGTTAGTTAGGTTTAAGTAGTTCTAAGTTCTAGGGGACTTATGACCACAGCAGTTGAGTCCCATAGTGCTCAGAGCCATTTGAGCCAATCCGGAGAACGGGTTCTTCAAGAAGGGAGGAATGTTGCACCTTGATTCCATCAGGGCGATGAACCGTTCCTGTGATGCTCAGCAAAGTCTCACACAGAGGGAAGCAAGCGTCAGTCTAGAGTCCAAACAGCGTTTCACGAGATGGCAAATAGCGCTTACTCAGGACACTAACAAAGCTAGACCCAACTAAAATTATAAAGAATTTAGCAACCAGTCGCTGAAACATAGTTTATTTATCTTGCTGCAAATCGATTTCGACTGACATCAGTCATCATCGTTGCATTTTTCTAATCGATACGTGCCATAAGTAGAAGCACTGTCCTTGGCAGATTTCTGTCTGGTTGCTACATTCTTTATAATTTTATATTCCTCAGTCACTGCACAGAGAGGGAACGTTATGGAGCCCAACATTCAAAGCTAGACGCTTCTCTGAAGGGTAAAGATGGGCAACAGCACAGCTGTGGCAAGGCTGCTGTAGGGGCTGGCTAAAAAACGAAAACAGAACGAACGAAGTCATTACCACTGAATGGCGACGCGTGGCTGTCCCGGGCTGCTGTCCATCCTGGGTTCGGCAGCCCAATCTCAAAAACACCCACCTTCTCAGAGACGTCCTTAGATGCTCTCCGACGCTTACATGATACCGCACCATTTTCTCTAGGCGTTAAATTAGATGTGAAAACGACTGCACTGCCGGCAGAATCATCCAGTCACTTTCCTGGGCTTCGTATCCAGTAGCAGCAGGTGTCTGTATATACACAGATTGGCACCTCTGCACCACTGGGGTTACCTGGCAGTTGACTATCTTCTGCTGGTGACCAACTCCCTGATGAGTCGCACGTTCGAGCCTGGGCTGGGAGCTGCCTGGTTACACTGTCACTGTTCTCTGTTCCTGTGGCCCCTGATCGTTGCTGATCACCGCCCAGTGTGGGCATACGCTTTCGATTTCGGCCATGTAGGGTACTACAGTTTAAAACAGTTCTTCCCGGTGTGATACTCTGCTACCATGATGCAGGCAGACTACCAAACATCTATGGCAGCACGCAGTAGCCTTCGGCGGTCTCGCTGACGCCAACGCCCGTCTCTACTACAGCGTGCTACAGTACATGCTGACAATGGCGCGAGGCGCTTCTGGATCCAACTACGTCACTGGAGGAAGGGGTGTGGCAATAACCTCCTGCCTGCGGCAATCCCGTCTCCGTATCAAATTGAATATAAGTCCATTGTTATCAAGAATTTTTCACTAAATGTTCACCATACAATTCCAGGCACAGCCATTTCCGCAATCCATGTCTAGCGAGAAACCAATGCAATAGTACGGATGTTGATCAATAATAAAACTTGCAACTCTGACTTGCATCTTTGTTGGGCAACATCTAATTGTGACTAGTGCTCATACATAGGTTTAGGACTACCACCCAAACATTTAATTATGAGAAATAAGGCTTGCAACACTATTGCAGATGAAAAAAACAAAAGAAAGAAACGGTAAACTCTGACTTATGCTAGTGTTCTGAACTTCCAACTTCAGAAGATAAAAATATTTACCCTTCTAGTTATAAATATGAATTTCAAAATGGGTTGGAATAATTAAAGAGAAAATCTATAAAACTTCAGACATTAAATCTAACTCAACACAGGAATGAAATTTAGTGCCAGTTCTGTTTAACGTTTGCATCTAAGGGCTAGAAATTACAAATTGGGATTAATTACTTTTTTAAAATTGCTATTGGTGAATGAGAGATCGTGGTGCTTTTGTTTCCAGTAAGAGAGATTTTTCGGGTCAGTCACACTGTTCATCAAAGCAGTGCACATCAAAACCAATGGGTTTCAAGCAATATCACTGAATCTTCAAGTGTACAACTTTAAAGGAATAAAACTACTTATTCAGGCTAAAACTGACAAATATATTTATAAATGAAAAATAATGAAGCAGAAGTGCCTTCATATTACTTTATTAAACATTGTGATGCAAGGATAATCTTGCCGCCAGTACTGTGCCGGCTCATTTAGTTCACGATATGGGATACCAAGGTTGCACAACGAGGAGGCGAAATAGCTTTACAAGTTTTTAGTTCGTGTTAGATTGTTCTTCTCTGTAATAAAACTCCAACATAACCTCGGTGTGACCCTGGGTAGAGCTCTAAATTTATTATAAGCATTATTTAACGAAGACCACCACTAAACTTCGAACCACGAATACCCTTCTACAAAAGCTCTCTAGTACTACATGGGGATCATCTGTTTCTCCTTCCCCCGAATATCGGTCTGAGCCAACTGACAGAGGGGCTCCTGCTGCTCAGTTATGACCACTTGAAAATGGCCTAAGGGTCAGAACAGATCGTACAGAAATTTTGCTGCAATTGGTGCTGTGATTAAGTAGAAATATTACTGGCAGTCGTGGATGCCCTGTGCCCTCAAAAACCTGTTGCATAGAACAACTATGAGAACGACCGTTCTACCGTGTAATTTAATAATCCAGTGATTGTAAGAGGAACATGTGCTATTCATGGGGAAGCAAACAAGGTAAAATCTTAACACAAAGACTTTAAAGACGAAGGAGGACCTCGGATTGAGGGAGGTTGGGGGAAATATTTAAGCGTGTTTTTTTTGTTTTTGTTTTTATTTTAAGTAACCCTTTTGGTAATTGCGCGAGAAGCCTCTTTCTTTGTAACTCCTCACAACTAAAAAAAATAGAGAATTTGTCAAATGGCAAAGAGCAGCAATCACTAGTCGTTTCCGTTCTAGCTGTATTATAGCAGATCCAGATTTAGGGTAGTCATAAGCCATTATCAGCGCAGTATTTCGGAGTTGTTGTATATGCTCCACTACGTCTACTCCTGTTGTTCAGGCCATTGTCACATTTCATTAAAGACTAGTCATTAATGAACTGTGACAAGAGCCTGAACAACATGTGTAAAAGTGCTAGAGCATGTATAACGATTCCGAGATATTGCACTGACAATGGCTAGTTACTTGGCGAAATCAGGATCTGTTATAATATAACTAGAACAGAAGTGAGGACCGACTGCTACTGTTTACCATTCTGAAGGGTGTACCATAGTTTTCGAGCGCATTCCGCTTTCCTAAAGGAAGCTATTTTGATGAGAGAAATTGTACTGTACAAGACACACATTTGAAAGAAATCATTACTGTGTATTATACTCGTATCTTCTTACTGAACAGCAAGGTTTATCCTGACTTAGAATGGCCAATTCAGCTACGGTTTAGGCACTTTTTTTTTTAATTTTCCTATAAGTGTCCTGTTGGCTTCGATGCCCTGAGACGGATAATAACGGCAGGAGAGCATTGCAAAATATTGTCTGATATCGAGATGCGTATAAAACAGAAGTGCGTCATTTAAGTCCTCGCTGATGAGCAAATCGTGCCAGTGAAATGCGTCGATACTTGCTAACGGTGTACGGCGATGATACAATAGACGTGAGTAAAGTGGTGCCATCTATCAACTTATCCGTGATGATGGACCAATTACGACGAAAAGTTGTATATACAGTTGAATATCTGTTGTAATGCCTTTGACAAGATATTTCGTAACGTCGCTTACTACCAAATGTGTGTGAGATGGGCCTCGCCGACGTTTAAAGAAGAGGAAGAAAAAATATATACGTAATAGATCAATACTCAGGCAATTTGCTGAGCGTAATCATCACAGGAGATTAGAAGTGGTGTCACTATTATGAACTAGAATCCAAAACACAGTTCATGGAGTAGTGACATGCGAGTAGTCTAATAAAAAGGATGTTCAGATCAGAGACATTTCCTGGTAGAATGATGTGTACAGTAGAGACGAAGTGGAGGATATTTGGGAGTCCCGGAGCCTAAAGCAACTGTCACTTGACAACGGTACAAAACAGCACTCACTAGGCTGAAGCTGGAAACTGCAGTCAGGCCAGAAAAATAAAAATAAATCGGTTGCAATGCGGTAATGACAGGCCCGACAACAGTTTTGCCACAATGGAAGTCTTTGAAAAATTTGGACGGACTTTCCTACCACTTCTGCTACATAGACCTGATTTCGTATAATGAAGCTTCCATCTCTTTGGGCCTACGAGAGACAGACTACGTGGCCAACATTTTCCCAGTTAAGATGCTGCTGTCAAAGCTACATGGCAGTGGCTAAGCAAAGTTGGTTCTGGTTTTTACAAGCGGAGCATGCACGCTCTTGTTCAAGATTGGCAAAAAATTTGTAATGAATGGTAGTGGCAGTAGAGAGCTGACATCTTGCTCTACCTATGTTATTTTTCTTTCTGTCTTCCATAATAAATGGGAGACAATAGTTTCGGAAGGATCCTCCTAAATATCATTCAAATACAGATTTATAATTAGTCATTCAAAACGCTCTGACAGTGATACATTACCTTCACTCCTATCAACAAATAATATTTTTCACCGTTGTATATGAATAATTAACAATCATCCATGCAATTCATGCATTTTGAAGCCATAATGGCAGTTATTACACGGTGGCTGGAAAAGGAAACGTTTATCCACGATCAAAATTTGGAAAATGATATCCTGAAATAAATTACAGATTTCAAGAACTCATGATCTTCACCAACCTAAAATCAGTAGAGTTAAATTTGAAAATCAATATTAAGTAACAGTCTGTATGTTCAATAACCATATCTTTGTAATTTTTTATGTTGACATTAGTAACATTAGATTATTTTATTCCCTCTTATTGTAAAATATTTCGTCTACTAAGCTGCTTCACCAAAGCGTACAAAAGACGTTGCAAAATGACATATCATATCAGAATCGACACATCGATAGCCAAATCGATTATAAGAACATGGTGCAAGTTACTTTACAAGTCTGTACAAAGTGGAAAACAAAATCTAGTGAGCCACAATAATGTACCAAAGAAAACGCATCACAAGAAGACTACGATTTCTGATGAACAAAGTGACTAATTGTTGACATTTTTGTATTTGCAACTGGCTAGTATACGAAGTAAACTCGCTCTCATATGAGTTATGCTTATTTTGTTCCATAGGTAGGGCACAACATATACCAAAATAGGAGACAACTGATTTAAGATGTACGTGTATTTGTTGTGCCGTGCGTCGAAACATTCCGCAGAGTCTGGTATTTTTCAACTTTTTGTCTCTCTGATGGAATCGCTGATTGTGTAGAATCTCTTTGCCAGAGAGCCTTGTGGTGCGAACGTAGTCGGCGAGGCAGCGTGGTTCGGACAGCGAAGGAGTCTCGAAGAGCCGGACACGTGCTGGGAGCAGTCCACGTGTGTACTTGAAATGTCCGCTGCTCGTGGTATAGTGGCTAGCGTTGCTGGCTGTGGATTACGGGGTCCCGGGTTCGATTCCCTGCCGGGTTGGGAATTTTCTCTGCGCGGGGACTGGGTGTTTGTATTGTCCTCGTCATTTCGTCATCATCATCATTCGTGGCAGTGGCTAGATTGGACTGTCAAAAAAATTCAGCTGTGAACAAATTGGGACTTTGTACGAGCGCTGATGACCGCGCAGTAGAATGCCCCACAAACCAAACATCATCATCATTATATGCTGGAAAACGACTTGGCCGTACCTGGAGTGATAGCGCGGCCTAGTTGTAGTTGAAAGCCGTTGTTTGGGAAGCTGTAATTTGGAAAGGAGCTTCCCTTTTGCATGTACAGTACTGGTAGTACTGGTGTTTGCCCTAAGGAGATCGGCGGTTAAAGCAACGGTTGGAGGTCCGCACAGCCGTCCCTGTACTTCGCTGCGGCCTGGTTGCATAGACACACGAGTACTGATAACTCCACGTGAAGCTGAGTTCATCTTGCAAAATTGTAATTGTGTCTGCTCTTGTGGGGCACCATTAATTCCACTATTTCGTGGCTATTTACTTGTCTTAACTGTTCATGTTACAAGGCTGTCATTGAGTTTGCCCTGGTGTGGCTCGTTGTTTGTGTGTATGTATGGGACCGGTGGTAACTGATTTATGTTTCAGGTCTTTTCACACGAATTAAATTATGTATGTAATCTATTGCCAGGAAGTGTGCGCAAAACTGACGCGTGAAATAAAATAAGATGGCAAGATTACGGCTCTGTAAGCTCACCGAGGGAGCAAAGGATGAATTACAACGCTGCAGATTTGTTCTCGAGTTAAGTAATTACCTTTGTAATTGGATACTTCACGCAATACAATTGGGAATTAATCTGAAAAAGTTTTCACCTAAACTTATTTGAAATTGGGCGGTACTCCTGTACAGCAGATGAGCAAATTTTAAACTGTGGCACAAAAAAGAGCGTGAACGTGACTTGTCATAAGGAGGTCCCGATGTAATTTTTTGTGTATTTCAAGTGTTTTGGTTAAATTGAATTTATCTTAACAGCGTTTTCAAGTTTGAATTGCTGTCACTTTGTTATTGTAAATTTATTTAAAGGCTACTACATGTATTTTGAAATAGCCTTGGACATTTCAAACTTTTTATCACAAATAGTTATCGAGCTTGAGTTGAAACTTTTCAAATGGTTCAAATGGCTCTAAGCACTATTGGACTTAACACCTGAGGTCATCAGTCCCCTAGACTTAGAACTACTTAAACCTAACTAACCTAAGGACATCACACAGAGCCATGCCCGAGGCAGGATTGGAACCTGCGAGCGTAGCGGTCGCGCGGTTCCAGACTGTAGCGCCTAGAACCGTTCGGCCACTCCGGCCGGCCTGAAACTTTTAATTAATGTTATAATTGCTTTGGATTCAAAGACAATGTTCCCTAATGACTGTTGGGTAAGAGCTGTTGATAATAAATTTGTTTTAAAGGATGTCTGAATTCATTTTACCCCGCGCCTTACCATTACTTCACAGCTTCTACCATTTGTGTTAAATATTTTGTATTGCCATTATTGCATGATGATGAGACTATACCGAGAAACATGTTGAATTATACCACAACAGTATCTTAACATCAATAGTGGGTTACGGCTCGGGAGTCTGGGCACACAGCCTCACGACGGCTGTGCTCGCCATGACAGTGAGAAGGGTTCAGAGATATATGATACTCAGATCTGTGGGGGCCTATAGAACATCTCCAGGGGGAGCCCTATTAGTCACAATGGGGCTCTGCCCCCTGGACATCAAAATTAGAGAGTAGGCTGCCTGGTTCTGGGTCAAGAAAGGGAACATCACGAAGACAGAAGAGATATTAGCCACTGGGGTTGAGGATAAGGGTGAGATACGGCAAAGGGGCAAGCAACTGTGGCAAGAACTATGGGAGGCGGATGAAACAGCTTGACTTCCGGAAGGCGTTCGATACAGTTCCGCACTGTCGCCTGATAAAGTAAGAGCCTACGGAATATCAGACCAGCTGTGTGGCTGGATTGAAGTGTTTTTAGCAAACAGAACACAGCATGTTGTTATCAATGGAGAGACGTCTACAGACGTTAAAGAAACCTCTGGCGTACCACAGGGGAGTGTTATGGGACCATTGCTTTTCACAATATATATAAATGACCTAGTAGATAGTGTCGGAAGTTCCACGCGGCTTTTCGCGGATGATGCTGTAGTATACAGAGAAGTTGCAGCATTAGAAAATTGTAGCGAAATGCAGGAAGATCTGCAGCGGATAGGCACTTGGTGCAGGGAGTGGCAACTGACCCTTAACATAGACAAATGTAATGTATGGCGAATACATAGAAAGAAGGATCCTTTATTGTATGATTATATGATAGCGGAACAAACACTGGTAGCAGTTACTTCTGTAAAATATCTGGGAGTATGCGTGCGGAACGATTTGAAGTGGAATGATCATATAAAATTAATTGTTGGTAAGGTTGAGATTCATTGGGAGAGTCCTTAGAAAATGTAGTCCATCAACAAAGGAGGTGGCTTACAAAACACTCGTTCGACCTATACTTGAGTATTGCTCATCAGTGTGGGATCCGTACCAGATCGGGTTGACGGAGGAGATAGTGTAGTGCGACAACGATGAAAATTAATATTACGACGATGTCAAACCTTATTTCCATGATTTAAAGAAGTATTCATGATATTAAAAAATGTATTTATAATTTTGTTATTTTTATTTTTGTGCTCAGTGTATCAAAGACTTTCTAATGGACGGAATAATTAGCATTGTTTGTACTACGAAACTATATATGATTGTTAAGGGTTAAGCATGTAATAATTCGATGTAAGACATTTTGTTGAGTCTGAATTTTGTTCTCGTACTAGTCGGTAGAGAAGGAAAAGTTCCTTAATCGATGTGAAGGTATAAAGGCTGTAAAAAGGAGAGAGAGAGAGAAGGTAAATACAATTTATTCAAAACAAATATCTCCCAAGTGTAACGTCTTGTCATTTCATATAACTAAAAATTGCAAGGTCTAATCTGATCCTGTCCTGAATAACAGCGAAGAACATATATGTTATCATATATTTTCTTCGTTTGATCACGGTTGTGATTCGCATGTTTCTTTTTGTTACGCGACGTGTTATGAATATTTTCATTATAAGCGCAAAAGTGCACACAGCTTTAATTGAACCTGCGTCTTTCGGAAACGTTAACTTTTAATCAGTACAATTACGCGAATACCGTCTAAATCGCAACCATGATCGCAAAAGTGTTTCCTGGACCAAATAATTCTTATTAAATGTGTATTTTCCAAAGCGAGCAGCATTGCACTATCGCTGACTGGCAACAATCGAAAGAGTAAAATCAATGCTTAAATAAAATTTCCACCTTTTAATAACTATTATTATCCCATTAAATAAATAAGTAGCAATTCAGTGGCTATACAATCAATAAACAAAGGGGGCAATTTAGTGGCCGGAGGAGATAGAGAAGATCCATAGAAGCGCGGCGCGTTTCGTCACAGGCTTATTTGGTAACCTTGATAGCGTTACGGAGATGTTTAGCAAACTCAAGTGGTAGACTATAGAAGAGAGGCGCTCTGCAACGCGGTGTAGCTTGCTCGCCAGGTTTCGAGAGGGTGCGTTTCGGATGAGGTATCGAATATATTGCTTCCCCCTACTTATACCTCCCGAGGAGATCACGAATGTAAAATTAGAGAGATTCGAGCGCGCACGGAGGCTTTCAGACAGTCGTTCTTCCCACGAACCATACTCGACTGGAACAGAAAAGGGAGGTAATGACAGTGGCACGTAAAATGCCCTCCGCCACACAACGTTGGGTGGCTTGCGGAGTATAAATGTAGATGTAGATGTATATGAAACAGGGCGTAGAACTTTTGAATTCCTTCCGAGCGTTAGGGAACGGCTGGAAATGAGATACTTTGAACCCACTCGAGGACTGATACATTTTCTCACTGGACATGGGCCATACCCGACATATTTATGTCGGTTCGGGAAAAGGGCCACACCCGCGTGTGAATGTGGTGAATCAGAGGGTAACCCCCGATCATGTGATCTACGAGTGGCCCATTTTCAATTATGTTGCTTCCACATTACGTGACCAATTACCTGACCGCGACACATACCAATTACTAAGACAAGGAGACACTTTTCAAGCTCTCAAGAAACTAGCGGATGAGGTATCACGAAAAGTGTTAAAAGGATACCTGAGGGACATAAATTAACGTAAAAATTGAAACATACCAGATACTGAATGCGCACCCTACACCTATACCGCTTGTACGTGGATAGGCCGACTTTCCTCGTAGTCTGGAATCCGCCACGTACAGGACTAGGGGGAATGAGGAACAACACTAGACAAAGCACCGGACTTGACTTAGATTAGGAAATTAGTTATTAGGAACCGGCAGCGAATAACATCTTGGCCTGCCCAGTGTCAGGGGCACGACCATCGGGATTAGCTCGATGGGCAAGGCACGAAAGTAGGTTTACATATTTCTGACACAACTGTGACGCTGCAGTTTTAGATAAGATAATATACATTAAATATTAATAATAATAATAATAATAATAATAATAGAAAATTAGCTGCCCATTGTCATTAGTTATAGCTGTAGCTCAGAAATTAATTAAACCTATAATTAGCTGCAATTGATGTTTTGAACAAATTAGGACCAACTAATCACATAAGGAAGTGGGTTATGTTGTATAATTATTATTATTGTTGAAATAAAGAATTAAAAAAAACGTTGCAGCACGTTGTGACGTAGTTTTCTCTGAGAAGCCTGTTCATTAATTCTTGCATGATAATGTGGTGATTCTTGTCGTATTCAGTTGTTTTTTAAATAGTCAGAAATCATTTAGCAGTCCCTTCCAAGGAGCGACCTTTCCGCTTATCGATTTTCTTGACTTATTTTTCTTCCCGCTTTCGCACGAAAGCCACCCGTTGCAGTCGCCTGCGTGCCGTAGTGCGATTTGCAGCCACGGTTTCTTTTTTGCGCCTGTTCATCCTGAGACTTGGGCGGCTGGGCAGCCGCGCCGCCCCTAGCGAGCTGTGTGCCGGCTACCCGCGCAGCCGCAGGAATTCGCAATTCAGGGAGGAGAATGCGCGCTGCGTTCCTGCCGCACGGCTCCAGCCGCCGGCGACAATCTAAAGAGTTTCTCCAGCCGGCGCGGCGCTGCGGGCGGCCCGCAATGTTTATTCATTGTTTCCATTAGCGGGTCCTAACTGCGAGTAACTTCAATCACCGACTGAAATGCTGTTCTCCGTTTATGGACGGCGAGACAACAACAGTAGCTAACTGAATTCCGCTTTCCCAGTACGAAATAGTGTGTCTCGCCTTTTCGCTGTACAGCAGTGTAAAAATTAAATGCTATAGTAAAAAGAGGGAGACACAATTTTATGAAAGCCACATACACAAAAAAAGAGAAAAAAACCTATAATCTTATACAGTCATCTAATCAAACATCGTATTATTTTATGAAAACCAACATACTTGTCATAGTGGGCTAATTTGCGATCCCGAGTACTAGATTGCTCATTGTCGCCCGCTAATTGCCATATATTGCTTCGAAGCTGTTGCGGCTACGTTTTGTATTGCCAGTACGAAAGCCTTTGAACTTGGGTTGGGTTGTTTGGGGAAAGAGACCAAACTGCGAGGTCATCGGTCTCATCGGATTAGGGAAGGAAGTCGGCCGTGCCCTTTCAAAGGAACCATCCCGGAATTTGCCTGGAGCGATTTAGGGAAATCACGGAAAACCTAAATCAGGATGGCCGGACGCGAGATTGAACAGTCGTCCTCCCGAATGCGAGGCAAGTGTCTTTGCAACTTGGTTAACACGTTTGAAGTAAATATCTCAGTGAGATGCTCCCTCTTCAAGAAATAATCGGAATAGTAGAGGTGTACGTGTCTACCGGTTCATTTAAATAAACGCGGGACATTTTTGCAAACAAGTTCCCCGGCATTTCCTTATCAGGAACAAACAGTATACAGGATTTGGCGACAAAGTGGCGTACTACAGGATCAGTTGCAAACGTGAAAAAGTATCGAGCCTCGTCCGTTCGTACAGGTGCTGTGATACTGGATATTCGAGCACGAATGTTCCAGAGTCAAACTAAGTCGACAATTGAACGTTTCACGTAGGTCTTTTCAACGTATTTTACACCATGTAGGGATGAAGTACTGCAAAATAACATGTGTCCAAGAACTGGAGCAGGAAAACAAGGTAAAACGAGTGCGTAACTGTTCGTGGCTATGAAAAATAATTGTGCGTGGAATGTTGGATCTGCTGCTGAGTTACGTCAGTAATGAAACGTGGTTCCATCTGATAGGACATGTGAACTCCCAGAACACTAGACAGTGCTCAACAAACAATCCCTATTCGATTAATGAGGAGCGGTGAAGAAATCGGAATGTGGTGTGCCGTGTTAACAAGTCTTTTCAAAACAACAGTGATCACAGCTGTGTAATGCGAATCATTGAGGAATTTTACGCACAGTTGACCCCTCGTGAACGTCCGCAGTATGGGGCGACCTGTCTCACTTCACGCGAGTCAGTCTCACGAATTCATGAAAGATTTGCAGAAGAAAGGACTGTCAACAAAGTACTGTGGCCGCCGCCGTCGCCGGACCTAGCAACTTGGGACTTTTATTTGCGGAGCAGTCTAAATGGAAAAGTGTACGCAAATAACTCAATAACGTTAGAAGATTTGAAGCACAATAGTCGCAATGAAATTCTGAGAACTGACGCGGCAGAGCTGCGAAATGTGTATATTAACGTGTTGCGGTGCGCGCAAAACTGTGCTGAAGCACAAGGAGGTCATTTTCAGCACCTAATGTAATCTAATGCAAAAGACAAGATAGACCTTTGCCTCAGCTTTTTTGTTATTTCTTTGCTATTTAATTATTAGATGTTTATCTATTTGTTGTTATCTGCTCGTGGCGGGTAACAATTCGTACGTAACTGGCGGGCAGTCTGTTATTCATGCGCCACCTTGTACAAAATAGGCATATTTCTCTCTGTTGGTCGCACTTCTTATTTCTAAATCAGCTGTTTCGGACAATGGCATCAACCTTCAGATCAAATGTCGTAATTACACAGTAACCACTCTTAACCCAGCTATCAGTTCCACTGCGCTACGTGAAAGTAAAACTGATCCGTTAAGACTGGTTAGTCTGTAACTTACTGGTATTGCCGTTAAGACTGATTACTCTCAAGATAGGCGCCATTGTCCGAAACCGGTCATTTTGAAATCGAAACTGCGATTGATAGAAAAATAAACCTATCTGATTCCGTGTAGTCGGTCGGGATGACATACCACTGCCACGTCTCATTGTGTAACACTTTAAATGACCGTCAGTTAATTCCACTGTTCCAAAACTTCCCTGGATGTTAAACCAATTGAGTAACCACCATTTCATTATTCACTGTAAAATCTTTCATCAATGAGCTTTTTATAGACATAGAACAAGTGGTCGAAGAACCCACATGAACATCTCTCCATATGATTATGTCACTCTCAATTTGTACGTTGCTGTGTTATAGCAAACAGAATTTGATCTCAATGTTAAGTTTTTTATTCATTTTCCTTACAATATGCACGATAAGGTCTCTACACCGAGACAACTATTATCAACACTTCGTACACAGTATTAGCGTAGTGGTTATAAGTAATCCGACATCACATATGCAAGGTTTCATAGTTATAAACAGTTTTCAGGGTGACTGATATTGAACGCGATGCTACTAGAGCTCCAACAACCACTGAAGGCAGAATATTTGACATGGTGGCTAGGTGAGTATTTATGTTTAGTAAGTCTGACAGCCACTAACTTCTTACTTTAGACAGTGTAATTTGAACTAACAAAAGTAGAATGATGCTAAAAATGTAATTAAATATATACTAAGTAAGGTGCACTCCAAGACAAAAGAACTACACAATGCTAAGGAGTTATGGAAATGTGACGGAAATTTGAAGGTGTGATTACAACTTCACAAAAATTGATGGTTTATACAAAAGCAAGAGCTTCACGAATTGAGCAAATCAATAATTCCGATATTTCAGAACTGTTTAAGTGTTGTTTGACGACCACATACTTCAAGTGGAAATAACAGTTTTATGAACAAACGGATGGCGTGGCTATGGGAAGCCCCCTAAGTCCCGTAATTGCAAACTTCTTTATGGATAAATTCGAAGAACAGGCCTTAGGTACTGCCAGAAAAAAACCAAATGTATGGTTCCGATACGTGGATGACACGTTTGTGCTGTGGAGACATGGCAGGGAGGAACTAAGCCGGTTCCACGAACATCTGAATAGTATAAACTCGAGAATTCAGTTTACAATGGAGGACGAGGTAGACGGCAAATTACATTTCCTCGATGTGCTTCTTTTTAAAAACGAAAATGGTAGTTTGGGAAACCCAGTACACCGCAAACCCACACACACGGACCGTTATTTGTTGTGGATTGGCAGTAGAGCCAACCCTTTATAGAGGAAGCCGAAAGGCACGCGTTTAAGCGCACGCAGGCTGGCGTGAGGTCTGGAACAGGACAAGGAAATTAGAACTTAGAAAAACGGACGCAGATGGTGGAATACTTAACTTTAATCCATTAGTGTTGAACGTAGCTCTTGTCTGTACATTCTTTACAATATCAATAGCAACTGATAATGGCGCCTTGCTAGGTCGTAGCAAATGACGTAGCTGAAGGCTATGCTAACTATCGTCTCGGCAAATGATAACGTATTTTGTCAGTGAACCATCGCTAGCAAAGTCGGTTGTACAACTGGGGCGAGTGCTAGGAAGTCTCTCTATACCTGCCGTGTGGCGGCGCTCGGTCTGCAATCACTGATAGTCGCGACACGCGGGTCCGACGTATACTAACGGACCGCGGCCGATTTAAAGGCTACCACCTAGCAAGTGTGGTGTCTGGCGGTGACACCACATTATTAGCACCGGGATTCGAACCACCACCCACAACAGAAGCGGAGTGTTATCAAGACGTTAGCGGACAGATCTAGAAATATTTGTGAACCCGAGTTGCTCGACGCTGAGATGGAACATCTCCACAATGCACTAATGAAGAACGGATATTCATCCGCCGAAATAAAACGTGCGTTGAGACAGCCACGCAGAAATCATAGTGACGTACAGGCTCCTGTAAAATCTAAGGTTTACCTGCCATCTGTTAAAAATGTAACGGAAAGAACAGGGAGGATCTTGACGAAGCGGAATATCACCGTAATTTACAAGCCCACCAGGAAGATACAGGAATACCTTAAGCCTGCCAAGGACGCTTGCAAACCAGCTGTGGAGATGTTTATGTGGGTACCACAAAAAGAACGGTTTCAAAACGTTTGGAAGAGCACAAGGGCAATTGTAGAAGAGGAGAAACGGAACGATCAGCTGTTGCGACGCACGCTTTCCAGCCAGGGAACCACCACATTCGTTTCGAGGAGACGCAAGTACTAGCGGCCACAGGCGGATATTACGAAAGGCTCTACAGGGAGGCAATCGAAATCGCTAAACACCCTAATAATTTCAATCGTAAGGAGGAGGGCGTGAAATTAAACGGTATATGAATGCCGATGTTAAAGAAGATGTGTACCACGCGTCCACTACTGGGTGATGGCAACGGCGATAGACGGCAACGGACAGCGGCCAATTGCACTAACGTTTTCTAAACACATGACGTCACGCCGCGGCGCGGGAGCGCGCGGACACGGAATTTAGCGGCAGTCAGAAGCGAGCCAGTGGGTGTGTTGGACCTTCCATGGAGCTACAGGCCCCCTTGAAGATGTCTCCCGCCGACGGAGACGAAACGTTGGGATTTGACAAAGAATTCACCAACCGACCACGGCATAACAGCCCGGTTAATTATAATGGACATGACACTTCCGTCCGTGAAAGTCTACATTTTAGTATCATGTCTGAATGTGTCAGTTGCGGTAGGCTTAGGGTAAATTTCAATGTTATGATGATTGTTTTTTTAATTGTTCTATTTAAGAAGTTAATTTGGTTATCATGTTCTTTTTCCATTACAAATTTTATTTTTTGTGCATTATGTTTATATCTGCATGCAACTGTTCGAGTTTTGCTTGAGTTTCATCTTTTATACAAAGGATATCATCCAGGTATCTGACCCAACAAAGTATGTTATAATTCCCTGTAGCAACATTTGTACATACCAGGTTTTCTGCAAGGTTTGTGTAAATGTTTACTAGAGCACCTGACACTGGGAATTTCATTGGCAGCCCCTCTTCTTGTAAACAGTATTCATCATAAAACTGAAAATATTTCTGTTCAGTTATCAATTCCAGACACTTGTGTATTCCTTTGATGTGTCCACTTGGTAGTTGACTGTCAACTGTCTGGTTTTGTCCTATGATGTTTTTCTGCTACTGGTATGTCAGAGTACTTATGTTCTATGTCAAATGAGAGTAGGGTACCTGTATATAGGATTTTTGGATCTTCTATTAGTTGTATTAATTGTGAGTTCAACAAGTAAAAGGCGTTTTTCTTTTAAACTACTGCAATCTGTATACAGCTGCTGCGAAAATAGCCACCACATGAAACTTGATGTTTTCAATTATTCTTCTGTGAATCTGGTGTCGAAAAAAAGGGTCGTGGGAAATGCTGGATAACAAGCTGCGATCAACAGAAGCAACTGTAAGAATTTGGGGCACCTCCTTTAAGCCAATTAAAGGCGATAATATTTGTTTACCATATCTTCGAATTGAACACAGTCCCCTGACGTAAAATTTCATTGGAACTGAATGTCGACTTGTTTGTGGTACTTGCAGTGTATAAGTGCAGTTTTCCATGTTTAACTGTGATTATATCCTGTTCGTTTTGAGATTTTGGCTGTTCTATTGGGCAAGAGGTGCGTACAGACGATGACAGATACGTCAGGCCATTGTGTAAATGATCAACCAACCAGAATATCTGAACACGCTCTTTTTTGTCTTTTCTCATCTTCGTTTTATATTTTACGAGGACTTATTAAGGGCCAGACTGTGTTAAGAGCTTCTAGTGTTGTGTGTTTAAAGGTATCTGTGTGCTAATCCGAAATTATAGGGTAGAGAAAATGTGTTTTTACTTAACTTTTTGCGTGTCTTTATTTTATGTATTTACCTACGATAATTTCCCGAAGTATTTGTACGGGTTTCAAAACACTATGTTGACCGAAATAAGCAAGCAAACAAAGAAACACAATCGTCGAGTGTAGTGTGTGTGATAAGAAGATCACATATTTTTAATTCTACCTATCCCGGAGTTTTACTCCAATACTTTACTTCTTTATCATGGAGACCTGAAGGAATTAGAAGATGCCCCTGTAGGATGATACCAGGTAGGTATAGTTCTGATGAAAGTGTCACACATATTCTCAGGATAGGCAGATGAAAATCGTAGTAAGACAGAGGACACTTTTCTTGGAAAGCTCTGTTGGCTAAATTTAGCGAACGGTTATTCCAGGTAGACTACCACAAATCTTGTCCTTCTTAGCTCGCTTAGGGCTTATGGGAATAGAGAGATTAGGAAGGATGCATTTTTTCCCACTTCTTACAGCGAATAGAATAATCTACAGTATGAGTAATACGTAAAATACCCCCTATCAAGCTCCAAGGCATTAAGAAATTGCGTAACGCCTTCTGTATGAAAGAAAAAAAAATATTGCGACAGATATTGACTCCATTCTGACTTTGGAAGATAAAATATAGGAATTTACATGTACGTTGCTGTTTAAATTCTACTTCTAAAATAGTCAGTGTTCTCTCTTGTACTTACTCAGCTTGACTACTAGTCACTTTTATCTGCTTTTGACAACTAGTCATTTTCATCTGCTTTTCTCCTGAAGTAGTTGTTTACCTAGTTCCTCAGCAGCAGTGATGACATTTTTACTTTGTGAGGTGTAACTCACAGAACAGTTTATCTCACGTGACACAGTGACGATTTTGCCTTCTAGTCATCTTTATGCAAATTGTCATTTTATGAGTATGACGACATTTGCCATACATAGGCGCTTTTGATAAGAAAGACTGTATTGCACTTTCTCTTCACAATTCACGGTATCAATACGAAATTCTTTTCATAGCAGTGAAATTCGGAGAGTTATAGTAAACAACAGTGAGTCGCTTCGTTCTGTAACTATGTTATCTGATCAGAAGTATCGAGGTACTATTAGTATACATTAATATGGGGTGTGTCCACCAATCACCTTGAACTCTGCTGGAGATAATTTTAAGCAGGTGTCTGAACGTCTGTTGAAAAACGGCAGTCCATTCCTTCTTCAAGAGCCGAAATCAGAGAAGATACTGACTGAGTACTGTTATGGACGTTGGGGTCTGGAGCTGAGTCGACATTGTAACTCATTCAAAAGGTGTTCCACTGGACTGAGGTGTGAATTATAAGGATCTTATTGTCTACAAACCACTCTCAGATGCTGCTTTATGATAGGACGCATTGTCACGCTGATACAAACAGACACTGTGTCTGAAGTGTTCCTCTACTCTACGCTGTACACAACGCTGTAAAATTTTTTCATGTCCTTCCACACACGGTGTTTTACTAAGCACAACAGTGTTTCCAAACCCTACCCACGAAATGTAGTTCCATTTCGTAACGCCACCTCATCCGTACCTCACTGTCGGCAGTAAAAATGACGGGAAGTAAGGTTCTCCAGGCATTCACCAAACCCAAACCCTTCGCACTGATTGCCACAGCATACAGCGCGATTCGTCAGTCCAAATCACTCGTTTCCGGTCCAGTGGCGTTGCTCTTTGCACCTCCTCAAGCCTTGCTTACCACTGACTCTCGACCACTGTGCCGCTGCGAACAGTCATTATGCTAGGTGCACTGCTAGTAGCACTTCAGAACTTTGTTCCGTTGATTTCATGTGATTTTTTATAATCACCCTGGGCAGTGCTCGAGGGTCCTTGTAGGTCAGTACTTGAGGTCTGCTCGGTTTTGATTTAGCTGTGGTTCTTTCTTTGTGTTTCCACTTCATAATCACATCACCAGTAGTGGACTTGTGTGGTTTTAGAAGGGTTGAAATGTGTGAAATGTGACATGCCGTGGCTAGTTAAAGCTCGACATCACCGAACTCCCTGGCCGACCAGTTATGCTTTTCTACTGACAATACAATACTCTCTGCATCCTTTTATACTTTCTAGTGGTAGATTCCGCATTACATATGGGTGTCCGGATATTTTCATCCACTAACATAGTTCTTACAGTTGTAGATAGAGAAGGGAAACAATGGCAGCGGCCCAGAAAAGCTATATGTTACTCCGCAGCTGTACACACAGTGCCACCAATTTGTGTGCACTGTGTGGAACACACTGCTGACCCTTTCTTCTTCACGTCGTAGAATATTTGTTGCGCTTTCTTCCATTTCTCGGACGCCTTCTTCCTGTTCATGTAGCTGCTTTATTCCAAACGGCAGTAATAAGAAGTAAATATCTGTGAGTAATCAGACGGGTATGAACCGAAAAAGAGCAACAGGTTTTGCTTAAAATGTAATATAAGTTTCATGTTTTGGAGAAAACTAAATTCTTTTCAGGGTTAGCGAAATATATTTTTCTTCTTTTTTTGTTGCTAGTATGCATATCTTCAGAGATTTCCATCAGCATCCTAATTAATTAATTCGTCCATTTGCTACAGTCAGTATCTGGATCTGAAGAGTAGCCTTTCGTTTCAGTACTTCTGTCCTAATATCCTTAACCGCATACGCTATTTAATTACTTTGTAAATTGTAACTGTTGAAACTCTTTCGTATGTTGTTAAATAACGCTAACATTGCAGAAATGGCGAAAGGAATTGTCAGACCTAACTTTAGCAACACTAGCGCTTTTGCACGAAAACTGTACTGAACTTTCTTTAGTAAGGTAAAATGAGAGAATGCAAGAAATTTCTAGAGTATTTTAACATTTCAAATAATTTGGAGTAAAATATTTCCCCAATTCGGTTAATATCTCGTCTCCTAGGAACGAAAATATTTCCGAACCCTGAATGTTTGTAGAAAGTATGACACAGTGAGGAGCAGATTTGTATTTTCGTCTTAACATGGAAAGAAGTATCGATAGGTGGTGCAGGCACCATAGACTGAGGAAGCAGGAAGAAAAGTATAACGTAATAACACTGATATGTAAAATTTGGTATCAACGGTCACGATTATCAAAGCACCTTGCTGATGATTATTATAAATATACAATATTATTTTCTGTTTATATTTTCTGCATTAGCGTTAACAAGTAAACGGAAGTACTATATCTGAACTGTAAGAATACTGCAAATGTAGATAATATTTGTCTTTGGTGCTGAAACCAAGGTAATTATAAACAGGTATTCATCATTTGGATTTACTACTCTTGCATTCTCTGCGTTTGCAGTTAACATTGTTGCACATAATGTCCGCCTGTTATGTAAAACATTGTTTTCCGTATACCTCAAATGGTCCTGCACAATTGAATAATGTAGAATTACGGCCTGAATAAAGGAAAGCCACTGAAGATGGTACAGAGGTGCCGAAATATACATTCCTGGGAATGGAAAAAAGAACACATTGACACCGGTGTGTCAGACCCACCATACTTGCTCCGGACACTGCGAGAGGGCTGTACAAGCAATGATCACACGCACGGCACAGCGGACACACCAGGAACCGCGGTGTTGGCCGTCGAATGGCGCTAGCTGCGCAGCATTTGTGCACCGCCGCCGTCAGTGTCAGCCAGTTTGCCGTGGCATACGGAGCTCCATCGCAGTCTTTAACACTGGTAGCATGCCGCGACAGCGTGGACGTGAACCGTATGTGCAGTTGACGGACTTTGAGCGAGGGCGTATAGTGGGCATGCGGGAGGCCGGGTGGACGTACCGCCGAATTGCTCAACACGTGGGGCGTGAGGTCTCCACAGTACATCGATGTTGTCGCCAGTGGTCGGCGGAAGGTGCACGTGCCCGTCGACCTGGGACCGGACCGCAGCGACGCACGGATGCACGCCAAGACCGTAGGATCCTACGCAGTGCCGTAGGGGACCGCACCGCCACTTCCCAGCAAATTAGGGACACTGTTGCTCCTGGGGTATCGGCGAGGACCATTCGCAACCGTCTCCATGAAGCTGGGCTACGGTCCCGCACACCGTTAGGCCGTCTTCCGCTCACGCCCCAACATCGTGCAGCCCGCCTCCAGTGGTGTCGCGACAGGCGTGAATGGAGGGACGAATGGAGACGTGTCGTCTTCAGCGATGAGAGTCGCTTCTGCCTCGGTGCCAATGATGGTCGTATGCGTGTTTGGCGCCGTGCAGGTGAGCGCCACAATCAGGACTGCATACGACCGAGGCACACAGGGCCAACACCCGGCATCATGGTGTGGGGAGCGATCTCCTACACTGGCCGTACACCACTGGTGATCGTCGAGGGGACACTGAATAGTGCACGGTACATCCAAACCGTCATAGAACCCATCGTTCTACCATTCCTAGACCGGCAAGGGAACTTGCTGTTCCAACAGGACAATGCACGTCCGCATGTATCCCGTGCCACCCAACGTGCTCTAGAAGGTGTAAGGCAACTACCCTGGCCAGCAAGATCTCCGGATCTGTCCCCCATTGAGCATGTTTGGGACTGGATGAAGCGTCGTCTCACGCGGTCTGCACGTCCAGCACGAACGCTGGTCCAACTGAGGCGCCAGGTGGAAATGGCATGGCAAGCCGTTCCACAGGACTACATCCAGCATCTCTACGATCGTCTCCATGGGAGAATAGCAGCCTGCATTGCTGCGAAAGGTGGATATACACTGTACTAGTGCCGACATTGTGCATGCTCTGTTGCCTGTGTCTATGTGCCCGTGGTTCTGTCAGTGTGATCATGTGATGTATCTGACCCCAGGAATGTGTCAATAAAGTTTCCCCTTCCTGGGACAATGAATCCACGGTGTTCTTATTTCAATTTCCAGGAGTGTATTTGGGTCAAATGGAAAAAATGGTTTGCTTAACAGGTGGACTTTGTATCCAGTAATTGACAGGTACTGTTAATGAGGTAGTAGGAAAGTATGTAATCGTAGAAGACGTTGTATGTCCTTAACTGGCGATCCGAAGATAATAACTAAGGTTTGTAGGAAGACTGATTGATTAATAAAGATATACTCCAAAAGTGGCTACATGAAGAAACTTTAATAGGAATATGGACAAAAGTGACAAGTATTTATGCAAAGCAGAGAACGAACTGTTACTATGATGCTCTCATAACTTAAAAAAATTATCATAAGCTGTAATGGCAATAAATTATGGCACGAATAATGTAAAGTAATGAACTTCTGTGGCAACTGCTGGAAGCCCTTTATGCTTCTTGGGTATGCAAATTAGATTTAATATCAGTTCTATCATCCAATGTCATACAAAATGATAGGGTACTTGAAAAATCAACTGCCGTGTACACTGCAAACGCCGTAATATACACTATGTGATCAAAAGTATCCAGACACCCCCAAAAACAAACGTTTTTCGAATTAGGTGCATTGTGCTGGCACCTAATGCCAGGTACACCAATCAGCGACCTCAGTAGTCATTAGACATGGTAAGAGAGCAGAATGCTCCGCGGAACTCACAGACTTCGAACGTGGTCAGGTGACTGGGTGTCACATGTGTCATACGTCTATACTCGAGTTTTCCACACTCCTAAAAATCCCTAGTTCCACAGTTCCCGATGTGATACTGAAGTGGAAACGTGAAGGGACACGTACAGCACAAAAGCGTACAGGCCGACCTCTTGAGTTGACTTACAGAGACCGACGACAGTAATGTGTAATAGGCAGAAATCGATCCAGACCATCATACACGAATTCCAAACTGCATCAGGATCCACTGCAAGTACTACGACGGTTAGGCGGGTGGTGAGAAAACTTGGATTTCTTGGTCCAGCGGCTGCTCATAAGCCACACATCACGCCGGTAAATGCCTATAGACGCCTCGCTTGGTGTAAGAAGCGTGAACATTAGACGATTGAGTAGGAAAGAAGCGTTGTGTGAAGTGACGAATCACCGTACGCAATGTGGCGTTGTGTGTAGTGCCAACAGTAAAATTCGGAGGCGGTGGTGTTATGGTGTGGTAGTGTTTTTCATGGAGGGGGCTTGCACCTCTTGTTGTTTTGCGTGGCCTTATCACAGCACAGGCCTACACACATTGATATTTTAAGCTTCCCTGTTGAACAATTCAGGGCTGGCGATTGCATCTTTCAACACAATCGAGCACCTGTTCATAATGCACGGCCTGTGGCGGAGTGGTTACACGACAATAACATCCCTGTAATGGGCTGGTCTGCACAGGGTCCTGACCTGAATCCTATAGAACACCTATGGGATGTTTTGGAACGCCGACTTCGCGCCAGGCCTCACCGACCGACATCGATACCTCTCCTCAGTGCAGCACTCCGTGAAGAATGGGCTGCCATTCCCCAATAAACCTTCCAGCACCTGATCGAATGTGTGCCTGCGAGAATGGAAGCTGTCATCAAGGCTAAGGGTGGGCCAAGACCATACTGAATTCCAGAATTACCGGTGGACGGCGCCACGATCTTGTAAGTCATTTTCAGCCAGGTGTCCAGATACTTTTGATCACATAGTGTAAGTTCCTGAACATATCAAAGACCTCGACTCCTGCTATGGTTGGAGGACTTGGCATTCACTTGAATGAATTACTTTGTTAGCTAAGGAATCATAGAGTTTGATGAGATAAATATTTACTCAGAAAACATAGAAATTAAGCAGAACACATTAAAGGTTATGAACTGTAGATTAAAACTGAAGAAACTGCAAAAAGGTAGGAATTTAAGGAGATGCGATCTGTATAAACTGGATAAACTGAAAGAACCAGACGTTATACAGAGTTTCAGGGAGAGCGTAAGGGAACAATTGACAAGAATGGGGGGAAAAAATACAGTAGAAGAAGAATGGGTAGCTCTGAGGGATGAAGTAGTGAAGGCAGCAGACGATCAAGTAGGTAAAAAGACGAGGGTTAGTAGAAATCCTTGGGTAACAGAAGAAATATTGAATTTAATTGATGAAAGGACAACATATAAAAATGCAGTAAATGAAGCAGGCAAAAAGGAATACAAACGTTTCAAAAATGAGATCGACAGGAAGTGCAAAACTGCTAAGGAGGGATGGGTAGAGGACAAATGTAACAACGTAGAGGCTTATGTCACTAGCGGTAAGATAGATACTGCCTACAGGAAAATTAAAGAGACCTTTGGAGAAAAGAGAACCACTTGCATGAATATCAAGAGCTCAGATGGAAACCCAGTTCTAAGCAAAGAAGGGAAAGCAGAAAGGTGGAAGGAGTATATAGAGGGTCTATACAAGGGTGATGTACTTGAGGACAACATTATAGAATTGGAAGAGGATGTAGATGAAGATGAAATGGGAGATACGATATTGCGTGAAGAGTTTGACAGAGCACTGAAAGACCTGAGTCGAAACAAGGCCCCCGGAGTAGACAACATTCCATTAGAACTACTGACTGACTTGGGAGAGCCAGACCAGACAAAGCTCTACCATCTGGTGAGCAAGATGTATGAGACAGGCGAAATACCCTCAGACTTCAAGAAGAATATAATAATTACAATCCAAAAGAAAGCAGGTGTTGACAGATGTGAGAATTACCGAACTATCAGTTTAATAAGTCACAGCTGCAAAATACTAACGCGAATTCTTTACAGACGAATGGAAAAAGTGGTAGAAGCCGACCTCGGGGAAGATCAGTTTGGATTCCGTAGATATGTTGGAACGCGTGAGGCAATACTGACCTTACGCCTTATCTTAAACGAAAGATTAAGGAAAGGCAAACATACGTTTCTAGCATTTGTGGACTTAGAGAAAGCTTTTGACAATATTGACTGGAATACTCTCTTTCAAATTCTGAAGGTAGCAGGGGTAAAATACAGGGAGCAAACGGTTATTTACAATTTGTACAGAAACCAGATGGCAGTTATAAGAGTCGAGGGACATGAAAGGGAAGCAGTGGTTGGGAAGGGAGTGAGACAGGGTTGTAGCCTCTCCCCGATGTTATTCAATCTGTATATTGAACAAGCAGTAAAGGAAACAAAAGAAAAATTCGGAGTAGTTATTAAAATCCATGGAGAAGAAATAAAACTTTGAGGTTCCCCAAAGACATTGTAATTCTGTCAGAGACAGCAAAGGACTTGGAAGAGCAGATGAATGGAATGGACAGTGTCTTGAAAGGAGGATATAAGATGAACATCGACAAAAGCAAAACGAGGATAATGGAATGTAGTCGAATTAAGTCGGGTGATGCTGAGGGAATTAGATTAGGAAATGAGACACTTAAAGTAATAAAGGAGTTTTGCTATCTAGGGAGCAAAATAACTGATGATGGTCGAAGTAGAGAGGATATAAAATGTAGACTGGCAGTGGCAAGGAAAGCGTTTCTGAACAAGAGAAATTTGTTAACATCGAGTAGTGATTTAAGTGTCAGGAACTTGTTTCTGAAAGTATTTGTATGGAGTGTAGCTATGTATGGAAGTGAAACGTGGATGATAAATAGTTTAGACAAGAAGAGAAAGAAGCTTTCGAAATGTGGTGCTACAGAAGAATGCTGAAGATTAGATGGGTAGATCACTGATGAGGAGGTATTGAATAGAATTGGGGAGAAGAGGAGTTTGTGGCACGACTTGACAAGAAGAAGGGACCGGTTGGTAGGACATGTTCTGAGGCAGCAAGGGATCACCAATTAAGCATTGGAGGGCAGCGTGGAGGGTAAAAATCGTAGAGGGAGACCCAGAGATGAATACACTAAGCAGATTCAGAAGGATGTAGGTTGCAGTAAGTACTGGGAGATGAAGAAGCTTGCACAGGATAGAATAGCATGGAGACCTGTATTAAACCTGTCTCAGGACTGAAGACCACAACAACAACAACGTAAAGGTGAAATTAGAAAGAGCTTTGTAATTACTGCAACAGAATAAATAATAAAAAAAGAATACTTGTTTCGGTCGACGCTAGCATGATGCTGGACAATTACAGCTGAAGTTATGCCCAGACAAAAGGACGCAAGCTGTGAGTTCAGAATGTGATATAAAATTTTACAATAAAAAATTACAAACGAAAAAGAAAATGTATGTATCAGAACAAAGCGCACAACAGATTAAGAAATAATGAATGGATTAGAAAGATCACAGGAAACAACTCAACAACGAATCGAAACATGTGTGGATATCTAAATTCGGAAAAGACCCTCTTGAAACAGAAAATTAAACTGTGCAACACAGACATACGAGTGTGTGAAGTGCGTAGGGCTGATCCCATCAGTGGAAAATGAACTTCGCTCCCCTCACTCTGTCCCGACTTCCGACGTTTTATGGCTGCTGACGGGTTGCCGTGGGCCGTACTACAGAGTCTCCTAGTTGTGGCCGGTGTGGGACGGGCTGTTGTGACTGTGAGCTGCAGACATTATCATCTTCATGACTACCGATCGCTGATGCGGAAAAATCTAAATCCTGAGTTAGTTCAATGTTAAACTTTCGACAGGAGGCCGAAATCGAGAAAACACGCATGAGCGTTGAACCACGAGTCGCATCCGGACCGGATTCGTTCTTCAATTTTCCGCCACGCGAAGTGGCCTCGCGGTTTGAGGCGCCATGTCATTAATTGCGCAGCCCCTCCCGCCGGAGGTTCGAGTCCTCCCTTGGGCGTGGGTGTGTGTGTGTTGTTCTCAGCATAAGTTTAAATAGTGCGTAAGTCTAGGGACCGATGACCTCAGAAGTTTGGTCCCTTAGAAAATCACTCACATTTGAACATTTTTTCAGTTTTTCATAGCTTTTTGGATACTGTACGTATACATTTGTACGTCATGCATATTCCTTTGTATGATTATTTTATAATTTCAACAATGTTTTCACGACCACATGGAAATGGAATTTTTTTCTATACTCCACAAAGAAAAGCATTAATTTTTTGGTTTTCTTCTAACAGAAAATTGGCAAAATGAATACCCGGGCAATGCCGGATTTGTCAGCTAGCATATGTATATATCACACACTCCAATCGAAAAATATAAACATACGCGCAAAAAGAATAGCAGACGCTTCCACAATAACCAACACAAAACAAAAGACGATAACATCCCGCAACAGCTAAACAATGAAAAATAAGTGGATATATTCAATAGGAAAACATACAAAACAATAATGAGAAACAATTGCAGTTTAATACTGTTTGATAGTAGTAATTTAAATATGAGAACTGCTCACAATCTTGGCCGTTAGATTTCTATTGAAAACTATATTGTTACAGTGACCAGTGAAGATGCTTTGAAGTAAAGCGAACCTTTTATTACAGTCGCAAAAAGGCGATATAAATAACCGACGTGATTTGCGTATTTACTGTGATGTTATTTATATATCCAACCAATCTTCCTACCAAAGATTTTAAAAATTACTTGTGCAATTACTAGCAACTTATTGATTCCAGATGCCTAAGTCACTCGTTGTCCACTTCTATGATCCCTCACAGCTACAAAACACTGGACTAACGCTGGTCAACACGAACGACACATTCATATAAGCATTCATTCGCTGTACGCACCATTCTCGGAAATACAGTTACACGCTCGTAAACATTTCTGCAGAACATGTTCTCTCTATTTACTAAATGAAAATACAGAAGCAATGTAAACACAAGAGACAAAATCTGATTTAATGAATGGCGCAGTGGTTAGACACTGGACTCGCATTCGGGAGGACGAAGGTTCAATCCCGCGTCCGGCCATCCTGATTTAGGTTTTCCGTGATTTCCCTAAATCGCTCCAGGCAAATGCCGGGATGGTTCCTTTCAAAGGGCACGGCCGACTTCCTTCCCCGTCCTTCCCTAATCCGATGAGACCGATGACCTCGGTGTCTGGTCTCCTTCCCCGAAACAACCAACCAACCATCTTAATCTTTACTCAACGAAATTACTAATTATTACTGCTAATAATATCTAAAATCATTTGGTGTCGCAGTACTATGAGGACGACTGAAATGGTGTGTTCACACATTCGAAAATTCATTATTTTATTTAAATGTCATGTAACGACATTATATATTCTGCTATGAGAGCAAGAAGCTGCTGCCATTCGATTATATTTTTTATTACAATGGGCTTATTTTGGCGTGATTGCCATCGTCAGCGTATTTGTGGAAATATATAGTAGGGTACAATATTTCAGATTTTGAGGTAGGTGATTTATCATACAGACTTATGCTTTGTTACTTACATAAGGTTCTCTTGATGTCCATATAGTATCGCTGTCTCAATTGCTGTCACTAGTGTACTTTGATGCTGAATGAGCTGTAGTAGGTATTAAAATATAGGTGGAGCAGTTTTCCAATTATGATAGTTTATTTCATAATGACGTTAACTGACAGCTGTATTGACAGTTTAGTCGGCGATGTTGTATGTTACAGGCTGTTTGTTTCTATGGTATTCTGTAAGTCTTATCTTTGTTCTTACCAGCTATATTATTGCTGATATGTAATTTAATCCTACTGATTTTTTGGAATTGGTTATCCCATATAGTGTAGTAGTACGCTCGGTTTAAGGCAGTTTCTCGATGTTGTTTTATGCTCAAACGTATGTTTTCCGGTGGATATTTTTACTTTCATGATCTCTGATATGTTTATAATTAAATGTAATCGGATAGGTAACAAGCCCACACTAGAAGCCATTTAAAAGTAGCTATTACACTATTACAATTCGTCACCTTCACTTCAGTAAAACACACTATTAACATTTGTGTCCGACACACAATCAGCAGTACTTCAGGATAAAAAGAATGGAACCCACTGCAGCTACATCGTGCCGCCTAACGCTTCGGTTGCAAGCATCCCATTCGACAACTACGAAAAGAGTTGGAGCAGACTTGTAAAAAAAATGCAAGACGTTCCTAGGCAAAAAAATTATGTCTTCTCATTTGTGAAAGTTACAATATTATACAAAATTTAAAGGGAAGTAGTATTAGTCATGTATATGGAAGTGGTTCATCAGTTAATGAAGTTCCCATAGGTAAAATTATTTTGTTACTGAGAAGTTTATTAGAACATTGACATTTACAATAAATGACTTCCATGCCTCGGTTGTTTGTACATTTACTTGTTTACGATTGTGATTTTAGCTATTGGCTCTGAGCACTATGGGACTTAACATCTATGGTCATCAGTCCCCTAGAACTTAGAACTACTTAAACCTAACTAACCTAAGGACAGCACACAACACCCAGCCATCACGAGGCAGAGAAAATCCCTGACCCCGCCGGGAATCGAACCCGGGAACCCGGGCGTGGGAAGCGAGAACGCTACCGCACGACCACGAGATGCGGGCGATTTTAGCTATTACTCCAGTCCGAAGTAACAGCTCACTATGACGTGCATCCTTTTAAGAGGACATGATCCTCATTCAGCCATACATTCATTCATCGTGTTTCGTAGATTCCACCAAGAATAAAAACCTTCATGGGTTGTGTAGCGAGTCAAGGTATCCGTTAACAAAATCGTTACAAGAGTCGAGGGGCACGAAAGGGAGTCAGTGGTTGAGAAGGAAGTAAGACGATGTTGCAGCCTATCCCGATGTTATTCAGTATGCACATTGAACAAGCAATAAAAGAAACCAAAGAAAAATTTTGGTAGGAATTAAAGTACAGGGAGAAGAAATAGAAACCTTAGTGTTTGCCTATGACACTGTAATTCTGTAAGACACAGCATCGCAATTGGAAGAGCAGCTGTATGGAATGAACAGTGTCTTGAAAGGAGGATATGAGATGAATATCAACAAAAGCAAAACGAGGGTAATAGAATGTAGGTGAATTAACTCATGTGATGCTGAGGGAATTAGATTAGGAAACGAGACACTTAAAGCAGTAGTGGAGTTCTGCTGTTTGGGCAGCAAACTATCTGATGATGGTCGAAGTAGAGAGGATATAAAATGTAGACATGCAATGGCAAGAAAAAAATATCTGAAGAAGAGAAATTCGTTTACATCGCATCTAGATTTAAGTGTTAGGAAGTCTTTTCTGAAGGTATTTGTCTGGAGTGTTGCCATTTATGGAAGTGAAACATGGACGATAAGCAGTTTAGATAAAAAGAGAATAGAATCTTTCGAAAAGTTGGGTGGATCACGTAACCAATGAGAAGGTACTGAACAGAACTGGGAAGAAAAGAAATTTGTGCTGAGACCTGACTAGAAGAAGGGATTGATTGATAGGATACATTCTGAGACATCAAGGTGCCACTGATTTAGTGCTAGAGGGAAATGTGAGAGATAAAAATTGTAGAGGGAGACCAAAAAATGAATATACTAAGCAGATTCAGAAGGATGTAGGCTGCAGTAGTTATTCGGAGGTGAAAAGGCTCACACAGGAGCCTCGTGGTATAGTAGTATGGTGCGTGCCTGGAAACCGGAATGTTCTTGTGACCTGGCAATGTACGAGGGCGAGCTGAAAACTAACGCCTCGGAATTTTTTATGTGATAGCTCTTAAACATTTAAATAAAATATTGTACACCTTTAATCTTCATGTGTGCATATCTGTTTCTCAACATCGTCACCCTGGCTACGAAGACATTTTTCCCAACGGGAAACCAGTTTGTGGATATCATCACTGTAGAAAGTTTGGCTTTGCTGACGGAGCCACAACGCCACCTCTGCTGTTCGTAAGGTTTTGGAAACATGTGAAAATCGGAGGGACCGTGTCGTGACTGTATGGAAGATGATCGATGACAATAAACGCAAGGCGTGGAATTGTTGCAGATGTCGCAGCACTCGTAAGTTGTTTGGTATTGTCATGCTGAAGGAAAGATTGCTACATCTGTGGAAGAACTCTTAGATTTCTGAACTAGATTACAGAACTCTTTTGCTAACGCACCGACGTAATTACGCTACACACCACCATGCTAACACACGACCCTCTAGCAGCGGAAGGCTGCGGATGTATAGACATAAAAAATTACGATTTAGAATGTTAATAATGTTGGTTTTGTTTAAAATACTTCAAGAGTTTTCGCATAAAAATTCGGAGGTATTAGTTTTCAGCACGCCTTCTTAATATATGCCAGAAATCTCAATGAAAAACGAAAACGAAAATTAATTTCTCTTAGCTGGAATTCACAATAATGTAAAATTTTGTAGTTGACGTCGTGGTCGCCTTTTGACAGTAAAATTATTTATTCGTGTGAGTAAAGCTCAATATTGCAATTTAGAATGTGAAACCACTGTCAAGTGCAAATAAATACGCCTTAGCACATGTCAAAACCTACAAGTCATTTGATATGCAATTACACATAAGATCGTTCCATGGCACTATGGTCCTGACTACGACTTCTTATCTGTATTGGATTCTCTGAATTGCATTCTGAATATGTTGCTCTTACTCTGCTTTAGTTTTGCATGCATCCTTAATATTGTGTGCAGTAAAAGATTTCATATTTGTTTCCTGTTTCATGTAAAACAGAAGCTGCTTTCATTGCATAGTGTTCTATGAGTTCATGTAAGCTCCTGCTTACAAATCCGTGTCTGAACTGCTCGATTTAATGTGTTATAAGTATATTGTTCAGATTCTACTTTATTTTAGTTTGTACCCGTTATCGTACTTTCTCCCATTTAATGCAGAACTGAATGTTAGCAACTTTCGACAGGACTTATATTCAGTTTTATTACGTGTTATCACGGAATGACTATGCATCTATACTTTAAATGGTGTTGCTACTTCCACTGGCAAGGTACCCCTTGAGTGCAAGGCAGCAAAAGACCAATACCGTCTACCATGCAACCATAATATTGGCTGCGAATGGCAGCAGCAGCTGGACTGGAGATATCTAACGGTGAGCACAACATGAGGCTAAGGAGCCAGAGCAATGCCGACAATAAACAAAGCAGAGTCTGAACCTAATAAATTAAAAAAAAGAAAGCAATGGATTTTATCCACAACAACAGTTACTGAAGTTAACGTTTCCTCAGAAAGGAACGCAAGGAATTTCGCAAAGAGAGCAGCAAGTGGTAGATGAAATATTACCGTTTCTGCCAGATGAGTCAGTGGAATGCGTTTACGCTCGACTGTCCGGACAATGTACATGAGGAGTACAATGATGACGATACGTGCTTAACAAGTGAAAATGATACTAAAACAGATGTCAAGCGAAGTAGGTCATCATCCTTGTCGGACAGGGACCTACAAATCCCGTCTCCAGTGAAACGTAGTAAAGGACTATCGTTATTCAAGGAACGGGTACCAAACATAATTACGTACATGGAAGATCATCCGCAGCATAGTACAACAACAATTATGAACAGATTTCCAATACGCAGTACTGTAGGCGTGTAGTGCATAAGAAAATCTACGGATATTCAAGGAAGGAAAAGACGCACTTGTTACAAAAACTGGTGTTTATGCGTTTCAAGGATGCTCAATACCATTTACAGACTGTGCTTGATAGTGACGTACTACGTTATGCACATCAAACTGCACGCTACATAGATTACAGTGATTTCAAGACAAGCAATGGATGGCTGCATAACTTCAAACAGTGCGAAAGAACTGGAAGACGTAAGATAACGAAATTTCAAACAAAAGCGTCAACTTGACGCAAATCAGAAAACTACAGGATCGGCCCGAAAACTCGTAGATGAGATAAAAAAACTTATCCCATCGTTCAACAAGAAATTTGTGTTCAGCTGCGACCAATGGGCATTTGAAGAGGAAATGCATGTGAAAGGAACCCTGGAAATTAGGGGTACCAATACACCAGTATCAATATCAACTGACATTAATGCCTTAACGCATTAGTATAAAATCATGCCGATTGTTAATCTGGATGGGAAACTGGCTAGAATGTTATTTAATGAGCTGCGAGAAGTTGGAGGTGCTCTGCCCCTGAGGAATCTTTCTCGTGTGCGTGATCTTCCAAGGGCAGTAGGGAATATTTACGTTACAGAAAGCAAGAGTGTGAAAATGAGTGTAAGAGAAGTACAATATGGTATGAACACTGCTTTTGGACAATAGCTGGTCAAAATAACTTGCTTTTGCTTGACTCCTGGCCTGTGTATAAAAATCATACTCCTTTAGAGCAAACTATCCCTTCTTAACACATTAAGTCGAGCAGCTAAAGCACAGAACTGAAAGCGGTAACATTGCAGTTCACATCATCAGGAACCCACGGACAAATTCAGCCTCTAGATATTTGTTTTTTCCGTGGCTATAAAACACGTTATTGCAGCATCGGCAGCAATGTCTTCCAGGACACCAATTTCACGATAAGCTCGACGACAGACAGTTTCGCATTAGGCTGCATTTCATCACATTCCATCAGTCCTCATCGACTCGTTCCACTTATATGATTTTATATGCATTTTTTAAGAGCGGGTACCTAGCTGAACGTCCTACACGTTCTGTAACTCTCAAGGAGATCAGCTTCGGTCTTGATTGTGCGAACCTTTGTGAGCACTGTGGCGCGTCATTTGTCATTCGATGTTCATGGTGCAAGTTAATTGAATTTCAACGATCTCAATTTTGTGAAGTACAACACATACGTCCCATAGAGGGTTGACCTCTCCGCCTCCTGGACACTTTTCTTCTGTCGCATTCCTGACGCACATGGTAAGTCATTAGCAGCTAATAACTTTCCTATATGTGAGTGCAGACTTTCTCGGCGAATTTCATATATGAAGTCTTCACGGGTTGTCAGCCGAGTAGCGTCGTCGTCTCATAGCAACGTTTCGATGGAATGCGTCTCCATCATCTTCAGGCGAAGATGATGGAGACGCATTCCATCGAAACGTTGCTATGAGGCGACGACGCTACTCGGCTGACAACCCGTGAAGACTTCATATATAATATCGTTCCTATCATAATTGTTAACACAACGCTTTCAACTGGGCCTTACTAAAGATTTAACTTGTGACCTCGCACACAAGAGGTTCCGTGCGAGTATGCTTAGTAGTCCTAGTGACTATAGCACTCTTCCGCGCACATGCTAAAAATACAACAGTACTTACGGAAATGTGGTAACACGCCGTTAACAGATACTGTAAACAATACGTTTTAGCAGAAGTCAGTGGCTATAATCAGCCTTCCACACTAATGAAAATGTAAAATCAAATAATAAAGAGTCTCATGCTTTCACCAATGGATCTATTAGTGAATTTCGTATAACTAGAGTTTACTAAATGCAACAGCATTGAGGTTGTTGGAAACATGGTCACACCACACCATACCATACCATCCCATATTCAAATACGCACTTCGATGTAGAATATTTTTGCTGCATGATATATGGGTACTAGGTACTAAGTCACATACTACAAAGCATACTTAATAGCAAGAAGCAACACCATTCAAAGCAGAAATACATACTAATTCTGTGACAAGTTGCATTAAACTTGGAAAACAATTCTGTCAGAAGCTGCTAACATGGAGTTCTCAGTTAAATCAGAGGAAGTACGAAAAACAATTGTGAACAAATATAAAGTAGAATATGAGCAATATTCTTATTAAACTGAGCAGTGTACACATGGATTAGTAGGCAGGAACAAATTTTCACAGAAAACTATGTAAGGAATCCAGCTTCTGTTGCATATGAAAGAGAAACAATTCTGGGACCGAGAGAGGTGGCGCAGTGGTTAGCACACTGGACTCGCATTCGGGAGGACGACGGTTCGAAACCGCGTCCGGCCATCCGGATTTAGGTTTTCTCTGATTTTCCTAAATCGCTTCAGGCTAATTCCGGGATGGTTCCTTTGAAAGAGCACAGCCTGCTACCTTCCCTAATCCAATAGGTCCGATGACCTCGCTGTTTGGTCCCCCCCCCCCTCCCAAAAATAAATAAATAAATAAATAAACCAGCCACCCAACAAATATGGAATCATTCACTCCAACTAACATTACGGATGCGAACAAAAATCAAGCAGAATACAAACAAAATACTCACAATACAATTCTAAAAGTGAAAAACACATACTACGTCGTAATCAGAAACACAATGCTATCACACTAGTTTCGGTTTTGAACGAAATCAAAACAAGATATGGAAGACTTTAAACCACCTAATAAGAAAACAGAACTCTTGTACTGACCTACATTAAGAGCCACCGGACACCACATAACAAAAGTAGCTCCTTCCTTATTTGCCAGTATAGCCAAAAGAATTCCGTCTCAAAGGCTAGACACACGAGCAATGCATCGCAGCAGTTCATCGCCATGTTGCTTGGTCGGGTCGTAGATCGCACTATTGCAGACACATCGCAGATCGCCATGCCTGACCATATGGCTATTTTACTGCGACTCGTTTTACCACTCATTAAGCGTTGTTACGTAGTTGACATATAAGTTGCATAGTTACGTTCTGATTCACTGTGCCTTATGGATTAGGGTCCTGGCGTTAGAGTTAGCGAACATAAACCACCCAGAAAAGAGAAGGTGAAGGCGGAGGTGCCACTTATAGTACGAAAGAATACAATTTTAGAAACAATGATACCTCTAGATATTCCAGGGAGCAGCATTTTGAGGATTCTAGTGTAGAACTAGAAACTCATCGGAAGTTCGTAGTATTAGTCACAATCTACTGGGTCCAGACACTGATTCTGAATCATTTGTGAAGCAATTAGGCAAGTTAAATTTTTGTAGCCCACTTATTCCAGAGATATACTAAAGTCCTCGTCTATTCATATAATCTAACTCATCATCACAGAATTTACAATTTTCTGGAAACCAACAATCTCATCGATAACACTTCCATTAACGCAACGAGATTGCAAAGCCGTTGCATAACTTATGTCAAACTGTAAGACTAATAAATGCAATGAGAATTAAGGACTTTAAAGGGTATTTGCAAATTATAGACTGAGAAGATGTGTACAACACACCTAGCGCAGATGTAAAAGGCAAGGGACTCAATAATGTATCATATTATTCCCAAGAAAGCATCTCATAGCAAGTTTAATAAACTCCAATTCCTTTTTATTTTTGGAAATATTTGTAAACATTTGGACATCACGTCCCATATCATTTTCCGTGGAAGAACTTAAGTGACACAACGGCGTTCAAAGATTATGTTAGAAATACTGGCTGAATCTGCTTGGTAAAATCCCTTGTGTGTGGTGTGGTCGAAGCGAGCGATCAACTGCAGGCGATATTGCCGGTGACGGCAATTTATCACTCGTGTGTAGGCCCCTTTATGCTACAGTCAATAAATAACATTCGCTCCCTTCCTCACCAGTCCCTACATACAATCAAATGACGCGCATATTTTCATTTTGGCTCCTCTTAAGAAATTGTTCCACCTGGAGTGAAGACATAATGTTAAACTTTTGTTGTCCGAATAGTATTATACTCCATAATGTATGCTATTTGTAACAGTTGCCAAATGCTGCTACATCGAAGAATCGAGTGGTGTAATTGTATGGGAGGAGGCTATTTGCGTGCAACAGCTTTCGCTGTCTGCCTGCCTTGCATTTGAAATAATCAACCGTAACAGCACAAGCGCAACTGTTGCCTGTGTAAGAGCTCTTCACATTTTTCGTCACTTCATCGCTTGCACGGTGTGCTGATACACTGTTTTTCATTACTTCGATACAATACAGTAAATACTGCAGCGTGTCTTGCTTTTTCTGTCCTTCATATTGTTACAACGTGACCTACTCGCTTACACCTAGTTTAGCACTGGCGTGACGTTTAGTTCTTCCGTTATGACGTTATTTAGTATCTAATTCAAGAATTCTTATGTTTCAACTTTTTATTCCGTTAGCTGAATTGGTTCATATCAGGTATGAGAGTGACACATTTCAAGATTGCAAACTACTGTATAAACGCACGCTGTTTCTCTTTCCTTTAAGGATTTTATTATTATCCGCCAACTAGTTTGGATCCTGGTTACATTTTAGGCTATGTCTGTCTCGAAGATGGCCAGATAGTATGAAGTTAAGGTGATTTGCTATCGACAGTATTTTCACATTTTACTGGACATTTTCGTCCTGGTGTCACTCATATCTTCTATGGAGTGTAGCTAAAGTTAGAGTACAGTTCATTGTAGGCCGTGCAAACACTCGTCAAGACGTTTGTGATGTTACTGTAGTGTCGGATATTGCATTATCCTGATGAAATACGCCATTTGATAACCTGGTCGTGAAGTGTTCGACTACAGGTTAACTTTCTAGTTACACACTGGCGAGCATTAAGCCTCCATACAATCTAATTCTGGTCGTAGATTAAATACATCAGCGCCAAGATGAAGTCATTACGTACACTGCACCACAGCAATGGTAATGTTACTGGTGACCACGAGAGAGCCACCAAACTGGAGTTACTTTACACGGCTTTCAGAAATTCTTTTCCCAAGGAAGTAAATATTCCAGAATAGGAAACAAGAACAACTGCTTTAATGAGCAGCTTAGTAGATATCCGGTGAAGCAGGTTAAATCGCTTAATAAAGGTAAGACCTCCAATAGCTGTATACCTAGCAATAATTTACAATTGCTTGCTCGTGGATGTATCCGTACCTACAGACTGAAAAGTTACACAGGTCACAGCAATATCCAAGAAAACCAATAGGAGTAATTTCTCAATTACATGCCCATATCAATAACGTCAATTTCCTGTAGGATTTTGGAACACACATCGTGTTCAAACATAATGAATTACCTCGGACAAAACGATTTATTGACAAATAGCCAACATGTTGTTGTTGTTGTGGTCTTCAGTCCTGAGACTGGTTTAATACAGCTCTCCATGCTACTCTATCCTGTGCAAGCTTCTTCATCTCCCAGTACTTACTGCAACCTACATCCTTCTGAATCTGCTTAGTGTATTCATCTCTGGGTCTCCCTCTACGATTTTTACCCTCCACGCTGCCTCCAATGCTTAATTGGTGATCCCTTGCTGCCTCAGAACATGTCCTACCAACCGGTCCCTTCTTCTTGTCAAGTCGTGCCACAAACTCCTCTTCTCCCCAATTCTATTCAGTACCTCCTCATTAGTGATCTACCCATCTAATCTTCAGCATTCATCTGTAGCACCACATTTCGAAAGCTTCTTTCTCTTCTTGTCTAAACTATTTATCATCCACGTTTCACTTCCATACATAGCTACACTCCATACAAATACTTTCAGAAACGAGTTCCTGACACTTAAATCAATACTCGATGTTAACAAATTTCTCTTGTTCAGAAACGCTTTCCTTGCCACTGCCAGTCTACATTTTACATCCTCTCTACTTCGACCATCATCAGTTATTTTGCTCCCCAAATAGCAAAACTCCTTTACTGCTTTAAGTGTCTCATTTCCTAATCTAATTCCCTCAGCATCACCCGACTTAATTCGACTACATTCCATTATCCTCGTCTTGCTCTTGTTGATGTTCATCTTATATCCTCCTTTCAAGACACTGTCCATTCCGTTCAAATGCTCTTCCAAGTCCTTTGCTGTCTCAGACAGATTTACAATGTCATCGGCGAACCTCAAAGTTTTTATTTCTTCTCCATGGATTTTAATACCTACTCCGAATTTTTCTTTTGTTTCCTTTACTGCTTGCTCAATATACAGATTGAATAACATCGGGGAGAGGCTACAACCCTGTCTCACTCCCTTCTCAACCACTGATTCCCTTTCATGTCCCTCGACTCTTATAACTGCCATCTGGTTTCTGTACAAAATAGCCAACATGGATTCGCAAAATAACGTTCTTGTGAAACTCAAATAGATCGTTATTCTCACGAATTAATGAGTTCTAATGACAGGGCATAACAAACTGATTCCATACTTTTGGATTCCAGAAAGTTTTTGACACTGTTCCTCACAATCGACTTCCAATCAAATTGCGTGCTTTCGTTCTATCGTCTCAGTTGTGTGACTGGATTCGTTATTTCCTGTCAGAAAGGTCACACTTTGTGAGCCTACAAGCTGTGGGGGAAGATTAGGTTTGCAGTTTTCCACTGCAAAGCACGTGGCTGGCGGTTGCTACGGGGCCGTGGCGAGCAGCTAGCGATTACGCGACCTTGGAAAAACATAGCAAAAGCTTGGCAGGGGAGCGAATGGTGCGCTTGGAGGAATTTATATACCAGAGAAAAATAGATAAAAACAGAACTAAGAGTGACACTCAGGTGCGAATTAAGCATTGTTCTGAGTTACGCAGTGCCGCCCAACAGGCGGTAGTATTGGGTTGGTAGCCATGATCGGAGACAAGTACGTATGTAGCGACGTTCGAAAGCGATCGAGCTGAGCGCAATGTAGTGGTTTCGGACAGCAGACAACAGTGTATTTTGTGAACCGTGAAGAGACTGTCGAGTGCCGTGAGCGCGACATATGAATTTTATAGTGAAGTGTTCTGGCATCAGTTATTAACGACCGCGCTTACGTAAAAGCCCCTCAGACAGCATTTTGAATATTTAGTCAATATATTGAAGACTATTCGTGGAAAAATAGAAATAAACTACTTGTTCAAATTATAAACCAACGTGAGTGACTCGACATTTTAAATTTCACCGCAATACCTGCCTGCATTGTTTCTTTTTTTTTTAAAAAAAAAAAAAAGCTTGAAAACTGAGTTTACGCCAGGTGTGCGCTGGCACCCTATGACGCAAAACGTAGCCAAACATTGAGACCAGCCGTATCTCTGGGGCCGCTTAGTTAATCTGAGTGTTGCGTGTAACATATATATTCCTGCCATAGCACGTGGGGGCTCAAGCTAACTATTCAATCTAAATCAACTTTTTTATCAAAAATCGGCGAAGAGCAGCACCACCAACTATATAAATATTTTCATCATTTTCAACGAATTTTTACAGTGCGTAGTGCCAGTACTGTCGTAAGTTAGTTCTAAATGAGGTAAAGTCATCGAGTAAAACAGAAGTAATATCTGGCGTTCGGGAAAGAAGTGTTATAGGCTCCCTGCTGTTCCTGATGAACATAACGATTTCAGAGAGCAGCCCCCTCAGACTGCTTGCAGTTGACAATGTCATTTACCATCTCGTAATGTTATCAAATGACCAAAACCAATTGCAAAATGATTTAGACAAGATATCCGTATGGTGCGAGCAGTGACGATTGACTAAGTATGAAAAGTGTGGAGTGCTCGAGATAAGTTCTACAAGAAATTCACAAAGCCACATAAATTAATGGCTCTGAATTCAACTAAATACTTACGGATTACAATTACAAATAACTCAAATTGGAACGATCACGTAGACAATGTTGTGGTGAAAGCGAACCAAAGACTGCGATTTATTGATGGAACGCTTAGAAAATGCAGCAGGTCTCCTAAGGAGATCGCCTACATTACAGTTATCCGTCCTCTTCTGGAATACTGCTGCGCAGTGTGGGACCCTTATCAGAAAGTACTGACGGAGGACATGGGAAAAGGTCAAAGGAGAGCTATCGCGAAATAGGAGCGAGAATGCAAGAAGATGGCGTCTTTCGTTGCTGCAACATCTTCTCATGAAATTTCAATCGATAAATGCATCTTGTAATAGCCATCATGTACCCACACCATTCTTCATTCTTATTCTGCACTGAAAACACTGAAAAAAAAACTCTCATGAGGATAAAATTCTAATCGATACATCCCACACGCATAGAAATACTGTATGTAATAGTTCCCTATGCCCTTTCGCTGTCTTCAAACCTACATCTGTTGAAATTTATATTATACATTTTCCTTAGCGCTTGGAGTGTTCCTCACTTTGTATTTACTACAGCTGTCTTACTCAAAATGACCTCAATGTGTTGTAGAATTATGGAAGATGTTTTATGCTCAAGAACTGTGACGGTTTTGGAGAACGAAAATCTCCTCTATAAAAATCAACATGGATTCCGTAAACAGAGATCACGCGAAACTCAGCTCACTCTGTTCCTGCATGAGATCCATAGTGCTGCAGGCAAAGGCGCTCAGTTATATGCCGTGTTGTTTGACATCAGGCAGGCATTTGACACTGTCCCGTACTGACAGTTAGAGGGAAAAAATGCGAGCTTATCAAGTATCAGGCCAGATTTGCGACTGGATTGAACACTTACTTGCGGATATAACTCAACATGTAGCCCTTATCGGAACAAAATCGACGGATGTAAATGTAATTTCCAGAGTATCCCAAGTGTGATAGCACCCGTACTGTTTACCGTATAAAGAAATCGTCTAGTAGAAAGGGTCGGAAGCTCTTAAGACTGTTAGAAGACGACGTGATAGTCTATAATAGAACAGCAACGCCACAAGACACTATCGATTTGTGGAATGACCTGCGGAGGATCGATGAACGGTGCAGGCTCTGGCAGTTGACCCTGAACTTCGGTAAATGTAAGATACTCCGCACGCATAGGAAAAGAAATCCACTATTATACAATTACACTGTTAATGGTAAACCGCTGGCTACATTATTTGCCGTGAAATACCATCCTGACCTTAGATGGAAGAGCCACATAAAGCAAATATTGGGAAAAGCAGCTGCCGGACTGAGATTCATAGGAAGAATCTTGAGGAAAGCCAGCCGAAGTGGCCGAGCAGTTCTAGGCGCTACAGTCTGGAACCGCGCGACCGCTACAGTCACAGGTTCGAATACTGCCTCGGGCATGGATGTTTGTGATGTCCTTAGGTTAGTTAGGTTTAAGTAGTTTTAAGTTCTTGGGGACTGATGACCTCAGAAGTCCCATAGTGCTCAGAGCTATTTGAGCCATTTCTTGAGGAAATGTAACTAAGCCGGCCGTTGTGGCCGTGCGGTTCTAGGCGCTTCAGTCTGGAACCGCGTGACTGCTACGGTCGCAGGTTCGAATCCTGCCGCGGGCATGGATGTGTGTGATGTCCTTAGGTTAGTTAGGTTCAATTAGTTCTAAGTTCTAGGCGACTGATGACCTCAGAGGTTAAGTCGCATAGTGCTCAGAGCCATTTTAACCAAATGTAACTAATCCACGAAGGAAGTGGGTTATAAAGTGCTTGTTCGACCGATTTTTGAGTATTGTTCTTCACTCTGGGATCCTTACGAGGTGGGACTGATAGCAGATATGGAGAAGATCCAAAGAAGAGCGGCGCGCTTCGTTACGGGATCGTTTAGCAGGCGCGAGAGCGTTACGGAGATGCTCAACAAACACCATTGGCAGACGTTACAAGAGAGGTGTTGTGCATCATCGACATGTTTACTATTTAAATTCTGAGAGATCACTTCCTGGGAAGAGTCGAACAACATATTAATTCCTCCTACATACATCTCGGGATTTTTTTTAATTTATTTATTTATTTATTTTTTTGTGGTTTTAGGTCGCACAACTACACTGGTCATTAGCGCCCAGACTAAGTTAGGAATGAACCGCGAGGCACAAGGTTAAAACAGCAACTAAAAGGGACAATACTACAAAAGACAGACAGGCAGAGGATAAGCATAATCAAATGTCCTTAGACAGGTTTGTCAAGTGGATAAAACAAAGAACGCGAGCAGCTGCTCCCGAGTCATTCGGTAGAATGTCATCCAGAGCACATGGCAGGCCAAGATCAATGCGCAGTGTATTAAAATTCTGACAGGGCGCTAAGATGTGGCATACCGTCAGCAATTGCCCACATCGGCAGAACGGCGCCGGCGCAGCCGTCAGCAGATGGCGATGGCTGAACCGGCAGTGTCCAATCCGTAACCGGGTCAAAACGACCACCTCCCGCCGAGGGCGTGAAGAGGCTGTCCAAGCCGTGGGGAGAGGTATCTCGGGAAATGACAACAAGGAGAAAGTTCGAGATATTGAGCCATACAGAGGCTTACCGACAATCATTCTTCCCACACGCCATTTGCGATTGTAAAAGGGAAGGGCGATCAGTTAGTGGTTCCATAAGTACCCTCTGCCACACACCGTTATGTGGTTTTCGGAGTATGAGGTAGATACCGGAAGCAAATCAGTGACTCTGTAATCTGGTCATCTGTACGTAGAAGAAACACCGACATGATTGAGATAGGGGTGGTAGCTAATATTGTACATCCTAGATGTCTTCTCTCTCACCACTTCGTCGATTGGCGACAATGCACTGTATGCTGACGCGCTCGCAACCCCTCTCTCTCTCGCGCTGAGAATGGCTTTGGAAGAAGGACTTTCACTTCTTACAGAGCTAATGGGCACTATACATCGCTATGTGTAATACATTGCTGCTATAGGTAAGCACACTCCGTAGTGTCGCAGCCTGTGATACACCAAAATGGCATATCAGTGTTGTTGATTTAAAATAAAATTTATATTAAGGTAATAAATTGTTTGTTCGTAGCTATTTTCTTTATGATATGACACGTGTTTAACATCCCCATTGTTTCTTCATATCCGACCTCGTAACTTTTTGCATTAACTTGGTATTCTTCCCTCATTCATGAAATCCATTTTACGTTTCGGTATGGCTTAAGTCCGTGCGGTGAGTGCAGAAAACTGAACTAAACTAGACTCACAGTACCGGTCATTTTTTGTGTAAAAGTTCATCATTATGGAACACACGCACGACGAATAATAAACACCAACCTGAAGTCGCCCCTTCACAACTAAATAAAACACTCAACTTCACCTGAATATTCGGTACTGATATCTCAAGAATGTATGGATGAATAAATACTGGTTTCTGGCTGGCCATTTACAGAAACTTCGTTACTTACGTTAAAACAGTCGTACTGGATCGTGTTTTCAGGTCTCATGATTGTTTTATAACTGCATTTTCGCAACTCATCAAATAAAAGATGTTGAAGAATCTGTAGCGTCAATACGGCAGCCTGAAACACCGAGGAACATATTCTTTCGTTCAAGCATCTAACGTCTTGAATATGTTGATCAAACTAAGCCAATGTCCAACATTTTTAAAGCGTTGAACGTGTGAGGACACACAGGAACATCGAACTCAATCAATTGCCAAACACATTTATTGTAAAAAAAAAAAAAAAAAAAATCCTAGCTTCTTGCAGTTTTGAGGCAAAACAGTGAGTCCTATTCTCTAAGTGCCACGCACACTATCGTAATATTCTCAAATGTTGTATTTCAGATTAATATAACTAGGCCGTGGAGAAAATATGCGGCATTACCTCCATGCTAAGGCTATGCGTTCTTCAACCAGTGCGACATTCGAATCCAGAGTTTAGGCTAGAAAACAGACCAGCTTCAGACAAAATGTCTCGTACAGCCACCGGTACGTTCAGTTTCTTGAGAATATCGTGTAAGACACTTGTAGATGCAGAAGGCAACGGACCATCGTGCGTCGATGATCCAAAGAATGTTTCGTGAAGATAACTCAGGTAAATTTTCTCTCTGTCGGGTAAGTTGCTCAGCAGCCACAGAACTTCCTCTTTCACGCCAAGTTCTACTGTCACAAAATATTAAACTGCATCAGACCTATATTTATTTTTTTAACGTTGTAGTAATTCAATATGACAAGCTCCTTAAGAATGTGTACATTCTCCTGCGTATGGTTTGGTTCACGAAGTATTAACTTGCATCGGACTCACATTCAACAACATTCAGGAACTCGTCTGATAAGCTCCTTAAGTATGTATAATTTGTACGTTACCAACGGAAAATATTACAGGAATTCGAAAATTCTGAGTTGATTGTGGAATTTGTCTCGAAAATTCAGTATTACTAAATCCATTGTAATACTATATTCGTTAAATATTCGGCAAAGGTGCGGTTATTCATTAGCATTCTGGTTTCAAAAGTATCACATAAAGTGAACACAAGTCAAGAGCTCCAAAAACTCTAAGCAGTGCACATTCAAAGTACAGCATTTGGAGGTTTGTCTTGCCTCAACCTTAAATACTCCTTTTTTTTGTTGTGTATCCTAATTTTTGTAAAATCTTGATATCATATTGCCGCATAACGCCGAAATTTGTGGAAAATTTTCCATTCAGAATTCATCTCGGCATTCCTGTCCTGAACTTTCACATTTCCTGTTAGTGAATAGCGTATCCACTGTGAGCAAGAAGACGGTGCTTTTTACTTTCCGTTCACAGTCCACCACAGTTATGACATTAGCAAGCACTGGATAAAGTTCACGAGTGTGCTTTTAAAACTGAAAAATTCAATTTGTTTCTGTGTGTTTGCTGTTTGAACTGTTTATCAAATTATAAAGGCTGAGATCTGCAAACACCGGTCGACCCGTAGCTTGCTGCTGTTGGTTCCACCAAGTAGTTCTCAGACCCTCCGCAAAGAGCGATGGTGGCAGCAGCAACCACCCTTGTACGTATTTGCTGCGCCGTCTGTGCGGTGGCAGCACTGATCGAGGTTTCACCTCTTGACGAACATAGCGTTAAGTACGAGATTTGCAGCGCGTTTTACACCAGTGATACCCTTAATATCTAAATCTCTCCTGGCAAGGACCTGTAAGGAAATGGGTAGCGACGTGAAAAAGAAATTACATCATTTCTTATTCATGCTGATGAGAAATCCTTATAAACAATGTTTCCATACTAACGTAATTAAAAAGACGGTGTGTGCAGATAACGAAAGTCGTGGAATATTTTGCAAAACGTACCGTAACAAGTTTGTCTGCACCAGGGATTAATTCTTGCAAACAATAAACGCGACAATGACAACTGTTAAGAAAAGCTATTACTTAAAAATTAATATCGCCGTTACGGGTTTCGAAACAACAAGTCCATCTCGGGAGGGCTTCTCACGTTAAACATTGCATTTAACTTTTGCCTCAACGATAATCACCACCTTCGCACGTGCTGCATTAGGTAAATGAAATTTTAAACGTCAAAAGGCGTCTGACGATTAAGGCTTAGGTTCTAGACCAGTAACTGGCCTATTTGTTGTTAATAAACAATATCATTAACAGAAGTTGGTTACTGTTTTATAAGAATGAATCTGCATTTTTGTACAGCCACTGCCTTACCATGTTTATTTTAGAAGAATCACTCTTTGTGTGGTTTGATTAAAAGGGTAACGTGTAATATCGTAGCGAATGATTGAGACACTGGACGCGCATTCTGGCGGGAGGCGGATCAGTTCCCCGTTTGTCTATTCAGATTCGGCCTCCCGTGCTTTCCCTAAACCGCTTAAGGCAAATGAGAGCATGGATCCTTTGACGGGAACACCGACATAATGCTTCACTATCCGTTCCCAAACAGAGTTTGTACTCCGTCTCTAATGACTTTATTATAGACACTAAACCCTAATTTTCATGTCTTCTTATAGCACACTTTTAGATGATTTATTGATAACTAGCTGACAAACCCGTCATTGTCATGCAATGCATTTTACCAATTTTCTATCAGAAACGTACATCTTAAGTAAGTTTGGCGCAGCTGCTTCGCGTATCTACAATGCGATGTTATAACTCTCTCTACGGCATGGACTCTTCATGGCTCTATAGACGTGTGTCGCAAAACACCTACAGCTGTTTGCATTTCGCGCTTGAAAGCTGTCAAAATCGCTTCTGGTGTCAGGGACTTCCTTAAGCTGACTCGACTATAGAAACGTCTTAGCAGTAAAGAATAAATTTAAATCATCAAAACTTCATGCAAGATGCAGTAATTTCTCACGCATCTCTTTGTTTATGATCTCTTATCTTTAGAACTAAGTGTCGTACATTGATGTATTTGTATAGGTACGTTAAGCGGAATACACGAATACTGTCACTGAAACACTTCGTGAATGGAGTTAGTAGCAACGGAGTACTAAATTTAACGTCAAGCATGATGCGACAGTTTTTGACGTATCTCAGTGTTTATGACGTCATATCACCTGAACTATGATAGGCTGGTGGTTCCTCAGTAAGACTTCAAGCAATTTTTAGAGGGAAGAAATAAATATTACGGTTTTACATCCCATCGACAGAGGGGGCAGTAGAGCCAGAGCACAATCCCGGACTGGAGACGGATATCGGTCGTGCATTTTCCAAAAGAACCACCCCGACATTCCGTAGTGACTTTTAAAGCCGATTTGTTACTGTGTATTAAACGTTTCTCCATCCCTCCATGACAAATAATAAATCCGAGAAGCAGTAGATGGAAGCCGATGGCGCACAAGAAAAAAAAGTATCTTCGTCATCTCATCTTTCGGAAGATTTACATTCATTGTTTATTATGATACGTGTATCGATGCGTGTATGTCCCTGCTGTTCGGGCGTCAGTCACATTTCTTTGAATACTCAAGAAATGTGACTGACGCCCGAACAACAGGGACGTACACGCATCGAGAATAGAAAATAGTGCATTGAGAATGGCTAACCACTAGCCGAAAGCTGGATTTGCGTAATAAAAACTAAAAGAGAACGACTGATTGCTGCACTCTATAATTTATAAGCAACATAACAGTCGCTGCGTGCACCCACTTTCCGAATCGAAGATAATCTGATAAAAATAACTTGTAATATATTAATATTTCTTGTAATTACAAATATTGTATGTTTTATTTTCATGTATTAGTAATTCACGATAAATACAACTTCGATATGACGTATTGAACAACATCAGTTAGTGCAGCGGGATTCAGAGAAAATGAACTAATTTTCGAGTTATTTTCCTTGTTATGGAACAGCAATTCTAGATTATTCAAGGTTCATAGTAGGATCTATTCAAGTCGTTAGAAGCAAAGTTAATTACAATTCTTTCATAGACATTGCGAATGAAGTGACTGATCAAGCATGCTATGTGGCCAAGATGGACAAACACCACTAGATTGTTTTTTAATTATAGCTTTAATTTAACTGATTATTTACCCCCACCTAGTAATTAATAACTGCGGTAGCAATATTAATTATTTATTCTAAGTGATACAGCTAATATTGTGTGGATTTTCCATGTTAAGTTTAGTAACGGTTAAAATTGTGAAACAGCAAGCCAACATGGAATCTGATTTGCATACTGACGATAATCTCAGGCTAAAGTGCGGCACTAATACAAGTGTTCCGTAGATTAGCAGTTCTAGTTATGACGATGAATACTGTTCTGGACACAGCAGGTGAAATTTCCTCAGCACATATACATTGCCGACAGAATTAAGAAAAATTTCTTCGAAACAAGTGACACTGTAATGTGAGGTAACGTATCTGAGAGGGGAACATTGAAAAAGAATTTAAGTGCGAAATTCAGGAATTAAGATCGGCGCTGGAAGCCCTACCTGAGGCCAAAAAGAAACTGACTGATGAAGTTTCGTCTATCAGTGAAGCTCAACATTGACGGCAACTATTCAGCAGCCGTCTGTGGGGATAGATTACATCACTGCTGAAAAGGATGATAAATTCAAAGAAAAAAAAATTATCTAGAGAGTCAACGAATTTCTAAGGAGTTTTCGGACTAGCTTTCAGAAAGAAACGGCCGGAAGTCGAATCTCAAGTAAACGTTGCTACGCAACGAAATAGTTCAATGAAAATAACCAACGAGAATTAACGAAAAGACTTAACTGACTACCCTTATTCTATTGACGCCCAAGTAAAAGATATGAAACAAGAAATAGTGGAGGCGAAAAGAGTGGTACAGGATGTTACATCGGTTGCACATTGCTGGGCTGGAGTGCCAGATGACGCTCCACAACTAAGTAGGCCACGGGAAGACTAGTTAGTGCCGAAAAAATCACTTTTCACTGGCGCACTTTATGTGATGGGGGCTGCACTTACTTTATCATAAATTATTCTAGAGAAAAGTTTATTGAAAAACAGCAATTTCAGGTGCTCGTGACCTATAAAAAACTATTTATCCTGTTATTTTTGTTGAATCCGTTCATGACGTATTACCATGTACCTGGACGGATATGCAGAAAACCCATTAGTAAGAGATCATATCCTCGGTGACCCAACCCTTCGGGCCGGCCCGAGTGGTCGAGCGGTTCTAGTCACTTCAGTTTGAAACCGCATGAGCGCTACGGTCGCAGGTTCGAATCCTGCCTCGGGCATGGATGTGTGTGATGTCCTTAGGTTAGTTAGGTTTAAGTAGTTCTAAGTTCTAGGGGACTGATGACCTTAGAAGTTGAGTCCCATAGTGCTCAGAGCCATTTGAACCAACCCTTCGGCAATAGAAACCGCTGGAAACTGCCACACTTAGGAACAATTTGAGGGGGCATTTCTCCCAAAATACTGGTCCGTCGGGATTCGGGAAAAATTCTACAAAGAAGCATTCAAACGGTAGTCTTTCTATGTAGAACAAGGAAGCCTTCACAAGTACTTTAAGAAGTACATAAATAAACAAGATATTAGGATGAGCCCATGTCTCATAAAGGCGTTCTATGAATCTTCAAGTTGCCTACAGACATTCGCGAAAAACTCATATACTGGAAACAAATCTGGATCACTTTACGTCAGTCAGAAAAAAAAAAAATGTTCAAATGGCTCTGAGCACTATGGGACTTAACATCTATGGTCATCAGTCCCCTAGAACTTAGAACTAAAATCCAACTAACCTAAGGACATCACACAACACACAGCCATCACGAGGCAGAGAAAATCCCTGACCCCGCCGGGAATCGAACCCGGGAACCCGGGCGTGGGAAGCGAGAACGCTACCGCACGACCACGAGATGCGGGCATCAGTCAACTGACGTCATTGTTGAGTATGCAAAAGCAAAAGCTGCTAGTGTGGCAGGCCCGTCACGACTCGCTTACACTAAAAACCGTAGCAACAATGGAAGGAATGAGTCACATGTGAATTGTGTGTCCACACAAGCCGCTCAGACAAGTGAGTCGTCCCGGCACAATGAAATAAATTCTGTCACACTAAAGAAAGAAAAATGACCAGACAGGAGACGTAATACCAGAAGTCCGCAGCTCGTGGTCGTGCGGTAGCGTTCTCGCTTCCCGCGCCCGAGTTCCCGGGTTCGATTCCCTGCGGGGTCAGGGATTTTCTCTGCCTCGTGATGACTGGGTGTTGTGTGATGTCCTTAGGTTAGTTAAGTTTAAGTAGTTCTAAGTTCTAGGGGACTGATGACCATAGATGTTAAGTCCCATGGTGCTCAGAGCCATTTTTTAATACCAGAAACCAAAACAATATCATGGACAACCACTGGTAAAATAACTACAATAACCAATGAAACAGTGTTCCATGGAACCAATGGACAAATGACCATGGTAACCACAGGAAAAGTGGTCTGGGAAACCAGTGGTGTGCATACACAAACTGGTATAACCAGAACCAGTAACAAATGCGACAGAATGATCAGAACTGGTGAGAACTGCATCCGATAATGTGATTCAAGTGACAAATGAAAATCACTCAGCCTTATCGTGCCACCTGGGAAACCAAAAGCGATCACATCTTCAGCCATGGTGACGGCCACAGAATGAAGTGAGGCGATCACTGTAACCCACTATTGCATTTACTAAGATATAATGACAGAATATACACCAAGAAGGAGCCTGTTGCTGCATCCCAATCATCTACTAACGCAACAAAAGCGAACAAACCTATTACTGTCATGATAGATACATGTGTGGCTGAGAATGTTGTCTCAACTAATTTATACAAAAGGGTATGCGGGGTAATTTGAGTGCCAACCTTGATGGTATAGAAGTGTAGTATCCTCGGAGTCTTTGAGACCAGGTCTCGAAATGTTAAAATACAAGTCTGTCTTCCAATCATACCAGGAAATGTAACGACTAAAGGCACGTTCTCAATGGTAGGTAACTTGGTAATGGACTGTATCCTTGGTAGTGAATTCCTTAGGGAGACGAATGCAAAAATAGATCTCTCCACAGGGCAATGTTAATTGAAGGTAGAAGAATTGAATATTAGACTTGACAAAATTGAATTTACACCATGGTGATTGTGAAATATAGAACATTTTGTCATGGGGCATAATAGGACCATCCGTATACTCCTACTGTAGTCCATTGTTAGCGATCACTAAGCCAGGGGGCAGCGTCAGAATGGACCTGGATGTAACAAATATTTTCAGTGAAATTTTATACATGTTTAGGTGTTCAAGATACCTGTGTTTTACTATGGTATAATTAAGCTGTATGAACTAACCATTATTTTTTCTCCCAGCAAAACCTAGCAAGCAATAATGTGTACAAAAGTCAATGTGAGTAAACGTTTTTAACTGTATAACTTTTTACTGTACATCTGACTGAAACGTTAGGTACAACTGACGGTTAAAGTCATTTTACTAAAGGACATATTGTGGGTGACCGTGTGATTTCATTTGTGCTGGAAGACGTTTCATATGTATTCCTGTTGATGAATTTTAATGTCAAGAAACACTTCGCGCTATTCAGAGAGAATGAAGTAAATAGAATGATTTCATTTGTGTATATCTACATATAAAATGTTATCCGTTAGAGAATGTTGTTCTTAAGATCCGTTTCTGTTCTGCATTTTAATCTTTTAAGTGTCATGGACAGGAATTGTTTTTGTGTTCAAATGGTAATAAAATGTTCCAAAAACTTTGAGTAAATAATGCACTAGTTAAGGACATAACATGACATTACTGTGGGTATTGGCATATCTGATTAGATTTTCTCTTGAAGTTTCTATTGTTTATATTCTGAGACCTAGTGATAATAAACTGTTTAGCTATAAGCTTTGAATACATTAGATTGCGGGAAATCTATTTCGTATATACTATGGATTTTCCAGAGTGAGAGTTTTGTTTTATTTATTTATTTAGTTTTTTTTTCTTTTTCCATGTTTTTTATCCTTAGCGTTCTTTCGAATATAAATGCAAGTACTTGTAACTATTATGGAAATAAGCAATGGTATCAATCACACCTGATTCTGCCTGTGCCATGTATGACACGTGTCCCTGAGGATGACAGGCAAAGCTGTGAATGACAATTGAAGCTTAGAGGAGGTACAAGGTGTTCATATACAGGGTGTTACAAAAAGGTACGGCCAAACTTTCAGGAAACATTCCTCACACACAAAGAAAGAAAATATGTCATGTGGACATGTGTCCGGAAACGCTTACTTTCCATGTTGGAGCTCATTTTATTACTTCCCTTCAAATCACATTAATCATGGAATGGAGACACACAGCAACAGAACGTACCAGCGTGACTTCAAACACTTTGTTACAGGAAATGTTCAAAATGTCCTCCGTTAGCAAGGATACATGCATCCACCCTCCGTCGCATGGAATCCCTGATGCGCTGATGCAGCCCTGGAGAATGGCGTATTGTATCACAGCCGTCCACAATACGAGCACGAAGAGTCTCTACATTTGATACCGGGGTTGCGTAGACAAGAGCTTTCAAATGCCCCCATAAAGGAAAGTCAAGAGGGTTGAGGTCAGGAGAGCGTGGAGGCCATGGAATTGGTCCGCCTCTACCAATCCATCGGTCACCGAATCTATTGTTGAGTAGCGTACGAACACTTCGACTGAAACGTGCAGGAGCTCCATCGTGCAGGAACCACATGTTGTGTCGTACTTGTAAAGGCATATGTTCTAGAAGCACAGGTAGAGTATCCCGTATGAAATCATGATAACGTGCTCCATTAAGCGTAGGAGGAAGAACATGGGGCCCAATCAAGACATCACCACCAATGCCTGCCCAAACGTTCACGGAAAATCTGTGTTGATGACGTGATTGCACAATTGCGTGCGGATTCTCGTCAGCCCACACATGTTGATTGTGAAAATTTACAATTTGATCACGTTGGAATAAAGCCTCATCCGTAAAGAGAACATTTGCACTGAAATGAGGATTGATACATTGTTGGATGAACCATTCGCAGAAGTGTGCCCGTGGAGGCCAATCAGCTGCTGATAGTGCCTGCACACGCAGTACATGGCACGGAAACAACTGGTTCTCCCGTAGCACTCTCCATACAGTGACGTGGTCAACGTTACCTTGTACAGCAGCAACATCTCTGACGCTGACATTAGGGTTATCGTCAACTGCACGAAGAATTGCCTCGTCCATTGCAGGTGTCCTCGTCGTTCTAGGTCTTCCCCAGTCGCGAGTCATAGACTGGAATGTTCCGCGCTCCCTAAGACGCCGATCAATTGCTACGAACGTCTTCCTGTCGGGTCACCTTCGTTCTGGAAATCTGTCTCGATACAAACGTACCGCGCCACGGCTATTGCCCCGTGCTAATCCATACATCAAATGGGCATCTTCCAACTCCGCATTTGTAAAAATTGCACTGACTGCAAAACCACGTTCGTGATGAACACTAACCTGTTGATGCTACGTACTGATGTGCTTGATGCTAGTACTGTAGAGCAATGAGTCGTATGTCAACACAGGCACCGAAGTCAACATTACCTTCCTTCAAGTGGGCCAACTGGCGGTGAATCGAGGAAGTACAGTACATACTGACGAAACTAAAATGAGCTCTAACATGGAAATTAAGCGTTTCCGGACAAATGTCCACGTAACATATTTTCTTTATTTGTGTGTGAGGAATGTTTCCTGAAAGTTTGGCCGTACCTTTTTGTAACACCCTGTATGTTCAAATAGACGTGTGTAGAGGATTTCTTGGAAATGTTGCTGGATCGTTATTAATGTCGTTAGGTATTTGAGCCTGGGTGGCAGTGTTAAAACGCAATAATAACAGAATTGTTGTGCTACGAATAATTTCTGTGAATGCTAACGCGAATAAGTGAAAGTTCGTTCCAATGATAGACAACAGCAAATGCAAATATTACTGAAACAGAGTTAATTTGCACCTATTGAGAACTATGCTTCACCGTTTACCTTGTACCAGTACTCTCCAGTAATAAAATGGAACCTCCCTGGGCGGCTGACGTCCAGAATAATACATGAGCATACACAACAAATGTCGTGTGAGCCACGCGCAAGCACTGTTCTCCCGCCGCTAGGCATCCTGGACGCATGGCAGCTCTTACTTAATCGACCAGGATAACAACTCTACAAACTCTGTCTAGACCAGTGATGTCCAAACAGTCGAGCTACTAGTGGCTCGCGGGGACATTTTCGATACATTGTGGTGACGTTCAGGATGACTCACCTGGATTGCTCCACTGAGCTGAGACTTCGCTCATGACATGAATGGCTTGTTTCTCCAGCGAAACTGCCACTATGTCTAGAAAACTACTCTGTCAGCCTCATAGTACAATGTATATGCATGAGGTTGTGCTAGTTACGTTTTTCTTGTGCGCATAAAACATTTGCTAACGTGGGTAGTTTGATAGTTCGACTTACACATTCATTCTAAGCTAGGGTCCTTGTAATAACGGCTTGTTTAAGCAAAAAACTCATCACTTTCATCCTGAATTGGGAACACATTACTTTAAAAAGTTATCTGTGAGTACTGACATATCTGATGATATTCTCTCTTGAAGTTTCTAGCGTTTATGTTCTGAGACTTAGTGATAATGAGCTGTTTAGCTATAAGTTTTGAATGAATCAGTTTGAGCAAAATCTATTTCGTATGTATGGCGGATTTTCTAGTGTGAGAGTTCTTGCTTTATTTATTTTTTTCCATGTTATTTACCCTTGGCGTTATTTCGAGCATAAGTGCAAGCTCTGGTAACTATTATGGAAATAAGCAATTGTGTCAATCACACCTGGTGTATTACCATACGTGTGTTTGCTGTTGCTGGGCAAATGTATGAGTTTGGAAGAAGAGAACATCACAACTGCTCACTCAGAGACTGAAAAGGATTTCCCATTGGGCTTTACTTCAAGGAAAGAAAAGGTAAGGTAGCTTGGATCGAAACTTAATGTTCGACACTCAATTTTTTTAACACTAAATTTTAAACTTTCTTAGCCACATCGTTTATTGATCGGTGCCGCCTTGCGCGTTTCAATTATACACTATTTTCAAACGCAATTAGCCTTTCAAAATGATGTAAAACTGAAACGCGTAAGGCAGTTCTAGTCAACAAACAGTGTGGATAAGACAATTTAAAATTTCGAATGCAAGATGGCCGTTACGTCTCATACTTCATTCTTTTATTTTTTTAACGTTAGGCAAGGGTAAAGCAGCAACTGAGATACCACACCGAGATTCAAAAATTATTACACTGAATAGGAAACTGTACAAAGACAATGAATTAACCGAATTTGCGTTTTTAGTAGCTGCAGATTCATAATTTGATAGTTTCAGAAATAAAACTGAGATAATGTCTGCTATTAAAACTATACAGCTGTCTGCAAGTACAGCAATGAGGTTGTAAGTTCCGACGTTATTTCCTAACTTAAAACTTTTCCCCACAGCTCGACAAATCAACTGATACCTTTACTTGATACAGCTCAGTTGGTTTTTTGCAATAATGGCATTTGATCATTTCGAACTGAGAGAGGATCTGGTAAAGAATATGCCACTAACAGGGTGAACTACAGGACTGGACATATTTTTAGAAGTTAAGGACCGTGTCAGCTGTTAATACGTTCCTGTAAAGAAGTTGGTGGGCTTAGCAACTGATAGTAGGCGGACTCACAGCATTGTGTCGTAAACACAACAGATTTAAGAAATTTCTGTCTTACTATCATGTAATAAACCATCAGTCACTGTGCGAGAAGTTTTTATACATGAACTATGTAACGAAAACAGTCATAGAAGTAGTGAACAAAGTTAGAGCAGATGCAATTCAGAGATGTTTGTTCAGAGCACTGTCTCATGAACTCGATTGTCAGAACGATGATCTACTGCTTCATACAGGATTTCGTCGTCTTAGTAGAGGCAGAGCTTTACAATGATATAAAGAGCTGCTGCCTACCTTAGTAGAATTTTTTAAATGAATAGGCGAATCTTTCTGTGAACTAGAAGATCCGGTTTGCATACAGAATTTTCATTCTCTCGCACATATCACCGAAAAGTTAAATATTTTTAACTGGTACATTCAGGTAAGAATAAAGGCGTTGGCGTAACACTTTCAGATGTTGCTTTATTCTCAAACATGCTGAAACTGTGGGGAAAAGTCTCATCCGAGGTGAATACAAACACTTGCTTGTTTGAAATAAATACTTGAGAACTTCAACACCTCATTACAAAAGCAAACAATGCTTTCAGATTGTTCTTCAGATTTGAGAATCATTTCAACAAACGCTTCCAAGGTTTCAATTTTTTCATAGTTTGTCTGACAGCCTCTTGTAGAGACTGGTGTTGCAGAGTTCTCTACTTGTACTTGTGTCATGGGGCATATTTTGATTCTCAAGAAGAAAATGCTATAGTGGAGTGGAACTGTTTCAAAACTATTTATTTTTAAAAACGCTTTCCTCAAACTTTCAGAAGTATTTGGCCCCTTGTTCCTAAAGAAAATAACCAATTTTGGTCCAGGTTGACCTCGAAATTAAGGCCATGTTCAAGTCTAATTGTCTGTTTGACGTTTCTTTCGGGTACGAATTTCATAGAAAAAAAAACCAATTTTAGAAACTGACTAATGAACACTTGGGCAACTGTATTCGAATGGCAGTCACTACCTATTCTCCCAACATTAAATAACTCTTCATGGCAGAAAAGAGTGCCATTCTTCTCGAGAAAGTTAGTAAGTCCGATAGAATTTGTGAAGTGTTACTAACTACAATTCAGTTTATTTCTTATGCACTACTCAATTCGAGTTTATTTTTCTCATGTACGGTTCAAATAATTTAAAAACGGTAAGGTAGCTCAGAAGCTTCATAAGTTCGGCGACTACTGGTCTAGACTGATTATTAACGCCCTGCTGCATGGATGGTACCAGCTGCTGATTTAAAACGAACAGTGTATATGGTCTATGACTTTATTCCACAACGACTCTAAAAGAATGGGAATGAGATATTTATGCACGGTTATGAAGTAAAAAAATACGTCATAAATTAGTAGACGAAATAGAGTGATCTGCCTGTTTAACAAGACAATATGAAAGATAAAAAATATGTATATTCCCGTTGAGCCGTACGTCGAAGCCTGTGTGCCCTGACTCTACTGTATTGTCATTTCAGTTACAGTACTTAATTGTTTGAAACTCGTACTCCTGCTTATGTGTACCAACAACGTTTATCTCCATGGTATATTTAGATTTTGTGTGTTATTCGTGCGTATTTCCGAATGTTTCATGCAACCTATCTGATGCGGTGATTGCTGATCTGATGAGATGTTGGCCTACTCGCCACTACATATCACTGCAATCTAGAACATCTATGCCAAGATCTACATCCGTACTGCAATCTGCAACTTCTGCATAACATCGACTAAGTCATTCTACTGCGTATGTTTCACAGTATGGCATTACTTGCGTCAACCAATTTGCACTTGTGACAATAATCTTGTATTGACCAAAGTCACATTGTTCTCACCTCACCTACACAAACCATGAGGCTATGGAAACAATATATATACACAGATATATAAAATTATCTCCATAGCCTCATGATTTGTATATATATATATATATATATATATATATATATATATATATATATATATATATATATATATAATTGTTTCCATAGCCTCATGGCTTGTGCACATGACGTGAGAACAATATATGAGTATTTCCCAGAAAGTAATGCACCGCATATGAACGTAACGAGAATTACACACACGAAAGAATGGTGTTTCATCTACACACCCTAGTTTTCCACTTAATCTCCATCCCATTCTATGGCCTTCCTCCAGAGCGAAACAAGTGCGTGTATGCCTTGTCAGTACCAGTCCTAGTCCTGGTGGCGAAGCGAGTACTTCACTGTGTGTGAATCACCTCCTCATCATCCTCAAAATGTCTTTCACAAATGGCATCCTCTAACGGCCTAAACAGTTGGAAGTCCGAGGGAGCTAGGTCAGGTGTGTCGGGTGTGACAGTTGTGGATGGTCACCCCGTTCTCTGCAAATCGTGGAGCTCCGCCGAACTGCCTTCTGATGACCTAACCCTCCGTGCCCAGCGGCTAAATGTACTTCTGTCGACAACAGATGTTCCATAGACTTTGCACAAGCGTTTGTGAGTATTCCCCACAGTTTCTTTCTCTGCATTGAGAAATTCAATGACGGCACGTTGCTTGTAACGTAAATCACCTACAGACGCCATTTTGAAACTCTCCTACAGCTACACTATCTGTCCGAAGTTACAGAAACTTGGCGCACTCACTGTGATGTACCTGCACAGACAAACAAATGATCACAATTTCAGAAATATTTGGTTCTTTCTTCAAGAGAAAACGTTTCACAAATTCAAGAAGTCAGGAATGCGTTGGTCCACCTCTGGCCCTCATACAATCAGTCATTCGGCTTTGCATTGATTCACTGACTTGTTGGACGTCCTCCAGAGGCGTGTTGCGCCATATTGTGTCCAATTGGCGTGTTAGATCGTCAGAATCCCGAGCTGGTTGCAGGACCATGCCCATAATAATCTAAACGTTCTCACTTAGTGAGAAATCCTGCGACCTTTATGACCAAAGTAGGGTTTGGTAAGCACGAAGACGAGCAGTAGAAACTCTCGCCCTTTGCCACTGTCTTGCTGAAGTGTAAACACTGGATAGGTTTCCATGAAGTGAAACAAAACGGAGTGTAGAGTATCATCAACGTACCGCTGTGCTGTTTGGGTCCCGCAGGTGACAACCAAAGGAGTCCCCGCTATGAAGAGAAATGCCACCTCAGACCTTCACTTCTTGTTGTCGGACTGTACAGTGGGAGACAGGCAGGTTGGTATCCCGTGCCCTTCGGGTCTTCACACAGGTCTTTGCTTGTCTTTGCGACTCAGTTGGAAGTGGGAGTCATCACGGAAGACAATTCTACTCCAGCCAATGAGATCCCAGGCCGAAGACGTCTCTGGAAACGCTTTTGGTGTCATGCGCGGGACGCTCACAGCACAGAGGTACATCGACGATATTCTAACCTCATTTTGTTGCCCCTCATGGCAAACCATCCTGGGCTTACATTTCAGCAATATAATGTCCGCCCGCACACGGTCAGAGTCTCTAGTCTTCACGCTTGCCAAACCCTACCTTGGTCACCAAGGTCTCCAAGTCCATCCCCAATAGAGAACGTTTGGAGCATTATGGGCAGGGCCCTCCAACCACTTCGAGATTTTGACGATCCAGCGCGACAATTAGAATTTGGCACGATATCGCTCAGGAGGACATCCAACAATTCTATCAACTGATGTCAAGCCGAATAAAATGGTTGGGTAAGGTCCAGAGGTGGACCAAAGCGTTGTCGACTTGCTCAGTCTGTAAAGCTATTTCTCTTGACTAAATCATTCAGTTTTTCTGAAAGTGTAACCAACTGTTTTTCTGTTCACGTACCCCACATTTGCCGATTTCCGTCCCATTGAGATAATTGCTTCGAGATGAGTCCTTTTTGAATTAGAGTGTATAATAAGCTGAAAATTAATCCTACCAAATTGGAAATTAATGTCACAGAGAGTAATTGTTAATACCAAAAGAGATAAACCCATATCAATAATAAAAGAATAAAGGGGAAATACATCAATACCTATGCTACAAAACAGTAACGCCAGTATTTATAATAATGATTTCATGGGAAATGCAGGAAATAACCATGTGGCAACAGTAAACACTCATTCGTAGTTCAAAATGGCTCTGAGCACTATGGGACTTAACGTCTGTGGTCATCAGTCCCCTAGAACTTAGAACTACTTAAACCTAACTAACCTAAGGACATCACACACATCCATGCCCGAGGCAGGATTCGAACCTGCGACCGTAGCAGTCGCGCGGTTCCGCACTGAGCGCCTAGAACCGCTAGACCACCGCGGTCGGCTCATTCGTAGTAATCAGCTCTTCGCCACAGGAAGGAATTATTTGCCGGAATTTAATAAATGCGGACGCTTACCTTATGTTGATTTCTGCAGTTTCCAGACGTTGTTAGGTACGTGGAAAAAGCTCCTGGCATTCTTTTTTGCCCGAGGAACGTTCCATTTGAAGGTTATACTTCCAGCTTACCTGAAAAATTGTAAAGAATTACACTGAAGTTGCGTTAGGAAATTAATTTCAAAATTTATTCAGGAACAGACAAATATTGTTCATACAGTAGAAATTGCGTTGCTGTTCGCTATCTTGTCAAAAGCAGATATATTGAGTGACGTGGCTGCAGTACAGTTAGAAAGTTCATAATTTAAGCTACAACCAATAGACAACGCATTCTTCACAAAGAAGTATACAGCGCTGCACAAAGCCAGTAACGATACAAAACGAAATCCCAGCAGGAAAACAAGGAAGCTTGTAAGCGGCGTCTAAAGATGGATTCGTAATAAATCCGAAACCGGAAATGGTTTGTTTCAAAGAACGATGAAACTTCTTCGCATATTAAAGCTGGTGCCAGACCGGTGTTCAAAACTGGGACCTTTGCCTTTCGCAGGCAAGCGCTCTACCAATTGACCTGCCCTAGCACAACTCACGACCAGATCTTACAGCTCTATTCCCGCCAATACATCTCCCACCATCCGAACTTCACAGATGTTCCCCTGCAAAACTTTCAGGGGCAACGCTCCTGGAAACGCGTCCAGGCTGTGGCTACGCCACATTTGAGCAAAATCCTTTCTTCCAGAAGTGGTATTTTCAAAAGCTTCGTAGGACAGTATCTGCGAGGTTCGGAAGGTAGGAGACGAGTTAGTGGCGGAAGTAGAGCTGTGAGGATCGGTCCGTGAGTCGTGCTTGGGTAGCTCAGTTTGGTCATGGGATGTCCGCGCCGAACAAGTAGAACGAACATTAACGAAGAAAAAAAGTTGGTAAAGCATTTGTCCACGAATGACGAAGTTCACAAGTTCGAACCGCGATTCGGCACACAGTTTTAATCTGCCTGGAAGTTCCATATCTGCGCACACACTGTTGTAAAGTGAAAATTCATTCTGGTTCCGTAAATCTTACGAGCAGCAGGTTGCTGTTTAAATCATAAGCTTTATGCTTTGCTGTTGTATTTAATGTAAGACGTGTTAAAAGAGGTGCATGTATTTTTTGTGTAATTTCTATTACTGGCAGTCAAGAAGATCCTGATTAGAGTCGCCATAAGGGTATACATCTCTTATATTACAAGCTTCTTAATTTGAAAAGGGCATAATCTACTCCATTAGGACGACTGCTACAATCCTGTAAATTATTTATTTTTGTCATTAGCATGGACCTGATTAAATACATTCCTCTCTCAAAAGGAGGGTCGGAAACTGTGTGGGGCGGCGAGTAAGAATTGGAAATATGATTGCAGTACAAAATGTTTGTTTGTTGAATCAGCTTCTGGCTGTTAGAATATTGTTAAAGCTGTCTTTCGCCGTTCTCAACACTGGCTCTCTATTTACGTGTTAGCCCCCAGAAAGCGATTTAATAAAACGTGAAGCTTGTAAAAAGAGTTCCTAGTGCCCACTTCACCTGAGAAATCTATTATAGCTGCAGCTTGTAGCTCTGAGGAATCAGGAGATTGTCCGGAATTTATAATCAAACACGATTTTCCAAAATAGTTGAGTATATTCTGAAATTCACTGGTAAAATACAAGTATCCTTTCAACCTACTAACAGAGCAGTTCAGAGTCTAATGCGCTGATGCAACTATAAATGTCCGAATTAGATGTTAATAAGAATGCTCGCCATAATTTGATGAGAGTATTTCATCAAACGCCACGCTAAATAATTGGTAGAATGTCTGTCCCGCGACGGCACGTGAAAATACGACAATACGCAAACTGAAGCTAGAAAATGAAAATCACTTGACATGATTTCATGGTTACGCGCATCTCGAGTAACTGGATACGGCATCCGAGGCTGTTAGCACTTAGCAGCAGTGATACCGACGCGGCGCGACTGCCGACACAGATGGCGTGTCATTCAGCGTCTGGAGAGAACTGGGGCCTTCCTTCCTCGCGCAGCGCTCTTATATATAAATCCGCGGTGCGGACGGCTAAGGGAACGCCTGATCAACTCGGCTGTCCCGACTAGCCGCTGTGCTAGTAACGCACCACTTCAAGTCACATAATAAATTATAGCTTCTCTTGCTGATGGCCGAATAAGCTCTTAATTTAAATGTGCATTCAGCACGCAGGTAAGTATTGATAATAAAATTTTGACGTGGCTAAGTTAAGTATTGTGGGCGAGAGAATTAATTTAATTGCACTGCACGCAGCAGATGAGCTCTGAACTGTCCCTTTTGAGATCCGCTATTGCCATAATTTTATAGGTATTCAAAAGAAACTTTTCACATATTCATTGTCATAGCGGACCTCCAACCTATTTAAATCTAAACATCCTAGCCTTAATTACTAGCATACTTAATCTATCTTGCTTCCTTCAGTTTTGAGACGAAAACCAAAAAATCATAAATCTCCACTAAAATCTTAATCTGTGAAATCCAAAGTACTGTTTTTATTAAATCATTATGAAAGATGAATCTAAATATAAATTTTGAAGTCTCTAGCTCTTTTCTGTTGCGCCAATTATTTTTACAGAAAAACGTCCAAATTTCGGAAACGGCTAAAGTTATCGAACTGATATTTAACACACATTAATTTATCATTATTCCTGACATTCTAGAAAAGTTTTATGTCATTTGCTTGATTTTTAAGGTATTGCGCAACATTTATGACGTCAGAGCTAGTTACAGCAGACTGGCTGGCACACAATGGAAACTGATGTGAATTTACTACAGCGTGAGTAGGCTGCTTCCCTACATCACCCTCTACTTAAATTTTTTGTTTATGAATGTTAATGAATGAAAAAGAAAAATTTAATTACAAAAAGGGAAGCAAGAGTACAATTTAACTCCCTATGAAAAATCAAAATTGAAATGTAAACATGTAGAAACATTAAATGAAAACTGATTACCTACATTAATTATTTAAATTGTGGGCATGTTCACTGCCTTTTAAACAATGTCATTACTCAAAATTTTAAGCAAAATCAATGAAATATTCTGGCATACATATTGCCTTAGACAAACAAACACATACAAATTGGAAAATTATGAAAATCTTAAATCCATTACATACATTTTACATACACAAATTCAAAGAAAATAACATGATACATAAACAGATGATTATCTCTTAGCAGTCTTTTCTAAACCTGAAAGAAAAGTTTACAAATACTTTTTTTTTACACACGTGGTTGTAGCCGCTTTGGCTGGCGTCCTACACTTCCATTCACAAGGGTAGAGGAGGGGAGGTTGCTATGGTGTGCGTCCTTCACGTTCTCTCTAAATTACATGGGGGAAAGGGGAGGGGTCACTGTGAGTTGTGTGCAAGTCACTCCACGCTTTCACGCAGCTACCAGGCTGCCATTATCTGGTTTGTCCTGTAGAACAAACAAAAAAAAGAGTGCCTCAGACTCTGTTCACTTAATATCTAAGGATGGGTCACAATGAAATGGGGATATATGCATTTTATCCTTCAATATGTTGCTGGAACAAAGTTAACAGAACCTTTTCAATATTACCCTCGCGGTTACTTAACTGTCATAAAATCGGTAAATAAATGGCTCAAAACGCCTTTAGTCATGTACTAGAGAAAATTTATGCTCAAGGCATATAATCATAAATCAGATTTAACGTCAATTTATTATTTCTGGGCCGGAACACTGAACCAATGCTCAGTACATTTTTGACAAATCTGTATTTTATTCACTTAGCTGACTCTTCTTCGATTACCTTATTCTTAGAGATAGTATGAGTATGATTAGTGGTTTTTTTTTTAGCTTCTTTGTACATGTGAGTAACCTTTGGTAATAGTACAGTTGTGAGTGTTCAAAACACACTACGTTTAGTTGACTACTAAATCCACTTATTGGTCCTCTGCTGTTGTGTCAGTTCCACATCTGCAATTGTGTATTTATGCTGAGCTAAAATAATGTTTTACGTCTGCCATTATGTTACTTATTTACTTTGCTAGTGTATGTACTTATTTAACACTCACTCTATTAATATTTAAAGCATAGGATAGCACATTTTATTTCATATTCATAGTGTATTGCAGCTGATTAGTTTGCTCACGTGGCAATCCATTTCCACTCGTTCGGACGCTGAAACCACAGGTAGTCTCTCTCAGACCTACCACTAAAGTGCATCAAGTATTTATGGACGAGCGTAATGCTAATTTCCTTAAACCTATAGGACACCATGAGCTGCTCTGTCTCATCTAACATAAGGGTACCTATGGCCGCATTCACGCCTCCAACTCATAACCTCAATACGTGTAGGTGTATCCTGTCACACACTACACCAAAATAATGGCCAGCTCCAACCTTATAAATACTTCAAAGACGTGTCCTTCACGTCTCAACCACAAACACTGCTCAATTCTATTACACTGCCTTTCCTTGCTACACAAGGTGAGTTCATCCTTACAACTTATCTGCATTTTTTTTCATAACACTAAGCAATCTCTTTCTTACTATTTCTTAGTTAGCTCTAATGCATACACTAGGTTTCACTACCACTTCAGATCCTGCTTGTACATGAATTTGTACATCTTTTTTAATTATTATTGTGGGACCATTTCCAATAAAACAACACTTTGTACTTACTATATTACCAGGCTTCTATACATAATTGTTACTCAAATACATTTTATCTTAATTACTTCATACTTCTCTATTGTTTGTCACTATTAGGTTGGTCACATCAGGTATTTTTCTTCACTAATCGGTAGATAGAATGGTTACATAACTCATGACTTGATAGTCATAACGGAAAATTTAATTTGTTGTAAAGAGGAGGTCGAAATTTTTGTAGATAGGAAAGATGAAGAATGAGTGAGACCTGAAAGGGAAAGAAGATCTCACACAGCTGGGACTGCACAGCTGCCACACTGTGTCGAGGTTACAGAACAACCTCCTCCCTACAGCATTCATTAGTTGAATGCTGGCTTAATAGTCATACCGGAAAATTTAATGTTGGAAAGAAGAGGTCGAAATTTTTGTGGATAGGAAAGATGAAGAGTGAGTGAGACCTGAAAGGGAAAAAAGATCTCACACAGCTGGGACTGCACAGCTGCCACACTGTGTAGAGGTTACAGAACAACCTCCTCCCTACAGCATTCAAGCAGATGATAGTCATAACGGAAAATTTAATTTGTTGGAAAGAAAAGGTCTAAATTTTTGTAGATAGGAAAGATGAAGAATGAGTGAGACCTGAAAAGGAAAGAAGATCTCACACAGCTGGGACTGCACAGCTGCCACACTGTGTAGAGGTTACAGAACAACCTCCTCCCTACAGCATTCATTCACTACCTATGAATTTCTTTAGGTCAATCACATTCCTGAGACCTAATAGTTTCTTACTTTTAGGGTACTCTAGCCTATATGCATTGGCATGTGGTTTTCCTATTATCCTGAAAGGTCCTTGGTACACGAACATGAATTTCTTTGTTTCTGCATTTACTTTCTTTGATTTTTCCTTGGTTTTGACAAGGACTAACTGACCTATTTCAAAACTAGTAGGTACAGCTTTTGCGTCATGACGTTTCTTCCTTTCCAACGCTCTTTTTCTCATATTTGCCCTAGCCTTTAGTTTCTTCTCGTCTGTGGATATTTGCGTTAGAATAGGGAATTCTACCATATCTGCAATTACATTGTGCGGTTCTTGGCCAAACATCAATTCGCAAGGTGCAAAACCAGTGGCATCATGTCTTAAGTTGTTAATTACATTCTCAAAATACTTAATGTGCTCTGCCCAACTTGAGTGTTTCCGAGCACAATAAGTTCTGCAAAGCCGATTCAATTCCCTCATAATACGTTCACTCATATTTCCTTGGGGAAAATACGCAGATATTTTCAGATGTTTCACTCCGGCTTTAGCTAGACATTCTTTAAATCTATCAGAAGTAAATTGAGGCCCATTGTCTGACAGCAAATTCTTCGGAACGCCAACGTTCACGAAGAAATCTTTTTCCAACTTTTCAACTAATGTTTTTGCATTTGCTCTTTTAATTGGGTATAGCTTAACATATTTACTGAATCCATCCACAACAACAAAAACATGGGTGCAACCACCTCTCGAAACAGGAAGAGGGCCAAACAAATCACAGGCCAGTAATTCTAGGGTTTCAGTTGGCTCTACTGAATGCATATCTCCTTGTATTCTGGTGTTAGCAGCACGGACTTTCTGGCACACTACACAAGATGCTAGACGCTTGGCCACCCGGCGGTACATGTTGTCAAACACAACCCTGTCTTGTAATTTTGCAATGCACTTCTTTGCACCGTAGTGACCATACCTCAGGTGTACATAGTCGATTAGTAAGTCTACATGTTGTGAGGGAAAGCACAGCTTCCACTCAGAAGCACCTACCTTTCTTCTTCTAAACAGAATACCCTTATGCAGACAATAGTATTGCGAAACCTTAGGATAGTTCGCATTTCCTAAATAGCTCTTCACTAATTTCAGTTGGTCATCTGCATTCTGTTCACGTCTCAAGTTCTTAATCACTCTCTTTAAGGCACTTTCTTCCTTTACTTCGTGCAATGCAAACATTCGAACTTCATTTAGGTCTGTTGCTGTAATTCCCGCGTCATCACAGAGCTCCGCACTTCTAGATAACCCATCAGCTACCAGATTGTCTTTCCCTTGAATATATCTAACCTCAAGTTCAAACTGCTGGAGATACAATGACCATCTTACCAAACGAGCATTCCTCAATTTACAGGTCTTTAAAAAGGTCAACGCCTTATGGTCACTGTAAACAATTATCTTGTGACCTAATAGATACTGTTCAAACTTTTGTACCCCAAATACAATTGCCAATGCTTCCAGTTCTGAGATGCCATAATTTCTCTCTGCTGCCTGTAAAGATCGACTTGCGAAAGCTATAGTCTTGTGCACTTCTTGTTCGTTCTCTATTTCGATTTGGAATATCTCCACAGCTATACCATAGCCACTAGCATCAACAGACATGCAGAATGGTTTTTCAAAATCAGGATGATGCAAAATTGGACTATTAATTAAAGATTGTTTAAGCACCTCGAACGCCTGTTGAAATTCTGCTGTCCAAACCCAAGGGGTATTCTTTTTCAGCAGGAGGTGAAGACAGGGAGCATTAAAAGCCTGATCACTAACAAAACGCCTATAGAAGCCGAAAAGACCGAACATCGATCTCAACTGCTTCTTGTTTCTGGGAGCCTCAAATTTTTCAATAACTGCTAGCTTTCCTGGGTCAGGCAGAATACCTTTTCCACTTATCCTATATCCCAAGAAACCTATTTCCTCTTTAACGCACTCTGTCTTTTCAATCTTTAGTTTCATGCCACCTCTCTCAATAGCCTCTAACACTTCCTCTAATAAGGCTATGTGTTCTTCCCAGGTAGGAGTTGCTATTAACAGGTCATCTACGTAGACTGTTATTTTATTACTTAAGGCTGGTCCTAGAACATGGCACATCACACGTACGAAGGCACAAACAGAGATATTAAGTCCGAAAGGTACCACACGGTATTGGTAACAAACTCCTTCGTACAAGAAAGCTGTGTACTTCCTTGAACTTTCCGCCAGTGGCAAATTCCAATATCCACACGTAATGTCCATAGAAGTTAAAAATTTTACTCCCCGGAATTTTTGCAATAACTCGTCCATGTTCTGCGGTCTATCACTTTCCCTAACCACTATTTCGTTCAACCAACGAGCGTCCAAGACCAATCTGACACTCCCGTCTCTTTTTGGTACAACTACAAGAGGATTATTGTACTCACTGACCACTTTTTCAATTACACCCCACTCCAGCATTCTCTGTATTTCCTTTCGAACTGCCTCCTTCCTAGCTACATGTATTTGGTATGGCTTCCTGAAAAACACTTGGCCGGGTTTCACCTTTAACTGACATTCATAACCTTTGACTATGCCAGGTCGATCTGAAAATACCTTATGATGCCTTTTTAGAACCTGTCTCAGTTCTTCCTTCTGATTGGCTGAAATCTTATCGATCTCCTGCAATTTAGCTTCTATTTTGTCCACAATAATTGCTCCTTCTTCTTCTTCTGTGTTTAGCTTACTGTTATTAAGATTAACACCTTCGTCCCAATACCTCCTATTTTTCAGAACTCGTATAGGCAGCTCCCAAGTTTCATCATTAGTTACTACATGTTTATCACTAAAAGGGACTGTAATTACTCCGGTTATTGGCAAGACCATTTTTAACTGGCTTCTTTCAAAGTCAACAACACTCTGATATTTTGACAAGAAATCTATGCCAATTAAAACCTCAATACTGAGATTGTTTACAACTAAACATGGATGATCAATTAAATTACCATTAATGTTAAAGGGCAGCAACGCTTCTTGCTTTATCGTTTTTGACACCTTGCCAGTAGCACCAATTATTCTTAGTCCTGATACCCTCATTACTGTAAGCTTGTCTTTACCAGGTAATGCATCAAAGAAGGACTGAGATATTGCACTCACCTCACTTCCACTGTCTAAGAGACAACGTACATTGATACCCAACATATTCACTATTATTATAGGGTGGCTTATTCTAGGTTGAACAGGTGGTTCCTCAAATTCATCTAATAGTTCCTTTTGGATTTGTCTCCAACTAAAGTGATCAACATCTGTCTTCATTACATTTAGGTCACAGTGTGTAGGGGTTTCCTGAATTACATTTTCAGCTGCCTCTTCCAGTCGGTCTATTAATTTTAAATCGAAACACCGCACGACTTCATTACATTTAGTTTGCTGAACATGACCCAAATTACTGTAGTCTGAGCGATTCTGCGCCTCCAGACCGGGCATAACATTAGTTACAGCTAAACCATTTTCACCATTATCGTCGGTTTCCTTCTCAAATGACAACTGGTCACAGCTACTGGGTTCATCGACCCTCAACAGCCTACCCTCTACCTCCTCACTTATCTCCTGTCCTAAATCTATTAGCACATTATCAACATCCTGCACAGGCACTTTAGATAAGAGCATATCATCTTCATCGTAAATATAAGCATGAATTTCTTCTGCTTCTTCACCTGTCAATTCATTATTTTGTAGCTCCTCCCTATTATTACACTGCTGCGCCTTCTCTTTCTCTTCCCACTTAGAAAGCGTCTCTAACACTGTATCTATCAAATATTGTGAGTGATCTAATATTTCTGTTGTATCCTTAGGTACTACCGATTCTTCATCCACATGTTCAGTTTGAGTATTCTGATCTGTCTTACCAATTCCCTTAACTACTGGCTTAGGAAAAGTAACCGCCTGGTGAGCGCCAGTGTCCTCATAGACGGGAACTAGTTTTCCTGCCTCGGCCTACTGCTGTTTCCTTTATTTTCATTATAGTTGACTGGCACAGCATTACTTTCCGTACTGTTGTTTACATGCATATTTCTGTTTGGAACAAAATTACTGTCATTTGGACGCCACTGTTGGTTCTGATAATTATTTCCCCAATTCCTACCTCTCTTAGGATGGCGAACCCCTACTGTTCTGATGTTTACATTGCCATTTTGTTCGTTCCTAAAATTACTATTATTGTTATTGGCATTTCTGTTATTACGTGCTTGCTCCTCATTGGCAGCAACACGTTCTACACGTTCCAAATACTCAATGAAACGATCCAGATTGTCTCTAGGGGCAGATATAATTCTAGTTTGCCAATACCATGGCAGCTTGGCTTCAAGACCTAGTATAATCATTTCAGGTTTCAGCTTTTCGCCCAAATGTGACAAACGTGAGATCCATGACCTAGCAAACTCTTTAATAGATTCTTTGCCTGCATTGAAGCGTTTTCCACTCCAAAATTCTCTCAACACTTCATTTTGCTTATTGCTAGACCAATACTCATTAATGAAAGCTGTTCTAAACTCCGCTAATGTTTTACATTTCAACATAACATCAGCTGACCAACGCATGGCGTCACCTGCTAAATGGCTTCTAATAAATGAGATTTTCTCTCGTTCAGACCAAGTTGGTGGAATCACATCTTCAAAATCGTTCCAGAAATCTAGCGGGTGGATATTTTTATCTGGATCGAACCGCAAGAACTGCCTACACCCGATAAAAGCGGCGTTTGCAGCTACAATTTGTTGTATACTACCATTACCAGAAGTTACTGAAGCTACTTTACTCTCAAGGTTAGCCATGTTAGTACTGATATTTTCTACTTTCATCTCAACATTATCTACTCTTTGTACAATATGAGTAGTATCAGTTTTGATTGCATCTATGTCTGCTTGACATATGTTTACCTTTATATTAACATCTTTAAATCTATCTGAGCACAGTTCAGATTCTGCCTCGATCTTTTCTGTTAACTTGTGCTCCAGCTTCGCATCTTCCATTTGGAAGTCCTTGCGAACCTCAGCAACTTCGGATTTAACTGTTTTATACATTTCAGAAAACTGTTGAGCAACCTTTTTCTTGATATCCTCATGATTGTAATCAATTTTATAATTTAAACTGTCTAGATCCTCTTTCAACTTATTGCAACCAGCCTTGAAGGTATTGTCCATTTCCTCCAATCGTTTATTAAAATTAGTTTGACTGGCCATAATTTCAGACTTTAATTCAGCTGTCATTTGTGCATTACTGGCAGACATTTTTGCATTACTGGCAGCTATTGCTTGTAATATAACATTTAAATCAACGGCCCCAGCATCTTTTGGTTGCCCACTAGCTGACTTTTTATCACACTCAGGTGACGAAAAACTAGTTCCAATACCAGAATCATCAAAACTAAATGAAACTTCTGACTGATCAGTCATATGTAACTTCTCCTGTTTAAACTCTACCATCTCTGAGGGTTGTTTCATTTTTAATTCATCAGAGAAACTATCAACCAATAAATTTACAATTTCTGCTTTCTGCTTAACTACAGGGGTCTCTATTATTGAATCATTGCCCCTTCGCACACTACTGTCAGGAGACAATACTTCATATTTCACTTTAACATTACTACTTTCATGCATATTTACATTTGAACCGTTGTCTGAATTTACAGTTCCCTCAACAGACATAGGTTCTAATTTAAGTTTAAACTCAGTTTCTTTTGGCGGTTCCATCGCCGACAGTCTTTTAGTGCAGGTTAGTAAAATTTTTAACCGCTTTTCACTTAAATTAGTTCCTTCTGCACGACGTTGTCGGCGCGGCGTACCAGGATTACTGATGCGACGTGACACGTTGAACTGCAGACGGCACTCCGACGGCTGTTGTGTGTTCGCGCGGCCGTAACTGCAGGCGCGATTCCGGCTGCTGCGGCTCCGACTGCGATGCGGCGAAACTGGCTACTCGCGATGCCGGCAGCACCGCTAGACTCAGTGCCAGCTTCGTCAATCCAGATGCGTTGTTAATCCAGTTGCGTCGTCCACATGCACATGTAACACTTTCACTGTTCTATTACTCAGCTGCGTGTCGCATTCCACTCGCGAATCCGAATAGTTACAAATCACTTTCACTTAGTTTATTTCCCGGCCGATGCACCATATGTGGGGCGGCGAGTAAGAATTGGAAATATGATTGCAGTACAAAATGTTTGTTTGTTGAATCAGCTTCTGGCTGTTAGAATATTGTTAAAGCTGTCTTTCGCCGTTCTCAACACTGGCTCTCTATTTACGTGTTAGCCCCCAGAAAGCGATTTAATAAAACGTGAAGCTTGTAAAAAGAGTTCCTAGTGCCCACTTCACCTGAGAAAGCTATTATAGCTGCAGCTTGTAGCTCTGAGGAATCAGGAGATTGTCCGGAATTTATAATCAAACACGATTTTCCAAAATAGTTGAGTATATTCTGAAATTCACTGGTAAAATACAAGTATCCTTTCAACCTACTAACAGAGCAGTTCAGAGTCTAATGCGCTGATGCAACTATAAATGTCCGAATTAGATGTTAATAAGAATGCTCGCCATAATTTGATGAGAGTATTTCATCAAACGCCACGCTAAATAATTGGTAGAATGTCTGTCCCGCGACGGCACGTGAAAATACGACAATACGCAAACTGAAGCTAGAAAATGAAAATCACTTGACATGATTTCATGGTTACGCGCATCTCGAGTAACTGGATACGGCATCCGAGGCTGTTAGCACTTAGCAGCAGTGATACCGACGCGGCGCGACTGCCGACACAGATGGCGTGTCATTCAGCGTCTGGAGAGAACTGGGGCCTTCCTTCCTCGCGCAGCGCTCTTATATATAAATCCGCGGTGCGGACGGCTAAGGGAACGCCTGATCAACTCGGCTGTCCCGACTAGCCGCTGTGCTAGTAACGCACCACTTCAAGTCACATAATAAATTATAGCTTCTCTTGCTGATGGCCGAATAAGCTCTTAATTTAAATGTGCATTCAGCACGCAGGTAAGTATTGATAATAAAATTTTGACGTGGCTAAGTTAAGTATTGTGGGCGAGAGAATTAATTTAATTGCACTGCACGCAGCAGATGAGCTCTGAACTGTCCCTTTTGAGATCCGCTATTGCCATAATTTTATAGGTATTCAAAAGAAACTTTTCACATATTCATTGTCATAGCGGACCTCCAACCTATTTAAATCTAAACATCCTAGCCTTAATTACTAGCATACTTAATCTATCTTGCTTCCTTCAGTTTTGAGACGAAAACCAAAAAATCATAAATCTCCACTAAAATCTTAATCTGTGAAATCCAAAGTACTGTTTTTATTAAATCATTATGAAAGATGAATCTAAATATAAATTTTGAAGTCTCTAGCTCTTTTCTGTTGCGCCAATTATTTTTACAGAAAAACGTCCAAATTTCGGAAACGGCTAAAGTTATCGAACTGATATTTAACACACATTAATTTATCATTATTCCTGACATTCTAGAAAAGTTTTATGTCATTTGCTTGATTTTTAAGGTATTGCGCAACATTTATGACGTCAGAGCTAGTTACAGCAGACTGGCTGGCACACAATGGAAACTGATGTGAATTTACTACAGCGTGAGTAGGCTGCTTCCCTACAACTGCTTCTATTCCTTCTTGTGATTCTCGCTCACTGTGAGTGCAATGCCACGCGAGACTGTAGTAATGTCTCTTGTAAGATCCAGAAGTTTAGAAAACCTCTGTCCTTCAAGCGTGCAACCGATATCACCATGGCTTCATTACGACTGCACAGTGACGCTTTCCACATTGGGATTGTTATTATATTACGCATGAGAACAACTTTTCCTTTTTTTAAAATCTAACTGAACAAAAGAACCTCTTTAAGATTTTGAATGCTTTGCTGTATGATCTTTTGGGAGAGTTACAAAGGGAAGTGGAACATATGCAGGGTGAGGACAATAGTAGATCATCCACGAATAATTGGAGATCTTTTACAATAAAATTTTCAATACTTCACAGGCACACTTAACATGCTGTAGACGCAGTATTAATAATGAATGGTCCCTTAATCTACATCGGGCTTGTCAATCAGTTTCTTTTACATGATCATCAGTATGGATACCTCACTAGAGGATTAGGATACGAACTCAAAAACTTCCTAATCGTGCACGACAATTTATGTGATCAATCGCACGACAGAAATTACAAGGAGCTTTTATTCACTATTGCAGGTTAGGAAATCCTCATTCTGAAAGCAGGTATAAGTTATAGTGGGTTGAAGCCAGCATTTCGCTAAAAATAAATTAAACTTGAAAAATTGCCAACCGCACGGAGTGGGCGCGCGGTTTAGGCGTCATGTCACGGACTGTGTGGCCCCTCCCGCAGGAGGTTCGCGTCCTCCCTCTGGAGCATGGGTGTGTGTGTGTGTTGTTCTTAGCATAAGTTAGTTTAAGTAGTGTGCAAGTCTAGGGACCGATGACCTAAGCAGTTTGATCCCTTAGGAATTCACACACACACACACACACACACACACACACACACACACACACACACACACACACACACACACACACACACGCACGCACATTCCCATGTTGGAAATAGTTTCATACGTACAATGATTTGTTTTCCTCAGCAATACTTCTTCTATTGAACGGAATTATTCTCCAACAGAAAATCTTTGCTTTTGTGACAGGTGGTGGCCGGTCGACACAAAGGACCAGTACGTAATCGGGCGAAGTGGCTATGAAACCATGACAAAATCAATAAATAACACACACGGGTACTACTAATAAATCACTGAGAGCGAATACCAACAGAATAGTTAAGGACTTTTCACTGTTTGCACAAACACCTGAGACATGGGTCAAGTCACACGAATCTGGTTATATGGAGAAAATTCTGTTGTAGTTACTTGCTCTGGCGACATTAATTCTTCACGAACTGTTGCATGCTAATTATTCAGCTTGGGGGGAAATTACTGAAGCTAAAAAACGGATGTAGTGAAGGCAAATGGTCAGGCCTGGCCGAGAAACAAAGAATGATTACAAGGCACTTCACCAAGATTTAATCAAATTATACCGTGATTTGAACAAAAACACATTAATGAGCATGTGAATTGAGATAATTGATTGACGGTCGCCTACTGGGGAGTGGGGCATGGTGTTTAGCAGAGTTGGGGACGAATTCTGTATTGTACCTAGCCAGTCGCACAAACTAAAAAAGTGGAAAAGCTCTGAATCGACAGCAAACCACACATTGGGATATCATGAAAAGTCCTAATGAAGTTTGTACTACCTTACTCCGAGGAAGTGAAACTCCTCTGACTCCAACAGTGCCTTCAAGTTTCCTTAGCCACACTTTACAAAATGGCTTTAGGCACAATGGGACTTAACATCGGAAGTCATCAGTTTCATAGACTTAGCACTACTTAAACCTAACTAACCTAAGGACATCATATACGTCCATGCCCGAGGCAGGATTCGAACCTGCGACCGTAGCAGGCTCGCGGTTCCGGACTGAAGCACCTAGAACCGCTCGGTCACAGCGGCTGGCCACACTTGACAGTAATTGTTTAAGTATAGGTGGGAAAGGAAAGAGGTTGATGATATCAAACTGAAATAAAAAAGTTGTGAAGTTCCTGCTATCTTGCACTGCATTTTATTTTCTAAATTTTACGTATTACTGGGACGCTGCAGTTCGTAGAAGTAATTCAGCAGAACTGCAGAATACGACAGCCCCAAATGAGAAGTAGTTTCCCACGCCGGCGCGCTAATGAGTCACTAGTGTGAGGAGATGTACGTGACTCATGAGAAAGAATCTTGGTTGGCCATTTGGACCTAGGGGAAGCCTACAGGTCCTTCAAGTTTTAACACAACAATAACACCGAACAGTAAATCAAGTGAATTGCCAAACAAATGAAAATCGCTACCGATCATATACGAATAGCTACGAAATTGTACGAAGAATGGACTAGACTCCTCCTGTGCGCCAACCTCACCAGTCGTTGATAGAGCGCAATCCGAAACTGTTCTCTATACTAGACATCTTAAAGACGCCCTCGACTTTTATAAATTTTTTTGTGATAATCTGTTTCAACTACACCATTGTAAAATGTTTTCTGGTGTACGTTAATAAAATGGCATCCCAGGACTCATTTCAAATGGATTAGCTACCTACACTTCATAATTACAGATACACAGGTCGCTTGCCTGCAGCTCCAAACGAATCCAGCGTCCTTCCAGAACTGTTTAAAGGGACAAAATCAACCAGAGATCTACGGAGAACGGGTAGGAGGAAGTCCTATGCTCCAATTCATTAACGTAGTCCGTGAAGGGGTTAACGTACGCAGCTTCGAGTGGGAATGTAGGACCAGTCCTACTGCTCGTCATCTACACCGCTTTCCGTGAAATCTTGGGTAATGTGAGAAATACGAGGGGCGTTCAGAAAGTAAGCTCCGATCGGTCGCGAAATGGAAACGACTATGAAAATCCGATAAAGCTTTGCACAGATGTGTTGGGTAGTGTCTCTAGTATAACCCCAGTTAGCATCACGTCGCTCTTCTCATTTCTGAGCTCGCAGTGAGTGCGTAAAGATGTCTAGAAAATAGTGTCTGCCGCCAAGTACGAGGGCCTGGTGAGAAATTTCGCCTGAAGCTATGCAGCTAACACTACATAACTGTCGTGCTGTTTCTTCTTCAAGAAAATTCTCAGCCGCATTCTGCAGGGGCAATGAAGATGCTCCTGCATCGTTTTCAAATGGAAATGTGAGATTACCCACAATACAGTCCGCCCCCTGAGTTTCATCTCTGGTCACATGAACCGCTGTCTTTGAAGACAACATTTTGACACAGACAACGAGGTGTAGGCCAGCGTGGAGAATTGGTGGAAAGCACTGGCGGCTGCCTTCTATGATGAGGCTATTGAAAAGTTGGTACAACGCTATGACAAAAGTCTAAGTCAGAACGGCGACTACGTAGAGAAGCAGCTGAAAGGTGTAGCTAATTGTTACAAGTAAAACATTTCTGATGTTCACTGTGGTTTCAATTTGGCAATCAATCGGAGATTACTTTCTGAACAGGCCTCGTATTTATGGAGGTTTGATATCATCAGGAGGTCCTGTACTTTGCACCCCTTGTGTGGGGAAAATACTGCTGAAAAACCTCTGTTATTGGTAGTAAAGAGATGCAGTTAGGCATCACATACTGTGCGGAAAGTGAACTGTGAATTAAAAGTGACTGAATTCTATGGCTTGCGGGCAGCTACGTCGAGGTAGAATTGTGCGTGTCGCAGATGCGAAAGCAATGTGATAAAACGTAGTAGCTTTCGAAACAGAAAGTTTAAATCATGTGCAAGGTTTACGAACATTTTGTAAATGAAACATAATGAACAGGCATTAAGGATTCATCATGAGGAAGAAAGAGGTCTGTGTCAATAAGCGTGGCGATAACAGCAACATAACCAGATGAACACGAGGGAAGCAGGACATCACAGCGGCCGCAAGGGGTTGCGCATGAGGCACACACATAGATTTCCGGAGTTCGACTCATGGGCATGGCATCCACGCACTGTACAACCAGCTACATACTTGAAGAAGCAGTGAAACTTTCCTAATATAGGTTAAAGTTAAGTTCAGCTAAGATGAAAGCACGAGTAAATAATAAAAATTTTATTCTATATGTATAAGGCCAAGCTGCTTAGGAATGGTGGGACAAATCAGAATGAGTAATTTTGTGGGATGGGTAAAGCAGAAAATGGGCAAAGAAACCATAGCTTCAGTAAATGATATTGGTAATTTGTAACCACTGGCAAGCGCTAAGGAAAGTTAAGGATGCGAGATGAATGATTTAGCGGAAAATGAGGAGCAGGAAATGGTTGACATAAATGTGGGCACAATAGATAAACTAACAGTCTTCTAAGGAGACTAATCGTACTCGTAAATTAGAAAATTTACTAATGAGACTAACCGCAATTTACCAGAATAGAAAAACTTTCTAAGAAGTCTAACAAACACCTTGGGGAATTAAAGGTTGCTCAAAAAGAGGCTAATAACAAATTAATGCTGGGAATGCTAGCAGGGAATTTAAAGAGTAAACGAAAGAATTGCAAATGTCCTGAAAGAACAGAGCAGTGACAGATGATTTGTCAAGTGGAATAAATGCTGATGAGATGGACTGAAGGGAACACAGTAGACGTATTGATGAGAATAGTAAAGCCATTATAGTTTCAGTTAATGCTTTTTGTAAAAGGACTGAAAAATGCAATGGGAAATGCCTCAATTCAATAATCATATCGATAATGCTAAATCTTCGTTATCTTTCATAACTTATTCAATTAAAAATTTTGTTGAAAATAACACAAAAGAGGTGTCTGATAGTGTACTCAGCAAGAGGTCTGTGATTTTACTTCCAGAGGCACTCGCGTTATTACTGGAAGCGTAGAGAAGTAATTAAATTCAAAAATAAAAGGTCTGACTTTAGTAAGTAATAACAGTGGAAATTTTGTCAGTGAATGCCACTATTTAAAAGTGTGTATGCCCACAAATTTACTGCAAATGAGAAGCTTTTACAAGACAGTTAACGGAGTATTACCAAAACACTGGAACGACAGAAGGAAACTAGAGTGTGTCAGCAGAAGTGCGGAAGGGGCGGCTCTGTTTTGGGGAATTAGAGCTGGAGATACTTGCCGTACGCGGGGTTTATCAAAAGGTTCTAAGATAAAGAATGGTCGAACAGTATGCAAGGTAATGTACGAAATAATATTTTTCAGAGCAGAATTTTCTCAAATACTGGGTAGCTTAGCTACAAAGATTTTGTCAAAGCTTTTGTGAAAAGAATCACTAATTGAGGAACACTTGTCAAACCACCAATCAGTGCGAAGAAAAAATTGTTATAAACCCCTAAAAAGAAAACAGAGGAGATTTTGAAGACATTGGACCAATGAGCTATCTTATCAGCTGGACCGACTACGAATAACGGTAGGAGAGGCGTAAACTGGAGGTCTAGAGGAAATGGAAATTTGGAAAGATCATAATGGGAATCACAATGCAGCTCGAGAGAATGAAAGGCACAATAATGGCTTTAATAGAAGAGGAAGAGGAGGCTGGAACTGAGGAGGTTCCAATGTTCACGCTAGTAGAAGATATGAGGAACAAGACGCAGGGAATGGTAAAAATAGGGCAGAGAAAAATTTAGAGAGAGATTGTGCTGAGTGCGACTACTAGGAGGTGGTTCGTACAGGGTCTGAACACCAACTAGGTCTCTGACAAACCAACGTAAATTAGACAGGTGATGAAAAAATGGTTCAAATGGCTCTGAGCACTATGGGACTCAACTGCTGTGGTCATAAGTCCCCTAGAACTTAGAACTACTTAAACCTAACTAACCTAAGGACATCACACACATCCATGCCCGAGGCAGGATTCGAACCTGCGACCGTAGCGGTCGTGCGGTTCCAGACTGTAGCGCCTTTAACCGCTCGGCCACTCCGGCCGGCACAGGTGATGAGGGAAGCCCTTTTGAAGAAAGACAAGTTGAAATTAAAGAACAGTGCCAAGCTATATTAGATGTAGAAATAAATGGTGCTGAGGTAGTAGCACTCACACAGATAGCAAATTACGTGCAAGTGCAGAGGGCCTTATGAGCAAATAATAAATGAAGGAGAAGTACTAGTATTACCTGTTCAAGGTGTTAAGATCATAAATGTTGTTGGTGGAAATAGTAAAATAATAAAGAGTGAGGTGTTATTCGAAGCGAAAATTTAGGAAACAGATTTGGTGGTTAGTGCCGTGGTGGTACTAGATCCTTGAATTGGACTTGCAATAGGAACATACATGTTTTTAGACCGTATGGCTCTTACATATTTTGAAAAAGGCAATATTGCCAGGGGTGTAAAAGGCACAAAGAAAGAGATAAAGTTTTCTAATTGCTGAGTCCTCGTAAAAAAGCACAGGGTAGGCACTACGTAAAGGTGGTGCGTGAATGTTTTCAGTTGGAAAACCAACAAAGTGAATTAACTTTACATAATAAAAGGTATAATCAAAAAAAGGCAGAAACACAAGTATCAGATGATGAAGTAAATACTAAAGTATATAATATTAGAGTAATTAACTAACTGGAGAAAGAAGAGTTAGAGGTTTTGCTTATGAAACATAAAAAGCTGTTTTCTAACAGACCAGGGCTAGTTACAGATGAGCCTTTCAAATGCAAAATCAAACCGCACCAACCAGTGAAATCATTTCTTGGACTATCTAATTTTTATAGAATTTTCATAAAAGAGACAAGTTTAAATGCAACTGCTTTGCTTAACTTGACGAAAAAGAATACTCTATAGGTTTTGATGGAACAGCTTCAAAAGGAATTTGAAAGTATTAAGGAAGCTCTGTGTAAAGGGAATATAATATTGCCTCTCAGGTTAGATAAAGAATTATGTCTATCTGTAGGCCATTCAGAATTTAGGATAGGAGCCCATATGTTACAACTGAAACACAGAAGAAGGTACAGAGCAATGAACGATTTTGTTTTGAGCTATTCCGTTTTGTGAGCAGAATGTTGACTAAATGCGAGCAAAACTATACAGTTACCGTCAAAAAAAAAAAGTTCAAATGTGTGTGAAATCTTGTGGGGCTTAACTGCTAAGGTCAACAGTCCCTAAGCCTACGCACTACTTAACCTAAATTATCCTAAGAACAAACACAAACACCCGTGCCCGAGGGAGGACTCGAACCTCCGCCGGGACCAGCCGCACGGTCCATGACTGCAGCTCCTTAGACCGCTTGGCTAATCCCGCGCGGCAGTTACTGTCATCCACAAAATATAATGGGTGACCCACTTTTATACGCTTTAAACTGGGATCGCAGCACAGAAGCCTGTGGATTCACATTAATCAGTTGCTTTTCTTAACGCTCTTTACAAAATACTTTGAATCTCCTAGACTGACCTTAAATTGTAGATCTTAAAATCAGACTCGATATGTAAAAATGGAAAGTTCCTAGCGTATCAGAGTAGTTCATGATATTAGTAACATTATTATTTAAAATGATGTTAGTAGAGAGTGCTCACTAAATAAAGAACTAAAGGCGATTAAAATAATTAATAGTACACTTAGTCAAGAAGAAGCCAGATAAAGAAGACACGGTAGTTACGGCTAGTAAAACTGAATATATAACCAAACACATTAAATTCTTTGGGAAAAATAATGTTTCTGAATTGGAGGAAAATCTTACCACTCCCTTGGATAAATAAATTACGGCTGCTATAGTGATTCGAAGCACGTGGTAAAGACCTTACAAAAAATGATTAATATGATCCACAGGTTCCTAAGCTACAATCCCAAGTTTAAAGGCCATAAACTAGGACATCCAATATATCTGGGGATTGACAGTATTAGCTGTGTATATCATGAATTAGTTAGATTTTTGCACAGAAAAAAAATCTTATGTTCCTCAGAATAATTTTTCAGTAATTAACAGCCACGACCTGGCAAACAAGTCAAAAAACCTGAAATGTAGTCAAGAGACTAAACTAGTGTCTTTTCATATTATTGACCTTTACATTCAATGTGCAGTTCAAACCACTTCAGAAATAGTAGGAGGGAGAACCTAAGGGCTAGTAAAAACGAAATAACCGATGAACGGATTACAGAATTAATATGGTTGTTAAAAGTAATAGTAAAATACAATTATTTCGAGGTCAATGGGAAGGGGCATCAGTAGTCAGACAGTCTTGCAATGACTAATCCGTTAGTAGGCAGTCTGGCCGATATTTTTATAAACACTTGAGAATTTTTTTTCTTATAGTCACGCACCTGTAGAACTAGGAATTCAGTTCTATTTGAGGTATGTTGATGATATTTCAAGAGTACATAATTGGACGGAAAAAGAAATTCATCACCTCCTTGAAATGTTCGATAGACTTCATGAAAAAACTAAATTTAATTGCGAGTTGCAAAATGAAAGTCACAAATTAGATTTCTTATATCTCAAACACGCAGTTACAGATGACAAAATATGTTTCGATGCTTTCCGTCAAACCAGCTAGGATGGATCAAATTATACCATTTGACTCAGTGCTCCCCCAATCCCACAAGATGGTCTTTTTCACACTGCCATAAATCGCGAAATAGTAAGAACCTAAATCTCCTAAAACATAGAAAAACAGATTAATATAAATAAAAGCTTAGCCTATAATGATGGACATGATCCATCTATAGCAGAAAAAAATTTTCAGAAGAAAACTAGAGACAGAATTACTACCTTAGGTGACTGTAACAACGAGGAAAATGAGAGTGAAAGGTATATTTCAATGCCTTTCATATGCAGTATCACATACAGTATTAAACATTTGCTGGTTAATAAAGATGGCTACAAAGCGGTATTCTTTGCTGACAACAGCCTACAGAAAAACTTAATCCAAAATATCAAAACCACGAACGACCCAATAACCAGTTCAGGTGCCTGCAACATTACATGCAAGGCATGTCCAATATTTTACATCGGACAAACGGGTCTTTCAGTGTTAGATATAAGGAACAGCTGTTGGGTAAAAAAGTACCAATATTCATAATTCTACGTTTTCACTAACGTCAGGTGACAATCCGAAAAGAGTAGAGCAAATAGAGATTCTGCGTAAAGAAAAGAAAGGCTGGAGGTCGGATGTATTAGAGGAACTAGAAATTTTTAGACATGCTATAGGGAAAGACGGCCTCTCTTGAACGGACAGTTGCATTCGAGAAATACAGCCTTCTTTAAAGCTTTCTAGCCATTGCTTGTCACTGTGTAACATCTTGCCGTGGTCTACGCCAAAGTCCCTTGTTTCTGCTAATGCGCAGTGTGCAGCACACTCAGAAATTTTGAATTCCACACTCCTCACAATCCATAATTCATTGACGTTGCGACACACTCTCGTCGTGGTTGATTGCTGATTTACACGCAGGTACAAAAGGTGCACACACTTTGAGTAGTCGATATTGCCCAGAAAGTTTTTTCTATGACACGGGCTTAATATTCCTTAACTTATACCACCACATGTCGAATTCTTCGAGTTTCTTCCTTTCCGGTTTTTCCACACTTTGTGATTCCTATCATAAAATGCTGCCTTCCAATGGAAAATTCTCAGAAACTGCTTCTTCAAATTAAGTGCGATGTTGACCTCTTTCGTTCAGGAATCCTCTGTTTTTTGTTTGTTATGTCCTTGCTTCATCCTTCATGTGTTATTTTACTACGAAGGTATCAGAATTCCTTAACTTCGTCTACCTAGTGGTTTATCGATACTCTCTTTTCTGCTACTCCTAGTTACTTTCGTCTTTTTTCGGTTTTCTCACAGTCCTTAGTATGTTCATTCCGTTTAACGGGTCTTGTAATTCTTCCTTAGCTGCGCTAAGGATAGAAATGTTGTCATCGAATATTATCACTGATTTCAGTTCAATCACTGACCATTTTCTTTCATTTCTGTCATTGCTTCTTTGAGGGACAGACTGCATCTCTGACTTACTCCCCTTTTTAATCCGAATACATCGTTCTTGTTCTTCGATTCTTATTGCCCATTTGGCTCTTGTACATCTTGAATATTACGCGTCTTTTCCTATAGCTAAATGTCATTTTCCTACTATTTTTCGAACATGTTGCATAATTTTATATTCTTGAACACTTTAATAGGTCGACAAATCCTGTGAACGAGTTACGATTTCCCGCAAATCTTGCTTTCATTATGAAGCGCAACGTCAGAACTGCCTCTCCGCCAATTAAGCAGATCGTGCGATAGTTCTCGCACTTGCGCGGATGATATTTTTTCGAAAGTATGATGGTAAGTATCCAGACTTGTAGATTCTACAGGCCAATTTGAATAGTTGTTTGGTACTCACTGCTCGTGGAAATTTTAGATATTCTGAAGGAAGTTTATCTACACCAGAAGGCCAACCTGAATAGTTGTTTGGTTGTCACTGCTCCCGGCAGTTTAAGATACTCTGAAGGAAAGTTGTCTATTCCAACCGCTTTATTTGATCGTAATTATTCTAAAGCTGTTATAAACTCTGTCTCTTATTGGGTTTTCTACAATGTCGACTTCCATTTCTTCGCCTGTCACGTCATGAGACAAGTTCTCCCCCTCCCAACGGTCTTCATTGTCATCTTTCCACCTATCAGTTCTTTCCTCTGCGTTTAACAGTGGAATTACCATTGCAATATTAATGCTAACACCCTTGGTTCCAATTTCACTGAAGGTTGTTTTGACTTTTGTATATGATGAGTCACTCCTTCCGACAGTCATTTCTTTTTCGATTTTTTCACATTTATCATGCAGCCATTTCGCCTTAGCTTTCCGCACTTCCTGTTTATTTCATGTCGAGACTCGTATTTCTGTATTATTGAATTTCGTCGATCAATTGAAATAGTTGTTTCCAATCTTCGGAGTACACAGGTTTGTGTGTTCAACTTATGTGGTTATTATTTTTGGAGATACCATTTCGTGTTCAGCTGACTACCTATTTTTGTGCTGATTATTGCAGTATTTACCGCTTTAGTGGACGTCAAACGAACTGATCATTTCTCAGTAGTTCTTACAATATTTCTTTGTATATTTATTCATTACTCAATTGTCATGAGATGTATTTCTGCTTCTTCAGCAAGTTTGATCTATATAATCGGGTATTACCGCCCAGAAAATGACCATAAATAGGCTCATACACTGTCGCGGGATGGCGTCACAGAACAGGTACGAAACACACGAAATGGCGCACATCGTAGTTAAATGGTGTTTCTCCAAATGGGTGCACTAGCGCTGAGATATTAGTATTAGTCCTGTTCCCTCAAAATTGACAGCGTTGTGATGTATCTGAGGAGCGCGCTACATGAGTAGAGGACGAGAATTATTTCCCAGCCTAAAGTGGGACTCGTCCAGGAATAGGACACTTCATAGTTCTCACTCCTGAAGTTCAACGCACCACATTCGCCCAGCCATGCAGTAATTTTATGTGTTGGATAATGCGTTTGATGCCTGCGCACGCAGTGTGACAAAACATTAGTGAGAGTATGTTTATCAGGTTATCACACTGTCTCTAACCAGGACACGTCATGGAGGATAACCGTCTTTGCATACCACGTCACCGAACTTGTACTGGCGTTGACTGTTTCCTCCCTCTTGAAATTTTCTTTACAGCTGTTAAACGACGCTATCCGCGATATTGCTCTCCACGCACTGGTCGTGACCGGCTGTCAGGTGAGACAATGTAAATAAATGTGACATACTGCGCATATACAATTTACCTTAGTTTAAATATGATACACTATTTTCAATAAATCGCTGGAATCAGTAACAACCTTAAACCGTCTGCAGCTACTGAAAATGTAAAAAACCACCTAAAAGAACTACAGGAAAAGCCAGGCTGAAAGTCATTGGAAGAATCTCCAGAAAGTCCGCGAAAGAAATACCCTATAAAACACGAAGACACCACTTGCTGAATATTGATCGTCAGTTTTGAAGCCTTACCAGCCTGGATTAACAGAAGAGAGAGAGAGAAAGAAGATCCAACGAAGAGCGGCGGCCATCGTCGCGAGCTCGTTTTGTAAGTGTGCGGTACCATCTAAATACTCTATAAACACCAGTGGCAGTAAAATAGAGTTGTTAATCACTGAGAAGTTTACTACTAACATTCCGAGACTTTACGTTCCCTGCACACGCATCTCGCTAAATGACCACGGCCACAAAATCAGGAAACCGGAATAAGTACCCTCCGCCATACGCTGTACGCTGGCTAGCGGAATATAGGTGTAGACGTAAACGTCATCGTTGTCCTATTTTGAATCTCCACAACTCGAATACTGTGTACTAAACGTACACAACACTCAATAATAGCTCGTATACTCAGGACACCTATCCACGTGGATTAATGCAAGGTAACAGCAACACAAAGCGGTATCGTATTGGTATCCCATGTATTAACCCGTCTTGCATAGTGTGGGGCAAATAAAAGTGGGCCGGAGAACAGAGCTCTAGGGTACAAACAAACACAGCAGAGGAAAGGAAACACAGTAGTAACCTGATTATAGCAGATGTTGGAAGTGACCATCATTCATCTCTTGGCGCTTTTGGGCACTGGTCAGCAAGTTGCTGAAGGCGGACCGAAGTTTGACTGCTCGAATTGCTGCAGTCTCATCCGAAATTATCTGCTGCAGTTCTTGAAGACTATGAGGTTTGCTGCGATACACCTTTCAGATCAGGTGAGCTGGATGGCCAGCTAGGGCCGCGACCAGAATGTCCTCTGCTAACAACTCTGTTATGCGAGAATATTGTGTAAATGTGCTCCAAGTTTCGGCCGGATACCTGAGCAGTTGCTCCATCCTGTTGGAAGTAACTGCGGGTCTTTACCTCCTCCGTCAATGCAGCCAAGCCACAAATTGTATCCACAAGTCCGGGTCACTTTTATTTGCCCCACCGTGTATTTGGGCTCCATCTACGCTACGCGTTTCATTTTCCCATCATTTCTTAGAGAGCACAGTGTCACCACGTTTTTTAACGAAAATAAAAGATTTGTTGACTTGTGAGCACTATCGTAACAGGTGTTTGTAAGGAGATGGGTTAACGAATTGATGTTTAAATAGTAGTATGCGTTCAGATTGTGTCTACATGTATAGGGCCGGCCGATATGGCCGAGCGGTTGTAGGCACTTCAGTCCGTAACCGCGCTGCTGCTGCTACGGTGGCAGGTTCGAATCCTGCCTCGGGCGTGGATGTGTGTGATGTCCTTAGGTTAGTTAGGTTTAAGTAGTTCTAAGTCTAGTGGACCGATGACCTCGGATGTTAAGTCCCATAGTGCTTAGAGCCATTTGAACCATACATGTATAGGCATGAGAAAGTGTCTGTATTGTGTAACAAACTGGAATGTAGAGAACATGGGGACACTTATTAGAGAGAAGAATACATAGATATGTAGAAGATGTAATCGAAAATGTCTTTATTATCTACCCACCATTATCGCAACGTAGCGCTTGCCTAGTGAAGCAGAAGGCATCAACGTGTGCTTCCTGTTCAAATTAGAATATGATTCATTGCCTAAATGAACTAGTCTGATACTGTACCGAGTGCTATAGATCGACTGAGACCATCTCTGGACTATATCGCTGGCCAACGTGCGTTGTGGCGCCCGCCTAGGTGGCGCAGTGGTAGCGCTACGAGGACGTTATGACTGCGTGTTGCCGGCGACTACGGGGCTTTCTCGCAGTCTCGGTCGGCAGTCAGTCAGATAACTAGGCCCCAGTGGCACAAGACGGATATTCTGCTTAAGGATGTCGCAGTTAAACAGCATGTACGAAAGTTGTGCCGTGACGATTTTGATTTGAGTCGCCACAAGCCTGTCAGATGTGGCGATCGAGCTCTGTAGACTGCTACCATGATGGGGCTGATCTGTTCTAACTGCAGCATAGATCCGCCTATCCGGCATCATTTCATGGTTTATGTGACACAATTGAGGTCTACTGGGGTGAAGCAAGTTCCGGTCAGCGCAGGGTGTACCCTGCTCTGGGTGCAGTGGTTTGACGCTATTTACAGTCTGCAGCTTGTAACCCGTTGATGATTGGGACAGGTTTTGGAACTAATTTAAGCTTGCTGTAAGTCACTCAGCTCCCCTCTTAAAGGTGAGCATCGCATGTGTTCGATGCATCGGCGTATTAGTGAAATAATTAAAGATTAATTATTTAGGGGAGTCACAGTCCACGAGATACAATTGTTTTAAATACTCGTACTTTTTTAAATTATTTTTTGTCATCAGTCATTATCACGATTCAGTTGGCAAGTGGTTGTAAGGAATTACAATTTTATATAAGCAGTGTACTACTTCTGCGCTACCTGTTGTGCTCCCTATTGTGATAAAGAAAGAAAAAAAAAGATTTCTGGACTGTATGCGTTAGCTGATCAGTTATAGTTTTGCTATTCTTGTTCTGCATGCATGTAACATTTCTGTTACAGATCTAGATTGGTTTTAATACTTTAATGTTTGAAGCTATTGGTTTCAAGTCTTATAGTCAGTCACACACTGATTAAAAGAGACGCATTGAAACGAAATCACTTCTCTGCTTGGGTTTTCACTCAGTTTTTAACTGACTAATTTAGTGTCTGGATTGTTTTGACTCCACGTTCACTTGCATTAACAAGTTGTCTCTTGTGACTGTTTTACGGCATAAGCTTTTCTCTGCTCTAGCTGCATTATCGAACTGTATCTACCCATTTGAACGCTGTGTCCATGACCGGAGGTGAAGACTGAACTGGCTTCCAAACAGCTACGATGGAAGTCTTTCATGATTGTTAATTTAATCATTAGGCATAAATTCAAATTAATGCTACTCCTGTTACGCTTAATAATTTAAAATTCAAGACAGCTTGGGAAACCTGGTTTAAATTACGTAAACGATTAAATTTAATGATCTTTGCGACTACTTGTGAAGTTTGCCAAATTAAAAATTGAAGTGAAGGTTTGTGAAAGTCTTTTTAACTAAATTTTTCTGTGGCCTTGTACCTTCCGCTCAGCCAAATCCTTGTTAACAGGATTAGATGGTAACTGCAGAGTGTTTTTGCCTGAATTAAGGGGTAGTTGTCATACCAGGACATTAAACGTAGTCTGTATTATTAACTATGCTTTTACATCAAACTGAAAACCCTTCACTGCTCTTGTGCACACTTAACTTCTGGGTCTCTGGCTCAATTGTGTGATATGGCTATAGAAGCGATTTTGGGTATAGGATATTGCAACAAGCGCAATATAATATACGAACGTAATTTTTTATGAGTAGTTGGCGGAAGGGAGTGTCACGGAGCTGATGCAGAGGCTCCGTTGCGCCGTTGGCTGTCCATTTCAGAACACCATGGAGAACGTTGGCGAGTAAGTGAGGCGCTCCGTGTCTCCATCATGCTGCTTGCAGAATACAAAGTACGTCGAGTTGTTTCAGTGTAGTGTCCAGTCACACTCTCATTTTTACAGAATATAGTCTCATTTTAGTCATCTCTATAATATGGTTGGAAATGTACGAATTTCCAATACTAGTCCTAATAAAAAGTTAGTAATTGATCAGCTACCGAAAAAGTATTTGCTTTCAACAGAAAGTAAATGTGCCTCAGATGGAAGAGGATACAGATGAGGAAGCAAGGTTTTTGGATGGCGGTAGCTAGGGTGACATGTTATTGAATAGTAGACTGACTGATGTCTGGAAACCATTCAGCAAAATACCGAATCCGGTATTACCTACATTGTAGGGTTCTGATCAACTTAACACTAAGACAAGGGTGAATGCTGCAAAAAATTTGTGGTTCTTCGCTAGAATAATGATTCATATTAGTGTTTTTCAATTTGTACATATTATTTTATAAATGAATTATCCATTACCTGAAGGGTTGTTCCGGAAACTGAATCATAGCAATACTTAAAAGACAAAATATTTAAAGAGACACTTCCTCAGAGAATAAGAAATGAACTGACAAACGGATATTATTTTTGTGTTTAGTCGCCGGTGGAGACCTTTGCCAACTATGTCGAGAGCATTAGAATAGGTAAAGCTGCTGTAGGCCTTCAGTTCAGTGAAGAACAATATGTTAATCGTATCTTCAAGAGCATGTGGGTGGAGGGTGGAGGATCGTTCGAGAGTGTGTTTATGAATGAAAGCTGTTAGTTTCAGTATTCTCTATAGCATTGCTAGTACCATGAAGGTAATTCGATTTAGAAACAACAAGAGGGGTGGTTCAGATGGCGCCACCCATGTTAAAACTTCATGATTATAAAGAATCCGCCTCGATTGTAAATAGAAAACGGATGTTGACCTACGAGTAGATTCCTGCGCGGATAACCACGCCTTCTTCGGAACACACTAAAACTACAATCTGCCTAAAGAGGCATGTTCCAACATTAATATAAAATGGCAAAAGACTCGCATAAAATGCAAACTAAACGGTACGTGTGTACTATGTCAATAGCTGTGCTTAGCTCAAACGTCAGAAGCCTGCTTCTTCACCCCAGCCAACGTTCGGTGGTGCCGCGGGCTCTCATGTAACCTGAGGTGGTGCCGACAGCTAGGCTGTGAGAATGTCAGAAAGGAACGCGCATGCGCACATTTGAGAAATCTTCTTCTTCCATCTGATTGGCATAAAATGTGTTACGAAAGTGATCTGATGACCGAGTCAAAGGCGCAGTAAGTTAATGCGTGTGTATGTATAATGTCCTAGCTCGACGACGATTTTATAGACCTATAGAACGTGGATAGGCTGAAACTATATACGTGGGATAGCAAATTCCACGGATGGTCAAAACGCATGCACGCAGGACAAACAAAATACCATCAGCTGGAAGCAAGCTACAAATATGGGGGATGAATAACCTATTTTTCAATTACTCTGGGACATATTAGACATATTAGAAGAAATGGAGATTTTTAAACATCTATGGTATGACCAAGACCGCATCCTTAACGACCAAATCCAGTTATAAAACAAAAATTTTTTCGAAGGTTGTATCCCCTTGCTCAGTGCTTCACATTCTACCATACGAGATAGAAGATGCATTCATGCGGTCGCTTGGTGTCACGGATGGTCAATTCGTTCAGTCACACTCTAGGTTCCCTTAATTTTATTTATGATGGCTGCCCTTACAAGCGTGGGCACACTAATACAATGCACATGCTTTTTTCTTTCATTTAACGCCTTATAATGAGTGAGTCTTGTACATATTCACAGTATTCTCACTTCTTACAAACTCCAATATTTCTAATATGGTCCAAATAGCCATTCCCACTTAGCTATAATTATCCAAGTTGAATATGGTGATGCAAGGATGTTTTTAGTCATATTCACTCCAAGTCCGAGCTGTGGCCTAAAATTAGGGAATAAATCCTTAACCTTTATTAAAAAACGTTGAAGTCGTACGTCTCTTCACGCAGATACACATAACTTTGCATACCATTTTGGTAACACCTCATAGTACTAATCACTTTGACCTCTGTCGGTCAATAGATAACAAGTGCGATGAAAGCGACGTTGTACGTCCTTTCACGAATGTATACTAAGCCCGTTACATTATTGGACCTTTCACGTCAACAGCTATTAGAACATAAAGGTAGTTTGTCTGTTCCACGCTATATGCGTTCACAGACCTCACTTGATTAAGCTTCATTGTTCAGTACCTGAAGTACCTGATTTTAAGAAACTAGTTTAGCTCTAGGTTCTTTTTACTCTGTTTTGGTTCATATCCGATAGCACTATTCAAAATGACCTCTGTCGGTCATTAGATATTAAGGGCGATGAAGGCGACGTTGTACGTCCTTTCACGCAATTACATTAAGCCTGTCATACTAATTTGACCCTTTTCTGGTCAATAGCGCTTAGAATTTAATATAGTAACTTTACACGCTTATTGAAGCGTAGTCATCAAATACTATCACCGACCCCAAATAATTGAAAAACGGGTTATTCATCCCCCGTATTTTTAGCCTGCTTCTAGCTGATGGTATTTTGTCTGTCCTGAATGCATGCGTTTTGACCATCCGTGGAATTAGCTATCCCACACATATAGTTTCAGCCTATCCACGTTCTATAGTTCTATAAAATCGTCCTCGAGTTAGGACATTATACATACACACATTGTCTTTTTTCTCAGGTTTCCCTGAGACACGAATTCCAGTCAATCACGATAATTGTTTCCGTTGCAAAGGGTCAGGCAATTTTATCCAACACTGTCTGATACTTCAGAAGGCAACTACTACCAGTTGAGGCCATAAGCAGTAGTCTTGCCTCAGTACAACCCTAATTCAGCAAAAGGTCTGCAACTGTATAATATTGAGGAAAATTTGATAAGCTTTTATTTTGTCTCAGCTGCATGAATATACAATTTATTGCTGCAGTGGTCCAGTTCTTAGTCAAATTAGTGCTTACATAAAAACTACGAGATTTCATGGACCATTAAGTTTTGGTGGTAAAAGATTTGTCTGTGGATGTCATTCTGAGCTGTGATTTTCTTGATAAGACAAAGTTTGTATCGGATTTTTCAAACGAAACAAAGTTTAAACGAAACCATAGTTATCAGTTTTGTAATCATTCTAGTTTTGTGGCTAAGTACGTTCAAGTTATTGAACTGATTTTGATGCTTTTCATTTAAAAATAGTAGGTATTGTGTTGCAGCTATTCGAGGAATTTTCCGATGTTCTTAACTACTATTTAGATGATAGTAATCGTCTTCAGTATCAGATTTGAGGATCTGTTCGTCGTCCACCTCACAGATTGTCCTCAAGATGGATATGAGATAGATTATCAATAAACTTTGGAAGAAGAGGTCATCAGACCATCAATGTCTCCATATATGACACACATGTTTCTTGTTCTCAAACCTAGAGATGAGGTTTGGCACTATAAGGCACTAAACCGCAAGGTAGATCTTGTCAGTGCTTCTTCCTGATCTGCCGGACTGCTTTACGTGGTTTTCTGCAGCATGTGTTTTCAGTGTGTCAGACCTAAAGCAAGCGTACCACCAGGTCCCCCTTACTGAAGCTTCAAAACCACTGCCGGTATTTTTTAGCGACTATAGTTCATCTCAGTTTAAACATTGGTTTAACCATTCGATTTGTCCGCTAGTGCACCTGTTCTCTCCACACGTTTGGATTCTGTGTTGGATGAGTTTAAGTTCCGATTTCTTTATAACTAATTGAGCGACGTAGTTGTGTATAGTGATTTGAGGAACATCTTGAGCGTATGTGTCTGGTTTTGGGCAGGTTTAGGGAAGCTGAACTAACGATCAAGTCTAGTAAAATGAATTTAATGTGTCGAAAGATACCATTTTTAGTACATTCAGTTTCAGCGAGTAGAGGCATGGTAAATACAGTGAACTAGAGCCATTACAGATTTTTCCTCTGCCTAATAACTGCAGAGAGAAGGTGCAATTCTTCAGAACAATTAATTTCTTCCAGGAATTGATTCCTGGATTCGCATAGTTCGCAGCTTCACTGAATGTGCTTCGTCGTAGAGGCGTCCTGCTTCAGTAGACAGTCAGCATAAACAGAATAAGTGGATACGTAATTGAACTTTCTTCCTAACATTCCTCAACAGTGCTTTTGTTGAAGTGCACAGTCTGCAGACTTTTTCTTAAATGACATTTCTGCCAGTTAAGGTTTAGTCTCGACTGTGTATTTTGAAAGAAATCCCTCTGGATTTATGTGAAGTACATACAAACTTAAACGATTCATGGAATTTCTCGCTGTTGTGATTTCTGCAAGTCTACATTACTTTTGTCTTTCCTCAGTTTACTCTCAGTCCATAGTGTGTGCTCATTACTGTTCATTCCAATCAACACGTGCTGTTATTCTTCTTCATTTTCATTCAGGACACTAAAATCATCGGTAAGTTTTCTCAGTAATATTCATTTGTCCTGAATTCTAATTCTACTCTTGAACCTTTCATTCGCATCATTGCTTTTTCGGTGTACAGAATGAACAGTAGGGGCGAAAGACTGCATCCCTGTCTTAGACGCATTTTAATCAGACCGCTTCCTCCTTGGTCCTCCATTACTGTTGTTTCCTCTTAGTTCTTGAGCATTTCGTGTATTACCGTCTTTCCATAAAGCTTAACCCCAGTTTTCTTAGAATTTCGATATATTGCACAATTTTAGTTTCTTTTTCTGGGTCGAAAAATCATATGAAAGTGTTTTCATTTATCTGCAGTCTTACTCGCATTATCAGGCGCAACGTTATAACCACCTCTCTGTTGCCTTTACCTTTCCGAAATCCAAATTAAACGAAATTTAATGGATTATCGATTTTATTCTGTGTATTATGAATGAGACGTTACACTGATTTTGCGTCATAACTCGTCAAGGAAAGTATGATGGAATGTCTCCAGAATCATAAATTCTCTAAACCAACTTGGATAGTCGTTAGGTGGCCATCGTTCTTGATGATTTTAAAAATTATGAGGGAATGTTATATATGTTTACCGCCTAATTTGTTTAGAGTATTCCAAAGAACTGATAAACTCTGATTCTAGCATAGAGCCTCCAATGTATTTCATCTCAACTCCCAATTATTATTGTATCACCTCATCAGACAAGTCCTCTACCTTGTAGATGATTTTATTGTACATGTTTCAACTCTCCTTTTCTGCGTTTTACATTGCAATTCTCATTACACTCTTAATACTGACGCACTTGGTTATAACTTCACCGAAGACTGCTTCGACCTTTCTGTATGCTGAATTAGTCCTTCCGATTACCATTTCTTTTTTTCTATATCTACATGGATGCTCTGCAGAGGGTTCATCGAACCGCCTTCACTGTTTTCTATTATTCCTATCTCGTAAAGTGTGCGGAAAGAACGAACACCTATATCTTTCTGTACGAGCTCTGATTTCCCTTATTTTATCATGGTGATCGTTTCTCCCTATAAAGGTTGGTGTCAACAAAATATTTTCGGATACGGAGGAGAAAGTTGGTGATATTAATTACGTGAGACGATTCCGTTGCAACGAAAAACGCCTTTCTGTTAATGATGTCCAGCTCAAATCCTGTATAATTTCTGTGACACTCTCTCCATATTTCCCGATAATATAAAACGTGCTGCCCTCCTTTGAACTTTTTCGATCTACTCCGTCAGTCCTATCTGGTAAGGATCCCACACCGCGCATCAGTATTCTTAAAGCGGGCGGACAAGCGTAGTGTAGACAGTCTCCTTAGTAGATTTCTTACATTTTCTAAGTGTTCCTTCCAATTTAAGTTGTTCGTAAATGTAATACCTAGGTATTTGGTTGAATTTACAGCTTTTAGATTAGACTGATTTATAGCGTAACCAAAGTTTAACGAATTCCTTTTAGCACTCATGTGGATGACCTCACAATTTTCGTTATTTAGGGCCAACTGCCAATTTTCGCACTATTCAGATATCTTTTCTAAATCGTTTTGCAATTTGTTCCTCTGATGACTTTATTAGTCGATAAATAACAACATCATCTGCAAACAACCCAAGACGGCTGCTCAGATTGACTCCCAAATCGTTAATCTAGATAAGGAAAAGGAAAGGGCCTATTACACTACCTTGGGAAACGCCATAAATCACTTCTGGTTTACTCGATAACTTTCCGTCAATTACTACGAACTGTGACCTCTATGACAGGAAATCACAAATCCAGTCACATAACTGAGACGATATTCCGTAAGCACGCAATTTCACTACAAGCCGCTTGTGTGGTACAATGTCAAAAGCCTTCCGGAAATCCAGAAATACGGAATCGATCTGAAATCCCTTGTCAATAGCACGCAACACTTCATGTGAATAAAGAGGTGCTTGTGTTTCACAGGAACGATGTTTTCTAAACATATGTTGGCTGTGTGTCAATAGACAGTTTTCTTCGAGGTAATTCATAATGTTTGAACACAATATATATACTTTTTTTAAATTTCACCTGCAGTTATGTCCCCTTTGTTTCCCTGCAGTTCGTATCTCATTCCTGGAAGGGAATGGAGGACGATACAGAATTCTGTCACGCAACGCAGGCAGAAACAGACCAACCGAAAAAAGCAGACTATTTAATTCTGGCAGGAGATGTAAATGCTTATACAATGTAAGGCATTTGTCCACTCTTAGCTATAATAGTTAATGTTAGTGTCTTAGTTAATTCAGACATATTGCCTTCCTCTGGCTCCCATGGTAAGTTACCAATGCGTAATACTGCCGCGTCATGTTAAAAAGCCATTTAAATGCTGCAAAAGTAAGTCGTAGCAAGTAGCCTAGATTAATGTCAACGTTGAAGGTGAATATTTTGCCCTTAATATCGATGTTGCGATGTTTCAGAACTTCAGTATCATTGTTAGGAACATCAGAATTCTGTAAATATCGGTGATGGTGGTGACCAGACATGGTAGACTCAGAACACTGTTTGACACGGCTTAGGAACTGCATCGTTCCTTACACAACTGCACCTATTTTTACTTTGACAAAGGATTTCGGTCACACTATCTACAGAGCGTAAAAAATGTATTTCACTCTGTATTTGATATCTGAAATAACTAGTGTAGCAGAGCTTCGTGTGAGTGACTTCAAAGTATTTTTATCAACTCTGTAGACACTAGATAGTTCCGGAATGAGATTGACACTCTGCAGCGGAGTGTGCGCTGATATGAAACTTCCTGGTAGATTAAAACTGTGAGCCGGACCGAAACTCAAACTCGAGACCTTTGCCTTTCGCGGGCAAGTGCTCTACCAAGCTGTGAGGACGGGGCGTGAGTCGTGCTTGGGTAGCTCAGATGGTAGAGCACTTGCCCGCGAATGGAAAAGGTCCCGAGTTCGAGTCTTGGTCCGGCACACAGTTTTAATCTACCAGGAAGTTTCATGAGGTAATTCCGGTTATGCATGCTGCTGATGAAATAGGAGTATGTGGCTAAGTTTGTTGCAGCGCAAGAGGTATGTGTAAAATAGAGGCATTGGTCAACAGCATTATCATATCGTCGATGCATGCGTGTGCTGTTAGTTTCTGCTGAGCAGCTTCAAAGTGAAATTCTTTTTTCTGTGTCTTAAAGGAAGAGAAAAGCAAGAATCGTCATCACTACCGATAAACTAGCTCTATTGCTCCGAGCCTCGCTCAGGAACAATCGGAATCTTTTTTGGCTCTGCGTGTAAGAGCACTTCGTTCATAAGCACCTGTCTCATCTGTAGCAATATGACGAAGACATCAAGTACAGACTGCACGTCTTTGTTTCGTCCTCGTTGCCACTCCAGTTCTCTGTTGATTCATTCTGACAAAGTCGCATATGGTAATACTACAGTGTGCCTTCACTACACTGAAGCGTACCCTGCTATGATGTAGGATATGCACAGTGAGTGTACATAACAACTCTTGGCGCATGGTGAAAATAATAATAAATGTATGGGCACACCGACCACATTAGTCTCCATAATCAGAAAGTGAGTAGTTTTTTTAAATATAATGTCTGACCAGCTTAGAACAAGTTCAAGCTAAATTACAAGACATTTCACAGTCAACAGTTTCAAAACATACATTTACAAATGTTCTGATAGTGGAGACATATGAACCAGGAAAGGTAAAAAAAATTCTGCGTCAGCAAAAAATTTGTTTAGTTAATTGTACTTGATATACATGCTCAGCAGAGAACATGGCACGTTACCCACAGTTTTCTTCATGAGCCCCAAAATTGATACTTCACTCATTCACGAGAAAGAAATGTGTGCAAGATTCAAAGGCTTCTTGTTGGTAGGGGATGGGCTGCAGTTGATCTGCTAATGCATCCCGAGGATGAAATGTAGGAAGGTTTCAGTGTTCCTTCGGCGACTTCTTTAGAGCGGAGCATAGGATCAGATATGATAATGGCTAAGAAAGGAGTCGAACTTACGCTGTTCAAAGAAACCATCCCTTCAGTCGCGTTAACCGCTATAGAAAAACCTTGAAAAAAACTAATTGACTGGCCGGACGAAGACTTGAACCACACACATTCTGAATAAGAGTCCAGTTTCTTAACAGTGAGGTATTCTTAGCCTCCTAGGAGATCAAGAATGCGGGATTGTTATGCCTTGGGACACTGCAGACTTTCACCTCCATCCAGCCCTGCAACATCAATTTAATATATTTCCTACTACATTTTTTAATGGTAGCATTCAAGTTTTTGCGTTGCAGTCTATTTTCTAAAATTACAAAAATTACCAGCTGGGAAAAATTTCCAGATGAGAAAATTTTCCAAGATATTAAATGGTCATGTACTTAGGAATAAAAATGTTATTGAAATTTAAGTGTTGCAATCGAGGAAATGTTATAATGTATTTAGTAGTGTATTTGGTACATGCTTACTCTGCTAAGTGAAAGCAAATTTAATATTATCAAGAAACAATTAAATTGGACATTGTGAAATAGATGTTGGAAACTACCACAAATTCCCATTTTAAAGACATGAAAGAAACTCAGTTCATTTGCAATTATCACATATTGCTTGGTAGAAGATTTCCTTCTGTTTCAAAAGACTGTACACGATCGGCGAAGTGTGGCTTAACCATCGACACATTATTTAACTAGTTTCAAAAATGTTTAGAGTTTTACTCATCATAAAATTCAGTAACTGAAGGATTAAAAGTATAATTAGCTTCAACACATTATAAAGCATTTAAATACATAAAACTAAAATTATTTATAAATGCTGCACAAAACAATGTCATGGCTCAAAACTACATAAACAGTAAAAAGTGTGGGAAATTCCTTACGGCGGTCCCTTGTGCTGATTCCTTCATACGATTATAAAACTGGTCACTAGATTGAAACACCGACTAAGAAACATCATGCGTTCCTAAGTTTACCATCGTCAGAGTACAGCAATCTTCCCTACACAGTAATATTTGTCACAAATAACACTGAATCACAAATTTTCGCATATGCCTTAATATACTTCAAGTGTGCTGAATCCGAAGCTGAAAACGGTGTCCTTCAGTCTGGTTAGAATTATTTGCAAAACATACTAATGTAACACACAATAAACGAATGTAGTGGTTTTAAGACAAACTTATTTTACGTTTTGAGTGGTCTAGCGGTCGCGTCTTTGATTAGTTATCAAAACGTCCTCGGTCCTCTGGCGAACTCCGCCACTGTTTCAAAATTTGAATAAAAATTAAGCAATGGCGCCGAAGACTTCCGGAATAAGTCACCCTCATTCTGCTAACGGCCTTGCCAAAGAGGGCGGAGGAGCGGACAGAGGTTGAGGGCACTCTCTTGTCAATGGGGTGGGAAAATGCCCATAAAAGGCGAAAGAATCAGCAATGATCAACGGTATGAGGAGGCAGAGGGCAATGTAAATTATTATATTAAAGAAACATAGCGTGTATCCACAGGACATGGAGCCTGTAACTGAGGAAGTGTCATGATGATCTCTCTACTGGCAGAAGATTCCAGACTAGTCCCCCTTATGGACGTCTGGTTTTGTTTTGCTTCAGGGCTCAAGAAACAACTGCGGTCATACGCGTCCAAGTCAAATCTATAGAACACGAAGACAGAGAGGAGTTAAAAAAACGACTATTGATATAAGAGAAGACAGCTAAAAACAGGCACGTAGAGAAAGGATTAATAACGACTCCATACAGAAACGGAGGCATAAAATTAAAAATTAAATGGCCGGTGCCATATTGCTTCGGCAGATGAAAAGTAAAACGTGATCGACAGCCCACGCGTCATTTCCTAAAGCGGTCGATAACGCAGACGGAAAACCCAAGCGGGAACGTAAACAGTTAACAAATGGGCATTCCGTCAGGAAGTGGAAGACTGTTAAAACGGGCGAAATGTGTACAAAGTGGCGGGGTAGCGCCACTCATCAAATGACGATGGCTAAAAAGGCAGTGCCCAATACGCAACATAGTTAAAATGACCTCCTCCCGGCGGGAGGGCTGAGGGGACGTCGTCCAAGCCGCTGGGAGAGGCTTAATAAGCTGGAGCTTATTCCCATGAAGGGAATAAGCCAAAGCGGCACCACCTCCTGACAGACGGCAACACAAATATCATCGGAGGGAATATAGGAACTAGAGGGCTGAGGTACAAGGACTGTAGCCTTTTCAGCGTCAGCAGCCTTATTTCCTGGCAGACCGACATGACCAGGATCCCACCAAGAGTGATCAAGTGACAGTTTCCCTGCACTAAGGAGTTGGGTTGATTTTGGGAGAGAAGACCAAACTGCGAGGTCATCGGTCTCATCGGATTAAGGAATGATGGGAAAGGAAGTCGGCCGTTCCCTTCCAAAGGAACCGTCCTTGCATTTGCCTGAAGCGATTTAGGGAAATCATGGAAAAACTAAATCAGGATGGCAGGACGCGGGGTTGAACCGTCGTCCTCTCGAATGCGAGTGCCATATGCTAATTACTGCGCCATCTTGCTCAATCTGCACTAAGTGATATGCGGTGTACAGCTCACATAGACTTTGAAGGACGCTGTATGAGACTAAGCAGAGGACACAGTTGAAAAGGTTGTGTCACCGGATGTACTCCGTCGCCTAATACAGGGAGAAGAGCTCGGCTGTAAATACTGAGCAGTGTGCCGGAAGCTGATATCGAAAGACACGGGTGCCAATGACTAAATCACACCTGACCTCATGGTCAGTCCAAGAGCCATCAGTGTAGACAAAAGTACTATCGCGAAGTTCCTCGCGAAAGTCGTGAAAATGAAGTCGATAGAGCGAGGCTGGAGTAGTGTGCTTAGGAAGCGAATTAAGGCCAAAGTTAACATGGGACGCTTCACGAGACCAAGGTAGTGAAGGGTTCAAACACACTGGGAAAGTTGCGGATTGTTTGAAGTTAATCCGGGGTAGCAAGGGCCGAAAGCGGACTCCAGGAGGTAACAGAGAAGAGGGACGCGCCCCATACTGGCGATCAAAGGAGACATCGACGAAAGAAGCATAGGATGGATGGCCACGCATTGCAGACAAATGGCATGCATAGCTGCTGAGGAGAAAGTCTCTGCGGTAAGACTGGTATTTCAGCAGCTTCAGCATACAAACTCTCAATTAGGCTAGTGTAAAAGGCGGCCGTGGCCAAACGGATGACACAATGGTGGATAGTGTTGAGACGGGGTAATAGGGATGGACGCATAAACAAAGGACCCATAGTCGAGTTTCGAACGGACGAGTGACCGGAGCAAACGGAGAAGGTTGGTTCGATCGGCACCCGAGGAAGTACCATTGAGGACACGCAGGACATTGAGGAACCGCATACAGTGGGCTGCCAGACACATTGGAGGATCAAGAGAGTTTTCTATCGAGCGTGAGCCCCAGGAATTTCGTAGTTTCAACGAACGTAAGGGCAAGCGGCCCAAGATGTAAAGATGGTGGGAGAAACCAATTGGGTCGCCAGAATTCATACAGATGGTTTTGTCAATAGAAAAGCGAAAGCCATTGTCGATGCTCCAGGAGTAAAGAAATGGTTCAAATGGTTCAAATGGCTCTGAGCACTATGGGACTCAACTGCTGTGGTCATCAGTCCCCTAGAACTTAGAACTACGTAAACCTAACTAACCTAAGGACATCACACACACCCATGCCCGAGGCAGGATTCGAACCTGCGACCGTAGCAGCAGCGCGGCTCCGGACTGGAGCGCCTAGAACCGCACGGCCACCGCGGCCGGCCAGGAGTAAAGACGATCAAGGCATCGCTGAAGATGCCGCTCAGTGAGACAGGTCCGTGGAGGACTGCAATAGATGGCAAAATCGTCAACAAAAAGGATATGTCTGGCAGCAGACAGGCCATTATAGGGTTAATGGCGATAGCAAAGATGACGACGCTCAATACGGAACCCTGAGGCACACTGTTTTCCTGGGAAAAGGTGACCGACAAGGCAGAACCCACATGCACCTTGAAAACTCGGTCTTTTAAAAATTCCTGAAGGGAACAGGGCTGGCAGCCGTGGAGGCCCCACGTGTAAGGAGTACGGAGGATACCAGTTCTCCAGCAGGTGTGGTAGGCCTTCTCCAAATCGAAAAACATGGCCACAGTCATTTCCGCAGAGAACCATTCATGGTTGGACAAAGTAACGAGATTGTCAGCTGCATAACGCCGCACTCGAAATCCTCACTGTGCATTCGTCAGTAAATTTCGAGCCACCATACCAGCTGGGGATGAATCATACTTTCCATCACCTGGCAAACGCAGCTGGTGAGAGAGATTGGGAGGGGGGGGGGGGGTAGCTAGAAGGAAGGGTTTTGTCCTCATCAGGCTTAGGTATGGGTGCGGTTGTACGTGTCAAGCAGAAAATCCTTGCCCGCAAGAGAAAGGCGCTGCAACATCTGAATATGGACGGCGTCTGACACTAGGGCGGAGGATCGGTACGAACTGAGAGCATGATCTAGTTCCCTCATAGTAAAGGTGCCATTGTAGCACTCACGATTCGGTGAAGAGAAGGGTATCGCCCGAGCCTCCTCCACTCGTTTCCGATGGAGGAAGGCAGGAGATAGTGGGAAGAGCTCGGAATTCCCGCAAAATGGTGGCTCTAGGTATTTGATGTAGCAATAGGATCCACGATGACATCGGCTGCTACTGTCAGGCCAGAAACTGGGAAATGCATCTTGGTTCCAGAGAGCTGTCGGAGAGTGGCCCACACGATAGAGGAAGGGGTGGAACTGTTAAAAGAACTAGTTAATTAAATCCCGCTAGCTCTTTTGCTATCCCGAAGAATGCGACGACACTTTGCACGCATGTGTTTATAATGCATGCAGTTTGCCGTCGTAGGATGACGGTTAAAAACGCGGAGAGCACGTCTCCATGCGTGAATTGCGTCGCGGCATGCCTCAGTCCACCAAGGGACTAGGACAGGACGTGGTAAAGAGGAAGTGCGAGGAATGGAACTTTCTGCGGCAGTAAGGATAACGTTTGTGAGATATTCCACCTGGTCATCACTACTGGGGAAATCTCGTTCCACAAACGACGCTAGGGAAGAGCAATGCTGCCTTAGTAAGCTGCCATTTGAGTGTGCACGCAGATGGGGTAGGAATCATCAAGATAGCACACGGGAAATGGTCGCTCGAGTGGGTGTCAGAAAGAACGGACCACTCAACACGATGGCTGGGCAACGCAGAAAGATAGGTCCAAATGGGAATAGGTGTGCGAGGAATCGGAAAGGAAAGTGGGTGCTCCAGAGTTCAGGCAGAAGACGCCGCATTAAGAAGATCAGCCAAGAGAGCACCACTCTGACAGGTCCTGGGAGAACCCCAAAGGGAATGGTACGCATTAAAGTCATCAAGCACCAAAAATGGGGGAGGTAGCTGCTCAATAAGCTGAAGGAAGTTTTCCCTGGTGACATCGAGTGACGGAAGGACATAAATGGTACAGAGGGTAAAAATCAGGTAGGGAAGGAAAAGGCCAACTGCAACAGCTTCAAGATGGGTAGTCAAGGAGATGGGTTGACTATGAATGTCATCCTGTATGAGCAACATGACGCCCCATGAGATGGAATGCCGACCTCAGGGGGAAGGTCAAAACGAACTGGTAAGAAATGTGAAAGTTCAAAGCGGTCGTAAGGGCGCAATTTCGTTTCCTAAAGGCAGAGTACAAGGGGATGCCGCGATACTAAAAGAAGCCGTAAATCCTCTTTGTGGGACTTAAGGCTGCGAATATTCCATTGGAAAAGTGTCATGATGAGAAAGAGATGTAGGGGTGTCACCTCAGCGGCTGCCGAGTGACAGCCTGTGAAGAGTCGCTACTACAGGGCACATAAGGAGGAGGATCCTGCTCCATGGGGTCCACAGAAGCATCATCTTGCTTGTGTGGTAGGTCTATGGAGTCCAACGCTGAAAACCGGTTGGTGGTACGCACCGGCGACACGGAGGCCAGCCAGGCTAAGGTATCAAGTGACGACACCATCAAAGAGCATCTTCGAGTCGGCGGAAGAAGGCCGTTTGCTTTTGGTGGACTTCTTCTAGCATTTCCGATTAGAGGAAGACTCGGGTGCTGGATGGCTAGAGCGATGTAAGAAGTCTTCACGGGAGTACTCCTTCCGTGCTTTCCGGCTTACTGGTTGTGTAAATGGTGGCTTCGCCCCTTGAGGCCAGAGTTTGATGGCTTGTTGCACAGCTGGATGGAGGGATGGTGATGCTACCTTGATACAGAACGATTTCACAACCTCAGGGCTGAATGTCTGCGTGGCCATGTCCTTCATGGAGCGATGGGTAACAAGCACAGAACTATAGATGTCAGACGGGCGAACACAGGGTTTGCGACAGCTAATAACTTGCGAGCGACTGGGTAAGGCACCTTTTTCTTTACCCCTCTTGGACAGCCCGCTCACCGAGATACACGGGACAATCCCGAGAGGAGGCGGCATGGCTGCCATTGCAGTTGATACAGTGGCGAGAAGAAGGCGGACAGTGCCCTCGTGCAAATCCCTACCACAGCTTACACGTTTGTCTGGGTGTCGACAAGACGTTCTAGTGTGGTTGAAACAATGACAGTGGTAGCAGTGAATCGGGTTCAGAATGTATGACCAGACTGTGATAATTTAATAGCCTGCTTTGATCTTGAACGGAAGCATCACTCTATCAAAGTTGAGAAAAAAGAGTCCGGTTGGGCACTAAGGAGGAATCTACCTTTTTCATTACATGATGGGCCGCAATGACACCCTGATCAGAGAGGTAAGACTGGATTTCGGCCTCGGTTAGACCGTCGAGCAGCCAATTGTAAATAAGATCACAGGAAAAAATTCAGAGTTCTATAGGCCTCTACACGAACAGGGTAGCCGTGGAGAAGCGAGGTGGCAATCAGTTGTTGTGCTTGAGAATCAGAAGTAGTCTCTAAAAGCAAAGTGCCATTCCATAAACGAGAGCAGAATTTCACAGGGCCAGTAATTGTATCAAGACCTTTCTGAATAACAGATTTACCATGGTGAAGGACTGACTGTCTTCAGTACATGAGACCATGAAGACCCATGGTGCAGCGGAAAGGGTCTTTGTATCATTAGCCTCATTACGTTTACCTTTCGTAGATGTTGATTGTGAAGATGATTGGCTCAGTGTGGGAAAATCCCCCATAATTTCCAGCGTCTCAGATGGCGTGCTCCATCCAGCTGGGGACCCACTTCACAAGGGGGCGTACCCACCTTAGGTGATTGTTCACTCCTCAGGTCGCACCTTCCGAACACCTGACATAGAGACCAATCGGCAGCTTGGGAAGGTTGCAGCTCAGGGAACCACCCCTCCCTGCGCCTGGTCTGTACCAGGGGCTACATGCGAACCCTACCTGTCGACCTGGGGCTGGGAATTACGCGTTACCCGGTCACCTGTTACACGTTAGACGCGTGGGCCGGCCTTCAGGAGCGCACAGGGAGGAAGAAGAAAAAGCGGAACCTCAAACTCTGAAGCAGAGGAACGAGAGGAGAAGGGAGACAAGGAAAGGAAAAGGGAACGGAAAACAGTGTTGAGACTGTTCTAATGTCAGCAACAGACAATGCGGAACATTTCCAATAACACCACAGACATGTTCCCAAGGGAGGGGAAAAGAATAGCAAGAGAAGAGACATGCAGAAAGGAAGGGAAAAGATGCTGCAAAGGCTGGGAGGATGGATATCTGCGAGGAGACTGCTGAGGAGGAGGTGACCATGAGTAAAAGATTGAAAAACCAACGAAAGGGTAACATTCTACGAGTCGGGACGTGGAATGTCTGGAGGCCGAAGGTGGTAGGGAAGCTAGAACACGTGAACAGGGAAATTTTAAGACTCAGTCTAGATATGGTGGGGCTCAATGAAGTGAAATGGAAAGAGGACGAGAATTTCTGATCGGACAACTAAACGGTAATATCAGCAGCATCAGAAAATGATACAACAGCGGTACTTACGAGCAGTAAGGTAGGACAAAGACTGAGTTACAGTTCAGTGATAGGATTGTTCTCATCAGAATCCACAGAGAAACAACAGCGACAACAATAGTTCAAGTGTACATGCTGACTTCCTAAGCGTAAGGTGAAGAGATAGATAAATTATACGCTATTGAATGGGTAATTCAGTACGTAGAAGAAGATGAGAATCTAGTAGTCATGGGGGAATGGAACATAGTCGTAGCGGAAAGGAGCAGAAGAAGGGGTATGGGGGAATGTGAGCTTGGTACAAGGAATGAGAGAGGGGCAAAGACTAATTGAGTTCTGCAATAAATTTCAGCTAGTAGTAGCGAATAACCTGTTCAAGAATCACAAGAGGAAGAGGTATACTTGGAAAAGGCCGGTAGGTAAGGGAAGATTGCAGTTGGATTACGTAGTGGTCAGGCACAGATTCCGAAATGAGATACTGGATCATAAGGCATGCCCAGGAGCATATATAGACTCAAATAACAATTTAGTAATGACGAAGAGTAGGCTGGAGTTTAAGAGACTTGTCAGGAAGAATCACTGGGAAAATTAGTGGAATACAGAAGTATTAAGGAATGAGGAGATGTGCTTGAAGTTCTCTGAGATTCTAGATACTGCGGTAAGGAATAGCTTAGAAGGCAGTTCATCTGAAGAGGAATGGACATCTCTGAAAACGGCTATCACGGAAGTTGGAGAGGAAAAAGTAGGTACAAGGAAGGTAACTACTAAGAAACCATGGGTGACAAAAGAAATAATTCACGTGACCGACGAAAAAAGTAAGTACAAAAAGTGTTCAGAGAAATTCAGAAATACTTAAACACGAGTTACTAAGGAATGAAATAAATGGGAAGTGTGAGGAAGCTAAGGCGAAATGGCCGAAACAATGTCAATATTACTAAACAGTATCAACTTTCTCACATTTTACCCTACACATTTATCATATGTTGTTGCATGTTTCTTTGGAGCACTCTCTGACATACGATTTAATTTTGCATCCTCTAACTCTCATTTTTTTCTTTCCTTTTTCCTGTAAGTAATTTTTGAATTGGAAATAGGTAATTTCTGTGATTTTGTTATGAATTTCCTACTACTTAGAACCTTTTCTTCTTTACAGTGATCTGAGTAAGTGAAAAATGTGTGAATACCTACAAAAGGGATAATCTTAGTCGAACTCCCTGTATTTTGTGAAGGATTCGATTGTGTCCGACCTACTTATTTGTCAACATCAGCACTTCGGATGGTCAGCACATTTATCAGGAGCTCCATTATGTTGCCTTTCGGTTAGCGTTTAGACAGTCACTACTCGGTCTAAGCACACTACGGTAAAAAGCTTCCTGTGATACGAGGTAAGAAACTTAGATACAATTAACTACACTCTTGCTCATAAATTAAGGATAATGCTGATACATAGTAAAACAACGCCCTGGTGAGCGGTTTTTTAGTTCAAATCACCTCAGGGTATGACCATGAGGTGCATCTGACCTGCGGTCGTCGCACGGTGGCGCTGGCAGCAATCCACGTATGCAGAGGTGTGCTGGTGCATGTCAAAGTACGGTGCAGCGCAGCGAGTAAGTGTGCAGACGTTTTCAGATGTGACTGTGTGTTGCAAATGGCTCGAAGAACACATATTGATGATGTTATGGGAGGGTAGGGGGGGGGGTAGAATACTAGGGGCGACTGGAGGCTGGCCAAACACAGAAGGTCGTAGCACGGGCCCTCCATGTGCCACAGAGTGTGAACTCAAGATTATGGCAACGATTCCAGCAGACAGGAAACGTGTCCAGCCGCTATATTACGGGACGTCCACAGTGTACAACACCACAAGAAGACCGATATCTCACCATCAGTGCCCGCAGACGGCCACGGAGTTCTCGGGACCTTACCGCAGCCACTGGAACAGTTGTCTCCAGACACGCAGTCTACGGAAGATTGAACAGACATGGTTTATTCGCCCGGAGTCCTGCATGGTGCATTCCACTGATCCCTGGTCACAGGAGGGCCCGTAAAACCTGGTGTTAAGAACACAGTACATGGTCATTAGTGGTCCCAGGTTATGTTCACGGACGAGTCTAGGTATAGTCTGAATAGTGATTCTCACCGAGTTTTCATCTGGCATGTACCAGGAACCGCGTACCAACCCCTTAATGTCCTTGAAACGGACCTGTATGTAGGTTGTGGTTGGATGGTGTACGGTGGGATTATGATTGGTGCACGTACACCCCTGCATGTCTTTGACAGAGGAACTGTAACAGATCAGGTGTATCGGGACGTCATTTTGCACCAGTATGTCGGCCTTTACAGGAGTGCAATGGGTCCCACCTTCCTCCTGATGGACGATAACGCACGGCCCCACCGATCTGCCATCGTGGAGGAGTACCTTGAAACAGACGATATCAGGTGAATGGAGTGGCCTGCCTGTTATCCAGACCTAAACCGCATAGAGTATGTCTGGGATGCTCTCGGTCGACGTATCGCTGCACGTCTTCAAACCCCTAGGACACTTCAGGAGCTCCAACAGGCACTGGTACAAGTATGGGAGGCTATACCCCAGCAGCAGCTAGACCACCTGATCCAGAGTATGCCAACCCCTTGTGCGGCCTGTTTACATGTGCATGGTGATCATATCCCATATTGATGTTGGGGTACATGCGCAGGAAACAATGGCGTTTTGTACCACATGTGTTTCAGTACGGTTTTCTCAACTTACCACCATACCGTGGACTTAGATCTGTGTCGTGTGTGTTCCCTATTGTGCCTATGCTATCAGCACCAGTTTTGTATAGTGCGACGTTGTGTGGCACCACATTCTGCAATTATCCTTAATTTATGAGCATGAGCGTAGAAAACCCTAAGTTTTTATGTTCCAAAACTTTAATACAAACTATAGAAAAGTATGTTTTACCTTGGAATTTCTAAACGAAGTTGAGCACATCTATAGCATGTAGCTTCTCACATGCCCGGTGTATACGAGATTACGTATCTGCTATTGTTGACATAGTCTGTATTGATGAGACGGGAGATCCCATCAATACACGTATTGCGGAGCACAAGCGATAATTACGGCTTGATCAGCATACTAGATACTAATGTGTATTAAATGAAGACAAGTTTGGTGGTCCCATGAAATTTAAACAAGGGTGTGCTACGACCAGGTAGAATTTGACAGTCAGTGAAGAATCAGGAAGGCTGTAGAGATGTCACAGCGGCCTTTACAGTCTCGCCGTCTTGGTTGCCAGTTGTGTAGGCCGGCAAGTCGCCGCACTTGCCAAGCTGCCCCACATTGCAGGCCATAAAGATTCAAATATTCCAGAAATAAGCGTCTCATATCCCTCTCGTTCAATACTGGGACTCAGTCAAAATGTAGTATGCCCGGGCGCCCAGCCGTTATAGAATAATAAATAGAAAGCAGCAACCACAAACCACAAGTAGAAACAACTATGAGAGCTGCCTGCAATAGCTTCGGAAACGGTCATAATTTTATCACATACGATATCTGAAGAATTTTATTGAAATGGTATTCTGCCGTGAAAACCTCCGATCTAGTAGCAGCAGCATTGTTGATAGCTGTACGAAATGTCGTTGTGTTCCCTGATGCATCCTTATCCTACAGAATTTACATCCGAAAACTCCAGTCCCAGTTCACGCTCAGGATACATTAATAAGAGTAGCTCAATATTCACTACTGTTATGCTACATTTATAGGAAACTGCACCTGACAAAATAAACAATCATAGTTGCCCATATCTGGACGTTGACGTTGTTCCTTGTACCACAAAAGAAGATATGAATCTCCCTACACTCATCCGAGATGTGGTCTGGCAAAACCATAATTTTCTAGTTATTGTTCTAAAGTCCATATTCCGTCCAGATGGATGTGTGACGAACCAATTTGTATAAATGTAAGCAGAATTAATCCATTACTCTTTTTACTCATTAATTCGTGTTCTAACCAATGACTCGGTGTTTCGGTTGTGGGAACTGCTGCTGGCTATTTTCTCACTGAAAAATTAATTTTATAATATCTTCAACGCAGCTTTGTGATCTGTTTCTGGTCTGCCACAATGGATTCGTGGCATTCATGTTGTTTATTTGATCGAAACTACACTCGCCTCTCAACATGAGCTGTTGTGGGCTGGCCAGTTGGAGTGGCCGAGCGGTTCTAGGCGCTACAGTCTGGAACCGCGCGACCGCTACGGTCGCAGATTCGAATCCTGCCATGGGCATGGATGTCCTTAGGTTAGTTAGGTTCAAGTAGTTCCAAGTTCTAGGGGACTGATGACCACAGAATAGTGCTCAGAGCCTTTTTTTGCTGAAGCACGGTTTACTCTTTTTCCTAAATTATTTGCTTCGTCCGAGTCAAAAGTACTCCTTTACTACATGGCAAAATTTCATTTGTGAGTTTCCACCCACTCTCGCTATGTTTCAGTGGTTATTAGCGCTCGCAAAATTGACTAAGACTTTCGGGCGTCATTTGATCGGTGCGAAAAACTATACAGGAAAACATGGAAAGACTGACTGCTGTGATTGTGTGTCTAGTTCACACCCCACGTCCCTCTTTCGGTTTTTATACAGCTCGATTATACTGAAATTTCATAAATGCTGTTTTGCACACGTTTTATATTCAATCTTTTTATTGATGAACCTCAGTTGCAGCTGTAGTCACTCTTCATTAAACAACAATTTCAACCTTACAATACTTAAGCCCTCAGTCGCTATCAGATAGTGATGTTGCACACTGGGAACTGGAGCAAAAAGTGTTGCACTGAGTTCAGATAGGAACACTGTGCATGCCAGTTATTTTTAGGGATGGCACTGTGTACAGCCATTGCCTCAGAGATGCTGCTTCATGACAGGATACAAATGTCTCCAATGTATACCTCTACCATATGCAATACACAGTGCTATAAAATGTGTTCATATTCTTCTGTATTTAGCATTTTCATATAGTTAGCATGTGGGAGAAAAGTGATAAGGAAAATTTTACAAAAATCTGTGTAATTTCTGGAAACAGGGAAGGTTTCGATAGAAGGGTGGTTGTGAACGATTTGTTGGAGGAGGGTTCTGACACTAGTAATGAGAATAAGGTGTTAAGTCAGCCAGTAAGTAGTCTGCAAGTGTGTTTCTCTTGGAGATGTAGAATGCTTACAGCAGCCTAAGGTGGTCGGAGCCCAGTCTTTCAACGGTACGGTCATGTGTAGCAAGAGCTCCGACGGAAGTTTTAATTTCCCGGTTTTAGTTGTGCTGCGTGTTTCAAAAGTGTTTGAAAGTGAAGGTATGTTTATTACGGTGTGTTCTTTTAGGAAGTACATATTTTTTTAAATAATTTTGTGTATGAGAAAAGACAGTAATTCCGCTTGGCGTATTGATCAGATCGGTCACTAAAAACTTGAGTGCATTAGATACCGATAAACTTAATAGTATGGCGAGCATTTTCGTCTAAGAACAATCCATGCTTAGTAGCTCTTCAGTTTTCTGGAAATACGTTACCATAAACGTGCTAACGTGAATGACTCTGTTAAGATTAGCACGGGCTTGGCAGTGAACATGTACCTGATCAAAGTTCAGAACATGCAAAAGTTTTGCCAGTATTTTCACATTTCATTCAAAATTAAAACCTTTTCCCGATTCTTTGAATAATTACGTTGTATGCTGCCTTGTGCGAGTTGCAGTACAGTAGGTTTCTGTTCGCCTTTCCTACCGGCAATCTGCTGCAACGAGATTACAGGTAGGTGCAGATAATGGACGAAATAAACCGCGCCGCCGCACCGCCTGACGTTCACCGCCATGATACCGTGTTCCTGTGCACAGAGGCCAGCAGAGGGGGATTCCTACCTCTTTGGGAAATCAGCAGCCACACCAATATCACGTGTGATCTCTGGCAGCTTGCTGCGCGCTTATTGCGGCTGGGCACATTTTGGAACTCTCCTTAGTGTTAACTTCTTTGCGTCGCACGATGCAGCTTGGTACAAGAACATTTTGTGTGTGACCAATTCCTCCAATCTTTTCAGAGGCGTTAATCGACTGTGCTACGCATTCTGCTCCTCGTGTTACTGACGGTCTTAAATTCTGTTTCCCAGAGCCGGACGAGCGAGATTTAAAATTGTCACGTTTGTGTATGCCGCAGCTCTGTTTCTCTAGTTTCCATAACTATTTAGGCATTTAAGAATTATTCTCCTTCAAGTCTTGTGCATTATAAAAGAATTGGGTGTAATGCACTCCTTAACTGAGCTTCGTAACTGACTCTGAATTGAGTATTCAATCTGGTAGCTTGTAAAATTGAGTGAATATATATTCCTCCGTTTCCATGTATCTTGGCGGGAACTGTCACCCTTACTTGGTGTAGTAATTCCCTGTACTGTGGGGCTGAAGTGTTGTTAACTGTCAGTGTGCATTTAATTTCTTCTTTACTAATTTGGCATATACGATGTGCTCTGCTTTAGTCCATTTGTTAAGGAACTTGTTTTTATCTAATTCGAAGTGTGTATTTTACTTGAGCACCAAAGCATTGGTTATTTAATTGCTGTCTGTAAAACCTTGTTTTATAGTATAATGTGCACCCTATTTTCTGTGCGAACGCTTGTGCGCTTATTAAAATTTTGGTGTTTATAATCAATATATTCGATTTACATTTTTAAACTTGCTTATGCATTTGAAGTGGGCGTACTATTTCCCATTAGAGCTCATGGGCTTTCGGTAAATGCTTTGAGGCTTTTGCCATTAATTTCCAATGTATATCCCAATTTTCCTTCTAAACCTGATTGATATTTAGTTTAAAGTCGATATCCTGCTTGCCATATGGATGGATGCCTGTTCGTCAAAATTCTTTGGCGTCGATTAATTTTAAGGTCTTTTAAAAGAGAAAATCTTACGACTAATTAATTCATAATGTGTAGCGTACTGACTTGGATCTATCATTACATAATTTATCGATAAAACTGTTGTGGGCTTAGATAGTTCTGTTATATGTATTTCAAGATTGTATTACACGATTAATTAATTCTTAATTCGTAGCTTACTGACTTGGATCAATCATTACAAAATTTATTGAGAAAATTGTTGTGAGCTTAGATATTTCTGTTACATGTATTTCAAGATTGTTTTACACGTATGATTTAGAGAGAGATGGCGTCTGAGTTCCTTAAACGGCATGGGTTGTGAAGTGTCCGGATTAACCTGTGGCATTGGGGCTTAAACTTATCGCTTTTGATTCGAACTGATATTATTCATTTTACAATGTCAGTCTTATATTCTGTCAAGGAACTCTATGACGGCAATAAATAGTATTTAAAATTATTTTGAAGCGCGAATGGAGTTCAGTCCCTGTTTTTCCAGTCCTTCCATTCCCAGGGTAATCAAACGGCTGCCTGAATTTCAGTAGTATTCTTTCCTTTATCACTCTTACATATTTTTATCTTCTGTCGACATTTACCTAACTTTTAATATTAATTTCCAGTGTATATCCCAATTTGCCTTCTAAACCTGATGGATAGTTAGTTTAAAGTGGATATCCTGCTTGCCATATGGATGGATGCCCGTTCGTCAAAATTGCTTGGCGCCGATTAATTTCAAGGTATTTTAAAATAGAAACTCTTGCGACTATTTAATTAATAATGCGTAGCGTACTAAATTAGACCTACCATTACATAATTTATTGAGAAAATTGTTGGGAGCTTAGATATTTCTGTTGTGTGTATTTCAAGATTGTTTCAATATATCTTCGTTCCACTCTGATTCACCCTATCTTCCTGTGACGAGATCTACTGGCTCACTCACACCATACTGTTGACTCTCAACTTTTTCAAAATGCACGCGCACTCTGGTCGAACAACAAGCATTGTCAGCACGGGAATGACCCAGTAATGTATATTTTCCTACGAATGTGTCTCCCTGAAGATACGGTATCCTTACACCTTGACGGTTAATTGCAGTGACTGCTCGTCTTTTCTCGCTCTGTTTTCTTCCTTTCTCTAACCGTGCTGAACTTCTGGATACAAGTGCGGCTTCCTCCATACTCTCGATCTGTAGTATCACAGCCATACCAGCTGCCACTGTGTCTGCCTGCCCGTAAATAGGAAAGATAGGGGCGAACTTCGGCAGTAGCTGCTACGGTGCTGCCTGGCGGCCGCGTCGCGTGCCTCTGGGCAGTGCGGCGGGTCGCCAGCGTGACGCGGGCCGGCCTAGCGTGGCAGGGGCGAGCTGAGCTTAGGCCGTGGGCCCCTATCGACCTGCTCGGCCGTGCGTGATAGCCACAAGGTTCACTCACTTTTCTTTCGCTTCGCATTCTCTGCGTTGGCAGAGGACCCACCGCTGTTGTTCGTCGTGTAACTGTCCAAAGGAGAGCCTAGAGACTGCAGGAAGTAGGCTACCACGTGCAGGCTGTTGAATAGCTGCTCACGTAAAACTTGAACCATAGCTATGTGGAATAGCTATAATATCACTCCCAGAATGAATTGTGACGGTCAGATTTCGGCGCCAGCGGACGCCACTTTGAATTCCCGCCGAGTGGCGCCTCTAGCGGCCGCAGTGACAGAGGGCACCCCGGCATAGGTCGCGCCCGTGCTGCTAGCAGCGTACGGGCAGAATCTTCCGGAGTGGGACAACAACAACTTCTCGCTACAACAGACAAGTCGGATGAAGAGTCGCTACCTGGTCATTCGTTGGAATGGCCGGGGCACATAGCCAACCGGAGGTTCCAAGCAGTTGTTAGATCGAGTGTGAATGAAGAATGAAGGGGCGCGCTGGAACTGCTGCATACCGCCATTCGCCGAATTGTGAACTCTGAGCGACGTTAAACAGCCACATAAAAACGTGATGTTGGTCGAGATGGTCTTTTGCAACTGTTAGCCTATGTGGATTCGTGTGGCCGTTACAGCTTGTAAAGGCACATTCACTGCTCAGACGACTGAATGATACAGTTTTTGTAGTGAAGTACGTTATTGGTGCGCATCTTTGTCATCGTATTGGGCCCACGTTGTCTTGACAAGAATCATATTTATTACATTATGGTGAGTACTGTGTATCCAGGTATTGACTTCAATATTGGTGAAAAAGGAGTCGTTCACATTTTGGCTCAAATGGTTCAAATGGCTCTCAGCACTATGGGACTTAACATCTGAGGTCATCAATCCCTAGAACTTAGAACTACTTAAACCTAACTAAGGACATCACACACATCCATGCCCGAGGCAGGATTCGAACCTGCGACCGTAGCGGTCGCGCGGTTCCGGACTGAAGCGCCTAGAACCGCTCGGCCACTTACATTTTGGAAGGAGGGCTATGAGTGAGTAATTTTAACTTGTGGGCTATCAATTAAGTGTCGTAATAGACTTGTTTATTGTGTAAGTATTACGTGTGGTTGTATATATACCACGTTTCAGCAGCAGTAGTAATTTTTTTAGAAGATGATCATACAAACTAATTCGAATAAAACAATCCATTTAACAAGTGTCCACTTGTGATTTGTTACATTGCTTACAGAGATACAGCCGACAGAATGAATTCCAAACAAACACTCGTAGAGGGTGTTAAGCAAAGGCACATCATTAATTTCAAAGTTGATTATCATAAATACCGCCTCTGGCTTCAATGCACTTTCGAATTCTAGCGACAATATCACGTCCATCTGTTCTGAATTCATCTTGGTATTCCTCTACGGTGGCAGCACACTATTCATAATCCTAACGATCAATTTGATTCTTATATTGGCGATATAACCATAGCATCGAGTATAGAGGAAATGCTGTACCATAATGCCTTATGCGATTTACGAGCTGTGGCTGATAAAGCTCAGAGGCGGCAGTCTCATCGCCAGTCTTAACTGCAATGGGCCAGTACGCCATTCAGAAGCTCAATAAAGGAACTTGCAGTACTCAATCTAGACCTTGGAAACAGAACGAATTATCAATTTAGTGAAGCTTAGAATGTTACCACCTAGAACGTCAGAGGAATGGCTCTTAAGGAAGTCGAATTAGCTAAGTATTTGAAAGAAAAGGAAATAGATTTTGCGGCAATTACAGAAACAAAATAGGAAACATCTGGAGCTAAATACACTCCTGGAAATTGAAATAAGAACACCGTGAATTCATTGTCCCAGGAAGGGGAAACTTTATTGACACATTCCTGGGGTCAGATACATCACATGATCACACTGACAGAACCACAGGCACATAGACACAGGCAACAGAGCATGCACAATGTCGGCACTAGTACAGTGTATATCCACCTTTCGCAGCAATACAGGCTGCTATTCTCCCATGGAGACGATCGTAGAGATGCTGGATGTAGTCCTGTGGAACGGCTTGCCATGCCATTTCCACCTGGCGCCTCAGTTGGACCAGCGTTCGTGCTGGACGTGCAGACCGCGTGAGACGACGCTTCATCCAGTCCCAAACATGCTCAATGGGGGACAGATCCGGAGGTCTTGCTGGCCAGGGTAGTTGACTTACACCTTCTAGAGCACGTTGGGTGGCACGGGATACATGCGGACGTGCATTGTCCTGTTGGAACAGGAAGTTCCCTTGCCGGTCTAGGAATGGTAGAACGATGGGTTCGATGAAGGTTTGGATGTACCGTGCACTATTCAGTGTCCCCTCGACGATCACCAGTGGTGTACGGCCAGTGTAGGAGATCGCTCCCCACACCATGATGCCGGGTGTTGGCCCTGTGTGCCTCGGTCGTATGCAGTCCTGATTGTGGCGCTCACCTGCACGGCGCCAAACACGCATACGACCATCATTGGCACCAAGGCAGAAGCGACTCTCATCGCTGAAGACGACACGTCTCCATTCGTCCCTCCATTCACGCCTGTCGCGACACCACTGGAGGCGGGCTGCACGATGTTGGGGCGTGAGCGGAAGACGGCCTAACGGTGTGCGGGACCGTAGCCCAGCTTCATGGAGACGGTTGCGAATGGTCCTCGCCGATACCCCAGGAGCAACAGTGTCCCTAATTTGCTGGGAAGTGGCGGTGCGGTCCCCTACGGCACTGCGTAGGATCCTACGTCTTGGCGTGCATCCGTGCGTCGCTGCGGTCCGGTCCCAGGTCGACGGGCACGTGCACCTTCCGCCGACCACTGGCGACAACATCGATGTACTGTGGAGACCTCACGCCCCACGTGTTGAGCAATTCGGCGGTACGTCCACCCGGCCTCCCGCATGCCCACTATACGCCCTCGCTCAAAGTCCGTCAACTGCACATACGGTTCACGTCCACGCTGTCGCGGCATGCTACCAGTGTTAAAGACTGCGATGGAGCTCCGTATGCCACGGCAAACTGGCTGACACTGACGGCGGCGGTGCACAAATGCTGCGCAGCTAGCGCCATTCGACGGCCAACACCGCGGTTTCTGGTGTGTCCGCTGTGCCGTGCGTGTGATCATTGCTTGTACAGCCCTCTCGCAGTGTCCGGAGCAAGTATGGTGGGTCTGACACACCGGTGTCAATGTGTTCTTTTTTCCATTTCCAGGAGTGTATGTAGACGACTGTATTATGATTTACAGTGGAATGAAGCAGAATCAAAGAGCAAGCAAAGGTGTGCCATCTACATTCATGAAAAATGAGAAGATAAATTACTGAACTATGAATATGTAAAAATATGTAAATGAACGCATTGTACTAGTAGGAATTAGAAGTCCAAAAGGAATCCTAAGACCAGTATCAACTTATGGCCCAGAAGAAGGAGAAACTGACGAGTCCAAGGTCTTTCACAAAAATTACAAGTGATCTTAGACAGATACATTGAAAATCAATTTTGATTATGGGAGATCTCAATGTCAGAACTGGAAAGATATCAATTCCAAAAATAGTAGGAAAATTTGGAGAAAATGTACGTAATAAAAAATATAGATTTTGCTACCTTTAATCCTTTGAAAATCATCAATAGTTTCCTTAGGAAGGAATATGTACACAAATTTCCCTGGTCAGCAAGAGGACATAGATCTGTTATAGCGTGTATAATAATGAATGAGGGATTTCCTGGGAAGGTTAAAGATAAGACTTTATGAAGGAGAAGATATAGGATCAAACCACTTCTTACTGGTGTCAATAATTCACATCACGCAAAATGGAGAAGACTGATCAATTAAGGATCAAAAGGAAGAACAGGGTTTTGGAGTTTACCTTTAAGAAGGTGATCTCTACCAAAAGCGGATAGCGAAAACATTACCAAAATTAGAAATAGTAGAAGACTTGTAAAAAGAATGGAGGAACTTAAAAACAGCCATATGGAACATAGCTAATGAGGTTCTGCGGAAAAAAAGCAATACAAGAATTTCAGAGGAGGAAGGATTTAAACGCCAGCATTTAAAGAAAAACAAGAAGCTTTCAAGATCTAATTAAGTAATTCCAAAAATTAAAAGTGTAATGATTATAAAGATAAGAGAAATAATGTGAAATACATAGGTCAGAATGTGTATGCAGACTCATGGGAACACTTTATTAGCAATATGGAGCATACAAACTATCGCTTATGAAGAGACGAAATCACTAAACAGATAATACAATGATGATATTCTTGTTGATAATATAGGAGAGGATGAACGGATAGCTCATTATAAAATATTGTGATATGATGTAGGCCGGCCGCGGTGGCCGTGCGGTTCTAGGCGCTACAGTCTGGAGCCGAGCGACCGCTGCGGTCGCAGGTTCGAATCCTGCCTCGGGCATGGACGTGTGTGATGTCCTTAGGTTAGTTAGGTTTAAGTAGTTCTAAGTTCTAGGGGACTGATGACCTAAGATGTTAAGTCCCATAGTGCTCAGAGCCATTTGAAACATTTGATATGATGTACTTTAATCCGACTTTACCTTAACTGAATGGCACAAAATGCCTAGACGGTACTGATGTAAGAGAACTGATGGGAGCTCTAAAAGCAACAAAAGATATGAAAGCCACTGGATTAAACGGCATTAATATGGAACTGTGAAATATGGTTACTCCTACATCTAAGACTTCTTTTCCTTTTTATTTAACGAACATTGGAGAAATAAGAAGGTAACAAAAACAGGCTGAGAGCCAATGTTTTGTAAAACAGTAGCAGTACCAACTTATGGAAGTGAAGCATGGGCAACGACAAGACGACAAAACACCAAGACAGTATAATACATGCTCAAGAAATGAAATTTCTAAGAAGAGTGAAAGGATGTACAATAGAACATCGAAAAAGAAGATATAAAGAAATATTTAAAAATATATACCCTAAATGAAACGATAAAGGAAAATGGAAGGAACACGTAGGTAGTATGGGTGGAGAAAGAATATCAGTAAGTGCTCTAAATTATGAAGAAAAAATGTAGAAAGACCAGACAAGAGATAGAGTACCATTGTAGGTAATGTGAAGTGAGGAGAAGAGAACTTATCTCTGTAGATTTCGCCTTCAACCAACCTCATAAGCAAAAAATCTAAAGGGGTAAGGTGACATTTGCGACCAAGCAACATGACCATTTCTGCCGATCCATCTTCTGGGTAATCTTAGGTTTAGATGATGTATCACCTGACAACCAGGAAGTGCAGGGGCTCTGCCATGTTGGAAGAACATATCCGTCGTTGTAGCCAAAGGAAACTCTTCCAATACCACTGAAAGCTCCGTTTCAAGGAACTCTAGGTAAGGGGGCCCTGTAGAACGATGCAGTAACGCACCAGTCCCAGTCAACTGACTGTCTGTCGTGCAGAGAATCGTTCTTAAAAATGCCTTTCCAAAAAGGGATGTGGATGTTTGTCGCGTCACCGAAGTTATTTATGTGTGCTACTGACCTACAGACTCTGATCTACCTTCCTGTTCATAACGAATCCTACTTGCATTACAACTTTTTCTGCTGCTGTTGATATTACCGTACACTCATACGACCAGAAATACTTGTCTTCCCCCCATTTCACTTCAGTAACCCCCACTATATGTAGATTCAGCCCTACCGAGTCCCTTGTCAGATATTCTTGTTTTCTTAACGCGTTCAACTCTTAGAACAATATCCTCTCTTCTCGTGGTCATCTCCCACTTAGCAATCCTCTCCCGGAGATTCGAACGGGGCCCTAGTCTGGAATCTTTTTCAATGGAGAGATCATGACATTTTGATTATAGGCCACTTGCCTTTAATGCAGTGATTTACATGGCCTTCTGCATCCTCATGCTGTTGATCACTGTTGAGTCTTCCGCCTTGTACTGCCAGTTTCCTACACCAAGGGCAAACGAGTGCTCTGAACAGCTGTCCGCTCGTCCATCCTCTTTGTCGAGGTCGTTGGAGGAACGAGTATGACGTCTTCTGCCGGAAGTCTTCGGCTACCTTTGCTGATGATTTCTATTCAAAATTTAACCAATGACGGCCTCCGAACCTGCGACCAAGGACTTTTTGATCACTAATAGAAGACGCTACCCGTTTCTTATTTTGAGACTCTAACTCGGGACCTTTGCTTCTAGGCTTCTAGCAGGAAAGTGCTCTACGACCATTTTTATTTTTATTCGATACCGGGTATCATACCTGTTTCCTTTTTTATTAATCCAAGAAGTACAGTGGTCAACTTCGAGCCGGTGGAGACAGAGTTGGCAGGGGTCGAAACCGTAGGTCTGGCCACGACGTCTACCCCTTCCTGTCACTAAATCGCGCCCCTTCGATTATATATATATATATATATATATATATATATATATATATATATATATATATAGAGAGAGAGAGAGAGAGAGAGAGAGAGAGAGCAGCTTAAACAAATCATTATTCGTGTAAACATAAAAACAACGTGTAGGCCGTCCATCCAGGGGAGCCCGCATTAGACACTATACTCGAACAAGGCGTGCAAAAGTCTTTATTAACAAGGTGCGGGGCAATGAGAAACGAAAAAAAAAATCAAGCCAAGATATGTGACGCCATAGACACAGAGGAAAGAATGGGTGAAAGAATGAGTGGTGTATGGTAAGACTTGAAGGCATACTCCTGCTTGCCAGATGAGGCGTTGGGGCAGAGTGGGCGGGGGTGAAAATGCGCGGCCTGCTCGCGCTGTACCCGGCACCACTACCGAGCAGACGCGCACAAAAGGAGAGCGGAATTCAAGGAGGAGGATATAGAAAAGGTGGGTGAATGCTCGGATCGGCCTGGTATAGTGCATAACCGGATTGGGCGCATGTCCATGCGCCTACCCCGCTGTGGGGTACGATATGGAAATGTAACGCGGGGAGTGTCAGTCGTCAGGAGTGGGGCAGGAGTGCCGACCGCGTGTGGCACCACCCAGCTGAATGGGGGTGACGTGAGGATCGCGCGAAGGTAAATGGCGAAGAAGGTGCGGTAGCGAGGTCGGTGCTCGATTTCGTTGTGGGCGGTTTGAGAGTACTGCCAGAAGCCAGGGCGTAACTTATTACCGTCACTATAAAGGCAAGTTGTCGTCCATTCCTTGACCCGTACAGCAGCATGATTTTTGGTTATGAGGAAATGAGTGTCCTCAGGATGGATGGAAGTCCATGGTTCAGTCGAGTCCGGCGGAATAAGGACGTAGAAGGCAACGAACTGTGCACCCAGTTCCGAGACGTCACTAGTGGCAGAACAAGTCAGGTGGTGGGCATCGTCGTCCACGAGGCGGCAAATTGTGCAACGCAAGTGTCCAGTAATCCGACTACATGAAGACGTTGATCTGTGGCGAAGTTTCCTCATATGACACGGCACCATGTTGCCCGAGCATTGGAGCGTAGGAAAAGCTGGTGCAGATGACGCTAAAGGATAGCCACCGTGTCGACGGACGTTTGAAGTCGAGGTTTTTGTGGGATATGCAGCGAAGTTGTGGAGTGTATAAGTCTTTGGTTCGAGGAAGGTACATGCTCGGTAAGTGAATGTGACCATAACTACAGCCAACAAGGAAATCAGAAATGTACCCCAGATGGGACGTGACGTGGCCTACTGGCACCGGTGGGGATATGGTCGCGGGCATAAGAATGTCCAGCAAGCTGCGCGTAAGGGAGGTGTCCCCGTTCCACTGCTTACGCATGGTACCCATGTACAAAGACGCCGCTATGAGTCGCACAGTGGCAAGCTGAGGTACGTATGGGGGACGGTGAGCGTACTGGCCGTAAAGAAGTATCTGGAGGCTGAGTACAATAGGTTATGGCAGTGGGAGTTCCTGTGCGATGTGGGCCGTCTGGGAAATCACATGCTGATTGAGGTAATCGACACGTTGTAAAGAGTCGAGTGAGCTGAGGAAATTTTGTCGCACTACCGTTCGGATTAGTTTGAGAGTACGCCTAAATTGATGGCAGCGGAGCGGCGCACGATTGAGGCCCAAATAATATCAAAGTATCTTAGGTTCTGTACGCACGGGAAGGGCCGCGTCCAATGGGCATCGCAACGGATTTAGCCATGTTCATGGCACTGCCCTCTACAATTCCTATGTTGATATTAAATCGAGTACCACCTGGTTTAGGTCCGAAATCGGATTAAGAGGCGGAGATCGTCTGTGTATGCATGACAACGAAAAGTGTACTGTCGCAACCTGAGACCAGATAGGTGGATCGTCACGTCCGCAATGAGTGGCTCCAGGATTATGGCATAGTGTCGAAAGTGGGTAACCTTGTCCTATTGAGCGACGTATGGTTACCGGTCCTGCCACATCTGCTTTGACCTATATTAGTCTTTCAGCATTGCCCTACAAACGGCGGATGATAATAATAAAGGAGGGTGGAAAATACATTCAGCCCATTACCGAAAATTGAAAACGATGCCGCACCTTGTCGAATGGCAACCACAGTGGCTCGGAGACTAGCTCAGAAGGATCTGTAACGAATGACTTAAAAATCCTTCACGACGCACGCAAAGGGTTGTTGCTTAACAGTAACAGTCCTTAGCGTGCCGGCGCTACGCATCTACTTCCTCACCGTACTGAATCAAGGTATGTTGTACGGCAGGTTTGACTCATTCAATCCACCAATGCAACGTTGTGCAGTACTTAGGTAACGCACGGAAGACATTCAAGATCGTGTAGGTGGGAGGGACGACTGCGCCAGACCATTTGTTGCAGGAAATGAATACTGCAATGTAGGTGCAGTGGTCCGAAAAGGCTAAGGGCCTAGGAGTGCAGGAATGAATTCCCGAGAGACTCCGGAGCTGCAGTGGCGGGTGTACTTAAGTTCTAAAATTCCTGCACAAGCCCCATTTTCAATGTATGCCTGTTGAATGGTATTTACAGACTTTCATAGTGGCCAGGGCTCGACGTCTTCTGAATAGACTTTGTACTGAAAAGTGACAGATTCTTAAATCTTTTGTATCTGTATATATTTCTACATTCAGATCCACTGTTAGCAACTGATGCTGCAAATACAGCAACAAAGTTATGAATTATTTTCACTATTTGGTATTAGAAACAGGATAAATTAATATTTGCATTCTGTGTTCATGAACGGCATCTCTTCCTCGCTCCTATATCCCCTGAAGAACCACACAGCCTGGAAAGGGAGACGTATCAACACCAAACGTGGTCTACACTTTTTCCAAGCCGACTGCACTGTCGGTGCAGTCACTGTCGACCATGCAGGCTTGTGGATGTGCGCCATACGAGTCTTCGAACTGCCATTCGAGTTCCCGGCACGTCACCGCGGCTTTCCACTCCTACAATCACACTGCCGAACGCTGAGCGCAATTCCAAACGTATCCCGCTCTTAACGGCATATCACCATCGATCTCCGTTGCCACATGTCGACTTATCTACAAATTATGGTCATTATACACTCCTGGAAATGGAAAAAAGAACACATTGACACCGGTGTGTCAGACCCACCATACTTGCTCCGGACACTGCGAGAGGGCTGTACAAGCAATGATCACACGCACGGCACAGCGGACACACCAGAAACCGCGGTGTTGGCCGTCGAATGGCGCTAGCTGCGCAGCATTTGTGCACCGCCGCCGTCAGTGTCAGCCAGTTTGCCGTGGCATACGGAGCTCCATCGCAGTCTTTAACACTGGTAGCATGCCGCGACAGCGTGGACGTGAACCGTATGTGCAGTTGACGGACTTCGAGCGAGGGCGTATAGTGGGCATGCGGGAGGCCGGGTGGACGTACCGCCGAATTGCTCAACACGTGGGGCGTGAGGTCTCCACAGTACATCGATGTTGTCGCCAGTGGTCGGCGGAAGGTGCACGTGCCCGTCGACCTGGGACCGGACCGCAGCGACGCACGGATGCACGCCAAGACCGTAGGATCCTACGCAGTGCCGTAGGGGACCGCACCGCCACTTCCCAGCAAATTAGGGACACTGTTGCTCCTGGGGTATCGGCGAGGACCATTCGCAACCGTCTCCATGAAGCTGGGCTACGGTCCCGCACACCGTTAGGCCGTCTTCCGCTCACGCCCCAACATCGTGCAGCCCGCCTCCAGTGGTGTCGCGACAGGCGTGAATGGAGGGACGAATGGAGACGTGTCGTCTTCAGCGATGAGAGTCGCTTCTGCCTTGGTGCCAATGATGGTCGTATGCGTGTTTGGCGCCGTGCAGGTGAGCGCCACAATCAGGACTGCATACGACCGAGGCACACAGGGCCAACACCCGGCATCATGGTGTGGGGAGCGATCTCCTACACTGGCCGTGCACCACTGGTGATCGTCGAAGGGACACTGAATAGTGCACGGTACATCCAAACCGTCATCGAACCCATCGTTCTACCATTCCTAGACCGGCAAGGGAACTTGCTGTTCCAACAGGACAATGCACGTCCGCATGTATCCCGTGCCACCCAACGTGCTCTAGAAGGTGTAAGTCAACTACCCTGGCCAGCAAGATCTCCGGATCTGTCCCCCATTGAGCATGTTTGGGACTGGATGAAGCGTCGTCTCACGCGGTCTGCACGTCCAGCACGAACGCTGGTCCAACTGAGGCGCCAGGTGGAAATGGCATGGCAAGCCGTTCCACAGGACTACATCCAGCATCTCTACGATCGTCTCCATGGGAGAATAGCAGCCTGCATTGCTGCGAGAGGTGGATATACACTGTACTAGTGCCGACATTGTGCATGCTCTGTTGCCTGTGTCTATGTGCCTGTGGTTCTGTCAGTGTGATCATGTGATGTATCTGACCCCAGGAATGTGTCAATAAAGTTTCCCCTTCCTGGGACAATGAATTCACGGTGTTCTTATTTCAATTTCCAGGAGTGTATATGATGACCAACTCAAGACCTTTTTGGGATATGGCGAAGAAGGGTCTGAGTATCTTCAGCGGTGCATCACGCAATTGCCGACCGCTAACGTGACGTCTCCGACTCTGACGACTGTTTTACCGATCACCTACACACTGGCTTTCTCTTTTCCTCCGGCATATAGTCGTCAGTCGGACCAAGTACAAGTGTCCCTTAGAGCTACCGTGGGTAACGCCGATGGCTCACTAAGGTAAATGGAAATGAGCGTATGGCATCGTTGGCCTGGAGGCCCCATTCGGGATATGGTTCAAATGGCTCTAAGCACAGTGGGACTTAACATCTGAGGTCATCAGTCCCCCAGAACTTAGAACTATTTAATCCTAACTAACCTAAGGACATCACAAACATCCATGCCCGAGGCGTGATTCGAACCTGCGACCGTAGCAGCAGCGCGGTTCCGGACTGAAACGCCTAGAACCGCCCGGTCACAGAGGCCGCATCTGGGATAGTTCGGCCGTCAAGTCTTATTTCAATCGATGACACATTGCGCGACATGAGCGCCGATGATGAGAATGAAAAGATGATGACGACAACACCCAGTCCCCGAGTGGAGAAAATCTCCAGCCCGGCCGGGAATCGAACCCAGGCCCGCTTGCATAGGAGGCGAGCATGTTTCCACCCAGCTCTGCAGGCGGACTGCTCGCCAAGGTGCATCTGAACTAACTGACTCCACCGTAACGACTGCCGCCGAGACGTCCTCCACTCCAACGGACGAGGGAAAACTTATGAACGCCACAATGACCGCATCCTCTATGGCGTGGAGTGATGCTGTTGACGATGATCCGAACCACATGACGGCGACGGAGAGGGAATGCTTGCTTCTGACTAACAGCTGCGTAATCGTTCGCGATGGCATAACTGTCGGCACGCGCGTAGTTGAAAATGCGGCCGACAGGATAATGGCCGATACAACAGGTGTCACGAAGTATTCGTTCGCATGCCACGTCATTTACGGCTTTTGACGTAACCTAACTGCATAAGGTGGACAAACGGATGGCAAAATATCGGAAGCTGACGTCTTGGCTAGGTCGCGTAGGAAGCGTTCTTCCAAAGCCTTTGGTCGGGTATAACAATTGCAGAATGTAAACCATAGAGTAGATTTTCGAAAACGGTTGGCCACGGTTCTAGTACACGTAAGCAAGACAGTGGCTGAAAATAAATAACAACGATCGCTCGCGACACAGGCAGAAACACAGAGCACGACCGCATTGCATGGCTGCGAAAGCTCGACTGTATTCCTAGACCAGAGGTCGATCTTTATCGGGGTGCTAATACCATTAATGTAACTGTCGAAATATGGTAGATGTGGGACATGGTAGAACGTCATTCGCTAGCGAATCGCCGGCAACGCAACACGAACCGTCTCATTGACCGCAGTGGACAAGGTTCCCTCTCGACACATTGTCGGTGGGAGCCAGTGACTGAGCGTCCACCTCCTGTAATCGTCAAAAAAAAAAAAAAGGTTCAAATGGCTCTGAGCACTATTGGACTTCACATCTGAGGTCATCAGTCCCCTAGAACTTAGAACTACGTAAATAACTAACCTAAGGACATCACACACATCCATGCCCGAGGCAGGATTCGAACCTGCGGCCGTAGCGGTCGCGTGGTTCCAGACTGAAGCGCCTAGAACCGCTCAGCCACAGAGGCAGGCGCAAATGTCAGTCTGGTCGGTTTCTGTGCCCAATCTACCAATGAGTAGATGGGGCTTCTGACTCTACTACTCACAGGCGGGACACCATGCGGTTGCATAGTTGTCTTCATCGTTTCTCCTTGAGGTTGTAGCTCCTCCACGGCCTGTAGCAAAGACGCTGTGGGTGTGAAATCGTCCTGGCCAGCCTGTGGAAACGAATCGTGATCATCCTCGCTATCTTGTTCGTCGCCTCGTTTGTGCTGCTCGTCTTCTGTTGAGAGCCGCCGCTTGTTCCGCTTCTTCGCGACCGCTGTTTTCGTAGCGACGCCTCTACGTCTGCAGAGGATTGCTATTCAGTGCGATACTCTTGCCGATCCGCTGCCATATCCGAAGTTTAGACGGGGGCGTGGATGGACCCTGACTCCGCAGCTGTTGTGGGGCGTCTGGCTGATGGTGCCGCAAGTTCATCTGCTCCATCTGTTGAAGTGGGATCAGGGGCAATACTCGTAGACTCTGTAGGGAATGGCCTGTCTTGCACGTTGCCCACATCGTTCCGGAGGGCCTCCACGCACGTAATAGGCACCGACGTCATCTGCCTTGACGGCTGCTGGGTGTCCCTAGGTAACAGTACTAGACGTCGCTGGAAACAATAAGTTTGCGTGACCTACCTGCCCGCAGTCAGAGCAGATTCTTGGTTGACTGTCGTACATATCGATGGCTCGACATCCTCCTATGGACACGTAAGATGATATGTGCTTCCGAAGTTTAGACTTACTTGGCGCAACCCACTGAGTGCAGAATACGTCTCAAAACCGGTCTATTACTCCACCGTATGATCAAAGAACGTGCCTTATGGGCGAAATGCTTCGCTGTCCATGCCTGCAGTAACTTCGAACGGAAGTTCGGATACAAGTACTGTTCTAACTCCGAGACTGACGTGACCAACTTAAACCACACCCACGTTCCCGTCGGTGTGGCAAAACCAATAACCAACGATGGATCGATGAATGAGTCTGTCGCATGTTTCTTCGTCTATACGTTGGACGTATACTAGGTAGATCCCTATCAGATCCCGTGGATCTAGCTTCACCATAACACGCATGAAACGTTAGATTTCGTGCGATTTCTGTCTTGTACACTGTGCGTCGAATTTGAACCTGAATGTCGACTTGATCAGTAGTAATCAATACACTTCTTTGTGAAGCCCCTCGGATGTAAACAATGCTCGCGCTAATTGAGCGCGGCCGGAGCCCTAGGCATAACCAAGCTAATACAACGCCGAAGGCGGATTAAACCTTTAGGCTATTCTGCATGCTCCATTCATCGCGGCAGTATCAAAAGTTGACAATGAAAAAATATAACACTCGTAATTTCTGAATTATATAAAAACTGAGACTGAATTTTAAACAAATGATATCAGGTTTCTTATTGAGTCGCGTGTTCAAAAGCTTTCGGCCAAATAGTTCTCACACAACAATAAGAGGAAACTGATTGCACATACACTGTCTGATCAAAATATCAGGACACCCATTAGAGGACATTAATGCGGTGTCTGTGCTCCCTCGCTAGGGATACTTTCAATGATATGTCTGAATTCAATAAAATTTTTTCTGATTTGAACAGTTCTCGTGTATCTGACCGAGTAGCGTCATAATTTCTCCACAATATTTCGGCAGACGTACACGCTGCCATCTTCAGATGGATCCTGACGAATGCTGTGCTGTTCCTCTCGGCGTCCTATATATACTAGCCGTTACCCCCTCCACCGTTCCTCTCCTGGTGTCTTGGGTGCGGCCGGAGCGGCGGCTACTGGAGGTTGTGGGGGAAGCGGCGCCTGGGTCTGAACTGGGGTCTGCACCCCAACATACAGTTCACGATGGAGGTGGAGCAGGATGGTGCCCTACTGTTTCTTGACGTCCTGGTGAAACGGGAACTTGACGGTAAGCTGGGACACAGTTTATACAGAAAACCTACACACACCGGTTTGTACCTAAATGCCCTCAGTTGCCACGACAACTCCCAGCGTGAAGGCGTTTTGCGCACACTTGTTCACAGGGCACGATCGATCTGCGATCAGGAGAGCCTTCCAGCAGAACTGCAGCACCTCGAGACAACATTTCGGAAAAATGGGTACAACCAGAAGCAAATGAGACACGCACTCAGAACTACTGGACGTGATGTCACTTCCACCTAGACCATCACTTTAAAGGTTAATGTTTTACGACCGCTACAAATTCGTATCACGCGAGATAACTCGTTTATCTTATGTTAATGAGGAAAGCTTGATACCAAGAAATAGTGGGCGTCTTGTAGTGATACTATCTCTGCTCAATAAAATTAGTTTCACAATAACGGTGCGGTGTGCTCAAGCTGTACAGGATGGGACGTCAAACATTGCAAATCAGGAAGGCACTGTGGTACTGAAGAATCCATCCCAAACACGCGACACCGATGTCAGAATTCCAGGAGTTGAAGAAACTATTAACTGTTTAGCCTTTTCGTACTTTATTCTTTGAATTTTTCTCATACTACTTTTTCTTTACATTTTATTTCTATAGACCACACTATAAACAAAAGTAACTTGTTCTTATCTCTGTTCCAGCTTTTCTAAAATATTTGAATTTCTGACATTTAGTTAATCACACACGTAATATTGCACTTCTACATTTAATTGATAAATCTGCAGTTCACAATTAAGTGCCTGGCAGAAAGCTGATCGAACCACCTTCAAGCTATTGCTCTACCGTCCCACTGTCGAACACTGCGCGGGGAAAACGAGTAAGTAAATCTTTTCACGTGAGCTATGATTTCTCTTATTTTCTTATGACAATCACCAATTCTCCCTCTGAGGAGAAAGTTGGTGATTTAAATTTCATGAGAAGACCCTGCCGCAATGAAAAGCATCTTTGATTGCCACCCCAGTTTGCTTATTATATGTCCACGGCACTCTCTCCTGTTTCGTGATGCTACAAAACGAGCTGTCCTCCTTTGAACTTTTTTGATGTCCTCCGTCAATCCTATCTGATGCCAAACCCACACCACACAGCAGTACTCCAGAAGAGAGCGGAAAAGCATAGTACAAGCAGTCTTTAAGCGTGATATAATCAGACTATTTAGTAAACCTGTTGCGTTTTCTGAGTGTTCTGCCCATAAACTGCATTCTGTATTTTGTTTTCTCCACCACATTATCGATGCGGTCGTTCCATTTTGAGTTATTCTTAATTGTAAACCTAAGTATTTATTTGAATTGACAGTCTTTAGGTTTTTTAGCTTTATTGTGTAACTGAAATTTAGCAGTTTTCTTTTAATGCCCACGTGAATGACATCGCATTTCTGATTATCAGAGTCAACTGCCACTTTTTGCACCATCACGTATCTTGTCTCAAATATTTTGCAGTTGGTTTTGATCGTACGATGACTTTATAAGAAGGTAAATGACAGCATAATCTGCAGGTAGTCTAAGATCTCTACTCAGGTTGTCTCCTAAATTGTTTATGTAGTTCAGAAACAGCAGAGGGCCTATAACACTTTCTTGGGGTACGCCAACTGTGATCTTACTGACAGAAAATCACGAATCCAGTCGCACAGCGAGACGATACTCCATAGGCACGCAATTTGATTACAAGTCACTTGTGAGGAACGGAATCAAAAGCCTTCTGGAAACCTAAAAATATGGAATCAACTTGACGTCGCCTATCGATAGCACCAATTACTTCGTGAGATTAAAGACATAAATACAATCGCAAGAACGATACCGCCTGAATCTTTGTTGGCTATTTGCCAATGAATTGTTTTCTTCGAGGTAATTCGTAATGTTTGAACACCCCTACACTTTCCCAAATTTCTACTCGAAACTGACGTTAATGATACGTGTCTTAATTCAGCGAATTACTCATATTTCTTCCCTTGGGTATTTGTCCTCTATATTGTCCACATACCCTCTTATAAGGAGGCATCACCACGATAAACATCTGAATTACGAGCTTGCCTCTACATTATCACGCGTTTACTTTTTATGTTGTGCGTCATTCTTCTGAAGTGTTTGACGTGGCCCGCCACGCCTTCCTGTACCAACCTCTTCATCTCGGAATTACCATTTACCTCCTAAGTTCTCAGTTATTTTTGAATGTATACCAGACTCTGTGTTCTCCAACAGTTTATACCGTCAACAGCTCCCTCTAGTACTATGTAAATTATTCCCTGATTTGGTAACGCATGCCTTCAATGCTGTCCCTTCTCCTTGTATTTTCCATAATTTTGTGTCGCGACCGAGAGATCAACGCCAAGTAATGTGCCCCAGCTAGCAAGAATAAGTGAACTTTATTTCCTCTCATTAATGGAATACAAGAAGTCATTCGGACTTGAATCGACACTACTTGGTACCAACTCACTGATAGACACTGACGTAGCATAGAGTACGTGTATTCCATTCTGCTTAGATTCATCATTGAAACTCCTTAGTCTTTACCAGTCCATCTATTTTTAAACTTCCTTCTGCATAGCACCATATGTCAAACACTTCGATTCTCTTCTTTCACGATTTTTCTAGAGTCCATGATTCACTACCATAAAATGCTGTGTTCTCAGAAATTTCTTCCTCAGATTAAGACCGATGATTGATATTACTAGACATTTATGGTCAGAAGTGGCCTCTTTGCCTTATTTTGCTTCTAAAGTACCAGAATAACTTCAGTTCATCTACTCTGTAGCAACCAGATTTATTGCTAATTTCATTTGGCACTCCTGATCACATTCATCTTTCTCAGGTTTATTCCCAAGCCATAGTCTGTATTCATTATTCCTTCCATTTTGTAGGTCTGTAATTCTTCTCTATTGCTGATAGTAATATCATCAGTGAATCTTATCATTGATAGTTTTTCCTCCTGAATTTTAAACCCATACTTGAACTTTTTTTTTTTTTTCGTCCTTTCTTCTTTGATGTGCTGATTGAACGTTAGAGTTGAAAGACTGCATTCCTGACACAATTTTTAATCCGAGCACATCGTTTTGGTCTTACATTCTTGGTTTCTGTACACATCGTATGTTGTGTGTTTTTCCAATAGCTAATTCCTATTTTTCTTAGAATATCGAACATAGTGTATTTTTTACGTTGTAAAACGCTTTTACTAGGTTGCCAAACCCTATGACTCTCTTTTGATCGTTTACTACCTCAGCTGGTTTTCTTAGGCTATATAATAATTTCTAATGTGTCAGTGCAGTGCAACACATAGCTTTTTAAGCACCTAACTATAAATCTTTTGTGTATATTTTCCGTAAACGTTAAACGTTTCAAAGTATCTAATTGGCAACTCTCGCTTTTTGGTAGCCAGTTTTCAATACTTGTTTAAACTGGTATTTTCATATTTTAAATAGTAATTTTAATGGTGTTTATTTTACTTTGTTATGACCGGCCGCTGTGGCCGAGCTGTTCAAGGCGCCTCAGTCTGGAACCGCGCGACCGCTACGGTCACAGGTTCGAATCCTGCCTCGGGCATGGATGTGTGTGATGTCCTTAGGTTAGTTAGGTTTAAGTAGTTCTAAGTTCTAGGGGACTGATGACCTCAGATGTTAAGTCCCATAGTTCTCAGAGCCATTTGAACCAATGTTTTTTCTGTGTTATGGTTCCGTATTAGTTCTTATTCTGTCTAATTGCTATTACCATTGCAAGGTTTCAGTGGACTGGTTTTGTGAGTACCAGTAAACCAGAAGTATATAACTGAGTTTTTGAAGTAATATTTGTTTGATGTACTCCCTTAGTGAAAGCCTTTTATTGTTTATTAATCTCGGTTGACTTGAATTATAGGTTCATTTTATGATTAAATGTGGATATACTCTTTTTTAGGACACTGTATGTTATCTCAGATCTAAGACTAAGCTAGTAAAACTGTGTACTAATTTTAGCGCCTACCTTCCTCCTGCCTATCTCCCTTCTCCATTACTTCCTCGGAACACTTCCGAAGCTGTATTAAACTCAATAATGGGTCCCTTATGCCTTCCATATCGATAGTACTTTCTTCTTCTATCATGCCACAGACAAGTTCTCCATATTGTAAAGGCCTATATGTACTCTTTCCATCTATCTCGTAATAGGAGAGAAATCTATTCTTGGTCTAAAATTTGACCTAGAAATTGTCTAATTCTCTTTCTCCCTACCCTCTCCTCTCCTCTCCTCTCCTCTGTCCAGCGCCTCCCCTCCTCTCTCCTAAGTAACACCCTTTTCTTAGAAAAAGACCGATCAGAAAGATTATAAACAAACGTACGCATATGCTCTCCTAATCACAACCAAGTATTTTACCGCCACTAAAAACGAAACAGTCAATCATTATCTGCCAGAGACAGCATCTTGTTCTCTTTACTTCACCTGGCGCACAGATCTGACTGTGGTTCGATCTTTGTTTCCAAGTAAAATAACGATTTAAAGAAATAGAAAAACGTCTGCATTATTTATCCAAATACGCAAAAATTTGTTCTCCAACATTGCTAAACATATGAGGCTCACTTTATTGTCAATACTGTTCTGAGTTACATGTTAAGATACTGTTAGGATCAAAACACGACTGTGGCGTCATCTTTGTACCTGTTTGGTGCAGACTATAATGGATTGTCAAATTAACTCCCACGATGTTATTTCTAGGTCCAAATTGTATTATTTATCAAAAATGCATGGAGGTGTGTTCTATACGATAATCCTAGTGTGGTTCAATCTTTACATCCATCTGATGCAAGGCACAGCGGACCCTCAGATTAAGTGCCACAATGTTACTTTCACGAATATATTGCCAGTATTATTTATCACATGTAAAGAAATCCGACGTAACACCCTGACATAGCACCGTCGGCACACGGGACGACCTGTTTATCGCGACTTTGCTCTCTCAGCGCTAGCCGGCAGTTATGAGCTTCTTGAGGCCCGCAAATCATACAGTCCGTTTTCCAAATGGACGCGTGTGAAATCCCCACGTTAGGTCTTTTAAAACGCACGTTGTACATATGCTATTCATGTTGTTCGGTCTGTAACATGTATAAATAAAAATTTAAATATACATGAACATGTAATAAAGCAACAAGGAAAGATACTAGCTCATGTCCAGTCAATAAGGACATAAGCTTATAAAAATGTAAAAACTCGAACAAACTCACACACATTTACATAATATCAGATATTACAGAAATTACTTCTATTTATTTTATGAGGAAATTCCACAACGTTTTTATAAAACCCAGAGGTGAAAAAAAAATTTGGATGCAATGAGATGGTAACCCGCGACCACTTTTGAACGAGGCGCCCCTGTCAACTACGCTACGCTGAAATTCTGCAGTGAGTGACTTTTTATGTTACAGTGTTCTGAAGGCTTTAATCTCCGAAATATTAATTGGCGTTTCTTTATAACAGATCCTACCACGAACGACACGTTTTTGACGAATGTTCAATGTGCCATTATCTTAAAACGGCGTATTGCCTTAAAACGGCGTACTTTCATAACATGCGGGCTAATTCGAGAACTAAATATGAAATTTCTTAACACCAATACGACGTTTCCCGCCAAATTACCGTAAAAATAGTACCTATAACGACGCTTTCTTGAGAGATTCAGTGTGCTGATGCTGAGAAACAGCATATTGAAACGCCCGCTAAACCCGCTGGGCAGAACAGATGATTAGGATTGTGGAAAGGGCCAAATAAGGTGTCGGTCAGGTTCACTCAAAATTGTAATTAATTGTCATTTAATAACACCTTTAAACCAAAACGACACATAGCCGAACCTTTAGAAATACGAGTTTCAAAAAGGCAATTATTTCACGGCTGAAGGCCTCCAAACAAGAAATCTTAAAGCAACAAGATAAATCTATCTCAAGTGGTAAAAACATGCAGTTAAAATTGCAGATAAAATAATTAACATATATAATATATATTTCCAAGATTTTTTTTTTTTTGAATAAGGATTTAAGTGGCTGCAGGACCACAATCGATTTTCCAAAATTCAAAATACATAAAATCCAGGGAAGAATGTTTTAAATCATTGGCTAATATAAATTATAAACAGACAATTAAACACCGATGAGAAGGACAATAAAGTAAACGACACTCAAAAGCATCCAGGGAGGTCGGTCTGCCATCGTTCACTTAGGTGAGACAGGTGGTGAGCCCAACTACACTTGATCCGTCGGAACGCAACCAGGGAACAGCCACGAACCGACCGACAAAACGACTTGCTTACCACCAATCGGTACATAGGAACTCAAACACAAAAAGTTGCAAACGTGATTATCCACAATGAAATATGTATTAGCTATAAAAACTGCATACCATGTTCGACAGCAACAGTTGAGGAAAGGACGCTGCCTGAAGTTACGTTAATGGCCAGGGCGCCGGCCGAAGTGGCCGTGCGGTTAAAGGCGCTGCAGTCTGGAACCGCAAGACCGCTACGGTCGCAGGTTCGAATCCTGCCTCGGGCATGGATGTTTGTGATGTCCTTAGGTTAGTTAGGTTTAACTAGTTCTAAGTTCTAGGGGACTAATGACCTCAGCAGTTGAGTCCCATAGTGCTCAGAGCCATTTGAACCATTTGAATGGCCAGGGCAGGTAACCCGAACACTAACGGCAACAAGGCAGAAAATTCCGCTGGTGCACTTGAATTGTAGTCAACCAATAACCGCATGGCGGCTAAATTTCAGCAATAGAAACACTCGGTGTTTGTCACAGGAAAACCTCACCAACAGCGAACCACCGAAACGAACCACACAACATGAATGGACGTGGCTTGGGTAGTTGAAACCACTACTCAACTTTGACGTTCTGGGTCGGTGAACCACGAAGCTCGTAGCGACCGGACAGCTCCAAACACGCTCCGACACTGCGCAGCGGACCCAGCCGACTGCACCGCGTGGAGATAACTTCCCTGGTCCGCAGCAATCGACCGACTCGCCACAGAATGCCGACAACATCTAAAATTGTCGTCAGTGGAAACAATTGCCACTACACACACAACCAGACAAACGCTTGCACGAAAACCTGAACGATACCCAACAGTAACTAAGCACACACGAAGACAATCGGGAGTCGATGCACACACACAGTCGACTCATGAACGATCGGCGAGCCAAAACACGTCGTCTGGTAGGACGACCGACTGACGAAGCCACCAAGACCGAGGCCTGGCTCAAGTGATGCGTGGCGGCAATGGTCGGGCGAGGCATGTCGACGCAGACCTCACTGCTGCTCCACCCGACTGCACTAGTCCCGCATTACAACTCCCCAACTGGCAGCTCCGGACTACACTCCAGACGCCTTCCAACTGAGTGGCAAGCCCGAACTCGCGACCCGAACACGCCTACGACAGACAACCACCGGGAAGTAATAGCAGTCCAGCAAAGATACGAGAGGGAATATATCGATAAGCGCTGCTGACGCCGCTCACAGTCAGGCAAAACAGCAACTCAGTGACTTTAGTAATTTAAATCAACGTAGTGAGGTGGAATAACGTTTAAAACAGGGTGTAAAATACATGATGGCGGGAACACGAGCCCAATCACGGCTCACATATATTCATAGGGTGTAAAACCCAATACGGATTTCAACTGAACTCAGCTAATACACTGAGGTGACACGTCATCGGATCGCATATGCACATAAACAGATGGCGATAGTATCGCGTACACAAGGTATAAAAGGGCAGAATGCGTTGGCGGAGCCGTTATTTGTACTCAAGTGGTTCATGCGAAAAGTCTCTATATCTTCGGCGCGAGCCGTGTGTCGGCCCTTAGCCTTAGCTTTTTGTGCCATAGCGTGATTGCCTCCGTGAAGTTTAAAATGAGCAGTGTAAGACGGGATGACAGGTCGGTTTCCTGCGAGGTTGAAGGTAGTTATGAGCACATTCGGGAGAGAGCAGTGCTCTCGTTTACCGAGCGTGGTGCGGCTACGGCGGTCGCAGCTGTTGGTTTGGCGTGACGCGCAGGAGCGTCACCGCTGAGTGAGTTGGCACGGTGAGGCCATTTCGGCGTAGCTGAACTGGGGTTGTCGGCATCAGCAGTGGAAGCCGTTGTTGTGGGTGGGCGGTTGGGTCTGTATGCGGCTGTGTCCTGTCCTGTGGCATCGCGCAGTATCTCCAACTCCATGCTGCTGCTAACACACGGCGACCTTCTTAGCGGGTGACCCGTTTTATGTTCTGTGCTCCGAAATACCAAGTTGTTGGCAGTTATTGTTCTGCAGGTAACCGTTCCATGTTGTGATTCCGCTAATTTACTTTCTGGATGAGCAGTGCCCGAGCTCTGCCTCTTCTATATTGCTATGTAAATTTATATCGGGTTGTTGTGCCTTTAAAATGAGTTTTCTATGGTCGTGCCAGGTACGTACCATTTAAAATGTTTTAACGTGAAGCCAGTGAAAAAACGCTAAGCTCGTGCTGTTAGTGATTCCTGAAGTACATTCAATCTGGGAGGTGTCATTATAAACACTGTAAATTTCAAATCTGTGTGCTGCACGTTACTGGTATTGGCTGTTACTTAGGTCAGTTAAGCCTCTTAATCGCCAATTGCTTCTGTAACTTGAGCTGTGTAATTACATACTAATATTCTGTCCATTTTCACTGTGGTTGTGAAAAGACGAAAGGCGGGAACCGTCTAGTCACAATTAATTTTCACCTCCGTGTTAAAGTTTGTCTGTCTGAGCCGAAATATGTGTGTGGTATTTACCGAAACAAATACGTTGATTCAATGTCTACTATCTTAGATTAGCGTTGAGGAAAAGTCTGACGGCTTCACAAGAGTCACAAAGCTTGGCTATAAATTTATTGGTCTTTCCATATGTTGCAGAGTGCAGCTATTTTGTCTATCTCATGTCCGAGGTCTTAGGTTTTGCTGCTGTCGTCGGGTACAGTCAGTTGGGCCTTCGCTCTTTCAAGGACTGTAGTGCAACGACACAATGTTGATGAGAAAGCGCCTTCCTTAATCAAAATTTTTTACTTGTAAATTGTGCTGTTTTCAGTAAGGGAAGTAGAGGGTACTGATTCTACTGGGCCCATCAAGCTGCAGAATAGACAAACTGAAGTTGCTGTTTGAAGGTTTTGTTTTCTATTTCTCTAAGATAAGTTGGTTTAAATGCTGTGAAATTATCATCCTTAAAGTTCTCTTGACAAGAAACTGGTGGTACCCCAGTGATCTTTTTTTTTTTTTTTTTCCTTCAGGGAACTGCGATTCTTTTAAGCTGTAATTTAAATTCAGTTGCGGTATAATTTCACTAGCTATGCCTATTTGTTGACGTTACAAGAATGATTTTGTTTTACATTGAGGCATTCCTATAGAAATATTGTATTTTCCTTAAGAATTTACACTTTTAATTATTGTGTATTGTATTTCTCGGGCCAATTTTTACCGCCTAAGAACCGTTTACTGTAGTCCAAATATCTGTGCTGATGCCAATGAGCCATGCTGTTATGCTATTATGTTGTGGTAAATAATGGAAGTAGAAAGGTTATTGTTATGTTGTATCCTGAAATGGGTCTGCTCCTCCTACTCCCGCAGCCACCTGCTTTGAAATCACCCATCAAAAATGTTTGCAACGTGGTTATGATGGACTTTGTACTCGAAATTGTAGTTTGAACTAGACGCATGGGTCATTCAGTTTCCAAAATCGTTAGGGAATTAAGTATTCCGAAATCCACAGTGTGAAGAGTGTGCCGAGAAAATCAAACTTCAGGGATTTCCTTTCACGACGGAAAACGCGGTAGCCGACGGTCTTCACTTAACGACCAACAGCAGCAAAGTTTGTGTAGAAATGTCACTGCTAACAGAGAAGTAAAACTGCGTGAAATAACAGAAAAGAACAATGTGGGACTACGACGAACGTATTAATTATGGCAGGACGGCGAAATTTGGCGTTAATGGGCTATGACAACAGATGACCGATGCAATTCCTCTTCTGGGTTTATGACTACATCGGTTGGACCCTAGACGGCTGGAAAACCGTGATCTGGTCAGAGGAGTTCCGTTTTCGCGTGGTAAGAGCTGATGATAGAGGTCGAGTGCGGCGCAGACCTCACGGAGCCGTGGATACAAGTTGGTAACAAGATATTGAGTAATCTGATGGTAGCTCCATAATGGTTTGGGATTTGAAACCGATCAAGGATTGTATTGATTGTATTTGGTTATGTTCCGTTACTTGGAGACCTTTGGCAGCCATTCATGGACTTAATGTTCCCAAAAAACGATGGAATTTTTGTGGATGACAATGTGGCTTGTCATCGGGCTGCAGCTGTTTGCGATTGGTCTGAAAAACATTCTGGACGGTTTGAGCGAATAATTTGGCCACCCACTTTGCCCGACATGAATCACATCGAACGTTTGTGGGACATGATCGAGAAGCCTGTTGGCGCACAAAATCCTGCAGTGGCAACACTTTTGCAGTTATGGACAGAGGCAGCATGGCTCAATATTTCTGCGGGGGACTTCCAAAGACTTGTTGAGTCCATTGCACGTAGAGTCCTACGCCAGGCAAAACGAGATTAGCTGCGATGTTAGGAGGTATCCCATGACTTTCGTCACCTCAGTGAACAATATAGCTTCTGATAACTTCTGCCTGTCACACAGAGAACGTCCATGCACCTTCTTGGTTCCACATTATTTGATACGTTTTCGAAATATCGTAGAATTTGTTTTGTTTCACGTTTCGGAATGGCTGATGAACGTGAAATAGTAGAATGTGACGTCACAAAACTCGTAGAGCGCCACGTCAGCGTTAGCTAACTCGTCACGTGTGACGATGGCTTGCGGAGGTACAGACGCGCAGGCGGCGTGCAGGCGTCGCAGCACGTAAGGAGCGCAGGGCGCGCGCCCTTGACCGTCGCCGCCACAGCCAGGCGGCGGTGCCAGGCGGCGCGAGCAGTCGCTGCAGACAGGGCTGGCGGCGGAAGGGTGGGGGGGGGGGGGGGGGGGGAGCGGAAGCGGCGGCGGCGGCGAGGGCTGGCGGCTGGACGACTGCTTTCATTCCAGCCGCCACCTCCCACAAACGCTAGGCCAAAGGCTACAGTATATGGAAATGCCGTGTGGCTAGGGCCTCCCGTCGGGTAGACCGTTCGTCTGGTGCAAGTCTTTCGAGTTGAAGCCACTCCGGCTACTTGCGTGTCGATGGGGATGAAATGTTGATGATGATAAGGACACCACAACACCCAGTCCCTGAGCGTAGAAAATCTCCGACCCATCCATGAATCGAACCCGGGCCGTTAGGTATGACATACCGTCGCGCTGACCACTCACCTACCAGGGGCGGACAAATGCTACAGTAAGTCTGTAAGGTACCGTGCCTGTTGGGGGCAAAATTGTTTGGGTGCTGGAGTTATTTCTATTCCTGTTTCAGGCCTACGATACTAGTACCTGAGATTATTCTATTTCCATGAGAAACAGATAATTTGATAACGGTATGCGCAACAGAATTACAGAATCTATTTTGCGGAACATCATAATTGTCTTCCATTCCGACGGGCGAATTTGAAATTTGCCTCAAAGGTATCTACAGCCTTTGTAACGCTGCAAAAGCGTGGCTCCCTACGACGTCACCCTTATGCACGACGACGCTTCAAACGGCAAGGTGTCGACACATGTAAAAATATGGCTACAGCCCAGAAGTTCAAGTGACCTATAAAGTTGGTTAATATTGTCAAATTGGCACCAAATTTTAGAATTCCGCCCAACACGACTGTGGGCTTGTCACGCGATATGAAGATCGTCATAGCCCCTCTAGCCACAATTCACTCCTTTCGAAGCCTCTGCGCTGGAGGTCAGAACTGCGACGCCCAGTCTGAAAATCAAAATGGCTCTGAGCACTATGGGACTTAACAGCTATGGTCATCAGTCCCCTAGAACTTAGGACTACTTAAACCTAACTAACCTAAGGACATCACACAACACCCAGCCATCACGAGGCAGAGAAAATCCCTGACCCCGCTGGGAATCGAACCCGGGAACCCGGGCGTGGGAAGCGAGAACGCTACCGCACGACCACGAGATGCGGGCTCTGAAAATCAGACAGGGTTCTTATGAGTAACTGAGGAAAACATTTAATACGCACCGCCCCTCAGAAATATAAAAGGCCTCATAGAGTGGCATAAATCGTGTCAATCAAATCGCCACCTTCCTTTAGACGTTGATTTTCCCACTTTCGCTGTCAAAACAATCGCGTGCAATAAGATGTTCTTGACAACTTCGGCACTGTTGACCACTCAAGGGTGCTTCAACCTTCTGAATGGACATCACGGGGCTGCAACCCCATTCAACGTGATCTCACCCCTCTGAAGTGCAGGGCGAGCACAATTTTTGCTCTGGTGTATTTAGTGGAAGCACTAGGGAGCGTTCAGAAGCATTCAACGAAATTTGAAAGTGATCTGAAGCAGCAAAGGCTCCGTAAGCGTTTCCATTGTTTCTGTTTCATGCTCTCCTGTGATGAAGGTAGCCACATTGACACGTCTGAACGTAACGGCAAAGGATCTCTCTAAGTCTACCCCATTTTGGCACTACCTTCGGTGGCACCCGTCCATATTTATTGGGAATTTTAAAAATGTCTTTACTGAAAAAAGGTGCGAACTAGTCATTGACGCCTGCAGGCAGGCAGCTGGCCTCGGAGGTGTATAAAATGGTTGCCTACCTGCAGGCATCTTGGGCTACTTTACAGGTTTTCTCTGTAAAGGTATATTTTTAAAATTATTAATAAATGTGGGTGTGTGTTACTGAGGGTTTTGAAAACTGAAGGGGGAGGGGTCTTCCCACCTGCCACTTTCGCAGGCTGTCGCCGGCCGAAGTGGCCGCGCGGTTCTGGCGCTGCAGTCTGGAACCGCGAGACCGCTACGGTCGCAGGTTCGAATCCTGCCTCGGGCATGGATGTGTGTGATGTCCTTAGGTTAGTTAGGTTTAACTAGTTCTAAGTTCTAGGGGACTAATGACCTCAGCAGTTGAGTCCCATAGTGCTCAGAGCCATTTGAACCAATTTTTCGCAGGCTGTCCCTCAGATTACGCCACAAGAAGAGGTGAAATAGGACCGCTGGAAAAGCATAAGGACCCTTTAAGAATGAAATTATCACTCTGCGGCGGAGTGTGCGTTGGTATGAAACTTCCTGGCACATTAAAACAGTGTGAGACGATGTACTGGCAGAATTGAAGCTGTGAGGACGGCTCGTGAGTCGTGCTTCGGTAGCTCAGATGCTAGAGCACTTGCCCGCGAAAGACAAAGGTCCCGAGTTCGAGTCTCGGTCCGGAACACAGTATTAATCTGCCAGGAAGTTTCATAAAGACCCTGTGCTGCTTCGAATCACGTTAAAATTTCGTCAAATGGTTTTTAGCGGTCCCTAGTACCAGAGCAAAAACTGTGGTCGCACTGCACTCCATATAAGTGAGATCATGTTCAGTGAGTTTGTAGCCCCATATGTCCATCCAGAGGGGTTGAATCGCCCAGGAGGTGTCAAAAGTGGCAACATTTCTCAAGAACATCTCCTTTTTTCCTACCGCACTGCCAACCATCATTTTAAACGACAATATGTGTGAGAATCAACGTCCAAAGCAAAAGGATAGTTTCATTGACGTCCTTTACCCCATGAGGCCTACCGTTCGCCCTTAGTCTCTGAATGTCCGTAGAGTAGTGGCAGCGCATTCAAGAGCCGAAACCAGAGAAGTCTCTGATTTTGGACGCTGGGCTCTTGAGGGAAGTCGTCGTTCTAACTCTTCCAGAACGCGTTCCACTGAGTTCAGATCGGGGCTCTGAGGTCAGACCATTTCAGGAACCTTATTCTCTATGCAAGATTGCCTCACAGATGCTACTTTGACAGGATTGTCATACACACCACCATCGTCTCCAAGGTGTTCCTCTACGTAGACAGTACACGATTAATTAAAATGTGTTCATATCCTTCGACGTTTAGCGTTCCCTAAAGCGCAATAAGAGCACACCTTAACCATGAAAAACACCCCACCTCTTCGGGACTTCACTGGTGGCTCTTTACACGACAGGTAACGTTCTCCACCCATTTGCCAGGCCTAAACCTCTCCATCAGGTTGCCACAGGGTGTAGCATGACTCATCACTCCAAACCACTCGTTCCCAGTCTTCATCCACTGTGCATGTGCGCCTCTGTTTACAGCGCTTCAAGCCGCACTTAGCAATGAATACGAAACTGTGTGGCTTGTGACGAGCTGCTCGACAGTTATACCCAATTCTTTTTAACTCCCTAAGCACAGTCATTGAACTATGTGGACTGCTGGTAGTATTTTGGAACTCACTAGTGCTTTCTTCCACTGATTTCATGCGACTTTTTTACAACCATCCATGGCAATGCTCGGTGGTCCCTGTACGTCAGTACATTAAGTCTCCCTGGTCTTGGCTTAGCTGTTGTTACTCCGTTGCTTTTCCACTTTAGTCTCATCACCAACAGCCGCCCTCTGCAGTTTTATAAGGGTTGAAATGTCCCTGATGGATACGTTACTCAGGTGACCTCCAATGATTGGTTCACGTTCGAGGTCACTGACCTCTCCTGATAGACCCATTCCGATATTACTACAATCCTACTAGCAACACAATACTTCCTGACTCCTTTTACGCTGGCAGATCCATCTCTAGTGACATCTAGTGGTCAGTTCCGCATTGTATAGGGTGTCCGGATAATGTATCTTAAAATATTGCCAAACGTTGTGTCCCTTCAGTTCTTTGCATACTTGATTAGTCCCTTTGTTTCTCGTAGACTACAGTTCATCTGATCTTCAACAGTGTCTTCTAACACTGCATTTCAAAGGCTTCTGATTACACTCCTGTCTTCCTCACTGTCGGAACAGAATTTGCTCCATCTTCAATAGTATCTTGGCAGTCTAATTCCAACCATTCAACATGTCCACCTAGTACGCGCACCATTACCGCAGTTTGCACTTTGTTTATGTGCCGCGCAGTGTCTGTCACATTGATCTGCGAAAGCATCAATGACACTTTCTCAGCCAAATAAACAATTATATTTGGTCGTGGCATAATTCCTGAAATTCCTTGAGTCCTGGCGGGTGGCGATTGGTGGATGGCGCTAGATGTTGTTGTTGTTGTTGTTGTGGACCTCAGTCCCGAGACTGGTTTGATGCAGCTCTCCATACTACTCTATCCTGTGCAAGCTTCTTCATCTCCCAGTACCTACTGCAACCTACATCCTTCTGAATCTGCTTAGTGTATTCGTCTCTTGGTCTCCCTCTACGATTTTTACCCTCCACACTGCCCTCCAATACTAAACTGGTGATCCCTTGATGCCTCAGAACATGTCCTAACAACCGATCCTTTCTTCTAGTCAAGTTGTGCCACAAACTTCTCCCCAAACCTATTCAACACTTCCTCATTAGTTATGTGATCTACCCATCTAATCTTCAGCATTCTTCTGTAGCACCACATGCATACCGAAATCATGAAAATGTTCGATGATACGCTAAGTGTAACTGGTAATTAAAGCTTCGTCCCAGTCTGGCAAACAATTTTAACGTGCCTGGCAGTTTCGAATTACTGCCCGTTCAGTTGATGCACCTTCAACAGAACGTCTGCAGACAACGTGCGTCTGCCTTTGTACCCCACACATTGAAATGTTCGCTAAACTTACAAGTCTTATTTGAGTCGTAAGCTGTCCCAATGTATTAAACCGTAGTCTACATTCACTTAAGTGATAAGTGACACATGGTAATCTACAGTTTCCGAGACGACATTTTTCAATGGTGTTATTTGTCCACTGACGGAATACTTTCAGAAAATGAATAATGTAAATGTATTACACTCGTAGTACGAAAATCAAAAACTGTGAGATGCTATGGAGCACCAACAAGCTCTTCGCTATATCTGCTCCTGCATTCCACATACTTCGTATTATACTCTCTACAGATCTGATATCTAATAAGCGATCAAACTAATATGATTCGAAACCGTCTGCAACAGATACCTCTACAATTTTAAAGGCTTTCATTTCTTTCTGTTTCGTGATGAGTGGTTATTAGTGGCGAGGCATATGAGAACACATAACAAAGAGAACCAGGACTTCTTGAGGCGCCGCTTCAGTGTTCACCATTGACCACTATGAATATAAATGAGGATGGATGGTCAAGTAATCATGCTTCTGGCATGTGTGAATGCTTTCACTTCTGCAAATTGGTACGTCGAGTCAGTCCAGCTGCTAACCACTGCTCTCACTCATTTCCGTTGTGATCTTCTGAAGGTAATAAACTGACATGATAGCTTCCTTGCATCTAAACAGAGCAAGAATTGTCTAGATTATTGCAGTGATGGACCTGGTAACCTGAATACCTATGAAAATACAGCGATCCTTACGATTGTTACTTTGTGTACTAACAGTTGCATGGCGTGAACGTCTGGATTTGACAGTGTGATTTAACGTGGTCGTTCTCTTAGGAGCGCTTTTCCCCAGTTTTCAGAAATTTCTCATTTTTTCAAGTTGTTGATGTATATATTCACATACGTTTATCGGCCACAATCGCGTATTTTCTTAAAAAGTGACACTTCAAGACTTGGGAATTATTACCGTCAATTTCTATAACTTAAGTTCTGTGATTAAATAATATGGTGTAGTTAAGTAAAGAGGAAAGGTAGAAGCCGACTAGTCATTAAGTTTCACCTCCTTGTCTGAAAGTTTATCTTTTTTGTAAACCACACTGATAGTGAAGAACTGTTGCATTTTCCTACACTTGCACATGGCACATTGCTTGCTTCGTCCGTTTTATGCCGTCATACAACTTCCCCGCCTTTATGAATGATATTTTTCCCAAAGACAAAACCCTTAAGGAACCCTTTTTTTACCTTGTCGATGATTAATCTGTCGCAGTTCAACTGAAAGACGTTATCACTTGTACTGTTTTGATATTGTTAGTGTCACACTTTTTGGCAAAAAGAGTCTTCCATCTACTCCTTCCTCTTCCGTGCCCGGGGCAGGCAGTGACAGAGTGCACGTACAATCAACGGTCAGTGATTAAGTGGTTTTAGGTGGTTACTGAGTAAACGAATGCTAGACTCGTTCTCCATATCCATCTAAACAACTGAAATTCACATCTAAAACTTTACAGGATTTTTTTCGGCAGATGCAGTACGTGACTACTGCTCCTACCTTCAGTTAAGATGATTATGTGTTCTTACAAGGAGCATTCCGTCACAGCAATAAAATAAAGCCACATGCAAGGAGAGCGACGGCTCATCACGTGCGGATCGTGGCAGATGAGAAAAACACGAAATAAATTAAAAGCTTAGTTATTCCAATCCATTCATGAATCGTTTACTATAAACAGGTAACGACGTTCAAAGGATATCATGTCTGCTCTAATACTGCACGCTGAAACAAATACTGAACTTTCGTGGCACGTTGAAATTCTTTGCTGGACATGCAAGACTTGTCTATAACGAACGCTACAATACAACAAAAATATGAAAGAAAGCAAGTATACTCGATACAAGCTTGGCTTTTAAAATCTAACTAGCAGGTAAGTATTCAAAATTCTAAGCGTAAATGGGATAGTGGATCAGACAAAGGTATCAGTGGTAAAGTACGCAGGCAAAATTATCTTTTTGACAAAGTAAATAGACAGTAAATGAAATATCACATGGAGTGGACAGGCTTTTCAACGCAGGCCTCAACAACCGTATAAAAATTCATCACGTTAAACGCTAACTGTTCTTCCATTAGGTTGCTAAGTTCTGTCACTTTGGTTTTTCATGCTGAGCTTTAAAAACTTGCCATCGTCACTTCGTCAAGGTAAAATAACTGACTGTCGTGAATTTATCCTTTTACTTGCTTGAGCACCTTAGAATTTTATGCTTATTTTCTTTCTCTTCATTACATCCTAAACTTTATATATTTTTCACTTAAAATATTACACTGTTACGGGAAATGATGGTGGCTCTATAAATAAGTAAAGAGCGAGAAGCTTCAGAGGCGGATTTGATAGTTTGAATATACGACGTTGTGAACAGGGATTTCTTGCTCATCCCGAGCACTAGCATTTATTAAACTACGAAAGAGCGCCTACAGCCCTTACTCAAACATGGTCACGGAAATTTTCACTTATGATTTCCGAAAACGTTCCCATACGGACTATGTTGGATTGGCACCAATGGGGGAACGGAGTTTTTGGAGGACCGTGGGTTATCGTGTACAGGGATCTCAACAAATTCATTGCGTTGCTTCTCCATATTATATGAAAGTTTTACATAGATAAAATTTATAATATTACTTGAAAATACAGCTCTTCGGTTGCACAGGTAAAAAATTTTCAACTTTACCTAGGTTTCAACTGCTCTAAGGCAGCCTTCATCACAAGTAAAAAAATTTTGCATTACCTATAACAGAGTTTTGGAATAATATAAAAATTATTAAATTAAACATCTGTAATAAAATTACATCATAGCTAACTGCTACGGTACAGTAGACAAAGAAAGCATACTTACATAGAGTAAATAGTTATGAAATGGTTTAGAGCAATAGTGCTCACGTTAAAGATAAAAATATATTTGTACATTATAAAATTTTCCTAGGAATGCACAACTTGATTAAGACGCGCCGCTAAGGGTCGTGCGTGCGGCCGGCACTGTAAGCAGCATCAGACTGACAGGCGCGCGCGCCGTCGATGTTAGCAAGTCGGCACGTTGTATCGCGCCATCTAGTATTGAATGCTTGTAATTTACAGTGACAACAGCTGTCAGAAGCATTGGAACAGTAGTGCACGTAATGTGCTGATTACATTATGTCAGATAGTATGTTACAGATCGAAAGTTGAACAAAATATTATACTGTAAAACAGGGAGAGAGAGAACAATATTTATGGCTACAGTACGGGTAGCATAATAGCAATATTCCGCGTTAAGTGATTTTAAGCAAGGGCTTTACATCATCAAAGAAATTTTTATCAGGTAATTGTAACTGTTCATTGAGGATGAAATGGTCGTTACGGGAAAAATGTTTGAAAATTTCCAACTGTTCAAGAATATCAAGTCTGAAGCCTTTCTTTTCCTTATGTGAGATACTAATATGATGAACATCTTTAGGTTTGTGTCCTGTGATACGAAGGTGGTGAGCGAATGACGTATTATGTACGTTCGTACCTTTTTTCCCTACATATCTAATCTAAAAAGCTCGTCCAGTCTGTACTATATATTAAGCTGAGCAAGTGTCACAGGTGATTTTATAAACGCCTAAGTTTTGCAGAGGCGACCGTCTTGGTTTTAAATTATGGATAAGATTATTTTTGAGAGAGTTGTTGGAAAAGAAAACTATGTTGCAGCCATATTTATTTTTAAGGAGACGTTGCAATCTGTAGGTTATTGGCCCTACATACGGTAAAGAGAAGTATTTCTTCAAATCGCTAGGCTCGTCAATAGTGGTCCCAAGCGTGGTAATTCTGTTATTGGTTTTCTGTCTGAAGACATCATCTACTATATTTGGTTCGTAACCATTATTAACTGCAATGGTTTTAATTAGATTCAATTCGGTTTTTAAATTTTCTGTGAACAAAGGGGTAGAGATTGCTCTATGAACAGCAGAGTGAAAAAATGCTTTTTTGTGAGATCGTGGGTGTGTGGAACAGGCTGGCACAATTTGGCCAGAAAAAGAATCCTTACGAAAAATATTGAAAGAGATTTTGTCATCCACTATTGTCAAAGTTAAGTCTAAATAATTTAACTGACGGGAGCTGTTTTCAAGTAGACATGTGATGGTGATTTTTTCATGTAGTTTGTTAAAGATCTCGAACAGGTGGTTAATGCCATCGTTCGTTCCGTTATAGACGATTAAAATGTCATCGACGTATCTAGAACATGAAACAATTCCTAAGGTGGTAGTGGAAAAATTTTTGAAAAATGTCTCTTCTAGGCCGGCCGGAGTGGCCGTGCGGTTCTAGGCACTACAGTCTGGAACCGAGCGACCGCTACGGTCGCAGGTTCGAATCCTGCCTCGGGCATGGATGTGTGTGATGTCCTTAGGTTAGGTAGGTTTAATTAGTTCTAAGTTCTAGGCGACTGATGACCTCAGACGTTAAGTCGCATAGTGCTTAGAGCCATTTGAACCATTTTTTTGTCTCTTCTACAGTTGAAAAAAATGTCTGCTACGATGCCAGCTAAGGGATTGCCCATAGCAAGACCATCAGGTTGTTGGTACAGCTGTCCATTGAATTCGAAATAATTGTACTTTGTTACGGTCTGCATTAGGTTAATGAAATCAGTGATCTGTTCATCAGAGTTCTTTTTTCAACAAACGTAAGTTATTCTCTATGATATCTGAAGTCGTTAGTACAGGCACATTGGTATAAAGGTTTTTAATATAAAATGAGACCATCTTTGTGTTTTCGTCGCAGTGTATGTCTTTTATTTTGTTGATAAGGCTCTGACTGTTAGCTATAGAGTTCAAATGGTTCAAATGGCTCTGAGCACTATGGGTCTAAATTTCTATGGTCATCAGTCCCCTAGAACTTAGAACTACTTAAACCTAACTAACCTAAGGACATCACACAACACCCAGTCATCACGAGGCAGAGAAAAGCTATAGAGTAATTATTTCTAAAAACACAAGACCTTTTTAATTTATCATGAAGGAATTTTGCTAGATCGTGGTAAGCGCTGTTCATACTATTAGAAATAGGCCGAATAGGTTGATTTATTTTGTGGACATTAAACTGGGACCGAAGCTTAGGCGGCTGGGGGTTAATGTTAATCAGCTGTTTTTTTCTGGAATGGCTTAAGTAAGGAATTTGCATCATTGACCGCGGATCTAATTTCTTTTTGTAAAATTGGGGTAGGATCTACCTGTAGCTCAGAAATACTGTTTTCCTCAAAAAATTCTAAAGTTTTTGCTACATATTCATCTTCTGTAGCAATATTAAGAGAATTGTTAAGGCTTTCGTGGCCACTTGACAAACTGCCTATTGGCTTCTGTCTCGGGTTCTTCGGCCGACGTTCATCTAATGATTTTTCTGAGTTCACCACCGGCAATGGAGTGTGAAGCTTTGACTATGCCAGCCACTCGTGCTGGCGAAACGTCAGAAAAATCATTAGATGAACGTCAGCCGAAGAACCCGAGACAGAAGCCAATAGGCAGTTTGTCAATAAGAGAATTACCTTTATCTGATTTTGTTATGAGAGCATCATTATCTCTAAGTTTAACATTAATAGAGTTGATTAATTTTTTGTCATAATTGACATTTTCAGGGCGAACTACGTTTCTACTAAGCAAATTACATACATCATGAGCAATTCTGGTCTGTTGCGATCTTTCGATTTTTACACCATCTAGACCTGTTTTAAGTTCAACAATGATATTTTCTATTACATACTGATCAGATAAGTTTGGTTTGACATTGTATTTTAAACCTTTTCTTAACAAAGAGATTTCATCTTTAGTAAAAATTATGTCAGTTTTATTTAAAATCCTATTAAAAACTTATGATCACTTTTTTCAAAATTATCAGTGCACTGTGCATTGTTTACAGGTAAAAGGCGAAGAAGTTTATCCAATTTTTTCTTATGTCTGTTATAAATGACCTGTCTATGCACTTCTATGCTCTCGTTAATATTACACCAAAAGTCATCAATTTGAAAGTTATAATGGTTGCGAAACCTTTTGGTAAGTTCTAAGTACAAATCCTCAATGAGCAATTACTATTACTTGATAAAAATTTCTTTGATGATGTAAAGCCCTTGCTTAAAATCACTTAACGTTGAATATTGCTATTATGCTTCCCGTACTGTAGCCTTAAATGTTGTTCTCTCTCTCCCTGTTTTACAGTATAATATTTTGTTCAACTTTCGATCTGTTACATACTATCTGACATAATATGATCAGCACATTACGTGTACTCCTGTTCCAATGCTTCTGACAGCTGTTGTCACTGTAAATTACAAGCATTCAATACTAGATGGCGCGATACAAGGTGCCGACTTGCTAAAGTCGACGGCGCGCGCGCCTGTCAGTCTGATGCTGCTTACAGTGCCGGCCTCACATGCGACCCTTAGCGGCGCGTCTTAATCAAGTTGTGCATTCCTAGGAAAATTTTATAATGTACAAATATATTTTTATCTTTAACGTGAGCACTATAGCTCTAAACCATTTCATAACTATTTACTCTATGTAAGTATACTTTCTTTGTCTACAGTACCGTAGCAGTTAGCTATGATGTAATTTTATTACATATGTTTAATTTAATAATTTTTATATTATTGCAAAACTCTGTTATAGGTAATGCAAAAATTTTTTACTTGTGATGAAGGCTGCCTTAGAGCAGTTGAAACCTAGGTAAAGTTGAAAATTTTTTACCTGTGCAACCGAAGAGCTGTATTTTCAAGTAATAATATAAATTTCGTCTACGGTTGTTGCATTATCGGCCATGTTCAAAATTGTAACATTGATAAAATTTCATTTTTTTGCATCTTCAATGATTCAATTCTCATCGATCTATTTATATCATTGCAGTGCATTTAATTCATCTCATTTTATATCCGACACACCATTCTGACTGCTTGACGACTTCGTGGGAAACTAGCCCCTCTTAAAAAAGGGAAAACTAGAGTAGAGAGTGTGAATAACATCATTGTGGTTATTGGCACGCGTCATTATGAAACACTAAAAGTGAAATGGCGATTGGGGTTAGTCGCCCTGGAGGAAACTGTGCAAAGTTGGTCGAACGTCAGAATTTTAGTTAATTTAGTGTTTCATAATGACGTGGCCTAATATCAGAATTATTTTATTGAGATGTGCGTTGTCTACGGAAGCCACTTACTTTATAGTACGCGGTATTCCCTAAAATTACCACTAAGAGTGTGGAATAAACATTGGATTTAAATTGGTTGTTTACGTAAGTATGATACGCAACCACACAGTTTTGGCATTTGTTACAGTGTAGTGTACCAAATTCCAAAAACGACTGATGGCGTAACATGCCTACACAAATTTAAATCGCAGTTGTTTCTTCGTCCACAATGAATTGGATTTTATTCAGTCATAAAAACAAGCTGGTTATATATATGTTTCCAATGTGTAACAACTTTTGGAATCTATCGTTGAGAGGATAAGGAACAAATGTCTAATGAACTTATGTCTGGAAATGCATAGTTTCCATGCTAGACACCATTTATTGAATCGTTCATTGTTACAGAGACTGCGGTCTAATACACACTGTGCCATGCAGCCACTGTTATAGTACGTGTTGAAAACGGTTCCATGTGCCGCAACGCTTGCGTGTACGCGCCGTAGCGTGTTCTGTCTCACGCTTTCACAACGGCCTGGTTCTATTTGAAAGGTGTCAAGGGTAGCACGAATACGCTACTGCAGTGTTTCCACGTTTGGAATGGGCTCTGCATACACGTTACTTTTGAGATAGCCCCATAACCAGAAATAGCACGGGTTCAGAACCGGTGAATCAGCAGGCCTTGCAACTGGACCCCCTCGTCCGATCCATCGACGAGGGAAGACACGATTGAGATGCGTCCAGACGTTAACGGCGAAGTGGGCTGGAGTACCATCATGTAGCAGCCACATATCCCTTGAATCATTAATGGCACTTCTTCCAGAAGGGGAGTCAATGTCACCCGCAAGAAACGCCGATAGTTCCGGCCTGTTAGGCGACGTGGAAGGAAGACTGGCCCCAAAATAATGTCGCCAATTATTCCGGCCCACAAATTCCGGCTGCACCAATCCTGATAATTCGCTGTCACCATACCTTGGGAGTTCTGCGTATTATCCCACAGTTTACTTTTATGAGAGCTGAAGATACTGCGTACTATTCCACAGATGACTGTTATGAAAGCTGAACACACTATTCCGCGTAAAGGTGGCTCATCAGTGAATAGGATAGATGACAAATCCCGGAATCATTGTTGCCTGACGAAGAAACTTCTGATTCACGCCGTAAATATGTAGTATTAAACGCCTAACACACAATAGATACGAAACATAACGTAATAGGTTAATGTGATTGTTTACAATAAGAGCAACGCGTGTAGCCATCAGTTATCATCCTGACCAAATATTAACGCAGGACCTCTCAAAAAATGCAAAGATGTTTTGCTCAGATGTTTTGCAGAACAGACAAGGCCGAAAATTTAAAAATGAAATAGCAAATAAAAATCAAAAATGTTGAAATCTATCTTCAAATGTTCTTTCACAAAGAAAAATCAAGGAATGTTATCCTCTTTCAACATACGTTCTGCTGGACAGATGCGCGACATAGTAATCAGTGATTGGTTGATTTGGGGGAGGGGACCAAACAGCGAGGTTCAAATGGTTCAAATGGCTCTGAGCACTATGCGACCTAACTTCTGAGGTCATCAGTCGCCTAGAACTTAGAACTAATTAAACCTAACTAACCTAAGGACATCACACACATCCATGCCCGAGGCAGGATTCGAACCTGCGACCGTAGCGGTCGCTCGGCTCCAGACTGCAGCGCCTAGAACCGCACGGCCACTGAGGCCGGCTAACAGCGAGGTCATCGGTCCCATTGGATTATCGAAGGAAGGGGAAGGAAATCGGTAGTGTCCTTTGAAAGGAATCATCCCGACATTTGCCACAAGTGATTTAGGGAAACCTACATCAGGATGGCCGGACGCGGGTTTGAACCGTCGTCCTCCCGAATGCGAAGTAATCACTGCTCATGGTGTTGGAAAAAGACTTAAATCACTAAAACTCAGCAAGGCCACGGCGCCCCATGGATTTCTTGTCATAATTTACCGTACGTTATATGAGCAGAAAAATATTCCCGGTGATCTGAAAACGTAGCTACAAAAACAGTCAGCAGAACCGCCCTGTAACACTCACTTCTGTTTGTAGAATAGTCCTAGAACATGTTATGAGTGGAAACATTATGCCCCACCAGGAGTAAATCGAACTGTAAACAAATCGGTATTCATTCGGGAAACGTAGTAATGTGAAACCCAGCTCATACTTTCTCAGACATCGTCAATGTTAGGAATAGTGGTACCCAGGTTGATACGTCGCTTTTATACCTTCGAAAATTGGTCAATACATCGAGTAACTTTGGATAAACTATTTTCCTATCGTACATCCAACCAGATTGGCGGCTAGATTGAAACTTTAACGAAAAAACAGTGGCACCATATCATGAAAGGAGAGTCATCTGCGGACTCTCACGTAATAGCTGGTGCGTCCTTAATGGATGTAATAGAACCATGATTGTTCATGTAATACATTAATGACTTGACAGTGAACATAAGATACAATTTCATATGTTTCTCAGATAAGACAGTTACCTATGAAGAAATATCAGGCTGATACAAGTATCTTCACTACTATCTTGTAATGTTGACACTGCAGAGAAATATAGAAGTGCGCAGTTTCCGAAACATGAGTGGTAGCTTTTGATCACACGCTTACGTTAATCACAACTAGACTACGCTTCATCATATAAAATTAAATTAGGCAACCCGTCGGTCAATAATGCCGTTATGTAGTTGTATAGTGCTTTTCTTATCAGCAACTGACAATACACTTGTTGTATTTTTGTTTTTATGGAGTTTATGTTTCGAAACAATATCAGGGGCGTTTTCAACAAGTAATACACCATCTTTCCTTCTCGGCCACTTTCGTTTAAAACAATGCAGAAACTGTTGTGGAACATTGTGGAATATTCCAGCTTCAACCTCTTCAGGTTTATGAAGTTCCAATAGGTGGCGGCACTATAGTAGCCTCCAAAATGGCGTCTGGAAAGGAGGTGCGTTCCACGCAGAGAGCTGTCATTCAGTTTCTTTTGGCGGAAATCCAGAGCGTGCAGATACCCATAGGCGCCACGGAGACCTGGCAGTGAACAAAAGCAGGATGAGTCGTTGGGCGAGACGTTTGTCATCATCGCATCACGGTCGCGCAAACCTGTCCGGCCGGCCGTACACAGATGAGACTCCTGCAACGTTTAAATGTGAGGACACTCTCATTCGAGATGATCTACGGATCAGCCAAAGCCCGTGCTGCAGGAGTGGATTTCTCCGTTGGTAGCGCTGATACATTCGTCCGCCAGTTGGGGGTACTCGAAGCTGTGTGTCCGCCGGTGTCCCCATTTCTTAACACAAGACCATTAAGAGCAACGAAGAACCATCTGTGAGGAATTGCTTGTACGTTACGAAGCCGATTGTGAGAAGTTTTTGTTGAGTATTGTCGCAGGTCTTGAGACATGGGTTCATCGCTACGAAACGGAAACGAAATGGCAATTCGTGAGCGACGTCGCACCACCTCTCCCCCGAAGAAAAAGTTCAAAGCTGCACTCTCAGCCGATAAAATGACAATGGTCTTCTGGGACTCTGAATGGGTTTTTCTGCTTGCCCTCCCTCATGCTTGTCCTCAAGTATGTTAGCGGCAAGAAACAATCAATGCCTTCTCTGCGCGATAGCAATGGAGATACTATCGAAGACGGTGCTGCCAAAGCAGAGTTACTAAACTCAGCCTTCCGATATACCTTCACAAAAGAAGACGAAGTAAATATTCCAGAATTCGAATCGAGAACAGATACCAACATGAGTAACGTAGAAGTAAATATCCTCGGAGTAGTGAAGCAACTTAAATCACTTAATAAAAGCAAGTCTTCCGGTCTAGATTGTATACCAATTAGGTTCCTTGCGGAGTATGCTGATGCATTAGCTCCATACTTAACAATCATATACAACAGTTCGCTAGACGAAAGATCCGTACCCAAAGACTGGAAAGTTGCGCAGGTCACACAATATTCAAGAAAGGTAGTAGGAGTAAGACACTAAATGACAGGCCCATGTCGTTAACGTCGATATGCAGAAGAATTTTAGAACATATATTGTGTTCGAACACTATGAATTACCTCGAAGAAAACTGCCTATTGACACACAGTCAGCATGGGTTTAGAAAGCATCGTTCCTGTGAAACACAACTAGCTCTTTATTCACATGAAATATTGAGTGCTATTGACAAGTAATTTCAGATCGATTCCGTATTTTTGGATTTCCGGAAGGCTTTTTAAACTGTACCACACAAGCGGTTTGTAGTGAAATTGCGTGCTTATGGAATATTGTCTCGGTTATGTGACTGTATTTGTGATTTCCTGTCAGAGAGGTCACAGTTCGTAGTAACTGACGGAAAGTCATCAAATAAAACAGAAGTGATTTCTGGCGTTCCCCAAGGTAGTGTAATAGGCCCTATGCTGTTCCTTATCCATATAAACGATTTGGGAGACAAACTGAGCAGCCGTCTTGGGTCGTTTGCAGATGACGCTGTCGTCTATCGACTAATAAAGTCATCAGAAGATCAAAACAAATTGCAAAACGATTTAGTAAAGATATCTGAATGGTGCGAAAATTGGCAGTTGACCCCTAATAACGAAAAGTGTGAGGTCATCCACATGAGTGCTAAAAGAAATTCGTTAACCTTCGGTTACACGATAAATCAGTCTAATCTAAAAGCCGTAAATTCAACTAAATACCTAGGTATTACAATTATGAACAACATAAATTGGAAATAACACATAGAAAATGTTGTGGGGAAGGGTAACCAAAGGCTGCGTTTTGTTGGCAGGACACTTAGAAAATGTAACAGACCTACTAAGGAGACTGCCTACACTACGCTTGTCCGTCCTCTTTTTAGAATACTGCTGCGCGGTGTGGGATCCTTACCAGACAGGACTGACGGAGTACATCGAAAAAATTCAAAGAAAAGCAGCACGTTTTGTATTATCGCGAAATGTGGTAGAGAGTGTCACAGAAATGATACAGGATTTGGGCTGGATATCATTAAAAGAAAGGCGTGTTTCGTTGCTACGGAATCTTCTCATGAAATTCTAATCACCAACTTTCTCCTTCGAATGCGAAAATATTTTGTCGACACCGACATACATAGGGAGAAACTGTCACCACGATAAAATAAAGGACATCAGAGCTCGTACGGAAATATATAGATGTTCGTTCGTTCCGCGCGCTATACGAGACAGAAATAATAGAGAAATGTGAAGGTGGTTCGATGAACCCTCTGCCAGGCACTTAAATGTGATTTGCAGAGTATCCATGTAGTTGTAGATGTAGATGGTGCAGCGATCAACTCGGAAGTGTATTGCGCTTTCTTAAGGAAATTGAAGAAACAACTTCAGCGTGTTCGTCTCCACAAAAACGCAAACAAATTTCTCCTTCCCGATGACGACGCAAGGTCTTACACAAGTCTGCGCACCCGAGGGGATCTCACAGAATTTCACTGGGCTGTACTTTCTCATCCATCTTACAGCCCGGATCTCGCACCTCCCGACTTCCATCTGTTCCGCCCAAAGAAGGATGCATTCCGCGGGAAGCAGTGCGTAGGTGACGGGGAGTTTATTGATGCAGACGTCGACCAGTAGTCTCTCCCAGTAAGGTGGCCTAAGGCTTTCGCACTAAACGGAGATTATTCTGAAAAATAGGGTTTTGTAGCCAAAAGAGAAGGGTTAGTATGGTGTATTGAAATCCTGATAAAACCAATCTGCTTCCAGAAAGAATTGTTGTATTACTTGTGAAACCCCTCGTATTATTTGAAAATGTTTTATTTTGAAGTTTGCAGCAACAGATTATGCATCCTCAATAATCGCTCAGTTCTCCCCGTACCAGATGTGAAACTGTTCGTCTTTTTTGTATTCTGAACCCTATTCTGTTCCTTAATATATGGTCCGTATTATTTATTCTCTCAGCAGAGATCTAAACGTTCTTGAACATACGACCTTAAGTTCTTCTTTGTCTGTAGAGGTTCCTATCACGGAGTAATCTTTGAATTGACACACGGGTAAATATGTCCCCAGTAATGGTTGTGTTAGTCGTAGAATATTATTACGATCGACGTGGAGAAGTAGCCCACTGACAGAAACAATGTAATCTCATCAGTCTCATACACCTAAATAATAGTATTCTTGTGTTTCACTTGTATGGAACGTATTTTATTAGTTTCTCCAGCATTGCTGGTGACGAGAGTGTACACATCGTTACTGGTGTCCGTAGTCGCACCAGGAGAGCTTTTTCCTGTGTGTTAATCAAAAGAAGACTTCCAGATTGTAGCATTATCTCTCATTTTTAACAGTTGTGGGAGGATATTCCTCAGTACGCAAGTATTCCCTCTTTCTGTTCTTTTACTTTAATTTTTAATTCCCTTCCTACATCTCCCTTCCTCATTTTCCGCTTCCTCTATTTCTTTCTCTCGGGGTAGTTTAACGGGTATTCAAGTCATTCAGAAAAGTTTAAAATAAATGTGTATGAAGTAAATGTACACAGCTTTGCACCAAAGCACATTTTTGTCACTCCGCTAAACAAAGATAATTTTAATAACATTCTAAATTCGCTCCTAGCCTTCCTTTCATGTTTTACTGAGCAAAATTAGTATCAAAATAACTGTACCAGATAGGAACTTAGTCTAATCATCGCCAGTTTCATATAGTAAATGTTTCTTAGTGTTATTTTTAAATATCAGGCCGTGGTGGTAGTTTCCCGATGTCGAGTAGTTCCTCAACTGAAGCACAATGAATGTGTAATAGTACAATAGAGTACTTCCGTCTACGCCACCAATCATACCTGAGTAATTAACAATGAAATCACGCCATCACATCGATGTCAAGTGCAAAAAAATATAGCGATCAAAAGCATAGTATCCAAGGAGCGCAATAAGAGAAAGTTATTGTTAAATTTTAACGTGTGGTTCTGGGAAAATAGTCTGCGCCTATGAATGCGGAAATAGTTTGGCTATGAAGGACTAAATCATTTCTTTGTAAACACAAAGCCCCAAACATCCAGAAATGCTGCCTTGCTTATTTCAGCACCACTGCGGTGAAAACCGCCTGCTGGATTTGCGTGATAAACTCCATTTCGTTCCCCCACATTCAGTTTGTTTGCATTCCCTCCATTTTCATCCCTCCTCTTGTTTCGGACTCACCGTGCAACACGCAAACAGAAGGCGGCAACGTCGTTTAACGAGGTAATTGTCTGCTGTTTTACAGTCAAAGCTTCTTAGTGACAGTCATAACGCCACACAATAATGCAGGAAAGACCCAGAGCAGCAAGTAAACTCGTTGCATTTAAAAGTGTTTTCGATATTATTACAGACGCTTTTATATTAACTTCGTACATAACAGGGAAAAGACTTGACTGAAAAAATATGTGTATGTTGGTATCTGCCAGCAGTCAATGAAGCTAAGTAACTATTTATTGACATCTCAGACATTTTAATTCAATTGAGCGTACATACAGTGGTCTACAATCATAACAGAAACGATGGACTGCATATTTTTGAAGGGATATCGTAGATATTCGCCTGCACAGTTTATTTAACGGAAGGTCAGGCGTCTTATATTAGCTTTGGTTTTTTGTACTGTGAATGCACACAATATTATTGACTAGTGTCTAAGAATGCAAAGTTTTCACTGTGGAAAATGCAGTAGCTTCCCGAACGGAAGGATACGAATGAGAGGTAATCAAGAGTTGTTATGAGTACGAGGCTCTTAACGCCATGGACGAGTCATTTATAATGCGCGGATTACTTAAGACATTTTTAGGGATAATTATTTATTTCAAGTTTCTGCTACCAGTCACTTTTTATTTTGTGCTTAATATAACATAATGCAACGCGTTTCGAACATGTTCTGTTCATCTTCAGGCGTTTATACATACATACGTACATACATATAGAGAAATGTTACTTAGAAATAGACAGTTTTAAACTAGATTAATGTAGAACTTTTTGTCCATTTTTTTTTTTTTTTACTGTAGCTGCTGGTGTGGCATTTGGGGGGACGGAGGGGGGCAGTGCATGGCTAGAAATCGAAATCAGTGACGTCTTCTGCTGGTTGTTTCCTTGTGGTTGATTACGTGTATTACAGCCTGTATAGGATGCAGATAGATTTGCATGAGTTATGTTTTACGAAAATAGTGTGAAAGGCTTTTATATGACAGTTGATCACTTACAATTTCATCATCTTGCTGCTTCACTTGCATTACTGGTGTAATGGTGGAGCTGTTGATTGACACTACACTATTGCACATTATATTTGTCACTGATTGCCAACGTAATTCACTGCACGAATTGCTTCGATGTTATACACACAACACAAGATGGCGGACTGCAGCATTTGAGTCTGTATCGATCATCGAAGTTTTATATCAATATTCTTGGTACTTACAGATTTGTACTCAATTATTTACATTGACAAATCTTGAATCTATTGAGTTAGAACTGGCTTAAGACTGTTGAAGAATTTTGAGTTTTTGAATTCGGTTATTTCATTAAGAATGTTATCTCCGTGATTCAGATAGCGGAACTGCATTGCGAATGGAACAGTGATACGAATTTTGAGGGTATTTAGCGTGGAGACAAAAGTGCCTGACACTGATTATAAGCACAAACGTCCAGCTGCATGTACCGTGTGAAATCTGGTTTCACAGGACAGAGCGTATCACGTTGTGGAAAGGGGCCAAGGTCAATTACTGTTAGTTATACAAGAACACACACAACTTTATTCCTCAAACCAATGCACAGTTTTCTCTTTAAAATAAGAAAGATCAATTCACGGTTGAGGGCCCAAGTAACTTCTCCAGAATAAATTTAAATGATTGCTTTTAAAACACCAGGATTTAGAGTAACGGCTGAAGGCCTTACTTAAGCAAAATTACAATATCTCCTCGGCTAAAGGCTGAAATAATATTTCAGATCAGCTAAGGAAATTCTTTAAAGCCAAGCATTTATAAATTCCGGCTAAAGGCCATGTTAAGGAAAATTCAAGTTAATTCTTCGGCTGAAAGCCCAATTTAAAAAAATTTCTTTACATAGTACAACAGAAAAACATCTTGAGAAACTTGAAGTATCTTGTCGACTGAAGGCCCAAACAATTACTCAAGAATAATTAAAGACAACCGTAAGATAAACATTTACACAACACGACTGAAGGCCGTTTCTAGAATTCAAGATAATTAAAGAGAAAGCTTACAGACAAGGATTTACATATTAAAGCCACAGATTTTAAAATAAACACGGCTTAAGCCCTAAATACAAAGTAAACAAGAATTTTAAGTGAAACACGGCTGAAGGTCTAATCTTAAAATACTGCACATAAAGTTCGGCTAAGGCCATATACTGAACACTAAAACAAACTAAAGTAATATACGGCAGGAGCCCTCTCACAATACTTGCGGCTAAAGAAAATCACAATCCCAAACAACAGAACAGTGGTGCTCAGAAGTGTTCCAAGGGTCGGCCTGGGGAGGAAACTCTAACAACAGGTTAGGTAAGACAGGTAGCCAGGCGTAACACTAAGTAATCGGGTGGCAGCACGACCTAGGGACGGCTCAAGAACCAACCAACAACCTAATCAATTCCTGCTGCTCTGTCCCAACCGACAGTAAGCAGACAGCATTCGTCCGCTCAGCAGAAATCACAGAAGCTACACACAGTTCCACGTAAACACTTACACCAAGAACTCCAACAACCCTAAAACCAATCACCGTGGAACAACAAAGAGAAATGACAAGTCACACACACAGTTTCCCTTAGCGGTCGGCGTCCAAATAGACGTCGTTCGATGAGACGACAGACCGAACGACCAACCAAGGTCGTCCGCACACAACTTCTGAGTGTCGTCAACGGTCGGGCGAGTCTTGGCTGTCCGGAGCTCATTGCAGCTCCAACCCGACTCAACTCCATGTCCGTTCGGAACTCGGAGACACGGCGACCCGGGCACACTGGCTCGGACCCGCGCGTGCAGAGGTAACACTTGGCTAACACTTGCCCATCGGCGACGACATCTCTTCACAAGGAAGGAACCGACCCACGTCCGGCAAGATGACCAACTGGCGAGACCCAGAAACGGACAAAAGACCAAACATACGTCGCCCAATGAGACGACCAACCGATGGTTGTTCCCGCTCCACTCTCCTTCAGTTGGACTGTTCATGTGTGTGGCCAGCGGTCGGCAACTCGCGACTGACGACGACCCGGAAGCACTAGCGGTCGCTGCAGAGATAGTACGACAGTGCACTATCGATACGCGCTGCTGCTGCCACCCACGGACAAGCAAACCAGCAACTTAGTGACGCCAGTAAATCGAATAAGAAGGAGGCGACAGTACTGTAAATACAAGGTGACAAGCAATAAACGGCATGAACACGAACCGCGCACGGCTCACTATAGGCGATGTACAACAGCCATCAGCAACAAATCACAGTAGCTTCGTCCAACTTACGGGGAAGAAACGGGTCAATCCACGAAGAATTTCACCTTCGGCGTGAGAGGAGATCAACAACACGATTGAAACCTTCCAACTCTGCGTACTCCAGAGGACAACAAATGAACAGCAATAACCTCGAAAGAAACTGCGATGCCCCATTGTGAACTTTTGAGATCCATACAATTGGCTAGGAAGCAGATGCAAGCATCGCTTCACGGCGAAACATCGAGATCGCGGTCACCTCAATCTAACGCTCACCTTGGATACGAATATGATGGGGATATGAAACATTCCATTGTTTAGCTTCCACGCGTTGAAAACTGAACTAATTATTATTCGAGGAGTTCCTCTCGCAGTGAAGATGAAATCAGTGATGAAATAGGTGAAGGATTCATTGTCACAACTGCCAACCGGCATCCAAATGGCGGCAGGAAAGGCGTTCACTAAAGCAGATATCAACGCAGGCAAGTAGCAGAAACATCAGCCGGAACCTACGCTCGTGCACCGCACCAGCACAACACCGTCTCCTGTCCAACACGCAGAAACTGCAATTCTCTTATGTACAGCAATCAGCAGCAACACCATCTAAGAGTGAGGCAACAACGGTTGTTAAGGACCCTTAAAATCTGCATCTTCATCCGAGATGCGTCACAGAGAACGTAAACCAACGCTGGAATAGTTGCCATGGAAGTGCCATTCGTCGCGGCCATGCGCAAGCCAGTAAACAAGGCGCTCCTACCCGGTCATAACCATTGCCGCCTGCAGACCACCATACTAATTGTTGGTACAGCTCAACTAAAGTCAATGCAACTCGAAAACTGCCCACATTCAACTAGTCAAAACCCTCGATACACAGACATTAAATGCGCATGTCATATTTCTCTCCTTGTTGCAGGACCATCAATTCTTACGAGAGAACAACTCTGCGGGAAGTTTTTAAGCGAAACACATCTGAAACCAGCTCTACGTGCCAGTCTCACTACCGATTCATGTTACAGAGAATTACAAACTAGCAACTGCCTTATACAGCGTGAATCACCTGAAACTTGCGCCACAAATATTGCGGAAATCGAATGTGCTATTGATGATCGGTTTTCATAGAATGTATTGACAGCCAGGGGCTCCTATTGTTAACCAATAAGCAGATCAGAATACTGTAATATCACAAGACGCATTTTATGTGTGGAAAAATACGCCTTTTTAAATGGAAGAATGCCTATTGGCAATAAATGAGAATGCCAGTGACGTTCTTTGCAGGATTCTAGTGCGAGCCGTTTTGAAAAGTTCCTGCTCCGACAGTCCTACAACGCCTATGGTAGCACACATTAAAGAACAACGCAAGAGCATACATTGGTTATGTGGAGTCTGAGCAGTAACGAGACAACTGATCATCACAAGTTGTGCGCAAAATTACCACCGACAGCGGCAATACACGCTTCAAGTCTGAAAACGAACGACTGCTTCACACGTGCTAGTATTTTAGCGAAGATGTCCGAAAGAGCTGCAGTAATATGTCGTTGTGTATCATGGGGATGTAGTTGGCATGTCCTTGTAGACAGCGCCTTTCACCTTTCCTTACAGAAGAAACTCTATAGGTGTCAAATCTGGGGAACGGGCTAGCCAAGTTACAGGTCCTCTATGTCCAACGCACCTATTTGGAAACAGTTCGTGAAGACATGTTGTAGTGCTTCGAGCACTATGTGCTGAACAGGAATCATGTTGGTGCCTCCTAGTCCGCAGAGGAACGTCTTCTAGCATCTGTGGACGATGGTCTGTTAGGAAGCTGCGGTACTTGTCCCCGTTCAGCGTTCAATCTATGAAAAACGGGCCTATGATCCGGTGGTTCAGTATCCAAACCACAAGTTCACACTCCATGGACGCTGATGTTGCACCTAACGAAGCCAACGGGGATTGTCAACAGGCCAATAGTGCATGTTTCGACTGTTTAACTGCCCATGATTGGTAAATGTGGCTTCATCGCTAAGCACGATATGTGACACATCTGTAATATCCTGGCTTTAACACCCATGTGCAGAAGTTAATACGATTCTCACAATCGTAACCTTGCAGCTCTTGGTCGAGAGTGATGAGATAGTGATGGAAACTATGTCGATGGAGAATTTATAGGACGCTTTCCTGACTCATGCCACTTCCTCGGGCTATTGTGAGGGAGTTAACGTGCGGATTAAATGCAACAGCAGCAAGAACGTTAATTTCCTCCTCTTCTGTTGTCACTTTTTTCCTTCTGTTACGTTATCTAGATTTTACACTACCACTTTCACGTAACTGGATGAAGAGGCTGATAATTCTTGTCTATATACACTCCTGGAAATGGAAAAAAGAACACATTGACACCGGTGTGTCAGACCCACCATACTTGCTCCGAACACTGCGAGAGGGCTGTACAAGCAATGATCACACGCACGGCACAGCGGACACACCAGGAACCGCGGTGTTGGCCGTCGAATGGCGCTAGCTGCGCAGCATTTGTGCACCGCCGCCGTCAGTGGCAGCCAGTTTGCCGTGGCATACGGAGCTCCATCGCAGTCTTTAACACTGGTAGCATGCCGCGACAGCGTGGACGTGAACCGTATGTGCAGTTGACGGACTTTGAGCGAGGGCGTATAGTGGGCATGCGGGAGGCCGGGTGGACGTACCGCCGAATTGCTCAACACGTGGGGCGTGAGGTCTCCACAGTACATCGATGTTGTCGCCAGTGGTCGGCGGAAGGTGCACGTGCCCGTCGACCTGGGACCGGACCGCAGCGACGCACGGATGCACGCCAAGACCGTAGGATCCTACGCAGTGCCGTAGGGGACCGCACCGCCACTTCCCAGCAAATTAGGGACACTGTTGCTCCTGGGGTATCGGCGAGGACCATTCGCAACCGTCTCCATGAAGCTGGGCTACGGTCCCGCACACCGTTAGGCCGTCTTCCGCTCACGCCCCAACATCGTGCAGCCTGCCTCCAGTGGTGTCGCGACAGGCGTGAATGGAGGGACGAATGGAGACGTGTCGTCTTCAGCGATGAGAGTCGCTTCTGCCTTGGTGCCAATGATGGTCGTATGCGTGTTTGGCGCCGTGCAGGTGAGCGCCACAATCAGGACTGCATACGACCGAGGCACACAGGGCCAACACCCGGCATCATGGTGTGGGGAGCGATCTCCTACACTGGCCGTACACCACTGGTGATCGTCGAGGGGACACTGAATAGTGCACGGTACATCCAAACCGTCATCGAACCCATCGTTCTACCATTCCTAGACCGGCAAGGGAACTTGCTGTTCCAACAGGACAATGCACGTCCGCATGTATCCCGTGCCACCCAACGTGCTCTAGAAGGTGTAAGTCAACTACCCTGGCCAGCAAGATCTCCGGATCTGTCCCCCATTGAGCATGTTTGGGACTGGATGAAGCGTCGTCTCACGCGGTCTGCACGTCCAGCACGAACGCTGGTCCAACTGAGGCGCCAGGTGGAAATGGCATGGCAAGCCGTTCCACAGGACTACATCCAGCATCTCTACGATCGTCTCCATGGGAGAATAGCAGCCTGCATTGCTGCGAAAGGTGGATATACACTGTACTAGTGCCGACATTGTGCATGCTCTGTTGCCTGTGTCTATGTGCCTGTGGTTCTGTCAGTGTGATCATGTGATGTATCTGACCCCAGGAATGTGTCAATAAAGTTTCCCCTTCCTGGGACAATGAATTCACGGTGTTCTTATTTCAATTTCCAGGAGTGTATAAAGCTCTCATTATGTGCCATGACAGTCCGATCGCAATTCAGTAATCCTGTTGTGACTGGGAAGAAAAGGCTGATAACTGCCGGAATGACTTCAACGCTTCAAAGAGCAAACAAATAATTACGACAAATTAGCTCCATATCTTTCCGGATCAGAAACTCATGTGGTGCGAGCATATCTCACAACTTCACTACGGGACATAACAGTACCTTCATGACGCTGATGCACAGCAACATGCCATTTCTGCATTTAAAACATCGCTGAGAAAGTGTTAAACTTGCTCAAGAAGTTCACTCAACACACTCATTCGCCGATTAGGAAAACAAAACGAGATCAACGATCGCTACAAGCACCGAGTTGCAAAGAGTATGCCCACAAGAATAAGGGACAACGACGTCCTGCTGGACCCCTCTCCCTTCCCCCCTCCCTGAAAAATAAATAAAAAGAAAATAACAGAACAGATATGATGCAACTAATGCAGAGACACCAACAGTTATTCCGAACCAGAAGTGACAGTCGGCGTCTTTCATTGTTGTCTTCTACGTCCATCACTGACGCGGATGAGTCGACGACATCTAAAAGGACATGATCGTTGGCTTTCGAACGTAGGGTGGAAGACTTTCCGAAACGGCTAAGTTTGTAAACTGCTCGTGTGACGCCACTGTTAAGTATACACTGTGGGTGGCGAACTGTCGCTTCCTAAGCCGGCGCATAGACAACTGCGGTGCACCACGGATAATAGATGTGTCACTGTAGTTTAGACTGTTACTAAGCAGGAAACCTCCACTCTTCAGAAGCTCTTAAGTTTAGCTGACGTTTTTGGATTCAACTATTAGTGGCTAGGCGCATATTATTATGAAATACGGCTGAGAATCTCTGGCCGCACGACTACTTCATTAGGGCTGCAAGCAGCCCCCGGGCCAAAGTTTGACGATCACTCATCTATGGAAAGTAGTTGAAGAACGCTGAAAGACGACAAGGCTTTGGATATCCATACCTCATCACAGAACGTGGAGATCGGAGGCTTGTCGGCTCTTTAAAGCAGAATAATGGACGGTCTGTGGCATACCTGACGACATGGTACGATGCTGATGCAGCAACAACTGCTTCGAAGCACGGCGTTCAGCACGCGTTGTTGAAAACGGGAGTCCGCAACAGACGAAACTTACACGGTGACACAACAAAATTGACAATAACGATTGCGGTGGGCCGCCGGATGATCGAGATTGTAAGATGGCGCCTGGTCAGATAAATCGGGTTTCGTATTATACCAGGTCGTTGTTCGCGTTCAATTACGCGATAACGGCAGCTCTAAACGTGCACCGCGCTACAGAAACAAGCAGTGGTAACCGAAGGCGCTATGACAGCTATGAGACTACGAGAGTATTATTGTCGATCGCCAGCATCCCTTCACGCTTGATGTCTCCCCCGACAGCGATGGCATCTTCCTGGAAGATAACTGTCCCTGTCACAAGGCCTTAATGGTACTGCACTTGTTTGAGGAGCGTGAGAGTGAACTCACACTGATTTCTTGGCCACCACATTTCTCTGATCTGAACCTGGCAGGTATCGGGTGACAGATTTGCGCCTCAAACCACCGGCCCGTAATTTACGGGAATTGCTTGACCTTTCTAGCTTGCAGTGTCTAGTGTCACATATCTTCAGAAACCTGTTGAATCTATGCCAGGATAGCTGCTGGACTGCCTTACGAAAGTGAACCAACACACTATTAAGCAGAAGATAACAGTGTTTTAGCCGCCTTTATATACACGTGCATTACACTATGTAACATCGCCTCATCGTAAAGTGTCTTGCAGTGTTAACCAGAATGTAAACAAAAAAAAATTTTACTGAGGAACATAAACCTTCACATATCACGTGCATCATAACCGACAACGGCAAGATAAGTCGATATGCAAGTAGCATATTACGAAAGGAGCATTACACGTCTGCGTGTTTACCTGTAATGTAACAGAACCTCTGTCTTCACAATAGTGAAATATTTCTTAAGATTTACATGAAAAGGATATAACTTGGAATAAAAAGTTGCTTCTTAGCTTACTGTTATCAAAAACGCGCATATTATATGTAGGCCCTATAACCTCAGTTTATGGTAAAATATATTTAAAACTGCTCTATTGTCTTATAAACTTTTGACTGAGGAAACGCATAAATTACAGTAATTACGAGTAACACGGTAACTGCACACATGGTCTTCTCTTTCTGTTCAGAACCTAAAATGTCTTATACACCGAGGACCCAAACAATTATAACTACCTGTTTAATAGTGTGTTGTTCCACTTTTCAAACACAGCACAACAGAGATTGTGTTTGACATGGATTCTACAAGTCCTTGACAGGACTCTGGAAGTATGCCGCACCAGATATCCACGCACAGTCAAGCTGTTCTCGAAATTTACTGGATGGTGGTTTACTGGCATGCAGTTGGCGCCCGATATGTGTGCCAATGGTTACAGATCAAGCACATTTTCTGGCCAAGGCATCAATGTGAGTTCACTACAATGTTCCTCAAACCACTGTAGCACGATTCTGACTTTGCAATATGGATAGTTATCCTGCTGGAAAATGTAACCGCCATAGGGGAAATCGTCAAGCATGGAGAGACGCAGGTCAGCAATAGTAGTCACATAAGTCACCGCTGTCATGATGCCTTCGATTACCACCACAGATCCCACGGAAGCCCAACGCAATTTACCCAATAGCACAATCCTGCCCTCACCAGCCTGCATATATGGTGCGGTGAATGCATCGTGCAGCCATTCGCTTGGATGACGGCGTGTAAGGACCCAACCATAAGCCTGATGTTACAAGAAATGCGATTCATTCGACAGGCGAGCGTTTCTACTGATTCACAGTGATTCTGTGCCCATTGAAAACGTAACTGACTATGTCATTCGGTCAACGCAAGAACAAGTGTGGGTCATGTGATGTGGAGCTCCATGTTCAAAAATGGTTCAAATGGCTCTGAGCACTATGGGAGTTAACTTATGAGGTCATCAGTCCCCTAGAACTTAGAACTAAACCTAACTAACCTAAGGACATCACAAACATCCATGCCCGAGGCAGGATTCGAACCTGCGACAGTAGCGGTCGCGCGGTTCCAGACTGTAGGGCCTAGAACCGCTCTGCCACTCCTGCCGGCGGAGCTCCATGTTCAACAATGTCCTCTGAACAGCGTGCTCCGAAACACTTGTGCATGCACCAGCGTTGTACACTGTCGTCAGATCTGCCACAGATCGCTGCCTATCCTGGATTACACAGTGAGGGATCCTTCGACCTCTACATTTTCTGATGGGACGTGGTCGTCCAATACCTTACGGCCTACCCGTTGTTGCACCATCCTTCCAGCACTTTCCACAGTTGCTCACGTCAATAGTACGCCAAAAGGCGACCAGTTTCACCGTTTCAGAGATTCGCGTTTCCAGCCGCAGAGCAACACTGTGCCCTTTGTCAAAACCGCTTATATCAGTGAATTTCCGCATTTTCGGTCCGTATCTTCGCTATAATGACAGCCAACCGGTCTCTTTTCCGCTTACATTCTTTCCTTTCTTCGTCACGTGGCCGCAACACGATCAGGAGCCATTCGACCTCGCGTTGAGTAGTGGTCATAATGTTTTGGCTCTTCGGTGTGTCATAATATTAAAGTACAAAAATTGATCAATAACTTAACTTAAGCAGTGATATACGACGTGAGTTAACTTAAAAATAGTTCTTCATTGAATCACACACACACACACACACACACAGAGAGAGACTGAGGGGACAGTCGTAATGGGACAGCAAGGCACATATACAAATGAAGGTAGTATAAAAGGACAGTGCTTTGGCGACGCTATCACTTGCGCTCAGCTGATTCATATGGAAAGGTTTTCGACATGATTATGGCCGTGCGACTGGAATTAGCAGACTCTGAATGCCTAATGGCAGTTGGAGGTACACGCATGGGACATCACATGTCGGAAATCGTTAGAGAATTCAGATATCATCCACAGTGTCAGGATTGTGCCCAGAATACCAAATTTCACGCTGCAAGTCTCACCACGGAGAACGCAGTGGCCGACGGCCTTCACTTAACGACCGAGAGCAGCGGAGTTGTCAGTGCTAACAGACAAGCAATAACGCGTGAAATAACCGCAGAACTCAATGTGGGACGCACGACGAACGTTTCTGTTAGGACAGTGCATCGAAATTTGGCGTTAATGTGCTATGGCAGCAGTCGGCCGATGCGAGTGCCTTTGCTAACAGCACGACATCGCCTGCGGCTCCTCTCCTGGGCTCGTGACTTGGACCTTATAAGACTGGAAAACCATGACCTTGTCAGATAAATCCCAACTTTGGTCAGTTGATAATGGGGATCCAGAGTGGCGCAAACGCCACGAAGCGATGGACCCAAGATGTCAACGAGGCACTGTGCAAGCTGGTGGTAGGTCCATAGTGGTGAAGGCTACGTTTATATGGAATGGACTGGATGTTCCGCTACTTGGAGATCATTTGCAGCCATTCATGGACGTCATGTTCGTAACCAACGATGGAATTTTTATGGATGACAATGCACCATGTCAGCAGGCCACAACTGCTTGGGAATGGTTTGAAGAACGTTCTGGACAATTCGAGCGAATGATTTGGCCAATCAAATCACCCGACCTTAATACCACCAAACATTTATGAGACATAATCGAGAGGTCAGTTCTAGCACAAAATCCTGCACCGACAGCACTTTCGCATTATGGACGGCTACAGAGACAGCATGGCTCAGTATTTCTGCAGGGGACTCCCAGCAGTGACTTGTTGAGTCCATGCCACGTTGGGTTACTTCAATACGCCGGGAAAAATGAGGTCCAACACGATATTAGGAGAATCCCATGACTTTTGTCACCTCAGTGTATATATACAATCAATACAGCAACAAACAGGAAACCTTACCTTTTACAGCTTAACACCATCGTCAACATAAACTACCATGTATACTACAGTCTAGATAGGCAACAACATGGAATGTATATCTGATTATAGTTACAGCATTATACAATCAAAATTCAGTGCTGAGGTCTGTGGATAAACTGAGAGCTGACTACAACTTACTAGTAACGATAGAAGGTGAAATGATAGGTGGGCACTTTCTTGTCCCTAAATAACATGTAAACTAGAGTCCCTTAGGGTTTATGCACAAATACAAAGACGTACCGCAAAATAAAATTATTGTGGCTAATAAACGTTCAAGAACTGACAGTAAAATAGTAAGTAAGGTACATAAATGGGAACATTCAGTTCTACGACTACGAATTATAACTGAACTAAATGTCATGAAGAGGTATCCTCATATTCTACGATAGCATGGAATTATAGTTCTGACTGAAGGAAATTAACTGGCTGCATATATACAGCGACTGACTGGAAATGGGCTTCGTTGGTGTCAAATATCTATGTGTATCAACAAACATTCTGTTACTCTAAGAAAAAGATAATTATTAAGTACCAAACAAGGATGTTATTGAAATTTCCTACGCATATATTATTCTAAAGATGTGGCTCTTCGTTGATCGTTAACGTTTATCATACTGTGATTACTTACATCCATTGGACTATCCAGAATGAAACTTTCACTCTGAAGCGGAGTGTCCCCTGACATGAAACTTCCTGGCAGATTAAAACTGTGTGCCGGACCGAGACTCGAACTCAGGAACTTTGCCTTTCGCCGGCAAGTGCTCTACCAACTAAGCTACCGAAGCATGACTCATGTCCCGATCTCAGAGCTTTAATTCCGCCAGTACCTCGTCTCCTACCTTCCAAACTTCGCAGAACCTCTCCTGCATACCTTGCAGAACTAGCACTCCTGGAAGAAAGGATGTGCGGGGACATGGCTTAGCCACTGCCTAAGGGATGTTTCCAGAATGAAACTTTCACTCTGCAGCGGAGTGTGCACTGATATGAAACTTCCTGGCAGATTGTTTGCCTGACCGAGACTCGAACTCGGGACCTTTGCCTTTCGCGAGCAAGTGCTCTAGCACTAGTAGAGCACTTGCCCGCGAAAGGCAAAGGTCCCGAGTTTGAGTCTCGGTCCGGCACAGAGTTTTTAGCGGCCAGAAAGTTTCATCCCTTGGGCTATGTCCACGTAATGACATTTTACGAGTGAGTCGAAGTAACTAAAGCAGCGCAAAGCATGTGGAATTCGAAAGTTATTGGCCTAAATTATATAAGCCGACTTCCGTAAATAGAGTTAACGCCGTCGTACGTTGATATCCTGGCTGAATTCCGTAACTAACGTCAGGTAAATACCAACTGATTGGTTGACAAACATGACCATCAAAAAATGGTTCAAATGGCTCTGAGCACTATGGGACTTAACATCTGAGGTCATCAGTCCCCTAGAACTTAGAACTACTTAAACCTAACTAACCTAAGGACATCACACACACAACCATGCCCGAGGCAGGATTCAAACCTGCGACCGTAGCGAACGAGCGGTTACAGACTGAAGCGCCTAGAACCGCTCGGCCACACCGGCCGGCAAACATGACGATCCCTATGTTTACGAATAATAATTACTAAATCTAATGATCTATCATTTATGTATCTGAAGTCGCTTAGAATCACACTAAGGTGAAAAAGTCAAGGGATACCTCCTAATATCGTATCGGATCTCGTTTGCAGCAACTCGATTTGGCATAGACCCAACAAGTCGTTGCAAGCTCCTTTCAGAAATACTAAGACTTGCTGCCTCTATAACAGTCCACAAGTGGGGAAGTGCTGCCGGTGCAGAATTTTGTGCACGGATTGACTTCTCGATTACGTCCCATGAACGTTCTCTGGGATTCGTTTCGGACGATGTTGGTGGCAAATCATTCTCTGGAATGGCCAAATCATTCTCTCGAGCTGTCCAGAATGTTCTTCAAACTAACCGCGAACAGTTTTAGCCCGGTGACATGGCGCATTGTCATCCATAAAAATTCCATCGTTGCTTGTGGACACGAAGTCCGTGAATGGCCGAAAATGGTCTACTCCAACCAAGGAGTTATTCAATCTGTCCAGGGGACCCGACCCATTCCATGTAAACACAGCCCACACCTTTATGGAGCTACCACCAGCTTGCACAGAACCTTGTAAATGGCTCCGTAAGGTCTGCGCCACACATTACATCAGCTGTTACCAACTGAGATTAGGACTCGTCTGACCAGGCCACGGTATTTCATTCGCTTAGGGTCCAACCGATATGGTCATGAGCTCACAAGAGGCGCTGCAGCCGATGTCGTGCTGTTAGCAAAGGCACTCGCATCGGTCATCTGCTCCTATAGCCCACTAACGCACAATTTCGATGCACTGCCCTAACAGATACGTTCTTCATACGTCTCGCATTGATTTCTGCGGTTATTTCACGCATTTTTGCTTGTCTGTTAGCACTGAAAGCTCTACGCAAACGCCGCTGCTCTCGGTCGTTAAGAGAAGGCCATCTGCCACAGCGTTGTCCACGTTGAGAGGTAATGCCTGAAATTTAGTGATCTCGGCACACTCTTGACACTGTGGATATCGGAGTCCTGAATGCCCTAAAGATTTCCGAACTGGAATGACCCCTGCTTCTAGCTCCATCATTACGCTTTCAAAGTCTGTTAATTCCCGACGAGCGGCCATAATAATGTGGAAAATCTTTTCACGTGAGTCACGTGAGTACCAATGACAGCTCCGCCAGTGCACTGCCCTTCGATATCTTGTGAACGTGACACTACCGCCATCTGTATATGTGCGTGTCGCTATCCCACGACTTTCGTCACCTCAGAGTAAAGTGTTTGAAACAATTGTTGTGGGATCAGTGGGGGCGAACCCAGGACTCCGTATGGCCGAGGTGAAGCCGGGACCCACCGCGCCGTAAATCGTCAGAGGCCAGGCAAGTTCAAGATCGTCAAGGGGCAGTGCAGAGTGATACAGCGGTATTCGGTAACATTTCTTTATTCAGCTAATTTACAGTATCGATGGGTGCAGCGTAGTGTCGGCGTGCCGCCCGCAGCACTGTCACGTGAGTCCAGCCGATTCAGCAGCTCCTGGTATGCCTATGCTGCTGCTGCTGTCATCAAGGCCCCTCTGCTGGAAGTCGGCCGCACTCTCCTCGGACGCCGCCCACCGATGCGTCGCACGGCGATTCTGGAGACTGCTACAGTCCCTGGTCCTCGCTGCCCTCCACCCCGTTTGGCCTGCTCTGTCTGACCATGGGACGAAGGATGATGTACTGGTCAATTGTGGCCCCCGGGCCACCGCTGCTCCCAGGACAGGACCGGACTCGAACCCGCGCCCTCCTGGATGTGGTGCTCCAAATTGCAGCTAGTGGTGCTTGCCCTATGGTAACACCTGCCGCCGTCCCTGGCGCTGCTGATGTGCTGCTGCGCCTCCCACAGCGCACGCTTCGCCCGGACCCCGGTACGCCAGGTGGGAAGCGAACGTGACGTGTAGACTGTAGTGGAACCAAGCCCCTCCTGGACCCGCAGCAGACCACTGTCACTGCCCTCCTTCAGGCAGACAGTGCAATCTCCAAGTTTCAGGCTGTTGTTTCATCCTGTCCCAGTGTTGTGTCCCCGGAGGCGGAATATAGCCCAAACAAGTACATAGAAACAAAGTACAAGTTTATGAAGGATACTTATAACATTGCTGTCAGACTGGCCCCTATAAGCGTAGACCAGCACAGGTCCGTCCCGACGCTCGACTGAATTGGCACCCTCTGTCAAGCTGAAATTGCCGTCTATTTATATTGGTTTCTCCCTCGCTTCTGACGTGGTGTCAGAGAGAGACAGAAACTATGGCAGGGATAAATTTCCACACATCAGCCATTTACAAATCGCCACTCCTGACTCTGGCCTAGTGATCCACCTCATATATTGCAATAACTTAAAGCAACGCTGCAGTTTACTGCCTAGTTGTTGCCCCACTCAAAACAAATTGTTCATGCAATACCGCCGTCGCAGCTCCTCGCCCGCAAGTGCCCTGTTTACCTTGCCTGGCCTGCTGGCTGTCGTCTGTTGCCACACTCTGCCAGCGGCCCCACATTTCATCGCCCAACAGCGCCTTCATTGAATTTTGATTAAATTTTCCTTCCCCTCGACTAGCACTGACATTAGTGCAGCACAATCTTGGAACACATCGTCTACATCATTACCAAGTTACCTCTCACTAACTTGGTTTCGTTAAAGGTGTGGTACAACTGATGTTATCTTCACTGCCTGTCAAAGCATTGAAAAACTTTGACAGAAGGTCGCACTAAAGTAAAATCAACTTCTTTCCGTAACAAGTGTTAGTAGTGTAATTATTACGGATCACTAAGCCCTAGTCTGATGATGTCTTGTTTGCTGCTTCGAGAAGATAGGTACAGTAGCGGTAAGTCCAGTCATGATATAATGGCCTCAGTGAATTTGGAATCCAATCAGTATGACAAAAACAGTTCGTACTCTTGAGAGGCTCCAAATGTAAGTACAAAATCTGAAGAACATCGTACAGTCAAAAAAATGGTTCAAATGGCTCTGAGCACTATGGGACTTAACATCTGTGGTCATCAGTCCCCTAGAACTTAGAACTACTTAAACCTAACTAACCTAAGGACCACACACATCCATGCCCGAGGCAGGATTCGAACCTGCGACCGAATCGTACAGTCCTAAAGCACAGACTTACACCAATCAGCGTAGAGCCGCGAAATGGCATCATAAAGACGCTGACCCGCTGCCCAACGGAAAGAGCGGATGACGCCACACATGGAAGAGAGTTCAGTGCCCCCTGTCAACGCTGATTTAAACAGCCGCCCATCGCCGGTCAGCCCCAGTTCGCTTGCAGTCTTTGAGAGCATTAGTACCGCGTAGTAGGAAGACAGCCTGCGCTCTGCGAGTAGTAATAATGTGTAAAGTACTTGCTTTTAGGAGGCATAGGAAGTACATCAAGCCACCTCATAAAAAGAAATTATGGCTCAAATGGCTCTGAGCACTATGGGACTTAACAGCTATGGTCATCAGTCCCCTAGAACTTAGAACTACTTAAACCTAACTAACCTAAGGACATCACACAACACCCAGCCATCACGAGGCAGAGAAAATCCCTGACCCCGCCGGGAATCGAACCCGGGAACCCGGGCGTGGGAACCGAGAACGCTACCGCACGACCACGAGATGCGGGCAAAAGAAATTATATTTCTTTCCTTTTTAGAAATAAATTGTTGTATTAATCTGGAAGTTTTTTGTACAGATCATTTTCGATTCCTGCCACCGTCCATTGCAACTTCTCTCCTTCCACGTTTGTGGCAGTGCTGACTCCCACAGTAGCCGACACAGCATGTGGCGGCGCGGATTCCAGAACCAGCGCTGCCTTCTCTGTTCGCCACCCCGTTTCTCTTTTCTTTCAGAGGTTCATTGCTACTAACTGTGTTCTTACTTGCAGACTAGCCGCAACGCTTACGCTATTATGTATTTGTATTGCTTATTATTATTATTATTATTGGTTGCAGAGCTCCTCTTATTAATGTGGCCTCTAACCCACCTCCAACACCACCGGTGCCTACACCTCAAGTTGCTACTGGCTTTGATCTAATGAGGTTTACTCAGTTTGAGAAACACCAAATGTCAAAGTTGATGACGGCCGTCCAGCAGCTCATTTATGCACAAGCCGCTGCTGCAGCATCTCTGCCACAACAGCCAGCTACATCCACTGCACCGCCTCAGTGCATTCCGACGTTCTCAATGAACACGAGGAATGGGTCAAGTGGTACGCTCAGTTCAACACCAATACGCTACACAGCAAGTACAACGTACTGTGAAACTTTCTTATTTATTGTCAACGGCCGGCGCGGGAGTTGATCGTCTCCATCGGAAATTATCCCGACTAACAGGACAGAGCTGGTACTTTTCGAAGATTTAGTTTCCGCCCTCATTAAGTATCACAAGGGTCAGGTACAGGTTGCCGCAGCTCATTAAAAGTTCTTTCGATTGCGGAAAAAGCCAGAATAGACATACCGTCAGTAGGTCACAGAACTTCAGTGTTTGATACGACAGTGTCGATTTCAGTGCAGCTGTGGACAGTACTGTAGTCACGCAGTGATTCATGTGCAATGTCATACAATGTGCCGACAGTCGGATTCGTGAACATATCGTCAAACATTCTGATCCTACTTTGAAGCAAGTGTTACAGATTATTGAACATCAGGACTAATGTGACAGTGCCATGGAAAACTTTGAGATAGCTCCCATCTTCAGTGTAACGCAAAGTGATAAACCGGTAGGCCTTAGATTGTCCACCACGCGCGAACAGGCCACAGCTCTGTGGACAGAGTAAACAAGTGTCAGCGAGTGTGTCCGCTGTGAAATCGTGTCCCCGCTGCTTTTCCAGGCATAAAATGCAAAATTGCCCTTCGCGGAAAGCTTCTTGCTTCGCCCGTGGAAAGCCAAGTCACGTACAGTGTGTGCTTACAACACAAAAAGAACTCTACCCATGTTTGCTCTATTAAGCGCTGATCACATTTTCCCTCAGTGATGAAGTTTTTTCTAAGCTGGCTACCGGTACTAATAATGATCAAATTCAGGATTTGCCTTCACGCCGCCCAAGTGCTGTGCAACGACAGCTGAACAAACTGTTTGTGATTTTAGTAACTGCCGGACGCTGTGTGCGACTTCGGGTTAGACACTCGCTTCCGTTACGTTGCTTAATCTGCCACTGATGAACAGTTGGGTATGCCACAGTTGAGAAAATCTTGCATGCAACTTAGCGCGTATAACAGTCAGAATATTCCAGTGCTTGGTACATGCAGTTAGCCGGTCTCACACCAGAAGAGTCACATTTACAATTTTGTGTTCACAGGACTGAGAAAATGTACTTGCGGTAGATTCATTTGATCTGGTTCAAATGGCTCTGAGCACTATGGGACTTAACATCTATGGTCATCAGTCCCCTAGAACTTAGGACTACTTAAACCTAACTAACCTAAGGACATCACACAACGCCCAGCCATCACGAGGCAGAGAAAATCCCTGACCCCGCCGGGAATCGAACCCGGGAACCCGGGCATTTGATCTGTTTTGTCTTCGTATTCAGGACAATGTTCTTTCTGATTCTGCATTCAACCCATAAAACAGTGTTACTTAATTGATTGCGAAGTTTCCTGATTTATTTTCTGAAGGACATGGCAGAGAAAATAATTTTGTGACGGACGTTACAATAAATGACAATGAACAACCTAAATTTTTCCGTGGGCGTTCCGTCCCTCATGCGCTTAGAGAAAAAGTTGTAAGTGAACTTAAAGAATGGCAGGACATTGGTGTTATTCCTCCTACCGCGTCCAGTTAATGCGTTTTTCCCGTAGTAATCATACCAAATCCTTCTAGAAGACTTCGTCTTTGTATTGCCTTTAAACCCACTGTGAATCCGAAAACAATAATTGAAGCTCTGAGTAATTAACGGACAGATTTGGTGCAAGCCGCTATTTTTCAAAGACTGAGTTACGCGATGCGTATTTGCAGACTGCGCTAGATGAGAAGTCTCAGTAAGTGTTTGTGGTCAACAAACATTTAGAGTTGTTCAAATTTTTGCGCTTACCCCATGGCAGCGCTTCCGCGCCTGCCGTATTCCAAAGCTACTTAGAACATCTTACTGTAAAAGTTCCCTTCTGTTCAAATTACTTTGCTGATACTGCAGTGTCAGGACGTAAACCGAAAAACATACCAATAACTAACCTTCGTAAGCTTTTTCAAGTACTTTGTAAGTAGGCTGTTTAGGTTCTTATATTGGTAACGCCACCGCCACGTAGCGCTCTGTATGAAAATCACTGGCTGTGCTTTGTGCAGTCTGTGGCTGGGTGACATTGTTGGAATTTGCTATTGTAGTGTTGGGCAGTTGGCTGTTAACAGCGCGTAGCGTTGCGCAGTTGGAGGTGAGCCGCCAGCAGTGGTGGATGTGGGGAGAGAGATGGCGGAGTGTTGAGAGCGGATAATCTGGACGTGTGTCCATCAGAGAGAGTAAATCTGTAAGACTGGATGTCATGAACTGCTATATATTATGACCTTTGAACACTATTAAGGTAAATACATTGTTTGTTCTCTATCAAAATCTTTCATTTGCTAACTATGCCTATCAGTAGTTAGTGCCTTCAGTAGTTTGAATCTTTTATTTAGCTGGCAGTAGTGGCACTCGCTGTATTGCAGTAGTTCGAGTAACGAAGATTTTTGTGAGGTAAGTGATTTGTGAAAGGTATAGGTTAATGTTAGTCAGGGCCATTCTTTTGTGATGATTTTTGAAAGTCAGATTGCGTTCGCAAAAAATATTGTGTGTCAGTTTAGTGTTGATCAGAATAAGTAAAGAGCGAAATGTCTGAGCACATTCAGATTTGCTCAGCTGTTTGAAAATCAAATAACGTAAGGGGTTTACCAGCACAGTAATTCACTATTTTTTCCAAGGGGACGTTTCAACTTTCAGCTGCAGGTTTGAAGTGTCACCTGGACAAGTGTGCCTTTCTTGAAACTGAAATGCAGTACTTAGGCCGTGTTCGTAATAGTGATGGTGTCACTCGCTTTTTCTGGCCATCCCGGACCTACCTGCCCCGCGGAATGTGACGGAATTGCAATCAGTTCTCGGAAATTTGATTTATTACATCCGGTGAATACCCGATGCAGCCCAGATCGCGGCTCAGCTGCATCGTCTGCGCCAGAAGAAAGTGCCTTTCGTTTGGACAAAAGTGTGACAGGTTGCATTCCAGAAACTTAAAAATGCCTTGTTGAGCAGGATGCTGTGGCCGAGCGGTTCTAGGCGCTTCAGTCCGGAATCGCGCAACCACTACGGGCATGGATATGTGTGATGTCCTTAGGTTAGTTAGGTTTACGTAGTTCTAAGTTCCAGGGGACTGATGACCTCAGAGGTTAAGTCCAACAGCGCTCAGAGCCATTTGAACCATTTTTTTGCCTTGTATAGTGTCAGACGCCTTGTTCATTTCGAGCTTGTGGTTTTGGCAGTGGATGCTTCTTCATACGAAATCGGAGATGTGCTCTGGCACAGATTTGGTTCACAGGACATGCCGATTGCTTTCACTTCCAAGTTATTGATCAAGACTCAATGTAACGATTCTCAAATCGAGAAGGAAGCGCACGCTTTTATCTGTGGCGTGACAAAGTTTCACCATTATCTGCTTGGTCGGAACTTTTATCGAGTGAGAGACCTTAAGCCACTTCAGCCTTTGTCTCATCCGTCCAGAACTGTTCTGCCGCGCACGGCTCAGAAGCTGCAACGGTAGGCTTTGTTATTGTCAAAATACTAGCCCAGCCCACGTCGAAGCATACAAATGCTGACGCCCTTTCTCCCGTTTCTGTTGGTCCTGATTCTGAGTACGAAGCTACTTCCGCATCTTGTTGTCAGATAAATGCGCGCCGGCTGTGGTGGCCGAGCGGTTCTAGGTGCTACAGTCTGGAACCGTGCGATCGCTAAAGTCACAGGTTCGAATCTTGCCTCGGGCATGGATGTGTGTGATGTCCTTAGGTTAGTTAGATTTGGTTCAAATGGCTCTGAGCTCTATGGAACTGCTGAGGTTATCAGTCCCCTAGAACTTAGAACTACTTAAACCTAACTAACCTAAGGACAGAATACACATCCATGCCCGAGGCAGGATTCGAACCTGCGACCGTAGCGGTAGCGCGGTTCCAGACTGTAGCGCCTAGAACCACTCGGTCACTCCGGCCGGCTTAGTTAGGTTTAAGTAGTTCTAAGTTCTAGGGGACTGATGACCTCAGATGTTAAGTCCCATAGTGGTCAGAGCCATTTGAATCATTTGATAAACGCGCAGGACACTGAACTTTTACAGACTTTTCCATTACACTATAGGAAAATTACGCAGGCCACAAAAGTAGACCCTGACATGAACCTTTTGTTGCACTACATCCTTACTGCTTGGCCTCGCTCAATGAAAAACATTCAGAATTCTCATGCGCGCCGATATTTTGCACGTCAGCACAGTCTGTCCGTCCAGCACGAGGCGATTTTATTGCAAAATGACGGTGGAGAGCCGCGTTTGCTTATTTCTAAAGTGTTTCAAAAACATATGTTGCGATTGTTCCAAGAACATACGCACAAAACAGGTAGCGCGCCAACACTGTACTTGGCCGGGCATAGACGCCCACATTGAACAGGTGACGCCACAGTGTCGTGCTCGTGCTAGAACTCTATTGGCCCCGCTGCATACGTTTTCAGCTTGACCAAAGTCTCTATCGCCGTTCAGTGAGTGCATATTGACTTAGCTCGTCCCTTTTGGAACACTCGTTGGCTTATTTTTCTAGACTGTTTTAGCAAAATCCGTTTGCAGTGTACACGAACTCGACTACGAGTCTAGTACCGTTCGGGCTATGTCGTCTATTTTTTGCTTGGAAGATTTACCTAAAGTGTTCGTTACATACCATGGTACTTTCAAGAGTTGTACAGCCTATAGTATCACACTTCTTCCAAGTACTCCTTCTGATCCTCAATCGAATGGAGAAGGTGAACGATTTATGCTTACATTCAAGTAACAGATGAATGAATTACGTGCTCCCCACACACGGGAGACTCCTGCTCTTCCTCCCAACGTCACCCAGCATAGAAAACTCCATTTTTCATCTACTTCAGACATTTCGGCTGCTAAACGTTTAGCCGTCTTCAAGGTGAGTCGATGACTGCATTGAAAACCAGTTTAAAAAATGTTGTGGAGTAAAGCATGCGTGTCAGAGATAAGACAGTCGGCAACAAGAGCATCAGTCATAGATAAAACCTTACGCGTCTGTGGGTAAAACTTAGTGAGTGTCATGGAGTTATAACAAGTGGACAGGGACACTACAGATCTGCGCTGTCTTTGCTTTGAAGCCTGTGCTGCCATGTTAGATACATCAAAACATTAGCAGACTACTGTTTACTATTGCTTCATGTTCTTGATTTCTGTAGTGTGCACGCAACGACTGTTTTAAATAGAAAATGTTACGGTGCTTTCGTGAATATCATGGTGTGAAAAAGGCATTTAAAGAGGTTTCTCTGGTCTTAAATGCATATTTGGTCCAGTAATATAACGTATTTCGATTCGTTAATGTATACTTCTTTTTGTTATGCGTTTCAAATGAGCAAAAAATATGTGATATGAATAGGCTACTTTCGTTATCCAGCATTTTCCTCATTACGGACTGACGAAACTGTAGTTCGGCTTAGGTCCTCTTCCTGAAAATACTGAGAACAAACGAGTATTTTGCTATCGGTTTCGAATTTTTTCTTCTCACATTCACCCAGAGAGTTGAACTGGTAGGAAATCTAAAGTCAAATGACAGAAATAGAACAACTACATAAAAAAAGTTGGTGTACATAAAATAAAAAATCCTTTAACGAATCCACATACGACTGAAACGTGATTACTTTGTACATAAGACTAAACTGTTTAATACACCCGTAAATGACGCAAACTGGCATTTTTGATCAAAACACTTCTGCCAGAAGCACATATTTGGAGCTAGTAACATGGCGGACGTCTGCTTCAAGTTTGTGACGTCATGGCAACACCCCTACTATACTTCCATGATAAGTGTAGAGTCAACAGATCCGCAGTGGTTACGAAGTATTAAGATGGGTGACAGATGTTGGAATCTCAGGAAGATGAGACTTAGAACAATGGTTCCTCAGCGAGTCTAGTCGGGGAATGAGTGGTTTCCATGATATTGCAACGTACCGGTGAGGTTTATGGTAAATTAACTGAAGTGAAATTGGCCGTCAGAAGAAGAAAATTCGTTACTTCCCAACCAGCGGAAGGGAATCACACAACCATAAATTAATGTGCAGCTCGGCTAATAATCTAGGGGTATGTTTGTTTACTGTTGCATTGTGTCCTAATGGAATCTTTTCAAGTTCCATGCTGTTGCATTGAAGTAGCTACGTCCAGTCTAGCTGCAGCCTTCGCTCACTCTTTAACCCACGTGTGGCTTATAGGCAGCAAGGCAGCAGGCAGCACACTTCTCGGCACATAACCCCCCCCCCCCCCCCCCCAAGAACAGTGACCAAGACCCTTAAAATTTCTCCACTTGCTCCCTTCTCAATTCCCTCAAGTGACCAATTACTTTGATTAAAACAGCATCTGCACGTCCGTCCACATATATACACGGGTTTTAAGTATTTTAAATAATACTCTTGGAAGAATTTCAGTTGAATATCATTTCTTTTTAGTTACACAACGCAAAATTTCTAACGTTAAGTTACTTTTAGACTTTGCACAAACCGGAACGGAGATTGCTAGTCAACTGAGCATCTTTATTTTCCCCATCAGTCCCTTCTTACGTGATTCAAACAAATGTTTTGTAAACATTGATTCACAAATTCCTTATTAAGTATACACAAACAATTAGACACAGTAGTATCAATCTCTCATGCAAAGGCTAATCTTTTCATGTAACTGTGGAGTACTCTGTTCTGGCACTCAGTAGTAATAACATAATATTTAATTATAATAAATTATTTGTCTTTCATTGGTATAATATGCTCATTTTAAAGCTTGCATCATTCTCTTTCAGATGACGTATCATACATATCTTAGTTTCCTTGTAACTTTAGTTAATTTTGTTATAAACAATTTCACACATAAACTCAATAACATAGCTAAATCCGCTGCAGATGGATGTTGATACTTTTATTGGAATAGTTTTTTTATTACGAATTCAAAGCAGTATTCAGATTAATAACATCTCCTCGGGCTTCCAGCTTTCGACCGACCTTCCTCAAATGGTTCAAGAGGCTCTGAGCACTATGAGATTTAACTTCTGAGGTCGTCAGTCCGCCAGAACTTAGAACTACTTAAACCTAACTAACCTAAGGACATCACACACATCCATGCCCGAGGCAGGATTCGAACCTGCGACCGTAGCGACCAGACTGAAGCGCCTAGAACCACTCGGCCACTCCGGTCGGCGACCTTCTTCGGCCATTGCCGATTAGTAAGTGACTGCCGTGTCGCCGTGGCATCGCCCTTATGTAACCGCGCTGCTAGCTGTGACGTCACTGGTGCTGTCTTCCTCGCCAAATACGGTAATGTTTTTGGTCCCACGTCCATCGCGCCCTCTTCAACTTCGCGATGGTCGGATCCCAGGCTGTGCTGAAATGCCATCTGTCGTCCTTATTGATAGCGTTTTCAGCTATTTTTATTTCTATTGGTATTTTTTTACGATATAATCCAAAATCCTCCTAATGACAGATGTTTCGTATAAAATTCGGTTTCGATTTTCTAAAACGTGTTCTGCCATGGCTTCTATAGAAATAAAAATATCTGCAAACACAATCAAAAAGGAGAGCGGTTTCAAGCCTGGGGCCCGGCCATCGCGAGGATGAAGTGGGCGTGACGGACGCAGGATGAAAATATCACCATATTTGGCGAGGAAGAGGCAACAGTGAGATCACAACCGGCGGCGTAGCTACATGACGGCAATGCCACGGCGACACGGCAGTCACTTACCAATCGACAATGGCCGAGGAATATTGACAGTTTTATTATTAATATTTGAGATTTCGTATACTGGCACAGTCAGACTCTTGCCGCGTTACCGAGTTGCTTTCAACCGGGTAGCTGCCACCCCATCCCACTGCATGGCTCGTGGCAGCGCCTCACCTACCTATCTAAATAGCTGCAATTTGCCAGCAACATTACACTTAACTCAACCTTCTACTTTATGATTAACCTATATATGTGATATATCGCTTGTAACGTCACAAGTTTTGTAACTGGAAACCGCTGACTCGGTTTTGCAGGTTGTCTGATACTTGTACGTCCACAGCTTCTTTGGCAACTAAATCCAAATACGTTGAGACTATGACCAGCATCATGACTTTCTGTAATTGGAAATATTGGAAACGTAATGTTCAGCCACTGCAGATTTGTTTGTCTGTAGATGGTGTCTCTGTCGCTGGTGTTCGATGCTCCATTCTTGTACATTGTGTATTGTTTTCCCTATGTAGCTTTTATCAAATTGCCAAGGAATACCATAAAAGCAGATCATTTGTCACAAATCCCATAAGAGCTTCCGCCGTGGTCGGTGGAATGAACACAACTTCTTTATGCTTCTTCATTATTCTAGCAATTGAGAAACATTTCCCGTATACGCTAGAAAGTCCATAGACTTCATATCTCTTTCTCCTTGCGCTGAGCTGCTACCGTTTGTGTTATCTATCCAGCGTTATGCAGTTTTACGATTCCCACTTGTCTTGTAATTGGCGTTGTATTTCAATATTCTTTGTACATCAGAGTTTGCTAATTCCTCCAAAGTTCCAGTTTTGATTCAGTAGAATTAGAGGATACGACTCACACATTCTCTTCTTCGCTCTTGTACGATGTCAGTGTTCCAAATTGAGTCTGAGTCAGAATAAGAACCATTCTAACGGAATGTGTCTGCATGTTGCAGCACGCCGTTATAGCGGTGAGGTCTGTTCGATACAGTCTGCTAAGTCTCCTTCGTTCCTTTTTATTGAGTTCACCAACGACCCTTTGTAACATTCGGGAATAACAACATGTTCTTTTCTTAAAGTTCGCCTTCATTAGCATGTCCTATAGCTGAAATCTTGTTTCGCAGGATAGAGCGGATCAGGTTATGGTTGTGGACGGGGCCATAATCAATTTCTATTAGTTGCACAAAACACACAAACTTTTATTTTCCTAAGAATCACTTAATTACACATTGTCCTAAAAGGACCAAATAAAAACAATACAACTGAAGGCCTAGTTAAGAAAACTTGTGATACCTCCTGGGCTGAAGGCCCAAAACCACACCAAAAACAAAAACGACTGAAGGCCTGAGCGCAAGTTATAAGAAATTGCTTTAAAGAATACATGCGGCTGAAGGCCTTATTTAAAAAAAAAATATTTCACGTAAATACTCGGCTGAAGGCCACACACAAGTCATTGAACAACTAAGGACAGAGCCTGGATAACAAGAATTTCAAATAGAACATACTTTCAAAATATTAGTTATTAGTGATTAAACAAATCAGTCTTGAAATTTTTAATTTAAGTCAGCTGAAGGCCTTATTTGCAATTAAAACAAACTATATTAATATACGGCTGAAGGCCTCGCACAGTACATTAGACTAAAATGAAAATCACAATGTAAAATCAACAGAACAGAGGTGCTCACCAGTGTTCCGAGGGTCGGCCTGAGGAGGTAGCTCTAATGTAAGGAGGTGTGAGGTAGGCAGCCAAGAGTAAGGTTAAATAATTGGATGGCAACCCGACCCAGAGACGGCTGAAGGACCGACCAACAACCTAATCAAATCCCTTCCACCCGACCAACAGTACGACAACGGAAAACGGAAAATATGAGCCAAGGACAAAGATACCAGCAGCACTATGTCTTCCAAATTGGCATCTAAGAACAGCCAAGGCACAATAACCACTCTTAAGGAAAAAATAGGAACAAACGACTAAAAGGCTGTCGAACTACACGCCGTGCTGGACAGCACCAACACAGCGAGGAAAAACACACAGCCGAAAAACTACGCTAACGACCAGGGCAGGTAACTGGGGCGTTAACGGTCACAAGTCAGAAAATACCGCTGGTGCACTTATCTGATAAGTAACAACCAATTTAATAGTTAAAGACCATACAGGAAGACAGCTGCAAAATTTCGCCGACTCCAACACACCATACGTTGCTGCTAGTCGGAACGGCCCAGGAAGCAACAACCGGCAATGAACGAAGAGATGTCTCAGCAGTTGAGGTTTCATAACAGGTTAACTGATCACTCAACTTCAGTGTCCAGGTTCGGTAGCAACGAACTTTATAGCTCTCGCAGCTAGCGCCTCACAATCCGACGGCGTGTGCACGCCATGGAGACTTCCTCGCTGCTCTGTCCCAACCGACCGACTGCCGCACACGCCACCACACGGAAACACAGCGGTCACACCAAAGACGGTACAGCAGTACTAGTATCGAAAAGCGCTGCTCCTGCCACTGACAGAGGCAAGTCAGCAACTCATTATGGTAGTAACTCGGGGAGAAATAAGACGCCACTCGACTGCGACAAGATGCCAAAGAACAAACGGCATCAACGTCAGCCGGGCCCGGCTCAATAGCCTTTATCGCTTGTGGAAGTGGCTCTTGGCGCTCTTTAAGTACTGGCTTCGCTGGCAACACCATGATTGCAGCGCCCATTCGCCGTTACGGCTGTGTACCGTCTATCAGATGCACAACACGCTAGGCTACCGACGTCAAATCGATGATGCCACCCACCATAAGTTTTACACACATCCGGTCAACTGCTGGTCAGATTTTCAAACATATCGCGTGAATGTTGCATTTATATTTCGAGGAAACTTGCTCGTTTTACGAATAGAGAATTTTTTCTCCCTGACAAGACATCACTAATGAAGTCTCCAGCTACTAGTAACGAACCGAAACAGTGTCATCATTTAGTTACCTTCCATTAGGAACGTCGATGCACTCAGCGACTGTAATAGTAGTCGCTAATGTATTGTGACAGAAGCCTTAACAAATAGGGGCTAACGTACTAGAACATGCATTGACACTATTAAATGGTGTAGTGATAATGGCTAAGCCGGCCGAAGTGGCCGTGCGGTTAAAGGCGCTGCAGTCTGGAACCGCAAGACCGCTACGGTCGCAGGTTCGAATCCTGCCTCGGGCATGGATGTTTGTGATGTCCTTAGGTTAGTTAGGTTTAACTAGTTCTAAGTTCTAGGGGACTAATGACCTCAGCAGTTGAGTCCCATAGTGCTCAGAGCCATTTGAACCATTTTTTGATAATGGCTAGGCACTAGCCGAAATCTAGATTTGCCGAATAAAACCTGCAACAAAAGGATGACTGATTGTTGAGCTCTATCACTGAAAGTATCAAAAAATGGCTCTGAGCACTATGGGACCTAACATCTGAGGTCATCAGTCTACAACTTAGAACTGCTTAAACCTAACTAACCTAAGGACACTACACACATCCATGCCCGAGGCAGGATTCGAACCTGTGACTGTAGCGGTCGCGCGGTTCCAGACTGAAGCGCCTAGAACCGCTCGGCCACACCGGCCGGCACTGAAAGTACCAATTTTCACCGAGCGAACTAGCACAGTAATTAGTACAATGGCCTTGCACTCTGGAGGACGATGAATCAAATCCGTGTCCGGCCTTACAGATTCAGATTTTTTGTGATTCCCCTAAATCGCTCCCACAAATGTCGAGATGTTACGCTGAACGGGCACGGCTGATTTCATTTCCCATCCTCGAAACAATCCGAACTTGTGCTCCATCTCTAATGACCTAGATGCTGACCAGACGATAAAGCCTAATCTTGAAACTTCCTGAGAGATTAATAGCCGGCCGCGGTGGTCTAGCGGTTCTAGGCGCTCAGTCAGGAACCGCGCGACTGCTACGGTCGCAGGTTCGAATCCTGCCTCGGGCATGGATGTGTGTGATGTCCTTAGGTTAGTTAGGTTTAAGTAGTTCTAAGTTCTGGGGGACTTATGACCACAGCTGTTGAGTCCCATAGTGCTCAGAGCCAGCCAGAGATTAATACTGTGTGCGGGACCGACATTCGAACTCGGGACCGTTGCATTTCGCGGAGAAGTTCTCCAGCAACTGAGCTACCCAAGCACGACACACGACCCGTCCTCACAGTTTTAGTACCGCCAGTACTCCGTGGCCTACCTTCCAAACATCACAGAAGCGCTCCTGCGCACCTGTGCTTCCGTGAAGTTTGAAAGGTAGGAGCCGAAGTACTAGCGGAACTAAAGCTGTGAGGACGGGTCGTGCTTGGGTAGCTCAGTCGGCAGAGCACTTGCCCGCGAAAGACAACGGTCCCGAGTTAGAGTCTCGGTCTGGCACACGGCTTTAATCTGCCAGGAAGTTTCGCTGCACAGTGAAAATTTCGTCCTCTAAAGCCTGATCTTCCATTCCCATCACTGTCTGTGTGTAACTTCAGTGTAGTTGGGCAGGGAAACGTCATTTCCCTCAGTTCAGCCAAAACCATTTTAAACACATACAACAACAGATTGACGATATGTAATGATAAAATATTTACGTGTAATGTTTATTATTAAAAAGTAAAGCTGCGATTGATGATGTCCAACCAATTGCATGAAATGAATTGTATGTGTATTCTACCAGAGGTGTACTTCATTGGTTCAAATGGCTCTGAGCACTATGCGACTTGACTTCTGAGGTCATCAGTCGCCTAAAACGTAGAACTAATTAAACCTAACTAACCTAAGGACATCACACACATCCATTCCCAAGGCAGGATTCGAACCTGCGACCATAGCGGTCGCTCGGCTCCAGACTGTAGAGCCTAGAACCGAACGGCCACTCCGGTCGGCGTGTACTTCATTATTCTACCTACCACCAAATTGAAGCATACAGAGAACATTGTCGGGTGTCAATTATACTTTGTACTATTATGTAAATGATTAGGTTTTCAATTCTTTGGGACAGGTAGAAAGGAGACCAGAGTGCATTAGTGTTGTTCGTGTTTAGTGCTAGGCCATCAGACTGCATTATTCTTGTGCGTGTTTAGTGGTTTTACCATCCCTGGTAGGATATGCAAGGGACATGATCAGCGTGGATATTGAGTGATCTCTGCGAAGGAAATCAAGCGTATTCATTCTGAGACAGCGTTAACGGTACCTCACAGAGTACTAGAGGGGGCTCAGTGAGGGTCTCCATTAGCCAGCTGATCAAATCCAGATTTGTGGGGGCGTTCGAAGGTGACAATGGTCCAATGGTTCAAATGGTTCAAATGGCTCTGAGCACTATGGGACTTAACATCTATGGTCATCAGTCCCCTAGAACTTAGAACTACTTAAACCTAACTAACCTAAGGACAGCACACAACACCCAGTCATCACGAGGCAGAGAAAATCCCTGACCCCGCCGGGAATCGAACCCGGGAACCCGGGCGTGGGAAGCGAGAACGCTACCGCACGACCACGAGCTGCGGTCACAATGGTCCAATGTTGGACTTCATGAGCACATGCTGCAGGCGTAACTAGTCGACCATAACTGACCACTGCAAGTAAAGGACTCCCTGCAACATTCTGCTTCATCTCATTCCATTGGTCGGAGACTAGCAGCAACCGGACGAGGAAATTACGGTCCCAAGTGTCAGCTGCGACGGACATCGCAACACAAACGGCTGTCTCTAGAGTGGTGTCGTGACCGGGAAGCACGGATTGCTGATTTATGGCGTCGCAGTGTGTTTAGTGATGACTTGCAATACTGCACTACCTCGATAACCATCGCCAGCGAGTATGGCTGTAACCTGGGCAGAGGACCCATTCGTCCGAAGCTTTGGAGAGGCACAGCGGCGTTACTTCTGGCGTCATGGCGTGGGGAACCATCAGGTATGAGTTCCGGTCGCAGCTGGTAGCGATTGACGGAGCTCTGACGGAGTAAGGGTACTTCACGAATATCCTGCGCCCTCTTGCTTCATCTCACATGCGACAGTACCATAGCGCCATTTTTCAGCAGGACAGTACTCGACCACACATGGCACGTGTGTCTATGAACTGTTGCACGACGCTAAAGTACTCTCGTGGCTAGCAAGATCCTCAGCTCTGCACCGATAGAACATGTGTGGGACCAACTTAACCGTCAACTCTGCCCCAGTGTCAGTATCGAGCAAATCAAACACCAGCTACTATATTTGTGGACCAGTTTGCCTTAGGTGGTAATACAATGGCCTTATGGCATCCTTCCATGCTGAATCAGTGCAAGCATTCAAGGCAGAGGGGAGGCAACGTCATGCTGACAAGTGGGCTCATCCTGCCAAACTCTTTGTAAATTTCACTCAATATTGTAATTAATGGCATAACATCACATAGGCCCTAACCTATTAACCAGTGAAGTTCCACTTCGTTCCCTCCTCGCCCTCTGGATGCTTAAATGTTTTGTGAGGTAGTGTATTTATTATCGAAGTATTGTTCTTAGCGAAAAAAACGAACTTCGAAACAAAATACATATTGAAAACTTTCACAAAATATTTCTTAGTATAAAGAGAATGTAGAACAATAGGCAGCCATAAATATTACATTCAATAAAAATCGAGTTTCATTAAGATAAAGCAAAGTGTCGCAGATTATATCTGTGACAAATAGGCCTAATAGAAAATTATATCCAAAGTATGACAATCACGCAGTTACATTATAGATATGACGAAGCAGAAGAATGCCATAGCACATAAATAACGTCAAAAACCCCGTATAAGTAAGTAACCAGTACCCACACTATTAATAAACTGTTATTTTGATAACTGGTGGGAAATATCGTAACAACAAAAGATAATTCATGTACAGTGATGAAATTTCAGGAAAACATTTGTCTATGTAACATATTTCAGTTATTACCATTGCAAGACAGCTGGATAATGTAGGCGCGAGGTAAATCATTGCAATGTGGAATGCTGGTACATTAACAACCGTATAACAAATTTTTGGAAATTTGTGGTAAGTTACTGTGGGACCAATCTGCTGAGATCATCGGTCCCTAGGCTTACACACTACTTTATCTAACTTAAACTAACTTGCGCTAAGAACAACACACACACACACACACACAGACACACAGACACACACGGGCGCGCGCGCGCACGCGCGCCCGAGGGAGGACTCGAACCTAGACGGGGGAGCCACGCGAACCGTGGCAAGGCCCGGTGTAACAGCCAGAATGTTGAATGAAAGCATGCAAACGAGCCTGCACTATGTTTTACAGGTGCCGGTTGTCAGTATGTGGAATGGAGTTCTATGCCTGTTGTACTTGGTCGTTCGGTAAAGGGACGGTTAATGCTGGTTGTGGATGACGCTGGAGTAGTCGTCCATAATGTCCCGTATGTGCTCGATTGAAGACAGATCTGATGATGGAACAATAAAGGCAACATGACGACACTCTATAGAGCATGTTGGGTTACACAGTGGTATGTGGGCGAGCGTTATTCTGTTGGAAAACATTCCCTGGAATGCTTTTCATGAAAGGTAACACAACAAATCGAATCACTAGACTGACACCCAACTTTGCAGTCAGGGCAGTGCCACGAGAGTGATCCTGCTGTCATACGAAATGTAAGTAGCTTGTTTGTATGTTGGCAGCGCTATAGACTGTGTTAATATCGCTGACAGCGCTCTACCCTCGGCAAGAGATTCTGTGGTTGGACGGACTAGCAGTTAGCGAGTGGATAGGGAAGTGTATACACATGATTTTCTTTGTGGAGACTCTGTGCTGGTAGGACATGTAGAGTAAAGTGAGATGAAATGATGCGTTTATACGAAAATACGCAAGGAAATGTATGATGATGTATGTTTGGTTGATAATGTTTGGGCAGTGGAATTATTGACAACTATAAAATTTTTGGAACTGGATGTTACATATAGAAGGTAAAATGTTCTAAATACATTGTTTGCTATTCAACAAAATCTTTCTTTCGCTAACCATATGCCTCCTAGTAGTTAGTCTATAGTAGTTAGAATATGTTTATTTAGCTGGCTGTAGTTACTACTTGTTGTAATTGCTGTAGTTCATGTTATGAAGATTTTCTGTGAGGTGAGTGACTTATGAAAAAGTATGGGCTTTGCACTGCTGGAATTCGTGATTGAAATGAGTGCAGGCAATTAACAGAGCTGGAGGTAGTTTCATATTTCTTTAATGTCATATTTTTTGGATTTGTGTTATTGTTGGGATTTCTTGCAATTCAAGGCCATTCTTTTGTGTTAATTATTGGAAGTCATATTGTCAATGTATAGCAGTCAGACTGCGTTGGGCTTGTATATTGTGGGAAATAAATTAATACGTTAAAGTCTGAGTTGTCTTTGTGAGGGAAAATTCTGTAGGCCAGTATTTAGTAACAAATAAAGAGGTAGTTTCAGAAAGCGCACCCCATACCATAATTCCAGATGTAGGTCCAGTGTGTCTAACAGGCAGACAGATTGGTTTCAGGTACTCAATTAGCCTCTTTCTAACCAATACGTGGCCGTCACCGGCACCGAGGCAGAACCAGCTTTACATCGGAAAATACAACAGGTCTCCACCTTGCCCTCCAATGAGTTCCCGCTTGATACCACTGAAGTCGTAAATGGCGGCAGTTTGGGGTCAGTGGGATACACGCCACAGGGCGTCTGGCTCGGAGTTATCCTTGAAGTAGCCGATTAGTAACACTTCGTTGTGTCACTGTGCTGCCATGCCAGCTGCTGCTCACACTGCTGCTGCAGGCACAGTACGATGCGGAATAGCCACATGTCGAACACGATAGTCTCTCCCCTCAGTAGTGCCACATGGCCGTTCACAGACCGGTCTTCTTGCGACTGTACATTCTCGTGAACACAAGTGCCAGCAATCGTGCACATTGGCTACATTTCTGTCAGGCCTTTCTTCAGTATCGCTGAAGAAACATCCAGCTTCTCGTAGCCCTACTACACGACCTCGTTCAAAGTCAGTGAACTGTCGATTACAACGTCTTTGTCGCCTCAAAGGCATTCTTGACTAACATCAACTCACCACGTCCTACCTATAAGGTAACTATAGTTCACGACTGTTACGGAGCGATTTAAACCAAACCCGATTTGTATCCTCATAATGGGGCTACCAGTGACGCTCTTGGATGTAGAAACAGGCCTACCTAGTTTCGTTTATGTCACACGACTCCTTATTGGTGCTGAGATTTTTCTTCCGTCATTGTATACGGCGTGATCTTACACAGGTACGGCTTGAAAATAAACCTTGCTTTAATCCAGTACCGAAAAAATAGAAAAAACTGTAACTGATGGAATACACATAAAAAATCGTTTAATACAATTTATTGAAAATGCGGAACAGCATATTCAAAAAATATTTAAAACTTGTTGTAAGATGCTTGTTGTCCTTTAAAGACGGATCGGAGCGTGGGAGGCGGTTAAAGCTGCTTTGGAAGAGGATAGGGAGGGTGTACATTTATAGTACTTGTTTGATGTGCAGGTACCAGCGTTGCCGCATGCCATGGTTGGCACCTACAAGGGAAGCGATGGCGTTAAGTATGCGTGGCATATAGAATACAAGGTTTGGAGAATAGATTGAAAGGCTAATAGGATATTGTAATATCAAATTTTATTACGTAAATAACTGTGCCAGGTACTGTGCTGTGTGTAGGAACTTAAGACGTTACGCCTTGCGTAAGAAAAGCGAACATTATCAAAAAATGGCTCTGAGCACTATGGGACTTAACTTCTATGGTCATCAGTCACCTAGAACTTAGAACTACTTAAACCTAACTAACCTAAGAACGTCACACACATCCATTCCCGAGGCAGGATTCGAACCTGCGACCGCAGCGGTCGCGCGGTTCAAGACTGTAGCGCCTTTAACCGCTCGGCCACCCCGGCCGGCTCGAACATTATCATTGCATTATCCCCGACTTTTATTATCTCTATTGTTGACTGTAACGTGAATAACTCCGATTTTGTTCTTCCTGTTATAAAGACGAAGGGACTTATTTTGATTATTACGTGTTAGATGGAGAGACGCTAGAGAGATTGGCGAACGAACCTGCAAATAAACACGGTGACTTTGAACGGACTCAAGAACATGCAACAAGAAATCTGCCACAGCACCTTTGCCAACATTTTACAACATGAGAAAACACACTCAGGACGAGTTTCTCGAGATCAAATGCGCGAAAAATTGTGCATTTTGTATTGTTAAGTTGACGGTCCTGGGCTTGGTCGAGTTATGGAATTTGGATAGAAGACATTCTGACTGAGAGGGGTAGGGTACTTGCAGATATTTGTATTTGTGGATGTGTTGATAGAGGATGGATTGCAAGACTTCCCTGAAGGTAGTCTAATGGATCGGTAGGAGTGTAAATCAGGTAACTTTCCACAACTCAGGATTGTAGTTTGTATGAAACATGTCATTGCAGGCGATAGGAAGTGTTTCTGGGAAGGAGAGAGATCACTCTTTTTAATGTTCCTAGATTATGCAGTAGCGACGAGGGATAATTTTTTCGAAGCATGTGTTCAGTCTCTTACGATGAGTTGGTGAGTTAAAAAAGTTGTGTCTATAGCACGTTTTCTTGCTACCGGAAGCTGGGCTCAAATGGTTCAAATGGCTCTGAGCACTATGGGACTTAACATCTGAGGTCATCAGTCCCCTAGAACTTAGCACTACTTAAATCTGACTAACCTAAGGACATCATACACATCCATGCCCGAGGACTCGAATCTGCGACCGTACCGGTCGCACGGTTCCAGACTGAAGCGCCTAGAACCGCTCGGCCACTGCGGCCGACCCGGAAGCTGGGGGCAAAAGGTAAGGCAGAGCTCTCGGTGTGTGCATTGGCTGTTGTGGGCTGTTGGGAATAGCGAACAAGCATATTGGGGCTCATCAGCAATGAGAAAAATGTGGCGATGTAAGATGCAAAGTGGCTTCACCGGGGTTATCAAGCAGAGGGAGATTACGGAATAGCAGTGAATTCTGATGAGCGGTTTTCTTGCTACTGAGACGTTGGAAAGCCTTAGAGTAGTTGGAAGAGTTAATGGGTAGTACGGGTACCACAGGCGTTCGTAAGGAGGGGGGAAGGGAGCAAAAGGGGCCCTTGCCGCCTCCTCTACTTCGGAGAAAACAGATTTTTTATTCATAATAGAATTCTCACGTGTTTCTAGGAGTAATTGTTTGCGATTCTTCTAAACTGCAGATTTAGCATTGCAGAGCGACGGTTTCGGGGGGGAAATTGCACCATCTGTTCGATGCGGCAGCGGTTTCTTACAGAATAGTGTCGAAATCGAGTCTGCTGTCGCCACCTCATACACCCCTAATCAAGCTGATGAGAGGGACTGATCCAACATAGTGGCGTGCCGATTCCGATGCCAGTTCGCCGAGCAGCATGAAAATGGCAATAGCATACGTGCACGTCATCCGTCAAAAATTCCCGTAAGGTCGCCGCTTCTGTTTGTTACGCAACGGAATGACAACTGTAGTTTACTGTTTGTCTGCCGGCAAAGAAGATGAGTTGTTGATTCTACATCCAGTTTTACACGACAAATCTATTGTACCAGCCCCTGAAGAAAGCCACGCCATATTGTAGTTATGTACATATATAAGTGCTAAGTACATCAGTTGAAGAAATATATACTTTTATGATCTCGGACGAAAGAAAAAACCATGAAACTTCAAGGTCAAAAAGACGTCCACTCCATGAAATGAGCTTAAACTGCACCCAGTCATTATAGAAATGTAGTTCACAAAACACAATGCCCAACTTTAGTTATGCCAGTGCATATTAAGAAACAGATATCAAGAAACTAATGCAATAAATCCATTAACACCGTAAGTTCTGTAAGCAAATAAAGTGTTATCAGATTTGAATAAGCGTCTTTTGAAGTTTATTCACTGTTTCTCCAGTTCGAGGGGCATTTGTATCGGTTTTCGTTGATTATTTTTATTGAAATTCAACATAATTTTCTCAACTATTCAGATTTTTTTTTTAATTTCAGAGTTTTAATTTTCAGTGCCTAGTTAATGCTAATAGAATATGAACTAAGTTTTAGTCAGTATTTACTATTTACATTTCATAACATCTCGGATGCCCTGAATTTAATAATATGAGAATATATTTTGAGATAGCAGAATGAAAAAGGTGGCATTCACATTCATACTAATAACCCAAAAAAGATTTGCTTTGAGTATGCTATCGAAATATGCTTACCATTAGGTACTAAAATATCTTAAAATGCTACGTGAATAATTACCAATCATTAGAGATAAAATAAGTTTTGCATACATTCCATAAATATTAGTTCTTGGGTCAGAACATATTTTGCAGCTCACTGAACCAGTTATATAAAAAATGGCTATTTTAGAATCTTGTTCCCTCTTGGATAAGTTTCTGCATTTGTCCATGGATAGTATTTGCTTAGCCGGCCGTGGTGGCCGAGCGGTTCTAGGCGCTACAGTCTGGTACCGTGCGACCGCTACGGTCGCAGGTTCGAATCCTGCCTCGGGCATGGATGTGTGTGATGTCCTTAGGTTGTTTAGGTTTAAGTAGTACTAAGTTCTAGGGGACTGATGACCTCAGAAGTTAATTCCCACAGTCCTCAAAGCCATTTGAACCATTTAGTATTTGCTTAGATTGAAATACTTCTTTTAACACTCCTAGCGTTTCTGTTTAAAATAATTCTAATATGTCTCTGTGTCTGCCAGTGGCTTGCAATGTGAACTGAACGAAACAAAATTGATAACGTATCCATTTCCAAAGACCCTTGGCACTAGTCGAACTCAGATGTACACGTCGCACCATTTGAAGTCGGCGAGACATACCAGAATTTGCTTTTGCGTTTTCACCTCTTTTGCCAGATTTCCACTGCATGATCTTAGCGTCACACATATTCGGTAAAACATGTCAGGGCTATGGCGTCCTTACTGTGATACTCTTCCTCGGTGTTTCGGTTAATTCGGGCCATTTGTTATAACTGTTGCAAATTTCACTTTATGCGGGAATATAAAGGTTTACAAGTTTCAGCACTTTCCATTACATGTACAAGGACGTCCAATAAGCAATGGAATACTTTTTTCCTAAAGCAGGTTTGTTTTATTCAGGACTCCAATACACCATATTCCTCTTCTCTTTTGGCTACAGAATCCTTTTTTTTTCCTACATAAACTCCGTTCAGTGCGACGTCCTTACAACACCTTACTGGGAGGGCACATGGCACAAGTCTTACAAGTCTACTGGTCGACGTCGGAGACACCATCTTGCTGCATCAAAAACCTTCCCCATCACTCATATTCTTCTTCCCGCGGAGTGCTGCTTCACGGGGTAAACACGGTAAACACATGGAAGACGGAAGATGCAAGATTTGGGCTGCAGGGTAGATAAGAAAGACCAGTCCAATAAAATTTTGTGAGCTCCTCTCGGTTGCGCAGACATGTGTGAGGCCTTGCATTGCTCTGAAGAAGATGGTTCGTTGATTGATTTGGGGGAAAGGAGGGGAAGGGACCAACAAGCGAGGTCATTGGTCCCATCGGATTAGGGAAGGAAGTCAGCCGTGCTCTTTCAAAGGAACCATCACGACATTTGCCTGCAGTTATTCAGGGAAATCAGGGAAAATCTAAATCAGGACGCAGGTTTGAACTGTCGGCCTCCCGAGTGCGAGTCCAGCTAACCACTGCACCACCTCGCTCGGTGGAAAAGGAGAAGTTCGTTTGCATTTTTGTGACAACGAACACTCTGAAGTCGAATGTTCAACTTCCTGAGTGTAGCACAATACACTTCAAAATTGTTAGTTGCACCAGGACATCAAACAGAATAACACCTTCAGAGTCCTAGAAGACCGTCATCACGACTTTACCGGCTGAGGATGCAGCTTTAAACTTTCTCCAGTCCATGGACTGCCGGTTTGTTTCCTGTTCGAAGTGATGAACCCATGTTTCATCGTCTGTAGGGTTGTTCCACAAAAAACTGTCAAGATCAGCCTCGTAAAGCGCAAGTAATTCCGCACAGATGCGCAGATGGTCCATTGCTCTTTATTGACTTCTGCTAGGTGGCGAGGCACCCAGTGAGTGCCCCAATTCCCAATTGGTGGACGAGTGTGTCAGCTTTACCAACAGAGACGTCTAGTTGTGCAGCGTGGTGTTTGATTGTGATCCGTCGGTCACCTCGAATGAGAGCGTCCGCAAGGTGTCACTGCTGTGTGTGGCTAGATGCTGGTGGCAAGCGCGAGATCGGACAGGTTTGCGGAGTCTTGTTGCGATGATGCCTCGGCCAACGACTCCCCGTGCTTTTGTTCACTGCTAGGTCTCGATAGACGCTCTGCAAGAACCAATGAATATTTGTGATGCTCTGGGTTTCCATCAAATGACGCTCTCTGTTTGGTATGCACCTCTGTTACAGACGCCATTTTGATGGCTAAGCATACAGCTGCCACCTATCGGAACTTCATAAAACTACAGGCGCTGAAACGGGAATATTCCACGATGTCCCACAGCAAATTCCGCATTTTCAGCAGAAACTGGCCGAGAAAAAAAATATTGCATTACTTATTGAAGGTCCGTCGTATATGTGTTGCCAGGGTAAAGATAGTAAAAAGTCATTAACTCAAAGGTTAGCTGTATGTGCACTCTTGCAACAATGGTAAGGAAATGGTTTCTTGCGACATCCCCTTTAAGACCTTGAAGAGCTGAGTTCACTGACACTGAGAATTTAATTTACTTGCAGCCGTACACATACTAAGAATATACGAAAATTCACAGAAAGCGCAGTGGCAGATTTGCAAATGGGTCGCCACAAATGTAAACTATTTTCGCACTGTGTGTCATTATGAGAAACAAACAAAGAGCACGTATTCAGTCGAATGAATGATAACTGGAAACGTTTCACGGGGGTAGGACGCAGAAGTTGCACTGAATATTTCGCGGTTCCCACGTGGCGAACTTTGGAAACTGGGTTTGAGGGTCGGCCCTGCAAGAGCTCGCGTGCATGTCGAGCCAGAGCGATACATCAGTAGCGGTGGCGCACCCTGTATCGACAGGCGGCCAGCCGCCGCCATATACTCTGCTGGATGAAATTCAACCCCAGCTGCGCGAGCCCGCCCTACCTGCGGTGGTCGTGTGAGCGGACTCCAGTAACCAACCACGTGTGGCGCGTAGGCGCTCGCTCGCTCTCTCTCTCTATCTATCTCTATCTCTATCCCTCTCTCTCTCTCTCTCTCTCACACACACACACACACACATGTACGCACGCATACAAGCGTGCTCAAGTTGTGATGCATTTACTGAAGAGCACCCTCTCGACAAAAATCTTATTCCACCTCTTCAAATTCGTTTTGTAGTTAACTTGTAATATTTTTCTGTCAGCATGCAATAACACATAGGGCAACTTATATCAGGCACAGAGAATGTATTTAGCGCTAAATAGAGACATCAGCATCGTACGAAATGATAAACAGCCACTTGTTCTTATGTTATTTATGTTATTTCCTCTGTTTGGTGTAGTTCATGAATAAGACATATACCACTTTTGCACACATTATTTATTTCCTTATTTAAGCAGGGGATTTTCAAATCTGATTGTTCACTACGTAACTTCGCTGTTACTAACGTTGATAACCTAAAACTAATATTTCTGAGTAAATATTCTTACGTCCGCAGCTCGTGGTCGTGCGGTAGCGTTCTCGCTTCCAACGCCCGGCTTCCCGGGTTCGATTCCCGGCGGGGTCAGGGATTTTCTCTGCCTCGTGATGACTGGGTGTTGTGTGCTGTACTTAGGTTAGTTAGGTTTAAGTAGTTCTAAGTTCTAGGGACTGATGACCATAGATGTTAAGTCCCATAGTGCTCAGAGCCATTTTTTTAAATATTCTTAATTTGAGGATCGCTGTAAACATGTGGAGATAGATTATTTACAGTCATAATGGCTATGTTTGTGAACCGTGACTGTGTGGGATAATTATTTATTTCAAGTTTCTGCTACCAGTCAATTTTTATTTTATGCATAATCTAACATAATTCAACGCGTTTCGAACGTGTTCTGTTCATCTCCAGGCTTTTATACATACATAGAGAATTGTTACTTAGAAATAAACAGTCTTAAACTAGATTAATCTGGAACACTTTGTCCATTGATTCTTACTGTAGCTGCTGGTGTGGCATTTGGGGGGAAGGAGGGGAGCAGTGTATGGCTAGAAATCGAAATCAGTGATGTCTTCTGCTGGTTTCCTTCTTTGTGGTTGACTATGTATATCATAGCCTGTATAGTATGCAGATAGATTTGCATCAGTTATGTGTTACGAGAACAGTGTGAAAGGCTTTTATATGACAGTTGATCACTTACAATTTCATCATCTTGCTGCTTCACTTGCATCACTGGTGTAATGGCGGAGCTGTTGATTGGCATTACACTGTTGCACATTACATTATGTCACTGTTTGCAAACTTAATTAACAATATAAAACCACCAGATACAAGTCTTAATGCATCTGGCATTTACAAAATTACCTGCAGCCAATGTAATAAATATTATATCGGCCAAACAAGCAGAAATTTCAGAACCCGATTCAAAGAACATTTAGACTGCTACAGGCTTGATAAATGTAACAAATGAGCAGTAGCAACTCACATTAAAGACACAGGCCACCCTTTGAAAATCGAAGACAACCTCGAAATTTTACACAAAATAGGAAAAAGTAAAAGAATGGATATCATGGAAGAAATGGATATTTTCATACATAACACAAAGCATGGAGATAACATTCTTAATGAAATAACCGAATTCAGAAACTCAAAATTCTTCAACAGTCTTAAGCCAGTTCTAACTCAATAGATTCAAGATATGTCAATGTAAATAATTGACTACAAATCTATTAGTACCAAGAATATCGATACAAAACCTCGATAATCGATACAGACTCAAGTGCTACAGTCCACCATCTTGTGCTGTGTGTAAAGCATCGAAGCAATCTGTGCAGTGAATTACGTTGGCAATCAGTGACAAATACACTCCTGGAAATTGAAATAAGAACACCGTGAATTCATTGTCCCAGGAAGGGGAAACTTTATTGACACATTCCTGGGGTCAGATACATCACATGATCACACTGACAGAACCACAGGCACATAGACACAGGCAACAGAGCATGCACAATGTCGGCACTAGTACAGTGTATATCCACCTTTCGCAGCAATGCAGGCTGCTGTTCTCCCATGGAGACGATCGTAGAGATGCTGGATGTAGTCCTGTGGAACGGCTTGCCATGCCATTTCCACCTGGCGCCTCAGTTGGACCAGCGTTCGTGCCGGACGTGCAGACCGCGTGAGACGACGCTTCATCCAGTCCCAAACATGCTCAATGGGGGACAGATCCGGAGATCTTGCTGGCCAGGGTAGTTGACTTACACCTTCTAGAGCACGTTGGGTGGCACGGGATACATGCGGACGTGCATTGTCCTGTTGGAACAGCAAGTTCCCTTGCCGGTCTAGGAATGGTAGAACGATGGGTTCGATGGCAGTTTGGATGTACCGTGCACTATTCAGTGTCCCCTCGACGATCACCAGTGGTGTACGGCCAGTGTAGGAGATCGCTCCCCACACCATGATGCCGGGTGTTGGCCCTGTGTGCCTCGGTCGTATGCAGTCCTGATTGTGGCGCTCACCTGCACGGCGCCAAACACGCATACGACCATCATTGGCACCAAGGCAGAAGCGACTCTCATCGCTGAAGACGACACGTCTCCATTCGTCCCTCCATTCACGCCTGTCGCGACACCACTGGAGGCGGGCTGCACGATGTTGGGGCATGAGCGGAAGACGGCCTAACGGTGTGCGGGACCGTAGCCCAGCTTCATGGAGACGGTTGCGAATGGTCCTCGCCGATACCCCAGGAGCAACAGTGTCCCTAATTTGCTGGGAAGTGGCGGTGCGGTCCCCTACGGCACTGCGTAGGATCCTACGGTCTTGGCGTGCATCCGTGCGTCGCTGCGGTCCGGTCCCAGGTCGACGGGCACGTGCACCTTCCGCCGACCACTGGCGACAACATCGATGTACTGTGGAGACCTCACGCCCCACGTGTTGAGCAATTCGGCGGTACGTCCACCCGGCCTCCCGCATGCCCACTATACGCTCTCGCTCAAAGTCCGTCAACTGCACATACGGTTCACGTCCACGCTGTCGCGGCATGCTACCAGTGTTAAAGACTGCGATGGAGCTCCGTATGCCACGGCAAACTGGCTGACACTGACGGCGGCGGTGCACAAATGCTGCGCAGCTAGCGCCATTCGACGGCCAACACCGCGGTTCCTGGTGTGTCCGCTGTGCCGTGCGTGTGATCATTGCTTGTACAGCCCTCTCGCAGTGTCCGGAGCAAGTATGGTGGGTCTGACACACCGGTGTCAATGTGTTCTTTTTTCCATTTCCAGGAGTGTATATTGTGAAAACAATAAACAGAGTAGTTCACTTGTACCTGCCTCTGGGCATCAACTTCATCAACTTTCCAGTGGTACAATACAGAGGTAAACCAGATTTTGTTAGCCCACTGTGAGTTTATGTGCACTAATTTAGCTAGATTACTTGTTATAAATCTAATACAAAAAGGAATTTAAATAATTATCCATACACTCTTCTGTAAGTAGTGGCACCGAACAATGCTTTGGGCAGTCCTAGGTTAACCACCAAGTTTTAAACATCTACGTGCATCCGTTTTTGCGAAACTTTTATGAATCACTCTGCAATGATTAGAAATTGGCAAGTACCATGCAAATTGCAATTTTTGAACTTCTAATAAGTATAGCAGCGCGGGGACTATCGTTGAATATAAAAGTGAACTGAAATATGCTGCCACCGTTAAGACTTGTTAAGTGTAGCTTCAGGTGTGCGATCCCTGAATTGTATGAATTCATTAGTAAAAGCTTATCATAGCAATATTTTGGAGTCAGCAGACTTAAGTTAACAGTACGATGTAGTGGCCGCCATTTTAAACTTATTACTAATCCAAGTTACAGCAAGACGCCAGACACAAGAAGAGCACCTGCCGAGACACAATAAACACAGGTTAGTGAAGCCCAGACCGCCCTCATGTCTTTCTTTAGCAAGCTGTGGTTTTCTACACAGACTTCACGCAAAATGAATACACTTGCTGAGAATGACAGTATCAATGCAGTTAACTCAAAACAGATGACGGATATTCATGTAGCGAGCATGCCGTTATTCAATAGAGCGTGTAGCACACTGCAAGGCGCATTTTCAGTGGGCTTCCGACTTTCGTTGACGCTTATAAACGATAAACTACAGGCATTCAAACAGGATTTCACATGGAAAACTGTTCCTTTCCTGCAGAATAACTTTAGGTCGACTTCATTGGGTTACCGGAATGTAATCAACTGAGGTGAAGCCAACAGCAGGCAATATAAATCCATTACGTCAGTGTGGCGGAGAAGCGGTGATCGTCAACGCAGCGGTAATGTCGCGCCACCACGTGCAACATGTGCCTTTAGTCTGATGGATGTCACGGACCGATCGAAACCGATTAGGCACTGTAAAATGCTTTCGCAAGGAAACACAAATACACTGGGCTCTGTTCTACTGATAGGCTACAGCTGACACCGCAGTTTGTGAGACAGACATATCTTTATGTGCCTTACATTGCACAGTTCACTAGGATTATTAGAATCGTTTATCATGAGAGATGGTTTTAAAGAATATATCTCTACATTCTTTTCCGTTTTTCGTAAGAGATTCGAAACTCTACTTCTGTGGACCTATATCGCATTGTAGCCATGTGATTTGGATTAATCACAGAAAATCTAGCAGACGTGTATTCCGGAGGTGTTTGATTTAAATACAAATCTAGTAATAATAATTTGGATTATTTGTGGTTTCCATATCTGATTTGAAATTAGTACTAAAATGGTTCGTCAAAGAAGGCCAAGACCCATTTTCTCCTTGCAAAGTTACCTGACGGATACTATGTTGAGTATTAGGTTCCGTCCAGTACGAGAAAACCAATTACGACTTTACCTGATGTTGCTCACACCTTAAGTAAATGGGCTATGCGCGGCTCTGTTTACAAAGAACAGCTGGATGATATCGCAGCGTCTAGTCGCGCATGTCTGCATTCAGGCCTGGCAGCTAACTCGCTGTATATGATAATCTGTCTGAAGCTTTGATCCTGCAGTCAAATAATCTAGGCACTGATTAGAATTGCGAGTTAATATAGAATCATATATTAAATAAAAGGCAAATTAAGAATTCATAAAAAGATTTGTGTCCTAATTTCTGTAATTGGTGTGGATGACACAAGAGAATTTATGTTGAATAATATCTGTTCAAGAAATTAAATCTCAAATAAATGGAAAGTGGTCCTGCGATAAACAACTATAATACAAACAGAATGATGACTTTTTTTGTTGAGAGCGTTACGAGAATGGTAGCTGTGGTGTCACCGCCAGACACCACACTTGCTAGGTGGTAGCTTAAATCGGCCGCGGTCCATTAGTACATGTCGGACCCGCGTGTCGCCACTGTCAGGATCGCAGACCGAGCGCCACCACAAGGCAGGTCTCGAGAGACTTACTAGCACTCGCCCCAGTTGTACGACGACGTTGCTAGCGACTACACTGACGAAGCCTTTCTCTCATTTGCCGAGAGACAGTTACAATAGCCTTCAGCTAAGTTAATGGCTACGACCTAGCAAGGCGCCATTTGTACCATTGCATGTATCTCAAGATAGTCTCACTTGTATCATCAAGAATGCTGTATACCAAAGGACGATATAAAAGTTAAGTGTTCTAGTAGCTACGTTCTTTTCTTTATCACATTCATTACGAATCCTGTTCCAGACTTCGCGCCAGTCGGCGTGTGTGTACGTGTGCCCTTTCGGCTACCCGTCTCTGTGGACTGGCTGCCTTGTCAGCCCACTACAGTAGCAGAGCCCCAAGCCAAATAGTCATCCAAAACATGCAAAAAAATTATGAAGCTCTGTTCTTGAATAAATCATCCAGTTTTTCTGAAACTATAATCATTTGTTTTTCTGTGCCTGCATATCATATCTATAGGCAACGGCCTTGCCGCAGTGGATACACCGGTTCCCGTGAGATCACCGAAGTTAAGCGCTGTCGGGCGTGGTCGGCACTTGGATGGGTGACCATCCAGCCGCCATGCGCTGTTGCCATTTTTCGGGGTGCACTCAGCCTCGTGATGCCAACTGAGGAGCTACTCGACGGAATAGTAGCGGCTCCGGTCAAAGAAAACCACCATAACGACCGGGAGAGCGGTGTGCTGACCACACGCCCCTCCTATCTACATCCTCAACTGAGGATGATACGGCGGTCGGATGGTCCCGATGGGCCACTTGTGGCCTGAAGACGGAGTGCTTTATATCATATCTATCGATTTCCGTCCCATTCGGATAACTCTTTCGTGGTGTGTCCCCTTTTTCTTTCTTACAGTATACTGAACGTAATTGCAGACCTCCTCAATTGCAAAACTTAATGTTCTCTCTCACTCTCTCTCATACACACACACACACACGAGCGCGTGCGCCCGTGTGCACGCATATACAAAACATGCAATCATAACTGTGTATTTAAACGGTGACCTTAAAAGCATATCATCGATTACTACAGTTTTATTCCAGAGCTAACATTTGTAACAGTATGGTCACCTGCCAATGGGCTCACCAGTTGTTTCTTAGAGTTGCTAGCTACCAGCTGAGGAGCTGGACTTGAGCAAGTTCACGCCAAAACACCCTTCCGAACTAGAGTTTCACGATACCTGCTTGTGGGACTTTGGCACATTTGTACCGGTCTGCGATTTAGATCTCTCATTTTAACAATGTGAATTACATGTCGTGTCCACACTGCTCTGACAACTGTGCTGAAAAAAATATTTTTCCAGCCACTTAAAAGAGCATATTAGTCGCTTTGGAGCGACGTAAATGGTACAGAACTGGTACCAAGTGGTCACGTGACCCTTCACTGCTATCGTGAATTATGGAAGTGAGGTTCTGTTTACGTGCCAGTCGGTTGTATGGAATCAACACAGCAACATGCGTCGACGTGGTTGGTTGGTTGGTTGTTTCGGGGAAGGAGACCAGACAGCGAGGTCATCGGTCTCATCGGATTAGGGAAGGACGGGGAAGGAAGTCGGCCGTGCCCTTTGAAAGGAACCATCCCGGCATTTGCCTGGAGCGATTTAGGGAAATCACGGAAAACCTAAATCAGGATGGCCGGACGCGGGATTGAACCGTCGTCCTCCCGAATGCGAGTCCAGTGTCTAACCACTGCGCCACCTCGCTCGGTGGGTCGACGTGGAGACGCGACGTGACACAGGGGCAAAAATGATGTGTCGTGTTTGGATGCATTCATGACAACACCGTGAACGAAGCTGCCCGATTTGTTTGTCTATCAACGTCATCTTCCCAAAGTTTCTGTAAGGAACTGTATACCAGTCACAGCCACGTAAAAACAGTGATCGTAAAAAGATCCTAATGGAGAGGGACCAGACACAAGAGTCACATCTGGTTGATGACAGTTTTTTTTCAATTTCGATGGGGCTTGCTGACACTGAATGCAGGTCCATCTCAGTTTCCGAGCGAAAATTGCAGAGTAACTGAACGCAAAAGACATGTGCAGGAAACCTCAAAAAACGCCATTCTCACAGAGACTCATAAACCTTCACTTTGTCAGTGGGCCAAATAACACAGAAACTGGAGAGTACCCGACTGAGAGCGTGCTATGTGATCCAGCGCGTCCCGATCTTGCCTCTTTTCAAATGATGCAAGCCGTTGAGTGCACAGATTGCCCACTGAGCAGCTTAAATATATGGAGGGGTTATCCCTATCAGAGGTGACGGTTTCGAGATTTTTTACTTACTACGAATTGTGTCCATTCACTCATGTTGCGGAGGAAATTAAGCCGGATGTCTATTTCAACATTCTTGAAGGCCAAGTTTTGCCCTTTCTTCTACAACATCATGATGAGTATGCTTTGGACACTTCTGTATTCCAATATGACATCAGTCATTATCACTAGCCTGCGTGCAAGCTTTCCTGCTTTAAAGAACACTCAGGCACATTACGGTAGCTCTACTTCCAAGCGGAATCATCCGATCTTAATCCTACTTCAAAAGTCTTCCCCCATCTGGAGCAGCAGGTGATACGTAGCAACCAACAAACCCGCAGTTAGCTCCACAGAATTTACTCCTCGAGTGTGCTCAGGAGGATACCGCATACCTGTTGAAACTTTTCGATACTCCTCCTAGCCGAATTGAGGCTAGAGGTATTAGCATGATGTCTTCTGATTGTGACTAATTCATTGTTTAATGTTTTACTTTACGGAATTTTATGGATTGCGGTGCGGTGCGTTGCGGTACATCCTGCTGTGTTATGCCAATGAAGCTCAAAACGAAAGAATTTCGATACAGTTAAATAAATAGTTTACGGCAGATATTAATCATAAACACTCTATTTCAGTATGATAAGGAAACAATAAAATCACCAGTACTCAAATGTTTACTAAGCAGGAACAGTACAAATGGTTCAAATGCCTCTGAGAACTATGGGACTCAACTGCTGAGGTCATTAGTCCCCTAGAACTTAGAACTAGTTAAACCTAACTAACCTAAGGACATCACAAACATCCATGCCCGAGGCAGGATTCGAACCTGCGGTTCCAGACTGCAGCGCCTTTAACCGCACGGCCACTTCGGCCGGCCAACAGTACAAAAGACGACGTTCTCGACTCCATTAAGATTTAGCTTCATTGTGTTTTGGAAAAAAAAAAATTAACTTACGTTGAAGTGAGGACCAAGTTTGCTTCTAACACATATCGATCAACGCAAAACTCTTCCGACGAAGCTGCGATTAATAGTTTATGGCTCTCTTTGTCAACGATCATCCCCATATACTAATTTTCGCTAACAACAGTAATAACTGCAACAATTCATACGTTAAGAGCGTTGGATCTGTCGATATTTGACTCTTAAGTAATATACTTTCTGACCAGGTCTCTCCTTCCGCTGTGTGGAATGAAACAATAGTTCAAATTACTGCAGTAAAATAACGTCTTATTATCCTGTCAGTTAGGCTCGCATTCTGCACGAGTGGAGTTCAAATCTCCGTCAGACATGACTAAGTCATCTTTTGCGAGTGAAATTAATGTTTGTTTGGATGAATGCAGATCATTCCTCCTAAAGGCCGTGGGCAATTTCTGCCCCTCCTGTGCGTAATCCAGGTTTGCGCTCCACCTGTAACGACCGCGTCATCGAGCGGAACACTAAGTTTCTCGTCTAGACCCAACCACTACTTGCTTCTCTCCTCCAGTAAGGATTGCTACAGGAACAAAAATAGTTTCAAAAATAATCTTGTTTCTGTAACAGAGATCATTTGTGGCGACTAAAAAATGATTAGTATGTGTTTATGTATAATGTAATATTGTAATTTTACCATTCACGAAACTCACGACATGCACTTTTCTTCGATTAAGTGAATCGGTGTTTAAATAGAATACTTCCAAATTGTTGAAAGTAAACCGAGTAAGACGCAGCAGAAATTAAGAGACAAGACTCTTATTCTGGACTAACGGTATTCAAATTCTGGTCTGATCACCCAGATTTAAATTCACCTAATTCAATTGGCAATGGCCGTTTTCCTTCCTCATCCTTGTTCAGTCTGCGTTTGCGTTCAGTCTCTATCGTCATCGACGTTTGCTTTTCGAGCCATTGTAGTACCCGCACACACATTTACTGATACTGTTACGAAATAACTGATACCCATGGATAATTGTTCGAGTTTTCAAGCAGGGGAAGCTAAAATGAATAAACAACTAGACCACTTTTTCTTAGAGCTAATATTATTTGACAACCATTGATCTGTAATGTCTACAGTAACGTTTGTCATGGATATTAACAAACGACATTTCGTTGCTTATTTTTAATGTCTCTGAAGCTACTTTTCGGGTTTGGTAGACGAACTGTTTCCAAAATTACCTGCACTTACTAAGTTAATTGAATACTTAATCTCGAAGTGTAAAGTTTACATCGTTTTTCGAAGTATAGTTCCATAATGTTAGGAGGAGATGCATCGTCCATTGAACTGTATCCACCGTAATACGCCGTCAATAGAAATGTGCCGGTATCCGCAGCCACTGGCTGATATTTACGTAGCACGCAGCATACATCGGTAAACAACCATTGCGTGAGCAGCCAGATCATCAGGTGGGCGGAGAGTGCGTGTCACTTGGGCAAGCGGTGACTTGTAGACACGAAAGCACCGCCATGTGGCATAAAGAAGTGCGGGTCTCACTCTGTGCTCCCGCTGCGCCAAGCAGAGCTTCACGTGGAACATAGAATAACGCACTTCTGCACGAATCTCTTCAAACCCCTCTATGGCAGTGTTTTCCAAAGTGTGGTCCACGGGACCTAGCCAGGGGTCCGCGACGCCTAAAAATTGAAATGAGTTGTAATAAAATGAAATTCACAGCTATTGTGCAAGAAGCATTTTTTTCAGCTACTAAAAGGAAAGCAATTTGACATTACGCCTCCGTTTGCAAATTTAAATGTTTTTCTACTTTACTAAATCTCTGACCTGAAGCCGGTCAACCGATAGATAGGACTGCTTCAAGTGAAATTCCTTCTTTGATCGGGTACTTTGTCAAAAGCAGTTGTACGTTAACTGCACACTGCCTTGGAATTTATTTCAAGTGATGGAAGCTCCCACCACTACCATCAATTCCAGATTTATAAAAATAATGTAAATATTAGTCATTCCTATGCTTACAAATATCAAGCCTCCCATTTGGTTCAAACAATTCGTGAAAAAATGAAAAATATCAAAATGACATATACACACACAGCATCGGTTTTTAGCCGCTTCCGTTCCAGCAAAGATAAGAACAACTCTGAAACAATAATACGAGTACACTGCGGGCTTATTATTGATGAAACAAAAATTTTCAGCAACTTTAATTTTTCATAAGTGATCAATTAATAATAAAAAAAATCATAAAACTTGGGACTTGCTGTAACCAACAAAGAGAAGCTACATTCGGATGTTGTTCTTTTCTCTTGAGTAGCAAGATCATGTGAGTAGATAAGAAAAATATGGTTTAACTGCACCTCAACTTTTCAATCTTTTATCGTCATTTTACAGTTGCAACCCCTGGTGGTTTCGGAAGTAGCTACAATAATAAGTTTTATCGTGCGCATTTTCTTTGCCAGTTTAACTCGAGTGGGATTCAAGTATGATGTTATCACACACACCTCCAACTTCGACGAATGGCGTTAGTCATATTTTTCCCCTTAAACATTCCATCAAGCAATAGACCAGAGAAAGAGGAGAAAATGGGTATCAGAGACAGTGATAGGTGCCACGTGTTCATGGCATGACACATGTCACGTGAGTGGAGAGGAATGAACAGCAAATGTGTACACACTGATTTGTCATCAGCCATTCGTTTCCTGAGTTGCTCAACGTTCTTTTGCGTGGTGATACTTGTTAAGTTCGCAATGGATAGATGGTCGCAATCGTCTGCAATGAAACGAAATTATTGGTGATGTTAAGTCGGACAAATGCATGGTAAACACCGTGCCGTCTTACAATATATGCATTCACAACCGGTTTCGACCATTAGTCATCTTCACCGTGCTGGTACAAAAATGGAAACAAAGTGAAAGCTGAGAAATTCAGTAAAAATTACATTTTCATGAGAATTATTAGTCGGAAAAATTAAGTGTACTTACGAAAAATATTGTGACAACTCCGCACGTCATGCATGCTTAAACAGCAAAGATGTCAGAAAGATGTCATAGCTACACTTGCAAACATCAGAGAAAGATACTTCAAGCCATAAAACAGGCTTAAGCAAACATAAACCATTGAAAAATGAAGCCTTGTGTCAACAGTAAAGACACAGCACTATTGTCCAGGCGCAACAACATCCAGTAGGTTAACACGCAAGTACTGATCAAAGAAGCTACAAGCCAGAGTCAATAAACAAGGCCAAAGATCAAGGTCAAAAAACAAGTTCCAAAATATGTGTACGCTACAGTAAAGTCACAGCCAATACACATGCACTAAAACTACAGTAAAAGAAATACAATAAAAGCAGATACAAATGTATAAATTGCGAAAAAAAGAAATACAATAAAAGCAGATACAAACGTATATTTGTTTTGCTAACCATTTGGTGAAAACCACCACATAAGAAAATTATACATAGTCATGGACAGATGATGCTATTGCAATGTCACATGATGTTACAATGTTACACATGGTGTAGTTCTTACTAAATGGTCAGTTAGTTTTTATTATGTGACACTGCAGTATCAACTGACGTAGGAAGAGCATCATATGTCTGTTTTATTGCATGTTGCATGAAGACGACTATGTATATTTTTCTTATGTGGTGGTTTGGCTAGTGTGTGTATACATACACACACACACACACACACACACACACACACACACACATTATATATTTATCTCTTTGAAATTTACGGGGTGTCCATTTTACTGTAGTGTTCATCCCAAGTTCGCCAAAAACGCCTTTGTCGTGTTACAAGGCGATTTGTGAAAAATTGTCTCGAAAACCATTCAAAGCGCGGAAAAAATAGTCTAAGTTACTGCCAATGTTGCGACATGTAATTTCAACAACGGCCAACAGGCATTATGGAAATTATGAACGCACTAGAACTTGAGATCGGACGAGCCTGTTATAACTTCCGCGCAAAAGCAGACGGAAAGCGTATCGAGCGAGCAGAGCAGCGGATGACAGAAGGTGCCACAAGGGCCTGCAGGATTACCGCGGCCACGAAGAAGATCGACGATCTTTTGGATCTGGAAGGATTACTGTCTGGTCCAGAGAGCGCTAACTAGAGATGCGTTTAACTTAAGCGCATAAGTAGTAAACCAATTTCTGTTTTCTCAAAACCGTGTTTTGGTACGTACGATTTTGATTAAAATTTTATGCCGGTATTCTAAACTGAATTCTCTTTCACCGTAGGTAGCCGTTTCACGGTATCTTCAAAAGTCTGTTTTCTGGTACAATAAAGATCATTCTTTAACGGTTTTGTCATTCAGTATTGCACAACATTGGTGAGGTCATGTGCAGCAATTGTCTTGTGTCATTGGCATTGGTTTTTCCTACTCAGGAACAATTCGTGGACGAGCCCTTTTAGGGAAAATAATAGTCGCGTAAGATATAAATAGTCCTTCTGCAATTTAATCAAAATGTATTGTCAGTGAAGTGAGACCGGCCTTGGACTTTTTAGCAGTTTTTGCTGATGTCGTTTCACATGATGTATGCAGATTATTGGGTGTATCTGTTGCTCGACATGGCACACAGCTGTGGTACAGGTGAGGCACGACTGTGTCTGAGCAGTACAATGGAGGCCTCGGTCAGCTGCTTTCCGCAGGCTACGGAATCCGTATGCGGAAGTATAACACAACAACAGCCTTTTAAGACCCTAATAACATCACAAGCCTGACCTGTTAATCATGTCATGTCCAGTTATGGCACGTGTACAGAGTGAAATGAGATTAGTGACAGCAAAATTTCGATATGCTACACCCACATTTTTTGTGACAACTGATTCTCCATGCACAGGGTTTAATGTGTAACAATCTACAACGTAGCATAGTGGTGTAAACGAAATAGAGGCTTAAAGTTTGATACAGGGCAGTTATTGTCCATCAAGAGGGAAACTCTATGAAACTACTTTCCCTTGAGGGTTTTGAAAGAAAAGAAGAATTTTGTAAATTCATTACCTTTGCTGTTCTTTCTACACTTAACTCTAACAAACATAGCATTCTCGAAGAAAGAGCCAATAAATTCTGCCCCGATTCTTTAAAGAATCGAACTCCCATGCATAGAAGAGCTTCAAACATCTGATTACTTTACATATGAGTTAATGTGTTACACATTTACCGTTAAGCATGAAAGTGAACGAAAGTTTAGAAAAAAATGAAATTATGTTTAAAGTTTGTTGGAAGTTGTTCCCATTATCGAGCACCCAGTCAGTAAACTTAATCCGGGTAATATTCCCTCCGTTTTAAGGAAAAGCTTGTTTTTTCATTCATCTACATGTTTATGATGTCATATCTCCTGAATAATATGTCGAACAATAACATAATTTTTACAGTACTATCAGCGGTATATGTGGATATGGTCTTCAAAATATGCTGCAAATAGAATTAATAGCGAAGAAGTAATAAATTAAAATGTCATGCACGATGCTAAAGTTTTATTACATAAACAACGAAAATATAGCAAGTTATAATTTTTCCCGTTTATCATTTTTGAGAGGTGTCACCGAGAAAAGTTCCGTTGAAGTTTGAAATTATCAATAAAGTTTGCGGGAATCCGCTAAGCGCTCTCATACTCAATTACGGACGATATAGTCTGAGTAATTTGCGCGCTGTGAGTTTATGCTGTGTCAGTACGTACACACACAGTCTCTTTGATAATTGTCTTGCTGCGTTCAACGTCTACTGTAAGATTATACCGCTTGGTGAGTAGGGTACGACTATTTCAAATTTTTAAATTCTCTCAGTATTTATATAAAATACTAAAAATCTAGAGGCTGTTACATACGCAACCTATAATTGTAATCGCGCACCAAGAACCAGGTTAGCTGATTAGTGACTCAGATGACAGAGAAAGTGTCTAATTGTTAATTTTGCTCCATTACAAGTCATACAATTTTGAGGTAAAAATTTACACAGACGTCAATTTTACATTATTTAAATGCCGTTACAGTTAATATTCAAGAGTGCTTTTAGCGAGAAGACATGAGCTCGAGAGGGTTAAGACTAAAACGGTGGTTTAAGATGGCGAGAGGATATTCAAAACTTCGCTCGTAGCACTTGGCTTTGGTAGGTCAGTCTGAGGTTGTTTTCCTACTTGACTGATCACAAGTATGCTATATCAAATGCTTCGTCTCTACTTCCCCTACACCACTGTAGTGCGTTTATAATGAATCATCTTCTACTCAAGTAATGAAATGTCTCATACCATCTAAATTTTAGCCAGGCTTTATTACGTAAATTATTTATTTCTCATCTATGAACACTTATAAAGTTTCCTAACTGAAAAATACAATTTTTCCGTAACTACAATGAGCCGTGGTGAGCTGGCGCCAGTCTTATTTTGTTCATGTATCGTTGAGATCGATTGTGGTTGAGGAAAGCTATCTTTGCTTTTCGCGTGTCTTATCTTGCGGCTTCGCAGGCGAAGCGAGTCGGTTGTTAGCCTTCGACGGGTAACCCTCGAGATCTCGTGACATTCGCGGGGAGACGAGTGTCAACGGCTGCCGAACGAGCGTGATGACCGTTGCACGTTGTGGAGTGAAATTTGTTGGGCGTTTTGCAGACATGGGCAGCTTGGAGATACAAGTTCTGTGACTTCGCTGGGAACAAAATTTGAAGGGAAGCGGTGAATCTGTGGAACCCGCTCCTCCATATTGTGTACCTGATATGGAGTAAGTCGTCGTAATTGATTGTTCACCGACGTGCTCAGAGATTTTAAACTTTATTATTGTGGTCAGACTTTCATAGTCGAACCTTAAGACGGTGTGGAAGAGTGCAGCTGACCTACCTAAATGCTGGCCGTTATTTGAAAATTTTCTCAGAATGGTGCTTTGTGTCTCTTGCAATCAAATGATTTTATGTTGCTGTTTTTAAAGCCTGCACTCTATTAATGGAATGTCTTTGTCATTCGCGCAGAAACTTTTAATTGTTCCAGCGCAGCGCCTTGGAGGGGAGTGAAATGTCATCCGAGGTCTAGATCTGGCAGTGTATAAGAACCTGGCCACTACCGGAGTTGTTCACATATCCCCTTCCAAAGTTTATTATTTATCTTCCTTCCGTCAAGGCGAGTTAAACCTGTTTGTATATTAAGGACGGGCAACTGACTAAACCTTAAACTGTATAGCATCTGCTGAGTTAATAAAAAATTAATGTCTGAGCACTACACATTTATTTTTTAAAGATAAGTGTCTCTGTTGTAGTTTTTTTTTATTTAAGAGATTCTATCATGCTATGTAATGGCATCTTAGCTTGAAACTAGCTTTTAAGTGTTATTAAGTCACCCTTTACCTGTAATTGTTTCATTATGTCTGTTTTGAGGGAAGCCCTATATGGGATTGTTTGTTAGAGTACTGAGTACGTTGGGTTTCTAGCTGTATTTGCAAAGTTTTATCTAATGGCTCGTCCATAATTTGTAACTGTCAATTTTTTAAAGGGATAATGTCAGTAAAATGTCTTAATTATAAATTGTAACTACAAACTATGATACCATCCCCCTTCCTCTTTTATGGTATTTAAGATATGGTGTGTAAGAGTGATACGATTAAGGAATCACGTATCTTATATATTTTTCTATAAAAATTCCCAGTCACAGCTTTGAAAGTATATGATCCGAAAAGAAGTCTATGTCAGATGAAATAATTTGTAATTTTTTACTGCAAACAAAATATGTTTTCACTCACAATTTCATTAATTTTACCATCGATAATGAAACCGTTGTTATAAAATAACAGGAAGCTTCTAAATTTAAAATTTACAGCCTTTATTATTAATCACTAAGCCTATAAATCTTCACGGAAATAATTATTTTCTGGAAACAACGAGTAAATAAAAACTGACAAACAGCTTCAATAACAAAAGTTACCTTTAGCCTATTTCACTTACTACCAGTTCTAGAAGGTACTTGAAGCTAGGTTCGTAACATACTTACGATTTTTGGCGCCAAGCGCGTCAGATAAGGTCAGGACATCATCAGAATGGGATTGGAGTTTTTGGAGTTTGTTTCATGTTGCTTTCACGATCGGATAGTTTTCAATGAAAGTCTTTGGATTTTATAAACAGTATATATAATCTATCAGTTGTTTTTGACGGATTTTATGCAATATTTGTATATATGTGTCTGTTCATATGAAAAAATAAAATAAACAAGCTGGTAAACTGAAACTGTTAATGTTTAAGATACAATTAATATACAACACCCAAAACCTGCCTTTGTAGAATATTACACAGCAGTAGAAGAAATCCGGACACTGAAGCCATCTTGACAAGATAAGTACCAGTTACTATTGCGACGTACTGAATCCTATCCTGAAGCTAGGAAATAATTGCTACAACATCAGAAATATCACGTAGCAGCGTCGTTATTAAGTATAATTGTGGAACATTTAAGGGTGGGATCATTACACATTGTAAAGAATTACTATTTACCCCAGTACGTTTCTTATCAATCCCCACCACTAAAGATTCTTCGCAATGTGGTCTACGGAAGACATAGAATGATGGAATGAGTGCTGTTTCATAGCAACTGCTCTCTTGAGAATTCAGGCAGCCGCAGTAGCCACTCAGCCAACAGTACCCCCCTGCCGCAGCAGACGAGCAGCGGCTAGTTCGCGTGCCTGCCGCAGGAAGCGCGCTGCGCCACTGACTGTTTCCTGGCCGTGATGGATCGAGACACCGCACGGTGGGCGCAACACCGCCGCCGCACGTCGTGACACCTGACACCCAATAATCTCTGCAGCCGTCTGGCGCAGGGGTTAGCTCACAGGACTCGCATTCGCGACGAACAGGGTTCAGAATGCACAGCACTCATCTTCATTTAAATTACCTCTTTTTCCAAAAATAGACCCACAGCAAGAAGGTCGCAGCGCCAAGGAGTTGCACGACATAATAGAATGTTAGTCGGTGTGTTTCTACATCTGGAAGATGACGTCTGTTCAAATTTCACATCAGTCGCGAAAGAGTTGCGCTCGCAGTGCGGCTATGAGGTTGCTTTAAATACAGCTGTACGGTCTTGGGCGTTAAACTTTGGGGTTAGACGTGTTGAGTCGATTTTAGTCAAGGATGTTTTAATCTGACAAACATAGTTAAATTGGCTGTAAGCACTGTGAGACTTAACATCTGAGGTCATCAGTCCCCTAGACTTAGAACTACTTAAACCTAACTAACATATCCATGCTCGAGGCAGGATTCGAACCTGCGACCATAGCAGCAGCGCGGTTCCGGACTGAAGCGCCTAGAACAGCTCGTCCGCAACGGCCGGCTTTAAGGCGACAAAGACGTCATTATCAATACCTCACTGAGTTTGAACGAGGTCATGTAATAGGGCTATGAGAAGCTGGCTGTTCCTTCTGCGATACTGCAGAAAGACATGACAGGAATGTAGCCACTGTACATGATTGCTGACAGCGCTGGTCATGAGAATACAATCGCCAAAAGACCTGGCTACGGGCGGCCACGTGGCACTGCCAAAAGGGAAGACCATCGCATGTGTGGCAGGGGAAAGCATACATTCAGGGGCAAACCTATTGTTCTCTCTTAATTGACAGGTTCTTAAACTGTTGTTCTGCCAAGTGGATTATGACCTCTGAGAAACACACCCACCACTCGCTGTCCCCCTCCTTGTCCCCCTTCCCCTCCTCCTCCCTTAGCCCTCTGTGAAATCCCATCGCCGATGCAAGCACACTTGTGTTATCAATTTGATTGACTAATTAATTAAATCGTTCAATTAATTAACCTTCCCCTCTGGAAAACTTCCCAGACCACTCCCCTCTCCCAACTGGAAATTAGCGGGAAAGTGACTCACTTGATTGGCCATTTGGCGGGAAATCGATTGCAGTGTCTGGAATATTGTTTAAACTATTTCTGTTAGACAAGGCAGTGTCTCCCATATTGTTCATTTAAACAATTTTGTAGGATACAAGGTAGTGTTTGGGATAGAGTTTATTTATTTATTTAAATAAATTGGGGGGTGGGGAATGGATTGCAGGCTATCGAATATTGTTTATGTAACATTTTGAGGGCATCAAGGCAGTATGCAATATATTTAAAAAATTGCAGCGCTTTTTTTATCCCAAAAGCACAACGAATACCGTCAACATAATCACCACATGTAATTACACTGATAAAAGTCTTTCACACCAACTGCGCGGCATTGCATACCGGGTCAACTGTTCCACCAGGCCACACCATGTGACAATGTCCAAGAGACCGCACTCCACACACTCGGACCACGTGATTGACAGGCAGGATGTTGCGCTAATCCCTGAATAAAAGCAGCAGAGAGCGTTAACCCTTTGATATTGACATGTGAGAAATTCCTGTCGAAACATATGCTCTCTCTTTTTCAAGCGGCCATCCCCTGTTGCGTGCCACTGACAGGCCCGCACGTGCACTCCGACCAAACCCCAAACAAAGCAGTGTCTACCTGGCATACCTCCAACTGTGAATGTCTTTTAAATATTCCCTCACTCGAACAGATTGATTTGCTAATTAATTAACTCGATACCCTTTGTGTAGGACAGTTTCTCCCTCCTTCCTATTGCTGGATACTACGATTGGAATATTTAGCGAAATTCGACCCTGCAACTACCGAGTTTCCAAAATCTACTGGATTTGTTTCGCTTGCCTCTTATCGATCGATACTGACACAGGTTTGAAGTCCATTACGTTGGAGGTAGCTGAAAATTTCTAATTTGAACTTAGTTGCAAGCTATGTCCTTAAACAATCTGTGGAGGAGTTGGACTGGTGTACGTGCTTGCAATACTACTACCGGAAACAATAATTGAGGAATCTGGTGTTGTCATTGGGTTTTTAATGCACTATATAGCTCCTACATTGGTTTTCTCTGCTATATTTGTAAGGAAGATGAAGGGCCTACTGCGTGATAGGATAGAGACTGAGCCGTGATTTCCTGCGATGCTTTTGGCAGGATAGTTTCTCTGCCGAAGTTATGCACTTTGCGGCGCCCTGGTTGGCTAGCGCCCTCTATTTAGGACGCCCGCGGGTCGCGATCAAGGAGACCTGGCTGGCGGCAGTGACAGAGGGAAGACAGCGCATGGAGCATCGCGAGTTGTCAGTCGGCTCTTGGTGTACAGCGAGGATACGTGGTGTTGACGTTCCGGCGCCTGAGTCTGGAGGCGAGCGGAATTGGAGTGCGGAAGCAGGTACTGGTCAACATAGGCCTTGTTTAAGAGTCATGTCTAACTGGAATCCCAAGGAGACCGTGGGAGTTTACCCTGGCGTGCATGTTAACGGCGAACTCCTGGGCTAACTAAATGGTGAGCCATTTTGTGGTGGAACCATTGGATGTCATTGCTCCGTGTAGCCATTTTGATTGTCACTAGTCATTCCTTAAACCACTTCGTCATGGGTCTGGGATACTTGGTATTGCAAGTCCATCTAACTGCGCTGTGCCCTGGTTCCATCGCATTACAAGTGTGACTGATATTCGGCGATTCTGTTTTTTGTTATTTGTTGTTGTTAATATGTTAAGTGGTGAATTTTATGAATCAAAGTTTATTCTCTGTATAAAACTTCAGCCGGCAATTTAAACTGGAATTGCAAACTTCTTGTTATCAACTATCAATGTAACAATTCTGCGTCGTCAAACGATGCTTTGGTATTTAAGGTTGTGCGCAGATTGCCTGGTCATTATCACCTTGAGCTAGTTGTGGTTCATAAATTTATTAAGTGAAATTTCACGTCATTGGAGATTGTTGAATGAACTGTTGCTTTAATAAGTAACTGCGGTTGTCACACTATAAAGTTTAACAAGTCTTCCTGTATTTGGCGTTACCCAGCGCTTGGATGTTGGTTTTAGTATTTTAGTGAACTGTGTATTAATACTGGGTTTGTGTGTTTTAGAAGCTGTTATTGGTGTGCGCAGGCCCCTCCTGCCTGGTGTTGTCAATTGAGCTCTCGAGCGCGGAGTTCAGACGCGAGGCCGATCTGAATGCCAAATGTCGAGAAAAGTACTGACTGCTATGTAGATCTTTCAGGCTATCATAACATCATATTACCTAATGTTTTCCATAATAGTTAATTCACGAATTTATGAGATCTTACTAGTTGAGGTTTTCTTTTGAAACTTAATAACTTTTACAAAAATTTTCTTTTTCATATTCACAACTAGTGAGCTCAAATCTGCAGTTACGTCGAAGTTATATTTGTGCAAAGTAATTTCTTTAATGAGTTTAAAGTTTGGACCTTAAGGCTGTTTTCCTTTTAAATTTTTTTGAATTATTCTCATTGTCTTTATACAATTGAATAATCGGTGTAGATCACTGCAGTTTGCTGATACTAATTAATCACTGTGTTGTTACCAATGTTGTTCTAATTAACATGGTGGAAATAAATCTTTGTGTCCTCAAATGGATTCAGCATTCCACTCCAGCAGCGTAAGTACCATGCTAACCAATCCCTATCGTTACCAGAGAAAACATCAACTACCTGTGCAAGACAGAGTTCACTGCAATGTACTTACAAGCACTAAAAATGACACACTTAAACCATGATCCAATCTGAAATAGTAGTAGCTGTCATGGCTAGACGTTGGAGATCGTTATTAGTTGAGAACTTTTGACATTGTGATTGGGTTTTTAAAGCAGTATAGAATTCTCAAATTGTTTCTCTCCACTTCATTCGTAAGGAGGAGAAGGAGATGGAGGAGGAGAAAGGGTCTACTGTATGATAGGACAGAGACAACAGCAAATAACACTGTAAGACAGAATCCACTGTGATGTATGGAGAAGCGCTAAACAAGAAACACTTAAGTCACGTTCCAGTCTGTAGCAGCAGTTGTCATGGCTAGATGTTGGAGATCATTGAAACACTCGTACATTCCACATGCTATGTCCTGACATCCATGCACAGTGCACTAATCCACTCATACGACGCAGCCGCCACTGCTCAGAGGTCGGTGAAAATTACCACATTGGCCGTGGCTGCAGCTGCAGTTGTGCATGCACGTGTATGCCAGAGTGTACCTCCCCAGTCATGGAAGGCATCAGGGGATGACTGGAGTGGTAGGAATCTGGATGTTACCAATATGTCCAGTTCAAACACCCGTCATTTTGAATCTCCTCTTACGCAATACACACGTCCATCTCTATCCTCGCACATCCAGCACACTGGTCATTTCACTAGCTCCCGCTACCTCAGACAAGAGAAGACAGGCTGGCACATTCTTTGTACCTAACTGCCCCTCACAGGCTGAGCTCAACTGTTACTTCTGGTTGCCAACTCCCTATGACTACCCTTGCAACCAACCACAGTGCATTGCAAAACAAACAACTTCACTTGGGTGTATATTCTAACCAACTCCACCTCAACATAGACACCTCCGGTTTAAAAAATCCACTTCATCCAATCTAAGACAGCGATGTTGTTAACCATACACCCTGAATTTCTCACATGAAATGTACATTTCTCCCTTTTATTCAAGTTATTTTCGAAGACAGAACAAATCAGGGCTTACATGCTTTTTAACATTGCTAAAGTATCATTACTTGTTGTACATTTCCTCCAAGTATCTTTTTCTCGTCAGAAAAAAAATGTCTTCTGATCAGCTAAATATCTGTTACACAATGTATCACAGGACTAACATATTAAACTCATTTTGGCTCATGATGGAGTGCTAAGATCTACCTCTATCATAGGATGCCTCCTCAGTTTCGAACTCCCTTAAAGTAACCAAATGCCTCGCCACATACGAAGTCTCTGAAGGTAACAACAAAGAGAAGTAGTTCAAATGGTTCAAATGGCTCTGAGCACTATGGGACTTAACATCTATGGTCATCAGTCCCCTAGAACTTAGAACTACTTAAACCTAACTAACCTAAGGACAGCACACAACACCCAGCCATCACGAGGCAGAGAAAATCCCTGACCCCGCCGGGAATCGAACCCGGGAACCCGGGCGTGGGAAGCGAGAACGCTACCACACGACCACGAGATGTGGGCCGAAGTAGTAAATATCCCGTTTATACTGCGTATCACTTTATAATTTCGGTAATACATCTGAGTTTATTGCAATGGTAGTCTCATCTTGAATAGCCGGGTGATTGAAATTTTGTTAAAAGATTTTGCAGCAACAAATAAAACGCCTAATTACCACTCCAACTCAAGAATCATATCCATGAATCTGTGATACCCCAGACATCGCTTCCACTCGCCGGGTGACACGTCATTAATATTAGACTGATAGGCCAATTAATTACATTGATCGTGAGAGTCACTGTGCATGGTGCGTAATTTTTTTCAGCAGTCGAATTACACTCACCATGTAGCTCAAATGGAGTCCTTGGAGGGAACATGTTCTTTTCAGGGAACACTACTGAGAACCGAGATTTTAAGCTGACTGCAGGGATTCTACTGCAGGCAACGTAAATTTGCGTAAGGACCATGCTGTTAAAAACACAGTCACAATGTCTATGTTTCCGTCATCCTGCATAAAAAGTGGTCTTGGTTCTACAGGCTCACACAAGAGTTGCTGACAGTGTTACGCTTTTGGTAGAAATGATATCTGCGATTTGTATCCAAGACTACACATTCAACCACATACTTGCTTAGGATCCTACGGAGACATCTTTTTAATGATTACAGCCATTGGTGAACCATATTCATACCACTCTCGTATCTCAAAACGAGTCACCTTTTTCGAACCTATCTGCTAAGGACCCCAAATAGTAAAATTCCTGTGTGGGTTAGACAGTCCTTCTGCCTCTTGCAATTGTGCCTTATTCTCTGCCCTGCCCTTCTTGCAGCTGCAGATGTGATCGTTTCAATTTAAGCCAGAGCTGAATGGAAGTCAGAGAGTGCTGTGTTTAAGACCTCCTGCATCCAATGAAGAAAGAGTGTCAGTTGAGTTAATGTGACAAAACTGTGTTATCATAGCTCAGCCAACCGTGTACAATGTGTAAGGTCAGCACCAAATGAAGCTTTCTCCTGCAACACAAGGTAGTAGAAAAAAACAGTATGAGCAGTTACTGTGGTGTTTCTTGTCAGGAAAATTAGGAAGGCACCACACCACACAGGAACTGGAAGAAGAATGAGGATTTTGCTATTGCACTGAGATTCATCTGCGAAGTACTTACAGGTACTGTAGTCCAAAGGAGATCTGCATCTGTAAGGGTGCATTCATGTCTGTCCCCCAAACATTCTCTCTTTTTTTTGTTATTTTGTACCATCCAACAGAGAGACTATGAACTATAAAAACTCCAATAACGTCACCTGGTACAGAACTCAATAACAATTACCATGTCCCTGTCTTCCAATATATCACAAAACAGATACTGTCTGTGTGCTGGCATTGACCATAGGTGATGATCCCTCAAATATGCATGTACTCGTCCACTGGAGCAGGTGGCCAGTGATTGAAGTTGCTTCCACAGACCAGTGTAAAGCTTCATCACCTATACTGTAGGAGGACCACATCCAACAAACTATCAATTGCAAGAGAGATTCGTGCAATGTTCTTTCATAAGCAGTTTGATGCACTACTTTTTCCTGCTGTAACACACCCAAGCAGTGTATGACTACAGTTTTGTAAACTGCCATACATTTTGCTTTTCCACCACCACTACAAGGTCTGTGTCAGGTGCTAAACCAACATTAACAAGTTTTGATCCATTAGCTCTCAGAGAAAACTGGACATCATATGGTGTAAACTATGCTGCTACTCCCACAATACACAGGCTGACTAAAATGAAAGACAGAGGCAGTGTTTCATACTGATTAAAAAATGCAGAACACAACACAACATGTGGAAACTAGAAGAGTCTGCAGCATTGTGGGGCGTTTCCAAACAGCTGCCCAAAGGTGATTGAGGACCTTTACATTTAAAGTCATCTTCCACAGGGATACGGTAGCAGACATCTAGGTTTTCTGTTTCGATTGATTCCCTATATTGTGGTCATGTACACGATCACTGTTTCAGTGCAGGCCATCCCTGGAAGGTGCTGCTCTCACCAAGACTCTCTCTATTTCAAACAAGTGATGTCTGTTAGTCATTATGTGGTACTCAACAGCGTACCAGTGAACGGATGGGATAGAAGAGATGCTGTTGATATGGGGCGATGTACTGTAATAAGCACCACACTTTACAGTGCCATCAATTTTAGCTGTTTTTCCATCATTTCAATGCTGACCAGTGACATGACAGCATGATTCCTAATTTTTGTATCATCGCTAAACCCCCTCTCCACTACTGTGCCAATACCATATGCTAGATTGCGAATTTAGATAAATTCGATCATAGTGCTTAATTTATGATTATGATTGCCCGTCTTTCCCTATGCAGATGGGAGTCACAGAACATTCTCGCATTCTTAGGATAAAGTTGGAGACCGAAAGATCTCGCCACATTGTCTTTGACCAACAAGCCCAACAACACTGTCCTAGATTTAATTTGCAGCTGAACAGAAGTAGGACGGTACTATTTTCACAACAATATTATTCATGGCGCCGATCCAAGTGCACAAGATCTCTCCAGATGTGTGCATATCGAGGAGGTTAGCACCCCTTATCGGTGTATAGTGGATATGAGAGTGTTGTGGTGATGTAACAGACAGTAATGAAGACGAAACGTGTGGTTTAAGCATGATGGAGCTTCAGACAGATGTAGTTTGAAACATTTCATGTAAAGAAACTGTGCTATCAATTCTGATGTATTGTTCTAGTGTCTGGGGTCAGTACCAAGAATGTATTGCTAAGAGAGAAATGATCATAGAACATAAGCACATACACTCGTAAGCCTATACGGTTCTTCACTTAAACATACTATTACGCTAGAGCGATGCAGTTTCCGTCCTAACAGTGTTTTGGAATGCAGCGCAGTTAATATTCTCATGTAAGAAATATATTTCCAGCTGATGACATACATTTTCTCTGCTGGTTTCTCTACAATAACCATGGTGTCCAACTGTAAACTGATAAAACTACTACCTTGCACAAGAAAACATCGATTCTTTATAACACAAACACTACATAGGCTTCCAGAGGTGATTGACGCCTGGTGTTTACGAAGTTCAAGCCCGATTACGATTCGGAAGTTATGATATGTCCACAACAGTCCTACAGAATGATCGTCGGTAGCCGAAAATGCACATGAAGATATCTTACGGGAAGGTAAACACCATGATCAGTAGACAGAGTCCTATCGCAGTTTACCACCACCCCTAGCAACCTTCCTCTTGCACACAGAAGTCAAGGTCTGATGTTAGGTTGTATTGCTCATGTGCGGGATAATATTGCCGTTTCGCCTTGACGCCACATCTCTAGAATGCCTCCTCTCTCCACTGTTAAGGTGAGTATATGCAGCATAAGTCTACTCTCCTCCTCCAGAACATGCAACTCTATAGAGTTTTCTCAGTACTCATTTCATGGTATTTTTTCTCTAATTTTATTAGGTTTTTGCGATTTTAAAATGGTTCAAATGGCTCTGAGCACTATGAGACTTTACTTCTGAGGTCATCAGTCCCCTAGAACTTAGAACTACTTAAACCTAACTAACCTAAGGACATAACACACATCCATGCCCGAGGCAGGAATCAAACCTGCGACAGTGTCGGTCACGCGGTTCCAGACTGTAGCGCCTAGAACCGCTCGGCCACTCCGGCCGGCTTTGCGATTTTATATTTTCAATCATATCTCTTCCAATTTTTACTTATCTCACATCAATTTTTCGTGATTATGCCATTTTTCGTATTTTTCCACCGTTTTCCATATGTATATGGTCATACTGTTGACATACCGATGTGCTGTCTGATTTTCTACGAGAATATCTGTGCGTCTTATATACCAACCTACTAAAAAATCCTAACACGTGCCCTCTCCCCGATGCTCCACAAGATGTATTTTTGAAAGGACGAACATGAAAAGTTTAGTAACAATCGCTTCGTACCTATATGAAACTGAAGATTCGATTTACATCCAAAGTGTGGCAGAGAAATGGACTACTTCACACATATCTTCGTTCGTCTAGAGGAGGGTCCGAAACAGGTTTTCTATCGATAGACACTTTTCACCACACATGAGCTGGACGTCCTCTGATGACTGTGGTACGGAAAAGTTTGCTGTTAACGATCACAGCTAGATTGTGCTCTAAGTCACACACGTAACACGCAATTGTGTACGAGTCGTTCACATGTTATACCACACAACTGATACACCACGAGAGAAAAACTGAAAAAATTATTAAATGCGTGATAATGACTTCCAGCAAAATCTCCCTCTTTCTAGAATGCATCATCAGTCGACCATTATATCATATCTCGATACAACCCCTCTCAACTGATCACTCAATCTACCTTCTAGCGGCCTTTAACGCATATCCATGTAGGTTTTGAGTCAGATGGCTCTCTTTTCCAGGAAAGCATCAAAGACAGGAGTCAACTTGCATGTTTCACTATTACCTCAATAAACATACGATAGAATGTTGTTAACAAAACCATATAGCAACAGTTTGTGAGGCATCTGTTAGCTGACACTGCATGGTTGTGATTGGTGGTGAGTACAGAGAAGCACACTGTACATACTTATTGTTAGGGTTTAAAACACCCAACAACTCCTGTACGGGGTCAGATACACGATCCATTCTGTAGTTGTATATTGCAGTCACCCTAGCTGGTAATACGACGCTCTTTAGCTAAGGACACCATAAAAATTGATAAGGCGGTTGCTGATAACTTTGGGGTCACACCTGGGCTTGTGATTCAAAGTATATAATTTTATTTCTCTGCGTTTGGTGGGCATCCACATTGAACATTCTATTCCAGAGTCTTATCGCACTCGACGGAAAATGACTATTTCTCTGCTTCCTGGTGGTTCCACGCCAACTTTTTCTCGTATTTATCTTGCTGTCACATCCACGTTCCCTTGTACAAGAATTTTCCTCCAACAAGCATACTCCCTTATTCCCCTCTATTTCCCCATATTTTGACGTATTTCGCCACAATTTTTACGTCATTTTTCGTAATTTTATCGATTTGATGTTACTTCTGCCCATCCGATCATGACATCACTACTCGCCATGTATTCTAAAGTTGCTCGTAAACGTAGTACAGTTACCAACACCTAGCGCAAATGCACTATTTTTCTCTGTTAGTCACCATGCAAAGTGACTCTCAAAATCAATTTAATCAATTGTTGTTGTGGTGGTCTTCAGTCCTGAGACTGGTTTGATGCAGCTCTCCATGCTACTCTATCCTGTGTAATCTTCTTCATCTCCCAGTACCTACTGCAACCTACATCATTCTGAATCTGCTTAGTGCATTCATCTCTTGGTCTCCCTCTACGATTTTTACCCTCCACGCTGCCCTCCAATGCTAAATTTGTGATCCCTTGATGCCTCAAAACATGTCCTACCAACCGATCCCTTCTTCTAGTAAAGTTGTGCCACAAACTTCTCTTCTCCCCAATCCTATTCAATACCTCCTCATTAGTTACGTGATCTACCCACCTTATCTTCAGCATTCTCCTGTAGCACCACATTTCGAAAGCTTCTATTCTCTTCTTGTCCAAACTAGTTATCGTCCATGTTTCACTTCCATACATCGCTACACTCCATACAAGTACTTTCAGAAACGACTTCCTGACACTTAAATCTATACTCGATGTTAGCAAATTTCTCTTCTTCAGAAACGATTTCCTTGCCATTGCCAGTCTACATTTTATATCCTCTCTACTTCGACCGTCATCAGTTATTTTACTCCCTAAATAGCAAAACTCCTTTACTACTTAAAGTGTCTCATTTCCTAATCTAATTCCCTCAGCATCACCCGATTTAATTTGACTACATTCCATTATCCTCGTTTTGCTTTTGTTGATGTTCATCTTATATCCTCCTATCAAGACACTGTCTATTCCGTTCAACTGCTCTTCCAAGTCCTTTGCTGTCTCTGACAGAATTACAATGTCATCGGCGAACCTCAAAGTTTTTACTTCTTCTCCATGAATTTTAATACCTACTCCGAATTTTTCTTTTGTTTCCTTTACTGCTTGCTCAATATACAGATTGAATAACATCAGGGAGAGGCTACAGCCCTGTCTCACTCCTTTCCTAACCACTGCTTCCCTTTCATGCCCCTCGACTCTTATAACTGCCATCTGGTTTCTGTACAAATTGTAAATAGCCTTTCGCTCCTTGTATTTTACCCCTGCCACCTTCAGAATTTGAAAGAGAGTATTCCAGTCAACATTGTCAAACGCTTTCTCTAAGTCTACAAATGCTAGAAACGTAGGTTTGCCTTTTCTTAATCTTTCTTCTAAGATAAGTCGTAAGGTTAGTATTGCCTCACGTGTCCCAACATTTCTACGGAATCCAAAGTGATCTTCCCCGAGGTCCGCTTCTACCAGTTTTTCCATTCGTCTGTAAAGAATTCGCGTTAGTATTTTGCAGCTGTGACTTATTAAACTGATAGTTCGGTAATTTTCACATCTGTCAACACCTGCTTTCTTTGGGATTGGAATTATCATATTTTTCTTGAAGTCTGAGGGTATTTCGCCTGTCTCATACATCTTGCTCACCAGATGGTAGAGTTTTGTCATGACTGGCTCTCCCAAGGCCATCAGTAGTTCTAATGGAATGTTGTCTACTCCCGGGGCCTTGTTTCGACTCAGGTCTTTCAGTGCTCCGTCAAACTCTTCACGCAGTATCTTATCTCCCATTTCGTCTTCGTCTACATCCTCTTCCATTTCCATAATATTGTCCTCAAGTACATCGCCCTTGTATAAACCCTCTATATACTCCTTCCACCTTTCTGCCTTCCCTTCTTTGCTTAGAACTGGGTTGCCATCTGAGCTCTTGATATTCATACAAGTGGTTCTCTTCTCTCCAAAGGTCTCTTTAATTTTCCTGTAGGCAGTATCTATCTTACCCCTAGTGAGACAAGCCTCTATATCCTTACATTTGTCCTCTAGCCATCCCTGCTTAGCCATTTTGCACTTCCTGTCGATCTCATTTTTGAGACGTTTGTATTCCTTTTTGCCTGCTTCATTCACTGCATTTTTATATTTTCTCCTTTCATCAATTAAATTCAATATTTCTTCTGTTACCCAAGGATTTCTATTAGCCCTCGCCTTTTTACCTACTTGATCGTCTGCTGCCTTCGCTACTTCATCCCTCAGAGCTACCCATTTTTCTTCTACTGTATTTCTTTCCCCCATTCCTGTAAATTGTTCCCTTATGCTCTCCCTGAAACTCTCTACAACCTCTGGTTCTTTCAGTTTATCCAGGTCCCATCTCCTTAAATTCCCACCTTTTTGCAGTTTCTTCAGTTTCAATCTGCAGTTCATAACCAATAGATTGTGGTCAGAATCCACATCTGCCCCTGGAAATGTCTTACAATTTAAAACCTGGTTCCTAAATCTCTGTCTTACCATTATATAATCTATCTGATACCTTTTAGTATCTCCAGGATTCTTCCAGGTATACAACCTTCTTTTATGATTGCAATTAGGCTATCGATTTGATATCAATGACGTGCCGCCTGGTGGGTGGAAGTGACGGCTAGGGTACTTTGGATGTCATTCTTGAGTTGGAGCTGTAATCAGGCGTTTTCTTCGTTGCGGAGATATCTTTTAACGAAATTTCAATCTCCCACTTACAAAGGTAGAGATGAGCAACGTAATAAAATCAGATGTATTACCGAATTTATAAAGTGATACGCAATATCAACGCGATATTTACAACTTCTCTGTGCTGTTACCTTAAGAGATTTCGAATGTGGCGAGGCATTTGATTACTTTAAGCCTGTTCGAAAGAGATGAAGTAGATCTTAGCATTCTGTCATGGGCCAAAAATAAGTTTAATATTCTAGTCCTGCAACGCGTGACGTAACGGATATTAAGCTGATTAGACGAGATTTTTTTCTACCTGATGACAAAATACTTAGAGGAAATGTACCCTATACCATACTGTTGCAAGATTTTCACAACAAGTAACGATACTTTAGCGATGTGAAGAAGCGTATATGCACTGATTTCTTCTGTCTTCGAAAATAACTTGTATAAAAGCGAGAAGTCTACATTTTGTGTGAGAAATATTAGGTGTATGGGCAATAACATCGCTGTCTGGAAGTGGGTAAAATGGATTTTTTAAACTGGGGGGGGGGGGGAGGATTTCAGGGTGGAATTGGCTAGAACTACTGTACATATCCAAGCCACATCTCTCTGTTTTACAGTGCATCGTGGCTGGCTGCAAGGGTGGTCACAAGGAGTAGGCAACCGGAAGTAACGGATTAGCTCAGCCTGTGAAGGGCGGTTTGGTAGAAAGAGTGTGCCGGTCTGCTGCCCGTGTCTGCAGTAGCGGGCCTAACGACGTGACCAGTGTACTGGATGAGCGGGGATAGAAGAGGACGTGTGTGTTGCGCGAGAGGAGGTCAAAATGATAGATGTTTGCGCTGGATGTATTGATAACGTCTGAATTCCTACCAGTCCAATCATCCCCGGATGCGCTAGATGGCAGGGGGGGGGGGGGTGCACTCTGGCATACTCGCGCATCCACGATTGCGGCTGGGGCCACAACTATGGTGGTAGTCTTCACTAAGCTCTGAGCATTGGCGCCGTTGGCATATGAGGGGACTGGCATGCTGCATGTGGGCGTCGGGACACAGCGCGCGGGATGTGCGAGTGTTTCCGCGAACTCCGACTCTAGCCATGGCAACTAATTACAGACTGGATCGTGGTTTTCTTTAATCACACACAATTTATTTAAAATCAACAAAAAATTAAAATAATGCCAATAATTTAAGAACTGTTTCACGGCTGAAGGCCTTAATGGCAATAAATTAAGGATTGATTAAACGTGTTGCAACTTACAATTGCAGTTATTAAATATAAAATACAAGTGACCAAGGTCTTAAGGCTCGCTGAAAAAATACAATTGCCAAATTAATATTCTAAGACAAGTAACGACACTCACGGCTGAAGGCCTTAATGGAAATAAATTAAGAACTGTTTAACTTGTTGCAACTTACGAACTACAGTTATTAAAGTATTGAAAACAAATCACCAAGGTCTTAAAGCTTAACTGCTAAAATACAATTGCCTCATTAGATTTCAAGACAAGTAGCGACAGCCACGGCTGAAGGCCTTTAACGCCAAGAATGGCACTTATTAAAAAAATTTTACAAACATACTGTCAACAGCAAGGCAATAGCAAAAGCTAATTTAAAAGACAGGCAACTAATCACCAAACAGGTGAGACAAAATGATAGTAAACTTGGTAGCACAACCGTTTAAACTTGCTGTAACGCCCAGAATGGCAATTATATTTAAAAATTTAGAGACATACAATAAAGCAGCAAATATAATAACAAGGTTAATTCAAAAGGACAAGGAACTGATCACCAAACAGGCGAGACAAATGACGGTAACTTGGTAATACAATAACAAAATAAAAACACAATAATAAAACACAAGGGCCAGTCACAGGCTATGCTCCAGGAATCGGCCTCTGAGTAGGTCAGGCCGAAAACACTTTCTCAAGCGATGAGAAAGGTAGCCAAGAGTTGCATTCACTTCACAAGATGGTAACTCAGACTAGTGGCAGTCTAACGAACGACTAATGATAATCTGCTGTAGCTACCTAACGTCCTATAACCAATGCAACAATGGAACACCACGCCAAAGCCGGAACCGGCGGTCAGCACTACGTCCGCAGAATGCTGTGTTTAGAGCATCCGAATGGAGAAAGGCACCGCTACTACCAGAGCAGAAGAAACACCAACCGACCTACAAATCAAGGAAACTGTCAAAACTAGACGCCTTACCGGACAGCAGCGGCAAGGTGAGGTAACGTACACTGCCGTTACATACTCTAACCTCCAGGGCAGGTTACTGGAGGGATTAGCGGCCACCAGGCAGGAAAAATACCGCTGGTTGAACTTAACAAATAGTAACACATAGAATGCAGCAATTCGTAACAAGGAGTCGAGGGAAGCTAATTAGATCCCCCCCCTCCCCCTCCCCCCAAGGACTCCACTCGCTGCTCTTAGTCTTGGTGACACCGGGCAGCAATACAAACCCGAGTCACTGGAGAATCGCGAAATGTCACAATGGTGGAGGTTTCACTGCTAGGATTAAAATCAACTCAACTTAAAGCCTGTTGGATCCAGTTGACGACTAGGTCGTGTACCCTTGCGACCACAGCCCTTCCATCTGGCAGTGCATGTGTGCCGCCAGCGGTCCCGGCGTGTTCTCGCACTGCCCTCTTGGCTCCTCTGGAGTCCCAAACCGAACTGCTCACTCACACGACCCGGAAGAACAACGACGTCACCTCAAAGAAAGGGCCACAGTTACTACATATCGATAACGCCGCTGCTGCCACTAGCGGACAGGCAATGCTTGCAAAACCAAGTGGCGCCAGTCAACGTAAGAAGAATACAAACAACTGCAACCATTTGAACTAAACGATACAGTCTGGCCTCCAACAGAGGACGGAAACCTACAATAGCACCAATGCGAACCGCAACACGGCTCAACATGGCAGTGGACTCTGACTTGCACAGGTATTTGTTGTTGTTGTTGTCTCTATCCTATCACGCAGTAGGCCCTTCCTCCTCCTTCCGAATGCAGCAGAGAGATCTAATCTGCATTAAAAACCCAATCGCCAGATTGCCGCAATTTATTGTTTCTGATAGTGGTATTGTGAGCACACACACCAGTCCAACCCTTCCACAGACTTTTTAAGCCCATCAGATGCAACTGAGCTTTAATTTAAAATTTTCAGCTACCTCCAACGCAATAGACTTCCTACCAAGTGATCTAACTTTGTCAGCAACCACCGATAGGAGGCATGCGAAAACAATTCCAGTTGAGTTTGGGAACTGTGTGGCTGCAGGATCGAACCGCCAAATATTCCAGTCCCTGTATCCACCAATAGGAAGCAGGGAGAAAATGTCCTAGGCAAAGGGTATCGATATAATTAATCAGCCAATCAATTTGATCAAGTGAGAGAATATTTCCAAGACATCCACAGTTGGGGGTCTGGAGTGCGATAATCACGTGATTATCCGAAGTGTCATAAGTGCAAATTTGTTTGTCAATCTGGTGATTCGACCTGTTGTCCAGCCATTCATGAACAGCATTCCAAGGTGTGTTTTCCAACTGGATAACTCGGCCTCATACCGCTGTTGTAAACCAACATGCTCTACCGACATGTTCCCTTGACCTGCTCGATCACCATATCTGTCTCCAATGGAGCACATATGGGACATCATTGAGCAGCGACTCCAGCGTCATCCACAAACAACATTAACTGTCCCTCTATTGACCGACAAAGTGCAAAAGGCATGAGACTTTATCCCACAAACTGACATCCGGCACCGGAACAACACGATGGATCCATGTTTACACTGTAGTACGCAACATTCTGGCGATTACATTGGTTATTAATGTATCAGCATTTCGCATTTGCAATGTATACACTTCTGAAATCGTCAGGGTGTAGTATTATGAACACTAAATAAATTTTCGAATGTCAATATCGCTTAAATCACTTATTCATATATATGATCGGTTTCGGCAGTTCCCTGATACCATCTTCGGTTCTGTTGATATCATTACACAAGCTTCACCTTCAGTACAGTAAGTAATATTATACAATGTACGTCCACATTGGCATCGTAGCTGTACTACATGTCGACTTGCCAGAGTACACAAATTTTATAGCACCACTTACTCTACTGAATGAGAAGATTGTGAAATGACGTAAACATAGATTCGTAGACAGCAACAGAGAATTGTCAAACCGGTCACATATAAGAATAAATGATTTTAGCGATCTTCGCATTTGAAAATTTATTCAATGGTAACATTTGCAATGGACTATCTCGCGCTTACATTAACCTTCGATCTCCCGATGTTAATCACTTAAATACGATAACTAGACAAATGTATTTCCAAAATTTCATAACTCTAAATTAATTATTTTTTTGTATTACTTTTTTTTTGTGTCGATGTAGCATCAGGTAAATTCTGAAAACAGTTACTTCAAAACTTCCACGAACGATTTCCTCTTTATTCAAATGACAAAGCCCCTTTGTCCTTACTAAATACAATGTCCATTTCACATTAAACAATGACACTCCAAAACAGAATAAACGAAGACAGCCTGTAGATATATCTCTTCGTCGTCCTTTTCCACCAGTCACTTTCTAGTAATTGTAAAGCAGTTGAACATATTCCATTTGACGCTCCGGACCCCTGATATCAGACAAATCAAATCGAATCACTTATAAGTACATGTAAAGCAAAGAACAATGAGTGAATCTCTCCTGGACAAAGTTCCGATGTAGTTCATTTGCTGTTTTCTTCCGCCGGCCGAATATGGAGTGTCAACCTGTTTCCCAAAAATTTTGACATGCGAACATATTCGCGCTTTTTTTAACATGCAACTCGCCTCAAACTGGCGTAAGCTCCCCAAACTGTAACAATCACACACACTAGTCCATAGCTTTAAGTCGCTCATACCCATCCACTTCCAGTTGCTCTTTCTCACTCACTGATTCAGCCCAATTATTTCTCATTATCTCTTTATATCTCTCTGTCATTGTCTCCTGTGTCACAACCGCAGTCCCCTTCCCTCTGTCCTCCTACAACAGTCTCCTCCCACACTGTCTCCTTCTTGCTCTCTCTTACTGCTAATATCTCATTCCTTCCTTCTTAACGCTGCTTCTCAGTGTCACTGTATCTCCCTTCCTTGTTGTCGTTGTCATATACTGTCTCTCATCATCACTGGCTCTCAAATACTTCCTCTTTCTCTTGTCCTGTCACGTTCCGTCACAGTCAACTTTGTTCCGCTGCCAATGTGTCTTGCCCTTTCTCACACACTGCCATTGTCTCCATCGCTCTTTCTGTGAAACAGTCACTGCCTACTATCTTTCAGTGTTTACAACTTTCCCGTCTCTTTGACACTGCCGCTGTCTTCTTCTCTTTCAGCATAAAAAAGAGCGAATACGTTCGCATGCAAAATGTTTGGCAAACGATCTAAAGGTGTTGAGGAAGACAGAATGAGGCGGCTGGTTTCCCATATTTCGGTCAGAGTTTTTTAAATATTTATACATTTTCTCATATTTCGTGCTACGTCAGAAGCATTTTTCCGCTGGTTCCCGTCTTTTCCCTGCTGTAGCAGGGCGTGTAACTCGTATGAAAAAAAATGTATTGGTCAGTAAAATGTATTACTTATGTGAAATTGAAATTGTTCAGAACTAATTTTCACCTCAAACCTATTTTACGTGCCAGAACATTTTTCATGAGTTTCTGTACTACAACGTGAGGTTCCTAGATGATAATGGAGAGGTTTACAGCATATTTCTCCGCGCTACATCACTTATGAACTACGTTTTCGTCTCACACCGCACTTCAAGTGCATATTTAGTGTAACTTTGAACCGCTGCATCTGTGAAACGGATAAAGATATGAAGAAAATTTTCAAGGCTGTTCGAGATGGGGCCTTCAGAATACATCGTAAAAACTACACCCATCTGCTGTGCATAGCCGTCTCGGAATCCATGGCTGTGTTTTAGTCCGCTGGTGACGGAGAAACTATAGTAAAAAACCCTTTCTTTGCTGTTTTCCGAGGAACCGCCCATAAATTAGTGATGGCTTCGTATAAGTCCCATCGACTCAACCGTAGACCACATCGAATGAAAATGGAACCATATGATTTGCCCCATTTGCCTAAGCAAGAGGAAATATGTAGTATTCACACTTTGACACTGTACTGTAGGGTAGTCACACAAGGCAATCCTTCTGTTGGGTTTACGTATGGTTCCTAGCTCAAGGACTATCCGCAACACTTGACCTTAACTTTTACCACCAATAGCACCCGAGGGATGAGCATCGGAAAATCTCGTTTTTATGCGTGACGTTTTGGAACATACACTGAAGAGCCAAAGAAACTGGTACACCTGCCTAATATCGTGTAGGGCCCCGCGAGCACGCAGAAGTCCCGCTACACGACGTTGTATGGACTCGACTAATGTTTGAAGTGCCGGCCGCTGGTAGCCGAGCGGTTCTGGCGCTACAGTCTGGAACCGCGCGACCGCTACGGTCGCAGGTTCGACTCCTGCCTCGGGCATGGATGTGTGTGTTGTCCTTAGGTTAGTTAGGTTTAAGTAGTTCTAAGTTCTAGGGGACTTATGACCTCAGCAGTTGAGTCCCATAGTGCTCAGAGCCATTTGAACCAATGTTTGAAGTAGTACTGGAGGGAATTCAAACCATGAATACTGCAGGGCTGTCCATAAATCCGTAAGAGTAGGACAGGGTGGAGGTCTCTTCCAAACAGCACGTTGCAAGGCATCCAAGATATTGTCAATAATGTTTATGTCTGGGGAGTTTGGTAGCCAGCGGGAGTGTTTAAACTCAGTAGACTGTTCCTGGAGCGACTCTGTAGAAATTCTGGAAGTGTGGGGTGTTGCATTGTCCTGCTGGAATCCGTCGGAATGCACAATGGACTTAAATGGATGCAGGTGATCAGACAGGATGCTAACGTATGCGTCACCTGTCAGAGTCTTATCTAAACTTATCAGGGGTCTCATATCACTCCAACTACACACGCCCCACATCATTACATAGCCTCCAACGGCCCGAAAAGTCCCCTGTTGACATGCCATCCCCTCATGGATTCATGAGGTAGTCTCCGTACCCGTACACTTGCATCCGCTCGATACAATTTGAAACGAAACGTTCACCAAGGCAACACGTTTCTAGTCATCAACATTCCAACGTTGGTATTGACGGGCCGAGGCCAGGTGTAAGGCTTTGTGTCATGCAGTCATCAAGGGAACAGGAGTGGGCCTTCGGCTCCCAAAACCCTTATCGATGATGTTCCGTTGAATGGTTCGCACGTTGACACATGTTGATGGCCCAGCAGTGAAATCTGCAGCAATTCGCGGAAGGGTTGCACTTACATTGGACGATTCTCTTCAGTCGTCTCGGTCCCGTTCTTGCAGCATCTTTCGCCGGCCGCAGCGATGTCGGAGATTTGATGTTTTACTACCGTATTCCTGATATTCATGGTACACTCGTGAAATGGTCATACGGGAAAATCCCCACTTCATTGCTACCTCGGAAACGCTGTGTCCCATCGCTTGTGCGCCGATTGTAACACCACGTTCAAACTCTCCTAAATCTTGATGACCTGCCATTGTAGCAGCAGTAAACGAGCTAACAACTGCGCCACACACTTGTGTTATATAGGCGTTGCAGACCGCAGCACCGTATTCTGCCCGTTTACATATTTCTGTATTTGAATACGCATGGTTATACTAGTTTCTTTGGCACTTCAGTATATTAAATACGCATGCTGTCGCATACGTACTGATAAGACATTTGCGCGGTACCTATACGTGTCGTATTTATAAATGGGAAACATATACAGTTAAGATTATTGCCTGTTATGGCGGCGTTATTCTGGTCAGTAGGCCTCAAGGCACTGCGAAATTTTAACAGTCTTCTTCTTGCGTGACTTTGTTACAATATGTGTAGCAACGTTTGACAAGTTTTAATGTTTTGTCAAAATCAACCCTGCTCTTAGCAGTTTTTACCAAAATACTGTCTCCCTCAACTAGACGTAACCCATGGGAGGATTGGTTTCTGCAGGTCACATCGCTGACAGCTCAGGATATCCGGGTGACCTTAGGCACAACAGGGAACGAGAAACAACATACGCTAAACAATGATGTTATAACTATTTCTAACTTCATTTCAATGCAACATCACACTCTCGTTGTCACGTAGACAACTGATTCCAAACAACATGTGACCCTTTTTCAAAAACGTACCTTTCCCAAAAGTTTCCTCAGAGTCCGCCCACCAGATGAGTTCATTGTATAATGACTAAAACATGAATGTAACTGAGACAGACGACTCCCAAGTGCCAAAACTATAACTTTATCTATTTCATTTAGTGCGCTTCAGATAACACAGCAGACGCCAATAAAAGGTAAGAAAGTATTTCATTCTACCTGGGAAACATAAATCATGGAGATATAATTCTAATAAGTAGCACAAAAGAATAAATAAAGTTGGCAGAGTGGATGCAGCAGGGAAAGAAACATGTAGAGCAACCGCCGTAACGGAAAACTGTTTGCCGCTGCGTGCAGGCTCGTCGTTAGCGTGAACGGCTAGAGTTGGTAAATTGAGATCGATGAAGGTAACGACCAATTTGTTCTACGTGTCTTCCGTAGTGTGCACAGATTATCGTTATTCCTTAGACGACCCAACTGCACTATCGAAAACATATTTACTATTTAGTCCTCCGTAAAATGTTCAAGACCCGCAACGACATATTCGTTTTGGGCCAGTCTGTCAGAAGGAAATGGCTCTTTCCTAGTACCGCTTCAGTCACCAATCTATGATACATTGTTACATGACATCTTGTTGTTAACCACAAGCTGCACTTCGCACGTATTTACTTGTCAGATTGGTATTCGGGTAGTTAACCTATAGTCTGAGGCAACGGATAGAGAGTACAAGCGAACAAATCGTATCGATATTGGTAATATAGAACATATTATATATACTCAAGTGGAAACAAGAGTTTTCTTACGTACTGTGCATGTATACATCAAACGAGTATAAAATATTGATGATACTTAAAAATGATGATTAGAAAACACAGAACACCGCGAATATCATTGGGCTGTGAGGTGACCCCAAAAGAAATGAGGAAACGGATGTACGAGGGTCAGGATGAAGTATCGCTCCCTTCGTGTGGACGTGAGTTAAGAGTGGTCGTGGCGACTGAAATCGAGCGCCCACCCATAAGTAAGACATCCTGAATGAATTACACTTTTGTTCACATACAGCAGAGTTCACCGCTGGTCTAGGGGTAGCGTCTTTGAATAGCAATCAAAACGTCCTGAGTCCCGGGCTCGAACCCAGCCACTGCTTAAATTTCGAATGCAAATCATCAACAATGGCGGCCGAACGCTTTCTTCATGAGAAGTCATCCTCATTATACCAACGGCCATGTCAAAGAGGATGGGGAGGTGGACAAGGTCCCAGGGCACTGTCTTGCCCTGCGAGTGGAAACTTCCCCTAAAAGGCGGAAGAATCAGCAAAGATCAAAGGCATTAGAATGCGGAAGGCAATGGAAAAGACTGCATTAAAGACTCATAATATGTATCTACAGCACATGTGGCCTTCGACTGAAAAATGTGCCATGATGAGCTCTGCATTGGCAAATATTCCCGACCAGTCCCCCACTCGGATCTCCGGGAGGGGAAGGTTGTCATGAGAAAAAGATAGAATAACGAACGAGGGTATTACGTTCCACAAGTCGGAGCAAGGAATATCACGTTCGAACGTACAAGAAGGCTATAAAATCTGAAATGGGAAGTGCAAAGGCTTAATCGAGATGTAATGGGGATCAGAGAAATGAAATGGAAAGAAGATAAAGATTTCTGCTCAGATGAATATAGGATAATATCAACAGCAGCAGACAATGGAATAACGGGGATAGAATTCGTTATAAATAGGAACGTAGGGCAGAGAGTGAGCTACTGCGGACAGTTCAGTGGTAGACTTGTTCTCATCAGTTTCGACAGAAAACTAACGCCGCCAACGTCGCAAGCAGCAGATAAAGAGGTAGAGAAAATCTTTCTTTCTTTCTTTCGCCTGTGCCGTTATCCCACGGTTTCGCAGGGTCGGCATGGTTAGGTACAGATTTGTCAATGTTAAAGTTAAGGAGCGGCTGGATGCCCTTCCTGCCGCCACCCGGTACCCCCCCCCCCCCCCCAGGACGGAGTTAGTGTACCCCAACTGTCTGCGACTAGTGCAATCCATGGAATAGTGTGAACGTGTTCAGATGTCTGCGAGTCGTGTAACTGAGGCGGGACGTGGGGACCAGCCTGATATTCACTTAGTGGGATGCGGAAAACCGCCTGAAAACCACATCCAGGCCGGCCAGCACACTGGCCTGCGTCGTTAATCCGCTGGACAGATTTGATCTCGGGGCCGGCGCGCCCACCCAAGTCCAGGAAGCAGCGTATTAGCGCTCTCGGCTAATTTGACAGGTAAAGAGGTAGAGACAGTATGTGTGGATATTGAATAGGTGACTCAGTATGTAAATAGAGATGAAAATCGAATAGTTATGGGAGATTTGAATGCGGTTGTAGGGGAAGAAATAGAAGAAAGACGTATGGAAGAATATGGGCTTCGCAGTATGAACGAGAAAGGAGAAAGACTGAGTTCTGCAATAAATTTCAGATGGTAATAGTGAATACCCTGTTCAGGAATCACAGAAGGAGAAGGTATACTTTGGAAAGATTTATTTGATTTGATTTATTGCTCATTTAGAGAGCTGTTGCCTTACATTTTATAACAAACCGTACATTTTACAGATTTTCATGTAGATTGCAAAACATAATAAGCAGTTACTGTTTTCAGCAATTACAATGGAAGCAATAACATTGGAAAGACCGGGAAACATGGGAAACATCCGGCTGGATTACATCATGGTCAGACAGAGATTCCGACATCAGATAACGAGCAAGGCGCACCTAGATACGGATGTAGACTCAGATCACAATTTAGTAATAATGAAGTGTAGAATGAAATTTAAGAGAATCGTCCGAAAGAATGAACATGGAAGCAACCGTCTTATCTAATTAATGTGATCCTAAGATTATCTCTTACACCACGTTATATGCATCCGTAGCCCGTCCTCGGTTTAATCTTGCTTCAGACGTACCATAACAGCACTTTCTCTACCAAACGGTACGTCCGAACTTCATGTTAACATTGATTTTAGCCGAACAGAACGGTGAACCTTATATTGGTTGGAAACTAAAGATAAATGAAGAAAAGTATCCCAACTTCAGAATTTCAAATGGTAACATGGGGAAAAATAGCATCTTTGGAAAGAGCTCTCTAAACCGTTTTTGTACATAAGGTCAATGTCTTTGTATTTTTCGCAATTTCTGTTATATATTTAAAACTCCTAAAGCTGATTTTCGAGCAATATTCAAGAAAAGAAAAGAGAAGTTGAAAGGATAATGAATGTGCTTTTACAATGTTGCAGTAAAGAAAACTTTCAAAAAATCTATTTGCAATTTTAACATACGTAACAAATTATTCGGAGACGCATTTTGTTCCGATGTGCAGTAAGGTGTTCAGAACGTTTTCCGCCTTGTTCTAAGCACAACCGTGCAGTTTTCCGACGAATCTCTGCATCAGGATCCACTGGAAGTTTTCACGGATTCTCTCAAATCGTCTTGTGGTTTAGCACATGGCTGACAAACTATGTTTCAAATAGGTCCCTCAAATAAATAAATTTTTTTGGAAATTTGTAGTAAGGACTATGGGACAAGCTGCTGAGGACATCGGTCCCTAGGCTTACGCACTACTTAATCTAACTAACTTACGCTAAGGACAATACACACCCATGCCCGAGGGAAGACTCGAACCCGATGGGGTGAGCCGCACGAACCGTGACAAGACGCCTCAGACCGCACGGCTACCCCGCGTGGCCCAAAAGAACTAGACTCACTGTGTCCCTCTATTTATTTCAAATTTTGATACTTATTATATTAAACAGTATATTAATTTAAAGTTATATTTAGGAGAAACCTGTTATCCTTTTCGCGCGACGACCGAAATTTGGCGATATTGTCGTAACTTCAACTCCAAGCGCAATTCACCAAGTCCGTTCGATTTAATTCTGCTGACAGTTGAGGATTACCATATAATATCTCTAATACAGCAACAGCGATGTTCTTTAGATTATTAACTTGATGTCACTTCATTAATTGTAATATATACAGGGTGTTACAAAAAGGTACGTCCAAACTTTCAGGAAACATTCCTCACACACAAATAATGAAAAGATGTTATGTGGACATGTGTCCGGAAACGCTTAATTTCCATGTTAGAGCTTATTTTAGTTTCTTCCACCTACGCTCAATGGAGCACGTTATCATGATTTAATACGGGATACTCTACCTGTGCTGTTAGAATATGTGCCTTTACAAGTACATGTGGTTCATGCACGATGGAGCTCCTGCACATTTCAGTCGAAGTGTTCGTACGCTTCTCAACAACAGATTCGGTGACCGATGGATTGGTAGAGGCGGACCAATTCCATGGCCTCCACGCTCTCCTGACCTCAACCCTCTTGACTTTCAATTATGGGGGCATTTGAAAGCTCTTGTCTAAGCAACCCCGGTACCAAATGTAGAGACTCTTCGTGCTCGTATTGTGGACGGCTGTGATACAATACGCTATTCTCCAGGGCTGCATCAGCGCATCACGGATTCCATGCGACGGAGGGTGTATGCATGTATCCTCCCTAACTGAGGACATTTTGAACATTTCCTGTAACAAAATGTTTGAAGTCACGCTGGTACGTTCTGTTGCTGTGTGTTTCCATTCCATGATTAATGTGATTTGAAGAGAAGTAATAAAATGAGCTCTAACATGGAAAGTAAACGTTTCCGGACACATGTCCACATAACATATTTTCTTTCTTTGTGTGTGAGAAATGTTTCCTGAAAGTTTGGCCGTACCTTTTTGTAACACCCTGTATAAACCTTTTCGACGACGGATAATGATAGTGAGCTATAAGTAATCAAAAATGTAGCTTTTTGTTTTATTTCTTACGGTTTGGTGTGTGTTGTCCATGCATGTAAGTATATTCAGACCTCAAGTCCAAATCGACAGTTCAATCGTCTTCTTACGGTATAGGAGCAGAAAGAAATCGTACCTCTCACTGGCTTGTCTTAACCCAGAAGAGGAACATAAAATATCCGATAAATGTATCATTAATGAGACAGCACCATTTAATTATACTGCTGACCTACTAGTTGTCTTGTTGACGCAATATGTGAAAGTCTTCTTATAACCAGTAGTGAGCAATAGCTCGCCATCATTGACTGTGAGAATCATGAAGTCCAGATTTTGGTTTAGAAATTAGATGCAGAAAGCATTTCTTATGTCAAAATCATCTTTTTTTAATGTCTAACGAATATGGGTGTGACTTAGAGAAAACATTTATCATAAATAATCTCGATACTTCTGCCCACACGGAAGCCCGTGCGCGGTGTGGGATCCTTACCAGGTGGGATTGACGGAGAACATCGAAAGGGTGCAAAAAAGGGCAGCTCGTTTTGTATTATCACGTAATAGGGGAGAGAGTGTGGCAGATATGATACGCGAGTTGGGATGGAAGTCATTAAAGCAAAGACGTTTTTGTCGCGGCGAGATCTATTTACGAAATTTCAGTCACCAGCTTTCTCTTCCGAATGCGAAAATATTTTGTTGAGCCCAACCTATATAGGTAGGAATGATCATCAAAATAAAATAAGATAAATCAGAGCTCGAACAGAAAGGTTTAGGTGTTCATTTTTCCCGCGCGCTGTTCGGGAGTGGAATGGTAGGGAGATAGTATGATTGTGGTTCGATGAACCCTCTGCCAAGCGCTTAAATGTGAATTGCAGAGTAATCATGTAGATGTAGATTCTTGATATAGAAAGATGTGGGTGGAGATCAGTTGCGGCAATAATATCAGGATTTCATTCATGTCTAACTCATCTTCTGCCTTCTTATTTTTCCTGGTCTCAACCTGTATCTTCAGTAGGTCGGTAAGTGTATCAGTATTTGGCAATGCTAGTGGTGGAAGTTGGCCTGATACCCTACCTGTTGCCCTCTCCCCCTGAGCGGTATTGATGCATCCCGTCTGAAGGCGACCCATGTGAAAGTTTGTGAATGTTTTCGAAATGTTTGTGTAAGTGAGTCACGATATGGTTACCTGCTCAGTATTCACGTGGGCAGATGTTGGAAACCGTAGGGACACAACATCCAGGCTGGAAGGCATACAGACCATCGTCGTTAAATCACCGGGTGTATTCGATCCGGGGCGGGTACGCCTCCACGAATCCCGGAGGCACTGTCGTCCCTTCTGCTGGCTTATTTGTTACAGTAATGCAATGGTCACATCTGGCCACTCTAGTTGAATCGCCGACAAAATGTGATGCGACTGGCGAGGACAATCATGAGCACAAGCCAACTCTGCTTGTAGGTATTTCTGCCGACATTCATCGAATATCATCTTGCTACAGTTACTGAAGGAGTAACAAGGTGAACACCAGCACAAAACCTTTGACATTGTACCATGGAAACTCCTCCCGTTATATACAACTAAGAAGTAAAGATACTAGCTGTTAGAAATGTTTATAGAATCAAGGGTTCCCATTCGCTTTGGTAGAGTTCAAAAAAAAAAAAAATCCTGCTGTTTGAATCTATCTGCGCTTCTCACATTAGGCATACCCCAACCTACATTCTCAGTACGGTTAGTCTTGTCGTTGTTGTTGTTGTGGTCTTCAGTCCAAAGACTGGTCTGATGCAGTTCTTCACGCTACTCTATTTGCGCAAGCTTCTTCATCTCCGAGTAACTACGTCCTTCTGAAGCTGCTGACTGTATTCGTCTCTTGGTCTTCCTCTACGACTATTACTCCCCCCCCCCCCCCACACACACACACACTTCCCTCCAGTCTTAAACTGGTGATTACTGGATTCCTCACAATGTGTCCTACCAACCGATCCCTCCTTCTACTCAGATTGTGCCACAAATTTCTCTTTTCCCAAATTCTGTTCAGTACCTCCTCATTAGTTACGTGATCTACCCATATAATCCTCAGCATTTCTCAGTAGCACCACATCTCAAAACTGTTTATCGTCCATGTTTCACTTCCACACATGGCTACACTCCATACAAATCGTTTCAGGACAGACTTCCTGACAAATCTATACTCGATTTTAACAAATTTCTCTTACTCAGGAAATCTTTTCTTGCCATTGCCAGCTTACATTTTATATCCTCTCTACTTCTACCGTCATCAGTTATTTTGCTGCCCAAATAGTGTAACTCATCTACCACTTTAAGTGTTTCATTTGCTAATCCAATTCCCTCTGCATCGTATTATTTAATTCGACTGCATTCCATTATCCTCTGTTTGCTTTTGTTGCTGTTCGTCTTATATCATCCTTTCAAGACATTGTCCATTCCGTTCAACTACTCTTCCAACTCCTTTGCTGTCTTTGACAGCAGTTTTTCCAACTTCTAGCCGTTTTGACTCCTAAAAGCGAAACATGGCAGGAGTCGGTGATTATTTGGGTAGCTATATATTATCCGTTACACCCTGCGGTGTTCTACTCCCGACTTGGATATATGTGCCCGAGTACTGAGGTTTGATAGGAGCGCTGAGGTTAGTTGGACACGGGTTGAAGAGAGGACGCGACGGGCCCCGGGGGTGAGTTAGTACAGAGCATCACTGCAAGGAGTTGGCATAGCGGAAGCGCAGTGGCAGTGTGGCTGTACTGGGTGGAGCTACGCGGGGCCTTCCTTTTAGCAGAACTGGAGTTTGGCAGCTGTCACGAAGCAGACACAGTCGCTGTTCGTGGGCTGTTTGTGCCTGACCGCGTCCGCCATGGCCTGTGCTGGAGATGGTGCGGTGCTTGCTACCTTCTTCTGCCTCTGCTGCTGCCGACTGCAAATTGTTTTAAATGGTGAACTGCCTTGTTGCTGCAGATCTGACCTTCGTGCTCTGGCAGTGCCCTGATTGTTATTTGAACGTGGTGCTTGTATGGATTAAAAGTTTTGACTGTGTTATAATTTGTGGGAACATAGAACATTTGGTAGAAATCTCTCAGTCATGTTGAGGGCTTTTAATAATGTGCTAAAGGCACGTACTCCTTTGGTTGTGAGATCTCCATGAAGAGTTCAGTCGATTCCGTAGAAGCACATATAGTGTAAGTATCTGAGGTAAACATCTCAAAGGAAAAAAGTTTTGATATTAAATCAAGATTCACAGTTGTTTTTGACTATCAATATTACTAGTGGGTTTGAAGTGAGGTGAAAAGCACTGTCGTGAGAATATATTACCCTTCGTAATTTTATGTATGTTTAGTAATTATAATTTTGAAATCATGTGTAAAGTAAGAGGTTCTCTGTTCACTTAATGGAGAGTCTGAAAGATATATTGCTCGGTACATTTTCGTGGATACGTCATCACTATAATTTGTTTATAGACACTCAGTGACAGTTTGTAAAGCTTTTGTCCAAACGTCTATTACTCCTCTTATATTGTAAAGCATGCCTGCCGTGATAACTTCTAAAAGTGAGCCTTGTGCTAATGTCGTTTTCCTGTGTTTTAGGTCAAGCTGTTGTTAGGCTAGCTGTACTGCTTATGGCGTTGCGTCGGGTCGAGTGCCCGAGTTCACTAAACAGCCTATGCTGTTTGTGGCCTGACAAGCACAACAACTCTGTAATCCATTTCGATTCTTTGAAAATTTCTTAACTAAAATGTTGCCAGTATACGTTGGTGATTTCAGTAAATTTAAAGGAAGATTTAAACGTTTTTAGCTAACTTGTTAAATAACTTAAAACCAAATAGTTGAAGTCAAATTTTCATGCTATTGAAGTCTGATTCCTGTCAGTTTTTAATCGCTTTTTGCAACCAAATTTAAATCAGCTATGTTGCTTCTGTTGTAACGTTGGCCGTGTTGAATCTCTTTGGCTGTATCTCAACTTTAATTTTTAATAACAATGAGGCCAGAGCATTTTAAAGTTATTCCTTTACAAAACTGAAGCTGGAAATCAGAGTGTGTCTATGCTGCTATCAGTGGTGGATTGTTCCATTTTTTATCAGTGAATATTAATTCTATGTATCCTCAGACTGGACTGAATTCTTCCACCCCAGCAGCCCTGTGCCCTGCAATTGTTTCACTGTCGTGATATTTCATGGGCCCCATTGGCTGATCTGGTCCATCCAGTGGTACAGTGATTGTTCCCCAGTGGTGACGCTGTGCTCCGACACGATGGGCCACCTATTCATACAGCCCACAACGTCTAGCACTGGTTTTGTGAGCAGGAGGATGAATTTTGGCATCTGTCCAAGCCGAGGATTAATTGTGGCACGTGTCCAAGCCATAACAGTCACCAAATATTAATGCTATTGCCGTGCGGGATTAGCCGAGCGGTGTGAGGCGCTGCAGTTATAGACTGTGCGGCTGGTCCCGGCGGTGGTTCGAATCCTCCCTCGGGCATGGGTGTGTGTGTTGTCCTTAGGATAATTGAGGTTAAGTAGTGTGTAAGCTTAGGGACTGATGACCTTAGCAGTTAAGTCCCATAAGATTTCACGTACATTTGAACATTAATGCTAATGAGTCTTCGTGGTCTGATTTGGAGAGAAGGGTGGGTGTTCGCTATCCACCTCCATCATCGTTATCTGAATTTGCCACTATTTCGTTGGAAGAGTAGTGTAAGATTCCACTGAAAACCATACAGGACCTATATTTATCCATTCCGGGATGACCGAAAGCTGTATTGAATTCCAACGATTTTCCTACCCCTGTACGTACGCACAGTTTGTAGTATTTAAGGTGTCTGATTTAAAAGAACATCTGAAGCCTGGTATCAACAAGCGAATCAATAAATAGCTCCTCAACTCATATTTGTCCCTAAGTATCTTTCTGGCTTAGTTCATCACTATTTGCCTTTGTGGTTCGTCTGTTCTTAATTGTATCACTTAAAGCAATTGCGTTGGGGCTTAAATGTAAACTGCAATTTTTGCCAATTATGTGCAGGGCGAGGCTGCTATAGGAGGTACCTCACATTTAGCGTGGATTCATTTCCTGAGAACCGGGTAACGATCGCCTAACTCCTCGCAGACGAAACGACAATTAATGTAAGGGGCCCATTAGGCAGATTGATCACAGAAAAGAAAGCAAAAATGAAAGCAGTGGAGCAATATGATGTTCCATTTTTCATTCTGATTGATGAAGCGAAGAAATCGTCGAAAGCGCGAAGCGGAAAGAAAGCCCCAGCCCTGGCTTGCAAAGTTTCCATCTGCTGAGAGTTCTCTGTAGCGTGAGAGCGTGTGAATTTTGGTTAACAGTTTTAGCTTCTCTCTGTATTTGAGCTGCGAACATTGACATCGACATTTATTCGTAAATTGTCCGTTCCACCTCATCCAAAGAGGGTCACTCATGAATAAGCTCCAGATCGATGCAAAAACATACAAATAACGGCAGAAATGGTGTTTATTCATTGAGAATACTCCACACCTATTGTACATTGCCCTTTACACAACTAGGAGCATTGATTACCGTCTAACAATTTGTTTATTTCGTTAGTAAATCTGTCGTAAAAATTCAGTTTCGTTCAAACACAGCATGCTTTTTATAAATGCACCATTAGAAAGGAAACTGAAGTAGTCCAAGCTTTTCCCAAACGTTTCATGACGCAGGAAAGAAAAAGTATTATATCTAATTACTCGATAAATTCTACAGTTGTTTAAAAGCTCTAACAGCCAATACAAATACTCCATAGACAAATTTCTTCACATAAATATTATATGTAACTGCGCATTAAACCTAGAATTAAGTTCACTTATCATAACTGTAAAGTAAAGGGGTTGACGGGCAACTGTGTAAACGGCTTACATGTCATGAAAGCTCAAGTGCTGTCATTTCAAAAAGACTGTTTCTGCCATGTTTCACACAATCCACCAATTGCTCATTGGTTAAGACACCCTGCTGTATCCAACAGGAAAGGCGGTTCAAACCCACATTTCATCTTCACAATTCTTCCTCAGTTTCCCTATATCACAACAGATGAATGCCAGCCGATTTCACTTTCTTTCCTTGTTAATTTGGTGTCTCTTATCTTCATAACTTGACAAAACACTATCTGTTACCTGCTGTCTGCAAGACTGAATTACTGTATCAGTGTCACTTGTTGTGGCCTCTTCGATGCTCTTCTCCTTAATAAACAACTCATGCGTAGTTCACAGACTGCAAGCAATTGACTTGTTGCATGTCCTTAGGCTGCGCCACAGCCTGCACAAGGCTCACGTCTAAGTCAGTATTCATCTACAACACACACTTTTCAGATAAATATTCATACAACAGAGTCACAACGCAGGTATCGAAGGATCTTGTCTCGTCTTAATCGAAGAATTAGTGAAATAATAATCGTTCGAACACAAACATGTAATCGTGTTCTTGTGCTCTACCACAAGGTCCGAGCGGTAAAAAGTACAAATTTAGGATGTCAGCTATTTTTCGGTGACGAGTGAAGGCAGTTTATTTGTGCGTGTGTAGCACTTAATGCCATAGTACGTTTGTTGATAACTCAAATGTATAAACAAACGAATGTAGATTTTTATACACGGTATCAAAATTTAACTGGAGAAGAAAGTATTTCATGCCCCTTAAGGAAGGCAACCCAACTAACATAATTTGCACCAGGTAGGGAAGGTGTAAGTTGAGTAGCACGACTTAAGGTGCTTGAAATATTTACTGGGGAAGTTTTATTAATTTACCCTCCTGCCTATACATATACTTAGATACCATGAATTAGTGTACAGGACTGCTAAACCCAAACCAACTACTACATACTATGGTTCATAGAATAAACATGCACCGAGTGGTCTCCAGCATCCAGTAACGGAAAGGGAGAAGAAGATAAAAAATCTACAAATGTTGGGTGTTTAAAAGTATTTACATCAAACGTCTAGGAGTGATAGATCACGTGATGGGCTTCAACTTTTGTTACTCTGACAGCTAGTGTGGCGTAGGCATTCTGCAGCATGCATACGTAATGTGTGTTTCTACAATACACTCATCCATTCAGCATGAAAGATAATAGTGCGAGCAATATTAAAATTTCTGGTGTGTTTGCTTCCAAAACTCTTGCTGCGCTTAGAGGTGTTTATTCTTAACTTTTTACTATTGAAAATCACTCTGTCAGTTTACTCTGGTAGGAAGTATGCAACACACATGGTTAGCACGCCCTGCTGTATCCATGAAATCTCGTCGTCCCAAACCCGGCGAATACTCAGGGACACTTAGCGTAGCTGCCAAGCGTCACTGAACTTTTCGTCTCTAACAAAAGTTGCTCCCCGTGACGTGATCGATCACCCCCGGAACCTCTAATGCAAAGACTTAGAAACAAACATTTTACATAAAAATTAGGAAACGACAGCATGAATAAAACAGGTAGACATTACCTTGTATCCCAATTGCAATGGGTGTAGTGTAGGAGCACAAAAGAAACCCCAGGATAATAATACATAGCGCGCAAATAACTTTAGGAAGAAATTTGTAAACGTAGAAATGTCATTAAGTAGCAGATCTTATATCAAGTAAGTGAAATTGATATTAGAACTTCATTATGCTTTTCAGCTTTTTGGCAACTTTACTGGTACATACGAGGGCTATTCCGAAAGTAAGGTCCGATAGGTCGCGAAATGGAAACCACGGTAAAAATCAAAAATGTTTTATTTGCAACAGTTAGATACACCTTGCAGCTACTTATCTCCATAGTCGCCGACCCGACTTAGACGTGTATCGTAGCGTTGTACCAACTTTCCCATACCCTCGCTATAGAAGGCAGCCGCCAGTGCTCTCCGCCAATTCTCTACGCTGGCCTACGGCTCGTTGTCTTGTGCCGAAATGTTGTCTTCATAACCAGCGGTTCATGTGACCTGAGCTGAAACTCAGAGGGAGACAATTACGGGCTGTATTGTGGGTAATCTCACATTTCCATTTGAAAACGATGCAGGAGCATCTTCATTGCCCCTGCAGAATGCGGCTGAGAATTGTCTTGAAGACGAAACAGCACGACAGTTATGTAATGTTAGCTGCATAGCTTCAGGGGAAATTTCTCACCAGGCCCCCGTACTTGGCGGCAGACACTATTTTCTAGACATCTTTGCGCACTCACTGCGAGCTCAGAAATGAGAAGAGCGACGTGATGCTAACTGGGGTTATACTAGAGACACTACCCAATACATCTGTGCAAAGCTTTATCGGATTTTCATAGTCGTTTCCATTTCGTGACCGATCTGACCTTACTTTCGGAATAGCCCTCGTATTTCGAAGATATCTCGCTACGCTTTTATGAAGATACAGTTTTTTATAGATACTAATAAGTTTTCTTCCTTCTTTTCTCTAACGTGTTAAGGTTTAATACTAGGATTTAACGGATTTTATTAAGAGTGAATTCCTTCACCGGAAAGTTCTACATGAGACCTGTCCTTGAAAGCAGCTTTATCAGACAACAGTATGAACGTCATAAGTCAAAAAAATGGCTCTGAGCACTATGGGACTTAACATCTGAGTCATCAGTCCCCTAGACTTAGAACTACTTAAACCTAACTAACCTGAGGACATCAAACACGTACATGCCCGAGGCAGGACTCGAACCTGCGACCGTAGCAGTCGCGCGGTTCCGGACTGAAGCGCCTAGAACCGCTCGGCCACCATGGCCGGCGTCATAAGTCAGAGATGCATACTTACAAAGCGACAAAATTCCAGTCGTCGAGTTCCATCTTCCGCATTAAGAAGCTGAAACTGTGGTTCATTAAGTGAAGCAAGCAATGTAGAGAACAATGTTTGCCGTACTTTCGTACATCTTTTAATTTCTCACGTACATACAGCCTATCGTTTTCACCTCATTCTGTATAGTTAAATAGTATTATTCCGTTAGATGAAACACTGTTAAAACCGATAAGAGACAATCAGGAAGCGGTCATTGTTATTCTTCGCAACAAGCACTGGATTTATTAGCGTAATCTGCTTATCTAAAAATATGTAACATTGTTTTGAATAATTGTATTCCATAGCTTTAGGTTGTTTTGATTCCAACAACGTAGATTGAAGTACTCTTTGATTGACTATGATTTCCACCTCAACATGTTTCTGTATTTCCACGTCCACGAAAATGGCGGAAATGTTTACATTTACTTTATAATTATACATTATGCATAACATCGTATTATGAAACACATGTGCCATGAGCACGCGACGTTCTTGATGCCCTAGTATCGAAAGTACCTGCTAAGCGTTTATCCCTGGCCCTTTGCTGGGTTACCGGGGGCCGCCTACCTGCAAGAGGGCGCGTAAGCAGCGGCGGACGTGGGTACAGGGACGCGCTCGGTTGGCTACGAGACAGCAGAGCGGGCAGTTGGAGGTCCGGCTTTACCGACGACGTGTGGGCGCTCGGTTGGGCCGAACATAGCCGGAAGGCGGTGGCGTGGCCTGTGGAGTGCTATTGGCGCAAACCACGCTGGTTGCAATTTGACTGTCTACTAGTCTACCGTTTTAAGAAGCGAGTCTGCTCGGGGAACCGTTGCATGCCTATTTTGTGGGCTATATGGTGTGGTCTTTTCGGCAGTAATTTTGTTCTAAACTGATGTGTGAGGAACTACATCCTGTGGCCCTTTGGGTGTAATTGGTGTTTGTTGTTGCTCCTTCTGTTCACTATTGTGATCAAAAGGCGCTCTTTTGTATTTTACTACTAAGCTGTGTTTAGTTGATTTTCTGGACACATATTCGCGATTTTTTGTGAAAAAGTTCTTTTTTCTTTTGTGTGGCGGTGAAAGGGGGGGGGGGTTGGGGGGGGGGGGGGGTAGTTGGGAGAGGTGCATATACACGCAGTGTTACTCAATAGTATGGCTAGGTTGTCTGTGAAAACAAGCCTGCTTTCTTGTAGATCAGCTGTAACTTACCTATGTGGCGTTTTGCTCACTCAGTGCTCGCCATTCATCTTTAATTCATTGGTGTCTTGCATTTTATTAGAATAGTGTTTGACAGATTTACTGTTACGGTTACCTGTATGCTACCTTTCTGGCATATTATCCACTCATTGTTCGCCAACCTTCTACAGGGTGACACACGGGAGACGGACGGTTTTTAATGAAATAATACTCAGCCAACTTTAAAATTAATGCATGTTTATTTACACAAAATCAAAGCTCATTATTTGCCATTTTAGTTAACAAAGTTATTTGAGAAAAATTATGTCGTCAAGGTGATGTCCATCATTTCGAATGCAGGACTCAAGTCTCTTCTCAAAATCCTCCACCACGGACTAAAATCTCTGCAAGGATGGCAGCAATTTCTTGAATGATTTTCTTCAACGCGTCCAAATTTCGTGGTTTGTGGTTATACACACAGTTCGTAAGGTACCCCCACAGAAAAAAGTCACATACTGACAAATCGGGAGACCTGGGAGGCCAAGGAACATTGCCAAAACGTGAGGTAATCCGGCCAGGAAACATGCGTCTAAGAACTGTCATTGAAATGTTTGCGGTGTGCGCTGTTGCCCCATCCTGCTGGAACACGTTTTAAAGGGATTTGTCATCTTCTTAGTTCTGGTTTCGAGAATTTTTCAAGCATACGAATGTAACGAACCGAATTAACAGTAACTGTGGCCACGTTCTCTTAAAAAACATAAAGTCCAATAATGCCAACAGAGACAAGAGCACATCAGATTGTTACTTTTTCTGAGTGTAGAGGACGCTGGTGGATAAGGTGTGAATGCTCTGGAGTCCAGCAACGTAGGTTTTGCTTATTCATGGTCCCGTTTAAATGAAAATGAGCTTCATCGCTCATCAATAAAATTTCATTTTCATTCGATCCCAAAATCACTTGCATTCTGTAAGCGAAGTCTTCTCGTACAGCAAAATCAGTTTCCTTAAGTTGTTGGACAAAGAGCATTTTGTAGGGATGGAATTGTAATTCTTTATGCAAAATTCGTCGAACCCATTCACGATTGATTCGTAACTCACTAGCATGACGTCTAGCTGACTGTCCTGGGCTTCTGACTGCCGCTTGCCGTACCCTTTCAACATTTTCTGCTGTCGTTACTCTACGTCTCGGGCCAGGATGCTTCTTATCCAGTATGTTTCCAGGTGATCTGAAGTTTTCCACCCATCTGAGGACTGTGTTACGGCTCGGAACAGCTCCGTGTCGACCGACATTAAACCCCGCACGAAACAATCGTTGCGTAGCAATAATAGACTCACCACTTTTCACGAAACTGTCATAGACAAACACTCGACGTTGCAAGTCCCACTGCTCCATAGTGACAGAGTAAACGAAATGGCGTCTTGAGTGATAAGAACTATCCCCACCACGACCACCTCCCACCACCGTGCCCTCAGTACTACGCAGTTCAAAACCGTCCGTCTCCCGCGTGTCACCCTGTACAATTCACTAGTGCTTTAGCAGAGTAGTGTTTAATTCTTTCAGTGCTTGCCAAAACGGTTTAATTCATTGGCGTACCGTATTTAACGCTGTCATTGCTTCTCGAACTGTTCCTACGTGTTGGTGTTTTATATTTTATTAGACTACTGTTTAATTCTGCTTATACATGTGTGTTACTGGACATATTAGCCATTATTTAATGCACTATTGATTAGGGGCAAAAACAGAAAGGGGCCTCGTTATATGTTTTGGTACGTCATGTGGTATTAACAAAATCATTTTTTGAATTCCTCATGCACCTGTGGAAGAGGTATCTATTTTAATTAGACTGCTGGCCAGCTGATTCTAATCAGTCTGTATTATTTGTTGTCCGAACTAGCAGCCTATGTAATAATCTTGTTATTCGTTTATTTGCCGTTTCTGCTCACCAAGCTTAGCTGATTTCGTCTGTACGTATATTTGGTCGGCTGTTGCCGCTGTTTGCTTCCCTTATTACCTCTGAAATTAGGCGTTTGCATTGCTTAGGTGTTCTATATTTCAGTTCTGTTTGATGTGAAGCTACAGATTTCTTCTAAATCCTGCTTAAGTAGATCTAAGCAACTCCGTCTAGAGGCGGCCTTTAATACAAGTTTAACCTGATGTTTTTGTTGGCGATTGCGTTATAAAGCTATCTGTGTTTATAAACCTAATAACCTGCCTGCCCGCAGAGGCGTTTTCAGACGTAAGCTTAAGATCCATCAAAATAGTTACTACTTTCTTGTAAATCCTGAATCACCTTCACCAATTGTAAAGTTTGCTGCATGGCTGTCGGCCGTTAATTCTGTTACCCTGTATCTGTCGTAAATCCTATTGCAGTTCCTTGTAGTTAAGTTCTGTTCTCTTGAGACTGACCATTGTTGCCGTAAACTGATTTTCATGGCCGAGGCATAGTGTTCCTCAATAAAATTTTAATATTGTATTGCCTGCAAAGGCTTCGCCTGGTAGATATTTATCATCGGGCCATAAGCCATTTGTGCAGCTGCTTAGCATAGCAATACGTTCTTGAATTGTCTTTTAACGAGTAACGCCGTATGGGAATTAAAAATTTGGTTACAGCTGCATAGCACTTACTTTGATTATTTCATTTTGGCCCGCCGAAGTAGAGCAATCTCCGTTGTTAATTGTTATCTTACTCCCATGCAATTCAAGGATTGTATTTAACTGTACTTTCTCACTGTAGACAGTTTAACTTTTTCTGACAATATATTGCTGTTCAAGTATACTTTATTTTGTGGTCCCAGCACCTTGGCATTCCCAACTAGCTCCCTACCGCTTGAATCTTTTATACGGAATCCTGTGCCCGCTCTCAATAAGCGGCAACAATAGTATGACGTTGAGAGGTGTGGTTCGGAGCTCGTACAATAATCACGGCCGCCATGAAACTACACATCATTTGCACTACCTGATTTGGCCAGAACTGACGGATCAGTTAACGAGCCCTCGCAGCAGACGTGATAAGGCAAACCCACAGCGATAGCCTGCAGCGCGTTCAGCCCTCGCTGTTGCCTCGCTATTTCACGCTGTTTATATCGATTTCTAGTATTAAACTGCAGATTTTTTAAGTCCCCCGTGGTCTAGAGATAGCGGCCGTGTTAAGTGAAGCGGAAGTCACAGATAAGAGTACCATATTTCGAAACGGATTTTTCCTCCTTGATAATTCTGTATTCCTAGATTTGAGAGATACTCTGTCTCTGCACCATAACCGCTCTCATCTCGCGACTATGAACACCTCCTTACTGCCGAATGGTGTCTGTAGTTTCACAGTTACTGGGGAAGTATCGTGATTTCCCTTTTTCTTTCCAATACACAATCGTATTTACTTCTCTGCGTCATTTTCCTTTACTTAAGCCGTACTGATAGTCACTTATCATCTGTTCAATTATAATTTCTATTCTCTATATTTTCTGATCACCTGATAACGAACCGGCTGATCATCTGATAGATTGCACATTCACCTATTTGTTCTTTGTTTGAGAATGTGATAATAATGCTTTTCTCGAAATATGGTTGTAAGACACACGATTATGTCACAAGCTCCTGTAAAAGTTTCCGTACCTTCCACAGATTTCAGAAACATCAACGTATATCACCGAATCCCGTCTAGTTTATCTGAAATAACGGTCACATTACTGGATTACCTGTTGCTTCTACGTGAGCTTCCTCCTTCTATTGTATCACACTTCGGCACAGTTGTTTATCATACAGCCTCAGATGTAATCATAGTGTATACACTTTCAGAGATTTGCAATCTACTTCTCGTGGAGTAGCACCCTTTAATCTAACGTTTCATCTTCCAGATATGTCGAAAACGGCAGCGTGCAGTGCGATGTATAATAGGACGACGTTCTTGTCAAATTTTTCCTTTGCTTACCTGTCCCGCCACACGGACGATTCAACCCTAAGGACATAGCAGAGCTGGAACCCTTTGGAGAGTAGCGTGACCGCAAGTTTTGCTTTGGTATATGGGGTCGACCAGTAGGGACCGTTCATAACCATTCGACGAAATATGAACGTGATCTGAAGCAGAAAAGACTGTTCACGTTTTTTCATTTCATCTCCCCTTTCTCGCCTCGTCCTGTGGCATGTCCATGTAGGGTTACAACATTGCAAGTAACTGAAGTGGCAAAAGGTTCCTCTAAGAAGCTCCAGATCGGCAAAACTCTTGGTGCAACTCGAGTACCTTTGGTGGCCATTTTAATAATGTCCCTATATAGAGACATTTATTCACCAATTCCTACCCGCAGGTAGGACGGGCTGCCTGCAACACACTTGTGCCTGCTGACTTCATGTGAAATGAGGGAGGTGTCAGAAGGGTTGCCTATATGGCTGGCATGTACAGTCCAGAGACATTCTCAAAGTGCCGAAAAAATGCGCTCAAAAAATGGTTCAAATGGCTCTGAGCACTATAGGACTTAACATCTGTGGTCATCAGTCCCCTAGAACTTAGAACTACTTAAACCTAACTAACCTAAGGACATCACACACATCCATGCCCGAGGCAGGATTCGAACCTGCGACCGTAGCAGTCGCGCGGTTCCGGATTGAGCGCCTAGAACAGCTAGACCACCGCGGCCGGCAAAATAAGCTCAGATAGCACTGATTGCGTCTCCGGACTGGTGGTCTTAGAGGGACCGTTGCCATTTTATTCACTTGCTGTTTCTGTGTATTTATTAACGAGGGTGTTGTGTTGTAAAGATGAAAGAGAGTAAGCAGAAGCTTGCGATCTTCAAAGTTCTCCCAATTCGAAAACGGTTTATGTTGTAAATCGTGCAGATAAAGTTACTGCGGCCAATAAGGAAAATGCGAGGAATTCGGAGAGCATAGGAACAAATCGTGACTGGAGATATTTCAAACTGTTTTAAGTCAATGATAAGAAAAGGACCAGGAGAGCATTTGTGCATGACAGTGTATAGGTTAAAGACGCGCTTTATAATTACTACATTTCATCTCTTTGTAATTTCACGTGCTGTGTAAACTGGAGCAAAAAGAGTCTTAAAACTTTTCCAGGTTGAAAGGAACAGAACTGGAAGAGATAATTTCGTCAGACCTGCTGTTACGGAAAAGGAGCAGAAGCTAACTGCCTGAAGCCACAGTTTATTCCTGTTTGAAACGCCTATGATTGCAATGTAAATTTTGTTCCCGAAGTTATATGCTGTGATTTGTAAACATTTTAATACGATCGAGTAGATAAAAGACAGTTTATTCGTTGCGTTCGTGTTTTTATATAGAATCAAACAACACTGCAGGCTACAGTTCATTCAGGGTCTTCATTCAATGCACTGGCAGCTATACTGTACTGTGCAAGTCAAATGCTGCCGCTATAACAACAGCCGCGCGATTTAGTTTCACTCTGAATCCTAAAGTCAAACACCTCAACATTTTACACATTAACAAATACCGCCTGAGGTGAGAGAAGTGGCAAGTGAAAAAACAGAAAATAAATAAATCCAGCTATAGTGGAATCGAACCAGAACTCCTTCGAACTGTATTCCACGGTGCCACCATTTCGCCACCTCGATGTAGTTATAAACAAATTTAAGGGGATACGGAATCACCTATCCCCGCAATGTTAATATATGCCTACTATAGGGAACATTTTCTCACAAACTACTGGAGACAGAGAGGTAAAAATTTTACTGTATGTGCATTCATATGTTACAACAATACTGAAACAACAGTTTATTGTCAAAGTATTTTCTTACAGAGATATTGTACATTTATTTTTAAGTAAATTTTTTTCATCGCTTTTTACTAGACTATCACCCCTAAGTCTTTTGTAAATCAAGTAATTAAAAAATCGTTGTTTCAGTATGTAATAGGGACCTATGTCACTACGTCATAAAAATTTCAGACTTCTAGGTTGACCAGTACCTGAGATAATGTTCCTAGATGAAGTAAAAAGTAAACTTACGGGAAACGGAGAAAGAAGATTAAAACATTCCTGATCCGTAGCTAATACCCCCTTCACAGTCTTCATAATCATCTTCAAGTCTTCTTTTGGCACCCCTCTGCACCTGTCTTGCTTTTTTCACTAATGTCTTGATTATATTATCAGCATGCCTTAGTCTGTGCTGATCTAAAAAGAACATAGCACGTACCGTACGGGAACCAACACACATACCCAACTTTTGAAGGACCTGGCATTTAGTTATATTTCCAAGATTGAAGGTTGCCACAGCATCATACACACCAAAATGTAGTGTATTAATTCCGACAAACACTGTTTTTGGGAGACGATGCCATATCACACTATTCAAGCACTCGTTGGGGTTCTGCGTTTTTCCGTGAAGACATTTCATCAGAAGACTTCTGTCAGCCAGATCTCTGAAAATGGGCTTTATTTCTGCCATGATGGCTGATGGTAGACTGTGGTGGTGAATGTATTTCTCTCCTGTTGTTAGTCCCCTATTGTATTTACACCAGCTGTTTTCACCTTTGGGGCACAAACCATGTTGTGGATGCTCATCCGTGGATGCGGTGTGGAAATATAAAGCCCATATAGCTCTCCTCATTTCTTCAAGATTGCCTGTATTTTGCCTGATTGCAAGGCCATAGCAGTTCTGAATGTGGTCTATTATGGAATCAGTCAATCTTCCTCTGCCATCCAAGGTTTTCCCATCATCTAGTTTTTTTCCCTTTCATAACTGATTTTAACCTTCTCAGCCTGGCACCCATTCTCTTCTGCACATGTCCTATACATTCAAGTTTGCTTATATTTACACTGTTCCCATATGGTTTGCTTTCCAAAACTTCTTTGAATGCTTTAGAGTCACCATCTCCCAGATATTTGACATAGCGAACATTATACCACTGTGAAGAGCGATGAAAAATTTTCTTCACCCCAGCAACCTCCATGCCACCACTACTACCATAATAATTAGCAATACAGTCATCACTGTGTTCATTTTTCAGCCTGCCTGTGCACCTACAGTATTTAGACATTATTGCAACATCAATAACCTTGCCAGTATCAACACTAGTTGCTGTTACAACACCATTGTTGGAGGTGTGGCCCCTTTTCTGCCACGTGCCATCAAACGCCACTGTGAGGTCACGACTGCCGTCATTTTCTTCCACTGCTTCTTCCACAGCAACCTGCATTGACTTCTGTGCTACATCTTCAACTGCAGATCCTAGTACATAATTGTAAGCTTCAAACTTTGAAGGTGCACTTGGAAGATTTAGAACACCACATAGCATATCACCAGCTGCTTTGCCCTTACCAATTGCTCGCAATCCATAAACTAACCTAATATTTACACTATAAAGTTCAGTTTTCTTGTATCCATTATTTACAGTTACTGAAACCGAACTTGGAAACTTACAGCTGTATTTACAAACACTGCATATTAAATTAAACTGGGCAGCCAGGCCAACATGGGATTCTACTTTCAGAGAAACGTTTCCATGACATTTTTTGCAGCACAAACTGTTTTCAAGAGCTTCACACAATATATTCGTATCAATGAGTTCAAAAACTTCATTCCCTCTGTCAAGTAAATTATATTTCTCTTCCAAATCTCTTAGTTTTTTATGAGAAGCACTGTTTTCATTTGGTGTAAGTTCGTTCGGCAAATCAGTAATAAGTGGATTCACATTTTCCAACAGTGATGATGATGAACTGCTTTGCTTTGCTAATGAATCATTATTTCTTTTCTTTTGCCAGTTCACACGCTTTTTAAATACTTTTGCTTTAGCTCTAGGCATTTTCACTGCGAAAAATGAAGCACTAAATACGAAATAACTCAACAACAACTACTTTCTTATATCACACTGTTTACAAAACAGTCCCGCCACAAAGTCAAAGAGTAACTTGAGGAAACCAGAGAGAAACATTTTCGGGCAACTAGTGTATAAATAGTCGCTGGAAACCGGGATATTTGAATTCATGTCACTTTAAAGGTACTGCCAAAAAGTTCATGGTCAGCCACGAGAGACGTGTATAACTAAAGCGCAATACCCGATCTCACAAATATATAAAAATAAAATAGTTATAATTGTAGTAGAGCTATGTATGATATGTCATTTTAAAGAGGAAACATGGCAGAATATAATACGCCAATAAAAAAAATTCGATTTTTTAACCCAAAATCCGATTCCGTATCCCCTTAAACATGCATACTACTGTTCTTGTTAACCAACGTGCATGCAGTTGGCATTACAGTTTAAGCACTTGTTTTGAAGTTCAAATTAAGTGTGAATCCTGTAGCTAATGTACTTAGAGGCTAGAGAGGAGTGATGAAAGAAGTTTTCAATCGTTATTGGCTGCCTTCAAACTCCATATAGTTAAATTTTCATTGCAAATATCTTCCTGTCTTACAATGGTGCTTAATATATATCATTTCCAAGAATTATGAGGTTATCTGTACTCATTACTTACACAGCCGATAATTTGTTAACCTAACATTACAGATTTAAAAAAACGTTAATGTTTCATCAATGTTAGTGACATATTCACTTATTTAGGTGTTCGTAACAACTTATTTATTTATTTTTAATTCGAGTTTGCGCAATACAAAGCTGTTGTTTTGTATTGCCGCCAGACGATCACCTGACATCTCCAGCTGAACTCGACTTGATTCGCGAAATTTCACAGCGATATACTCTAGGATTAGCTTCTGAATAGCCCAAATTTTCTTGTTCAGCTTGAAATACCATAATATTGTGTTATTCTAGGGTCAACTGCATTATACAGTCGGTCCTTTGACTGTAAAATGCGGAACAAAACGTATCAAACTGTAAGAAATTCACACAATCTTCACTTATTTACATATGTAGGGCAGAGAGTGTGTTAATTTGAAGAGTCTAGTGATACGGTCGTTATTATCAGAACAGACAGCAAACCAATACCGAAAACGATAGTTCTGGTATATATGCCTACGTCACAAGCTGAAGATGAAGAGAGAGAGAAAGTATTTGAGGACGTTGAAAGGGCAATACAATATGTAAACGGAGAAGAAAATTTAATAGTTATGGGGGACTGGAATGCAGTTGCAGAGGAAGGAGTAGAAGAAAAGGTTACAGGAGAATATGGACTTGGAACGAGGAATGAGAGAGGAGAAAAGCTAATTGAGTTCTGTAACAAATTTCAGTTAGTAATAGCGAATACTCGTTCAAGAATCACAGGAGGAGGAGGTCTACTTGGGAAAGGCCGGGTCATACGGAAAGATTTCAGTTGGGTTACATCATGGTCAGACAGAGATTCCGAAATCAGATAGTGAATTCTAAGGCGCCCTCAGGAGCAAATACAGACTCAGATCACAACATAGTAGTGATCAAGGGTAGACTGAAGTTTAAAGATTAGTCACGAAGAATCAATACGCAACGAAGTGGGATACAGAAGTACTAATGAATGACGAGATACGTTTGAAGTTTTCTAAGGCTATAGATATAGCAAGTTGGAACACCTCTGTAGGCAGAACAGTTGAAGACGAAGGGACATCTATAAAAGGGCAACCACAGAAGTTCGAAAGAAACAAATAGGTACAAAGAAGTTAACTGCTAAGAAAGCATGGGTAACAGATGACATACTTCAGTTGATCGATCAAAGAAGGAAGTACAAAAATGTTCATGAAAATTTAAGATTACAGAAATACAAGTCGTTGAGGACCGAAATAAATAAGAAGCGCAGGGAAGCTGAGACGAAATGGCTGCATGAAAAATGTGAAGAAACAGAAAAAGAAATGATTGTCGGAAGGACTCACTCCGCATATAGGAAAGTCAAAAATCATCTCCAGTGAAATTAAAAGCAACGATGGTAACATTAAAAGTGCAACAGGAATTCCACTGTTATATACAGAGGAGAGAGCGGATAGGTGGAAAGAGTACATTGAAGGCCTTTGGGTGGGAAGATTTGTCTGAAGTGACAGAAGAAGAAACAGGAGACAATTTAGAACCGATAGCGGATTCAGTATTAGAATCCGAATTTAAAAGAGCTTTGGAGGACTTAAGATCAAATAAGGCAGAGCGGACAGAAGACATTCCATAAGAATTTCTAAAATCGTAGGGAGAAGTGGCAACAAAACGACAATTCATGTTGGTGTGTAGAATGAACCACCTGAATTTCGGAAAAATATTATCCACACAATTCCGAAGATTGCAATACCTGACAATTGCGAGAACTATAGCACAATCAGCTAAAAGATCATGCATCTAAGTTACTGACAAAAACAACATACAGAAGAATGGATAGGAAAATTGAGGATGTATTAGACGACGATCAGTTTGGCTTTAAGAAAGGTAAAGGCACCAGAGAGGCGGTTCTGAAGTTGCGGTTGATGATGGAACAAGACTAAAGAAAAATCAAGATACGTTCGAAATAGAGAAAAAAAGGGGTAAGCTATTGTAAGAGACGCGTAATATACAATATCCAGAATGAGATTTTCACTCTGCAGCGGAGTGAGCGCTGATATGAAACTTCCTGGCAGATTAAAACTGTGTGCCGGGCCGAGACTCGAACTCGGGACCTTTGCCTTTCACGGGCAAGTGCTCTACCATCTGAGCTACCCAAGCACGATCCACGACCTGTCCTCACAGCTTCAGTTCTGCCATACTTCATCTCCTACATTCCAAACTTCACAGAAGCTCTTCTGCGAACCTTGCAGAATTAGCACTCCTGGAAGAAAGGATATTGCGGAGACATGGTTTAGCCACAGTCTGGGGGATGTTTCGCGAATGAGAAATACAATGACTCCCCTCCACGACGAGAACAAGAACACGGCCACGGCCACGTGATTTGACGATAAATGTTAACCATAGGTACTGGCATACATATATGTGCGGACAGCTTGGCTTAAGTAATTTTGTAATAATGTAGAGAAGCATAGACTGACAGATGTCAATTCGGGAAAGAAACAGAAGAAATACTTCAGTTAATCGATGAAAAAAGTAAGTGCAAAAATGTTCAGGGAAATTCAGGTTTACAGAAATACAAGTCACTGAGGAACGAAATAAATAGTTGCGAGTGTCCAGGGATTTAAATGTTGCATTATTTTTTATGAATCAGACAAATTCGGATATCTAAGCATATTTTCGTTCCGACGTAGCCTTATCTTTGAACATTTCGAATTGCTTGCCCAGAATCGGGCGTAGTTAGGCACCAACTCGTCGTCAACTAAGCACCAGTAATCTGGGTGAGGGTGAGTCGAATGGCTCTGAGCACTATGGGACTTAACATCTGTGGTCATCAGTCCCCTAGAACTTAGAACTACTTAAACCTAACCAACCTAAGGACATCACACACATCCATGCCCGAGGCAGGATTCGAACCTGCGACCGTAGCAGTCACGCGGTTCCGGACTGAGCGCCTAGAACCGCTAGACCACCGCGGCCGGCAAGGGTGAGTCGACGTACGTGTCCTGTGGATGGGTTGTCTCCGTATACAAGCACCGTGGCATCATTAAGTAATAGTGTTGTTTTAATAGTGTAAAAAGTGACCTTTTCTTTGTAGGAAAGTGCACTCTAATAAGATCAGATCTTAAAATAGTAAAATGTTTTTGGAGAAATATATATACGCATTACCTGATACTGCCACTCCAACAGTAGCACGAACTATGAAACATTTTCATATGCTCAGACAAACAAACAAACAAAATTTCGTATTCAGCTATATCGGAACTTAATGAGAATAGTACGATTTTCGTAATGAAACATGAAAAATCATGCAACCACCGCTGAACATAAGGGGCCAGTTATCTAACCTGGCCACTAGTAAATCAGTGTACATAGAACTGTATGAACTGAAACTGCGTATTTTGGCTGAAGCACTTTCATAACGTACGAAACTGATTTCTTAACTTGTGAATCATCATTCAGCACGCCTACCACCTGTATGGTGCAGTGAAACTGCAGGCGCTGCAATGGTGCGGCGTAATATATTATTGAAGTGAATTAATGCAAAGGTAAGCGACCTTGATGAACTCTACTCGAGTGACGTTCTCACCCCCTCGACACTGTGTAGGTCCATTAACTTTATTTGTAGCTAACAGACTACGAGTGTAGATTAGGTCACAGTCTAGCAGCCAAAAACAAGGTTTAATATCGAATGAAAAAGTATATGAAACCGTTAACGCCTTGCGTTCATAAACTGTCGTGGAGTTTAAAATACAAACGACAGTGGATGATACATAAGTGGAAGCACAAGAGCTAGTGTTGCAAATTTGTCTCTGTAGAACTTGTGACGTGCCGACGTTTGGTGTTCGGCTTGATTACACATCTTTTCTCCCAACAGGTCAGACGTATTAAAGCAGTATCGGTGAATCATTCGATCGAGTGGACATCTATTAATTGATTCTGTCATTTAAGAAAGGTGGTACACAGTTAATAATGCAGTGGTATCAAACGTATAAATCTTTCCGCGACCTAAAAGGAACGCAACAGTTGATCAGTGGGTTTGTAATTGACCTGATTATTTTACGTGGTAGTGGACTGACTTGGAATGCGACTTGACGATTAGTAGTAGTATTAATTGCGTTTAAAAATCCATGAGCCGTCTTACGTACCATGACGTCTTAAACATTTTGTTTCACTGAGGTAGACGGGACATCTATTTGGTGTCGAATCGGGTTTCGACTCTTCGACTGAATACAGGAGTTCTAGTTTATGCGATGACTCAGCCACATCCATAGAGGGTGGATATTATCTATTTTTGGATGGTAAATTGATGTGTATTGCGTTGTGTGCTCGAACACATCCAATAGCAAAAAAAAAAAAAAAAATGTTGATTGCAAATAGTCTCTACTGATCGTACGTGCTGTTACTTATTTACTTATGGACATTCTGCCCGGATAAATATTGCATGTAGAACGAATTAGATTTTTCGAGCATTACTTTAACCATTAAATACTGTTTTTGACCACGGAACTATTTGTTGCTTCATAGCTGAATTTAGACACCTTTTTACCACTGTAGCAATTGTTTGGGACAAAACTAGCGACAGAAGGCAACCACAGAAGTTGAGCAGATTTGATGAAAATAATTTCAAATAGAAATCAAGTGGTAGTGGCAAGAGATATTTTTGTTTTAAGCGAGGTACAGAATAGGATGGGGATACACTGCAGCTCAATGTCATCGAACTGTGTAAGGAAGGAAAATACAAAAACACAGTCGTTTAACCTGAAACAACGACTTTTTCTGTGAAATTCTGCAATTTTACTCTTAACTCATTCCAATACTGCTAAGAAAAATGTTTACTCTCTGAATTTCTCACGAAATTGTTTTAAAAATAAACACCAAGAATAGTGACACACATAAGTAGTTTCAAAGATAACCCTATTATACACTCTTAAGAAAATTATGTTTTCAGCTGCGCATTTAGAATATTAGGGAGACAGACTTCATGAGAATGATTTCAGTTATGATTTCAGTTCTTTTCTACTACGACCATTAACTTTAAGAAACTGCCGACTGTAATAAAAACAACTAGTACAGTTTTCGTATTACGTATTACAGGCAGCATTTTAGGAAAAAATAAAGCTTTTCGTACCACTTATTTCCCATATAAACATTTTGTTAATACAGATACGACTAATCAGATATACTGGACCGGGTGTCTCTTCTATGGGTCGTCTGGCGCATTTTCTCTTTCAGCAGATATCTGCAATTTCCTTTATTCAGTATGTAGTTGGAGTAAACCCAAACAAATCTTGCTATTACGTCTTTCATGCAATGCCCAGCGTAGACGAAAAGCGTCGATTTGCTTTCCATTACAGACAAAATCATTTTTGAACACGAATCTTATGTGCCCACTCCATAGAGCGGTCCCAAATTAGTATAGTGGTATTCGTTTTATCGATATATTTTACGAGGGACAGTGAAACACAAAGAATAATCAGGACTACATAGCGACTGTGCAGCGCTTCTGCGCGGTGCTAGCAGTTAGTGTGAGCGAGAGTGACAAAGTAGTGATTACCCTCTGTGTTTTACTGTCCCTGATAATACATATCGATAAAACGAATATCGCTCTGGGCTAAACTGAGGCCATTCTGTCGAATGGACACGTAAAATTCAATTTTAAAAATAATTTTGTTAGTAACGGGAAACAAAACGATGCTTCCCCTCGATGCTGGGCGTCGCATGAAAGAAGTAATTAGCAGGATTTCTTCGAGCTGACACCGGGTACAAGTTGCAAACGCGTAATTACAGCTATCTGCCAAAACATGGAAGAAAATGCGCCCGATGATTCTTAGGGAGGCATGCTGTATTTATATATGTCCTTGTAGACCCTTAGTTGACTTCAGTACGTTTCATTATTCAAATAAAGATACCAGAAGCCAATAGATGATAACATTACCAGGGTGCAACTAAATTCCCTTCAAGGAAATCGAGGAAAGGGCCCTTACACCAAAGCAAGAAAAAGTCGTACAAGGGATGAAAAACTGCTCATAACTCTGAAGGTATGCCTTTTTATCCCATATTTAGTACACATTTTTTCTTGTTTTGACGCAAGGAAGTTGTTCTCAAAGCCTATATTTGAATCCCGATTTTGAGAAATTGCGCATACGTTTTTGAATCTATTTTGTATGTAAAGTTAAAACTTCCGATACAATACGTAGGTTAGTAAACACATATTTGAATCGTTATAACTAATAGTTATTGAAAGTGTACATTGTACTTTTACGTGTAAGCAATCTTGCAAACTTCGTGGAATGCATTGTCAGATGTAGATTTGTTGCGACCTGTAAGATTGCGGGCCGGCCGGTGTGGCCGAGCTGTTCTAGGCGCTTCAGTCTGGAACCGCGCGACCGCTACGGTCGCAGGTTCGAATCCTGCCTCGGGCATGGATGTGTGTGATGTCCTTACGTTAGTTAGGTTTAAGTAGTTCTAAGTTCTAGGGGACTGATGACCTCAGATGTTTAGTCCCATAGTGCTCAGAGCCATTTGAACCATTTTTGTAAGATTGCGCGTACATACGAGGAAGAATGAATTGAATGGTAAATGCGAAATTGACGAGAATTTGTAGGAAACCACGTCATGTTAAGAATTTTAAACAGGTCGATAATAGATTATTGGTATGTTGTACCAGGTAGACGATATAATCAAAAAAACCTTCCTTAACAATTACATGATTAGAAAAATGTTTATAGATACAACAATTATTATTATTTGTTAAATATTGGATTAAGAACACTGTTTGTGGTACGATTGTAAAAGACATACTGCAGTCTGAAGATGAATACAGGCCCGAAACCAGTTACAGATCAATAAATCGTCTGCCCAAGATAAATGCGTATGGTTGCAGTGTTTTCTCGTTGGTCTAACTGATTAAAAGTGGTGACGAGTGGTCTGAAAGAGCAGGGACCACGGGATTTTGCGTCGACCGCAAGTAATTAACGAAGCTAGTGGTGCTCTCTATAGGCAACCCGCGGTACAGGGTGCCACCGACATCTGCCTCGTGGTTTTCAACACAAGCTAGCGGGCTCTTTGTCAAATATATCCATAAAACGGGTTATTCGATAGTCGACAGCGCTATCTTTATATCTGCTTGTGAACATTTCGAAGTAATATAGCGGACTAAGACAACCTGGGACAGTTCTACAGCCACACAAATATGAAGAAAAATTGTATATGATACACACAGTTCCAGAAAATTTGAGTAATACACATTTTTAAAAAACGCGTACTACCGGTTACAGGTGGAAATTCATAAATTGAAAAAGGGTGTGAAACGCGAATGTCAGACAATGAAATACCTTTATTTATAACCACTTTTTAGTCGCAGAGACATCCAGACAAACTCAACAACTTAGGGACAAGGCGACTGGGGAACGACATCAGACATGCTAAATGATGAAAATATGAGCATCAGTGACGCTCTTGCTCTTCTGGACACTTCTTTTAAAGATATGTTAATAATGAAAGAACTGGAAAGGGTGTTGCGAAACACGATAGGAACAATGGAGCAGGAAATGAGCACCGACTAGTATGACTAAGAATGCAAGTAGTTATGTTGACTGTCAAATTTTAATCTCAATATTACCATCGGAAATGCTTTTATATCAAAGCGTATAGAGGGTGGACCTGACAGGGTTGTAGCTTGTAAAGAAGGAAACAAGATTATAGGTTATAAGCGCTGTGTTAAGTGGAAGGTCTTTCAGATTTTAGGCAGCCTGCCCCTTCTAAGGAAACACAGAGTTAACACACAATTTGTGTTTCAAATGCCCTCCTTTAAATATTTCCATGCAAACAGGCCCTTGAAACTTCTTTCCATCTCTCCACATTGACGGCAGAACTTTTAAGTATTCTATGGTTTCTCCGAAGTTCAGAACATCTGCAAGTGAAAAAGTATATGTTTGTATCTATAGTTGCAATGTTTTACTTTTATTTTGCCATCTTGCTACCGGTTCAGTTGTCACGCTTGCTTCCCACATATACTCAGAAAATACTCAAGTGTTTGTTACATCTATTTAGGAGGCTAGTGTGATCACTGCGTGCCAGGGGGTGACCTGAAGACGGTACTGTGTACCGAAACCGCTAGCCAGCACGCAAAACAAATAAACTGCGACTGTAGATACAAACATATACATTTTCAAGACTGTATTGGTCGTTGTACCACTGGCAACATGTCGGAAATATATATCTGAAGGTGGTCATCTTGCAGCCACGAAAATATGATTCCGTCGGCGTCCCGACGTTGCACCGTGTTGGACCTGTCTTAACGACAGCAGGCAGCAACATTTCCCATTCTCTTTAGGCGGGGTCTTTGGATGGTATAGCTACAGTACTGCAGATCAAATGCATCTTGTTAACGAAACATTCAAGGAACATTAATAGCCGTTTCTGCTGCCACACTAAGAAGGATGACAAATAAGTAAAATTTAATTGACGTTAAATATTTTAGAGGAAATATGACTCGGCCTAACAAACCAGTGACAACGGCCACGATAGCCTGCAGACTTATCTAAGTGAAGTCCACGAAGGTTCTCTTTAACATTTGGAAACAGACGAAAATCGGATGCGGCTAAGTCGGGACCCCAAGGACGATTGGTGACAACGAACCCAAGGCGCCGAACTGTTGCAGATGTCGCAGCGCTCTTGTGTGGTCTGGCATTGTCATGCTGAAGAAGAGGGTGCTCCACGTGTGCACGAAGCATTCGAATTCGGAACTCGATTACAGCACGCTGCTTCTCACGCACCGTATGCATTGCATAAAAATGTCGCAGTGCATGTGCTTCGTTGAATAATAAACGTTTACAAATGACAACTGCCACCTCTGTACCTCACTAGAGAGCACAGGGACACCGGTACTGACTTCCCTCTCAGAGGTCACAGCAAAGAATTGCGCAACCAGTAAATGACGAATAATTTTAATTGCTGCAAACATTGAAAGCGAAGATTTCAAGCCACTCAATAAGGCCACACGTAGCGCTTGTATAAAAATGAAGTGTCAGGAAAAGATACACCTGGAAACACGACGTCAATTGTGGTCCGGTTACGGCAAATGCCACCTGGGGAATAGTAAATGTATCGACTATTGTTTCAGTGTCGCCCGTCGACAGATAGCGTTGAGGCATAGCTACTGGAACATCATCGGCGTATGCCCTTAAATAGGAAATGCTCTTAGTGGCAGGATAGTCCTTTCGGAGAATTGTCACTCAAGTTCCACGTCAGTTGCGCAACGATGTTGGTGTAAGTGTGGTCATTTGAATATTCTCACACTCGTAGACGATGTTCTGGAGATCCACGCAGAACATACGGCCGCAGGAGTTGTCATATAATAATGGCAGCAGTGGCAGATGGTACAGCAACCATAGCACAAATAAGAGGGTTAGTGAGACCAGACATGTTAACACGAATGAACCGTGAAATTTACTTTCAAAATCTTTTCTTAAAGAATTTACTTTATTTACTAAAGATTCATCAAGAACATTAACACATTTAATCACACTAGGTGAACGTGGAAGTAGTTGTCAGGAAGTAGCTGATGGAAAATGAAATTATCTTTTAACAAATGTGAATTTTATTTCTAAAAGCCTTTTCGAAAAATAGATTTAAAATTATAAGCAGAAAAGCACCCTTGAAAAATCAAGTTACAATTTTATTTAGAGGCAGCAAGAACAATATTAACAGTATGAGCCTTCGGGCTGAGAAACTCCCTTTCAACACGGCCGTAGTCATGACCGCTCACAACAACCTCTGAAAGAGTACACTGGTGCAAATCTGCAACAATCCAGATTACTTTAAACTAAAAAATTTTTAACAACTCACACAAACACGTAAACTATGCACCCCGTAAGAGGGATGGAAATGGTACAACACTCAAATTATTTGCCACCGAAAGTGCAATTTTTTTAAGGTCTCTTACGGTGGAAGGGTGGCAACCTTATAACCTAAAATGACTATTTAAATAAAACCCATAAAATGCAGACTTACATAAAATATACAACATGCTCTACATTACACATATACCACTTCGCAAGATGATAGGCAAGATAAAAACATACACTCCTGGAAATTGAAATAAGAACACCGTGAATTCATTGTCCCAGGAAGGGGAAACTTTATTGACACATTCCTGGGGTCAGATACATCACATGATCACACTGACAGAACCACAGGCACATAGACACAGGCAACAGAGCATGCACAATGTCGGCAATAGTACAGTGTATATCCACCTTTCGCAGCAATGCAGGCTGCTATTCTCCCATGGAGACGATCGTAGAGATGCTGGATGTAGTCCTGTGGAACGGCTTGCCATGCCATTTCCACCTGGCGCCTCAGTTGGACCAGCGTTCGTGCTGGACGTGCAGACCGCGTGAGACGACGCTTCATCCAGTCCCAAACATGCTCAATGGGGGACAGATCCGGAGATCTTGCTGGCCAGGGTAGTTGACTTACACCTTCTAGAGCACGTTGGGTGGCACGGGATACATGCGGACGTGCATTGTCCTGTTGGAACAGCAAGTTCCCTTGCCGGTCTAGGAATGGTAGAACGATGGGTTCGATGACGGTTTGGATGTACCGTGCACTATTCAGTGTCCCCTCGACGATCACCAGTGGTGTACGGCCAGTGTAGGAGATCGCTCCCCACACCATGATGCCGGGTGTTGGCCCTGTGTGCCTCGGTCGTATGCAGTCCTGATTGTGGCGTTCACCTGCACGGCGCCAAACACGCATACGACCATCATTGGCACCAAGGCAGAAGCGACTCTCATCGCTGAAGACGACACGTCTCCATTCGTCCCTCCATTCACGCCTGTCGCGACACCACTGGAGGCGGGCTGCACGATGTTGGGGCGTGAGCGGAAGACGGCCTAACGGTGTGCGGGACCGTAGCCCAGCTTCATGGAGACGGTTGCGAATGGTCCTCGCCGATACCCCAGGAGCAACAGTGTCCCTAATTTGCTGGGAAGTGGCGGTGCGGTCCCCTACGGCACTGCGTAGGATCCTACGGTCTTTGCGTGCATCCGTGCGTCGCTGCGGTCCGGTCCCAGGTCGACGGGCACGTGCACCTTCCGCCGACCACTGGCGACAACATCGATGTACTGTGGAAACCTCACGCCCCACGTGTTGAGCAATTCGGCGGTACGTCCACCCGGCCTCCCGCATGCCCACTATACGCCCTCGCTCAAAGTCCGTCAACTGCACATACGGTTCACGTCCACGCTGTCGCGGCATGCTACCAGTGTTAAAGACTGCGATGGAGCTCCGTATGCCACGGCAAACTGGCTGCCACTGACGGCGGCGGTGCACAAATGCTGCGCAGCTAGCGCCATTCGACGGCCAACACCGCGGTTCCTGGTGTGTCCTCTGTGCCGTGCGTGTGATCATTGCTTGTACAGCCCTCTCGCAGTGTCCGGAGCAAGTATGGTGGGTCTGACACACCGGTGTCAATGTGTTCTTTTTTCCATTTCCAGGAGTGTATTTCAAGAATTCGGCAAAGAGGTATTAACGTACGACAGACCGACAGACAGACAGACACTAACTGCCTAACAAATGCGGACGAAAGACAGGCGAGCAAACTGTGGACGAGAGAATGACCAAGAAAACAAGTATAATTTAACAAGTAAATGAAACAACATATCAGCAATCACTTAACTTCTAATAAACGGCGATATGTGGCGAAGACCTGGCGCAGCACCCCCAAAAAGCTCTCTCGGACCGTCCGCTGCCAGTCGCTTCAACGGACGCAGGAAGGCGCGCCGATCTCCCGTCTCAAGGTGTCACAGCTCGCGCCGGCCAGACCGATGTCGTGGGTTGATTCCTGATGCTCTCGTGTTGGCCGCGAAGCCACTACGCCTCGCTATACGGCGCGGCAACTGGACTCACGTGGCGACCTCACATGCGGCGACGATCAAGACGGACAAGTCATCTTGTGTCTCAGTGCGCGACCGACCAACCGATCGATCCAACCGCCAATGCCCAATGCCTGAGCAAACTCGAGCAGACTGGTGGCCTAACACATACTAGCACTCCGGACGACCGACACACACTAACTGCCTCACCAATGCGGACGAGAGACAGACCCCAGACTAACTTGGCTGACCAACTGACCAGACTCGGCCAGACTAACAGACTGCCCTGGCTGACCAACTGCCACCCACTGATTGACTCAGACTGACTGTCCCACTGCCGAGTTCATAGCGCCCCTTAAAAGCACGTGAACAGGCAACCTTTCCCCTTTCCCACGAGAGGGAGACACTAAAGCTGCGATTGCCACAGCGGCGCCACCGCCATAAATGGAAGACGACTGCTTTACACTACGCGCTGCGGCGCGCTCTTCAAAACTGCAAGTTTTACCACGGCTCAACGAACTGTCGCCAACGTGTTATTACCAGTGGGAATACAGGCACGCACACCTCTAGCCCTTCTTCCACTCACGCCATAGCACTGATGTGCACGGCTCCGTTGGAAGATGGAATGGCGCGCCCTGGTCTTCAGAGATAAAAGCAGATTCTGCCTGCCTGCATGCAAGTATGGTCGTTTGCGGGTAAGACGTAGACCTGGTGAGCGCTGTCTCTAAGAGTGCATCCGTCCAAGATACACTGACCCCACCTCAAGCCTCGTGGTCTTGGATGCGATAAGCAACAATTCTCGTTCACCTCTGGTGTTTCTGGAGGGGACGTTAACCAGACCTCGGCATGTGCAGAATGTTGTCAAACCTGTAATTTTGCCATTCTTGAAACGCGAAGGTGATGTTATTCCACCAGGTTAACGCTCACCCACACACTACCCGTACAGCTCAACGCGCTCTGCAAGACGTGCAGAAACCTCATTGGCCAGCCCGGTCTCTGGACTTTTCTCCAATCTAGCGCGTGTGGGATATGATAGAATGAGAAGTGACTTGTGAGAATCGTCAGTCAACTCTTACATAACTTCGTGAACAGTGGAGCAGGCGTTGAATAAAATTCCAGGAAACTATTCTACATCCGTACCATCGACTGCATGCCTGCATTGCCGCCTATGGAAGCTACACCAGGTTCTACTAACAAGGGAACCTCCCCATCGCACCCCCCTCAGATTTAGTTATAAGTTGGCACAGTGGATAGGCCTTGAAAAACTGAACACAGATCAATTGAGAAAACAGGAAGAAGTTGTGTGGAACTGTGAAAAAATAAGCAAAATATACAAACTGAGTAGTTCATGGGAAGATAGGTGACATCAAGGACTCTAAGAACACAGGAGCGCCGTGGTCTCGTGGTAACGTGAGCAGCTGCGGAACGAGAGGTCCTTTGTTCAAATCCTCCATCGAGTGAAAAGTTTAATTTTTTTATTTTCAGTTTATGTGACAAACTATTGTGTTTTCATCACTTTTTTGGGAGTGATTATCACATCCACAAGAAAACCTAAATCGGGCAAGGTAGAAGAATCTTTTTACCCATTCGCCAAGTGTACAAGTTAGGTGGGTCGACAACATATTCCTGTCATGTGACGCACATGCCGTTACCAGTGTCGTATAGAATATGTCAGATGTGTTTTCCTGTGGAGGAATCGGTTGACCTATGACCTTGCGATCAAATGTTTTCGGTTCCCATTGGAGAGGCACGTCCTTTCGTCTACTAATCTCACGGTTTTGCGATGCGGTCGCAAGACACAGACACTAAACTTATTACAGTGAACAGAGACGTCAATGAACGAACGGACAAATAATAACGATGTAAAAACAAAGAAAGTAAAATTCTCACTGGAGGGAAGACTTGAACCAAGGACCTTTCGTTCTGCAGCTGCTCACGCTACCACGAGACCACGGCGCTCCTGAGCTCACATTGTCCATGATGTTGCCTATGTGGCCCATGGACTACTCAGTTTGTATATTTTGCTTATTTTTTCACAGTTCCACGCAACTTCTTCCTGTTTTCTCAATTGATCTGTGTTCAGTTTATCAAGGCCTATCCACTGTGGCAACTTATAACTAAATCTAAGGGGGGTGCGATGGGGAGGTTCCCTTGTAAGAGTATTCCAGAAGTCGATAACGGGTATCTCAGATCCGCTTGTGCTGTTTATCTGTAAATGTAATCATTTCGTGTATTCCATATGCACTGTTGCACCAATAAATCTTGAGGGAATTGGAAATCTCTAAAACGGTGTATTAATTATTTTTCCGCCATTGTGGATTTGAGACATCGGACGCAGATTCACATTTCCTCCTAATACCTAATTGTTTTGAACAGCGTAGCACGATACACAGTACTGGAATTATCTTCATGTGAGAAAAAAAATTACCACCATTAACCGCCCCCCCCCCCCCCCCTCCTCCTGCCTAATCAGGTCACCTTCTACGTGGCAGTTAAGGTTTTAGTACACAGATGCCAAACAATTTGAACTGAATCTCTGACATATCGACAAATAGACCATCTTCTTGTCTTCGATAAGAGACTGTTACCTATGTATGCTGATTCATTTCTGTTACACTTTAGAATGTGAGTCTTTCATCAGCGAGGCTTCTACACAACTTAGCATATAATTTTACACTTAGAGAGTTGGTTATAGATACTATCAGACAATTCCATTTGCATTGTTTTGGTAAACAGATCCTTACGTTCTTCAGACTAAACGATTGCCCGATGGTCTGTTACTGCCTTTGATGACTTGGTGAATTGTATGTTTACTCTCTCAAGTTCATTTTTCTTTGAACATTTCGACTTTCCAGGTTCATTTGCAATCATAGACAACGGTCCTGGGGTTACTTGTTTCAATACTTGCACAGAACGTTGGTGAGTCTAATGGGGCAGTAGCTGTCCACTTCCAGTGGGTTCTTGCCAGGTTTCAACACTTGTATGGTGACGCTTTCCCGCCATTGTGGTGGGTTCAAATGGTTCAAATGGCTCTGAGCACTATGGGACTCAACTGCTGAGGTCATTAGTCCCCTAGAACTTAGAACTAGTTAAACCTAAGGACATCACAAACATCCATGCCCGAGGCAGGATTCGAACCTGCGACCGTAGCGGTCGTGCGGTTCCAGGCTGCAGCGCCTTTAACCGCACGGCCACTTCGGCCGGCATTGTGGTGGGAATTCGCCCTCAACCCAGATGTGGTTTAAAAGGTTGAGGAGGTGTCGCTGGCAGTCCACCAAGAGGTGTTTGAGCAAATGATAGTGGATGCGATCTGGCCCAGGAGCCATATCATGGCAAGCAACTAGGCACTTTGGAATTCCCACTCACTGAATGGAGTATTGTACCATTCGAGGTGGCACATATGGAAGGAAAGGCTCCGATGTTCCAACCACTCTTTCAGGGAGTGGAACGTCAGCGGGTAATTCATAGAAGTGGAACTCTGAGCAAAGTGCTCTGCTATGATTTCTGCAATCATGCCTAATTCAGTACAGACTGCTCCATTCAGGGAAAGTCTAGAGACGCTTATGGGTGTCTGATATCCATAATCGCCTAATCTTGGTCCAAACCTGCGATGGAGAGGTACAGATGCCAATGGTGGAGACATATCTTTCCCAGCACTCCTGCTTCCATTGGCGAATAAGGCATTGGGCTCGGGCACGGAGCCGCTTAAAGGCAATGAGTTGTTCCAGTGATAGGTGCTGCTTATAACGCTGGAGGGCCCACCTGCGATCTCCAGTCGCCTCATCGATCTCTGGTGACCACCAAGGCACAGTCCTCCGCCGTGGGGACCCAGAAGAACAGGGAATTGCAGATTTCGCTGCAGAAATGATGCCGGTGGTTATCCTGTGAACCACCACATCAATGGCGTCATGCGAAAGTGGCTCAATAGTGACAATGAATGCAATGGAGGCAAACGAGTTCCAGTCAGCCTTATTCAAGGCCCATCTGGGAAGCCGCCCAAAAGAGCGACTCTGTGGCAGTGACAGAAAGATCGGAAAGTGGTCACTACCGCGCAAGCCGTCATGCATACTCCATTGGACAGATGGCAGAAGGCCAGGTCTGCAGACTGAAAGGTCTATGGCTGAGTGCATGCTATGCGCCACACAGAAATTTGTGGAGGCACCATTATTTAAGAGAGAAAGGTCGAGCTGGGCCAACACTTGCTCAACGACAGTGCCTCGACCTGTTGCCACATATCCACCCAATGAAGGCTTATGGGCGTTAAAGTCGCCCAGTAACAGAAAGGGATGTGGCAGTTGGGCTATCAGGGCAGCCAATACATGCTGTGGGACATCACCATCCAGTGGAAGATAGATACTGCAGACAGTAGCAGCCTGAAGCGTCCGCACCCTAACAGCGACAGCCTCTAAAGGTGTTTGAAGAGGTACACACTCGCTGTAAAGAGAGCTAAGGACGTAGATGCAGACTCCACCAGATATCCTCGCATAAGCTGCCCAATTCTTATAATAACCCCGAAAGCCATGGAGGGTGAGGGTTCACATCAGCAGAAACCAAGTTTCCTGGAGAGCAATGCAGAAGAAAGGGTGAAGGCTGATAAGTTGTCAGAGCTCAGCAAAGTGGTGGAAAAAAACGCCGCAATTCAACTGGAGGAGAATATGATCGTGAGACTGGGAAGGCATTGAAAATTGAATGAGGCTGTTTATGACTCAGGGTCACTTGCTGCCAGCAACTGATTTCCTGAGGAGGCAATACCCATTGCGTCTGAGGGTCCGCCGAGATACAGGTCCTCAGCGGACGCCAGAATCTCCACCTCATCCTCAGATGCAGAGCTTGTAGGTAGCGGTGGAGTGCGTGCCATGGCAAGTTCCTTGGTCTTAGGGTTCTTTTCCTTGGACTTGTCTCACTGCTTCTGGCTGGGAGGGCTTCACTGAGTCAATCTCCGGAACAGAGGACGATTGTGAAGCCCTACGACCAGCTGCTTTGGAGCACTTCAGGTAGACCCTTCACCGGCTTAAAAGTGGAGACAGACGTCTCCAATGATTGGGGAGGGGGGGGGGGATGTTGTTCTCAAAGTAGGTGGTGCAGGAGCAATGTAGTCTTCTGGCTCTGAGAGGTGAGTGGGGTAGGTGGAGCTGAGGGGGCTGGAACAGTTGTAGCGGCGGCGTAAGAGGTGGTCATATGATTAGGATGGACGCGTTCCAACTTCCACTTAGCCTCAGTGTTGGTCCAGTCTCTTATATTCCATGATTTTCCTCTCTTTCTGTAAAATCCTGCAGTCTGACGAGTGGTGAATGATGCTCTCTGCAGTTGACACAGATAGGAGGCGGGGCAAATGGAGTATTGGGATGTGATGGGCGTCCGCAATCTCGACATGTGAGGCTGGAAGTACAGCAGTAAGACATATGGCCAAACTTCCAGCATTTAAAGCACTGAATTGGAGCTGGGTTATGGGACTTTACATCACAGCTGTAGACCATCACCTTGAGCTTCTCGGGTAATGTGTCACCCTGGAAGGCCAAGAAGAAGGCACTGTTGTCTACCTGATCATCCCTCTGACCCCAGTGGACACGCCGGACGAAATGAACACCTCACCGCTCTAAACTGGCGCGCAGCTCGTCATCAGACTGCAAAAGAAGGTATCTGTGGAATATAATATCCTGGACCACATTTGAACTCTTATGGGACGTGATGGTAACAGAAACATCCCCCAACTTGTCACAAGCGAGTAATGCTCGTCACTGGGCATAGGATGCTGTTTTGATCAAAAATGCTCCAGAGCACATTTTGGACAAGCCATCCATCACCCCAAACTTATCCTCTAAATGCTCTACAAAGCACTGAGGCTTCGTCAGCTCTCATACATATTAGGTACCAGGGCGAATAAGCATCGCAGCCAGCCTTAGCCTTTCGTTCCTCCCATGGTGTGGCCAGGGAGGGGAACGAATTGGAGTCATACGTCTGTACACTGAATTGAGCCCTCGAACACTTAGAGACCGCTAGTGGTTGGCCACCAGCAAGAGAAGATGCGCCACGCTTCATTACACGTCATCTGCCCTGATGCCACCAACACCTACCAAGGGCCCTCCCCACAGGCGCCACCCATCAGCAAGGGCCACCTGGCAGGATGGCCATTTCTGGGAGTCCCAACGCCCCAGAAGATAGGCATCTACTCCTTGGCATATGTGGGGAGTTGATGGCGCATGCATCAGCAGAGCAATCCCTGTGCTGTCAGGGGGCTACAGCCAACAGGGTACATGGCAGCCCCACCACAATGGACTGGCTACTGTGCTGGATATCAGGTGCAAAGAAGTCCGTGGTCGTTGGCGGCGCATATATCGACACTGCATAGTGCATGGTGGAAACCGCACCCAGGAATGTATCCTCGCCCAAGAGATGGAGAATCAGCGGGACTGCAATGCGATGACGAGAAAGGGGGCTAAAGAACTGAACGCACTATGGACACGATGCAGCATGTAAGGTGCCCTTCCCCAATTGGCTCGCTCTTCGGAAAAATTTTGAAGAACGGAGGTCAAACCCTTCAGGGGACCAACACATAAAGGCCGAAACGTGAGACTCCTTTTAGTCTATATACCAAATTATTGCTGTAGCTGATCCAGATTTGTTGGCACAAATCATCTATTCCACAAAAATTGAAGGATAAATTATATCCTAGGTCATTAGTTTTTGACTAATTTGATGTGGCCCGAGACGAAATTCCTCTCCTGTGCCAACCTCTTCAACTCAGAATGGTACTTGAACCAACATCCTAAACTATAAATTGCGTATTTAAATCTGTCTTCAACAGTTTTTACCCTCTACAACTTCCTCTAGTACCACGAAAATAGTTCCCGATGTCTTAACAACTGTCCTATCATCCTCAGCGTTATCATTGTCAGCGTTTTCCACATTCTTCTACACTCGCCGATTCTGCGAAGGACCACCTCATCAGTCCAAATCATTTTCAGTATCTTTCTGTAGCACCACATCTCAGAACCTTCGCTTCTGTTCTTCTCCGGTTGCCCCCACAGTCCATGATTCACTGCCATACAATGCTGTGCCTAGACATACATTCTCAGACACTTCTTCCACTTCTAATGTTTGATTCCAGTAGGTTATTTTGGCGTTCCGCCTTCTTAGACTTCATTAGCCTGCTTTTTATATCATCACTATTTCGTCCGACATGTGTCATTTTGCTTCTATGGTAGCAGAAATCCTCCAATCATTCTACTTCCTGCTCGCCATCTTTGATGTTAAGTTTATCTCTAATCTCATTTCTGTAACTCTTTTACTAACGTATTTGTTCGGTTTACGTACATTGAGTGTGCTCAAGAAACTGTACATTCCCTTCAACAGGTCCTATAGTTCTTCTTCACTTTCACTGAGGAAAGCAAAATAATGAATTACATCGTTGATATTCTTCCATTCCGAATTTTAATCCAACTCCTGAAGTTTGTTTTTTATTTCCATCATTGCTTTTCCAATGTACTGATGAACAGTAGAATAAAATGTCTGTATCTGCCTTACATCGATTTTTAATCCCATCACATCGTTTTTGATATTCCATTCTTATTGTTTCTTCTTGGTCTTTACACATACTGCAATATACCGGGTGATCAAAAAGTCAGTATACATTTGAAAACTGAATAAATCACGGAATAATGTAGATAGAGAGGTACAAATTGACGCACATGCTTGGAACGGCATGGGGTTTTATTAGAACCAAAAAAATACAAAATTTCAAAAAATGTCCGACAGATAGCGCTTCATCTGATCAAAATAGCAGTAATTAGCATAACAAAGTAAGACAAAGCAAAGATGATTTTCTTTACAGGAAGTGCTCAATATGTCCGCCATCATTCCTCAACAATAGCTGTAGTCGAGGAATAACGTCGTGAAAGCACTGTAAAGAATGTCCGGAGTTATGGTGAGGCATTGGCGTCGGATGTTGTCTTTCAGCATCCCTAGAGATGTCGGTCGATCACGATACACTTGCGACTTCAGGTAACGCAAAAGTCAATAATCGCACGGATTGAGGTCTGGGGACCTGGGAGGCCAAGCAAGACGAAAGTGGCGGCTGAGCACACGAACAGCACCAAACGGCGAACGCAAGAGATCTTTCAAGCGTCTAACAATACTTGTTTTTTTTATTCTAATAAAAAAAAACCATGTCATTCCGAGCATGTGTGTCAATTTTTACCTCTCTATCTACATTATTCCGTGGTTTACTAAGTTTTCAAATTTATACTGACTTTTTGATCACCCGGTGTTTTCCGTACTTCGCCGGCCGCGGTGGTCTAGCGATTCTGGCGCTGCAGTCCGGAACCGAGGGACTGCTACGGTCGCAAGTTCGAATCCTGCCTCGGGCATGGGTGTGTGTGATGTCCTCAGGTTAGTTAGGTTTAAGTAGTTCTATGTTGTAGGTGACTTATGACCTAAGATGTTGAGTCCCATAGTGCTCAGAGCCATTTGAACTATTTTTTTTCCGTACTTCCTTATAGCTTACACCTACTTTTGTGAGAATTTCGAACATTTTGCCTCATTCTACATTGCTGAACGCTTATTCTAAGTAGACAAATTCTACAAAGGTGTCTTGAGTTTTCTTAAATCTTAGGTAACGTACAGCCGAAATGTAGGAAATCTATCGACAAATAATTATAGATAACACGAGCAAAGTATAAAATTAATCCCGAAAATAGCCAAAATACTGAGCAAGTTTTCTAAAATGATGACACAGGAAACTCTGACGCCTCCCAAGATGTATTTTTAAGCTTTTCCAGCATAAACTGTTTTTAATATTGCTGATGTTCGTGCGAAAGTGAAAGGAAAGGCTGAAAATAACTGAAAGAGAGAAACATACGCTTTCAGGTAGATAAGTGCCATGTCGGACAGCACTAAGCGTGTGCAGGTGTAACAGAAAAAGCGTATATCACGGGTAAGGCTCCATTCATAAATGTGATTTAACCAGTTACCATCTACTACATTCATTAAGTCAGAATCTAAGGTTTTCTTTTAATTCCACCAATGTACAAAGTGACGACGCATTTATAACTCCTACCCGCCCTCAATACCCTAGACCACGTCAGCTAGTGTACTTGCTTGGTAATAAAGCAGGCGCTTTTCATAAATATTTTCCTTTCATCCTTGTGAAACGTTGCCCGACGTGCTTTATCGCAGTGAACGCAATAAGTCTTCCGAATTAGATGTATGCCCGCTTGCGACCCCAGAGCTGATAACTGCACTGTTAGCACCTGCTGCTGCAGCGAGAGTGTGTGCAGTCCCGGGTTATTCACCTGCCGGCGCCAGGACTCCCCGACCTCGGCCCCTGGCGGCGTCTACATTAGCATGCAAATGGCACCTCTTACAGCTGCAGGTGGCCGCCATAGCGCACTTTGCATGCCTCTGGCTTGTTCACTGGCTCCGCTGATCTGCAAACTACGCGCCCACCTTCATTTCAGTTTATTAACGTACATCGTGAACTACACACATTTCCACTGCTGAGCACACATATCGCACTGTACTGTATTTTTGCACGACAGTAAGGAGCAAATACAAACGACAAATCTGTTCAACAGTATGTAGTGAACAAATTAAAAGTTTGCCTTCGAAAGGCGACAGCATAACGTATTGAATTTAAATCCAAATACCGGAAAATATTAACAATCCTGTTTAGTACTAATTTCACTTCCTGAAAAGCAAATGAAATGGCTATCGCTTACTGACGATGAATGTATCAGATTGTGGATGCTGATGAATGTACACTTGTTCGGTAAGCAGGTTGACCGTGAAAATCGTTATTTTAGTTTCTATCAAACTGTGGCTGTAAAATTGATTCGGACTTCGTATTAAAAACTATGCAGGTTCTGTTTGAAATGAAAATGCTTAAATAGCAAGACACGATACATGATTGGTCTGTTGGCTTTCCAGCAATATACATTACTCTTCCAGAAACGTTTTCTCTAGAACAAAAATTACATGCCATGAAAACACATATGAGAAATCTACAGGTGACTACAGTAATTCCAGACGCGCTTCTATGGATATCATTAGTTATTCAGAATATATCACATTACAAGTTTGGCTAAGTACCGTGTACATTCATAGCCAGAGACGAAGGTAGTAATTGAAACTGATGGAGCCTCTTCCCACAGAAGATTTCTACAATCTCCTATTTCTTTATCACCTGATGGTCGATCGTCGTTACACATCGCTATGACTATCCAAAATGTTGCATTAATGTAATGCCCCTTTGGTTTCAATTATTTACAAGATTATAAACGCTTTCACTTTACATTTGCACAGATTCATCACACACTGTGATATCAAGAACGAAAATATTAATGAAGAATGTTTTATTTTGTTATGCTTCAGCACTGATTGACAAGTAGCGAATTCGCTTCTGTACATCGAATCTGTTGCTAACAATGACACTTTGGCTAAGCAACTGTCATCACAGTTATCATCATTGTTTTAAATTATATAGCGCCAGTAATAAATGAAACCAGCTTTATAATTTAATTTAATTGTTCCTTGAGATTATTTTGGAAATAGTCAGATAACTCTGTTTACGTCTATCCGTTCGAAGTCACACACACACATAATCTTGATGTCATAATTCGCCGGCCGGTGTGGCCGAGCGGTTCTAGGCGTTACAGCATAGATTCCAAGAAATTCCTTCACCAAATTAAGGGCGTCTTCTTGATACTAGTAGATTTCTTTTGGGCAGGAATGCCCTTTTTATCTTTCCTGGTCTGCTTCTTATGTCCTCCTCGCTTCGTCTGCCTTGGTCATTTTGCTTCCAAGGTAGCAGAAGTTCTTCGTCTGCTCCATCGTCATCCCTTTCGATGTTAGGATTATCGATAATCTCACTTTTGCTACTCCTTATTACTTACACCTTTCTTTGATTTATTCTCAGTCCTTATGCTTGCTCCCTACCCTGTTTATTCCATTCCACACGTCCTGCAATTCTTCTTAATTCCCTCTGACAACAGCAATGTTTTCTAACTCAGACTGAAAGTCCTTGTAGAGCCCTGCAACCGTTATGAATATAATTATTGGAAGGAATTTAAAAAAGCTGCGTGGTTGCTTAAAATGTCTCTGGTTTTCTTTAAATTTATTTATTAACTAAAATGACGCGTTTCGGATTCAACCCATCATCCGATGACTTATAATGAACATAGTAATAGACATTATGTTACAATTGTTTATAGTTTTTCTTTATTATTTCACACCCCTGCGCGTCCAAATATGGGCTGACGAGGGGGGGGGGGGGAAGGAGGATGGGGATGGGGGAGGGTAGCTTTCAGCAGCACAATTAACCAGCTCTTCAGTCAATGGAAACTAAAAATTAAATGAGACGAAAAATCGTGGAACGAAGACATGCGCTATTACAATGAATTTAAACATTTTAAAGGTAAAAATAAAATGGAAGCTTTTATGAAGACAAGAGACTGACTTCTTACACTTCTAGTTAAAAACAGTAATAATAAAACATGAAACGAAACACAAGAGCAGATCTGAAACAATATGCCGAAACACTGATGTTTAAAAGAAGAGTTTTCCTGGCACTAAAAACTGGGAGGACCTGCCCCGGGATGGGGAGACTGTTACTGAAATGTTGGCCGGTGAGGAGGGCAGGTGTATAGGATCGATGGGGTAGGAGTGTGTGTTGGGACAGAAGAATGAGGTATTGTTGAGGCTAGTAGTTGTTGAGGAAAGGGAAGGGGGGGGGGGGTAGCGGAAGAAAGGCAGACGAGGGAAAAAGGGGGTAAGGATATGTGGGTAGGGTAGGGGAGGGGAGGAAGAGGTAATCCTGATGAGGTGGGATGGACTGTCACGGCGGAGTTCGTGATCTGGGAGGGGTAGATAGCTGAATTTTCTTTGGGAGAGTATGCGAAGAGTGTATAGGTGTATAGATGGTGGTATGTATTGGTAAAGGCGCGGCAACAGACGAGGACTGGATAGTACAGCGGAAAAGTTAGGTTTATTCGAGTCGACTCTGTGGATGTTTTAAATTTTTCGTAGGTGCTCAGTGTCTGTGAGGAGAGGAGGAATTTGATATTTGATGAGTTGATAAAGGATCCAATTTTACAGAAACCATTTTAGATAGAAATACATGAGACCTTGATGTAAACGTCAAAGACTGTCATTAGCAAACTGTAGAAAAGTATATACTACAGTTTGACCCTGGCTGTTGAAGTTCCGTGCAAGCAACGAGGCTAGACGGCATATCCGTGTGGATGTACGTTGAAGAGTGCCACACAGTTTCGTGGCCAATTTAAGTATTAAATTTAAATTATTTTAGAGACTATTGTGTAAACCGCGCGTCAGCATCTGAAACATTGAAGAACTTCTTGCTCACATACGGACAAAAATCATATATATTTAATAAAAGTTCAATTAACATGTTGCCGTAAAACCAGCTTGCAAAGAGTTTTACATTTTTATGTATGCATGAGTAAAATTGTCGATGTATGATCAAAGAAAATAAAAAATCTATTACAGTACAAATTGGCCATGTAACTTAGCACAGAAATACAATTTCAGTTTTAATACTAAATAAACGCTCAGGGGTCGTTGCTCATCAGACCAAATGCACAATACGTACATTAGATTACGTTAAAATTTCACAAATTAAAGGTTATAAATAGCTCAGATAATGGAATAAGCAGGAACAGGAAACTATATTACTTTATTTTACATCTTGCTCTTACCGAAAATGTTAGATTGGTTTCGTTCGGCATTCACTATTGAAGAGATGTTAGATATTATCTTTAAAAATCTAATCATCTTTCCCTTTGTTTCGTGAACTATTGGAACGTACTGAACTTTCATTATCGTTTAATATTTTTGCTTCGATCAAAAATTATTTTTTCAAACGAATGGTTTAGCAATAGGATCTAGTTTTAGCGGTACCTTTTCATAAAACTTCATGAACGATTTGGATAACAAATTTTTTTCAAACCAACAGTGATTTACGTACAAAATCCTACTGTACCGAGGATACGTAGATATTTTTTCATTATTTTTTACGCAGTAAAGACGGGATGCAGAAATCTGAGGTAGTCCTAATCAAATGCATGAGAAAATAAACTTTCACCATGAAACTTGAGGAAAATTGCTCACTCAATTTCCTCGATTTGCATCTCACGAGAGTGGGTTCTTGTCTTACGTACCATACATTTCGTAGAACAGCAGCTACGGACTTCGTTATTCCCTCCGACTCATGGCGCCAGGAATATCATAAAAAGGTTTATTTAACCCCATATCCCACAGACTACCTAATTTTGAGTTGGACAATGGTGAAAGAAATACGAAAATAGAGCTAGTTGTTCAGATAGGTTTGACGAATCGTTTTCATGAGAAAGATATCAGGAATATGGGTAGAAAATATTTGGGAAAATCGAAAGGAAGAACCAACAAGTGAGGAAAACATTAGGTATATGTCGTTGTCTTACCATTATCCAGTATCAGATAAAATTGCAAATATGTTCAAAAAATTTCTTATGGCAGTCGGTTTCCAAACCAATAACAAACTTGGGTGGATCCTGCGAGACAGTTTGGAAGCCTCAAGGAGTAAGTTTTGTAATTCCGGGGCGTACAGCATAAAATGTGGCCCCTGGGAATGTCACTACATCGGCCAGACGGGGAGGGAATTCAAAATACGTTTCAGGGAGCATGAATACACATTAGTGACAGTGCCCTGTGATACCACTTAAGGGAACAGAATCATCGTTTAGTCTCTATTCAAAACTATTTATCAATACTACACACTGAAAATTAGGGTATTATTTTGGATATAATCAAGAAAACGGAAATTTACATTGTTAACTGCTTTGTTCCAACCCTCTTGACCAACGAGCATATAGCGAGCAACAGTAACTGGTTTTTTCAGTCTTTTGGCGAACTGTTCCTTTATCGAAGTTTCCCGTTCATGCTTATTCCATTATCTGGGTTTTTGATAATCTTTCATTTGTGAAATTTTAAGTTCGTCTTTTTTTCTTAGTTGTTATTTCATCCGCCCGTCCCATCTTGAACGAGTAATAAAACAAAATTTGGGGCTGTTTTGTGTTTTAAATTAAAAATCAAAGAAACAGTTAATAAACGAAAATAACACATTTCAAAAAAGTGAAAATCTTTGATAAAAACACTGAGGTACTGCACTTTCACTTAAAATCTGAAGGACCTGCATTAGGGTGAGAAGTAGTGCCGGAGGAAAAGTTATTTTTCATAGGGTTCGCAGGGTTGAGGGGTGTGAGTAGAAAGATATGGATCTGTTAGGCAGAACTATGAATATGTGAAGTAGGAGCTAAGAAAATACAGTCGTTAGGAAAGACAGAGGGTGAGGAGTAGTGTGGTGTCTGGGTAGGGCAGTGGTTGCAAGAGGAAAGGGATGGGGATAGATGGAGAGAGAAAAGGAAAGAGGAGCCCTGATGTGTAGGACAGGTGGGGAGAGTTAATGTTGGTAGGAGGAATAAATATCTGGGCTGATCTCATTTTCTGGGAGAGGGAGTTGGTTGAAGTTGTGTTGGGATAGTATATGGAGTGTGCACAGGTTTAGGAACGGAGAGATGTGTTTGTGAAGGCGCGGCAGCATAGCAGGGTTGGTGATCAGAGGGGAGACAATGGCGTCATTGGAATCTAGTTTATGGATAGTATAGGGGATGCGAAGGTGTTCAAAGTGGGGTGAGCAGGGGTGGGAATTCGATGATGTTATAGAGAATCCTGGTGGGGGAGGATAAACGGATACGGAAAGTGAGGCGGAGTGCAAGCCGTTCGACGATTTGGAAGGACTTGCAGAAACTTGGTCGGGCGGAGAACCATGCAACAGTTGCATTATGGAGGACAGGTCTAACTTCATCTAATGATGTACGTATTTTGTACTTGGTACGATGACCAATGACCCATGAGCATTTATTTTAAATTAAAAATGAAATTTATTTTGTGGTAAGTTACATGGCCGATTTACACTGAAACAGATTTGTATTTCCTTTGGTCATACCATGACCATTATGCATACGTGAAAAGAAACGTTTGTACAGATTATATATGCTGGTTTTACGATACTTATGCTGGCCACGAACCTGAGGCGCGCCTTAAACGTGCATCGACAGGGTTACACAACCTAGCGCGACAGAGCCTTCCTCCCACCACACACGCTTGCACTGGTCATGACTTGTATGGAACTTCAACAATTAGTTAAGTTGTAAAATAAAATTAATAGCCTACCTATTTTTCTATAGTTGGTAATTACAGTCTTTGACGTTTCCATCAAAGTCTCACGTATTTGTATCTAAAATAGTATATATTTCTTTATAAAATGTGTTATATTTTTCACAGTGTTCGTTTAGAACTGACTTTAAGACAGTTGCATTTCTGTAGATGTTTGTAACATAACATCTGTTACTTTGGCTGTTTATAACATGTCACTGGATAAGTTACACGACAACGCATCATGATAATAAATTTGAGTAAACCAGTGACTGTTTTTAAGCAACCGTGCAGCTTTCTCTTTTTTAATTTCCCTCCGATAATGACAGCAATATCATCAGCGAATCTTACATACCCCACTCCTGATCCTTTTTTCCGTCACTGCTTCTACAATATATAGACTGTGCAGCAGCTGCCAAAGTTTACATCCGTTATACCCTTTCTAGTCGGATCACTTCATTTGCGCTACGAGGTCACAGTCGATTCACATCTCCATTCATGTTTAACGTTTACGTCGACGAGACGCTATATTTAACCTGCCTTCCCTTTCTCGTCTGCACATTATTCTTCATCTAGCCTGTATGCCAACCTGTCCTCCTAATCCCCCCCCCCACCTCTTCCTCGGCCCGCCTCTCCTTCCCTCTCCCCCCTCCCTCTTCCCCCCTCCTCCTTACACAATGTCTCTCTCACTCGGATACTTAAGTTTCGCTATTGCACTGAGAGCTGAAGGCTACTCATAATTTCCATCCGACAGATCGTGAAATCCGATACGGCTTGCTTCATTTCCTAACGATTGCAGCTTCCGTGTCTCTAGAGTGGAGTTGGGGTTCAGATTTACGGCGCGAGATAAGGGTCGCCTGCTTAACACAGCGGCGGCGGCGCGCCTGCCGCCACGCGACGGCCACCCGCAGTACACCGACCTTTCGCTGCCGGACGCAAGGTCGTCAGCGCCGCCAAAGGGCGCCGCCGGTACTGGCCAGCGTCACGACGCCCGGCTACCGGTAACGGCTAATCAAGACGAGAGTTGAGAACACTGATCCTAATCACTAGTCCTCCCTCGTCTTCGATCTCTTGCATTCTGATTATTCGTACTCGCCAATAATTCATATTACACTTTGATAGTCACAAAAACAGCTGCACCCAGAAGGACCCGATCGATCCACTGCCTACTGGACGGGTATGTTGCAGAGAATCAGCTAAGCGTATGATTACTTTTGCACGGTCGGCCGCGCATTCTGAGAGCGTGATTGGGGCCGTGACATCGTGTCTATCGGATGATACATGAGGGCCCCAAACGGCAAGTCGGCCACTACGACAGCGGGTAGCCTCTGTAGTGCGTCACCTGATCGTGCACTGTGTCCAGGCGAAACGTTTGACAGCGAGTCTAAGACGGGCCATATCGTGAGACTGCGGGAGGCTGGCAGCCATATCATCGTACTGCTCGTCACACCGACCGCACGTGCCCGCTGTTGGTGGCAATGGATACAGGAAGGCACACACGCACGCTTGCTCGACGATTTGCACGTTCCACACACCGCACAAGGATGGAGGACCGAAGGATTGTCTGCACGATACAAGGTCAACAATAGGGATCTACGCAACATCCCTCAAGTGGTAGTATCACTGACAGGCGGTCACATGACGGAGAGCCCGCCGCACGTCGGACGTTGCGGCGCCTGCGGCTCACACCTCCGCAGCGTCGTGCCTGACTCGCCTGGTGTTGCCATCGACGATCATAGGGTCCCGCAGACTGGCAGCGGATCATCAATAAACAGCCGCGCGTCTGCCCCGGAGGAGACAACCACCGCCTCTGTCACTGCAGGTGCAGTGGTGAGCGCCACGAGACGGGGTTAGTGGGCTCCTCTCGCATGTCCCACCAGCCTGTTAGGGACAGGATTTATTATAAAAAGGAAAGTTAGAATAGAAAGTGAGTTACAGAGAACAGTTCAGTGATAGGGTTGTTCTCATCAGTTCACACAAACACTGACAACAACAGCTGATATATACATGCCGACGACGCAAGATAAAGACGAAGAGATAAAGTATATGGGGATATCTAACAGGTTTTATTTAATCGTATGGTGATTTTATACAATACCCAGTTGATATAAGACGATTTTATACAATGTACCTATGATATAAGACAAGATTAAGCCTTAAAGTCCGTGTTTTTCAACCAATTAATTAAGCTGGTTGTGAGGGTGAACAAGTCGTCGGGAATTCCAGGGTATGAATGAAGTGGATAGCGTTGGACTGGATGTTCAATTGTCTGCTCTTCTTGATTGCATTCACACATTGGTGAAATGATCCAGCCCCATTTGTACCTGAAGTAGCTACAACAACCATGTCTAGTCCTTAACCTGTTGAGGCGGCACCAGAGGTTCCTCGATAGGTCAAAACCTCTTGGCTTCTTTGTGGGATCAATGTGATGGGCTCTTGTTCCCAATGTTTTTGTTGACCATTCTTCCTGCCAGCTTTCATTTAGATCAAAACCATCCGCGATGAGTTGCCCTGCAGCAACACTTGCTAGTCTTCTTGATCGCAATCGTTGCTGTGGCTGATGACAGAATTCCTGGTGCAGTGGTAGAGAGGGACAGGCAGAGATTTTCTTGGCCTCCCTCAGTAGAACTTGTTTCCGCCTTAAGTGAGGTGGAGGGATGTGACTCAATACAGGTAACCAGTGGCATGTGGTTGATTTGATGGAACGGGTAATTCAGTACATAAAGGGAGATGACTAGTAATAGGGGATTGGAACCCTGCTGCAGTGAAGGATCAGAAGAAAGGGTTACGGGAGGATATGGGCTTTGTAGGAATGAGAGAGGACAAAGACTAATAGAGGTCTGCGATAAATTTCAGCTAATACAGTTCAAGAATAAGAATAGGAGGAGATATACTTGGAAAAGCATGGGAAATACGGGAAGATTTCAGTAACATTGCATTACAGTCTGACAGGGATTCCGAAATCAGATACTGGATTGTAAGGCGTACTCAGGAGCAGATATGGACTCAGAACACAATTTACTAGACAGACGTTAAAGAGAATCGAACGGCAGAATCAGTGTGGAAGGGAGATACTGCAGTACTGCGGAAGAATGAGACATTTTAGAAGTATGATAAGGATCTGGATACTGCGTTAAGGTACACCACAGCAGGCACTTCAGCTGAAGAAGAGTGCACATCTCCAATTCACAATTACAGATGTAGGAAAAACAGACATCGGTAAAAGGAAGGTTACTGCGAAGATACCTTGGGTAACAGAAGAAATACTTCAATTCATCGAGGAAATAAAAAATGTTCAGGGAGCGATAGGAACACAGCAATATAAATCACTTAGGAAAAGGGATACGAGTATTAAAGTACTGGGAAGCCAAGGCGAGATTGCTGCAGGAAAAATATGAAGAAGCCGAAAAAGAAATATTGTCGGAAGAACTGACTCACCATGTAGGGAGGTCAAAACAACCTTCAGTGAAATTAAAGGCAAGGATGGTAACATTAAGAATGCAACGGGAATTCCACTGTTAAATGCGGAGGAGGGAGCGAATAGGTGAAAAGAGTACATTGAAGGCCTCTGAGGGGGACGACTTGTCTGATGCCTTAGAAGAAGAAACTTAAATTGATTTAGAACTGATAGGGCATCCAGTATTAGAATCAGAATGTAAGAGAGCTTCGGAGTTCAAATAAGGCAGAAGGGATAGATAACATTCCATCAAATTTTGTAATTTAGTTGGTGAAAGTGGCAACAAAACGGCTATTCACGTTGGTATGTAGAATGAATGAGACTGATGATATGCAAATAGACTTTCGTGAAAACATCATCCACACAATTCCGAAGATATTAAGTGCCGACAAGTAATATGATTATCGCACAATCAGCTTAACAGCTCATGCGTCCAATTTGCTGACAAGAATGATACATGTAGAAAAATGGGAAAGAAAAATAAGGGTCTGTTAGATGACCAACAGTTTGGTTATAGGAAAGGTAAAGGCACTAGGAAGGCAGTTCTGACATTGAAGTTTATAAAGAAAGCTGAAGAAAATCAAGACATTTTTAAAGGATTTCATCGACCAGGAAAAAGCTTTCGACACTGGAAAAAGGTGCTAGATTTTTGAAATTCTGGGAAAAGTAGGGATAAGCTGAAGGAAAAGAGGGGTAATATGTAAAAGAAACAAGAGAGAAGAATATGACTAAGGGCGACGAACGAAGTGCTCGGATCAGAAAGAGTTTAACACCGGGATATAGCCTTCGCTCTTAGTGTTCACGCTATACATCGAAGAAGTGATGACGGAGATAAAAGAAAGGTTAACGATTTAAATTCAAGGTGAAAGGATATAAACGACAAGATTCGTTGATGAAATTGCTATCCTATGTGAAAATGAATAATAACTGCAAGAAATGGATTCTGGATTCGGAGTAAATCGACCGAAGAACGAAGCTAATGAGAAGTGTTCATATAACATTCGCAGCTCCACGGATTTTGTGGGAAGACTCAACAGTTTCACGTATTAGAAAACTGACATCCTTTTGGGCTTCGACATCGTCACTCTTTTTACCAGAGTGCGTTTACAAGAAACCTTTCAAGAATCATTGGCCACGAATTGGTCAGACAACGAACCTTTTAAGGCATGTCTTGACGTAGAGTTTTTTCTTTTCGATGTGGCTGTTATTACCGAAGAAAATAGACATAGGTGTTCACTTCCATCACCTGTCGCCAACATGTATATGGAACATTTCGAGGCGGAAGCACTGGAATCAGTCCCCCGTCGGAAGTTCGAATGCTCTCTCGGGCATGGGTGTGTGTGTTGTCCTTAGTGTAAGTCAGATTAAGTAGTGCGTAAGCTTACGGACCGGTGACCCCAACAGTTTGATCCCATAAGACCTTACCACAAATTTCCAAGGTTTCCTGGAATCAGGTAGGCAGACGTCATACAGCGACATGGAAGCGATAAGCTGAATACCTCATACATCTCTACCCTGTACACCAGAACAACAATTTTGCCATGGAAGTCTAAGTGAAGTGCTTCCCCGTCCAGACGTCCTGGTAAACAGAGCGGATGGCACATTGGGTCATAGCGTGTACCAGTAACAGACGCGCACCGACGTATACAAACATGCAGACAGGTGGCGCAGAGGAATGGCCAGCTCAAAACATTGGAAAATAATGCTCGCATCATCGCTGCCAATACGAGCTTCAATCGAGAACGTCAACATCAGACGAATGCGTCCAAGAAGAATCGCTACAAGGAGTGGCAAATTCGGAGAGCTCTACGTCCTTTATCCACTGTACAACTATCGGAAACAATCTCAGGAGGACGCGGCCGTTGCATTTATTCGTTCTCTGGCGCATTATTTGGAAAGATAGTTCGAATTCTCCAGAGAACCAAATGAAGATGGTCTTTTGAATATTATCGATTACCTAAAAAGCAACCTAACTTTAATTTTGATGTGACCGTGACCTAATGGATAAGCGCTAATCGGATTTGCTTGCTTCGGGAGTCGTTTCCAATACGAAAGCGGCTGCTCAACAATGTTCAACACAATGATAAATAGTGTTGCAATAACTGGTTCCAAGATGTTTACATTTTTTGATTGATGTAACTGATTAAACACAATTTTGAAGCAGACTTTATTTTTATCTCACTCTTCAGATTTCTAAAGGTAGCAACGACGAATGCTTGACCCTTGTAGGGAGGCGGCAGTTTCAATCGTGCCACCTGACGTCACTCGATCCAGCGGCGGGCCGGAGCAGCTACCTGCTGCCCAATCACCTACGTTTCGGTCCTCTCGGGATTGCTACCAGAGGCCACAATCGTAGCTACATAACCGGAAAATAGTGCCAGGCCCGGCAGTCAGTGGTTTTACTGCTAACGATGATGGTGGAGATAGCCATCGAAAGCTTGAGAATTTTATTCGAATTGACACGGCATGAAAACCGAGAAGACGTTATTCACGCTTCTAGTATCGATTAATCTCATCACAGGTCAGAATTCTTAGTTTTATGTCACACGCTGTAACAATGGTGAACACATAAAATTCTCACTGCAATCCAATATGAGGATGGCGCTGTTGACGCGAACGCGAATTTACTGCATGCTGTAAGCCTTTAAAAACTCTTGTCCGAAATATCATTTGTCACGAATAGGTAATGGTCTGCTGAGGATCCATCCAGGGCTGCGGGGACTCACTCAGCCACTACGACACAACGCGTACCTCATGGCTCCACCCCGATTGGACGGATTCCAAACACGAACTCTGCTGACTCTCCACTAACTTAGCGCTAGGGGCGCCAGACAACCGATTTTGCCTGCCATTTTTGGCTAAGGGATCGTGCACCACTTACATCTTTCCCCCATCAGCTAAAACAAGTGTACTGCCTGGTAATATGAAGAATGGCCTCAAACTACAGTGATCCGGTGTATACACTATGTGATCAAAAGTATCCGGACACCTGGCTGAAAATGACTTACAACTCTGTGGCGCCCTCCATCGGTAATGCTGGAATGGTGTTGGCCCACTCTTAGCCTTGATGACAGCTTCCATTCTAGCAAGCATAAGTTCAATCAGGTGCTGGAAAGTTTCTTAGGGAATGGCAGCCCATTCTTCACGGAGTGCTGCACTGAGGAGAGGTACCGATGTCGGTCGTTGAGGCCTGGCACGAAGTCGGAGTTCCAAAACATCTCAATAGTATTCTGTAGGATTTAGGTCAGGACTCTGTGCAGGCCAGCCCATTACAGGGACATTACTGTCGTGTAACCACTCCACCACAGGCCGTGCATTATGAACAGGTGCTATATCGTCTTGAAAGACGCAATCGCCATTCCCGAATTGCTCTTCAACCGTAGGAAGGAAGAAGGTGCTTAAATCATCAATGCAGGCCTGTCCTGTGATAGTGCCACGCAAACAACAAGAGGTGCAAGCCCCCTCCATGAAAAACACTCCCACACCATAACACCACCGCCTCCGAATTTTACTGTCGGAATTCCACTGGCAGGTGACGTTCAGCGAGCATTCGGCATACCCACACCCTGCTATCGGATCGCCACATTGTGTACCGTGATTCGTCACTCCACACAGCGTTTTTCCACTGTTCAATCGTCCAATGTTTACGCTCCTTACACCAAGCGAGGCGTCGTTTGGCTTTTGCCGGCGTGATGTGTGGCTTATGAGCAGCCGCTCGACCATGAAATCCAAGTTTTCTCACCTCTCGCCTAAGTGTCATAGTACTTGCAGTGGATCCTGATGCAGCCTGGAATTTCTGTGTGATGGTCTGGATAGATGTCTGCCATTACGACCCTCTTCAACTGTCGGCAGTCTCTGTCAGTCAACAGACGAGGTTGGCCTGTACACTTTTGTGCTGTACGTGTCCCTTCACGTTTCCACTTCACTATCACATCGGAAACAGTGGACCTAGGGATGTTTAGGAGTGTGGAAATCTCTCGTACAGACGTGTGACACAAGTGACACCCAATCATCTGACCACGTTCAAAGTCCGCGTGTTCCGCGGACGGCAAGAGTTTGCCAACTTACATGAGTAATTTTGACACTTCATATTTCATTTACTTAGTATGAGACAGTATTTTTAGGTGGGATTATCGAATTATTAATCATTAATTGGTTGATACTGGGTTGCATCATACTAACTTTTCTGTCATTTTGCGCTGGCTCTGACAGCAGGGCGAATGTGGGCCTTCACGGTCTCCTTGATCGACGTGGAACAGGCCCTGCAGGGAGGGGAGTCTTATGGCTCTCCTGGTATTTCCTGCCTAAGATAGCAGCCGCAAAGTGAGGCAGTAGAAAATGGTCTCCTCACGATGGGGCGAAACGATGATGAAAGCATACGACTGTAGAGATAAAACCGTCACAACCAGCCTTTTTTAGCCCGAGGAGTGCACGTTGAATGCCTGGCACAGATGCGGGATAATGTTCGCAGAAGTTATCACGTCAGACGCCAAGGCATATTCCCACCAAAAGATACAGAAACGTGTCTGGCTGGCTGAATTGTAGACGGGGTCACAAATTGTTCTAGAAGTTTCTATCGAAGTGAGTGTGAGCCGAAGGTGGCTGGCTGACAGCTTCATGACACGTAGAGCGGGAGGTACTCCATTTGTAACGCGACCTTGACTGCTCGCAAGGAGAGTTCGCGCTATAAACTGGGCTCTTTGTGGAGAAGAGACTCTCTGGCGGGTGTCAGTAGCATATATTTTGCTAGATAGCGTTCTGAGACTACTACAAAGGCGTCAGTAAATAGTCTCACCATTAGTTTCTAAAGTACTGATTTTGCCTCTAGGAACGGCATCATTCGTCTCTGTGTGAACAGAAATACGAACCTGTGCTTTTTTGTGGAGATTGAGGCGTTACGAAGTGGTTCTTTACAACCGCACTCAGGAGTCAAGTCTTTGCCCCTGGCTTGTGATCAAGCAGAATTCTTGATTCGTGTCCGGCACTGCGCGGAAGCAGCTTCGACCCTAGGACCCAGCAGACACTGTTTCTCGTCCTCTAAGTAGTGGGAATTTCCAGCTACGCAACGCACTTTGACTGTACGACCGCCGGCAGCAGTGAGCAGATCACCGCTGCAGAATTGCTCCTCCCAGCACTGAATTCGCTGATACACGCAGATTGAGGATCTTTAACAGTAATGCGTAAGTTCCATTTGTTTGATCGCAAAGCCCTTTACTGTCAGTGCCATTCAGGGCGGAGGCTTTCTTTACTTCGATGCTAATCAGTATCAACAACTTACGGTTTCCATTGTATAAACGCGGGTGCGATTTCGAGGCACTTCATAGACGTTTCTGCAATCTCAAATTTAGATTAATGAGTATGAAAGGAAAAAAGGAAGATTAGGGTTTAACGTCCCATGGACTTCGAGGTCATTAGTGGTGGAGTTCATGATCGGAATATTTCAAGGATTGGGGAGGAAATTGGCCGTGCCCTTTCAGCCTTTTGCCTGGAGCTATTTAGGGAAATCACAGAAAACCTAAATGTGGATGGCCGGACGCGGGATTGAACTATCGTCCTCCCGAATGCGAGTCCGTTGTTTTAACAACTGGGCCACCTCGCTGAGTTAGTGAGTACGAATTTACGCTCTCTGTCTATATATGTTCACGCTGCATATCGTCAGTACCTGGCTGTTCTGCTGTTCCTATGATTAGATGCAAAGTACCGATACTGATCCAGTTAGAATAATGTCACAACTCGGGGATTTAACCCACACGTTACTCCCGATTACAGGTTGTCAACGGCAGCGCTAATTTGTCACTTTTCAAGAGTGACCACCCCGTTGCGAACACGACATTGACAGCCATCACACAAACTCATGCAATTAGAGGGGGTAGTATTGGAACAGAAGCAGCAATTGCACGTCGGATTGATGATAGTGATTAATCCGCGACTCTGAGCACCTCTCTGGCGACTGCTCGCTTCTCACGTTCTGTCATCTCTCTAGTTCGACTGCTTCCTTCTTGACGCTGTGTTCAGTCATGGTTCACACGCTCCTGCCAACGTCGTCGAATAGTGGCATCGCTGCTATTCACATGTCGAGCGATTCGCCGGTTACTCCAACTGGCTTCTTTGTGCCCAACTACATGTCCTCTCCCAAATGCTGGCATCTGCGTATATTGTTCACGCCCCTGTCTGCGAGGCCTAGTTACTGTCTAACCGAGTACACGGCATGAAATTCTCTGGAAATTTATGCCTTGGTAACGACATGTCCTCTGTTTGCTATCCAAACAAAATGCATCGTGAAGTTACACTACTATTCTGTAGTGTCACACATTTATGCAGTAGCTGCCACAGTTTTCAGTCTTGTACTTTCCGTCGATACCTTATTTTAGAGTGTATTTTACAATACGCTGATTTAAATTTTAGTCGAAACAGGAAGTCCTTTCCTAGCTTTGTCAGAATAATGATATGATGCCGTTACTCCTTCCTCGTCTCGGTAGCCGAGATTCTGATCGCCTTAGAGCTGTGATTCTATACTACTGTCGGATGTAAGTGGTTCGAACACCGATGATGGAACAAATTTTTATCAGCATTTGGGCTCTAAATGGAAGACGAAGAAATGGCACGTAAATCTTCCGAAAATGTTTTGATTTAAATTCGCTGTGCCCTCCAAGTGAGGGCAAAGCAAATTGTCGACCGTGAATCATTGGTGTAACGAGGGCATTAATGTCGGCAGCTCCTTGGTGCTACTCGAAAGTAGTAAAGTGCCTTCATCAGGTATCATTCTGTCCCCAACTTTCATTCCGTTCTCAGACATAACAACGCACAAGAAATGATGATTGTCCACATGATAAAGACACACTCTTCTTGATTTCATAGCCGACCAAAGGAAGGCAGCGTGTAGTAAACACCGTTAGGAATCAGGCCAGGTTAGCAGCGAGAGTTTCCCGACCTAAGCCAAACGCTCAACAGCCAATAAGCAGCTACCTACATTTTCTTCGTCAATCTGCACTTTTACTCTCAGTGAACCATGTTCAATGGTTCGAGATTTCTGCTGGGATCGATTGACTTGTTTGTCTTTATAGCATGTCTTTGGTGGTTTGTATGAGACGTGCGAGACCAGCGAGAGGGAGGGCCCGCGCGGCCAGGGATGAGAAGCGGCGCTGCACGCGCAGTTAAGAGTTGACGAGCGTAACGGCTAGCGAGTGGACGGCTTGGGCGAGGCTGCTGGGAGCAGAGAAGCGTGCCTGTGTCAAGGAAGGCACAAGCTCAGGCTATAGCCAGTTCAGAGGAAGAAGACAGCACGCCACGGTAGCCATCTTGTGCAGAATGATCGTATGTCGCTTCTGGAACGTCTGAAATTTTTGGCCATTGAAAATAAGGGGACTGGTTTCGGTTTCACCCGACGAAGGATCTTGTTCTAGAACCTCGTAGAACTGTGTTGTGAAGGTGATCTAAGAAGGAGAGAAATATTGACAGCGCCCGTAACGAATAAGTTGATTTGGTTTGGCGGATATAAGGCACGAACAGTAACCTGCTGTACTGGTCGAGAAGGACCTGTTATTCTGGTAGTTAGGCCTGAGAAGTGTGGTATGAGTAGTACAAAGGCACGACCGGTCCATGAGGTGGGTAGATGTTAAGTAATTTTAAGTAAGGTTAGCCTGTACATGATACTTTGATAAAAGGTTTTCTTTGTTACTGTAACATCTCACTGTGTACGGTTATATAGTACACTGGAATATTTCTTGTTTGAGGATTGTGTATTGACATAGTGTCGTAATTACCTGAAATATTGAAGAGGTCTCAGGTTAATATCTTGGTAACTGTACTAGGTAAACTGAATTTTATAAATTGCATTTCTTTGCTTAACTAACTACAAACCATCGCGTGAGAACTTAAGCTGATCATCTTCTGCGTGAGCTTTGGTTAAATTATTTGTTATCAACTGCTCCCGTAAATGCTTCTGATAGACTGATTTAACTTATGGAAATTTAATGCCAAGTGTCCTCTGGAATTCTTAGTTTATAGTTAGAACTGTCTTCTGATATTGTCTTTTTTCTTTAATTTCAACTTAAGTGACTGAAATGTAACTGATCAATGTAGGTTGTTTAGGAAAATGTTTTAATATTGTTGTTTAAATTTTTTGGGTTGTGTATTTTCATAAACTCTGGTAAGTGAATGTTAAAAAACAAAACAAGAAGATTTCAGTGTAAGACAGAACTGATTAAATAGTTGTTGGATCTTAAATAAAAGAAGAGACTGACACTTCTATTAATTTCGTTGGTTATTCTTCCATCACTAGATATTTCACTCCCTAAATAAGTGAAACTGTCTACCATTTTGAGGGGTTCTCCATTCAAAGTAATATTCCCGTTGATCCCTTTGTGTCTTCCCAATAATATTACTTCACTCTTATCTTTATTTATTTTTAATCCATACCTTTTCATTATTTCCTTCCACGCATCAAGATGTAACTGTCAATCTACCTCTTTATCGCCCCCCCTCTTTTTTGTCTTTCTTTTACTATATCTTTAACTGCCCTATTCATTCCCTCCATCACAACATTAAGAAGTTCAGGAGATGGAATTCTTCCTTGTTTAAGTCCTTTTCTTATTTCGAAGCATTCAGAGTTCCACAATGGTGTTCTAATTCTACAACTGTGTCCTTGACAGAGTAAGAGATGCAGATATTAGAAAGGACCTTAAGCAAGAAAGTATGAGAGAAGAGCCGAAAAAAGAGATTAAGATGGAACGGGCATGTTAAGAGGAAACGTGAGCAGACTTCCAAAAATTATGGAAGAACTAAAGATGGATGGAAAAATGCCTAGAGGGCGCCCAAGAACACGGTGGAAAACGGGAGTGAGAATATCTGTGGAAAGTAGATGTGTGACCTGGCAGCGAGTGGAGGAAGACGAGCCAAATGGAGAGAACTCGTCAGCACCCAGACACGGCAGTAGCTGGAGCGGGATCGGCATACATACATACATACACACACACACACACACACACACACACACACACACACACACACACACACATTTGCCATTATCAAAATAAAAGAAATGGTAGAGCACGGTGTTGACTTCAGTCAATGTATAAAGAAAGATTGTTGGGCTACTGAAAATTAATAATTTTTTTAATAAGGAGTATTCGACTTTCAGTGTACAGCCAGTCCGCTCTTCTTCCACCCTAAATCTGCGTTTCTGCCTTTCACTCAGTATTGTATTCAGTTTTAAAGAACTGCATCGTAACTTAAGGTAAATGTCCCACCGTAAATATTCTTTTGGATACAAGTCATCTACCATCTGAACTATACGTTGGATTGAAGAAGGAATATAAGCAGGAAGATCTAAATTAAATTGCTTTTAATGATAGCAGTGCTTATGACAGTGCAAGGATTTTTTAAATAGTTCATTTGATTATTTGTTTCCATCAATTACGATCATCCTCAGATTGGTCTATAAGGAACAAAAAGAATATGTATTACTATAAGGGGATCACTGCAACAAGTTACGCTGCCTCCAACTTATAATTGTGCACATTGCTTTAGTATTTTATTTGACTGCTATTTTGGATCAGTTACGATCAGATCGCTCCGGAAGAGACAAAACAACTAGTTATCAGATAAAATATTCTAAAATTATTGAGATCAAATACTGATTCAAATTCTATAAAGACCGTTCTCATACTGTGTTACTTGTCTTAAGATCATTTGCTATGGATTTCGAACCAACTATGGTTTCATCTTCTGCTGTATAGCTCTGTTATCGATGTGGTATACAACCGCAAGTATATTCACATAATGTACTTCAGCGCCAATCTTGACAGTTATCACACCATAGGACGCTGTACTTGCAGCAGTGTATGACATTGATCACAAAGCTACATTGGCTGAAGATGATGACGTAGTTGCTTCGAAATCGATACTATAAAAATAATAATAATAAAAAAGAACACTGCTGACCGTAGACTAAATAGTATGAGAGCAGTCTTTATTTATCAAAGTACAAGATTTAACAACTGACCTCCCCAATATCCAGCGCTACGGAAGTAACGAGTTCAACTACTGAATAACTGTATGCTTCGTTGTGACCATGTCACACTTCATGAAATATTGTACCTTTCTGCAGGTCGCATATTAGTCACCCAAGCATACACAGGTTACGTTACCGACTTGAACACACTACTCTTCCAAGTTACCTCACAGCAGCTTAATTCGTGTTCAGAATTACACCGTTTTTGCGTAAGATCCTCTTGTCATATTTGGACGGTTCGTGACAGGGAGCGACAAAATAATTCACTTTAGATTCTGCTACAACTGAACCATATTTTCTTCAGTGCCATAAATCCATATAGACGTGACTTTTCTTCATGTCATCTCTTTTATTTGCTATTCATTCATGTATGGGTTAAAGGAAACGGGACATAAATATGTTGTGGCACGGAATCATGTCACGCGAGGGCCTGACAGGCTGGCGCGATATGGACTAAGAGCCCAATGCAGACGCTCTTTCGTAGCGTAATTTTTTTTCTTTTGTTACGTTAAGGGACAAAGTATGGCGCCATTACAAGACTTTCGCGTGTGCTACACAGAACATCAGCGGCCTGTAACAAGCTAACGAGCTATGCGTGTGATTATTAAAAAACCAACGATACGTGCAACGCGTCGTTGTCAAGTATTCAGTTGCATAATTTCATTTATTTTTGATGTTTATTTCACTCATTTTCAACTCTTCAAGGGCTCAACAAATACTAAAACTCAATACCGAAAAAAGTCATTGCGTCATTTACGTATTCAAAGCACATCAATGCTCACTTACTTGAAGAAATACTAAGCCTATCTGCACTGGTGTGTCACACAAAATAAATTAACATCGGAAATATTCAAAGCAACGGTATCTCTTTATTCTTCGCCCAAAATAAATGGCAGTTTTAGTACGGTTTCTTCTTTCCCTTTATTATTACTTCTCGAGGCTTGTAGAGTCAACCTACGATGTACAGTAGATCTGATATAAGAATAAGACACGGTAAGTGGCCTTCTGAACAATCATCATTATGAGTGGTAATTCATGTCCTGCTCCGAAGTTGAGTACTGTGCCTGCAAAAAATTATAAAACCTGTATCTATTAATGTCTTTATTAAGACCATAATATGGTTGCATAAACGTGCGTATTTCTAATATTTCTGGCATGCCTATATTTGTACCTTGAACTTCCTTTTGTAGCAGGGGTAGGCCATTTCCTACTTCAGGTTTTTGTGTCCAGTATCCCACCCACCCGAGCCGCGTTACTGTTTATGAGAAAAACGTCTTACATGTGAATACTTATACGTTTTCTAGTTTTTGACGTAGTATCAGTGTATACATTCCATCATTATTAATGTATGGATGTATTCTCTCTGTGCGTTTCGGAAGTTACTTCACGTACTTACATAGCATGATGTGTAACATTGTAATGAAAGTGTCCTTGCTTGAAGCTGTGGTGTGTGGTAATCACTTACGGTATCGCTTAATACAAACACACGACGTCTAAAAGGAAGTTACACAAGTCGTCCCACGCTATGATCAATGACGGTTTGTCAGAAGACAGTCCACGTTCTGGGTTTCTTGCAGACATAGTTCTTCTGCTGCAAAATGAAATGGCGCCGTACTGCAGAGATGAAGTACGCGGGACAGAAGGAATACTTATGAGCAAAAACATCTAAACTGCACACAGGTTCACCGTCAAATTCTGGCGGTATGTGGACAAATGTAGTTAGCGTCCTCCCAAAGTGAAATAGTGTCAACAATCTGAGCAAGGCCGTACACTAACACTGATCGGGACAACCAGATCTTGCAGCATGTGATTTCCATCAGGCCGGCAAGCTGAAACATCATCGGGGGGAAAAGAGACTTTCCAATGATGATGACAATCAAATAGCAGTTCTGGAATGGCTCCACGATCAAGGAGCGAATTTACAGGGTGTTTCAAAAATGACCGGTATATTTGAAACGGCAATAAAAACTAAACGAGCAGCGATAGAAATACACCGTTTGTTGCAATATGCTTGGGACAACAGTACATTTTCAGGCAGACAAACTTTCGAAATTACAGTAGTTACAATTTTCAACAACAGATGGCACTGCGGTCTGGGAAACTCTATAGTACGATATTTTCCACATATCCACCATGCGTAGCAATAATATGGCGTAGTCTCTGAATGAAATTACCCGAAACCTTTGACAACGTGTCTGGCGGAATGGCTTCACATGCAGATGAGATGTACTGCTTCAGCTGTTCAATTGTTTCTGGATTCTGGCGGTACACCTGGTCTTTCAAGTGTCCCCACAGAAAGAAGTCACAGGGGTTCATGTCTGGCGAATAGGGAGGCCAATCCACGCCGCCTCCTGTACGTTTCGGATAGCCCAAAGGAATCACACGATCATCGAAATATTCATTCAGGAAATTAAAGACGTCGGCCGTGCGATGTGGCCGGGCACCATCTTGCATAAACCACGAGGTGTTCGCAGTGTCGTCTAAGGCAGTTTGTACCGCCACATATTCACGAAGAATGTCCAGATAGCGTGATGCAGTAATCGTTTCGGATCTCAAAAATGGGCCAATGATTCCTTTGGAAGAAATGGCGGCCCAGACCAGTACTTTTTGAGGATGCGGGGACGATGGGACTGCAACATGGGGCTTTTCGGTTCCCCATATGCGCCAGTTCTGTTTATTGACGAAGCCGTCCAGGTAAAAATAAGCTTCGTCAGTAAACCAAATGCTGCCCACATGCATATCGCCGTCATCAATCCTGTGCACTATATCGTTAGCGAATGTCTCTCGTGCAGCAATGGTAGCGGCGCTGAGGGGTTGCCGCGTTTGAATTTTGTATGGATAGAGGTGTAAACTCTGGCGCATGAGACGATACGTGGACGTTGGCGTCATTTGGACCGCAGCTGCAACACGGCGAACGGAAACCCAAGGCCGCTGTTGGATCACCTGCTGCACTAGCTGCGCGTTGCCCTCTGTGGTTGCCGTACGCGGTCGCCCTACCTTTCCAGCACGTTCTTCCGTCACGTTCCCAGTCCGTTGAAATTTTTCAAACAGATCCTTTATTGTATCGCTTTTCGGTCCTTTGGTTACATTAAACCTCCGTTGAAAACTTCGTCTTGTTGCAACAACACTGTGTTCTAGGCGGTGGAATTCCAACACCAGAAAAATCCTCTGTTCTAAGGAATAAACCATGTTGTCTACAGCACACTTGCACGTTGTGAACAGCACACGCTTACAACAGAAAGACGACGTACAGAATGGCGCACCCACAGACTGCGTTGTCTTCTATATCTTTCACATCACTTGCAGCGCCATCTGTTGTTGAAAATTGTAACTACTGTAATTTCGAAAGTTTGTCCGCCTGAAAATGTACTGTTGTCCCAAGCAAATTGCAACAAACGGTGTATTTCTATCGCTGCTCGTTTAGTTTTTATTGCCGTTTCAAATATACCGGTCATTTTTGAAACACCCTGTATATAATCGAGGAATTGAATGATTGGTAGTATGTTTGGACAGTTGTTTACAGAGACTTGGTAACTGTGTTAAAAAATAGTATCGTGTCTTTGTGTCACTTTGAGGTTTACTGTGTCATGCAATAAAAGTTACTTGGCTTGCCACAATGAGTAATAGGTCATGTCACATATTTAAAAAATGGTATCAAATGTGGAAAGGAAATCGCTTCAAGCTGGACTAACAAAACAATGAATGGGACTAGGTACAGCAGTATACGATGGTGTTTTACATACAGCTGTTTACGCGACTGAAATTTTAGAGCTGCAGCAGGGAAGCTAGCTAACTCTGCATTCCACGTACGGTAAAGTAAAATGTTTCGGAAAGCATAAAAATGCCCTCAGGAAAAATTACTTTCGTATCTTCAGCAGCTGCAAGCAATAAAATCTTCAGTTTTGTAGTTAACTTTACTTGCGTCCCCCCTCCCAATGTAGACGGAACACGCTTAGTGGAACATTTTGTGTGAAAGACGAATACTGCAAAGACAACACTACACATTATCGGTAATGAAGGAATCGGCGCCACAAATACTGAGAGAGGAAAGAAACAAAACAGTAATTCCCAATTTTAATTTTTAAAACTGTGAACTGGAATAATTTCGATTAAACAGTAACACAAACATATGTTACTAATGAATGTCCGAAGTTGGTGAACTGTGTAATTAGTTAATTATATTTCAAATTATCGATATATAAAACATGAAGTCAGAGGTGTTACTGCATCAGTAGCAGAACCGCAGTTTCCGGTGGTGTGGGCATGAGGTACTCGACTGTGATGGGAACACAACCATAGTTACATACCTGACGCAAAAGTGTTTCGGTTGCCTGTAGTACATACATTGTAGGCGTAATGAGATTATACTACATCCGTTTCAAAAGATAGATTGTTATTCATACAGTTAGCACATGCAGGAATATTTTGCTAGATAAATTTTTTACTTTTATTTTATTGCGTGGCTACGGACGCTATTTTATACATTTGTTATCCACTCCCCTCCATGTTTCATTCGCGTGTGGTTCTTCTGATGTCTTACAAACAATATAATGAACACTACATAATTTTTCTCTCACTAGCACAAGTTTCCTTAACTTCTCCAACGGGAGTTTATTAATCATAATGTTGATTTTCTTTCAATGTTTCGCGTAGAAAATACAAGCGCCTTTTTCTTACCAGTTGTTTGTGATCAACATTAGTTAATAAGCCAATTAGCATCTCCAACAAATCAGATCAAGTCTTTGGACAGACAGTATTTACGAATGTATTCCACTCCATACAGCAAGTGGAAATATGGGCAAATTCGCTCTAGATTTATTTGTAGCTATCTGGAAATAACAGTTTTCTGTAAACAATAAAAAAATCCTAAGTAAACAATGGAAGTACAGCTCACTCTAATGAAATGTTGTTGACTTTTTTTCAATAACCATGTAAACAATTGCAAATGTAATATAAAGGTTAACATCAGTCTGAGGATCAACCTGTTTGGTGTAAACGGAGAACGGCGCTGTTCGTGTAAATGAAAAGCATTATTAACAACGTCTGGCTACTGTTTCCTTTTTTCCAAGAATCAGGTCACAGCCATGGCCACAAAAATGCAAATTTCAGTAAAATTGCAGGAAGAAAATCTTTGTTCCAAGTGCCATTTATTTGTTATAAAAGTATAGAAATACTGAATTAGGTTTTTAACTAGTAAAACTGTAGTCAACAAAAGTCGCTCAGATTTTTTAAACTTCGGAACTCCAGAGAGAAGCGTAGCTAGGCACAAAGACCATGCGTCGTCTACTTCTCCGTGGTTCTGAATAAAATTACTCACTCGGTTCTATAGATGAATAGAGCCAAAAATTTTGCATTATACTCGCGGTAATTACTTGAAACGTGCTACAGTGAAGCTGAATCTGTAACTCACAGAAAACAACATACTGACTATAATTTTCAAATAGCGTTTACCGTTATTCGTTACATGACTCGAACCCGAAACATGACAGTTGCCTCATTTTACTATAACACGACATTACAAAATCATTTACTTGGGAGTGTATAGCAAGACCATAGCTGTTAGCTGAAAATAACGAGTTAACGCAGTTGAAAACTCTAATACATTACACTTGACGGCCAGTTTGGGTCCTGAAGCTGTGGAACATTTCATGACACGACAGCGAAGTACAAAATATTACAAGATACCAACGATCATGCCACTCTCCCTAATGTTCTCCATTATTTACGTAACTTCCGTCCCAGATGCCTGTATTCGACGAGTCATAGGGCGACTGAGGATTCTCAACTACATCTACATAATGACTATATAGCGCATGGCGGAGGGTGCATGTTACCGATATTATCAATTCGCTTACTGAGCGTGGAACTGAGCCTGTAACCGCCCTAATCTCTTTCATGTTTCTCTCAAGATCCCTACACGCGATATACATCGATCGTAGGTCTATGGTTGCACGGTCATTTTCAAATACAGGTTCTTTAAATTTTCCTCATAGTTTCCCGAGAACTTTGTCGTCTTTCTTCGAGAGATTACCATTTAAATTTTCCGAGCACTTCTATTTACATTTTCGCACAGGCTGTTTCGTAAGACCTATTATGATCCTCGCAGTGCGTCCCTGAGTTTTTCGATGTCTGTCGTGTCTACTTGATTAGGACTCTAAACACTGAAACAGTATTCTTGGACTTGTCGCAATAGCATCTTGTGTTAGATTTCCTTCACTTCCGCAGGACCCTCCTAACAAATCTAAATAATCCATACGCCATCCTTATTATTTATTTTACGTATTCGTACAAATTCATATCGCTCTTTAACACTACTCCAAGCCCTACAACTTCTACAATGTGACGTACCCGAAAAAAATTGCTCACCACTAATATTGTAACCAGGTGCCATAATATTCTTTGTCTTTGTTGTAGGCACCCGATCTCTGTTACAGTCCAGTATATTTGTTTTACAGTACTAAATACAGCGCGATAAGACTTGTACGCTGTAACGACCCAAGGACAGAAAACCCCATTAACAAACTTTGTGGAAACTTAAAGTAGGGAAGTGAGTCATCTTGACAGTGACGACAACTATTGACGATAATATCTACACTCGTAATATTTTGATTAACACCTATATTATTCAAAAACTTAAAATAGCATACAAAAAGGGGAGATAAAAGGAATAGATTATCATAGATTTTTTATCAAAAATATATAAAATAAATTCAAAATAATATGAACGAAGGTTAAATCCAAGAAATTAATTCAGTCAAAGATAACATTTACAATGGAAGAGAATTGTAGCAGCATCGAAAAAGAAATTCAATGCGACTACAATTCAAGTCGGATATGGATATGTTCAATTAGTTAGTTGCTCCTTAGTCGCTCTAGAGTACTTTTGCGATAGTTGTCTGGATGCAAACGCTATTAGATTGTTTCAGTTTTGGAAGTTTGATCATTCGCGAGATAGAGATTGAAGTATTGCTCTGTCATTCGATTGATGAAAGTTAATCTTTGCCGTTCTCAACGCGACGGTATAATAAGACGAGTGTTAGACTTGGTTTATCGGACTTAGCCTTCGTACTGATGAACAGTTACAAACCTTGAGAGCAATGGATCAACGACAGAAAAACAATTCGTAGTCTTGAATAGGACACAATAAAACGAAGAAAGACAAGTACGCCGATTAGTCAAAAGTTGTCGTCAGCGTCACTATTACTGAACTGAACAGAATTTAATCTTGAATGATACATCGGTGTGTTTGTGTTGTAGGGACAAACAATTAATTACAGAAAGAACAATAAAATCTGAGTCAAAAGATAAATATTACGTGTCGCCTAACTCATTAAACGGACAATACAATGCGTATTAATGCAAGTTGATTGACTAAACATTTTAAGTGAGTAAGAGAGTACATGAATAATGGATAGTGAAAAGTGATTAGTTTAAACCAGTATTACGGCGTATTAAAAAAAAAAAAAAAAAAATTTACTCCAACATAGTTATCTCTGGAATTACGTCGGACCGTTGTTAATAACTGGACGTAGCAACGGCATAGCAACGGAATAGTAGACAGCAAAATTTCATCCTCGCTATGTATGATGTGAAAAACGACCGTAATGATGAAATCAAGAATTAAGATTTTATTTCATCACGAAACTAACCGGGCATAAAAATAAAAATAAACGATTGCAGTTTACCAGTTCGCACAAGCTGAGAAGACTGTTGCGGACAGATAACAGAATATTTCTAAACCACGCGAGGAGTTGTGTTCTTACGAGAGTTACATGTGTTGTTCAACGTCATACCGACGGGGACGAACATCGTTACGAGTCGCGTCTCCTCCCGGCGAGTAATGGAGGGAAGGGACGTCACAACGCCAAAACTATAATTTTCTGTTTGGACACTCGCAAGTACTTGGACGTCTGTTCAGAGAAAATGTTCTAGTTTGTGTTTCGCATGAACATAGACACCGACAACAGAAAGTCGAAGATTAAACTGGTAGTTCTAATAATGAAGTACTGAATCGATTAGACGAGAAAAGAAATTAATAGCACAACTCGACTAAACGAAGAGGTGTGGTGACAGGCCTAATTCTCAGGCATCCTGAAACAGTTAATGAAGGGGAGATTGGGAGGTAAAAATTTCAGGAGGAGACCAAGGTTCACACATAACAAACATGCTCAAGTAGGTGTAGGCTGCAGAAGTTATGGAGGCAGGAAGAGGATTACTCAGGATAGATTAGCGTAGAGAATTGCACCAAATCAGACTTCGGACTGAAGACCAGAACAAAGACGGATTCCTCCTTCGAATCACAATTTGTCAACTGCTATTTAATATGAGACTGTTTTCAGCGACTACTTATCAGTCGAGCGATATAACAAAAAAGGGCCTGCCTTTCTGTTTATGGGCAGCACGCTACGTGCATAGTTTTTGATAGAAGACCTAGATAAATGTAGCTCCTTTTGGAACACATATCTTCAGAGGAAGGTGCATAAGGTGATATCATATTACGTTCGGTTGGGAGTTCTAAGACTATTGGTCACACAGGGTATTCAAGATTTCTTTTACACGCCCTGTCCTTACACAACACAGAATGCAATAGAGTTTTTTTCCAAATACTTACTATGGTAAGCGGGATTTGTCCCAGACATTTCGATACGATGAGCTCGCGCGCTAACGATTTCTTTACTGCCACCGTATTGACCAGGAATATTAATAGCGACGTTACCGGCTGATTAAGGCATGTTAAAATATTCAGAAGAAAAGCTAAAAAGAAAGTACTACTTTTTTATTGATGTTATTAGTTGGGTATTTCATTGGTGTTGTTTTAAACACATCTCTAATTCAGAACAGACGATTGGTGAGCTCACAGCGAAGGAGTCGCATTTGACAAAATGGTCGCCGATTTTTATTGGAGCAGACAATACCAAAAAAATGGGTTCAAATGGCTCTGAGCACTATGGGACTCAACTGCTGAGGTCATTAGTCCCCTAGAACTTAGAACTAGTTAAACCTAACTAACCTAAGGACATCACAAACATCCATGCCCGAGGCAGGATTCGAACCTGCGACCGTAGCGGTCTTGCGGTTCCAGACTGCAGCGCCTTTAACCGCACGGCCACTTCGGCCGACCAGATCAGACAATACCAATCATCTCCATTGTTTTCATAGTTCTCAAATTTTGTTTAGTGCGAATCAAGACAGGTATGTAATTATTTCAGCAGGAAAAATGAATCATACTTTAAACAGTGATAGTCTCAACGCTCCGAAGTCTGAAAGAGAAAATAACTGTTATTGAGAGAGAGGTTTCTAACGAAAGACGGTGCAGGATACGCCATTTGGATTTCAAAAGTGGAAATAAATTCTGCGTGAGTACGCATTTCGATAATATCTTGAGCTCTAATGTTGAAAAGTGACCCTCGCGGTATTTTGTTGAACGTTATTGGTTATTGTCGTTGACAACGCGCTCTAACGAACATTTTCGTTTCTTTTCTCCTCTTCGAAGTTTACTTGAACTGAACAGTACGCAGCTGGCTCCATAGTACATCTTACTACTTTCATCAGCTCAAAAAAAAAGGAACAACAAAATTTTATAGGGTTTCTATGAGCATAAAATACAAAAAACCGATAAAAAGGTTAACGCAGGGAGGAACTGTACACAAGCACTTCATCACGCTTTTAAATGTAAATAAGACTTTTTTATTTTTATGTATTTTTCCTAAGATTTAAATAATACTACCAACGTATGTGACTGGGTGCAACCAGTTTACTCTTTCCCTGAGGTTGTCCTTGGCAACATTAACTTGTATCACTTAACATAGCTCCAATAAATACATGAAGTCAAGCGTCTTTGCGAGATCCATTTTTACAAGACGGAGTTGTTACAAGTTACTGGGCTATTTCATAAAGAATAGAGATCTCTTCAAAATACCGTCAGCTTCTGTATAGCTCACGTCACACTATTCCTAAATATTTTGTACGACCGTGTTCTAATTGATTCATACCTAACCCCGTACGTGGGCGTTGTTGAGCAGCGTAGGTAAAGTTCCTTTCTTAGTTTAATAGCATTTCACTGCGATTCTCAGTAAAATTTCAGCACAAATTTCCTTTCTTCATATTTCTTCGCATTTCGTAAGTCACAGAAACTTTCGGTTAGTTGAAAGCAAAGATTAAGGACATTTTCGGGACACTGCGACCTCTTCATCGCATAAGCATTTGCTCTCTTTTCTCTGTTGCCTCTAGTTCATTTCATAGCAAGAAATTGTGCCTGTGGTAACGACTATTAATGTTCTGCTTTCTGTTCTATAAACAACCGTCTGCGTGATGCGTGACCAGGTATCGCAGACCTCATGCTAATCGTTGTTAAGATTATGCGACGAGGTGAGGCTCTGAGTATCGACCGCCTTTCTGTGGCTCCTTCAAGAGCTCTCGTGTTGCAGCTAATGTCTGAGAAAGTGCAGGCAGGTAAAAGCAACAACCACACCCTAGTAACAGCGCACTTGGTGATCCATTTTCGAATCTGTTTCGTTCCGCTCAGAGGGAAGTAATTCCACTTTCGTCGTTTCTGATTCAGTATACTCACAGTTTTCCCGCATCCACCCAGAGCGAAATCGGAAAACAGTGGAGAACATGTATCAGTATTGTTGACTGAAAACTTTTCTTGCGTTATTACACACAGTAATGCATACCCTTTGGAAACTCTTCAGATGTGAAACTGGAAGAAGGCAAAAGATGCCAGTCAGAAATACAATGTAATAACTGAGAAAGATGGGTGAAGTTTGACTCTGAAAACACTGATAAGAAAAGTTGATTGGAGAACTAGATGAGGAAAGGTACATTAGATTTATTTTATTTTATCGTATGACTAGGGCCCCCCGCCGGGCAGGCCGTTCGCCGGGTGCCGATCTTTTAATTTAACGCCACTTCGGCGACCTGCAGTCGATGAGGATGATAGGATGATGATGAGGACAGCACAACACCCGGTGCCTGGGCGGAGAAAATTACCCGACCCAGCCGGGAATCGAACCCGGGCCCAGAGGAGTGACAATCCGTCACGCTGACCATTCAGCTACCGGGGGCGGACAGGTACATTAGAAAGAACAATGAATAGAAAAACAGAAGAAGAAAAAGAAGATGGAGGTATTAGCTGATTACCGATATTAATATAAAGTCATTATGCTCTCAAAGAAAAAAAGACTACAAGAAATAAAAAACAGTGGAGTATCGAGCATTAGTGTGTTTCTTAGAGCGGATGTGCAGTTTTCGAACGGTACCTCTACCTGTTTTCACTTGGGCGTAATGATCTTCCCAGAGCATCATTTTCTTGGCCTGTTTTCGCAGTTAGTCAGCGACACATTTATGGTAGCAAAATATACCACCCATACAACCACTCGTTTGTGTTAAATGTCGCAATTTTTGAAATCTGAAAATAATTTGCCAATGTTGGCACTGAAACACAGAATGTCTTTGGCGCGAAGAATCTTCGTATTACGTTCGTCTGTCCTTCGCTTTAACTAAAGTATGTCGTCATAAACCGGGTGGGATGGGGAAGGTATGGGGCAGGCCTCGTGAAAGTAGTCAAGTAAGGAAGGGAGGAACGGATATTGGGAACCTGTTCATACCTCACTTGTACTGTGTGGCTTTAATTAAAGTCCAGCTGCTCACAGGAGTCCAGTGCGGGCTGCAGTTATCGTATGGTAGCGAAACATGATGACACTCTATTGCGTTAATGCGGAACCGATTCACGCTGTAACAAATAGTTACAATTTTGGCCAACAAGTGAAAATTTGGCGCTGTCAGTGGAAGAAAGACGTATAGGGGTGAACACTAACAAAACCGACGAACTGTAGGGATGGATTCCTGGCTAGAAATGGAGCAAAAAAGATCCTACGAACACGAGTCCAGAAACACATCGTTTCCACAGTTGTTCCTCTAACTACGTGCCGTGTGCTCCTTGTGCGTTTCAGGCTGTGTGATTAACACAGCGTACCCTAACAGTTCCCGGTATTCATATCGGGAACAAGCCGAGACGGTGTTTGTTTACGACCAAGCAGATGGAAACGGTCGAGAGGCAACAAGGCTATACCAAAACAAGTACCCTCTCAGGCACAAGCCACTCACACAACACTTCAAGCTCTTTTTAGGCATTGTGTGATCATGGGTCCTTTCAAACAGACGAACGTGCAGGGAGGCGGCGGACTGTGCGTATACAAGATCTGGAGAACTGGGTTCTATAGGATACTGAGACGAATCTTAGTATAAGCTCCAAGCAAGCGGACCGCCAGTATTGTGTAAGCCGTCGTACGATTGTGTGCATCCTGCATGACGACCGCTACTATCCCTATCACTTGCAACCCTACGGGAAGAATTTTGTCAATGTTTTTTGCACGAAACTATCATAATACTAGGATTTTTGTCATCAGTCCTCTTTACCGACGAAGCAACCTTTACCAGAACTGGCATCATCAGTCTGCTTAATCGTCACCTGTGGGCTACAGATAATCCTCGGGGAGTCATTGAGGTTTCTTATCAGCATCGGCTCAGCATCAGTGTGTGAGTAGGGATTCCTGGCGACCACATACTTCCACCGGTTTTTATTCCACTACGCCTCGACGGAGAAACGTATCTGGACTTCCTGCGGAATGCTCTGCCTGGGCTGTTTGAGAATGTGCCTTCGGCAATACGACAGGTTATGTGGTTTCTGCATCACGGAGTACCATCCCACTTCCGCATTACAGTTCACCGACATCTCAACTTCTTCCCCGACGCCGCGCGTCTGTGGCGTCTTGTCACGGTTCGCGCGGCTCACCCCGTAGGAGGTTCGCGTCCTCCCTCGGGTATGGGTGTGTGTGTTGTCGTTAGTGTAAATTAGCTTAAGTTAGATTAAGTAGTGCGTAAGCCTAGGACCGATGACCCCAGCAATTTGGTCCCATAGTCCTTACCACAAATTTCCAATTTCCAATCTTCCCCGGACGTTGGATAGGACGCGGAGGTCCTGTACCACGGCCTGCTAGATCACCGGGCTTAAACCACCCTGCATTTTTACCTCTGGGGGCATCTGAAAAGCGTTGTGTATTTTGAACCAGTTCCTGATGTGCACATCCTCCAACAGCGTATTTACGACGCCTGTGACTATTTGGAGAGAGAGGCCAGAACGTGCGAAAGTGTGCGGCAATCCATGATGCGACCTGTGAACGCGTACATTGCATTCCATGGAGGCCACGTTGAACATTTGCCGTAACATGGATGCGGTGCATCTCTGTACTGTGTTCTGGGAAAATGTGTTGTTGTTGCACACGCACCGTCCATTTATAAACATGTTCATAGGACTTTTTTCCTCCATTTCCAGTCAGGACTTCGTCCTCGTAGTTTGTCAGTTTTATTAATGTTCACCCTAAATAAATGTTTCCATATGAAATACACTAGGAAGGGGACATTAGTAGGAAAGGTCAAACAAGTGAAAAAGGCATAATGTTGATTTTATCATTAATCGCCGCTTACACAGTTCGTTCACTATGTGCACCGGAGACGTCGATGAGATGTTGCATTCCTAAAATGACGTGATCAACCGTTGCTCGCAGCAGTTCCGGTGGAATCTGAGCAACGTGTTCTTGTTTACTGGCCTTCACATCAGGTAGAGATAGCCGTGTCCCTGGCGAACGCGTTCTTTTAGATGTCCCCCGAGCCAAAACTCACATGGATTGAGATCAGGTGATCTAGCACCACATGCATCTCGAAAACCTCCAAAGATAACATGTTCGTGGAATTTTGCATGAAGTAGATCTTTCATTGGGCGATCAACATTAGGTGTTGCCCCATCTCCCATGTAAACAGTGGTTTCCACACTGTTGCGCTCTTCCAAAGCGGGAACCACATACCACACAAGGAAGTCTCTATAACGTGCAGACGTCACAGTACTGAAAATAAAGGCACCTGTGAATTCACATCGCACAGTCGCGTACGGCTAGTGCAGTGGTTCTTCTTGCACTATATGCGTTTTAACGGCACCTAAAATTGGCAATTCAGTGTATTCACTGCACCCTTTAGTGTACACGTGCCTCATCACTCCATAGAATATTGCCCAGTCACATGTCACCAGCTTCGATCCGTGCCAGAAACTGAAGATTAAATCCAGAGCGTTGCTGCTGATCATGTGGTTTCAGTTGCTGCACTGTCTGGATCTTATACGGGTACCAGAGTAAAATAGACTGCAAAACTTTCTGCGTTGTTGATCATGGGATAGGCAACTCGCGTGACACTGCACGAGCGCTAGTGCACATGCTCCACAGTCAGTTACAGCAACAGCAAAATTCCTTCAAATGCCTCTAAGCGCTACAGTACTTAACATCTGAGGTCATCAGTCCCCTAGACTTAGAACTACTTAAACCTAACTGACCTAAGGACATCATACACATCCATGCCCGAGGCAGGATTCGAACCTGCGACCGTAGCAGCAGCTTGGTTGCGGACTGAAGCGCCTAGAACCGCTCGGTCACAGCAACAGCATCCTCGCCAATAACTTCCACAGGGATAGGAGGCCTTCCTCCTACACGTGCCACACCAAGCTCCCCAGTCTTTTCGAATTTCACATCATTCTCTTTAAAACCTTTAATACGATCGAGCTTCTGTTCAGAACTTTCAGTCGGCGATGCCCTCTCACTGCAGCACTGTAACTGTCGCCGTTCACACAAGAACTTCACTAACCGTGCACGATTTCTCTCCTCAATAGCCATACTGTTCACTCATATTATGGCTTGTCGAAAGACAGCGTGGATATCATAACGTCATACAAATAGTGTACAGTAGTAAAACTGGAACTAATTTGTTTCCAGTGTAAATCGGTTCTGCATAAACACATTAGCATATCTACCAAGTTTTACTGTCAAAAGATAATTATAATCCTCATTGGACCTTCATGAGCAGCTGCACTTTAATTATAACCGCCCAGTATGAGCGTTGGTTATTCGATCAAACAATGATACAATACATTCGGTAACACTGAACTTCAGCTGATGCATTCTTCTCAGGTAATCATCATCTGGCGCAGATGATAAGTAACTTGTTGAAACGTTGCTCCGAATGAAATTTTACCTGTCTGAAGTCCCTAGAAGAATTTATCAGCGAAGCTCGCCGAGAAAACCAGCATTCACATATAACTGAGCTTGGGTATTCCTAGTTACAGAATGCTGTTATTATCTTTGCATGCTACGTGAAAAGTGATTCAAATAGCTGATGGCGTGAGTTTTTGAAAGAAAAAGACTGAAATTTTCATATATGAATTACAATCTCAACGAAGTACCACTTTCAGCTGCTATCTGACTTCCTATAAAGACTAAAATTTCCCTCTATGGATGAGAGCTGCCATTAAAAAGAAAACTGGTTAGGGCGCGACCATAAATACTGGGCAGGCTGGACTGGAGGGAGCACCGTTACGGAGTGAGGCACGTGCAAACTGTAACGCAGCTGTGGTAATGGGCTCCCATCTCCGTTAATGTCCACAGCCGCCCGCATGCACCAGGCTGTTGACGTTACCCCCATTCTGCAAAATTGCTGCCGACTGGAGATGACGTCACCTCTACAATCTCCCCTCTCCCTCCTCCACCCTCTACCGCACATAGCCTCACCGGTGTCAACGACGCTCAGGAAATATCGAACTGTGTTCGTATTGTGACATAATTTCACAATCGACTATCGATTAGAAAGTAAATTCGATCTCGATAAAAGGCTGCAAACTCTTTGGCACCATCCTAAATTAAATAAAGTGAATTCCACTTTTTACTTAAAAACATATTTATAAAAACAGCATTGCTGGTTTATTGTTGATGTAGGTTGATCACATAATTAGGTTGTTGTAGGTCCTCAGTTCATGTTAGCAAAATATGGGGTTATAAGTTAAGCCGGTTTCACCATTAGACATACGAATTTCATACATGACTAATGAAATTTAATGGATACAGTCAATTTCAGGTTTTTGGTACCAACATTAACTTGTACCATCAAGTTTTTGTACCTTTGTACCTTGTTTATAGCGATAAACCAAAACAAGTCTTCATAGTACAATATTTATGAGTATTTCGTAAACAACTTAGAAAAGATGCTCACTGCAACGGTTGGTATTGGACATGTTCACTGTTGTGTCGTTAGCAGAGGTGTGGCATTGACGACATCCACATGTTGTATTTGTGGAATGATTGAATGGAGGTGCAGATTTTATTTTTTATCGACCCCAAGCACAGGTAACGTCACAGTGCATAGCACTGAAAAATTTGCTAGTTAGTAACTATTCTTACTATCTGCGTACTTGCAAGTGAATTTAACTGTTTCTTATTCCGTATCAAACAGGCCTCCAGTACCGCTATAATAGTTAATAAACGTGTGTGGTTCAATAGAATTTGGCATGAAAAAAAACTGGTGGACTTTCATAGATTTGCTTAAAAGACACCAAAGCAAAGATTAAGACAGGCAATAAAGTTACAGAAAATTTCGAAGTGAGAACAGGATCAAGACACAGGAATGCATTTTCACCTATGCTTTCCAATCTTTACTCGAAAAGGTAATGTGGGAGTTCAACAAAGAGAACCTTCAGGGTGTTCAATTCAACAATGAAAATATGACCTTTCTAGCCAATGCAGATGTCACAGCATGCACACACCTGACATTGGATTTTGTGAAATCGAGGTATGGGCTACAAAAATTGGCATTGAAAACACTTAGTACATGACCATAGAAAGAAAGCTCCAAAATTTATCAGATGTATCAGTGAACTGTACCAGATACAAGTATACGCATGTGGAACAATTCGAATATATTGGATCAATTTGTACTGAAGTAACATCAACTCAAGCACAGATTAAGGCAAAACTGCAGGTGGGAAATAGAAACTACTATACTCTAACACTATTAAAAGCTAGAAACACTTCTCATCAGGTAAACCTAAGACTGTGTAAAATATTAATAATGACAGTGGCACTGTACGATGGTCAAGCCTGAATCGCTTGAGAGAAAGACCTTAACTGACTGCTTACACTTGAGAGGAGCGTCTTCACGAAAAATATGGGCCAGTATGAGATACAGCTATTGGAGAATGAGAAGACGCCCCAATACAGTACTAGAAGAGTTATACAAGCTGCCTAACATCTTTAAAGTGATGGAAAGGAAAAGACTCCAATGGCCTGCCCATGTAGTGAGAATGCAATGCCGATGTGGCCGAAAATGGCAATGGATGGTTCCCATCAGGCAGCACACCATTGGGACGACCTAGGAAGAGAGAGATGGATATAGCAAATCAAGACTTGCTGCAGCTGGGACTCTTGGAGAATAGGAGACAGCTAGCAGACGAAAGAGTCAGTTGGAGAGCCTAAACTGTGATGTCTTGTGGCTCTCCCAGCAAGTGCGGTTCAACGACCTGGTGAAAGTGTTTAAATTGGACGCCACTTCAGCCATTTGCGTGTCCGTATTCTATCCTAATAAACCTACTGTCGAGAGGGAACCTACTGCTTTAAGTGGAGTCAGAACCAAGTGTCATTCCTGGCAAATCTTCAGACCCCTGAGAAGTGAGGCCTACGTTAAACTAAAAATTAAATGGTCCAACTGAGATTCGATTCCAAGGGCTGTCGGTTCCCATGCAAGTGCTGTGTTAGTACAGTCTTAGCATAGTACCAGTATTATACTAGTACTGTGCAGCCTGAGCGCTGAACCACTGTAGCTCGAGATGAACAAGATCCTCCACATACGTGCTCTAAGTGCCCCAAACTAGAGCGAGGCAGTTAAAATGGGTCATCCCAAATAGATTCAGAAAGAGAAAACATATCGAGGTGTGATTTCCGCTAAGTTATAGCGGACAATCTATATTTTCTGATGTCCACAAGTAATTTTTAACGTTTACATATACCGAATTATTTCCCCCATGAAAGCCTATACTTAAAGCTTTAAGAAATATTCTTAAATGCAAAACCTATAACCGAACTATTACGTATCGCTGTTGTAGGGATCGTAAAGTCGAGATTAGAGTAACTGCAGCACACACAGAGGCTCTTAATCAGTCGTTATTTCCGCGCTTATATCCATGCGACTAGAATGAGAAGACACTCGATCATATGGTACCATGCTAAGTACCCTCTGCTACCCATTTCACAGCGGTTTACTAACTATGTAGGTAAATGCAGATGTGATGTAGATGTAGATAATGACATCGATTGTATTTTCTTATGGAAATTCCTTTGGAGAGGCCATCAGCAACGTGATGTGTGAGCCTTGATCGACTGGTGAAACAATTGCATCATAACCCGACCGTAAGCAGAACATGTCCTACAAACCTACTATACCAAATGTAGGAAAACATTTATCTCAGATATCTTTGGTGACTACGGGGGCTAAGTGGGTATGAGCCCAGTCTTCACCCCGTCTATGTCTGTGACGTGAGGATCCAGGCTGATTTATGATCCACCACCACCACCACCACCACCACCACCACCACTACTACCACCACCACCCCACCACCACCACCACCACCACCACCACCACCACCACCCCATTCCACCTCTAGGCCAGTTGCCTTACTTATAAATCACAGGCCAGTATCCTGTTGGTTAGTTCCCGGGTGAAGGGTTTATTTAGTATCCCTATTGGCAAAATTTATTACCATTTTCACTACAATTAATTACCCAGTTAGAGTGGGTTGTTATTCCATTGACAGTGGAGAGTTAAAAGCATTCATTTGGGATCTTTATTACTGTAATTTATTATCCTTATCACTATAATCTATTACACAATTAGGACACTTTTTTCTTATCACTGTAATATTTACCCAAGATAGCTGACTATTTATTACCGAAATTCAGTAGGCTATTGTCCTGTTGGTTGGATGGCACATAAGGGTGTTTATTTGGATCCTTATAGTTGTAATTTATTAGCCAATGAGGATAATTTATTACTACCCCTATCACTATTTATTGCTACACTTTTATTCAAATGTAGCATACTGTTTGGGTGCATTGTGCATATACTATCTGCTCACCTATTAGTGGACATTACAATGGGGGTGTGTCTACCTGACGAGACGCTCACGTGCATTTAAAAAGAAAATCGTGACTCACAGAAAAAAGTTATTTTAAAAATAAAGTCGTTACTTTCATTCAGAAGATGGAACAAACTCTTTCTGGTTAACGTACTGTACGATGTAGCCCAGGTCTGTTTAAACTATAATGCAGTAACTTCCTAAGTGGAAGTACTGCAGGAACTAGACAGTAGTGGTTTAACAGTTGCCTCTACGATCAAGGCAACTGCACGGAGAAGAAGCTGAAAAGGTGCAAACATGCAGCAAATGCTATGTGCTCGTTCTTTTTTTTTCAGCCCATTTTTATCTGTTGTTATAGCTCAACGTTCAGTTTGTCACAAACAAATGGATTTCAGAAGGATATGACATGTGTGTGGGATTTGTGACCAATTGTCTGGTACCCAGGTCAGCCTGAGAATTGTTTTGGATGGTTTCTGATATTCACATATGCAATTCCCAGGCTGTTTTCTCATCTCAGCATTATAAATGACATCCTGTGTGTTTTATATATTTCGTATCGATGAAGTATAGTTTAATAGTCTTAGTGATTAAGTTGGAATTCTGTCACCATGCAACAGCGTTATTCCATTAGCTAGAATGCTGTCTCAGCCGTGACTTTCACTGACTTTGTAAATCACCATCACAATGAGAAAATAAACTGCTACAACTACTTCCAAATTCACAGCCAGGTAATATTTTCTATCACAGTGCCATAAACACGATGGACGTTTACACGCTAACAGGCAACTGATAAAAAAATAGAGGCTAGACGAATATGGATACTTCGAGAACGATAGATTACTGCCAAGTCAAATTATAAAACTTATTCATTCTACAGTTTCTGTACCTCAAAAACAAGTATTACGACTTAGTTGTAACAAGTACGGATATAATAACAACTGCACAGCCCTGCAAGAATATCTTTCACATACAATTTCCAACAATTAGGAACTAAACAAATATGTGGATGGCAGTAATGCATGCACCAGGTTCCATTGTCACTCATATGTATCTATACTATACAGGACTGGCAAAGCACCTCTATTCACTGCACTCATTATAAATGCGTGCTGTGTGAATCTTTGCGTTACAGATCCAGGTTCAGGACTATATAGCACATTTAAAAACGGGTACTGCAGAATGCAATTTCCTTATGAGAATCCCACTTTATTATTTAAGGACCATTGTTACTGATTCCTTTGCTTATAAAAGCAGTAATGACTCCATTTTTTTTTACAGAAAGAGGGTGGTGTTGACTTTTTCATTTGTAAATCCTGCTTTTACCTTTGTTGTACAGTTTCCAGGAAACATCTAGCAACTCAGTTGTAATTTACGAAAGTTATAGTATTCTACGACAATCCCGAAAAGTGTTCGAATCAATATTTTACTGCCAAAACGCAGGACACTTACAGAATTGTCAGACAGGTGATGGCCAGTGTCGGCATAGGTACCTCCCTACAACACCAGGACAGCCTTCCATAAGTTCAAAAAACAACATCCAACAGCATTTTTATCCGCTGCAGAGTAATATTGTTAAGACATTTGAGGTCAGTACTAAAAAGTTCAATATCGTCTATAGAACAGCAGTAGTACCCTGGGTATTTTACACAGTTGTAGAAGAAATCTTTACGCATTTTGATAAATAATACAGACTTCTTTATTTCTTTAATACGTGGTACAAAGATCAAAGTAAACTGGTCGACAACTGCTGCTTAACGTTTAATTTATATCAGTTCGAGAGTATATGAGACGTGTATTTTTTACTGCTGTAGAACAAGTTACAGAAGTAGTGCTATGTGTGTCTTTTATGCTCGAAATCTTACGTATTTTGATAAGTAATGTAGATAATTTTTATTCTGAATGTAGGATGGAATTTTTTTCAGTTCACGATCAAAGATCTTCAAGGTTGTTCCATATTGGCTTATATTTTATTTTTGTCCGTCATTCATGTACCATTTGACTCATCACTAAAGTCGAAAGTGCCGGCCGGAGTGGCCGAGCGGTTAAAGGCGCTACAGTCTGGAACCGCACGACCGCTACGGTCGCAGGTTCGAATCCTGCCTCGGGCATGGATGTGTGTGATGTCCTTAGGTTAGTTAGGTTTAAGTAGTTCTAAGTTCTAGGGGACTTATGACCACAGCAGTTGAGTCCCATAGTGCTCAGAGCCATTTGAACCAAAGTCGAAAGTATGTAGTACCTTGCTCTAACCGAAGCTGCCAAGGCAATCACTATAAATGTACTCCCTGCAAAATACAGCTCATTTTCCCAACTGCTAGCACTACAACAGGGAGTTTGATCAACAAGGACAGTGCTGGACGACGTGGTTACTGCGGAAGCAGGGTGTAATCACTGTGGATATTCATGGGCAATTGTCGCCTGAGTGTGGAGAGGGTGTATCATCACAAAAAGGGCTCTAGCAGCACGACAATGTTCCTCCTCATATTACACGGCAAGCCATGTTTGTCAGCGCTGAAATTGGGTTCCAGGTACTGCTCCACCCTCTGTATTCTTCTAACTGGGCCTCTTCTGATTACCACCTATTCGGGGCTATGAAGAAACCTCTGTGCGGACATCATTTCCCACACTTCCAGGAACTGCGAGCAGTTGTCATGCTTTGGGTGTGACAGGCACCAGAAAAATGGTTTGAGGAGGGTCTAAAGAAGTTAAAGGGTCTAAGTCAGGAGGATATATGGGTGTGGCAGTACCTGGAACGCCATATCACCGATGATAGCCTTTTTTACGACTTGTATAGGCACAAGTGTTGCACTGTTGAAAGAGGACTTTTCCTGATAGTGCACACTCTCCACATAACGCTACCAATCGCCAGTGACTATCTGCAATGTTTACACCCTCCTTCCACGAAACCTGTGTCGTCTAGCACTGCCCTTGATGATCACACTACATGTTGTCCAGTCTTGTAACGACAGCAGTTGGAAAGATGGGCTGCAGTACGTGGGATTTACACTTCTAGTGATTGTTCTGCCACCTGCAATTACACCAAAGTACTACATACTTCCAATTGTAAAAATTAGACGAAGGGCACAATGAATGATTGGGAAAAGTGCGTAAATAATATAATCACACATGCATATTACAATAAGCAACCTGAATGTGTTTTGTATCCATAGCATTACTTTTACTACAAAAGAGCTGTATATTTATCGAAGTAAACATTAAAAATGTAATGTTTTAAAAAATATTCCTTTTCCATAATTTATGATAGCTTAACGATATTTTAACTGCGTGGAACTAGGGGACAGCACACAGATGCCTTCTAAATTTAGGTGGTAAAACCGGAAGTGAAAACATGATCACATGACCGGAAGTGATGCCATCTTGGACGTTTATAGAGTATGTAAGGAGTCTTAATGGCCACAAATGACCAATATTCCGCGTTACCAACAGAAGACGAAGTAATATGGGTATCACCTTTGTTAGATGGAGATGCTGTCAGGGCAGTCATGGTGGTCAGGGAGCTGAATTTTGTAACAATCAGTAAACATAAAGCCGTATTTAAGATAAAGTCAAGACACTTGCCTACTATGCAGTAACTAGCATCGTAATGCACGCCATTTCTGCCACAACCCACGTATTTGAGGGCGTATACGGAGTTGCTTTGAGAACTAGCATAATGTTGTCAGACGTTTTTCTGGATAGACATTTGGAGGAAGAAGTTTTCCAGAAAAAACTTTGCAGATAATCAAGTTGGACAGCTAATCTGAATCGCAGTTGGGTATTAAAGAAAGTAGCTCATACCATATACGGTATTAAATAAGAAAACAAATATTCCCGTACAAAGTCTTTATTAATTTTTCCTATTTTTGGTGGTGTAGCGGCCTATCTGCGAAATTAAGAATGTCCAGGAATGTGACGACCTGACAGTGCAGATACGTAAATGTAATCTGGTCTGAATGTATCAGAATCTATTTCTGGAACCCACTCAGCTTAACCAGTGTCAGGAACAATGAAGGAGACAAATAATGTAAATTGATCGAAATTCAACGGCCACACGGCCCCTTTATTACGATTTTGAATTAATACTTTTTTTAAATGTATATGTGGTGCCTGTTCTTTTAGACATGTGCGAAAGAACAGACACCATATTGCTACAGCAGCCATTACAAATAAAGATGTCTGTAATTTTTTAATGTCTCTTACACATACAAGTGAGGGAACCAACAGGGTAACAATCGTTGTATAAAGTAAAGGGGAGAGGGTAGCAAATTATTCTTGCGATAAGCATAACAGGATAATTAATTATCATAATTGGATTATAAATTATAGCTATGAGAATCCTAAATAGACACCCTTAATCTGTCCTCCAACCAACAGGATAACAGCCCATATTAATTAGGTAATAAATTATGGCAATAAGGATAATAAACTGCAAAACAAATTTTAGCCTTATGTGGCAAGCAACCAATAGGATAATAGCCTGCCATTATATGTAAGACAATGGGCGTAGAGGGAGAGGGGGATGGGAGTGGGTGGGGTGATGGAGTGGAAGGAGGCACTAATTGCAGTGGGTGCTCATGATACGGACGCAGCCTTGTGCAACTGGACTCGTACAAACTTACCTCATACATTTTCGAGTGCTAATTTTTATTACTGGTGTTTCAAGTACTCAAAATGTTGATTTTGGTTATTAATACATGCTATACAGTGATTCTGGACAAATAATACTGCAAATTGTATTCCATAGGTCTTATCGCAGCAAAGGCCAGTGTTAAATATTTATTTCTTTGCGAGTCGTCGGTGTTTCCATGTAGACCGCTTGTTTTACGTTTTGCGAGAGTCCAGAGGGTCTTCTGAGCGTGCAGGCTACTTTATGTTTACCATATGATCGCCTCAACTGCCTCCATACGTTCTGTTAAAAAGATACATAAGAAAATTTCCCTTATTGTTGGTTATACACCAGCGAAAACTGCACTTCGATGCATTTACTCATTCTGGATATAATTGTGATGGCCTTAGTTCCTTCAACCTATCTATACTGCCCTCGGCTATAGCAGACTATATTTGACGTTTGTCAGCTGCTGAATATCTGCCACCATGATAGCTTCTTAACACGTATGCTGCCATCATTTTAGAGCAAGTTTAAGTGGGACTCTTCGGGAAATTGCATATTTTGCCACTCAGCACGTCAATTATGGCGTTCACGCGCGCGCAGCAGTCTGATACGTTGATGGTTCCTGGTCAATGCAAGACGACACAACGGCATGCCACTAGTTCAGTCCTCAGCAAAAAGAATCGAACTGTCGACGAAGACATGTCCTCACCATTTGCAATGTTCCAACGCCGAGTCGACGCAGTGGACGACACTATTCTATCGGTTATGATCACATGGACAACATGGCAGTCGTCCCGCTCTGTGGCATCCACGGGTCGCAGCATACGACTCTCTTTTATGCACACACGCAGCACTGCCTAAGCAGTGTGCCCTGTATGAGCCACAGTGTCACGGTTCGACAAATCTCTTTCCCTGAATTACGAGAGCAGTCATTCTGATCCATTCGAACTGACTCATGCACTGATATCGATCCCTCATCAAGTCGACGAGTCATAACGGCACCTGCTTACTCGTTCTCACTTTGTTTAAAAGCTCTACGTCAACTGGTCATGCAGCAGCAATGACCTGACCGGGCACACAAAGAGGACATCACTAGGCCTAAGTGCCCGCCATCTATCGGCAATATTAATCAGTCATTGTGGTTCCACTGTTCCACACGTCCTTCGATTTTAAAGTTTCTTAACATTCCTTTGAAATATTGACAAACAGTAATGCGGCAATGCTTCGCAATTGCTAAATATGTATGGGAACTGGATGTACGTCATAATCTCCGTCTGCCCTGTCTCTCTGCCCATCTCCTCCTCCACCCTCTCTCTATCCATTTCAACCCTCCCCCTCTATATAATTATTTCCTACTCTCTCACTGTATGGGCTCCCTCTTCCTCCCCCCTTCCATCCTGTGTTTTCTCCCCGCCTACCCTCTCCCTTTCTCCCCCCCCCCCGAGTCCTTTTGTACTTCCCTCCTCTGCCTTCCCCACTCCCTGGCACGTCTGCTCAGCACCCCCCACCCCTCTTATGGATCCTTATCTTCCATTGGCTCGTTTCCCCCCTCCCCCTTCACTTTTCTTCTCCTTCCCCCCCCTTTTTTCCCGTCATCTGACCAGTTTCCCCCCCACCTGCTCTCAGGTGTGGTATGAGATATTTGTGCCAACTTTTTAGTGCAGTGTTTAAGTGAGTGTTCAGTGTTGTGCGTCTTTCCACAGTGTTGCGAACAGAAATCATGCTGTCACTGGGTGTGCATTTTATATCTTTTGCGAACAGAACCCAGACTGTCGCCGTGTTTTTTAATTGTCTGTCTATTATTTTTCTGCTTCCTGTGTATTTTATTAGCATCATCAACCCTGTGTTTTATGTTTTAAGCTCCAGAATTTTCTGCCATTTTACCTTTAAGTCACCGATTTTATCTCCAACTGTTATTATTTTTTATTATCTTCATCTTTTTAAAACAAATTCTGTAGGCTGAAGAGCGGCGTAATAAGCTGCTGCCAGCCCGCCCCCTTTAGGGGGAATCGAAACTCAATAAAGGAAAAAAAAATTCTCACTGTCTACCTCCCCTTCCCCCCACCCTTCTCTTTGAGCCTTGTTTATTGGTGTTGCAATGGAAACCTTGACAGAGAAATGAAATTGCTTAAGTTAAAATCTGAAACGCGATGATTATTCTGTTATATAATTATTGAGAAGCCACATCAGCCACTGTAATTTACGACAAGTTAAATAAGTAATTAAAGATAATTGAGGGTCACTGTAGACCATTTTTGATAGTTTTCTCTTTTATGAAACTTAATTTAAAACTATGTTATAGATGTGATATGGCATAGGTCATCCTTCGATCCATTGTACAACTTGGAAACCCAGTCAGGGAATATTCGTTCACATTTTTGTTGAACGCAGTTGGTTTTTATCATCCTGTATTAAAATATTTCCTTTTATCAATAGTGCAATTTATAAACAATGTTTTGTGAGTAGAATAAAAATTCCAATGGTAAACTTAACTGCTTTTTCGACGTTATTTTACCAGCTAACTAAAAATAGGAAAGCCTTGAACCCCTTCCACTAAATTTAGTTAGTATTACGATTCTTTTACAGGGAGTGCAGTGGTTGGTTGGTTTGTGGGATTGAAAGGACCAGACTGCTACGGTCATCGGTCCCTAGTGCAGTGGAGCTGACGCTGAAATCATTAAGTATTTGATTATATCATCGCTAGTCTCACTGAACTCCTCTGAACTCTACATGTCATGTGTGGTCTGGCGTCTCCTTACCAGCAACAGGTCCCAGGTCCAAACTAGTCAATTCCCTAAAAAACACGCTCAGAGCGTCGTTGCGCGAAAATGGTAGGGAGAAACGACTTAGAACAAACAGACACCAAACAGAATGTTAGAAATCTTTTCGAAATTTTTGCTAACAACGTTTCTCATTTGTACAGGGTGAATCACCTAAAATTTGCACCGCAAATATTGCGGAAATGGAAAGTGCTATTGGTGAGCGCTTTTCAGATAATGGACTGGTGGTCACAGGCTCGTACTGTTAGCCAATCAACAGATTGTAATAATACTTAGAAAGTGTATTTTTTGTGCAACATCCGCCTTTTTAAGTGGAACATTGCCTGCTGATATTAACAAATTAAAAGTAGGGTAAATGAGAATGTAAGTGGTATTTGTTGCAGGATTCTAGTGCGAATCGCTTATGAGATACCATATTTTGAAAAGTTCCGGCCGTCCGGAGTGGCCGAGCAGTTCTAGGCGCTACAGTCTGGAACCTCGGGATCGCTACGGTCGCAGGTTCGAATCCTGCCTCGGGCATGAATGTGTGTGACGTCCTTAAGTTAGTTAGGTTTAAGTAGTTCTAAGTTCTAGGGGACTGATGACCTTAGAAGTTAAGTCCCGTAGTGCTCAGAGCCATTTGAACCATTTTTGAAAAGTTCCCATACCGAGGCTTGTACTATACCTGTGGTAGCACACACTGAAGAACAACAGAAGTGCATACACTAGTTATGTGGATTCTGACCAGTAACGAGACAATTGGCCAGCACAAGTTATGTTCAAAATGATCATTTGCAGCGGCAATACACACTTTCAGTCTGGTATGGAACGACTGCTTCACGGATGCTACCATTTCAATGGACATGTCAGAGCAGGCTGCAATAATGCGTCGTTGGTATATCCTAGCATCCAGCGTCTTTCAGCTTTATCCCACGTAAAAATGTCCACAGGCGTAAAATCCGCGGATTGGGCCTGCCACGGTACCCGTCCTCTGCGTCCCGTCCAACGATTTGGTGGGAAGAAATTCGTGAAGACGTGCTGTGGTACTTCGTGCATTGTGGGCTGGACAGCCATCATGTTGGTACCACAGCTTTCTCTTAGTCTGCATAGGAACGTCTTCTAGCATCCGTGGAAGATGTTCAATTAAGAGACTGCGATACTTTTGCGCGTTCAGTGTTCCGTATATGAAAAACGGGCCTATGAGCTAATGGTTCACTACCCCACACCACAAGTATACTCACGACGGACGCTGATGTTCCATCTGACGAACCCAACGGGGACTGTCAACAGACCAATACTGCAGGTTTCGGCGGTTTACCTAGGTATGACAGACAAATGTGGCTTCATGACTAAAATAGATACATTTATACATCTGGAGTATCCTGTGGTTATACCCATGTGCAGAAGTTAATAGGTCTCTCATAATAGTTTCCATGCAGCTCTTTATGGAGAGAAATGTGATAGAGATGGGACCTTTGACAATGGAGAATGCGAAGGATCTTTTGACTCATGCCACTTCCTTGTGCGGTTTTGCGGGAGCTAACGTGCGGATCAACAGCAACAGCGGCAAAAACACTAATTTCCCTCTCATCTGCCGACACTTGGTTCCTTCTGCTACGTTGTCTAGGTGTTACACTAGCACTTTCACCTAACTATATGAAGAGGTTGATAATTAAGTGCCGAGATGGTCGACGACTATTGGGTTATCTTGCCGTATACACCGTACAAGAACAAACTTCATTTTTCCTACATTCTCCATACACCATGAGTATGTCGGCTTATTCTGCGTTGATAAATCTCGTCGTCCAGTCACGACCTACTGCTTGGATTGTCACACACTGACTAGCAAGTAGCAGTGCACTCAAGGAACGCACAAAAACACTGTAAGCCAACATAAAAACATTGTACCTAGCAACTACGCAGGTTGAATTACACAAACAAGAGTGGATGTGGAAACTTTTATAAATACGATATCTCGACAACGATTCGCACTAGAATCCTGAAACAAACACCATTGACGCTCTCATTTGCCCTACTTTTAGATTGTTAATGACAACAGGCATTGTTCCATATAAGAATGTGTATGTTTGCACGAAAAGTACACTTTCTAAGTGTGTTCATTGGCTAACAGTCCATTCTGCGAAAACTGCATATCAGTGACACGTCATTTCCATAATATTTGCGGTGCAAGTTGTAGGCGATTCGCCTTGTTTATATATATATATACACAGTCGGAATGACGTAGGCTACATTTTTTTAAATATATATATATATATATATATATATATATATATATATATATATATATATATATATATATATATAAATGTAGCCTACGTCATTCCGACTGTGTATTAGAGTATCGTGCAAACATCTGAAATAAATTAGTTAAATGGCTGTGAGCACTATGGGACTTAACACCTTAGGTCATCAGTCCCCTAGAACTTAGAACTACTTTAACCTAACTAACCTAAGGACATCACACACATCCATGCCCAAGGCAGGATTTGAACCTGCGACCGTACCGGTCGCGCGGTTCCAGACTGTAGCGCCTAGAACCGCTCGACCAATCCGGCAGGCTAAATTAGTTAACTTCTCAAGGTTTTTGGTAAAAACCTTAAACTACGAGTTGTTTTCATTTAGAAGTATAGATATTATACATTTTTATAATGTATATATTAAAAAATACATAGTCCATGTCTGTCCGAAAGTATGTTAGAGTGTCGTGTAAACATCTGAAGTAAATCTGTCAAAGTCTCCGAAGTAAATCTGTCAGGACCTTTAGTTTAACCACGTTACCAAAACTGTCGATAAGTTCTTGATCGATATACGGTGTTAATATTCCCTGTCAAGATATTGTATGAAACCACCAAATCACTTGTTTTTCTAAGATCTTAGGACAAAATATTAGTCATTCCCTGAAAGCTCTTTGTCGTTGGCCTTGATTACGTATTGTCCAATGTGTAAATGGGGTACTTCCCTGCATTCTGTATTTTTGATGAAGTTAATGTATAACGTTAATCTAAATACAAATAATCGTCTTTGGATGCATGACCTGTAGCTAATGTCGTTTTTCATGCCCGGGGTTGATCTGCTGTTGGACCGAAACTGATTGTTTTACTAAAGAAGTGACCTGTTATTGTGTCAAATCGTAAGTTTCAATATTATACTAAAGTTGTAAAGAATAGCCTCTTTAAAATAATATTCAGTAATTAATTATTTGAAATTTGTTTTTCTTGCAGCCTGAAGATATTCGCAATGTTTCAAAACAGTGAATACAGTCGACACAAATACAGAAAAATTCATGGGTCACGCCTGCTTTTTCACACATGAATTTCAAAATGACGTTTGTTTCTTCCTTTCGTTTATATACTTGTATTGCATAAAAACAATCATTATAAGACGCACACTAATAGTGATAAAACAAGAAATCGCCATGCGTCCTTTTTATAAACACGAGCCTTGAAATTTTGCTTCCTTAACTTCAGACAGCTGCAACTCCTAAAGAACTGTTACTGCTGAGTCAAGATTACTTCAGGCGGGTTCTCCCTCCTTCACGCTATGATTCTATAATAAGAACTTTATAAGCCAGCGGTAGGCACGAAGATACAGCAGCGGTTAAGCACAGCTGAAAAAGATTCCACAATACTTTCACGTTAAGATGCCGGGCTATGGACGTCGTAATATCTTCTGAGTATTTGAGGAACACAGCACCCCGAAATTGCTACTGACTGGCTTTTCTTTACACTCCTTGTGTTGTAACACTGAGCTACTTTAATTATAGCAGCCATCATAAAATAAGAGAGGCCTTTTCTGCACGACTGTTTCCTTATCTTAAGTTTATTTTAGCAGTATTTCTTAGGTCTGCAACGTTTTGCAAATATCATGAATTTCATTAACTTCGTTATTTATTCCTTTTTATTTGGGATTTAAAAATGCGTGAATGTCGATACTGCAGTTGGATTAGAAAATTTTGCTCTCCCCGTTTCCTTTTAACTCACTACAAGTTCTTTACATGACGACTGTAGTGCTTGAACGTTCTTAATGATATCTATATATTATGTAAAAATAACGCTTTGTTGTTATTTAGGAACATGCACCTAATACTCAAGATAACAGATTGCAAGTGTCATGGCTTGAAGTTCTAATTATATCTTCCAATTCTTCCAAAAACAACGTTGTACATAAATACGATGTTTCTGCTGTCAGCTCGATTTCTGGTATATGAAAGCCACGCAAAGAACCCGTAGCTGGCAACGCCATAGCAGACTATTGGCTAAATAATGAGGAAACGAATATTGTGGGTGGAATATGAAGTGCTTAAAAATAAGATTAATTGAAAAGGTGTGAAAAACTTAATGTTTTTCAAACTGATATCAGCTTCATTCTGAAATCTGAGGCAGATATAATTAGATGCAGCTGTAGAAGTATTTTCAGGTATTGCTCCATTAAACCTAATGCCATTGCTACCTTCTTGGGCTACGATACGAACATTTGTCCTGAGAAAAAGCTATATTATCATTAATTTGTCGAGCAGTCAGAGGCTTCATTAGATCCAGATTGTACCAATTAAATGGTGGTCATCTTGTTTTTATGTTGTGTTTCCTTGTGCAAATATACTGCGCTAACATTCTATGACGAGTACGTACACACTTATTTCAAGTATAAGTACAATATGCTTTATATAAACTCACGTTTAAAACATACGACAAAGCGAGACGTGAGTGAAAACAGTGTTGAAAAGTGCTACAGAACAGGGCATATGTTCGTTCACCGCAGCAGTCAGGGGAGCTGCGTGCAGGAGACATACGATCTGGTGCTAACGAAGACTTAGTGTTCCTAAGGTTTCCAAATGTGTGTGCCATCAGTCGACAGTGTGGTTCAGTGTCGAAATACGATCATACAAACAGAATTCTCTCAAATATGTCATCGACTCGAACAAATGTTAAAATACAGTATGCTATAATGGATGGCAGCTCTTCAGCACAATTGAAAGAAACATTAAGCACGACTTGAAAAAGTGTATCAGGATCGCTAATGTTCTTTGTGGGTAAGCAATTCGTCTGAAAGTATGAGCAGCATTTTTTTCATTTTGTTGGTTGACGATTCTGTTGTCTATAGGAAACGACGGTCATTGGATGATTGGACGAAAATGGAGAACAAATCTGAAAGCATTTCTGTATCCTGAAACTGAATACATCCTGTGGAGTGTTTGGGTTCACTGAATCCTAGGGCAGATGGGCACAGCGGCGCCGTGCCGAGCTGTTCCAGCAACGACGGCAACCATTTCACACTACTGCTGCGCCTACAAGTTTTGCAACTCTTGATCAATATATCACTGTTAACGGACAACCAACATTGCCGTATAATTAATCTCTAGACTCAATCGAACATCTGTAAATGGAAGTTTGAGGGCGTAGAAAAAAGTGGGCATTACTGCTGAAAACACCGAAAACTGCAAGTGAATGGAACAAATTTGTATACAAAAAAGACACATAGTACATATAGCTGACACTGCACTGTTGCGCAGATTTTTCAGTGCAATACATGTACAAAGATAAATGGAGGTAAGAAATCAAACTAAATGGAATTCCCTTGTAATGAGCTACTATACAGCATGGTCCCCTTGTACCAAAATACTACGAAAATATCCTTGAACAACCTCCCAGATTTTCTATGAGGAACTCGTTCGTGCCCACCCTTTATTATGTAAAGGGTAGTTAAATGAAAACTGGACCCCCCCCCCCCACACACACACACACACACAACGGAACAATGGAATGTCTCCATTCAAAGTAATCACCACACGCATGAAGACATTTACTCCGCAGGAAGACTAGTAAACTAAACTCCGACCGAACAGGCCATGAAGGCCCTACGATATCGACCGGCCGCCGTATCATCCTCAGCCCACAGGCGTCGCTGGATGACCAAAATGGTACTGAAACAGAGGATGACAGACTAAAGGCCGAAATACTAAATCTCTTTTTCCAAAGCTGTTTCACAGAGGAAGGTTGCACTGTAGTTCCTTCTCTAGATTGTCGCACAGATGACAAAATGGTAGATATCGAAATAAACGACAGAGGGTTAGAGAAATAATTAAAATCGCTCAAAAGAGGAAAGGCCTCTGGACCTGATGGGATACCAGTTCCATTTTACACAGAGCACGCGAAGGAACTTGCCCCCCTTCTTGCAGCGGTGTACCATAGGTCTCTAGAAGAGCGTAGCGTTCCACAGGATTGGAAAAGGGCACAGGTCATCCCCGTTTTCAAGAAGGGACGTCGAACAAATGTGCGGAACTATAGACCTATATCTCTAACGTCGAGCAGTTGTAGAATTTTGGAACAAGTATTATGTTCGAGTATTATGACTTTTCTGGAGACTAGAAATCTACTCTGTAGGAATCAGCATGGGTTTCGAAAAGGACGGTCGTGTGAAACCCATCTCGCGCTATTCGTCCACGAGACTCAGAGGGCCATAGACACGGGTTCACAGGTACATGCCGTGTTTCTTGACTTCCGCAAGGCGTTCGATACAGTTCCCCACAGTCGTTTAATGAACAAAGTAAGAGCATATGGACTATCAGACCAATTGTGTGATTGGTTGAAGAGTTCCTAGAGAACAGAACCCAGCATGTCATTCTCAATGGAGAGAAGTCTTCCGAAGTAAGAGTGATTTCAGGTGTGCTGCAAGGGAGTGTCGTAGGACCGTTGCTATTCAAAATCAAATGGTTCAAATGGCTCTGAGCACTATGGGACTCAACTGCTGAGGTCATTAGTCCCCTAGAACTTAGAACTAGTTAAACCTAACTAACCTAAGGACATCACAAACATCCATGCCCGAGGCAGGATTCGAACCTGCGACCTTAGCGGTCTTGCGGTTCCAGACTGCAGCGCCTTTAACCGCACGGCCACTTCGGTCGGCCCGTTGCTATTCACAATTTACGTAAATGATCTTGTGGATGACATCGGAAGTTCACTGAGGCTTTTTGCGGATGATGCTGTGGTATATCGAGAGGTTGTAACAATGGAAAATTGTACTGAAATGCAGGAGGATCTGCAGCGAATTGACGCATGGTGCAGGGAATGGCAATTGAATCTCAATGTAGACAAGTGTAATGTGCTGCGAATACATAGAAAGAAAGATCCCTTATCATTTAGCTACAATATAGCAGGTCAGCAACTGGAAGCAGTTAATGCCATAAATTATCTGGGAGTACGCATTAGGAGTGATTTAAAATGGAATGATCATGTAAAGTTGATCGTCGGTAAAGCAGAGTCCAGACTGAGATTCATTGGAAGAATCCTAAGGAAATGCAATCCGAAAACAATACGCTTGTTCGCCCGCTGCTTGAATACTGCTCAGCAGTGTGGGATCCGTATCAGATAGAGTTGATAGAAGAGATAGAGAAGATCCAACGGAGAGCAGCGCGCTTCGTTACAGGATCATTTAGTAATCGAGAAAGCGTTACGGAGATGATAGATAAACTCCAGTGGAAGACTCTGCAGGAGAGACGCTCAGTAGCTCGGTACGGGATTTTGTTGAAGTTTCGAGAAGATACCTTCGCCGAAGAGTCAAGCAGTATATTGCTCCCTCCTACGTATATCTCGTGAAGAGACCATGAGGATAAAATCAGAGAGATTAGAGCCCACACAGAGGCATACCGACAATCCTTCTTTCCACGAACAATACGAGACTGGAATGGAAGGGAGAACCGATAGAGGTACTCAAGGTACCCTCCGCCATACACCGTCAGGTGGCTTGTGGAGTATGGAAATGGATGTAGATGCAGATGTAGATGCGGATATGGAGGAGCATGTGGTCAGCACACCACTCTCCCGGCCTTATGTCAGTTTACCAGACTGGAGACCGTACTTCTGAATCAAGTAGCTCCTCAGTTTGCCTCACAAGGGCTGAGTGCACCCTGCTTGCCATCAGCGCTCGGCAGACCGGATGGTCACCCTCCCAAGTTCTAGCCCAACCCGACAGCGCTTAACTTCGGTGATCTGACGGGAACCGGTTTTACCAGTGCGGCAAGGCCGTCGGCACTCCCACTGGGAGACGAGACCATCAATTCCCGTTCCGTAGAAAGTGGTCTGCCGCTGAAGGATCCACAACCGCACCCACTCTTTTACTTCTTCGTTCGACTGAAACCGACGTCCTCGAATATCTTTTTCAGGTCGTCAGCGATGTGAAAATCACACGGTGAACGATCTCGGATGTACGCAGGATATGGAGTGTTTCCCAACCAAATCGTTGAAGCGTAGTCTTCAGCCTATTGGCAGTGTGAGGACGGACGTCATCGTTTAACCTCAGTGACTTTCTTCTCGTCGAGTTCCTCGAGTGTGGAACCACAATCAAGGCGCAGCGCTATGAAGACACTTTGCAGAAACTGCTACGAGCCATAAAGGCGATACGCCCAGGAATGCTCTCGGACGGAATATCTTTAATAAACGATCTTTGTACAGCAATGGAATCTCGCTGAAGTTGCATGGGCTATCTGTTTAGTATTAAGTTATCTGACGATGGGCTAGGAAGCCGAATGCCGGTTCCTAACGAATAAATACGAGGCGTGTTTTTTAAGTAAGTACCGTTTTGAAATTCAAAAAAGACGTGCTAAGATATCTCAATAATTTTAATTTTACATGAAAGCCTGTATCTTAATCTACTTTTCTACATAATTTCCGTCAATATTGAGGCACTTGTCATAACGTTGTACCAGTGTTTGAATACCCTCCTCATAGAAGTCTGCCGCCTGACTTGTTAACCAGTGCATCACCACTGTTTTGACTTCGTCATCGTCTTGAAGACGCTGACCGCCCAGGTGTTCCTTCAAGTGCAGGAACAGATGGTAGTCACTGGGCGCAAGATCGGGACTGTACGGAGGATGATCTAGAGTTTCCCATCGAAAAGATGTGATGAGATCTTTGGTCTGATTCGCTACATGCGGACAGGCATTGTCTTGCAGAAAAACGATGCCCTTGCTCAACTTCCATTGACTGTTGCCTTGATTCTGGTGAGACGTAGGCCACCCATGTTTCATCGCCCGTAACAATTTGGCTTAAGAAATCATCACCGTCGTTGTGGTACCGCTCAAGGAAAGTCAATGCACTGTCTAAACGTTTGGTTTTGTGGACATCCGTCAACATTTTCGGTACCCAACGTGCGCACAATTTTCGGTAATTCAAGTGCTCGATCACAATGCCATACAAAACACTACGAGAAACATTAAGAAAGTCATCTCGCAAGGAGGAAATCGTAAAGCGTCTGTTTCCTCTCACCTTGTTGTCCACTTCCTGCACCAAACTTTCATTAACGACCGAAGGACGCCCACTCCGTTATTCATCATGCACATTTGTGCGGCCATCTTTACACTCTCTCACCCACTTTCTTACCATTCCATCACTCATAATGTTTTCTCCGTAAACTGCACAGATCTCACGATGAATATCGATCGCTTTTAGGCATTTAACACTAATAAATCTTATAACAGCCGTACTTCACAGTCGGCGGGACTCACGATTATCAGAGGCATCTCAAACACTCATTACACAACGTAAACAAGGAAAAATCAGACTGTAATGGCGTCAGTGTGTAGATTAAGGTACATGCTTTCATGTGAAAATAAAATTATTGAGATATCTTTGCACGTCTTTTTTTAATTTCAAAATGGTACTTACTTAAAAAAACACGCCTCTTATTAATGGGTTGGGTTGGGGTGTTTGGGGGAAGAGACCAAACAGCGAGGTCATCGGTCTCTTCAGATCAGGGGAGGACAGGGGAGGAAGTCGGCCGTGCCCTTTCGCTGGAACCATCCCGGCCTTTGCCTCGAGCGATTTAGGGAAATCACGGAAAACCTAAATCAGGACGGCCTGACGCGGGATTGAACCGTCGTCCTCCCGGATGCGAGTCCAGTGTGCTAACCACTGCGCCACCTCGCTCGGTGAAAATAATAATGTGAAACATTAGTACTGTATATTCAAGTTTTTCATACCATGTTTAAAGTTTGTTGGAAGCCCCTAAGTGCTCTCATTATCAAACACTGCATGAATATATTCTGGATAACTTAGGCTCTGTTTTAAGAAAAGCTAGTTTCTCGCGCCTCTCTAAGTTTACATCGTCACATCTCCTGAAGTATGTGTCGTACAATGATATAATTTTGCTGGTACATTCAGCGGTACATGTGGAGGCTGTCTGCAACATAAGTTACGAACTGAATAGAAAACAAGTAATAAATTAAAACGTCTTGCCAGATGCTACAGTTTTACTGAATGGACAACGAAAATGTAGTAAGCGATAGACTCCTTTTCTTTCATCGTTTCGGGCGTTGTCATTGAACAAAAGTTCCACAAGCCACTGAAATTATGTATGAACTTTCTGGCATATCGCTATGTTCTGTCGTCCTCAAATTATGAGTGAATAAAGTCGTGGTAGTTTGTGCACTGTGAGTTAGGCTTCCACAAGACTTCAAAATAGTTTCTCTTGATAATAATGGCCTTAATGTGTTAAATCTTTAATGTAGGATTATACCTCCTAATGAGCAGATTATGACACCATTCTAAGATTATTTTTTTTTTAATTCTGTCAGTAATCACATGAAGAGCGTTAAATAAGCATTGCAACACTTTTTTCTGAAAGTAGGTGGGTTTTATTTGGGATTCCAGTACACTATATTATTCCCGACTCTTTTGCCTACAAAACACTATTTTTCAACATAATCTCCATTCAATGCAACGGCCTTACGCCACCTTACTGGTAGATCCTGTATGCCTGCATGGTATCACTCTAATGGTCGACGTGGGAATCAACGTCTTGCTGCATCAATAAGCCCTCCATTATCCACGTAGTACTTTCGCAGAGTATGTACTCGTTGGGCCAGACGGAAGGAAGTCGGAAGGTGCGAGATCCAAGCTGTAGGGTGGATTAGAAAGAACACTCCAGTGAAGTTTTGTAAGCTCCTGTCGGGTGCGCAAACTTGTCTGAGGCCTTGCATTGTCATGGAGAAGGAGAAGTTCGTTTCAACTTTTGTAGCGACAAACACGCCGAAGTCGTTTCTTCAATTTCCTGAGTGCAGCACAGTACACTTTAGAGATGATCGTGTGCGGTCGGTCGGCACGCGGGAAATATGACAGATTTGCGCGACCTTACTGCGATGATGAATCCCTCGTACAACGACTCACCGTACTTTTGTTCACTGCGAGGTCTCTGTAGAATTTCCGCTGGCGCCTATGAATATCTTCAATGGTCTGGTTTTCCGGCAAATGAAATTCAATGACAACTCTCTGCTTGGAACGCACCTCCACTACAGAAGCCATTCTGAAGGCTACGTATAGTGCTGCCACCCATCAGAACTTCATGAAATTATAGGGGCTGAAGCGGGAATATTCTGCGAGGTTCCACAACAAATCTCGCTTCTTTCAGTAGAAACTGACCGAGAAAAAAATGTCTTATTAATTACTGAACGTCCCTCGTACTACGGAATATTTAAAATCAGATATTTGTTTCCCCTGTAAGCCGTTATATAGGCAACAAGCAAAGGAAAATGAGCACTACGAACCACGAAGTGGATTAGCCGCTCAGCAACATAGATATGCAAAGTCTTTCCAACTTAATGCTGCTGCAGCTTTTGCTCTCTCCAGATCCTCGAGCGCCATGCACTCTGCCTCACCTTCCATATACGCCTCCTGATTCATTTCCCCCATCTGCTCCTTATCCCGAATATATCCGCATACTCGACACGTCCCGCTACCTTGATCCCCCTCATCCCCTGGTTGCTCCTCTCCTCTCCAACCCCCGCCCTCTGCCACACCTTCACAGTTGTCCCCCCTACCTTTCATCTCAACACCCTTCATCTCCTTTCCCAAGGTGGCTTCCATCGACTTCCCCTCCCGGATGATGCCCTCTCTCCCTCCATTTATCCCTCCTATCGTCTCTGATCCTCACCTCCCCCTCCCTTCCTCTATCCTTCTCGTGGACTACCTCTCCCCCCCCTTCCATCCTGTTTTTTTTCCAACTACCTTTCCCCCTTCCTTCCTCTATCCTTTTCGTGGGCTACCTCTCTTCCCCCCCCCCCTTCCATCCTGTTTTTTGTCCCACCTACCTTCTCTCTGCCTCCCTTCTCTTCCCCAAGTCCTTTTGCATTCCCCTCCTCTGCCTTTCCCCATTCCCTCTCGTGTCTGCCCTGCCCCCTCCCCCTTATGAGTCCTCTCCCTCCGTTGGTTCTCCCCCCCCCCTTCGTCTTTCCTCTTCTTCCCCCCCCCCTTTCTTGTACCCCATCTGCCCTTGGCTGTGGTGTGTCATCTTCGTGCCGACTTTTTAGTGCAGTGTTTTCGAAACTGTTGCGAATGGAAATCATACTGTCGCTGGGTGTGATTTTTATATCTCTTGCGAACAGAAACCAGACTGTCGCCGTGTTTTTTAATTGTCTGTCTACTATTTTACCTGTCTGCTTCCTGTGTATTTTATTAGCATCACCAACCCTTTGTTTTATATTTTAACATACCACAATTTTCCGCCATTTTACAATGTAAGTCACCATTTTATCACCTGCTTTTATTGTTTCTTATCTTCTTTTCATGTTTTAAAAATTCTGTAGGCCGAAGAGCAGCGTACTAAGCTGCTGCCAGCCTGTCCCCTTCGGGGGCAATCGAAATTCAATAAAGGAAAAAAAAAATTGCTCTCTTCATTGTTTTGAGGCAGCGATTTGATAGTCAAGCAGACAGCGAAGAGCCGACACGTGTGACGTGACAGTTTGCTGGTATAATGTTTGTCTGGTGAATGTTGCAGGGGCGGCAGTTTCGCGGTGGCAGGACGCCGTTACGGTGGCGGGCGCGCGCCCGTACATACGCGCTGCGCTGTGCTGTGCGGTGGCCACGTGTCATCGCTATCTGCCCTAATGAACACGGCCGGCCGCTCGACCGTCATTTCACAACAGCGGATCGCAATTAGTGCGCCTCCACAGGCCGCGGGAGCCAGGACTGTAACCAGATATGCCGACTTCGCAGCGCAAATTCTCTCGTCCGGTCGGAATGGCGCGCAGAGAGGACGTTGGACGCATCGAATGCAGCCTGCAAGGGGGGTGTAGCAAACGAGTTCTGAGAGGCCTCTCCGCTGCAAATCAGTCCGTCGCTGGCACACTGGTTTGAACTACAAATAATGATAACACGTCATATCACTAAAGTAACTGCAAATATTTTCTTCAAGATGTTGGTTACCTTTCTTTCGTGATCAATTCAATTGAAATAATTCATTGAGTAAACGAAAAAAGTCACAGCCAATTCTTCCCTCAACCTCACCAAACAAACACACACACACACACACACACACACACACACACACACACACACACACACCTAATCTTCATCAGCTTGCCGGCCGGTGGGGCCGAGCGGTTCTAGGCGCTTCAGTCTGGAACCGCGCGAACGCGACGGTCACAGGTTCGAATTCTGCCTCGGGCATGGATGTGTGTGATGTCCTTAGGTTAGTTAGGTTTAAGTAGTTATATGTTCTAGGGGACTGATGACTTCAGATGTTAGGTCCCATAGCTCTCAGAGCCATTCTTCATCAGCTGAACTACTCAATCCTCAATCAACCCGACCTCAACTGCTATCGAAATGTAACTGCTTTTTACTGCGTCGAGATGTATTATATCTCTGTTCTGTATCTATCTACAGCTATACTCTGCAAACTGTTCTGAAGTTCATGGCAGAGGACACTTTACACGGTACAACGTATCATGCTTTCTACCCGTTTCATTCGAGTACATAGCATGGGAAGAATGATTACTTAAATGCCTGTGTCTGCGCTATAGTCTTCTCTTTGCGCTCCCTGGCGAGAAATTCCAAAGGGACTATAGTTCTTTTCTGGTTCCTTCGGCCACATGTTTCACCTGCGACTGAGCGTATGTTATAATGCTACTTAATATCCCTACAGACTGCCACACACTAGCATTTGTATGGGTTAACTGACACTGTAGTCATTGTAGGATACTACGAGGGTAAGTCAATTATTATCCGCAAAGTAGTTATAAAATTTTATTGTAATCAAATAGGAAACTTACAAGAACATCATTTTACGACATAGTCTCCTTGCGTTTCAACGCACTTTGTCCATCGTTATCAAGCTTCCTGATGCCCTCATAAAAGAAGGTTCTCGGTTGAGCTGCGAGCCAGGAATGCACCGCTTCTTTCACTGCTTCGTCCGATGCAAATCGATGAGCCCTTAATGCCTGTATGAGTGGACCAAACAAGTGATAGAAGGGGCATTATCGGGACTATATGAAGGATGATCCAGTACTTTAAATTTGAGTTTCTGGAGCGTTTCAGCAGTGTGGGCAGCAGTATGCGGACGGGCATTGTCGTGCAACAGCACAACACCTTTTGACAACAATCCTCGGCGTTTGCTTCGAATTCCAGGCTTTAGCCTGGCAGAAAGCATTTCACTGTAACGTACACTGTTTATTGTTGTGCCCCTTCCCCATAATGTTCCAGTACTGGACGTTTTGTGTCCCAAAAAACTGTAAGCATCAGTTTTCCTGCAGAAGGTTGGGTCTTGAACCTTTTCTTGCACGGCGAATTCGGATTTTTTCATTCCATACTCTGCGGTTTGTAATGATGGATCCATGTTTCGTCGCCAGCAATGATCGGTCTAAGAAGTTGTCCCCTTCGTTACCATAGCGATCCAAATGTTTTTTGCATATGGCCAAGCGCGTTTGTTTATGCAACTGTGTGAGTTGTTTTGGAACCCATCTTGTACAAACTTTATGAAAACCAAGTCTGTTGTTGATGATTTCGTAGGCAGAACCGTGACTAATTTGCAGATGATGTGCCACTTCGTCAATAGTTAATCGTCTGTCTAGGAGAATCATTTCACGTGAATGCTCAATGGTTTCTTCATTTGTCGCGGTAAACGGTCTTCAGCTCCTTCATCGTGCGTAACAATTGAGCGACCATTTCGGAATTTTTTAATCCATTCGTAGACACTCCGTTGTGGCAAAACACTGTTCCCGTACTGCATCAAAAGTCTTCGATCAACTGCGGCCTCTGATACGCCTTCCGACCACAAGAAGCGGATCACTAAACGTTGCTCTTCTTTGGTGCAAACAGACAGCGGAGCAGCCATGATTAACAGCACGGCAGTGATAACGAAAATTGCTAAGATATAACAACAAATAAATATAGCATGCGTCAACAACGTAAAAAGTCAGTACTATCAAAGTAAACAAAAATATAACTAAATTGTGGATAATAATTGACTTACCCTCGTATATATACTTAATCAAATATTTATTGTTGTCTGTTCCTGTCATCTGTAAATGCATTATATTCCGTTCCATTATTAGCTACACTTTTTCACTTACTAATTTAATAGCGTATTCATCCATTCGGCGAAGTCCTGAAGGATTAAACCTTCGATTTACATACTTGTTACTTCTATCCTATTTAGTCTTTAATCTTCCAATGATTTTATTAGGAATGGAGCAAGACTGGCGTCTTCTTGATTACACATTATTCCCATAATTAATCAAACGTGATTGTAAGCAGCTGCTTGAAGCTTAGCACATATTGGCCAGAAAAGAATCTAAACTTAAGTTCCCCGATAGAAACTAGTTCGTTGTGACAAAGATTGCTCGCAGTCATTATGTCGGATCCTCAATATATTTGGACGGTGTGCCTTTTAGAAACTAGGTTGTGACATGAATTCCCCATGAGCCATGGACCTTGCCGTTGGTGGGGAGGCTTGCGTGCCCGTACTGGGTAGTGATGGGCTAAACTGCGATTTTCCGATATCAGTGATTTCTGTGAATGCTACTTTTCAGTATTGGTGCGGAGGCTTGCGTGCCCGTACTGGGTAGTGATGGGCTAAACTGCGATTTTCCGATATCAGTGATTTCTGTGAATGCTACTTTTCAGTATCTGTGACATGAATTCCCCATGAGCCATGGACCTTGCCGTTGGTGGGGAGGCTTGCGTGCCCGTACTGGGTAGTGATGGGCTAAACTGCGATTTTCCGATATCAGTGATTTCTGTGAATGCTACTTTTCAGTATCTGTTATTCTTAACTGCGATTTGTCGCAGTTAAGAGTCGCAGTTAAGGAACATAGGTCGTGTATCCCTCCGCCACTGCGATTTCTGCTACTTCCGCGATTTCTGCGACTTCTGTGACTTCTGCAATTTCTGCTACTTCTGCGATTTCTGTGACTCCTGCGATTTCTGCGACTTACCACTGTATGAAAAAGTTACATCTGTCAACACAGAAAATTGCATCGCAACAAACCTGTCATTGGCAAATATGTTTTACGTTTTTTCTTCCGTTGGCTTTAATTTTGTATTAAAGAAACAACTGTGAAAATATTAATAGTGTAATTAATATGTAAGTAGCCATACAGGACCGTAATAGTTCGTATTTAGAAAATGAATTCTAACATATTGTTATGTTCACAGGTACCTGAACTACATTTCAGTCACTCAGTAAAGTGATAACTCAAAATATCATTGTCAACAGATCTGAAGAAATTGCCACTGCGTCTTTAGACCGTTTTCGTCAAACGAGAGGTTAGTTTCTAAGCGTTTCGATGGACTTAATTACTTCAGTGAGATCGTTCTTGCAAATGTGATATTCATTATAGCAAATATTAGCAATCTACTCTGTCAATTATATTGCTAGTAATTAATGACAGCAAAAATTGTTTAATAATCCTTGTGTTTTTGCAGACACAGTTCTGACTCTGTTTACTGGTTGCTGTACGTATCTACCCACATCAAGGCTGTTGGGAGAGACTCGTGAAGATTCAAGACAGCTCTTAGAGGATTTGCAGTTTAAAAGTGAAATAATTGTGAAATAAGTGTGTGAATGATTAAACTGTGTTTTATTGAAGTTGTTGTGCGATTTTAAAGGAATAATAAATGTCAAATACAGTGAGGGAATAATAAAAATCTCATTTTCCACATGTTTAAGCCGTCCTATACCCATAATTTTCCGCCACTTACTTATTGGTAAACACTTGTTGGAGAGCGACATGCCGCCCCCCACCCCACCCTTTCTCCACAATCTTGGTGTGACACTGACCTGTAACATATCCCGAAGTCTACAATATGCATTTTGAGGCTGTTGATATGAAAGTGGGAAGTACAGATCTTCCAGTTAAATCAGAAATAGCTTAAGTGCATTACTTGAAAGTAACACAGGAAAAGCTTACTTATGTAGGTGGTAGTAGTGTCGGCAAAAAGTTCTTGTGTGTGAAGTTGCCATGTAGAACACCAGGTGTAAAACTTTTCTCCCGAGTCTTGAACTGTGTCGGAACAAAAGTGAGGCATTCATATGACTGTTTTCATTTCTCTACACTTATACAGATGTCTGAGTTCTGCTGTGTTAACATTGCAAAGTCCTGTAGGAATGTGGAGTATTAACCAAAACTGTCATATTGGAAGCAGAATCAAACACATTTGTTACGTTACTTGATATTTTCAGGAGAAAAGGGCAATGTTGCTTCTTATTAATATAATACATTCAGAGTCACAGCAGTATTTGACCAACCATAACTGATGCTGAATGTGCATGTCGTCATATAATATGAAAGGCTTATTTCAATAGTGGTACAAGTCCATTACCTCCACTTTTCTGTCTATAATGCTTCTGAAATTAGTGATCCAAACAAACATAAATAAAGGTTCATCTCTGGCAAGAAGCCATATGCTTGAATATTTCTGGTATCTCAACTGCAGATTTTTCAGCGCTCATTTAACTTTACGACTCTGTATCTCAAAATGAACAAAAATGGACATGTACCACTATTGAAATAAGCCCTTCATATGCACACACAGCACATCGATCTCGTGAGGCACAAGGCTCTCATAACGAAGTACGTACGTCGGTCAACAGATGACACTAGGAAAAGTATGTTAACTGCGCTTTTTAGTTGCTACTTGCGACTCTTAGTTGCGATTTGTCACGGAAATCGCAGTTGGACTCAATAGTGTATCACAGAGATGGGCGTAGTACGAACTTTGACCCACAGATGGCACTGTTAACCGCGCTTTCTAGTTGCTACTTGCGACTCTTAGTTGCGACTTGTCACGGAAATCGCAGTTAGACTCGATACCGTATCGCAGAGATGGACGTAGTACGAACTTTGGCCAACAGATGCCACTGTTAACCGCGCTTTTTAGATGCTACTTGCGACTCTTGGTTGCGACTTGTCACTGAAATCGCAGAAAGCAGTGCTAAATTCGACCAATAGATGGCTCACGTCTTGCGACTGCTAACTGTGACTGAAATCGCAGTTAGATTCTGTAAAGTTGCTACTGTGATATCTGTGACTTCTCAGTCACTGTGATTTCTAACAGATACGCGATTTCCTGCCCACCACTATGGGAGATGAAGAAGCTTGCACAGGATAGGGTAGCATGGTTGTGACATGAATTCCCCATGAGCCATGGACCTTGCCGTTGGTGGGGAGGCTTGCGTGCCCGTACTGGGAGATGAAGAAGCTTGCACAGGATAGGGTAGCATGGAAAGCTGCATCAAAACAGTCTCAGGACTGAAGACCACAAAAGCAACAACAACAACAACAACGAGTTTTTCAAGTTGGTATTTAGATTTCAAATCGAAGCATTTCGTATGTCCTCCAGCTTGAGTTCGATAAAGGGATACGCGGCCAGAAGCATTTGCGCCGTGTATGGGAATAATGCCACTAGACAGGGTGCGGCAAAGAATGGTTTTCGCATTTTGAGGAGGATCGTTTTGACATTAGTGTCTCTCCACGTTCAGGAAGACCTTCGGTGTTTGATGGAGTTCGTTTAAACGCATTAGTCAACAATGATCCACGCGACTGTATTCTCGACAACCGGCAGATGTGATGAACCATCATGCGACATTTGCATGCAATGGGGCAGGTTCAAAAATAGGGTGTTTGGGTGCCGTATGCTCTAAGCCAAAACCGCAAAAGTCAGCGAATACACGTATGTGCATCTCTGCTTACTCGTTATAAACTGGCTCGTGAATAACGCCTGTCTTGTATTGTTACTGGTGACGAGAAATGGCGTCTTTATGATAACATAAGGAAAGGAATGGCTGAGCTCAAACAAAGCAGCAACGCCCCATTTACATCCAAAAAAGTTACTGTTATACACTTGGTGGGACAGCAACGATGTGGTGTACTACGAATTCCTTCTCCGATGTGTAACCATCACGGCTGACATTTGTTGTCAACAGCTGAGACGTCTTGCAGGTGCAGACCAAGAAAAACGAAGTCAATCCGCACCCACCTCTTTCACCTCATCATGCGTCCTCAGATTTTCACCTTCTCCGCTCCATATTGAACAACCTTCGAGGAACTTCCTTTCCGGATGAAAATGCGATCCGAACATGATTCGACGAGTTCTTCGACTCAGAACCATATGATATCTACACTCGCGAAATCGAAAAGTTATTCCAAAGTTGACAGACTGTTGCAAGTAGTCAAGAAGAATATATTATTGATGACTAAAGTTCAACTGCTCAAACGTGTGTGAAATCTGATGGGACTTAACTGCTAAGGTCATCAGTCCCTAAGCTTACACACTACTTAACCTAAATTATCCTAAGGACAAACACACACACACCCATGTCCGAGGGAGGACCGCCGGGACCAGCCGCACAGTCCATGACTGCAGCGCCCTAGACCGCTCGGCTAGCCTCGCGCGGCGATGACTAAGGTCTCTGTTGTGTACATCTGTTGTGTTTATTAAACTTACGGAAAAACCAACCCAGTACATGCACCATCAGAGGCACACCATTAGCGATCTCATCTCAAAACACAGAAGACCTGGCTCACAACTTGTGCCGTCAATCGGACACAAAACAAAGAAATTACACTTTGTGCATCTCGTTTTCTTTCTTCAGAGTGCCGTCATATTCAACTTCTGCGTGGCGAGAGAGAAGTCATGTGCAACGGTGAAGCTGAGAATTACGACGGTCGTAATATAGCTACACTCAGGGATAGATATTACCAACAGTCACAAGACAAAAACTGCAGAACAACTTCGGAAAAAATGTGTCGTGAGATTAGGGGAGTGGCAGAGATGGAGCATTTTGTTCCGATACCCTGATCATAAACCCTTGTCCTCTGCCTTGAGAACTGTGCCGTTAGTCATCAACTAGTCTTCATAAATTCATAAATTTCTGTCAGGTCTCAAATGCGGCTCCATCAAGAAAAATGTAGAATAGTAATAGATGATTGGCTTGCCTTATAATAGAAGATGTAGAAGACGTAGAACAAAATGCCATTCCAGTCTCCCAGAATGTTCTTCAAATTCAGAAGTCTGCTTTGTAGATGCGTACGTAAAGAGGGTACGAGTTTCGTTTGTTTCAGTTGCGTTTGGCAACAGGGAATGCACCGTGCAATGAGAATTATTTTCTTTGTGGTACACTACGTCCCAGTATGGAGCAACGTTTCATTACGAAATAGTAAGCAATTAAAATCTGCCGGCCAGTGTGGCCGAGCGGTTCTAGGCGCTTCAGTCTGGAACCGCGCGACCGCTATGGTCGCACGTTCGAATCCTACCTCGGGCATGGATGTGTGTGATGTCCTTAGGTTAGTTAGGTTTAAGTAGTTCTAAGTTCTAGGGGACTGATGAACTCAGATGTTAAGTCTTATGGCGCTCAGAGCCATTTGAACCACTTTGAATCTTCTCAGACTTTCGCCTCTAGACAGCCCAGTAAAATAAATTAGTACGTTATTCTTATTCCATTTTGAAACGGTAGTGGCTCTGAGCACTATGTGACTTAACATCTATGGTCATCAGTCCCCTAGAACTTAGAACTACTTAAACCTAACTAACCTAAGGACAGCACACAACACCCAGTCATCACGAGGTAATGGTAGTTTTCTCTTTATGTGTGTATAGAGTCTTTTTATGTAATTATAAAAATTACTCCGGAAAAGTAAAGTTTGTCCAAATGTGGAAATCTGTTCCAGGATACAATATGGTCAGCTACCCAGGAACAAATGTTCTATTCAAAATTAAAATTGTTGCTGTCGAGATAAATTTGACATTACAGCACTTAATAGTGTATCAGTTTCATTATTACTGTACTACATGCTAGTAATCAGTAAGTGAAGTCAAATTAAGAATAAGTACTGTCAAATCCCAATTACAAGTTAAAATCATTTAGAAGTAGAAGCTACTGGTGATTAACACAAATTTCCTTTTTCGAGACAACGAAAATTGTCAACACATTAAAGAACTCCTCCTTGCTCCGTCCGTCATTGGTTATTTTACTGCCTAGGTAGCAGAATTCCTTAACTTCATTGACTTCGTGACCATCAATCCTGATGTTACGTTTCTCGCTGTTCTCATTTCTACTACTTCTCATTACCTTCGTCTTTCTCCGATTTACTCTCAAACCATACTGTGTACTCATTAGACTGTTCATTCCGTTCAGCAGATCATTTAATTCTTCTTCACTTTCACTCAGGATAGCAATGTCATCAGCGAATCGCATCATTGATATCCTTTCACCTTGTATTTTAATTCCACTCCTGAACCTTTCTTTTATTTCCATCATTGCTTCCTCGATGTACAGATTGAAGAGTAGGGGCGAAAGGCTACAGCCTTGTCTTACACCCTTCTTAATACGAACACTTCGTTCTTGATCGCCCACTCTTATTATTCCCTCTTGGTTGTTGTACATATTGTATATGACCCGTCTCTCCCTATAGCTTACCCCTACTTTTTTCAGAATCTCGAACAGCTTGCACCATTTTATATTGTCGAACGACTTTTCCAGGTCGACAAATTCTATGAAAGTGTCTTGATTTTTCTTTAGCCTTGCTTCCATTATTAGCCGTAACGTCAGAATTGCCTCTCTCGTCCCTTTACTTTTCCTAAAGCCAAACTGATCGTCACCTAGCGCATTCTCAATTTTCTTTTCCATTCTTCTGTATATTATTCTTGTAAGCAGCTTCGATGCATGAGCTGTTGAGCTGATTGTGCGATAATTCTCGCACTTGTCAGCTCTTGCCGTCTTCGGAATTGTGTGGATGATGCTTTTCCGAAAGTCAGATGGTATGTCGCCAGACTCACATATTCTACACACCAACGTGAATAGTCGTTTTGTTGCCACTTCCCCCAATGATTTTAGAAATTCTGATGGAATGTTATCTATCCCTTCTGCCTTATTTGGCCGTAAGTCCTCCAAAGCTCTTTTAAATTCCGATTCTAATACTGGATCCCCTATCTCTTCTAAATCGACTCCTGTTTCTTCTTCTATCACATCAGACAAATCTTCACCCTCATAGAGGCTTTCAATGTATTCTTTACACCTATCTGCTCTCTCCTCTGCATTTAACAGTGGAATTCTCGTTGCACTCTTAATGTTACCACCGTTGCTTTTTTTTAATGTCACCAAAGGTTGTTTTGACTTTCCTGTATGCTGAGTCTGTCCTTCCGACAATCATATCTTTTTCGATGTCTTCACATTTTTCCTGCAGCCATTTCGTCTTAGCTTCCATGCGCTTCCTATTTATTTCATTCCTCAGCGACTTGTATTTCTGTATTCCTGATTTTCCCGGAACATGTTTGTACTTCCTCCTTTCATCAATCAACTGAAGTATTTCTTCTGTTACCTATGGTTTCTTCGCAGCTACCTTCTTTGTACCTATGTTTTCCTTCCCAACTTCGGTGATGGCCGTTTTTAAAGATGTCCATTCCTCTTCAACTGTACTGCCTACTGCGCTATTCCTTATTGCTGTATCTATAGCGTTAGAGAACTTCAAACGTATCTCGTCATTCCTTAGTACTTCCGTATCCCACTTCTTTGCGTATTGATTCTTCCTGACTAATGTCTTGAACTTCAGCCTACTCTTCATCACTACTATATTGTGATCTGAGTCTATATCTGCTCCTGGGTACGCCTTACAGTCCAGTATCTGATTTCGGAATCTCTGTCTAACCATGATGTAATCTAATTGAAATCTTCCCGTATCTCCCGGCCTTTTCCAAGTATACCTCCTCCTCTTGTGATTCTTGAACAGGGTATTCGCTATTACTAGCTGAAACTTGTTACAGAACTAAATTAGTCTTTCTCCTCTTTCATTCCTTGTCCCAAGCCCATATTCTCCTGTAACCTTTTCTTCTACTCCTTCTCCTACAACTGCATTTCAGTCGCCCATAACTATTAGATTTTCGTCCCCCTTTACATACTGCATTACCCTTTCAATATCCTCATACACTTTCTCTATCTGTTCATCTTCAGCTTGCGACATCGGCATGTATACCTGAACTATCGTTGTCGGTGTTGGTCTGCTGTCGATTCTGATTAGAACAACCCGGTCACTGAACTGTTCACAGTAACACACCCTCTGCCCTACCTTCCTATTCATAACGAATGCTACACCTGTTATACCATTTTCCGCTGCTGTTGATATTACCCGATACTCATCTGACCAGAAATCGTCTTCTTTCCACTTCACTTCACTGACCCCTACTATATCTAGATTGAGCCTTTGCATTCCCCTTTTCAGATTTTCTAGTTTCCCTACCACGTTCAAGCTTCTGACATTCCACGCCCCGACTCGTAGAACGTTATCCTTTCGTTGATTATTCAATCTTTTTCTCGTGGTAACCTCCCCCTTGGCAGTCCCCTCCCGGAGATCCGAATGGGGGACTATTCCGGAATCTTTAGCCAATGGAGAGATCATCATCACACTTCTTCAATTACAGGCCACATGTCCTGTGGATACACGTTACGTGTCTTTAATGCAGTGGTTTCCATTGCCTTCTGCATCCTCATGTCGTTGATCATTGCTGATTCTTCCGCCTTTAGGGGCAATTTCCCAACCCTAGAACAAGAGAGTGCCCTGAACCTCTATCCGCTCCTCCGCCCTCTTTGACAAGGCCTTTGGCAGAATGAGGCTGACTTCTTATGCCGGAAGTCTTCGGCCGCCAATGCTGATTATTTATCAAAATTTAGGCAGTGGCGGGTACTGGGAGGTGAAGAAGCTTGCACAGGATAGAGTAGCATGGAGAGCTGCATCAAACCAGTCTCAGGACTGAAGACCACAACAACAACAACAAGGCAGTGGCGAGGATCGAACAGGGACCGAAGACGTTTTTGATTATGAATCAAAGACGCTAACCCTAGACCACTATCCTCCTGTTATAATTATATAATGCAAATAATTTCTAGCAGTTTAAATTAAGTTGAAGCGATCTGCCTGATGACGCGCTCTATCGGTACTTATTCAATAATTGGAAAGTCAAACTGCATCTTAATTCGAAATCCTATTGACATTTCCCAAAATATTATCTTTTGTGATAACATTAACTACATACACGATCATTCGTCACAGAGGGCGCCTTTAACTAACAATGACTGTTTTACCCTGAATTTAATTTTCTTTCTTCCTAGTAAAGCAAATGAATTTCATTTTGTTTAAAGTAAAAAATAATTATTTACAACAGTTTCAGTTGCAAGTTACAGTAATTGCACTGTCCCCCTTTATGCCGTCGTTACACTGGATCCTTTTGCTTGACACTTTATGACACACATGGACAGGAAACTTAATGAAATAATACAAAATGAACAACTTCAAGGCACAACAATCTCCGCTACTTATGAGCGAAGAAAGAAATTACGATAAATCCTCTGCCAAGGTGAAGCTCCTGGAAATGGATTTTTCCTTTGGCAGTTTATTTTTCGTTAATTCCATAAAATTGGCAACTGATATGCTGTTTTCTCTACGTATGTATGAAGTTTGCGGAAGAAACCACGTATGAATCATATATTGCCAGATACTGTCAGAATTAATTGAAAAATGCTATGCGGACTACTTAATCTGAGGGTTATTCGTAATAGGAAACCGACTGGTCAGCATTCTACATGAATAGTAGTAATTGTATAGTTAATTACATAAAAATGTGACGTTGGCAGGACGTTTAAAAACATGAAATGTGTAGAAGCATTATTGTCTGAGCGAAAAAATCTCGGACCCCTTCCATTACGAGTGCGATGAACCCATGCAGAGCCGTGTCGCATATTTCATTCCTGCGCGGTACATCCTGAGACCCGGATAATGAAGCCATACAGCAGGAGCGGCATTTTCTCCGGGCTCTCTTCGCGGGGAAGGAATTTCAAATTTTAGCCCCTTGTGTCCGAATTAAAGCGGCATACTAACGCACACGGGCCGTTCTGAATTCCAGAGGAAGGGGAAACTGAATTAACGCCGGCGCCGCTTTGTGGAGTGAAAAAGAGCCACGAAAAGCTCTCCGCCTCTCCCCACAGCCATACGTGAGTCGCACACAGAATGCTGCCCGTACTGTGTCTGAGGTGCCGCAACTTCGGCCGCGACTGACAACATCCGTCATTTGGCTGCCCAGCTTCCAATAAATTGCAGCTGCCACAAATCGTTGATAAAGATTGATGATTTCGTAGGATGAATGTATTTGTGTCTTATGCTGTCACCGTCCTTTGAAGGAATACGCTTTTCATCTCTCTCTCTTTTCCACTTTACCTGATACAAAATAAAATTTCCAACTGATCTATTAGAAAAGTCACGCGATAATTGGTGCCATATAAATTTCTACGCGCACTACCTCAACAGCGTAATGAAAAACAGTTAGGTTGGGAAACAGTTTTTCTTCCCTTTTTTCCTTTCTTAACAAGCTTTTTCTCAGATGCCACATACTTCTATCCTGCCTCCAGTCTTCTTCAGACAGACCTCTCCCTTCCATGGTTTTGGCTATACTTCACCTCCACGTTGCCCTTGGCCTCCTTTGGCTGATTCTACCTGACGGAGACCAGTTGAACAAACACTGTGATCATTGTTCTTCCATGCGTCGGACTTGTCCATGCCATCTCAGTGCTCGAGCATCAATCCATCTGTGACTGGTTCCACCGCATTCCTCTCCATTCTTACATATTCAGTCCTCAATCGATCCAAGCGAGTCGCTCTCTTGCTCCGCTGTAACCCGTCGATTTCGACAACCTCAATTTCCCCTTCTTGTGTCTCCTCTCAACCATTAGTATGTACACTATCCCAAGTGTTCTTGCTTCTCTTAATATGAGCTTTACTTCCTTTCTGGGCCAACGCTTAACTGCCTCCGGTCCTAAGACCTTGACTTCATATCTAAATACGTGCCTTCCTAGTATACCTTGTACTCTCATCAAACCCAAATTTAAAGAATGAAACAGTTTTTTACTGGTGTCTTGGTTTGCCTTTGAGCTCCCAAACATTGTGTCAACATCATTGTTGCCTTAGATTCATGCGGGTAGGTGGCTCTAGGACTAGGAACTCAGTCTCCCTTTCCTGGCAGAGTTACATTTTTCCCAGCTTGTGTAGCTTTTCAGCATTGTTCCAAAGCTTCTATTCTGTACTTGCTACAGGTCCTGTGGCCATATAAATACTTCCAGCTTCTCTCTTCGAAGTCCTGTACATCACGCTCAGCATTATCGACGCACGCAAAGCCTCTGGTATTACAGCGGTAGGATAGTGTAGTCTGTTGGGTGCCCCTGATAGTACGCTTTTATTAGAGCTTTGTGTTTTGGTGACCGTTTGGTTTAGTGTCAGGTCATCTAACTATGCTTTTAGGGTTATATCCACAGATTGTCCCAATCCTTTTTTATCACGCTTATTAAATCCTTAGCCTTTGGTAATGATTTAATTGAGAAATGTCAAGATGCATCATGTATTCGAGTTCACGTTAAACTGTACGTTCCTCTACAGCTGGCTGGGTCATACCATCTCCAGCTGGACTGTGGCTAGTAAAGCACCACCGTTAGCAAATCGAACTGTTGTGGCCACCTTGGATTTCCATTTAGGCTCGTTTCAATTTATTTGCTATTTCCTCCGCACTTCCCTTTTTAGTACTCCGTACATCCAGTCATTTCCCTAGACGTGTGGAAGTTTCTTGTCTTTGAATAACCTGTGTTTTCATTTTGATCAGCTTTCCTTCACTTTGACCATGTCCTTTGTGCGAGCTATACATTGGATTCTCATTTTGTGCGGAATAATTTCTGATAAACAAATATTTCAGAAGCTGAAGATAGCCTTCAAAGAGTTTTCCACCCAATAAATAAGATTTCTGCCCATTCTTTCTAATTATAATTTAAATATTTCAACGAAAAATTCTAACGCAATGATATTCAAAGGAAATCATCCAGTACCTGCGCGGTTTTAGAAGACAATGCGCAACTCTTATGAAACGTGCAGAAAATAGACAGAAATCGATGGATAGAGCTTTTCTCCAAGTTTTTAACTCAGATTACGTATGTAAGATTTGTCTGCATGTTCTGACAGGACAACTCCCTAGTGCAATTACGTCACGGCACATATACTCTAAGAAACAGAAACGATGCACCAAAATGAGTCGTGTAAATTGGTCACAAATTCATGGTCATACCGTCGGAGAATGCAAAATTGTAAACATTGGCACCGATGGATGACTGTGTGACGATGCAGCCTAATTTCACTGTGCAGCTGGCAAGGATGATAGACAGGGGGCATATCCATATCAGCGAATAAATTCTTTGCGAATTTCATTCCGTTGAACCCTAACTATGCCTCGCAGACAAAAACGTGAACAATATACGCATATGTCAGCATCTGACATAAGACGTGTAGTTGGGCTCTAAGGAACCGGCTGGAGTAATCGATGAATCGCTCGACATTTGGAGAGGAGCGATATCACTATTTAACAACGTTGGCAGGAATGGGTGAATAATGACCGAAAACAGCGTCAAGACGGAAGCAGTAGACCTAGAGAGAAGACAGAACGTGACGATCGAGCAATCGTCATAGAGGCATTCAGAGCCCCGGATTCATCATTATCGTCTATCCGACGTGCAACTGATGTTTCAGTGACCATAAGGACTATTAATAGGCAGCTCACAGAAAGGGGGCTGTGCTCGCGGTACCCCTTGCGCAGACTACCACTGACCTCCGTACACCATCAAGCCCGTTTGCAGTTATGTCTGGCAAATTCGGAGTAGAACTGTCTTCAGTGATGAGTCCCTCTTCGAACTGAGCCCCGATGACCATCGAAGACGTGTCAGGAGACTCTCGGGACAACGATGGGTTACCTGTTTGACTGTCGTCCGCCATATGACCCGACAGTCGTAGGTGGTGGTTTACCGTGCCATTTCTTTCCATAGCAGCATCTTTATAGAACAGCGGTACAGCCCGTTTTTTTATCCTTCATGACAGGCCATCCTGGAGTCATTTCGACAATGAAGTGCCTACCCGCGCACAGTGAGATTTTCTGCTGCTTCTCTTCGTGCTTGCCAAATCCTACATTGATCAATAAGGTCACCGGATCTCTCCCCAGTTGAGAACGTTTGGAGCGTGAGCGGCAGTGCTCCCAAACAGCTCGGAATTTTGAGGGGCTAACGCACCAGTTGGACAGTATCCCCAGGACGACATATCAGTCAATGCTAAGCCGAACAACTGCTCGCATAAAGGCCAGAGGTGGACCAATTCGTTACTGACTTTCTCAATTTGGACCGGCCGGAGTGGCCGACCGGCTGTAGGCGCTTCAGTCTGGAAGCGCACGACCGCTACGGTCGTAGGTTCGAATCCTGCCTCGGACATGGATGTGTGTGATGTCCTTAGGTTAGTTAGGTGTAAGTAGTTCCAAGTTCTAGGGGACATGACCTCAGATGTTAAGTCCCATAGTGCCCAGAGCCATTTTCTCAATCTGTGAAGCTCTTTCTCTTGAATAAAACACTGGATTTTTCTAAATCTGTAGTCATTTTTTGTCTGTAAATGTACATCACATCTACCAATTTCCGTCCCTTTCAGATAATTCCTTCGTGGTGCCTCTTTTTTTTTTTTTTTTTTTTTTTTTTTTTTTTTTTTTTTTTAACTACTACAGCCCCAAACTTGGAGAGACGCCCAGCGCATTGATAAGTGTCATTCTTCTTTGTGTCGTGTAGTTTTCGAGCAGTTTTTCTTCTGAAATTGCAGAGGTACCTATAAAGAACACTACACGTCTAAAGAACATTACATGTCTAAAAACTTTTAGAAGAGTTCAATAGATAAGCCACGCTGACTGCAAGATGTAAAAAATATGGTGGAAGTAAGCAGTAAGCCTGCCTAAAGTAAAAAAAAAAAACTATCGGCAGAAAAAGCAAGCAAAGTGTGATTCATGAGGTAGGGACAAGTTGGAAATCACATTTTGGACGGAAGATGATAATGATACTATTAATTCCTCAGAAGATTTAGCGCGTCTTGACACAATAGTGCTCAAATTTTAAGTATGTTATACTGGCTCCTATTTTCCTGTCTTTGTAAAGTTCTTTTACGTACTGTGTCAAGATTACATGATCGTCTGGGCAGACTATGCGATTTATTACATCCAAGTACAATATTAGACTATCTGAAAATTACTTCATTTATAAATTCATTGTTGTGTTCCCCATTATCTGATGACCTTTCTGATGCCACGAACTGAAGGTAAATGTTTTTATTCCTTGGTCTAACAATCGTTTTGCTGTCACAGAGTTCTTAGATTTGACCTGTTAGTAAAAGGAACTTCGTTACTGTCTTCAGCCATAATTGCCTCTAGTTCTTCCAAGACACTGATTAGCGCTTTCTTTTCTACTGAACCATAGCCATTCTTGAAGACTTCGAGCCACAACAAGTCTAAACTAACTCATGTAATATCTTCAGGTTTATTTGATGATAGAATGATCGCCCGTTTCTTAAACTGCTGTAACGTTGCAAAACAGTGAATGAAATAGCGTTTCAGGGCTGATCAATAGACCTGGAAAGCATTTCATACTTTTCAAATGTGGCCATAATTCCCCTTCAGCTCTTAATTATGTTTATGGAGGTTTTCATGCTTAGCGCCTGTTTTCAGTCACTTCCGTTAAAATTTCGGTGGAAGCCTCTTCAGTCTTCCTTTCATATTTCTTCATAACTGTGTCTTCTTGGACTTCGTTGTTCCGTAATTTTGGTTCAAGCCTGTGTACTTCGACTTTGCTTGGCAGAGCGAAGTTTCGATTGTTCTTGATTATTTGAGAGCTTTCAAATACCTTAGTCGGTGGTTCGCAGTCCTGAAGGTTTTTGAAGTATGTGACGAACAATTTTCAATTTTTATGGCTGTTTTAAGCAATGTCATCTCTTCGTACATTACTTTCAAATTTAGTGCAATGTACTACTTGCTGAACAGTCCTTGAATGTCTCTCACCAACCCACAGTTTCGTTCTTTTTGAAGTCGACATCTATGTCATGCTGCTATGCCTCAAAATCTTGTGGCTTCTCGCATTATTTTGGTTGTCAGACATTGTTAGTCAACACTTGGTACCTAGTTCTTCATTCTTTCTTCGAAGTCTTTATTTATACTCATTGTCCTATACAGCGATTGGTTTCACAGATTTTAAGATGTATTCCTACTTTTGAGGAACTCTTAATGATTTTCTGTATATCCATCCCTTGATTTTGTTACATTGTCTGGATACTGAGGAAGGAGTAGAATCTTTATTCTTCTGGGGTCGTTATGGCGAGAAATTATATCCTGGAGCCGCCATGCAGTTTTATTCATCAGCTCTTTTGATTCCTCAGAAGCGACAGTCTTGAATTTTAGTACGAGTGGGTTTGACAATGTGCAGATTTTATCATTTCTTGCGCAGCTATGGAATATGACTACTCTTTTGTTTATAATGAAGTGTCCCATGATTAGATGCTGACGTCATACACTTTTCCTTTTGCTAACACTCATTTTATTAACAGAGTACAGCAAGTCTATACAGGTGCGGTAACTGGTACGTCATACACCATGATATATCTTGGAATGACTAATTTACGGACAGAACGATTTTATGCTCACTCTTCGCATTTCCTATTGGCCAGACAGTTGTTGAGTTTCCCTTTAGAGAAATCAAAGATACCATGTTTTCAAATTATTTATCAAACAAGCTGAGTCTTGAAAGTGAGAACTGTTAATTCTGTCTCAGTTTTGAGCTGCAAACAATCCAGTAATCATTCGCGTTGTCACCCTTTGTGTATATTCCGTAATATGTTCTATAGAACCATATAACTATGGCCCCCTTATAAAACACAGGCAACCTGCGTAGAGTGGTGAATAGCCTGTGCTTTGGGCGCATTCCATATCCATTCACGCACACTTCGCTGTCGCCCCAGAGTTTTCTGCTTGAGTCGAAAATCGAAAATATGAAAAATCCCTTTTCACAAGTTCAGTCACTCTAACCCATTGGAACTCAATAACGGGTTCGATGTTGACGAGGCATACTGGCTTTTGATTTTCACCTTGTTTTGCACCCCTGCATTGATTTTCCGTGCCACACAACAGAATACCCTGTTTGATTTACATATAAATCATGTCTCTTCAATGTTAGTCATTTATTGCTGGTTAACTGTTCTGTAAATAGACTTCTGCTTGCTGGAATTTTCAGAGATGTTAGTGTATTATTATTTACTATACTTCAGAGAGGAGTGGGTTATTTCAGTAATTTTTGCATGTTGGAATTTCGCACGGCGTTAGTGCATTATTATTTGCTAGACTTCGGAGTGGAATGGGTTTTGAGCGTCTTCCATATAGAGGAGTCGGCTTGGAATGCCGCCACACATTGTCCAGACCATAACTCTGCCCCCGTCAGTCTGTGTACCCCCCGCAACGTTGGAGGAGTGTTTGTGCTCCCGTTTACTCTGTTCCACCTGAGTGGTACTAACGTGTGTGTACTCAGACCCGCGAGCTGTTTGCCCTGTGTCAACCAAGCCGGGCCGCAGTGGGTTGTGCCAAGTTCCACAACGCAAGTAGACTCCTCTGGTATGGACTGTGCTGCATTTTATAGCAATTTGGACACAACTCGAGAGGGTTAACGTAAACATAATCAAGTTCGTTTCATTTCAAGATAGATTTTCTATTGTAGCCATTGTCAGAACTTAAACTACAAACACCAGATATTGTGAAGCAGTATTTCGAAATACAGCCGCCGCACATGAAACCTTATAAACCCATGGTGTGGTAAAGGTACGCCGACGACACTTTCGTCGTGTGTCATCATGAGAAACAGCTCGATGGCTCCTTAAGACATCTGAACAATCTCCATGCCAACTTTATAGCTACTATGGAGGCAGAAAAGGATCAACTTTACCCTTTCCAGATGTGCTGGTTATGGGGAGTGGTGAGAACCTGGTCGTAGCGTGAACCGACACATACGGTTTGATACCTGCACAAATTTTCAAATCATCGCCCGAGCCAGGAAAGAAGAATGATTAATACGCACGTAAAGCTTGCAAGACGAATATGTCAGCTGCAGCAACTCGGATGCGAGATGTAACACATGCAATGCGTTCTGAGGAGCATTGGATACTCGATCAGTTGCATAAGAAATGCCACGAAACTTAACACCTTCAAACATAGTATCTTATTATTTCTGTTATTACTGCTCAACATCGTGCTAAATCTTTCCTACTGTCACTACTGTTGAATCTTCACCTTTCGCTAAAACCACTGCTGGCTTCTGTCTAGTAAACTGCTATGGGCGCAAGGGCTTCTTAGTCAGACAGCTCTTTCTAAAATGCATAGACTATATAAATTCATAAGCCATTCACTCATTGAAACAGACTACAAGAACGCTGTATAAATTTATATACATTCATAAGCTCATTCATTCATTTAAACAGACTACAAGAATACTGTATAAATTTACGTTAGAATTTATTCGTGTGGTAATTTGGGTAGCAGACGTACGCATAAACTGATACTTCAAAGTGATGTTTCCGGAGTTTGAATTACGATTATAACAGAATATATATTTTTCTGATTTACTCGTGTCCGATAAATGAGAATTTAATTATAGTGGCTATGTAAAATTTTACCTGCGAGAAAACTTGCTGTTCTTGCTGAACCCGAGTCAAACCTGGCTAAATGAGATACCTTCCACTGTTAAGACTATTAAGTCTCTCTTTGAATTATTACCTGAATTTCTGAAAATTTGAATAGCAGCTCTCTCTGTAATAACTGATAGCAGTCCTTTTGTAAATACACCAACTGGTTGTTCTTCACATGTGCTGAGTTCGTTATCGCTTTGCTCCTGTTAACAACGATGTGTCTTCTTCCCTAGCTGACGTGGCTGCATCGGTAACCTGTGTGATCCCCACCCCTCTAACGTCGTAGTAATTGAATGTCTTCTCACTGTAAATGGCGGCCCTCGACCGCTATTTTAGAACAAATTACGTTGAAAACTACTATATCCAAAAATATTTCTCTTGAATGTAGTCTACCCACAAATTTGGTGAGTAATGAAATTTTAAATGACTCAAAGGAATTGCTGAACGGGTTCTACTGGGTGGTTTTAAAGAAGTCACAATATTATAGCAGCAAAAAGTAAGTTTCATATCAGCCCACACTCCGCTGTACAGTAAAAATTTCATTCTAGAAATATCCCCCAGGCTGTGGCTAAGCCATGTCTCTGCAATATCCTTTCTTCCAGGCGTGCTAGTTCTGCAAGGTTCGCAGGAGAGCTTCTGTGAAGTTTGGAAGGTCGGAGACGAGGTACTGGCGGAATTAAAGCAGTGAGGACGGGGCGTGAGTCGTCCTTGGGTAGCTCAGTTGGTAGAGCACTTGCCCGCGAAAGGCAAAGGTCCCGAGTTCGAGTCTCGGTCCGGCACACAGTTTTAATCTTCCAGGGAGTTTCATTATTGACTCTTGATGTTAAAATTCCTCACACGTCCCCAATTCGTACGTCTTACTATGGAGTCCATCAGCTACGAAGTTTCTTGAATTCCTTGTAGATGCTATCTGCCATTGAAGTTTTTCTGAATATGTCCTATTCTTTCTTGCCCTTGAATCTTCAGCAGGAAAAACTTGAGTCTCGTTTCTCTAGTCTGGCTTCCTTTTAATACACCCCAAGTCATCGCGCGCAAAAAATTACCGAAGGCTCCATTTAGTGTTCATCAAACAATTCTACAGCAGCGCCATTACTTGCCTACAGGACAATTTAAAGCACGCGACAGTTTCTTACAAAACCAACTGCACTTTGTTCGCAATCGACATACATTTCGTTTAATGCTGCTCTTTGTGAGCCGTTGTTCAAATTACTGCCCCACGACGTGATTGCTTTACCGAGTTTTCATAAAATCACGGACACTGGCGCACTTCTATTACAGCTTACTCTCTACCATGAACTATTTCCTTCTTCCTACTTCATTTACAACACAGATAATGTTTAATTGTTACTGGACACAACAAGTTATAAATTATTTTACAATAAATTATAACATTATATAAATTTTCATGGTAAGAACATTTTCACCAATAATTTTTCGTAACAATATACACTCGTAAGATTAATCTTGTCTGCATGAACAGAAATAACTTATTACACTACTGGCCATTAAAATTGCTACACCAAGAAGTAATGCAGATGATAAACGGGTATTCATTGGACAAATATATTATACTAGAACTGACATGTGATTACATTTTCACGCAATTTGGGTGCATAGATCCTGAGAAATCAGTACCCAGAAGAACCACCTCTGGCCGTAATAACGGCCATGATACGCCTGGGCATTGAGTCAAACAGAGCTTGGATGGCGTGTACAGGTACAGCTGCCCATGCAGCTTCAACACGATTCCAAAATGCATCAATAGTAGTGACTGGCGTATTGTGATGAGCCAGTTGCTCGGCCACCATTGACCAGACTTTTTCAATTGGTGAGAGATCTGGAGAATGTGCTGGCCAGGGTAGCAGTCGAACATTTTCTGTATTCAGAAAGGCCCGTACAGGACCTGCAACATGTGGTCGTGCATTATCCTGCTGAAACGTAGGGTTTCGCAGGGATCGAATCAAGGGTAGAGCCACAGGTCGTAACACATCTGAAATGTAACGTCCACTGTTCAAAGTGCCGTCAATGCGAACAAGAGGTGACCGAGACGCGTAACCACTGGCACCCGATACCATGACGCCGGGTGATACGCCAGTATGGCGATGACGAATACACGCTTCCAATGTGCGTTCACCGCGATGTCGCCAAACACGGATGCGACCATCATGATGCTGTAAACAGAACCTGAATTCATCCGAAAAAATGACGTTTTGCCATTTGTGCACCCAGGTTCGTCATTGAGTATACCTCGCAGGCGCTTCTGTCTGTGATGCAGCGTCAAGGGTATCCGCAGCCATGGTCTCCGAGCTGATAGTCCATCCTGCTGCAAACGTCGTCGAACTATTCGTGCAGATGGTTGTTGTCTTGCAAACGTCCCCAACAGTTGACTCAGGGTTCGAGACGTGGCTGCACGATCCGTTACAGCCATGCGGATAAGATGCCTGTCATCTCGACTGCTAGTGATACGTGGCCGTTGGGATCCAGCACGGCGTTCCGTATTACCCTCCTGAACCCACCGATTCCATATTCTGCTAGCAGTCATTGGATCTCTACCAACGCGAGCAGCAATGTCGTGATACGATAAACCGCAATCGCGATAGGCTACAATGCGACCTTTATTAGAGTCGTGATGGTACGCATTTCTCCTCCTTACACGAGGCATCACAACAACGTTTCACCAGGCAACGCCGGTCAACTGCTGTTTGTGCATGAGAAATCGTTCGGAAACTTTCCTCATGTCAGCACGTTGTAGGTGTCGCCACCGGCGCCAACCTTGTGTGAATGCTCTGAAAAGCTAATCATTTGCATATCACAGCATTTTCTTCCTGTCGGTTAAATTTCGCATCTGTAGCACGTCATCTTCGTTGTGCAGCAATTTTAATGGCCAATAGCGTAAATATGAAAAAGAATTTACACTCAAAACAATAAAAAATTGTGTTATTCAGTAAGCATTGTCCAGTCAGAACATTTAATTGCAGGTTGACAAAATTTCCGTATCGAATTGGCGAAGTGACACGTCGGGAGCAGAAATGTCGTGTACGGTCGTCGTGCCATACATCCCCAGGACGACGGGGACAATCGGCCGTACATTGAGCAAACATAGTGTGAAGACTACTGTACCTACAAACCGACCAAGAAGATTGTCAAAAGACAAAAGGGCCACCTCGGATCGTCGGGTATATTCCGGTATGTCGTGTACATATGGGAGAGTCTACGTTGGAATGGTTGGACGATCCGTCGGCATCAAGATTATCGAACGTAAACGGTATTGCTGGTTGGGATAGTTGGGATAATCACCCGTAGCGGAGCATGCACTGTGTGGAACAGATCACATAATAAAATTCGCTGACAAGTACCTTTTCGCTGTGGAGAAGAGCTACCATTCCATTTGTTAAAGGAGGCCATAGGACTTCACAAACACGACAATAATTTTAACAAGGAAAAAAGCCTCAAGGTAACTGGATCCCGGATTCCCGCGGGAAACAAGGGGAGAACCAGGACGTTGTCGCGACAGTAACGTATAAACTCCGGCCAAGGACTCGACATCAGTCCACTACCAGCAATGGAGGTCGAATCTTTGACTATGTCAACCACTCGTGCTGGTGAAACGTCAGGAAAATCATTAAACAATTGCCCGCATCTCGTGGTCGTGCGGTAGCGTTCTCGCTTCCCACACTCGGGTTCCCGGGTTCGATTCCCGGCGGGGTCAGGGATTTTCTCTGCCTCGTGATGGCTGGGTGTTGTGTGATGTCCTTAGGTTAGTTAGGTTTAAGTAGTTCTAAGTTCTAGGGGACTGATGACCACAGATGTTTAGTCCCATAGTGCTCAGAGCCATTTGAACCATTTGAGCCATTAAACAATTTTCAGCTGAAGATGCCGACACTGAAGCCAGCAGGCAATAGTCAAAGAATTCGAAATCTAAACACTCGAGGTGCTATTGAAAATAAAGTAAGAAAATAAAACTTTTAGCCATCAGAAATCTACTGTCGCAATAAGTTCAAAAATTTATATCTGGAATCAAAGTTGAAATTTATTCTGAAAATGAAGTACTATCTTCCACTGTGTCTCGCTGTGAAATTTAAGAACTCGTATCAACAACCTCTCCACATCGGTGTTTCGAAACACAAACGATTATTTGTAAGTTTCTGGATTCTTCCCTCGTCCCTTACACTACGAGGGCAAAAATCTCAAAAAGATCTTTAGAACTGCAGCGTGAGATGTCAGGTTACGCATGTTATGGTGATGTAAGTGGAGGCAGACGTACAGGTGTTTCCTGTGTGGCAGCGGCAGCATATAAGGACGAGAACAATAAATTCAGGCGTTCCGTCACGGTTTACTTGTTTCCAGGGTCATTGCTAGTGATGCTACAGGGAGGTGAATGCGGCAGGTAAGACCCACTGTCTTATGCCTAAGTAATCGCCTGATAAGGATCGTCCAGCTATAAACTGCAGTGAACGAACTTTAATATAGCTTACATGAGCCTAAGTACGAGGGTAGCCCAGAAAGTAATGCACCGCATTTTTTTCTTCAACAGTTCTTTTCTGGGTATAATGAGAATTACACGCACGAAAGAATGATGTTTCATCTACACACCCTATTTTTCTACGTAGTCTCCATCCCGTTCTATGGCGTTTTTCCAGCGCGTGTATGCCCTGTCGGTACCACTCCTTGTCCTGGTGGCGGAGACAGTGCTTCACTGTGTGAATCACTTCATCATAGTCCTCAAAATGTCTTCCACGAGTGGCATCCTTCAATCGCCCAAACAGGTGGAAGTCCGAGGGGGCTAGGTCAGGTGTGACAGCCGTGGGTGGTCTCCCCGACCGCTGCAAATCGCGGAGCTCCACCGAACCGCCTTCTGATGACCTCACCCTCCGTGGCCAGCGACTAACTGTACTTCTGTCGACATCAGACGCTCTATAGACTTTGAACAAGCGTTTGTGAATATTCCCCACTGTCTCTCTCGCCGCAGTGAGAAATTCAATGACGGCACGTTGCTTGTAACGTACATCAGCTACAGAAGCCGTTTTGAAACTGCCCTGCAGCTAAGCTCACTCAGGAGAATTCAAATAATACATACGTAACGTTTCGCATTCGTAGCATTGTTTTCGGCTGAGAAAAAAAATGCGGTGCATTACTTTCCGCACAACCGTCTTAGTTTCTGTCGAACAACGGTGTTGCAACAACTTTACGAAATTTCTTTATGCGGTTGCTATTATGTAGTGCAGTGTACTCCCCTTTCGTCGTCTTTCCATACATGCAAACTTACCCGACTGTAACTCGTATCATGACACACAGCATTTTACAAGCCATGATTGTTTAACCAAACGGCTGATATCCGGCGTTACTAGTGAAATGCCTGAAAGAGATCACTATTGGACGGCTCTTTAGTGTCCCCGTCTGGATGTCGTTTCATTTCCCTTACTACAAAGTGAAAGCATTTATGATATGACACGAAGCACAAACAAAATATTCTAGACACTATTAAAGATATGGGGAAAACTTAACTTGCATGGGATTTGAGTATACTGTTGCGAGAGCAGTGCTCCTTCGTAGCAGAAAACTACATGTCTGGCAGCAGATCTACAGGTGGTACTGTGGAAGCGTGTTATCTACGGGAGTCGTGCTCAGACGCCTTCATAAAGTGGTACATGAACCTAGAGATCAGCTGTGTAAAGCTCACAGCATATCACATGAGGCGGCGTTTGCAGCGTGGGTGCCAGCAACCACACTGTACTACAGATCGATCGAGTGCTTAAGGAGATGGTTCGCTTCTACGAGACGGCCACTCAGGGTCCGTTTCGAGGCTGATCCTCTGCAACAGGAAAGACGTCAGCACGAGGAGTCACCACCAAACGTGCTCTTGGCGTCGTAGTGTTTACAGTCCTGCTACCCAAAATTCGTGAAGAATTATTTTTCTCAGTAAGATCGTAGATGCTATCGCTGCTCAGGGCAACCACACTACATCTTCCCGTGTTATAGCAACCTGATGTCTCTCTTTTTTAATATTTAAAATATATTCTACGTTAGAAAACCGAAGCTGTGCTTGAATACGGCGTTTACTCGTGATACCTGTACTTGTTCAAAATGTTCAAATATGTGTGTAAATTCCTATGGGACCAAACTGCTGAGGTCATCGGTCCCTAGACTTACACAGTACTTAAACTAACTTCAATTAAATTATGCTAAGAACAACAAACACTCCCATGTCCGAGGGAGGACTCGAACCTTCAGCGGGAGGGGCCGTGCAATCCGTGACATGGCACCTTAAACCACGCGGCAAGTCTGCGCAGCATGTACTCCTTGTCAGTAACTTTCATCTCATTCGACCCCAAACTTTCTAGTTATTATTTTTTACATTTTTTACATTTTCTCTTATTTTCCAATTGGTGTCATGAGTGGCAGCTTTCGTTAAATGTGGGTTAATGTAAGATAATGCCTATAACATGAAACACGTATGTTGTGCGGCAGCGATGCTGAGACATTGTAGAATCTCTGACCAGAGCAGTTGCGCTCGACTCGCAGTAGCAGTCAGTCAGTCAGTCTGCAGTAGTCAGTCCTCAGTAGTGCTAGGAGTATGTGAGTAGTGGTAGCCCAGAGCAGTCGGCGGGCGTCGGGACAGCAATGGTCGAGATTCAGGATGAGGTATAATTTTATTTAAATAAATAATCATGCAGCTTTGCGCTCATCACATAATGTAACGAACACTCATTGTAATTTAACTTTCAAAAATCGCCCCCAATAATAATTTTGATTTAAAACCAATTTTAGAGACAATCATTCAAATTTCCTTCCATTTCCTTTTAACAAAGATTTTTAAAAGGTACTTCCAATGCTTTTCATGCAAGCGCCAGAGAACAATAAGAGCAGAATTTTGACATGCAGTTTCACTAAGGTAAGAAATTTATTCTCGTTTCGCACAGGGCAAACACCGACTTTTCGGTTGAATTGAGTTTAGGTTATCATTACAGTTTCATTATCATGGGATTAGCGTTCATTATTTAATGGGAACTTGTACTTGAGTCAGATAGCGAGCTTTCATTTAATTGTCTTTGCCATTAATATTCTTGTGGGGAGTTCACACTTAGCTGTGGCACCATTTCTAATAAATATTGTTTTTAAAATTTGTGTGGGAAGGTCACACTTAGCTGTGGCTCCATTACTAATAAATATAGTCTTTTTAGAATTTGTTGTGGGGAGGTTACACTTGGCGACACCCAGTCCAGGATCGTATTTCGTAGAGAATCTTTTGAAAACAGTCAGATATCTGCTCTTATTTGCTTAAATATAATTATAATTTGGCGCAACGCTTTTACTAATTTGTGACTTTCTTTCCTTAGATCATCGGCAATTCGTTGCTCTGTTGTATTTGTGTGTTGCTTTTGCATTGTGCTTATTTCTTTTGTGAATATTTGTGTCTATTGTGAAAATGCCGCGAAAGACTGTGAATAGTGTATCGCGTGGTATAATGAATGAATTTACCGACTTAAACAACGTGACCGATAGTACTAGTGACACGCAGTGTAATGATGACAATCCTGCGTTCACTAACAATCAGTGCGTTCCAACCGCTAATGATGACTTTTGTCTTAATGATGAACAAACGAACTCGGTTATGTCCTCTGTTGATTTGACGACAATCGATGACGCGGGGCGTTCTGTTGGAATGAGCGCTGCCCAGCTTAACACACCCGGTTTGGAAAATTCAAATAACGTACAGACAAATTTCTCTAATGAAAATGAACAGGATACACAAAGTACGCCGGATTTATTTAATTCCGAAATAGTGTCTGACAGTATACATGCGACTGATAAACCTTTTTGTAAATCTCAGAATGACCAATTGGTTACAGAAAACGCGACAATTGCAAATACACAGACAAACAGTACAGAGAATAGAGTAGGTAATGTTACCTTGGAACAATTTATGGCAAGATTGCTACAACAACACAGTGAAAATCTTAAACAACACTTTAATGAAAAATTAGACAACAATGATGTAAATCTCAAACAACTTAGTGAACAGGTCAAACAACAGAACGAACAGTTAAATGAAAAATTAGATAACAATTCCAGACAGTTAAATGAAAAATTAGATAGCAATTCCAGACAGTTAAGTGAACAAATTAGAGCCGTTGCCGCGCAGTGCCATGACACTAAGGAACAGTTACGCGAGGAAATCGAGGCTTGTTCGCGAAAAAGTAGCGAAGAAATTAAGTCTGTTGCTCAGGAATTAAGGGAAATGCAAACAACTGCAACAGAAACACTCAGAGACGAAATTAGCGGAGTCGCTAAACAATGCTCTGAAAAAGCTACACAATTACGCGACGAGTTTAAAGCAATGACAGCAGAACTTTCGCGAACAGTGGATGAAAAGATTGACGCAAAATTCGAACAACAGAACACTCAAATTAACGAACGTCTTAGTCTTCATATAGAAAACAGTGATACGCGTTTCCGCAAATTTATTGATGATCAAAATAAAGTAAAACGTCAAGTAATGGAAACAATCACTGCTCAGAGACAGGAAGACAAACGTAAAATGTTTGCGAAGGCGAAAACATATGTAGACAACAATATTGCCACAGTGTCCGACGAAATTAATTCCATCAAACAGTCGAACACAGAATTACGTGACGAAATTTCGGATCTTAAGTCGAAAACAGACACATTCACAACCGATTTTCAAACAGTGACCGACAGACTCGAACAATTAGAACTAACACAGGATCCCGATGTTGTCAAAGCTGACGTTAGAAAACTGAACGAAACTACACGCAAGTTGGAAAAACAGATTAATGCCACCGATTCTAAAACCGATGATCAGGCAAAAATACTGACTGAAAAATATGATGAATTGGCCAGTCGTATTGAGGCTATTGAAAGTAACAATGACAGCAAATCAGACGATACTTCACCGGTTTCATTTAATCAAACACCGGAATTTCAAAATTTACAGCAGACAATTAATGAGATCGATTCGTCTAATAACACGTTGCGTAGAAAGTTGTCAAGTTTACAACAAGAAGTAACAGAGATGAAAAACACTTCAGTTAATAACACAGCACAGCAGACGCCACTTTTCGAACATTTTCCAGACTCGCGCAACGCGTGTAATTTGGGTAATCTACAGAGAGTACGAGACTTAGAGTCCGAACAATCACAGTTCAACAGATTCTCTTACAACCATGAACCTGTTCCATCACACAGAGACGATAATTTCGATTACAAACATTTTCTGTCAGTGAGGAAGTTTAAAGTGTTTAAAAACGACAGAACACAGATTCACCCGCTGGATTGGATACAACAATTTAGCTTTGCTTTTCCACCGACTTGGCCTGTAACACACAAACTTGAATTCATTTGTAGTTTTTTGGAAGGCGAACCGGCAACTCGTATGAGACCGATCGCGAGGCAATGTTATTCAGTAGAAGAGTTTCAGAATGCTTTTCTATCAGCGTACTGGTCGAAGACGACACAGCGCGGAATTAAAGATCAACTAATTAGCTTACCGAACTATGAGAACTCAAACTTTCCGAGTGTGACGCAATTTTTTGAGCACATGGTCCAACAAAATCAGTACCTAAGTGAACCGTACAGTGAATCTGCACTTATACAATTATGCATTTCTAAATTACCACGGTCATTAAGAGTTTCACTTCTAACCGGTCAGCAAAAGGAAAATATTTCAGCATTCAGAGATCTGTTACAGCTCTTGGAAGTACAACAATCTGATTATTCTTTTGTAAATAAAAACTTTTCGTATAATAACCAAGGTCAACAAACTTACAGTAATTATGATCAGGGACGTAATTTCAATAGGAAAAATAACAGACGCTTTAGGAACGACAACTACCAGAACTTTAACAGCAGGCAAAATTCTGATTATCAATATCGCCAAAATTATGGGCAACAGGAATCACATTTTAGTAACAATAGACGTTTTCAACCACAACAGCATGAAAGTCAGCCGGTTAGCATACCTAACCAACAATGGAATGCACAAGGTCAAACAGGCTTTAATGTTTCGCCGCGTGGACGTATAGTCCCTGATACAACAAATAGTAACACACGGCAACAAGGAAATAACTACGTACAGAGAAGACAGTATTTCAATTCCTATCGCAATACACCGTATAGGAATGACTATTACGACAGGCGTAAAAATAATGACGAGAATTTTCAGCGTACATCTAACAACAGTCGATCCTACCAGCAGCAAAATGATCAGCAACAACATATTCTTGTGAATGAACCCGATAGTAGGTATCATCCAGAGCGTAATACGTCTGGAAGAAGTAATAGAACTGTTCAAATTGTAGAAATGCCACAACATCCTCCTGATAATAATAACACGTCAGATAGAATCTGACTAGATACTGTACGGGACGCATCTTCCAATAACACAAGCACTAGCTTTGACACACAAAATGTTGTTCACGAAAATGTAATTACGTTTGACGATGTCAGAGACACTCTTTTGCAGGAAAAACCAGTTGTTCAGAAAACCATTTCACATCCTGTTATTGAAATTAAAATAGGTTCATCGAAATTTTCAGCAGTAATTGATTCTGGGTCACCTATGTCAGTCATTAATGAGGAAACTTTTAACGAGTGTAACAAAGAGAATACCTATCCCACATTACCTTTAGGCAAAACCAAAGTGAAAGGAGCAGTATCAAGTAAAGGAGTAGACGTTAAATTACAGACGCATTTATCATTTTGCATTGGAGGTCATACTTTTCACTCAAATTTTTGGATTGTTCCCTTATTGACAACAGACGTAATTTTAGGTACTAATTTTCTGGTACAACACGACGCAGTGGTCGATTTTCAAAATTCTTATTTAATGTTGAAGGACGAAAATGTGCAATTGGCTTTAGAATTTCAGCACTCATTATCATCAGAAGAGGAAACAATTAACTGTACAGAGGTCATTTCAGTATTGCGTAACATAGACTGTAATCCCACATTGTTCACAGACACGTACGTACATAACTATAACATTCCAGACGAAACTGACTACGACGTAATGCAGATGATTTCTGATAAAGTTAAACAAAGCAGTGCAAATACAGACGACGAACGCACGCAGCTACATAAAATTCTTTTACAGCAAGCTCCAGTTTTTGACAATGTTCCTGGTACTATGTCCGGCTTTATGTATGAATTTCAAGTGAAACAGCACGATACATTTAAAGCTAAGCATTATCCCATTCCGTATATTCATAGAGAACAAGTTAAAAAAGAGTTGCAGGATATGCTCGATCAAGGAATTATAGAACCAGCAGTTAGTCCGTACATAAACCCGCTGCATATTGTTAAGAAAAAAGATGGGTCACTTCGCCTCGTACTTGATTCACGTCACATTAATGACATTATTATTAATGAAACAGATCGACCACAGACATTAGAAGAACTACTACAGAAATTTCACGGTACAGCTATTTATTCTACACTAGATTTGAAATCGGGATTTTGGCAGATTCAACTTCATCCAAATTGTAGAAAGTATACAGCTTTTCTCTGTTTCGGCGACTGTTATCAATTTTGCAAATTACCATTCGGCCTAACTATTTCTTCTGCTGCTTTTATTCGCGGTTTGAACACAATACTTCCGACAGAACTTAAAGACAGAATTACGACGTACGTAGACGACATTCTTATTGCAGAAGCTAACTGGTCTGAACATAATCTGATTTTAGAACGACTATTGCAAACTTTCCATGCACAAGGACTTACAATTAATCTCAGTAAATCGCATTTTGGCAAAACTTCTATAAAATTTCTTGGACACGTAATTTCAGCAGAAGGCATTGCGCCTGATCCAGAAAAACTTCAAGCTCTACGTGACATTACTGTTCCCACAACGAAGAAACAATTACGCAGCTTTTTGGGGTTAATTAACTTTTTTCGCAAATTTATTCATCACTCTGCTTTAGACACGCCTAGATTATGCCAATTAACAGGTAAAAATACTATTTGGTCTTGGGATAAACAAGCACATTCTGAATTCGTGAACCTGAAAGATGCTTTGTTGAATGCTCCACTTTTATCACACCCAGATCTTACTCGAAATTTTTCTATTGCCACCGACAGTTCCAACACAGCTTTAGGCGTACATATTTTTCAGGAAATTGAAGAAGATGGTACAACAGTAATCAAAAACATCGCATTTGCAAGCCGCATTCTGTCACCTGCTGAACGAAATTATTCCGTCACAGAATTGGAAACGCTATGTGTTGTATGGGCTTTTACGAGATTTCGGCATTTTCTTTATGGAAGACACACGACCGTTTACACAGACCACAGAGCGATTCAATTTTTACTTTCAGCTAAATTCAGTCACGACAGATTAAGCAGATGGAAACTGTATTTACAGGAATTTAATTTTACAATAGTTCACATTCCCGGCACACAAAATGTTATAGCAGACGCACTTTCTCGTTCTCTCAGCAACAATCAGCAAGACGTAGCAACCAACTTCTGCAAAGCAAATTTTAGCGTCATGTACATTCAACAAGTTGCATTTGAAAATTTTATTTCATCGTCATTACAGGACATAGCACGAGAGCAAAGCAAAGACAATGTGTGGAAAGAAATTAAACACCTTTGGCAAGATAAGAATAATGTTACGATTAGAAACCACTACACTGTACGCAATGACATTCTGTTTCGCCGCTCTCATCCTGACAGCAACAATTGGTTACTATGCATTCCTGACGAAGTGGTTAACAAATTAATCTGGTACACTCATTTAAGCTACGCACATTATGGAGCAAGAAAATGTTTTCTGATACTGAGACAGAACTGTTATTTTTCAAACATGGAAAAACGTATACGACGAGTTTTAGCGTCATGCAAAACTTGCCAGAAAGCTAAGTCTGACACAACTTCACACATTCCTCCATTATATCCCATTTTACCTGTTAAATTAAGACATATGGCCGCAGTAGACATTTTTGGTCCAATTCCGAGAACTAACAGAGGTTTTTGCTACATCTTTGTCGCTGTTGAACTCACCTCAAAATTTGTTACTTTCACTCCGTTACGTAAAGCTACTGCCAAAACTGTTTCGAAAGCATTTGTAAAGCATTTCTTATTTCATGTAGGACATGTGATGAAAGTAATTTCTGACAATGGATCACAATTTCGTTCTGCTATATGGACACGCATGTTACGAGCTAGAAACATTTCTCCGATTTATATATCCAAGTACCACGCCTCTTCGAACCCTTGTGAACGACTAATGAAAGAAATTGGTAAACTGTGTAGAATATACTGCCACAAAAGACATGTTAATTGGGACACACACCTACACTCATTCCAAGATGTAATTAATTCCATTCCAAATGAATCCACTATGCTATCTCCGTCTGTAATATTGAAAAACGTTGAACCACCAAACAAAATTAAAGAATTAGTAACATTTCCTACATCTCGTCGATTACGACACCACGAAATAATTGACATTGCGCTGAACAACATCAAACGTGCCGCAGAGCGCCGGAGAAGACAGCAAAAACAGGTTTGTAGACACCGAGACTTTCACGTTGGACAGAAGATATTAGTACGTACACACTATTTATCCAGCAAATTAAAAGGTAAGTGCAGTAAATTTGAACTTCTATACGCAGGTCCATATCGGATTCGCAGCATTCCTCACCCCAATGTTGTACACGTCGAAACTCTGAGAACCAGAAAATCGAAAGGCAACCATCATGTGTCAAACATTAAACCCTTTATCGAATGAAACCACTTTACGATGTAACATGCTATGAGGCCGTTTACACATTTTATGACCACTTATGCAATTATATTCACATGACTAATTACTGATGATTATCGTATTTTTTCTTGGCAAGTGCCCGGCAAGGTAAGGTTAGCAGGTCGCTTTTCTTGTCGTTACGCATCAGACCGTGCACATTTTTTCAGATGAATTTACACATTTTATGACCACTTATGCAATTATATTGACATTACTAATTATTGATGATTATCGTATTTTTTCTTGGCAAGTGCCCGGCAAGGTAAGGTTAGCAGGTCGCACTTCTTGTCGTTACACACTAGACCGTGCATTTTTTCAGATGAACTTAAGCATTTTATGAATAATTATGCAATTCTCTATAATGACGCATTAATTTTATCAAATTCTCTCTCCATTGAAGTCTTTAATTATCGCATCTATTAACTACACTACATATAAGCTGAACACAACGAATGTCACATTTTGTCTTTCTTATGTATGTACGATTATTTTTATGTTTTGTTTGTATGCACTGTGAACTAGTTAAGGTATAACACACACCATTTGACTTTGACATTTTGCCTTGTGATATCTCAACATCGTGACTGTTTTACATTTTCCTTTTTTGCTGCTGCATTACCATATTCTCTGTACACTTTTTGCCTTTAAACACTGTCTGTGCTTTGAGATATTACGTTTTCTGTCATGTTATGTTGTATGCTTAATTGAGTCACCATTAACCAGTCACTATTTAATGGGTATATGATTTAAATGCAAGACATTAATCTTTGTTCATCAATTTCAGAAATAAATGATGCGTACAGGAAATGAATTAAACAGAAGTGGGAATTTCACCTATGGAATAAACGAAAGAAGATGCAATAAGCTAATGAGGACGAGTAAATGGATCAGAATTAACAAGCATTAACCAGAATATATTATACACATCGCAGAATAGCAGTCTTAACTAATTTTTTCTTTCAGAATACAAAGCGATTGATGCAAGCTGTCAGACAGAACTACACATCTTAGTTTTAAGTGATGAAATATGCTAGGGATAAGGAATAGTTGTGTGATGAATAATGAAGTGATTTTTTGCAGATGATAATTAATGCTGACGAAGAATAATGATGAAGAATATGGTACTATGAATAATGAAGTTTTTGTTTACAGGTGATGATAATGATGGAGTTATGATGATATGAATAATGAAGTTTTTCTTTACAGATGAGGATAATGTTGAAGTTATGTATTTATGCTATGTAGTTATTTAAGTATTTGTTGCAGTTTACTTTGACAGCAGGTGTTATATTGCGTAGTAGGATGACTGAAGGTTTTGGAAAGGACAGCTATGGAACACATTTTTTATACACATTTCACTACCTGTTAATTCGACGTTCATTACTTTTCAGCATAGTCTGCGTTTCTTCTTTCAGCCCAATAATCCATTTTGTATTTTTCTTTCAGGAGAAGCTTTTTATGATACTTACTAAACTTGTTACCTATTATACCTGTTCTAGTACTTGCATTTTTTTTTACCCACTTGTGTCTATCATTTATAAATGTGATAACCTTGCTACAGCTGACTCATGACGAATGACGTTACACAATCTTTTCATTTATAGGAACAACCTAGAAGCAATTTTTTCTCTTATTTCTTCTTGCTTTCCCTTATAATTACCCAAAGCAATGCATTGCTAGCAAAAAAAACAAAATGTATTAACAGTCCCAGATAATGTCACTAGTTTATGATAATTCTGAATAACACTGATCAGCTCTGAATAGTATGTCACTTGAATAATGACTTCTTAATGATACCAAAACATAATTGCCACTATCTATTGTAATGAGAGTACTTATTATGCCCATGCTTATTAATGCTACTAATGTTTTGTACTATTCAATACTTGCTGGCCACTGAGTGCCCATAATTAATGTAACTTATAATGCCCATGCTTATTAATGCTACTAATGTTTTGTACTATTCAATACTTGCTGGCCACTGAGTGCCCATAATTAATGTAACTTATAATGCCCATGCTTATTAATGCTACTAATGTTTTGTACTATTCAATACTTGCTGGCCACTGAGTGCCCATAATTAATGTAATTACTTATTATGCCCATGATTATTAAGGCTATGACTGTAATTAACTGATTTTTAATAATGATTTCTTAATGATATGAAGAATACTGAATGATGAATAATGTTTTGTACTATTCAATACTTGCTGGCCACTGAGTGCCCATAATTAATGTAATTACTTATTATGCCCATGATTATTAAGGCTATGACTGTAATTAACTGATTTTTAATAATGATTTCTTAATGATATGAAGAATACTGAATGATGAATAATGTTTTGTACTATTCAATACTTGCTGGCCACTGAGTGCCCATAATTAATGTAATTACTTATTATGCCCATGATTATTAAGGCTATGACTGTAATTAACTGATTTTTAATAACGATTTCTTAATGATATGAAGAATACTGAATGATGAATAATGTTTTATACTATTCAATACTTGCTGGCCACTGAGTGCCAATAATTAATGTAACTTAACGTTTTGTTAGTGTTTTCAATGATGACTTCCCATATTAATACTGAATGATGATAAATATTTTGTACTAATCGAAAGTTGCTAGGCCACTGAGTGTTAATAGTTACTTGTAAATATGTCATTTGAATGAGGAAAAATGTTTTGTAATACTCAATACTTGATGGCGATTGATTACCACTCTTGTCTTTAAATTAATTAATGAACATTTTTCTGTAATACTACATTCATGGTACAGAAATGTTCAATGACTAGAGTATGGATACCGCAAACTACTTATGTAATCACTAATCAAGACTTGTGTGTTAGTTAATGTCCTTCACCTTCTGACCTAACTACCTGAAATTATTGTAACATCCATTTGTCTTGTCCATCCTCATTATCATGGAGCACTATATTTGGTTTTTGCACTAATTCTACGTTGGTGTGCCGCCTCTTAAAAGCGTGGTGTTGACACGACATGCTGTCCACCACTGTAGGCGAAGAAACTACTTATGTAATCACTAATCAAGACTTTGTTATGGAGCACTGTGTGCCGCCTCTTAAGAGCGTGGTGTTGACACGACATGCTGTCCACCACCGTAAGCGATGAAGACGTTATTCTGGTCCCACTGTTTGGTGTACCTGGTATACTGCCAAATGATAGTATGGAATACTACTACGACGTTTCACTGTCTTGATACGCTGATAAATACTTCTGGGAACGGAACTGCAGATTGTATCACTTAGTTGTGATTCTGTGGAAAGATATGGACTTTCAGTGCAGCTATGTGCAAACTAAAGTGCTACAACCATGATGCAATCCTTCCTTTCCTATCCTAATAGTGAAAATCATTTTTTTACTAACACCATTTATGTTCATGGCCTATACATTTTTTCTCGATTTGTTGAACTCTAGTGCGAGTACACTTGTGTCACTTGTCGACATGATTTTTGCCATTTGTTGTCAAAATACTAAAGACATTTTCGATTTGTTTTGAAGTGCAGTATGTGTGCACTCTTGTCATCTCTATTGTATATACTTTTTGTGATTTGATGATTATTTACCCTTGTGTTTATTTGTTATGAAAATGTTCAAAAGCTTTTCAGTGCATGTGCACTTATGTGAATATGTTTTCAACTGAACTCCAGTGCCTCTAAACTCTTCCCAATTTACGATATGATTTGTGTTCATTCTGTATACCTTTTATGATTTATGTCACTTGTTACTCATTGTATATACATTTCGTTTTTTACTGATATGTTCTCCACTGCAGTGCATGTGCACTCATGACACTTGTCAACATGATTTTTTTTTGCCTGTTATGAAACTGCTAAAGAATTTTTTCAGTGTGTGTGCATTTTATTTGTATATACATTTTTCCTGATTTGTTTTGTACTTATATTTTGTCTTGTCCGTAATGTTTTGTAATTGGTGCATGCGCACAACATTTAATTCATGTATTACATCCAAATATTTTGTAAATGTTAATTAATTAAAGGAAAAATTTGTTACGATGGCAAGTCCAAATGACTCACCATCGCTGCCAAATTTTTGCCCCCCCAGTGGAGGGTTATGAAACACGTATGTTGTGCGGCAGCGATGCTGAGACATTGTAGAATCTCTGACCAGAGCAGTTGCGCTCGACTCGCAGTAGCAGTCAGTCAGTCAGTCTGCAGTAGTCAGTCCTCAGTAGTGCTAGGAGTATGTGAGTAGTGGTAGCCCAGAGCAGTCGGCGGGCGTCGGGACAGCAATGGTCGAGATTCAGGATGAGGTATAATTTTATTTAAATAAATAATCATGCAGCTTTGCGCTCATCACATAATGTAACGAACACTCATTGTAATTTAACTTTCAAAAATCGCCCCCAATAATAATTTTGATTTAAAACCAATTTTAGAGACAATCATTCAAATTTCCTTCCATTTCCTTTTAACAAAGATTTTTAAAAGGTACTTCCAATGCTTTTCATGCAAGCGCCAGAGAACAATAAGAGCAGAATTTTGACATGCAGTTTCACTAAGGTAAGAAATTTATTCTCGTTTCGCACAGGGCAAACACCGACTTTTCGGTTGAATTGAGTTTAGGTTATCATTACAGTTTCATTATCATGGGATTAGCGTTCATTATTTAATGGGAACTTGTACTTGAGTCAGATAGCGAGCTTTCATTTAATTGTCTTTGCCATTAATATTCTTGTGGGGAGTTCACACTTAGCTGTGGCACCATTTCTAATAAATATTGTTTTTAAAATTTGTGTGGGAAGGTCACACTTAGCTGTGGCTCCATTACTAATAAATATAGTCTTTTTAGAATTTGTTGTGGGGAGGTTACAAACATACAAAAAGTATCAGATAATACGTGACTACAAGATTAGTGGTGAACATCTTGACCACGTATAAACAGACATATTAAGGGGTAACACCAGGAACCGATATAAAATGTGACGATTACGTAAAATCAATATTAAGTAAGGCGAGGGCAAGACTTGTGGGAAGGCTTCTGTGATAATGCAGAATATATCTGCAAAGCAAATTGAGATCAGACGTCGAAAGCATTCAGAGATGCGCTGTCAGAACTTTAAGAGGCCGGCGTAGTCCGTACGAAAGCGTGACAGGAATACTCGGGGAAAATAAATGGGAATCCTAGGAAGAAAGATGTAGATCTCGCAGAACCCTGTTGAGTAAGTTTAGAGAAACTGTGTCCGAGAAAGACTGTGTGTGTGCTGTTAATGCTAGGCACCAAACTGCTGATATCATCGATCCCTAGACTTACACTACCTAAATTAACTTTAACTTATATTAAGAACAACACATACCCCCATGCCCGAGGGAGGACTCGAACCTCCGGCGGGAGGTGCCGCGCGATCCGTGACATGGCGCCTCAAACCGCGCAGCGAGAAATACTGTGCGACCATGAATCTTCCACCATCAAATATCTCGTGCAAGTATCATGAGAATAACGTGAGAAATATTTTGGCATTCACAGAGGCATGAAGACATATTTTCTTCTCTCCATACGAGAATGAAATACAAAAAAAAATTGTAATTGAAGCGATGTACCCTCCGCCAAGCAGTGATTAGTGGCTTGCGGAGTATACACAGGGCTTGGACAAAAAAATATAAACACCCCGGGAAACGCATGCTTGAACAAAAACGTAGATGTTAGCCAAGCTTGAAGGTTGCACTGTTGATCACAAACGCCACATGTGCAATGCCCTCAACTGATAGAAAGTGTCAGTTGTGGTCAGAACAGTGTTCGGAGAAGCTGTGAGTGCATTATGTCGGAGCTAAGTAAGTCGCACGTGGGCATATTGTTGGGGCTCGTATGGTGGGTTTAACAAAGGTAGCCAAAGTGTTCGGTGTTTCAAGAGGCACCGTATCGAATATCTATGCAGCATACAGGGTAAAAGTAAAAAATTATCCGCTAAGTCACAATGCGGAGGAAAGTGTGTGTTGTGTGATCGTGGCAGACGGTCGTTGAAGAGAATTGTGACGTCAAATAACAGAACGACACCTGAAAAAATCAGTGCAGAACTGCATGTCGCACTTGCGAACCCTGTAAGCACCAAAACAATACAAAGTGGCTCCATAAGCTCAGAATTGCAGGTCGTGATGGGATTCCAAAACCACACATCATTGATGCAAATATCCGTAACGGGAAAACTTGGTGCTGAAACCACAAAACCTGAACTATGGAGCAGTAGAAGAAAAGCATTTGATCGGACGGTTCTTGTTGCACAATATTTCCAACTCTGGCCGAGTTTATCTCCCAAGAGAGAAACATGGCGGAGGTTCGGTGATGTTTCGGGCAGCCTTATCATAGTATTCCAATAGGGTCCGAAGGTACTCTGCAAAGCTGCATTACTGCCAATGATTACGTGACCATTTTGGCCCACCAGGTCAATCATATGACACAGTCTCTGTTGCGCAAAGGTGATGGTGTGTTCCAAGAAAACAAGGCCGCTGTTTATGGAAATGGTTCAAATGGCTCTGAGCACTATGGGACTTAGCATCTAAGGTCATCAGTCGCCTAGAACTTAGAGCTACTTAAAACTAACCAACCTAAGGACATCACAAACATCCATGCCCAGGCAGGATTCGAACCTGCGACCGTAGCGGTCGCGCGGTTCCAGACTGAAGCGCCTAGAACCGCTCGACCACAGCGGCCGGCCTGTTTGTGCACCTCATTCGAACATAAATGCCTTTGTGGGCACTAGGATGAATTTTCGCAGCCCTCTAGCCACGACAGTTACCAGATCTTAATATTACTGAGCCATTTTTCTCTGCTTTCGAAAGAAGAATGCGTGAGCGCTATCTACTAGCCTCATCGTTAGCTGAAACTGCCGCTATTTCGCAGGAAGAGTGATATTAGATTTCCTTGAAAACCATACCGAATCTAAATTTATCCACTCCGTGATGGCTGGAAGCTGTTTTGAATGCCAAAGGGTTTCCTAAACCGTATTAAGTATGGAAATGAGTTGTGTTTTTGGTGTCATCATGTTTTTGCCCAACCTCCTGTATGTTGATCTATGGAAGAACTGTATTCGATACGCATATGGGTAAACTGTGTTCTAGATATCACTCTCTCTTATAGCTCTTAATTTTTGCCTCAAAATTATAAGGGTTGAAGGATGAAATATGGTCCTGTAAGAAGCAAATAAGACTGATCTGCGTGTGATGAGCATGTTTTACTAGGTCTCGTAGAGGCAATACCTCCGACCGGAAACTTCCAAGTGCTATGTATCGCTGGTAATGCTGTACATAGTTATCTAACGAAAAGTGTAGATAACAAACTATATGGAATCAGTCTTGGTAATAGTCTCAGTTTGAGAACTGTGGTATTTATGTGCATAGTTAGCGCCTCCTCGCCGAAAATGTGAAAATGAGGTGCTGTGGTTTGTCGTAACGCCGGAGAGCAGGGATAGCTCTACTGACGGAGCAAAAGGTGCGCTTACGTGGGGTAACAAATTTTGCGGTAGTCTGGAGGACAAATATATATTTCGCCGTAGTCTTAAATTTAATTCCGACACTCTAGTACTTTGACACTACAGTAAAACAACAAATAGTGATATTAACAGCGTTGTTTACAGAAACTTTCAGACTGAGGAAATGAAATCCTCTTGGGTTCGACGACATTGAGATGAGGCGTTTCGCTGTCACCGTAGTGCGACAGCAGGTAGCAGCGACATGTGCGCGGTCAATAGCCCTGCGGTGGCTTCCTCCATTATTTATTACACTTAAGGCTGTCATTTCCGGTCAGAATAACGGCTGTTCTTTTTACGACGCAATCTTCAAACTCAGGAGAAGACGTGGCTGAATATCCTAGGGCGGTATACCCGTACACATTGTTCCGAATAAAACAAGTCGTTAGTTCAACAATGTTAAATTTTTACAAATTCGTGAAAAGATAACAGTTACTTTTGAGTTGCGATTATTCGACAAGAGTTTGGCACTATGGAGCGAAGGAATCCATCATTATACGTGTTTCCAGAAGAGAGAACACTGAGTGCAACGTGGTTAAAAGAGTGGGACCTTCTTGGCTGGCCAGTTGTTTTATTTACAGGAATAATGTGCTAACTTTTGTTCGTATTATTTGTTTGTGAAGCTGGTAACAATCTTTTTGAATAAACTCATTCCGCTTTAGACTGTTAAAGCATTCCTACAGCAGTCAGTCACCAAATAAAACACAGGGGTTACAAAACTGATAAACGCTGAAAAATTAAAAATCAAAGCTACTTACGTCGGATGTTGTAACCCGCTCAGCAACATAAAATTGTCACATGCTGAAACATAGTTCCCTGCAGTGTCCTCTTATAAACCTACCCCCTGTTCCAGACACCATGCGAGCACAGATGACGAAATAACAGCGAACAGCAGACATGGTAATAAAAACAACATCCACTAAAAAATTTCATCAAGGCCGTGCATCCAGTTCTGGTAGCAGTCTGTTATCTGAGTCCCTGTCATAATTTTATACCATATTATAATCAAGTTATTCTCATTTTGCCTTCCGGTGTGGCCGAGCGGTTCTAGGCGCATCAGTCTGGAACCGCGCGACCGCTACGGTCGCAGGTTCAAATCCTGCCTCGGGCATGGATGTGTGTGTTGTCCTTAGGTTAGTTAGATTTAAGTAGTTCTAAGTTCTAGGGGACTGATGACCTCAGATGTTAAGTCCAATAGTGCTCAGAGCCTTTCTTTTTATTCGCATTTTAGACTTTGTAATAAATGTACCACGAAAACAGCTCACTGGTCTTCTATGATTTGGCGCTCACATTCTGTCGAAAACAGTAACCTCAAATATTTGGCATACCAGATCCATAAAACTGCGGGAATTCAACCGTTATAAACGGTATCTTCTGCTAATATTTCGGCTGTAACCCGTTCAGTTGTCTTCGGAATCAGCCGTAAAGTCACGTTGCCACATATAACCGCGAATGTTTCCTCGGTTGTAATTATGGTCACCAGATGATGCCGATGGTGGCAACAGTCATTCTGAACTACAGGTAACCTGGCACGTTTACTAATGTTTTTATTTTTCATATTCTAGTTTTATCTACACCCACAGAAAACACTTCATAGAAGCTAAATGAAAACATGATACAGACAGTTTTCTTCATAACATGAGTACCAGTTATCACAAAAGTTATGTGGAGACTTGTTTAAAATGTGGACCCAAAATTTTAAGCGTTAATTTCAGGAACGTATTTGGTGGAGGGAAGGAACGTATTTCGTGGATTGAACATAGAGACATGGGTTGTATGGAGGAGGGGCTTATTCCTTATTAAGGCACTGGTACATGCGACACAAACTGCAGAGGTACAGAATCAGACGTGATACACTCTTCCGTGCTGTTATGTCTGTACAGGAAGAGTATTGGTAAAATCTACAATTGGATGGTGAGTGTTGAAATGTGTATATTGTGTGTGTTTTCTCGAATCCGTCCTGCTTGCACAAAGCGTAAATGAGGCAGTACCTAGATGTGTGTGATAGGCGCACAATGTGACCCTACCTGCTTTGTCCCGCGGACACGCTTTCACTTTGTGATAACCTTGAGATATAATCGGATAATCCCCTCAGAGAGATAAGTTTTCTAACTGGAAAGGAATACAGTATGCTCGATGATAATTTATTACTGGTTTTTTTCTCGCTATGTGGTTCAAATGGTTCAAATGGCTCTGAGTACTATGGGACTTAACATCTATGGTCATCAGTCCCCTAGAACTTAGAACTACTTAAACCTAACTAACCTAAGGACAGCACACAACACCCAGTCATCACGAGGCAGAGAAAATCCCTGACCCCGCCGGGAATCGAACCCGGGAACCCGGGCGTGGGAAGCGAGAACGCTACCGCACGACCACGAGCTGCGGACTCTCGCTATGTGAATAGAGCTAAAAAAATGAGCTGTGTATCTTGACTAATGCTGATTGAATTGCTCAGACATCATACATGTAAGTGCCTAGTATGTATCAGTGATTAAATTAGTGAAAGAAAAATTTATTAGACATTCTCTTTATATGCTTTGTGAAAGTAAAATAACAGATTTTAAAAAGAATATGAGTCCATACTGCTTGAATAGAGGCCCCACAGTTAATCAGTGCTACGGTCCTCACGCAACCTTAAATTGGCATGAGTGTCCCTCGCATATTCAACTGAATTCAATCCGGGGAGTGAACTGGCCACTCTAGACGCATGGTTTCCTCTAATTGTAGTATTCCTCCTCCTGGTAAACATATGTGGCAAGGTATTATCATTAATCACATGATAATTAAGCACGTATGGGTCACAAAAGACTCACTCACCGCTGCAGGTCACCATATCTATAGAGCGCAACTGTAGCGCTCTGTGTACGGAGTACTGCTATCTTTGATGTCAGATGTGTGGATATTGCACTCCTTATTAATCGTTGGTTTCTGAAACTATCGAAGCTGAGAGTGCCTTTTCTCAGTGAAGTTACTGTATTGCTGTGTGATGACAACAGTGCCCGAACGGTAGGGGTTACACAGCATGAGAAAAAGGATCGGTGTTGAGCTTCCGTACGGAGCAGTAGCGCGCCGCCGCGCTGCGGGTGAGTAATGTGCAGAATTTGCTAGGAAGTGTAATAAATAGTTAAAATGCTACGTCGGTGTGTAGAAGAAAAGTATTTCATTTGTTACTTGGAAAGGTGCGAGGGATAATGAAGAGATTATGGCTGATACAGCGTCGCGTTTCAGAATCAATAATTGTCGTGGAGAAACATATTGTCAGTAAAACGTAAAATGAGAAGGCTTCCGTGATCAATGAGCAGCGATTACCTGTTTAATTAATGTATAAACGCAATTTGAGTGTGAACTGGAACAAACATAACTGTTAGACGAGGCTGGATAAGCGTATAATTGTCAGAAGTGTGTGACGCGCGAAAGGAACAATAAATCAAAGTAATTTCACTTCTACTGTTACCATATCAAAGTGACCTGTTTCATTCTTCAATTAAGCAACTTCGATATTTGAAGATATGAGAGACACTTACTCGTATTAGGTACGTGGTCTGTTTATTTTCGTAACGAAGGGCTATCTCTATGTAAAGCTCCCACACTTGAGCCCGATAGTTCCGTAGCCGCAAAAATAAGCAGAAGAGAAGTTAATAAAAAGAGTTGTGATGAGCTTTACACTACTAAGGAATGCATGCAATGAATTACGTATTCCTACAATGACTCACCAGAGGACAGCAGCTGAATCACCACGACGACCTTTTCTAGAGGACTGATGGAGATGTAAATTGAACCAAGGGTGCAGCAGATCGTCGGACAGAGAGAATCATACACCGCCCTGTACTTCTACTCATTCATGAACAAGACACTACCCTATTGTCGCTGGGTTTCGGCAAATGCCAAGCCATGTGGTGCGTTAGTACACTGCTGGAAACAAAGTTTCACACAACCAGCACCTTGACCGAACGACAGCAAACTGGTTCTCCAATGTTTACGCTAAAATTTCATACTTATGCATGCTAATTTTCAGTATAGAAGAAAGTCATTCGCACTGATAAAGAATGGCGTGAGTACATCATGACTATTGGTGGCTTTATCGTTTCTGGAAATTTTGAGATGGAGACCGCAACAAAGCGTGTCGAGAAGACATGTGCGTGTAGCCTATAACCATAACTTGGACTTTGAGAAACATTGAATCATTGCCACGAGGGACATAGGAGCACCAAACGACGGATCGAACGGACAGTTAGCTGTATTGCAGCGACTGCAAAAGGACTGGTGACGAGGTGGATTCGGCAGAACAGTGTGGGATGAAGAGCAGGCACGAGTCCTCCCAGCGTGAGCATAACCCGAGAAGGTCGTAGGATTGTTCAGCTGCCTCCGACGGATGGACAGGTGACAAAAACTAAAACCTCGGGAGAAGTTACAGACAACGTGTCGCACAAACCAGCGGGAACATGCTATTAGAAACTGTGTTGAGAACTTGGGTTCCCATGCGTCGTTTACTGCTGACACAACAGAGACTTGTACGGTACAGAGCCAGAATCAGCTAGGACACGGAGTCGCATACTGTGACGTTCGGCGGTGAGTCTAACTTCTGATTTTGATGGTTAGCTCGATGCCAACGTATCTGTAGGCGATCTGGAGAATAGTTGCTGGAAGCAACGAGTATCGAGACCCAGCCCTCTACATCTCTTGTAATCACGTTGTAGCGAGCTATTGCATATGACAACATGATTGCTTTCGTAATTTGAAACAACGTAAATGAGAGAAGGGTTGGGTCGACGCGGGTGTGATGCATTTCTCTCAAATTGCATTTTATCAAAAGCACATTGCCAACTAAATTTTATTATAGCGGAAGATTCCCACAAAAAACGCAGCAATGTACACGAACAGGCATCTAGTCATGACGATATTACAGTTTTAAGCCAAATATAATATTAAAAAATTACATAAACACACCTCCTACTACCGGAGAAATGAGAAGTTATGAAATATTTCTCATACACTGTCATAATTAAGTCCACATTAAATACAGCAAATCAGTAAAAGCCGACCGGAATGGCCGAGCGGTTCTAGGCGGTACAGTCTGGAACCACGCGACCGCTACGGTCGCAGGTTCGAAACCTGCCTCGGGCATGGATGTGTGTGATGTCCTTAGGTTAGTTAGGTTTAAGTAGTTCTAAGTTCTAGGGGACTGATGACCTCAGATGTTGAGTCCCATAGTGCTCAGAGCCATTTGAACCAAATCAGTAACAGTGGAGCTACCGTACTCATAAAATCTTGAGATAGTCAACCGGTCTTAAGTTAACGGCACCAACTGCTCTCTGAATACCGACGAAGGTCACCCAGCACACTTCCACGCAGCTAGCGAGGCACGCCTGGGTCCACAACCCCGGACGGACAACCTATTAAAACGACGACCTTTAAAGGAGCCAGGCGACACAAGTTCAACAAATAACACATTAGATCACCCGATGGTAAGCGCCGCTGTAGATGATACGAACCAGGGAGACAAGAACGTCCAGGACGTGGAAACGGCGTCCTTTGGCGAGCAGGCCCAGTCAATGGCTGGACGTGCGCCTCTCTGCTGTTGCCGCTAGACACCAGGCAGCGCCACAGTCACACTGTCCACAGCGCCGCTCTGTACCGCGCACGGTGGAAGTCGCAATAGTGAAGAATTTTTGAGTCGGCAATAAGAAATCCAACACATATTCTATCTCTATTAGTTTAAGTTGAAAAAATGCGGAATTCGTTGCGGAACTCAGTGGAATATTCCCTTTTCAGCTCCTATAGCTGGCGGCGCTATGTGTAGCCTTCGAAATGGAGTCTGTAACAAAGGAGGGTTCCAAGCAGAGACCTGTCATTCAATTTGTTTCGCAGGAAAACCAGAGCATCGCAGTCATCACCAGGCGTGGCAAGTAAGACCTCAAAAGGACATTCCTAAGGTGTTACTTCCATACCACTACGAATATCAAAGTCTATTTGTGCACTGGGGTTCACATAATGATGTTATTGACGGGCACCAGTTCCGAAATGAATGAAAGAATTTGTTACCCGTTATGTCATGAGCATCTGTACGGACTACTGCTTCATAGTTTAATACTTTCCGTTTGCGTCAGAGTCCCTGACGAATCCATCTGGCAGATCTCCCAGACTCAGTAAATAATATGGCAATGAAAATGATACACTTTGCGATCCAGTTCCGCACTAAACGAATTCTGTATCTCAAACACACCCAAGAGTTCCTCTGTTCACATGGTTCTTTTTTAAGCAAAGTAAACGGTCTGTAACTGGCGTGTCTCGTATGTAACGTGTTTCCTCGTTGTCTCGCCTAGGTTTAGCCCGCATATTGTCGCCATAATATGCTCTTGTCGACCTAGAAAATCCCTTTACTTAATGGCGCGAATCTTTCTTGAATGGCACAACTAGAGGTAATTTGATAGATTCTGCGTTCTTTTTCTCTTAATAGGTTTCTGTTCGTTATAACTTCGACCTTTTATTTCAGTTACGGTTTGGTGACTGGGCGCGTTTACGCATACGATAACATAGATTTGAAGGTGGTGGGCCTTCTCCGATAAATAAGGTATTTAAATAACTTGGAAATGGGACTACTGCGCATGATATTGAGACTGCATATGTTTCAGTCTTAGGAAGTACATTACATACACATGCTAATGAAGATGAAATAACTTTTTTCTTCCTGGCCACCACATCAGGTAATCATAATACAATCAAACCGCTACCGCTTGTGTAAAAACCAAGTCACTTAGCCGTCATCGAGTATCTATCCAAGTATTGGAGTAGTTGCTGCCTTTGGACAGCGTGTGTTAAAAGAAAATTTTCAGTATTGAAGTTCTCTTTGCTTCTAGTGATTCTTAGTTATTTAATGATCTGGCAGTCTTTTCTTTTTCTTTTGCTGCCTCCACAGTCGTCAGTTGTCCTAAGGTGGGAGACCTGCGTGAGCTGTCTGTCTGCTAATCATGTAAACTTTGATCTGTGTGTTATCGTATTTAACTGTTTGTGATCCCTGTGATACGAGCCGAAAATTCGGAAGTAGCTCAGAGTTTGAACCATTGTACCAGATCATTTGTCGTCACTGTTGTGAGCAGATTTGACTTAAGCCTTTTGTCAATTTTCCATAGCTTATTCAGTCATCAGGATCTTTGGTTTCATGTCTCGCTATTCTCCGCGCTGTTACTCGGTGTGTACTGAGATATCTTTTTTATATCAGTTTAAAATGATCAGTCGGTGGTATTTGCTTTTGTACGAAACAGAGATATTTTAATCAGTTCACCCCACAGTTAGCACCCAAATTTATAGAATTGGTAAGTGATTTTGTTTTAATCGTATCCTGACATTCACACAAAGAAACACGTGGCGTGCCAGCATGTGTGGCAGGGAGGTGAGCCATTAACGGATCGAATACGCGTATCGCGTAACGACCGACAGTGTCGTAAACCAGCCAGCCCGTGTGTGGTTTTTCAAATCTTTCTGGGCCTCTCTGAGTCTCTGCTTAACAACAACACACGAATATTTAAAACAGACAGAGCAACGTTAACATGATTTGTAGACATCTGGCTTGCACGACTTTTCTCTGCATCTTGGGTTAAGTAAATATGGCGCCACAAAAATTGCATCCAGCCGCTCAAATAAAATAATACTGAATCTATGGTAAAAAGTAGAACTTGTACCATCGTTGCGACTTACCCCCCCAAAAAAAACAGATTTCACTCACGTAGTTTTTGTATTTGGAAAGCTACATCTTTATAGCTAACAGACCTTTTCACCATGCTGACAGAGAGAGATATTACTTCAGTCTTGGCTGTGTCTTTGATTTGCGAAAGTAAGTCGTTTGCGTCTCACAGTTTTGTGAGTTGTTTGCGTTGCGTCTTTACTGCGCAACATCACATACAGCGCACATGAAACAAAAATCTGAAGAGAGCTCACTTTTGCAAGACCAGAAATATCCCGTTTGCACTGATGGATGCAGTTAAGGACGAACTCTACCAGTTATAACCACTGGAATCTGTCAAGAGAATCAGTTGCTATCAATGGGACACACCAGTGTTTGTAAACCAAGAAAAAAAAGAACAGTTCATTACGCATTTGTGGAACTTTCAAGAGCAGGGTCAACTCACCATCTCAAATCTAGACACACACCACACCTTTTGAAGATCTTGTTACCAAAATGGTAGAAGGTAATGTTATCTGTAAAAAGATTTGCTATTTACATGTCTTCAGCTTTCGCTGAACACAAATTTAAGACGTTGCCTGACCGTAATATGACATCTGGACACGACTATCGGCTCATACTCCTGTTCTATATAGCTAGTACCCCAACAATTTAACAGTTGCACCTGGAACAAAACACACAGCACGTTCCTCTATGTGTTAACTGCCACGATCGTCTCGAGGGTGTTCAAAGCAACAACACAGGGAATATCACGCTTTATGTTAGCTGCATTACGAACATACAGATTGTGATACAAACTGGACTAGTGCCGATTATTCTGTCTGTAAGTTGAATGTCTAGACTCTATTTTGGTATAGATAGTCCCAGAGATCAGTTATAAGAGTCGAGGGGCATGAAAGGGAAGCAGTGGTTGGGAAAGGAGTGAGACAGGGTTGTAGCCTCTCCCCGATGTTATTCAATCTGTATATTGAGCAAGCAGTAAAGGAAACAAAAGAAAAATTCGGAGTAGGTATTAAAATTCATGGAGAAGAAGTAAAAACTTTGAGGTTCGCCGATGACATTGTAATTCTGTCAGAGACAGCAAAGGACTTGGAAGAGCAGTTGAACGGAATGGACAGTGTCTTGAAAGGAGGATATAAGATGAACATCAACAAAAGAAAAACGAGGATAATGGAATGTAGTCAAATTAAATCGGGTGATGCTGAGGGGATTAGATTAGGAAATGAGACACTTAAAGTAGTAAAGGAGTTTTGCTATTTAGGGAGTAAAATAACTGATGATGGTCGAAGTAGAGAGGATATAAAACGTAGACTGGCAATGGCAAGGAAATCGTTTCTGAAGAAGAGAAATTTCTTAACATCGAGTATAGATTTAAGTGTCAGGAAGTCGTTTCTGAAAGTATTTGTATGGAGTGTAGCCATGTATGGAAGTGAAACATGGACGATAACCAGTTTGGACAAGAAGAGAATAGAAGCTTTCGAAATGTGGTGCTACAGAAGAATGCTGAAGATAAGGTGGGTAGATCACGTAACTAATGAGGAGGTATTGAATAGGATTGGGGAGAAGTTTGTGGCACAACTTGACTAGAAGAAGGGATCGTTTGGTAGGGCATGTTTTGAGGCATCAAGGGATCACAAATTTAGCATTGGAGGGCAGGCAGCGTGGAGGGTAAAAATCGTAGAGGGAGACCAAGAGATCAATACACTAAGCAGATTCAGAAGGATGTAGGTTGCAGTAGGTACTGGGAGATGAAGAAGCTTGCACAGGATAGAGTAGCATGGAGAGCTGCATCAAACCAGTCTCAGGACTGAAGACCACAACAACAACAACAGTCCCAGAGATACTGCACACGACCATGTTATTAAAAATCTTACGACACCTAGCCATCTTTAACAATTGCATTCAGTTCTTGGTAATATTATGGAAGAAGTGAAGTTCTTTTTAGAAATTGCGATATTTCCCAAAAAGTTCTTCGTATGCGGCAGCCGCAACTGTATAAGTCCATTTTGTAAAATGAAGAAACCGACCAGCTTCTGAACACTTAAACTTCCATCATCTCATGTAAACTGTAATAAATATTGTGCTACACGACAATGGGAGGGGATCCTCAAGTCTGAAATGTCAGATAAGAAATTATGCGGCTAAAATTTCTAAAACGATTTAAAGTAAAGAAAGAATAGCAGGTTACTTACAAATAAAATTATTTAACCATTTGAGTTTATCTTCACCCCATTGTTGTCATGGAACCAAAGATTCCGTGTCAGAAGGGAAAAAGTGTCCTAGAAAAATCAGAAAAAAAACGAAAATCACGAATGCACAACAAAAGTCACCAGAATCTTGAAATAATTAGTTTGCAACAAAAAAAGGAGGGTGGAGGAAGAAATAACAATTGCTTGGAATTACTTACATAAATGCCACAAAAACCTTTCCCCAGTACTGCGCTATCAGGAACACAAACAAGTAAACTACAGTATAACAGTACTACAAGCCGTGAATGAAATGAAATGATAGTATGGCATTGATGGCCAGGAGGCCCCATCTGGGGAAGTTCGGCCACCGAGTTGCAAGTCTTATTTCAGGTGACGCCACACAGCGACTTGCGTGTCGATGATGATGATGATGATGATGATGACGACAACACAACACCCAGTCGCCGAAAGGAGAAAAATCACCGTCCTGGACGGGAACCGAACCCGGCCTCGCTCTGTGGTAGGCAAACACGTTACCACACAGCTAAGTAGGTGGACTATCCGTGAATACTGTGGTCGCACACGATTCATAGCGCAGGCGCGCTATGAAACAGATATATGATTGGTGGACTGTTTAAACTGCAAAAGCGGGAAGTAACGGTATGAAGGAGACGGAATCATCATATTAAGACAGAAGAGGACTTTTACATTAAAAGAAATACGTTATGTGGACACCTTTACGTGCCTAAATAGTATCATAATCAACTAAAATATTTTTATGATACAGGTCATTGTGTTCATTAATTGTATCGGGAGGACAGGAATGAAAACTTCTAAAGATTTCAATTTCTTCCAAGACTCTGAGTGTCCCACCTTTCTCTACAGCGTGTAAAACAGTTAAGTTATCGATAACCTGCTGCAGCTGATGCTAGTCGTCAGTCAAATGCAGTGTCAGAGCTGAACTACGATTGGCCAAGTCATTCTGTTCCTTAAATCTCGTATACAAATTCCTACCTGTCTGGCCAACGTGTTTACTCTTACAGAAGTGTCTTCTATAGCACTCAGTAAAATACACACTGGAATAGGAGAAAGGGTCCTTTTTTAAAACTTGACTGTTTCTTAACCTATTAATGCCCAAAATTTTTGGTCTGAAAAATGCTGGAGTTATGTTAACTGACATCAGTTTCTTTCCAATCCTCTCAGATACGCATCCATGATACGGAATCGTATAAAACTTGTTCTTTTTCTCTACTGCGGTCAGAGTGATTCCCTTCCATGCTCCCCCACGCTTTACTAGTATTTCTTTATTCATTTTCGACACCCTGGATACCCGTTTCGCGCGGCAATGTACTTGATTATAGCGAACTCCCTTTCACATGCTTCTGACGTGAGTGGGAAAATTGTTTAATCTATTTGGGAGGGACCGGAATGCAGAGGTTTTATATTTAAACGAATGGTTCGACGTTACATTCGTAACTGAATCAGTGTTTTTATGTACTCGTCCTCTTCGGCCTTAATGTTGTAGTGGTTCCTTCTCCTTCCTGCTGTTACTTCCTGCTTTTTCAGTTGAAACAGATGATCAATCAGATATCTCTTTCATAGCGCGCCTGCACTATGGGTCGTTTGCGGCCTCAGTACTGATGGCTAGTATTTGGTATTACAAAGTTCTCCTGTTTGTGTTCTCAGTCACGCAGCACACGGGAATGGTTTTTGTGGAATTTATGTAATTACACCCAACTGTGATTTCTCCCCCCCCCCCCCCTTTTACTGCATTCTACATGTTTCAATATTCTGGTAACTTCTTGTGTACGGTCGTGATGTCCATTTTTCCGGATTTTTCTAGGTCTCTTTCACCTTTCTGATACCAAGCTTTTGGTTCCACGACAACGTTGGAGTGATTATGACCTCAGACAGTTAAATAATTTTATTTCTAAGTAACGTCCTGTTCTATCTTTAACTTGTTCTAATTCGTTTTAGAAATTTTAGCTACATAATTCCGTAACTGACATTTCAGGCTTGGTGATCCCCTCCCACTGTCGTGTAATACAATATTTTCATTATTACGGTTTACACAAGATGACGGAAATTTACGTGTTCCAAAACTGGTCGTGTACACAATAAACTATCGTGGATTAAGCAACTGTTGTACAGTTTCTTCATTTTACAGTCTTATAGAAAAAAAATTTAAAATGGTTTACTGACAATGTGGTTTTCTCAGTGTACTTGGCGCTGAAATACTGCTTCCGCTTATTATCTGGAAAGACAGGTGATGGACGCAAACAGTATTTTGTTATTGAAATAATAACTCATAGTTACACACAATGAACCACTTTAGAATATTAATGAGTGAAGTTCATTAACGATGCAACTACTGTAACCACACTATTACGATTTTGCACTGAAAAGGGGTGAAATTTGTAAGATCTGATTAATGGTAGAAAGCACCCAATAATTGTTGGACATCCACTGCCATCTAATTTTTTTATTTTGGAAGACTTCAATAACATCGCTACAAACGTGTCTTCTCGCAAAAGGAGCGGGATGGTTCTGAGAATCCAAATGCTTTTCAATCAAACGAAAATAATGAAAATTCGTGCTAGTTATCTAGTGACTAAAAATATGAAGAAAATTCACTCAAAGTCGTCAAATTACAGTTTTTCATGGATTACAAATATTTTAAATCTGTCCTGAGAAATGCCAAGAGTAAAAGCACAGCAGCTGAACCGACTATCATTATTGTCCAGCAAGTTTTATTGTGAACCTCACTATCGGTCTGCACAATAACACACAAATGTTAGTGGCCTAATCAGTCACTTAATGTGAACAAGAACCTGGAGTTCCAAGTGTGTGTATCCACATCAAGCAACTATTGAATGCTACCTCCACTGTTGAAGAAACAGCTCAGGATCCACTTCCGGGTCAGATCTGTGAGGATACTGGAAGAGCTTAGCCAGAGAAAATAACATCCACATCTTCAAATTAAGGCGCTGTTCACTGTAAACTGAGGTATCATTTCAAACGGACACTGACAGCTGACAGGTAGTCACTGTATTTTCTAATCAGGCGTGATAAGATAGAGGGATCAACATCTGGCTGTGTCGTTGACACGTAGGAAAAGGCACTGCCCTATCCTCGACTACCTACCACTGTAGACCATATCTACCCAAGAGCATCAAACTTTTGAGGAGAAAAGATAGGGATATGGGGTGGGCGAATTTGGTACTTCACTCAAATGGTGGGACTGGGATACCCAACAGCCAGAAGAAATAGAAGTATCGCCATAACGCTATCCGATCTCTGGAGTTTGTAGGTACCACCAATGCTGATGCCAAGGCTGAAGAGCGGGAGTTATAGGATATTTGACTCGCAGTCGTCCTGGCATAGACTATGTACGAGGTGCATTCAAGTTCTGAGGCCTCCGATATTTTTTCTCCGGACTGGAAAGAGATAGAAACATGCGCATTGTTTTAAAATGAGGCCGCGTTCATTGTCAATACGTCCCAGAGATGGCAGCACCGTACGGCAGATGGAATTTTACCGCCAGCGGCGAGAATGAGAACTGTTTTAAATACTTAAAATGGCGACGTTTTCCTTACTTGAACAGCGCGCAATCATTCGTTTTCTGAATTTGCGTGGTGTGAAACCAATGAAATTCATCGACAATTGAAGGAGATATGTGGTGATGGAGTTATGGATGTGTCGAAAGTGCGTTCATGGGTTCGACAGTTTAATGAAGGCAGAACATTGTGTGACAACAAACCGAAACAACCTCGGGCTCGCACAAGCCGGTCTGACGACATGATTGAGAAAGTGGAGAGAATTGTTTTGGGGGATCGCCGAATGACTGTTGAACAGATCGCCTCCAGAGTTGGCATTTCTGTGGGTTCTGTGCACACAATCCTGCATGACGACCTGAAAATGCGAAAAGTGTCATCCAGGTGGGTGCCACGAATGCTGACGGACGACCACATGGCTGCCCGTGTGGCATGTTGCCAAGCAATGTTGACGCGCAACGACAGCATGAATGCGACTTTCTTTTCGTCGGTTGTGACAATGGATGAGACGTGGATGCCATTTTTCAATCCAGAAACAAAGCGCCAGTCAGCTCAATGGAAGCACACAGATTCACCGCCACCAAAAAAATTTCGGGTAACCGCCAGTGCTGAAAAAATGATGGTGTCCATGTTCTGGGACAGCGAGGGCGTAATCCTTACCCATTGCGTTCCAAAGGGCACTATGGTAACAGGTGCATCCTACGAAAATGTTTTGAAGAACAAATTCCTTCCTGCACTGCAACAAAAACGTCCGGGAAGGGCTGCGCGTGTGCTGTTTCACCAAGACAACGCACCCGCACATCGAGCTAACGTTACACAACAGTTTCTTCGTGATAACAACTTTGAAGTGATTCCTCATGCTCCCTACTCACCTGACCTGGCTCCTAGTGACTTTTGGCTTTTTCCAACAATGAAAGACACTCTCCGTGGCCGCACATTCACCAGCCGTGCTGCTATTGCCTCAGCGATTTTCCAGTGGTCCAAACAGACTCCTAAAGAAGCCTTCGCCGCTCCCATGGAATCATGGCGTCAGCGTTGTGAAAAATGTGTACGTCTGCAGGGCGATTACGTCGAGAAGTAACGCCAGTTTCATCGATTTCGGGTGAGTAGTTAATTAGAAAAAAAATCGGAGGCCTTAGAACTTGAATGCACCTCGTAGTATTGGACGTCGATATCTATCAGAATCCTCAAGAAACACATGGCCTACCTTTCGACCTAACGGACGAATGCGCCATACTTCTCTGCTACTGAGACCTACACTGCTTGTGATACCAGCCCTCTGGTGGCCCACAAGGGGCATACAGAAATGCCTCCCAGCAGAGATGCCTTCCTCCGCTCGTAACTGTAACCTGGAGCCCGCGTACATTATGAACGATTTGTATGCTGCACATAGTGAACTATCACACTGTACACGTGTCTTATTTGATCATTACTTGTATTTCAATGTCCCATCAGGGCATTTTCCGCTAAAACCGTATAATTTATTTAGTTAGTATTCAGTAAACACTGTGAGAAATTGACTATGTTGTCTTCAGTCCGGAACCGCGCTGCTGCTACGGTCGCAGGTTCGAATCCTGCCTCGGGTATGGATGTATGTGATGTCCTTAGGTTAGTTAGGTTTAAGTAGTTCTAAGTCTAGGGGACTGATGACCTCAGATGTTAAGTCCCATAGTGCTCAGAGCCATTTGAACCATTTTGACTTTGTTGTGAACCTGCTTTAAGCACTGAGATTCTGCTCTGCATAGATATTGTTTGTATATTTTGTAACGGAAGATCGTTCCTCGTGTATGCAGTTGAAAGGTTTCAGCCACAAGTTGTATAATCTGATTTAGAAGTCAATCCGGCGTCGAAAACCAATCCTAAGAATCGATATGTCTCCACTACAGTGAGTGGATCGTCATTAAGGTAAAATTCTGGTTCTGGATTAACGGTACGACGCCGACACAGGTGCATAACACACGACTTTGCAGCCGAAAACTGGAAACCGTGGGCTAGAACCCAAGACTACGCCTTGTGGATGGCGCCCTGTAAGCGCCGCTCAGCAACACCAGTACTGGTGGAGCAGTACGAAATGCAGAAGTCGTCTGCATACAGAGAGGGTGAGACGGACGGCCCTACAGCTGCTGCTAGACCCTTAATCGCCACTAAAAACAGAGAGACACTCAACACCATACACCATGACTAACGTATACATGCTGCTCTTTGTAACTGGCAATTTTATGGTAAGGGGATGGGCGGTGTGGGGTGGGAGGGGGCGGGGGGCGGGGGGGGGAGGGCGAATAATGGATAAAGCAGGGGAGGGGAGGGGAGGGGAAAAGTAGGAAACAGTCGTGACAACTATACCTCGAGGACCTTCAAGGCCTCAGAATCCGCTTTAACTTTTTAGAGACTCTTCGATGGATATGTGTCCCTATGCCAAATCTTTCAAAACGAAAAATCTCCGGGTTACCATGATTCGAAGTCTTTATTCAGAAAGGTAACTTTAAAATACACTATTGGTCATTAAAACTGCAACAACGTGAAAGTGATAAGCATCAAATGTCGAATTGGCATTAACTGCACCAACTGTCCATATGGAAATGGTTGGCACTTCAGCGCCACCGTGCAGAGCAGGTACCTGTAACTTCATCTACTAACAATATAGAAGTTAAGATACGCAGCGGATTTGTCATACAGAAATTACATATGAATGTAGGTTGTTTGTGAGAAAATCGTGCTATGTCTAGTGTAAGAATAAGTTGGAATTCGACAACAGCGGGATTATGGCGCTGTTGATTTTTTGTTTTGTTTTTGTTTTAATTTACTATCCTTCGGAATGTACCCATACAGCCATCCCAACGAAGGAAACGTTATATTACAGACTGTTTATGGCATATTGAGACAGCATTTATCGTCCTGAGGTACTGCTGCTTGCTATGGTCGAGGTCCAAGGATTGCCATATGAGTGTAGAATCGATGTGTTCAGGAGAACCATATCCATACATGATCTCCACGGCTCTACGCGACTTGCTCCCCTGAGGGCAGACATATTATGTATCCACATACGCAGTGTTGCGGCTTTCGGTGAGGCAGCACCAGAGGGAGGCGCGCCAACTGCGGTGCCACAAGTGACACCACTGCACACAGTAGTGGTCCCTTGTCGTCTTTCAGTTCTATCTCCGTACTGCGTCACTATGGGCGTGTCCGTGTGTGGGAATTCCGAGCAGAAAAAATGTTGCCAAATTGCCTCTTGATCGTCATCGCCATTATCATTCGTTACCGTCATTTGGGTTCATCAATTGGCATGATGGTATGGCTTGCAATTCTGTACAAATGGTTACCACTGGCTCAATAATCAGTAATTTGGACAGCAGCTATCAGTTCTGACTAGTTAATGCCAGTGCCTGTATCTTGTCTCTGCGAAGCTATGTTTCAACACGATAACACAAGACAGCATGTTGTATTGACCTGATTTACTCTAATACAGAAGGTGTTCGACCTTCTCCATATATCTCTCTCATCTAAAGCTTTGTGTCGTAGTTGTCAAGAGACTGGCACACCCTTACTTCACAGCCGCTACAGTTGATGACTGGCTCAGGGTTCAGGCAGTATGGAACAAAATACCCAGCCTTTCGACACAGCCGAGTCTGGGTCGTTGTTGTAGTCATTTGTTGATGTTGTCCGTAGAAAATCAGTGTGAAGAAGAAAGCTGTAAACCTTCCACGAAAACCATAGGGAAAGCACGTCTGTTTCCGTCTTTCATTTCATGGTTTCGTGACTTGCAAGAGGCGATTGCTGACCTGCGATAACTTGTCACGCGGCACCACGCAAGACGCCAGCTAAGATTGGGACTTAATACAAACTGTAGTCGATGGGCTTTCTGAAAGTAGCTCGCAAAACTATAAGCCATAAAATAACAAAGCAGAAATACAGAAAGCTCTTGGGATCTTCACATCCAAAACCGCTTTGTTGGTAATGTATTTATAAAGAATTGAAATTTTGTATTATGCCTCTTCTGCGTCGAAACTTACTTTTCTTCTGCACTGCTGTCGCTGACTACGAAGAATGTAATAAAACGAAAATAATCACCTAACAAGTTATTCTCTGAAAACTACTATTACCTATTGCGATCTTGAACAATTTTTTTCTTAAAAAGTTCATGTTTTCCACTGTCTGAAAATTTATAGTGGAAATTCTGTGAGTCCCCTCTCAGGTCTGGTCGAATTTTCCTCCTATTTCAAATTTCTCTATAAACAACTAAGATTGTCTAACTATCATTCACGCCCTAACACGGTCGTGTGGTGCCAAACTGACTCAAAGTAACTACAATAAGAGAAAACGACATTCTACACTCCTGGAAATGGAAAAAAGAACACATTGACACCGGTGTGTCAGACCCACCATACTTCCTCCGGACACTGCGAGAGGGATGTACAAGCAATGATCACACGCACGGCACAGCGGACACACCAGGAACCGCGGTGTTGGCCGTCGAATGGCGCTAGCTGCGCAGCATTTGTGCACCGCCGCCGTCAGTGTCAGCCAGTTTGCCGTGGCATACGGAGCTCCATCGCAGTCTTTAACACTGGTAGCATGCCGCGACAGCGTGGACGTGAACCGTATGTGCAGTTGACGGACTTTGAGCGAGGGCGTATAGTGGGCATGCGGGAGGCCGGGTGGACGTACCGCCGAATTGCTCAACACGTGGGGCGTGAGGTCTCCACAGTACATCGATGTTGTCGCCAGTGGTCGGCGGAAGGTGCACGTGCCCGTCGACCTGGGACCGGACCGCAGCGACGCACGGATGCACGCCAAGACCGTAGGATCCTACGCAGTGCCGTAGGGGACCGCACCGCCACTTCCCAGCAAATTAGGGACACTGTTGCTCCTGGGGTATCGGCGAGGACCATTCGCAACCGTCTCCATGAAGCTGGGCTACGGTCCCGCACACCGTTAGGCCGTCTTCCGCTCACGCCCCAACATCGTGCAGCCCGCCTCCAGTGGTGTCGCGACAGGCGTGAATGGAGGGACGAATGGAGACGTGTCGTCGTCAGCGATGAGAGTCGCTTCTGCCTTGGTGCCAATGATGGTCGTATGCGTGTTTGGCGCCGTGCAGGTGAGCGCCACAATCAGGACTGCATACGACCGAGGCACACAGGGCCAACACCCGGCATCATGGTGTGGGGAGCAATCTCCTACACTGGCCGTACACCACTGGTGATCGTCGAGGGGACACTGAATAGTGCACGGTATATCCAAACCGTCATCGAACCCATCGTTCTACCATTCCTAGACCGGCAAGGGAACTTGCTGTTCCAACAGGACAATGCACGTCCGCATGTATCCCGTGCACCGAACGTGCTCTAGAAGGTGTAAGTCAACTACCCTGGCCAGCAAGATCTCCGGATCTGTCCCCCATTGAGCATGTTTGGGACTGGATGAAGCGTCGTCTCACGCGGTCTGCACGTCCAGCACGAACGCTGGTCCAACTGAGGCGCCAGGTGGAAATGGCATGGCAAGCCGTTCCACAGGACTACATCCAGCATCTCTACGATCGTCTCCATGGAAGAATAGCAGCCTGCATTGCTGCGAAAGGTGGATATACACTGTACTAGTGCCGACATTGTGCATGCTCTGTTGCCTGTGTCTATGTGCCTGTGGTTCTGCCAGTGTGATCATGTGATGTATCTGACCCCAGGAATGTGTCAATAAAGTTTCCTCTTCCTGGGACAATGAATTCACGGTGTTCTTATTTCAATTTCCAGGAGTGTATAATCGAGAAAATGATCACATAATTAAGAAAATCAGAATGTTTTACATACTTACACAATATAATTAACTGCAGTTCACTATACGTGTGAAATGTCTACCATGACGAATACGTGTTAACTAAGCAAACGTTCAGCTGAACGATGACTAAGAAATCCGTTCTCAATCATGCAGATACTTCCAACAGTGTTACACGTTTGAGTCTATTCTGTGTAGATCCCGAATCTCACAAAGGAAAGAATGGAAACCATAATCATTTACCAATTCATTGTTTCACCATCATGTTTGCGCGTCTTGAAATAATGTTCTGAATTAATAGCACCTCAGAATATAGTCGCTGGTTTAAATTCCACATAAATGAACGTTCTTCTTCTTTCAGCAACATAGAATTAATACATCATATGGCACTGAACGTGCAAGTTTGAGAGATGTGCTGTTTCATTTATAAGAAAAAGCTTAAAAAGAGATCGCATTGTAAAATGACTGTTCTTTTCGTAATTGAACTGTTAGTGTAAGTGGAACCATCAAACCTTGAATTAGTGAAAGTGTGCGTTGTTATAAACAAACTCGTGATCCAAATATAAATTATGAAAGGCTATCTGACTATGATAATGAAAAAAACCAATTTTCGGTTAAATAAACTGCGCAACTTGATAAATGGTTGGTGTAATTTGAATAACAGGACATCAATGAACATAAAATTCAATCACAAAATCTTATCATAACTACTAAAGGGTAGTAATGAACAAATTACAGATGAACACTCTACATTGGTAATCGAGGCCCCTTACCATAATCCTAATATTCAAATATGAAAATAAAATAAATGGTAGCTTTTCGACTTAAGAGTCGGCTGAATGAGGTAGCTGTTCGAAAGATTTGAATATACATCAACTGCCAGATAATATTAACTACATCGAGGTAATACTGTAATTTAGCTTTTGAAATAGGAACAAATAAACGTTATAGAATCTGAACTGTTAAGGCTTTCGTGGCCGCTTGTTGACAAACTGCCCGTTGGCTTGTGTATACCACCAGCAATGGAGGGTGAAGCTTTGACAATGCAAGGCACTCTGTAAGGTGGCAGAATAAATGGTCAGATTCGCACCTTACATGAGACCTTTACAAATCGCAATGAGAAGGTGAAGATGACATCTAACGTAAACTGACAGTTATGAGAACATTTGCCTATCAATATGTAATGCAAAAAGGGATGACAGTCAGTTGATGGTAATTAATACACCATTCCTATACAATGTATGTCTTTGAGCAGAAGGTAGAACAGGGAACACGAGTTGAGTCACTTTTACTTTTGAAAAGCTAGCTCCACAATGGCGTATCAAAGCCGCGCTGTGGGTGTTATGCCAGAAACCACTTAAAGGGGTGGCAGGAAGGAGGACAGCGACCCCAGACCAGGTTATTCAAGCCGGAGGACAGACTGTAGCGGGGCATCGGCACAAGGGCAGAGAAGTAGCTTTAGAAAACTGCATTTCGTAATTCCAATGGGATATGAACAAAAGAGTGACATTTTCGTCCAGCGAGTGCGACACATGGAAAGGTCAATGTACTTTAGGCGTCTAGAACAGGCACAAAACGTCCGATTGGCGGAAATGCACTAGGAAGGAGAAAAATACTGAAGTTTCGACGCAGCTTGATAGAAGGGACATTGCAATTGGTAAAGTGTGTTTCTACATAATAAGAGGAACGTTACTATTGGTCGAAAAAAGCTATGACATGAAAAAGGAACCCAAGTGGAGGGAGGCAATTCTGCCAGGAGTAGGACAAGAGAGAAATTTTCGGGGACTCTTCTCCGAACTGGTGTCAAGTGCAGAACGGAGCGCCTAACGCTCCATACAACACAGAGAAGAAATTCGTGTGGACACTGCGTTCACAGCGGCTGCACTACAGCCAAAGAATTAGCTGTAGCAACGTTTAGCTCCAACTGTGGAGAAATGAACCAGCCAAATTAGTTAAATGTTGTTGCGAGAACTGAGAGGGCACCATAATATGCATGTTGCTCCAACCACGTGCGTATATATCGCCACATAATAAGACTAGGGCTGAGCACATGTTTTCTCGCATAACGAGAAACATTGGGAAAGTTTCTGCTGGAAAGTTCAGCAAAGGTCAGATTAGTTTTGTAGGAATTTCAGTGGGAGAGAGCGGCCTTGCAGACAGCAGCACATCGCAGCTTAAGGTTCAAATGGTTCAAATGGCTCTGAGCACTATGGGACTCAACTGCTGAGGTCATTAGTCCCCTAGAACTTAGAACTAGTTAAACCTAACTAACCTAAGGACATCACAAACATCCATGCCCGAGGCAGGATTCGAACCTGCGACCGTAGCGGTCTTGCGGTTCCAGACTGCAGCGCCTTTAACCGCACGTCCACTTTGGCCGGCGCAGCTTAAGGTAAATACCGCGTGCAGAGGCGTAAACTTTGTTGGTTCACCAGCTTGCGTCCAGTGTAAACTCGAGCGGCCTTGGTTAATCTTGCGCTCAAATTTGTCACTTGACTAACCATCCACCGTAGACTTGATTGTCATCCTAAATAGTACCGAACTTTAAACCGGAATCGGCGGGCTTGATAGAGGAGAGTGAAAGCCCTAAACAGTTGTGAAAATGGGACAGTAACCGATATCGAGCGTGAAATAAACGAAGGAACAAGTAACATTTCAAACAGTACATGGAAAATAACACAGAACTAGTTGTATATAAATACAGTGGCTGTACATGGAATAAACCATCCATAACACAGATTCCTACACCTTTTTCCCCTCCGCCGGTGTGCCCCAAGGCTCCGTCCTATCCCCCCTTCTGTACCTTTTGTACACGGCGGACATGCCGCCGCCGTCACCCCCCGTCCACCTTCTCCAGTTTGCCAATGACACCGCCTTCCTTGCCCTTGCCCCCACCCTGCAACGCTCCCAACACCTTCTCCAATCCCATCTTGACCGGTTCACCGCTTGGTGCAACCAGTGGTTGCTCAAGGTCAATCCTTCCAAAACCCAGGCGATTATTGTAGGCAAAACCACCCCTTCCTTCCGCCTCCTTGATTTCTATCTCACCGTCTATGGCCGTCCCATCGCCCTCACTCCCACCCTTAAGTAACTTGGCGTCACCCTCGACCGTCGCCTCTCCTGGACTCCCCATCTCCAGACAATCCAAGCCAAGGCACGTTCCCGACTCCGTCTCCTCAAGCTCCTTTCCGACCGTACATAGGGTCTGGACCCCTCCACCATCCTCCACACCTATAAATCCCTCATCTGCCCTATCCTTTGTTACGCCCATCCAGCCTGGATCTCCGCCCCCCCCCTACCTTTTATAAATCCCTCCAAATCCTTGAACGCCATGCTCTCCGCCTTGCCTATCGCATCCGTCTCCCCTCCCCCACACGGATCCTGTATGATCTCATCCCCTTCCCCCACCGCCTCCTTTTCCTTGAAAGGATACGGATCCTGTACACCTCCCGTAAACTTGATCCTCCTCACCCGCTCGTATCCCCGATCCTCTCCCACCCCCGCCCGCTGCTGCGCCTGTATTCCCACGCCCCGTGCGGTCTCCATCTCTCCACCCTCCTTACCCTCTCCCAAGGTGGTTTCACCAGCTCCCTCTCCCTGATGATGTCCTCGTCCCCTCCATCTACCCCTCCTCTCAACTTTGACCCTGCCCCGCCGCCCACTTCCGGTGTCCTTTCCTTTCGGCACCCTCCCTCCCTTCTCTTCTCTTCCCTTCTTTTTCCTTTTCCCCGTCCCCTCCCTCCCCCCTCTTCCCCCGGGCTTTCTCTCCCCCTTCCTCCCTCCCATCTCCCCTGCCCGTGGCATCTCTGCTCTCCCCTCTCGCTCTCCCACTCCCCTTCCTCCTCCTCCTCTCTTGGCAGGTCCCCGGACTCGCACACGCATAGTGAACATTCGCGCGCCGGAGATCATCGCCTTCTGTGTCTCGTGTGTGTGACGTCGTTTAGTGTTTTTGGTGTCCGCCGTCCCACTACTACGTTCACTTGTGCCGTCGGATTCATCAGTGTTCTGTGCGCCGTGCCAACGTGTTTTCAGTGTTGTTATCGTCACGTGTGAACGACTCCATGTTTTCTTTGTGTCTCTGTGACCTCTCTCTTTTGCCTGTCACTATGTTCATTATCATTCTCCGTTCTTATACTATTGTAAACACTATGGCTGAAGAGCGGCGTAGTGTGCCGCTGCCAGCCTACCTGATTTATACAGGTATTAAAATAACAATAAAGTAAAAAAAAATGGAATAAATTGCGCAAGTTATACAGATGAGCCATGTATTTTAGGCAGGGCAATACAAAAAGGAAAGTAAAATGTCATATATGTCGAGACCAACGAAAAGAATTGAGTGTGGAAAGGGTCAAAGTGAAAAAAATAAGAGAAAAATGCAAAATTCGCTCTGACTGTTGAGTAAAATGGCTGATAAATAAGTAAATTTCTAAAATATTAAATGCAGATTCTAAACAAGCGACAGATGGGAGCCAAGACGACTCAGAATATAAAGCGAGCGTTAGAAATAATCCGGGAACCCTGCACTTCTGTCCTGGGCTAGGTTCAAGTGAAAGTGATTTGTCGTTACTATCTGCCGATTCGTTATGTATTGTGTATCGGCTGTGCATCTGATAACCGCTTTTGCAGTGTATTGTTGTGTTTTCGTTATCATTTATCAGAAGGGAACGAAGGGAAGAGACGAGATAAGAACCAGTGCCTAATCAGAATGTCTTATAACCCAGGTATCAGACAGAGAGGCATTAAACTCAACATTCCCATCTACATCTACATATATACTCCATAAGCTGTATTATGGTGTGTGCGTCCACCCCTCCCCCGCCCTCATTTCCCTGTTACATTCGCAAATAGCACATGGAAAGAAGAATGATTGTCAGTTGTCTGTGAACCTTTGTGTTATTTCTAATTTCTCGGATTTTCTCGTTGTAGTCAGAGGAAGTAATATGCTGTCCTGTTCTTCCCGAAATTTCGGCATTAAACCTCTTGGCCATGCAAAACGCCTCTCTGGAGTTCGTTGACCATTTGCGTAACGCTCTCGCGTTGGTTAAACGATCTAGTATCTGTAATCTCCGCTCTTCGTTGAATCTCGTCTATCTCCACTGTTAATCCCGTCTGGTGTGGGTCATAGGCTGTGAGCAATACTCAAGAGTCGTTCGAACAAATGTTTTGTAAGCCACTTCTTTCTCGGATGAATTAAATTTCCTTATGAATTTTCCTATGAATCTTAGCATGATATCTATCCCTCTTTTCCTATTATTTATTATATATGGTCATTCTCTTTAGGACTCTCCGCAAAGTTGCTTCTTGGTAGTTTACGGCAGCTACTGTTTCCAGCAATTTGTCATCGATCGAGTAATTGTGCAGTATTGGATTCCTGCACCATGCAGTGGACAGATATCCATTAGCCATGACACATACCGCCACAACGAAAAAAATCGCTGCAAACGGGTAATCTGTAGCATTTCTTTTAAAAACTAAAATACAAACAGGAAAAAATATTACAGTATATAATAGACTCCATTTTTTATATTTCTAACGTAATTTCTTCCTTTCATTTTTTCCTTCGTTGATAAGAGGCGTTGTTGTTAAAATTCACCTTTCATAAGTAGTTAAGCTCACCTTTTAACGCAGATTTTTTATTTCCTTCCTCTCTTTTACACTTCTCCATCAACTACACCAAAAACTTTAAGTATAGGATATTTAGGCTCAATAAAGTATGGGTCTCGTTGCAGTCCGACAGAAACTTCGATTTTAACAACAGAAAATGCTTAAATATTGTGTTGAATGTAGCATTGTCTTGGATCATACATTGATTTTTGTTGGTGTAGAAATCTGTTAAAGAGAGAAGAGCTGGAGAAAGCTTTATTGTTATGTACATATACTGCCAGTACGCTGGGCCTGCCAGGTCTCGTATTATACACTATGTGATCAAAAATATCCGGACAACCACAAAAACATTTTTTTTCATATTAGGTGTTTTGTGCTGCCACTCACTGCCAGGTACTCCATATCAGCGACCTCAGTAGTCATTAGACATCGTGAGAGAGCAGGATGGGGCGCTCCGCGGAATTCACGGACTTCGAATGTGGTCAGGTGATTGGGTGTCACTTGGGTCATAAGTCTGTACGCGAGATTTCCACACTTCTAAACATCCTAGGTCCACTGTTTCCGATGTGATAGTGAAGTGCAAACGTGAAGGGACACGTACAGCACAAAAGTGTACAGGCCGACCTCGTCTGTTGACTGACAGAGACCGCCGGCAGTTGAAGAGGGTCGTAATGTGTAATAGGCAGACATCTATCCAGATTCCAGACCATAACACAGGAATTCCAGACTGCATCAGGATCCACTGCAAGTACTATGACAGTTAGGCGGGAGGTGAGGAAACTGGGATTTCATAGTCGAGCGGCTGCTCATGAGCCACACATCATGCCGGTAAATGCCAAACGGCGCCTCGCTTGGTGCGTAAACATTGGACGATCGAACAGGGGTAAAACGTTGTATGGAGTGACGAAGCATGGTACACAAATGGCGATCCTATGGCAGGGTGTGGGTATGGCGAATGCGCGGTGAACGCCACCTGCCAGCGTGTGTAGTGCCAGCAGTAAAATTCGGAGGCGTTGATGTTATGGCGTGGTCGTGGTTGTCATGGAGAGGGCTTGCACCTCTTTTTGTTTTACGTGGCACTATCAAAGCACAGGCCTACATTGATGTTTTAAGCACCTTCTTGCTTCTCACTGTTGAAGAGCAATTCGGGGATGGCGATTGCATCTTTCAACACGATCGAAGACCTGTTCATAATGCACGACAATAACATCCCTATAATGGACTGGCCTGCACAGAGTCCTGACCTGAATCCTACAGAATACCTTTGGGATGTCTTGGAACGCCAACTTCGTGCCAGGCCTCACCGACCGACATCGATACCTCTCCTCAGCGCAGCACTCCGTGAAGAGTGGGCTGCCATTCCCCAATAAACCTTTCAGAACCTGATTGAACGTATGCCTGCGAGACTGGAAGCTGTCATCAAAGCTAAGTGTGCACCAACACCATAATGAATTCCATCATTACCGATGGAGGGTGCCACGAACTTGTAATTTATTTTCAGCCAGGTGTCCGGATACTTTTGATCACATAGTGTACCTGCATTTATGTAAGAGAGAGCTACTAATGAACAAGTGACAGACAGACAGTGAAAACCACTCTACTTGTATTGTCGTATCTAACCTAAATAAACATGAAACTCACTACATACTCGAACAAGCGTATGTTACATTCACACCTTCCTGAATCATTTCTAGCTAGCTGAAGATGCCACGTTGTACTATAGACTATTACAGCAGTAAAGATTCAGCAGAACGAATGGCTTGACAAATTTCTGTCTCGAGGTGGTGGAAATACTGCGGTTGGAACTTAAATAGTGGAAACTATTTATTCACAACCGATACAAAATATTTACATGTTTTCACCTATTACTGTCCTTCAAAGTAGTCACCAGCGTTGTGTAGAACCCGTTGCCAGCGATGTGGAAGGCGTAGTATACCGTTAGCAGAGCCTGTTCTGTTGAATGTGCGAATAGAGCGGTCTACTGCCTGCCTGTCTGTGGAATTCTGAAGCGAATGCCACGAAGTGGTTCCCTCATCTTCAGAATCAAGTCACAAGGACTTAAGTCTTATTACTGTTCGATTTTGGAGCATCACCTGCGACGAGCTTTGCGAAAGAAGCGGCGACACTTTCTGCGCAACACCCCCCCCCCCCCCTCCTCCCCCAATGCGTGTGCGCATACAGCGCAAGCTGTGGCTACTCTGTTCGGTCGATGGGACTGGAAAGTACTGTACCATCCTCCATACTCCCCGGACTTAAGTCCTTGTGACTTTGATCTGATTCCGAAGATGAAGGAACTACTTCGTGGCGTTCGCTTCAGAGCTGTTCCAGAGATTCGACAGGCAGTAGACCGCTCCATTCGCACCATCAACAGAACAGGCTCTGCTACTACGCCTTCCATATCGCTGGCAACGGGTTCTACACAACGCTGGTGACTACTTTGAAGGCAGTAACAGGCGCAAACATGTAACTCTTTTGTATCGGATGTGAATAAATAGTTGCCACTATTTAAGTTCCAACCCTCGTATCTTCAGAGTTTCGAAAATCATTTAGGGAGGAAAATATTTTTCTGTGAATTATTGTCGAGTTATAATTACATCAAGGGTTATTCCTTCATTTTTCACAGTTTTAGATTAATCAGTTGGATGTTGTTATGATGTATGACAGGAATCCCTTCAGTATAGCTTTGAAAAAAGTCAGAATAGTCAAATCAGTATTCAGTCAGTGACACGTGTAGTACAAATGCTGATGTGTGTCACTTCTCTAGGGCCAATAAGCCGAAAATTAGGTGTTCCTTAACCATATGTAAGATGACGTGTAGTAACTCGAGTAAAACACACTGATTTAGTTCATTTGATTTTGCCCTACTCGTTTCAGCTGTGTGCCAGCTTTTCGCCTCCATACCCCAGTAACGAAAACCAGTCAATAAGACACTTGAGGTCACCTTGCTGTCGATGAATAGATACACTCTCTGAAAAAATATTCTTAGGTACCACCAAGTTACAAATTTCCATATAAAGTGGGGCCCCGATTAAAGTTTTCCTATTACCGGCAGAAAGCAATTTTGATTTAATTCGCAGGAGACCTGCTCCTCTTTGAAGATTTTCAATAGACTATGTCAGTTTCAATATGTTGTTTGACATGGTGCAAAGGAGTTACTCTTACTGACTCTATAATCGCCACTAGTTGATTACGTGTTTTCGCTCCCTCAGTTTTGTACTGTAACCTCAAATATAAGGTCATGTTTCATGTCATGTGCTCCCCTCTTTTTTAACAGAGTTTAATTAGTCATCACTCGGAATTCCAGAGGTTTTGTTAAGTTAGCATTTTTCAGCTAGACAACATTGCGATGTCTTTATCGCTTTAGGTGTTGATGGCATGAGTCTCATGACCTTTTCACATTGCAACGGATTATCATGGCGCAAAGGGACACACAAGAACCAAAAGCTTATCGATGACCCCAGCAAGAAGATAAATGGTTTTGATCTCCCTCGGAAGCTCTGGGTTGCCTTAAATCGCCTTAGAACAAGGGTGGGAAGATGCAAACATCTAATGAATAAGTGGGGACTTGTGGAGAGTCCCGTGTGTGAATGTGGTGAAATCCAGACAATGGACCACCTACTGGTGTGTGAAGTGGTAGGATATAGTGGCGAACTGAAGGACATACATTACTTGCCTGACCTAGCCATAGATTGGCTCAAAACTATAAGTAGCATTGTGTAGTGTTGTAATTTCCTGGTGGATTGTAATGACACTGTAATATTTGCCTTGTACATGCCGAACGAATAAATAAAATCGATTATTAGATATTATCTGTTTGTATGTGTTGTTCTGAATCCAATATGGAAGCACTTTCTTTTCTGATCCTTCCCCCCTTTTTGGTTATGTCAGTGTATTAAACATTCGTTCACATACGGTTTTTTTCTATACCACGACCACTGTTGGTGGCTTGGGCAACATGCTTCTTTCTTTTAAGCTTGGTCTGAACATAAAGTAAATGGACTTGGGTTCCCAAGTATGGTTGTAGACTGATGTACAACATACTGGGACTTTTACAGTTCTGGTCAGTTAGTTCATTGATAATCGCCTGTATATTACAATATATTAACATAGTTTCCTGGTTAAGACTCAGTAGTGATCGCAACGCTTCCATGTGTACTGTGTATATGGGATACCACTTTACGAGGGATACATAAATGTAGATTGTGGTTCTGCTTCTCGTTAGCAACTTCGTACACTAGGCGTGTAGCTACACATGATATTGCTTTACTGGTCTTCAATGTGTACAGGAATATGCCTTCACACATAGTTCTTATTTGGTTTTTAACATCGTTTTTCTAGGCTGTACTACAGCCGTGCAGCTACTATTCATCAGATAGCATACATGTTTTTATGTTTTAGTACCTTTCTAGTTTTTCGCAAGTCCTGTATGATGCAAGTTAGTGTTGAGAGGTTGCACTCCACTCTTTCACTTTAACAACACCGTCAGCCAGATTAATATTCATATTTTAGGTCTTGATCTCGGTGTTCCACAGTACCACATTTGGTGTGTTTGGTTCTTTTTAACTTTTTTACACGGGGAAATTGTGGGCAGAATGTTCTCATAACTTCATGTGTAACCTGTAGAGAACTTGTACCCGAGGGGCCGTAGTGGAGACGACAGAGAACATGGAGAGAGATGAATTGGGGGTCATAAATTGTGAGAGCAGGGATATGGCGTGTGAGTGATTCCGGGAAGCAGCGCTCAGTGGATCGTAGCTGCAGAAGGACTTCTGGCCAAAGCCCTCTCCTCCTTCCCGTTTAAGGTCGGACAGAAAAGCGTCGGTTCGCAAAGCATTTTACCTGGGCCAGGCGGCAGTCTGTCGGGAAGGCGGCCGTATGGTAGAAAGTAGGTGGAGCAAGCCATTTAAGGGAGACTGCTGTAAACTGCACCTTTGTGGAAATGTCGGAAAGGTCACAAAACTCCTTTCACTATCGTTTTGGAAGCTGGGAGGATACAGACAGAGTGGCTGCTGCACATATGAAGTCGCCAGTTTCTTTTAGCGAGTAGCAAAAAGATATATTTCCTGGGCACGACTGTCTGGAAAGGTTAACAGCCTTCTTTCAGAATTTGGAAATGATCGGCCCGGGAAGATTAGATCTCTCCATAAATGAGCGACTGATGTCCCGTCTAGGTAGATTTCTTTTGCCAAAGCATGGTCATGCTTGCCACGAGAACGACGCCTTCCTAGTCTAAAATCTTCTTTCTTCAGACAGGAGAGATTTTGAGCCACTAATTAGCTCCTGACAGGATATGCAAAGTGGAGGCATTCTTCCCCAGTGTGGGAACCTCAGTGCTGTGTCTGCATTGGCCACAAGGCCAACGTAAAAGTCAAGAGGGGAGCTTCAATGAGTAGAGGGTAGTTCGATTGGTTTGTGCAATGCGGGGGTGGTTTCGTTTTTTGTTAATTCGGCTCCCATATCGAGTAAGACTTGGTTTAGCAAACGGACGTGGTCTGCGAGCCTGTTCCGGCTATGCTGAAAAATATCCACAGCGCAGAGGGCCCTCTGATAAGTTGTTCACCAGCGTCGGAGAATCGCAGGTCCCCTTGCACCTCGGAAGGCTGATAGTGGAAGGCCCTACACAGTCCGCACGCTAGACATTGAAGGAGCATGTGCTACGTGCGGTGGACGTACGTGGGACCATTATGTGACGATAGGCAGCAGAAGGCGCGTCTCACTTTCTTATCTTGGAGGGTGCAACATGAACAATTGCTGTTCAAAATGGTTCAAATGGCTCTGAGCACTATGGGACTTAACATCTGAGGTCATCAGTCCCCTAGAACTTAGAACTACTTAAACCTAACTAACCTAAGGACATCACACATATCCGTACCCGAGGCAGGATTCGAACCTGCGACCGTAGCGGTCGCGCGGTTCCAGACTGAAGTGCCTAGAACCGCTCGGCCACTACGGCCTGCCTGCCGTACTGGGCGATAGATTAATAGGGCCATACGTGCTATCACGAAGGTTAACTGGGGCGCATTATCTGGACTTTCTCACTATGTATTGTCTGTCTCGCTGGAGGCTGTGCCTTTGCCACAATGAATATGAATGTGGTTCATGCATGATGGCGCATCAGCATCCTTTCGTCACAGTGTGCGCGAACAACTGACGCAGACATTTACCACCTGTAAACACGTGTTTATCACAGAAAGTGTGCGTTCCTGAACCCACGTTTATTGGACTTATTTTTCTTGTTTTGATGAGTAATACTACCTCTCAAATCATTCGACACTTTTCTTGAATGCCCTGTATGAATGTGATTGTTTTGTTCCTGATGTCACAGGCGTTGACATTCCCATTACATCGTGATTATCTATGCGTAACATGCAATATTGACCTCCGTTTAGTAGGTTCTTTTATTTACTATTGTATGGCGTACGTATTTTTGTTCCCTGGTTCATATTAATGTAGTGTGCAACTTCTTTCATTTTATTCCTTAGTTTAGCTTGAGCTGTGATGTTACTCACTGTACAGTTTGATATTGTCGTATGTTACTATTTATCACTACAGTCCCTTTTGTTATCCATTTCACGCTGTTATCATTGTTGTCTTTACGCAAGAGCCTGAAGAAAGCGCCATGTAGCGATGTACCTCGTTGCTCAGTAACTGGAAATTTAGACGGCTCAAGGAGTTTTGATTCGCTACTTTATATTTAACAGCTGAGCTACCGCAACCCTCTGTTAAAGATGGACTTACATTGACCCCTCAAGGCGAAATGACATTCCTAATTAAGAATTGTGACACACTGTAGTTACTGGACATATTCTCAAACAATTTATCTAGGAATAAACTAAAAAGTTCAGATCTGCTATTCGAAACAGAAATACGTGTATAAGAGACATTAACGAAAGATAGGTGTTGACTTAGAGGGAATATGTAAATTATATGGGGTTACGAAAGGACGACAGTAGTGCCGATGCCGAGGATGTGATAAGATGTACCGAGATAGCCGCAAACTGAACGTTCACAAGAAAATTTACATAAAAAATAACGTAATTCATTTATTACTTTTGTTTTTTGTATCGTTACTTGCTTTCGTTTTATATTCTTCTTACTACTTTGCTTCATTTGATAAGGGCATTTTCTGTTTGTATTTTACCTGAATGTCGTAGGCCAACTTCCCGTTTATTCGAGTTGTCCTTTCTTAAACAATCATTATTCAACGTAATTCTCTGTCTTCTGCATCAGTTACATACGTTAGAATAGAAACCTTATTATTAACTTACTGATTTAACTTTTATTTTGGATTTCTGTGTATTTTATTAACTCGTAATTCTAGACAATGCATAGGCTATTTGAGTGCAGGATCACAGCTACTGGTTATTATTTGCAGCGAATTAGCTGCAGGACATGAAAGCAGACCCGATGACTACATCTATTCTTCTTAAACAGAGCCGTGCGCAGACCAAGTACCTAAGGTACGAGAAATATCAGATAAAGTCGTAACTCGTTTGCTCGTATGATTTGGTGTTTATAAAAGCAACCACTCAGCAGCAGTAACCATTAGGTACCGTCGCAACGGGGAGGAACCATCCAATCACAATCATTTGGGGAATCGATATGCAAGACATAGGGGATCCAATACTACAGTCGGCGTTTAGCAGAGATTGCGAAAACTAGCGATCTAGAAAGGTGGAAGACAGAGGTGACATTCTTTCAGAATTTACAAAATCACTGGGACTTGCAGAATCATACTATCCCGAAGACAGTATCACGCAAACCAAAGCGCATGCGTCAAGCTGCTGATAAGAATAACATACAGAAGAATGGCAAAGGAAATTGAAGATCTCGGAGGTGACGATCAATTTGCTTTAGGAAAGGCAAACATACCAGAAAGGCAGTTTCATTTGACAATAGAAGCAAATATCGCAATAGCTCAGACGCCATTTTTGTGTTAAGAGAACGGGTGCGCTAGGACATCAGCACAACATGATGTATCTTTTTTATTTGTAGAATTTTATGTTTGACAAGCTGATGTTCCTTGCCACCTTTTATCGTAACGACGCAACATCACTATGTGACTTACAAGATTGTAAAGATTGTGAGCTTCTGTTAATACGTTACAAAATCTGATAATGACAACATTGTTGTCGAATTGTCGAAACCGGCAATCAACTAAAGATTTGCAAGCGATATTAGCGTACCTGATATTTCAGAATAGTATGATAGAAGCAAGATTTAAGAAAATTCAAGGCATGTTCACAGGATTTGTCGACCTAAAAAAAGTGTCTGACACTAAAAAATGTTGTAGTATATTTGAAATTCTCAGAAAAATAGGAACAAGCGATAGGAAAAGACAGGTAATATACATTGCGTACAAAAACCAATAGGGGAAAGAAAAGAACAGGAGACCAGAGCAAAGCGTTCGAATTAAAAACGGTATAAGACAGATGCACTATTTCGCCACTACTATCTATGCATCGAAGAAGTAATGAAGAAAATAGAAGACTGCTTGAAGAGTGGGATTAAAATTTAGGGTGAGGGGATATCTGTGATCAGAGTTGCTGATGTAATTATTATTCTCAGTGAATGTGAAGAAGACTTATGGAGTATGGCGCAGGGAATGAACAGTCTAATGAGTACACGCTATGGACTGAGAGTAAACGGAAGAAAGACGAAACTAAAGAGTTGTAGCAGAAATGAGACCAGTGATAAACTTATGAAACTTGATGACAACGAAGTGGATGAATTGAAGGAATTCTGTTATCTTGTGTGAAGTTTTCAACAAAAAATACTAATAATTTAAATGGAATTGAACTCCCCATAAAAATTAATAGATATCAGAATGATATCCTTTAGCTAAGAATTTATCTTACGACTTCATCTCTTTTACTACAAGCACAGGTCATCAATCTGTTTCTGCTTGCATGCGAGGAAGAACATGTCCTAAGAAATTTCATAAAATACCCAATACTTCTCTTGCAGTAGCGGTAGCTACTTACATAGAATGGTATATACTAAACAACGAAAAGAAAAACAGATTAATCTTTTCACCTTTGTTTTATTACTTAGTCGTATCTTGACGTTGTAATATAAATATGTTTGAAATCTCAAGAACTGAGTCAACGATAAAATGTCTGATATTTTTCGATGCAATAAAACAGCAGTTTCAGGAGTAGCAGTCATAATTCGTACCGTTCTCTCCAGATCATCCCGACTACTGATAACTGAATATAAAATAAGACCGAGGACATGGATTGACACTAGTAATATAATATCTTTGTCGTCACGATTCGCGATGTTAATTACAGGAATATTACTTCAGAATAAAATTCCAATAAATAGAATTAAGAACGTTGAACAGTATACTACACTTACAAGGAAAATAAAACATGACGGATGAAGCATTGAGTATACAAGAAACAAGCTATTATAGACAAAGAGGGCATTCCATGAAAAAAATAGTTGTTCACGAGCTTGCAGTATACTACAGATGGAAAATAGGTCCGCAGCTTGTTCTATAATTGAAATAAGTGGTTGCAACTTTATCATAAGCTGCATTAAGCCCACCGGTTAGCCGTGCGGTCTAACGCACTGATTTCCGGGCGGGAAGGCATGCCGGTCTCCAGCAACGAATCCGCCCGGCGAATTAATGTCGAGGTCCGATGTGCCGGCCAGTCTGTGGATGGTTTTTAAGGCGGTTTTCCACCTGCCTCAGCGAATGCGGGCTGGTTCCCCTTATTCCGCCTTAGTCACACTATGTCGGCTATTGCTGTGCAAACACTATCTCCACGTATGCGTACACCATAATTACTCTACCACGCAAACATAGGGGTTACGCTCGTCTGGTGTGAGACGTTCCCGGTGGGTCCACTGGGGGCCGAACCGCACAGTAACCCTGGGTTCGGTGTGGGGGCGGCAGTGGGGTGAGTGGACTGTTGTAGCCTGTTGTGGGGTTGTGAACCACTGTGGACCACGGCAGGGACGACGCCTCTCCGTCGATTCTAGGTCGCCAGTTCCATACAGTACAATACAATACAATAAGCTGCATTAAGGAGTATCTTTTTTATGTCCTAATGGTGACTAGTTTCGGACAACATCTGTCCTGTGTGGTGTCTTTACTGGTGTCGAATCGGCCATAGTGCTGCTTTGATCATCACTGCAAGGGCAGTTTTTGTACTTAGGATTTCTCCTGTATTGTCACACTTGTGATGTGGATGGTTTGAAAACTGACGTAGGTGTCCGAAACTAGTCACCATTAATAAATAAAAAAGATACTTCTTAATGCAATTTATGACTGAGGACATAATTTGAGGTACACGTTCTGAGAATGTACGTTTGAAGCTCGGCATTGTATGGAAGCGAATCATGAACTGAGGGAAAACAGAGAAAAAAGAGAATCATAGCCTGTGAGGTGTGATGCCACAGAAGAATGTAGGAAATTACTTGGGCTAATAAGAAATGAGGAGATTCTCCAAAACGTCGGTGAGGAGAGGAATATTTGGAAAACATTCCCAAGATGACAGAACATGTGTTTGAATTATAGAAGGTAAAGGCTGCAAGGGGGGAGGGGGGGACAGAGACTAAAATTTATCTAACAAATACTTGAGGACGTTGGGAGCAAGTTCTGTTATGAGATAGGTTGGCGCACGGGTGAAATTCGTGGCGGACCGCATCAAACCCGTCATAAATCTGATGATCAAAAACGAACAAAAAAGTCAATCATCGCCTACTCATTCTGAAATATAAGTGCTCAAAGCGAATGATGAAAACTGAAACCACCACACTCGTGCATTCAGGGCACCAGTTACAAGTGTGAAGCGAAGAAATAGCGCAATTGTTTTTCTTCATCTTTCTTTTATCCCATTTATTCACGTTTTTCTTATGACGAATTTCGTTTCATTGTCGTGAACACTTCTTCGGAGTGGACGTGGCTAAAGAGATCTGCGAGAGCTACGTATGCGTATAAGGTCCCTCGCGGAGGCAGTGGTTTGGCCATTTGTCAATTTCTGCACTCTCTCTCTCTCTCTGTCTTGGAGTCGCGCAGCCGGAAGAGCCTTGGATGACGTGCAGTTAGACGGCGGTCTGTTGTCTGCTTCTCAGACCGTTTTTGATATCCACTTGTCTTGTGCCATTAAATATATGGTTCAGCTTTAAACCTTTAAGGAGAGCTGTTCACGACGAGGTATTTCACAACACAGATGTATACACACTACTGGCCACTAAAATTGCTACACCAAAAAGAAATGCAGATGATAAACAGGTATTCATTGAACAAATATATTATGCGAGAGCCGGCCGGAGTGGCCGTGCGGTTCTAGGCGCTACAGTCTGGAACCGAGCGACCGCTACGGTCGCAGGTTCGAATCCTGCCTCGGGCATGGATGAGTGTTATGTCCCTAGGTTAGTTAGGTTTAATAAGTTCTAAGTTCTAGGCGACTGATGACCTCAGAAGTTAAGTCGAATAGTGCTCAGAGCCATATTATACTAGAACTGACAGGTGATTACATTTTCACGCAATTTGGGTGCATAGATCCTGAGAAATCAGTACCCAGAACAACCACATCTGGCCGTAATAAAGGCCTTGATACGCCTGGGCATTGAGTCAAACAGAGCTTGGATGGCGTGTACAGGTACAGCTGCACACGCAGCTTCAACACGATTCCAAAATGCATCAAGAGTAGTGACTGGCGTATTGTGATGAGCCAGTTGCTTGGCCACCATTGACCAGACGTTTTCAATTGGTGAGAGATCTGGAGAATATGCTGCCCAGGGTAGCAGTCGAACATTTTCTGTATCCAGAAAGGCCCGTACAGAACCTGCAACATGCGGTCGTGCATTATCCTGCTGAAATGTAGGGTTTCGCAGGGATCGAATGAATGGTAGAGCCACGGGTCGTAACACATCTGAAATGTAACGTCCACTGCTCAAAGTGCCGTCAATGCGAACAAGAGGTGACCGATACGTGTAACCAATGGCACCCCATACCATCACTCCGGGTGATATGCCAGTATGGCGATGACGAATACACGCTTCCAATGTGCGTTCACCGCGAAGTCGCCAAACACGGATGCGACTATCATGATGCTGTAAACAGAACCTGGATTCATCTGAAAAAATGACGTTTTGCCATTCGTGCACCCAGGTTCGTCGTTGAGTACACCATCGCAGGCGCTCCTGTCTGTGATGCAGCTTCAAGGGTAACCGCAGCCATAGTCTCCGAGCTGATAGTCCATGCTGCTGCAAACGTCGTCGAACTGTTCGTGCAGATGGTTGTTGTCTTGCAATGGTCTCCATCTGTTGACTCAGGGATCGAGACTTGGCTGCACGATCCGTTACAGCCATGCGGATAAGATGCCTGTCATCTCGACTGCTAGTGATACGAGGCCGTTGGGATCCATCACGGCGTTCCATATGACCCTCCTGAACCCACCGATTCCATATTCTGCTAACAGTCATTTGATCTCGACCAACGCGAGCAGCAATGTCACGATACGATAAACCGCAATCGCGATAGGCTGCAATCCGACCTTTATCAAAGTCGGAAACGTGATGGTACGCATTTCTCCTCCTTACACGAGGCATCACAACAACGTTTCACCAGGCAACGCCGGTCAACTGCTGTTTGTGTATGAGAAATCGGTTGGAAACTTTCCTCATGTCAGCACGTTGTAAGTGTCGCCACCGGCGCCAACCTTGAGTGAATGCTCTGGAAAGCTAACCATTTGCATATCACAACATCTTCTTTCTGTCGGTTAAATTTCGCGTCTATAGCACGTCATCTTCGTGGTGTAGCAATTTTAATGGCCAGTAGTGTATAAAGGAAAATCTTTATTTATTATACCAGTTGCTGTTTACATTTCTCTTAGCGGCTTTCACGTACTAACTGTAGAGAGGCAAGTTTTTGTCTCTGAAATTCTTAACAGCACCTTGAATTATGACATAAACAAGCAGTCGGCACTTCAGTAATTCTCATGTACAACTACTTCTATACTCAGTTAATTTTCTCTTCTGGAAAACCGTAAAAACATTTCAAACTTTCACTCAGAATGAAAAACTTGTTCACTATTTACACATATTTCTGTATAAAATATTGTTCCTCAGCTTCCTGTGAAGATGCATCATTGAACTTACTCATCAAGAGACACAATGGATTTTGCACACTAATAAGCATCTAAAGTAAAGTGAGAGTAGTAACTGAGGTATTAAACATAAAATAAAATTAGTGAATGCTGTGACATGTGAAGCAGAAAGGTTTTACATAGTGTTAAGCACGTGTGTTAGGCGTTTACGTAAATTTGTATCCGTCGATATCATAATTCATTCTTATGTAAGTTTGTCTGTTGTAAGTAATATATTAAATTTTTACAGCTACGAAATTTTACAACAGAACTGTATTCCAGCATCATCTCAATGGGAATCATACAAGAAGAATGGTGCTCCTGCGATTGTCCTCTTAAGGGAGGCCTAATGGTTACTGTTGCTGACTCTTTGCTGTAAGGTCCCGTGTTCAGTTTACGGTACCTTCCCGAATGTTTTGTAGATAGGTATATCTGAAACTGGTAGAAGCCGACCTCGGGGAAGATCAATTGGAATTCCGTAGAAATGCTGAAACACGCGAGGGAATACTGACCCTACGACTTATCTTAGAAGATAGATTAAGGAAAGGCAAACGTACGTTTCTAGCATTTGTAGACTTAGAGAAAGCTTTTGACAATGTTGACTGGAATACTATCTTTCAAATATTGAAAGTCGCAGGGATAAAATACAGGGAGCAAAAGGCTATTTACAATTTGAACAAAAACTAGATGGCAGTTATAACAGTCGAGGGGAATGAAAGGGAAGCTGTGGTTGAGAAAGGGTGAGACAGGGTTGTAGCCTTTCCCCGATGTTATTCAATCTGTATGTTGAGCAAGCAGTAAAGGAAACAAACAAAAAATTTGGAGTAGGAGTTAAAATCCATGGAGAAGAAATAAAAACCTTGAGGTTTGCCGATAACATAGTAATTCTGTCAGAGACAGCAAAGGACCTGGAAGAGCAGTTGAACGGAATGGTCAGTGTCTTGAAAGGAGGATATCACATGAACATCAACAAAAGCAAAATGAGGATAATGGAATGTAGTCGAATTAAATCAGGTGATACTGAGGGAATTAGATTAGAAAATGAGGCACTTAAAGTAGTAGATGAGTTTTACTATCTGGGGAGCACAATAATTGATGATGCTCGAAGTAGAGAGGAAGTAAAATGTAGACTGGCTATGGCAAGGAAAGCGTTTCTGAAGAAGAGAAATTTCTTAACACTGAGTATAGATTTAAGTGTCAGGAAGTCTTTTCTGAAAGTATTTGTATGGAGTGTAGCCATTTATGAAAGTGAAACATGGACGATAAATAGTTTAGAGAAGAAGAGAATAGAAGCTTTCGAAATGTGGTGTTACAGAAGAAAGCTGAAGATTAGACGGGTAGATCACGTAATTAATGAGGAGGTACTGAACAGAACTTGGGAGAAGGGGAATTAGTGGCACAACCTGACTAAAAGAAGGGATCGGTTGGTATGGCACGTTCTGAGTTATCAAGAGATCAGCAGTTTAGTACTGGATGGAAGCGTGGAGGATAAAAATCGTAGAGGGAGACCAAGAGATGCATACACTAAGTAGATTCTGAAGGATGTAGGTTGCAATAGTAACTCAGAGATGAAGAAACTTGCACAGGATAGAGGAGCATGGCGACCTGCATGAAACCATTCTCTGGACTGAAGACCCCAACAACAACAACATCTGGAACAAATCGTTTACATTTTTATGAATGCGACCGAGAAGCTCGCTTAAAAAAAGCAGCGTCACTGACTTGAGTAGACCAATAACAGACCTTTACCTCAGGAGTGCAAAGCAGAAAGAACCTGAAACGGTCTGGTAGATAATTTTGTACCGGACCAAGACCTGAAACGAGAACCTTGGCTTTTGCTAGCTATATTCTTACCAGTTGAGCTGTCTAGGCTCGACTCGCGATTCGCCCTCACAGGTTTACTTCCGATAAACCTCTCTCCGAACTTCCCAGTTCTTCCGCAGATCTTGCGGGACTAACACCCCTGAAAGAGGATTATTTGCAGAGTGAGGGTCTTGCAGTGCCGCGGATAGTGCGCCACGTACCTTCGACGCCGTCGATCATCCCCTTGGCCTGGTTCTTGGCGTGCTCGACTGCCCCCGCGGCGCCCTGCTCGACGGCGGACACGGCCTCCTTGCTGGTGTTGCAGCCCATGTCTCTTGTGTCACAGCACAGCACCACACCACTCGCAACAGCACAGCGCGTCACGGAACGCACAGCTCGCGGCGCGGGGTCAGCAGAGGCCGGCTCGCGCTCGTGTCGGCATCACCGCTCCTCGACCGACGCCGCCCAACTACCGCCACGGCAGCTGCGCGCCTCCCAGTTCGAACGGACGACGCCGCGCCTGCGCACTAGCCATTCGAGCACGAGACCCGTCACACGACGGACCAACGAGAAGGTGGCCTCGCTAAGACGCCCGTAATACTAACGGCCATTGAAAATGTGTCCCTCGCTACGAGACAAAACAAAATTTTTAATCTAATAGTAGCAGCAGCAGCTGTAGTAGTACTTCCATTAGATCACTTTCGCAACGGATCTGGACATGTCTTGGTATTACAATTCAAAGACAACAAAACTAACGTAATTTATACATATAGGAATTTACATACATGGCTAAGTTGCCAAAACATTGTCTAAACAGGCTGTAATATATTTACTGCCCCTATTCTTAGCTAATTTCGACTGTTGTCTAAATAGTCAGAACATATTGCAGCGCAGCAAGAGCTGTGACATAATTCCAGAATACGATACGTGAGAGAAATCGACTTAAAGAATTATATAAAACTTATATTGAAACAGTATAAGCTCCCTCCAATTTCAAGTAAGTATATTTGGCAGAAAATTTCATTATATTATACGCAGTAGTAATATGGACATGTAATTAAATTCTCGGCGGATATGAGGTGTTATCAGGTATTTATTAATTAGTTCTTTGAGTTGGGTTACTTTTCTTGCTTCTCTAGAAACTGTCTGTTTTTGTAATGTAATTTAATACTGCCTCTTTTCCACTCCAAATAATATGTTTTTTACTTCCTGTAATAAAATACGACATTCGAACCTCTATCAGAAAAAAGTAGTTCTTGCGTTAAAATGTAATGTAACATCATGTCTTGTAATAATTTTGCCACTTTTCCATCCCAAATAATTTGTTTTAACCAGTGCTGTTTTTCTGGAGGAACGCTGGGGGATGTGTACCCCTAAACTTTTTCATCGACAAAGTAATTTTTTTATGATGTTGAGAACTCGAAAGAGGGCCAAAGATTTATTTCATGGACGTAAATTTTTATTTCATTTTTTCGTGTTGGTAATTGCAATATGAACGATACCAGTGCAGTTTTTGGTGGGAAAAGCGATGTCATTGACTGTTTCAAGCATTTCGAAGCTGTGGCAACCGTTCTCGGCAACTGAATCGCTGGCAGCCAGTTCAACAAGCACGTAGTGCCCTCGCCCACTAATAGTGGGCGATGGTAGTGCTAAACGGATATATGTACGCTCAAACGCCGAGCAGACATCTTGCCACTGACAGCAAGAGTAAAGTAAGAAGGCGTGAAGACTACAGCAGCCACGAACTAAAGTCAGTTTGGAAACTGTTGTAATGCTATTAATGTAAGTTTTATAGTTAAATATATTTCCAGCTGTATTAAAAATTGGGTCAGTTGAAGCACGGGATACCACTCATCATCTATATCATTTCAGGAGTCAAACAAGGTTACAAAATATTTTTGTAGTGTTCTTTCTATTGTTGTTGATGATAGGTGTGGATGGTTTTTGTTGTATTGTGTCGTTTAGTGGTGTTTCATTGGTTAAAATATGTGTTCGGTAATATTTCCTTGTATTGTTTTGTATGTCGGAGGGTTGATTGGACTCACCTGTTTCATTTGAGGTGTACGATACAATTTTCTTTTATTATTCAGGTGTTGATGGGAATCGCATGCCTCATTTGAGGTGATGTAAACTGAAGTGTTCGACACAACATTCTCTTGTACGGGTGTTTCTCGGTGTCGCCTGCTTCATTTGAGCTGTAAAGTCAACTGAAGAGTGCGATACTTTTTTTTTTTTTTTAGTTCGACATGTTGATGAGGTCATGGCTAAAAGCAGACGGGTGCTATCTCATGCTTCAGTTATAATTAATTTTTGCTGCATTATATCCAATGTCGGAGTACCCTTAATTTTTTTTTTTTTTGAAAAAAGCGCTGGTTTTAACTTACTGTAATATAATACGACATTCGAACTCCGTCAGACAAAATTAGTTCTTACGTTACAACAAAAAATGAAAAACAAGTTGAAATGCAAAATTGTAATTTATGAAAAGCATACGGCATTTTTTAGGCTACAACATACAAAATTTCGTGGTACTTACAGCAATTTTAGTGATCAAAACAATGTCTGAAGGACACTCCAATGTAAGATACAGACATCATATAAACACTAACATTGTAATAATTCATGATATTAAAAATTACATTAAACGTACCTTGTATATGGAAAGTGTCACGCCTCAGAACGCCCCGCTCTTTTTGAATGGCCCACGCACGGCTGCCAGCAGCAACGCTGAAACGACACTCTCACTGCAGTAGCCCACAGCATAACTGACGCTACTGCCCTGAACTGAACAAACTGCAAGACAGAGATGTGACGTGCTTCGTGCCCGTTGGGGCGCTTCACACGTGTTGCTCAGTAACATGAACCAAAAATTGCCGTTTTTTTCGACTTGGTCAAGATGTATAAAGGCACACATGGCTTTCATGTGCGTGCGTAGCACAAATACAAACCAAAAGCACAATAGATAACATTCACTAGTCTAGTGGATGTAATCTAGTGCATTGGGCATTGTAACTGTGGTACCCATGCACATGAAAGCGATATGTGCCTTTACATGTATACTGGCTTTCAGTTCAAAAGTGATGTGAAACTTAAGGCTTGTCATAAATGAAACTTTCTGGCAGATTAAAACTGTGTGCCGGACCGAGACTCGAACTCGGGACCTATGCTTTCGCGGGGAAGTGTTCTACCATCTGAGCTATCCAAGCACGACTCACGTCCCGCCCTCACAGCTTTACTTCCGCCAGTACCTCGTCTCCTATTTTCCAAACTTCACAGAAGCTCTCCTGTGAACCTTACAGAACTAGCTCAAATGGTAGAGCACTTGCCCGCGAAAGGCAAAGGTCCCGAGTTCGAGTCTCGGTCCGGCACACAGTTTTAATCTGCCAGGAAGTTTAATATCAGCGCACACTCCGCTGCAGAGTGAAAATCTCATTCTGGAAACATCCCCCAGGCTGTGGCTAAGCCATGTCTCCACAATATTCTTTCTTCCAGGAGTGCTAGTTCTGCAAGGTTCGCAGGAGAGCTTCTGTGAAGTTTGGAAAGTAGGAGACGAGGTACTGGCGGAAGTAAAGCTGTGAGGAGGGGGCGTGAGTCGTGCTTGGGTAGCTCAGATGGTAGAGCACTTGCCCGCACAGTTTTAATCTGCCAGGAGGTTTCATATCAGTGCACACTCCGCTGCAGAGTGAAAATCTGTCTTGTCATACATGCTTGAAAACGACTATTTCAGTCTAAATTCGCTGACAGCATGGGAAGTAAACATATTATGGCCTATTTGGACCATGTTTTCTTTCTTAAAACGTACTGAGGAGGCTGTGGACCCCCCCCCCCCCCAGAAGAACAAAACTCTAATAATTTAACAAACACGGGACAGGTAGTCGGCAGTGGTATGATAGTAGAAACCATCCTGGCATTTTTTTTTTGTCCTGCAGAAATGTAGGCAAGGCACAGGAAACCAAAACCAGGATGACCGGATGAAGAATGGAGGCTCTACCCTCCTGTATAGAAGACCAACCTGTTTAAAACAGAGCTAATTCATTCGGATTACCCCTGGTACACAATACTGTTCTACGAAGAAGTTATTTAATAAAGTAAAATGATAGTGCAACATTGTTCATTCATTTCTCACTTCCAGTCACTGTACACACTACACACGCTATGCATACGTTGTTGCATTATGTAATACTACCCATACTATCAGCTGACGTCAAGATCATAAAGACGGTGTTTACTTCCAGTTTTGTGTACCGCAGCTTCCCATTTGCTAGCCTGAAAAACTGAGTCAGTAGCCTTCTGTAATGAGTGAGATGTTGAACTCAGAAAGAGGGTAAGGTGTTAGTGTTATACTTTTTATAGCTTTGGAGATAGATTTTTCCAGAAAAGGAAAAAGGAATAAAAAACACAGTGTGAAAACTTATGTGAATACATGTTTCATTATCGTTACTATTACGTACATTTTTTACTAAACCCTTACTCTGTGGTATCTGGGTAACCCTTCACTGTAGAGAGCGTATTGCTTAACAGGGACTTTTTAACTGCCTCTTTAAATAAGTTTGTTTTAGTAATCTCTTAATTTCCTTAGGCAATTTATTGTACAAATTGTTGCTTGGTAGAAAATGCTATTTTGAATTTTCTGTTCGTTCTTTCTTCGTAAATGTAAGTTTAGTCTGGTTCTTGTTCCTGGGTCATCGACAGAGCTTTTTGCAGTGATTGTCAACGTTATTTTTGATGTGTACAACTGACTGGTAAATGTACTCACATGGTTTTTAAAATACCCAGTGTTTTGCGCGCTCTCTCTCTCTCCCTCCCTCCCCCCCTCTCTCTCTCTCTCTCTCTCTCTCTCTCTCTCTCTCTCTCTCTATCTCCCCCCCCCCTCTCCCTAACCCTTCGTCTTTGTCGACCCTCGTCGCCACTCACGTGGTTCCCTCTCATCTTAAGAGTCTGTATTGTATGCCATTGCTTCTAATGTGTCCCAGCCTTTCTCTCTCTCTTCCACGAGCAACGAATTGTTGCCTCCAAATGCTAGGTAGTATGCCACGTTCACTTTTACACGCGTCTGTCGGCAGTGCTGTATATTTCGCCTCCTCATAGTAAGTACTGGCTAACAATTTCGTCTCATAATTTATCATTCTCGACTGAATTTTCCTTTCATGCAGAACAAATATGATTAAAGCAGAAAGACGTTACACGGTGTTGATATACGGTATGGGATTTTTGACGGATAGGATCGACAGAGAACATTGAAGATGTTCAAAGAAGGGCACGGGATATAGCAGCATGGGGAGCTGAATCAAACCAGTCTTTGGACCGAAAACCACAGCAACGACAACAGTATCCTTCGCGAAAATGGGGGAAAGAATGTCACGGATATGATACGCGAGTTCGGGTGGCAGTCACTAAAATAAAGGCGTTTCTCGTCGCGGAGAGATCTTCAAATGAAATTTCAATCACCAACTGTCTCCTCTGAATGTGAAAATATTTTGTTGACGTAGGGATAAATAGTCATTATAATAAAATAAGATAAACTGGAGCTCGCAAGGAAAAAGGTAAATGTTCTTTTTTTTCGACGTGCTATTCCACAGCGGAACGGTAGAGAAAGAGTCTGAAAGTGATTCGATGAACCCATTGCTAAGCACTTAAATCGTGTAGATGTAGATAAACCGTGATCTAGATAAGTACATTCCAAATAAAGTAAATGCTGCAAAGACCCACCCTGGTTTCATAATACAATTCGGATATTGTCGCGCATTCATACATTGCTATCCTCTCACTACTAAAGATACTTCAGAGAAACTGATAGAGAAGAGTCAATAGCAATTCGTGCATCCGTGACGGGCAACACGTGAACCTATCAATAATTTCCATGGATCTTCACGAATTATCTATAAGAAAAGCCTAGGAAGTTGTGGTCGTGAGTAAAAGCAATGAACGTGTCCATACCCACCTTTCAATCTCTTGTCTCTTCTTCTGGTGTTGAAACTCAAACGACAGACAGAAAGTCAAATTCCGAATTTAAAAACGAATTCGCACAAGAGGGTATTGTCGTTTTTGTGGTCGTCGGTCTGAAGACTTATCCGATGCGGCTCTCCAAGTTACTCTCTGCTGCGCAAGTCTCTTCATTTCCGAATAACTACTGCAACCGACATAAATTTTAACCTTTTGAATGTACTCGTCTATTCGTCTTCCTCTGTGATTTTTAACCCTCCCCCCCCCACCCCCCCACTTCCCCCCAATACTAAAGTGATGATTCCTTTATGTCGTAGACTATATGTCCTATCAATCGATCCCTTCTTTCAGTCAAGTTATGGTACAATTTTTCTTTTCTCTCCAGTTCTATTCAGTATCTCTGCATTATTTACGGGATCGAGCCTTCACCATTCTTCTGCAGAACCACACTTCAAAAACTTCTATTCCATTCTTTTCGTCCAGGTTGACTTCCGCACAAGGCTAAACTCCACAAAAATGCCTTCTGAAAAGATTTCCTAACATTTAAATTTGTATTCGATGTTAAAACTTCTTGAAAATTATTTTTCTTGAAATAGGCTGTTTTCTTACGTTAACAAAATGGTTCGGATTGTTGTTATTGACCATAATATTTAAATAGCATTTAGGGTCCATATTCTCACGAAATATCTGTTATTTTTATCTAATTAAAGCTTAAAAATCATTAGGTATCAAGATTTGGTCACGCGACCGAAAATGCTTTGTTATTGGCTGATGCTCTAGTGACGTATCAGGCTAGGAGTAAGACGAAGCTATAAGCGTGTTATAGGGAGTGTTGGCCGAAGTTACGAGGTTTTTAGGTAGTTTTTGTACAAACAGTTTAGCTGTTTAGTGATGGAAAACGCAATTACAGCGTTTAAGTAACAATAGAAAGTAATTTTATGAATGCTTATAGTGGAAGCCCTGCGAAAGCTGAGTTTATTCTCCACCCATTTAGAGCGGCGATATCTGCAACGACGGACATTCCTTCCCTGCTTACTGCAACATCATTGAACTCGCTCAAAACCAAGAAACTGTAGAACTTCTGCAAATAGTTCCGTATATTACAGGGTGTTACAAAAAGGTACGGCCAAACTTTCAGGAAACATTCCTCACACACAAATAAAGAAAAGATGTTATGTGGACATGTGTCCGGAAACGCGTAATTTCCATGTTAGAGCTCATTTTAGTTTCGTCAGTACGTACTGTACTTCCTCGATTCACCGCCAGTTGGTCCAATTGAAAGAAGGTAATGTTGACTTCGGTGCTTGTGTTGACATGCGACTCATTGCTCTACAGTACTAGCATCAAGCACATCAGTACGTAGCATCAACAGGTTAGTGTTCATCACAAACGTGGTTTTGCAGTCAGTGGAATGTTTACAAATGCGGAGTTGGCAGATGCCCATTTGATGTGTGGATTAGCACGGGGCAATAGCCGTGGCGCGGTACGTTTGTATCGAGACAGATTTCCAGAGCCCGCATCTCGTGGTCGTGCGGTAGCGTTCTCGCTTCCCACGCCCGGGTTCCCGAGTTCGATTCCCGGCGGGGTCAGGGATTTTCTCTGCCTCGTGATGGCTGGGTGTTGTGTGATGTCCTTAGGTTAGTTAGGTTTAAGTAGTTCTAAGTTCTAGGGGACTGATGACCATAGATGTTAAGTCCCATAGTGCTCAGAGCCATTTGAACCATTTAGATTTCCAGAACGAAGGTGACCCGACAGGAAGACGTTCGAAGCAATTGATCGGCGTCTTAGGGAGCGCGGAACATTCCAGTCTATGACTCGCGACTGGGAAAGACCTAGAACGACGAGGACACCTGCAATGGACGAGGCAATTCTTCGTGCAGTTGACGATAACCCTAATGTCAGCGTCAGAGAAGTTGCTGCTGTACAAGGTAACGTTGACCACGCACTGTATGGAGAGTGATACGGGAGAACCAGTTGTTTCCGTACCATGTACAGCGTGTGCAGGCACTATCAGCAACTGATTGGCGTCCATGGGTACACTTCTGCGAATGGTTCATCCAACAATGTGTCAATCCTCATTTCAGTGCAAATGTTCTCTTTACGGATGAGACTTCATTCCAACGTGATCAAATTGCAAATTTTCACAATCAACATGTGTGGGATGACGAGAATCCGCACGCAATTGTGCAATCACGTCATCAACACAGATTTTCTGTGAACGTTTGGGCAGGCATTGTTGGTGACGTCTTGATTGGGCCCCATGTTCTTCCACCTACTCTCAATGGAGCACGTTATCATGATTTCATACTGGATACTCTACCTGTGCTGCTAGAACATGTGCCTTTACAAGTACGCCAAATATGTGGTTCATGCACGATGGAGCTCCTGCACATTTCAGTCGAAGTGTTCGTACGCTTCTCAACAACAGATTCGGTGACCGATGGATTGGTAGAGGCGGACAAATTCCATGGCCTCCACGCTCTCCGGACCTCAACCCTCTTGACTTTCATTTATGGGGGCATTTGAAAGCTCTTGTCTACGCAACCCCGGTACCAAATGTAGAGACTCTTCGTGCTCGTATTGTGGACGGCTGTGATACAATACGCTATTCTCCAGGGCTGCATCAGCGCATCAGGGATTCCATGCGACGGAGGGTGGATGTATGTATCCTCGCTAACGGAGGACATTTTGAACATTTCCTGTAACAAAGTGTTTGAAGTCACGCTGGTACGTTCAGTTGCTGTGTGTTTCCATTGCATGATTACTGTGATTTGAAGAGAAGTAATAAAATGAGCTCTAACATGGAAAGTAAGCGTTTCCGGACACATGTCCACATAACATATTTTCTTTCTTTGTGTGTGAGGAATGTTTCCTGAAAGTTTGGCCGTACCTTTTTGTAACATCCTGTATAACTAGGTTATAGACTATGTCATGAGATACGGCCCAAACCACTATAAAATTATTCTTGGCAAATCTAAGTGCTGATTTCCATTGTAGAAGACACGCAGCAGAGACGTTGCGTCTAAGGAGTATTCGATGGCGCAAAGGAGAGCGCATGCGACTGAGGAAAAAGATGTCACATGTTCGAATACCAAAATGCTCAAACATTTTTAAGAGTTTTACAGGAAATACGAAAATAGCGTTAGCAAGAATTAATTGCAGCAGTTGTTTCGATTGTGGGGTGTATTATATACAGCTTCACATCAATCTTTGTGTGAGAAACGGACAACAGGGGATATATACATTTACTTTGTGAACAAACAATCCAATTTTAGGAAAGTATTGCTAGTAGTGAAGATATCACCATACACCAACAATACAAAGAGGTGTAGGACGATGAGGTTCTCTATACGGAGAGATATAACGCGTGTACAACATGAAGGCGACACAAACGTAAGGACTGTGATGTTTGTGAGTGTAAACTGGCGTCGTTGTCTGAGGCAGACTTACTTTATCTTCGTGTGAAATGATGAAACTGTCACAGGTTTAAGCAATATGGATCCTAGCTGGACAATACGAAGATAAAAACATTGTTTCTAATAAAGTAAAAAGTATGTGGTCATATTAACTAGAAAATATCTTTTTGAACGTGACGTGTATGACCAGCGATTACAAATGTAAGCGCATGTAAACGGCAAGGAAACCACGATAAAATCTCATAAAATTCAGCAGTTTCCCCTCTAACATACGAGCTATCGAATAATTGACGTGTAGTTGGGCAAAACGACAATTTTCACTATTTGTTTAATTTCGTTGAATGACGCTTTCCTCCGTTGTAACAGTGGAAGAGCGTATCTCGGAGGTAAGTTAATGTTAACTTCACTGTGCAAAACATTTTTAATTAAACTGGTAAACTCGTGAGTCGACATGGTGACAATTTGCCGGCACAGTGCAACCACATTTTATGCACCTTCTCATTCTCTGGAACACTCAAAAAAAATTTTCTGGAGTTTTTGTAGATATACTTGTCCAGCATGGCACTACATACCATTTTAACCCTTTTCCGGAACGTAAATTCTCAAACAAAACATCACTGTGAATTATCACTATGACGGTAGGAGCATTAAGCTAGCATCAGGCATCACATGAGTCGAATAGAGCGTTTTAGCGGACTTCCAAATTATTTGAATTTCATTTTCGTGTTTAAAAAAGAATACTGAAATTAAAGAGGAAAAAAAAAAGCATGTGATAAGCATAAAATGACATAATTAATCATTTAAAACAATTTTCAGGACATAGTCAAATACTTTATTGCCAGGCTACATTTTATATCCTGTCAACTTTGGCCATCATCAGTTACATTACTGGCCAAATAACACCACTCATCTAGTGTCTCATTTCCTAAACTAACTCCCTCAGCATCGTCTGATTTAAGTCAGCTACTTTTCATTACCCTGTTTTTAATTTTGTTAATGTTCATCTTACACCCTTCTTCCAAGACATCTCCATTCCGTTCAGGTCCTCTTCCGAGTCATTTCCTGTCTCTGACAGAATTACAACGTCATCGACAAACCTCAAAGTTTTTATTTCTTCTCACTGAACTTTAATTCCTTCTCCAAATTTTTCTTTGGTTTCCTTTACTGCTTGCTCAGTGTACAGACTGGATAACATAAGGGATAAGCTACAACTCTGGCTCATTCCCTTCTCAACAACTGCTTCCCTTTCATGTCCTTCGATTCCTATAAGTACCATCTGGTCTCTGTAGAAGTTGCATGTAATCTTCCGCTCCCCGTATTTTACCCTTGCTACATTCATCATTTCAGAGAGAGTACTCCTGTCAACATCTTCAAAAGCTAGAAACGCAGGTTTGCCTTTCTTTAAACTGTTGTCTACAATGTAAGGTAAACACTGCTTCAAGTGTTCCAACGTACCTCCAGAACACAAACTCGCTTTCCCAGGGTAGGCTTCTATAACTTCTTGCGTTCTTCTATAAATAATTGATGTCAGTATTTTGCAACCACTGCTTATTAAACTAATGGTTCGGTAGTATTCGCACCTGCCAGCACCTGCCATCTTTCGAACTGGAATTATTTCATTCTTCTTTAAGTCTGAGAGTATTTCCCGATTCCTATCTTGAACACGAGTTGGAATAGTTTTGTTTCGACTGGCTCTCCAAGAATATCAGTAGTCCTAAGGGAATGTTGTCTGCTCCAGGGGCATTGTTCGACTCAGCGCTCTACCAAATTCTTCTCGCAGTGTCATATCTCCCGTCTCACCTTCATCTACTTCCCTTTCTATAGTATTGCTTTCAAGTTCGTATACCTCGTTTAGCTTCTCTACATATTCCTTCCACCATTCAGCTTTTACTTCTGTTTTTCTATCTGAGCTCTTGATCCTGATACAGCTGCTTCTCTTTTCTCCAAAGACCCCTTTAATTTTCTTGTGCGTTATCTATCTTTCCGCTAGGTATACATACATTTGTCCTCTAGCCATACCTGATTAGCCATTTTACATTTTCTGTCAATCTCATGTTTTAGACGTTTGGTGATCAAGCAGGCCAGCGCAACGTGTCAACACCTCGCAGATCATATTGAGTTATAACAGCGGTATAAGGGTGAGCATTATTCTGTTGGAAAACACCCCCTGGAATGCTGTTCAGGAATGTCAGTAGAATAAGTCGAAGCACAAGACAGAGGTACAGTTCTGCAGTCAAGGTTTGTAGAATAACCACGAGAGTGCTAATGATGTCATACGAAATCGCACCCCACACCGTAATTTCAGGTGTAGGTCCAGTGTGTCCAACACATAGACAGGTTGGTTGCAAGCCCTCAGCTGGCTTCCTTCTAACCAATGCGCGGCCGTCACTGGCATTAAGGCAGAACCAGCTTTCATCAGAGAACACGACAGACCTCCTCCCTGGTCTCCAATGAGCTCTCACACATGTCGGTGATTTTGTGTCAGAGGGATCCACGCTACAGGGCGCCTGGCTCGGAGCTCCACAGACCTACCCTGGCCTCCAATGAGCTCTCGCAAATGGCGGTGATTTTGGGTCAAAGGAATGCACGCTACAGGGCGACTGGGTCGGAGCTGTCCCTAAAGTTAGCGATTTGTAACAGTTCGTTGTGTCACTGTGGTGTCAACTGCTCCTCCAATTGCTGCAGCAGACGCACTACAGGCAGCAAAGACATACGCCGAACACAGTGGTCTTCCCTCTCGGTAGTGCCACATGGCTGTACATTCTGCTGCCCACTGCTGCCAGTAATCATGTACAGGGGCTACATTCATGTTCAAGTTTTCTGCAGCCTCGAATAAGGAACATTCAGCTTCTCGTAACCCTATTACATGACTTGGTTCAAACGCAGTGAGGTGTTGATAGAGGCGTCTTTGTGCCTTAAAGGCATTCTTAACTAGCATCTGCTCTCTGCTTCCAATCTCAGAGATAACTAACACTCACGACGGCTACAGCCTTTACTTACAGCAAACCTGATTTGCATTCTCATAGTAGCGCTATTAGCGACACTCTTATGCCACTGCTACGAAAACTGAATAGACATCACCTTTCAGATGTAGAAACAACTTTCGTTTGAATCGCACAACTCCTCCTTGGTGCTGCGGTTTTATTCCGTCATTGTATTTGTCTCGCTAATAGAACTAATAGAATCGAATGTTCTACTGAGACAAGCATCGAGTGTGGCCCAACGAAGCGTAATGCGCCTCTAATGCCGTCAATATAAGAAGGTGAGCTGAAAAGTAATGCCTCCGAATTTTTTATGTGAAAACTCATACAGCTTTTAATTTAAAATAAACGTTATTAACATTCCACATATTTATTCTTCAAGAATACATAATTGGAGCCCTCTGTTATACCGGAGCCAAGGTAGCCCCTAAGGGCCGGCAACCCATATAACACCACAGCGGACGACGTTGTCTATGCCCAAGGTGTACCCAAAAGCACCGTGGTAAACACCGGCTATTTACATACAAGGTAATGGAAACAGACATTCCGAGCACTACTTACTGCGGGGGGAGCTCGAGCCACGACCTGCAGGAAGTATCACTATGCCAAAACCTGATTGGTTGGAGACAGCTATTTAGGGGCTAGAACCAGGCCCAAAGTCCACTTCACGCCGGATGCCGACCTCGTGTACTGTGACCGTTGAAGATTACATCTTCGTCTCGGAATTGGACTGTTACCAATGTGTGGGAGTGTTACCACGAACCTTTGTGGAAAATTAGAAGTGAACTTTTGTTTGGCTGAATTAGGAGACTTTTTTCGTTATTGTTACCTTTCGTTTGTATGTTCAGTTATCAACCTTGTGAACTTACATCATTAAAAGTTGTTTTGTGAAAAATTGCGAATTGTCAGTCACAACACCCTCTGCAACTAGAGGGCTCCGAATTGTAGCGAGTAACATGGTGGTATGTAGCGCAACTATTTTTGTGCGTGAGAAACGGCATGCTGTAACTGAATTTCAAATTCGAAGAATTCGTCATGACAGCGACAGACCACACACGAACACTTCGATATCTACAACAATTCGTCGCCTTGACTGTCATCGATCATCCTCCATACAGTCCCATTTTCCCCCCTCTGATTTTCATCTGTTTTCAAAACTTAAAGAATAATATCGAGGACTTCTACAGCAGGGCCCACGGCGTGCCAAACTTCATGCGTGCAGCGTGTGCGGACAGCATATGGGCTATGTTCGGTCCGTCTCGGAAGTAAGCGGAACTGTGGGACGGTTCATTTAGCAACGTGGAGCGGCCGTTTTCGGGCGGCACAATTGTCTGAGGTCGGCAGGTGGTGTCAGCGCTGTGCAAGAGGCGACTATTGGGAGGGTGTGAGTAGAGTTGGTTCTGTGTTAGGAGGCACTCTGCCAGTTCACTCGTTGCCAGTTTTTCTCGGAAGGATGGTAGTGACCTGTGATCGCGCAGTAGGAACAGTGAAAGAAGATTCAGAATTACTTATTTATTTTCATAAAAATGCAGGTAACGTCTGGACTAGTGGTTGGCATCGTCTGTCGATGCCCCCTGAGGAGTCGCGTCGTAAGCGCCCTTCAGCCCGCTCACGGCAGCTGACACCGCACACTTCGTTCCAGCCGCCTGCTGCAATGGCGATTCGCCGCTTGCGGAGGACGCGGCTCCGGCAGTGACGTGGCAGTGAGTGACGGCGGCACGCATGTTGAACTTACACACGCCGCCTTAGGAGGTGCCCTCCCACTCGCCGCCCTTTTTCGTCATCCGTCGCACCACGATGACGGTTGCTGTGTAGCCGTGAAGTTCGACGATATTGGCCTGCCGTCGAGATAGGCCCTATTCAGTTCGCCGGAATGTCGGGAACGCTGGTGCCCTTATCGGTGTGGCCGAGCGGTTCTAGGCGCTACAGTCTGGAACCACGCGACAGCTACGGTCGCAGGTTAGAATCCTGTCTCGGGCATGGACGTGTGTGATGTCCTTAGGTTAGTTAGGTTTAAGTAGTTCTAAGTTCTAGGGGACTGATGACCTCAGAAGTTAAGTCCCATAGTGCTCAGAGCCATTTGAACCATTTGAACCTCCAGGTCCTCCCACCTGCGACACAGCCAGACTGTGGCGTTGAACTCTGCGAATGGAGACGATGAAAAAGTAGGCAACCCTGCCAGTAGCGGCTGTTATTGTCCGTAGCGTGCAGGAAATCCACAACAGACTTGTCAGACGTCACTTCGCTGCAATCAGGGATTCGAGTGCGAACGTCCTGTACGCCGTCGATCCGTCTGACCGACTGGTTTACGGGCTAAACTGCTGGGGTATTTATGGAGTGAAGTAGTGGCAAATGTTTACCCGAAGTCATGACCACATAGATCTTGCTATTACGAAGCTATCAGCAGTTTCCCTTCTGCAGAGCTTGTTTAACGAGTTTCTGATAGCATAGGACTGGTTCATATAAGCTCTTGATACGGTTTGTTGCAATCGCCTTAGTCTTTCTTTCGTCACATGGTGTGACCCTCTTTGCCTGCTCTGACTCACTACATTCTGCTCAAGTCTGCTGCTTGGCTCGCCGGAAATGCTTATGTTATGTTTCACCCTGACCCAGCGTCGGTGGCGAAATATTTTCATTGCGGCCGCCTTGTGTCGACATTGCCGTAATCTAGCGAGATAGCTTCGGTCTGGGGCTTTGAAAGTTTTACCCGTGTTACTACCCCATACAAGGTTGGCACGCAACAACTGCTCACTCTTTGCTATTTGTTTGCGGTATGAATGTCGTTCACATGTCCAGTGTCTACACAAAAAGAGGCAGTTCAGCGATTTATCGTTACAATCCTTTAAATGAATGGGAACGACAGAAGACAGGTATGATAATTCTCAGTTCACATAAGTGACATGTACTGCATATTTGCCATGAAACACATTACAATATCATGCAGAAAGAATTTTAAGACTACTTTATGTGTTACGATTTTTTTTCCGTCAGTGTATGTGTCCTCAATGCAGTGGTTTCCATTCCCTTCGGGAATTCTCACGCCGTTGATCATTGCTGATTCTTCTGTCTTTTAGGGGCAGTTTCCCACTCTAGGAGCAACACAGTATTTTGACCTTCAGTCGGCTCCTCCATCATCTTTGACAAGACCGTGAAGAAATGAGGATGACTTCTTATGCCGGAAGTAGCAGAGGAGTTCGAACCAGTGACTGAGAACTTTTTGGGCACTAATCAAACATCTTATCCCTAGCCCACGCCTAGACGGTTAGTGCAAAATACATACTACTTAAAATTTACATTACAGTATCGCGCTCGGTGATCTAAGTGAGCTAAGTATGAGTTTATTTTATTTTCTCTGTAGCCGTGTCCCGGAAGTTTAACTTTTTCTTCAAAGCTGTTTCCGCCCAAGAACATTACCAGATGTTTTGTTGCCAATTTCTCTTCACGATTGGACTCTGACATATACTGCACCTGGTAATCGCTGCAATCCTTTACGACAGTGTCATTTTTTTAAATAAATACGCAGATACTAAATTTATTGAGCGCCATCACATACAAAACTGTAACGTATACATGTTCAGATAACCACTTATTTTAGTAATTTTTTCTACCTAGTCTACCTCCAGTAACTATTGTTACTAGTCGTTAACAGGTATTATTTCTAAATTACAGATAATTGCAGAATAAGTGTTATGATGAATAAAGTAAGAACTACAGCACTAATAATTTCAGTTTTTCTTCCGCAGTGAAATTTTCTTTTTTAGTTCAGTGGTGATTCCTGCTATATCTCAGCAGTTAAAGAAAACTGAAAATTCTACTATAGTCCACTTTTGTACCGTCGAACAGTGTGTAATGCAAACCTTTAGGTTTTTATTACGGAGAGTAAAGACCTCATTCTATTTAGTAACCATTCAACTGTGTTACTTGTTTTTGTTTAATTCCGAAGGATTTCGAAGCAACTACCTCTGGAGTCAAAGCGATATCAGAACGCTAAAGTGACTGAATATGAAGCCGTAATTGGTTTGAAGTCGATATCAAATATTACACAGCTGAGTATAGAATGAAAGTAGTCTATCTTCTCCACAGCAAACTATTAAACAGCTGACATTTCCGATTTCCCACACTATGGAAGGAACAACATCGTCCAGTCAGTTGAGCAGCATACATAGGATGTCCTTGCATTCTTAAATGCAAGTGCAAGGACGCCATTCTCGCAGTTGACTACTCCCTGACGAGAAGTGAGCAATTGCTTAAAAGTTGCGGCAGTAGTTGACCAATTCATGAACCCTCTGGCAACTAGTGAGGTCACGTAGCGCAATTGCCCTACGCTAACAGCCGACTAACCCTTGTCCCTGTTTACACGTCTACTAAAACTCGCATTCGGGAGGACGACGGTTCAATCCCGTCTCCAGCCATCCTGATTTAGGTTTTCCGTGATTTCCCTAAATCGTTTCAGGCAAATGCCAGGATGGTTCCTTTGAAAGGGCACGGCCGATTTCCTTCCCCATCCTTCCCTAACCCGAGCTTGCGCTCCGTCTCTAATGACCTCGTTGTCGACGGGACGTTAAACAACACTAACCTAACCTAACTAAAACTCGCAAACGCTCTCAGAGAATAGACAACTCTCGCGTGCATGCCAGTCCTTACAAGCTGACGATGTGCGTGCACTACTTCCTAGCTCTTTCCTTCGGCGTAGGCGGCACGGTGTAGCCTTACATAGTACGTAATCGTCCGTTTCAGCAAACTCTGCTATACAAGGGAAATAAGTGTCAACGAACGAACGCAAGACGCGAGACTGGACACAAATTAACGTAATACTTATTTACCAATCTTCTTTTCAATCCGGATTTTGGCTGGCCACTGGCTAATTAGAAGTAAGTATTTCTCTTCAGTGTTATTTTTTCAACTTATAAATTATTGCCTGTTATTACTTCCCACATGAATAATAGAATTAATTTACATAGCAAATGGAAATAAATGTTATTGCATCCCTGTTTCAAAAGGAACATCCAGTTAGACTCATCGATAAAAAATGCTTTTCCATATTATACGATGAATGGTAGAGTCACTAACTTTTCCGCGTTGCACTGGTGTTCAGTATTATGGAATAGAAGGGAGAACCGATAGAGGTACTCGAGGTACCCTCCGCCACACACCGTCAGGTGGCTTGCGGAGTATGGATGTAGATGTAGATTATTTTATGTACGTCACTACGTTACTGTATGAGGTATTGTAACTATAATTTTATTATTTCATTTCATTATCAACAGACTGTCTCGAAACAAGAAAAATTAACAGGAATGTGACTCAAACTGATAATTTCTATACAGATGTGTTTATGTGTTACTTTACTTATGAAATTTTGTCAGAAGACGAAGAAAGGAAAGAACGAAGGAACTGAAATTTCGATTGGCTGGTTTGATAGCTCTACGTTGATTATAATGAATAGTAAACAATTTTTGTTTCGCCTCTTACAAGGTACACCTCTGACCTTGAACGTTCGAAACCGCACGAAAATATGCTTAGACTAACACTCGATCATAAAAACAACAGTGGTCTGTGTCATTTCCATGCAAAGCTCCGAACTTGTTTGCTAACGCCATAAACGGTAGCATGCTATAGTTGCACCAGCAAGTGCTCGAGTTGCGTGAATGGTATGGCTGCAGTACGAATGTGTCCCTTGGAGTGTTTGCATGCGGGCTGCTGTGCAAACCGTGTACAATGATATCATAAAGAGATTTATTTTTACGGCTGTGGTCCAAATATTCGGAACAAAGTTGCGACGTGCTAAATATGCAAATGAAATCGGGATCGAGGATAGAGAGTTCGTGGACATATTATATAACATAATAATTCTAAAATGTAATGGAGATTACACAGACATACATGACGTTCTACCGTTTAGATTCACTGATTTTGAAGGACAGGAAGAATCTGAACCTGAATGTGTCTGCTCAAGCAGCACATGACGTTCATCTCCATAGCAACAGGAACAGTCTAGTCAAAGTGAGTATGAACTATGTCCACCAAAACGATCGAGGTCCAGTTATTAGAGGATATTGGTGGCAGTGTACTGTAGAATATCTATGACAACTATTACAAATATGGCTTCAATATTATAGCAAACTAATGAGGCGCTATAAAGGGCATTAAAATTGCAGATATATTCTAAATTATACAGGGTGACAGAACAACGTGAATGTTTGAAATGAGTAGCGGCAGCCATGGGCAGGTGACAGCAATGCGGGTTCGTGACAGTTAGCGAGTAAACAGTCCGCCATTTCAGTAATCATGGATCAATGGAACGGACAGCAGCGTTGCGTTAGCCATAAAACCGTTTTATAAAAACAATGGCAGTTTGGTAGCGGAGCAGAGGGAGCTTCGACGATTTTGTAATTTAGAACATCATGACGCCGTTCCGTCGGAACACGCGATAAAATGTTAGATTAATAACTTTGAAGAGACTGGATCTGCCCTCAGACAGTAACCAACAGGACGACCAAGAAGTGTGCGTTCTCCAGCGAACATTGATGTTGTACGCGTTTCTGTCTTACGGAGCCTACGGCGTTCAGTTCGTAAGCAAGCAGCAGTGGTTGGAATGTCCCGGGAGAGTTGTAGGGAAGCAGCCTACTCACGCCGTAGTAAATTCAAATCAGTCTTTCCATTGTGTGCCAGCCAGTCCGCTGTAACTAGCTCTGGCGTCATAAATGTTGCGCAATACTTTTAAAATCAAGTGAATAACCTGAAACGGTTCTAGCATGTCAGGAGTAATACTAAATTAATATGTGTTGAATATCAGTTCGATACCGAGCGAGGTGGCGCAGTGGTTAGACACTGGACTCGCATTTGGGAGGACGACGGTTCAATCCCGCGTCCGGCCATCCTGATTTAGGTTTTCCGTGATTTCCCTAAATCGCTCCAGGTAAATGCCGGGATGGTTCCTTTCAAAGGGCACGGCCGACTTCCTTCTCTAATCCGATGAGACCGATGACCTCGCTGTCTGGTCTCCTTCCCCAAACAACCAACCAACCAATCAGTTCGATAACTTTAACCATTTTCAAAATTTGGACGTTTTTCTGTAAAACTCATTGGCGCAACAGAAAAGAGCTAGAGACTTAAAAATTTATATTTAGATTCCTTTTTCATAATAATTTAATAGAAACAGTACTTTGGATCTCACAAATTAAAATTTTAGTTGAAATTCATAATTATCTGGTTTTTGTCTTAAAAATTAAGGAAGCAAGATAGATTAAGTAGGCTAATAAATAAGGCTAGGATGTTTATATTTAAGTAGAATGGAGATCCGCTATAACCATAAAGATGTGAGAAGTTACATTTGAATAACTATAAAACTATAGCGATAGCGTATCTCCAAAGGGCAAGTTCAGAGCTCGTCTACTGCGTGCAGTGTAATTAAATTAATTCTCTCGCCCAAAATATTTAACTTAGCCACGTCAAACTTTTATTATGATTACTTACCTGTATGCTGAATGCACATTTAAATTGAGAGCTTCATCGGCCATCAGCAAAAGAAGCTATAATTTATTCGGTAACTTAAAGTGGTGCATTACTAGCCCAGCGGCTAGTCGGGAGAGCCGATTTGATCAGGCGTTCCCTTAGCCGTCCGCACCGCGGCTTTATATATAAGAACGCTGCGCGAGGAAGTAAGGCCCCAGTTCTCTCGAGACGCTGAGTAACACACCATCTGTGTCGGGAGTCGCGTCGCGTCGGTATCATTGCTATAAACAGCCTCGGATGCCGTATTAAGTTACTCGGGATACGCGTAACCATGAAATCATTTTCGAGTGAAGTGTTAATTCTGGGATGACTTTAATAATCTATCTTCAGTTTGCGTATGTCGTATTCTCACGTGCCGCCGCGGGACAGACATTCTATCATTATTTAGCGTGGCGTTTGATGAGCATTATCATCAAATTATGGCGAGCATTCACTTAAACATTTAATTTGGACAGTTATAGTTGCATCAGCGCATTAGACTCTGAACTGCTCTGTTAGTCAGATTGTGTGGATTCTTTTTTTTCATCTGTGACTTTCAGAAAATAGAGAACGTTTTTTTTTCACGATCGTTTTTGATTATGAATCCCAGACAATTTCCTAATTCCTCAGAGCTTTAAGCTGTAGCTCTAAGTGTATTTCTCAGATGAAGTGGGCACTAGGAATTCTAATTACAGGCTTCATGTTTTGCTAATCACTTTCTGGTTGCCAATATTGTAGTTAGAGAGCCAGTGTTGAGAACGGCAAAAGACAGCATAAATAATAGGAACTGGTTTTACATTCTACATTATATATTAACAAAATAAAATCCACCCGCCGCCCCACAGAGTGGTCGCAGAATTCTTCATCATGATTTAGAATTTCATCCGTACAAACTACAGATGGTGCAACGATTGAAGGACAACGCTTACCGGTTACGATTAGGATTCTGCCAACAAATGATAACAAAAATAAACAATGACGATGAATTTCTAAACAAGCTGTGGATGTCAGATTCGGTTCTAGGCGCTACAGTCTGGAACCGCGCGACTGCTACAGTCGCAGGTCCGAATCCTGCCTCGGGCATGGATGTGTGTGATGTCCTTAGGTTAGTTAGGTTTAAGTAGTTCTAAGTTCTAGGGGACTGATGACCTCAGAAGTTAAGTCCCATAGTGCTCAGAGCCATTTGAACCATTTTGATGTCAGATGAGGTACATTTTCATCGAACAGGTTATATGAATGAACAGAACTACCTTTACTGGGCAAACACACATCCTAATGACGTTCATGAGCGCCCTTTATACGCAAGTAAAGTGACACTCGACCAAGAACCCTGGATGACTGATGGCCTCAGAAGTTAAGTCCCATAGTGCTCAGAGCCATTTGAACCATTTTGATGTCAGATGAGGTACATTTTCATCGAACAGGTTATATGAATTAACAGAACTACCTTTACTGGGCAAACACACATCCTAATGACGTTCATGAGCGCACTTTATACGCAAGTAAAGTGACAGTATGGTGTGGTGTTCCATCACCGTATTTTTTCGCAAATCAACGAGGAAACACAATAACTGTCAATGCGGATCGTTATGTGGAGATGTTACGAAATTTCGTTACGCCTGCACTGAACAACTTTCCAAACGTTCAAGAGCCCTGGTTTCAACAGGACGGAGTGACATCACACACTGCACGGCTATCAATGGCATATGTGCGAGACTTTATGTCAACCGTATGACCTCACGATTCGGTAACATTACCTAGTCCCCTAGATCGCCAGATGCATCCGTTTGTGATTTTTCTTGTGGGACTACCTCAAGAGCAAAGTCTACAACACTCGACCAAGAACCCTGGATGAGTTAAAACAGAATTCGGTATGCAATTCACGGTATCCCAGCTGAGATGGTGCAGCAGTCAATGAGGAATCTCGACAGCAGATTTCACGAATGTATTCGTACAGGAGGACGCCATCTAAAGGACTTCGTTTTTTTTAATGATAAATGCCATAAGTGTTTCGTAAATGGCAAAGTTGTACGGTTTCAATTACTATGAATGTAATTTCTTTCCTTCATCACTTCTAGTTTTATTGGAGTCTGGAAATGTTCTCGTTTTTCTGTGTCACCCTGTACGTCTAGAAAAAGGCGAGCAGGAGCTCGTTTCAAAGGAAACAGATTGTCGTAATTGCAAACTATAAAATAACATGTAATATCGCAATTTGATAGTGCAAGGTCGTATGGATCTACACTTCACTATTAGCATCTGCAAATCTGAGCACTAGAAGCGTCTAAAATAGTTGGCGTGGACACTTTCAGTGCTTAGATTTCTTTCTTCGACAATCTTAAGGCTGAATATGGCACTTCATCCAGGCATATATACACTGAAGCGCCAAAGAAACTGGTATAGGCATGTGTATTCAAATACATAGGTAAACAGGAAGAATACGGCACTGCGGTCAGCAACGCCTATATAAGACGAAAAGTGTCTGGTGCTATTGTTAGATCGATTACTGCTGCTACAATGGCAGGTTATCAAGACTGAAGTGAGTTGAACGTGATGTTGCAGTCGGCGCGCGAGCGATGGGACACAGAATCTCCGAGACAGCAATGAAGTGGAGCTTTTCCCGTATGACAATATCAAGAGTGTATCGTGAGTATCAGGAATCCGGTAAAACATCAAATCTCCGACATCGCTGCGGTCAGAAAAACATCCTGCAAGGACGGGATCAACGACGACTGAAGAGTATCATTCAACGTGACAGAAGTGCAACCCTTTCGTAAATTTCTGCAGATTTTAATGCTGGGCCATCAACAAGTGTCAGCGTGCGAACCATTCAACGAAACATCATAGATATGGGCTTTCAGAGCCGAAGGCCCACTCGTATACCCTTGATGACTGCACGACATAAAGCTTTACGTCTCGTCTGCGCCCATCAACACCAACATTAGACTATAGATGACTGGAAACATGTTGTCCGGTCGGATGAGTCTCGTTTCAAATCGTGTCGAGCGGATGGACGTGTATGGGTATGGAGACAACCTCATGAATCCATGGACCCCCCCATGTCAGCAGGGGACTGTTCAAACTTGTGAAAGCTCTGTAATGGTGTGGGGCGTGTGGAGTTGGAGTGATATGGGACCCTGATGCGTCTAGATACGACTCTGATAGGTGACACGTACGTAAGCATCCTGTCTGATCACCTGGATCCATTCATGTCCACTGTGCATTCCTACGGACTTGGGCAATTTCAGCACGATAATGCGACACCCACACGTCCAGAATTGCTAAAGAGTGGCTCTGGGAACAATCTTTTGAATTTAAACACTTCCACTGACCACAGAACTCCCCAGACATGAACATTGGCTCTAAGCACTATGGGGCTTAACATCTGAGGTCATCAGACGCCTAGACTTAGAACTCCTTAAACCTAACTATTATAAGGACATCACACGCATCCATGCCCGAGGCAGGATTCGAACCTGCGACCGTAGCAGCAGCGCGGTTCCGGACTGAAGCGCCTAGAACCGCTCGGTCACAGCAGCCGGCTACATGAACATTATTCAGCCATGTGGGGTACCTTGCAACGTGGTGCTCCAGAAGAAATCTCCACTTCCTCGTGCTGTTAAGGATGTATAGACAGCCATGCAGTATTCATGGTGTTAATTCCCTCCAGCACTACTTCAGACATTATTCGAGTCCCACGCCATGTCGTATTGCGGCACTTCTGCGTGCTCGCGGAGCCCTGGACGATATTAGGCAGTTGTAGAAGTTTCTTTGGCTCTTCAGTGTATGTTACACGTAAGGACATAGAAGACGATAGTAGTATATGTCAGAAGACACGACAGTTTGTGAAGGAAGTAAACATGTTAATGACAGAGCAGAGTATGGAAAAAGGAAATGTTTGGAACAGCGATCAGAGTCAGTTCCAGTATGAAATGTCTTCATCATCCGCTGTGTCTCACAGAGGAGAGCAAACTACAGCTAGTGTGTTGCAGTCTGTAGATAGCTGTACCCAATGCTACACGAATGATGTGGCTTTATCAGTGACAGGCAGAATAGCAAACAAGTTGTACTTAGTTCTATTTTAAAGAGACAGAAGGCAATTTCTACCCAAATATTTCAAAGAAACTTGAAACAACCTTCCCACGAAACATTCATGTGGAGGAAAGCAAAAGTGGAAAAATGAATGAAGAGTACATGAAACGTTTTTTAACTTCAGTCTTCGGCGAACAGAAAAAAGTGAAAAGAACCTAACGCTGTGATTCCTGCTCAGGTAATACAGATCGTGCTCTTCAAGATGAAAGTTCTTCAAAAAAGATGTTATGCTGAAGATATTACCACCGAAAACACCAAAATATTGCCAACCCTTTGATGTTTACTTCTTTCGGCAATACAAGCTCTATATCAGAAGGACTGCTGATTTCAGAAGACTACATTGTGCCAAACCACAAGCGAAGATACTTGATCGATATTTCATCATCAAACTTCTCTGTGATTTACAATCAATCTTCCGCACCAAACTATACGCCTATGTTGCAATATGCTTGGCGAAAGGCAGATTACGTCACTGGCATACCCATATCGCCATATGAAAATGTAAATTGGTGTGGCTTTTGGTATCAGTCTGCTTGAATGCGAAAGTGATTTTGAATGTAAGAACGTGACTTTAGTCAGGAGTGCTCATTGTTCTCTTCCACTTGTTTGACCAACTTCATCGAAATCCCACATCTGCACCATGGGGACTAACATAAGCACAATTAGGTGTGTGGGATATCGGTGTTTTGTGCTATTATAATTACTTTAAGCAGAAGGTTTTTGGCACTGTTGATTGAAAATGTAATGATACATTGACTTCATTGCATTACGTATCATTTCCTTCATACGGTATTGATATATTCTTACTTCGTTTCTCCCTGCTAAAATGTCACTTGTATCAGAATGCAACGTTTGGTCGGGAATAACACAGACTACCGTTTTTTTATGATGGAGTGTTAGTTTAAGCATGGTTTCGCGCAGTTCCGAGAGTTCGAGGTCAATTGTATTTAACAATAAACCGTACATGTGCAATGTCCTCAGTACATTGCAACTGTCAGTCGTGGTCAAAACAGTGCTCTGCTCCGTAGTCCTGAGTGCGTTATGTCGCAGATAAGTGAATTTGAACGTGGGTAAATCGTTGGTGAACGTGTGGTGGGTGATTCCGTAACCAAGTTATGTTTTTCAAGAGACAGCGTATCGAAGTTTGTACGCGTCCGAGGTAGAGGAAAAATACCAGCCGCTAGGTCACAACGCGAACGTAAGTGTGTGATGGATGGTCGTGACGGACGGTCGTTGAAGAGGGTTGTGACGAAAAATAAGAGGACGAAAGCTGCAAACGCCATTCCAGAACTGGATGTCGCACCCGCGAAGGCTGTCAGCACCAAGGTAACACGAAGGACGCTCCGCAAGCTGGGAATTGCATGGAATTCCAGTACCACAAATCAGTGACGGAGATACCCCTAACAGGAAAATGTGATGCCAAAGCCATGAAACCTGGACTTTGGGGCCATGAAAGAATGTCATTTGAACGGATGAGTCTTGTTTCACTTTGTTTCAACTTCTGGCAGAGTTTACGTGCCAAGAGTGAAAGATGACAGGGGTTCGGTGATGATTTTGGCAGCCATGTGATAGTAATCCTTGTGCTCCATGGATCTGTGGAAAGTCGAATTACTGTGAAGGACTATGCGACCATTTTTATTGACCAGGTTGATCGTATAGTACAATGTTTCTTCCCCAATAGTGACGCGACAGGGCCCCTGTTCACACAGCTCGTACTGTCCAAGAGTGTTTTTGTGAGCACGTAGCACCTCTCATGGCCACCACACACTGTAGATCTCATTGTTGTTGAGCATTTGTAGTCTACTTTGGAGAGAAGGATGCTCTATCGCTATCTACCTGTATCATTGTTACCTGAACGTACCAGTATTTTGGGAAAGTGTGGTATAAGAGGCCCCTGAAAACCACACAGGACCTGTATTTATCCATTCAGGGACGACTAGAAGTTGTTTCGAATGCCAGCTTTTTTCCTAATTGGTATTAGGCATGATAATGTGTTGTCTTTTTGGTGTTTCCATTTTTTGCCCACCCATAGAATGTTGATGGGAACATAATAATCGGACAGTCTTCTTAGGATACAGGTTCAGGATGGTGTAAACATACAGAAAAGGGCTTCGCGGAAACTGTGTCATCCTTCTTCCGAGGATTCCAATTTAATTTCCTTGCACTTTGGTGTGAACTACTATAACGACTTGTCGTCTCTGAATTGATTCGATGTCGCCGTCGTACCTGCTTGATTAGGGCTCCAAAAACCAGAAAAATAATCTAGAATAGGTCGCACTGACGTCTTGTATGCCATTTTCTTCAAAGATGCGTAGTATTTTTCAGAATCCTTGCAGCAAATCTGTCTTCCATTCGTCTTCCTCAATACCGATTTTAAATGATCGATCGCTTCTTAGTATTGCCCCTAAATACTTAGTGATGAGCTCAAGATATTCGCCGCTAATTTTGTTATCAGATGACATCGACTTCTCCCTCTTTATTACTTGAATTATCTTACATTTATCTAAATTTAAAGAGGACTGTCATTCATTACACTAAGTGGAAGACTTCGCTAGGTGTTTCTACGCTTTGCTACGATACTCCAACGACAATGCTTCCCTGCAGGCAGCAGCATCGTCAGCGAACAATTTTATAGCGCATCTGATACTATCTGACAAATCATTAATATACACTGAAGAGCCAAAGAAACTGGTTCAACTGCCTCATATCGCGTAGGGCCCCCGTGAGCGCGTGGAAGTGCCACAACACGACGCGTGGTATGGACTCAACTAATGTCTGAAGTAGTGCTGCAGGGAATTGACACCATGAATCCTGCAGGGTGGTTCATAAATCCGTAAGAGGAGAGGGAGTGGAGATCTCTTCTGAGTAGCACGTTGCAAGGCATCCCACATATGCTTAACAATGTTTATGTCTGGGGATTTTGGTGAAAAGCGAAAGTAATTAAACTCAGAAATGCCTTCGTCGACCACTCTGTAGAAATTCTGGACGTGTGGGGTGTCGCATTGTCCTGCTGGAATTCCCCAAGTCCGTCGGAATGCACAATGGGCAAAAATGGATGCAAGTGTTCAGACAGCATGCTTACAGTCATGTCACCTATCAGAGTCGTATATAGACGTTTCAGGGGTCCCATATCACTCCAGCTGCCCACACCATTACAGAGCCTTCACCATCTTGTATAGTCCCCTGCTGACATGTGGAGTCCATGGATTCATGAGGTTGTCTCCATAGCCATACACGTCCATCCGCTCAATACAATTTGAAACGAGACTCATCCGACCATGCAACATGTTTCCAGTCATCAACACTCCAATATCAGTGCTGAAGGGTGCAGGCGAGACGTAAAGCTTTGTGTCTTGTAGTCATAAAGGGTATACGAGTGCGCCTTCGGCTCAGAAAGCCCACATTGACGATGCTACATTGAACGGTTCGCACGCTGACACTTGTTGATGTCTTAGCATTGACATATGCAGAAATTTTGAGAAGGATTGCACTTCTGTCACGCTGAACGATTCTCTTCAGTCGTCGTTGGTCCCATTCTTGCAGGATCTTTTTCTGGCAGCAGCGATGTCGAGATTTGATGTTTTACCGGATTCCTGATATTCACGATACACTCGTGAAATTGTCGTGCGGAAAAATTCGCACTTTGTCGCTACCTCGGAGATGCTGTGCCCCATCGTTCGTGAGCCGACTATAACACCAAGGTCAAACTCAATTAAATCTTCATAACCTGCCATTGTAGCAGCAGTGATTGACCTAACGACTGCGCTAGACACTTGTTGTCTTTTTTAGGCGCTGTGCCGTATCGTACCTGTTTCATATCTCTGTATTTGAATACACGTGCCTATACCAGTTTCTTTGGCGCTTCAGTGTATGAGGGCGTGCTGGAAAGTAATTCCTCCAAATGTTTACTTGAAAACGCATAACTTTTTAAACAAAACAAACATTATTAACATTCTACATCTTTATTCTTCATGCCTATACAGGGTGCTACAAAAAGGTACGGCCAAATTTTCAGGAAACATTCCTCACACACAAGTAAAGAAAAGATGTTATATGGACATGTGTCCGGAAACGCTTAATTTCCATGTTAGAGCTCATTTTAGTTTCGTCGATTCACCGCCAGTTGGCCCAATTGAAAGAAGGTAATGTTGACTTCGGTGCTTGTGTTGACATGCGACTCATTGCAAAACAGTACTAGCATCAAGCACATCAGTACGTAGCATCAATAGGTTAGTGTTCATCACAAACGTGGTTTTGCAGTCAGTGGAATGTTTACAAATGCGGAGTTGGCAGATGCCCATTTGATGTGTGGATTAGCACGGGGCAATAGCCGTGCCGCGGTACGTTTGTATCGAGACAGATTTCCAGAACGAAGGTGACCCGACAGGAAGACGTTCGAAGCAATTGATCGGCGTCTTAGGGAGCGCGGAACATTCCAGTCTATGACTCGCGACTGGGGAAGACCTAGAACGACGAGGACACCTGCAATGGACGAGGCAATTCTTCGTGCAGTTGACGATAATCCTAATGTCAGCGTCAGAGAAGTTGCTGCTGTACAAGGTAACGTTGACCACTTCACTGTATGGAGAGTGCTACGGGAGAACCAGTTGTTTCCGTACCATGTACAGCGTGTGTAGGCACTATCAGCAACTGATTGGCCTCCACGGGTTCACTTCTGCGAATGGTTCATCCAACAATGTGTCAATCCTCATTTCAGTGCAAATGTTCTCTTTACGGATGAGGCTTCATTCCAACGTGATCAAATTGCAAATTTTCACAATCAACATGTGTGGGATGACGAGAATCCGCACGCAATTTTGCAATCACGTCATCAACACAGATTTTCTGTGAACGTTTGGGCAGGCATTGTTGGTGATGTCTTGATTGGGCCCCATGTTCTTCCACCTACGCTCAATGGAGCACGTTATCATGATTTCATACGGGATACTCTACCTGTGCTGCTAGAACAGGTGCCTTTACAAATAAGACAAAACATGTGGTTCATGCACGATGGAGCTCCTGCACATTTCAGTCGAAGTGTTCGTACGCTTCTCAACAACAGATTCGGTGACCGATGGATTGGTAGAGGCGGACCAATTCCATGGCCTCCACGCTCTCCTGACCTCAACCCTCTTGACTTTCATTTATGGGGGCATTTGAAAGCTCTTGTCTACGCAACCCCGGCACCAAATGTAGAGACTCTTCGTGCTCGTATTGTGGACGGCTGTGATACAATACGCTATTCTCCAGGGCTGCATCAGCGCATCAGGGATTCAATGGGACGGAGGGTGGATGCATGTATCCTCTCTAACGGAGGACATTTTGAACATTTCCTGTAACAAAGTGTTTGAAGTCACGCTGGTACGTTCTGTTGCTGTGTGTTTCCATTCCATGATTAATGTGATTTGAAGAGAAGTAATAAAATGAGCTCTAACATGGAAAGTAAGCGTTTTCGGACACATATCCACCTAACATATTTTCTTTCTTTTTGTGTGAGGAATGTTTCCTGAAAGTTTGGCCGTACCTTTTTGTAACACCCTGTATACTCATATTTAGTTCTCGACATAGCCACTCTGGCGATGAAAACATTTCTCCGAGTGAGAGACCAATTTGTTAACACCGCCACTGCAGAATAGGGTTGACCAAGAATTCGGTTCACGACCCATGCCCATGAACTAGTGCCATAGCGTTAGTAGTAGAGGGATGAAACCGATATCACACCATTTTGTTTTCGAGGCTTGCAAACATTCATGGGCAAACTTGATTGATTTATAGCCCCCTTCCCCTCCCCGTAATCTATTGTTCTGGTGAATGGATTTTGACCCCCTGGGGTCGATTTATGACCCACTGGGGATAATCGATACTTTGGAAAAGCCCCACTTTCAGGCCTGAGTTATTCGAATATCTCCGTCTCACTCTATCGATTTGATTGACTAATTAATTAAATTGATCAATTATTTAACCCCTTTCCTACCACCCATCTACTCTCTACCTCCCAGAAATTGGTGGGAAAAAGACTCAGTTGACTGGCAGTCTGGTGTTTAAATAATTTATTGGATATTGTTACTGGAGCATATGGGATACTGTTTATTTCATCACTTGAGGTGACAAGTCAGTGTGGAGTATTTGAACAACTGTGGTGCTTTGCCTTCCGATAGCTCAAGGAACACCATCAACGTAGCTCACTGTACATAATTACACCGTTAAAAATCTTTAAATTACAAAGCACACACCGTTCACAGTCCGCCAGGCCACACCACGCACCAGTCGCCTCGCGTATTCTCGCACGTCCAGACCCAGGCCGCTGTTGGTCACACCATGCGCCAAGCACCTTGTGTAGCATGCAGACGAGTTATCACGCTAATCCCCGAACAAAAATGTCAGGTGGCAGCAACCCTTTGATACTGATAACTGAGAAATTCCTTTCGATACGCATGCTCTCCTCTCTCCTCTCTCTCTCTCTCTCTCTCTCTCTCTCTCTCTCTCTCTCATACTCTCTCTGTCTCAAGTGGATACTTCTTGTTTGTGTGAACGAGAGTATGCAAACACACACAGACCAAGATGTCCCCCTACCCCTTCTCCCTTCCATCCCCCTCCCCTGCTTGCCTTGCCACTCATTATGACCTGACGTTGGTAGAGCCCTTTGTTTTCACGCTCCCACTGCTATGGAAACCTGTAGTGGATGAAACAAAGACATTCAAGAAGAAATAGGTAGTGTCTCTCATGTGGCAGCTTTGCCCTGGAGTAAATAGCGAATACCTGGTAAACTCCCAGTTGTGGATGTCTTGGAAATATTCCTTCACTCTATCAGATTGATTGACTAATTAATTAAATAGATACCCTTTGTAAATGGCCATTTTCCTTGCATCCTATTGTTGGATACTAGGACTAGTATATTTGGCGAGACTCAATCCCGCAACTACCCGGTTCCCAAACCCTTCCGGAATTTTATTTTTCTTGCCTCCTATTAGTGGATATTGGCACAGTTGGGTCATTTGGTACGACGTTCATTATATTTGTGGCAGCTGAAAATCGCAAATTTCAGTTCAGTTGCATGTTATATCCTTAAACTATTTGCAGGGGGGTTGAACCAATGTGTGTGCTCTCAATACCACTATCAGAAATAACAAATTGATCAATCGGGAGTCTGACGCTGCATTGGGTTTTTAAATCACTATATAACCCCTAAGATAGTTCTCTCAGCTACACCATGACGAAGAATGAGCAGGAGGAAGAGGAGCAGAAGGAAGATGAGGAAGAGGGGGAAGGGCCTACTGCGTGATAGAATAGAGACAACAGCAAATACCAGTGCTAGACAGAGTCCACTAGACTGCACTGAGAAGCAGTAAACCCCACACACTTAAACCACAATCCAACCTCAGTACTACTAGCAGTTGTCATGGCTACCTATGAGACATCGTTGAAACACTTGCATATCCCACCTGCTCAGTTCCCGATGTCCACACGCAGCGCCCCAGACCAGAGACTCACGCAGCACTAATTTCCGCAGTGTACACGCGCCTCAGCAATCGCACTAGTTCAGCAGCCGGACTCAGCCCGCCGGAGAGGACTGCCCAGCCGTAGAAAGGGTCCAGGAATGGTTGGAGTGGTAGGAATTCGGATGTTATCAATAGCTCCAGCACCAAAGTCGGTGATCGATATTGAATCTTCTCAAATATCCACGTCAAAAACGGAAAGTACTCGTGACACAGAGGATCACGAAGGCTGCCCAGTACACACTGAGTATTAGTTCGCTATTCACCCACCTAGAGGGTGACATGGTTGTACGCTGCCTGACTGGTTCAGGAAGCTTAGCGACGGCTTGTACCTTAAGCTGGAAAAGTCAATTCGTTCCGGCCACCTGCTACCTCCGCCACATGCCCAGCAAACCAACGGTGTTGTCCTAAGAAACCAGCCACATATTTATCAAAGTAATTACAGTTTAATATTACTACTGCAACCCCAATCTGGTGACATTCCAAAATGAGCGAAGTATCGGAAATACATTCTCCTGACTGCTGTGGCTCTGCAAATATCAATATTTATACCATTCTTATGTCAGGACATAATTTTTCCACGTAAAATCTTTCATGACCCTTATGGCTATCGATGCGTTGTAATCGCAATTTTCCACGTCAGATCTCTACCTCCCTTACGACCGGACATAGTCATTTTCTTTGCACATGTCTGAACGCTGACCACAGTAACTTTACACTGCAACATATACACATTTCAAACAAACAATGCAGTTATCATGTGTGTAGCTCCCGAAAAAATTACGATACGTACACACTCGCACCGGCTAGGTGTCTCGATTCTCTTCATCGTTGTAAATCACAGGCGTCTCTCAATACGTGATTATCAACAGTGCTCCGGCGGAAAAGAGTTGGATAGACATCACCGATGGGTTGGTATACTGTAATAAACATCGCAGTCAATAGTGCAACAAAGGACATGTGAGGATCTGCTTAGGGGAGCCGATGAGGGGAAGTTCTGTGTATCCAATTTGTTACAGCCGTACTGCCCATCCCGTTTATACACTATAGTAGATCCAGTTGAACCCTTACATTGCTACATTGTGAATGAATCTATCACGCCCTTACAGCAGGATATACTCCTCTATGCGTTGAAATCTCAATTCACCATGTCAAATCTATCCTGCCCTTACGACTAGACACAAGTAATTTTTTTACATGAATAGTAGTCTGATTACTTCGCACAAACGTCTGGTGATAGGTTGGAACATAAGGAACAGTACCTTTACGTTCAAGCAGCACAACATTTCTGACTATCATTTATAGGTGTATATGTCCGAAAAATTTGGTATGTCCACACTCGCACCAGCTGGGTGTCGTATAGCGCTGCCCAGGAGCAAACACTCCCTCCCCCCCTCCTCCCCCACCATCCCGCAAATGCCAGACCGTCGTTATAACATATCTGTCGAGAAGTAAATGGCTTAATTACAATTATAAAAGCCCTCGCATCTTTTTTATTTTCTCAATTTCGCCACTTCCACGAAATCCTTTCGTATTTTTGATACATGTAAATCCAGCCAACACAGTGACGTCTTGTATATTCGGACCGCCAAGTTGGAGCTTTTGTTCGTGCATTTGGGCCTTATGCCACGTTTAAACGTTAACTATTGTAGACCGAACACCCAGACCATACAAATTTCTCGACTGAGACATCATTGCAAGTGCAATATATTAGAGTACGTCCAAACGGCGTTAATTTTTAAGGGCCAAGAAAACGGGTAGATAAACGTTTGTATATCATAATATTATCGCAAAACTGTTCTGTATCGAGTCTAAGCACAATTTAAGTTCCTCTTGGCAAGCCCCGTTCCTATTTAACGTTTTGTAGGAGGAACACCTCGAGTCTGTAACGAAAAAATAACAACCCGTTAGAGCGTTATACACAGATTTTGTCATATGTGCGATAAATGGTGACTTAATGACACATATTTAATTAAACATGTGTGTGTTTAGATCCTACGACATGTGTGTGGAGGCTGAATTTTCAAAAGGATACCTTGTTAGGAGGTTTTTACATATCTGCTATTCCAAACGAACAACAGACTTCTGTTTTTCCCTTCAATGCACCAGCTGTATATCACCCAATAGCCACTGTGAATCCATCGTTAGTCTGTTATTCAACTTCAAGTGCGTGCAGAATGTCTGTGAATAAGGTGATGCTGTTGGAGGCGAGGAGGAGCAGCAGCAGCACCGTAATTCTAATAGTGAATTTGAGTAGTGGTAGTGAGAGTACTGTGCAAAGTATGGTCGTGGATGCCAAGGTTCATGCTTTAGTTTTCGCTATTTCAAAGCTATTTAAGGGGAATAGTGACTGCACGATTCTGCTTTATTCACGGATACGTATGTTTGAACAATTAGCCTTGAGGACTACGGATTCGCTGGGAATAGGGAATGCTACTGCTTACAACATGTCTGAGCGGGTGAAATCGTGAAATGTGAGTAATGTGTTCTCGCATATTTATATGAAATAGATAAGAGTCGTCACCACTTGAACTCAACTTATACCATTGTATTATATTGTAATGTATGTTAACTGGGGGTCTAGAAACGACGGAGAGGCTCCGTCCCCGCCGCAGCCGCAGTGGTCCACAACCCCACGACGACTATCGCAGTCCACTTCACCCCTTCGCCGCCCCACACCGAACCACTCTTTCAGGCTTACTGTGCGGTTCGGCCCCCGGTGGACCGCCCCAGGGAACGTCCTACACCAGACAAGAGTAACCCCTATGTTTTTTTGGTAGAGTAATGGTGATGTACGCGTACGTGGAGAACTTGTTTTGCCGGCCAGAGTGGCCGAGCGGTTCTAGGCGCTACAGTCTGGAACCGCGCGAACGCTACGGTCGCAGGTTCGAATCCTGCCTCGGGCATTGATGTGTGTGATGTCCTTAGGTTAGTTAGGTTTAAGTAGTTCTAAGTTCTAGGGGACTGATGACCTCAGAAGTTAAGTCCCATAGTGCTCAGAGCCATTTGAACCATTTTTGAAGAACTTGTTTGCGCAGCAATCGCCGACATAGTGTAGCTGAGGCGGAATAAAGGTAACCAGCCCGCATTCGCCGAGGCACATGGGAAACCCCCTAAAAACCATCTACAGACTTGCCGGCTCAGCGGACATCGACACGACACAAGTCCGCTGGGCGGATTCGTGCCGGGGGACCAGGCGCTCCTTCCCAATCCGGAAAGCCGTGAACTTGAGTTATATCGCACAGATTCAGTTTTCTATCTGTCGTGTTTAGAAGCGATGAACACATTTGAAAGTGTAAGTCCTGCTTTAAGCACTATGACTCGAATGCACGATGCCAACTGATGGACAGCGTCAATTGGGTGTATAGCTGAAATGATCAGTAATAAATCGTAATGTCTTTCCGTTGTCACAACAGCTAAGTGAGACGCTTCTACTTTTTTTTACTAACCTATTGCTTTACCTCATGGTTTCTGTGATGATGAGAGTAGACAGTTCACATTTAAAGATGTTGCATTCTTAGCGCACACAGAAGAGGTCGGAATAATGGAGACACTCTCAGCACCCGGCCGGTGTGACCGAGCGGTTCTAGGCGCTTCAGTCCGGAATCGCGCTGCTGCTACGGTCGCAGGTTCGAATCCTGCCTCGGGCATGGATGTGTGTGATGTCCTAAGGTTAGTTAGGTTTAAGTAGTTCTAAGTTCTAGGGGACTGATGACCTCAGGTGTTAAGTCCCACAGTGCTCAGAGCCATTTGAACCATTTGAACACTCTCAGCAAATATTGTACCGCTGAGGTCTTTCAAGAAGGAGTGCAAAGTGGTTAGCACATTTCTACCTTGGAGTTCACTGGGATGATCCTGGCACACCCCATAAAGATATGATGACGTCTGTTCGATTATTCGAGCATCATTGACATGAAGGGGAAGGAGAAGGTCGTATGTATGCTTCCAATCTTCAAATTTGCTGCTGTTCAAGACCTGGAATTCTGTGGGTGTCCTGCTCTCCACGACTCACATAGAAGATTTGTGAAAATAGTGTTTCTGTGTCTGCTTATGAAAATGTAAAATTACTTTTAAGTTGGATGAGAAATAAATTAACTTTTATCTCACAGTCTGCGTATGATTTCTGTTCACACCTGTTCCCGCTGTGATAGTATACAGTTAAGCCCGGATACTATGTCTGTGGCTTTCTTCAAGGACAGGAGATATTATTTTAGACATGTTCGCAACATTTCTTTGGAAGCGGACACGGTCACGTGCCTCCTGCTACCATAAGCCAATTCGTGCTGCACGATAGGCGTATTTCCATGCAACCATTCTACACATTTTGTTATCTTCCATCTTAAACTTCACCTCCTCGATACCACTGATCTTCAGAAAAACTAATGTCATGTGTGTGATGTACATCCTTTATGTACACAGTGCAATAGGGGATATGTTTTTTTTTTTTTTTGTAAATAACAACAACGCACCTGTCGGCTCTTGCTATCTTACGAATGGGTGGATGATATTTTTTTCATTTATTCATTTCACACAGATACAACTTGATTTTTGAGATGAAGTACAGTTCTTGAGATACAATTCAGTTCCTGAGGTACAGATCAGCTCTTGTGGTATAATTCAGTTCTTGAGGTACAAATTAACTGTGATATTTCAATACAGAAATACTTTTAACATACACGCTATTAGTAATACGCTGGAAAAAGAACCTCCCAACACTGAGACTGGTTGAGAATATTTTTACAGTTTTTTCCTGTAGCACTGGTGCCGGCCGTGGTGGCCGAGCGGTTCTAGGCGCTACAGTCTCGAACCGCGCGACCGCTACGGTCGCAGGTTCGAATCCTGCCTCGGGCATGGATGTGTGTGATATCCTTAGGTTAGTTAGGTTTAAGTAGTTCTAAGTTCTAGGGGACTGATGACCTTAGAAGTTAAGTTCCATAGTGCTCAGAGCCATTTGAACCATTTGTAGCACTGATTGAGAACATTTTTACAATTTTTTTTATAAATCTGCACTAAAAACTAATACACAGAAAGTTATTTTTACTACAACTAAAAATACTATATATAGCTCACAGTTCATCAGAATTATCGTTCAACCTTTTGGACTGTGGAATTTAGTTGTAGTTCCTGTCTTACACCCTTTTTATCCTTCCACTTGTTGTTCTAAGACGGCATACGTATCTACAAGGGGCATTCAATAAGTATTGCAGCACTTTTTTTTTCTCTGCCATTGTCGGTTGAGGAAATCTGGAATTTGTTTCCGGGACGTCGTGGAATATTCCCACTTTAGCCCTTATAGTTTCACAAGACAGGTGGCAGCGACATACGTAGCCTCCAAAATGGCGTCCGTAACGGAGGTGTGTTTCGAGCAGAGAGCTGCCATTGAGCCTTTTTTTTCTGAAAACCATACCATCGAAGATATTCAGATGGGCTTACAGAATGTCTACGGAGACCTGGCAGTGAACAAAAGCACGATGGCTCGTTGGGCAAGGTGTTTGTTATCATCGCAACAAGGTCGCGCGGCAGGCTGCACACGGCTGAGACTTCCGCATTGTTAGAACCGCGGACACACTTGAGGCGTAGCGCTTTCGCATCGCTCCCGTCACTTGTTAGGACGATATCGTTATAGGCATGAGTCATCGACAGATGTCACCAGCTGACATGGACCTGAGTTACAGAGTGCACGTAGTTGTACTAGTAGACGCAGAGGTCAGCAGTTGACGGACAGTGCTAGCAGTCGTAGTCAAAATAATGTTGTAAAGTTATGTTTGATTAATATTTAATGTATTTGCGTAATTATAATTGTTTTATATGTGTAGTAATTAGCAGTGTGATTGTTGTATGAGTGAAGAAGAACAGAAGTAAATGAAAATTGTTTTGTTTATTCACAGAGTACCACTTAAACTATACAGGGGATTTACTATAATTAAATGTACTAATAAATCGTGAGTAGAAACACAATAGGTAATTTCAGAAGGAGTAATTTTATATTTGATACTTTTCTAAATTTATTTATTTAGCAATTGACATAGAAAGAAATGTTTTACTATGATTGGTCATTGAAGTAAAGAGCGGGTTAGCGCGGGATAATACTGCAACCTGATCTGCTGTTTGTGATATCAGCCAATCAGAAAAATGCAGGCTCGCGCCAATCTATGCGGGGAACAAAGCCTTTGGTGTGATCTAGGGGGGTCGGGGCTAAGGTTTCGAACTAGTAACATCTCATTGAAAGCAGCGCCGACGAAAGTACTGTAAAATCGCGGAAAAATGCTAATTACGAGTTCGCGAAGTAGTACAAAGTGTATTTAAGTGAACGATATAGTGAAAGACGTGTGGAATTTCGTACGGAATATCAAAATTATTGCTTTTGACAGTTAAAACCGCGTGGCGTGTTGTGCGATCTAAGACTGGAACAGGTATTACGTGTAGAGCAAAGTGCACAACATTTGAGCGAGCATTTTCATAACTAAACGATCCGGTGAACTCTATTAACTTCGATAAACTGTTTACGTGTGTGATTGTGCTGTGCGTGTGAACTTTACATTGTGTTGCCACTTAGTACGGACTTGGCAGTATTAACTGTGGTCTTTATCGTAAAAATACACCTGAAAATTTACATTGCCAAGTTAAAACTTTTATTTCAGTAGTTAGCCACATCCCGTTTACTGGACAATTCTATGTATGTTGCGACCTGCAATAGACAGTAGTGGTCTAGTATTTTCTAATGCAGCTTTTAGCTACACAAATGAACATTGCTGGACACTGGCAGGGCGGTAAAAAATAACGTGCCGCGCCGCACACTCACTCGAGGTGATCGATGGATCAGTCACACACCTCTCTGCTCAACTGGACATCTCTGTTGGTAGTGCTGACACACTCGTCCACCAATTGGGGTTCTCAAGTATTCCTCGCCGCTTAACAGAAGACAATAAAGAAAACAATGGACCATCTGTGGAAGGATGTACTCCACGGGAAGAAGTACACGGATAATGGCGAAGTTATTGAAGCAGCAAGATATTGGCCTCGATGTCGACCAGTAGAGAAGTACCATGCGGTCACACAGGCGTCGCACTGAATGGAGATTATGTTAAAAAATAGCGTTTCGTAGCCAAAAGAGCGGGGAATAATATGGTGTATTGAAATCCTGAATAAAACCAAGCACTTTAAAAAAATCTTGTATTACTTATTGAACACTCCTCGTACTTCTAACACTGTGGTAAGTAGTCTGAGTCATTTGTTAGGCGTGCGACAAGACGCATTTAAAACGTCCTGGTAGACGAGTCTTGCGGTATTATATGTGATGGATGTTTACTTTCCTACCTCCTACGGCTCCTCTGAGTATCGCCACAAATCCGCGAAGAGTATCAGACTTGAGGCCTCCGATACGATAGGCACCACCATTCATACATGCCAGTATAAAACATGGCATTAGAGACACCTGACATAGCAAGCAGAGCCCCGTTTCATCCTGATAATTTTAACGATGAATCGTGCAACATACTCCACAATACATCAAAAGCCCTTTACTGTATGTAGACAGGTATTAGCAAATAGTTTCTTGTCAGATTAAAACAGTGAGCCAGGATCAGATTTTACTCTGGATCCTACGATAAAAGAGCAATGTTCTTCCCAACTGAGTTATCCAGGCAGGTGTCAGAACTGCAATCTATCAACACCTTTCTTCTATTTTTCGAATTGGATGGACGCTTTTCTATATGCTTTTCAGGTCTAACAAGGAGTGAACAGATGCTTGTTTTCTAGCATCATACCTCGCTACAGCGTGGAGTCATTCAAATCCCTGTCTCGTGCAAAATTTTGACTTTCCAGGAATTTTCATCACTCAATAAATCCCACCTTAGAGTGAAACATTTCTTTATCAATTAATGAGCTATCTCATAGCACTTTCTTAACTCAACCTAGTTTCAAGGTTGTTGGATAGAGATCTCACTACATTCGGCCATGCACTTTTTTTTATAAAACATGGAGTGGTAAAATGCCTGACTTGTGTCGTTACAACGTTCGCTAGAATGTAATGGAAAGTTAATGCCCTTTTTAGCGAACCGGATCTTCCACTGCCAATGAATTTATGAGTCGGGTGGCACTTCAATTGCAAACCACTCAAGAAGATTGGCTGTGCTCGTTTAGTACATTTACGAGAGTCCGCCTTAGACTTCTGAGACAAGGCTCCGTCTGGCTTTCCTCTCTATCCCCGTCTATGTTCTCTCTCTCTCGCCCAGTGTGTATGTGTGTGTTTCATAAGAAGAAATAAGGTAACTGCAATTTCAAGGAGTGGGGTACTGCTCAGGTCAATACAATATCGTATCAGAATTTGAATTGACTTACTAAACTAATGGCTCGGTGATAATCACACCTGTCGGGATCTGCTTCGTGATTGGAATTACTACATTCTTCCTGAAGTCTGACGGTTATTTCGCCTGTCTCATACCCATTTTGAAGATACAACCGCTTCAGCTGTAAGAATTTATAAGCATGATCGGTTTTGTAGTGTTTTAACTGCATCATCAGGTGCAATAAAATCGTCATTTTTTGTTCATAAAAGAGAATTTTATGACCCAGCATTCGTCATCAGCAATTTTTCGCTTGATTTTATTGGTGCAGCTAAAATGCTGAGAAACCAGTAGTGCTTATAAATAAAGTACTTACAGCTGAAGCGCTTTAATCTTCAAAATGATGTATCCAAGCTGTGGCTGCCCTTACTACAAAGTCTTCTATGTCATACACCTTACATATCAGGTGGAATAATTTTGTCATTGCCCAACGATCTAAATAACTCTGAGGGAATGGTGTCTACTACAGGTTCCTTGTTTGGGCTTAATCATTCAGCGCTGTGTCACATTCATCTCCCAATATTACATCTTCCATTTCATCTTCATTTACTTCCTCTGTGTAGAGTTTCTGTATCCTCCAGCTACCTTTCACTCTTCTCTTCTTTCCTTGGTGCTCGCTTGCCACCTGAGCTCTCGATAGTCATAAAAACTCATCTCTGTCTCCGGTATTCTTCTTGGGGTTGCAATAAAAAATAAATAAAAAAGTTTATGCCTTTAGCTACACAGTTTAGTCACCCACAAATCCGTAAATACTCAGTTTATATACCTTTGTGATTGTGTTTTCATTTCCTCTTACAAAGAATACCACTAGTTCCCTATAAATCGTGTAGTACAAGGGATATTGGCTTATTAAGGCGCGATTGTTCGTGAAATGGAAACCACAGTAAAAATAAAAAAATGTTTCATTTGCAGCTACTTTTCTACATAGTCGCCGCTTCGGCTTAGACACTTGTCGTAACGTTGTCCAACTGTCCAACATCCTCGTCATAGAAAGCAGCTGCCTGTGCTTTGAGGCAATTCTCTATCCTGGTCTGCAGCTCCTTCTCTGCACCAAAATCTTGTCTTCATAGCCAGCGGTTCCTGTGAGCAGAGATGAAACTCAGAAGGAGCCGAGTCCGGGCTCTGTGGTGGGTGCTCAAACACTTCCCATCGAAAAAGCTGTAGAAGCGTCTCATTGCTCCTCCAGTGTGTGGCCGCGAATTATTATGAAGAACGAAATGCATGACAGTTATTTTCTGTGGGTCACATGAAATCAGGCTAAATCTCTCAGAAAGCGTTCATACCTGGCAGAAGACATCTTTATACGCTCACAGTACGTTAGGGATTGAAAAGAGTGATGTGACGTGGCGTGAGCGACATGCATCCTAGAGACACTGTTCAGCACATCTGTGCAAAGCTTCATCGGATTTTCACTGTGGTTCCCATTTCGCGACGGATCGGATCTTAATGGACGAATAGCCTCGTACAGCTCCATCTAAGTTTCAGAGCGCTATAAAATAAAATTGACTAGCTACAGGTATTTCCTGTTCTTCAGCTGGTATTCAGGTAAGTCACCGTTTCATCTATCCTAAAATGTTCGTTTTCATGGCACTATGTTTTAGTTGGTGCCATGTACTTGAGAGGACCCACTTTCATGTTTTCACTTTCCTAAAATTTTCTCTAGGCAAAATGTATTTTTTTCCAGAACTGCATTATTTCAGTACCAGTCGACCTGACACTGCGTTTTTAATGAGTCATTGTTGACAACATTAAATCCTACCGAAAATAAACTTCCCTCTCACTCTCGTCCTACTACCCTGACGACGGTGTCCTTAGCGCTGCAAACAGCTCCGAGAACATCAAAGAAGACGGAAAGCCGCAAAGTCAATCTTCTCTTAACAGCTTCAGAAACGAAAACTGCAACTCGACAGCTGCGGTCTGCGTATTGACTCAAGAGCAGAGTGACTCAGAGGCAAGAGGAACGACATCGTTGGACGACACGCCACGTTAATGGAGCTAAAATTAGACCAAGGCGGCAGCCAGTCTCACAAACTTTTCTGCCACTATTGATCAGCTGCAAGCAGTTCAGCACACAGATCCTTCAAACTCTCCGTGCCGCTATTGACTAGTGACATAGAAAAATGGCAGTTATTAATCTGCTTCATAACTCTGTTTAGTTCATTATGTCCTCTAGCAACTTACAAGCATAAAATTGTTTTCCTAGAATTTCTGCGCTTATGAGATCGCTGTCGTTGATGTTTCTAGAATAACTGAAAGTGCAGAAGCAGTACACTAAGGCAAAGGCTTCTTTATGAGAAGCAGTCTAGGCTGTGCACACCATATTTTTCAGAGGTTCCTATAACACATTTCGTGTCGTGAGAAAAGATATACATGCCTGATAGTCAAATGTGTAAACTAGGGTGTCACGTATGGCGTGCGTAGGGAAGCGTTATTTTTTAAAATTATTGTAAGTTTTTTTAAAGCTGTTTCAGAGATTCTTTCCATTTTAACTGTTGATCATCCACCTCCTTGTCCGAGATCGTGATGGCGATCTTCTCGGACGTAACAATTTAGAGCCCTGGTGCTGGAACAATAATCAAAAAAAAAAATGGCTCTGAGCACTATGGGACTCAACTGCTGAGGTCATTAGTCCCCTAGAACTTAGAACTAGTTAAACCTAACTAACCTAAGGACATCACAAACATCCATGCCCGAGACAGGATTCGAACCTGCGACCGTAGCGGTCTTGCGGATCCAGACTGCAGCGCCTTTAACCGCACGGCCACTTCGGCCGGCGGAACAATAATCGATAATGTTTGGTCAGCAAGGAGAAGTTCCGACCACCGCACTTCGCGTCGATATGTAAGGATAAGTACACACGAAGTTTTTTTTTTAAAAAAAAAAAAAAAAAAAAAAAAAAACAGGCACACCACGAAGGAATTATCCGAATGGGACAGAAATTGGTACAGGTGAAGACAGAAAGTTGGTTAAACTTTCAGAATAACTGGATGATTTATGCAAGAGAAGGAGTTTCACAAATTGCGCAAGTCAATAACGTGTTGGGGCACTTCTGGCCCTTATGCAAGCAGTTATTGGGCTTGGCAGTGAGTGACAGAGTAGTTGGATGTCCTCCTGAGCGATATATCGTGCCACATTCTGTCCAACTCGCCTGACCTGGCATTCCATAATTCCATGTGCCTATGCAGGTTTTCGTAGTTGATACGTACCCTGCTCATAACGAATGTATAGATGGTGAGATACTTTATAGCAAGTGACTATGTTCTTTTTCAGCGCTTACAATACCTAAGACGATAGTGCCTACACAGGTAAAGCCCAGCATACAGATTTTAATCGCTCGTCACATTGCACCTGAGTCGTGTTATGAACAGCTTTCTGTGTGCATATCCCTGACGTCCTTACATGAATAAAGGTAAATTATAATATGTAGTTGTGTAAGGCGCTAATGGATAATGTCTGTGCATCAGATGCTTTTACCTTGTAATTGTCGTACTTTATAGTGACTGTAGTATGTACAGGAAATGCATGCGCAAATGTGGGCTTTGCATGGGTATGTGACAAGCAGTTACAGTAAAGTCGTGTTTTAGTACTAATGAGTGGTTATACCGTGGGACTATGTATGCGCTGCTTGGACAGCGCTATCTGGTGGCCGGTTGTGAACCGCTATTATCACAGCAGGTAAGCCTGCGCGGAATAGGGCAGTGATGATGCCGACCGGTGTTAGGCGAGCAGTGGTAGTTTCATCTGGTGACTTCAGTTTTATATTTTATGGAAAGAACGATCATGAGAGGAGATTTTTATATTTTTATTGGTTGTGACTGATTTTATCAGATGCTCTGCCTCATATACCATGATGTCCATATGGTTTTATAAATGTTAATCCACGTTTCAGGTATGTGGTTCTGTAATAATTGTAAGGTATATAATTAACTCATGTAAGCCCTCCCTCAAACCTGTTATGTTATACCTTCACAGATCTGATGTTGGCACCTTCAGAGTGCTGAAACTGGTCATGTAATAAACGATTGAAGCGATCGTGGCTTTTCAATTATTTTAAAAATAGAGAAATAATTTCTTCGCCACAGCATTCAATCAACTTATATTGAACAGTTTTACTTAAAAATGCGCGTCTTTTATTACCAGAGCTATACTGTGCTTCTAATTCAATTTCCCCACATTCTTCGGCGCGAAATTTGATCAACTCTTTAAAGTTGCCTCTACTTGATAGTCCGGGATCGTTAGAAAAAACAGAGCTATCATCTCGATGTCCTCTAAAAGGTATGTTCTGCCTTCCAAGAAATATGACGTTTTGCACAGGAAATGACAACAGTTTTCGTTGTTTTTTTTTTCGTTCTCTTTAGTCGGTACGTGTCAACTTGATTTTCAACCGATGTATTTGGATTTTGGTAGAAAACCAAAAATTCGTTGGCACGTCCTAAAGTTTGCTGATAATATACTGCTCTACTGTGATTTTCCAGGTCACCGTCTTTACCTAGTAACTTTGCAAATTTTGTCAGAGGTACAGTCACTAATGTGTTTAACTTCCTTCCCACATGATACCCACCCTTAAGAGTAGGCGCAAAGAAAGGACACAATTGCAAAACAGACCTTCTTTGGATGGAGACAAAACTAACCATGCTTTATATTTATCTAAGTGCTCTTTTTTCAGAAACCTTCTTTCGGTCTTCCCACCCTTATTATAAGTAGAATGTGAGAAACTGTATGCAGCAGGAGGTTACCCCTGAAACGGAAGTGTTATCTGCAGGTAATGAAGCTGAAGCGCAGCTCATCTGACCACCTGGATCTTTCGAAGTGGCAGGCATTGGCGGTGCTGAGTCCTCAATCTCATTACGCTCACCTGATGTGGAACCTGAAAATGATACATTGCACCAAAGTCATAAATGATACGTGTTGAAACCTCCTTCCTCACAAACTTACGTGCCATGCCACAGTTAGTACGCACAAGCAGCTGTTGGCATAAATGAATGCTTGACTACTCACTCTGCTAATAGACTTTTGGCCTAAATGCGCATCAAAGGCTTAATACTATCTACATCTACATCCGCACTTTGCGAGTCACCGTGTGGTGTGTGGCAGAGGGTACTCTAGGGTACCATACGTTAAGGTTTCTTCCTATTCCATTCCCGGGCGGAAAGAATGACTGTTAAACCCCTCTGTGCGAGCTCTTAGTCTATTACTTACCTAATTTTGTCTTCGCGAGATAGATACATAGGGGGAAGGAGAATATGCATCGCTTCTGCCAAGATTTTGCGTCTGCAATTTTTCAAGATGTATCTGTCGTGATATATGTCTTTCTTCGGGTGTTTGTCATTACTGACTTCTCAACATTTCACTAACGCTCTCTCGCCAGTCAAACAAGCCTGTTTACCATTCGTGCTGGCCTTCTTTATGTTTGCTGTATGTTTCCCGTTAGTCCAGCCTCATAGGAGCCCCGCACATTTGCTCCACATTACTGGCCGAAATGTCTGTGGGTCCGTTCTACTTCCCTTTTTGTGCTCTTTTCCATTCACTGGGGATAACTCCTTGTTCGAGAGGCACGCGGTAAATTATGGTCAAGAAGGGGGCTCATTCGGTCTCAAATACCGTGACAGGTATTCCGTCAGGCTCTGGAGCTTTGTTGTATTTTAGAGATTTAAGCTGTTTTTCGACTTTTTTAACCTAGATCTTGCTGAGATCTTTAATTCTGTACTGCGTAATTTTATATAGTACCTAAGGTTCACGCAGCGTACCGCAAAAGAGTACACTGGCTGACTGGCGTCAAATTTTTGGCCGGCTTGATTGAGTATAATAGACATTGCTTCTTCCGTTTGTTACCTAAAGTAGCAAAATAAATACTAAAACACAGCCAGAGTATTTATCTATTAATTAAAAAGGTTCCCATCAGTCGGATAAGTGGTTCCAAATTTGTGATATTTTTTTTTTTTTTTTTTATAGATTGTAGTGACGGAATGAAGCTTCGTGTCAGACATCACATCTGACACAGAGCTTTACGCCATAATTCAGTAGATGTGGAAGTCCTCAAAACCCTTCTGCTTGTGAATTTGTAGTTAGTTGACTGAAATAAGGGGGCTTATTTAAAAAATTGCAATGAAGCACATCTAAGCTGTGGTTATAACTGCTGTCTTGTAGCGGAAGCATTTGACAGATTCGAAGGTGTATTTACCATTTTAAAAATATATACATGCTGCACATAGAAAAGATAGACTTGTGTTTATTTCCATTTGATACTGATATTTCAGGTTCTACTGCATCAAAGTATCTTACCTGTTAGTAGTCAAACATTTCGGTTTCAGATCACGGTGCGCAGGAAATGAGCATTTAAGTGATATATTGTAATTAGGCCTTAAGGTCACACATTGGATGATTTCACATGGAAGACGAGATTTAAACGTGTCCTGATAGGTAAATTGCCATCATATTGACAAAATGATGAAGCAAGAATGTTCTGTTTCTTTGTAAATTTGCGACCATGAGTTGTTTCTTTTCGTTTGTTAATTGTACAGTGTTATTTTATAGATTAATGTAGCAATCGTCGTGTATCGTATTTATATCTATCGGCAATAAAAAAGTTAAGCAGGCAGTTGTTTGCAGGGCCTGCAACTTGGCACGCAAGCGCAATGCCAGTCGTTTGCTATTTTAGGAACGACGCGCAGAAGCAACGATCTTTCATAATAATACATTGCTGAGACTTATTGAAATGTGACCATCCGATGTATTCTCAAAAACGGTCAATCTGCCTGCAGATCTCAAACGAGACCGACCACTGGCAATTTTATCATCAGAATGCCCTCTCCCCCAGCTGAAAATAACTTCCGAGGCAACGGTACTTCCTGTAGACGTCGCTGATACCAAGTTTAACAGTTCGTAAAAATACAAGGAAACATGAAAGATAAGGCTGTTCTTCACAATATCGTTCAATTTCCACAAAAAGACTCCTTAAAACAAGTACTTCCGCCCATGAAAATATTACTTGTCGCTCTCTCGAACATAAAATTAATCTGGTTTGATTCATCGATCACAAAGATGACGGATGGCCATAAAAATACTTTATGCCCAATAAGTAAAGTAACATACATAGAAAAACTGTCTACTTTCCAATTTAAGTAGACAGCCGCATCATATGAAAACTAGTTTAACAACTATGGAAGATAATATACCAAACGCTTCTTCCTATAAAAATTGTAGTGTAATCTCAAACAGCTTGACTATAAGAACTCAGTCCCAAAATTAAGTAATACATATACATGAACAAGCAACTTTCGTCCATATAACACCTTACGAACCATAATGTTACGCTATAATAAACTCACCTGTTGTCTTCTGTGTTTTAGAGAAAAAAAGATGTTATCTTTCAAGCTCGTTTCATGGTACACAGATGACAGTAATGAAACAGTCGACACCAGTAAAAGTAACTGTTGGTATAAGCTATTCAGCCCGAGATGAGATGTCTAAGAATACAGCTCTAACACTGACAATACGGGAGGCACGGCAGGTAACACAGCGCGCGCCACTGGTCGGAGGTACGGAAGTCAGGAAATCCCAGCAGGCGTGCTGCAGACGGCTGGGCCGTTCTGCCTGGGGGTTACAATACCCCCTTGGGCATGGATGTGGGTGTTGTCCTGTGATTCTACTATGATTAATACAGCTGTTTACGATAAGTCATAAGCAGTACGTGGACACAAAATTTGACCTGAAATAGAACATAGAAAAGATCAAAAATATAGAGACTAGAGAAAAGCAAATATGAACAATAAAGTGATACACTCTAGGTCTCACTAAAATTGGATATCACTTCAGAGATCAAATTTTAATTTTAAATAAAAGAAATTCTCAGAGCGTAGAGCAGGGTGAAAACATAACATGATGAAATTCTAGCTACTCCAAGACATACGAACTTTCTTCACGTAGGTAAAACAAAGTAAAGGGGGAAGGGTGACGGCCTCCCCCCCCCCCACCCCCAGCACCCCATTTAACCCGCCAGTGCTTTGAAGTTGCAGTCCCCGTAGTTATTTGTGGAGCCCAGTACTCTTGTCTCGCCATAATTCACTGTGTATCCAGTTTTTATGAAATGTTCTGCTAGGGCAGATTGGCGTGTTTGGCATAGGCGGGTGTAGCGTTGGGGTTATTCCGATCGCTCTTCCATTTTTTGGCCGATATAGGATTTGCCGCAGCCGCGCGGAATTTTGTAACGCCCGCTTTCTTGAGGCCGGCATCGTCTTTCAGCGTTCCTCGTAAGGCGCGTCTTAGCCAATGGTTGGAAGACCGTGTCGATCATACCTCAACAGTCTTCCTATTTCGGACGACCCGTAGCCTGCAAAAGGTAGAAACGCCAGACCTTTATTCTCTTCCAGGTGTTTGAGTTCCGTTGATAGGTTATGTTCGTCCAACATCGTATGTGCCCTGTGTACCAAGGTGTTAAATACTCCTGTTTAGCTGAGCCAGATGGTGACAACTGGAAGCATGTAGATACAGTTAGTGTGTGTGGCGTTGCATTACACACTGGGACATAGCGAGCCATCTGACCTGCGCTGCACAAAGACGTGTAGAAAGGGTAGTTGTCCATCTTTCTCGATTCCCATAGTGAACCAAAGTTACTATGGACGGCGTGTGTATGTGATGCATGACTTTGGATAAAGTAGGTATGGTGTGTTTGTACCTGAATCTTAACAAGAAGGCGAGAGGACTTGGTAGACGTCGTTTCTGGTTTCGAATCTTATCCAGTTTCTTCACCCGATGGTATACATCCTTCTCGTAGAGATTGGTAATATATGATCTGAGGCTTCCCCACATATATGCTGTTTGAAGGGTTCTCAGGTGCCCAGCAGGATACGATCGTCGAATCCCCGCAATATTTCGGCGAATAACCGTTCCGCCATAATCAGATGGTGCTGATTCAGTGGTCCGTCCTGTCGTTATCGCTCCATTGGCGAGCTCTCCTTGCTTGGTATGTTGTGCAGTGTAAGCATAAAATACTGTTACTACTGTTCCTGTGGGGAAGGACAGAAAAGAACTTCACCTATATGAATTGTCCTTGGATGATGAAATCCTGTGTCTGCTGCAAAAAAGTTATCCTCACTGCAGGTCAGGCCAACTTATTGACCTGTGGTGTGGTTGGTGGCCCAGGTCATGGACGAGCCCGTTACCGGATACCCCCGCATTCTCGTAGAAGGATCTCGCGATGATCCTGAATCTGTCCTTCAGGAGAGGGATACATGTGTCTTCGTGCAGTACGCGAGTGGAATATTCCCTCGGAAGACGAAGGGCGACCTTAAGAGCTCGATCTTGGATTCGTTGCAGCGTTGCGATGAGCGAATCTGCGGCCTTTCCCCACAGCACGGCTGCATATTCTAACACTGGTCGGACCAGTATTACGTACAGCGTGATGCCGAGTTGCGGAGGCAGTGTCGACTGCGCGTTAAGCAGCGGGTAAAGAGCGCGAAGGCGCTCTATGACTCTGCTTCTGATGCCTCGGATATGAGGCGCCCAGGAGAATCTTTGGTCTAGGGTAACATCTAGATACTTCGCCATCTTGCTCCATGGGATAGGTGCGCGCAGGATTTCGACGGGCGGAAGGTCTGGCGGTAGCATTCTTTGGGTGAACACCACTGCCTTGCTCTTCGCTGCGTTGAATTTTACCTGCTATTTCGTTGACCACAAACCCAGAGTGCCGTACCTGAGTTGGGGTTGCATCATGTGCATTAGTGCCTACAGCTTCTCGAAAACTTCTGAGCATGGGAGTAGGCTGATAGGTCGGTAGCTGGTGACCTGGTGTGCATCTCTGTCTTTGGGATGGCCACAACTTCAGTGTGTCATCAGCATAGAGAGCCAATTCGACGCCCATCACCCGCAGTATGTCGGCAGTGTACAGTGAGTACAGCAAGGGGCCGAGCACCGACCCCTGTGGAACCCCATCACGTATCTGTCGGTCTGTGGACGTACCATCGTCTGCCCTAACTTGGAACGTTCGCTCCGCTAGGTAGGATCTGAAGAGGACTGTGTGTGATCTTAGTATCCCGCGTACAAGGAATTTGTACACGAGACCGTCGTGCCAGACGCAATCGAACGCTCTGAACATGTCGAGGAACACTGCCTCTACCAATCTCAAAGCTGGTGAGAGGTAGAGTGACCGCTACGAAAACCAAACTGCTTGTCTGGAATAACACCTTCCTGAGTGACGTGTTCCATCAGCCTTTTCGCGTACAGCCTCTTTAAAACTTCCGAGAGGAACGGGAGTAGGGCGATGGGACGGTAGGTAGTGACCTGGTGCGTCTTTGCCAGTCTTCGGGCGGCCATAACGTCAGCGTTTTTCCATACAGCCGGGTAGCTGCTCGTGCGGAGTATGTCGTTGAAAACGTCAACTAAGTGCTGGTGTGCTCCTCGTGGGAGATCCTTCAGCAGTTGGTTGTTGATACCGTCGCTGCCTCCTGCTTTCCTGATGTTCAAGAAACGAAGTTGCATCGCAACTTCTTCACCGCAACTTCTTCCTCTGTAATTGGCTCGATTACGTCTTCTTCATTCCTAACAGCTAGGAAGATTGTGAGTTGTTCGTCGACCTGAGGGCTGTGTGCCTCGTTCACGACATCGGTAAATGGTGTGAAGTTTGCAGCGAATGCGTCGGCCATCACGCTGGCTTTTGCATCTGACTCACTGAAGTATTCGTTGCCGACTTATGGCGATGGTACGCGCTGTCGGCGCTGCAGGAAGTTCATGATTTTTCAGTCGCTGCCGTCGTATGGCTAGAGCGTGGGCACTAAGTCTGCCCATTCTCTGTTCCTATGTTCTTCGAGTGCTGCCCTTATCTCCCGTCGCATGCGGTTGACGCAGCTTTTGGTGTTGCGTTGGCGAAAGAATTGCCATTCATGGTCGATTCTACTCCGTGATAGATGCCAGGATGTATGACAGTAATTGCCGCGAGAAGTCTCTTGGTCACTGTGGTCGTCTCGGGTTGGCTGAGTTTGCTGCTCGTAATATCCTTCGGTTGAGGGAAGCTAAGGCTGCATCAGCCCCGACTACTTGGGAGTTAGCTGCACGTTCTAGAGACTCTAGTATTTCCACTTGGAAACGGTCGCAGCCCAAGTTTCTGTAACTTGGGCGCTGATCTGGAAGGGAGGCGCTGATGAAGTTCATCTCATAGGTGACTGGAACATGGCGTTACGAGCTATATAAGTCGTGATTCTGGTAGACTGGCTCAGTCATCGTGTCGCTGCCACACAGGCAACAGCCTTGAATGGCTACAAAGATGCTGCGTTATTACAGGAGGCGAAGGCGTTCGCACCTGACAGTGTATAAAGCTATCAATAACATTGTGATGAGCACTGCTGATGGTGTAAATGGACAAATGTTTTTGCATGGCCCTTCAGTGTTTTGTGGATTTTACTTTAGATAACAATGATGCCAATCAACATGGTAATGATTGGGTTACTGTGGCTATAGTGCGTTATCCAGGAGATAAAGTGTCCAAAGTACAAGGACTGGAATCTTTTACTGATAGAGGAATTATTGTTTATCGCACATTCCACAGATACGGGTAGATCTTATTTCATGTCTACAACGCCATTGGTTGTTAGGACCAGGAATCATTATAAAGTAAATGAGTAAAGTATGGGTGAGAGGTGCTCTTAACTGTAGCAAGATTAAGATATTACTAGTGATTTGATACATTATTATAGAAATTGAAATAAAGTTCAATTTCTCATACCTTTCCTTCATCCTTATCTATGCGTCTAGGCGTACATGAATTATCCAATCCGCTTCAGTAGTGTAAAGTAGATCACATCCAGTCGGCCTTGGGCGAGGAAGTGTGTGGGTTCAAGTGGCCCAAGGCAGACTGCGCCGTTTCAATGACCAACGCGAGAGACCCGACGCCCACAGGCGTTGGTGTGGCGAGAGTTCCATTCAGGGTTTTTCGCATTGAAATCTCTCACAGTGAAAAGTCGTCCCTCAAGTGACAGCCTCGTGTATCGGTCTAGCGGACTGCCGATATACCGACACGAAGAGAATCTTCCCAGGTGTTGACAGTCACACCTGTAGCCTACAACATGGTGAGCTCCAGCAGGTAGACTCGATGATGTTGCAGCGACCTCTTGACGCAGATGGCAGTGCCGCCCTTATGGGTTGCTCTGCCATCTAGGTAGCAGCAATAGTTTGCTGCTCATATATTCACCCCGGGTTTGAGGAATGTTTCCTGTATCAGATGTCAACATCCTCATCCCGTAGGAATTGGCGAAATTCGCCCTGCTGGGAACACAGTCTGTTCGCATTGAACGTGCATATGGTCAAACCATGGATATGGGCATTATCCATGGTTTTGCTGGAGTTGGACGCCGTTGGCCTGGAGGGCCGGAATTGCTTCGATGAGTGCTGGAATCTGGTGCGTAAGCTCGCTCGGTGCTCGCAGGAGTGTACTAAGTTCGCTGGCGTCCGTTCCGGCGGCTGCGACATTCCCGTCGCTGGGGTGCTGACTGATGCTGCTGCGTGTGCTGTACAGGATGCGAGGGGTCGCGGACGTCAGACGGAGTAACGCGCCACCTGTGGCGCAGTTGACGGCGCAGATGTGTTATTCACAGGTGGCTCTTTCCCCAGGCGGCGTCTGCAAAGCTGCGTCCCGGCTGGACACGTTTGGCGGCTGTCTTGTGGAGGAAGGCATTGCAGCCCACAGTTGCAGTAAGTCGATGGGTCTGCCTTCTTCTTGCCGCATTCCCTGGCCTGGTGCAGTCTGGCGCACTTCACACAGTGGGCTGGCTTGTGGCAGTAGCGAGCCACATGGTCCCTGCCTTGGGCTCTCCTGTCTTTTGCACGAAGGGGCTCGACCTTCAGTGAAAAGACTGCGACTTTCCCCACCTTGAGAGTTTTTTGGGTTTCGATGTTGTGGGTCAGGACAACCAGGAACAGAGGCATTTCTGTGTGTCCTAGGCCACTTCATCAGGCCTGCTGAATGGACTGGGAAACCCTGAGCAGTGAGCTGCTGCTTCAGGAACTCCAGTTCCTTCTTTATTGGAAGGTGGCGGAAGACCTCCTGCAGCTGCTTCTGCGACTCGACATTGTGTGTGAAGCAATGCCACTATTCTTCTGCCACGAGCTTCATGAGGTTGCGGTAATTATGGTTTGTCCTCTCCCTGCATTTACTATTTACCCCTCACGTAACCAGGTGCGATTCCGTGCGCCGATGGCTCGCGGCGTCTCTGGTGGTGGGGGAATCAGAGGTTGCGGTAGGTGGGGCGGATGGAGAGTCGAAGTATCTCTTCGGCAGATGTGGCGGAGTGATCTCGTGTCCATTTGCACCGTTGCTCCTTGATAGAGCTTAGTATTGATTTCCAGGCCTTACTGAATGGGTAACCAGTGCCCCTATTGATGAGGTTGTTTGTTAAGCGAATTTATATGATCTCCTTGAAGTTGCAGTCCCCGTAGTTATATGTGGAGACCAGTACGTTTGTCTTGCCATAATTCGCCGTGTATCCAGTTCTTATCAAATGTTCTGCTAGGACAGATTGAATCGATTGGCATAGGTGGCCGATACAGGATTTGCCGCAGCCGCGCGGAATTTTGTAACGCCCGCTTTCTTGAGTCCGACATCGTCTTTCAGCGTTTCTAATAAGGCGCGCGTCAGTAGTTGAGAATTGAGAGACCTGGACCATTTTTCATATAATCAAAGAATCACAATAAATCAAACATTTCTCGTAATTCACCCACAAAAATCAGAAATAAATCGATTTTTTTTATACTTCCAAAAAATTCCTATTTCTGGTCCAGCCAAGCCTGCACGAAAAATCGCAAAATAAAAGAAAACAAGAAAATTAATTAAAAATAACATCAATAACCTTAAAAAGTCATCCATTTAATCAAAATCTGAAAAATCACCCTGCACAAGTAAATATATAACACCATTGATTCATTCATTGGATCAACCCTCCTTATGTCAACATGGTATGGAGGAGCAAAACATCCTCACCAAATACCCTGTTTCAGGTCTCTGTCCCTCTGTACGTCAGCTCTGCACGGAGACCATCTCTGAGTTAACAGAGCACTCCATTAATTCGGGCTGAAACACATCACCCCTCTTTAGGACAGGTTTCAAACCCGCCCGGGGTGAAAATGTTTTAGCCAAATGGCTAGCTCTCTCTGCACATAACGCTTTAATGACCTCCAGTAATGGCCACTCCCTTCGGTCAGCGCACTATACAGAGTTTGGCTGACATTAAGAAGCTCGGACATTGTATATATAGTTGGTATTCGACTGACGAAGTTGTTTCTAAAATCTGGTTAATTTAAGTCAAAAATTAAGAAGTAATAGACTTTTTATGGTATTTATAACACATCAGTTTCCTAGTATGAATTAAAATGAACACCTTCTGAGTAAGAGAAAGGTTTTAATTTTACTTATTAAAGAAATAATCAAATTAAAAGTATGAGTTGTGCCCCTATATTTTCCCTATATGTATGTATGTGCTGCCATCTCTTGTGTAAGTCAGGAAACACTTGATCTTAGATCAACATGATCCACAAACACTTCTACCTGTCAAGATATTCCACACAACTCTCGACTTCAGTTGGCATGTCAGGCATGTAAAATTTAATTTTGTTATAACTTTTTTATTTTTAGAGATAAACAAATTCTGATTGCATTTTTGGACAGCACTATTACCCCTGAAAAACCGCTACCTGCAATACACAGAAGTAAGAAGGGTTGCATAACTCGCAGGGGCAACCGATTTTAAAAATTCAAAGTGCTAACATAATCTACATTAAAAGAGCTATCTAATAAAATAAGAAAAAAATAAAAGAAACATTATCTTAAACTTGAGATTTCAAAATTTTTCATTTTTATCACACCTTTGTTTCTTAAAATATTTCACAATGAAATATAAACATGCTGTGAATACATCAACGACTTTCTCTAATTTTTTATTCATTTATTTAATTAAAAATTTTCGGTAAGAATTCTGTGTTGTGAGTCATATGTTAAATTTCCTTTCCCATACATAACTATATAAGCTAATGTTTTATCAGGTATCTTATCATTAAAGACAGCACATAACTTCATTGTTGTTTTCTGAGTTGCTAATACATTCTTTCTACGGGTCATATTTATAACATAAATAGGACAGTTGGTACTAAAATTATATGGATTAACATCAATATCACCCTTCAAAGTTATCTGGTGGATTCAAATTCCACATTTCCTGAGGAAAAACTTCATTTCTTCCATTCTTCAGATAAATGTTCTGCAGTTTAACATGATCAAATAGTGACGAATCTTTAAGCTGATTATTCTTTCTATCTGTTTGAAATACGACAAATATGAAGTAAGGCATATCAAATTCCATTGAATTATAATAATTTGTGATGTCTAATTCAAAATGTTTGCTACCACTTAATCCAGCAACCTCTTGAGTCTGTAAATCATAAAAAGATATTGGAATCTTTGGATTTTTAAGTCTTTCTTGTTTTAATTCAAGTTCATATTCAGGTTCATATTTTACGATTGGAACTCTAATTTCCATACTTTTCACAACTATTTTACCTTCTTTTGGAAGTGTTCCAGCTACTACACTTCCATCTGCATTTGTACTAGACCATCTAAGAAGAGCATCAGTTACAGATGAACTCCATGTAAAAGATATAGTTAAATCACCCTCCCACATCATTTCTTTATAATCCTTGAAGAATCCTCCAAGCAATTCTAATGGATATAGAACTTCATTCCTCTTCCTGATTATTTTCCCATTGTTCATTATAATACCTTCCAAAGATATTTTATCAGAAAGAGATGAAGTTAACTGAAGTAAAACTGTTGAGGAAATAAAAGGGTTCTCAATTCTAGAAAGGATATTATTCCCCTTCTTTATTGTTATCAAATCAAAAATCTGTTCCATCTTCATGAATAACATCAAAACTCATATACAGCTGAGCTCGATTAGGATGTAACCAACCATCACCGATATTGATATTAATCTCCACATCTTTGTTGGGAACATTCAGATTAAACTTACTCTTCTCGTTTACTGGAAATGACTGAAATTGATAGCTCTCGATTCTGTTCATTTATATAGGATCAAAAATACTCTTATTCATTTCTAAAATAACTGTCACATCAGCTCCATTAAAATCGATTATTTCTTCATTCTCATCAGTTACAGTTATTACTATATCCTGAACTTTATCATGTATTGGTACAAATAATGGATGACTCGGTTCATAAATAATGGGAGCACCAAACTCAACATTCGGCTTAAATGAAGCAATAATATTTGTTTCTCTGTGAAAATGATCACCATTTTTAACAAACATACCATCTGCTAAATTAAAGCTTACATTAATCAGTTCAAATGAAATAATTTTGGGAACATCAGTAGCAACAGTCTTTTCATTTGCATTAATAGTCTGATTACTAAAGCCTAACAGACTTCCAATACCATCCTTTACATCCATATATAATTTAACATCACTTTCAATAACAACTCTATTTAAAACTTCATGTGGTTTAATACTTATATTAGGTTTGTTCATGTGAAAAAATCTTTCCAAATTTTTCAAACTATACTGCCCTTCTGGAATAACAATAGTCTCTCCATCACAATACAGTTTATTATTTTTAGCTGTAACATTTGGTGTGAGAAATGTTGAATAAAAGCCAACTAATGCAACTTGTTTAAACTCATCTCTTAATGGAACATTTAATCGTTTTCTCAATACTGAGGTCTTACCATTCAATAGATATAGTCTACTCATTTAAATGATGAAAAATTTATCTAAATAAATGACGCCTAAAAGAAAAGAAAACGAAAAATAAGCATGGGGAATTATTACCTAACTCAATAAGATGTGCAATTATTGGTCCAAGTGGATGTGGAAAAACAACTCTAATGATCGATAATTATATATTAGCTCCAGGGTGATTAAATTGGGATAAAATAAATCATTTGTATGTTTATTCTAAAAGTTTGGATCAGCCAAAATACCAAGAGTTTATAAAAAAGTGTAATAAAATTGAAGAAAAAATTGATGACAAAATTGTTACTTTCATTGATAACAATGAAGATTCAATAAGTCTAGATGAATGTGAAGTTAATTCAGTTGTTTTGTTTGACGATTTCATTCTTGAAAATCAGGACATTGTTAGAGAATACTTTACTAGAGGTAGACATAAAGGAATAGATTGTTTTTATTTAGCTCAGACATATTCCAAGATTCCAAAACAATTAGTGAGAGATAATCTCAACTTCTTGAATATATTTCGACAGGATGACACAAATTTGAATCACATTTATCACGAGTTTGTAGGTGGAGATCTGAAATTTGATGAGTTTAAAGAAATGTGTAGTAAATGTTGGAATGATGATTTTGGTTTTATTACAATAGATTTAACAAGGAAAGCGAATGATGGAAAGTACAGAGATAGAATAAAAAATTTCTTGCTATGTAAACATAAACATCAAACATGAACATCAACATCAACGTGAATATTAAACATGTATGTTTAAGGTGATTAATAAACATCGACAGAAATGACAATATTTTCTCCTTAATAAATGTTCGCAAAATACGATCACTCTAAGGAGGTTAGTAAGCATAGTGGTTATGATCCTGAAATTGTTAAGAAAGCAAAGAGAAATAGAAAGAAAAAAGAAGAGTTGAAAGAAGCTTTTCGAACATGGGAGAAACAACCGAGAACAGAGTATGAGAAATATAAAAAAGAAGATCAGCCTGTTATTGATGCAATTCAACAAGTTAAGGAAGGAATTGAGGGCTTAGGTGATAATGTGTTGAAAGCAATTGAAGAAAACAGAGAAGTTGAAAAACAGATGGTTCCTTACCATCATCATCATCAAGAAAATTATGATGATATATTTCCGATTCCTTCAACACCAACTGAAACATCATTTGAGAAAAGTTTATTCCCTAAATATGATGATATTCCAAGTGTTTCTACTCCATCACCTCAAAAACAGAAACACCTTGAACAAATGCTGAAAAGTGTAGAACAAAAAGAAAAACAAAAGATGAGTACAGAGAAATTATTGCCTCCAACTACCTATATTGGTCCAACAGTATCAAAATACCTTGGAGCTCTTAATGACAGAGTATTTGGGCTACGATTTGAAAATGGAAAACATTATATAGGCGATTCACAAGTTAAATTTAATAATGACACAATTTTAATCAAAGGGAAGGTTTACAAAGCAACAGATGATTTAATGAATCTCTTAACTCAAAATACTCAATAAGTGATAAATATAATGAATTAATTAAACCAATATGGCAGAAACTGAGAAACAAATCAAGCCCAAAAAGATCTGGTGAAGGATTGATAAAAAAGTATACAGAGAAACCTGTTGAATATGTTTGGATGAGTGATGTGAGAGATTTAATCGATCGATTAACTGTTATTCATGGAGAAGAATTAGCTGGAAATAAAAACTTTCACAATGAAAAGGTGGCAATAACTAAAATGTTGACAAACAAATTTAATGACTTTATAATTAATAATCCTAAAGGTATTCCATATTTAATCAGATTTTTGAATAATTTACCACACACATTCTGGAAATCAGAGAAATATGGTAAAGGATTAGTCAACTGGGTTTTAAACAATGCACCATTTCCTGAGATGCATATTCCAGGTTTTTCGTACTGTGGTCCATTTACGAAGTTAGAAGAAAGATTGGCACGAGGGGATAAAGGAATCAATCCATTGGATGAGGCTTTTAAAGAAAACGATATTGCATATAGAGATAACAAAGATTTAAAGTCCCGACATGAAGCAGATAAAATTTTACAACTTAAAGCAAAAGAGAGAATGCACAGTCCAGATGCTGATTTGAAAGAGAAAATAGCAGCAACTGCTGTAAGAGGAATAATGTATGGAAAAAGAAAATTAGGAATGGGTATTGAAATGGATGATAATGGCTGGGGACTATAACATAAATTTTTTTCCTATATAAATGAAGTCATTTTCAATTGACTATAATATTACTCCAGGTGGTAAAACTAAACCAAAATCTGTAAAGATAAAATTATCCAGAGATGAATTAAATAAATATGATTTCCTTGATAATTATTTAACTGATGTTCAGAAGAGAAGAAAGTCCACTCAGATTAAAAAAGGTGGCTCATTAATTTTAACATTAGCTATTCCAGTTATTAAAAAGATATTTGAATACTTGAAACAAAAGAAAGAAGGTTCTGGTTTAAATGAACATGAAGGAGGTTTTCTCCCACTATTATTTGGGGCATTAGGTGCATTAGGATCATTAGCAGGAGGTGCTGCAGCAATTACAAGTGCAGTTCAGAAGAAAAAGAAAGAAGATGCTGAATTGGTAGAACAAAAGAGACATAATTGGGAGATGGAGAAGAAGAAAGGTACTGCGATTAAAAAAAATTTTCAAAAAAATAATTGAGAACTATAAACACGCTTTAAGTAATTTTGATATAGAAAAATTAGTAAAAGAACTGAAAATTAAGAACTTTAGAGGTGTTTTCATGATTGATGAACTTCCATTAAAGCCAAATAAAATTGAATGTGGTATCGTAAATTTAGATACATCAGATCATGTTGGCACACACTGGATTTGTTATTATAAAAGCAGTAACAAGAAGTATGTGTTTGATTCATTTGGAGGAAATATTCCAACAGAATTGGTTAAATATTTAGGATCAGATGAGTTGTATTATAATGTAGAAAGGATTCAAAAATTTCATGAATATATCTGTGGACACATATGTTTACTAGTTTTAATGCTCTTCTCTGATGGTTATAAGTTTGATGAAATTTTAAATACATTAAATGGACATTTTTGGAAATAAGATAGCTGAGACAAGTGATATAATGTTACCTGATTTAGACAAGCTCAGAGATGTGGAAAAGAATTTTCTCAAGTTTCAAAAGTATTTTACAGATCTTCTTAAGAAATCAAAGAGTTATATCAATTTTCTGGGAAGAAGAATAGTTAATATTGCTGATCCAATAAGTGGATATGATGCAGTTACTAAACAGTATCTTGAAAACAAATTATTGGATGTTGTTAGTAAAGCTGAATACTCAGGTATTCTAACACAGTTCAGTAACTACTACAGTAAAAAAGAGATTGAGAAAGCTCTCTCAGATTACTTTACAAAAACAGATTTGCAACCATATATTACACAGATAGATAACTTTCAGGACAAGGTGTATGATAAGCAGATAATTGAATTCTCTTTTCTTACTGGAGATGAACAGAAGATGTACAATTTTGAGTACAAATTTAAGCTAAAAAGAATCAAATTACTTAGTAAAAATATAAATAGTGATCTATATATTCAAGATTTTGATATTGCTATAAGTATATTTGACAAACTAAGCTTAATCAACTCGGAAAGTCAATCTCTAGTAATAAGTAAAGGAAATTTTCTAACTATAAAGCTTAAAGAATCAGCTAAAACAGTTCCTGTAGATGTTACAATTTACTTATTTGGGGAATTATTATCTGAAGATGAATCATCTTAAATTCTTTTATCTTTTTTTCACACTTATAAATGAATGATCATATTTGGTGTTTGAAGTGTAGGAAGTATACAGAGACACATCATCTTCAAAGACTGACAACTAAAAATGGTAGACAGAGAATTGAAGGTATTTGTGCAGTGTGTAAAAGTAAAAAGAGTAAATTCGTTAAAAGAAATTTTTTTTGAATGATAGTAGACATGGCACTGGTGCTGTAAACATTCGTGAAGAAATTATTAACGAGTTACATAAACCAATGAGAAAAAATTTTCCTAGAAGAAGTGTTATTTCACTTGGTATTGATGATTTATGACAAGTAGATTTAGTAGAAATGGATTCTGGAAAACTGAAAGGAATTTCAAAAGTAAATAGAGGCTATAAATATTTATTAACAGTAATTGATGTTTTCTCAAAGTATGCATGGGCTATTCCAGTTAAAGATAAAACAGGTAAAAATGTAGCTGATGCATTTAAAACAATATTTGATATAAGACATCCTAAACATCTACAAACAGATAATGGTAAAGAATTCTATAATAAAGATGTTGAAAAACTCGTGAAGCAGTATGGTATTAATCATTACTCTACTTTTACAGAGATGAAAGCATCTGTTGTAGAACGATTTAATAGAACACTAAAAGAGAAAATGTGGAAGAGATTTGCTCTTCAAGGTAATTATAATTGGATTGATTTAGTCTCCAAATTGGTTGATGAATACAACAACACGAAGCATAGGACAATAAAAATGAAACCAAAAGAAGTTGATAAGAATTACAAACCGGAGAGTGTTGTTACAGTCCTTGAGAAAAATAAGTATAAAGTTGGAGATAAAGTGAGGATTAGTAAACTGAAAGGAATATTTTAAAAGGGATATACTGGTAACTGGTCAACAGAGATATTTGAAATAACAGATGTTGTGTTATCCAATCCAGTTACATATAAATTAAAAGACAGCAGTGGTGAGGAGATAAAAGGTTCCTTCTATGAATATGAATTACAGAAGACAAATTATCCAGATGTATACCTTGTTGAAAAAATATTGAAGAAGAAAGGTGATAAAGTATATGTCAAGTGGTTGGGGTTTGATAATTCTCACAATAGTTGGGTTAATAAGAGTAATGTTATATTGTAATTCTTTTATCTTTCTTTTTTATTTTAAGTGTAGACATTGGCTATTAGTACACTAAAGACAATAAATAATGTGGAAGTAGAGATTTTATTATTTTCTTATTCATTCAATAATTTTAACCTATATAAATGAAAATATTAATTGTAACCTTGTTGTTAGTGAAGATAGCTACAGGAGAAGATAGTAATGAAAAAGAAAATATTATAAAGTATTTACAGGAATTTGGATATCTCGAAGCAGAGTCAACAAATATTGGTGAAATTTCAGATATCAAAAATGCCTTAATTTTGTTCCAAAAGAAGTTTAATTTGAAACCTACTGGTGAAATAGATCAAGAAACTTTAGATCTGATAAACAAACCTCGATGTGGTGTAGAAGATCATGCAGTATCTTTTACCTCACATATTGCTAAATGGAATAAGAAAACTGTTAAATGGTATTATGCAGGTTCATCGAAAAGAATGAAAGAATTGAGTGAAATTGCTTTTAATACTTGGAAAGAGCATCCAGATATAATTTTTGAAGCAGATAGTTCAAATTATGACATCATCATTTCAAATAAGAGATGTTTGCATAGGAAAGAATCAAGTGGACAACATTATTGTCCTAAACGATTTGATGGTAAATCAGGTGTACTGGCTCATGCAAATTACCCAAATTCTAATAATGATGTTGTAGAAATCCATATGGATCAAGATGAAGATTGGTACTTTGAGATTGATGCAAATACTCCAAAAGAGAAGATAAACTTTTATGCAGTTTTAGTTCATGAAATTGGTCATACATTAGGAATTCCTCATTCAGCAGAAAATACCTCAATCATGTATCCATTATATAACAGTTCCAATATTGAATTAAGTAAAGATGATATTCTTGTAGTACAAAGCTTATATGGGAAACCAGTTGTAGGAGATGATGATGAGGAAGATGAGGAGACTGATGATGAAGAAAAAGATTTAGATTCTCCAGAATTATGCAAACTGAGTAATAAAATTAAAAACTTTCTGATTGTTGACCAGGTTCTATATATTTACTATGAAAAATGGGTTTGGATAATGGATTTGGATAATTTAGATGTATGCACTAAACCACAACTTATAAGTGATTGGTTAACATTTCTTCCAAAGGATTTAAAAATATAACTGCTGCATATCAAAGACCATCTGGAGATGTTATTTTATTCATTGACAACAAACTGTATATAATGGAAATACCCTCTTTTAGGTTAAAATTTGGTTATCCAACATCTTTAACATCTCTTTCATTACGAAAAAATGTAATTCTACATTGAGCTGTGAACACATATTCTTTATATTTTTTGATGATGTTTATTATGTAGAAATTGATGAATGTAAGGGAATAAGTAAAACATATGGACATATTACAAAAGAATTTTCAGGAATACCTCCAGGTATATAATCTAGTTTCAGATATGCAAATGGATTATGATACTTTATTAAAGATAAAACGTTCTATGAGTATAGTGAATTTACAAATTCTGTTGTTAGAGCAGGTAAATTTGATCTTTCATTATTTGGAATAGATTGTTCAAAATCTACTTCCAAGATGTTGGATATCATAAGCAATTTGAAAGAATCACTTAATCAATTAGAGAATTTCAACTAATGTCATTTATGTTGTTGATTTACTATAATGACCATATGGTAATGTATCTATTTTATTTTCTAAAACAATTCTTTTATTATCATGAGGACTTAGAGCTTTTTTATTTACTTCTACAGTATATATCTCATGTTTCTCACTTCTAATGAGATTCATTGTTCTGTATTGTTCCCTATTATTAAAGAGGCAATCTTTATAATGTTCTAACGATATTTTATTTTTCACCACACATTTCTTCACACCTTTAGATTTTTTATTCTCTTTTTCGTCTACTTTATAGGCATACATTTTAGCTCTTAACCCCACAAATTCTGTCATAATTTTTCCACTACACTCATCTTTCATCTTACCCAAAACTTTCTTATTAACTTGTGGTATGTCATACTCATTATCTTTTGGATAGTCACTTGTATCAAATAGTTCATCCATATCTTTCATATCTTTGTAGAAATATTCTGTTTTTATGTTATATATGAATGAGTCAGTATCCTGATAACACAGTTCAATATTATCCCCATACTTCGGTTTCATAATATTGTAATGGAAATCATACATCATTTCTTTTGATAAATCTAAGATACTCATACCCACCTATATTGGCTTATTGAACTGTATTTTTATCTTCTGCATATGTATTGCAACCAAGTTTTCATTGAATATTGTTCTAGACTTGAAATTTGGTTTAGCTATTAATATATCACATACTTCAGCATCAGATACTAACTTTATATCCACTCTGTTTCTTATATTTTCCATCGTTTTCCCAAACACTGAGTTATTCATCAGTTTATAGAAATCTTTCTCAAAATCATTTGTTGCCTTGGTTCTCATTTGAGTATTCAAATCTATGTATTTCTTTAACCAATCTGACTGTTTAAATTTGAGAATTCTATGTATTTTTGTCATCTTCATCCCCAGTTTTAAATACTGTTTTAAATTTCTGTAATGTATCACATATTTTGTCTTGTTGTGTAATGTTGTTATTAATTTTGACTCTTTTGTTCCTGGAATGATTTTATTTTCTGGAGCAAGTGGAAGATATTTATGTTCATCATGTAATTGTTCTGGATATTCTAAATCCACTTCAAGAATGTATCCATATTCAGAATTATCTACCATTTTCATAATGTTTTTTCTCCATAAAATTGAGGATAATTCAACCATTCAAATTCACCATAAGGTAAATATTGTGACATTGCCCATCCATATAGATTATTAGCATCAAGATACATTAAATAATTTGAGTCCTTTTCTTTATCAAAATCTTTTATATATTTGTTATTTGCTTTTACATATCTCTTACAGCATTGTGATATTCCACCTCTAATTCCTTTCTCAATCATCAATATCATATCATAATCATGTAATAAATCAAGTGGTTGTTTAGTCATTTTCAGCATTGCATCCCAACTTAATCCCGGTGCTGTATAGTACCATGCTGGATCCAAACTATATGCTTTCATGCATGTTTCTCTAAAGTTTTCAAATACATCAGCTAGTAAGAGAACATCAGTTTTTAAATACAAGTCGTGATATTCTCCAAGATTTTTTATATTAAACTTTTCCCAAACTAATTTCGCATGTTCATAATCTTCATCACTTATGTCACAATCACTCAGTTTAGTATAGAATTCAGTTTTTGATGGTAGTTGTGTTTCTTCAAATCTTTTCCAGCTGTCCATGTAATCGTATGGATAAACACATTTCCTAATAACCAGATCAACTTTATCTTCTGAAAAGAACTTCTTGGTATTTTCCATTTGTTCTTTCTTTAGATTAGATGAGAGTTTATCTAAAGAAGAAGCCATGAATCTGAATGAATCTAAGAACTTCATCTTTATATTTTCAGTACATTTTCCAAAGCTTATGTATTTTTCTTCATTATTTGGAATCAGATCTATAGGTTTATCATCATATCCAAGTTCTTTTACAAATAAATGTGAATCATATCCTGATAGATTGTGGAGATAAATGGGGACAAATCTTGGTAACTGATAACGAAGGTTACAGTAACTATGTGCAGCACCTCTGAATAAACCAGTTAAATGATTATGATCACGAACTTTTTTAATATTACCTTCTGCATTATCATTGAAAGCTGCTAATTGCTTATTATTATATTCTAATGAGTTTTTATATCTTTGTACCTCCTCATTACTTTCATCATTATTTCTTTTTCTTAATGACTCTAATTGATCATTAATATGTTTTATTTTATTTTCAATGCGATGTTTTAATCTCATCAATAAAGGAGGTAATTCACTTAATTTACCTTCACAGATATGGCATATCTTTGCTTTAGAATATGCTTTTCTTTCATCTGTTGTTAGTGGTTTCATAGGTTCTTTCTCAGAATAAATGTTACCTATTTGTTCTACTTCTTTCTTAATCATCTCAATGAATTTACTTTTGGCATCTGGACCTCTATACACAACAGGATCTTTATAATGTCCATGAACATACTTTATGTAGTAGCAGAATCCACATGGCTCATGTTTCTGATACTTCATCATATATGATTCATCTGGATTTGGTTGACATGTGTCAATTTTTTGTAACAAGCTCTCAAAATCTGCATATATCACAAAAGGATCTTTCATAGTATTCTGGTAATTTTCAAATGTGATTGTGTCTCCTTTAGATGGTAGTTCTACTTTAACCGGTTTATTTACTAAGCAATCTGGAACATGTTTTTTCAATTTTTCTTCAGAATTGAAGTGGAGTAAACACATATCACAAATAAATTTACGACCATTGTGTTTTGTAATCTGGATTGATGCTAATTTTGATAAGTCTTTAATCCAACAATAATGTCCATTGTCTTTTTCTTTAAAATATAGTAAGTTAATATGTTTATCTCTTTTATTTCCTGTCAGTTTTAGTGGATAGATGGAATATCCATCATTAAAAGAATATACATTAAATGAGATATTCAGAACACTTTCTATCTTTTTAATGTCTTCTATTTTAATTGGATACTGGAATTTACTTAGTTTTTCATCAATTTCAAGTCCAACTTTTTTATATTTTGAAAGTCTATCTACATGATCTTTTGCAGGGTATAATGCTGATTTAATAGCCCAAAGAAAACATTTTTGGTCATTATGTTTCACATTAATGCACGCTTTTTTATTTTTTATTTCATCTGGCAATTCAATATAAGATGATCCTCTTAGAGGATTATATCTGTTGACTGCTAGTTGTACTCCAATAACCCTTTCTAATGTCCATCCTGATCCTCTTGCTTGAAACTCTGTTAGTTTTGGTAACAGTTCTCTTTTTGCATTTTTTAAGTATTTGTTGATATCTTTCTCATGAGTAATTGTATGATTGTATGATTTAAATTTAAATGTTTGAGTTTTATTGTTATTGGCTAGTTTAAATTCACAGAATAATTGCATATTCACTTTTAAGCCATTGTGGATCTTTAGATTATCTTTTATTAATTGAAACACATCCTTTTCAACAGAAGTAAGGAAATACCTTGGATCTATCAAGTTGTTAGTATTTTCAGTACTGATGGTTTGCAATCTGTTTGAAAAAGCTTTCTCAACAGAATAACTCTGGTTGGTATTTCTTGTTCTAGGCTTTTCAAATACATTTGTTGAGAAGGGGAATATTTCCTTCAACTCCTTCTTTGCTGTTGTTTGAAATATATCTGTAGAGAATGGAAATATATTCTTCAGATCTTTCTTTGATGGCTCTTGAAATACATCTGTAGAGAATGGAAATATATTCTTCAGATCTTTCGATTCTGCTTTATATTCTTCTTTTATATCTGCATCAAGAAATGGTAGAGTATCAAAATTTACTTTCTTAACTTGGTTAACATTATAATAGTGTCTAGCAATAGTTCTGATTAATTCATCTTTTGTCATTTTATAATATCCTCTTGTACCAAGAGACCTAGCTAGAGGTCTAAGATCAACAACTCTCATAGTGTTGAGATTCTGAGCTCTCAGATTTCTCTCCATTTATTAGGGGAAAAATTTATTCAATAATTGTTCAATAATTTTAGTGTTCTCCATATTCTTGATTTTCTCCATATTCTTGAGCCTCTCCATATGGACACCTGTTTGTTGATGTTTTTTGAGATATGTTTTACATATATATTTACCACACTCACAAGGAACTTTCTCAAGCACTTTTTTCTTATTTTCATGGTATCTTTTTTTGCTTTTCATTATTCATGATTGCATACCTTTCTGGATGTCTGTCTACATAGTTATGAAAATATGCTCGAATTTTTTCTCTATTATTTCTGCAGTATGTATCTCATCTGAACAAGTTTTACATGTAGTGGAATGTTTATCTTTTGTATTCTTATTTCTATAGAAATAGTCTAAGCTCTTGGTCTCACCACATTTATTACACACCTTCACTGACAGTCGACTTTTCTCCTCCATTTATTAAGAAAGAAATTTGTTAATAAATATTTAATAAATTTTTTCCTGTATAAATACAAACAAAAATGAATAATCAATTGTTCGCTAAGTTAAACAACTCATATGAGTTTATAAAACTGAATGAACTTGAGATTAATAGAAAGTATAAAGCATCTAACTTTGAAATTGCTGATACTAACTTCGGTAAGAAAGTTAAGTGTATCCTAGATGGACAATTTAAAATTACATTACCAGACAGATATGTTAAGATATTTGACAAACATACTCTGAAAGCAGTGAATGATGAAAAAAATATTTTCTTCACATATAAAGGTTTAAAAGAAACGAAAACTGGTAAACCAATACATGATATACTTTTATCCAATGAATGAATCAATAATGTTCTTTTACTTATATATTTACTTGTGCAGGCTCGTTCAGGCTGATGCGGGCTTGTGCAGGGTGATTTTTCAGATTTTGATTAAATGGATGACTTTTTAAGGTTATTGATGTTATTTTTAATTAATTTTCTTGTTTTCTTTTATTTTGCGATTTTTCGTGCAGGCTTGGCTGGACCAGAAATAGGGATTTTTTGGAAGTATAAAAAAAATCGATTTATTTCTGATTTTTGTGGGTGAATTACAAGAAATGTTTGATTTATTGTGATTCTTTGATTATATGAAAAATGGTCCAGGTCTCTCAATTCTCAACTACTCGCGTCTTAGCCAATGGTTGGAAGACCGTGTCGATCTTACCTCAACAGTCTTCCTTTCTATGACGACACATTGCCTGCAAAAGGTGGGAAACGCCAGGCCTTTTTTCTCTTCCAGGTGTTTGAGTTCCGTTGATAGGTTATTTTCGTCCAACATCGTATGTGCCCTGTGTATCAAGATGTTAAGCACTCTGTTCAGCTGAGCCAGTTGGTGGCAGCTGGAAGCATGTAGACACAGGTCAGTGTGTGTCGCCTTGCATTACATTCTGGGATGTAGCGAGCCATCTGACCTGCGGTGCACCAGGACATGTAGAAAGAGTAGTTGTCCATCCTCCTCGATTCCCTTAGTGAACCATATGTTACTATGGATGGAATTTAGATATTGTAGAAATATTTGTAGTAGGCCCTTTCCATGTGACCAGATTACAAATGTGTCGTCCACATATCGGAAGAAACATACAGACTTCAATTCGGCTGTTTCCAGTTGATTACAGTTTCAGAAAAATTGGATGATATATTCAACAGAAAGAGCTTCATAAACTGAGAAAGTCAACAACACATTAGCCCAATTCTGGCCCTCATGCAATCAGTTACTGGGCTTGGCATTGATTGATTAATAGAGTTGTTTGGATGTCCTGAGGGCTATCAGTAGTGGGGCAACAAGGACATCACCCCAAAGTAGGTCACCCCAGACAATTACGTCGCCACAAAGTTGGTCACCCCAGACAAGGACGTCGCCCTAAAGTAGGTCACCCCAGACAAGAACATCAACCCACTTTCCATTGTTGCCTGATGTATCCAAGATGGCGGCGGTAACATCCAACATGGCGGCGTGTAGACTTGGCAACACTGCATGACGTCATCCAAAATGGCGGCTATGACGTTATTCAATATGGCGGATTTTGGCAGGAACTTAGAATTTTGGCTGGAAGAAGGTCAACTGGGCTACCTCCACTAACCTAAACCCCCCTCACCTCTCTTCCCCCAGAAAAATAGCAGGAAGTTCAAATTACAACAGGAAAATGCATCACATCTAAGAAAATTGGGGGCAGATATGTCACTTGGGCTACCTCCACAAACCTAAGTCACCCGACCGCCATCTCTTCCTAGGGATTGGTGAGAAAAGGACTCAGCCTGCACTGGGCATATGGAGAGAGTACAGGAGGAGTGTACTTTATTTATTTTGGAACAATTTATTTAGGTATGGAGTGTATTCATCACAGTGATACAGAACATCTGCAAACATGCTTGCTAATCGTCAGCTGCCGAAATCATGCACCAGTCTTTATGTAAACAATTTGAGCCACTACTGCAATCCAGTGTGTGTGATGATGACGAGGTCCAGATCCCAACTGACTTAGTACACAGTACCACAACCAGAGGGCGCTGTCATCCATTCCATGACGTAATCCAGGATGGCGGCAAACAGTGTGTTCACCACGTGGTCTAGTACCCATTACTGTCACCAGAAGGTGCTGTCATCTGTGACATCATTTGATCACGCGACTACCGTTATTCAAGATGGTGGCAGTGTGTCCACCATGTGGTCTAGTACCCAATACTGCCACCAGAGGGTGCTGTCATCCCTCCTGTGACGTAATCCAAGATGGAGGTCTTGGGTGCGGGAAAATGGCGGGAAAACGACTCTGTCTGTGCTGGACATGAATCTTTATTTTGCAGGCAGTCTCTCCACCACGAGATCTAGAGTCCAACTGACCTAGTACACAGTACTGCCACCAGATGATCCTGTCATCCCTCCTGTGATGTAATAGAAGATGGTGATCTTTTGGGGGAAAATGATGCGAAAATGACTCCGTCTGCGCTGGGCTGCTGGGGAGAGTAAGGAAGGAGTGCACTCTATTTATTTTGGATCATTTTATTTATGGATGGAGTATATTTATCACACTGACACAAAACAATAGCCCTTAAGTGCTTGGGGTCACAATACACAGTCTGCAGACACGCAAACAACTCCTAATTTACCAAAATAATTTCAGTACAGACCTGCAAACTGCTCCTGAATAATGCAGTACACAGATGTACAGACACGAAATCAACTCTTAAACTGTCCAAATAACGCATAGCACAGTCTACAGGCCCACTTGCAAAATTATGCAATCAACACATGCCACCCCAGTCCACTGGGCTGCACAGGAGATTAGCAGCAGCCCTTGTGAAATGACGTGGCCGTCAGCTGTCAAACCACGCATAGCTGCCTTCAAGAATAAGGTGGTGGCACATCCCTTTCATACTTGACACCTGACAAATTCCTATCGAAATACGTGTTCACCTAGACACCGGTGCAGAGGCTCCCAGTCTCTGTTATAACGACATCACAGAACTACAAGGCATGCTCACGTGTGTCTCATACACGAGACACCTCCGGATAGGACTTGCCTTTACCACTGATGACAGAATGGCACAGGCTGCTTTCCACCTAACAGAACATACAAGCTGCGTCCAGTTGTGCATACCTGCCCCAGCGTCACTGACACCTCGGCGCGAAATGTCTACTTGGCGACTTGCCATCTAAATGCTTCTCAATGTTATTCTTACGCCACATGGCTTTGTAAAAAATAACAGCCAAGTCGACCTCTCGGGAATTGTATAGTGTCCCAGAAACAGTTAATGATCGTTTTCTTGATGTCTCAGTTTGTATGCATGTAAGTTCTTGCCCTAACAGAACCTGTTTACGAAAATAAAGTCGAATTCAATTTTCCTCGCGACCTAACGTGGTACCAGGTCCATCACGTTACCCTTCCTGCTTTCAACACACACAAATCTTCCCTCCGCTATGTAGAGGCTCCTATATACCAGCACAAAGGATGTGAGTGAATCGAGCACTATGCTTGGCTCTTATCGAATTTGCCTGACCAATTACTGATGCCGCCAGTATCGCAGCACCATCAGCCGTTTTTTCTTTCTGCAGACGAGACTTTCAACGGCTATAAACTATTTTACACTGATCAACACATTACAACGAAAACTAAAACTCGCAAAGCGCCGTACATATCGTCAAATGCGGAAAGACTCTTGGTCATTTATCCTGCTCCCCCACCGAGGACAGAAGCTTGAATATAAGACCGCGAAACCAATCTCCAACCCAACAATATATCACTGAGTACCATGTCAGTGTAGTAAACATTCATATCCTCTGCTATACAAAATCATCCCTTTTACATCATCGTACATATACTGCGAAGACGGTCAGTACCTATATATTCTCCTCTTTGCAATAGGGCAGGGACGGGCAGGAATTCTGCACGTGTGGGGTGCACATGCACTTGTGCAGTTAACAGGTGTTCTGCATGCACACAGGGGCAAGATGGCCACCCGCTTCTCACCCCTCCCCACCATACCGTCTCTCCGCTTCTTCCTCTGTAATGTGTTTTGTTTCCTGGCCTGCTTTGTTAAATGAAGGAATGAGGTTAGTAGGAGTGCTTGACAGAAATCATGGTTTGAAAGAGTACCTATTACCTACGATGTTTTCTTTAATTATCACAGGTGGAGTTTACAATACGTTTAATGTCTGGAACAAAATTTCTACATACAGACAAACGCAAACAGTTACGTAAATTTTCATTACTGATGTTTACTCTTAACCAAGACTTATTAATTTTCATAACAGAAAAAAATCTCTCACAAAAGTATGTCAAGCCCAACATTGACTATCTTCGTGGCTTCACGATGGAGACGAGGAAACTCTTGCTGTGGAAAGTCGTGATAAAAATCTATTACACGTCTTGCCAAAAGGAACTTGTCTCTCAGACGAGAATTACACCGTAGATCTATTAATTCCATTTGCAAACTGAGATGAAAATCATCTACAAAAACCAGATTCTCTCGAGAACTATTCAAAACCTTGGGATAAGTAAGATATATCCCCAAATCGCTTGAGAAATTCCTCTTTTATTGCACTAAGAACGGCAACATACTGAAATTTATTATAATGGCGTTCAATATTAAACTTCCGCTCACCAGCGACAATACTGTCACATATTATACATTTCCAATTTTCACGTTTTTCCACAGAGAACAAATGATTCTCCCATTCCTTTTTAAAAGATAGCAAATCTCAATTCTCCGTTTCTTTGATTCACTCTGCATTTTCCGGTTATTGAAATACAACGTTCACTACGTAGTGGTCGCTTCGCTTCAACGTCCGCAGCTTAGCCTGGTACTACACTGCCGCAACCTGCAGGCTGTCGGCACTGTCCCGTTCGACGATTGCACGCGAGCAGCACACGTGCAGCGCTGTGTGCTCATGAGCCGCGTGCAGCGTTTGCCCGCCCCTGCACTAGGGCATCTATGCCCGATGGGTGTCCACAGCACCTCAGCGAACCGAAGTCACTCTCAAAACTGTTCTACAAATTCGGGATAGTTTACCCTTGGCACAAACGCGTTACTGTTTCTGCTCCGAACCTCCTTCCTTGCTTGCTCGCTTTTCCACGGACATCTCCAGACTTGGGGATTACAAGAACACACGTATTTTCGCATAGGTCGCCATATTATAATACCATTTTCGCTCTACTTCTCGATATCAAGCAGTAGGCTGCATCCTACCGAGCGCTAGCGCAACATAATTCCCAAGATATAGACTGGAAATTATTTCTCGACAAACCCCAAACTGTAGCGAGGTGCAGCATACTGTAAACCACTGAGTAACTAGAAACAAATAGAGGAAACTGATACTTCCACTCTCGAATACAGATGTCGGTGATGTAACAGATACCAAATCATTCCTATAATTTACAAGCCAAGTAAGGTCATTCCGATGTCTAGAGAACAGGCAAACGTGTCTTCAACATGCTAGATACACACACCACAATCGATCTTCTGTCAACTATATAAAGGCGCGAAATGTGCAGAAGTAGTCAATCGAACAATTTACATGGGAGGGAATAACGATCCACCACAAACGCACCTCCATACACAATCTTCTCAAATTTCCACTTGATCACGAAAGCCACCCAACACATACTAAGTATTAGTTCGCTGTTCGGTCATCTAGAGGACAGCAAAGTTAACTCAGATACATTCCTACACTCCAACAGGCCTCTGCATTCAGGCGTCTGTTCCCGTTAATGGGAAACGTGAATCATGCATACATGGAATCATTCTAGAAAACCGGGCACATATAAGTTTTATCATTATACTTACAATTCAATGTTACGATCGCGGTCTCAATTGAACGGCATTCGACAATGAGCGAAGTATTGGAAATACACCTGCTGTTGGCAGTGGATCTGGAAACAGAAGTATCACTAACCTTTCTTATGACTTGACATACTCTTCCCTTTGCTACCACAGTACTCCAAGACAAATCCATGCCTTCCTTATGACTGGACATAGTCATCTCCTTTCCACAAACACATACTTTATAAACCTGATGCTCAAATGCGAATATATGGCGCATCCCCTACTACTAAGTATAATACTTCATCAATAGCCGATTGCCTACAATATGAAATAATACTGACCGAAAATCAACGATGGGTGGACATGTCTCAGGTTTTCCTTGCAAGTACTACCACTGTGTCTTAGAAAGGGAGATGAAATCGACCAGATGTTAAACAAACCCGATCCCAACAACTACTGCATGTTACTGTCACAAGCGATCTTGGTTCTACAGGTGCACACAAGTATCCATGTTAAAAGCTATACCTGCTTTACGAATAGAGGTACGACATTACCTCTGAATGAGGTGGTTTTTTTCTGGACAAATGCCATAACGTTGATCGTAGGAATATGTATTATCAGATCAACACGTAGACCACAGTGCAACCTCTTGATAAAATTACCGCATTTTGAAAGCGATTCGGCTAAGGAACATGGTATGTAAGCGGTATTTGCGAATCAGTCAGCTAGATAATTCTATAGTATTTGTAGTGCATTCTGTCTCGATGCCATATCAGAGGTTCCATGATATATCCACTGACTTATAGGCGATGACTGATTGAGAAGGAACACAAACAGTAGTAGTAGATGATGTGCCGATTGAGGTCGTAAGAAAATGTACACTAGCTTCTCAGATCTCTCTTCTCGGATAGTATTACACTATCCGCTAGAAATGATGTCCATGATTTGGAATCGGGTCGTTCCATTCAAGCACATATCTGTGTTCGTTCCTACTGATAATTGCTTTAGTGATTACAGTCAGTACTCAATCATATTTCTGGCACTCTCATATCCCGAAACGAGTCACCTTTCCCGAACCTAGCTGCTACAGTAAAAGTCCAACGTGTTTTTAGTCACCCCCTACGCATCTTGCAACTGCTCCCTTTTATACAGCTTTCCGCATGTGATCATTCCAATTTAAGTCGGAACTGAGCAGAAGTCGGAGAAAGACATATCCACCACCTTCTGCAACCCATGCAGAAACAGAACGACCTGAATTACTGTAACAGGACCGTGTTTTGACCATTCAGTGGAAATGCACGTAGTGTGGTACGTTTCCAAACTAGATACAGATACTACAGCCCGAAGCAGGTCCGCGTCCATTCAAATCAATCAGCCCAACATGCTATAATCGTTATTCTCTACCCCCCAAACAGAGAAAAATTACGAACTATAAAAGCTCATCCGATTTAGAAGTCACGTAGGCACTGATGCTAGCGCAATGACGCATAGCTACGGTGCGCTCCCCAGAATACCTCAGTGTGCAGCCATCCAAGCAGTCCTAACGGTATACCCAGCGCCTCACTGAATTTACACCTCAAACTGCTGTTGCTACTGCTGCTGCCTGTATGGCACAATCGTATTAAATATACAGGCACAGCATAGGCCACTTTAAAGTTTGATCACCTATACTCGACGCGAATGATTGTATCCCGCAGACTATACTAAATTGCATGGGATGCTCCCTCTGGTCCTGTTTAGTTGTTTCAAACACTGTTTTCTAACATGCTTTTGTACAATGCCTAACATTTCCTTTTTTCTGCCACGACTTCGAGACCTGTGCCAGGTTCTAAACTGACATTAAGAAGTTCTGATCCACGGCCTTTTGCACGAAACTAGACGTTGCATGGTGTAAATCATATTATTGCAGCGGATGCCATAACACACCGCACATTGGCTGATTTTAAATAAAAGACAGTTACAACATAAGCAAACTAGAAGAGTTTTACGGCGCTGGCATAGGTTTCCAAACTACAGTCCGAAGGTTATTCACGAGCTCTACATTTAGACTCATCTCTCACACTGACTGAAGAGCTGCTGGCTCTGCATTCCCTTTGACTGACTCCTCATATTGCACTCATGTACGCGATCAGTGTTTCGGTGCTATCCACCACAGAAGGTGCTGTCCATCCACTAAAACTTTTTCCCCAACTCAAACAAACGATATCAGTCAATCATTATGTGGTAACCAACAGCATGCCACTGCACAGATGGAATGGAAAAGACACCATCAATGTACCCTAATAATGAGCATCACATTTGACAGCGTGAACAATCTTAGCAATTTTACAGTAACTTCAACACCAGCCAGTGATGTGACAGCATGTTTCCCCAATTTCAGTGTCATAGCTAAACCACCCCCTCTCCATTTTGCCAGTATCATTGCGAACATGGATAGATGACAGTGCAGTACGTCCATTCAGTGTTCATTCTCGAACACATAAAGCATCAAAGTATACCAGACAGTGCTCCACATATTTCTATCACCTCCAGCATAGTGTTTAATTTACGATCTATGTCTCTGCATATGAGAGTCGCAGAGCATTCTCACTGACTTATGGTAAAATCAGAGAGTGAAAGACTCTCCTCACAATGCCATTGACCAACCCATCGTGCAGTACCGTTAGCGAATCAATCTGCAGCCGGCCAGAATAAGACCACTACACTTACGTTTCGTGAATGAATGGAGCTTTCCGAGTCCTCACCCACCTCGAGATGCGTCCATGTCGAGGAGCTTAGTACTCCTTACCAATGTATAGTAACAGATTTCAAAGTGCCCTGATATAATAGCAGACAGTTAAGAAGAACAAGAAACGAATGATTTTTATACGTGATGGAACTCCAGATGGATGGAGGTCGACGCATTTTTACGTAAATAACCAAGCTATCAACTCTAAAGTATTGTTCTAGAGTCTAGGATCGGTACTTGGAAGGTATTGGTAAGAGAGAACATACATAGCAGATGGAACGTTTGTGTGTGTTGAAAACAGGATGGGTAACACGTTCGGTCCGCGAGGAAGACTGCATTCGGCATTATTTTCGTAAATAGGTTCAGTTAGGGAAATAATTTCCGTGCATAAAAGCTGAGACATCAAGAAAGTGAGCTTTAACTACTTCTGGGACACTATACAATTCCTGAGAGGTCGACTTGGCTGTTATTTTTTACAAAGCCACGTGACGTAAGAATATCATTGGGAACCTTTTAGATGGCGCCGAGGTGTCAGTGATGCTGGGGCAGGTATGCACGACTGGACGCAGCTCATATCTTCCGTTAGGGGGAAAGCAGCCTGTGCTATTCTGTCATCAGTGGTACAGGCAAGTGCTACCCAGAGGTGTCTCACGTATGAGACAGGCGTGAGTGCACCTTGGCTTTCTGTGACATCAGTATAACAGAGACTGTTTACTCGAAAATAGAGGCAACTTTCATCTGTTTCCGGCGGCGGCTCGCAGCTGTGCACTCCCCGTGAGTGTCTGCACTGGTGACTGGTGTCTAGGTGAACACATATTTTGATAGGAATTTGTTAGGTGTCAAGTATGAAATGGATGTCGCCACCTCACACTTGAGGACAGCTCTGCGTGGTTTGAGAGCTGATGGCCCCGTCACTTCACAGGGGCTGCCGCTAACCTTCTGTGCAGTCCAGTGGACAGAGGGTGGTGCGCGTTGATTGTATTATTATGTGAGCAGACCTGTAGGCTGTGTTACACATTATTGGGACAGTTTAACAATTGATTTCGTGTCTGCACATCTGTATACTGCATTACTTAGGAGCAGTTTGCAGGTCTGTACTGAAATTACTTCGGTAAATTAGGAGTTGTTTGCATGTCTGCAGACTGTGTATTGTGACCCCAAGCACTTCAGGGCTAGTGTTTTGTGTCAGCGTGATAAATATACTCCATACATAAATAAAATGTTCCAAAATAAATAGAGTGCACTCCTTCCTTACTCTCCCCAGCAGCCCAGCGCAGGCTGAGTCATTTTCGCATCATTTTCCCCCAATAGATCACCACCTTCGATTACATCACAGGAGGGATGACAGCATCATCTGGTGGCAATACTGTGTACTAGGTCAGTTGGACTCTAGATCTCGTGGTGGAGAGACTGCCTGCAAAATAAAGACTCATGTCCAGCACAGGCAGAGTCGTTTTCCCGCCATTTTCCTGCACCCAAGACCTCCTTCTTGGATTACGTCACAGGAGGGATGACAGCACCCTTTGGTGGCAGTATTGGTACTAGACCACATGGTGAACACACTGTTTGCCGCCATCTTGGATTACGTCACAGAATGGATGACAGCTCCCTCTGGGTCAGTTGGGCTCTGGACCTTGTCATCAACACACACACTGGATGGCGGTAATGGCTCAAATTGTTTACATAAAGACTGGTGCATGACTTCGACAGCTGACAATTAGCAAGCATGTTTGCAGAGTCTTTTAGTGGTTTGCATGTCTGTAGGCTGTGTGACCCCAAGCATGTCATGGCGTGTGTTCTGTATCACTGTGATGAATATACTACATACCCTAATAAATTGTTCCAAAATAAATAAAGTACACTCCTTCCGTACTCTCTCCAGCAGCCCAGTGCAGGCTGAGTCCTTTTCTCACCAATCCCTAGGACGAGGTGGCGGTCGGGTGACTTAGGTTAGTGGAGGTAACCCAAGTGACATATCTTCCCCCAATTTTCTTAGGTTTGATGCATTTTCCTGTTGTAATTTGAACTTCCTGCTATTTTTCTGGGGGAAGAGAGGGGAGGGGGGGTTTAGGTTAGTGGAGATAGCCCAATTGACCTTCTTCCGGCCAAAATTCTAAGTTCCTGCCAAAATCCGCCATATTGAAAGACGTCATGGCCGCCATTTTGTATGATGTCATGCACTGTTTCCAAGTCTACACGCCGCCATTTTGGATGTTATCACCACCATCTTGGATACATCGGGCAACAATGGAATGTGGGTTGAGGTCCTTGTCTTGGGTGACCTACTTTGGGGCGACGTCCTTGCCTGGGGTGACCTACTTTGGGGTGACATCCTTGTCTGGGGTGACCTACTTTGGGACGATGTCCTTGTTACCCCACTACTGCTATCATCTCAAATTCTGTCAAAGTGGCGTGTTAGATCGTCAAAATTCCCAGGTGGTTGGACAGCCATGCCTATAAAGTTCCAAGTGTTGTCAGTTCGACAGAGATCTGGCAGCCTTGCTGGCCAAAGAAGGATTTGGCGAGCACGCGGACAAACAGTAGAAACTCTCGCCATATGCAGGTGGGCATTATTCTGCTGCAATGTAAGTCCATGACAGCTTACCATGAAGGGCAACAAACAGGGCTTAGAATATCGTCGACATACTAATGTAAGGGTGTCGCAGATGACAACCAAATGTGTCATGCTATGAAATGAAATGACATTCCAGTCCATCATTCCTGGTTGCCAGGCCGTATAGTGGGTAACTGTCAGGTTGGTATTCCACAGCTTCTCGGGGTATCTTCAGATACGTTTTCGCTGGCCATGGGGTCTCAGTCTGAAGCAGTATTCATCACTGAAGACAATTCTACTCCAGGCAATGAACGTCTAGGCCGAAGACGTGCCAGGAGACTTTTTGGTTGGTTAATGAGGATAATGTGCAGGAGCACTGCATCAGTGATATGTGGGCAAGTTGAGAATTTGGATCTGGCGGGAAGCGAGTAGTTTGTGCGATTGTTGTGACCACTGTTGATGTAGTAGTTAGTGCATCTGCCTCTTAAGCTGGAGATCTGGGTTTGACTCCCAGTCTGGCACAAATTTTCAAATTTCCCCAATGATTTAAATCTCTTAATGCGTAGTGGCTGCTGGATAAATATTGTGTCTGTCCTTTTGGACACGTCCAAACAGACTAGTGATAATAATTGGGCTTGAAAGTAGTGATGAAGACAGTAATCAGGAACCAAAGACCACCACAGCTAGGGTACTATAATACAGTTATGTAAAAGTTAAGGAAATGTGCCAGCTTTTGGAATCATGGCTCTTTCTTCTGGCAGAAGGGTTGAAAGTGAAGGAAGAAGGATGACAGAAATACTGGTGAGGTTTAGGAAATAGGGAAAGTTATGGATTAAGTCGCCCAGTACAACTGGTCGGGGGAGATTTACTGGACAGATTGAGATGGAAAGACCGATTGTTGGGGACTGCAGCTGGGGGAGACTTGAAAACCTCTAATCCCAGGTTTTCGAGTCTCGTCTGGCTGCATTCCGCAACAATCAGTCTTTCATGTTCATCTCACCCAGTAAGTCTCTCCTGACCTGGGGAAGCTACTTTTTTACATCTCTCCGTTTCCTAATCGTCGCCAGTCCTTTCCCTTCATCCCTCTTCCTTCCACCTCTGCCAGAAGATGGAGCCACTGGCAGCTTGAACATTTCCATAACATGAATATACTACATACCTTAATAAATTGTTCCAAAATAAATAAAGTACACTCCTTCTGTACTCTCTCCTGCTGCCATTTGGTGATCAGATTTTTTTATTTATCCAATTGTATTGTATTATAGTTTCAAAACTTGATTATTTATGAACATATAACAGCTAAGAAGACTAATATGAATGATGAACTTACAAGCTCGACTTCAGATGTTACTCAGTAATGAATTATTTTCAAATGTACATACACATCATTTAATTTTATTTTTTAAAATAGTTTAATTTACTTTCACTTCAGTTTGAAACATAATGCTAAGTGTTATACTGATTTGTATACTGATGAATGTCTAGTGTCAGTAACATTGCCCTATGGAGTGTTCTGTCTCGTCTCATTCCCAAGTGTGCCCATACGTTTCAGGAAACAGACATCAGCATAAAAAGGCATCAGCACACACTCCTGTGAAACACGATGAGTCTTGTAATGGTAGAATATTATAACCTATTTGCATTTAACACTGTCTGTGGTACTTTATGAGCCTTTCGCAAATTGGATTCAGTTGCAATGTCCCCAAATTTGTGAGGCGTTGTTAATGCATAATTGATATGGGACAGTTTTTAACAAAGTCCACAGTGCTCAGTGCCCTTTCTGCCTCAGCTACTGTCAGTGGACGAGTGCGAAAGATGCGCAATGCTACACATACATTCGGAAATAAGCATGGAATTTTAAGCTTGTGTGTCTTATTCAAGTTGTTAATGGTTCGAAAGTAATTTCCTCAAAGTTTGAAGGATGAATTTACAAATATTTAAATTCTTCCTCTAAATCTGTTGTGACATCATTTTGATAGTCACTGAAAAATAACTTGCATGCATCAGTCGCCTGATTATCATACCTCTTCGAGTATTTCCATAAAAACCCAAATGTTTCACCTAGAATCTTCACCGCTTTTTATCGGATTTCCTAGTCAGACTCTAGATTGTCAATAACGAAATATCAAACAATTATCTAGAATAAGTCTTCTGAATTCAGATCTGTCACTCCAATCCTGGTTTCATTATGAAATGAGTTCCTTTTATTAGCGAGCATCTCCGAACAATCGGAATAGATATTAATTGCACTGGCAACAGCTTTAGGTTGAGAGAGAACGTTGTCCCAATTTTTGCGAAGATATTTTAAATCATTTAATAATCTCTCATTGTTCCTTGCTCAACATCAATGGTAGTATTTCGAGCTTGCAGTAATTTGCTTCTGTAGACAAGGGGTTCAACCAACTTTAACCAATATCAATGTATTTCCTTTCTAAGTCAGCCGCAGTTGGTCTTACAGAGGCAATCTGAGCACTGGAATTGAAGAGATTGTGTAGTTGCTAAACCAATCCGAAAATAGTATCTGCCTTGCGACAACTCTCGGCTGCATGTACCTTCCACAAATGTTAAGGCTGTGATAAGCACACAGAAAATTTTGCAAAAGGATCCCGTCAGAGGAAATTTATCTGAGGTCCTTAATAAGCCTCATTCAGATTACTTCCGTTATCATAACCTTATCCGCGGCGTTCACAGAGAAGAATTGAATAATCGAATTAGATGTGCAATAAAGGGCACAACTCCTGTTTCCTGATTACAATCTACGAATTCCAAAAACAGTTCATTCATTTCGTATTTTCCTTACTGTAGTAAATGTAACGCAGAATGAACCACTATGTTTACATGTGACACATCTTCCGGAAAACGAATTCCGAATTACGGAAACCATTTTTCGCTGTCGTGTTTACATGTTAACGCCTGAAGCGGATTTCCTTGCCCAGTTACATCTGGCGTCTGGAAAACAGCTGTTACAGTTTATGATTTAGGCAGCACAATCACTCTTTCTCTTCAATTAGACGACGTGTTAACAGCTTCAATCTAATATTTATACTTATCCTTCATTGTATAAAAAGCCACTCCATCCATATTAGTCAAAAATTTGTAAAAACAAGACGAAACCTGACAGCCAGACACGTTTCAAAACCGGTTGCGTTTACATGGGAGCGAAATTCGATTGAGGAGTTGAAAAACTGGTAACCAGAAGCGGATTTCCAGAATCGATTTTCAAGCGATCAATCAATCAATCAAATTTCATTGTCGTTCAGCTCATAAAGCAATAGACAACGTCAAGATAACTTACATTTTTAACATTAATTACTAAATACAATTTAGTTTGGATTACATAAGGCCATCCACTAGATACAGTGTTGAAAGACAGTATTTTCAGTTTCAAAAAATTCGTTGTGTAGAAAGGATTATTTACTAGTATTCTGTACAACTTAGCTTTGAAGATATTGACAGGTAACTCTTTTAAATCTATACTTAACTTATTGTACAACTTAAGTCCAAGAACTAAATATGAAATATGTTTATGTGACCTCCCAGAAGCGGGATTGGGAAATCGGTTTACGAAATCCGGTTCTAGGAGCCCCATGTCAATGGGGTGAATGTTGTATGTTCAACATCATTTGAATCAGAGACTGCATCACCAATAATTGGCTAATACTTCGCATTTTATCTCTGTTTCAAGATGGCACTGCTGATATGTCATTTTCTCTCTGCAGCAAGATGGCACTCCTGGTATGAAGGGCACAACTAAAGGGAAATTTATTATGTGTCACTAGACAAATGTTTTTGTTAGAACTGGATCGCAGTGACTCAAGAGCTCTAAAATTTCCATTATTTGATTCTCCAGTTTTCTGAAAAGAACTTCGGGAGGACAAGCCTCTTTGACCAAGAAATAATGTCACATCAAGCAACCGTCTTAGTATTTGTTTCCAAACAGATTTTCGATCTGCTTCACGATTCTTTCGAATACAGCAACACAGCGTTTTAACTAAATTTCAAAGTCTCGCCATTTCAAGTAACATTCCTTACGAAGACGCTAGATTGATGTCCTGGGATCCCGCCATATAATCTTTTTCCATTTTCATGTATATGAATACTCTGATTTTGAAGAGAAGCACGAGCGAACTGTCTCATTCCGGCGAGAAAAAAGGCGGCAAGGGAAACACAATACTGCTTATCGGCTTTCAATCCAAACTAACAAGTCACAGGTCACACATTCATTGTTCGGAAATTAACGGTGAAGTAGAGATGTAGGAAATCAAAGGAATTAACATCTACCGCAAAATGTTTTGGATGATTAGGTGTACCACGTTTTAGTGCCTCTTCTATTTCCTTAGCTGTAGAACTGAAAATGTTTAAACTCTACATCAAAACTGTTATGAGCACTGGTCTATTGTTCATCTGGAACAAAAAATAATCTCTTTTCATCGTAGTTAACCCTAGTAATACCAACGCATTTTCCATAACGCGCATTACCAAGGGCAGGGGGGGGGGGGTTACTTTATGCTCACCCAATAATAGTTTTCAAAAAAATCATTAATTGTTGTTGACTTCTTAAGGAAGTACTGAGGTGTAAGCAGTGTCTAAAACCATATAATATGTTTTAGCACATGCTTAGCAATGTCAATGCATTTTCAATAACATGTGCCACCAAGTGGAAGTACTTGATGAGCACCGCTGAAAAAACTAAAGATACAAATTTCGTTAACTGTTGTTGATTTTTATTCACAACATACTTTTTAAAGAGCTGTTAAGGTGTAAGTAAGGTCCTGCACCTAAAAATATTGAAATAGCATTCTTTCTGTGGCATCTACTTAGATAGAAATTGGGGTTAAATTTAACTGAAAAATTAAATTATTTGTGGAATCTGATAGAAGAATTTATTTAAAATAATAAACATTTTTTCAAAATTTTAAAATATGAATTAACTGAATAGATTACAGTATTTTCAAAAGGTAGATATAATTTACCCCCTCCCTTTTGGCATTGTGAGGGTTGAACTTATTAATTGGAGCCTGAATGTTGATGTTCTAAATGAGTTTTTAAAATGTTCATAATATGCTAAAAATTACTTTAGTAAATAACCTAAATCTTCGAGAAAATGCGTTATGAAAAGATGAAAATTATCTTTGAGATATAAATAAACGCTAGGCTGAATAAATTTGTCTGTTATTATTTCCCTTTCTACTCTTTATCTCTTTTTACTTTTCTCTTAATTGCCCCAGACTTATGTTTAGATTCCGTAATATTAATATTACTTAACCAACCTTGCACATTTGTTTACCAAACTCACAACTGTAAAAGTTTGTAAAACAAATCATTGTCATGTTGCAAACACAGAGGAATAAAGATGTGGTGGTAACAGACTGTGGTCAGGTCTTATTATCGCTATGTACGAAGGCATATGGTAAGCTTTACAATGTTATTACTCTCCGGTAGTTCCCACGTTCCGGGTGCAGCTGACGAGGATAGTAATCTTTTGAAGAATAGCAAGGGGAATTCTTGAGATGGCGTAATTACAGTAATTCTTTACTTAGGCACTGAAAGAGGCTATCTGCCATTGATTTGAAGAGAACTGAAAAATAAAAGATGAGACAAACCTCCCCATGCAATCTTATGTTAGTGGAGGTATAGCTATAATATTGCTGACTTGGCAGCACTGACTTCTGTTATGAAGTGTGATTAATGTTGTCATCTTTGGTCATTTTATAAAGCCCAGTATGATACAAAATTTATTTTACAACAGCAGTCCGATATTTGCCAACTGAGCACCCTGAGGCGATCCGAACCCTTGAGAGAACTGGGGCCATCATGATGCCCAGGTATTTTGATCCCCCCCCCCCTCTCGTAGGGACTCTTCTCTCTCGGTTATGGTTTCTCCTTTCGTCTTTCTTAGCCAGCGCCACTGTCTCCGCCATATCTCGGCAGTTCAGAAATTCTGTATGGCCCAACATACTTTTTCCCCGTTACCCATATGTTTAAAATTTCGGTCCAATGTGCGCCCTCCACTATAGTTGTTAAAATTCGCCACTCTGAAAGGGTCCAGACCTCCCAAGCATATGTATGGTCTCCACTCGACTGTATTTTTAATTTCTACTGTCTTCCCTCAATCTCTCTGTCTGTCTGTCGGTCTGTCTGTCTCTTACTCTCCCACTGGCACTGTCTCCTCTCTCTTCCACCGTCACTGTGTCGCTGCTACTCTCTCTTGGCACAAAAAAAAGAAAAAAAAACGCGAATATGTTCGCAAGCTAAAATTTTCTGTGAAGTTGGCGGAATGAGGAATAAAGCAGCTGGTTCCAGATTTTTCTGTGAGTCTTTTAAAGAAAAACGTATTTGATTTTTTCTGGTCCTATTCCGCTAGTTTCCTTTGTTTTCCTGCTACAGATGGGTGTGCTGCTTATATAAAACGAATTCTACAGGTCAGTAAAGTTTCGAAAGTTTATTTGTACACTTTGACACTTATAAATAACAAAGAAGTACGCTAAATATAAGATTAGTATAACATTAGTTCCTGTACATGCCTTCTGGATACTTTGCACATCGATCGCAATTTACCGAAAACGCATCTTGTATCTTAAAAAAGGAAATCTGTTATTAAAAATATTTTACTGAATTAACAGTGTTTCCAGTTTTACGTAACGTTTGGCAGTCATTTTAAGTTCTTTTCAGGCATGTTTAAGACCCTTTTCAGCCCATCTTTTGTCACTACATGACCATTTTGTGCATATTTATGTCGGCGTGATGTACCCCATTATACAGAGACGGCACGTCATAAACTTTTATGGTTGAAAAAATGCTAACCGAACATGTGGTTTGGTTACCTGAGAACTCTTGCAGTGGTCCTAGAACAATCGCCTTGACAGCTAAATCTAGTTATATCTCACGTTGGATATTACATGAGAATTTTACGCCGATAAATACAGTAAATTTGAACCTCTTTATTTCGGTAATGGATAATGATACCGAAAAACTTTCAGGGTTTCCCGAGAACATCATCTTAAGGACAAGTGGTGCAAATTTCGACGATTTGCCGTGAACAGAAATTATAGAATAGACCGCCCCATAATTGCTATTTTTGGTAACCGAAAATCATAGTTTTCCGGATGTATCTTGTAACGGTTACAGGCTTTCGAATGCGGGAAAAGGCGTTACTAGATGAATGTCTAAGGAATGTACAGTTAAAATTTCAGTCATTTGCTTTGGTTAGTTATTTAGATAATTGCGGCCCACGGCGAAAAAACGACTAAAAACCTATTTTCTGCACGTACGCTAACTTTGAACATCTGGATATCGGCAGTGGTTAATGATATGGATAAAAGTTTAGAAGTTCTGCGAGAATGTCGTGTTTAGCACATATGGTAAAAATTTCGACTATCTGCCATGAACATAAATTCTGGAAGTGCCCGTCTCCACACCTGTTAATTTTCGTGTCCAAAAGGCGTGGTTTTTCAAGGTTTTCTTAGGAACCGCCCATGAACAAATGGTACTTTTATAAGCCGCCTAACGTCCATCCTAGACCACTCCTAATGCCAAAGAACCAACGGATTTGCTCAATTTGTTTGGGTTGGAGGAAGTGTGTAATCTGTAAATTTTGACCCTGCGCTGCAGGATTGCTACGCTATTCCCGCTTTTTTCCGAAAGGTATAAACGTAAATGGTCCAAGGGCTACCCAAACCACTTGGTTCAAATGTTTCAAATGGCTCTGAGCACTATGGGACTTAACATCTATGGTCATCAGTCCCCTAGAACTTCGAACTACTTAAACCTAACTAACCCAAGGACATTACACAACACCCAGTCATCACAAGGCAGAGAAAATCCCTGACCCCGCCGGGAATCGAACCCGGGAAAACACTTGGCCCCGTATCTTTGTGATCAATAGAACCCGAGATTGAGGCCCCCTGAAAAACTGCATTTTTGTGCGCGACTTTTTGGAGCTTGTATTGGTACCTTGCACGATTCGTTGACTAATTGAGGGCAGTGTTGTTTACATGTATACATATGCCGTCAGTTGCTCGTGAATGTAAATAAATGCACGGATTGATATTAACTCTTAGAGCGCATGTTGAAATTTAGATGTACCCATCTAAAAGTTAAAAAGGTACCCATTATAGACATGAAACTTTGTATGAAGTTAACGTATTTGGAAAAGATTGACTGTACTGGAAGAATTGCTGTAATGTTGGCGGCCTTAAGCTTGTGTGAGGGTCGAAATTAAAGATGTCGGTGAACGCTTTGAGTCAGAAGGAGTATCTGAAGAAATACCTATCATCGGGCTCAGATGATAAGAAAAAGAAGAAGAAAAAGAAAAACTCGAAATCGACGGACGACAGGTATACATAACATTATGAATTGGTTTTAAAGAAAGTTGGTAGTCATCAGCTGCTGCACTAGTTCGTAGAGTGAAAGGTTAAGAGAAATGTTTTCTTCAACGCCTAATATTGGAGAGAGCAGTGATCGTTTAACGGCACATCATCTAGTGTGTGGTATTTCTGTGTATTATTCGAAGAGCTATCTCTTCGATGTGCCAACTATGTAAAGCGTCATGTCATACTTTTTGTGCTAATTTGCAACTCTTGTACCAGCGAATACAAGATGATACTTTGAGACATTTGAGAGGATTAAGGTAACGTAGAGCTCTTGCTTTCGTTGCAATTTTATTTTCTTCGTATATATTGCTATCTCATATTGACTTCTTGCCCGATGAACTAATTGTTTTCTTCCTCATTTTAAAAGTTCCACTTGTCATTTATTTTTTGGACAAAAAATAAAGCATTAAATGCTTTTACGACTGTTAGTTGCCGTTTTATATGTGTGTGTTTGTAATAGATTTGGAAGTGTATAAAATATTTGTTATATCTTGTGCACTGTTATCCTCTTAACAGAGGGCATAGTATACTGCCGGAATGTAGGGTTAATTACTATATTCCTGAATACTGTTCACGAATTTACAAGGAACTACACAATCTGAAATACTGTATTTGTGCATATTACATCACATTTTGCGTTTACAAGTTAATGCCTGAGTGTGGCATAATCATATTGTTGTAAGTGCCCTCTGTATATCTTGTTACATTTTTCCCATTATTTCATGTAATACATGCTGAATGACAGCAAACCCAGCAGTGAACATAATGCTTGACACTGAAACAGTATGAAGGACATTGGTATTATGTTTCTCTTAATTGCTTCATAGCACAAGTTAATGAAACACTATAAGAGTCATATGCTAAATCTAAGAATAGGCTGTATTTACTTTGTGCACACACAATCATAGTGTTCGTAATTGTGGCTAATAGTTACGCGTTAAGAGGAATATTTTTATACTAGTTATCTGTTTTACCAGTGACATAATGTCAGATGTCTTCTTTTGGGGTATATTTTCACATTATAGTTGTTAGTTGGCGAAATCTGTGGTTGTGAAAGCAGAAAAACCTTTTTGTGGTAACTGGCTGATCTGTAGCATAGCCTATTAAATAGTGACTCACCCCTTTGAAATTAAATGTAACTGATGTGAAAAATACGTTCATAATAGGCACCAAAATACTCATTGTAGATTTTCTGTTAGGTGCTACAGTGTCTCACTTTTATTTACTTATGGCATAATAGTAATTAATTAATTTAGTGTGGCTCTACAGTCTGGTTCAAGTTTTTAAATTGGATGCTGTGGAGTCAAGCATGTCCCCAACCTGGCTCACACCTTTAGTCCTGCCTGGGAAAGAGGACCTATAATTTAATATGGAAGCGGAACCATGTATTGTGCCCAAATCTTCACATCTAAATACAGGGTTATTACAAATGATCGAAGCGATTTCACAGCTCTACAATAACTTTATTATTTGAGATATTTTCACAATGCTTTGCACACACATACAAAAACTGTCTTTTTAGGCATTCACAAATGTTCGATATGTGCCCCTTTAGTGATTCGCCAGACATCAAGCCGATAATCAAGTTCCTCCCACACTCGGCGCAGCATTTCCCCATCAATCAGTTCGAAAGCATCGTTGATGCGAGCTCGCAGTTCTGGCACGTTTCTTGGTAGAGGAGGTTTAAACACTGAATCTTTCACATAATCCCACAGAAAGAAATCACATGGGGTTAAGTCGGGAGAGCGTGGAGGCCATGACATGAATTGTTGATCATGATCTCCACCACGACCGATCCATCGGTTTTCCAATCTCCTGTTTAAGAAATGCTTCTGCTTTAGCCTTTTCCGTAAGATTTTCCAAACCGTCAGCTGTGGTACGTTTAGCTCCCTGCTTGCTTTATTCGTCGACTTCCGCGGGCTACGCATGAAACTTGCCCGCACGCGTTCAACCGTTTCTTCGCTCACTGCAGGCCGACCTGTTGATTTCCCCTTACAGAGGCATCCAGAAGCTTTAAACTGCGCATACCATCGCCGAATGGAGTTAGCAGTTGGTGGATCTTTGTTGAACTTCGTCCTGAAGTGTCGTTGCACTGTTATGATTGACTGATGTGAGTGCATTTCAAGCACGACATACGCTTTCTCAGCTCCTGTCGCCATTTTGTCTCACTGCACTCTCGAGCGCTCTGGCGGCAGAAACCTGAAGTGCGGCTTCAGCCGAACAAAACTTTATGACTTTTTCTACGTATCTGTAGTGTGTCGTGACCATATGTCAATGAATGGAGCTATAGTGAATTTATGAAATCGCTTCAATCATTTGTAATAGCCCTGTACATACATTACAAACTACTGTGTAGTGCATGATATTGAGTACTACCCATTTTACCAATTATTAGGATTTCTTTCCATTCCAGTCACATACAGAGAGCCATAGGTGAATCTGGTGGATGGGGGCCTATCAGGCTGCAGCCCCCCCCCCCCCCCTCTTCCCCCAAGCGACCTGTTTCATTTTAATCTCAAGGCAGAAAAATTGCAACATAGCTGTCAGAAATTTTCATGTTATTGTAGTTAGTGTTATAATAGATTAAGAAAACATCTACATTTACGTTAGAGAATTTGGAGGGGCAAGGTGATATAAAGTTGCTGCGAGCTCAGCCCTCACGAAAATAATGTATTTGACTCTATGGAAAGCAGGAAGAATAACTGTTCATATGCCATGTGCATGCTGTAATTAATCTGTCTCTCCACAGTCCCTATGGGTGTGATACGTCAGGAATTTTCATATATTCCAGGATTCATTATTTAAAGCTGGTTCTTTAAACTTTGTAAGTAGGCTTCGTCAAGATAGTATGTGTCTGTTTTAGTGTCTGCCAGTTCAGTTTCTTTAGCATCTGTATGATACACTCCCACGAGTCAAAAAAACCTGCAACCATTGAAACTACCCTTCTGTCAGTGTCCCCTGTTAGTCCTATTTGGTATTCGAGAATGACTCACACAATTGTTTTGTAAGCAATCTCCTTTGTAGACTGATTGCATTTCCCCAGTATTTTACAAGTGAACTGAAGCCCGCCACCTGCTTTACCCATGACTGAGCCTACATGATCATTCCATTCCATTTCATATCCCTGGAGTTTGGTGGTTGGATATTTGTATGAGTCGCCCAGTTCTGTCCTCATATGTACTTCAGTCATAGGAGACTCTTTCTTTGTGAAGTGCACAGTTTTACATTTCTGCACATTTAAACTGAATTGCCAATCTTTGCACAAATTTCAATTAATCTTATCAGTTTCCAACTTATTAGCTGTGCAGCATTCTTCAGACAATAATTTCATTGTATAAAACCTGCTTCATCTGTGAAACGTCTGACATTCTGGACCCTGGACTGCAGGCAGGTGTCTCATTGTGTTCTTAAATCGTGTTGTAGTCTAAGCTTATGCAGTATAATTTTCTATAGTCAGCCAGCAAAGCCTTGTACTTAGAAAAACTGCATTCTACTTCAGCTGACACAGGAGAAGCATACCCAAGTATTTGGGAGGATGACAGTTCGTGCTCGTGTGTGGTCATCCTGATTTAAGTTTTCTGTGATTTCCCTAAATTGCCTAAGGCAAATACTGGATGGTTCCTTCAAAAAGGGCACTGCTGCTTTCCTTCTCCATCCTTTCCTAATCTGAGCTTGTTCTCCATCTCCAATGAGCTCGTTATTGACAGGATGTGAAACACTAATTTCCTTCTCTTCCTCAGGAGGAGTGTATTTAAAATGGATGGCTAACGTTATACATTGGTTCCCCCCCTGCACTTCTGAAACTTGGTTGTGTTGACAAACTGATTGTAGTGCAGCCCAAGGTCAAGGTTAGGTTGGAAGGTGGCAGTTTGGTTAAGAGTTGGCAATGCCAACAAATGTGAAAGCAGAAAATCTGGTTGTGGTAAGAAATTGACTGGTAGCGAAGTACATGTTATGTTTGTGCCTTATTGAAAAATACAAAGAGGTTCTAATACATAAACCTCTGTCAACAAAATGGACACTATCATGTAAATGTAAATGATTAAGACAGAACTTTTCATGCAACAAAATCGTTGAAATATGGAACACAGGGTATGATACCCTTTGTTTTCATTATCTTTGACATTTCTTTTCATATATATATATATATATATATATATATATATATATATATATATATATATATATATTCAAGCTTTCGCAACAAACTGTTGCCTCATCAGGAAAGAGGGAAGGAGAGGGAAAGACGAAAGGATGTGGGTTTTAAGGGAGAGGGTAAGGAGTCATTCCAATCCCGGGAGCGGAAAGACTTACCTTAGGGGGAAAAAAGGACAGGTATACACTCGCGCGCACACACACACATATCCATCCACACATACAGACACAAGCAGGCAATATGTCTGCTTGTGTCTGTATGTGTGGATGGATATGTGTGTGTGTGCGAGTGTATACCTGTCCTTTTTTCCCCCTAAGGTAAGTCTTTCCGCTCCCGGGATTGGAATGACTCCTTACCCTCTCCCTTAAAACCCACATCCTTTCGTCTTTCCCTCTCCTTCCCTCTTTCCTGATGAGGCAACAGTTTGTTGCGAAAGCTTGAATTTTGTGTGTATATTTGTGTTTGTTTGTGTGTCTATCGACCTGCCAGCGCTTTTGTTTGGTAAGTCTCATCATCTTTCTTTTTAGATATATTTTTTCCACGTGGAATGTTTCCCTCTGTATATATATATATATATATATATATATATATATATATATATATATATATATATATATATATTCTTTTTCTGGTAGTACTATCTGCTTCTCTGATGGCAATTCCAATTACTCCAAATCAGTTATGGCAGCAGGAAAAGTTAAAGAAATTGATTTTATGTATGATATGTTACCTGAAGTTTCAGCATAGTCTTTCTTATGGTACTCTGAAGTGAATTCATTACTGTCCAATAAATCAACAATTCTTTTCACAATATTGAGGTTACGGTAGTAACAGTTGTAGACATCAGTCCTGGAGACCTCATGTTTTCAAAATGAGGGAGATTGTTATAAGAAATGTCTGGAGGTAACAACTTAAATGCTGCAACACATGAAATGGTGCACAAAAATTACCTGTTTGACACACCTAGAAAATCTGTCAACATCACTGAACCTCTCCTGTAACTTCGTGTAAGGTGTGAGCCAAACAAGTCAAATACACCGTTTTACTCTAAAATGGTTTTAGTGAATCAGTAGCTTTCGCCATATAAGGCACAGCATCTGTATGAATAGTAGTATATTGTCATGCTTAAAGCCAACAAGCCACAAAGCACCCATAGATCTGTCAAACAGTCAACTAATGGTGGAAAAATCGAATAATTTACTGATTGTGGAAAAACTTGCATTTTCTGAATGTTCACAGTTTGTTAGACACTTTTCGCCAGGACCATCCTCTTTCAGAGTTCCCACAGTGACATTTTCAATGTATCTACTCATAGTGTCTGTGGTTGCAACAACTGATACTGGTATTTTTTGTTTGCAACTTTTTGTCTGATTTGTTGCATTTTTTTCATAGCTTCTGGTGACTTCGTTCTTTCTTAATGTGGAAGATCCAGGAAGAGACTTGTCTGTGTATTTTTCTAACAATTCTCAAAATTTTGGATGGTTTAACTTACTTAAGGGACTGTCAGCATAAAGCAAAACTGTACAAAGTTCTTCTCATAAAGCTGAATAAGTTTGGCTGGATTTCCTGGATAAACAAGATGTAATAAGTGCAGTAGAAGGTTCTGAACCTCAGACATTGTATAGGTGATGCAGTTATATACAATGAAATTATTGTCCAAAATAAAGCTGCACCAAAATTCAGTTGGGACTTCATAAGATTTAATAGTGGTGCCAAGATTGAAAACTTGCTCTCAAGTTTAGAAGTTTAAAACTGTGCACTTAACAAAACGGAAAAACAAAACCTAGTATCCTGAGAGTACAATACCTACAAGTCACGGAATTGATCAATTCGTACAAATATCTAATTCTCATTTTATTTTTAAATAAATAGTTGATTGTGATGAACTGACTTACTATGAGGGGAGTCAAATATAAACGGGATTTTTGTTCCTGATCATCAACAGTTGGTAGGACTGGCCCCGCACTTCTGTTATGCTTAGGTGGGACCATTAGAAGTGAGGAGTGTGTACTGTTAGATATTTCCCGCTGTTTCGTCAGTAATGCTCATGATGTCTCAGCAACAGGTACATCCCTCCATTGCACAACACATAATTATCAAATTTCTTGCTCGTGAAGGAGTTACAGCGGCGGAAAGATTGTCTGCACAGTTTGGTGATTAAACATTATCAAGGATGCGTTTGTTTGTGTGGCATAAAAAGTTCAAGGAAGGACAAGAATGTGTGGAAAACCAGCAACACGATCGCCGTCCTCGGACCAGTATTACAGATAAAAACATTTGTGTGGTTAAAGACATTATTGACGACAATCGGCAGGCAAGAGTATCAGAAATTGCACAAAAACTTGGACTCAGTTATGGAAGCTGCCAAGCAATCATCACAAATGACCTACAGTTTCGTAAAGTGTTTTCCAGATGGGTCCCTAAACTTTTGACCGAAAATATGAAGCTGAGACATTTGGAGATCTGTCACAGGCTTACAGCAAGGTTTGTGAAAGAAGGTGATGCATTTTTGAATCAGATTGTCACCTGCGACTTAACGTGGGTACACCACTACGCTCCAGAATCCAAACAAGCCAGTAGGGAGTGGCGGTGGAAAGGGGAGGCAGCACCGCTGAAAGCCAAGACTGGACTGTCAGCTGGCAAGATTCTTTCAACAGTTCATTTTTTTTTTATCGATGAGGCATTTTGCTGATTGATTTTTTGCATGAGTGACACACAATCAATGCTGATTACTACTGCAAACTGTTGAACAAGGCGAGAGGTGCATATCGCCGCAAAAGATGAGACCAATCGATTCAACAGATCATCCTCCTCCACGACAATGCACAACCCCATACTGCAGCTTTAACTCCCTCCAAGCTACAGGAAATGCACTCGACTACACTTAATCATCCTCCTTACAGCCCAGGCTTATCGCCCTGCAATTTCCATTTATTTGGACCGCTTAAAGAACCTCTAGCAGGGTGAAGACTTGAAGATGATGAGAGTGTGAAACACTTGGTGTGCAACTGGCTGGTGACATGACCCAGTTCTTTCTATGATGAGGGCATCAATTAGCTGCCCATAGGCTGGGACAAATGCATTTCCAAAACAGGAGACTACGTGGAAAAATAAATTATAATTGCATTGAGTTTTTCAATAAATTAATTTAAATTAAAAATAAAATCCCGTTTATATTTGATCCACTCATGGAATTTCTTTTACAACAGATATTTTAAGTCATTTCAACATTTTAGCTCAGACTTTTTATATTATTGTGCATACATTTGTAATTTTTAGGGCATAACCAAATACTTTTTGGGCACATTGTGGTGGTTTTTGGGTCATTCCATGTCAAGTCACCCAGGCCTTGACACCAACCATGTTAGATTTTGATGAAACTTGGTACAATTACTTCTTTTATTATCCTGAAAGCACTTATAAAATTTTTTTGCTCTATCTCTTATAGTTTATTTTATAAATTTTTAAAGTTTTTAGATTTGGCGTTGTTTCAGCAGTCGGAAATCGTAACTTAAACGTGTCCTCACAACTAAAAAAAATTGTATGTTAAAGAATACTCAAGATATCAGTATGAAATTTTGGAATAAGTTTGTGTATTATATCTAAATGTTAAAAAAATTACCATAAAGATATATTAAAATCTTCCAAATGAAAAAAATTTACAAGTTTTTTTTTAGCTAACGGATGTTTAGTTTTACAAAAACTGCAATATCTAGAGTCTCAGACCTGATAGAAAGCTCAAATTTGTTTTAAAATACTCTTATTTGTATAGGCTATTAGATAAAAGAAAAATTATGTTGGCTTTTTTAACCTGTTTAATAGTTATCTAATTTTTAAAATAATATTAATTATATTTTAAAAATAAAAAGTACCAAGTGACTTAGACACCGAAAATAAGTTTTTGTCTTCTTGGAGTAACAATGTACGCTTGGATTTTGTTTTGTTACTCCTGTGTTTTGAAGTAAAAAATTATTACAGTGTTAAATAGTGCTTGGATAGTATTTTATTAAGTTTATTCGAACTTTCAGTAAGTACTGTTACTTAGTTTACAGAGATTCTTTTCCAGTATCCTATAAAAGTAACCAGAACAGTAATCAGACCAAAAGTGAAATCAGTATGTCAGATATTCAAACCTGTAGCATAGGATTATTTAAAAAAATCTGACTGTTTCCAAACAACCTACACACCTTCAAAAAAGTTACAACCGGTATCTGAATTGAGTGAGGAAGAAAAAGATTTGATCCACTTACGATCTGGAATTAATCTGTGTGAATTTAAGAATATATGTTCACACCACAGCTACTACTTTTTAAATGTTTTTGAAAAGTATCAAACAACATGTGCAGACCCACTAAAAAACACAAAAAGCCCATCAAAAAATTGTTGAGAAGTGTAGGCTTGGATCTTTCTAAACAATTACTGACAAAAAATATTAGCATAAAACCTGGACAAAAGCTTTGCTCAACATGCCGTAACTTTTGTGAGGAAAAATTAAAGTTGAAGTCAATGAAAGTGAAACAGATGATGAAGTCATGGTTGAATTAGAATCATTGGAATCCAGGAATGAATCCCTCGTACAAACAAACATTGCTCTTGATAATTTAGGTTTAATACCGATAGAGCTTCATGGCTTGTCAGAACAAAGTAAAGGGTCTTATTTTAAAAGGAAGGTTAGCAGTATTGAAAAGACTGCAAAAAAGGCGGTTTCAAAAGCATTAAAATATGATGCACCAAGTTCTGATGATGACGAAGAAGATAAAAGTGTGGTTGAGAAAGCAAAGGATTTTGATGTAATGATTTCTCTTATGAAAGAGAAGATTTCATCAGTTGGGAGGTCTAGAAAAAATCCAGATTCTGACCTTGGCTCCAGATTCTTGGAGTCGAAATAAAATGATGAAAGAATTTAATGTAAGTGAGTACATGGTGTGACAAGCTAGAAAGCTAAAATCTGAAAAGGGTATTTTGGAAACTCCTGGTCCAAAAAAAGGTAAAACTCTTTCTGAAAATACAGTGAGACTTGTAACAGATTTTTATGAAAAGGATGAAAGTTCCAGAGTGCTACCTGGAACAAAATACAAAGTAAGTGTTCAAAAAAATGTGTACATGCAAAAAAGACTCATTTTGTGTAACTTGAGAGAACTCTATTATTCTTTCAAATGGGAGAATCCCGAGGTAGAAGTAGGATTTTCAAAATTGTCTTTCTTGAGACCTAAATGGTGTATCCTTGCTGGTGCTGCAGGCACACACACTGTATGTGTATGCAGTATCCACCAGACTGTTAAACTATTACTGGATGCTGTGAAAATTGAAGAATCTTATAAAGACCTAATTAAGATGCTTGTGTGCAACATGGAAAACCAAAACTGCATGCTACATCATTGCGACAGCTGTCCTGCAAATGCTGCACTAACTGAGTACTTAACTGAAAAACTAAGTGAAGATTATGATTTAGAAGAAGAAATTGTATTCAGTTAGTGGGTTGACACAGACAGGGCAGAAATGATCAAACAGTCTATCAGTGTTGAAGACTACATTTCTTTATTGGTTAGGTCATTGGAAAAGCTCACCCCGCACTCGTTTATAGCAAAATCCCAATCAGCAGCCTTTAAAAGATTGAAAGAAGACCCACCACCCAAAACAGCAATTATTGTGATGGATTTCAGTGAAAATTATTCCTTTGTTATACAAAATGAGATCAAAAGTTACCACTGGAATAGAGGTGGTTGTACTCTACACCCAGTTGGAGTTTTCTAAGAAATGAGGAAAACAATGTTTTTGTTTCCAACCACTGTTTTATTAGTGATGACCAAAACATGACACTGGTTTTGTCAACTTTGTACAAAAAGAAATTACAAAGTGGCTGTCATTACATCATACTGACATTGACTCAGTTCACTACTTTACAGATGGTTGTGCCGGGCAGTACAAAAATAGAAACAGTTTTAAAAATTTGACTGAACACTTGGGAGACTTTAATTTGAAGGTCCAACACACTTTTTTTGCAACAAATCATGGGAAGTCAATTTGTGATGGCCTAGGAGGAACTATTAAAAGAATTTTAAGGAAAGCCAGTCTACAGCTTTCAGACGAAGAACAAATAATGACAGCAATCGAGGTGTACAAGTTTTGTGAAAAAAATATTGAAAACATTCATTCTCACTTTATTGACAAAAAAGAAGCTGATTTGCTACGGTTAAAACTAGAAAAACGTTTTTCAGCAACCCGAACCATTCCTGGAACAAGAAGTTTTCATAACTTCAAACCACTTCCAACAAACAACCTTGAAATTAGAAGGACTACAGATAGTGTAGAACCCTACTTAGTCTTTTCTTTCCATTCTTCTTCTGATTCGGCTCGTGTTGAACCATTCATAAATAGCTATGTGGCTGCAAATTATTATGGTAACTGGTACTTTGGACTGGTAAAAACAATATTCAATGATGAAGTAGATGCAGAAATTCTATTTCTACATCCTTCAGGACCAGCTGCATCATTTTATTGTCCTGAAAGAGAAGATTCTTGCATAGTGCCTTTGGAGCACATAGTCTGTGTAGTAGACGCACCTCAATCAAGCGGCACTGGAAGAATGTATTACTTCAAAAAATACTGTATCAAAAGAACTGAAAGCTCTTGGATGAAGTGGAAAAACAGTTTGAATCAGCATTAATGTTTATTAAAAAGACAAAATTACTCAAAAAATTCAATGTTTCAAGCAATCAGTTGGGTTATACATAAGTGTCGGAAGTACACTATCTTTGTACATAATTCTAATGTAATCTACTATAATTAATAAACATGTTAAAAAAGCCATCATTATTTTTGTTTTATCAAGTAGCCTATATGTTTAAGAGTAAATTAAAACAATTTGAGCATTCTATCAGGTCTGAGACTCTAGATATTGCAATTCTTATAAAACAAAACATCCGTTTAAAAAAAAAAAGAAAGAAAGAAATACATATATTTTTTTCATAGAAAATATTAATATATTTTAATAATATCATTTTTATCTTCAACTATGTATAATAAAAAAACTTGTTGCAAAAATTCATGATGTTATCTAAAAGAGTTTTTAAGACAAGCAATTTTAAAGTTTTGAATACAAATTAAATTTACCATTTCCGAAGGTTTGGAAAACGCAAAACATAAAAACTTTAAAAATTTATTTAAAAAAAACTATAAGAGATACAGCAAAAAAAAATTTGCAGGTGTTGTCAGGATGGTATTAGAACCATTTGAGCCAAATTTCATTAAAATCTAAGGAGGTGGGTGTAAAATTTATTTTTTATTGGGTGATTTGATATGGAATGACCCTTTTTTAAGTCATAAAAAATCCTAGCCTTAGTCATTAACATCCAACATGAACTGCATGGGTCTCAACACACTTTCCTGGGGTTCATCCAAAGATACTTCTACATCTGTGGATGATTCTCCAACCAAGATAACATGCTGTGTCCTCCTTACCAAGAGACCTTCAATCTAGTCACAGATTTTGCTTGATACCCCATATGATCATACTTTGGGTAATAAATGCTTTTTGTAAATTGAGAAATTCTCTCTCTGTCGGACTGCCTTGGTCTGTGGCTTTCAGGACGTCATGAGAAAAGTCTGCATTGGGTTGCACATGATTGAGGTTTTTGGAATCCATGATGGGTGGCATGGAAGAGGTAATTCTGTTAGAGATACTTCATTATCTTTGACCTCAGAATATGTACTAAGATTCTACAGCAGATGGATGTCAAGGATATTGTACGACAGTTTGCGTATAATTTCTGCTAACCTTCTCGTAGATGGATGTGATCTGTGCTTTCATCCAATGGGCACAGTGTTACCTCGAGGGATCTGTGGCATATTACGGTTCAAAGATGAGGTAACTCAGCCGTAAATTCCGTCAGGCCCTAATGCTTTGTTCAAGTTTAGTGTTATTGGCAGCTTCCCCAATACTACTTACATCAATACCTGTATCACTCATCTTGCAATGGTGTGCGATTTAAATTGGGTCAGTACCCATGGATTTTTCTTTCTAAGGGAACAATTGAAAATTGAGTTAACCGTGTTCCTTTAACTTTGCTACCTTTACAGTAAGTCCCTCTCTTGACTACGAGTGTCTGTGCACTAACTCTGGTGCCACTAATTGCATTTACCTATGATCAGAATTTGGGTTTTATGAAAGAGCTTTCGATAATATTCTGTTGTGGTAGTCATTGGAGGTTTCATACATTGCCCTCTTAAGGCAAAATGTATTTCAGTCAGCATTTTTGTACCTATGGCCCCTTGCTGTGTTTTGCACCTATTGAGTAGTAATCTGTTTCTTTGAAATTTTCTTTACAGTGACTGATACCAGGCAGGGTCCATGCTCCTCTCCAGAGCTAAATGTTTAGAGTTCAATATTAAGATTGGATACTACCAACACTTTATCTGTTTTACTGAAAATATAAATCCCCCTGCTTGCTTTAATTGCCCTTTGTACTTTGGTAATTATTTCTCTAGAACTACCTCATGTTCACAGATACCAGTTTCTGTATTGATTTCCTGAAAGGGATCAGGTCTATTTGTTGCTATTAGATCCAATATAATTCCATCGTGATACTGCATATAGTATTGTTTCAAAGGACATCTTGTCACATCCACTACTTACAAAACTAGTTTTTCCAAGTGATTGTTGGAAGATTAAAGTCTACTCCAATGAATACAGTATGATTGGGGACCTAATGTACTTTAGATTTTCAATAAAGTTTTCAGTTCCATCTGGAGGTGAGTCTGATGGTTGAGAGGAGGCCTGAACTAAAAGTTTGTGCACACCCTTGGTACTGAGTCTTGCCCAGACAATTTGGGTGCAATTTCAGTTTTGATCTTGGTGGTTTTAAGTTTGTGTACTGCCACTGATGCATCACCTCCATTTACCATTAACCTATACTTTATCTATGCACTTAAATTTAATCAAAACTCTCACTGCTATTGATTTCATGTTTCAGCCATCTTTCTGTACCTAGTATTATGTGAGAAGGTGAAGGCTGGGTTAAATTCAGACTGAAATATTCCGTGATCTGACATAATTTTCAGAAACATTGTTCTAGCAAAACAGCGATCTCAGGTCTATCAATAAAATTTACTAAAAACATTCTTGATCACATGTTTTTTATTTAAGCTGGTGACCAGTTTTAATCCATTGTAATTAGACCTTCACAGCTTAGTGCAAAGAAAGTAGTAAAGCAGCTAAGAGGTAACAATTCATTACAATGATAAAGCGAAATAGTTATATAAAACAATTACTATGAATGGTACACCCATGATGGTGCCAGGAGCTGGGCTGGCTGTGCAGCCTGCTGGAGAGATGTAGTAGGTTGCTGACTGTTGCTCAGCTGCCCTTGGTTAAGTACCACGAGCAGCTGAGAAACAGTCAGCAGTTGATTATATCTCTAGAGCAGCTTGTTGAGCCAGCCAAGCTCCTGTCGTCGTCATAGGTATACTATTCATAGTAATTATATTTTATAACTATTTCACTTTATTGCTAATCAAACAAAGGAAAATTCAGGAAGGAATGTAACAATAATATGAAAAGAAAAGTTGCCACTCACCATATAGCGGAGATGCTGAGTTGCAGATAGGCACAACAATGTGACTGTTCCAAGTAAAGCTTTCTGCCCATAAGCTCTTCATCAAGTATGATAGGGGTGGCGGACAGGGCAGTGCTGCTAGGGAGTATGCAGGGATGAGGTGGAGAGTGTAGGGCAGCTCTGTGCAGTCAGGAGTTAGATGAAGGCCTGGAGAGAAGGGGTAGCAGAAAAGGAGAGAAGTAAAAAGACTGGGTGTGATGATGGAATGAGGGCTGTATAGTGCTGAAATGGAAACAGTGAGGCTGGATGGGTGAGGACGACGACTAATGAAGGTTGAGGCCAGGAGGGTTACAGGAGCGTAGGATATAATGCACTACCTCTCATCGTGCCTTGAAATGAGAAATTTCCTGCCCACTATCCTTCCCACCCTTCCCACAGAGGTTTTCCATCGTCCACCGAAACTACACAATATACTCGTCCAGCCCTACACACACCCTGCTCCCAAACCCTTATGTCATGTCTCATACCCCTGTAATGAACCTAGATGCAAGACCTGTCCCATACATCCTCCCAGCACCACCTACTTCGGTCCGATCACGAACATCAGCTATCCCACCAAAGGCAGGGCCACCTGTGAAACCAGTCATGTGAAATACGAGCTAAGCTGCAACGACTGTGCTGCATTATATGTGGGTATGACAACCAACAAGCTGTCTGTCTGCATAAATGGCCACCAACAAACTGTGGCCAAGAAACAAGTGGACCACCCAGTTGCTGAGCACCCCGCCAAACATGACATTCTTTCATTGACTGCTTCACAGCCTGTTCCCTATGGATCCTTCCCACCACCACCACCACCAGCTTTTATGATTTGCACAGGTGGGAACTTTCTCTGCAGTATATCCTACGTTCCATAATCTTCCTGGCCTCAACCTTTGTTAGTCATTGTCCTCACCTATCCACCCATTCTAGCACTATACAGCCCTCATTGCACGCAGTCTTTTTACTTCTCTCCTTTTCCGTTACACCCTCTCGCCCACCTCCCACCCCTCCCTCCCTTCCCCCTGCGGGTTTGGGGGTTAGAATAGGCCCGCGGTATTCCTGCCTGTTGTAAGAGGCGACTAAAAGGAGTCTCAAACATTTCGGCCTTATGTGATGGTCCCCTGTCGGGTTTGACCTCCAAATCACAAAATTTTTCTGAAGAGCTTGCCGATTGGGGAAGGGCACCTTACTTGGTGCATTGTGTCCATCTTGCGTTGAGAACTTTCGCCAGCTTATTCTTCGTTGCATTGCAGTCCTGCCCGCTCTCCATCTCTTGGGCGTGGATCCGTTCCTGCGTGCACTTTCCGCCATGCGATGAGCAGTGCCAGTTTCTGCACAGATGAAAACCATGGACGACATGTCACCTAAAATCCAGCACGATAGCCAGTCCGTTGTGGTGGGGCTGCCATGTACCCTCTTGGTTGTAGCCCACTGACAACACAGGGATCGCTCTACTGATGCCTGCACCGTTAACTCCCCACGTATGCCAAGGAGTAGATGCTCATCTCCCTGGGGCATTGGGACTCCTGGCAATGGCCATCCTGCCAGGTGTCCTTTGCTGTGGCTGGGTGGCGCCCGTGGGGAGGGCCCTTGGTCGGAGTAGGTGGCATCAGGGCAGATGACCCGCAATGAAGCGTGGTACATCATCTCTCGCTGGCGGCCAGCCGTCGGCAGTCTCTAAGCGTTCCAAAGCTCACTTTAAGGCTAATGTGTATGACCCCAAATCGTTCCCCTCCCTGGCCACGCCATGGGAGGAACGAAAGGCTATGAATGAGAGCGAAAGGTATTCGCCCCGGTATCTCGTCTGTACCAGAGCTGACGGGGAATCGTTTGTGTCTGTGAAGCCTCAGTTCATTGTAGAACATTTAGAGGACAAGTTCGGGGAGGTGGAGGGCTTGTCCAAAATGCTGTCAGGGTCAGTCTTAATAAAAACAGCATCCTCTGCCCAGTCACGAGCCTTGCTCGCTTGTATGAAGCTGTTACTATCACCCCACATAAAAGCTTAAATATGGTGCAGGGAATTATTTTTCACAGAGATCTCCTTTTACAGTCCGTTGACGAACTGGTCGCCAACTTAGAGCGACGAGGGGTCCATTTCGTCCGGCGCGTCCACCGGGGTCCGAGGGATCACCAAGTTGCCACCGGTGCCTTCATCTTGGCCTTCGAGGACCTGAGAAGGTCAAGGTGATGGTATACCGTTGTGATGTCAAGCCCTATATCCCTCCCCCGATGCGGTGCTTAAAGTGTTGGAAGTTCGGCCATATGTCTGCTCGCTGTGCTTCCAGCCTCATATGTCACGATTGTGGTCGACCGTCCCATCCTGATACTCCATGTGCCCCGCCTCCCATCTGTGTCAACTGCGGGGAGCACCATCCCCCTTGCTCGCCGGACTGTTAAGATTCTGCAGAAGGAGCGGAAAATAATGGAATACAAGACCCTGGATAGGCTGACCTACACTGAGGCTAAGCGTAAGTTTGAACGACTGCATCCAGTATGAATGACGTCCAATTATGCCGCCACTGTCACTCCTGTTACAGTTCCTATAGCTGCACCCCAAAACGTTAGCTCTCAGAGCCAGAGAACCACATCTGCCCCCTTGTTGGTGGGGGGCACTACACTCCCTGTTGCTCCTGCTCCATCTACTTCAGAAGCACCCCCCCCCCCCCCAACCATCGGGGACATCAGTTCCTCCTTCCCAGCCGGAGAAGTGTAAGACTTCTTCGGCTCCTGTTGCCAGGAAGGGGTCCCTTGGGGACCTCCCTTCGCAAGTTCCAACCGGTACAAAAGCAGACAGCCGCAAGTGGCTCAAACAACCACCGGTCCCTGGTCGTAGGGCCTCACAGTCGTCGTCCGTCCCTGAGACTGACCCAGTGAAGCCCTCCCAGCCTGAACCACCGAAGGCAGAGCGAAGTAAGCTGAAAAAGGAAAAGGTACCCAAGAATCCTGACATTGCGGTGGCACCCGTCCCACCGCTTCCAACAAGCTCAGCGACTGAGGACGAGGTCGAGATTCTGGCGTCTGCTGAAGACCTGGATCTCGCCGGTCCCTCAGACGCCATGGATGTCACTCGTGCGGATTCTGAATCGGTGGCAGCGAATGAACAAGTGGCGTAAATTGCCTTCCTAGTCCCTTCACACCTTCTCAGCCATGAACACTGTCATACTCCAGTGGAACTGCAGCTGTTTTTTCCAGCATCTAGCTGAGCTCCGACAACTTATCAGCCTTCACCCTTTCTTCCTGCGTTGCTCTTCAGGAAACTTGGTTTCCAGCAATGCGAACCCCCGCCCTCCGTGGCTATCGGGGTTATTAAAAGAACCGGGCAGCTTATGAAAGGGTGTCTGGTGGCGTCTGCATATATGTCCTTAACTCTCTTCACAGTGAGTCTGTCCCTCTACAAACACATTTAGAGGCTGCCGCTGTTCGGGTGTTGGACGCCACAGGCTGTTACCGTCTGCAGTCTTTACCTTCCACCGGAGACGATGTTGCGCAGCATGTCCTGGCTGCGCTGATAGCCCAATTGCCGCCCCCTTTCCTGTTACTGGGCGACTTCAACGCCCATAACCCTCTGTGGGGTGGGTCGGTGGTGACAGGTCGAGGCGCCGCCATTGAGCATTTATTGGCACAGCTCGATCTTTCGCTTTTAAATGATGGTTCCTTCACACACTTCAGTGTGGCGCATGGCACGTACTCCGCCATCGACCTTTCGATCTGCAGCCCTAGCCTCTTACTGTCTGTCGACTGGAGTGTGCATGACGACCTGTGTGGTAGTGACCACTTTTCGATCTTTCTGTCACTGCCACAGCGTCAGTCTTCTGGGCGGCCTTGCAGGTGGGCCATGAATAAGGCTGACTGGGACTTGTTTTCCTCCACTGCCGCTATTGAGCCTCTCTCTAGTGATGACAGTGCTGTGGTGGTTCAATCGGTCACCACTGGCATCGTTACTGCCGCCGAATCAGCCATTCCCCGTTCTTCTGGGTCCCCTCGGCGGTGGACTGTGCCTTGGTGGTCGCCTGAGATCGCTGAAGCGATTAAAGATCGCCGGCGGGCGCTCCAGCGTCACAAGCGACATCCCTCTATCGAACACCTTATCGCCTTCAAACAGCTGCGTGCGCGAGCCCGCCGCCTTATCCGCCAATGCAAGCAGGAGTGCTGGGAGCGGTATGTGTCAACCATTGGCCTCCATATCACTCTATCACAGGTCTGGGCCAAGATTCGACGCGTCTACGGCTATCGGACCCCTGTCAGTGTCCCTGCGCTCTCACTGAATGGAGCAGTTTGTACTGACTCCGACGTCATTGCAAACTGCTTGGCAGAGCATTTTGCTCTGAGTTCCGCTTCTGCGAATTACCCCCTGGCCTTCCGCTCCATTAAAGAGCGGATGGAATGTCGGAGCCTTTCGTTTCACACCCACCATCCAGAATCGTACAATGTTCCATTCAGTGAGTGGGAATTTAGCAGTGCCCTAGCCGCTTGCCCTCATACCGCTCCTGTGCCAGATGGCATCCACTGTCAGGTGCTGAAACGCCTTTCAGTGGACTGCCAGCGATGGCTCCTCGACCTATACAACCGTATTTGGGTCGATGGTGTGTTTCCGTCGCAATGGAGGGAAAGTATTGTTATCCCCATTCTGAAATCAGGCAAGACCCCTTTGGAGGTTCTTTGCAAGTTGCTTGAACGGATGGTGAGCCGGCACTTGAATTGGGTACTGGAGTCTTGGGGCCTTCTGGCTCCATCTCAGGGTGGGTTCCGTAAAGGCCGCTCCGCCGCCGACAATCTAGTGAGCCTGGAGTCGGCCATCCGTACTGCCTTTGCCCGCCGTCAGCACCTGGTCGCTGTCTTTTTCGACATGCGGAAGGCGTACGATACGACATGGCGTCATCACATCCTTTCTACACTACATGGATGGGGTCTTTGGGGCCCTCTGCCGATCTTTATCAGAAATTTTCTGTCGTATCGTACCTTCCGCGTGCAAGTCACGGCCTCCCATAGTTCCTCCCGGGGCCAGGAGAACGGTGTGCCACAGGGATCTGTTTTAAGTGTCTGCCTGTTTTTAATAGCCATTAACGGGCTCGCTGCGGCGGTGGGGACGTCTGTCTCAGCGTCCCTGTATGCTGACAACTTCTGCCTTTACTACAGCTCTATTGGCATTGCAGCTGCTGATCGTCAGCCACAGGGCGCTATCCGTAAGGTGCAGTCTTTCATTTTTCGGCTGCCAAGACCTGCGTTATGCATTTTTGCCGCCGACGCGCTGTTCACCCGGAGCCACGGCTTTATCTTGATGGCGAACTTCTTGCTGTGGTTGAGACACACAGGTTTTTGGGTGTAGTTTTTGATGCCCGGTTGACTTGGCTGCCTCATATTCGGCAGCTTAAACAGATGTGTTGGCGGCATCTAAATGCTCTGCGATGCCTGAGCCACATCAGGTGGGGCGCCGACCAATCTACTCTCCTACGGCTCTACCAGGCGTTAATCCAATCTCGTCTGGATTGTGGGAGCCTGGCTTATGGCTCAGCATCCCCATCTGCGCTGTGGGTACTAGACCCAATCCTACACAGCGGAATACGCCTTGCCACTGGTGCTTTCCGGACCAGCCCAGTGGACAGCATACTTGTGGAGGCAGGTGTCCCTCCATTGCGGTTAAGGCGCCAAAATTTACTGGCCGCTTATGCTGCCCATGTTTATAGCTTGCCCGGGCATCCAAACTATCGTCTCCTGTTCCCGCGATCGGTCGTCCATCTGCCAGAATGTCTGCCCCGGTCAGGTTGTACGATCGCGGTCCACGTCAAAGAGCTTCTCTCCGGGCTTAGGGTTTTCACTGTTCCACCTCCTTTTCGGGCCACTTTGTGTACACCGCCATGGTGTGTTCCTCGCCCTTGCCTTCGGCTCGACTTGGCACAGGGCCCGAAGGACTCAGTCCCTCCAGAGGCCTTCCGCCGCCGCTTTTATTCCATCCTGGCCACGTATCAGGGCTCCGGCATTGTTTACACTGACGGCTCAATGGTTGCTGGTCGTGTCGGTTATGCGCTAACTCTGGGGGACCATTACGAACAACTATCCTTGCCGGCTGGCTGCAGCGTTTACACTGCTGAGCTGGTTGCTATCTTTCGAACCCTAGAGTGTATCCACTCCTGCTCAGGTGAGTCCTTCTTTATCTGTGGCGATTCCCTGAGCGGTTTACGAGGTCTCGACCAGTGTTGCCCTCGTTCCCGTCTCGTGATGGCTATCCAGGAGTCCCTGCATACTCTTGCACGTTGTGGCCGCTCTGTGGTCTTTGTGTGGACCCCCAGTCATGTTGGGATACCCGGCAATGAAAATGTTGACCACCTGGTGAAAGAGGCCACCAGTAAAGTTCTGTCGCTTTGGGGCGCTGAATGGCGCAACCTGCCCATGTCAAACAAACTTCGCCCTATCAAGGCGACGACGACTGTGCGGCGGTCGTCCATGCGGGTTTCCCGCCAGGTGTCTGTTGTCCTCTGCCGACTGCGCATTGGGCACACTCGGCTGACGCACGGCCACTTATTGCACCGTGAGGACCCACCTCTATGTCGCTGTGGCTCCGTTTTATCTGTGGTCCACATTTTATTGGAGTGTCCGCTTTTAGCTGTGCTCAGGCAGACGTTCGCACTGCCTGACACGCTTCCTGCCCTTTTAACAGATGACCCTGCTATGGCTGGCTTAGTTTTGCGTTTTATTCGGGCAGGGGGTTTTTATCATTTAATCTGAGTGTTTATGTTTTATTTTATTGTTTTGTTTTGATTCTGGCCTTTGGCCTACGGTTTTAAACTCAGTTTTTAATATGTTCTCGGTGGTTGGCTTCTCCTTTTTTTTTGTTCCTATGGTCGGCCAACCACCGTCACACTCTGTGTGATACTATTTCGTTTTGTCTGGTCCTTGTCTACGTTTCTTTTGTTCTGTGTTGTCTGTCTCCTATTCTGTTGAACTTTTTTTTTTTTATTTTTTTTATTCTCTGTGGGTATTTTTAGTATTTGGAAAAAGGGACCGATGACCGTCGCAGTCTGGTCCCGTGAATCCCCCAACCAACCAATCAACCAACCCTCCCTCCCTCCCTGCCTCCCTCCCTCCCTCCCTGCCTCCCTCCCTCCCCCGTCTAATCTCCCAACTGCACATAGCTGCCCTACCCTTTTCACCTCGTCCCTGCATGCACCCTGGTAGCACTGCACTGTCCGCCATCCCTACCTTACTCTCCCTCTCCCTCCCTGCCCCAGCCTCCTCCTTACCCCCACCCAGTCGCCACTCCCATCATACACTAGTGCTGCTGCTTGCAGTGTGACTACAGTTAGCTTAGGCTGCAGTCGTGTGTATGAGTCGCGTTTGCCTTCGTGCGTGCCAATTTTTGATGAAGGCCTTATACAAGGGGCGTTCGAAAAGTCTGTGCAAAAATAAAAGCTACTTACGTGTTTGGGGTAAACCTTTATTTTTCAACATAGTCTCCTTTTAGACTTATACACTTCGTCGAACGCTGTTCTAATTTGTTGATCTCTTCGGAATAATAGGAACTGTCCAAGTCTTCAAAATAGCTATTAGTTGCTGCAATCACTTCTTCGTTTGAATAAAATCTTTGTACCACCAGCCATTTCTTCAAATTGGGGAACAAATAGTAGTCTGAGGGAGCAAAATCTGGAGAACAGGGGGGATGTGAAATGAGTTGGAATCCTATTTCCATTAATTTTGTGACCACTATGGCTGAGGTGTGTGCAGCTCGATTTTCAAACGGTCCAATAATGATGAATAATATGCACCTGTAATAGTTGGACCCTTTTCCAGATAGTCGATGAGCATCATCCCTTGCAAATCCCAAAAGACACTCTCCATAACCTTTCTGGCTGAAGGAATAGTCTTCGCCTTGTTTGGTGCTGATTCTCACTTGGTAAACCATTGTTTAGACTATTGTTTGGTCTCAGGAGTATAGTAATTTATCCATGTTTCATCCACAGTGACTAAATGATGCTTAAAGTCCTGCGGATTCTTCCTGAACAGCGGCAAACCATCCATGCAACACTTCACACAATTCTGTTTTCGCTCAAGCGTGAGCAATCGCGGAACCCATCTTGCGGATAGCTTTCTCATGTCCAAATGTTTATGCAAAATATTATGTTTGTACCCGTTCATTCGAGATGTCCACAGCACTAGCAATCTCGCATACCTTAACTCTTCTGTCATCCATCACCATATCATGGATTTTATCAATGATTTCTGGAGTCATAACCTCCACAGGGCGTCCAGAATGTTCAGCAGCATTTGTGCCCATATGACCACTCCGAAAATTTTGAAACCACTTATAAAATGTTCTAATTGAAGGTGCAGTCACCATAATTTTTATCAAGCTTCTCTTTAGTCTCTTGAAGCGTTTTGCCTTTCGTAAAGTAATGTTTAATCACCACACACAATTATTTTTCGTCCATTTTTTGACAATCATTCGACTTCCTTGATTCACACAAATGCCAAACACAAAGAAATAGACCGATATGGCTGAAACTTGGTGTGCATTCTTTCCGAAGATGCTACTAACTACCTCGATACACGCCAGTGGTGCCATCTCTTGGACTTTGCATGGACGTTTCAAACGCCCCTCGTAGGCCGAAAGCTTTATTTGTAAGAGTCATTTTGTTGTGCCTATCTGCGACTCGGCATCTCTGCTATATGGTGAGTGGCAACTTATCTTTTCATAATATTGTCACTTTATTGTTATTATTTGTCACCTCGAAGCTGATATACCACTCTCACTAGTACAAGATCTGAAGATGATCTAAGTACAATAAATTGAAACCAGTCACCAGTTTAAATAAAATATTTATGTGATCAAGACATTTTTTAGCAAATTTTAATGACCTATATTTGATCCTGCAACCATTTGGTTTTTAGTCACACACGTGACTGCTAAACTTGTCATGTCCAACATTTGTAATTTAAGACTACACTACATACGCAGAAAATGAAAGCAACAATGGGGAGAGTGGGGGAGGGAGAGACACTGTCACACACAAACCATAACTGTAATGCAGTGTTGGTGCTAAAAGTGACAAGAGACACTACTTTCCAAATGTCCGTGTATAAATTTATCTTGTGCAGATGGTGCTACACGCCTTACAAGACCTTGAAGAAAGATGATGTGACCAACAAGAGACTGCTGTATGATTTCCTCAAATCTTGACTAGTTTTGATAGTACTGCATCTTCTGGTTGGTGTGACCAATTCTTACCGAGGCAGGCCATTTTCATAATATATAGCTAAGTATTTCACATTGTTGATGGCAATGTCCACACTAGCAAGCCAGTGTGACTTGGCTATTTTGATCAGAAGATGGAGGGTATATTAAAGCTTGTTGTCAATAAATAGTCAGATGCCAACTTATTGGGGGGGGGGGGGGGTCTTATATTGAAAATTTGTTAGAAACCGTTTTTCTCAGCTGAATTGGTACTGGGACACAGTGTGTATCACATATCTGTGCTTAAGTCAGATTATTAAACCAAAGATGCAGAGATCAAATGCCTCATTAAATCTAGTTAAAAAATTCGAAGCATCTGTTTTGTGGCTGAAGTCTTGGGAAATTTAATATCCAGTTGATGTCTTCACATAAATTTTGATGATAAAATTAGACTACTAAGAGCAAGAATACATGTGGATGCACAGAAGCAGTTATACTTTTTACAGACCTTGTGTGAAAAGAGGTGAACATCAATAAAAAATACTTACTTTAGATGGAGCCTAATACAGCATAAAATTGTTTCAAAAATCTTTGCTATAAGACTGACAAGGGATAAATCCTGAATGTCAGACGCTGGAATGGTCACCGCTGATGTCAATGCAGCACTGTGCTTGATTTACCAAGCTGTGAGCCACACATTGGTCTACCTGAAGGGTATCAACAAAGCATTTTCAATGCTCTGCTTGTACTTTTCCAGTGTATGAAGATTATTTCAGTGCATGTGACTCTTCAGTTTGCCCCACAGGAAAAAAATCACAGGAAGAGGACTCAGGCAGTTAAGGTGGACAGGTGATTGCACAGCCTCTGCTGATTGTCTTCTTCTTGCCAAACTTCGTGCACTCTTGACAAGGTTGTCAATGGCTTGTGTGGTGTTGTTCCATCTTACTGAAAATATCCATACATTCATTCATTTTCTGTGAGTTGATTCAAATATGGATTAAACAGTTTCAGGGGATACTGATGAACAGTAACAGCTTAGTGAAAACATCGTGTTACAGTACAAACACCAAACATTGTAGGCCAAAGAGTCACTGATGGTTTCAGATTAATCCAGGTTCAATAAAACATGTGATTGTGCACTCCAGCTGGTGTTGAGGGAATGGGGAACATTGCTGACCACAGGAGTGTACGTTTAGGTGTCTGTTGTTGTTGTTGTTGTTGTTGTTGTTGTGTACTTTAGGTGGAAAAAGAGCTAATGCTATAAAGCTAGAGTGAATGTTATTTTCTGTTACATGTTTCTGTGCTCCATGCATTAATCTGCTATAGGTAGAGACAGAAAAATTTCACAAAAATGTGAATGTGAAATTAGCAGTTATTTGTGAAATAAGACAAACTCTGTGACTGTTAAGAGATAACACAATTCTTTAATTTTCCTATATAAGTGGTATTCACAATATGTAAACAACAGAAAAAGTTCCATAAGATTATTGTAAGAGATGGTAATATAAATGACATACATGTTGCTACATTTTTCATTGAGAAAGTGTGCATCCATACCCTGCGAACCACTGTGAAGTGTGTGACGTAGGGTAATTCCCAATGTACCACTTGCCTAGGGCTGCTTTTTGTTATATTCATGTAAGAAACACTTGAAGAATGATTGCTTAAACATCTATGTCTGTGCTGTAATTAGTATAATTTTATCTTCGGAGCACTACAGGGATAAGGAAAGGTGGATTGTAGTATTTCTGGATTTCTCATTTAAAGCTGGTTCTTGTAGGTGTGTTGGATAGCATACAACTATCTTCAACCACTTGCCAGTTTATTATTTTCAGCATCTCCATGATGATCTCCCCTGGGTCACACACATGACCATTTATGCCCCACTCTTTGTGTGTGTTCAGTATCCTCTGATTAGTCCTATTTGGTATTGGTTGCCCACACTTGAGCAATATTCTAGGATGGGTTGCAGAAGTATTTTGTCAGCAGTCTCGTTTGTTTATTGATAGCATTTCCTAGTAGCATACTAATTAACTGAAGACTGTTGCCTGCTATGCCTAGGACTAAGTCTATACAACTGTTCCAGTTCATATCCCTAGAATTGTTGTTAAAGGTGACTGATTTAGACTGACCCACTGATACTATATTCACAGGATACTAAGTTTTTTCACTTTTTGCAGTACGAAATTTTACATTTCTGAAAATTTAAAACAAGTTGCTAAGGTATGCCAAACACTTGTACAGCTTTTTTTTAGACTGTACTTCATCATAGATGACTGCACCATGTGTGAAGTCTGAGGTTACTATTAATATTGTCCACAACGTTAGTAATGTAAAACATAAACTGCTAGCGTCACAAGACACTTCTCGGTAACACACATGAAGCTACTTCTACATCTGTTGCTAATTGACCATTCAATCTAACACGCTGCATTCTCCTGACCAAAAAATCCTCAGTTCAGTCACAAATTTTGCTTGATACTGCATATGATCGTGCTTTTTGTAGTAAGTATAGGGGTGGCTTTGAGTCAAATGCTTTTCAGAAGTCAAGAAATACTGAATCTGTGCTACTGCAATTATCCACATCTTTCAAGGATCTCAAGTGAGAAAAGTGATTTGTGTTTTGATAGTTGGAATGTTATTGGTGGGCATGGAGGGGAGGTCATTCTGTTAGATATACCTAGATATATCTGTATTCAGAATTTCTTCTATGTTTCTACAATAGATTAGAGATATTGAATGTTAGGTTGTACCTCACTTCTGCTTTTTTCCACCTATTTGGCACAGTTTTTTCTTTGGGGTATCTATGACATACACTAATCAGCCACAACATTATGATTACCTACCTATTAGCCAGTATTTCTACCTGTGGCACAGGCAACAGCAGCGACATGTTATGGCATGGAAACAATGAGGCCTTGATAGGTAACTGGAGGGAGTTAAGTGTGCACACAAGTCAGCTAATTCCTGTAAATCCAGGAAGGGGGGGGGGGGGGGGGTCAGCTCTAATGCCACATCCAATCACATCCCAGATGTGTTCAATCAGGTTCAGATCTGGCAAGTTGGGGGGGGGGGGGGCAGGATATAAAGTAGAACTCACTGCTGTGTCCCTTGAACCACTCCATCATACTCTTGGTCTTTTGTTGAAAAATGCCACTCCCGTCAAAAAATATTATCATTATAAAGGGGTATATATGGTCTGCAGCCAGTTTATTGATACTCTTTGGCAATCATGATGCCTTGCATGATTTCCACTGGATCCATGGATGCCAACTTGAATGTTCTCCAGAGCATAATGGAGCTGCTGCCAGCTTGTCTCTGTTCTGCAGTACATGTGTCAAGGAGCTGTTCTCATGGGAGACGACAGATTCGCTCACTCCCGCCGGCTTGAAGAAGAAGGTATTGCAACCCTCTGCCACTCTGTCAATGTCCAGTGATGATGGTCACATGCCCATGTCTGTCATAGTTGCCAAAATTGTGGTGTTAACATTGGCACATCCATGGGTCATCAGTTGTAGAGGTCCATTGTTAGTAGTGTTCGGTGCACTGTGTGTTTTAGACACACTTGTACTCTGCCCAGCATTGAAGTGTGATATTAGATCCATCACAGTTCAGTGCCTGTCCTGTTTGACCAGTCTGCCCATCCTGTGATGTCTGTCATCTGTAATGAGGGTTGGCTACCCAACCCCATGATATCTGTACGCAATTTCACCACGGTGTCGTTATGTGTTGAAGACACACACCACAGCATCCTCGAACATCTGACGAGTTGTACAGTTTCCAAAACACCCGTACTGAGCCCCCAAGCCATTACAGTCTGCCCTCAGTCAGGTTCGAATAGATTGTGAGCCTTCCCCATTCTGCACACAGACAGCACACTTTCTGATACTCCTTACACCATGCGTGTTTCTGACTACCAATCTTTCCATGCCAGGTGACACTGCTTTTGTTGGGATGGCATTATATTGATTGTAGATTGGTGGTCATAATGTTCTGGCTAAGTGTATATGACATATAAAAGAAAGCTAACTCGGCTGCAAATTCTGTGTAGAATCTGATCGCTGCCTTTGCAGTGATGCGAGAATTAAACTGTGGCAATAGTCATAGATTTTTCTTTGTAAAGGAACATTAGTGAATTGAATTCAGCCTTTCTGCTTTTGTTTGGCAGACCTTGGCTTCAAATCCTGTCTCATCTATAAGTGCCTTGGTACTAACTTTGGTGTCACTAATAGCCTTACATATAATCAGAATTCCTTTGGATTTCGTGATATATTTTTAGATACTATTACTCTAAAGAAGTCACCTGTAAAGGCTATTAGTGACACCAAAGTTAGTGTTAAGATGGTCATGGATGAGACAGGGACTGAAGTTGAAGGTAGCAAATCAAAAGCAGAAAGGCTGAACTCAGTTCATATATGTTCCTTCTTGATAGGCTAGCATCTTTCTGTTCATAGCCCATGCGGTGTTCTGCATCCAATGTAGTAGTCTCTGTTTCCGTAGTAGTTAAGGTGACTCTATATAATGGAGAATCTCTCCCATCATTAACTATATTACAAGGAACAGATCTATTCACTGCGTGGTCAAATACACTCCTGGAAATGGAAAAAAGAACACATTGACACCGGTGTGTCGGACCCACCATACTTGCTCCGGACACTGCGAGAGGGCTGTACAAGCAATGATCACACGCACGGCACAGCGGACACACCAGGAACCGCGGTGTTGGCCGTCGAATGGCGCTAGCTGCGCAGCATTTGTGCACCGCCGCCGTCAGTGTCAGCCAGTTTGCCGTGGCATACGGAGCTCCATCGCAGTCTTTAACACTGGTAGCATGCCGCGACAGCGTGGACGTGAACCGTATGTGCAGTTGACGGACTTTGAGCGAGGGCGTATAGTGGGCATGCGGGAGGCCGGGTGGACGTACCGCCGAATTGCTCAACACGTGGGGCGTGAGGTCTCCACAGTACATCGATGTTGTCGCCAGTGGTCGGCGGAAGGTGCACGTGCCCGTCGACCTGGGACCGGACCGCAGCGACGCACGGATGCACGCCAAGACCGTAGGATCCTACGCAGTGCCGTAGGGGACCGCACCGCCACTTCCCAGCAAATTAGGGACACTGTTGCTCCTGGGGTATCGGCGAGGACCATTCGCAACCGTCTCCATGAAGCTGGGCTACGGTCCTGCACACCGTTAGGCCGTCTTCCGCTCACGCCCCAACATCGTGCAGCCCGCCTCCAGTGGTGTTGCGACAGGCGTGAATGGAGGGACGAATGGAGACGTGCCGTCTTCAGCGATGAGAGTCGCTTCTGCCTTGGTGCCAATGATGGTCGTATGCGTGTTTGGCGCCGTGCAGGTGAGCGCCACAATCAGGACTGCATACGACCGAGGCACACAGGGCCAACACCCGGCATCATGGTGTGGGGAGCGATCTCCTACACTGGCCGTACACCACTGGTGATCATCGAGGGGACACTGAATAGTGCACGGTACATCCAAACCGTCATCGAACCCATCGTTCTACCATTCCTAGACCGGCAAGGGAACTTGCTGTTCCAACAGGACAATGCACGTCCGCATGTATCCCGTGCCACCCAACATGCTATAGAAGGTGTAAGTCAACTACCCTGGCCAGCAAGATCTCCGGATCTGTCCCCCATTGAGCATGTTTGGGACTGGATGAAGCGTCGTCTCACGCGGTCTGCACGTCCAGCACGAACGCTGGTCCAACTGAGGCGCCAGGTGGAAATGGCATGGCAAGCCGTTCCACAGGACTACATCCAGCATCTCTACGATCGTCTCCATGGGAGAATAGCAGCCTGCATTGCTGCGAAAGGTGGATATACACTGTACTAGTGCCGACATTGTGCATGCTCTGTTGCCTGTGTCTATGTGCCTGTGGTTCTGTCAGTGTGATCATGTGATTTATCTGACCCCAGGAATGTGTCAATAAAGTTTCCCCTTCCTGGGACAATGAATTCACGGTGTTCTTATTTCAATTTCCAGGAGTGTATTATCCTAAACTTGAGCAACAGCTCTTCCACCTGCTTCTGTCCAGGGCTAAATGTTCAAAGTGTCCCATTGAGATATGACACTATTGCCACTTTTATCTAGCATTCTGAACACGCAAACCTCCATTTTTGTGTTAGGTGCCCTATCTAGTTCAGTAATAATTGTCAGTTCTGACAGAAAGGTTGGGTACTGAGCAAGGTGGCGCAGTGATTAGCGTACTGGACTCGCATTCTGGAGGAAGACGGTTGAAATCCAGATCCGGCCATCCTGATTTGGGTTTTCTGTGATTTCCCTAAATCGCTTCAGGCAAATGCCGGGATGCTCCCTTTGAAAGGGCACAGCTTGACTACCGTCTCTAATCCGATAGGACTGATGATCTTGCTGTGTGGTCTCCCTCCCCCAAATCAACCAACCAACCAAAAAGGTCAGGTCTGATTGTTGCTATTAGATCGAATATATTTTCATCATTAGTGAGTATCAGAACTGTCTGTTCTTTGTAATTTTCAGAGAAAGCATTCAGTATTGTTTTGCAGAGTGTCTTGCCATACCCGCTACTTAAAATCTGTAATAATCCCAAGTGATTGATGGATGATTAGTCTCTTCCAATGACAGTATGGAAACATATGTACTAGCAAACTGAGGTTTTGTGTAGTTTTCAACATACATCTAGGTGTGATGAATGGTCTTTGATAAAATCCCTATTATAAGTTTATGCTCATTCTTGGTACTGAGTTTTTCCCAAACAGTATTGCATGCAGCTTCACTTTCTGCCTTGATGGACTGGAGATTCTTGTGTACTGTGACAAATCCAGTACTTCCATCTCCCATTTTGCTAATCTTTTGAAACACACTTGAATTTCCCCCAAAATTCTCACAGCTATCAATTTCAAGTTTAATCAGCTTTCTGTATGTAGTTTCATGTGGGCTCCACTGCTTTCTAGGAGAGCTTCAAACTGTGGCACATGGTCATGATTATCTCAGCATCTGATAAGGATTTTAATCGTTACATTTGTGGAGGCTGTTTCTTTGAATCACACCCGTACATTGAAGTCTCTAACACCTACCATTACGTGGATTGGAGGGTGGTGTACTTCATCTAAAAATCCCTCATGGGCACCCCACACAGTCAGGTGTAGAGTCACATATTCCACATCATAGCAAGAGGGTGCCATTATGGTCTAGAGACAATGCAGTTAACGAATGAACTAATGACTGGAAACTTTTTTTGTTTTATTTGAACTGGAGTTATGTTTCTCTGTATTTAAGTTTCATATAGACAGGAGAAGGATTTCCTGCCTTTGTGCCACGTCTGTTCCATCCACTTAAGATGCTCTTACCAAATTGTACTGAGGTCTTTTAATGTAATTTTTTTGAGGTAGTGTTTTTTGTCAGGGATTGTGGTAGCAACTGCTCCATGTAAGTTTTTCACTGATCAACTTTCCGTATTGCTTGTGAAATAACATTTTCCCCTCCCAAACAAGTTCACAGTATGGCTAAGGGCACCCGCATGACACCATCCTATGCCACCCTATTTGTGGGCTATCTAGAGGAATCGTTTCTAAACACCTAGAATCCTAAACCCCTCACCTGGTTCAGATTCATTGATGACATTTTTGCAATCTGGATTGAGGGTGAGGACACCCTATCTGCATTCCTCCAGAACCTTAACACCTTCTCTGCTATTCACTTCACGTGGTCGTTCTCAACACAACAAGCCACCTTCCTAGATGCTGACCTCCACCTCAAAGATGGCTGCAGCAGTACCTTTGTACATATCAAACCTACTAACCACCAGCAACACCTCGATTGTAACAGCTGCCACCCGTTTCATACCAAGTCGTCTCCCATACATCATAGCCACCTGTGGCCATCACATCTGCAGTGACGAGTAGTCCCTATCAAAATACACTGAGGCCTTTATCGACCGAATTATCCTCCCAACCATGTACAAAAACAAATTTCCTGTACCTTATCTTACCTCCCATAGTCACACCATCTGGCGACAGAGGAGCATTCCCTCTCGTAACTCAGTACCACCCAGGAGTGGAACAACTGAATTGCATTCTCCTCCAAGTTTTCAGTTACCTCTCATTGTGCCCTGAAATGAGAAGTGTCCTGCCCACTATCCTTCCCACCCCTCCCACAGTGGTATTCTGCCATCCACGGAACCTACACGATATACTTGTCCATCCCTACACAACCCTTGCCCCCAACCCCTTACCTCATGGCTCATACCCCTGTTACAGACCTAGATGCAAGACCTGTCCAATACATCCTCCCACCACCAGTTATGATTACAAAAGTTAATAAATCAGTCAAGAAGAGCAAATAAGCAGTTGTTAGCATCTCACTTAGACAATGAATTGACATCACTTAAATCAAGTAAGATAGACATAGAGAAATTATGGGCAAAGCTTAAACAAATCATAAATCGTGATCAGGAGAACTAAGAGTTTAGTAAGAGTATTAAGGATGCAAAAGACCCACCATGGTTTAACAACTAAATTCAGAAATTGCTGTGGAAGCAAAGGCTGTTGCTCTGTCAGTTCAAAAGAAAATACAAAAACGACAAGCAATGGTTTCTAGGAATTCATGCATCTGTGAGATCTAAGCATGAAGCATACAACTGCAGTGTCATACTTTAGCAAAAAATCTGGCCAAGAACTCAATAAAATTCTGCTCCTGTATCACTAAGTGTGTCTAAGGCTATCCAGTCATTCGTTGAGCACTCTGGTGTGGCAGTTCGAAATAACAAAATAAAAGGTGAAGTTTTAAATTTCATGTTCAAGAAATTGTCCAAGCAAGAGAATCATACACACATACCGTCATTTGACCATTGAACTGATGCCCTTATATACAACACACTAATAAGCATTCCTGGCTTAGAGAAACAACTAAAAGAGTTGAAAACAAGTAAGTTGCCAGGTCCAGATGGAATCCCAGTTCAATGTTACAAAGAGTACTCTATGGCATTGGCCCTTCTCTAGCTTGCATGTATTAAGATTCTCTTGCCCAGCACAAAGTCCCTGAGAAAAAGCACAGGTGACACCTGTATATAAGAAGAGTAAAAGAAAGTACACACAAAATTATGGACCAGAATGCTTAACATCAATTTGCTGCAGAACTGTTGAACATATTCTCAGTTTGAATATAATAAATTTCCTTGAGAAAGAGAATTTTATGTCCACAAGTCGGCACAAGTTTAGAAAGCATTATACATGTAGAGTTGCCCTTTTGTCACATGATATGTTACGAACTATGGCTGAAGGGCAGTAGGCAGATTCCATGTTTCTAAATTTCCAAAAAGTGTTTGACTCGGTGCCCCACTGCAGACTGTTAGCAAAAGTATGGTCATGTGGAATAGGTTTCAAGACATGCCAGTGGCTCAAAGACTTCTTAAGTAATGGAACCCAGTATGTTGTCCATGACAGCGAATGTTTGTTGGTGACAAGGATATAGTCAGGAGTGCCCCAGCGAAGTGTGATGGGACCACTATTATTTTCTGTATAGATAAATGATCTGGTGGACAGGATGAGTGGTAATCTGCATTTGTTTGCTGGGAATGCTGTGGTGCATGAAAAATGTTGAAGTCGAGTGACTGTAGGAGGATACAAGATGATTTAGGCAAAATTTCTAGTGGCATGATGAATAGCAGCTATCTCTTAATATAGAAAAATGTAAGTTTATGTGAATTGAGGAGGAGGGGGGGCGAGGGGGGGGGGGTACAAGCTCATCATGTTTGAATATAACATTAGTAGTGTCTTGTAGCATCCTACTTGACACAGCCACATTATTTAAATATCTGGGATCAAGTTGCGGAGCAATGTGGAATGGAACGAGCATGTGAGGATTATGGTAGGGAAGGTGAATGGTTGACTTTGGTTTATTGGGGGAATTTTGGGATAGGAGATTACATATAGTTTGCTAATGCAGTCTATTCTTGAGCACTGCTGGAGTTTTAGGGATAGGCAGCAGGTCGGATTAAAGGAAGGCATCAAATGAGTTCAGAGGCGGCCTGCTGGATTTTTGACTGATAAGTTGTGACAACACACAAGTATTCGGGAACTCAAATGGAGAAGACAACACTTTTTCCGAAGAACACTGTTGAGAAAATCGAGAGAATTGGCATTTGAAGCTGACTGCAGAATGATTCTTTCGCTTTCAACATTTGTGTTACATTGCCTATACTATTTAATTTTTGTCCATTTCCATTGTCAAATACAGCAGTAATTTTAAGCATCAACAGCTGTCATTGAAAAATGATCACTGGTCAAAGCTGGCTAGTAATGCAACATAAGTGTTGACTTAAGACTTCAGCTTGTTCCAACAATTTAAAAAGCCTGTGGTAGGAATAATGGTTTTGTCCTTCAGAAAACACCTTGAGCCTGTGGATCCAAATATGGGGAAACTACTAGAGATATAGCTAGTATTTGATTTCCTTTGTAGGTGTACCATTGTTAGTTACAGTGACATTGTGTTCCACTTAATGAGTTTCATATCTTGAATACATATGAAGGCCTTATTTCAGTATTGGTACACGCTCAGTTTTGTTTATTTCGAGATGCTGAGGCATAAACATAGTTGTGCAATGACATTTCTCCGACTGAGATACCTGAATATTACAGTCCATCACTTGTTGGATGGGATTACTGTTTCTTTTTATTGTCATCACTCAGTTATGTTTAAGCTTCAATTCTTGAAATTAACTAAATTGGATGTGTATTACTATTGAAATAAGGTCTGAATATATGACATGCACTTGAAAACCTTCTTTTCTTCCTTGTTTCTTTTTTTTCCCTCATACATTACTTTGTTTTGTGAAGCCAGATGATGATATGTGTAGAACAAATGAAGCCATTTTTAAATTGATATTTTTCTAATATTTAAGGTGGTTATACTCCGTGACAGTTATCACATAAAGTGGCCAATTATTTTTAATGTAGTCCCAATTCAAAAGTAGAAATATATTTATGGGTTTGGCTTGTATGTTGTCTGATGTAATAATGTTGATAGCTATTTTGTGGCAAAGTGAATTTCAGAGTTTTCAGTGTTATGTTTTGTAGTTCTTTGTAGTTCTTTGCAGTAGGTAGCTTGTACCACAGTGAGCTATTACTTACTACAAAAAATATTTAGTTCACCATTTAAAGCAGTGAAGGTCAACCTGGTCCCTGCAATGCACTACTGAGTATTCCACCTTTCCTGGTGGGCAGTAGGGGTTTTAAAAAAAATTGTTATATTTTCATAAAATTTTGACGTTAAGCACTTGGAAAGTAATTATTATTACATGTTTTAACTTGCTATAACTCTGCTTCATAAATTTTATGAAGTTACTTCCTTATTTTATAAAAGAATGTAATTGTGGAATTGGTGGGTAGTTAGAAAATTTCGTTACTGACAGAGATACAAGAGTGGGCAGTGGATGAAAAGATTGGTTACTCCTAATCTAAAGGAAAATCATGGGGAATAACAAAGTATCCACATGTAGTTTAGTGTAAATGACATTTTATCAATGATTCCTTTGTGAGAGCAAAAAACTTTTTTCATTCACTTTGTGAGATTTGTATCAGTTGTGGGATTGTACTATACTAATGGAAATTTTTGATCAGATGTTTACAACGATATTTAAGTATTTGTAAACTAAGATTGTTAGATAAAAGGAAACAAGCATGTGGATGCGTGCTCATAAAAACATTTCACTGAGTTCATAAGCTACTGAAGAGTACATTCTAACCATGATGTAAGGTATTTGATGTCAACTGTAATCAAATGATTTTCTTTGTAGCTTTTGATATACTGTCTTGTACTCAGATGAAACAGCACATTAAGTTCTGTTGTCATACTGTTCCAGATTCCGCATTGTGGATGATGACATCGACATAAAGAATATGCGACCACTAGATGATGATGAAATCGAGCTGTACAACTTAGCAGAAGATGCTCCACAAATTGCAGGAATAATTGATGAGCGTCCTGAAGAAGTTAAAAGATTGGAACAATTTGGGACAAAGCGGTGGAAAGTTGTAGCTGATGAGGATGGTCTTGATGATGTAAAAATCACAGCCATTGACATAAAACCAGCAGTTACAAAAAAGCCAAAGTATAATGGAAGTTCAGAAGAAGTTAGTGACCGTAACAACTCTAAGAAGAAAGAAACATTACAGAATGAAATTATAAGAAATTCCAGCGAGTTAGATGATTCAGCAGCACCAAAAAAGAACAACAAATTGTCAAGGACTAACGAAAACTATAGTGATGCAGATATTTCCCCTCCACACGCAAAATTGAAAAAAACTGTACATAGAAGTGATAATGACTCTGATGCATCCCCTCCAAGGAAAGGGCAAAAGTCTCGTGAGTTTCAAATGCCCTCGAAGGACAAGGAGAAAGTTCAGGAGAAACCCCATGTTGATTACTCTGGAAGACTGAAAAAACTGAGTGCAACTGAAAAAGTGCAACACTCACGGAAATATGATTCAGATGAATCACCACCCAGGAAGTCACAGAAATCGAATTCAGATGAATACTCATTACAGAGATCAAGGAATCAAAGTGATTCAGATGTATCACCTCCTAGGAGATCAAATCAGCAACAGGATTCCGATGAATCTCCTCCAAGAAAAGTAAGGAAAGATTTTATTGACAGATCATCTCCTCATAGAGTTAGAAAGCCAGGAGCAGATGAATCACCACAAGGAAGGCCAGTGAAGTATTGTAGATCACCACCCAAGCAAAGAGAGCGGCAGCATGCTTCTGAATCGCCTCCTAGAAAAGTGAAACAGCATCAAACCAGCAGCCAGGGTAGACATAGGAAGCAGTATCCAGATGAACGCACTGCTCAAAGATCAAGGTACCAACAAGGATCAGAACAGTCTTCTCGCAAGAAACACAAGCAACAGTTACCAGATGGCAGTACAGAGGGGAGCTCAAAACATAGAGAGTCACCGTCCCGAACTACCAAGAGGTACAGTTCACCCTCAAGAGCAACAAAAAATCATTCTGACATTATTGGGTCATCACAAAGGAAAAATATAGACCAGTACAATGTAGAGAAAGGCCATCAAAACTCGGTGAAGAAACATGACTTTGAGCTCATAAGAAATAGAAAGTTTGACCAAAAATCTCCTGCAAAAAAGTTTTATAACAGAAATGAAAGAAGTAAATCTCCAGAAAGTAGAAGCAATCAGAAGAGTATTGGATTTGATTCTGCAAGTAAATTTATGAAAGATACTGCTGATAACTTGCATAAAAGTCACAGTTCTGAAAAAACTCACTCTAAGTACAAAGACAAAAATTCAGTGAACAGACAACATAGCAGGGATAGTGTATCACCTTCAAGAAATTATGGAGAACCATCACGTTGGAAGCGTAGGCAGAATTCACCTTCTGGTAGAAACAAGTCAGATAATGATTCTGATGCGTCACCCCCTAGGAAGTATTCACAAGTTAAGTCTTCTTCGAAGAAATCTTTTGAAACTGATGGTCAGGAAACCAGAGCAACAAAAACCCGTGACACCTTTCCTGAAAGAAGCAGAAACGAGTCTAAGGATACCTCCCATAGAAAGATAAAGCAGGATGGCAGCAGTGATACAAGGAGCAGGAGAGAAAATTCTGATACCAGAAATAGTCCTGGAAGAGCAAAAAAAGGTAATGCCAAAATGTTAGATGGAATGAAAGCTGGTTTGCAATCCAAAGACGAACTGAAAAAGGAGATTCAAGATTTTCAGGAACGAGAACGTGAAATGTTTGCCCAGGTTAGTAATTCTTAATATTCTCCCTTATTTGTCCAATTTTAACTTTTTATCACACAAGTAAAAGTAGTTAACATAAAGAATGGATTTTGGTATTCAATCAACAATGTAATGTTCCATATTAACATAGGCCTACTACTTAGACTGTAAAAAGTTCAGAAAGACTAACAGCAGCACCAAATCTTAAACATATTTTAATTTGGATAGAAACTGAATGGGAAATAAAAATAAAGTTGTTATTTTAAAACATTATAAAAGATAGGGATGTAAAATAGGCCCAAATATGCTCTTGATGTGTGTGTTGGAGGAGGGGGGAGAAGTAAAATATGTGGAAGGTTTGAAAGAAATGGTGTGCCATTATTTACCGGGTGGTTATAATTAAATTTTCTACTTGAGCCAGTGTTGACAGAAAACTTTTTTACCATTTGGATACCCAATGGATGAAATTATGTTGAGACTGTGTTGTGCTGCAGGGTTTGCATTGTTAGTAATGTTAGTGACATGACTTGCCATTATGTGCCAGTACTGGCACAGTGACTTAGGGCTGATACACAAGACTGCATTACTGTTGCAGACAGTGAACCTGGCTCAGGACAAGGTGATCAGAACGTTGCTCATAAAGCTATTTTGTCAGAACAATAGCAACAATGATGCTGCTCTTCTTGAGTATCAGTACAGTGAAAGAGTGTAGCGAAGTCCTCTTTTTGCACAGGAGTAGAACAACATGATTCAGAGGTTTGAATTAACTGGTGATTTGGGAATTGCTCCTTGGAGAGTCCAACTGCCAATTGTGCCATAAATTGAAGAAGTTACTGTTACCATGGTCAAGTATCTGGACACAATGTGTGATCTTTAAGCAATGCATGAGCCATGTCTCGACAGCTAAACATTCCATGGTCAACCATTTGAAAAGTATTGCGAACAGTTATGGTATCCCTAGTGCTGTTCCAGGCTGTCGTGGATGCAGGTGGTCGTCACATTCAGCAATGTTTATAACTTGGAACTCAAACATGGTGTGCAGTTAAAGTTACCCCTCAGGTGGTAATTAAAACACGTTTCCTTTGGTGGTTTATTCATTATTTCTCTTCTGAATGTCCTTACAAATTTTTCCACAAAGTTTCATTGTCTACGGGCATTTGTTTTTCATGAGGGACCCCCTCAAGTAGCAAAAGTTTAATTATAACCTCCCGGTATATTAACATTTTATATCAGTTGGTCCTGCTTTAATTCCAGTTTTGTTGGACAGTGAATCCTTGAACCATGCAAATATGTTTACAATAATTTGTCTACATTAAAACTGCAGTGAGCTTTTCAAAGATGTGGGTCTGTCTGTAAACATGTTTGTGCATTTAAGAGTTCTTCTTTGCCTCTTCTTTGGTTAGTTTTATCTCTAAATATCTCAGATTTCGTGGTAACTAGAATTTGACTGAACAGCTGACAGATTGTGCAGTATTGTGTCCATTTGTGATGTTATCATATCTCATTTTGATATCTTCTGTAATAAGCTCTAAAGATTTACTTAATCCCATTTTTCCCTTTATAAAAGAAGAATATTAAGTATCAAAAAATTATTAAATTAAGTGATTAATCATATGTTAAATAGAAAAGTTAATAGTTCTGTTTTTAGTTTCAGCTGTGTTGGTTAATATTACTTTGCAGTTAGACCCATCAGTGTCAGGAGAAGGTGTTAGTGCTATTTTGCGAGACAGGAAGACAGGAAAAAGAAGGAATCTAGAACAAGAGGCCCGGGACCGAGAAGAGCAGCAAATAGCAGAAGCTGAACAAAAGTCAAAATATTCCAGATGGGGCAGAGGGTAAGGTTTAACAACTAGCATACATACTACAAACTAAAGTAACAAAGTATTCCCCCCCCCCCCCCCTCCCCGGTCCCGAATTATTCAGTTTTGCATAGAAACTGCTCACTTTATTGGGAAGAGAGAGATGGAGAGGGTGTGTGTGTGTGTGTGTGTGTGTGTGTGTGTGTGTGTGTGTGTGTGTGTGTGTGTGTGTGTTGTGGGGGGGGGGGGGGGGGGGTTACAGACTGAGTAGAGTAGTTAACTGTAATAATCACAGAATCATGTAAGGAAGGAATTCTTATTCTGCTGCATCTAATAACTTTCATTTTCAGTTGCAAGGGAGCCTTTCCTCCTCAAAAGCACCTTTCTTTTGAGTTTTCCTTCCTTAATCGTGGATGGTGACACACAGAGTTCTGAAGGATTGTGATTTTAGGTGTGCTCCCAAGTGGACATCATGGCTGTGATCACAATCATGATTTCTGGATATTTAATTATATTTTTTGGGCCCCCTCTAGGATATGGTCCCCTACTTTTTTTCATTCTACAGTCATAAGATCATTTAGGTGAAGACACGTTATGTGGTGCTCACGTAGTCCACACTGTGCAGAGACCCTGTGCACACCTTAATCATATGGGCTTAAGTACACACCAAAACTGCAGCACAGTAGCTGTTTTGACATGGAGCTGTAGGGGTACCCCTTGGCTGTAACCCCCTAACAACATAGGTACCATTTTGTGATTCTTGAGCTGTGAACTCCCCATCCAAACCATGGAGTAGGTACCAGTCTTTCCTGGACAATGGTACTCTTAGCAGTGACCACTAAGCCGGTGACCCATGGCCGGCTCCGCATTGGCCACACTTGGGTGCCCCACAGTTAGCTCTTGTGCCTTGAAGACCCGCCTCAGTGTTGGTGCGGCGCACGGTTGACAGTAGTCCATATTCGGGTGCACTGACCTACTTTGACTGCCCTGCGACAAAATCTTGGGTTACCGGACTCATTGCTGCTCATTTCATCTGACAATGCCTCATTGGCTGATTTATTTTTATGTTTTATTCGTGAGGGTGGGTTTTATCATTTTATCTAAGTTTGGTCGGCCAGCCACTGTAATTTAATTTTGTTTTACTCTCTGTTATTTTCTTGTCCTCTTTTGTTTGTTGCCTTTCCTTTGCTCTTGTGGTTTTTCCTTTCTTTCCATTTTGTGTTATACATCTCGTCTGTTTTAGTCTCACACTTGTGGCATTGTTTCATTAGGAAAAAGGGACCGATTACCTCGTAGTTTGGTCCCTTCCCCCTTCTTTTAAATAAACCAACCAACCAACCAACAGGTGACCCATACAGTGGGTGATGGTGCCCACATGCAGAGCCTCGTGATTGGAGTTGCATCAGGACAAACATCCACATGAGACAAATTAAACAGGATACGGCCATCCCAGCAGACAAAGCTAGCAGTGATGATGCAGAAAGTTGTCAACCTATAGCATTTCTGCCTCTGAATATCCCATGGGACAAGGGATAAGTACTGAGAAATGGAACAGGATGGTTTATGTAATATCTGGTATGCTTGGAGAAGTAGTCACATTAGAGAGAACTAGAAATAGGTCTTTATTGCTCAAAATCTGCATCATGTGCAACCAAACATGCACTGACCTGGGAGACATACTGTCACTATTATTCTGCATAAAAGCATCAACATTATCCAAGGTCAGGCTGATAACGAATGGCTTCCCAATGTAGAATGACAAATAGTCCATTTTGTACATTATAGAGAGGTCCAGAGGACAATGGTGTGGACACAGATGCCTTTATACTTGCCTTAGAAGAGAACATCCTTCCTGTAAAGGTTAGTCATACTCTACATATGTGAACCTACACCTTATATTTCTCCACCTACAAGATGTTTTCAGTTCTTGCAGTGCTGAATGTATTTGTGAAAGAGTACTGCCTGAAGTTAGGCCATGCGAACAACATCCCAAGTGTGTTATTTTTCCAGTATGTTATTATCTACACGCACTGACTTGCCCTGTATGAAAGAAAGAATGAAAAATGCAAGTGTATAAACATTTTATCGGCTTCCTACTTTGAGGCGCTCCCCAAACTCAGCAGTCTGCAGTCTGAGTTAGCCATGGGATGAAAGAGCCATATGTGGATGGTCACATGTCTGCACAATCATCATTGTCATCATCATCAAAAAATATAGAAGTGAAATAAAAATGTGGTGCAGCAGTTGCAACATCCTTTGAAAACAGATGAACCCTTATGCATGGATATCGCACCATGCTCACAGGAAGTGTAGAAACAACCAGCAAAATAACCCATACACTCTTTCACATTCACAGTTTCCATTTTTCAGTGGTGGTGTAATGGTTACTGTTGCCATCTAGCAAATCTTCATCAGCTGATAACCATTGCTAAAATCAAAAATTGCCATGCCTTTTGCAAAACTGAGGAGAATTCTGAAGCAGTCTGTATACTGACATGTTCAAACACCTCATCGTTGCTTAACACCAGAGTTGAAGCTGTAGCCACCTCTGTTCATGTGTCTGCTTGGATAACAATAAGTAATACCAATGTCCTACTAAACTATCCCTACCAGACCAAATAAATAAAGAATTCGTACCAACTGATCTCTTAAAAGTCATCATGTGAACCTACACTTCCAAAGCGTTCTTCAGCATTGATCAGGAGGAAGCAATCAATGAGGTGGTGAAAGATTCTACTGCTGCTGTTGTGCTACTGCAGTTGCAACTATCCCCTTCTCTCTGGGCTCTTGTCATCACTAACCCATTCCTTGGTGGTGTGAAGCAACCCCAAAGGCTGTTAGAGAATGGACAAGAGTGTTCCAACACTATAAACAACATCTATCAATGAACAACTTATTTTATTTAAAAACTTGTGGTGAAAGTACAGTTTTTAATTAAAAAATGAAAAAGGAAATGTTCAGAGCAATTCTGTGGATATACTTGCCATCGTATCAAATGCAGATAAACTGTGCTACATTTGTACACATTATTTTTCAGAAATCTGATATCTCTGAATGATATACTGCAAACTATGGATGTAGGACAACAGGCAGCTTCCACATTTCTATATTTCCAGAAAGCATTTGACATGGTGCCCCATTTCAGGCTGTTAATGAAGAAATGAGCATATGGAATAAATCCCAGATATGTGGGTAGCCCAAAGACCTTTTAAGTAATAGAACCCAGTCTGTTGACACAATTGTGTCGTTTAAATATCTGGGCATAATGTTACAAAGAGATTTGAAATGGAATGAGTGTGTGAGAATTGTGGGGAAGGCGAATGGCCGACTTCAGTTTACTGGGAGAATTTTAGGAAAGAGTGGTTCACCTGTAAAGGAGACCACAGGTAAGATGCTCGTGCAAACTTTTCTTGAGTACTGCTCAAGTGTTTGGGATCCGTACCAGGTCAGAATGAAGGAAGACGTCTAAGCATTTCAGAGGTAGGCTACTAGATTTGTTACTGGTAGGTTAGAACAACATGTAAGTGTTACAGAGCTGCTTTGGGAAAGCAGCATTCTGTTTTGAGAAAAGCTACTGAGAAAATTTAGAGAACCGACATTTTAAGCTGAGTGGCAAATGATCCTGTCGGTAGCATACATTGTGCATAAGGATCATGAAGATAAAATTCAAAAAATTAGGGCTCATTTGGAGGTATATAGAAAGTCATTTTTCCCCTTGCTCCAATTGTGAGTGGAACAGGAAAGAAAATGACTAGTAGTTGTATAGGGTGCCCTCCATTGCACACTGTAACGGTGGCTTGCTGAGTATCTATGTAGATGCAGATATTGATGTAGACCCTGAGGATATTGCAAAAAGTACTAGCAGAACATTTTTTGGAAATATCTGCATCTAGTAATTATGATCCTTTCACGGATTATCAATACTTGGCAAAATGCAGCACTTTACCCTTCTGCTCCCAGCAAGTGAAATTTATGTCCCTTTTAAGGAATGAGAATCTAACATTGTCTTATGTTCGGATAATTCTCCAGGACACTATAAAGTTCACAGTCAAATGCTGCAACACATGGGCGGTAACAGTAGAAAGAACACTAGAATTTTACAGTTGCATTGGGCAAGAAGGAGAATTTTCCCTCAGTGGCGAGAGAGCATCAATGTACCCATGTTGAAACCAGGAAAATACACACCAAACACAGATAATGGCTGTTTGTTGTAACAATTGGGTAGTTGTTTGAAAAATAGTAATAAATTTCCACCAGTCATTTCCTGCACCTAGATTGCACAATTTGTGATGCTATTGCACACCACCACTCGATTGGGCCTTATGCCCCTTTTCTGGAAAATTTTATATCACTTGTTTGGAATCCGTGTGAGCACACTTATAAGTTTCAAGAGTTGCGACATAGTCTCAACAAACATTCGCTGTTATCCAGGAAGGCATTTTTATATTTATCCCAGCTCCAGACCATGATATTATATAACAAGTTATTAATTTCAGTGTCTGATGACCATTTTTGACCTGAATACATCATCTTTGTGTATATATATATATATATATATATATATATATATATATATATATATATATATATATATATATATATATATATATATATATCAGAGGGAAACATTCCACGTGGAAAAAATATATCTAAAAAGAAAGATGATGAGACTTACCAAACAAAAGCGCTGGCAGGTCGATAGACACACAAACAAACACAAATATACACACAAAATTCAAGCTTTCGCAACAAACTGTTGCCTCATCAGGAAAGAGGGAAGGAGAGGGAAAGACGAAAGGATGTGGGTTTTAAGGGAGAGGGTAAGGAGTCATTCCAATCCCAGGAGCGGAAAGACTTACCTTAGGGGGAAAAAAGGAAAAAAGGAGGAAAAAAGGACAGGTATACACTGGCACACACACACATATCCATCCACACATACAGACACAAGCTTGTGTCTGTATGTGTGGATGGATATGTGTGTGTGTGCCAGTGTATACCTGTCCTTTTTTCCTCCTTTTTTCCTTTTTTCCCCCTAAGGTAAGTCTTTCCGCTCCTGGGATTGGAATGACTCCTTACCCTCTCCCTTAAAACCCACATCCTTTCGTCTTTCCCTCTCCTTCCCTCTTTCCTGATGAGGCAACAGTTTGTTGCGAAAGCTTGAATTTTGTGTGTATATTTGTGTTTGTTTGTGTGTCTATCGACCTGCCAGCGCTTTTGTTTGGTAAGTCTCATCATCTTTCTTTTTATATATATATATATATATATATATACACACACACACACACAAAGATGATGTGACTTACCGAAACATTCCACGTGGGAAAAATATATCTAAAAACACAGATGATGTGACTTACCGAACGAAAGTGCTGGCAGGTCGATAGACACACAAACATACACACGAAATTCAAGCTTTCGCAACAAACTGTTGCCTCATCAGGAAAGAGGGAAGGAGAGGGAAAGACGAAAGGATGTGGGTTTTAAGGGAGAGGGTAAGGAGTCATTCCAATCCCGGGAGGGGAAAGACTTACCTTAGGGGGAAAAAAAGGACGGGTATACACTCGCGCGCACACACACACATATCCATCCACACATATACAGACACAAGGAGACATATTCATATAAAAAAAAGTTTTGCATCACCTCGGTTCTGGAACCTGTACAGATAATTGGAATAGAGATCAACATAAACATCATTTCTGCCCTTTTTATTGCTCATGAAAACCACACACTGCATGTTGTATCACCATACAGTGAGACCTTCAGAGGTGGTGGTCCAGATTGCTGTACACACCGGTACCTCTAACAACCAGTAGCACATCCTCTTACATTGATGCATGCCTGTATTCGTCGTGGTATACTATCCACAAGTTCATCAAGGCACTGTTGGTCCAGATTGTCCCACTCCTCAACGGCAGTTCAGCGTAGATCCCTCAGAGTGGTTGGTGGCTCACGCCGTCCGTAAACAGCCCGTTTCAGTATATCCCAGACATGTTTGATAGAGTTCATGTCTGGAGAATATGCTGGCCACTCTAGTCAAGCGATGTCGTTATCCTGAAGGAAGTCATTCACACAATGTGCACAATGGGGTTGCGAATCTTCAGGAGTTCTGGGAACTGGAGCGATGCAAAACTTCTTTTGATGTGTGTATTTATGTAGACAGGGTTGCACATTCCATCCTGAGCTTTACTTAGGTGATCAGCTGCTACAAGTAGTTCAATAATCCTGCATTTTATGACTAATATTTGACAGTAATCATGCATATTACACATACGCCAATTCGAGGTAAACTTGCATGAGGGAATTTAACGCTACCCATTTCCTCAGCTACAGTCCTGTGCGAACAAGTTGGATGGTTTTACTAAGATTTTACAAAATTTAAATTTCTTGCCTCGACTATGGTTGTACAACAGCATTATCCAACTTCAGGTATCAAACACTGTACTCCATAGTAAAATACTAGTAACTGGAGCCATTAATACTAGTCCTGTCGACAGTCTCCTTGCAGAAGTTTCTGTTCCACCTTTGAGAGACCAATGGTGGCAACTCCAGTTCAGCTGTGCAATCACTGCCAACCACAGGGCACAATATGGTTATAGCATTCCTACCAAAATGATGTGATACTGCCATATACAGTTCCACTTGCTACTTATTTTCCCCTAAACTATGTATAACTATTCTTTATGTACTGTGTAACAAATTACATCAAACTCTTTTAAGAATATTGTGAGAATTAATTGACACACACACACACACACACACACACACACACACACACACACACGCACACACACACTTAATTATGCACATATGAGCACTGTTAATGAACTATTCAAATTTTATTCACATTGTGTATAATACATAAAAAATTGTCAGCAGGCAAAGATTATTGTTGCTTTTGTTTACGGTTTAACCAGTTGCTGTTGCACCCCTGTCAGTATACCATATTACACCTCAATATGCAGCCACATGTAAGAGTAAGTTTAAGAAAAATATTAAAAAATAGCAAACAACAGTAATGTAAGGGGTTATAGTATCCTAACATCTTGTTACCTCACCCCATTCCATAACCCAAGGATTTTGCTGCTTATGAATCATCTCTGAACAGGCATACAGGCCAAGGTGTAACTTCAGGATCTGTCTTAAGCGTCTGCCTCTTTTTAATTGCAATTAATGGGCTCACTGCGACGGTGGGAATGTCTGTCTCAGCTTCTTGTATGCTGATGACTTCTGCCTATACTTTAGCTCTACTGGCATTGCAGCTGCTGAATGGCAGCTGCAGGGCGCTTTCCGCAAAGCGCAGTCTTGGGTTGTAGTGCATGGCTTCCAGTTTTCGGCTGCCAAGACCTGTGTTATGCATTTCTGCCGGCGACGCACTGTTCACCCTGAGCCACGGCTTTATCTTGACGGTGAACCTCTTGCTGTGGTGGAGATGGATTGTTTTTTGGGATTGGTTTTTGATACCTGGTTGGCTTGGCTCCCTCATTCGGCAGCTTAAACAGATGTTCTGGCAGCATCTTAGCACTCTTCGTTGATTGAGTCACACCAGCTGGGGTGCCGATCGGTCTATCCTTCTACAGCTGTACCAGGCATTAATTCTGTCCTGTCTAGATTATGGGAGCCTGGCTTATGGTTCGGCATCACTTTCCACATTGCAGTTGCTTGACCCCATCCTTCACAGTGGGATCTGACTCGCCACTGGAGCTTTCCGGGCAGCATACTTGTGGAGGCTGGTGTCCCTCCACTGCGGTTCCGGTACCAACGATTACTGACTGCTTATGCTACACATGTTTATAGCTTGCTTGGGCATCCTAATTATAGTCTCCTGTTCCCTCAGTCAGTCGTCCATCTACCGGAACGGCGGCCCTGGTCAGGGTGTATGATCGCAGTTCGAGTCAGAGCTCTTCTCTCTGGGCTTGAGTTTTTCCTTCTCCCACCTCTTTACTGGGGCCCCCTGTGTATACCCCCGTGGTGTGTGCCCCGCCCATGCCTTTGGCACAGGGCCCGAAGGACTCAGTCCCTCATGAGGCCCTCCGCCGCTGCTTTCTTTCAATCCTTGCCGCATTTCAAGGCTCTGACATTGTCTATACTGACGATTCTATGGTTTCTGGTTGTGTCGGTTATACTTTTACTCTAGGGGATCATTATGAACAACACTCATTGCCGGCTGGCTGCACTGTTTTCACTGCCGAGCCCTCTCTCGCGCCCTAGAGTATATCCGCTCCTGCTCAGGTGAGTCCTTTGTTATCTGTACAGACTCCCTGAGCGGTTTATAAGCTATTGACCAGTGTTTCCCTCGCTCTCATCTAGTGATGGCTATCCAGGAGTCCCTCCATACTCTTGCCCGTTGCGGCCGCTCTGTGGTCTTTGTGTGGACCCTGGGTCTGTTGGCATCCCGGGATATGAATGTGTTGACATGCTGGCCAAACAGGCTGTTGGTGCACCAGCCTTGGAGATTGGCCTTTCAGAGAGTGACCTCAGGTCAGATTTATGGCAGAAGGTACTTCACACCTGGGGTGAAAAATGGTGCACCCTTCCTTCACCCAACAAACTTCTGGCCATCAAGGAGGCTCCCGGTGCGTGGTGCTCCTCCTTGCGGGTCTCTCGCAAGGACTCTGTTGTCCCCTGCCGGCTGCGCATTGGCCACACCTGGATAACACACAACCATTTATTGCGCCGCGAGGACCCGCCTTTATGTCGCTGTGGGTCAGCTTTGACTATTGTCCAGATCATGTTGGACTGCCTGTTTTTAACTCTGCTCAGGCAGACGTTCGCGCTGCCTGATGCACTTCCTGCGCTTTTATCAGATGACGTTGTGATGGCAGATTTAGTTTTGAGTTTTATTTGTGCAGGGGGTTTTTATCGCTTGATCTAAGTGTTTGTCCTTTTTTTTGTGTTGTGTCTGGCCTTTGGCCTACGATTTTAGACTGGGTTTTTTAGTGCCTTTCTTGGTGGTTGGCTTTTCCTTTTTTGTTCTATGGTCGGCCAACCACTATCACACTCGGTGTCATTTGAATTCCTTTTTTATGGTCTCTGTCTGTGTCTTTCTTGTCCTGTGTCATCTCTTGTCATCTCCATTGGTTTTTTTCCTTCTTTGTGGATGTTTAAAGTTTGTGGAAAAAGGGACCAATGGGCCTAGTAGTCTGGTCCCTTCAATCCCACAAACCAACCAGCTGACAGGATTGCAATTTACTACACTGGTCTTCTGGCCTTAGCGCCTGGATGCACTGAAGATGGTATGGATACAGCAATTATTCGTGTAGCACCACCCAGAAAAGAGAATGGTTCACACCTTCTGCTGCTGCGTCATCGCACACTGGTTCCAGGTCATAAGTCCAGTAAATGCAGCACTTGCTCCTTCAAGGTTGTGGCTTGCTGTATGTGAACTGACAGATGCCATCCACTCTTCATCTTTTAGGTGCTAGAGAACCTCTGTCCTTAAGATGCTGAAAAAGTTGGCTGAACACATTATTGGATGATACTCTGTGATGTGGATATTTTTCCCCCCTTAGAGGGCACTGGCTCACGGTCTTCTTCCATTTGCCAACCCGTAGCAGAAAATCATTTCCATCATATCACTTGTGAAGTAGTACACTTCCATTGCTGACATGGGGTAGAGAAAAGAAAATGCACTGAATGATTTGTGTAAAGAACAGAACAAACATAATAATAATAAACATAACAGTAAGCAATTTTTGTAAGTAGATATGACACCACGATACAAACACAGTGTTGCAGTTAATTTACTGTGCAATAACATGTACTAACAAGACTGAAACTTCAGTACCTACATTCCAAGCAAACACAATAACTGCCTGTGGACTACTTAACACTCAGATTGATGTGTACACTAGAGTAGTTCAATACAGAGAGACAAGTAAAGTAGTAAACACTGTCGACAAATCGCTGTGACAATGACTGTGGCTGTACAGTATTCGTTCCCTTAATGTTTATCTTGTCTGTTGTCAGAGAGACAGAGATATTGACAACCAAATGTCTTCAGCCACCAGGAGCAAATGTACAGATTTGAGAAAGTATTCATTTCTCACTACCAAATTTCAAAATAGTTGACAATTACTTTTAAATATGCTGTATATGTGTGTCTTTCACTCTTTTGGCATATTACTATTATTAGGTGCTTATTTCTTTTTTAATCCTCTTTATGTAAAGTGACACATTACAGGTATTAATCAAAAGTAATAGACCTATCAATTTTTGGGAACTTTTAACGATTCTCTCTTGATTTATTTCTCTTCACCAGAGGCTGGACGGACTGCCAACTTCATAGTTGAGTCCTTTTAAATCCATCAACAACAATAGCAAACGTTAGAGTATTGTAGTGTAAAACATATTAAAACGTGTATTACATAAAGCAGATGATAGAACAATCCTGTGGACATATCAACAATTGATAGATTGCTACTCCCCACACAGAGGTGGTATTGAGCTGCAGTCAGGCACAATGATAAGACCACTAAATATTTATTCCATCCTGGACTTCCCAGACTTTTTTGAGGTAGAAGTGAAAGACATAGATCAGTAAACTGGTTGATCCTTTCATATCTTTTCCTTTCCTTCTGTTCAATATGCAACATTTGTTTACTTCTCTTAGTAATATTCCCCTCACCCACCAACCCACCTAAAATACTGTAACCCAGTATTCTTCCCCATTTCTAACTGTACTTCCCTCTCTCTCTCAAACAGTCTATCGTATTTTGGGTTAAAACATTGGCTTAAGAACTAAGAGAGATCGTCTGGCCTCCAAACAGACTCTGGCATGTCTATCCTGTATCCAATCAGTATTGGCAAATTTTAAGATCCCAACCTTTGGATTGGTCGGATGAGTCAGTTTTCTAATGCTGTAAACTCTGGGTACTTAGTGTGACCACCATTGGGTATGCCTATGAAATGCTGTGCATTTCAGTGACTGGATATTGTGGCTTAAATTTTACCAAAGGGGATGGAAAGGAGGAGCGGTGGGGGGCAGTGCCTAATTGTGTTGGTGGTTGTTGAGGAAAAACAGTCATAAGTTGACAATCTGTGTCATACATGCCTAGTTCTACCAGTCCTTCCCAGATGTAACAGGACTGTTTGGATAGAGCTGTATCTTCCCGGCTACTCAAGAAACTGACATCACATGTTACTCTTAACACTCCATGCAATATTGGTTGTTACCAAACTAATTAGCTCAGATCTTCAGTTGTAGTAGTAGTAGTAGTAGTAGTAGTATTCTACCTGTTAACAAGTGTTTTCATAATATTACCCCCAAATCTTTCTGCCTTCTGTCCTTTTTTTTCCATATCTGTTTTTCACTTTATCTGTCAACTACTATCTTTTCTCCTCCTTTTTCCTTTCTCCATCCCTTCTAAAGCATTGGTTTGTAAGCATTGTCTTCTTAGACAAGTGTTCTAGTCAGCTTGTTTTTCTCTTTAATATCTCCTGTATTATTTTTGCTGACTCTTCGTAATACTTCATTCATAATACTTTGTCCACATTATCTTTTCTGTCCTCTTACATATATATGTACCCACATCTCAAACCTCTCCATTCTATTTTCAGCGTCTTTCCTTGTCAGCGATGTGTCTACACAGTATGAAACTACACTCCACACAAAGCATTTAACCAGTCTTTTTGTCATTTGTTTGTTCAGTATTCTGTATAGTAGCTACTTCCTTTTGAATGCTTGCTTAGCTTCATTAATAAGGTGCGTAAATATTTTGAATTTTTTTACTTTTTCAATTTGTCCCTTCCCAATATTGTGTGTTTCTTACCTGTGACCATACTCGTGGTTTTCTTGCTATCAATTCTCATCCCTCATTCATACCATGTCACACTCAGACCATGAGTTATTTTATTCCATGTTCATTATCTGTTAGCCAAAAGCACCATGTTGTCAGTGAATTTTATGTATTTTATTTTATTCTTTTCCCATCAACTGGTGTATCCTTGTTCCCTTCAAAACATTTCATTACAGTTTCCTCCAAACATATATTGCTCAAGACATGAGAGATACAGAGTTCCGTGTCTGACGAAAAGGGCTATTAAGAACATTAAAAGATTGATAAATGAGAATCCTCTGATACATGGCACTGTTATGTCAAGTCACTATATTTCTGAGTGCAAAATTTCTTTCACTCTTCACTTAAGACAGTTATGTTCTACTCTTAATATTTGAAAAAGTATTATTCCTCACAGACTTGAAGGGCATGAATATTAATAAACAAATAATAGGTAGCTGGGAATGTTGACATCCTAAATTATAAAGAAAATTAAAGATGTAGCTCCCACAACATACCACACCTGGCATATTAGCTGTAAGGTATAGCTCTCTATCTGCACCTACTACAGTGTTCCAGATACCATCAGTTTTTATCACATCACGCTGTGATGCAAGGGCCAAGCAACATATGGGAAATATGGGCACAACTCCCATGAAGGTAGAATGTGATTCTCATTCCTGCATACATGTATTACTATTAGTCAAAATTCGTTTGCCTTCCTTAGGCTTTTGACCATTCTGTTATTTCCATCAGCCACCGCATTGAATATCTTCTCAGTGTGTGTTATTAGTACTTGTAATGGAGAAAATCCTATATGCTGATGGAGTGCCTCATTAATTTAGAATACCAAACCCCACGAGAATTAGCTGATATGACAGCTAAGAAAGCATATAATGAAAACAATTATACAATGTCTGATTCTCTTGTTTGCTGTTGTTATGTGATCTACCCATCCAATCTTCAGCATTCTTCTGTAGCACCACATTTCGAAAGCTTCTATTCTGTTCTTGTCTAAACTATTTATCGTCCATGTTTCACTTCCATACATGACCACACTCCATACAAATACTTTCAGAAACGACTTCCTGACACTTAAATCAATATTCGATGTTAACAAATTTCTCTTGTTTGCTAACACCGTATTATTGCAGTACAAGGTCATGTGTCAGTGGAAGAAACAGGAACTTAATGTGACTGAGGCCTAACAAACAAGAAGTGTCAAATAACGAGTTGTAGTGTTTTCAGTATTAATTTGTAGAAAGATCCTGAATGAACTTTTAAAAATATTTTGTGCTTTGCAGTGGACATCAGTTGTTAATCTTACCATCAGAATTGTACGGAACAGTAACAACATAAAAGAAAATGTTTTATGTATAAGAATATATGCAGTGTGCTCTAATTTATCTATTCATTAGTGTATGTGGTGTTATTGAAATCTAGGTGGCCATAGTGGATAACGTAAGTCATGTTTAAATATTAACAAGGAAAACAGAAAGATTGATAATATTACAACAGTTAGAAGAATGTGCAATATGCCACCTGAGAGTATATAAATGTGATGTATATGGTATTGATCGTAACTGTTTGCTAGTAAAAATAGTAATTGTTGCCACAACATAGTATGAAAGAAGCCATGGTTAAGGAAAATAATTTAAATGGATTCGACAACTTGGTACACGTTATTGCTCACATAATGAATATTTGTATGTAGTGAGAAACATTACTAAAATATCAAAAGCTGCATATTGTTCCAGAGTTAATATAGTTTACTAGATGGCACAGTCATCTTAACATCTCATGCATATAAGCTACTGACAGGAATAATATGCAGAAGAGTGGAAAATAAAATTGGAAAGCTGCTAGATTGCAATCAGTTCAGCTTTTGTATAGGTAAAAGCACCAGAGAGGTAATGTTGATGCTGCACTTGATAATGGAAACAAGACTTGAGAAAAATCAGGACACACTCACAGGATTTGTTGACCTAGAAAAATCATTGGACAATTTTAAATGGTAAAAGATGTTAGAAATTCTGAGAAAAATAGGACTAAGCTGTAGGGAAAGATGGGTTATAGAAAATATGTTTAAGAATCATGATGGAACAATAAGAATGGAAGACCAAGAAAGAATTGCTCTGATTAAAAGGGAGTTAAAGGGGCTGCATGCCTTTGCCTCTACTGTTTGGTCTATACAACGAAGAAGCAATGACAGAAATAAAATGTTCAAGAACGGGGTTAATATTCAGGGTGAAAGGATAATAATAATATAATTTACTGATGACATGGCTTAACTCAATGAAAGTGAAGAAGTGGTACAGGATCTACTGCATGAAATGAACTGTCTAGTGAACACAGAATATCTACGGAGAGTAAACTGAAGAAATATGAAAGTAATAGGAATAGCAGAGAACAGATTAGCAATAAAATTGATGACTACAAACTGGACACTATCAAGGAATTCTACTGCTGTAGTAGCAAAATAAACAGAATAGACAAAGCAAAGAGACAAAAAAAGTAGATTAGCACATACAAAGAGGGCATTCTTGACCAAAAGAAGTTTACTGTTATCAAATATAGGCCTTAATTTGAAGGAAAAATTTCTGAGAATTTCCGTTTGGTGCACAGCACTGTATCATAGAGAATCATGGACTGTGGGCAAACCAAGAAAAGAAAAGAATCAAAGCTTTTAGGATGTGTTGCTATTGAATGATGTTGAAAGTTAGGTGGTCTTTAATGAATGAAGAGACACTCTGCAAAATTGGCAAAGAGAGGTGCATAAGGAAAACACTGAAAAGAAGGAGGGACAGGATGGAAGGATGTGTGTGAAGACATCTGGGAATAACTGGCATGGTGCTAGAGGGAGCTGTAAAGGGTAACAACTACAGCAAAACATATTGGAATACATCCAACAAATAATTGAGGGTGTTGGGTGCAAGTGGTAGTCAGAGATAAAGAGATTGGTCCATGAGAGGAATTTGTGGCTGATCACTTCAAACCAGTCAGAAGACCAATGCCTCAAAAAGATGGTTGAAAGAATCTGTTGTAGAGTTGACGAAAGAGGTTGCTAACTGTTATTTTGGGATAGGCACTGCTGCTTTGCACATGTATCTTGACCATTCGCGTAACACAATTTTATATGTGTCATCTCAGTGTTGTTGCAGCACAGTAGATTACTGTTGTATCACCTGCAGCCACTTGTGCTTTGCAGTTGGAAGGTGACAATAGCACTGCCATTGCCCAGGGGTCATTTTCGCAACCTTAGCTGTAGGATCTTGGTCAAGGAGCATGTTTGAGGTATTTTGTTGAAGAAATACAGCAACCAGTCGCTTTTTTTGTGTGTTTTTATTTATTTTTGTTTGTTTTTATTTGCTCCAGAAAAGTGGTTGATCGCTGGATTTCTAAAAATAATAAATTCACTGCCACAGAGGGTAGCAACTAGTAAAATGGGTAAACTGTTTTTAGTTATTAAAGAAAGGGGAACTGGTACATGATGACAGAGGCCTAGACCTTTTTAATTGTCACTTTGTGGACCTAATTGGAAAAACTGATGTAATAAACTCGGGAGCTAGACTTGCAGTATATGCAATACTGTAGACTTTCTGACTCTGAGGTAACTGCAGCCTTTAGTGGAAGACTCACAAGAGAACAAAAAGTTGAATACTTTTCATGGAAAATACCATTTGTCTGGTATATCCATGTATATTTTGCAAGATAACTTATAACTTGTGCATTACTGCCTAGAGAATATACACAGGTACTAAAGAGTGATGTGTTTGAGGTCCACATGGTATTTATTGATTCATTAGTCCTGTGATAAAACATTCAATTCTCAAAGTATTTCCATCCAGAATTCTCTATAATTTGTCATGATATTTTGTTAAATAGAGCATAACCTATGTAGATAAACTAAAATTGTATTGTATAGAAGACATAGCTAGTGAACAGTTTACCTCATATGTAATTATGCAGAAGCTTAGAGTTACATCCAAAAACTTTCTTCGTATTATTAGGCATCATCATCTACATACTTAGGATGAAACATTAAAATCTACCTTGTTATATATTTTAGGTTGAAGCAAGTGGAAGATCAAACAGAGAAGTTAAAGGAAGATTTGTATGAAATGTCAAAACCATTGGCCAGATATGCTGATGATGCAGATCTGGAGAGACACTTGCGGGACCAAGAGAGAGAAGGTGATCCAATGCTTGAATACATCCGAAATAAGAAAAAGGAAGAAGGTGTCAAAGGTAATTACCTTATTTAAAAAAAAAATTAAAACAAAGACATTAACTTTTTAGGTGAAGAGATTTATTTATGTCTTGTAAATGATGGTATTGGCAGAGATTGCTACTAGGCCATTGCATGTAACTTATCATAGGTAGGGCATTATAGGTAAGATGTTTCTTTGATTCCAAATGATTGAAACCAGATTCATGTCTTTTTTAATGTCACGAAGTTCGCTTCAGACCACAGTGTGAAACAGACTTCATTTATGATTTGAAATACATGTCCCATTTGTAACGTTTAAATGGGATCTGTTATGTTATATGTTTTTGCAGTAAATAATTCAAGTCACAAATGCTCTTATAATGATTGGTTTTTGATTAATGGATAATGATAAGTTACCAAGTAAATTTTTGGTAAGTTAGTAAGTGAAATTTTGTCTCTGATTACATTTCATATTGTAAAATATTGACAAATTATCGTTTAGTTTGCATTTTATCCTCAGCCAAACATTAATGCATTTGTCATTGTCATCCAGTGCAGCAGAGAAATAGTTATGGTTTTGCCACTTTTTAAACGTTTGCGGTTCTCTGATATGATGCAGAAGCTATTTTGCCTATCCTGTGATCTGATCTGTAATTTTATTGAAAATTTTTATGCTGTAACTTGCTGTATGTAACTTTGTGAAGTGTTGATTGGGATGAAAGGATGTTTCAGATATTACTTGCAGATAATTTGATACTCTTTTATTGCCTTGTTGAATTCTAAATTGAACCTCATAACACCATGAACCATGGACCTTGCCGTTGGTGAGGAGGCTTGTGTGCCTCAGCGATACAAATAGCCGTACCATAGGTGCAACCACAACGGAGGGGTATCTGTTGAGAGGCCAGACTAATGTGTGGTTCCTGAAGAGGGGAAGCAGTCTTTTCAGTAGTTGCAGGGGCAACAGTCTGGATGATTGACTGATCTGGCCTTGTAACACTAACCAAAATGGCCTTGCTGTGCTGGTACTGCGAATGGCTGAAAGCAAGGGGAAACTACAGCCATAATTTTTCCCGAGGGCATGCAGCTTTACTGTATGGTTTAATGATTGCGTCCTCTTGAGTAAAATATTCTGGAGGTAAAATAGTCCCCCATCCGAATCTCCGGGAAGGGACTACTCAGGAGGATGTTGTTATCAGGAGAAAGAAAACTGGCGTTCTGCGGATCGGAGCGTGGAATGTCAGATCCCATAATCGGGCAGGTAGGTTAGAAAATTTAAAAAGGGAAATGGATAAGTTAAAGTTAGATATAGTGGGAATTAGTGAAGTTCGGTGGCAGGAGGAACAAGACTTTTGGTCAGGTGAATACAAGGTTATAAATACAAAATCAAATAGGGGTAATGCAGGGGTATCATTTAATAATGAATAGGAAAATAGGAAATCGGGTAAACTACTACAGACAGCACAGTGAACGCATTATTGTGGTCAAGAAAGATAAGAAGCCCACTCCTACCACAGTAGTACAAGTTTATATTCCAACTGGCTCTGCAGATGATGAAGAGATTGATGAAATGTATGATAAGATAAAAGAAATTATTCAGATAGTGGAGGGAGACGAAAATTTAATAGTCATGGGTGACTGGAACTCGATAGTAGGAAAGGGAAGAGAAGGAAACGTAATAGGTGAATATGGAATGGGAGTAAGGTATGAAAGAGGAAGCCGTCTGGTAGAATTTTGCACAGAGCATGACTTAATCATAGCTAACACTAGGTTCAAGAATCATGAAAGAAGGCTGTATACATGGAAGAAGCCTGGAGATACTGACAAAAAAAATGGCTCTGAGCACTATGGGACTCAACTGCTGAGGTCATTAGTCCCCTAGAACTTAGAACTAGTTAAACCTAACTAACCTAAGGACATCACAAACATCCATGCCCGAGTCAGGATTTGAACCTGCGACCGTAGCGGTCTTGCGGTTCCAGACTGCAGCGCCTTTAACCGCACGGCCAATTCAGCCAGCGGAGATACTGACAGGTTTCAGATAGATTATATAATGGTAAGACAGAGATTTAGGAACCAGGTTTCAAATTGTAAGACATTTCCAGGGGCAGATGTGGATTCTGACCACAATCTGTTGGTTATGAACTGTAGATTAAAACTGAAGAAACTACAAAAAGGGGGGAATTTAAGGAGATGGGACCTGGATAAACTGACTAAACCAGAGGTTGTACATACAGAGTTTCAGGGAGAGCATAAGGGAACAATTGACAAGAATGGGGGAAAGAAATACAGTAGAAGAAGAATGGGTAGCGTTGAGGGATGAAGTAGTAAAGGCAGCAGAGGATCAAGTAGGTTAAAAGACGAGGGCTAGTATAAATCCTTGGGTAACAGAAGAAATACTGAATTTAATTGATGAAAGGAGAAAATTTAAAAATGCAGTAAATGAACCAGGCAAAAAGGAATACAAACGTCTTAAAAATGAGATCGACAGGAAGTGCAAAATGGCTAAGCAGGGTTGGCTAGAGGACAAATGTAAGGATGTTGAGGCTTATCTCACTAGGGGTAACATAGATATTGCCTACAGGAAAATTAAAGAGACCTTTGGAGAAAAGGGAACCACTTGTATGAATATCAAGAGCTCAGATGGAAATCCAGTTCTAAGCAAAGAAGGGAAAGCAGAAAGGTGGAAGGAGTATATAGAGGGTCTATACAAGGACGATGTACTTGAGGACAATATTATGGAAATGGAAGAGGATGTAGATGAAGATGAAATGGGAGATATGATACTGTGTGAAGAGTTTGAGAGAGCACTGAAAGACCCGAGTCGAAACAAGGCCCCGGGAGTAGACAACATTCCATTAGAACAGCCTTGGGAGAGCCAGTCCTGACAAAACTCTACCGTCTGGTGAGCAAGATGTACGAGACAGGTGAAATACCCTCAGACTTCAAGAAGAATATAATAATTCCAATCCCAAAGAAAGCAGGTGTTGACAGATGTGAAAATTACCGAACTATCAGTTTAATAAGTCACGGTTGCAAAATACTAATGCGAATTCTTTACAGACGAATGGAAAAACTAGTAGAAGCCGACCTCGGGGAAGATCAGTTTGGATTCCGTAGAAATATCGGAACACGTGAGGCGATACTGACCCTACGACTTGTCTTAGAAGCTAGATTAAGGAAAGGCAAACCTACGTTTCTCGCATTTGTAGACTTAGAGAAAGCTTTTGACAATGTTGACTGGAATACTCTTTCAAATTCTGAAGGTGGCAGGGGTAAAATACAGAGAGCGAAAAGCTATTTACAATTTGTACAGAAAGCAGATGGCAGTTATAAGAGTCGAGGGGCATGAAAGGGAAGCAGTGGTTGGGGGGGGAGTGAGATAGGGTTGTAGCCTATCCCCGATGTTATTCAATCTGTATATTGAGCAAGCAGTAAAGGAAACAAAAGAAAAATTCGGAGTATGAATTAAAATCCATTGAGAAGAAATAAAAACTTTGAGGTTCGCCAACGACATTGTAATTTTGTCAGAGACAGCAAAGGACCTGGAAGAGCAGCTGAACAGAATGGGAAGTGTCTTGAAAGGAGGATATAAGATGAATATCAACCAAAGCAAAACGAGGATAATGGAATGTAGTCGAATTAAATCGGGTAATGCTGAGGGAATTAGATTAGGAAATGAGACACTTAAAGTAGTAAAGGAGTTTTGCTATTTGGGGAGCAAAATAACTGATGATGGTCAAAGTAAAGAGGATATAAAATGTAGACTGGCAATGGCAAGGAAAGCGTTTCTGAAGAAGAGAAATTTGTTAACATCGAGTATAGATTTAAGTGTCAGGAAATCGTTTCTGAAAGTATTTGTATGGAGTGTAGCCATATATGGAAGTGAAATGTGGATGATAAATAGTTTAGACAAGAAGAGAATAGAAGCTTTCGAAATGTGGTGCTACAGAAGAATGCTGAAGATTAGATGGGCAAATCACGTAACTAATGAGGAGGTATTGAATAGAATTGGAGAGAAGAGAAATTTGTGGCGTAACTTGACAAGAAGAAGGGATTGGTTGGTAGAACATGTAATTGACGTATTGTGATGCAGCTAATGGGATTATTTTTGTGATTTTTCATGCTATTGATTGCATACGAAATAATAGAGGGTGTCCATTTAAAAATACAGAAGTTTGTGTTGAAAACAGTATTTATTTATGTTTTAAAATTTCTCATAGTATTTGGTTTCCTAAGCCCCTGCTGTACATTCATGCTAATGAAAATCGTTTTTGAATATCTATTGTTGTTCCAGAGATATTTGAGGTGGCATAGTTAGGTGAGACACCCTGTATATCATTACGGTGATGACGGCCAGTGATCTCTTCAGTGCAGATACACACCTAGTTCAAACTCGTACAGGAATGGGCTAGATGTCACAAGCAATGAGGCTAATGAGCAGGGGCACTACGTCACCAGTGTGTGATGTAATTTGAGAATTTGGATGTGTTGAGAAGCGTGCTAGGGTAGTCTGTACAATTGTGGTTACAACTGTGTCCGGGTGGCATAGTGGTCAGCGCATTTGCCTACTAAGCAGGAGACCTGGGTCTGGCACAAATTTTCAACTTGCACCATTGATATAAATCACTGCCAATTGGCAGCTAACACCTTTTATTCCTTTGTGTCTTTATTTCCATCATTAATGGGGCTCCAAATTATCTGTTCTAGGTAGTTTTCAGAGAAGACATTTACAGTGGAACTTAAATTTTATGTTCTCCAATTTTACATTCTCCGATTTTACATTTTTCGCGATTCTACACCATAAATTCTTAGTGCTTCTCAAAAACCCATGAGATAAATAGCCAATTTTATGTTTCTTCCTAGTAATGTTTACCTCAATTCTTTGTTCATACTTGACATTTTGCTTGACTTCGTTCTGTTTCCTACTTATCGACATATGATGATACTGAATGACTTACAAGTGGCACAGAAGACAGACTGTTCTCAACGTGGCTGGTGGCGGAGGTAAGGGAATATTTTAGACTGTTTAGGAGAGGGGAGACGTGAGAGAGGAAATGCTGGTGTAATCCATGATCCGCATTGCCAATGCCATTTGCAATATGCAATGTTTAGCTCCACCGCACAATTATGATGAAACTACTGCTGGATTGTGGCATCAATAGAAAACCAGGACAGGCAGAGTGACGGATCGAGCCAGTAAGTGAGGAAGCGGCCCGTCTGCCATCTTTTCTTGTGCCACTTATAACTCTGTCTTGTCTTTTTGCGTGTATTTCCGATGTGCTACTGTATTCAGCAACAATATTATCAACCTTTTCCTTCAAACACCTAGACTCAAAGAATATGCTTGGTCAAAATCAAGGAAAGGTGGACCATTTCCTGGCAACTTGTTATGTCACCCAACATTCAGTGCAGCTGCCACACCACACTAACACACATATTAAGTTTACAGACCTTACCTTATGAAACATTTGAAATTCCTAAAGTACTGGATTATAAACTATAAATGGGCACAGAAGCTATAAGCCAAAGTTGATGGGAGAATTTAATTTTTCTCCTCCTAGGTACCAATTTTACCAATGCTCATAACATCAGCTGACATAACCAAATTGCAAATTCATAAACAACCAAGAAAGAAATTTCAAAATTTTATGTCATATAGCAGATCTATTAGGAAAAAAGTGGGTTTTGCTGTTAGGAATACTGTACAGTATGTAACTGAAAAGACTATCACTTGCGCTATCGCTTTTGTATGAGGTAATTGTGTCATTTCCCAACACATTACTACCACAGATTATCCTTAAAACATGCAGTTTTGAGCATTATTTCATTTTATTTTCACCTTGAAAATAGCAAAAATTTATAGCCTGTGTGGGGAAATAAACTGAAATCTGTGAAAGATGTGAAAGTTGCTGGATTACATCATCTCAGATGTTTGTTTTCCATCTGCAGCCAATAGCTGTATAGCATGGTGACATCACACTAATGCAGTGGCTTCTAGCATATAGAGTGATAAGCAGCAAGCTTACTTGGTGGCTCTTTCCAAAGTACGGCTGATGTGATCGGTGTATAGCAAATGGAGTGACTGCAGCTCCCACTTAGGTTTACTTTATATAGTTATACCTCGTACGCCCTTCACTACTGTGCATTAATTTTGCTTACAGTAGTTTTGCTCGGAGTCTGTTGACAGAATCCAGAATGTATCATGTGTGTACCAACTGTAGCCAGTGTAGGCTATTCCATTTGCTATGTGCAATTAACAGGATGTATTTGACGAATAGTTGTGCGATGGCTTGTTCGTCTTTGTTGCAGTCCTCGTTGAAGTTTAATGTGTTGTGATGGGAGGCAGAGTGTTGTAAATGTATGAATTGCTGGGACAGAGAAACACTGAAATCACAGGAGGCTTAACTTTAATTCATATTCATTGGTATAAACAACACATGTGAAGGAAACTTTTGTGTATATACGTGCTTTTGTGAAACCTGCTGTGTTTACCCTACAGCAAGCGATGAGTCCAAAGTGCAAACGGTGCACGTTGGCAATACTGCAGAACACGTCACTTCGACTAATCAGCACAATAAACAAGGAAAAGTTTACAAGCAATATACTAGAGGTCATTGCACTTCTGTCACCATAGTATGCTGCACTTCCATTGGCTATAGGAGGAAAGCACATACCCCGCATGTAAGATTCCAACACCTTTCACTGTATTTCAGTTTTTGGTTTAATTCACCATATTCATCAATTTTTGCTTTTTTTCTGTGCGAGCACAAAAGAAAGATCTCTCAAAAACACATGTTTCGACTTATAATTTGTTGTAGCATGTTGGAAAATAGCTCAATTACGTTGTACCCAGAACACTAGTGTCAGTTTTTACTTGCTGTTACTCATCTGTGATTTCTTAAGAACTGGTAAATTTATTACCACAAATAATTGTATAAACTTTGTATCGTACTTTAATTTCTTTCACATACACAGATTTTGTACAGTGTATGGAACAGGATTATAATTTTTCATCATATATGCCAGTTTCATGTGTTTTTGCTCATATTTTGGAGGTTTTAACATTGTCCTTGATTCTGCATTTTCTCTTCAATTTTGTGTTTTTTTAAGTCTGGATCTCAAGAAACTGTAAAATAGTGGTTTCACTGTAGTAATGTCACGTCATGCCCACCACTAACAAAACTGTTATTTTCCCATTTGCTCGTTGGATTATTAAAGTCTCCACTGATGATCATACCTTCTTCAAAAGCAACAAGTGCCAAAGCTAGAAGGTTTTTTTTTATTTTTTATCTATTTTTTATTCATCTCTTCCAGGTTTTGTTATGGTATTGTCTTGCAGGGTAGCTAGTAACATGTCAAAATGCAGTGTTCCTTTAACACAGCAAATTGCCAAGTTACTTATGCTTCTAGGTCCAATGTTTTGTCTGCTGATGGTAAAATACTTCTGTGCAAAATATGTGAGCAATCAGTAAATTACGAAAAGAAATATTTCATTTCTCAACATGTTGTTAGTTCAACCAAACACAAAAATGCACTGTCCAAGACTACTGGGAGAAAGATTTTTTTGCTTCCAGCAGCAGTTGTAACATTGCGTCAGAAAGAACAATTTGCATTTTATTTATGCAAAATTTTTATTGATACCATAACCCTGGTACGATAAATAGTTTGGACAAGAAGAGAATAGAAGCTTTCGAAATGTGGTGCTACAGAAGAATGCTGAAGATTAGATGGGTAGATCACATAACTAATGAGGAGGTATTGAATAGAATTGGGGAGAAGAGGAGTTTGTGGCACAACTTGACAAGAAGAAGGGATTGGTTGGTAGGACATGTTCTGAGGCATCAAGGGATCACAAATTTAGCATTGGAGGGCAGTGTGGAGGGTAAAAATCATAGAGGGAGACCAAGAGATGAATACACTAAGCAGATTCAGAAGGACATAGGTTGCAGTAATTACTGGGAGATGAAGAAGCTTGCACAGGATAGAGTAGCATGGAGAGCTGCATCAAACCAGTCGCAGGACTGAAGACCACAACAACAACAACAACAACCATAACCCTTTCTGGAAAATACAGAATCTTACATTAAGATAGTTTTTGGAGGAGTATAAGGATGAATCTGTGTCCAGTGAGTCAAGTTCGCAAAAAAAAAGGGGGTTACATAAGTGAATGTTACCATAAAGTAATAAAAATCATTAAAGATGAAGTAAAGAAAATAAAATTATTTCCATCGACGAGTCAAGTGATCCTGTGGATGGTTTTTATTACCAGTGTCATTGCTGGACAGTTAGATCCTTAAGAAGGCAAATCAGTAAAAGCATTCCTGCTTATAACAGTGTATCTGGAAATGGTTAACAATTCAACTATTGCACTGTTATTTACTAATTCATTGATGTTACTGTAGCCCGAAGAAATTCAGTGAAACAGTGTAGTACTTTTCATCTTGGATACTGCACCATACATGAACAAAGCTGGGAAAACTTTAGAAGTCCCATTTCCAAACATGCTCCACATGGACAGTGTAGCACATGGCTATCACAGGGTTGGCTTTTTCTGGGTGTCAACAAGTTGATTTCCAGTATTAAGAAAATCTTTGTAAAAGCTCCAATATTTAAAGATATTTAAAAACATTGCACCAGATTTACCCCAATTTCCCTCAGACTACCTTAACAAGATGGGAGACATGTATTTCAGCAGTAGCTTACGTTACTTAAAATTTCCCCAAGTATATTGCTCTGGAGGATAAGGCATCTCTGATTGAAGCTGCAAAGAAAATTTGTGAACCTTTGTAAGTGAAAAATGCTTTACCATAACTTTTCCTATGGCTGAGTTTGGTTCCTGGTTACAAGTGATCTGCCATCTTCAAGAAACAGGGCACCTTTGGAAAGGTCAGTGCAAATTGTGTATGTTGGCCTGCAAAAGTTGGAGAGAGTGCCAGGGGAATGGGCTGTATCAGTTATCAAAAAATATAAAATGCCAGGATGAAATTTTGGCTCTGCAGTGGAGTGTGTGCTCACAGGCAAGTGCACTTGCGCATGAAAGGCAGAGATCCCAAGTTCGAGTCTCTGTTCAGCACACAGTTTTAATCTGCCAGGAAGTTTCAAGTATAAAAAGTTTTTTGGAATTCCTGATCCAAACATTTCAAAAATTTTACAAGATGGCAAGTCTGTTGCAGTAGAAGTGGGCCATAAAATTGTCCACTGTTTCTAGTTTGTTACAATTATCTCTGTTGATGTTGAGAAGCAAGACATTGTAACGTGTAGGCTTTCAAGAAACATTTTCACTTTTCTGTCATGTACAATTAGCGTTTTGTTTAAAACTTAAAGGTACTTTAAAAATATAATTCAAAACAATAGTAACATATTTATGCTGATTGTGTTTTTGTCTAGTGCAGTCTAGTAAATAAATGGACATAATGTAAGGTTTTCCTTTATTTCCTGTTTCAGGAATTTATAGTGCCCTTTTGCCTTCTTATTTTAGTGATTTATAATGTGTAAACTTCCCATCTGATGATCACTATCATTGTGTGTCAGTTGTGCTTTTGATGAAGCGAAAAACTTTGGTGTAGGCTGCCAGTGATATGAAAGGGAGGGCAAGGTTGCCCCCTCGCATTGCTCCTCTCCCTGTGGTGGTCTTAAGTTCTGGTTTGTTTACACTCATGGCTGATTGATAACCTAATGTGCACACTATAGTAGTAGTAGTAGTAGTAGTAGTAGTAGTAGTAGTAGTAGGGTGGTGGTGGTAGTGGTGGTAGTAGTAGTAGGCCAAAAATTATTTTCTGAATACATGTTGAGTTGAAGAGAAGCACTGCACAGGTTCATTGTTCATATGTACAGCCTGCAGATAGTGTTAAAAATGAAGTTCCACTCTAAATTTTGTCATGATTTGGTACTGGAAGATGTATAATTTTCCTCTCCCTTTCCCCCTTTATTAATTAAAAAAAAAAAAATAGACATACAAATTTAAAAGGCTGTCATGCTGCATGAGTGAAAGCAAAGGCTTAGTGTTTTCAAATCATTAAAAAAGTGATTGAGGAACTTTTTGACTGGAATATTTGCTTTTGTGAAAACTTTAACAGCTTTTTGTTTAAATTGGCCTTTCATTTTCTTCTTTTGGCTATATTTAAGTTCCACCAAATGACACTTCTGTTGAGAAACAGCAACATTTTCCCATCAGTTAACTGAATGTGTGTCTGATTTAAGATGTTTCTCAACACTATTTTTCCTTTCCCACCCAATCTGATAATTAAAAAATCTGCAGAATATTAATTTGACCTTCTATGGGCACTTATAGCCATGTGACCCATATGTGACAATGCTAAGGATAGAATCTTCAAGACACTTAGCGTAGAACTGAAAATAACTGTATTCAAATGCTAGGGGAAGAATTTCAGTGTGATCTAAATATGTGATATGTATTGTTTTCCACTGTAGAGTGCAGACACATGAACTGACAGATGGCCATGAGTATAAACAAAGTAGAATATTGACCACTTGAGGGGAAAGGAGCAGTGCAGGGAAACAAGCCCTGCCTCCCCTCTCACGGGGCAGCAGTCTACATTGCCATATTGTCAGAGGGATCACTGACATCTTTTGGTGTTGTGAGAGTGGTAATTCCAGGATTAGTCTTTCACTCAGTTCAAAATGAGAAAACAACGAACAATGCACAACACAAAGCTTTTGGAAATGGCAACCACACATTTGCTAGCTGAAGTTGGCAGAGTGTTGTTAACAAGATAGTTTGGGTCATACCTCTAATGCTATTTGATTCAGCCACTGTTCAACCCCCCCCCCCCCCCCTCCTGTTCCCAGATGCTAGATCCCATGGCTCAGTGCAACATTGCATTACGTGGGTTATATCTTATACAGACAGTTTGACTGCCTACAGACGGCATGGCACGGCATCAGAGTATCAAGTGCACTGATATGATGATGTGTTTGTCCACATTTTATTTTGCACACACATTCTTACGCACATTATCTTTCCGAACTGGGCTTTGCCAGATGATGTGCAGCACCAATAACCAAAAATTTGTTTATTTTTGACATGTGTGTGCAGAAAATAATTATTTCAAACTATCTCTGATAAAATAATGCACCTGGAAATAATTCTTTATTAAATAGTGTGTATTAGGTAAGTTTGTATTTCTGCATTTTCAGCAGACTTTGCGTCTGTATTCACATTTATCGTAAAATTTAGTACAGCAGCAGCTATTCAGTAAACATAAGAGAGGGGAGCAGTATGTTTGCAGATTATATATGAAGTTCTTTTAAAGAAATGTCTTTTTTTACCACGTTTCGAACAGATATGAGACATGTAAATAATCTCAAATTTCATGATCTAAATTTAAGGTTAACTTCGTAGTGCCCATTTTAAGTCATTTGAAAAGCTCTTAGTAGTTTCTAGTTCTTACCATTGTAATCTGTTATGTTATTGCATTAAGGTGTTGCCCTCTTTCATAGTGCAGTTGGTTTTATGCCACTTTTGTGACTTCTGAAGACTTTTTGTGAACTGGGTGAAATTTCCTGCAGTATGGCCTTCATTTTTAGGTAGAGTAAATACATTTTGCACTGGTAAATCACACTGCATTTTTGCTTACTTTTGTTGCACCTGATTATCTCAGGATCATAGTATATGAAGCAGAAATCTTAAAAAGAAAAAAAAGAAAGAAAGAGTCAATGGTCAAAAATAATTTCATCATGTTTTTGTGCATTTTCCTGATGTATTTGTCTGATTGTATGAGGGTAGTGTTATTTATTCAATAGTAAGCTTCTGTTTTATGTTATTGGGTTTGAAACACATTTTGAAATGATTTTTAATTCTCATTGAGTTCATTATTTTCATTTCAGAAAAACCGAAATACCAAGGATCATACTTACCAAATAGGTTTGGTATACCACCAGGACATCGCTGGGATGGAGTTGACCGTTCTAATGGCTATGAAAAGAAATGGTTTGAAGAATTAAATGCAAGGCGAGCTCGAGAAGAGGAAGCACACAAATGGAGCACCTCGGATATGTAGTCTGTAAAAATGGAACAGATCCATGATTTTAATTTTTTTATCTGAATGATTTTGTACATACTATGTAGCTGAAAATAAAAAAAAAATGTATAGTGATATTTTTTATAAAATGTGTACATTTTTTTTTTTTCCATTTAGTTTATATGGGACCCAAATTTCCTGAGCTACAAATGTTCCTGAATTTAATTGTTGAGATTTACAAGTTGCTTATTAATTTACAATGCACACCTTAAAACTTTCCGTGTTACCCTTAAATTTAAGAGGATTGTTCATGAATTTTGAAATACATGATTGTGTTCAGTTTTTATGAGATATGCTTGAATTTTTGTGCAGTCTGTTTTGTAGATATTTTAAAGTAAATTTCCTAAAAGCAGCTAGCTGATGTCATTTTTAACTGTTCATTTTAACCATATGTATTTGATTCACAATTTGAAGTTATCTAAAGGATTAGTTACAGTGACCAAGCGTATGTGATCTCCAGTTGTCGCACTCTCTTTTATTCACAACCACATTCCACTCTCTCCGCCCCCCCCCCCCCCCCCCCCCCAGACTCGCTCCCTCTCCCCCCTTCCTCCCCACCACCAAAGAACCTAAATAGTCTCTAATCTAGAAGTAAGACTCATGTGTCTGTTTTGGAAAAACACATTAATTTTTATTTTATTTTATGAGGCAAAAAAAAAAAAAAAAAAAAAAAAATCATCTCCACCAGTGCTTATCTCAGTATAATTGCAGTTGAAGACTTTTGATTTTATCGGTAATATATGCCACTCAACAGTGCATTTCCTTTTGCCATGCTGGTGTGAGTGCTGTTACAGCTCTCACTGTGCTAATGTAAGTATATTTTGTTCTGAAGCTTCTTCATCATGTACACTTAAATCATATTTATTTGTAACTAGCTGACAAACCCAGCATTACCCAGGTATTCATTTTACCGATTTTCTATTAGAAATGAAGACAGAAAATAAACTGTGTTTTAGGGTAAATTTGAAAAAATTTCATTTCCATTTATTGTTGAAAATACCTTTCAAATTATAAAAAACAGTGTTACAAGAAAAATGTGTAATGTACAGATGTGTAAGTACAGTACCCAAGTTAAGAAACATAATATGCAAAATACAAAATCTGTGTAAGGTTTAATTACCGTATTTACTCAAATGTAAGCCGCACCTGAAAAATGAGACTCAAAATTCAAGGGGAGAGACACAATTTAGGTCGAATGAATGACGATACAGCTACAGTAGTTTGGTTCGAGTCGTAATCCTTCCCAAACTGCTTTTTCTAAAGCTATTTGAGCTGCAAGGGCCCAAACATATCTGCATGGCACCAAGGGGGATTACTTCGTCATTCTGACAGGAGTAATAGTGGAGCTGCTATGTTTGAATTATCATCAGATTACAATACTACAGATTCTGTGTCAGTTGATGGGAAAGTGGTCTTATTAGCCTCATCACCACTTGATGATTCATCAAGCACCTCTGCTGAACTTGTGCCCTATGATAGAAGCAACATCGATTGCATCAAAGTAATTGTACAATGAAATTAATTGGTTGACAAAGTTGGGGAGTGGGTGGAAAATTAACTCCTATTCTAACATTAACTATGGTAACATGATCCGACTAATACATTGACAGTGATTGTGAACTGCAAAGCTGCACACTGCCACGAAAGGCAAATTGGACAGTGACTGCGGCTGTTTTAAAGTGCTTGGTGTGGGCAGTGAAAATACACCTTAAAAATTCCTGATGTGCTGGAGCTGCAGAATCCTTACCATACACCAGCTGGGATCAGCAATGTGGTGACCAGTGTGCCCCTGCATCCACTCAGACAGTGGACCTTCATCTTGTTCCCCATGTGCAAGTCCCAAATCCTCAGTCTAATACCTATAATGGCCATTGGCTGACAACCCAATTCAACACCTCCCACAGCCTAAGCCTGATCTTACTCCACTTGAATGTTCACTCCATCTCTTCACTGTGGTTTTCCAGAAACAAGGCATGGGGGGGGGGGGTACTCTGAAAAAGCTAAATCACGCAATAATAATGTGTCAGCATTTCCACACACCAATTGCAAAATTCTCTATCCTCCATACAGCCTCCCTCCAGAAGGTGGGCAAATTCTCCTCCACCAATCCTGTTGCTATACATGACAAAGAATAGGCGCCACTGGCACATCTTCTGACGTGACAATTGGTGTCCCAATCAAGAGACTGTTTCTCTGTATGCATGGGAAGCAGCTTGTTGAGGGTGCCTCCATGACTCTAAAATACAAAAGAGCTGTCCTGGCAACATTGTGATGAGCGTCCTGCCATGCTGGTCTATTTCAGCCACCATGGCAAAATGTTTTTCACGATCCTAGCAGATATGGATATTGACAGGAAGGTCCACAGGAAACATCAGGTGGATACCTGGAGATTCAGAAGAACGCTCTCTCCCTGGATAAGAACAGTTATCAAGGCACCGGGCCATCGCAGCTCGGCAGCAGCTCACTAAGTGCTTATCTCTCCCTGAGGCTATGAGACTTCCCCCCCCCCCCCCCCCCTTCACGGCCTGTGTCCGCCAGCATGAGTTTCACTGTGTAACAGTGGCAGCCGGCAGCCGGGGCCCCCAGGGTCACCTGACATACATGTGTCCAAGTCCCTCTTATTCCACAAATTGACAGCAGTAAAGCAGCCTTCTTCGCTATGTACACACACTGAGCCTTCCCTCACCTAGCTACAGCTGTAACTGTCCACCAAAGCATAAATACAGTCATGTCACCTTTAATTACTCCATGCAATAAGGTACTAATGTTAGTACTTAGCCATTGTCAACCCTCCTTAATATGTCAATCAAAATGTCATCAGATATCAATACAAATTCCCTAATTGTCCCTGTCTTCATGAACTGAATAATTAAGAGTGAAAGAAAGCCAAATCCAAAAGTCTTGCCACCTTTCATAGTCTGTTCACAAAAAAAAAAACAGCATTGGTTCAAGATAGGATGTGAATAAATTAATGAAAACATACCTTTATAAAATCTTAACATCATTTTGCTGTTCTTACACTGTGGATGTCAGATAAACAATAGCTGATTTCATGACTGACTGTACGGAGCACTGAAATTTGCTGTGGTAGGTGATCAGATTATTGACACATGTATCTTTGGTATTGCATGGGTTCTGTATGCAGACAAAGATTACCACTTCTGCATGTCATATACGACAGGTGGGACGTGAAGAAGATAATAAACCACCAAGAAATTTCAACAGAAGCCAAATTTTTGGTTTAAAAACTCTGCAGACTCGCTTATTATTTTCAGTTTGCTGTGGAACAGCATTTTTGAACAGTTGTACTTTTTCACTCCTATGAGATCTGGGTGGAGAAAAACAGAAAATATATGAGGCACTGAGAGCACAAGCGGACTAACCCACACTTTTTGTGAATTTGAGGTATTGACATGTTGTGATAACAGTATACGAGTATTATGCAATGCATGTTGATCTGTTTGTTTATCTGAAGGTTTGTCTAATGTAGCAACGTAAACATTGCTGTTGCACTCAACCGCCGATAGATACCGTTGAGAGCAGGAGTGGACTATGCGTCATAGTCCATTTGTGCTCTATGCTCTCCGTCCACTGCCATTGCGCGTGACGCCGGCGAACGAAAGACTTGTGTATTTAGTGTGGAACAACGTATTGGACCAGTGACCACGTGGACGTGTATTTCAGTTGATCAGCATGGCAGCCCCTGCGAAAAGCGTGGAGGAGCAATTGGAAGGTTAGTTTTTATTGTGTTCCATTCCTTTTTTGCGGATAACATTGTCGATTGTACACTAACGCGTTCATATGCAAACACGTCTAGATGTACCGTATCTCGAATGGTGACTTTGTTCAGAAAATGCAGGTTGTTTTCCATACGAAAACAGAATGACATACAAACAATACTTTATGTATTGCTATTTTGTGTAATCAAGTAACGATCACTTGTAATGTTATGTGTACAACAATGTTTTACCGCCCGCCGAGTTGTGTTGAGCAATTGCTTCGCCTGTGGATACCAATGCACACGTTGACCATTACTGTAGTGTAGTTAATATTACATTGAGGGATGGATATTGTTATTACAGAGATGTTTGCGTCCGATGGGGAAGTGCCGGGAGACGCGAGAGCGAGCACGGCTGCAGCAACAACTGTTCCAGAGGACGTGCCAGAGACGAACGACGATGCCGTGGTACGGAGCCGAGGAAAGAAGCGCCTTAGAAACGAAGATAAATGGCTTCGTAACGTTAGGAAAGAACGGAGAGCTCTAGGTCAAGAGTATGTAAACCGTAAGGGTAACCTTGTACCTCGAAAGGAATTGCGGAAAATCAGCGAGTGTACGTGCCGGTATGAGTGCCACAAACACATCAACGAAGAACAGCAGGAACAAGTGTTCAATGAGTTTTATAATTTAGGCAGCCACGATCTGCAGTCGGCTTTCCTGTTTACCATGATTAAAGTCATTGATAAAGCACGGTCTTACGTAGGTCAGCAACATTCACGTAGGGAGAAGACGAGATTGTATTACTTGCTCAATTCAAATGGGTCTGAAACGAGGGTGTGCAAAAGATTCTTTCAGAATACTTTAGCCGTATCTGCTGGAAGAATCGATAGGGTACTCAAGAATAAAGGGGAAAAAGCCACCCCTCCTCGTGATGGTAGAGGTAAAGGTGAACCTGGTAATAAAACACCTCGCCACAAAGTTGATGTAGTAAAACATTTCATAGAAAAATTCCCGGCGTATGAAAGCCATTATGCGTATCATAAAAATAACGGTAGAAAGTATTTAGGACCAGATTTAAATTTATCAGTCATGTATTCACTGTACTGTGCAGAGGAGCAAATGCCCGTTTCTCATTTTATTTTCCGCAAAATTTTTTACGAAAACTTCAATTTGTCATTTCATCCACCAGTGTCCGACTCTTGTCGAACATGTGATGCTTTGCAGGTAAAAATAACAGCTGCCGATAATGATAAGGAGAGGACGGAGTTAATTGCAGAACGTGAATTCCATCAGCAAAAAGCTGCGTATGCACGGGCAGGTTTACATAGTGATACATTGCTTAGCAAATCAGATGGTAACGTTACAGTGATAACATTTGATTTGATGAAAACTTTGCCTACACCGATCATCTCAACTGGAGTTTGCTATTACAAACGTCAGTTGTGGACATATTGCTTTGGCATCCACAATATGCACAATGATGATGTATACATGTTTCTGTGGCATGAATCCATTGCGTCGAGAGGGCCACAAGAAATTGGTTCTTGTTTGCTGTACTTCATACGCAATTTTGTCAGGACTGAAAAACTAATTATGCACTCTGATCAGTGCGGAGGCCAGAATAGAAACATAAAGGTTGCTGTACTGTGCCAATACATTGTCAACAGCTCAGAGTTCTCTGTGAAGGAAATAGACCATAAATTTTTAGTTAGCGGACACTCGTACCTGCCCTGTGATCAGGATTTTGGCTTAGTTCAGAAACGAAAAAAGTATTTTCCTAATATTTACCGTCCTAAACACTGGAATGATGTGGTAGTGAGTGCCAGAAAAAGGAATCCATTCAAGGTAATTAATATGAATGCGGAATGTTTCTTTTCAACAAAACAACTCGAAAGAAACATCACGAATCGAAAAATGTCTTCTGGCAATTGTAAAGTACAATGGTTGAACATACAGTGGCTGCGGTATGAAGCAACCAACAGATTCAAAATATTGTATAAATACTCGAACCAAAACCAAGAGCCATTTCAGGAAATTGATGTGGCCAAACGAACATCCACATGCATCAGCAATCTCGAACTGCTTTATCCTAATGGAAATGTAATTACAGAGGCAAAAAAGAAGGATCTGCTAAGTTTGCTTCCGTATGTACCTCCACTTCATCATGATTTCTACAAAACTTTACAAACGTCATCAAATGCTGTAGAAACATTGCCTGTGGATGATTTTGAAATGTAACACAATGCGTAACATTACAGAAACCAATGTAAAATGTTACATGTAATGTGTACAATGTATACTAGTAATGAATACTATTGTCACATGCATCAGCGTACTAACGGACCTGTCATTGAGAATGTTCAACTACTTGGAGCGAAAATGGACTAAGCCACAACAAAACTGCTAATATTCTACTATATAGTACTTTTGTAATTTATCTATGTCAAAATATTGTTCAATAAAACCACAGTTACATCATATGCATGTTACAAGGCTGCAATGTATCACAAACATACATTATTTTGTGGGCCCGTATTATGAGACCTGTTTCCTCCATATTGACTTCTCCGGGGTTAGTCCGCTTGTGCTCTCAGTGCCTCATATAATGTAAGCATACCATTGGCTTTTGGAATCCATACACCAGTTTTCAAAATTTTTGCTGTTTGCTTTTATGAGATTTGAAACCAAACGTGTCTAATATATTTAGAGCATGTAATTATCTTTTCACTCACCATAATGGACAATTTGGGCTGGTTAAGAATAGTATTAGTGTGTTAACAAATTTTAACTATAGCTTGAATTAGAAGAGTGTATTCTTAGGACTCAGCATCACTTGCTTTTAAATATTTTTCTTTAATTTTATTTTTGTATTCTTATATATTCTTTTATCATTCGTAGCACAGCTTACTTACTATTCCTTCATCATCATTACTTCTAAGGATCAATGGTGTACAGCTGAAGACTTCGGTTTTCACTGATTGATCTCTTAATCATTTAAAACTTTTTATTAAACATTTTTTACAACAAAACCCTACCCAAAAGAGCAGCACATATTTAAAGACAGCTTTTTATCAAAAATTAACATTGTACATCCCTTTGGCAAGCCCTAAAACAATACTTAGGCTATTAAATGCACCCTCCAGAACAGACCCAAAATAGAATTACAACTTTTTTACCATTTCTAATTATCACTACAATGAAATTTTTTTTTTTTTTGGTGTCCTGGCTTATTCATTTATAAAGAATTCAAGGTTTTTTCTCCCATTTCCATCACATATCAAACCCATGGACTTTGGTCCCTCGCGTACGTTTCCTTTTGTAAAAAAAGGCAGTTTTCAGACTGTAAACTTCCAACTCCCTTTAACATAATAACTGCTGGAACCCAAAAGGCAATATATATTTATCACATGTTCACTTAAATCTAATTACATCTTTTTCATTGTCTTTCAAATAATTTTCTTACCTACAGTCACTAACCTGACCACAGATCCATTTCAAATCAGTAATTTTATCTGATCTTTTGTCCCATTTCTTACTTTCTTTCTACACATCTTATATCAGGCTAGTATTTATTAATGAGCACATTAACTAGATGTGGTCATTCACTATCACTTGGCCCTTGCTGCACAATGGTTTATGCCTGTTATACCTCAGCAAACTGCCTTTAATGAAAGTGTTTATTAAATATGGTCAGTAATTCAAACTGCATTGCAAATAAGAGGGATTGATACAAGGAAATTTTATGAAAAGAGATAATTAAGATAGAGAAGGTGAATAAAAAGTAGAAAAAAGAACACAGGAAGTCAGAACCAAAGAAAGAACCATCTCCCCATCCCATCTTCAGTAGGGATTGATCCCGCCCCCGGTAGATGAGTGGTCAGCGCGACAGACTGTCAATCCAAAGGGCCCGGGTTCGATTCCCGGCTGGGTCGGAGATTTTCTCCGCTCAGGGACTGGATGTTGTGGTGTCCTAATCATCATCATTTCTTCCCCATCGATGCGCAAGTCGCCGAAGTGCGTTAAATCGAAAGACTTGCACCAGGCGAGCGGTCTACCTGACGGGAGGCCCTCGTCACACACGTTATTATAGTACGCCAGAGCACCACTGTGTCTATTAAACCTACAGAATAATAACTGCCAACCTTCACTTCCACAACCTGTTGATGACAAAATTCAACTGTCACACTCCTTTAGAGGTTTACACACTTCTCATGGATGTTTTAAAGACATACACAATTATTATTACTATCAGTAATTCCTTCTTTATCAGAGCACAAAAACCCAATCTATTTTCATAGCCTTTTTTTCTGTCTCTTCCTTCCAAAAATTTCTCATATATTCATTGTTTCTGCCCACTAATTTCCTGATTTTCCTTCATTCTTCTCCAAAACTTTTTCATTTTCTCAGAAAGAGCTCTTTTTCTCTCATCTGGCCTTTGATTCTAGTTGTTTCCTATCAATCTTCCTGGAAACCTGTTAATTTCTTGATTACTATTCAGAATTTGTTTCTGTTGAGTAACGTCTCTTGCTCAATTTGGATTTAAGTCCTTTTTGTCTTGCCTCTCCACTCATTTTCTTTGCCTATTTTCCTCTTTTGAAAGAATGTAGATCTTCTTTGTTAATCTATCTTCCTCCACTCTCTTTAGATGCCCATAGAGTATAACATGTCTTTTCCTGATCTCATCTGTTATTTTATGGCAGTATGTGAGTATATTTCCTTATCTGATCTCAAAACAGATTTGCCTTCTTTATTGTTGATTGGACTAATATTTTTCACAAGATTTTTTTTTTGTATCTTTTCCGAATCTTCCAAAGCAATTTTGCATCGAAATGTAAGTAGGACTGCTGGCTTTACTGCTGTATTATAATGCCTTAACTTAACATGAACCATGAACCGTGGACCTTGCCGTTGGTGGGGAGGCTTGCGTGTCTCAGCGATACAGATAGCTGTACCGTAGGTGCAACCACAACGGAGGGGTATCTGTTGAGAGGCCAGACAAACGTGTGGTTCCTGAAGAGGGGCAGCAGCCTTTTCAGTAGTTGCAAGGGCAACAGTCTGGATGATTGACTGATCTGGCCTTGTAACATTAACCAAAATGGCCTTCCTGTGCTGGTACTGCGAACGGCTGAAAGCAAGGGGAAACTACGGCCGTAATTTTTCCCGAGGGCATGCAGCTTTACTGTATGGTTAAATGATGATGGCGTCCTCTTGGGTAAAATATTCCGGAGGTAAAATAGTCCCACATTCGGATCTCTGGGTGGGGACTACTCGAGAGGATGTCATCATCAGGAGAAAGAAAACTGGTGTTCTACGGATCGGAGCATGGAATGTCAGATCCCTTAATCTGGCAGGTAGGTTAGAAAATTTAAAAAGGGAAATGGATAGGTTAAAGTTAGATATAGTGGGAATTAGTGAAGTTCGGTGGCAGGAGGAACAAGACTTTTGGTCAGGTGATTACAGGGTTATAAATACAAAATCAAAGAGGGGTAATGCAGGAGTAGGTTTAACAATGAATAGGAATGCGGGTAAGCTACTACAAACAGCATAGTGAACGCATTATTGTGGCCAAGATAGATACGAAGCCCACACCTAAGACAGTAGTACAAGTTTATATGCCGACTAGCTCTGCAGATGAAGAAGAAATTGAGGAAATGTATGATGAGATAAAAGAAATTATTCAGATAGTGAAGGGAGACAAAAATTTAATAGTTATGGGTGACTGGAATTTGTCAGTAGGAAAAGGGAGAGAAGGAAACTTAGTAGGTGAATATGGATTGGGGGCTAAGAAATGAAAGAGGAAGTCACCTTGTAGAATTTTGCACAGAGCATAACTTAATCATAGCTAACACTTGGTTCAAGAATCATGAAAGAAGGCTGTATACATGGAAGAAGCCTGGAGATACTGACAGGTTTCGATAGATTATATAATGGTAAGACAGAGATTTAGGAACCAGGTTTTAAATTGTAAGACATTTCCAGGGGCAGATGTGGATTCTGACCACAATCTGTTGGTTATGAACTGTAGATTAAAACTGAAGAAACTACAAAAAGGGGGGAATTTAAGGAGATGGGACCTGGATAAACTGACTAAACCAGAGGTTGTACATACAGAGTTTCAGGGAGAGCATAAGGGAACAATTGACAAGAATGGGGGAAAGAAATACAGTAGAAGAAGAATGGGTAGCTTTGAGGGATGAAGTAGTAAAGGCAGCAGAGGATCAAGTAGGTTAAAAGACGAGGGCTAGTATAAATCCTTGGGTAACAGAAGAAATTTGAATTTAATTGATGAAAGGAGAAAATTTAAAAATGCAGTAAATGAACCAGGCAAAAAGGAATACAAACGTCTCAAAAAAGAGATCGACAGGAAGTGCAAATTGGCTACGCAGGGATGGCTAGAGGACAAATGTAAGGATGTTGAGGCTTATCTCACTAGGGGTAACATAGATACTGCCTACAGGAAAATTAAAGAGATCTTTGGAAAAAAAGGGAACCACGTGCATGAATATCAAGATCTCAGATGGAAACCCAGTTCTAAGCAAAGAAGGGAAAGCAGAAAGGTGGAAGGAGAATATAGAGGGTCTATACAAGGACGATGTACTTGAGGACAATATTATGGAAATGGAAGAGGATGTAGATGAAGATGAAATGGGAGATATGATACTGCGTGAAGAGTTTGAGAGAGCACTGAAAGACCTGAGTCGAAACAAGGCCCCGGGAGTAGACAACATTCCATTAGAACAGCCTTGGGAGAGCCAGTCCTGACAAAACTCTACCATCTGGTGAGCAAGATGTACGAGACAGGTGAAATACCCTCAGACTTCAAGAAGAATATAATAATTCCAATCCCAAAGAAAGCAGGTGTTGACAGATGTGAAAATTACCGAACTATCAGTTTAATAAGTCACGGTTGCAAAATACTAATGCGAATTCTTTACAGATGAATGGAAAAACTAGTAGAAGCCGACCTCGGGGAAGATCAGTTTGGATTCCGTAGAAATATCGGAACACGTGAGGCGATACTGACCCTACGACTTGTCTTAGAAGCTAGATTAAAGAAAGGCAAACCTACGTTTCTTGCATTTGTAGACTTAGAGAAAGCTTTTGACAATGTTGACTGGAATACTCTTTCAAATTCTGAAGGTGGCAGGGGTAAAATACAGAGAGCGAAAAGCTATTTACAATTTGTACTGAAAGCAGATGGCAGTTATAAGAGTCGAGGGGCATGAAAGGGAAGCAGTGGTTGGGGAGGGAGTGAGATAGGGTTGTAGCCTATCCCCGATGTTATTCAATCTGTATATTGAGCAAGCAGTAAAGGAAACAAAAGAAAAATTCGGAGTATGAATTAAAATCCATTGAGAAGAAATAAAAACTTTGAGGTTCGCCAACGACATTGTAATTTTGTCAGAGACAGCAAAGGACCTGGAAGAGCAGCTGAACAGAATGGGAAGTGTCTTGAAAGGAGGATATAAGATGAACATCAACCAAAGGAAAACGAGGATAATGGAATGTAGTCGAATTAAGTTGGGTGATGCTGAGGGAATTAGGTTAGGAAATGAGACACTTAAAGTAGTAAAGTAGTTTTGCTATTTGGGGAGCAAAATAACTGATGATGGTCGAAGTAGAGAGGATATAAAATGTAGACTGGCAATGGCAAGGAAAGCATTTCTGAAGAAGAGAAATTTTTTTAACATCGAGCATAGAATTAAGTGTCAGGAAGTCGTTTCTGAAAGTATTTGTATGAAGTGTAGCCATGTATGGAAGTGAAACATGGACGATAAATAGTTTGGACAAGATGAGAATAGAAGCTTTTGAAATGTGGTGCTACAGAAGAATGCTGAAGATTAGATGGGTAGATCACATAACTAATGAGGAAGTACTGAATAGGATTGGGGAGAAGAGAAGTTTGTGGCACAAATTGACAAGAAGAAGGGATTGGTTGGTAGAACATGTTCTGAGGCATCAAGGGATCACCAATTTGGTATTGGATGGCAGTGTGGAGGGTAAAAATCGTAGAGGGAGACCAAAAGATGAATACACTAAGCAGATTCAGAAGGATGTGGGTTGCAGTAAGTACTGGGAGATGAAGAAGCTTGCACAGGATAGAGTAGCATGGAGAGCTGCATCAAACCAGTCTTAGGACTGAAGACCACCACCACCACCACCACCACCACAACAACAACAACTTAACATCTCCAGATAAACATTTTTTGTTGTACATATTGCTTACTTTCATATATGCTCTTTCCATTTTTTCACATCTGTTCTCGGATTGGGTGGTGTTTGGTCAGTGTCCGTACCTCATGTTTGGGGCAGCTGGAAAATAACACTCTAGGATTAACAATTTGTGTTTTAACAGTGGTAGACAATTGTCTTCCCACATTGCAACTACATTTTTACTTCAGATGGCCAGTCCACGATTCCTGAAAAGAGTGCAAGTAGTCGTCGTAAAATTATGTAATGTGATACTATTTATTATGTTTATTTCTGGAGTCATTTATAAGATAATAATATAAATTATAGAAATTCATTTCTCAAGAAAACTTGCAAACCTTTTGGAATACTGTTATTACTGCAGAGTAAGCAGTAGTGGGCATGCCTCTGATGTCACTGGATGTGATTTTGTATTTTGGAAGAACAATGTAATTTTGGCTTTGTTAATTTGAAGATTCAATAGACGTGTAATACAGTAAAATGTGAGAGAATAAATTATTGTGAAAAGAAAAATACAGTGCAGGCATTCTTCCAAACTAATTACATCAATTGGAACCATGAGAAACTAAAATGTAAACAATTTCAGCTTCAAGAATCAGCCCCTAGACATGAAGAAGTGGAACCAACTACGAGAAAAGAAGATAAGTAAAAAGTTTATTGTAAATCTTTCTCCTCTCAAAACTTATTAAAAGAGTTAACAATAAAGATACTTGCGACAACAAAAGAGGGAGGGATAGACTAAAATTTTCAGAGTCTCAAGTGTGTGCACCATCTTGCAAGGAACATTTGGGGGTTCCTGAAAAACCTTTGTAATCTGGAATTGAAAGTTCCATTTCCCAATTTTTTCTCTCTCTCCTTCTCCATCTGTCTTGTCATCTGTAGAGATGTTTAGTTTGTTAAGATCTTCCATTGTTTCCATGGCACAGTTAGTTTTCGGTATATAAGTTATTGGTCTGTTAAAAATTTTCTTGCCAAGTCGGCCTTTGTTCATCCTATGTATGTGTAAACTTTGTCTCCTTTTCCTGGTGTTTATAATCATCACTGTCTGTTCATACAGTTCCTTTATCAGACTATTTATCCAGATATCCACTTTCTGAATTGGCTGTAGATCTTTCTCAGTATTTTCCTCTCTCATTTTTCTGTCTCTTTGATTTTTGTTCTTCCCTTGAATGCTGATGTTTTTGAGGCATACGAGGCGTTTTGGTAAGACTACTGTATTATATGTATCTTAGTTTGGCGTTGATGGAGATACTGCTTTGTTGTAGTAGTTCCACATAAATCTATATGCTATCTGTTTTGTAATCCTTTCTTCATTGGATGTCGAGTTCAGTCCTGTTTTCTGTACACTCTCTCCCACATATCTAAAACTTTCTATTTGTGTTATCTTTTTCGCTTCCAGTGGGTATATGTCTACGGATTTTGTGTTCATGTACTATGTATTTTCATATTAGATTTGTGGTCTGCTAATGGGTGAGATTTCATGTAAAGTGTGTAGAGCTTTGGATTTTTTTCTGTTATTTGTTGTGATGGCTACATCACGAGCAAAGACCTGACATTTCATGTTAATGTTCCTGTCCTTGTGTTTCCCAACCTTTACCCCATTGTCTCCTTTGTCCCATGTCCTGATTATTTCTCTAAAACTGAGTTAAATAGAATGTGTGAAAATATAACATTAACTTGTGTTAATCAGTACAATGAGCAGCCATCAAAAGTTACAAATTTTACTTTTTTTGTTCACTCGATGACTAGTTTCGGGCTGAGACCCATTTTCAGATCGTTGTAACATAGTCGAAAATTGCATTTCCATAGACTGGAAAACCATGTCAAAAATGTGCAATGAACAGTTACAATGCATACAGATAATTCTGAATGTGCTGTTCATTACACATTTTTGACATGGTTTTCGCATCTATGGAAATGCAATTTTTGGCTATGTTACAGTGATCTGAAAATGGGTCTCAGCCCGAAACTAGTCATCCAGAGAAAAAAAAAAAAGTTAAATTTGTGACATTCAACTGGTTTTTCATTGTACAGAAAATTGTTTCATTTGTATTTATCACCTGTCACAGCTCCATAACGCCATCTTTGGATGAAATATTTACTGTCAGACATTTAACTGTGAATCAGTATGTAATGAGAAATGACAATTTGGAATAGAATTTCTATTGTTCGTTTTGGTGACCATTCTCCACTAGAACACTACCATTCATTTTTGATGTTATGGTCTTTGAGACTGCTCTCTTGGTCTTTGTGTCTTGTTCAATTGTATTGTGCTTCTATGTATGATTAAAATTTTTAACAACAAATCACTTATTGTTGATTTCCATCCTCTACCATGTCATCGTTAGGACTTGAATTGCCACATTGGTGATGCCAGCAGTGCTCACGAACATAATTTTTGATGCCTATCGTGTGGATTTGCACTTGTTCACGGACTGACAATGCAGCTACGTTTGCTCGGACTTCTATGTTTACCAATTTACAGTTCGTAGCATCTGGATGCATTGTACCAGAAGTGTAATTGGTGTGTTTTCTTGACCTGAGTGTGTACAGCCCCAGACCGACCTATATTCTGTTAAAAGTTATTCTGGTGTTTGTTTACTTCCAAGTGTTGCACCTTACTAACTATGAATCCTGCAATGTACAATGTGTCAAACCCTGTACTACACATTACATTGCATCAGTACACTGTGAATCTCAGATGTGTCGTGCTCCACATTCTGTGGTTGAACTGATGCTGGAGCAATTCTGCCCCTAAGCTATTTGAATGGATGCTCTAACCTCACTGACTGCGTAATGGCATGAAAACAGTGCACCAGCTTCACTGTTTCCACACAGTTATGTCAATTTTAGCACGTTGGACATTGTCCAACCTGTTAACCTAGCCTTGATCTTACCTCGCAATGTGCAACTACTGTACTACGTACTTCACTATTGCCACTCGGTGACCTGGGGTCTCTGCAATACAAATAACATCCACACTCTATATGTTCCAACTTCTCTGTTTTCACATTCTGCAGCTACAACTATACCTTCCACAATGGTCAACCACACTTCTGCACCTTCTGTGTTGTGCGTCCTCAGCCCCTCACATGGGCCTTGGGTGACAGACACATCATATCACATCCATCTTCTGCATGTTAATGCAACATTACCTTCGATGACCTTGGTCATCCGTAGTGTGCCATCCTACCCCAGTCTTGTTCCTACTGCGTTTTTTGCTGCATGCGGTCATCACGTCAACCCACCATGATAAACCCAGGTGATGCCTCATTGGGACACCCTCAACTGCTCAATTAAGATTTCACCGCTGCCAACACTGTACTGCCTTCATCGGTTACTGCAGATTTACCTCCTACATCAACATCTATGCAAACTGTTTCATCTCGGCGGGTTTCCTTAATTACTTCCATTTTGAAAGACAATCCATGTACATGGTTCACCTCGGGGGACAACATTCTCGACGTTCCAAGCTTGTGCATCATATTATACACAATGAGAACTTAGGATGTAGGACCCCATCCCAACTTTGGTGGTAACTCTGCATGTCACTGAATGTCGAATTCTTGTGGGATATTGTATTGTGGACATTATGTCTCTCCAACTCCTATACGGACTGCAATTACAATTATTGTCACATGCTTCTGATCCACTGCAAAGTAAGTTACACCTTACAGATCAAGCATGTAGCATTCTGTGGCAGTCACATTCTTGCAAGCCTGAATGGTCATTTGGATGATAATGTTGACCCACCCCCCCCCCCCCCCCCCCCCACGTACACACACCTACACACCACTTCCCACCTTCCCACACCTCACTCCACTTTGTTCACTTTGCTCAGCTAGCAGAGGGCATGCGAGAGTGCACACGGTTGCTCAGGGCGACACACAGCCCTCTGGCAATAACTGTCATGCACTACCCGCACTGTCTCCTGATCCCTTCCCACCTCTACCGAGGAAGCAGCCAAACCACAGGAAAGCTCTCCACAGAACCAATATAGGGCATGCATGCAGCACTGCTTAATCCTCATCCTGTGTACTGCCTCTGCTGGTTTCATGCTACATTTGAAGATGCCACTTGGAACTGCCACCCTCCCTGTGCCGTGAACTCTGGGCACAGACTGGTTTAGGCACCCCAGCCCACATCCCTCATACAGTGCACATCATACAACAAACAGTTGGCAAACACTCCTTATCTTCTGGGGTTTACATTACAGACTGGACATGAGGCTTTTGATTTCTCATTGATACTAGTGTGGAGGCTAGTGTTACACATACAGCACTGGCCCTGCCGCACATGTTCCCCACCAACCTGACATAGTGCCAACTTCATAGTGGCGCCCCCCCCCCCTCCCACCCCCTCCTCGTGCGTTTGAGACAGTACACCATAAATCTGAAAAAAAAAAATTGATTTTTCAAAAATGTATTCATTTTATAGCACACGTATTTCTGAAGAGTATGATATATAAAACACATATGTTCAAGGAAATGTAAGGCAAGTTATTTAGTCTTAAGTGTGCCAAAGTGCAGTGCCACACCTCTTCACACAGTATTCTTCTATCGCACATCACTGCATTTTGTTCTGTGGAATTCAAACGTGTATTTTACAATGGAAGCTGTCAAACTTTTATTCAGGACTGTTGAAATTAAAATTTCCTGTTGTGCCTATTCTGCTCCCAGTCAGCCAGTTTGACATCTTACCCCTCTTTAAAAAAAATTTCAATTAATACTGGGTGGGATTATTTGTCACCCAGAGAATAAGAACCTTTCAGAAAATGTGCACTCTTTATTGCCAATTAGCTAATAATTTTCTCTTTTGTGTGACATAAAATTAAATATAGGAATCATAAAACCAGTAAGGACAAGCAAGACATTACACATTTCTTCAATCCTCAGGTCCCAGGATTTCTTTCTGTCTAATCTCGCTACAGCTTTACACTGCATGCTTTGCTTTCTGCGAAAGAGTCTATTACCTCATCAAAGTTTTGCTACATGAAATATCAAAATATCGTTGTCTAATGCTGAAAAAGCTGGTAATACAAATAGTACACAAGACTGGTATGGTTTCTTGGTTTAATTACGTCTATGTTGTCACTGTCTGCTGGATAAAATGAAATAGGCCTTTCTAATACTGCAACAATTTAAGCACGTGCCAAATATGCGAGACTTTTTTTGGTACTTATGGTCATTTTTATGTACCTCATTTATGTAAATAACACAACAGAATATAATTCATGAAGTACTGATATCAAATGCCTATTAGGCCTACAACAAGCAAAAAGTTTTATGTTAGCAAATAGTTTCAAATTTCATTCATATGCTGCAGTTTCTCAAGCTTGAGATGGAAAACTAGTGGTACGAAATTTTTATATAAATTTGGAATTGTCGTGTTCTTCCATTTCATTAAAGTGATTTCTCCATTTCTTCTCCTTCCTTGCTATAACAAACAATCTTGTCAATAATAATTTTGTGACTATTCCTCCCATTGTCAAAACCTATCCTCTGGTTAACTTCACTAACCCCTCCAGAATCACAGGTACAGTAATCCTGCATTTATTCTCCGGTTAGGCATTATTACATGTTCATACAACACTTTTCCCATGCTATTCTGACAATAGAACTTAAAGCGGCTGCTAACCAGGGACTGTACAACTGGTAGTGTAGCGATCTGGCAAAAAATTTTCTGTCAAGATTTCATTTTCTTGGATACGCCAAGAAAATAATATGTGATCTTTCTTACTCATTATTCCTGTTAGTCACTTATTTTCACTCTGGTAATCTGAATCTATGGATTTTGATAATAATTATAACAATGCTGCTCCTTCGTACACCCAATCAACCACAGAAATAAACAGCAATTGACATTCACTCGTTTGGCTTTATTTGGTTCAGCTCATATAGCACCATTTCCTTTTCTCTTCTGTAAAGTTTTTTATTTCTAGAGGTGATGGGGATTCCCCTGGCAGAGACATCACATACATTATGCCTGCATTCAAAAGTCAACTTATGATTCTTTCAGAAATCAAGTTCAAAAACCAACTGGGACGCATTTCAAAATCATATGCATAATTGATAGACCAATGTGTGCTGGATGCTAGGCCCTTTGTGAGAGAAGATTTTTTTTCTTCAACAATATGAATTTGGCACCCCCTGAAACTGCCGTCTGGGACAGATGCATAGGTTTGCCTCCCCCCCTCTCCCTCCCCCTCTCCCCCCCACCCCCCCACCCCTCAGCTCCAGGCCTGCATAGTACATGGCACACAACTCCTGTCCTCGCTGCTGTGGATCTCCAGGTCCATCGTGCTTGGCATTGATTTCCTTAGACATTTCAGATTTTCACCCCCATATAGTCAGCTTTAGTGCTACACCATGCCTCTCGTTAAGCATTGCCCCTTCTGTGCTGCCTATACAAGGACCCCCTCCTACATTTCCTCTCTTAGTACTCTATGTTATCAGTCCAGCTCACTATTTCATTGGTCAAGCTTTCGCTTGAGTGCTCTGCTGTTGATGCTCTCCACATGCTAAGTGCTTCACTGCATTAACAGATTGGTACTGCATATGTATGGCTGGCACAGGCTCTTCACATACTACACTAGGTCACAACTGGGTGACATGGCTGCTATCAATCTGCTCTACCTTCAATGCTGTTGATGCCTTAGGACTCCAAGATCAGTGCATTCATCTCTCTAGTGTGTCACACCAGTGTAGTCCCCCCTCACATTCTGATAGTGATGCTCCTCACGTGATTTGCAACAACATGCTCGCTGCAGTGATCTCTAATGATACATGCCTCAGAATTAATACAATGGAAGGTCCATCTACCCATCATCACAGCAACTGAACTTCCCCATACAGTACGTCCAGATGTCCAGAAGAAATGTGTCCCGTTTCATCTCTCTGGGGATTACCGGGTCCTGAGCTCTCAGACTATCATAGATAACTAGCCAATCCCTCTCATCCTAGACTTCGCCCAGTTACTTAATGGTGCACTGGTTTTAGTATCTGGACTGCTGCAAGGCTTATCACTGATGACATTCCAAAAACTACACTGATTACCCTCTTTTGGCTTTATGGATACTGCATCATGTCTTATGCCCTCAAAAATTTGGCCCAAATGTGGAAGAGATTTATTGAATCTCTTTTATTCAACCTGCCATTTGCATATGCTTTTGTTGATGACATTTTGTTTTTTTTCATCTACCATCGAGCAGCACAAACAGCTCTGTCACAGGTCTAATCAATGCTCCACTGCAAAGGTGTCGAAATCAATCACGGAAAGTCACAACTGACCCATGACAATATCACCTTCCTGGATTATACCATTTTATTTGACAGCATCTGATTGATGTCTGACTGCATTGAGTTCATTCACAATCTACCTTTATTTACAGACTACTGTGAACTATGTAGATTCCTTAGTATCAAAAATTTCCACCGCCATCACTTCCCACATTCTGCCTCTATTCAGCATTCCCTTATTGACATCCTCATTGGTAGCCAGCCAGGAAGGTGCCTTGGACAAACGATATGATCATAGCTTTCAAGTCACTCATGACTGCCCCTTTCCCATTCTGTCACACTGGCTCAACCAGTGCCCGATGCTCACATCTCATTTACTGTATTTACTGTGGATGCGAGTGACACATCGATTGGCACAATAATGCAGCAGCGTATTGATGATACAACCAAACCTCTTTGGTTCATTTCTAAAAAACTTTCAGCCTCTCAGTGCAAGTGGTCAACGTTTGACCATGAACTTCTCACGGTCTATGAAGCAATTGAACACTTCCATGATGATATCAAGGGATGCAAATTGACCATCATTACAGACCAACACCCACTGACTGATGCCATCTGTAATACTGTTTGATCTCTCCTCGGTGGCTCTGGCACATGGATCTCATCTGCCAGTATTCCATGGATGTAGAGTATATACATGGGTCTGATAACACCATTGCAGACTATTTGTCCCGTGTAAACATCATCTCAACTCCCCAGACATAAAAGATGACAAGACTTCAGACTGATGGTCCCAAGCTAGCCAAAATGTTGACAGACACAAAACGCTCTTTAACGTCTGACCACCACCTCCTCCTGGGTTCCCTCACATCCATCATGTGCGACACATCAACGGGCATGCTCCACCTGGTTGTGCCTGACTCTCTACACCAGACAATCTTTGTATCCCTACACAGACTGGCTGATCTGCATATCAAATCTACCACGAAACTAATCACAGCACATTTTGTTTGGCCAGGTGTAAAACACAATTGTCACACTTGTACACGTGCATGCATGCCATGTCAGATGAAGAAGGTTGGATGGCACATGTAGTCCCCTCTTGTACAATTAAGTATACCCAAGGGTCACCTATGTCATATCCATACTGACATTGTGGGTCCACTTGCACCCTCAGATGGTTTTTGCTACATTCTGTGTCATTGACAAATTCACAAGGGGATTTGAAAGTGTTCCCCTCTCTAGCTGGAACAGTTGCTTTTGCTTTCATTAACTGACACACTACATGTTAGCTTCTGTCGTGGATTCTTCAGCCGACGTTTGTTGATTTTTTTTATTTATTTATTTTTGACATCTTTCCAGTATGAGTAACTGGCAGTGTCAAAGCTTCACCTCCATTGCTGGTGAAGGACATCGCCCTCTTAGGGGTACATACTAGAGCACGTCAAAACGGTGCTCTGTCTCGCTCGCTTCTCGCTGACTACGCGGCTCATTATCGCTGGCACAGGCTCTGAGGTGGGGATGACTGACGTCACGCTACGAAACTGAGCTGAGACGAGGGTTGTCGAATAGGACACGTGCCGCCCCGAGACTGCGAGAGCGCGAGCTGGCCGAGAGACTCACATTATCGTAACGTAGCGGTAGGCTATAAACTGTCACGGGACTAAACTCAGCATGAGTGGTTCCGGAAGCGGGACCAGTGCAATGACTACCATCACAAAAGATGTTGCGTTGAAGAAACTTGCTGATGGGACGTATATTCTGATAAATAAAGTGGGAGTAAGGAATGGCAGTTCCAGTTGGGAAAAATTTAAGATAAGCCGTTCAATTATTACTAAATAATTACAGAATAGAGCTTCCGAATTCGATACGTGATAGTATTTGATTAATCAAATCACTTCGTTTGTCTAGCATTTTTAATGAATTGATACATTTCTTGTGTCCGTAAACGAAAAGAAAAATTGTCTTCGTGAAACTTACATGAAGGTGTTTATTACGACTGTTTCAGGTGGTTGTTGAAAGAGATACACACCTTCCAGTTGGTTACGTTCAGTGCCAAAATCGAAATTGTGGAGCATTGCTTGCTTACAAAGAAAACACAACTGGAATGAACAGACATAAATGTAAGGATAATCGACACTTGTCAAGCGTTGCACCGAGCGAGGTGGCGCAGTGGTTAGCACACTGGACTCGCATTCGGGAGGACGACGGTTCAATCCCGTCTCCGCCATCCTGATTTAGGTTTTCCGTGATTTCCCTAAATCGTTTCAGGCAAATGCCGGGATGGTTCCTTTGAAAGGGCACGGCCGATTTCCTTTCCAATCCTTCCCTAACCCGAGCTTGCGCTCCGTCTCTAATGACCTCGTTGTCGACGGGACGTTAAACATTAACCACCACCACCAAGCGTTGCAGCTGCCAGTGCTGATAAAATATCTATTATGGACAAATGTGTTTTAATGTGTGCAACAGACCTCCGACCATTTAATATGGTAAGTGGTGAAGGATTCATAAGCTTAGCTCAAGAACTGATAAATACAGGAGCAAAATATGGACAAATCACCGCCCAAGACTTGCTACCTTCCCCAAGGACTGTAGCATGACATATTAAGGAATTGGCTGATGAAGTCAGGAGTGAACTTATTCCAGTAGTAAAAGACGCCATTGGTAAAAACCAGTGTTCAACGATGTGCGATCTGTGGACAGACAGTTATTGTAAGACCCATTACCTGGCTGTCACATCCAGCTATATTGATGAGTCGACGGACAAATGGATACTAAAAAACAGTGTACTCTTAACTACGAGGTTTCCAGATGTTGCCAAGACTGGTGAACATATCATTACGGAAATATATGAACAAGTGGCAGAGTTGCAGATAACGTCTTCGGAACTAAGACAGGTTACTTTCGTTACAGATCAAGGAGCTAACATCAAGAAAGCACTAGAAGCACACAAACGACTCCCATGTGTGATGCACTGTATCAATACAGCACTGAGACACACATTCAATGAAGGTTTCTTAATGGATGAGATTCCTGCAGTGTATGACTCCATCCTGAGTGTACGTAAACTAGTAGGCTTTATGAAGCGATCTTGCTTAGTCACGAGATTAGATAAAACCTTACACCATGATGTAGAAACGAGGTGGAACAGTGTGTACATGATGTTAGACTCATTTCATTCACAGAGAGACCAAATAGAGACGGTTTTGCGCGATTCAAACAAACACGAGATGATGACGTCGTATCAGAATGCGACTGTGGAAAGCGTTATTCAAATTCTGAAGGTTTTCAAAGAGGCCACGGACGATCTGGAAGGAGACAATGAGCCAACACTACCATTTGTAGTGCCGTGGATTTTGAAACTGATAGGTCTCTGCGAAACTGGAACCGACAATGTGACAACGTGTAAGCTAAAGAAAAGGGCAGAACTGTTTATAAAACAGAAAGTTCTAAATGAACTACATGACATTCATTACGTAGCAACGTTCTTGCATCCCTGTTTCAAGGAACTATTAGTTTTTCCCAAAGAAAGAAGAGAAAAAATTCATCAATATGTGCAAAAAATGTTAAATAACATTGTTGATACGAACGTAACCAAAGAAGTCATGCCTTCTCCCACAAAAAAATTTCAAAATTGGCGAACATTCACCTCAAAATCGAAAGATGAGATTGAGAAATATATGAACATGGAGAGTCCAAACGATGAGTTCACAGACCTTCTTTCATGGTGGATAACAAATTCGTGTACCCTGTCGAAACTCAGCAAAGAGGTTTTCTGTATACCTGCCAGTAGTGCCTCAAGTGAAAGAAATTTTAGTAAGGCAGGGTTGGTACTGACTCAGAAAAGAAGTTGTCTCGATTCCGATCGTGTTAATGATATTCTCATCATCCATAACAATAAGAGAACCAAATAACCCAAATATGAATCACAGAAGTAAAGGCAACTGACAACTGGTCTTCTGAGATGTGTACGTAATCAAATATAATACTGAGAAATGATAAGTAATGACTGCACAATTACACAGTGAATATTACATACTTCATACTAAGTAAAGTAAATTGTTGTATAACTATGGTACTAACAGGAGAACAGACTCAACTGCAGTGCAATATCTTCAGAAATGGGACTGCTGAATTAAGATTTCAGATTAATTTGCGAAACTATATTCTACATTATTCGTTTTGAATATGTACACTTTCTTTTAATAAAATGAATTTATTATGGTGTACTACGGTCGTTTACATCGCTTGAGTAGAAGAGAATTGGTTGTGTTTAATACGCTACTTCCTCACTAAATAACAGATTTATTCAAACGTACTGTTTAGCAGGTGGATCGGTTCCTCAGCTGCTGCTTTAAATCGTTTTTCTTTTGGGTGCTATTGTACGACTGCCGGTACAACAGTCTTTGGTTGGTCAGTTAGTTAAATTTTCGATAGATCATTTGAATGATTGTTTTATGGAAATGATGTGGAATGAGCGTCTTTTTTTCTCTGGCTACGACCTTTTCAATAGACATTCTTCAATGGAACAGAAGGAGTTGTCCAGGAGAAGTAATTTTTAAGTTCGATTTAAAACTCACTTTGCTACCTGCCAGACATTTTAATTTTTAACTTAGATTTCAACTTACTTTGCTACCTGCCAGACATTTTATGTTATTGGGCAAGTAATCAGAGATATTTGTTATTGCATATTGAACTCCTTTCTGAGCCACTGACAGCTCTAACAATGGGTAAGATCTTTTTTCCCTCTAGTGTTCACCCTATGGACAACACTGTTCTTCTCAAACTGTGATGGGCTGTTTATAACGAATGTCAGTAGCAAATATATGTATTTTGACGGCGAAGTTAAAATGCCAACCTCCTTGAAGATTATTGTGCCTACATGATTTCCGTGAGTACACATCGCATATTATTTTTACTGCTCTCTATTGTGCAATCAGAATTTTCTTTCTAAGTGATGAGTTACCTCAGAACATCATTCCGTAACGCATTTCTCTTTGTTGAGTTCAAGCATCGTAATCTTAAGGTTCTTTCAGCTTTAGCAACAGGTGGATCCGGCTTATTGTAATTTTTCTTATGTCTGTTGATGTGGTTTGTATATTTTCAGTCAGCTTTGGCAGCTTTATTTTTGTAATTACGTGGACTGGATTTGTTCGAATGTCTCAGTTTTGATTCGTTCGACCGAAATGTGTCTTAAATCTCCCAAAATGCATTCATACATACCAGCACAACTGTGACATGTCACACGTGCATGTTCCTTACTAGTATACTTGTAGCCGGCCGCGGTGGTCTCGCGGTTCTAGGCGTGCAGTCCGGAACTGTGCGACTGCTACGGTCGCAGGTTCGAATCCTGCCTCGGGGATGGATGTGTGTGATGTCCTTATGTTAGTTAGGTTTAAGTAGTTCTAAGTTCTAGGGGACTAATGACCACAGCAGTTGAGTCCCATAGTGCTCAGAGCCATTTGAACCATTTTTTGAAGTATACTTGTAACTCGGGTAGCCGCACACTGTACGATCCGCGTTCGGAATGGCCCCATGCGACCGGCGGCGCTGCGGGGTGGCCAGCCAAGAGGGTCGGGTCGCCTCGTTATCGAGACCGTGCTCTCGGAACACGATAATCTCGCAGGCAGCATTCTCGCTGCTCAGTCTCGCTTGCGAGAACGAGCGGGAATACGGCGACAGTTGACGGCCTCTAGTACACACTGCTTACAAGGAGGATCACCCGGCATCACTCACAGACATCTTGTCCTACCCACCAAATTTGTCTCTTCTCTTACTTCTCGAAAAGACAATGAGGTGCTAACACTAGTTGATCATGTACATGCACACATTGCACATGTCCATTACACTACCTCTGCAGCTACATTCTCTACCCTGAGTTTTTGTCCACAAATTAAAAATAATGTAAGTATATTTCATCAAAATATTGGGAGTTTAAAGAATAAAGTGGATGAGCTTCTGGTTTGTTTAGAAGATTTAGAAGCTGAGAATGAAATAGATATACTATGCCTGTCTGAGCACCAAATTGTTACTGATATGGATAAGGTAAATGTAAGTTGATATAAGCTCTCTGCACATGTAATGAGAGAAAATATGGAGAAAGGAGGAGTTGCCATATACGTCAAAAGTTATCATTGTGCAAAAAGTATAGAAACAAAAAAGTTTTGTGTAGAGAAACATATAGAAGCATGTGCCTGTGAGCTTAAATTAAATAAAGGCACATTTATAATTGTAACTGTATATAGGACCCCATCAGGAAATTTTCATCTATTTCTGAAAAATTTGGACTCCTTGTTGTGCTATCTGTCAGACAGGGGGAAGCAAATTATTATTTGTGGGGACTTCAATGTAGATTCTCTGAAAGAGGGTAATAGGAAAAATGACCTTGAAGTATTACTCGGTTCTTTCAATTTGACACCCGTTATTGATTTTCCTACTCGGGTGGTAAAGGATAGCAGCTCACTGATAGATAACTTCTTTATAGACCAAGATAAGTTTAACCAGATAAATGCTCAGCCTGTTGAGAATGGTCTTTCTGATCATGGTGCACAGCTAGTTACAATATATGACATAGCTCCATTCAGCAATACTAAACAGTCCTCCAAAGTAGTACATTCAGTCAACGCTTTAACAATTGCAAATTTCAGGGAAAGCCTACAGCAGTTAGACTGGGATGAGGTGTACCGTGAACCTGATGCCAATTTAAAATATAATTTATTTCATGACATTTTTGTAAATGCATTTGAAAACTGCTTCCCCAAGAAAATAGTTAAATATGCTCATAAGAAACCTTGTAACAAACCATGGCTTACTAAGGGTATAAAAATATCTTGTAACCAGAAAAGGGAAATGTATCTGACAGCAAGAAAGAGTAGTGACCCATAAACTATCAAACATTATAAAAACTACTGTGTTATTAAAAATCCGGGAGTATGTGTATCATGTCTGAAATCAGCAACTCTGATAATAAAATTAAAACAATTTGGAATATTATTAAAAGAGAAACAGGTCAACCAAGAGCAGAGGAAGACAGTATTACCATCAAATTGAATGAAAACTTTACGAACAAAAAGTCAGAAGTTGAAAATATTATTAATAATCATTTTCTAAATGTTGTGGATATAGTAGGATCCAGGTGTTCATTAGAAGATGCTAGGCTGTTAATGGAAGAGGCCATACCTATGCAATTTGATACAATTGAAATCTCACCCACTTCTCCCTCTGAAATTAGGAAAATAATAAACTTGCTTAAAAGCAAAAACTCACATGGAATTGGTGGCATTTCCAGCAAAATACTAAAAGCTTGTTCTCAACAGATAAGTAAGATTCTCAGCCACCTGTGTAATAGCTCTCTGGAACAGGGCATTTTCCCTGATAGACTGAAATATGCTATTGTTGTACCTTTGCATAAAAAGGGGGATAGATCTGATGTCAACAATTACCGTCCAATCTCCCTTCTAACAGCTTTTTCCAAAATTTTTGAGAAAGTAATGTATTCAAGAGTAGCTTCACATATCTGTAAAAATGAAGTACTAACAAAATGTCAGTTTGGTTTCCAGAAAGGTTTTTCCAACAGAAAATGCCATATATGCTTTCACCAGTCAAATTTTGAATGATCTGAATAACCGAACACCACCCATTGGGATTTTTTGTGATCTCTCAAAGGCTTTTGATTGTGTAAATCATGAAATTCTGCTAGACAAGCTCAAGTATTGTGGCATGAGTGGGACAGTGCACAAATGGTTTAATTCGTACCTAACTGGAAGAGTGCAGAAAGTTGAAATAAGTAGTTCTCATAACATGCAAAGATCAGCACATTCCTCAAACTGGGGAACTATCAAGAATGAAGTTCCACAAGGGTCAGTCTTGAGTCCTTTGTTGTTCTTATTATATATTAATGACTTGCCATTCTATATTCATGAAGAGGCAAAGTTAGTTCTCTTTGCTGATGATACAAGTATAGTAATCACACCTGGCAAACAAGAATTAACTGATGAAGTTGTCAATACTGTCTTTCAGAAAATTACTAAGTGGTTCCTTGTAAACGGACTCTCACTGAATTTTGATAAGACACAGTACATACAGTTCCGTACAGTGAATGGTATGACGCCATTAATAAATATAGACCTTAATCAGAAGCATATAGCTAAGGTAGAATATTCCAAATTTTTAGGTGTGTCCATTGATGAGAGATTAAATAGGAAGAAACACATTGATGATCTGCTGAAACATTTGAGTTCAGCTACTTATGCAATAAGGGTCATTGCAAATTTTGGTGATAAACATCTTAGTAAATTAGCTTACTACGCCTATTTTCACTCATTGCTTTCATATGGCATCATATTTTGGGGTAATTCATCACTGAGGAATAAAGTATTTATTGCACAAAAGCGTGTAATCAGAATAATAGCTGGAGTCCACCCAAGATCATCCTGCAGACATTTATTTAAGGATCTAGGGATATTCACAGTAGCTTCTCAGTATATATACTCTCTTATAAAATTTGTTATTAACAACCAAACCCAATTCAAAAGTAATAGCAGTGTGCATAACTACAATACTAGGAGAAAGGATGATCTTCACTATTCAAGATTTAATCTAACTTTGGCACAGAAAGGGGTGAATTATACTGGCACTAAAGTCTTTGGTCACTTACCAAATAGTATCAAAAGTCTGACAGATAACCAACAAGTATTTAAGAAGAAATTAAAAGAATTTCTGAATGGCAACTCCTTCTACTCCATAGAGGAATTTTTAGATATAAATTAAGAGAAAAAAAGAAAAAACAAAAATATTAAAAAAATAAAAAAATAAAGAAAAACAAAAAAAACACAAAAAAATAAAGTTGTTATATTAACTTAAGTATGTTGTTAAATTAACCTAATTATGTCATGTATTGGAAAATTCGACTCGTTCCACATCATTACGAAATATCGTATTCATGATCCATGGAACTAGTATTAATCTAATCTAATCTAATCAAAGAACTGCTACTTGCGATTACGTGATGCTTCATGATGGCTCAGTTCACACGTCACTTCAGCCTCCTTACTCGGGCCTTCACCAAGTCTTCACTCACACACAGAACACAAACTTTAATGACAAATGTCAGATGGTCTCAGCGAATTGATTGCAACCCGCCTGGTCACTCTCTGATGACCTTACTCAGGCTGCAGCTGCTGTCCCTCTGGGCCCACCCAATGACCCCTCCCCTCCTTCTGTTGCCTCAGTTTCATCTTTAACTGATCCAACATATAATGTGTGTGCTGACAGTGATCACACCCCCTCAAGGTTCCATCTCAGTTTAGTACTTGAAACTGGAAGTTAACAGCCATGAATTCTTAAACTGAAATTGGAATATATCTCATAAGGACATATTAGACATCAGTGGTGCTGGCATGTTTATTATCACAAAGGACTCAATAATTTTTAGTGAGATTATTGCTGACAGCAAACATAATGTGGATGAAGATGTGGTAACTTCTGCCCCTAGCAGCAAATGGAATAGCAGTGCCAACACACATTTTATTTTCAAGTAAACAGTACACAAACCAGCCATCATGTGAAAATGAAGTTAAACCAAAGAGTTTGTTCAGTCAAAGCACAGAGGTGCTGTCTGACTGAATGACAGTCAACAAAGATCCCTCCCCCACCCCTCCAGGTAGTGCAGAGCATGGGGAAGAAGCTGGACAGATTATGCTGTCACAACAAAGTCATGTAGCCACATAAGAGAGCAAAGGTGACATCCTGCACAAAAGGGAGGAAGCTTATCAACCAAGGCGTAATCAATGGGTGGTGGGCATAGAGGGGTGGTAATGGAGAGTATACTATCATCTCAGATTTTGGACCTCGTCTGTGTTGCTGGCAGCTGAAAGGTGTCCATTAGTTGAAAGTTGGTTGTGGATGCATCAGGTCGCACTATCAGAGAGACAAGGAAGACAAAGGCTGTGCTGTCTCATATCTCAGTAGAGACTTCAGGTAAGTTAAGGCCCTCAATTTTGAGTGTTAACATTGTAGACAGGGAGCATGAAGGGATGAAGAGGAAACTGTCACACTTAGTGCACAATATTCTGTAAAGAAGCATCATTTACACCATTGGAAAGAGAAACATCATCGCTCATGACACGAGCATCACAGGTTTCAGTTAGGGAGAGGTCATTGGCTAATGTCCAGGCCAGTTTCACTACATTCACTGAGGCAGTTTCGCATTTGCTATTTAACAGTATGTCCACAGTGTTTTTTCCTCAGCTAAGGGCTTTGTGAGGGCCCGAGTATAGAGGCCGGAGATATGCAAGAACTGAGTCATCGTGAAGCATGATATATTCACAGTTAGAGTGTTCTTTACAAATGAAGGTTCATAGCAAACTATGCAGCTTCAGCAGTGGAGTACAAATGTGAGAAATATGTGAGTGTACTTGTTCAGCTAGAGTGGGGAGATTGTCTTGAGTTGATAGTTTGCTTGCTATACAAAGTCAGCTAGCAGAATGAGCAGTTCACCACACAGAATGTCAGCGAGTGAAATGTGTAGATCCTCTTTGTGTGCAGAGTGGACGCCAAGAACAATCCACAGTGGCACCTCTGATCAGGAACTGTCATGGCACATGAGAGCCACCTTGATAGTGTACAGCCAGCATTCAACAAGTCCACAACTTGCTGGTGATAATCAGTGGTGTAGAAATTGTTGACACTGAACAGCTCACATAGCTTGATTCAAATTGGTGGCACTGATCAGTAGTAATCTGTTAAAAGTATGAGCATTCAAGTCAGCCATTATATCAGATAGTGGGACTGCCTCCACCACCTCATGACTCGATTGATGATCAAGAGTATGTGTCAAATATGTTCAGAAGCAGGGAGAGGACCAACATCTACATCTACATCTACATTCATACTCCGCAAGCCACCCAACGGTGTGTGGTGGAGGGCACTTTACATGCCACTGTCATTACCTCCCTTTCCTGTTCCAGTCGCGTATGGTTCGCGGGAAGAACGACTGTCTGAAAGCCTCCGTGCGCGCTCTAATCTCTCTAATTTTACATTCGTGATCTCCTCGGGAGGTATAAGTAGGGGGAAGCAATATACTCGATACCTCATCCAGAAACGCACCCTCTCGAAACCTGGCGAGCAAGCTACACCGCGATGCAGAGCGCCTCTCTTGCAGAGTCTGCCACTTGAGTTTATTAAACATCTCCGTAACGCTATCACGGTTATCAAATAACCCTGTGACGAAACGCGCCGCTCTTCTTTGGATCTTCTCTATCTCCTCCGTCAACCCGATCTGGTACGGATCCCACACTGATGAGCAATACTCAAGTATAGGTCGAACGAGTGTTTTGTAAGCCACCTCCTTTGTTGCTGGACTACATTTTCTAAGCACTCTCCCAATGAATCTCAACCTGGTACCCGCCTTACCAACAATTAATTTTATATGATCATTCCACTTCAAATCGTTCCGCATGCATACTCCCAGATATTTTACAGAAGTAACTGCTACCAGTGTTTGTTCCGCTATCATATAATCATACAATAAAGGATCCTTCTTTCTATGTATTCGCAATACATTACATTTGTCTATGTTAAGGGACAGTTGCCACTCCCTGCACCAAGTGCCTATCCGCTGCAGATCTTCCTGCATTTCGCTACAATTTTCTAATGCTGCAACTTCTCTGTATACTACAGCATCATCCGCGAAAAGCCGCATGGAACTTCCGACACTATCTACTAGGTCATTTATATATATTGTGAAAAGCAATGGTCCCATAACACTCCCCTGTGGCACGCCAGAGGTTACCTTAACGTCTGTAGACGTCTCTCCATTGATAACAACATGCTGTGTTCTGTTTGCTAAAAAATCTTCAATCCAGCCACACAGCTGGTCTGATATTCCGTAGGCTCTTGCTTTGTTTATCAGGCGACAGTGCAGAACTGTATCGAACGCCTTCCGGAAGTCAAGAAAAATAGCATCTACCTGGGAGCCTGTATCTAATATTTTCTGGGTCTCATGAACAAATAACACGAGTTGGGTCTCACACGATCGCTGTTTCCGGAATCCATGTTGATTCCTACATAGTAGATTCTGGGTTTCCAAAAACGACATGGTACTCGAGCAAAAAACATGTTCTAAAATTCTACAACAGATCGACGTCAGAGATATAGGTCTATAGTTTTGCGCATCTGCTCGACAACCCTTCTTGAAGACTGGGACTACCTGTGCTCTTTTCCAATCATTTGGAACCCTCCGTTCCTCTAGAGACTTGCGGTACACGGCTGTTAGAAGGGGGGCAAGTTCTTTCGCGTACTCTGTGTAGAATCGAATTGGTATCCCGTCAGGTCCAGTGGACTTTCCTCTGTTGAGTGATTCCAGTTGCTTTTCTATTCCTTGGACACTTATTTCGATGTCAGCCATTTTTTCGTTTGTGCGAGGATTTAGAGAAGGAACTGCAGTGCGGTCTTCCTCTGTGAAACAGCTTTGGAAAAAGGTGTTTAGTATTTCAGCTTTACGCGTGTCATCCTCCGTTTCAATGCCATCATCATCCCGGAGTGTCTGGATATGCTGTTTCGAACCACTTACTGATTTAACGTAAGACCAGAACTTCCTAGGATTTTCTGTCAAGTCTGTACATAGAATTTTACTTTCGAATTCACTGAACGTTTCTCGCATAGCCCTCCTTACGCTAACTTTGACATCGCTTAGCTTCTGTTTGTCTGAGAGGTTTTGGCTGCATTTAAACTTGGAGTGAAGCTCTCTTTGCTTTCGCAGTAGTTTCCTAACTTTGCTGTTGTACCACGGTGGGTTTTTCCCGTCCCTCACAGTTTTACTCGGCACGTACCTGTCGAAAACGCATTTTACGATTGCCTTGAACTTTTTCCATAAACACTCAACATTGTCAGTGTCGGAACAGAAATTTTCGTTTTGATCTGTTAGGTGGTCTGAAATCTGCCTTCTATTACTCTTGCTAAACAGATAAACCTTCCTCCCTTTTTTTTATATTCCTATTAACTTCCATATTCAGGGATGCTACAACGGCCTTATGATCACTGATTCCCTGTTCTGCACTTACAGAGTCGAAAAGTTCGGGTCTGTTTGTTATCAGTAGGTCCAAGATGTTATCTCCACGAGTCGGTTCTCTGTTTAATTGCTCGAGGTAATTTTCGGATAGTGCACTCAGTATAATGTCACTCAATGCTCTGTCCCTACCACCCGTCCTAAACATCTGAGTGTCCCAGTCTATATCTGGTAAATTGAAATCTCCACCTAAGACTATAACATGCTGAGGAAATTTATGCGAAATGTATTCCAAATTTTCTCTCAGTTGTTCTGCCACTAACGCTGCTGAGTCGGGAGGTCGGTAAAAGGAGCCAATTATTAACCTAGCTCGGTTGTTGAGTGTAACCTCCACCCATAATAATTCACAGGAACTATCCACTTCTACTTCACTACAGGATAAACTACTACTAACAGCGACAAACACTCCACCACCGGTTGCATGCAATCTATCCTTCCTAAACACCGTCTGTACCTCTGTAAAAATTTCGGCAGAATTTATCTCTGGCTTAAGCCAGCTCTCTGTACCTATAACGATTTCAGCTTCGGTGCTTTCTATCAGCGCTTGAAGTTCCGGTACTTTACCAACGCAGCTTTGACAGTTTACAATTACAATACCGATTGCTGCTTGGTCCCCGCATGTCCTGACTTTGCTCCGCACCCTTTGAGGCTGTTGCCCTTTCTGTACTTGCCCGAGGCCATCTAACCTAAAAAACCGCCCAGTCCACGCGCCACAACCCCTGCTACCCGTGTAGCCGCTTGCTGCGTGTAGTGGACTCCTGACCTATCCAGCGGAACCCGAAACCCCACCACCCTATGGCGCAAGTCGAGGAATCTGCAGCCCACATGGTCGCAGAACCGTCTCAGCCTCTGATTCAGACCCTCCACTCGGCTCTGTACCAAAGGTCCGCAGTCAGTCCTGTCGACGATGCTGCAGATGGTGAGCTCTGCTTTCATCCCGCTAGCGAGACTGGCAGTCTTCACCAAATCAGATAGCCGTCAGAAGCCAGAGAGGATTTCCTCCGATCCATAGCGACACACATCATTGGTGCTGACATGAGCGACCACCTGCAGATGGGTGCACCCTGTACCCTTCATGGCATCCGGAAGGACCCTTTCCACATCTGGAATGACTCCCCACGGTATGCACACGGAGTGCACATTGGTTTTCTTCCCCTCTCTTGCTGCCATTTCTCTAAGGGGCCCCATTACGCGCCTGACGTTGGAGCTCCCAACTACCAGTAAGCCCACCCTCTGCGACCGCCTGGATCTTGCAGACTGAGGGGCAACCTCTGGAACAGGACAAGCAGCCATGTCAGGCCGAAGATCAGTATCAGCCTGAGACAGAACCTGAAACCGGTTCGTCAGACAATCTGAAGAGGCCTTCCGTTCAGCCCTCCGGAATGTCTTTCGCCCCCTGCCACACCTTGAGACTACCTCCCACTCTACCACAGGTGAGGGATCAGCCTCAATGCGGGCAGTATCCCGGGCAACCACAGTCTTAGTCCGATCGGGGGATGCGTGGGATGAGCTGGCCGTCCCCGACAAACCCCCATCCGGACCCTCACAGTGATGCCCATTGGCAACAGCCTCAAGCTGTGTGACCGAAGCCAACACTGCCTGAAGCTGGGAGCGAAGGGATGCCAACTCAGCCTGCATCCGAACACGGCAGTTGCAGTCCCTATCCATGCTAAAAACTGTTTTGCAAAGAACGTCTGAACTAATCTACAGAGAGCGCAAACAAATCGACAAAATTTAAACGGTTATTAAAATACAAGATTGCCTAGTAAATGCAGTAATGCTGCTACTAACGCACTGCTGACACACTGCTCGGCAGCGGAAGGAGACTACGCAATTTTACACTATTCAGGTACTAAAACGCGATGCTACAACTCGCAAATACTATAATACGCCCAAAATTTATGTATCAAACAATGCAAGTACCAAAAACACTCAAAGAAATTAAGAATTAAACTATGTAAGAAATGAGTGAGCTAGGAGTATACGACTTGCTGCTGCAGCTGCTTATCCAACGGCGGCAGGGAGCACACTGACTGACCAACCGACACTGGCCGTTCAAAACAAAAACAAAAGACAAACGACTACGCGAATTTACACTATTCAGGTACTAAAATGCGATGCTACAACTCTCAAATACTATAATACGCCCGAAATTTATGTATCAAACAATGCAAGTACCAAAAACACGCAAAGAAATTAAGAATTAAACTATGTAAGAAATGAGTGAGCTAGGAGTATACGACTTGCTGCTGCAGCTGCTTATCCAACGGCGGCAGGGAGCACAATGTCAATGTGTATGTGTTGTAGGTGACCCTTGGAGACATTAAATTGATCCAAAGGGGGGCTGTGTGCATCTTCCTACTTTGCTTTTCTGACAAGGGATACGTGGCAATTGGTCTTGACTACAGGCCAGGTACCAGGTACCAGGCATGCCAGCATAACACTGTGGGCTAAAGCTATCTTAAGAGTGTTGAGGAACTGATCATTTCATCTGTCCAAGATACTCTCCTTGTGCTGGAGGTGTTTTTACCAGGCAGAGCATCAGTAAGTGCGGCCTAGATGTAGGCAGCAAGAGGCAGATGATGGTGACAGAAGTTTGTAATGCCAAGAAATCTCTGCAGTTCACAGTAGTCAGTAGGCCTTGGGAGATTAAGAATGAAATCCACATGGTAGGATGTCAGATGGATGCCTTCAGAAGAAACAGTGTAGCCTAGGAAAATAGCACTGACAAAAGTTAGTTCTGACTTCTCGGGGTTGATTTCAATGCTGTTGTCATGCAATGTGGCCTTGACTTGGGCCAGATGCTGTTCCTGCTCCTTGACAAAGGAGAAAGAGATGAGGATGTCATCAAATTTAGACAATAAAGAATCAATGAACCATTTCCAAGTCTGGGCATCATTCCTGAGATTGCAAGATATGAAACAGTACTCAAAAAGTCCTAAAAGTGTGATGAGTGCTATCTTAGGTATGTCATCTTTGAACATGGAAATTTGATGCTTGGTGCCTGTCAAGTAGACTGAACACTTGCTCACCATCGAGTAGTTGGGTGAAGTCCTATATATGCAGGATCTGGTAGTTGTCCATAATAGTGCACATGTTCAGAGCTCTGTAGGCTCGACAGAAACTAAACAAACTAGTTTTGTGAGGATGGAGTGCATGCAGGAAGGCCAGTTGATGTGCGAGAGGTGGATAATGCCTGCATCTAGCAGGTCCTCGACAGCCACTTTTGTGTGATGCTGGTTTTTGGGAGTAGACAGTGAACCTCATAGTGCTCATGTGGTCCTTCCATGGTACATTGTTCATACTCACAGAAGTGGAGTAGGTGCGAGAGGGGAGTGCACTAGGCAGAAACATGGAGAAGCCAAGTGCCACTGACCTTAGAGTCTTGTAGAGGGGGTGACATTGAAGGGGCAAGGGTCTGGCTGTACATGGTGGCTGTGCACCAGTGAGCTGGTGTAGTGTCTGATGTGCCTGCAACAATTTCTTGGATGTTGCATCAATCAGCTGATGGAGTTCAGTATTCTGTGCTCGTAGAGCATTGGATGTGGAGCACTCTAGCATAAGCTCAACCAATGTTGCAGTGAGATGAGCCATCAGTGTAGGTCACTCAGAGTGAGAGTCAAGCAGAGGGTTGTATGAGTGTGGAATGAGAGAGCTTAAAGACTGGTGGAGTAAAAAGTCAAACTGAATGTTTGGTGATGAACTGGAATGTTTAAGAAAGTCAATACCGAGCATATGTTCTTCACCATTGGCAATGTGGAATGTCCAAATAAAGTCCAGACCAGGAGCGAGATGCAGTTGAAGGTCTGCTGTACCAAATACACTGGTGTTAGACTTGTTAGCTGCACATAACATGAGCTTAGTTGGGGATGTGTGAGCAGGTGCCAATGCAATAGGGCTGATGTTGCCTCCAAACCCGTATCAATCAGGAATCTTAAATTCATTGTGTGACCCAATACACAGAGGTGTCCACTGGGGTGGAGGTGGCATTCACTGACTGTTGGATAATAAGGCACCATATGCATTCATCACAGACTGGGCTGCCTAGCCTAGTCTGTGGGAAGTGTTTAGGTACACACAAGGCACCTGGCATTTCCACTCTGCGTTTCGAAACACGCTGTGGAACCAACAGAGAGGGTATGTCGGGTGGGGAGTGCTCTGTACCACAAACGCACCATCTCTTGAGTACCATATGGACTCAGCAGAGTGTTTGGGTGTGCCTTCAGCAGGGCCAGAGGCAATTAGGAATCTGGCTCGAGTAGTGCATGGAGGCCTCCACCAGTTGGCTGCATGCCTTCCTGTTGAGCTGCACATGCTCTGGTACTATTCCTGCCACCAGGATAAGCTGGAGGGGGAGGGGAGTCACAGTTACCAACTTTATCCTCTGAGTAGACGCCAGGGTAGGCAAGAAGACATCTGTGTTGAAGAATCTTTTCTATAAGATGAAGATTGGTCTCCAATGAGTCAGAAGCGTGTGATTGGAGTTGTAGCTGCAAGTGGTAGTTTAAGCAGCCACAGAGTCCATTGTGCAATATTAGGCATAAACTTAGCATCAACCAGAGCTCATAGACAGCATCAGAGTTCAGACAGAGTCAGAGAAGTGAAGCTTTCTTCATGTACAATGTGATGAATGACAGCTGATGAGCATGACAAGCATTTGATGATAGTAGCTTTAGCAGCAGAGTACTTATGGTGAGTAGGTGAGCAGAGGACCAAATTACTGACGAGATTAGTGTGGTCAAGCAGGTGACTGATTAAGCAAATGTGAGTCGACACCTGTGATCGTGTGGATGTCGAGGAGTTTGTCAACTAAAGCAAACCAAGTATTGGGATTGTTTTTCAGCAAAGGATGGAATTTTAGAAATCTGCCAGTGAGAGCCCGTTGTATAGGTGTAGACTAAGCCAGGGGACTGAGGGACCCCCAGCAGTGACGAGGAGCTGGAGTCAGCAAAATCTTGATTGAGCACCATGTACAGAGGTTGATGTTGCAGAGCTGTGTCACTCAAGGTCATTGTGGGAGGCCAAAGTGAAATCCACATGTAACACACAATGAGATAGGCATGAGAGTGCAGTTGACACATGTAGCAGAGATGATTGTGTTCATTGGATGCAATAGCAGTGTGCATTCCTTACATGAGGGAGCATTGTGAGTTGAGACACCATGGTATGCTGTCTCACTCAAGGCCTCTGTGGGTAGAGTGAGTAGACATGATGAAGAATGGGCAAGAGCATGGTTGACTGGCAATGGTGGTACAGCTGTGACTGTGAAAAAAGATAATGGCAGATGTGTAGAAAACATATCCAATGATGATACAGTACACTAAGGCACATTGTGCGTGTAGTAGTTCACAGTTTGACGGTCACTGAACACTGGTATCAAATTATGTTACATATTCACACACTCAGTGGTGATTTGGGTCTGATAAGAGCATGTTCTCAAGATTGTGCAGCTTGCGGAATGGTAAGGTTGGCATGGCCTTGAGCGAATACTGAAGTTGACGCAAATGGATCCAGCCATTATGAACCCAGGGAGGATAGGGAGCTCACGTATGTCACATGTGAAGGTAAATGTTCCCAGTCCATTTTAACTGTGGCATGTATCAGCAGAAATACTTGAGCTTCAAAATCCGGAGCCAAGAAGTAAGGATAAAGAATGGTATTCATTATATTGTATGGTGAATGGTGCATTGTTTATAGTGTACATGCACCACACAATAAACAGATATCTGAATAAATTGCAAAGAGACAAAAATGAGTCGAGGATCACCAATGTGGTAACACCTGCCCCATTGCAGTAGATAAGAGCGTAGTAGCACCAACATACATTAACTTATTTAACACAATTTTATTTGCTAATATTTAATATAGGAGAACACGGTATGCAAACTGGCCCTTGTGAAAAAATGAAAGTGAAATTAAACCACAGTGTTTGTTCAGTCAAATCACAAAGCTGCCATTTGAATGGTTGATAGTCACCATAAAGATAAACATCAAATTGTATCAGCTACAATATCGGGTGGTTCTATAGGCCACTTTCCTCTGGATCTGTAGAGCAGAAAGCTGCACTTCGAGCATACTTCAGGCAAATTTCCTGATAATGTTATTGTAATGAACCCAGGGACACAGGATAGGATGTGGAGCAGTGAGTAATAATCAAATGGTCTATGTCTCATTATGTTATTATGAAAAGACACTTAAATTGTCTGTGTGTGCTTTACACCTACATTTGCCATTTACAGTAGCCTGAAAACTACTTTTGCAGTTAGCCAGAAAGTGATGAAGAACATACTGACCATAATTTCCAGTCCGAAAGTCCACATGACTCTTTGTGCTCACTGAAAGAAACTGTTCCTATTTGCTATTTACTCAGAAGGATCAGGAACTATGACTATAAAAAAAAGTTTTAAGTTTTAACTGATTGATATACTCTGTAAAAATTTATATGTATAAAATATAAATCATCATGTTCTAGCTAATATATCAATCAGAAACAGCACTATTAATAGTTCAGAGACGAATTCTACAGGAAGTTCCAAGTAAGATGGTCTATCGCCCTGACTTCTAATCACCAAAAGTTAACTGCTCCCCTTAAAAGTGGACAATAATCTCACCACTTGCCATTTAGTTTTATCAACATTACAGGTGACACACTGACAGTAACTTCCGTGAAATCTAAGCAATCCAGGACGGTGTACAGTCCAGACAAGGTCGCTTCCTACATTTACCGAAAACACTTTCAAGTTTGCCAGCTCTGGTGTCAGCTGAGGCACAATGCAAGAAGATGTTCGACTGATGCAGACAGTTTGATATCTTGGTGTGAAGTGTCTCTTCTCACTGCCTCTTTGGCCATATTTACATATGGGTGCAGCAGAGTGCCAAACAGAACATCTACTATCAATTGCCCTAGGTACAGACAGCAGCATCTAAATGGTCCCTTTCTCAGACACGTATTAGTTAATAACTCTGTCACTTAACAATTTACAATCTTCTTAATTCTTATATAAATAGAGATAAATTTGCTTTAGTTATCAAAAAAGTTTTAGCTCATCTGCTTTTAAATTGTGACAACTAGAATTTTTAGAATAGAACCGACAATAGATCATGACCTCTGAACTGCCTGTTTAAGATTCCTTGTAACCACAGTTATTTACAATACAGTCTTGAAACTTGATACAGCTGTATTATTGCATGAATATAATTAAGTGCTGTATTTAGACTTTTCTATGACACTTAATCTATCATGAATGAGGACCATTTTATTCCAAATTTTGTTTTTAGTGAATAAATTGTAAACTAATAGAGATAGCCTACTGGTGTCACATATTTAATGTTTTTACATGCAACTGAAGTTACATATGAATTTTCAGCTTTCTTAGTCTAATACTTAGTGGCTCTAATATTTTTTTTTAAACGTTGCTGATTTTAACCAAAATTTGCTCTGATCAAGTGAGACTTGTAATTCATGATTGTGAAATACATTTGCATTTCTGAACAGTTTTTAGCTTTTTATTCAGAGCCACATATTTTTTTCTTAAGATCATGTATTTTGCCTAACATATTCATTTGATCATCATGTGACCTCACAATGTTAACATTAATATATTGAAGCATGCACTGGTGAAGTTCGGAAAATTATTTTAAGTCTTAATTTCACTCTTAGATTATGGTGCAGTCATTGTATGTTAAGCACAGACATGTTATGATGAAGTGGTGCTGCTAGTAGTGAACTGTGGCAAATACCAGCACACTCGCTCAGCTCTGTACCTCTTTCAATGATACAGTGCTTGTTTTGCCTCATCACCCCTATTTGTTTTTGTGAAAAAATTATTTTTGAACAAAATTAAATATTACAGACAAGTAATGTTACTATAGCTGAAGTCTTTTAAATTAATACATGCATATAAAAACATAATACAGGAAATCTTTACAAATCAACTACATGAAATAACATAAAAACATGAAATAAAATTTTCGAGTATTACAAAATTGATTTTGTGATTTAGAATTTCAGTCTTTTCCTGAAAGAGAAATGCACAAAAACGTTTCACTCTTTTATACATTTTCAGTATTCATTTATTTAATCACGTAAGCACTGTGGTGTCCATCCTTATGAACCACTTTCACTAAAAGTGAAAGTGGTTCGCAAACTAGACAAGCCAGAATCAAGTCTGAGTTCTTAAATGATCCAAATTTTCAAGCAAGGTAGTAATAAAATGAAAATATTTTGTGAACAGCAGTTAAAAACATTGGTGCATTTATATAAGCCACTAGATAAGATGATTCAAATTGATGCTTTGAAAAGATGTTTGTGACAAAGAGTAAAGTGGAGTCTGTTCTATGGGCCTGATGACACTATTGAGGAATTTTTGAGATATGTTGACACATTAGACTTAGCCTGGGAATGAAATGAAAGGTATAATGACAGGCAAGATGGCAGTGGAAGTAGAAACAACAGAGCTATCAATGATCATTTTGAACATAGTGGTAGGACGGGAGAGTAGATTCAGAAATGATGACAGAAGAAATGGGGAAAGAATGACAAGCAGAGACCAGAGAACAGAAATTTTGAACCAAGAAATGGGTAGTGGGGACAAGGTCAAGGAAATAATGGTAACAATTTCGATAACAGAAGGAATGGTCTGGGAAACTAAGGCCTGCCTCTTTCAGAGTCTGGTGGAGTGAGGCAAATAGAAATGGTGTTTATAATCAGGCACTTTGTGGTGATTTCAGAAAGGGAAGGGGTAGAGCAAACAGGGCACACCAAAACTGTGTATCCAGAAGACAACCTGAAGTGAACAGAATGAATTTTGATAGGGAATTTTGGGAGAATTTTTTTATCTGAAAACAAAGATGAACAAAAAAGGAAAAGAAAATCTGAATTTAAAATAGAGGAAAACATTTCGACAAATTTCTTTGATAGTAGTCATGCAACGGTAGTTACTGATAGTGATGTGAAGAAATGTGATGAGTATGGTTTAGTTAAAATGTTGATTGTGAATTGAGTGAAAGAACTGATATTGGTGTTGTATATATGGAAGCTGATGATCATGTACTTAGAAATGAAAGTGAAGATGACAGTGTTATTCCAGATAAATTTTCAGTAAGCAATAAACAGGAAAAAGATGATGATGTGGTAAAACAGAATGATGATAGTGTTGAAGTTATTGGTGTATTTGAAGAAGTGTGTGAAGAGGGAAATGAATTTAGTGTTGAGAATGATACTAAGTGTGATGATAATGTTTCTGATGATGGCGAGGTTGATGATACTGTCTTGCTCACAGAATTGGATGGAATGGTATATGCAGAAGTTAAGGTTGATGATTGTATGCTGAATGATTATGGAAACTCTGATGTAAGTTTGAGTGATGATTTTGAAACAAGTAGAAAAGTACATGATAGTTTAATTTTGCCGGTAGATGTTAGTGATATTGTGTCTGAATGTATTAATGAAAATGAGAGAGAAAATTTGATCAGTGATAAAATAGTGAAAGTAGTTAGTGACTATGATAACAAATGTAACCATAGTGACCAAAGATTTAAAATTTGTCAAAATGTGTAATTAGGGAAGGAAAGTTGTTTTGAAAATCTAAAACAGTCATCTAATGGAAAAATAATCAGTGGATGTGTAGAAACAGTAGAAGAAAGACATGATTTTGACAAAGGGGTGAATTTCTGGAATATAGAGGAGGATCTGTTATTTGAAAATGAAGGTAATGAAATTGGTAAAGAACTTGGAAGTCCATATATTGTAGTACAAATTTCTGATTGGATGGGAAACTGTCTTCTGGACACAGGTAGCCCAATTACAGGATTATCAAAGAAGCTAAGAGATAGGATGAAAAATAATGAGAATGTCACAGAATTTCCAGTAACAGGTGTAAGGGTAAAAGGCACAATAGGAAAAAGTAGTTAATTGATAACCAGACAAGTCTTACTAGAATTTAAAATTAATGATGTGCAATTTGTACAAGGATGTTTAGTAATTGATGGTTCAAATGAAAACTTGATATTGGGTATGAACTGGATAGTTAAGGCAAAGGTTAATTTAACTGGGCTAACATGAAAATAACGTTTGTTGAACCAAAAAGTGGAATTCATGGGGAAGGTAGTATTGTAATGGAAGATCATGGCCAAAGTAATCTGATTAGGGGGGTGCAAGAGACTAACAGTGATGGTTATTGTGATGAAGGGGAAGAATTTTGTATTAATGATAACAGTGTTGGCTTCTGCAGTGAACTGGTAGCTAAAAAAGTATCTGAAACTGAAAGCCTTGATGTAGAGAACAGAAGAGAACTTGAGGATTTGTTGTGAGATTATAATGACATATTTGATGTAAAACCTGGGAGAGCAAAAGGGTATCAATGTAAACTGAAATTAAAAGTGCACAGTCCATTCTTCATTTAACCATATGCTATTCCCATCTGCAAAAGAAAAGAAGTAGATAGAGAGCTTCAGAAAATGGAAAGGTGGAAAATAATAGAAAGAAGTTGTAGTTCATACAATAACCCATTAGTGGTGGTTTCAAAACGAGATGGGAGTATTCGATTAGTTCTTGATTCAAGACATCTAAATAGATACTTAGAGAGAGAAAGTGACCATCCTGAAAGTATAGATGAACTGCTTAACAAGTTTGAAAATGTAAAGTATATGACTAGCCTAGACTTAACTTCTGGGTTTCATCAGATTTAACTGGAGAGAGATTATAGGAAGTACACTGCATTTTTGTTTAATGGAAAAAGTTTTCAGTGCTGTGCTGTGCCATTTGGTTTAAATGTATCTGCAGCAGAATTCATTAGGGGTAAAGAACTCTTGGAAAAATTAATCATATAAGTGGATATATTTTAGTATCAAGCAAGACCTGGGAAGAGAATAAACAAGTTTTAAAGGAAATTGGAGAGAAAATGAGACAGGAAGGTATGACACTAAAATTAGAAAAATGTAAATTTGCAATGAAGCAATTAAAATTTCTTGGCCATTGCATAAGTGAAAAAGGGATTCTGTCTGATGGAGAAAAGATTGAGGCCTTCGCAAAAGTCCCAAAACCCAGGAATAAAAAAGATTTGAAGTCATATTTTGGACTAGTGAACTTTTGTTGAAAATATATGAAAACACAAGCTCTTAATGCACCATGTTTAAATAACCTGTTAAGAAAGGATGCAGTGTGGGATTGGTCTGATGAGTGTCAATTAGCTTTTGAGGAAATTAAGAAAGAGTTGATAGAAAGTGAAATCCTTCATTACCATTTTGCTTGATGACCGACAGTTGTGATTATGGTTTGGGGGTACATTTGTTCCAAGAAAAGGAAATCAGTCGGGAAATAGAACATCATTCTATAGCATTTGCAAGTAGAACCTTACAAAAACATGAGAGAATTAATTGATTACAGAAAAGGATCTTTTGGCAGTAGTATGGGGATTCAAAAAATTTACAAATTATTTGTTTGGACATGAAGTCAAAGTCTATACAGATCATAAAGCATTAAATTACATATAGGAATGTAAATTGTAACGTGGGAGAATTACCAGGTGGTCAATGTTCTTACAGCAGTTTAGATATACAGTTCATTTCATAAAAGGAAAGGAAAATGTATTGCTGATGCTCTGTCAAGAATGCCAGTGGGAAATGTAAATGATAGTGTAAATGATGGTCAAGGAAAGGATTTCAAAATAATGTACTTTAAAGATGTGAAAGACAAAAAGGAAATTAGGAAAATATGTAATCAATTGAGAAGATACCAAAATGGTGATGATCATTGGAAGCTTGTTAAAAGTTATTTAGGGAAGAAAGGTCATGAGAAGGTACAAATGTATTAACTACCAAGTCTTCAAAGGTATTCTGTTTTATAGACACAACACAGACAGTGATGTATGGAAAGTTTGCTGGCCAGATTCTTATATCAATACTTTAATAAAATATACACATGAAAGTTTCGGATACTGTGATGCATTTAAATGTATTCAAAAAATCCAAGAATGTATATATTTTCATAACATGTCTGGGAGGGTTAGGACTTTACTTACCAGTTACAATCGATGCCAAAGAAGAAAAGTTAATAACAAAACCAACAAGGGTCTTTTACAAAATGTGATACCTCATAAACAGTTGGATTTAGTGGCAATAGATTTGTATGGCCAACTTCCAAGAGCTAAACGAAGGTTTCAGTATATTTTGGTTATTGTAGATTTATTTTCAAAATATGTAAAATGTTATCCTTTAAAGAAAGCAGCTAGAAAGAAAATAGCAACCAAACTTGTGAAAGACTACTTTATTAAAGTGGTCATACCAAAAACAATTTTATCAGGCAATGGGAGTCACTCTACTTCAAAGTTCTAGAAGGAATTTGTAGAAGAATATTACATCAGACATATCCTAATTTCATCTTATTCACCAAAATGTAGCCCAGCTGAGTGTTATATGGGGGAAATTGGAAGATTATGTAGAACTTACTGTCATAAAGATCATACTAACTGGTTAAATTATATCAGTGATTTTGAAGATATTATGAATAGCCTACAACATACTGCCACAGGATACTCTCCATACGAGATCATGTTTGATCAAAAGCCACATTGCTTAATTAAAGAACTTATAGAGTTTCCAGCATGTACAAGCATAACATCAGCTGAAAGAGAGGAAGTAGTTAGAAGAACCATGGATGACTATTATAAAAAAGAAAGAAATGGCATGACAAACACATAAAAAACACAGGATTCAAAATTGGAGATCTAGTTTTGACAAAAAGTTACACCAAATCTAAAGCTCTAAATAATGAAATTAAAAATTCTTTGATATTTATGTAGGACCATTTGAAATTGTTGAAAACACACATCCAAATGCATACAGACTTATATATCCAAAGTCCAAGAGATTATTTGGACTTAGGAATGTTACACAGCTAAAATCGTACAGACAATCTTAATTACCCAATTATCATCATGATATTTGTTCTTTGATATTTGACACACCATTGGAAATTTATTTGAAATGTATCTTACATTACACAGTCAAGATCATACTGTATACTTAAGTAAACCCTATGGTGAGTACCTTAACCCAGTGAAAGTGAAATAACTAATACAAAGAAATCTGTTCTCAGATCTGTTATCACTGAATATTTGAACATTTTTTTAAAATTCTTATACCCATTGTGAATTACAAATTAAAAAGTGATTCGAAGAGTTGAAAAAGTTGAGACTACATTCTGTACACTGTATAGTCAAGGCAGAATCTCAGTAACATTTTTTCAGTAATTTTGTGGTGAAATTTAACAGGTAGGGATCTGTGGTACTTTCGTAGATACACCATGTGGCATGTGGTGCCTTGACCCAGCCAGTGACTTCATATTTATTTTCTGGAATCACTCCGCTTCTACTATCCTATCTAGATAGTAAGAGCAGTTATGTTTCTTCTACTATCCTAGGGTATACAGTGTGCGACATGCGAGACACAAGACTATATCTTAACTTACAGTGTGGGAAAAGAAAACAACACCAGTTTCATTTTTTTAGTAACCAGTATTTTCAAAAATGATATCAATTTTTCTCACTAAGATTCAACCTGTAGTAGTTTGCCACTGTGTACCAGTAAAATATGATAGAGCAAGAAAGATTTTTGTTGGAAGAGGTGGTAAGATTTTATGCTGATTTTGTAATATAAGACAGGAGAACTTATTTTTGAAATGAACTGATGTTGGATTATGATGATAGATGTTTTTCTTATGGAGATAAGTGCATGATAACTATGTACATTACCATAGAAATTATTGAAATTCCTTAAGTCTATGAAAGATGATGATGTTGTGGTAGCAGATTTGCAATGAAGTAGATTATACATTGATATTTACAATTTTGGTTTGATGATGATGATGATGATGATGATGATGATGTGTATATGAATGTAATGGATGTTTAGGTAGGTTAGGACATGATATTGGGACACTGTTTTCTGCTGAAGTTTAATTTCTTTGACTAAGAAATATCTCATACAAGTTGCTTGGCAACAACCTTTGCATGATATGATGCACACTGTAATCATCTGTTTAACTTGATCCATTTTAACTTCAGAAATTGTTGACATACTGTTACTGTAACATAATTTCCAATATTCATTTATTGTCTATGCATTCTCAAACTTACGGTTGTTTATTTACACACTCTTCTGCTTGAAGTACCTTTTACCTCTACTATATACACTATTACTTGGAAGTTGATTTTCTTACATGAAATATGTCATTGGACTTATACTTTACATATGCCTTGTTGATTGGCAGGAGAACATACGTGCTGCATGGACCAGAATTCTGTAACTTGATTTTCTATCTCTCAGACCTGCCTCCTGAAAGAAAATACTGGCCAGAAATGGTACATATTCATAAGTGAAACAATAGATTACGATTTGACTCATTGCAATAAAAAAAAAAAGGTTATATAATTTTTCTTTGTCGCTTTCATACCTGACTTTAAGGTGTTTAGCAATTATATGAAAGTTTATGAATACTGAGTGACACATATTGCTAATTATGACAAAATGATATTCATCAGATGTTGTTTATTGTGGTAAACACACTACTCATTAAAAAAATTAAATAAGTTTATCTACCAAATTATGCATGAGAAACTTCTCAAAATGAGAGCATCTTTTGCACTTGGATGATTTGCCCAAAGAGGCATTCCATTTTGTTTATTTAGTGATCTGAAACTTATAGTGATTTTATATGATATTTGTGTACCTTTTTTCTGTATTTTCATGTTTATGTATTAATTATGTTTGATTGGAACTAGATATCAGAGGAATTGCTTGTGAGTTAGCTGGTTGTATCTAGCATTTGATTCTTTTATTAACCAATACAAAGTTAAATATTTCAATTTCTCTGTCTAGCAGAATGCTATTGTTTACCCTTCGTCCATCAGTTAATAGGGAGTGTTGGGGTTTATTTTCGGGGGCTGGGAAGGTGAAACTGTGGCAAGTCCATTCTGTAGGGAATGCCAAACACACTTCTCCATCTTGTGCCACAGTGAAGTACTTGAACAGTGTGGGTCCTGGATAGGGGGTAGGGGGGTTTCCTGTCTTAGGGGTCTGTCATATTTTCTTCTTCAGCTCCAACACTCTGTATCTTCAGTTTCATTTCTTACTTCTCACCAGAGTACCAAGCCAGCATTTCTGCATTATTAAATATACTGAATTTCAAAGATGTCACATGTATAGATAATCTTTGATATAATTGATGATACACTTTTGCTAATTTGAGAGCAAGTATACAGTTTTTCATGATATATTACTCATTTATGTTTCATTTTGTTGTGTTTTGGAACCCAAAGTGGTGAACACAAACTGATGTATAAACACATTCTGTTATGATATATTACTCACTTATGTTTTAGTTTGTTGTGTGTTAGCACTCACTATGAAGGAAAAAGCAACAACTGCATTGTGTTAATGTTACTTAAGTAATCCATTAATTAATGTTTGAATAATTGTAAAAGTAGGAAAGAAGTGTTGAAAGTGTCTTGACAAATGAAATGTAAAGAATTTGGTCATTGGTCAGACATTTCATTCTGTGCATGTAGGGTAAATAATGTTCACTGTTGAAGAACCAAATTTCAAGGAATTTCTTGTATTATAAAGTGTTGTACTATATTATAATAACGTATTTGATGAAAAAAAAAAATCTTGAAACAGTCTGTGTACTGTGACTCAATCAAGATTTGTACGTGTAGTCCAAGTGGACTCTGTGGAGAATTGTCTTTTAGTCAGCCCCAGATGTGGTAATTTGTGGAAATGTTATTATTCAGTAATATATGTGAATATTAGTCTAAAGTGCAGAGACTAGTGCAATAGCACTTGAGAATTTTGTATTAGTTATATAATTTGAAACCCAAAGGTACAATTTTACTTCATGTAGTTAATAACAATGTAATTTTAGTGATATGTTATCAAAGAATAAGTCAGAATTGCAAAATGAGATTTAAGACAGGAAATGTTTAAATGTGATCAGTTGGAATTTTGCTGAATTGAACAATTCTGTTCAAAACAATCAGTTACATGAAATATGATGGTCATAAAGAGTGGAATATGAACCACATTCCAGTTTTGCAACGAAGAACGTCCGATGAGCAGAGAATCACATTGAGCTTCAGTTCAGTGCTCCTCATTACACATGAAGGATACTGAACACTTTGGTATATTATGGTCTAATGCTGTGCATTACTAAGAAGAACTTGGTGCACCAGCCTACAGTAGGAGACTGCCAAGTACAATCTAATATGGATTTTGAGTATTGTAGTATCCAATACTAACGCTTGTTCCACAGTGCATTGACAGTATTGAAAATAGTTATATACACTAGTGTCTCCATTGCATGCAGGAGAACCTGGAGGCTCTAATGAGTGACATAATTATTCAGAAACAAGATCAATTCAGCTGTCTTCCATTAGATACTTTTTCTAATTGAAATAGATTTACCTCATATTCACACTGAAATACAAGCTACAGACAATCCTGCAAATTAACTTGTTCTTTCTTTGTGCTATTAATCATAATTTTGTCTGATCCAGTTAAAACTGATACAAAATAATTTATGATAATCTTACATATTTAATTGAAAACATAGTTTAAAGTTCATTGTGATGTATGTGTACACTTCATTTTGGAGATTAAGCAGAAATCTGATCTCATATCATACGTAAATTGCTAATCCATCCAACTGATTGTAAAATGAGTACTGTTATGTAGATATGCCAGAAAAGGTTTTGTTCAACTTTTAGTTGCACAAATCCTTTTGGGGGTTGTTGAGATGTAACAGTCCATTGAAACCCATTTAAAACACATATTTTTCGATCCAATTTGAAATAAACAGCAATCACTGACGTAAACAAAAGGTGGATCTGTGCTTGTAGAATTATTGCAATGAAGCTTGTTACTAAATTATAATTGTTTTTAACTGTATAGGTCCTGTAATTGGTGGGAACATTTTCCAAACAATGTATGTTTTGCATTTTGTAAAAATAGTAAAAGGATGTGTAATATTTCATATTTTGAGTATTTGTACACTCCTAAAATGTTAAATGCTTGAAAATCCATATATGTATTTGCTCTATAAGAGCCAGTGCAACTTTTGAAATATGTCATTAATTTTGAGGCAACAGTTTTAATTGTAATTTGATTAAAAAAACCCTTTATAACAATATCAAGGATTGTTCAGAATTATGTATAAAGGGGCCGCCTTGTTGGCATTTTATGTCAGTGCCGTATGAGATTTTGTGCAAGAAGCATGTAATTGCTTAAGTAAGATGTACATCGGTGTTGTAAGCATGTCAGTATTTTTGAGTTTTGTCAATGTAACATGATAATTATGATGTGATATAGAATAAAGGTTCTGAAACATAATGTTAGTATTGGTCATTCCTGGTGTAAAAACCAAGTTACAGGGGACATGAAAGAACAGAGTGCTTGTGGCAGCGGCAGATAAAAAGCAGCTGGATGAGTACATCCAACAAAATTATAATTTATTTATTTATTTATTTATTTGATTAGCCATCCGTAGACATTTTGCAATGTATGGATGTTGTCAGTTTGGATACAGTGATTTTTGCAGATACATTGACACTTTTATATGCATTTACAGAGTATACAAATACAATGACATTTATCACTTACATTCAACAATTAAATATTCACTTATTGTTTAGAAACAGTGTTCCTGAAAGTATATTTTAAGGGTTTTCTGTAACAGTACATGTTGTTAATTTCTTTGATGTCCTGTGCAGCTTGTTATACATTTACAGAATATACAATACAATGTCATTATGTCACTTAAATTACATTCAAACATTTAAATATTCACTTACTGTGTAAAAACAGTGTTCCTGAAAATACAGTTTAAGAGATTTTCTGAAACAGTACATGCTGTTAATTTCTTTGATTTCCTGTGGCAGCTTGTTGTACAATTTTACACCCTGATACAAGAAACTTTTTTGGGTCTTATGCTTGTTTCTCCTATCTAGATGAAGGCAGTGGCTTGTTCTTGTGCTATAGCTGTGTAAAATGCTGTTTGTACTATAATTCACTATATTTTTCTTTATATATACTATAGTGTGGAACATAAATAAACAGGGAACAGTTAGAATACCAAGTATTTTGAATAGTTCTCTGCAGTGAGCCCACTTACTGCTTTTAGTTATAATTCTCACTGCTCTCTTCTGCACTTTAAAAACTGTTTGTAAGTTGAGTACATTATTTCCCCAGAAAATTATCCCATAGCTTATGACTGAATGTACATAGCTAAAATATACAGTTCTTAGACATTCATCGCTGCATACTGAGGAGAGAACTCTAAGTGCGTAACACGTTGTAGATATCTTTTTTGTGAGTTTTTTAACATGTTCACTCCACCTAAGCTGGCTGTCAATATGCAACCCTAGGAATTTTGTGGTGGGCACTTCGTCTACAGAGGTGTTATGTAGCTTTAACTTTAGGGGACTGTTTTTTCTGTTTATTCTAAAGCGTATGCTATTTGTTTTCTTAATATTTAAGGTCACTTTATTCTCTGTAGACCATTTGTAGACATCTTTCAGTGATTCATTACAATTTTCCAACATTTGTGCTGATGTCTCACTGGTGATTATAATATTGCTGTCATCGGCAAACAATATCTTCTCTCCATGTCGGATATATTGTGGAAAGTCATTTATATAAATCAAGAACAACACCGGACCCAGCACACTTCCCTGAGGGACCCCAATATTAATATGTTGTGGATCTGACAGGTGTTTTTCTATGAACTTTGATCTTAATAATGATCTTAATAATAATTTCTTAATCTTAATAATAATTTCACAAGTTCTGTGAACCAGGGTGATGCAAAACTTTTTTTGATGTGTATATATTGACATACTATTAAACCAGGATATCCAATGAGATACAAAATAAAGCTTGAAAGTGTTCAGAAAAAATTATTTCCATAATGTTGAAACTGAAAATTAAAAATCTGAAACAGGAAAGATAACTCTTTGTCTTTAAATATGTCTGCTTGTGTCTGTATATGTGTGGATGGATATGTGTGTGTGTGTGCGAGTGTATACCCGTCCTTTTTTCCCCCTAAGGTAAGTCTTTCCGCTCCCGGGATTGGAATGACTCCTTACCCTCTCCCTTAAAACCCACATCATTTTGTCTTTCTCTCTCCTTCCCTCTTTCCTGATGAGGCAACAGTTTGTTGCGAAAGCTTGAATTTTGTGTGTATGTTTGTGTTTGTTTGTGTGTCTATCGACCTGCCAGCGCTTTCGTTCGGTAAGTCACATCATCTTTGTTTTTAGATATATTTTTCCCATGTGGAATGTTTCCCTCTATTATATTAATAGAATTCAATGTTTATTATATAATATGTTTACAAAACTGGCTCACGAAACTGTCAGAAAACTGAGACTCTGATGGCTGATTCATCACTCCTTGTATATCATTTTAACAATTAATGGTTATTTCATCCATTATTAGAAACCGAATATTTAAGGATTACAATCACAAACATGCTGGTGTGTCCAGGCTGACATCATGGCATTATGTATTAGTTTACTCCTCTCACATTGCAACCTAAAGTTTTATATGGCTTTTAGCTTTAGTATTGAAATTCATGAAATATGTACAATAACAATGCTTTTTATAAAGTTGCTTATATCTTGAAAATTATTAGTTGGAAAACGTTTTTAACATTTGATGGCTTCATTCCATAAATATTTTAAAAAATCTAGTTTTACTTCTTTTGAAAGGTGTTCTGGAATTACAAAATGAGAACTGTTCAAGTATTGATCAGTAACAGCCGAACTAGTGCAGAAGTATATGTATGCTTGCTAAAGTCAAAATGAAATTAATAACACAATATGAGTCAGTATAACAAACTGAGTTCCAAAATGACAAGATAAATAAAATAAGCCTGTTATGTAATTTCTATAAGCCTGTAAATGTGGTAGACTGGCACCAGAGGTTGACACTTCAGGTCATATCCTAATAATCATATAATGGTACCTTTCATGTTGATACCTGTACAAATACCAATTTGTGACCAATTTGCATAACTCCTTCATAGTTAGTCAATTCTGTTGGGTCGATTGTTCCATCTTTTGTTTCTCTCTTTATCACTGCCACTTGGTAAAGATGCCAGTTGGTCTGCAACATGTATGCATCCATTGTGTACTATAAACATTGACTACCTTTTACACAGCTGCTTTGGACACTATCTTGCATAAAATAGGCCTATGAAGTTGATATATTCATCTGTATTTAAATATGGATACACAATTTTACTTTTATGATCTCATGATAAGGCTGAATTTTGTTGTTATTGATGTCATCTGTACATTCAGATAATTTACTTCACGTTCACACACAGTGCTGTAGCAGCTGTAAGAAGCATTGTTTAGGCTGTGCAGAATAGAGACTCTAAATTTCACTTCTGCATAGATATGACATGTAGATCAGCTATGTTAAATTGAAACAGCACATGGTATATTTTTTGTTTTACAAATGTGTGAAAGCAATTAATACACAGAGAAATTTATTAGTTAACGTGTCCTTAAGAGAGAGAGAGACATTGAACATAGTTAAGTATAAATCATTATGTGTGTACGAAGAAATATTAATCAAACGTATATCTGGTCAACACATCACCATATTTTCCAGTGAGAAGGTGTACTACAATAGTACAACTGATTTTCTCCATGTCATAGCAAGAGGTCACATTTATGACCCTTGGAACATGCAGATAACTAACTAACTAACAATTCTCCAGACTTAAATGTTTTTACATTTTCATTAAAATTTGAACATAAAAATTATACTTTTCTTTAGGTTGTCTTCATTTTTCCCCATTACTTGTAGCAATAAACAAATAACATTTACTATAATATTTCTTGAAAGACATTTATTTTTTGAATATTTTTACACAGTTCACCACAAATTCACTATAATGGTTCTAACTGTTTGACTCCTTTAAGATTGTGATTATTAATTATGTTGTTGTAGTAATCTAGCTTCTCACAGACCACCTCATGGTAATAGTGATCCCCCTCTAATGAGTTCAGTGGTATCTGATGGAGTCTTCCTCTGTACACACTTTTAAGGAATTTCAGTAATTCTGAGTAAGCACTGTCCAGGTCATCAGTAAAAATTACTTTTGAAAAGAAACCAGGAGTCTGATAATGCATATCAAGGTACTCCTGTCTCATCTTCAGTGAAGATCTAATGTAGATTTCTTCAAGCTGTTTTGACTGAGATGCGTTGTAACTTACATTATTGTCATAAGTTGTGTAAATTATGTTACACAGGCAGGTTTCTTGTCCACAGATACAAGCACCTGTCCCCTTTTTTATACTTACTGGTGCACTGTTTGATACTCCTGATTTTTGTGGACCTGTAATGAAAACAATAATTTCAAATGGAATGTGTATATCAGTAGGCATGATATTTTTACTCATAAAAGACTTAGTATGAAACATAACAGTCTAATTGAAACTAATTTAAACACATAAATTTTAACCATAAACAGTAATTTCTGACATAAAGGTGTACGGAAATGTGTACTTGTGAAAAAGTTATGAAGAAAATAATTATGGAATCTTAATTACGCTAATGTGTAGAAGTTCATTAATTGGTAGGAACATTTTATATGATATGAATCTTCTGTAATTACTAAATATAACAAGTGTATTGTTAACATTTGATACCTAAGTGTTTATACTTGATACAATTAATATAGAGACTAGAATTCACTCATGTGTTTAATGTATAAGAATGTAGGTAATCATTGAAATGTGTCATTTGTTTTAGGATGATAGTTTTTATTGTTAATTACTCAAATAATCATTTTAAACAATGCCGAGGATTGTTAAGAAAGTATAAATTGTTACAGCCATTTTGGCAAAGGAAGTCAGTCTGGTTTTGGTTTTTGAGCAATGAGCATGTAACTGCTCCTTTTGTAAGTATTGTAGGCTAATGTAGTAATACTTTGATTTTGTTTTGAAAGTATAATAAAAATGATGAAACTTAAGACAAGATTAAACTAAATTAACTCTCCAGCAGTTAATTTACAATGATCATCAATGTACTCAGGATTGATGACTGTGGCAGACCATGAGTAACTATGAACAACCCCATTATTATGAGTAGTTAAGACAGGTTATAATTGCTGTATGAAGCTGGGATACAGTGTAATTCTGCAGAGTTAACCCACTTGTTTAAATAATATTACATTTTTTCGAGAACAGGACAGAGAAGAAAGTAAGTAACACTACAAAGGACATAATGGTACTTATGTGAAAATGTAACTTGGAGAACCACTTGTAAGTACAAAATTTGTTTGAATTTTACTTTTGGAAACTGTTTTTTTTTTTTTTTGCCTGCATTGTCATTATAGAGGATAATAGGGAGGTTAACAACAATAGGGAAGTTGACGATAATGGAGAGGTTAATGGAAACTTGCAAAACAGCGTAGATATTACTGATAATAATGTAGTTAATTGAGACAATGAAATCGGAGAGGATAGTTATCACAGTAGTGTATGTTCACCCTTTCATGGATTTGAACTTAATGTATCAGCCTTAGAGAGGTTAGTTCAATTAATGGAAGAAGAAAAAAGATCAATTGATGAACAAAAAACTTTTCTGGATTCAATCAATAAAAAATTAGACAACCATGGAACCCAAATTCGCGAGATAAAGGATATTTTAGATAAATATTGGGAAAGAGTAGACAAAAATATCAAAAATGTGTTGACTGTAGAAGGGGAAATTGTCACCTTGACACAGGAATACCAAACATTTGAAGAGAGACTAGATTCCATGGAAAATTTTGAAAAAGCTGCTACTGTAGAGGTGTTACAATTGAAAAAGCTCAACAAAGATTTCGCAAAGAAATTCACATAAAGTGACCGAAATATACAAAATTTCACTAAAATCACAAATGAGAATTTTGCAGAATTAAAAGAAGATGTAGGCACTTGTTTAGGCGAAATTTTGAACTTCAAATCTAAATTTCAAGAAATCTAAGAGAGCGTTGCTGTGAAATCTTTCTGTAGTTACAGTCCATTGTGGAACAATGTTAACATAAAAACATTTTCAGGGGAGGGTGATATACATTAAGTTGATTTCATGTACCAGATTAAAGATAATTTCACTGATAAAATGAGCGGTAGTTTGAAAATTAAATTTTTTTAAACGTTTTTAGATAGGGAGGCTTTGTCATGGGCGAACCAAGCAAACAACCTGAAATGTTGTTTAATGAGGTAGAACAAGCTTTCATGAACAAATTCTGGTCAGAAAATAAACAAGCTAGAATTAAGTCAGAATTTTTGTATGGGCCAAATTTCAAACCGGGTAATGGATGCATGAAAACCTTTTGTGAACAACTGTTAAGAACTTTAGTACATCTTGATAAATCACTTGACGAAATGATACAAATAGACAAATTAAAATGTAGGTTGCCGAACAGTGTACAGTGGAGTCTTGTCTACAGACCTGATGATACAATTGTACAATTTCTTAGATGTATAGATAAATTGGATTTAGCATGGGGGGAGAAATGACAGATGTAATGACAGACCTGATGATAGTGGGAATAACAATAACAGAGCTTTCAATGATCATTTTAATAGCAGATTCAGAAATGATGACAGAAGAAATGGGGAGAGGAATGATAGGCAGAGACCTGAGAACAGGAATTTCAAACCAAGAAATAGGCAGTAGGGGCAAAATCATGGAAACAATAGTAACAATTTTGAAAACAGAAGAAGTGGTCCAGTAAACTAAAACCTGCCTCTTTTGGAGCCGGTGAAATGGGATAAATAGACATGGGAATTACAATCAGGCACATTGCAGTAATTTCAGAAGGGGAAGGGGCAGAAAAAATAGAACATACCAAAATTTTGTACCCAAAATACAGCCTGAAGTGAGTAGAATTAAGTTTGATAGGGAATTTTGGGAATTTTTTTTATCTGAAAACAATGATGAACAAAGAAAGAAAAGAAAAAACAGAATTAAAATTAGAAGAAAACATTTTGACAAAGTTCTTTAACAGTAGTAATGCATTATTAGTTGTTGATAATGATGAGAACAGATCTGATGAGTATGGTTTAGTGAGAATGTTGAGTGACGGTGAAATGAGCAAAAATGCTGATACTTTTGCTGTATGTGTGGAAGCTGATGTTCATGTGCTTGGCAATGGAAGTGAGAATGACAGAGTAATTCAAGATGAAATTGCAGTAGATAATAGACAGGAAAATGAGTATGTGGTAGAACAGAGTAGTCACAGTGTTGAAGTTGTTGAAGGAGTGTGTGAAGAGAGAAATGAATTTAGTGTTGACAATAATATTAAGTGTGGTGACAATGTTTCTGATGAGAATGTTTCAGATTATGATGATAATGATGGTGATGATGACATGTTACTTCCAGAATTAGTTGGGATGGTATATATGGAAGTTAAAGTTGATGATATGATGCTGCATGATTCTGTAAATTCTGGTGTGTGTTCAAACGATGAGTTAGAAACCAGTAGAGCAGTGCCTGATAGATTAACGTTACCAGTTGATGTTAGTAATGTTGCGTCTGAATGTGTTTGTGAAAATGGAAAAGAAGATCTAATTAGTGATAGAGTACTAAGTGTAGTCAATGACTATAGTAACAAATGTCAGTATCCAGAATGAGATTTTCTCTCTGCAGCAGAGTGTGCGCTGATATGAAACTTCCTGGCAGATTAAAACTGTGTGCCGGACCCAGACTCGAACTCGGGACCTTTGCCTTTCACGGACAAGTGCTCTACCAACTGAGCTACCCAAGCATGACTCACGCCCCGTCCTCACAGCTTTACTTCTGCCAGTACTTCTGCCAGGAAGTTTCATATCAGCGCACACTCCGCTGCAGAGTGAAAATCTCATTCTGGAAACATCCCCCAGGCTGTGGCTAAGCCATGTCTCCACAATATGCTTTCTTTCAGGAGTGCTAGTTCTGCAAGGTTTGCAGGAGAGCTTCTGTAAATTTTGGAAGGTAGGAGACAAGGTACTAGCAGAAGTAAAGCTGTGAGGACTGGGTGTGAGTCGTGCTTGGGTAGCTCAGTTGGTAGAGCACTTGCCTGCGAAATGCAAAGGTCCCAAGTTTGAGTCTCGGTCCAGCACACAGTTTTAATCTGCCAGGAAGTTTCATATCAGCGCACACTCCGCCACAGAGTGAAAATCTCATTCTGGAAACATCCCCCAAGCTGTGGCTAAGCCATTTATCTGCAATATCCTTTCTTTCAGGAGTGCTAGTTCTGCAAGGTTCGCAGGAGAGCTTCTGTAAAGTTTGGAAGGTAGGAGATGAGGTACTGGCAGAAGAAGCTGTGAGGACGGGGTGTGAGTCGTGCTTGGGTAGCTCAGTTGGTAGAGCACTTGCCCGCGAAAGGCAAAGGTCCCGAGTTTGAGTCTCGGTCCGGCACACAGTTTTAATCTGCCAGGAAGTTTCAAATGTCAGTACGGTGAGCAAAAGTATGTCTTAAGTGAAATTTGTCAAAGTGTGTACTCAGATGATAATGTTGCCATGAAAAATGTAAAACAGTCTCCTGGTGGTAATATGATTAGTAAATGTGTAGAATCTGTAGTAAAAGGTAGTGATTGTGATAAAGTGGTGAAAATAGTTAGTGACTATGGTGACACATATGACCATGGTGGCCAAAAGTTTGAAACCATAAATGAAATTTGTCAAAATGTGCATTTAGGAAAGGAAAATTGGTATAGAAATTTGGAACAGGCATCTAATGGTAACTCAGTTAGTGAATGTGTACAAATAGTGAAGGAAGGGAATGTGTGTATTGAAATCAGTAGCTTGCAGACAGATTTGAGGGAGCTTTGAAAAAACAAATACCTAGTTAATGAAAGTATCACAAAACCTAATAAACAATCAGCAAATAATAAACTTGTGTTAAAGAATGTATACTCTACGCCACACAGAGAAACCTATGCTGTACACCTTGTTAAGACACGTTATGAATATTCTGATCCAATAATAATAAAGACACTAATTGAAAGAAAATTACAACTCATAAAAAGATCAATTAATGTTCACCGCTTTTTGCAAATGCAAACACTGACAAGTGAGAAATCAGATAACTTAACACATTTGAAGCTAATACTGTAAAATATTTTTTTTTAGATTATATTCATATTTCTTTTATGTGTAAATATTTGCATATTTTTATCTACACTTTGCCTATTCATAGAGTGGGAGTTGAAAAGGGTATATTTCAACATTAGTGTATGCTTTTACCTGGCATAGATTGGGAGTTGTTTGATATTTATGTAGGACCATTTGAATTTGTTGTGATTTGGACTTAGGAACGTGACACAGTGGAAATTGTGCAGACACGCTTGATCACCCATTTAACATTTTGATATTTGCTCTTAGATATTTGACACACCACTGGAAATTTATTAGTAATGCATCTTATTTTACACAGTCAAGATCATACTGTATACTTTAGCAAACTCTATGGTGAGTACTTTAACCCAGTGAAAGTGAAATATCCAATAAGAGGAAATTTATTTTTTATTTTTGTCATCACTGAATATTTGATTTTTTTTTATATTAAATAGTGATTTGAGGAGTTAAAATAATTGAGAATACATTCTGTGCACTGTATAGTCAAGACAAAATCTGGGTGTGAACGTCCTCCCAGAAACATTTTGCAGTAGTTTTGTGGTGAAATTTCACAGGTAGGGGAGCTGTGGTACTTTCATAGATACATCATGTGGCATATGGTGCCTTACCCCAGCCAGTGACTCCATATTTATTTTCTGGAATCACTCCCCTTTTACTATCCTATCTAGTTAGTAAGAGCAGTTAGGTGGTGGTGGTGGTTGTTGGGATGTTTAAGGGGGACTAAACAGCGAAGGTCATCAGTCCCCCAAAGGAGCAGTTAGGATCCTTCTACTATCCTAGAGTATACAGTGTGCAATTTGTAAGACACAAGACTATAACTTGACCAGGTGCCCAACTTAGAGTGTGGAAGAACAAAACAACACCAATTTCAATTTTTTTAGAAACCAGTATTTTCAGAAAATGATGATATCAATTTTTCTCATTAGAGTACCCAGCTATCCATCCCTCTGTCCACATGCATATGTCTCTATTGCTGAGACCCTTCTAATTAACTGTGTCAGCTTTATTAGTGACTACAACCTATTCTATAGGAGGATCCGAGAAACAAGCTAGCATTTCTGTGTTATTAGATGTAACTATTCTCAGTCATACTATATTATTTATTTATGTCTAATTTTGTTGTATGTTGTCACCCAAGTGGTAAGCATTTACTTATGTATTTACTTTGCTGTATACTAGCATCCGAATCTTCTATATCATTTATTACTTCTCATTTGATTACCAAGTTATCCTTGTCTCTGTCCACATGCGTATGTACTTATTGCTGAGACTTGTCCCATTTACTTTGTCAGCCTATTAAATGACTAAAGCCTATTTTATAGGAGACACCAGGAATCAAGCTAGCATTTCTGCATTATTAGATGTAACTATTCCTTGACATACTATATCATTTATTTATGTCTGATTTTGTTGTATGTTGTCACCATATTGGTAAACATTTTACTTATGTATTTATTTCACTACATACCAGCACTCAATGTTCTCATGAGGAATGACTCATTTACAAATAATTGTTAACTATCGTGAAGAATGGCTCACTTATAAATATTTGTAATTATCGTGAGAAATGACTCACTTACAAATGATTGTTAAATAAGGTTGTTGTATGTATTTCTTTTTTATTTTCCCTATGTACCAGCACTGAAAATTGTGGACACACACTTATATGCAAGTATACTTTATCACTATGTTGTTGTGAGGAATGACTTCCTTATACTATTCTCTGTCACATAATTAATCTGTGGGGTGTATCATCTTTTCTTCTTCAACTCCAACACTCCAAATTTTCTATTTCATTTCTTACTTCTCATCAGAGTACAAAGCTATTCTACCCCTGTCCACATGAAATACCTCTATTGATGAGATCATTCTAATTTACTGTGTCAACACTTGTCAGAAACAAGTTAGTATTTCTGCACTATTGAAGATACTGAATTTACTATATAGGGTGGTCCATTGATAGTGACCCCGCCAAATATCTCACGAAATAAGCATCAAATGAAAAAACTACAAAGAACGAAACTTGTCTAGTTTGAAGGGGGAAACCAGATGGCGCTAGGTTTGGCCCACTATATGGCACTGCCATTGGTCAAATGGATGTCAACTGCATTTTTTAAATAGGAACTCCAATATTTTATTACATATTCATGTAGTATGTAAATAAATATGGATGTTTTAGTTGGACCACTTTTTTCGCTTTGTGATAGGTGGTGCTGTAATAGTCACAAACGTATAAGTATGCAGTATCACTTAACATTCAGCCAGTTCGGACGGTATTTGCTTCATGGTACATTACCTGTGTTAAAATGGACTGTTTACCAATTGCGGAAAAGGTTGATATCGTGTTGATGTATGGCTATCGTGATCAAAATGCCCAACAGGCATGTGCTATATATGCTGCTCGGTATCTTGGTCGACATCATCCAAGTGTCTGGACCATTCACCAGATAGTTAAGTTATTTAAGGAAACAGGAAAGATGTGAAACGTCAACCATGGCCTGCAACAAATGATGATGCCTAAGTAGGCGTTTTAGCTGCTGTCACAGTTAATCAGCACATCAGTAGCAGACAAATTGCGAGAGAATCGGGAATCTCAAAAATGTCGGTGTTGAGAATGCTACATCAACATCGATTGCACCCGTACCATATTTCTATGCACCAGGAATTGCGTGATGACAACTTTGAACATCATGTACAGTTCTGCCACTGGGCACAAGAGAAATTACGGGATGATGACAGATTTTTTGCATGCATTTTATTTAGCGATGAAGCATCATTCACCAACAGCGATAACATAAACCGGCATAATATGCAATAGCGGGCAACGGAAAATCCACAATGGCTGCAACAAGTGGAACATCAGCGACCTTGGTGGGTTAATGTATGGTGTGGCATTATGGGAGGAAGGATAATTGGCCCCCATTTTATTTATGACAATCTAAATGGTGCAATGTATGCTGTTTCTTTCTGTGGGGAAAGTTGAAGGATATTTGCTATCGTGATCCACTGACAATGCCTGATAACATGCGTCAGTGCATTGTCAATGCATGTGTGAACATTACGGAAGGTGAACTTCTCGCTGTTGAGAGGAATGTCGTTACACGTATTGCCAAATGCATTGAGGTTGACGGACATCATTTTGAGCATTTATTGCATTAATGTTGTATTTACAGGTAATCACGCTGTAACAGCATGCTTTCTCAGAAATTATAAGTTCATAAAGGTACATGTTTCACATTGGAACAACCAAAATAAAATGTTCAAACGTACCTACGTTCTGTATTTTAATTTAAAAAGCTACCTGTTACCAACTGTTCATCTAAAATTGTGATCTATATGTTTGTGACTATTACAGCACCATCTATTAAAAAGCAAAAAAAGTGGTCCAACTAAAACATTCATATTACTTTACGTACTACACGAATGTGTAATGAAAAATGGGGGTTCCTATTTAAAAAAACACAGTTGATATCCATTTGACCTATGGCAGCACCATCTAGTGGGTCAACCGTAGTGCCATCTGGTTTCCCCCTTCAATCTAGACAAGTTTTGTTTGTATCTATCACTTATGAACCAATTACCAATGTATAATGTTCAACCATATAATTGTCATGATGTACCAAATATTTATGATTCATTTATTGTGTATTCTCACCCATGTGGTGAACACATACCTGTATATAAGGCCCAACCACATATTTGTTGGCGCTGTTTCAATTACTTAAAAAACACAACTAATATGATGTATTAGTCACTTATTCAAGTTATTGTATATTGTCACTAAAAGTAATACTTAACCGCACTCTTATGTCTCATTCCATTATTGTTAGCACTTATTGTGAACGGAAAAACAACAATTGTGTTGCGCAAATATTCCTAAAAAAAAAAAACGTGAATTAATGTTTGGATGATTGTAAAGGATGGGAGTGAAACATTGGAAGTGTCTGGACAAATTAAAAGCAGTAAGATTGGTTATTGGTCAGATATTTCATCCCACAAAGCAGTCTGCATACTGCAAACATCAAGACTATTTACATTTATGCATTTACACTTAGGAATTTTGTACTAGTTTGAAACTCTAAGTTGCGTGTTAGCTCATACAGTTAAGAAATAACTTGTTCTTTTCTTGTACTACTGAATAATAATTTTTGCATAATGCTTCATAATTAATATACATTTTTAATCAAACATGGGATTTATCTCATACCATAAGCAAAATGCTTGTTCCTCCAGTTTATTGTAAAATGAGGACTGTTATGTAGATCTGTCAGAAAGGGTTTTGTTTGACTTTCAGTTGCACAAATCCCTTTTGGGGGTTGTTGAAACGTCACAGTCTAACTGAAACTAATTTAAACACGTAAATTTTAACCATAAACAGTAATTTCTGACATAGAGGTGTATGAAAATATGTACTTCTGAAAAAGTTACAAAGAAAATAATTATGGAAGTCCATTAATTGGTAGGAACATTTTATATGATATGAATCTTCTGTAATTAGTAAATATCACAATCATACTGTCAACATTTGATACCTAAGTGTTTATACACGATACAATTAATATAGAGACTAGAATTCACTCATGTGTTTAATGTATGAGAATGTAGGTAATCATTGAAATGTGTCATTTGTTTTAGGATGACAGTTTTTATTGTTAATTAATCAAATAATCATTTTAAATAATGCCAAGGATTGTTTGGGATTGTTAAGAAAGTATAAATAGTTACAGCCATGTTGACAAAGGAAGTCAGTCTGGTTTTGGTTTTTGAGCAATGAGCATGCAGCTGCTCCTTTTGTAAGTATTGTAGGCTAATGTAGTAATACTTTGATTTTGTTTTGAAAGTATAATAAAAATGATGAAACTTAACACAAGATTAAAGTAAATTAACTCTCCTGTAGTTAATTTACAGTGACCGTCAATGTACTCAGGACGATGACTAGGCAGATAATAAGTAACTATGAACAATCCCACTATCACGACTAGTTAAGACAGGTTATAGGTACAGATCTCTCTTTTTTACTTTGGTTCTTATTTCTGCTGACCCAAAAATAGTGAGATAGTACCTGGGAAATTTTTGTATAATGAGTCACTATGAGTAATTTTTTGGGTTCCATATCTCAATCAGTACAAGCGGAACTCTTGTACGATCACTTTGTTGTCTGTCAACTGTTAAGAACCCTTTTCCTCAGGAACAGGTGATGTATTAAGTCCAGATTCACACCACATACTGAGGCCTATGGTCCCTTGGGGATGCAAAAAATTTAAGCTTCTAAGTCAATGCAGTCAAAAGATACAACCAGTTATGTGGAAATGTGGCACTCCCAAACTGACTCATGAAAACCTACAGGGTACTTCCCATTGACTTTGGAAGAAGCAAGATTTTAATCTAAAAGTAAAGAAAAACATTTGAAAATGGTTAATTTTTAATTATATCACATGATATAAAGTTTTTGTCATTTTTATCTGACTGTCTCTCCATCTGTTCAGAAACCTTTTTCTCCAGAACAGATAGGCATATCAAATTCGAATTTATGTCACATACAATTTTCTATTGTCCCTTGACAGTATAAAAATGTAAGCTTCTTAGTCAATGCAATCAAAAGATATGGCCAGTTATGCACATATTTTGAAACTCACAAACTCACTCATCTGAACATTTTGGGTAGTTCCTGATGATCTGTAATCATGAAATTTGGCGAGAAGCAAGATTTTACAGTACAAGTAAAGGGAAGAAGATTCAAAAGTTGTTTATTTGTAATTATATGACATAAAAAATTTTTATCACATTACTGAACTGTCTGCTAAGAACCCCTTTTTCTCAGGAACAGGTAGCTATATCAAGTTGAAATTTATGTCAAATAATATGATCTATGACACATTGGTGGTGTAAAAGATTAAAGCTTCTACATCAAATTAATCAAATGATAGAGCCATTTATGTCACATATTTTGACATCTTGCCAATATTGATACTAATAACAGGTAAAAATCAACAAAATTGTTGACTCCTGGGATGAATGAACCATCTATATACATAATGAAGTTTGTACAGAATCCTTGGAGCACAAGTCCTACTTATACTTATCTGGATTTATTACATATTCAGTATATGCCAAGTTGCTGCACTCCTTGTATTGTAAAATAAAATGTGCCCTAAGTATTTAGCACTCAGGAAATAATCGTGAACATAATCGTGGAAGGAAAATAAATAAATAAAGCTGAACTCAAGAACAAATCTTTTAAAAGGCTGTTACATACCTAGTTAGCAAGACATAGAAATGAAATAAATTGGTAAGGATGAAAGCAAGAACATATCTTTTAAAAGGATGCTACAAACATTTGTTGGCAATTATTACCCAGCAAGACAAAATCGAAACTCAGCAGTAGTAGGAACAAACTTGCTCACATGACAAGGTATATCCATGCTCTGATTAAAGTAGTATGCATTGTTATGCTGCATTGCAAGCATGGAGGGTGAGCATGGTAAATGTCTTTGCAGGCTGGTGTGATGTCTTGCTGTTAACATTATGCAAATTGTTGATGCTGTGAAAGAAAACAGGTCAATGGTGTTGATGCAGAAGGGGATGTCAAGTTCAGCCAAAATTTTAAAGTTGATCAGAGGATGGTTTGCAAATTATGGAAGGAGGGACACACAGCCAAGCAGATTGGAATAACAAAACCCTGTTGTAAAAGACGTATGAGACAGCTGAAATACCCTTAAATCTCAAAAGCACATAATAATACCCATTCCAAAGAAGGCAGGTGTGGACATATGTGAATATTACCAAACTCACAGTTGTGATTGCAAAATACAGCCGCAAATTGTCAACTGAAGAATGGAAAAACTGCTAGAATCTGAATTTTGAGTGCTAGAGAAAGGTAAGAACAGGCAACACAGTTCTACCCCTATTGACTTATTGACTATTTAAGATGGCTCAATGAAAGGTTAACTGGTTTATAAAGTATTTCTAGATTTAAGAAAATTGATAATGTTGACTTTAATGAACTCTCTGAAGTTCTGAAGGTACTTGACATAAAACACAGTGTGTGAAAGCTTATTTACAACTTGTGCAGAAGCCAGACAACATCTGTAAGAGTTGGAGGACATGAAAGTGAACTAGTAACTTAGGAGGGAATGAGACAGGGTTGCAGCTGATCTCAGATGTTGTTCAATCTGTACATTGAATAAGTAGTAAGAAAATGGAAGAAAAACTGGATGAGGAATTAAAGTTCAAGGAGAAGGAATAAAAATTTTGAGGTTTTCCAGTGACACTGTAATTTTGTTATTGACAGTAAAGGACATGGAAGACCAGTAGCACAGAATGGATAGTGTCCTGAAAAAACCAACAAAGATAAACACCAACAAAAATAAAACAAATTCAATGGAATGCAGTTGAATTAAAGTAAGAAATTAGATGAGAAATTAGATGAGAAAATCAGATTCTAAAAGTAGTAAATGAGTTTTGCTACTAGGATAGCTGTTGGTGGGCAAAGTAGATGGAACATATAAAGCAGACTAGCTATAGTGCAAAAAACATTTCAGAAAAAGAGGAATTTTTCAATGCGTAATACAAATGTAAGTGTCAGGAAGTTTTTTCAGAAGGTGTTTGTATGTTGCATAGCAATGTACAGAAGTGATGCTAAAGATTAAATGAGTAGGTTGAGTAACCAAAGAGGAAATGCAGAACTGAACAAGGAGAAAAGAAATTTATTGCATAACTTGACTAAAAGATGGGATCAATTGATAGGATACCACCTGAGGTGTGAAGGAATTGTCAATTTGGTAAAGGAGGAAAGTGGGAATGGGGGGGGGGGGGGGGGAATTGTAGAGTTGTAGAGGGATGCCAATGGATGAATACAGTAAGAAGTTTCAAATGGATGTAGGTTGTAGTAGTTATTCAGAGATGAGGAGGCTTGCAAAGAGTTGATGAGCATGGAGAACTGCGTCAACGCAGTCTTTGAACTGAAGACCACAACTACAACACAAAGAAGTAAAATGTAAACTTGTATATGAGACCTCCACTCAGCTGTAATTAAACCTCTCTAATTTTAAAATTTAAAAAAATATTTCTTCTGTTAAGTGCATACAGTTCTGTATTGTTAAACATAAAACTGTTATTTTCATTATTTATTAATAGAAGAATATCCTTCAGTCTATTTTGTAGTATATGATTACCAAATGTCGTATTTTATGACTATTATATTGAAATTTCAAATCTTACATTGGAATGAACCATCATATGAATGTAGTCAGATCTGCGTAAGAAATAAAAATTTGTAAATTTTGAAACATAGGAAACAAGCACTAATCAGGTAAAAATTAATTTGTCATAGTAAAAAATAAGACTATATTAACAGCCCACAAATTTAATGAATAAACATATTTACTGAATTGAGTTGTACACCTTTCTTTGTTTCTCAACTTTATGGCGGTTTGAAGTTGTGGTAGTTTCCACCCCTTTGTTGTATGATGAAAGAATAGAAACCACCACACAAGATACACTGTAGAACAATTTATTCACTATCCACAAGGACAGACAATGAACAAACATGAAAAGGTTGGTTGGTTTGTGGGATTAAAGGGACCAGGCTGTGACGGTCATCGGTCCCTTTTGCCAAATACTAAAAACACCCACAGAGAATAAAAACGATTAACAGAATAGATCACAGACGACACAGAACAAAAGAAACTTAGACAAAGACTAGACAAAACAAACTAAAATCACACAGAGTGTGACGGTGGTTGGCCGACCATAGAAATAAAAAAGGGAAAAGCCAACCACCGAGAAACACATTAAAAAGCAGACTAAAATCATAGGCCATAGGCCAGAATCAACACAAAAACACACACATTCACATTAAGCGATAAAAGCCCCTGCCCGAATAAAACGCAAAACCAAGTCCGCTATGGCAGAGTCGTCAGTTACAAGCGCAGGGAGCGTATCAGGCAGCGCAAAAGTCTGCCTGAGCACAGTTAAAAGGGCGCACTCCAACAGAATATGGACCACCGTCAAGGACGCCCCACAACGACAAAGAGGTGGATCCTCACGACACAGTAAATAACTGTGCGTCAGTCGGGTGTGGCCAATGCGGAGCCGACAAAGGACGACTGAGTCCCTGTGGGTGGCTCGCATGGATGACCGCCACACAGTCGTCGTCTCCTTAATGGCACGGAGTTTATTGTGCTTGATCCGATTGCGCCATTTAGCGTCCCAAAGCGCAAAAACTTTTCGGCGGCGGACTGCCCGCAAATCAGTCTCTGGGAGGCCAACATTCAGAGGTGGTTTACTCATGGCGGTCAATATGTTCATTGCCCGGGGTACCGACATGACCAGGGGTTCACACAAAGACCACAGAGCGGCCGCAATAGGCAAGAGTATGCAGGGACTCATGGATAGCCATCACCAGACGAGAATGAGGGAAACACTGGTCGAGAGCTCGTAAACCGCTCAGGGAATCGCTACAGATAATGAAGGACTCACCTGAGCAGGAGCGGAGATACTCTAGGGCACGAAAGATGGCGACCAGCTCAGCAGTGTAAATGCTGCAGCCGTCCGGCAAGGGACGTTGTTCGGAATGGTCCCCTAGAGTTAGCGCATAACTGATATGACCAGCAACCATTGAACCGTCAGTGTATACAACTCCAGAGCCCTGATACGTGGCCAGGATGGAATAAAAGTGGCGGCGGAAGGCCTCTGGAGGGACTGAGTCCTTCGGGCCCTGTGCTAAGTCGAGCCGAAGGCAAGGGCGAGGAACACACCATGTGGGTGTACGCAAAGTGGCCCGAAAAGGAGTTGGAACAATGAAAACACTAAGAGCGGAGAGAAGCTCCTTGATGCGGACCACGATCATACAACATGACCGGGGCCGACATTCTGGCAGATGGACAACCGATTGCGGGAACAGGAGACGATAGTTTGGATGCCCGGGCAAGCTAAAAACATGGGCAGCATAAGCGGCCAGCAAACTTTGGCGCCGTAACCGCAGGGGAGGGACACCTGCCTCCACTAGTATGCTGTCCACAGGGCTGGTACGGAAAGCACCAGTGGCTAGGCGTATCCCGCTGTGGAGGATCGGGTCCAGCACCCGCAACGCAGATGGGGATGCTGAGCCATAAGCCAGGCTCCCATAATGCAGACGGGACTGGATTAACGCCTGGTAGAGCCGCAACAGGCTAGATTGGTCGGTGCCCCAGCGGGCGTGGCTCAAGCATCTCAGAGCATTTAGATGCCGCCAATACGCCTGTTTAAGCTGCCGAATATGAGGCAGCCAAGTCAGCCGGGCATCAAAAACTACACCCAAAAACCTGTGGGTCACCACCACAACATGGAGTTCGTCGGCAAGATAAAGCTGCGGCTCAGGATGGACTGTTCGGCGCCGGCAGAAATGCATAACGTGGGTCTTGGCAGCCGAAAACTAAAGCCATGCGCTACAGCCCAAGACTGCACCATGCAGATTGCGCCCTGTAGCCGACGTTCAACAGCTGCAATGCAAGTAGAGCTGTAGTAAAGGCAGAAGTCGTCAGCATACAGGGACGCTGAGACAGACGTCCCCACCGCCACAGCAAGTCTGTTAATGGCTATTAAAAGCAGGCAGACACTTAAAACAGATCCCTGGGGCACACCGTTCTCCTGGACGCGGGAGGAACTATGGGAGGCCGCGACTTGCATGCGGAACGTACGATACGACAGAAAATTGCGGATAAAGATCGGCAGAGGGCCCCGAAGACCCCATCCATGAAGCGTAGAAAGGATGTGATGACGCCATGTCGTATCGTACGCCTTCCGCATGTCGAAAAAGACAGCGACCAGGTGCTGACAGCGGGCAACGGCAGTACGGATGGCCGACTCCAGACTCACCAGATTGTCGGCGGCAGAGCGGCCTTTATGGAACCCACCCTGAGAAGGAGCCAGAAGGCCCCTTGACTCCAGTACCCAGTTCAACCGCCGGCTCACCATCCGTTCAAGCAATTTGCAAAGAACGTTGGTGAGGCTAATGGGACGGTAGCTGTCCACCTTCAAAGGGTTCTTCCCAGGTTTCAGAATGGGGATAACAGTACTTTCTTGTCATTGCGACGGAAACTCACCCTCGAACCAAATGCGGTTGTAAAGGTCGAGGAGCCGTCGCTGGCAGTCCACTGAAAGCTTTTTCAGCATCTGATAGTGGATGCCATCTGGCCCAGGAGCGGTATCAGGGCAAGCGGCAAGGGCACTGTGAAATTCCCACTCACTGAATGGAGCATTGTAGGATTCAGAATAGTGGGTGCGAAAAGAAAGGCTCCGACGTTCCATCCGCTCTTTAATGGAGCGGAAGGCCAGTGGGTAATTGGAAGAAGCGGAACTAAGAGCAAAATGCTCTGCCAAGCTGTTGGCAATTTCGTCGAAGTCTGTACAAACTGCTCCATTCAGTGAGAGCGCAGGGACGCTGACAGGGGTCCGATAGCCGTAGAGGCGTCGGATCTTGGCCCAGACCTGCGATGGAGAGACATGGAGGCCAATGGTGGACACATACCACTCCCAGCACTCCTGCTTGCTATGGCGGATAAGGCGGCGGGCCCGCGCACGCAGCCGTTTGAAGGTGATGAGGTGGTCAATGCAGGGATGTCGCACGTAACGCTGGAGCGCCCACCGGCGATCTTTAATCGCTGCAGCGATCTCAGGCGACCACCAAGGCACAGTACGCCGCCGAGGGGACCCAGAAGAACAGGGAATGGCAGATTCGGCGGCAGTAACGATGCCGGTGGTGACCGAGTCAATCACCGCATCAATGTCATCACTAGAGAGAGGCTCAATAGCGGCAGTGGAGGAAAACAAGTCCCAGTCAGCCTTATTCATAGCCCACCTGCAAGGGCGCAGAGAAGACTGGCGCTGTGGCAGTGACAGGAAGATCGGAAAGTGGTCACTACCACACAGGTCGTCATGCACTCTCCATTGGACAGACAGTAAGAGGCTAGGGCTGCAGATCGAAAGGTCGATGGCGGAGTACGTGCCATTCGCCACGCTAAAGTGTGTGGAGGAACCATCATTTAGAAGCGAAAGATCAAGCTGTGCTAATAAATGCTCAATGGTAGCGCCTCGACCTTTCGCCACTGACCCACCCCACAGAGGCTTATGGGCGTTGAAGTCGCCCAATAACAAGAAAGGTGGCGGCAATTGGGCTATCAGAACAGCCAGGACAAGCTGCGCGACAGCACCATCCGGTGGAAGGTAAAGACCGCAGACGGTGGCTGTGGCGTCCACACCCGAACAGCGACAGCCTCTAAAGCTGTTTGTAGAGGTACAGACTCGCTGTGGACAGGGTTAAGGACATATATGCAGACGCCACCAGACACCCTTTCATAAGCTGCCCGGTTCTTATAATAACCCCGATAGCCACGGAGGGCGGGGGTTTGCATTGCTGGAAACCAAGTTTCCTGAATAGCAATGCAGAAGAAAGGGTGAAGGCTGATAAGTTGTCGGAGCTCAGCTAGATGGTGGAAGAAACCGCTGCAGTTCCACTGGAGGATGGTATTGTCCATGCCTGAGATAGGCGTGACGGGACTTGGAAGGCAGATTACGCCACTGGGTCACCTGCTGCCTCCAATTGAGCACCGGTGCTAGCGCTATCCATGGCGTCTGAGGGACCGGCGAGATCGAGATCCTCAGTGGACGCCAGAATCTCCACCTCGTCCTCAGACGCAGAGCTTGTAGGAAGCGGTGGGATGGGTGCCACCGCAATGTCGTTAGCCTTGGGGACTTTCTTCTTCTTCTGTTTCTCTCGCTGTGCCTTCGGTGGTTCAGGCTGGGAGGGCTTCACTGGGTCAGTCTCAGGGACAGACAATGACCGTGAAGCCCTACGACCAGGGACCGGTGGTTGTTTGAGCCACTTGCAGCTGTCTGCTTTTGTACCGATCGGAACTTGCGAAGGGAGGTCCCCAAGGGACCCCTTCCTGGCGAGAGGAGCCGAAGAAGACTTACGCTTCTCCAGCTGGGAAGGGGGAACTGATGTCCCCGATGGTTGGGGGGGGGGGGGTGTTGCTCCTGAAGTAGATGGAGCAGGAGCAACAGGGAGTTTAGTGCCCCCCACCATCAAGGGGGCAGGTGTGGGCCTTCGACTCTGAGAGCTGACTGGAGCTGATGGAACTGTAGCAGGAGTGACAGTTGCGGCATAAGAAGATGTCATACGCACTGGATGAAGCCAATCATATTTCCGCTTTGCCTCAGTGTACGTCAGTCGGTCGAGGGTCTCGATTTCCATGATTTTCCGCTCCTTCTGCAGAATCGGACAGTCTGGCAAGCAAGGCGGATGGTGTTCACCACAGTTCACACAGATAGGAGGCGGGGCACAGGGATGATCAGGATGGGATGGTCGACCGCAATCGCGACAGACGAGGTCAGAAGCACAGCGTGAAGACATATGGCCGAACTTCCAACACTTGAAGCACTGCATTGGGGGAGTGATATATGGCTTGACATCACAATGGTACACCATCACCTTGACCTTCTCAGGTAACATGTCACCCTCGAAGGCCAAGATGAAGGCACCGGTGGCAACTTGATGATCCCTCGGACCCCGGTGGACGCGTCAGACGAAATGGACACCTCGTCGCTCCAAATTGGCGTGCAGCTCGTCATCGGACTGTAAAAGGAGATCCCTGTGGAAGATAATGCCCTGGAGCATATTCAGACTTTTATGGGGCGTGATAGTTACGGAGACATCCCCCAGCTTATTACAAGCGAGCAAGGCCTGCGACTGGGCGGAGGATGCCGTTTTTATCAACACTGATCTGGACCGCATCTTGGACAAGCCCTCCACCTCCCCAAATTTGGCCTCTGAATGCTCTAGAAAGAACTGAGGCTTCACGGATATAAAGGATTCCCCATCAGCTCTGGTACAGACAAGATACCTGGGCGAATACGTCTCACTTTCATTCAATGCCTTTCGTTCCTCCCATGGTGTGGCGAGGGAGGGGAACGATTTGGAGTCATAAACGTTACCTTTAAAATAGGCCCTCGAACGCTTAGAGACTGCTGGTGGCTGGCCACCAGCAAGAGAATATGTGCCACGCTTCATTGCGGGTCATCCACCCTGATGCCACCTACTCCGACCAAGGGCCCTCCCCACGGGCGCCACCCAGCCACAGCGAAAGCCACCTGGCAGGATGGCCATTGCCGGGAGCCCCGATGCCCCAGGAAGATGGGCATCTACTCCTTGGCATACGTGGGGAGTTAACGGTGCAGGCATCAGTAGAGCGATCCCTGTGTTGTCAGGGGGCTACAACCAACAGGGTACATGGCGGCCCCACCACAACGGACTGGCTACCGTGCTGGATGTTAGGTGACATTTGGTCCATGGTCACCGTCAGTGCAGAAAATGGCCCTGCACATTGCTTGGCAGAAAGTGCACGCAGGAACGGATCCATGCCCAAGCGATGGAGAGCGGGCAGGACTGCAATGCAACGACGAATAAGATGGCGAAAGTTCTCAACGCAAGATGGACACAATGCACCAAGTAAGGCGCCCTTCCCCAGTCGGCTTGCTCTTCGGAAAAATTTTGAGATATGGAGGTCAAACCCGACAGGGAACCATCACATAAGGCCAAAACGTTTGAGACTCCTTTTAGTCGCCTCTTACGACAGGCAGGAATTCCGCGGGCCTATTCTAACCCCCAAACCCACAGGGGGAAACAAACATGAAAAAACCTATACAGTGCTAAGAGAGCGAAGTGTATAGAGCCCACAGTCTGGAAGCCAAAACTCAGAGGTGCTGTTTTTTTGGTTGATAGTAACTACAGAGCACCTTCTCCCCATTTAGTGCAGGGTATGGGGGAGGAACTGAACAGGAGATGAAATCTTTAAGCCATGTAGGTGTACAAAAATGACATCCCATGCAGGAGTGGAGACTGGAGTGAAGTCCACAAGCTGCAGGCAGAGAGGGATGACAATAGAGAGGATGCCATCACTTGAGATTCGGCCACTATGTCATCCTACTCAGCATCTCGAGGGAGTGCAAAAGAGTTCAGGAGGTTTATGTGAGTTGTCGAGGCACTGTGTTGTGTTGGCAGAGAGGTGATGAAAATGAAGACGGTGCCATCTCAAATTTCAATGGAGAGGTCATCAAGGTTAATATTTCTGTCATACACAGTAAACACTGTAACAGTTGGGGGTAAAGGAGTAGAGAAGGGGATATCACATCACAGGGCAAAATCATAGTACAATTCATTCATTGTGTCTCATAGAAAGGTGTCATTGACATTGTCATGGGGGAGAGATGTCATTGGCCGTGGACAGTGCAAATCTGTAAAAAAAAGGCAGATGTAGGCCATTGGCTAATGACCATGTTGGCTTATTCACTGTAGTTGTAGTTTATTCACTGAGACCATTTGACATTTGCTCTTAAACAGTATGTCTAATGTGTTCTGTTCATGGTCAAGGACCAGGTGAGGGCCCTACTATGGGGGGCTGGAGGGATGCACAAATGGAGTTATCATGAAGCATAACATAATTGCAGAGGAATAGTTCTTAAATGGACAAAGACTCATGGTGATGAATATGATTTTGGTGGAAGAGTATGGATGTTCGAAATATGTTCATGTACTAAATCAACTAAAGCAGGAGCTCATCATCATTTGGGAGGTGAGTGTGCCAAATGAACTTGGTGGGAAGGATGAGCAATTTGCCATAGAAGATGTTGGCAAGTGATGCTTGCAGGCCAACTTTGTATGTAGTGCACATTCCCAGGAGCATCCATGATAGTGTATCTGACCAGAATGACTGTGACCCATGAGTGCTGCCATACGAGTTTGATGCCAATGCTCCATGAAGCTGTTGCTCTGCAGGTAATAGGCAGTGGTGTGGAAATTTTCAACACCACAAAGCTTGCATAGTTTGGCAAATAGAGAGGATTAGAACTTGTGGCCCCAACAGGTGGTTATAGATGAGGGGCAACCAAAGCAGGAAATTTAACAGTTGACGAAGGCATGGGCATCTGACTCAGCCATAATATCAGATAGAGGAACAGATTGACCAATTTCATGACTCAGTCAATGATTGAGAGTAAATACTGAAAGCCCTTGGAGGGAGGGAGTGGGCCTGTGATGCCTTTTGAGATGCTAAATTGTCCTAGAGGAGGCTGTGCACATTGTCTGATTTTATTCTTATGGCAACAGCTACAGGCACATGATCAATCATAACAATCATTCTTAATTCCCAGCCAGATGAATCATTTGATAACCAATTTCATAGTGGCCTTGATTCTTGGGTGAGTGTCACCATGCAGGGATGCAAACATCACTCATCGGAGAGGGTGAGGTACAACTGGTCGGAAAACACCTGTTGAGGTGTCACATATGATGGGTGTAGCTCTAGAGTCAGTGTGCATTTTGTGCCCTTTAGCGTTCCTGCAAGCTTGTTGTCACAGGTTTTCGGGTGGGCCAACTTACCCATGTCAATGGGAGACATGATAATGTTCACCCAGAGCAGGTAGTGAGTGATGACATAGTCAGAACTGCCAATGTAGCATATATTTGTAGAACGCTGGCTATTTATATTGATGTGTCATGGGTGGCAGGAGGAACATCTTTGCTAGGATTGGGGATGGCATGTGCATGTAGCTGGTGGGTGGTAAAGATAGTTAAGTCATGACCTTCAATACTGTCATGGAAGGAAATGACTACCTCACCAACTGTGAGGAGTTTACAGTTGAATACTGGCCACTTTCATTAGGCAGACAAAAGTGTTTTGGAGAAGATTCTGATAGGCTGGGTGGTATCAATGCTGTGCTGCTGCAAAACTGTGCCTATTGATGTATCACTTGCACCAGCAGTGACCAAGATGTGGGCATTAGGTACTGAGGGTACCAGTGTGACAGCCTGGGTGAGGGCATACTTGAGATCCTTGAATGCTTGGATCATATCATCTGTCCATGGAACTTTCCTCATGCAGGAGGTGTTTTTCCAAACAGACTTTCAGTAATTGGTGCCTGGATGGAGGCAGTGTAAGGGAAGTGACAATGGTAGAAGTTTATAATACCTAGGAATTTTTGCAATTCGTAGTAGTCCATGGATGATTGATAGTTATGAATAAACTCAACATGGTTGAATGTTAGTTGGATGCCCTCAGCTGACACAGTATTGCCTAGGAAAGTTACACTGTCAGGAGTTAGTTGTGACTTCTTGTGATTGATTCTGACACTGTCATTACATAGTGTACCCTGGACTTGAGCCAAATGCTGTTCGTGTTTGTTGGTGGTGGAGGAAAAGATCAGGATGTCATCCAGATAGGTATACATGAATTGGATATTAAACAATAAAGAATCAATAAACTGCTGCCAAGACTGGGCCACATTTTATAGGTCTTATGACATGAAACAATAGTCAAAACATCCAAAAGGCTTAATTAGAGCAGTCTTGGGGATGTCACGCTTGAACATGGGAATTTGGTAGCAAACTCTGTGGCAATCAAGTGTGCTAAATACTCTAGCACCATTGAACAGTTGGGCAAAATCCTGAATATGTGGCATCAGTAGTGCAGGAGTTCAGAGCCCTGTAGTCCTCACATAGATGAAATGAACTGTCTTTCTTCTGGATGAAGTACAATTGCTGTCTGATGGGCATATAATGCCTGCATCCAGTAGCTCACTGACAGCCATTTTAGCATATCACAGTTTTCTGGAGTTGAGGCAGCAAGCACCATGTTATATATGTGGTCCCTCCATAGTATTGATTTTATGTCAAGTACCATTAGTCATCACAGCTAAGAGAGCATAATTAAGAGTGCACTGGGCTGGTGAAATGTCACTGACCTTAAAGTCCTGTAGAGGAGGTGGTGCCAGAAAGAGCATGGCTGTAGTTGCCAAAGTGTTGTTGGAGCACAATGAGTGCATATGGGTGAACTGACATAGTGTCTGATGAGCCCATGCCAGTTGTGAGGATGCTGCCTTAATCAGTTTTCAAAGTACAGCATTGTGAGCTCACAGAGCATCAGAAATGGAGCAATGAGCATAAGGTCAACCAATGATGCAGTGAGTTGAGCCATTAAAGTGAAGCACTTGGAGAGAGAGCTGAGGAGGGGGTCTTTTGTGGTTAATAAAGGAGAAGAGCTGAATGATTCCAGAATTAGGAAGCTGTATGCATGGTGGAGCAATGAGGCAGAGAGTCTACACCAAGCACAGATTCATCAATGTCTGTGATGTGGAAAGTCCAGGTAAAATGTAGATCATGAGTGAGATCTACATCTACATCTACATTCATACTCCGCAAGCCACCCAACAGTGTGTGGCGGAGGGCACTTTACGTGCCACTGTCATTACCTCCCTTTCCTGTTCCAGTCGCGTATGGTTTGCGGGAAGAACCACTGTCTGAAAGCCTCCGTGCGCGCTCTAATCTCTCTAATTTTACATTCGTGATCTCCTCGGGAGGTATAAGTAGGGGGAAGCAATATACTCAATACCTCATCCAGAAACGCACCCTCTCGAAACCTGGCGAGCAAGCTACACCGCGATGCAGAGCGCCTCTCTTCCAGAGTCTGCCACTTGAGTTTATTAAACATCTCCGTAACGCTATCACGGTTACCAAATAACCCTGTGACGAAACGCGCCGCTCTTCTTTGGATCTTCTCTATCTCCTCCGTCAACCCGATCTGGATGCACCTGAAGATCTGTTTTACTGAGAACATTGATGCTTAAGTTGTTAGCAGCACATAAAGTTAGCTTCTTGGAATTGTGTGATTGGGGGCTAACACAACAGATATAATGCTTAAGCCCAATGTGTGGTCCATCACACAGAAATGACCACCTGGAGTGGAGGTGGCATTAGCTGACTGTTGATTCTTAAGATGCGATGTGGAGTTGGCAAGAACTGGGTTGGTTAAACTGACCCATGGGCAGAGTTTGGGAATGTGAAAGGAGGTCTACAGTTCTGTGCTGCATCACCAAAGGAAGTGTGGAACCAACAGTGGGTGAGGGGAGGGGAGGTGTTTACACAGGGAGAGGGGGTGGGGGTGAGGGTACTCCGTGCCACTTGCAAATCCTCTGTTGGGTTCTGAGTGGAGTCAGCTGTGTGTACAGATGGCCTCAGGCTGTGATTGTAAACAGCCATTGGCTCGGTGCAGGTAAGACATGAAGGTTGCTACTAGGTGGCTGCTTGTCTTCCTGAAGTACTGTGTAAGCTCTTGTATGGTCTCTGCCATCCAAGTGACCTGGAGGGGGGTGGGGGTTCATTGGTAGTACCAAGCCTGGCCTCCACCCAACTGCCGGGTTTGGTGAGAATGTCTGTGTCAGACATTGCTATAGGCCTGATCAGTGAGGCAAAACGTAGTCTCCGATAAATATGATGCATGAGAAAGTAGTTGCAATTGCAGCCAAAAAGTCCATAACACTATGTCAGGCATGTATTCCACATCAACTAATGCCCCTAGGTGGCACCAGAGTTGGGATGGGATCTATGATCCTGAGCTTTCATTGTGTATAATATGTTGAATAACTTCATATGGAAGACACAACAAATGCTCAATTATCATAGCTTTGGCAACAGAGTGTTAGCATTGAATAGGAAGACACAGAACTAGATAGCTGGTGAAGTTCATGTGGTCATGCAACTGGATGATGAGACAGATAAAATGTGAGTTACCATCTGTGATGCCATGGAGGTCAAAGAGGTTGTTGGACAAGGGGGTTTGGAGGTTGTCTTTCAGCAGCAGGACAGGCAGGTTAGGAAGCCTGCCAGCCAGAAGGTGATGTGTAGGTGAAGTTGAGTTGGCAGGCACAGAGGCTTCGAAAGTAATGAGGTGCTATTTGTGGCAAAATCTTGATTGAGTGACAGATGGTGTCCCAGAGCAAAACTTCCCAAGGTCATCATGCAGGGGGTACCAAGATATGTAGTATACGGAATCAGAAAATGTACAGTAGAGTATACTAGTTCACAATTTTGTGGCCACTAAGCATTGATGGTAATGACTGGAGCACACTAGCCCTGAGCCAGCAGGGAATCAGACCAGTCTTCCGGCCACCCAGGAAGATTAAGGAAATGCTGTGACCCGTGAAAGATAATCTTGGCCTGAGAATACCTTGCAAGTGTGGCAAAAGTTATGTGGGCCAGTCTATAAGAACTGTCGCCAATTGCTGTGTGGAACATCAGCATCACCTGAAATACAGGTATCTAGAAAAATCAGCGGTGGCTGAGCACAGTTTGTTAAATAAACATAGGATTTTATTTGATGAAACAAGACTACTTGCTCATGCTTCAAACTATTGGGACTATATCATCAGGGAAGCAATTGAAATTAGACTCTGTGAAAATAATTTCAACAGAGACTCTGGTTATGCACTCAGCAATGCATGGAAGCACGCAATTGATAAAGAAAGAGCGCAGAGGGAGACTTCTTATATTCTTCGCAGTTCTCCGCCTGTTGCGATGGATGGCGCTGCAAGCAATGCTGGATAAAGAATGCAAACAAAATCTATGGATATAGAAGCTGCCACCTCAATATGCACTGGTTTCACCATGATGTCATCCAGCCAATGAGAAGCCGTCCACTGCTTATAAAAGCGGAAGCCTCACCGGTCCATGACAGTCAGTTTTACCCCTGACGAAGATGACGGAGGTAGTCATCGAAAGCTTCGGATTTTATCCAAATTTGACGTGGCAAAATTCTGACTGCTTGTACGCCAAAATTCAGAGGCTATTTTTTGTCCTTGGCTGTCAGCATGCAGTTCAATTTTACTGGTGCTTGCTGTTCTGAGATTACTTGTTTTCTGCCTACCTTTGCAGTAAGCAAAGTCTTGTTTGGGACTATTTATTATGTCTTTTTTGTTAAAACACGTCGATATTGTCTCAGTAGAACACTCACATGAAGATAAGTACTTTTTGCAATAAATTTCTTTTCCATACAAACAAATAAAATGCCCTTACATGTGTGTAGAATATGCATTTTGTAGAAGAGAGAGGAAAATAACTGTAATTGGTGCATACAGCCCTTCTGATCTGTTGGTGAGCTTAGTCTATGAGAAACCAACATCATAACTGCAGATGATGGTGTGTGATTAAAAATCAAAAGTGAGATAGAAAAATGTGCTATTCAATTCAAAGCTGGAGAAAAAAAGAAAAAAAAGAAAAAAAAACATATTTTCTAATCCATTTCACATAAAACTTGGCATCATTAAACAATTTACAAAAAGACTGCCAAAAGATGGACACTTTCCAAATACGTGGAAACTAAGTTACTATGACTATCAAAAGCTAAACTCCTGATGTTTGGAAACTATTGAAATGAATGAATTTTAAACATCATCTTGGATATCCTTTAAACAATTTGTCAACAAGTGTTTTGGCAACTGCAAACCTCTTGATTATGATAATTAGTAAGAAACATGCTGGATAACCTCAAAGTACTGGATGCCTCAGTGAGCTTGAAGCTACACTTGTGGACTCCTTCATCAACTATTTTCTGGAATATGTAGTTGATGTGAATGAGACAGGAAGAAAAGTTGCAAGAAAATATTAAACAAATGTAAAGAGAGTACCAGGACTAATGGGTGAGAAGTCAGTATGATGGCTGACTACTACTGAATGCTGCACAGGAGATGTCTTCAGTTAGTATAAAGGAGAAAAAACAATGGATATTTGAGTGGAAAAGGAACAGACATTGAGACTTCAAAGAATGGAAAATCTAGGATTGAATGTATCCTTGAACCTTGCCTCAACATCATTCCCCAAATACCTCAACATGCATACTAACCTTACATCCACAGAAAGAACCACAGTCCACCATCTAAAAACTGATCCTGATCTTATAATCCTACTTGCAGACAAAGGCTCCACCACCGTAGTTTTGAACTGCAAGGATTACGTGGCAGAAGGACTCCATCAGCTGCCAGATACTTCCACCTAAAAACTGTGCCACAGTGATCCCATTCCAGCAATCCAGCAGGATCTCCAGACGCTACTCAAATCCTTAGGCCCATCCCAGAACCTCTCCCCAGAGTCCTTCTCTCTACTTACCCCTAAAGTCCATAAACCCAACCACCCAGGACGCCCCATTGTGGCCGGTTACTGTGCCCCCACTGCGAGAATCTCTGCTCTCGTAGACCAACACCTTCAACCTATTACCCGGAACCTATTCTCCTATATAAAAGATACCAACCATTTCTTCGACCGACTCTCCACAGTTCCTCTCCCTTTATTACATGGTGCCCTGCTCGTCACTATTGATGCCACCTCCCTGTACACTAACATTCATAATGCCATTGGCCTTACTGCTATCAAACACTACCTTTCCAGATGCCCTATGGATTCCAAACTAATAACCACCTTCCTGGTCTCCATGACCAACTATACCCTCACCCACAAATACTTCTCCTTTGAAGGCATTACCTACAAACATATCCACAGTACGGCTATGGGCACCCACATGGCACCATCCTATGCTAACCTATTCATGGGCCATCTAGAGGTATCCTTCCTGAAAACCCAGAATCAGAAACCCCCCACCTGGTTCAGATTCATTGATGACATCTTTGCTATCTGGATTGAACATGAGGACACCTTATTCACATTCCTCCAGAACCTCACCAACTTCTCCCCCATTTGCTTCACCCGGTCCTACTCAACCCAACAAGCCACCTTCCTAGATGTTGACCTCCACCTCAGGGATGGCTACATCAGTACCTCCGTCCATATCAAACCTACTAACCACCAGCAATACCTCCACTTCGACAGCTGCCACCCATTTCATACCAAGCCTAGCCACCCATGGTCGTCGCATCTGCAGTGACGAGCAGTCCCTCTCTAAATATACTGAGGGCTTCACTGAAGCCTTCACTCACCATAATTATCGTCCCATCCTTGTACAAAAACAAAGCTCCCGTGCCTTATCTTTCCAGTCTCCCACCACCTCCCAAAGTCACACAGTCCAGCCACAGAGGAGCATTCCCCTCGTAACTCAGTACCATCATGACTGGAGCATCTGAATTACATTCTCTGCCAGTGTTTCGATTACCTCTCGTCATGCCCTAAAATGAGAAATGTCCTACTCACTATCCTTCCCACCCCTCCTACCATGGTAGTCCACTGCCCACCGAACCTACACAATATACTCATCCATCCTTACACAACCCCTGCTCCCAAACCCTTACCTCATAGCTCATACCCCTTTAATAGACCTAGATGCAAGACCTGCCCCATACATCATTCTACCACCACCTACTCCAGTCTGGTCACTAACATTACCTATCACATCAAAGGCAGGGCTACCTGTGAAACCAGTCATGTGATCTACAAGCTAGGCTGCAACCACTGTGCTGCATTCTATGTAGGCATGACAAATGATTGGGAAAGGATGGCGTGCATTTAAACAGACTAGGCTCAATGAATTTCAGTAAAATTGTTACAGACATCTGTAAAATCATTAAGGACAAGGGAAACTGATACTGTGAGGAGGGGGTGAAAATTCAAAAGTGAAAATTGAAAATAAAAAATATCTTCCAGGCAGAAATTCCAATATAAATATAAGTACTAAGGATAGTAAGTTTCAGAACTCATGTTTAACTCCAAACCTGATGGTATTTCGTCAAAATGTACAATCCCTATCCAACAAAGTAAACGAATTTCAAATTTTGTTGGAAAGTGACATGAAAAACACCTCTGTATTATGTTTTACTGAACATTGGCTTGACAAAGAGAAACTTCATATGCTATGCATTCCAAATTTTGTATTGGGTAATATTTTTGTTGGAAATTGTACAAACATAGTGGTAGTTGCATTTATGTTAAAAATAGCATACATTTTAAATGTATGCCATATGTAGAAAAATTATCCATAGAGAAAGATATTGAGGTAAATGGAACTGAAATCACAGACGAAAAAATTGCTGTAATTTGTCTACACAGGGCTCCAACTGGCAATATTAACATCATGTTAAAGAACCTCAAAAATATCTTACACAAGACTACACAAAAAATAGAAAACTAATTATATGTGGAAATTCCAACATTGACTTTGCAAGTGAATCCAATCAAAAAACTGCTTTACTGAACTTCTTAGCAACTTTCAATTTAAAGACTACTATAGAAATGCCAACATACATCACAAAAACCTCAGCCACAATCCTTGATCAAATCTTTACAAATGTGCCCTTGAAACATACAACACAAACAGACAATACAGACTTTGGGGACCACATAGCCCAAGAAATAAGTATAAGATTAGGAAAACCATTTAGTTCAACTGAATGTGTAACTACTACATCTAGGAAGTATAATGACCAGAATATACAACATTTCCTTAACTATCTGTGTAAAGAAACTTGGGAAGACATCTATGAATGTAAAAGTACAAACGATGAGTTCAACAAATTCCTAAATAGTTTTAGTTATTATTTTGAACTTTGCATTCCACTCCATAAAAAGACAGTCACAAAAATGGATCTGAAAATAACATGGGTCACAACAGGGATACAAATATCTGTGAAGAAAAAGAGATTACTTCATGAAATATCTAGACAGCACACCACATCCCCAGAATTTGATTCCTAGTTTAAGAATTACAAAAAGATTTTAACTAAAGTCATAAAAGAAGCAAAAATAATGGCAAATAGTTCCTTCATAGCAAATGCACAAAATAAAATGAAAGCCATATGGGACATTGTAAGGCATGAAACAGGAGTAAAACAGAGAGAATACCATAATATCAAACTGAACGAAAACACTTCTGTAATATCTGATCCCCAGCAGATAGCAAATAATTTTAACTCATATTTTTCTGAGGCAGCTGAGATTCTGGTTAAGCAAAACTTTCATTATGCTGTCACTGCAAATCAGATTAAAAGTATCCCTAGTAACAAGTCTCTCTTCCTATACCCAACAAATGAACAGGAAATGCTAAAAACAATAGGGGAGCTAAAATCAAAATTTTCCTCTGGTACTGACAACATACCAGACCATATCATTAAAAAATGTGCCCCCTTAGTAGTTACGCCCATGGTAGACATATGCTATAGTTCACTTTCTCAGGGAATCTTCCCAGAAAGGTTAAAAATAGCTAAAGTGAAGCCATTGTACAAAAAGGGTTAAAAATCAGATATAAAAAATTATAGGCTAATCTCTCTACTATCAGTTTTTTTCTAAAATAATTGAAAAAATCTTTTATAAAAGACTCGTGGATTTCATTGAAGAAAATAAACTTTTCTCAGCTACACAGCATGGTTTACGAAAATGTAAATCCACTGAGACAGCTATTATTGATTTCTTAAATGAAGCTTTAAATGCATTAGATGAAAAAGAACACATAGCAACAATATTCCTAGACCTTTCAAAAGCATTTGACATCATTAACCATGGTCTATTGCTTAAAAAGCTAGAAAATGTTGGTGTCAGAGGCCCAGCCTATGAATGGGTAAAGTCATATCTACAAAACAGACACAAAATAGTTGAAGTCTTGTACAAAGAAGGAAAAAAATTTGACTTCCTATCAATCATAAAAACAGTGTGTTAAATACGGTGTGCTGCAGGGTTCCGTACTAGGGCCAATTTTGTTCTTGCTGTTTGTAAATGACCTGGAACCATCCAGCCCTAACTATAACTACATTAAATATGCTGATGATACAAATATACTTATCAAAGGGAAGACCCCAGAAGAGCTCCAAAATGAAATTAAAAAAAAGCGCTTCACATGTATCAGAATGGTTTGCAATGAACAACTTAATAATAAACACGCATAAAAAAACACAGTGCAGAATAAACAGCCTTTAACTGCAACCATAGAACTGTTAGGCAAAAGACTTGAAATTGTGAATAACACCAAATTTTTGGGAGTTTGGATCCAACATGACCTAAGATGGCAGAAACACACACAACACCTATGTAGTAAATTAAATACCATTTGTTATAGTATAAAAATTCTTGCTGGATGCACATCAATGCAAGCCATAAAAATGTGTACTATGCCCAAGCAGAATCACTACTAAGATATGGTTTAATTTGCTGGGGAAATTCACCACGCAGCAAAAGCTGTTTCATTGCTCAAAAAAGAATTATAAGAGCCATGGAAGGCTCAGCACCTCAATCTTCATGCAAACCTTCATTTAAAAAGCTTCAAATTCTTCCATTACCATGCCTATATATCCTAGAAACAATAATGTATATAAGGAAAATCGTAGATGAAAATAGCAAGATTGCTCCAAAAAACTAAAATATCCATTTATACAACACAAGGAATAATCAAGATTTACATATGCAGTTTTCACGTACAACACTAAAACAAAAAGGACTCTTGCAAGCAGGAAAAAAAACTGTATAACAAATTACCTAAAAGAAGTAAGGCAATAACTGGCATGCATAAATTCAAAACTGCAGTGAGTGACTACTTGCTACAGAATTGCTACTATAGTGTTGATGAATTTTTATCTACAATGTAAACATGTGAAAAATTTAAATAGTTTATACAATTAGGGCCAAAATAAGAAATGTGTACGTGTAGATTTATCTGTGTATTATATGTGGGCTATTACATAGATGTGTGTGTCTGTATAATCAAGGCCGAAAGTACGAAATGTGTGCATGTAAAATTTATTTGTGTATTTGTGAAATGTTATTCCCATATGTTAGAGTTATATTGCTATATACTGAAAACCATACAACAGTTTTTCTGTTAAACTTTATTGCAAATTATTTGACTTGTCCTATATCATTATGTACCCCTGTACAGTGCATGATTCACAGGACCAATAAATATACAATACAATACAATACCAACAAGCTGTCTGTCCGCACGAACGGCCACCGACAAAATGTGGCCAAAATACAAGTGGACCACCCTGTTGCTGAACACGCTGCCAAACATGATACCCCTCATCTCAATGACTGCTTCACAGCCTGTGCCATGTGGATCCTTCCCATCAACACCAGCTTTTCTGAATTGTGCATGTGGGAACTTTCCCTGCAATACATCCTATGTTCCCGTAACCCTCCTGGCCTCAACCTTCGTTAGTCACCGTCCTCACCCATCCAGTCCCCTTCCTGTTCCCATTCCAGCACTACACAGCTGTCATTTCACTACCACACCCAGTCTTTTAATTTCTTTTATTTTTATTTCTCTCCTGTCCACTACTTACCCCCTCCCCCTCCGCACCTTCTCTCCTACCCTTCGGCTAAACTGCAACACTTCACTGTCCACCACTCCCACCATTCTATCCCACCCCCTCCCCCCACCAAGTTGCCACTCCCATCATGCACTGGTACTGCTGCTTGCAGTGTAGTTTCAGCTCTCTGAGACTGCAGATGTGTGTGCTAGTTGCTCTTGCATGAGTGTGTGTGTGTGTGTGTGCATGTGTGTCTACTGCTGACAAAGGCCTTAATGGCTGAAAGCTAAGATTGTGTGAATCTTTTTATTGTGCCTATCGTGGCTCAGCATCTCTACCATATGGTGAGTAGCAACTTTCCTTCTTTCATATTGAGACATAGAGACTTATTTATTTAGAACTGAAGAACATGATACTACATTATAACACTAGGAGTGCCTCATTTTATTGTTTTCTTTCAAATAATTTTTTTTTTTTTTGAATGTGTGTGTTCTGTGTGAATTTTCTGTACCTTCACCATTACTTTGTGAAAAATCTTATGTGATAGAGGGAAACACTTAGCTTTGCTAAATTTATGAAGAAAAATAGAATCATTTCAAATGATTAAGAAAAAAACTGTGAAGTATGAATTAGTAGACATGGGTAATGTTATTAATACTCACTTGTACCATGAGGTGTTCTCTTTTTGATTCTCAATAATCCAGATTTTCCTTCAGGTACAGAAGGTTCATACTTATTAAGTAGTCTCTCTAAGTGGACATCAACACTTGCAGGAAGTGCCAATACAAAGATCGGTTTCACACTGCATCCTGACAGTGTTAATGCTGCTGACAGGTCAGTATGGGTTAGGCACAGTTTATTGCTATCCACACAGTGTGCTAATTCTTGGAATCCTGCAGACAACAAGAAGAAGTAATAAATATTAATGGCTTCTAATTTGGATTCATCTACCATTATGAGCACAGTATTCACACTAGTTCATGGCAGCTACTGAGTCAAGTTAAATACTACTGTGGAATCATCATTCACAATGTCCAGGAAACAGAAGCTGGTTTGAGAAGATGGTTTTAAGAGGAGGATTATCAATAGCCTTACCAGAGACCAACACACCAGGTCACTCCATGGCTGTTTTTATAACATTTTGGACATTCTGAGTGGTTGCATTTCATGCCAACTGCAACTACTGTTCAGGAATTTATACATGTTTTGGCCAGCTTGGGAGAATAGTCAGTACCAGGAGCAGATGTGTAATGTCTGCATATATCATGATGATTTTAGTGACTTGAAACTTCCTGGCAGATTAAAACTGTGTGCCGGACTGAGACTTGAACTCGGGACCTTTGCCTTTCACGGTCAAGTACTCTACCGACTGAGCTACCCAAGCATGACTCATGCCCCGTCCTCACAGCTTTACTTCTGCCAGTACCTCGCCTCCCACCTTCCAAACTTGCACAAGTAAAGCTGTGAGGATGGGGCGTGAGTCGTGCTTGGGTAGCTCAGTCGGTAGAGCACTTGCCCGCGAAAGGCAAAGGTCGCGAGTTCAAGTCTCGGTCCGGCACACAGTTTTAATCTGCCAGGAAGTTTCATATCAGCGCACACTCTGCTGCAGAGTGAAAATCTCATTCTGTATTTTAGTGACTTATTTCAAATGTTAAAGACTGCAAAGCAAATTACAGGAACTTTGTAGGATTGCCAGATATTTTATGAAGGCACATTTATTAACACTGAGACATTTGAAAGTCAAGACCAGAGACATTGCAAGAATTAATCTAATTGGCTACTCCAATTGATGACCACTGTCACAACTGAGTGGCACTGAAATAGTGTTATGTACTTCCTAGATTTTGTAAATTACAAAAACCAAAATAAAGCTCCAAAATGAATCTCATCATTTAATAAACAATCGACCATCACAGCTATCAAAGATTCAAGGAAGAGACATATTGGATTATAGGAATACTGTAAGTGGATTTTCCCAGCTGGAATTTTGATGTAACCTACACTTTATTGTTAAAAAAGAAAATGGAAAATCCACAGTGGAATAGTGACAGCATTATGAAAAGAATAGACTGCTACTTACCACATAGTGGAGATATTGTGTCACAGATGGGCACAACAAAAAGAGTGCTAAACAAGTGAGATTTTGACCAAATGGCCTGAGCTGGAGTTAGTAGGAAGGATCCAGATGGTGCAGGCTGCCAAGCTCTCACTGAAGTGATGAACATTGTGTTTGGGAGTGTGTTCATCAATGGGTTGGTCCAGCTGTTTCTTGGCCACTGTTTGTCAGTGGCCATTCATGCGGACAGATACTTGTTGTTAGTCGTGCTCACATACAAGAAAACACAGTTACAGCTTAGCTTGTAGATCACATGATTGCTTTCACAGGTAGCCCTGCCTTTGATAGGTTAGGTGATGGCTTGTTACTGAACTGGAGAAGGTGGTGGTGGGAGGGTATATGAGATAGGTCTTGCACCTAGGTCATTTAAAGGGGTATGAGCCTTGAGGCAAGGAACTGAGGGCAGGGTCTGAGTAAGGGTGAACGAGGATACTGTGTGGGTTCAGTGAATGGTGGAATACCACTGTGGGAGGGGTGGGAAGGATAGTGGGTAGGATATTCCTCACTTCTGGGCAAAACAAGAGGCAGTCAAGAGTGTAGTGGAGGATGTGATTAAGTTGCTCCATTCTGGGATGGTACTGAGTCAAGAGGGGAATGCTCCTTTGTGGCTGGATGGTGGGACCCTGGGAGGTGGTGGGTGACTGGAGAGATAAAGCATAGGAGATCTTTTTCTGTACAAGACTGGGAGGGTAATTTCAATCTGTGAAAGGCTTGGTAAGAGCTTTGGTGTACAGATGCTGTCTTTGAGGTGGAGGTCAACATCAAGGAATGTGGATTTTTGCCTTGAGGAGGACCTGGTGAACTGAGTGGGAGAGAAAGTGTTGAGATTCTGGAGGAACATGGATAGGGTGCCATCACCCTTAATCCAAATCATGAAGATGTTATCATTGAATCCATACCAGGTAAGGGGTTTGGGACCCTATATGGTTAGGAAGGATTCCTCGATGTGGCCCATGAATAGATTGGCATTGGATGGTGCCATGCAGGTACCCATTTCTGTACCACACATTTGTTTGTAGGTAATGCCTTCAAATATGAAGTAATTTTGGGTGAGGATATAACTGGTCATGGTCATCAGGAAGGGGATTGTAGGTCTGGAATCTGTTGGGCATTGGGGAAAGTAGCATTCAATAGCAGCATTGCCATGAGCATTACGAATGTCAGTTTAAAGCTTGATAGCATCAATAGTGATGAACAAGGCACCATATGGTAAAGGAAAAGGAACTGTGGAGGGTCAGTTGAGGAAATGGTTGGTGACTTTTAAGTAGGTGGGTAGGTTGTGCATAATATGCTGAAGGTGTTGGTTTATGAGAGCAGAGATTCTCTCAGTGGGGGCACACTAATGGCCACAATGGGGCATGTTCAGCTTTCACATTGTTTCCCAAAACTTCATTTGTTCAGTCATTTTTGCGATTTTCCTCATACATTTTTGCATATTTGTGAATTTTTTCACACATATTTAACATTTTCTTACGTGTTTTTATATTCCACCATGGATACTTGTTCCTGTTGCCTGCACCAACACAGAACAGTTTCCTTGTCCCTAGGCGGTGCCTGGTATCACATACTGTTCCTACATTCTTGCATGACTCATGGAATATCCCCAAATGGCCTTACCATCAAATTACCCACTTTGGCTGCAGCATCTCCTACCACAATAGCCTCAATCTGTTTGGATTCTGCCAGTCCTTAACCTTCACCAACATACCCCTACAAAACCTTTTAAGTCAGGCCCAAACCTCCTTGTAACACCTCTGTAAAATACTCCTGCACTGGTATTCTAAATTTCTATATCCCAACACTCACATTGAAATTTTTGCCCTCCAGGAACTAGAGCAGCATGCAAAACGCCACCTCAAAAAACTCTCCAAATTTTTTGCCTCCTACTCCCACCTTAGACTATCACTATCCACCACCTCTACAACAGCCTCCAAACCTCCCCCACTTCCCTTCATACCTGACAAACAATGCATCACAAACCTACTACATTTACAACACCCTGAGAAACCTCCTCCCAGCACCATACAGAATTTATATCCTAAACATATCTGAAATACAGTCATGAACCTTTCCTGCAAAACCCTTACTCCCACAGAAGTATCAGTCTTTTCCAAAGGTCTTACCTTTTGCACCATTCCCAAATTCAGTCATGCTGGACTAATTAAAGGCCTTCTCTCTTTCTTCCAGTCCCTACAGGGGTAAAACTTGTTTGCCCCCAACCCTAGCAACCAGATGCGACCCAAAACCAATGTTGAGCCCTGCCTGACTAAGTGCACTCCACTATCCAACCATGATACAATCCCACTGCTGCCAAATCATCCCTTGTTAGCATTCCAGTATATCTTAACCTCTAATCTTGTCTCACAATTGTTCTCCAAGTCCCAAACATTCAAGCTAATGTTACATCTGCAGAAAGAGCTGCAATCTACCACCTAAAAACTGATCCTGACCTTATAAGCCTACATGTTGACAAGGGCTAAACCACTGTGGTCTTAAACTGCAGGGATTACCTGATGGAAGAACACTAAGTGTCAGATTCGTACACCTACAAATGCTGCCAGAGTGACTCCATTCCAGAAATCCAACAGGGTCTCCAGTCACTCTTCATATCCTTAGGCCCATCCCAGAACCTCTCCCCTGAATCTGCCTCTCTCCTCACCCCTGCCACTCCCCTCACTCCTATCTTCTACATACTTCCTAAAGTGCATAAACCCAACCATTCAGGATGCCCCATTGTGAATGGTTATTGTACCCCACTGAGAGAATCTCTGCTCTCACAGCCCAACACCTTCAGTCTATTACCCGCAACCTACCCTCCTATGTAAAAGTCACTAATGATTTCCTCCACCAACACTCCACAGTTTCTTTCCTTTACCACATGGTGTCCTGCTTGTCACTAATCATGCCATCCCCCTTTACACTAACATCCCTAATGCATGTAGCCTTTCTCAACACCTAATGGATTCCAAACCTACAACCTCCTTCCTGATCACCATCACCAATTACATCCCTATCAACAATTTCTTCACTTCACCAACAAACAAATCTGTGGTACAGGATTGGGCACAGGCTTGGCCAACCTATTCATGGGCCAACTAGAGGACTCCTTCCCAATCACCCAGAGTCCCAGATCCTTTACCTGGTTTAGATGTACTGATGATACGTTTGTGATCTGGACTGAGAGTGAGGACACCCTATTCTCATTCCCCCAGAACCTCAAATCTCCCCTGCATTCACTTCACCTGGTCGTCCTCAACCTGGCAATCCATATTCCTTGATGTTTTCCACTGCCTCAGAGATGGCTACATCAGTACCTCCATTCATATCAAACCTACCACCTACCAACAGCTGCCACACTGTCCATACCAAGAAGTCCCACACATACAGCTTAGCCACTAGTGGCTGTTGGAGTATCTCACTGTGGTTCTCACAGACTGAAATTACCCTCTCAGAATTGTACAGAAACAGATCTCCTGTGCCTTATCTCTCCATTCATCCACTGACAACCAAAGTCCCATTATCTGGCCACAAAGGAGCATTCCCTCATGACTCATTACCACCCAGGACTGGAGCAACTGTACCACATTCTCTGACAGGATTTGACTAGCCCTCATCATTCACTGAAATGAGGACTATCCTACCCACTATCCTTCGCACTCCTCCCACAGCAGTATTCTGCTGCCCACCGAACCTACACAATATCATCCTCCATCCTTACTCCACCCTTTCACCCAATCTCTTGTCTCACATCCTTGTAACAGACTTAGTTGCAAGACCTGTCTCACACATTCTTCAACCACAACCTACTCCAGTCTGGTCACAAGCATCACTTATTCCATCAGAAGTGGGACTCCCCATGAAAGTAGTCTTGTCGGTTGTCATGTCCACATACAACAAAACACAGTGGTTGCAGCTTAGCTTTCAGATCTGTGATCTGTGATCTGAAAGCTAAGTTGCCACATACAACAAAACACAGTGGTTTCAGCTTAGCTTTCACATCTGTGATCTGAAAGCTAAGTTGCCACCACTGTGTTTTGTTATATGTGGGCATGGCAACCAACAAGGCACCTGTCCACATTAATGACCACAGTAAAATCTGTAGTCAAGAAACAACTAGACCAGCCATTTGCTGAGCATGTTGCCCAACACAAGATTCTTCAATTAGTGTTGCACAGGCTGCATCACCTGGATCCTTCCTACCAACACCAGCTTTTCTGAACTGTGCAGGTGGAAACTCTGCCTGCAATAGATCCTAATTCCCATAACATGCCTGGTCCATCATTAGACACTGTCTTTCATCCACCTATCTCTCCCCCTGCTCCCACTCCAGCACTATATAGCCTTCTATTCCACTAATCCACCCACAGCCTTTTCACTTCTCTCCCTTTCTGTCCCATCACCCTCCCCCTCCCCCCCCCCCCCGCCCACCCACCCACCCACCCATCGCACTCCTGCCGACTGACTGCACCTAACTACCTACTCTGTCCCCACCATGACCATGTGTGCTCTCACAAGTAGCACTCTGTCATCCTCCGCACTTATCCTGCTATTTCTCCCTCTCTCTGCCCCAGCCTCTTCCTTACCCCTACCACCCACATTGCTTCACCCTCCATGTATAGTTGCTCACAGTCCAGGATTGTCAGCCAGAGACAGAGGTCATGTGTGTGCGAGTTGTGCTTTTGTGTGTGTGTGTGTGTGTGTGTGTGAGTGTGTGTGTGTGTGTGTGTGTGTGTGTATGAGTGTGTGTTGTCTACTTCAAGAGCAGGTCATTTGCATGAAAGCTCAATTGTTTAGCAGTGTTGTGCCTGTCTGTTCAAAATGGTTCAAATGGCTCTGAGCACTATGGGACTTAACTTCTGTGGTCATCAGTCCCCTAGAACTTAGAACTACTTAAACCTAACTAACCTAAGGACATCACACACATCCATGCCCGAGGCAGGATTCGAACCTGCGACCGTAGCAGTCCCGCGGTTCCGGACTGCGTGCCTAGAACTACTAGACCACCGTGGCCGGCGTGCCTGTCTGTGACACAACATCTGCACTATGTGTAAGTATCACTCTATCCTTTTGATAATATTGTCATCATTCCATCTTGGGTTTTCCATTGTTTCATTTTGCTTAAAAGCTTTTCTTCCATCCCGTAACCCAGTGCTATTTTCATTTGTTACTATTTTTTAAAGTATTACTTTACTCGGTATCATCCTTTTCTTTCTCTTCTTTCCCATGTTTTATATGTCACATTCCAAACCACGTCACACTCTCACTTATTATCCAAACTGTATCAAACATCACGTCCATGCACAGCATGTGGTTATGTGACTATGCTTGTCATTAGTGTGGCATCTCATGGCCTACAGTCCTTCTGCTGAAATCAGTAATCCTAGACCTTCAAATTCATCATTCTTCCACTCTCACTCTCACATATTTTTACACATTATTTTCCCTGCCTTTCTGAACCACATTAACCTGCACCCCATGTTATTGTCTTTTTAGTTATTTTTATCTTTGACCTCACTGTCTTTTCACATCAAATTAACTTCTTTTTCCCCTTGCACTATCAGCCTACTACCTCGGTTTCATGTTGTTTCCCCATATTTCATCTGTCTCATCTTTTTTGTGATTTTAAGTATTTTTGAGAATTTTTTTCACATGTATTTCTAAGTAGCTGATGTATTTTGATGTGTTTTTATCCTCAACCATGGACACTTGCTCTTGCCATCTGTGCCAACACAGGAAAGATTCCTTATCCCTAGCTGGAACCCAGTCCTGCATTGTTGCCTGGCTCATGAAATCCCGCAAAATGGCCTTATCATCAAATTACCCATCTCTGACTGCAGCTCCTCCTTCCACAATGACTTCCATCTGTACGGATGTTTTCCAGTCCTTAGGCCTCACCAACTTAGTCCTGAAAAACCATGTAAATCAGACCGAAACATCCTTGTAATGCCTGCTCTCCATCCATTTGATACTTCTGCACACCAGTTCCAAATTCCTATAATCCATCTCCCATATTACGACAATATAATGGAAAGTAAAGTTGCCAATTACAATATAGTGGAGATCCTGAGTCACAGATAGGCACAACAAAAAGACTGTCACAAATAAAGCTTCCAGTCAGTAAGGCCTTCATCAAAATTAGATCACACACAAACACACACACACACACACACACACACACACACACACACACACACACACATGACTCTCATATCGAAACTCTTGCCTTCACGGAACTAGAGTAGCATGCACAATGCCACCTCAATAAACTATACAGCCTGTTCACCTCCTACTTCCACCTTGAACTACCACTATCCACTGTCTTTACAGCAGCCTCCAGATCTCCCCCCACGTTCCCTCATAGCTGACAAACCCTGCCTCACAAACCTCCCACATTTACCACACCGTCAGAAACACCCTGTCACTGCCATACTGAATGAAGATCCTAAACAGATCCAGAGTACAGTTATAAAATATTCCTCTCAAAGCCCTAGTCCAATGAAAGTACCAGTCCTTTCCAAAGGCCCCACTCCCAAATCAAATCATGCTGGACTTGTTGATGGTCTTCTCTCCTTCTCTCAATCCCTACACTGGAAAAACATTTCCGTCATCAACACTAGTGACCAGACTCTACCTAAAACCAATGCTGAACCCTGCCTGACCATGTTCACACCTCCATCCAACCTTGACCTCACCCCACTGCCTTGCAATCACCCCCTTTTAATATTTCACAACTTCTTAACCACAATCCTTGTCCCACCATCAGCCACCACATCCCTCAACATACAATCTAGTCTTACATCAGCAGAAAGAATGACAATCCACCACCTAAAAAGTGATCCCAACCTTATAATCCTACATGTTGACAAAGGCTAAATCACTGGGGTTTTAAACTGTAGGTATTACTAGGTGAAAGGGCTCCACCAGTGATCAGACTTGTGCACCTACAAACCTTGCCGCAGTGACCCTGTTCCATAAATTCAACAGGACCTCCAGTCTCTGCTCAGATCCTTAGGGCCACCCCAGAACCTCTCCCCTGAGTGTCTCTCTCTCTCTCTTCTTACTCCTATCACTCCCTGCATTCCTACCTCCTACATGCTTCCTAAAGTCAGTAAATCCAAGCATCTAGGACATCCCATTGTGGCCAGTTACTGTGCCCCCATTGCGAGAATCTCAGCTCTCATAGACCAGAACATTGAGCTTATTACCCACAATGTACCCTCCTATATAAAAGAAACCAAACATTTCCTCCATCAGTTCTCCACATGTCCTGTTCCTTTATCACACAGTGTCCTACTCCTCACTGTTGAAATCAACTCCCTTTAGACTAAAATCCCCTAATGGCCATGGCCTTGCTGCTATTGAACCCTATCTTTACCAGTGCCCAATGGATTCCAGACCTACAGTCTCCTTCCTGGTCACCATGACCAACTACATCCTCACCCACAATTACTTCGTGTTTGAAGGCATCACCTACAAACAAATCCATGGTACAGCAATGGGTATGTGCAAGGCACCATCTTACACAAACCTATTTGTAGGCCATCTAGAGGATTCATTCCTAATCACCCAAAATTCAAAATCCCTCTCCCAGTTCAGATTCATTGAAGACATCTTCGCAATCTGGATTAAGGGTGAGAAACCCTAACCACATTCCTCCAGAACCTCAACACCTTCTCATCCATCCACTTCACCTGGTCCTCTTCTATCCAATAAGCCACCTTTTTGATGTTGACCTACACACCTCAAAGACAGCTATATCAGTACCTCCAACCATATCAGTCCTACCAATCATCAGCAGTACTTCCACTTTCACAGCTACCACCCATTCCATACCAAAAAGTTCCTTACATAAATATTAGCTACCCATGGGTGTTGCATCTTCTGTGATGAGCAGTCCCTCTCCAAATATATGAAGATTCTTTCTGGGACCTCTGCCAGGCACTTAAATGTGATTTGCAGAGTATCCATGTAGATGTAGACCTTCACAGACTGAAATTACCTTCCTTACCTTGTACAGAAACAGATTTCCCATGCCTTATCTCTCCGGTCAACCACCACCTCCCAAATTCATCATACCCTGAAATGCCCACCATCCTTCCCATCACTCCCACAGTGGTTTCCACCATCCACAGAACCTACATGAATCCTCACTTGTGTCTATTCCACCCCTACTGCTAACCCCTTGCCTCTTGGCTCATATCCCTGTAAATGACCTAGATGCAAGACTTGTCCCACACATCCTCCCACCACACCTACACCAGCCTGGTCACAAGCATCTCCTATCGAATCAAAGGCAATGTTGCCTGTGAAAGTGGTCATCTGCTGTACAGGCTAAGCTGCAACCACTTTTCTGTGTTCTGTGTGATGGTGACAACCAACAAATTTTCTGCCTGACACACTGTGGCTAAGAGACAGCTGTACCATCCAGTGGCTGAGCACACTGCCCAACACAATGTTCTTCACTTCAGTAATTGCTTCATAGCTGCATCATCTGGATCCTTCTCACATTCCCACTGGCTGTATAATCACCTGTGTGCAACCAGCTGCCCTACCATGTCTCTCTGTGCTCCCACAAGCAGCACTTTACTGTCCTCCACCCCTATCCTGTTATCCCTCCCTCTCCTCACCCTAGCCTCCTCCTTACCCCCAGCACCTGGTTTACTTTTCCCATCATGCATTGTTGCTCGCAGTCTGGCCTTGGCAACCAGAGATTGTCATGTGTGTGTGTGTCACATTTGCATGAGTGTGTGTGTGTTTGTGCATGTACGTGGTCTAATTCTGACAAAGGCCTGTTGGCTGAAATCTTTGGTTGACAGTCTTTTTTTGTGCCTGTCTGGGACTCAGCATCTCTGCTATATGGTAAGTAGCAACTATGCTTTTTTTATAATATTGTCATTATTCCATCCCTAATTTTCCATTGTTTCTGTTTCATAATACTGTCATTATTCCATCTCAGATTTTATATAGCTTAAATGAAACTCTGTTTTCAATATTTTATTTATTTGGAAAATCGCAAACAAAAACATAAAATCTGTTAATTAAATTACTCATCACTAAAACATCCCCCATGGTCTCTGCCATGCATAGGTTAGAGCACCATAACCATCAGCTTAGTACTTTTTATTATTAGAAAATTAATTACTATTTACTTTAATACTTTAAATTTATTTTACGTGGATTTCCATTTTGTGCTATATTCTACTTTCCTACTGTCACAATTTGAGTTTTCTCGAATTACTAAGTAATGGGACTGTATATAGTTGTCTATTCATAGCTGTTTATCCCAAATGTTTACAAAAATTTTTTAAAGAGCATTTTAACAAGTTTTGCTCATAAGTACATTGGTATTTTCCTAATAAATGTTTGTTTTCATCAAAATGTAAGAAATACAAATTTTCTAACAATAGGATTTTGTAGAAGGTGATTCTTGTGACCAGGCTGGAGTAGATGTGGTGGGAGGATGTATGGGACAGGTCTTGCATCTAGGTCATTTACAGAGATATGAGCCATGAGACAAGGGGTTAGGAGCAGGGGTGGAGTAGAGACAAGTGACGATATTGTGTAGATTCTGTGGATGGTGGAGACCACTGTTGGAGGGATTGGAAGAATAGTGGGTAGGATATTCCTCATTTGAGGGCTTGATGAGGGGTAGTTAAAACCCTGGCAGGGAATGAGATTCAGTTTCTCCAGTCCTGGACAGAACTGATTCACCAGGGGAATGCTCCTGTGTGGCCAGACAGTGAGACTTTGGGAGGTCGTGAGTGACTGGAGAGATAAGGCATGGGAGATCTGTTTCTGAATAAGGTAGGTACAAGGTACCAGTCATCTATGGTTTGAGCTTGGATTGTATAATTATGAGGAACCAACTAGGTGAGGGTGAGAGACTGATGGAATTTGAAAAGATGAAGATACTTGGGGCAGTATACATGACAGCCCAAGATGCTAACTTTAACAGTAAGACCATTAGGTGGGATTCCATGTACATTCCCAGCACAATCTGGTGAAGCTATCCCAGCTACTTCTGTCTGATATTCCTGCATGGGATTACCTACTGACAGGAGTCTATTACTCTGATCCTTCCCTGCTGTCAACCCCTCATTTCTCCCCAACCAAGCCTTGCTGGCTTATTCCACCTCCAAAAACCCCAAAAGCATACTTCACCCTCCATGAAACACACTGCTCCTAAACACCCAGCCTTTAACATTGTTTCCAACCTTGCTGGCAAATCTCTGATCCCTGCAGAAGTTTCAGTCCTTTCTAAAGGCCTCACATTTAATACCAAATCTAATTTCAACCATGCTCAACTCATAAAGGATCATCTTATCTTTACTCAATGCACACACACCCCTGACAACAGCCAACCAAAACCGTATATAGAATCATGTTTCAAACAGTTCCAATACCCCTCGAATAGCAATAATAATAATAATAATAATAATAATAATAATAATAATTTTATTGTCGTTCAGCTGATTACAGCAATAGACAAAGTCAAGAGCATATATTTCTACATAAACTACTAGGCTATATCGAAGTGAATTGGTTTACATACAATAGGTACACGTTAGAATATAGTATTTTCATCTTCAAAGAATTCATCAATGGAGTAAAACGGATTGTTCACTAGTAGCTTGTATAATTTAGCTTTAAAGATATTTACAGGCAGTTCTTTACAGTCAGCACTTAGTCTATTAAACATCCTTAGTCCAAGAACTAGGTAAGAGTTATGCAATTTTGATAATCTATGATATGGTACGTCTACAGATGTTCTGTTTCTAGTATTTTGGCTATGAATATCACTTCTCAACACAAAATTAGACACATTGTTTCTAATGTACATTAAAACATTGTAGATGAATATGTTTACTACTGTAAGACACTGCAATTTAATAAACAGAGGTTTACAATGTTCTGTTTTATCAGAATCCGTTATTATTCTTATTACTTTCTTCTGTAAAAGTAAAATGTCATTTACATGACAGCTACTACCCCACAGTAAAATTCCATAAGAGATGATGCTTTGGAAGAAGACAAAATATGCTGATCTCACATACTCATTGGGAACATGTCTTTTTAAATTTCTAATTAGATAAATCACTCTTGAAAGCCTAGCCAATATATTCTTAATGTGTGGTTCCCACGTCAATTTATTGTCAATAGTAACACCTAAAAATTTAACAGTTTGTAATTCCTGGTAGTTAGGAATCTCTCTGAGGCTAAAGTAAAGTGTCTGGGTTTTGGTTTCATTTAGCAAGAAGCCATTAGCTTTGAACCATAATGAGGACTGAGCAAGGGTATTTTCGGTCAGTGTTTTCAGTGTACCTAGATCAGAGCTTTTATGTAGAAAAGTTGTGTCATCAGCATATAATATTGTATGAGATTTTATGAATAAGGGCAGGTCATTAATCATTAGTATAAACAGTAAAGGTCCAAGCACCGACCCTTGAGGCACTCCGTACCTAACATTAACCAAATTTGATTTCTCCCTACCAATGCACACAACTTGTTGACGATTCTCTAGAAAAGACCTGAACATATTTATACTGTTGTCATCAAAACCATAGTAAACTAGCTTATTCAGCACAGTGTCATGCTCTACACAGTCAAAGGCTCTGCTCAGGTCACAAAACGTAGCCTGGGCATAGTCCCTAGCCTCGAACACATCTAGGACTAATTTTACGAGGGAGTCCATTGCATCTGTTGTGGATTTACCTTTCCTCTTCCAGCCTATCATTCCTGGGTAATCTTTCAGGAATTCCTCATTTCTAAACTTGTATCTTCTGCCTTTATGGGCAGTTTCCCACCCCAAGGACAAGAGAGTGGCCTGAACCTCTGTCTGCTCCTCTGCCCTCCTTGACAAGACCGTTGGCAGCATGATGGTGACTTCTTATGCTAGAAATCTTCGGTCACCAATGCTAATTATTAATCAAAATTTAAGAGGGCTGGTTTCGAACCCAAGACTGATGGCATTTTGATTACTAATCAAAGACAATACTCCTAGACCACAGGTTTGTGGATGCAGAAGTCAATGGAAACCACTGCTTTAAAGACAAATAATGTGTTTCCACAAGACATGGTCTGTAATTGAAAAAGTGTCATGATGATCTCTCCATTGACAAAAGATTCCAAATAGTCCCCCATTTGGATCTCCAGGAGGGGTCTGCCGAGGAGTTGGGGGGAGAGGGTTCACCAAGGAGGTGGGGGGAGAGGGGTCACCATGATAAAAAGATTGAATAATGAATGAAAGGTAATGTCCTATGAGTTGAGGGATGGAATGTCAGAAGCTTGAACATGGAAGTGAAGCTAGAAAATATGAAAACAGAAATGCAAAGGCTCAGTCTAGATATAGTAGGGGTCAGTGAAGTGAAATGGAAAAAAGACAAGGATTTCTGGTCAGATGAGTGTGGGGAAATATCAACAGCAGCAGAAAATGGAATAGTAGGAGTAGGATTTGTTGTGAATAGGAAGGTAGGGCAGAGAGTGTATTACTGTGAACAGTTCAGTGATAGGGTTGTTATTATCAGAATCAACAGCAAACCAAAACCAACAACAATACTTCAGGTATACATACAGGCATTACAAGCTGAAGATGAAGAGATAGAGAAATTATATGAGGATATTGAAAATGTAATACAGTACATAAAGGGAGATGAAAATCTAATAGTCATGGGGGACTGGAATGCAGTTGTAGGGGGAAGGAGTAGGACAAAAAGTTGCAGGAGAATATGGGCTTGGGACAAGGAAGGAGAGAGGAGAAGTAATTGAGTTCTGTAATAAATTTCAGTGAATACTCTGTTCAAGAATGACAAGAGGTGGAGGTATACCTGAAAAAGGCCAGGTGATATGGGAAGTCTTCAGTTAGATTACGTCATGGTCAAACAGAGATTTTGAAATCAGATACTGGATTGTAAGGTGTGTCTAGGAGCAGATATAAACTCTGATCATAATGTAGCATTGATGAAGAGTAGGCTGAAGTTCAAGAGATTAGTTGGTATGAATCAATGGGTAAAGAAGAGGGATACAGAAGCACTACAGAATGATGAGATACACTTTAAGTTCTCAAAGGCGATAGATACAGCAATAAGGAATAGCTCAGAAGGCAGTACAGTTGAAGAGGAATGGAAATCCCTGTAAAGGGCAATCACACAAGTTGGAAAGAAAAACATAGGTACATAGAATGTTACTGAAAAAAACCATGGGCAACAGAAAATATACTTCTGTTGACTGATGAAAGAAGTACAAAAATCTTCAGGGAAATTCAGGAATACAGAAATACGTCACTCAGGAATGAAATAAACAGGAAGTGCAGGGAAGCTAAGATTAAATGGCTGCATGAAAAATGTGAGGAAATCGAAAAAGAAATGATTGTCAGAAGGACTGGCTCACCATGTGGGAACGTCAAAACAACCTTCAGTGAAATTGAAAGGAAGGCTGGTAACATTAAAAGTGCAACAGGAAGTCCACTGTTAAATGCAGAGGAGAGAGTGGATAGGTGGAAGAAGTACATTGAAGGCCTCTTTGAGGGGGAAGAGTTATCTGACATGATAGAAGAAGAAACAGGGGTCAATTTAGAAGATGGAGGGGATCCAGTATTAGAATCAGAATTTAAGAGAGCTTTGGAGGACTTAAGATCAAATAAGGCAGAAGGAATAAATAACATTCCATCAGAATTTCTAAAATCATTGGGGGAAGTATCAACTAAATGTCTATTCGCATTGATGTGTGGAATGTATGAGTCTGGCAACATAGCATCTGACTTTCAGAAAAATATCATCCACTAAAGTCCAAAGACTGCAAGAACTGACAATTGCACACAAATCCAAAGACTGCAAGAACTGACAAGTGTGAGAATTATCGCACAATCAGCTTAACAGCTCATGCATGCAAATTGCCGACAATAATAATACAAAGAAGAATGGAAAAGAAATCTGAGGATGTGTTAGATGATGACCAGTTTGGCCTTAGGAAAGGAAATAAAAGAAAGATTCAGGGATGGAGCTAAAATTCAGGGTGAAAGGATATCAATGATACAATTTGCTGATGACATTCCTATCCTGAATGAAAGTGAGGAAGAACTGCATGATCTATTGAATGGAATGAACACTCTGATGAATACAGAATAGGGATTGAGAGTAAATTGAAGAAAGATGAAAGTAATGAGAAGTAGCAGAAATGAGATCACCAAGAATCTTAATATCAGGTTTGATGGTCACAAAGTAGATGAAGCTAAGGTATTCTGCTACCTAGGCAGCAAAATAACCAATGATGGATGGTGCAAGGAGGACATCAAAAACAGACTAGTACTGGCAAAAAGGGCATTCATGGCCAAGAGAAGTCTACTAGAATCAAACATAGGCCACAATTTGAAGAAGAAATTTCTGAGAGTGTACGTTTGGAGCACAGCATTGTATGGTAGTAAAACATGAACTGGGTGAAAACTGGAACAGATGACAATTGAAGCATTTGAGATGTGGTCCCACAGATGAATGTTAAGGATTAGGTTGATGGATAAGGTAAGGAATGAGGTGGTCCTGTGCAGAATTGCAGAGGAAAAAAATATGTGAAAAACACAGACAAGGAGAGGGGACAGGATGATAGGACATCTGTTAGGGCATCAGGGAATGACTTTGATGGTACTAGAGGGAGCTGAAGAGGGCAAATCTGTAGAGGAAGGCAGAGATTGGAATACATCCAGCAGAAAATTGAGGATGTAGGTTGGAAGTGCTACTATGAGATGAAGAGGTTGGCACTGGAGAGGAATTTAGGGTGGGCTGTATCAAACCAGACAGAAGACTGATGATTCAAAAAAAATTTTTTTTTCCTAAATCCTTCCCCAGTGACACCAACATCACTCCTGTGGAACATAGTTATCCATAACCTGAAAACCAATTCAGCCTTATCATCATTCTTGCAGAGAAAGGCTTCACCACAGTAGCCATGAATTGTAGTGATGAGGTTGAGGATCTCTGCCAACTTTAAAGAACTCCAGCAGTCTTCAAGGTCCTAGGTTCATTACAAATCCTGACACCTGAATCCATCTCCCTCCTCATACCAAGAACTCCGCGCATTCCTACCTTTTACCTAGTCCCCAAAGACAACCCTGCAGGTCATCCTAGAGGTCATCCCACTGTGGCTGGATGTAATGCTTCCACAGAACTAACTTCTGCCTTTGTTGACCAATGCCTCAAACTATTGTCTGTAACTTCCCATCCTAGACTGAAGACATTGTTTATGGCACATTTCCACAGTTTGTCCCACTATCACTGGACACCTTGTTGGTCACTTATGGTGTAACATCCTTGTTCACCAACATCCCTTATCCCATGGCTTCACAGCCATGGAAAACAACCCCAATGTCCTCCTGATACCAAACCCACCACCTCTTTCCTAATCATCCTAGCTAACTGCATCCTGACCCACAGTTATTTCACAGGGTTCGAAGGCCAAATCTAAGTAAATTGTTGCTACTTCCAAAGGCACTCACACGGTATCATCCTATGTCAACTTAGTTACGTGCCATCTGGAGATATCCTTCCTAGCCAGTCAACACCTAAAACCTCCTATTTGATTCATTCAGATGCATTGATGAGTTTTTCATGATCTGGACTCATGGTGAGGACAACATTTGCTCTTTTCTTGCTAACCTCAGCATCTACTCCCATGCTGCTTCATCTGGTCCTTCTCAGCTCAACAAACTACCTTCTTACCTGTCAATCTCTATGTCTCAGATAGCTCTATAAATACATCTGTTCATATCAACCACACCAACCATCAACAGTCCTTCCATTTTGACAGCTGTCACCCATTCCATGTCATAAAGCACCTTCCGTACAACCTCACCACCAGCAGACATTACATCTGCAGTAGAAAGCAGGTGTTTTCAAGATATGCCAATAACATTACTAGAACCTTTATTGGCAGACAATCCTATATAGCTCAGGCATAAACATATCTTCTGTTTCATATTCCCCTCTGATGCCAGTAAACCTGTTAACCTGAGATGAGGGATACCCTACTGAAAATTCTACACTCCTGGAAATTGAAATAAGAACACCGTGAATTCATTGTCCCAGGAAGGGGAAACTTTATTGACACATTCCTGGGGTCAGATACATCACATGATCACACTGACAGAACCACAGGCACATAGACACAGGCAACAGAGCATGCACAATGTCGGCACTAGTACAGTGTATATCCACCTTTCGCAGCAATGCAGGCTGCTATTCTCCCATGGAGACAATCGTAGAGATGCTGGATGTAGTCCTGTGGAACGGCTTGCCATGCCATTTCCACCTGGTGCCTCAGTTGGACCAGCGTTCGTGCTGGACGTGCAGACCGCGTGAGACGACACTTCATCCAGTCCCAAACATGCTCAATGGGGGACAGATCCAGAGATCTTGCTGGCCAGGGTAGTTGACTTACACCTTCTAGAGCACGTTGGGTGGCACGGGATACATGCGGACGTGCATTGTCCTGTTGGAACAGCAAGTTCCCTTGCCGGTCTAGGAATGGTAGAACGATGGGTTCGATGACAGTTTGGATGTACCGTGCACTATTCAGTGTCCCCTCGACGATCACCAGTGGTGTACGGCCAGTGTAGGAGATCGCTCCCCACACCATGATGCCGGGTGTTGGCCCTGTGTGCCTCGGTCATATGCAGTCCTGATTGTGGCGCTCACCTGCACGGCGCCAAACACGCATACGACCATCATTGGCACCAAGGCAGAAGCGACTCTCATTGCTGAAGACGACATGTCTCCATTCATCCCTCCATTCACGCCTGTCGTGACACCACTGGAGGCGGGCTGCACGATGTTGGGGCGTGAGCGGAAGATGGCCTAACGGTGTGCGGGACCGTAGCCCAGCTTCATGGAGACGGTTGCGAATGGTCCTCGCCGATACCCCAGGAGCAACAGTGTCCCTAATTTTCTGGGAAGTGGCGGGGCAGTCCCCTAACGGCACTGCGTAGGATCCTACGGTCTTGGCGTGCATCCGTGCGTCGCTGCGGTCTGGTCCCAGGTCGACGGGCACGTGCACCTTCCGCCGACCACTGGCGACAACATCGATGTACTGTGGAGACCTCACGCCCCACGTGTTGAGCAATTCGGCGGTACGTCCACCCGGCCTCCCGCATGCCCACTATACGCCCTCGCTCAAAGTCCGTCAACTGCACATATGGTTCACGTCCATGCTGTCGCAGCATGCTACCAGTGTTAAAGACTGCGATGGAGCTCCGTATGCCACGGCAAACTGGCTGACACTGACGGCGGCGGTGCACAAATGCTGCGCAGCTAGCGCCATTCGACGGCCAACACCGCGGTTCCTGGTGTGTCCGCTGTGCCGTGCGTGTGATCATTGCTTGTACAGCCCTCTCGCAGTGTCCGGAGCAAGTATGGTGGGTCTGACACACCGGTGTCAATGTGTTCTTTTTTCCATTTCCAGGAGTGTATATACGTCACCCAAAGTAGTGTTCTGTTCTTCATCCAGCCTAAACCAATTCTGTTCCCTATCCTGTGCCCCATGGATTATCATGTTGTGGTTGTCCCAGACCCAAGACCTGTCCCATACAGCCATCTACAACCTCCTACACCAGTCTAGTCACAGGTATTTCCTGCCCAATAAAAGGCAGTGCCACATGTGAAAGCAGCCACATTACATATCAACTATTCTGCAGTTACTGTTCAGCACTCTATGTGGGCTAGACAAGTTGTCTGCTCATATGAAAGGCCGCTGCCAAACTGTGGCAAACTGCTGACTTGAATATTCAGTTATCAAACATGCTGTGCAGCACAGCACAAATGACTTAAGAAGCTACTTCACTATGCAGGTCATTTGGATATTCCTTTCCAGCACAAGTTCCTCTGAAATGCAAAGCATGGATTTGTCTCTTCAGTGTATCCTGCACTCTAGAGTCCCCCTAACATCAACCTTCTCTAAGCGGTTCCCCAGTGCCCCTTCTTACCTTTTCCCTTCTTTTCATTCCCCATCCAGATGGTGTACTACCTTCTCCTACCATTCTTCCTCCCTCCCCACATAGAGGCCTTCTTCTCCCCCCCCCCTCCTCTCTCTATCTCTCTCTCTCTCTCTCTCTCCACCACTTCCCTCCTCCTCTCTCTCTTATCCCCCTCACTCACTCCCCTTCCCCCCCCCCCCCCCCCCGCCCATCTCTACCATTTTCCACACCTCTCCTTTTTCTCTCACCTCCCAGGCTCACTTTTCATCTCCACCTTCCTATAATTTGCCCCTCCCCCAATCTCTTCCCTTCCCTATATTTCTTGTATGCTCCACCCTCCAAACTCCTTTCATCTTGTTTTGTAGGTGCTGAGTCATCTGTTGAAAGACCTGCCTCTTGCTATTCCGTTACTCCATCCTGGCCCCTGGCCATGTGTGATGTCCCCCCTGACCACTCCCTACCTCCATTTGCACAGGAAAATGGTCTCAATAATCTAAAATAAAGGATAATCAATAATTAGTCTCATCACAGCTGTGGCAATGTACATTTCAGTGTCCCTGTGGTTGTGTGTGTGTGAATGTGTGTATTTTTGCTGAAAACAGAGCAAGAGTTCAAAAGCTGGTATGGATACTGTTTTCTGTTACATGTATCTATGTGCTACATATCAGTCCACTATAATTGAGATGTTGCCTTTCCCTTATTTTATGTGATAGGTTGTGGCATTTAAATCACAAGTGCTTGGTTGTGGTTCAGTTCATTATATTTTAATATTGGATAATTAATAACTTCTTATAGTGTTGATTACATTGAAATAGCTCCACCTCCAGTACTGAATTCATAAGAATATGCGTATGTTATAGCTACCGTTCATATTTGGCAGGACATGTTCTGAGGCATCAAGGGATCACAAATTTAGCATTGGAGGGCAGCATGGAGGGTAAAAATCGTAGAGGGAGACCAAGAGTTGAATACACTAAGCAGATTCAGAAGGATGTAGGTTGCAGTAGGTACTGGGAGATGAAGGAGCTTGCACAGGATAGAGTAGCATGGAGAGCTGCATCAAACCAGTCTCAGGACTGAAGACCACAACAACAACAACACACCGTTCATATGTAACAGCTAACATATTGATGAATGGACATTAACTTTTAAATTTATAATCAGTGTAAACAATAGCTGAATTGGATCAGCATGGCTCTTGATTTGTTACAGGTACCCTTATAACAGTGTACTTTATAAAAAAAAAAAAAAAAGAAAGAAATCTTATGATACATGGTGGCAAAGTGAACAAATTAACAAACAAAATTACAAAATAGTTGGTAATGGCATTTCTTCTATTTTGTTTTTTCTTTCTTTATTCTTGATCTCTCTCAACTTCTGGAACTTTTCATCTCCCAGTGAACCTTTTAACTGACCCACAGAAATTGATGACTGGTTGTTGGTGTTGAGACTAGACTTCCTATCATATGAGTAAAGGTACATAAATCCTAACCATTATGTACCTGGATGGATGAGACTTCTCTTATATCACTATAATTTGATGTTGAACAGAACAGAATAAACAATCATTTATGTGTAGGCCTAAGTTCAGTCATCATTTTCACTCTATGAAACTTACTACTACAATGCCTGCCAACAAAATTTCAGACAAAGATTATCATCATAATAACATTTCTGTGCACACAAGTAATAGTTTACAATCAGAATCAGTACTTGACATCACTGTACATAAGTTATCAGCTATAAATAATACCTTCTCTCACACGCAGAAAGAGAATTTTTCAAACTATATTATCTTTTTTAAAAAAATTCTCAATGTTATAACCTCTTTCTGCTTTACACCATTCTCATTTGGATCTTTTATTTTATTTCATCGTGAGGTGAGCCCCATTTCAGACACTTCAGTTGCACTTTTATGTCAATGTTTATGACAAGATAATGTCTCAACTATCATAATTTATGAACAGATAATGCTTAGCCACATACTGCACTTGGCTGATTTCCTATAACATGATTGTTCAAGTGCAGTAATCTAATAGTGGAATGACACAAAAGTTTATGTGTGGCAAACAAATATATAACACATCACTGAATTAAGTTCTGAATTCATTGACTTTAAGTCTAACAGTCATAACAAACCAATGTACATACATAGTAAGCAAGTACTGGAAATAACACTGTTTGTATTCTGACCTAATTGTCTCAGTTAGCAGAAGACATTATTGAAGATTAGCACAGGTCATGAAATGAATTGCTGGTTCACAGTTAGTCATTAAAAACAGTCACTGGGTAAACTCTCAGATATGAAGTTTAGATAAAACTCAGCACATTGTACTAGTTCTAATATGTGCTAACTGATCTGTGGTACATTTTTGGACATGGAGCTTGCTTATTTTATAACCTTCTACAGACTGTCTAAAATGGCTTCAAAGGAGCCACTTTTATAAGACTGCATTAATTAGAATTAAAGTTAGCTATTGTTGTTTGCTGAATTCCCCTAAGTTACAATTAAAGGTTTATATTCCCGATTAATTAAATAGTTGAGAGATGTTTATTTCAACTAGGATTTTAGAGACAACATTAATTTCTAAAGAATTACAGAGCCTAGTCTGCCAAAATGAGGTATTCTATTTCGACAACAATGTTTTACTTAAGATTTCTGATTACTCTGTAACTAAATGAGACCAAGATTTGCTAACATATTTGTATCATTAGCTGTTTACATACTATAGCCCTTTGCAAGTTTTTTTCATTTAATTTATCCGGAAGTTTGCAGTCAGGTATATGATTACATATGAACAATGATAATGCAGTTTATATTACTGGTATTTGTAACTAACAGAGTTTTTAGGTAAACTAACTACAGTTATGACTTCCAATCGAACAAAAGAATGTAATGAATAATGAGTTAGCTAAGCCTTGAGTTAATGTTCAAAACTTTTGGTACTGTGCACATGCCATATAAATGATCACATCAATCATCACTCATTCTGTACAATATCTTGGTCCATCCCTATGCCACACCCACTCCCAATCTCTTACCACATAGGTCATATTCCTGTGGAAAGCCTGGGTGCAAGACTCATATAGTTCATCAGTCCAGCACAACCCACTCCAGTCCTATCACAGGCTTCTACATCTACATCTACATAGATACTCTGCAAGCCACCATATAGTGTGTGGCAGATGGTACCTGCTGACTACTGTCATTTCCTTTCCTGTTCCACATGCAAACAGAGTTAGGGAAAAAGTCTATCTATATGCCACCTTATGAGCCCTAATTTCTCATGTCTCATCTATGTGCTCCTCACACACAACATATATTGACAGCAGTAGAATTGTTTGGCAGTTATCTTCAAATACCATTCTCTAAATTCTCCCAGTGGTTTTCCTCAAAAAGTAAATTGCCTTCTCTCCAAGGAAACCAAGCTGAGTTCCCGAAGCATCTTCACTTATCACCACAATCAGTGATGTCAACTCTTGACAAATGAAATTGAAGTTCACTAAACAACTTGCTACAGTTATGTTTAATGCCTGCATTAGCTAAGGCAATCACAGTGGAGTGCCCAGAACATACTGATTTCTCATTGGCTGTCAGAGCATATATGATGTAGATGTGCAGAACAAGCCTAAACTCAACCGCCACTATTTGTGACTCCATCTATGGTATAGTGTAGCCAAACATTACAGGTTTGTTCTTCCTACTCTGACCATAACCACCCTCTCATTGCCCAAAGTTGATTTATTCATTCTTGAAGTAAGTTACTAATTTGGATGACTGGTCACATTATCACAGCACTTGCCATGCTGAGATAGTGACACACTGCAACAAGAGATAGCAATGGTAGAATTGGAATAACCAGTTTTATTAATAATACTCGTCTTTTATTCCTCTTCATTTTTGTAAACTGAAGGCTTATTATCCCTTTTTTGTGATAGTCTAGAGGATGATTGGGTGCCTTCCATCAAATCAAATGAACACGGGTGTACTTTCTGGTGAATAATGCATATATTTTCAGGCATTTTGCTTCACAATACAAATCAGTATAACATTCATAACATGTACTCCATGCTCACACATCAAACTCATACAACTAAATACTTAAAGACAAACACTTACCTCTAATAACATGTAAATTACTATCATATATCGATCTATTTATGCAAAAATCATCTTTGAAAAATGACATTTCATAAATAAAATAAAAATAATTATCTTTTTTAAGAAGTCCATAATCATAATTGCAACCACATTGTTAATGTAAGTTGACATTTAAACATCTTCATATAGCTATGTTGTAGTAGATTTCTGGGTTTTTTCATCTCCAGTATGGTATTGGTCATTTTATATGATCCAAGATCAATTCGTACATTTATCTCACCATAACCATACTCATCTGCATCAATTTACATTTTTCCACATTTATAACTAGTTGCCATTCATTGCACTGACTACAAATTTTATCTAAGTCATCATGTATCTTCCTACAGTCACTCAACTTTGACAACATATTGGGCTTTATTTCTTAAAAAGTCTTTGAGCCATTCACAAATCTGTGAACTTATTTCATATGCCCATACCTTCATTAACAGAGTGCAACATGGCACTGTAGCAAATGCTTTCCGGAAATCTAGAAATGTGGAATCTGCCTGTTGCCCTTCATCCATAGTTCACAGTATACCGTATTAGAAAAGGGCAAGCTGAATTTTGTATGAGTGATGCTTTCTAAAACCATTCTGATTCATGGACATAAGCTTCTCAGTCTCAAGAAAGTTTGTTATATTCCAACTGAGAATATGTTCAAAGATTCTGCAGCAAACCAAAGTTAAGAATATAGGTCTGTAAATTTGTGGGTCCATTCCTTTACCCTTCTTATATACTGGTGTCACTAGCACTTTTTTACAGTTGCTTGGGACTTCATGCCAGGTGAGAGATTTATGATAAATACAAGCTAGGTATGGGGCCAATGCCAATGAATACTCTTAGTAAAACTGAACTGAGATTCCATCCGGATCTGGTGATTTATTCGCTTTCAAATCTTTCAGTTGCTTCTCTATGCCAATGATACTTGTTACTATGTTGTCCACACGGGAGTCTGTCTGATGGACAAATGATGGTGTGTTTGTATGATTCACCTGTTTGAATGACTTTGTGGAAGTGAAATTTAAACTTCAGCTTTCATTTTGCTGTCTTCAACTGCCACAACAGACTGCTCAACAAGGGACAGAATGGAAGCCTATCCCATCAGAGGCAGAGCCACCTATGTGACCAGCCACATCATATGCCAGCACTATTACAACTTGTGAACAGCATTTTATTTGAGCATGACCACTGACCAATGGCCCACCCAAGTGAACAGTCACTGCCAAGCTGTGGCCAAAAGCACAGCTGACAACTGAGTGGTAGAATGCACTGCTGGACACAACATGCTCAATTTCAATGGATGCTTGCAACCCCTGCTATCTGGCTCCTTCCCTGCAAAGCATCAGCTTTTCTGAACTACACAGACTGCAGTTATACTTGCAAAATTTTCTTCATTCCCATAGTTTTTCTGGTCTCAGTCTCAGGGAACCCCATGCCCCTTACACAAGTCCACCCTGTCCCATGCCCCAACTTCCCAAAATGGTCACTTCCTCTCTTCTGTAACCCCTCTTAATCCACTCTCCAGCACCACCATAATCATCCTGCACTGCACAAACTCACTGATGCCGATGTCCGTGTGTCAAATTCCTATATCAAGCAACTGCTGCCTCTCCCTCCCCCATTCATATCCCATACACCTGTTACCTCACACTGAGTCATTAGCCACACTTCACCATTCCCCCTCTTGCTCTCCAGTCTCAACATTGTGTGTTCTGCTGGCCCACTGTGTGTGTGTGTGTGTGTGTGTGTGTGTGTGTGTGTGTGTGTGTGTGTGATTTTATGGAAGAGGTGTTCCATTAATAGAGCACTTGCCCATGAAAGATATGTGGGAAATGGGGTATCATCAGTGTGATAGCAGAATAGTGGTACAGCATAGAGATATTATTTCCACTCTGTTTATATGTAAGCACATGTACTTAACACATGTAAGTGTTATGAGTGTACAGAACATACTAACTCCCACTGCCTCATGGGACATTGATCCTCATTTACAGCCACGGAGGGTAGCTGCACAGTCTAGGGCCCCTTGTCACAGTTTGCTCCCCCCATCGGAGGTTCAAGTCCTCCCTGGGATATGGGTTGTGTGTGTTATCCTTAGCATAAGTTAGTTTAAGTTAGATTAAGTAGTGTGTAAGCTTAGGGACTGATGACGTCAGCAGTTTGGTCCCACAGAACTTAGAACAAATTTCCAGTTTTCCTCATTTACATACTCAGAGATGTTACACACCACAGGTATATGTCCCAGGTTAGAGTCCCAGACTGACACAGAGCTTTACTACACCAGGAAGTTTCACATCAGTGAAACTCAGCTCCAGAGTTTAGATTCAGTGTGGTAATTATTTAGTCATAGTGATCCAACATAAAATTTTGATTACCTGAGTTTTTAGACTACTCCAAGTTCTTTGATATATACATTGTTAGCAAATTAAATTCGCCCTCCTATATACTAGATGTGGTGAAATGGCTTATTTCAGTAACTTTAACCTCATGCATAATTGGTCAAAGCTACATACTTCAAATACTTTTACAAACTGTCACCTCGTGGCATTGTTTTTCGCATTAGAAGCCTCTGGCAAAATACAATTACACTGCTCAGAAGAGAGCAATCTAAATAATGAGTGGCATTCATTTAAAATGCTCTTACAGCAACCTGTTTCACAGATTACATTTCTCCACATTAACATCATAGTCTATATTCTCCCCCATGTGTGACGATGATAAAAACTGCACTCATTTCAAAACTAACACTGCATATCATGACCACAAAATGAGGTTGAGGGAAAGATTTTCAGGATAGTTACACCAAACAACCCCCATTTAGCAGCAGTTCATTTATTCACCCAAACACAAGCAAGGCTCACAAAGAACTGACATGGCGGAACAGTCCAAAGATAATCTTAGCTTAGTTCAAAGGTGGATGCATCGATATTGGTGTCGATTTCATCGGCACCACATAGCCCCCGCCCCGCAGTACAGAGTACTCTTGAGAGGCCGGGGGAGGGGGGGGGGGCTGACTATGGCGTCAGCAGGTGTGGTCCGTGGGAGATGGACCACGGTCAGCTCTACAGTGTCGTCAGGGGGAGCTGTGTGGGTAGATGTCGTGAAAGAAGGTGTCAAGAGCACAGGATGAACAGAAACACAACGAACAGTGTATCATTGAGGGTGAGGCAGGCAACGATGGAGAGGTCAAAGGGGCATGCTAAGGGCCCGGCGGTGAGGGCATGATTGTATGTAAGCTTGACGTGGGAGCATGTGGTCACTCGACGTAGTGCGTGAGATCGGAGTAGAGGGTGAGGTCGGAGGAGAGCTCGATGATTGGAGCTGGAAGTCACTCACTGGAGTGAGTGAGACTGGCATAGAGGGCATGGTCGGAGTGTCGTGAGTCACGATAGTGAGTGGCGTGGTCATGGCCTGAAGGGGGGTAGAAGAAGGCTCAACATGAGCAGGCTTAAGTCTGTTGAGAGAGACTGTAACAGCTGAATCTTTCATCTGGATGTCATAGGTGTTGGTTGAGCACCAGAGAACTCGATACAGGCCGTTATATGGAGGTTGGAGGGAAGCACAGACAGTGTCATCTCGGAGCATGACGTACTCGCAATTGTCCAGAGATTTCGGGACATGAACGTTAGGGCGGGAATGGCTGGTGGGTGGAGGGATATGGAGGTTGATGAAGTGGCGTCTGACGCGGTACACGAAGGAAGGTAAGTCAGAATGAGGGAGAGAAGCAGAAGGACTCACAAGTTCGCCAGGGAGAACAAAGTTCTGGCTGTATACGAACTCAGCTATTGTGCCTTTGAGGTCTTCCTTATAGATCACACGAATGCCTAGTAGCACAAGGGGAAGGGCCTCCGTCCAAAGAGAGTCATGGCATCGAAGAGCTGCCTTGAAAGTGTGGCACCAGCGCTCAACTAGCACGTTACTTTGCAGGTGATATGCTGTGGTATGGATGTGCCTGATGCTGCAAATGTTAAAAATCTTGTTGAACAGGGCCAACTCAAATTGTCTGCCCTGGTCAGTCGTGATGATAGCTGGACAACTGAAACGTGATACCCATGACTCGATGGAAGCTCGAGCAACAGTTTCTGCCATAATATTGGGGAGGGGGACAGCTTCGACCCAGCGAGTTGCTCGGTCGATAGACGAGAGAACATAACGAAAGACATTATAGGGGGAGGGAGGGCCGACAATGTCAATATTAATATGCTGGAAACGCCCAGGAGGGATCGAAAAGGCACCAAGGGAGGGGTGAAGTGTGCTTGTGTACTTTGCAGTGTTGGCACGCGATGCAGGAGCGTTCCCATTGCTGGCAGTCCTTGTTGACATTTCCCCACAAAAAGCACTCCGCAACGAGGCGGGCGGACGCATGAACACTGGGGTGGGCTAAATTATACAATGTGTTGAAGACAACTTGACGGAGTGTGGTTGGGATGAGGGGGCATAATGTGCTCATACTGTCATCACACCAATCTAACCAGAAATGCCAGGGAAGGTGGTGCGGACAAAGTGTAGTGAAGAAGTAGAGTCTGAAATCAAGTTTTGTGTTTCCTTGTCGGCGGGTTGGAGGTTAGGCAGTTCAGAGAGGTCTAATAGCAAATGGACGGCGTCGACTTGTGAAAGTAAATCAGCAACTATATTGTCAGCACTCTTTATGTGTCTGACATCGGTGGTGAACTGAGATATGAAGTCCATGTATGTGTAATGGTGAGGAGGCAGGTCAGCTGGTGGGTTTGAAATGGCCGCAACCAGGGCTTTGTGGTCTGTTAAAACATAGAAAGGGTGTCCCTCAGCGTCAGTCTTAAAAATGCTTGATCACTTCGTAGACCGCGAGCAACTCCCTGTCAAATGTGGAATATTTCCGTTGTGCATTGGTGAGCTTGCTCGAGAAGAACTGCAGAGGCGAAGTTTGGTAGTTGATTGTCTTGTTAAGGACAGCACCGATGGCAGTATCGCTCGTATCTGTGGTGATGAAAAGCTGCGCATTGGGATGAGGATGCGCGATGGTGCAGGCCACGGCAAGAAGATTTTTGAGGGCAGTGAAAGAGTCAGTCATAGCAGGGGTCCATGGAACAGTCCGAGATCCAGAAGTGTTGGTGCCTGCCAAGGCGTCCATCAGTGGAGCCTGAATCTCCGCAGCCTGAGGTAGATGTTGTCAATAATAATTAACCGTCCCTAGAAAGCGCTGGAGCTCTTTGAATGACGAAGGTCTGGGTAGGTTTAGTATTGTTTGTACTTTCTCCGTTGTGCATTGGTGAGCTTGCTCGAGAAGAACTGCAGAGGCGAAGTTTGGTAGTTGATTGTCTTGTTAAGGACAGCACCGATGGCAGTATCGCTCGTATCTGTGGTGATGAAAAGCTGCGCATTGGGATGAGGATGCGCGATGGTGCAGGCCACGGCAAGAAGATTTTTGAGGGCAGTGAAAGAGTCAGTCATAGCAGGGGTCCATGGAACAGTCCGAGATCCAGAAGTGTTGGTGCCTGCCAAGGCGTCCATCAGTGGAGCCTGAATCTCCGCAGCCTGAGGTAGATGTTGTCAATAATAATTAACCGTCCCTAGAAAGCGCTGGAGCTCTTTGAATGACGAAGGTCTGGGTAGGTTTAGTATTGTTTGTACTTTCTCAGGGGGTGGTGAAATACTATCGGCAGAGACCCGAAAACCAAGAAAAGTGACAGCAGGTCGATGTAGCTGCAATTTGTCCTGGTTGGTCTCAATGCCGCAAGAGTGTTCATAACAGTTTGCACATGTTGACTGTTGTCCTTGATGGAGGAGCTGAACACAAGAATGTCATCAAGATATGCAAAGCAGAATTTTAGGACGAATAGAACTTCGTTGATGAAGCATTGCCAGGTCTGGGTTGCGTTTTTCAGACAGAAGGGCATGAGTCAAAACTGAAATAACCCCATCGGGGTGGTGATTGCTGTCTTCTTGATATCTTCAGGTGCCATGGGTATCTGGTGGTAGGCCCATTTGAAATCAATGACAGAGGACACGGTCATACCTGCAAGGGAACTGGTAAAGTCGGCAATGTTGGGTATGGGGTAGGTGTCCATAATCGTTCATGTGTTTAGTCGACGGTAGTCTCCGCACATGCGCCAGGACCCATCTTTCTTGGGTGTCATACGTATGGGCGTAGACCAGCTACAGGCAGAGGGTTCAATGACGCCAGAGCTTAGTAGTTCAGAAATCTGTATTTGAAGGTCAGAGAGGTGCTCGGGACAAAGTGGACGTGGTTTACTGGAGTTCGGTTGACCTCACGTGAGGCGAAGCCTGTGAGCTGTGCCATTGTTGACGACAGATATGTTGCCGGCGGCACGGGAGGTGATTTGTTTACAATGTGTGGCGGGCGGGGCAGGTGAGGCGTGGACGTGGTGTTTGGGCCACTCGGTGGATCCAACGGGGCCTGAGGTGGCGGAGTGTCCCAGGAGTCAACGTGACAAGATGGCCGCTGGCCCGAACCAATGGCACCGTGGTCGGATGAGCTCGGTAGAGCTCGTGAGCCGTTAGTGAGTCCATTGTCCAAGGGCGCAGCCTGTGGTAGCACGGTCACAGGCGAAACTCTTGGCGTGAGTGCACTGTTTGCGTTGTCAGTGGCAGTCGCACAGCGGCACACAGGAGCCAAAGTTGCATAGTTTGAGGTGCTGTCCATGAGGGGGGAGGTAGGAGCCGTCAGTTCAGGGACACGTGACACTCGTTGTGCATGCACACTTATGTCCGGCCGAGTGTCAAATGCTAACATGTTAGGAGGGTGTGGCCCTGCAGAACTGTCAGTACATGTTATGGAAGTCTTGATAGCACAGTTGCGAGGGGTAGCAAGAGGTAAACACACAGAGGCTCGATTGCTGGGGCTGAAAGCAGATTCGGCGCACTTACTGACCTTGCTTTGTCCATGGTGTAGTGTCTGTAATTCCTTTGCTGCATTGGAGAGCTGGAGCTGTGTTTCGTGGAGCCGGAGGGAGAGCTCAAAGTTTTCCTTGTGTAGGCAAGTGACGTGTTCAAGCTCAACAAGGCACTTGTGCTTGGTTTCTTGTAACATCGTCGACAGAGACAAGCATGTACGGATGAGATGAGTCTGGACCAATGTGTCATGGGGGGGTTTGCTTGACGGAGCACATGGGAAGTGAGTCTTGTACGGATGATGAAACATGGTGTTTCACACTAGGTCCAGTGAAAGTTTGTGGTGTAGCAATAAGTCAATGCCTAGTATATGTTCATCAATTTTGCATACTAATAAAGTCCACTCGAGTTTGCAGTTTGTGGAAAGTGAGACAACATGTGAAGTTGATCCCAAGGATTGTAGTTTAGTTGAATTCACGGCTTGCAGTGAAGTATGATGAGGGCGGGTGTTCAACGATGCTAAGGACGTAGGCAGCAGCGAAACATCGGTTCCTGTGTCCGCTAGGAAAATGTATCCCGACGAAATGTCTTTAATGTAAAGTCATCCACAATTATCCGGTTGTTCCCGGACAGAATGGAGCACTGGAAGGTGCCTGTCATGTTGTGCGCAGGAGGCGGCACCTGAACCTACCCGTGATTGGCGTTTGGGAAGTAGCAGGGTGGTCTGCAGTTCCGCGCTGCCTCACCAAACTGTGTGTGGAAATAACAGTATGGGTAGTGGGGTTGCATTTCCAGCAGAAAGTTCATTGCCAGTGGCGATGGCCGAGGTTTGGTGGCGGCAGCAGGTTTGGTTGCAGGAGGGGGCGTGACTGCGGGAAGAGCCAGTGACGTCCCAGTTGCTTGTTTGCTGCTTCCTTGAGCGAGTGGAACAGTTGGCACAGTACAGCCTCAGCCACGTCCGGCCACACGGCAATGAGCCTGAACCTTAGACTTGTCAGGTAGGCAGTGGCTGGCGAAATGGAACAGTGATGCATCATGTAGCTTGTCAGCAATGGTCATTCTTTGCTTGACAGGTTCAGTTGGCCTTTGAGCCAGAGCAAAGCGGATGTGAGGAAATAGTTTATCTGACCAGATGGCGAGGAGAGCTGTGTCAGAGAACAGATCGGTGCTCACCAGGGCACATAGCCATCTCCAGAGCTGGGAAGGATTGTTGTTGCCTAGTTGCTCGATGTGGAGCACTTGCCATATTGCTGCCTCAGTTGAGCGTGCAAGCCGACGTAGAACTGCCTCTTTGGCTAGAGTGTACCGGGTAGATGAGTCCGGGGCGTCAACCAGGTCAGCAATGAAGTCCTCCTGGTTGTGCAAGTGGGTGATGAGGCACAGAAATCTGGTTGACTTGTCGAGTTTGTAATGGCTGACCACTCTGTCCACGATTTTGAACCAGGTTGTTGCTCTGTCGGGATTAAACGGCGGCAGTGTTGGTAAGTGTTGTAGAATGTTTGGAAGAACAGATTGAGTTGAGTTCGTTGAGGCACTGCCTGAATTGAGCCGTTGTTGCTGTGGTATTCCAGGAGAGTGTGCCTCCAGGGGATGTGGCAATGATTGTTGTTTGGGTGCCAGAGTGAAGGTGACACATTGTGGTTTAGCGCAATCCGTCGTGACGCAAGAGGCCAATGCGGGTGAGACACCATAGTGTGTCGATTGCGGTTGCGGAAGCTCAACATGTTGCGGGTGTGTTCGGATTGATGCATTGCAGAAGACCGACACGGATGAGGCACCGAGAGGTGCCGAGAACGGTAGCGGAAGCTCAACTGGAGCCAGGATGTGGGTGACAGGTGAGAAAAAGTTCAAAGTTTGAGAATGCATGTTAGTCCACGGAAAGATCGATGTATGATCAGAGCCAGGGCCACCTGTGTTGCAGGGAGGCTGCGGAGGTGCAGGCTGTCCAGAGGCACAGTGTGGGAAATGATGTCAAACATGGGATGGAATGTGTGAATGTTCACTGTTCATAGTCATTCCACTCAAAACAGTGTGCGGATAAGTTGAAAGATGTGGCGCAAAACACTGAGGTGTAGCAGAGGGACGGAGGTGGAGGTCAGACACAGAGAACAAGTTACTGTTCCTGTTGCAGGCTGAGGTATTGAAGGAGGAAGGTATGTGCTGTTGTTGAACCAAGGCAGGCACGGGCGTGGTCAGATACTGAGGAAGTAGGCCTGTGAACGAAGCAGTTCCGGCTACGTGGCAGGTATGCGCGTGGTACTGCACGGAATGCGGCGTGAAAAATCGTTGTCCTGGTGGTGGTAGGTTGTGCAACGAAGCATTTGTAGAAATCGGCAATGGTCCCACACTGCATGGAGATCCGTAAGAGGTAACTGCACAGTCGATGAGGAAGGGCACATGTGGTGGGAACAAAGGCATTAGATAGTCGGGGTCATGCACACTCCTAACCTCACTTATTGTTGCAGGCTCAAAAACGAGCGGCGAAATCGGCAAATGAGAGGCATCATAATGCAGTCCTGGTGGGTGTACATCGCCTGCAACATGATGCATGTTAATTACAAAATCCGGCGTTAGGCGCTGGGCCGAAGTCATTTTTCGAATGTTGTGTCGATGTAATACACATGAAAATAACAGACGCGGAGGTCGCGGACACAGTAAAACAGCGAAAACGGAAGACGTTACAACTCAGGTTCACCAGTGAGGGAATGATGTTTGGGTTAGTTACACCAAACAATCCCCATTTAGCAGTAGTTCATTTTCACCCAAATACAAGCAAGGCACACAAAGAACTGACATGGTGGAACAGCCCAAAGATAATCTTAGCTTAGTTCAAAGATGGATGCATTGAAGTTGATGTCGATTTCATCGGCGCCACAGGTCATAACAAAACCAGTACAGAGACCAAATGAACTTCATTGTTTCGCTTTCATGCAGGAACACATAGGTTACCCACATATCATTGTTTTCAACACTCTACCTACATACATCAGACTTTGTCCATGAGATATCATAATAAAAGAAAATTTTGAAGAAGTGTCTTACACCTTGCAAGAATCCTTATGCTCAGGTCGTGGATTTTCTCAGCATAAATCAGTATGTTGATATTTAATTAATTTTATTCTTTTATTAGGATGTGAATTCTTATACTTTGTTGTTTAATATCCCATAATTACTTTCATATTTCTTCAATTTTCTTCAGTCAACACTAGTGCTAAGAAGAATCCACAATTTTAACTTTTCAGTATTCATTACTGTAAATTTTGTACAAAATTAATTTCATTACTTTAAATGTTGTTAGAAATATTCACTCTTTTCCTTGTAATTCTACTGCTACTGAAATTATTGGAACTAATATTAAAACACTTACACTATGTATCTGCACTTTTACTGTTAATTGAGATCAATAGAATTCATAATAAAAAAATACCTAATTCAACTAATTAATTCTTTGCAATATGATTGGATTATAATTACAGTCTCTCTCACTTGGGATGAGACACTTTCACAGTGAAAAATATGACAACATGCTGAGCATTGCCATAAGTTGCCAGTTCTTTTTTAAAAAAATTTTTGTATCTTCAGTCTCTTTCTCTGTATCAGATATACACACACACACACACACACACACACACACACACACACATACACACACACACACAAAATTAAATTTATAAATATTGGTGTTGTTTTTTAATCATGATCAAATGTTGATAACAACCATCAAAGAAATAATATAAAAAGAAAATGTGTTTAGTGTCTTCCACTCATTGGGAGCCTCATTAATAAACATGATCAATACTAATGAATAGGTGAAATTTCATCAACCTTTCTGTGCATATTAGAACCTTGCACAGAACTCACTGAAATTGAAAAGTGATGTATGCAAGTTGGAATCATACTACTGAAGAACCAATAAGAAGAAAGGAGAAATGGCAAATAATGTAAAAAATTAGAGGTAATATCTAGGTGTTAATGTGAGTGAATACTGTGTTGAACAGTTCTTTGAATGCTAACCCATAATAGTGAATCAGAAAACAAAGAAACTTATAATACTGACAGTTTACATATCACAAACAGGAAGTATTTAAAGCTTAATAAAGTTGCTAGAGACAGTTTAAATAATCTAATGCTGAGTTATCTAGAAATTCATTGTTTGTGAAGACTTTAATGCATATATTTTCTGCCAAATAACGTGGACTGAGGACACAAGGAGTTTTGGTGTTCAGCTTTGGATAATTTTCCACAGAAAATCCTTTACAAGAACTGAATGACACAGTGAAACATAAAAAAAATCTAATATGTTGCACAAAATTCAGCAATATTTTCACCTTTAAAACAGTAGTAAAGAAATAGATATTTTTTTTAAAATTTGCCTTAAGCAAAACACTATTTTTTTACAATGAAATTTTCACTCTGGATCAGATTGTGTGCTGATAAGAAAGTTCCTAGTAGATTAAATCTGTGTGCTGGATCGTGACTCAAACTCGGTACCTTTGCCTGTCATGAGCAAGTGCTCTACTAAGCTACCCAAGCATGATTCACGACTGGTCCTCCCAGTTTACTTACACCCAGTACCTCATCTTCACCTTCCAAACTTCACAGAAGCTCTCCTGCGAACCTTGCAAAACTAGCACCTCTTGTAGAAAGTTGCAAAGTTCCAAAGTTTGAGTATCAGTCTGGCACATGGTTTTAATCTGCCAGGAAGTTTTATATCAGTGCACACTCCACTGCTGAGTGAAAATTTCATTCTGGAAACATGCCCCAGGCTATGGCTAAGCCATGCTACCACAATATCCTTTCTTTCAGAGGTGCTAGACTTGCAAGGCTCAAAGGACAGCTTCTGTGAAGTTTGGAAGGCAGAAGGCAAGGTTCTGGTGGAAGTAAAGATGTGAGGATGGGTCATGTGTCATGCTTGGGTGGCTCAGTCAGTAGCACACTTGCCTGCGGAAGGCAAAGTTCCCGAGTTCGGGTCTCAGTCCAGCAAACAGCTTCAATCTGCCAGAAGTTCCACTATTTTTTTTTTAATTCAACAATATAAGTAAAAGGATAGATTGTTACTCACTGTAAAGATGGTCAATTGAGTTGCTCACAGGCACAAGGAAGATACCGTTACACTTTATAGCTTTTGGCCAACTCCTTCAGCAGCTAAGAAAAAACACCCACATCCAGATAAGCAAGCACACATCATTCACACATGATCATTACCACCAGCAGCTCCAATCAAAATGTGACTGTCACATGAATAGCAATCTGGAGTGAGGCAGGGAAGGGGGAGGGATACCAGCTGAGGGGGGAGCGGGGTGCTGTCTGGTGAGGTGTGCAGGGACTAGATCACAGCATGATGAGACTACCAGGCACAGTGTTGGGAGTTGGGAGGTGGGATATGGGGGAAAGTAAGGGGAGTGTGAAAGAAGAGCAGCCCAAAAGGAGAAAGAGCAGATGGGTGCACTGGCAGAGGGCAGCACACTGTGAGGGTGGGGGACATAAAGGGAAGAGGTGACACGAGAAAGGGACCATAAAATGTTGGTCAGAGGGTGTGAGGCAGTAGGTTACCATAGGTTGAAGCCAGAATAATTTTGGGAGTGGGGAATATATTGTAAGGATAACTCCCATCTATGCAGTTCAGAAAAGCTGGTGGTTGAGGGGAAGATCCAGATGGCCTGGGATGTGAAGCAGAAATCAAGGACATTATGTTCAGTTGCATGTTGTGATACAAGGTGGTTGACTTTGCTTTTGCCCACAGTTTGACAGTGGCCATTCATCCTGCTGGACAGCTGGTTAAGTAGTCATACCAATATAAAGGAGCTGTGCAATGGTTGCAGAAGAGCTGGTATACAAGACGGCTGCTTTCACAAGTGGTCTGGTCTTTGATGGGGTAAAATAAGACTGTGACAGGGCTGGAGAAGGAAGTGCTGAGTGGGTGAATTGGTCAGGTCTTTCACCTGGATCTTCATCAGAGAATGAACCCTGTGGCAAAGGGTCGGGGTTGGGAGTGGCACAGGGATGGATAGGGAGGTTGGATGGGTGATGGAACACCACTTTAGGAGGGGGTCGGAAGGATCATGAGTAGGACATCCCTCATGGCAGGACATCATGATAGATAATCAAAGCCCTGGCAAAGGATGTGGTTCAGTTCACTTCATGGCTTTGATTATCTATCATACTGTTCCAAAATGACAGACATCCTACCCAAGATCCTTCCAGTCCCCTCCTGAACTGTTGTTCCATCACTCACCAACCAACCTCCACAACATAGCAGTCCATCCCTACACTACCCCAAATCCAAACCCATTGCCACTGAGATCATAGCCCTGTGCAAGACACAGGTGGAAGACCTGCCCAATTCATCAACCTATCACTTCCTCTTCAAGCCCTGTCACAGGCTTATTTTACCTCATCAAATGCTGGACCACCTGCAAAAGCAGTCATGTTGTATACCACCTTGCTGCAATCAGTGCACAGTTTCTTTATACTGATATGACTTCCAACAAGCTGTCCAGCAGGATGAAAGGCCACCGCTAAATTGTGGCAAAAATCAAAGTAGGCCACTCTGTGGCACAACATGCAGCTGAACATGCTTGATATCAATGGCTGATTCACAACCTTGGCTGTCTGGATCCCCCCTTCCAACTCCAGCTTTTCTGAACTGCACAGATTGGAGTTATCCTTACAACATATTACCCACTACTACTTCTGAAATTATCCCAGCTTCACCCTACAGTAAACTACTGCCCTACACACTCCACTCAACAGTTTCCACCCCCATTGTCCTATAATGTCCTCCTTTTTTCATCCCCCCCCCCCCCCCCCCCCCCAACCACACTGTGTGCTACCCTCTGCCAATGCACCTGTTCATCCTCTCCCTTTCACTGCTCTTCTCCTTTTCCATTCCCCTTTTTTATCCTCACACCCTGCCTCCCAATGCTGCACCTGGCAGTCTCATCAGGCTCCAATCTAGGTCCTGCATGCCTTACCACAGAGTACTTCTTTCCCCCTGTTAGCCCTCCCTCTTTTCCGCCAGACTCCAGATTGCTGTTTACATGAAAGTCACATTCCAGCCCGACCTGCTGGTGATAGTGGTCATGTGTACCTGCTAGTGTGAATGTGGGCAAGTTTTCTTTGCTGAAGACTGCTTTGGCAAAAAGCTATAATGTGTGACAGTCTATTTATTGTGTCTGCCCGCAATTCAGTGGACCATCTCTATGGTGAACAGTAATCTATTCTTTTCCTAATATTGTTGATACTCCAACCTGGAGTTTACATTGTTTGATTTCTTTTTATTCACCCAGACATGTTTTGGCACTTATGTGTCATCTTCTGTGTGTCAAATTTATTTCTGTTAAGTATAGTACAAGTTTTGTTATTGAGACCGATTTTGTTAAACCTCATGTTGAAGACAGTATTTTTGAATTTATTATAGAGATTCAAGGGAGATGCTTGGCATGGCTATGAAAGAATCATCTTGCTCAGGTTCAAAGCTCTTCCTGATGTTTTTCTGTGTTTGCAATTTAATGTTTTTTAAATCCATCTAACGTAAAACACTATTTCTTTTTATTCAATCAGACATGTTTTGACACCTATGTGTCTTCTTCTTTGGTTCAAATTTATTTCTGTAATGCATACTAAAAAGATTTTTACTTAGACAGTTTTTGTTATACCTGATGTCGAGAACAGTTTTGTGCAACTGTACTATTGTATTCTTGAATTTGTTGTAGAGCTTCTCACAAACATGAAAAAATGTCAAGAGGAGCTTCAACCTGAGCAAGAGGATTCTCTCAAAGCCATGCCATTAATCAATAGTTTATCTACCACAGTGGTGAAATGTTAACAATAAAATTTACTAACCAGTTAGGTCCTCCCCCCATGAACCAAGGACCTTGCCATTGGTGGGGAGGCTTGCGTGCCTCAGTGATACAGATAGCCGTACCGTGGGTGCAACCACAATGGAGGGGTATCTGTTGAGAGGCCAGACAAACGTGTGGTTCCTGAAGAGGGGCAGCAGACTTTTCAGTAGTTGCAGGGGCAACAGTCTGGATGATTGACTGATCTGGCCTTGTAACATTAACCAAAACGGCCTTGCTATGCTGGTACTACGAACGGCTGAAAGCAAGAGGAAACTACGGCCGTAATTTTTCCCGAGGGCATGCAGCTTTACTGTATGGTTAAATGATGATGGCGTCCTCTTGGGTAAAATATTCCAGAGGTAAAATAGTCCCCAATTCAGATCTCCGGGCGGGGACTACTCAAGAGGATGTCGTTATCATGAGAAAGAAAACTGGCGTTCTATGGATCGGAGCGTGGAATGTCAGATCCCTTAATTGGGCAGGTAGGTTAGAAAATTTAAAAAGGGAAATGGATAGGTTAAAGTTAGATATAGTGGGAATTATTGAAGTTTGGTGGAAGCAGGAACAAGACTTCTGGTCAGGTGACTACAGGGCTATAAACACAAAATCCAATAGGGGAAATGCAGGAGAAGGTTTAATAATGAATAAAAAAAATAGGAATTCAAGTAAGCTACTACAAAGAGCATAGTGAACACATTATTGTGGCCAAGATAAATACAAAGCCCATGCCTACTACAGTAGTACAAGTTTATATGCCAACTAGCTCTGCAGATGATGAAGAAATTGATGAAATGTATGATGAAATAAAAGAAATTATTCAGATTGTGAAGGGAGATGAAAGTTTAATAGTCATGGGTGACTGGAATTCAGCAGTAGGAAAAGGGAGAGAAGGAAACATAGTAGGTGAATATGGATTGGGAGTAAGAAATGAAAGAGGAAGCCGCCTGGTAGAATTTTGCACAGAGCACAACTTAATCATAGCTAACACTTGGTTCAAGAATCATGAAAGAAGGTTGTATACATGGAAGAAGCCTGGAGATACTGACAAGTTTCAGTTAGATTATATAATGGTAAGACAGAGATTTAGGAACCAGATTTTAAATTGTAAGACATTTCCAGGGGCAGATGTGGATTCTGACCACAATCTATTGGTTATGAACTGTAGATTAAAACCGAATAAACTGCAAAAAGGTGGGAATTTAAGGAGATGGGATCTGGATAAACTGACTAAACCAGAGTTTGTACAGAGCTTCAGGGAGAGCATAAGGGAACAAGTGACAGGAATGGGGGACAGAAATACAGTAGAAGAAGAATGGGTAGCTTTGAGGGATGAAGTAGTGAAGGCAGCAGAGAATCAAGTAGGTAAAAAGACGAGGGCTAATAGGAATCCTTGGGTAACAGAAGAGATACTGCATTTAATTGATGAAAGGAGAAAATACAAAAATGCAGTAAATGAAGCAGGGTGAAAGGAATACAAACGTCTCAAAAATGAGATCGACAGGAAGTGCAAAATGGCTAAGCAGGCATGGCTAGAGGACAAATGTAAGGATGTAGAGGCTTATCTCACTAGGGGTAAGATAGATACAGCCTACAGGAAAATTAAATAGACCTTCAGAGAAAAGAGAACCACTTGTATGAATATCAAGAGCTCAGATGGAAACCCAGTTCTAAGCAAAGAAGGGAAGGCAGAAAGGTGGAAGGAGTATATAGAGGGTTTATACAAGGGCGATGTACTTGAGGACAATATTATGGAAATGGAAGAGGATACCTCAACAGGTATGGGAAGGGAAGGTTGGCAAAACTTATAGGTGACAGCATATGTGGGGGTGGTGGTATACTCATGGGAAAATTCCGGTAGTTGTGGGTGTTAGAGCTGTACCTTTTTTAGATTGAAGTCGGCTGATAGGTATTCCTGCTTAAGGGAAGTCTCTCTAACAAAGAAACCACTTTCTACAAAGCTTGGGTATCCGATTAATGAGGGAATTAGTATATTTCATCAAAATATACAAGGTATTAGAGATAAAGTTAGTGACCTGCTTATAGATGTTGACTCTGAAATTATTGGTATATCTGAACACTTCTTAAATAAGGAGATAATTCAGAGGCTTCCTTTACCAGGATACAGGTTGGCTGGCAGCTTTTCTAGGAGCTCTTTGCGGTGTGGGGGAGTAGCCATGTATGTGAAAAACGGTATCCCATTTGAGTCAGTTGATGTTTCAAAGTATTGCACTGAAAAGGTGTTTGAATGTTGTGCAGGTGTGGTTAAATTTAGTGGAGCTAAACTTCTTACTGTTGTTATTTATAGATCCCCAGACTCCGATTTCACAACATTTTTGCTAAAGCTAGAGGAGGTTCTTGGTTCACTTTATAGGAAATACAAAAAGTTAGTTATATGTGGTGACTTCAATATTAATTGTATAAGTGATTGTGCAAGGAAAAGGATGCTGGTAGACCTCCTTAATTCATATAATCTTATGCAAACCGTATTCTTTCCAACGAGAGTGCAAGGGAACAGTAGAACAACCATAGACAATATTTTTGTTCATTCGTCATTATTAGAAGGGCATTCTGTTAGCAAAAAGGTGAATGGCCTTTCAGATCATGATGCACAAATTTTAAGTCTAAAAGATTTTTGTGCTGCAACACATGTTAAATATAGTTACCAACTTTTTAGGAAAGCTGATCCAGTTGCTGTACAGACTTTTGTAAACCTTATCAAGGAACAAGAGTGGCAAGATGTTTATAGTGCTGATACAGTAGACGATAAATATAATGCTTTCCTCAAGACTTTTCTCGTGCTCTTTGAAAGTTGCTTTCCGTTAGAATGTTCAAAACAGGGTACTAGCACAAACAGGCAGCCTGCGTGGCTGACTAAAGGCATAAGAATATCTTGTAGAACAAAGTGGCAATTATATCAAAACGTTAGAAACAGTCACAATCTAAATGCAGCAGCCCATTACAAACAGTATTGTAAGGTGCTTAAAAAAGTTATTAGGAAGGCAAAAAGTATGTGGTATGCAGATAGAATAGCTAAGTCTCAGGATAAAATTAAAACCATATGGTCAGTCGTAAAGGAAGTGGCTGGTCTGCAGAGACAGATCGAGAAAATAGAATCAGTGCGTAGTGGGGATGTCCGTGTTACTGATAAGTCGCATATATGTACAGTACTTAATAATCACTTTCTGAATATAGCAGGTGAACTAAATAGAAACCTAGTCCCAACAGGGAATCATATAGCGCTCTTAGAAAAAAGTGTTCCGAGACTGTTACCTGAAATGCTCCTCCATGATACTGACAAGAGGGAGATTGAGTTAATAATTAAATCACTAAAGACCAAGAACTCTCATGGATATGACAGGGTATCTAGTAGAATACTGAAGTATTGTTCCACGTATGTTAGCTCAGTACTTAGCCATATCTGTAACTTTTCCTTTAGGAGTGGTCGGTTTCCTGACCGATTAAAGTACTCGGTAGTGAAGCCACTTTATAAAAAGGGAGACAGGGATAATGTTGACAATTATAGACCTATTTCTATGCCATCGGTGTTTGCTAAAGTTATCGAGAGGGTTGTATATACAAGGTTACTGCAGCATTTAAATTCACGTAATTTGCTGTCAAATGTACAGTTTGGTTTTAGAAATGGCTTAACAACTGAAAATGCTATAGTCTCTTTTCTCTGTGAGGTTTTGGATGGATTAAATAAAAGGTTGCGAACGTTAGGTGTTTTCTTTGATTTAACGAAGGCTTTTGACTGTGTTGACCACAAAATATTACTGCAGAAGTTGGAACATTATGGAGTAAGGGGAGTAGCTTACAATTGGTTCGCCTCCTACTTTAAGAACAGAAAGCAGAAGGTAATCCTCCGCAATATTGAGAGTGGTAATGATGTTCAGTCCCAATGGGGCACTGTTAAATGGGGCGTTCCCCAAGGGTCGGTGCTGGGGCCACTGCTGTTTCTTATTTATATAAATGATATGCCTTCTAGTATTACAGGTGATTCAAAAATATTTCTGTTTGCTGATGACACCACCTTGGTAGTGAAGGATCTTGTGTGTAATATTGAAACATTATCAAGTAATGTAGTTCATGATATAAGTTCGTGGCTTGTGGAAAATAATTTGATGCTAAATCACATTAAGACTCAGTTTTTACAGTTTCTAACTCACAATTCAACAAGAACTGACATTTTAATCAGACAGAATGGGCATGTTATAAGCGAGACGGAACAGTTCAAGTTCCTAGGCGTTCGGATAGATAGTAAGCTGTTGTGGAAAGCCCATGTTCAGGATCTTGTTCAGAAACTAAATGCCGCTTTATTTACCATTAGAACAGTATCTGAAATAAGTGACATTTCAACACGAAAAGTAGTATACTTCGCATATTTTCATACGCTTGTGTCATATGGTATTATTTTTGGGGGTAATTCTTCTGATTCAAAAAGGGTATTTTTGGCTCAAAAACGGGCTGTTCGAGCTATGTATGGTGTAAGTTCGAAAACCTCTTGTCGACCCCTATTCAATAGTCTGGGAATTTTGACATTGCCCTCACAGTATGTATTTTCTTTAATGTCGTTTGTTGTTAGCAATATTAGCTTATTCCCAAGAGTTAGCAGCTTTCACTCAGTTAATACTAGGCAGAAATCAAATCTGCATGTGGAATGCACTTCCTTGACTCTTGTGCAGAAAGGAGTGCAGTATTCTGCTGCATCCATTTTCAATAAGCTACCACAAGAACTCAAAAACCTTAGCAGTAGCCCAAACACTTTTAAGTCTAAACTGAAGAGTTTCCTCATGGCTCACTCCTTCTATTCTGTCGAGGAGCTCCTGGAAGAGCTAAAAAATTAAGCAAATTCCAGTGTTACATTCTTGATTTTCTTTATTTAAACTAACGACTTGTCGCCTGAATATGTTTCTTATATTTCATTTCATCTGTTTCTACAATCGTGTTATAATTTCATGTATTGACTCATTCCATGACCATGGAGACTTCTCCTAAATGTGGTCCCACGGAACAATAAACAAATAAATAAAAAAAAATAAATGAAATGAGAGATGTAATACTGCGTGAAGAATTTGACAGAGCACTGAAAGACCTGAGTCGAAACAAGGCCCCGGGAGTAGACAACATTCCATTAGAACTACTGACAGCCTTGGGAGAGCCAGTCCTGATGAAACTCTACCATCTGGTGAGTAAGATGTATGAAACAGGCGAAATACCCTCAGACTTCAAGAAGAATATAATAATTCCTATCCCAAAGAAAGCAGGTGTTGACAAATGTGAAAATTACCGAACTATCAGTTTAATAAGTCATGGCTGCAAAATACTAACGCGGATTATTAACAGACGAATGGAAAAACTAGTAGAAGCCAACCTCGGGGAAGATCAGTTTGGATTCCGTAGAAATGTTGGAACACGTGAGGCAATACTGACCCTATGACTTATCTTAGAAGCTAGATTAAGGAAAGGAAAACCTACATTTCTAGCATTTGTAGACTTAGAGAAAGCTTTTGACAATGCTGACTGGAATGCGCTCTTTCAAATTCTGAAGATGGCAGGGGTAAAATAGAGGGAACGAAAGGCTATTTACAATTTGTACAGAAACAAGATGGCTGTCATAAGAGTCAAGGGACATGAAAGGGAAGCAGTGGTTGGGAAGGGAGTGAGACAGGGTTGTAGTCTCTCCCCGGTGTTATTGAATCTGTATATTGAGCAAGCAGTAAAGGAAACAAAAGAAAAATTCAGAGTAGGTACTGAAGTCCATTGAGAAGAAATAAAAACTTTAAGGTTCACTGATGATGTTGTAATTCTGTCAGAGACAGCAAAGGACTTGGAAGAGCGGTTGAATGGAATGGATAGGGTCTTGAAAGGAGGGTATAAGATGAACATCAACAAAAGAAAAATGAGAATAATGGAATGTAGTCGAATTAAGTCGGGTGATGCTGAGGGAATTAGATTAGGAAATGAGACACTTAAAGTAGAAAAGGAATTTTGCTATTTGGGGAGCAAAATAATTGAAGATGGTCGAAGTAGAGAGGATATAAAATGTAGACTGGCAATGGCAAGGAAAGCGTTTCTGAAGAAGAGAAATTTGTTAACATCAAGTATAGATTTAAGTGTCATGAAGTCGTTTCTGAAAGTATTTGTATGGAGTTTCTGAAGAAGAGAAATTTGTTAACATCAAGTACAGATTTAAGTGTCATGAAGTCGTTTCTGAAAGTATTTGTATGGAGTGTATGAAAGTGAAACATGGATGATAAATAGTTTAGACAAGAAGAGAATATAAGCTTTTGAAATGTGGTGCAACAGAAGAATGCTGAAGATTAGATGGATAGATCACATAACTAATGAGGAGGTACTGAATAAGGTTGGGGAGAAGAGGAGATTGTGGCACAACTTGACTTGAAGAAGGGATCGGTTGGTAGGACATGTTCTGAGGCATCAACGGATCACCAATTTAGTACTGGAGGGCAGTGTGGAGGGTAAAAATCGTAGAGGGAGACCAAGAGATGAATACACTAAGCAGATTCAGAAGGATGTAGGCTGCAGTAGGTACTGGGAGATGAAGAAGCTTGCACAGGATAGAGTAGCATGGAGAGCTGCATCAAACCAGTCTCAGAACTGAAGAGCACAACAACAACAACCAGTTAGGTATGACTGAAAGAAAAAAAAGTTGTATCACAGAATTGTAAACAATAACTCAGTCTTAGCATTTAAGGAGAATTTATGGGAAGAATAGTCAGAAGACATTTATAAAGGAGATAATGAATATGGAGAATTTCAGTGTTTCTTAAAAATATTTCCACAGCTTGTTTACTTTTGTTTTGTACTAAAATCAAAGAAAAGTGAGCATAATGATGGTTAGCACATGTGATTAAGGTATCTTGTGCTAGGAGGAGAGAGGCCTACATAATTCAGAGAACAAGCAGTAATCAAGATTTGGAACTCCATTCCACCAGTGTTGTAAAATCCTCTAGCCTGTTATTAAAAAACTGAAACTTTGCACTATTCTTAAAATATAAAACACACCAAGAACAATAGAAAATCAATATGTAAAGCTACTAAACAAGATACAAGGTAATGATGGCAGAAATGATGATACTGTAGCGACTGCTACACACTGACACCACAGTCAGCGCATGCGATAGTCACTCACGTTGAAGTTCGCGTGTGAATGCAGAAGAATGCCGTTCCTACACCGAGCATTTTCACCGCTGGGGGCTCAGTGATTCACCTGCAGTGACACAGCACATTTGCTCTTAGAATAGCAGAGCAGCTACCAATTTTTACTCTTTGTTTTTTGTAGACATTTTGTGACTCTTGTCTATATAGTAACACTGGTACACAATTGCGAATGTGGAGAGTTAATAAATCTGTTTGAAATTCCATCTCATCTTTGACTGTACGGAAGTTCAAGTGCAGGATTTTCTCACGTAGTTATACCTCCCATCAGTGGTGACCCCGACAGGATATTGCTGTACGGAACAAGCAAACATTGATGGAACCATCTACGGTACCAAAACCTGGCAGTGCACCTCCCGCCCTTTTGGCCCCACATTCCTGTTCTGTGGTTTGCTCAGGTGGAAGCAAGTTTTTCCTATATGCTGAAATAACTGCTGATAACACAAAATTTTCCTTAGTCATAAGCCAGCTCGAGCAGCGATATGCTACAAAGGTCCAAGATATAATAACAGCTCCTCCAATGGAAAATGCCTATGACAGATTAAAAGCAGAGCTCATATGTTGTATAGCAGCTTCACAGGAAGATCGCATTCACCAGGTATTGACTCAAGAAGAAATGGGTGACAGGAAACCTTCACAATACCCTCACCATCTTTGCAATAAAGCGGACATCGGCACAATTGCTGACAATTTCCTGTGCATGCATTGGAACAACTGTCTGCCAGCCCAGGTAAAAGCCATGATTGCTATGCAGTTGGACATGTCACTGTATGCAGTAGCAGAACTTGCTGACCACATTCAAGATGCCATCACGCCGTGCTCACAGGTCAGTACAGTAACTGTTCCTTCTAGTGTTATGTTCATAACCCCTATGGTGTCACATGCTAATTACGATGCCCCGGCCACCAAGGTGAATCTCTTAAGTGCACAAATGCAAGCTTTGCTTTCACATGGTCATACAAGCCACCGTGGCAGGTGTAGTCAATGACGTTCGAGGAGATGCTCCACTTTTCCTACCACATCAGAGTCTGGCCCCACAGTTTGCTGGTACCACCGCAGCTGTGGCGAGCATGCAGAAAAGTGTACAAGCCTGTGCACATTACCAAATGGGAACGGTGGTCATCAGTAGATGACACTGAATGCCACAACACCACTCAGCACCTCTTTATAATGGATCAGACCTCAGGAAGTAAATATCTAATTGATACTGGATCTGATCTGAGTATTTTACCGAGGAAGTCACTCCGCTGCTGCAGGTCACTCTTGGCAGTCAACTTACAGTACATGGTGTGGGTATGTGAATCTAGGCCTGCGTAGAAAATTTACATGGAATTTCACTGTGTAGTGGATGTGGCTGATGCGATAATAGGCACTGACTTCTTAGCATATTTCAAACTTTTGCCTGATCTATCTTACGCCTGCCTTGTGGACAGCCTTATTGGTCTGAAAACCGCTGGATATCACTGCGATACTAGAACCAGTAGCATCAAGTTTGTGCAAGTAGCAGATGAATTTTTCTGACCTTAACTAGACCACTGGAAGCACCTCAACAGGTGTTGCATGACACTGTCCACCAAATCAAAACTACAAATGGACCACCTGTGTTGTGTCGCCCATGCAGATTAGCACCTGGATGCCTCGCAATAGCAAAGGCAGAGTTTGATCTTATGTTGAAGGAGGGAATTATTCACCCATCATCCAATAGATGGGAATCAGTATTACACCTAGTACCTATTAAAGGTGTGCTCTGGCATCCATGTGGCTATTATTGAGTACTGAATGCCAGGACTATTTCCAACCGCTACCTGGGATCATTATTACATGACTACAATCACACTCTTCATGGCTCAATAATATTTAGCGTCATTGATTGTGTGAAGGCCTACATGCAGATCACAGTCGCACCAGAGGACATTACAAAGATGGCTATAATTACACCCTTGAGATTTTTCAAGTTGAAGTTTATGATATTTGGGTTGTGGAAAGATGCACAGACGTGGCAGTGGTTTATAGATTCCATCTTGCATGGGCTACCTTTCTGCTTTGCATGCCTGCATGATGTGTTGGTCTATTTAGAAACCAGAGAACAGCACCACAGTCACTTACGTGAGGTTTTTAAATAACTGGAGAAGTACGGCATAGTTTTAAACACTGTGAAATGCTTTTTTGGCCAGCCTGAAGTTGAATTTCTGGGCCACCACATATCATCCTCTGATTCTGCACCACTATCAGAAAAAGTAGAGGCCATCTTACAACTGCCAAAGCCTACCACCATAAAAGATCTATGCAGATACATCAGGATGCTGAATTTTTACCGGTGTCACTTACCACGTACAGCCGAGCAACAAGTGCCATTGCATGCAGCACTATCAAGTGCAAAGGTAGGAGATAAAACTCCCGTGCAATGGAATGAGAGTATGGATGTGGTGTTCAAGGTGACAAAAGACAGCCTTGCTCAGGCCACCCTACTTGCTCACCAAAAACCTGACGCTCCGCTCACCTTAGTGGTTGACACCAGCCAGTTTGCAATCAGCTCAGCTTTACAACAATGGGTAGATGGTGCATGGTAGCCACTGGCATGTTTTTCACATAAAACATAAATAGACTCCTGCACAGCAGCGCTGGAGTGTGTATGATACAGTGCTGTTGGCCACCTACCAATCAACCACTTCAGAACACAGGTCGAGGCATGGGAATTTCACAGTTTATACTGATCACAAACCGTTGGTATATGCATTCAATAAGAACAGTGACAACTGCTCACCACTTCAATACTCTTAACTCAAGTTTATAAGCCAATTCACTATGCACTTGCATCACATTTCCGGATTGACCAATGTGGTGGTCGACTGCTTATCCAGAGTATCTGGTGTTTCACATCCATTGAACATGAGAGAGCAAGCAGTTACACAGCAAGAAGACTCTGAACTACAAGCAATATTTCATGATGACAAAACTTCACTAAAATTGCAACTGGTCGACATTCCGGGCGAAACTGACAAGATCTACTGTAACGTGCTGTATGGCAGATCACGACCATATGTACCAACCTCATCCCACTGGACAGTGTTTGATAACCTCCATAACCTGTGTCACCCTGGAATGCATGTGACGGTTAAGCTGGTGTCAAAGAGGTTTGTGTGGCCATTGTAATGAATCATATTATTATTATTTTTCTCTCATTCTTTTCTTTATACATATAAATAATACGTTATTTTGTACCAGAGATAATCTTGGGATACAAACAAAATAAGTAGAGATATGCTCTTCAATTGATTAATTTCTGTATCTTCACCTGTTTGCCTCCATAAGTAGTAGAGGGTGGATGTATGACTACTACTGCCATATTAGTATTTATCAAAAACATGTATCCTAAAAGCACATTAAAGAAGTGTTATAAAAGTTATTAGTAGGCTGAAGTTTATTAATAACCACATTGTTCAGCATTTCCCCCGTGTCGAGAATCCTGCATCAAGAGGATCGAAGCAGACAAGAATTTGTGTAAGCAGAGGAAGGGTGATTCACAACCAGTATTGTCATACCATGTTCTTTGCACGACAGTGGTAACAGGAAAAAGGTATGTAAATTCAAATAATAATGATGATCTAAAAATGTATTGACTTTAAAGGTCTGTTGATATTAATTTCAGTTAAAGTTCACTCAGGATACGTGTATCTTCCAATTTCTTTCAATTATCCTTTCCATCTTTATTATTATTTCTTTACTTTCTCAGACGTTAAGTCTGGTTGAGAATGGAAAGTGACGCGGACCTTGATCAAGCGTCACTTCCTATTAACTGTACGGTATGTGTTATATTGCATTTAGGAACTTTCGGGTAATTGAACATGTATCAATAATTACGGATTTCTGTAGTTGTATATATGTGTTTGGATGTAGCTGTATTGCATTGATGTACTGGTGGATATTGTGTGGTATGACTCCTGTAGTTGATACTATAATTGGTATGATGTCAACTTTATCCTGATGCCACATGTCTTTGACTTCCTCAGCCAGCTGGATGTATTTTTCAATTTTTTCTCCTGTTTTCTTTTGTATATTTGTTGTATTGGGTATGGATATTTCGATTAGTTGTGTTAATTTCTTCTTTTTATTGGTGAGTATGATGTCAGGTTTGTTATGTGGCGTTGTTTTATCTGTTATAATGGTTCTGTTCCAGTATAATTTGTATTCATCATTCTCCAGTACATTTTGTGGTGCATACTTGTATGTAGGAACTTGTTGTTTTAAAAGTTTATGTTGTAAGGCAAGCTGTTGATGTATTATTTTTGCGACATTGTCATGTCTTCTGGGGTATTCTGTATTTGCTAGTATTGTACATCCGCTTGTGATGTGATCTACTGTTTCTATTTGTTGTTTACAAAGTCTGCATTTATCTGTTGTGGTATTGGGATCTTTAATAATATGCTTGCTGTAATACCTGGTGTTTATTGTTTGATCCTGTATTGCAATCATGAATCCTTCTGTCTCACTGTATATATTGCCTTTTCTTAGCCATGTGTTGGATGCGTCTTGATTGATGTGTGGCTGTGTTAGATGATACGGGTGCTTGCCATGAAGTGTTTTCTTTTTCCAATTTACTTTCTTCGTATCTGTTGATGTTATGTGGTCTAACGGGTTGTAGAGGTGGTTATGAAATTGTAGTGGTGTAGCCGATGTATTTATATGAGTGATTGCTTTGTGTATTTTGCTAGTTTCTGCTCGTTCTATAAAGAATTTTCTTAAATTGTCTACCTGTCCATAATGTAGGTTTTTTATATCGATAAATCCCCTTCCTCCTTCCTTTCTGCTTAATGTGAATCTTTCTGTTGCTGAATGTATGTAATGTATTCTATATTTATGGCATTGTGATCGTGTAAGTGTATTGAGTGCTTCTAGGTCTGTGTTACTCCATTTCACTACTCCAAATGAGTAGGTCAATATTGGTATGGCATAAGTATTTATAGCTTTGGTCTTGTTTCTTGCTGTCAATTCTGTTTTTAGTATTTTTGTTAGTCTTTGTCTATATTTTTCTTTTAGTTCTTCTTTAATATTTGTATTATCTATTCCTATTTTTTGTCTGTATCCTAGATATTTATAGGCATCCGTTTTTTCCATCGCTTCTATGCAGTCGCTGTGGTTATCCAATATGTAATCTTCTTGTTTAGTGTGTTTTCCCTTGACTATGCTATTTTTCTTACATTTGTCTATTCCAAACGCCATACTTATATCATTGCTGAATACTTCTGTTATCTTTAGTAATTGGTTGAGTTGTTGATTTGTTGCTGCCAGTAGTTTTAGATCATCCATGTATAGCAAATGTGTGATTTTGTGTGGGTATGTTCCAGTAATATTGTATCCATAATTTGTATTATTTAGCATGTTGGATAGTGGGTTCAGAGCAAGGCAGAACCAGAAAGGACTTAATGAGTCTCCTTGGTATATTCCACGCTTAATCTGTATTGGCTGTGATGTGATATTATCTGAATTTGTTTGGATATTAAGTGTGGTTTTCCAGTTTTTCATTACTATGTTTAGGAACTGTATCAATTTATTATTATTATTATTATTATTATTATTCAAGCAACAGTTATTAATCAGTTTCCATTATATATAATATTTTTATGCCTACCCCCACCACCACCACCACCCTATTCTTGCCACTATTCAATGGTGACCATTTAAAGGACAGTGCCGAGTGGAATATGAGCAGACCTTTCAATTGCTGGGATAACAAATTTTTTGAGATAGATAATCCATTTCATTGTTACAGTAAACTAATGAGAGTTTTGTTGCATGTATTACATATCCATGAGATTGGGACCAATAAAAACTTGAAGGAGCAAATTAAAATTAAATTCTGCCTACAAACAAGATGCCCTGGGAATGTGGATTTCAGTAGTAAAGGTAAGAAGCTGTTATACTGTATGCTTATATGGCTGTGCTTGGTGCTGTCTCCCTCATGGTAGATAATCTCTTTTCCTTCCAATTAATATCCTTAACGGAAAGTGCATTTCTATAGAAAAGAAGAAAATTTGTGTAAAGTCATTATTAAAGTGCAAGATAAGTCATTCAAATTCTATAAGACTATCTCAGAGAATAATCAGATTCATTAATGAATACATACATAAATCTACTTTAATTGAAAAGTACCAATACAAAAAAAAATTTCATTTTTGAAAATTTTTTTTCATAATTTTCTTAAACACTCTTCACAATGGAGTCAAAGGAAATGGCCATTGCTGAACACTCATTACAAAATGCAGTATGCCAATATGTCAGAAATCTGAGTTTGGCAACAATTAAAGTAATGCGCAAGCTCGTGGACTGGCCGATGGCTACCAAAACAATGAGGTTGGAGTCCCACTGTTTAAAAAATGACGGCACTGGTGATGTAACTAATCATGATGTCACTTTTATGATGTTCGATGATACAATTTCTCAGTTCTTACTGGGAAACATTTTTCCAAATAGTGAAACTGAAGCTTGTGACAGAGAAATTTCCTCTGACTACTTGCTTATGACTTCACAAACGCAAGAGCAGGCAACAGTTCAAGAAAGCAAATACTAGTGACACCCACAATTAGACACAACTCATAAAACTAATAACACAAAGATTTACAAAACAACAGGAATTTCAAGAAAGTGTAACACAACAGCTGAAGAGTGTAACACAGCAGTTCACAAGACATCAGGAAAATATAGGACAACAGTTAACACAACGATTTTAAGAATAGTATTAGTCAACAGTTCAGTGAGGTGAGCAAAACTACACTCCTGGAAATTGAAATAAGAACACCGTGAATTCATTGTCCCAGGAAGGGGAAACTTTATTGACACATTCCTGGAGTCAGATACGTCACATGATCACACTGACAGAACCACAGGCACATAGACACAGGCAACAGAGCATGCACAATGTCGGCACTAGTACAGTGTATATCCACCTTTCGCAGCAATGCAGGCTGCTATTCTCCCATGGAGACGATCGTAGAGATGCTGGATGTAGTCCTGTGGAACGGCTTGCCATGCCATTTCCACCTGGCACCTCAGTTGGACCAGCGTTCGTGCTGGACGTGCAGACCGCGTGAGACGACGCTTCATCCAGTCCCAAACATGCTCAATGGGGGACAGATCCGGAGATCTTGCTGGCCAGGGTAGTTGACTTACACCTTCTAGAGCACGTTGGGTGGCACGGGATACATGCGGACGTGCATTGTCCTGTTGGAACAGCAAGTTCCCTTGCCGGTCTAGGAATGGTAGAACGATGGGTTCGATGACGGTTTGGATGTACTGTGCACTATTCAGTGTCCCCTCGACGATCACCAGTGGTGTACGGCCAGTGTAGGAGATCGCTCCCCACACCATGATGCCGGGTGTTGGCCCTGTGTGCCTCGGTCATATGCAGTCCTGATTGTGGTGCTCACCTGCACGGCGCCAAACACGCATACGACCATCATTGGCACCAAGGCAGAAGCGACTCTCATCGCTGAAGACGACACGTCTCCATTCGTCCCTCCATTCACACCTGTCGCGACACCACTGGAGGCGGGCTGCATGATGTTGGGGCGTGAGCGGACGACGGGCTAACGGTGTGCGGGACCGTAGCCCAGCTTCATGGAGATGGTTGCGAATGGTCCTCGCTGATACCCCAGGAGCAACAGTGTCCCTAATTTGCTGGGAAGTGGCGGTGCGGTTCCCTACGGCACTGCGTAGGATCCTACGGTCTTGGCGTGCATCCGTGCGTCGCTGCGGTCCGGTCCCAGGTCGACGGGCACGTGCACCTTCCGCCGACCACTGGCGACAACATCGATGTACTGTGGAGACCTCACGCCCCACGTGTTGAGCAATTCAGCGGTACGTCCACCCGGCCTCCCGCATGCCCACTATACGCCCTCGCTCAAAGTCCGTCAACTGCACATACGGTTCACGTCCACGCTGTCGCGGCATGCTACCAGTGTTAAAGACTGCGATGGAGCTCCGTATGCCACGGCAAACTGGCTGACACTGACGGCGGCGGTGCACAAATGCTGCGCAGCTAGCGCCATTCGACGGCCAACACCGCGGTTCCTGGTGTGTCCGCTGTGCCGTGCGTGTGATCATTGCTTGTACAGCCCTCTCGCAGTATCCGGAGCAAGTATGGTGGGTCTGACACACCGGTGTCAATGTGTTCTTTTTTCCATTTCCAGGAGTGTATAAGCACTGAATTATCTGATGAGCTGTCCTGGAAGTTAGGTAAACAACTAAAACAAGAAATAATTACCGACATGTCCTGCAATATAAATATGTTAACGGAAAGGGTATCATCAGTTTTTCACAACCATAGGTGGAAGAACAAGCAGCCAAAGACACTAGCTAGGGCATAGCCACCTATGGTAAACTAACATACGCAAACAAGCGACAAACATCGGCAAGCCCCTGCATATCAGCAACACTGACTGGTAATTACCAGCTGCTATTAGAGCCGACCAACAGGCCACAGCAGGGACACCAACGAGCTCGACCACTGACACACAAACAAACCGCCAACATTACCTTACACTGTGCTTCCAATATATGAACTATCGGGCACAAAAACGATAATAAACCTAACTGTTGCAGTTAACAGGAACAACTTGCAGGTGAGTTACAAAACCTCAGTGAGGCATATTCTCAAATTCAGGAGATGCAATTCAAAGTCAGTTCGTCACTAAAAATTGTGACGTGACAGATGCAGTCAGCGAGCTGCAAGACATGTGCAAAAACTTACCTGCAGAAGCACAAAAGTTAAGTTTAGGAGTAGACCAGTTAAGTTTAGAGTCAAAATTTGCCAACAACCAGAGAGAGAAGTTATGTAATGATGTAAAGGAAATAACTGAAAAAGCTGTAGCCTGGATGCTGAATAAGGGCAGCACCCTTACTGAAAAGATAGTGTCAGAGTGCAAAATTTGTGTAGATACTGCAGAAGAAGCTCTAAAAGAGGATTAAAGTAAACTCTTAGCTAAAATAGATTCAGCTTTAAAGGTAGCAGAGGAATGGTTACGAGGCAGTATTACTAAAACTACTGACATTTCAAAACAACATTTGACAGAAAACAAACTCATGTTTTTAGAAAAGTTTGATACTTTCACTGGATGCCCACAACAGGGGGCTAGCCCATCAAAGGAAAATGTCAAAGATTGCAGAATGCAGCAACACTTGCTGGCAGCTGTAAGTGTCAAGCAAGCACAGTTTCCATGCGCTATGCCACAAACAAAGATAAAAACTCCTGTCACTGACAGTGTGACATGTTTGTCAACATTACTTGCAGATGAGGGATTACTTAGGCATCGACAATTACCAAGATTTACCTCTGAAGGGAAAAGAACACATCCTGTAGTCTTTATTAGAGCATTCCAAAATGTTTTACCTTGTACCTGGACCAAAGCCCAGAAAATTAGATTTGTTGTTGGATACACACAGGGTGATGTTCTGCTATGAGCTACAGACATGGTGGAACATTGCCACTACTATGAACAGTTTGAGAGAGCCTTTATGGATAAATATTGGTCTGATGCTGTACAAGAGAGGCTCAGACGTGAAGTATTCAACCCAGCTCCATTCAATAGGAAGTATGGAAGCTTAGGGGCTATTTTGAAAAATATTTGAATAAAACCAGATACTGGACTAACCCGGTATCTGAAGTAGACGTGCTGAAAATTTTAAAGAGCCGTCTTCCTGCCCACATCAGGGAAAAACTCATTACCATCATGGAACATGACACTGAATACTTTCTATCTGTACTGGACTCAATAGATTTGATATACAAAGAGAAACCAGTACAACCCAAGCCTGTTAATATGCCGATAGCGCTGCAGAGATTTACAGACCAACAAGTTAAACAATGGATTCGTAGTACAATACAGATGACAACCTTATCCCACATAGACCTATGGTAATGGTAATGGTAATCATAACAGCAATGGAGAAAGCCATAAATTCAGAGTTAGATATAAAAGAAATGGGCAAAAATTTAGCAAAAACATCTACAACAGGTGAATAGTGTATGGCCAGTCTGTACAATATGTACAGACACAAGCTACTGGCAATAATCAGCCGATCACTTGGCAAACACAAAACAATACAAGACAACTGAATAACCCACAGACAGCAGAATTTGGCCAGCAAAGTAATGCGCATATGCTGAATAATGTGGAGAGGCAAAGAGAATTTCAGTCGAGAGCCTCTCAGGACACTAATTGCCATAATCAAATGGTTCAAATGGCTCTGAGCAGTATGGGACTGAACATCTTAGGTCATCAGGCCCCTAGAATTTAGAACTACTTAAACCTAACTAACCTAAGAACATCACACACATCCATACCCGAGGCAGGATTCGAACCTGCGACCGTAGCGGCCACGCGGTTCCAGACTGTAGCACGTAGAACCGCATGGCCACACCAGCTGGCTGCCATAATCAAACACCAACTGTCCAAATAGTGGAAGTTATGACTAACTCAGAGACTGATGCCACCGGGATGCCGGAAAAACTTGAACCAGTCATGGTAGGCCCCTGTTCTGTGACCTGTTCTGAGAGTGGGGGCACAAGCTTGAGTGACACTTGCTTTATCAGATATGATAAAGGTAGTGATGTGAGAGATGATCTGTATCAAAGTAATGAGGGTGTGCAGAAAAACTTGACTGGGGACAAGGTACAAGCTACTATTAAAGCCAAAATATTTGACCTTGATGTCCCCATTGTGCTTGACCCAGGTGCTACGACCAATTTTATGTCACAGAGATTCTTTCAAGAATTGAAGAAACGTGGGTGTATACCCACAATGCCAGTGCAAAATTGCAAGGTACAAAGTGCCACTGGTCAGAAATCAAAAGGAGTCACGAAACAAGCCTTAATTCCCATACAATTATGGCAGTTTTCTGTATGATGCATTTTTTTGATAATAGATAAATTAATAGTTGATTGTTTAATCAGTATGGAAACATCTAGGACATACCAAATACAAATTGATATAGGAAAAGGTCAATGTCATTTCACTGTTGGTGGCAGCCACAAAATGTGCAGTAAATTCTGCACTGCCTTGCTCTTTCCACAGTGCAAACAAATGCATAAACTTGTCACAAAGGAAAGGCTGTTGAAAATGAAAGTACATGATTGGTAAAAGTGGACTGTACTTAGACACTAAATTGTGAGACACAGTTACAGATGCATGTGCAGTGCTTGGCAGGCATGGCCTGTCTCCCCTGTCATGGTCAGTTCTGGCCGTACATTGTATGGACAGCTGGGTAGAAAAAATTATTACCAGCAGCAAGCGTTTGGTTGCTGCTGCGGCCTTGTGGCACGTTGCACCAATACAGAACATTCCACCCACCTAATTTATATAAAATACACAAATACAAATAATTGAATGCAGCAAAAGTTACACCAAACAAACAAGGAAATAAAATGATTGAAGAAATCATGCCCACTGTAAACAAAAGAAACACTTCAGTTAGTAATTTAATAGTTAAGTGCACTAGAGCCTGTATTTCCTGTGGAACAACACAGATCTTTGACAGTTGTTGTTTATAAGTTCCCATTGCTATGTGCACTGAAACAACTCATACCTTTCCATCAGGACCAGGGTGTATACCGACAATGACCCCAGACTGCCAAACAAGGAAAGGTAAATTTTCTTCCTTCACGAGAACCAATGTACCTGGCTGTATATTGTCCTTTGTTGATAACCATTTAGTTCTCTGTTGTAGTTGTGATAAGTAGCCCTTTGACCACCATTTCCAGATGTGCTGCTTGCACTGCTGGATGAACTGCCATCATGACAATCTGGATGATGGCTCGGAAAGCAAGCCTGGCTCTGGGATAGTTGTTAAGGGTTCACCAGTAAGGGAATGGCCTGGAGTAATTTATGAGAATTCATCTGGGTTGTCAGGAAGTTAATTTGTGTTAGAAGTGTGTATAATTCTACAAATGCCAGCACTTGGTTTTCCACGACTCATCAAATGTGTCTTGATGAATTTTATGCCTGCTTCCCACAGACCACCAAAATGTGGGCATGAGGTGGGATAAAATGCCAGTGTATACCATTCTGCGATGCATAGTTCTGGATTTGGATTGTGTGAAACTGGCAGCTGAACAGTAATGCAGTTCACTCTGCTCATTCCTTACCAAAAAATGTTTTTGTTGGAGAGGAGACACTAAAGTGGGGTGTCAGTGATGCTGTTATTGCTTTTAATGATGGAAACATTGTTAAGGTAAAGGTGCTACAGGATATGGGAATTAATTGTGGAGCAAACTGCATCAGAGAACTTGAACAGATGGATAAGGTTTGCATTGATAAAGCAGAGTATGCAGCACAGTTGGCCACTAAGGAGTCCAGAAAGAAGAAAAAACTTGGAAAAAGATCAAGAGGATGACATACAATATGGTGCAGTGTCCTTATGAGTGACTAAAAATAAAAAAAATTAAGCATATATTAAGTGAGTTACAGTCTTTTGAAACTTTAGAAGCCATTCCTGAAAATTTACATTTTCTTTTGCATTTTCCCCTAAATCTCAGAAACCACTTGAAGTAGAGTATTCAAATTTTCAGAGAGTAATAACATACATATCCTGAGTATACTAAACTAAAAGAAGAACATAATGTTATGTATAATTAAAATTATCTAGGGTAACGTACAAAAAAGTACACAACATTTTAACCGTGTGATTTAAAAATTACATTTCTGAAAGCAGTGGCTGAAATGCAATTATTATAGTTCAGGAGACTCAGAACATACAGTGTAATGTCTTGTAAAAGTTTCATGTCAATGGCTGCAATGGTTCCTGAAATACAGGGAAGCCAAGTCACTAAATTTAACATTGTCGGGATAGGGCGTTCCAAATTCCAAAACTCACGTGTTCTCAAAAACCAAAGAAATAATCATGCTTGGTGACTTACATGTAAATTTCCTTCCTTTTAATAATGACAGAATGGATTTTGGGTATGTGATGGGCTCTTTTAATCTGAGGGCAGTTGTTAGCTTTTCCAAAAGAGTGACAAAGGACTGCACAAGTCTGTTTGACAATATCTTTGTAGACAATAACAGAATTGAGAACATATTTGTAACATAAGTGGTAATGACCTTTCTGACCATGATGGACTGCTGTTGCAATACATGATGTAAGCTCTGCTAACAAGAGTAGTTTAATCATTAGATCTTTTAGACTAATCAACAGTGAGAATCTTCAAACTTTCAGCAGATTTTTGCAGCAGTTAGAATGGAACACAGCATAAAAGGCTAAAATGTCAATGATAAATTTAGTCTATTCCTGAATGAAATTTTTCTCTTTCTGAAGCTGTATTTCCTAAGAGAATTTCAAAAAGTACCAACCAGACTGATTACAGGACACAATGGTTCACTAAGGGAACTGAAACATCCTATAAAACAAAGAGAATGCTTTATGTTTCATTCATAAATTCTAACAAACCTCAGGATATGGACCACTACAAATTATACTGTAGCATCATAAAGAAGGTGTGGGAACATAAGCATCACTGGCAAGAGAAAGTGACTCACAGTCTTATCTCTGACATTGGACAGTAGCAGTTGAGTGACTCGAGTGTGTTATGTTGTGTATCCTTATATGCAGCAAGTTCCTATAAAATAAAGTATATTTTGTATTCTGTACCACTGTGTTGTCTATCATTTGCTATCACTATGCACCAGAGTTCCACATTGGTGACCACAAACTTTGAGTGAATGCTAAAATAGTGCAAATTTGTGTTGTGACATTGTGGACATCACACCCCCATTGTGTTATATTGACCATAAATTTCGACATCTTGCACCCTTCACTATTGACAAACATGAGCAGTGTTCTGTATTTTGCCAAACTCATAAAAAGTGACAGTGACACTTCTCACACTGCAGCCCACTTGTCACACTGCAGCCTCATTGCAAATTGCAGGGTCTCAAGAATGCAATGCAATTGACAATCTGCTTATTGACTTTGTTACAGTCTCTACCAGTGTAATGTCTACCCGTTCATTTCATCAGTATTTCCATGGTCTGGATTACCGATCCATGACAGCCACCTTTGGCCAGTATCATATGCACTGGACACGAGTCCACCTGATACACATGTCATCTCATCTGTGCCAAGCAGTAGGCTGCCTGTCCTCTGGTCCATGCACCCATCTGCATTACTGCCCACTGTCCATGCACAGTTCTCCCCATGCTGTGGGGCTGTATTTGGACCTCATTACTGAACCAGTCAACTGCTTCATGGCTCACATTACCTACACCTGTTGTTTGTGATTGTCAAAAGCACATTAACCTCCAACACTATCATCATGGATGACATGAAGTACATCACTCTACTCAGCTGCCTTGGCATCCAGACTGATGTTATCTATGATATCATCCTGGCACCACCATCTATGGACAAGTACGGGACTGCCAAAACAATGCACTTTGATGCCTCTCTGTCTCCCAAAGAGCAACTACACAAGGCACTTTACAATGAACATTTACAGGATGGGACCAATTCCAAATTGTGGTGCCATCTTTGCAGTAAATCTTTGCATCACGCTCAATGAGGTGCTGTGGATAATCTGGATCATCAAGCTCCCATCCCAATTGCAAATTACTTTACTCACCACTAGTAACCAACTTCTGAACACCTGCATGCCCTTGGCTAACTGCATATTTGCCATTTCTTGACATGGGCACTGCATCACCCAAAGCTCCCAACCATGGTATGGATATGTGCACTGCACTGCCATGTGTGTGACCTCCTGTAGCCACTGACAGTCACTGTGTGCTCCCAGCCCCACTCAATACTGATGTCTCAGTAGCCACAACATGGCATTAGATGAGTATGTGCCAAGCCAGTTCATAAGAGATGGAAAAGAGTCACCATGGTACAACAACTGAGTTAGAAAACTGTTTCGGAAGCAAAGGGAATTTCACAGCGAACATAAACACAGCCAAAGCCTTGCAGACAAACAAAAATTATGCGAAGTAAAATGTAGTGTGAGAACGGCTATGCAGAGGGGTTCAATGTATTCAAAAGTAAGGTTCTATGTAATGACTTGGCACAAAATCCTAAGAAATTTTGGTCTTATGTCAAAGCGGTAGGTGGATCAAAACAAAATTTCCAGACACTCTGTGACCAAAATGGTACTGAAACAGAGGATGACAGACTAAAGGCCGAAATACTAAATGTCTTTTTCCAAAGCTGTTTCACAGAGGAAGAGTGCACTGTAGTTCCTTCTCTAGTTTGTCGCACAGATGACAAAATGGTAGATATCAAAATAGATGACAGAGGGATAGAAAAACAATTAAAATCTCTCAAAAGCAGAAAGGCCGCTGAACCTGATGGGATACCAGTTCGATTTTACACAGAGTACGTGAAGGAACTTGCCCCCCTTCTTGCAGCGGTGTACCGTAGGTCTCTAGAAGAGCGTAGCGTTCCAAAGGATTGAAAAAGGGCACAGGTCATCCCCGTTTTCAAGAAGGGACGTCGAACAGATGCGCAGAACTATAGACCTATATCTCTAATGTCGATCAGTTGTAGAATTTTGGAACACGTATTATGTCCAAGTATAATGACTTTTCTGGAGTCTAGAAATCTACTCTGTAGGAATCAGCATGGGTTTCAAAAAAGACGATCACGTGAAACCCAGCTCGCCCTATTCATCCACGAGACTCAGAGAGTCATAGACTTTGGTTCCCAGGTAGATGCCATGTTTCTTGACGTTCGCAAGGCATTCAGTACAGTTCCAAAGTAAGAGTGATTTCAGGTGTGCCACAGGGGAGTGTTGTAGGAGCGTTGCTGTTCACAATATACACAAATGACCTTGTGGATAAGATCAGAAGTTCACTGAGGCTTTTTGCAGATGATGCTGTAGTATATCGAGAGGTTGTATCAATGGAAAATTGTACTGAAATGCAGGAGGATCTGCAACAAATTGACACATGGTGCAGGGAATGGCAATTGAATCTCAATGTAGACAAGTGTAATGTGCTGCGAATATACAGAAAGAAAGATCCTTTATCATTTAGCTACAATATAGCAGATCAGCAACTGGAAGCAGTTAATTCCATAAATTATCTGGAAGTAGGCATTAGGAGTGATTTAAAATGGAATGATCATATAAAGTTGATTGTTGGTAAAGCAGATGCCAGACTGAGATTCATTGGAAGAATCCTAAGGAAATGCAATCCAAAAACAAAGGAAGTAGGTTACAGTACACTTGTTCGCCCACTGCTTGAGTATTGCTCACCAGTGTGGGATCCATACCAGATAGGGTTGATAGAAGAGATAGAGAAGATCCAATGGAGAACAGCGTGCTTTGTTACAGGATCACGAAAGTGTTGCAGAGGTGATAGATAAACTCCAGTGGAAGACTCTGCAGGAGAGATGCTCAGTAGCTCAGTACAGGCTTTTGTTGAAGTTTTGAGAACATACCTTCACCGAGGAGTTAAGCAGTATATTGCTCCCTCCTAGGTATATCTTGCGAAGAGACCATGAGGATAAAATCAGAGAGATTAGAGCCCACACAAAGGCATACCGACAATCTTTCTTTCCATGAACAATACGAGACTGGAATAGAAGGGAGAACTGATAGAGGTACTCAAAGTACCCTCCGCCACACACTGTCAGGTGGCTTGTGGAGTATGGATGTAGATGTAGAGGTAGATGATTACAAAACAAACTCAGCTCCAGCTGTCATTCCTGGTATATCGGCACCTGTGCACATGCAGTCTCGCCTCTGCTGATGTCACACCAACTTTGGCAATATTGTGCACCTCTGTTGTCAACTATGTGATTACACAAGCTCACATATTTCACAAGAGGTGCTCCCAAGCTGTGAATGATGTGTAAGCTGCCTCAACAGACACAAAGTCACTGCTTCCCAGCTGGCTTCCGATGTCGCTCTGAACAACCATCTGTACATCTTTGACTGTATATCAGAGGACTATGCTTCCTGGTCACCACACAATAGTACACACAACAGTGCTGGACTGCAATGAAAGTTTACTACATGTCTGTCAACAGTATATGGACATGAAAGAGACACTTACTCACCTCTGACAGGACAATGTGTCCCAATTCAGCCTCATGCAGGCAGCACAGGCAGAACTCACTGAGGCCAGCTCCACACTTGAGCACCTCCATTCCTCATCTATTGCCTATGCTTATAGACCTGCACCTGTCATCTGACACCTCACGTCACCTAATGCAGCCACCCCCACTTCACCATTTACCCAGGTCAGTACAGCAACTGTCATGTATTCCATGCCCACTCCTTTGCCATCTAATGTCATCTGTGCTGTGTTTGTGCTACTTCATCTCACCTCCCCTACCCCCCATGCCCATGCCAGACAGTACCTGCAGTGTCATGTGTGTGCCAGTGCAGTGTGCCACCTGCCACTCCACAACTGCTTCTGTGCAGGATAGCCTCACCTGCACTGCATCTACGCCTATGCAGTACACCATTGTGTGTGCTATGACAGCATTTGCACCTAGAGCTGTTTACCATGTCATGACCAGATCCTCATAGCTCACTGTATGTGCCTTGTATGTGCACGCAGCGGCCTTGCCTGGGCAGCCCAATTCCAGTCTGCAGCTGCCATCTGCCACACCACATCTAATCTACTGTAGCTCACTGACCACACTGTGCATGTGTAGACTACCACCTTGCTCAGGCAATCCAGCTCCAGCCTACAGCTGACATATGATGTCATTTCTGCTACTTGGCACACTGACCTTCACATGGCCTGCACTGAAAAACTCTCAGCCAGTGGCTCTACCCTGCATGATCGTTTTATCTAGTCAGCCATCAACAACGACACAGTGGCACCTGGCCCACCAGTTTGTCAGCACACCAGATGTCTACCCTCTGACTGCCTCCACATGATGAAGGCAGCAATAGATAGGCTGTTACAAGCTGGCATAATTTGTCCACCAGATAACAGCAGGGCCTACCAATCCACCTCATTCCTAAGAAGGATGATTCAGCCAGACTTTGGATGGACTATCATTACTTGAATGCTCTCACAATCATGGATGATTACCTGATCCCTAATCTCCAAACCTTTACACACTAACTTGCTGGTGCTAAAGCTCAGCATAATTGACTGTAACAAGGCATATCTGTAGATATACACCAATGTACAAAGATGATGTTCACAAGACTGTCATTACCACACATTTTTGATTGTTTAAGTTCCTTTTTACACCTTATGGACTAAAAAATGCTGCATGAACTTGGCAATGCTTCATAGACAGCCTACTTTCTAAATTTTCTTTTTGTTATCCATATCATGATGATATCCTAATTTTTTTGCCAGACATGGATTCACACTCTGCCCACTTGGAACAAGTTCTCAGTGCCGTTGAAGTGATCAACCCTGACAAATGTCAACTCCATCAGGCACAAGTTACCTTCTTAGGTCACATTGTTAATGCTTCCAGCATTTGCCCAACTCCAGAGCACACTGAGCTGATTCATAATCAACCCCCACCATCCGACTACCATGCATTCTGCTGTTTCCTTGGGGCTGTCAGTTTCTGTCACCGTCACGTGCCCCACACCTCTGCCCTGCAGAAACCCTTAACAAAGGCCCTCAAAGGCAAAAATATAACCAGTCACAGGAAGCTCATGTGGACTGCAAACATGCAGTGCACCTTTCACATCGTCAAGGACAATCTGGTTCAGGCAGATACCTAAGCTTACTTGATTCCAGAAGCTCCCCTGTCCATAACTGCTGATGCTAGCAGTTTAGCAATAAGAGCAATCATTCAGCAAGAGATCAACGGCTTTAATCAACCCTTCCACTTCTTCTCCCATAAGCTGAACAAGGTACAATGTATGTGGTTGGCTTACAACTGAAAGCTTCTAGCCATTTGCCGGCCGCGGTGGCCGAGCGGTTCTGGGCGCTTCAGTCCTGAACCGCGAGACCACTTCAGTCACAGGTTCGAATCCTGCCTCGGGCATGGATGTGTGCGATGTCCTTACGTTAGTTAGGTTTAAGTAGTTCTAAGTTCTAGGGGACTGATGACCAGAGATGTTAAGTCCCATAGTGCTCAGAGCCATTCTAGCCATTTACAAGGCTGTGCCGTATTTCAGAGAAGATATTGAAGCCCCCCCCTTATCATTTACGTGGACCACCAGCCCACCCAAGGACAAGTAATTGCTGACTACTTGTCATGCATCAGTGCCTTCTCAGCCATATTCAACTTCAACAGGCTCATACTGGCTCAGCAGAATGATCCTCAGGCACAGGACCTCTTAAACAATGCCTCCTCCACCCTCCTCATTGAGCAAAAGTTTATCCCTAGTTCAACTCACTCTGTCCTCTGCAACATGTCCCAGTAATTCACACACTCACTTGTCCCACACCAGTTGTGCAGGATTATTTTGGACCTGTTTTGCAACTTTGCTCCCCCTGATGTCAAACCTGCTACTTACCTTATAACTGAGCAGTACATTTGACCTCATGTTAAGCAAGACTGCATGTTATGGACAAGGGCCTGTGTACCATGCCAATGATGTAAAACCAGCTGGCACACTAGCCCCCATGAGGCACATTTCAGGTACCAAAGGGATGCTTTTGGTGCATTCATGTGGACCTGGTCAGGCCCCTTCCCCCATCCAGCAACTACCATTACCCACTCTCCATTGTTGACCAGGTAGCATGCTGTCCAAAAGCTACCCCCATCCAAGACATCACTGCTGAAACAGTTGCTCTCATGTCCACCTGGTTCATGTGTTTTGGCTGCCCTGCCTCCATAACATTGGCCCAAGTAGACAATTTGAGTCCTCGCTGTTTACTGAACTCTGTGATCTATACAGTATTACCCATTACAGAAGCACCACCTACTACCTCAAGCTAATGGGATTGTTGAGAGGCAGCATCACACCCTAAAGGCTACTCTTATGTGCCACAGGGGTGAGTGGTCCAGTGCACTCCCACAGGTGCTGCTGGGGATCTGCACAGTGCATAAATAAGACCTCAATGCCTCACTAGCTGACACTTTATATAGAGAGACACTAACCCTTCCCAGTGATTTAGACTCTTCCAACCATCCTCCTACCACCAACCTCACTTCCTGCCTTGGTTGACAGTATCCAGTGACACACTGCCAAACCTTCATGTTGCTCCCCGTTTCCTCCCCGTTTCCTCCCCCATACCTCTCCTAAAATTTTTGTCTCCAAAGACCTAGGCACTTGCAACCATGTCATGCTGCAGGATGGTACTGTCCATACTACACTCCAGCCTCCATTCTTAGGCCCACATAGAATTCTCCAATGCGACCCCAACACCTATGACATTTTGCTTAATGGCAAGCCAGTCAGAGTCTCCATCAACTGACTCAAACCTTCCTGGTATCTCATGAACGAGCCCTCAATATGGACTCTATCCTCAAGGGGGCTTCCCCTCATACACCCAACCCTCTTTCCCCTGTGACTGTCTCTCCTCCTTTCCAGCCACTATTTGACATCTGCTGCTTCTGCATGGAGGATCAAGACAAGGATCTGGTAGTCACAGGGCCCACAATGACTGCACTGCCTCAGCTGAATCTCTAGTGCACCATTTCAAGAAAGTTCTCACCTTACCTGATAACATTGACCCCACAACTCTGCTCACACATTTCACCGATGGTGGTCATCTGGACATCTCACAACTCACCTGCCCTCTCCAGGTAGGGAGCTCATCACCGACCCACCCAACTCACACATACAAGAAGATACATCTCCCCCATCTCCCCCTCCCACTCTCACCCACGTGGGTAATGCCTTCCAAGCACCCACCTATTAAGCAGTATGTTGTGTGTCCTTGTATGTATTGAGTTTCTATAAAATAAAGCAAGTTGTGTACTCCATACCACTGTTTGTCTATCATTCACTATCACTACACACCAGTTTCACAAATGTAATTAAAAATATTAGAGCATACTTATCAGATCTGAAATTGACAACTCAAATAATAAAATAAAAACTACTTCGAAGATGGTCAAAAGAGAGACAGGAAAAATTTTAGATGATGCAGGCAGTATTGAAGTGTGCCATAAAGGGAGCATGGTAGATGAAGGTGACATAGATGCCAATATTTTCAACAACCATTTTTTCACAGAAGTGGATAAAATTGGTTGTAAAGAATCTATTGTTGAACCCATGAACCTTATTCAAAAAGCGGTGCAGAGAAAAATTAGTCATATGCATGTACCTTGTACTATAATTGATGAGTTTGAAAAGGTAACAAGCCAAATGAGAAATAAAAATTCCACTAGTGTGTATATTACATCTATGAAAGTACTGAAGCACTGTTGCAAATTGATTCTTGAAGTTGTCCACTACACATTTAATGAGTCTATAAATCAAGGTAGTGTTCCTAATAGTCTCAAACAGGCAATTATTAAGACACTGTTCAAAAAAGTGATAAAGCTAAGGTTTCCAACTACCAGCCAGTTTCATTGCTAAAATCCTAGAGAACCTTATGTTCAAGAGAATCATAAATCATCTTAATAAAAGAATCCAAAGGGATATTTCAACTGAACACATCATTTTCTCATTTGTCAACCAACTCCTCATATCAAAAAACAACAAAATGTCTTCATTTAGAATCTTTTGCATTCTGTCTAATGCATTCAGCTATGTAGGTCACAAAATGGCATTTACAAAGGCTGAGCACTATGGTAAAGCAGGGTAGTGGATCAAATCATATCTAGATGACAGAAGGCAGAAGGTAGTACTGAATAATTCTGCAATGGCATATACCTGCTCTGACGGCAGCACAATGAAGTGTGGAATATTATAGGGCTTGGTGCTTGGTCCCTTACTTTTTCTAATCTTAATCAATGATCTGTTAAGGTGTGTAACACAGAGCACATTTCACCCTAATAGTAGATGACACAACCATTATGATAGAGAAAATACCAAACTGCAGTCTAGAGAACTCCACAACAACTAAATTCAAAGAAGCTCTAGCCTGGCTCACTTCAAACGGTCTGTCCCTCAATGTTAAAAAGACTCAGTTCATTCAGTTTCAAATAGCAGGCAAAAGAACTGGAGAATATTGAAATAAAATGGGGTGACAAAGGAATACTGAGAGTGAGTATTCCAAATGCCATGGATTACAAATTAACAACACTCTAAACTAGTTAGTTCACATCACTGGCCTGAATTCAGCAGCATTTTCCATTTGCTCAATTTCATCTGTTTGTTGCTTGGAAACAATCAAAGCTGCATACATAGGATTCATTTATGATATATGGGATCATGTTTTGAGGAAACCAGTCACGAGCAAATAAAATCTATAATTGCCCAGAAGAGAGTCATCAAAATTATCGGTAGAGTACCCCTAGATGCTCTTATTCAAACAACTGGGGATCCGCATCATCCCATATCAATAGAATTTTTCACTAATTTGGTTTGGGAACAATAATCATACAATTTACAAAACAAGCAGTGAATATCATGATCATGATCATGATGTAAGGATTAAACATGATCTTCACAAAGATATAGAAAATATCAGCACGGTACAGGAAGGAGTACATTATTCAAGCATAAAAGTGTGCAGTAAACTTACAGTTCATGTTAAATCAGTCATTTGGGCTAAATTTTTTTTAAAAAAAAGAAGAAGAAAAAACAGCTAAAACATTATCTTTTGAATAGTTCTCTCTTTTCTTCACAGAAATTTTTTGACAGTGTGCAATAATTAGTGAAATGTGTTTACTTTTAGGCATTCCTATAAGAAATGACTGTATAGCATTGGTATATCAATTATTGACGGAATGGTTTTTGTACAAATTAGAATGTAAGCCTCATAATTTGTTTGTGTAACCATTATTACTACCATAATCTGTGCTGTTATTTGAACACTTGAGTCTCATGTATTTGTTTACATATGATTTTGATTGTAAGCCTCATAACGTCTTACATTTGGTTATTACTGTAATAATCTGACATGTTTAACATTGTAGTGGTACCCCCACATTAAGGATCCATGGAGTTTGAAAATAAATAAATAAAATAAAACGAAATAAATAAATAAAAGTGAGGTGGATGCTTGGGTAAGATACACGGTGTCAGGCATCGGGCGTCGGGCGTCATCAGGGTGGTCCGTGGGAGCTGGACCACGGTCAGCTCGACAGTGTCGTTGGGGAGCTGTGTTGGTAGATGTTGTGAAGGCCACCAAACCTGGAAGTCAAAAAAGCGCGCCGGGCGTCGTACTGGGCATGCTGGTCGTGTGGCAACAGGTAAGCCGGCAGTTTGCAGGAGGAACAGAGCGACGATGGCGATGTCTCCGGTGGGCATGGCGAACACATGAAGCATGTCCAGGTCAACGTCGGCAAGAAGGGAACACATTTCACCAGGTGGCAGGGAATGGCAGAGGTTGTGTCATGAGCACCGGATGAAGACAAACACACGACGAACAGTATGTCATGGCGTAGTATTATAGAGATGTTGTGGATTATGTCCGGGGGGACAGGCACAAACACCTCAAGCGAGGGCATGTTCAAGATGGGAGTGTGTGAGAAAACTCGACAGGGCAAGGCAGGTGATGGGGGAGATGTCAAAGGGACCGGAGAAGGGCCCGACGGCGAGGGCGTGATCATAGGTAAGCTCGATGTGGGGAGCATTTGATCACTCGACGCAGTGTGTGAGACTGGAGTAGAGGGCGAGGTTGGAGAAGAGCTCTTAGATTGGAGCTGGAAGTCACTTGACTGAGTGAGTAAGTCCAACATGGAGGGAGTGGTTGGAGTGTCGTGAGCCACGACAGTGAGTGGCGTGGTCATGGACTGAAGGGGGGTAGAAGCGGGCTCGACATGAGCAGGCTTAAGTCTGTTGAGAGAGACTGTAACTGCTTTTATCTGGATGTCATAGGTATTGGCTGAGCACCGGAGAACTCGGTACAGGCCTGTATATGGGGGTTGGAGAGGAGCACGGACAGTGTCATCTCGGAGCACGACGTACTCGCAATTGTCCAGAGATTTCGGGATGTGAACCTTAGGGCGGGAATAGCTGGTGGGCAGAGGGATGTGGAGGTTGATGAAGTGGTGTCTGATGTGGTCCACAAAGGAAGGTAAGTCAGACTGAGGGAGAGAAGCAGAAGGGCCCACAAGTTCGCCAGGGAGGACGATGTTCTGGCTGTATACGAACTTGGCCATTGTGCCTTTGAGGTCTCCCTTATAGATCGCACGAATGCTGAGTAGCACAAGGGGAAGGGCCTCTATCCAAAGAGAGTTGTGGCATTGAAGAGCTGCCTTGAAAGTGCAGTGCCAGCGCTCAACTAGCCCGTTACTTTGCGGGTGATATGCTGTCATATGGATGTGCTGGAGGCCACAAATGTTACAAATCTCGTTGAACAGGGCCGACTCAAATTGTCTGCCCTGGTCAGTCGTGATGATAGCTGGGCATCCGTAACGCGATACCCATGACTCTACGAAAGCTCGAGCACCAGTTTCTTGCGTGATATTGGGGAGGGGGACAGCCTCGACCCAGCTAGTTGTTCGGTCGATAGACGAGAGAACATAACAAAAGCTGTTAGAGGAGCGGAGAGGACCAACAATGTCAATGTGAAAATGCTTGAAACGCCAGAAGGGATCGAAAAGGCACCGAGGGGGGGTGAAATGTACTTGAGTACTTTGCAGTGTTAACACGCGACCCAGGAGCGTGCCCATTGCTGGCAGTCCTTGTTGACATTTCTCGACACAAAGTGCTCCGCTATGAGGCGGGTGGATGCATGAACACCGGGGTGGGCTAAATTATGCAGTTGCATTGAAGACAGCTCGATGGGTGTTACTTTCCTGTACTGTCGTTGCACCAGATCTCACCAGAAATGCCAGGGAAGATGGTGCGGACGAAGTGCAGTGAAGAGGTAGAGTCTGAAATCAGGTTTCGTGTGTCCTCGTCAGTGGGTTGGAGGTTAGGCAGGTCAGAGAGGTCTAACAGCGAATGATCGGCATCGACTCCTGAAAGGAAATCAGCAACTATATTGTCAGCACCCTTTATGTGTCTGACATTGGTGGTGAACTGAGATATGAAGTCCATGTATCTGAAGCAGCGAGGAAGCAGGTCAGCTCGCGGGTTTGAAATGGCTGCAGCCAAGGCTTTGTGGTCTGTTAAAACATAGAAAGGGTGCCCTCAGTGTCAGTCTTAAAGTGCTTGATCACTTCGTAGACCGTGAGCAACTCCCTGTCAAATGTGGAATGTTTCCGTTGTGCATTGGTGAGCTTGCATGAGAAGAACTGCAGAGGTGAAGTTTGGCCGTTGATTGTCTGGGTAAGGACAGCGTTGATGGCAGCATCGCTTGCATCTGTGGTGATGAAAAGCTGCGCATTGGGATGAGGATGCGCAATGGGCAGGCCTCGGCAAGAAGATTTTTGAGGGCAGTGAAAGAGTCAGTCATAGCAGGGGTCCATGGAACAGTCCGAGATTCAGAAGTGCTGGCGCCTGCCAAGGCATCCATCAGTGGAGCCTGAATCTCTGCAGCCTGAGGTAGATCACGGCGATAATAATTAACCATCTGCAGAAAGCACCGGAGCTCTTTGAATGACGAAGGTCTAGGTAGGTTTAGTATTCCAGAATGTTTCAGGTTTCAAGTTTAGTATTGTTTGTACTTTGTCAGGGGGCGGTGAAATGTCATCGGCAAAGACCTGAAAACCAAGAAAAGTGACAGCAGTTTGATGTAGCTGCAATTTGTCCTGGTCGGTCTTGAAGCCTGCTGCTGTGAGAGTGTCCATAATAGTTTGCACACATCGAATGTTGTCCTTGATGGAAGATCTGAACGCAAGAATGTCATCAAGATATGCAAAGCAGAATTTTAGTCCGAATAGCACTTCGTTGATGAAGCATTGCCAGGTCTGGGTTGCGTTTTTCAGACCGAAGGGCATGAATCGAAACTGAAATAACCCCATCGGAATGGTGATTGCTGACTTCTTGATGTCTGCAGGACCCATGCGGATTTGGTGGTAGGCCCATTTGCAATCAATGACAGAGAACGTGGTCACACCTGCGAGGGAACTGGTAAAGTCGGCAATGTTGGGCATGGGGTAGGTGTCCATAATTGTTTGTGCGTTTAGTCGACGGTAGTCTCCGCATATGCGCCAGGACCCGTTTTTGTTTTGGGTGTCATATGAATGGGCATAGACCAGCTGCTGACAGAGGGTTTGATGACGCCAGAGCTTAGAAGTTCATAAATCTGCTTTTTAAGGTCGGAGATGCGCTCAGGATAAAGTTGACATGGTTTACTGGAGATCAGGGGGCCTGGTGTGAGGTGAAGCTTGTGTGAACCATGCCGTTGGTGATGACGTAAATATTTACAGGGGCACTGGAGGTGGTTTGCTTACAATGTGTGGTGGGCTGGGCAAGCGAGGCGAGGTCGTGGTATTTGGAGCCACTCAGTGGATCTGACGGGAGCCGAGGCAAGGTGTCCCAGGAGTCAACGTGACAAGATGGCCGCCGGCCTGAAGCAGCGGCACAGTGGTCGGGTGAGCTCGGTAGAGCTCGTGAGTCATTAGTATGTCTATTGTTCGAGGGTGCGGCCTGTGGCAACAAGGTCGTGGGCGAAGTGCTAGGCGCAAGTGCACTGTTTGTGTTGTCAGTGGTGGTCGCACGGCGGCGCACAGGAGCTGAAGTTGCATAGTTTGAGATGCTGTCTGCAAGGGGAGGGATAGGAGCTGTCAGTACGGTAACACGTGACACTCGACGTGAATGTGCACTTGTGTCCGGCCGAGTGTCAAATGCTGCCGTGTTAGGAGGGTGTGGCTCTGTGGCACTGTCAGTACATGTTATGGAAATCTTGATAGTACAGTTGCGAGGGGTAGCGGGAGGTAAGCACATGGAGGCTCGATTGCTGGGACTACAAGCAGAATCAGCACACATACTGACCTTGCTGCAGTGTCTGTAATTCCTTTGCTGCGTCGGATAGCTGGAGCTGAGTTTCGTGGAGCTCGAAGCTTTCCTTGCGTAGGCGAGCGACGTTTTCGAGCTCAACAAGGCACTTGTGCATTGTTTCTTGTAACATCGTCAACAGAGCTGATCATGTATGGATGAGATGAGCCCGGACCAACAGGGGGAGGGGGGGGGGGAATTGCTTGACAGAGAAAAGGGGAAGTGAGTTTTGGACGGGTGATGAAACACGGTGTTTCACACTAGGTCAATTGAAAGTCTGTGGTGTCGCAAGAAGTCAATGCCTAGTATAGGTTCCTCAATATTGCACACTAAAAAAGTCCACTCGAGTTTGCAGTTTGCGGAGAGTGACAACGTGGGAGGTTGAACCCAAGCATTGTAGTTTCGTAGTGAAGTATGATGATGGCGGATGTTCGACGACACTAAGGACGTAGGCAGCAGCGAAACATCGGCGCCTGTGTCCACTAGGAAAAGTATCCCAACGAAATGTCTTTAATATAAACTCGTCCGTAATTATCCAATTGTTCCCGGACAGAATGGAGCACTGGGAGGTGCTGTCATGTTGAGCGCAGGAGGCGGCACCCGGACCTACCTGTGATTTGCATTTGGGAAGCAGCAGGGTGGTCTGCAGTTCCGTGCTGCTTCACCAATCCATGTGTGGAAGTAACAGTATGGGTAGTGCGGCTGCATTTCCTGTGGAAAGTTCATTGCCAGGGGCTTTGGCTGAGGTTCGGTGGCCTCAGCCAGTTCTGTTGCAGGAGGGGACGTGACTGAGGGCGGAGCCCGTGACATCCCAGCTGTTTGCATACTATGTCCCGGAGTGAGCGGAACAGTTGGTACAGTGCGGCCCAGGACGAGGAGCCTGAACCTGAGACTTGCCAGGTAGGCAGTGGCTGGCGAAATAGAGCAGTGATGCATCATGTAGTTTGTCAGCTATTGTCATTCATTGCTCGACAGTTTCGGGAGACCTCTGAGCCAGAGCAAAGCGGATGTCCAGATGGTGAGGAGAGTTGTGTCAGAGAGTAGATCGTCACTGACCAGGGCGCTTAGCTGTCTCCAAAGTTGTGAAGGTTTGTCGTTCCCTAGTTGCTCGATGTGGAGCACTTGCTGTATTGCTGTCTCAGTTGAGCACGCAAGCCGATGTAGAACTGTATTTTTGGCTAGAGTGTACCGAGTAGCTGAGTCCAGGGCATCGACCAGGTCAGCAATTAAGTCCTCCTGGTCATGCAAGTGGGTGATAAGGCACAGAAATCTGGTTGATACACCGAGTTTGAAATGGTCGAACACCTCGTCCACAATTTTGAACCAAGTTGTTGGCTTGGCAGGATTGAACGGCAGCAGCGTCGGTAAGCGTTGTAGTATGTTTGGAAGAACAGAGTGAGTTGAATTCGTCGGGCCACTGCCTGAAACGAGCTGTTGTTGCTGCAGTATTTCAGGAGAGTCTGTCTCCAGGGTATGTGGCGACGATGGCAGCATGAAGGTGATGCGTTGTGGTTGAGCACGATCCATCGCGACACGGAAGGCCGACGTGGTTGAGACACCATAATGTGTCAATTGCAGTTGTGGAAGTTCGACTGGAGCCGGCACGGGAGCCACAGGTGAGAAAAAGTTCAAAGTTTGAAAACGCGTGCCAGTCCGTGGAAAACTCGATGTGCAATCACAGTTGTAGCCACCTATGTTGCAGAGAGGCTGCGGAGGTGTGGGCTGTCCAGAAGCACAGTGAGGAAAATGATGTCGAACGTTGGGCAGAATTTGTGAATGTTCACTGTTCATAGTCACTTCACTCAAAATAGTGTGCGGTAAGGTGAATGTTGTGGCACAAAACACTGAGGTGTAGCAGTAGGACGGAGGTGGAGGTCAGGCACAGATAACAAGCCATTGTTCTTGTTGCAGGCCAAGGCACTGAAGCAGGAAGGCATTTGCTGATGCTAAACCGAGGCAGGTGCAGGCATGGTCGGATGCTGAGTAGGTTGACCTGTGAACATAGCAGTTCCGGCCATGTGGCAGGAATCTGCATGGTACTGCACGGATTGTGGCATGGCAAATCATTGTCCTGGTGGTGGTAGGTTATCCAACGAAGCATTTGCAGAAATTGGCATTGACCCCGCACTACACGGAGATCCATAAGAGGTAACTGCACAGTCGATGAGGGAAGGCACATGTGGCAGGAACAAAGGCATCTGATAGCTGGAGTCATGCACACTCCTAACCTCACTTATTGTTGTAGGCATGAAAACGTCCGGCGAAATCGGCGTAATCAATAAGTGAGAGGCATCGTGTTGCAGTCCTGGCAGGTGTACATCGCCCACAACATGACGCATGTTGATCACAAAATTCAGCATTAGGCGTTGGGCCAAAGCCATTGTTCTAATGTTGTGTTGATGTAATACACGTGAAAATAACCGACGCAAAGGCTGCGGACACAGTAAACAGGTGAGAACGGAAGACGTTACAACTCGGGGTCACCACTGAGGTGGATGCTCAGGTGAGATACACCAAACAACACCTTATAATAAGGAGTTCATTTATTCACCTCTTCACACAAGTAAGGCTTACAAAGAACTGCTTGGCAGAACTACACAAAGATAATGTTTTGCTTAGTTCAAAGATGATGCTCAGATCGATACTGGTGTCAATCTCATCGGCGCCACATAAGTAAATGTGAAAGTATCTTAGACTTTAATCACTGGTGTTACATCCATTATTGAACTGTGAGACTATCAACTGAAACAATTTCAGTGTATGAGACTTCTATTCCATGTGAACCTCTGAGGACTCATATTGGCACAACCAGGTTAGTACCATCACACTTTGACTCCTTCCATATCCCTGAAGGCTCTTCATCTTATTGGTGTCTACAGATCATGGTGAATGAATAAATGAGTGTGGGAGTAAATGTTCGCTGAGACTGTTGTCACTATGTACAGCTGTTTAGACCTGTCTACAATACATTCCAGAACCTACCACCATATATTAAGCTATTACATGCTTCCAGGCAATGATCACTCACTTCCTCTGTATCATGCCTTTTGCAGAGACTGAACAAACCACCAGGTAAATGGACAAATGTGCTTAGTTATACTGAAAAAAAAAGACACCACCCCACCTTTCATTTCATTAGCATAAACATTGTGATATTTGACCCTTGCAAAGCTTTGTAATGGAAATTATTAACATAGAAAAAACCAAACAATGAGAACAGTTTGTCAACATTCACATTATTATTAGTTACCTTCATACCTCAAAGCCTGAGAGTATGTGATGTTTTCTAAAAAGTGAAATGTATTACGATTTTAACATCTAAAAATAGGATAAAAGTTGAGTACAACAGCACTAATTTTTCTGCCTTACCAAACCCATAACAGCTCCCTAGAGTTTCTGTGACAGATATAAATTCTCCATGTTTTACTAAATCATCAAATTCTTTTTGGGACACAAAATGGTAATACACCCCATCAATTTCATTAGGTTCTTTTGGTCTTGTAGTATGACTGACACCCACTCTCACCTGCAGAATAAAGAAATAATTTTCAAAATTCAGGAATAGGTGCCATTAGCTCAAATATGGATTAGAAATGTGTAAGTGCATTTGGATGCACATGTAAGCAGAGGGCAATGAAGGATGGCGGGGCAACCCATATAAGCATTTGTATAGATTTAAGGTTTTGTCTGTCCTGATTACTTCAAACATATAATAATAGTGCATCATTTTTAGTTTTTTATTTAATACTGATACGATGTTCCTTTCATGAGCAGGTACATATGTCATTTACATATGGCTGCACAATTGTAATGAAGATTTATTCCAAAAGTTATCCAGTTTTCTTTCACTTTGGAGTGTGCCTATCAACAATTCAATGCTTATATTATTCAGTGTTTGGTCTCCTTTACCCCTAAATTAAACAATGGAAAGTTCATGGTGGAATAACAACAATCTGAAAAGGATAGATTGCTACTCACTACATAGAGAAGGCATTGAGTTGCAGATGGGCACAATGATACACACATGGCTACTATCTCCAGCCACTGGGAGCCCCAGAGCCCCAGTGGCTGGAGAGGTTAGCAATATGTAGATGCAATATTGTAATAATTAAACCAGGATGAAAATGTCTTTAATGAAATGCAAAACAGATATCATATTACATGTTTCACAAATATAAATAACAAATATAGCCAAAACATGTATTACATACATGAATAAGAAAGGAAAAAAGTGATACAATTTCTTCTCATGTCAATAATACAGGTGATGTTCTCTGGATATGCACTTAATGACTGTCTGCCATATCACTATACCACTAGGACTGTGCCCCATGCAGAATGTGATATACAATCACATTTTATTGCATGGTGTGAAAGTGTTACAAAAGATATAAATAAAGTATTTGGGTATAACAGCACTAGCAATGCTGCTGACAAGAGTTTTCATGGCAGTGTGGAATGTCTGAGTCAAAGCAAGCAAAATAGTTAGGTTTAGAACCTGGTATAATGTGCTTGTGCTATAGTGCTCTCTGTATTAATAAAATGAATCACACTATATTGTGTTGACTACATTAATGGTATATCTCCTTATATCTGTTGGGAAATTTACTACATTGGTGACCCACAACTACCACAACAACCATGCCGAACTTTTCATTACATTACTAGCTGCCATGCTCTATCAATGCAGCCATATTGCATTGCATCTATTACACCAATTGCTCCATGTGACTGTGCCTCACAGATTCTGTCAAGTGGTGTGCGCCTCCAGTGCTCCCAGTGACTTAACTGACAGATAGTCCTAAAATCTGAACTGCGTACCATTATGCTTTCTTCCTCACACAAAGTCACATGTGCTGGCATGCCCCAGCAATGATTGCCACCAACAAATCTACTATTAGACTTCACACAAGTTACACAGTACCACCACATTTGACCTGTACACTGTTTTGAGAGATTTCTCCTCAATCCAAGATACCACCATCTAGACCAGAAACAATGGCCTTTTGTTTACTGCAAGGAACTGTGTACTTTCATTACAAGGCATTTTGGCTGACAACTCTTAAGCATGTGGTGTTGATCTGGCAACTGGCTGAGCACGCTGACATCACCAGTTATGTCATACCTATGCCCCCTGGGCACAAAAAATGTACAACAGCAAAATCCACCATACTTAAATGCTTATCTTGCACCCCAGAACAACAACTTTGACAAGCAATCTATGACACAGAATGTGCCAATAAGACAACACCTCAGCTGTGCTGCCAGCTACAAACATTGCTGGACATGCATCTGATGCAGACACAACATTATGGATGCTTTGGATCATCAAACTTCCACCTCAGCTGAAGCTTGCTATGACTGCACCTGTAGCAGAGCTACTCAACAAGAAGCTCAGCTTTGTGGATAGGAAGTTCACTGTACTGCAATGTGGGTAGTGCATTAATTACAGGGACACCACCTGCCTGTGGAATGTTACATCACTCCTGCCTACCTCATGTTGTGAGCCACCACAACTTGAGCTGATGACATCACCATTTCCAAGTTGGACATTGTCCTGTGTGCTGCACATGCACCATTCCTTCACTTTACAACACCACACTGTGTGTAACTGACAGTGTTGCTGCAGCTTTCCACACTTCAAACATGGGCCACCACGGGTGCACCAGCTAATTCCGTCATGTCAAGTTGTTTCACCCATGTCACACGAGATGGAGGTTCTTAATGCTGCCCAACCTGATGGACAGAAGAATTTATATTTTCAACCACAACACATGCATGTACTTGCTCATTGCTACAGTCACATGTCAGCACAGCATTGAAGTACATGTTTGCACTGTTCCCTGACTCAACCAAAGTACAGCTCCATGCCACCAACAATATTTGAATCTCCATGCTGGATCCCTAACATCATGTTTTACAACTCAGCACAGATTTGCCATGCCCCATTGACCTTCTTCATAACTGATGTCAGTGAGCCTTCAGTGGGGATTGACTTACTCTGATATTTGCACCTCTTACCAGATTTAGAGCACACTGCATTTCTACACCCCAAAACTCATCATCTCATTCTGAGGTTTTTTGCTCTGATGCTGCCTCATCCTGTGCACATCATTTCAGGCTTCCTCTACATGATGGTAACACATGCACTGTCATCTTAAATGAGTGTGCTGCAACCATGGATGTTATTGTGCCAAGACACCAGCTTTACCTGGAAACCCATCAAGCATCGGAGATGCTCCACACTTAAAATGCAAGCCTTCTCCAACATATTCACGGTGTGCAATCACACATGCACATGAGCTGTATGATAGGTTCTCACTTGTAACTGATGCTACCTCTATGCCTACCACCCCCAGCCATGGTGGCCACGCTCCATCATCTCCATCTCAGGCAATTACACTGCCAGCACTGTTGACCACAATTCATCACACACAGCTTAGTATGGTGGCTTCAGCTTGGTAGCCAATGGATTACTCACTTGATATCACAAGTGAACTCCCATCAATGCAACACCTGCAATGGTATAATGCACCACATTCTCATGACCCCTGGCCTACCCCTGCTAGAAAGCATGCTGCATGGCCCTCACTCGTCTACAGGTAACAAAGGTGGCAGACAATGAACTGCTACAATTGGGTGTAGTTCAGCCATCAGACAGCTCATGGGCTTCACCCATCTACTACTGCCAAAAAAGGATGGTTCTGTTAGACTCTATAGTGATTACAAAGCTCTAAATGCTCAAATAGTACACAGTAGTTAACCTATCCCAGACATTCAGGACTTGAAGTGTACGTCATGAGTGCAACTTCTTTAGTGTCACTGACTGCAGAAAGGTCTACCTTTAAATGTATATGCACCTGGATGACGTCTGTAAGACTGCATCTTTGAGTTCCTTTTCATGCCTATGGATTGAAAACACAACCAAAACCTTGCAACAATTTAACAAATTCTCTTCATATTGTACTGTTACTATGTGTACCTTAATATCTTAATCTTTCCTGCCAACCCCCAGAATTATGAGCAGCATCTTGAACTACACGGTGTTTATAAATGAATATCAGGGTTTCAATGGTTTATATTATTTATTATATTAAACTCAGTGCTGTTTTTCTGGGGGAATGCTGGGGGATGTGTACCCCTAAACTTTTTCCTCGGCAAAGTAATTTTTTTAAGATCCTGAGAACTTGGAAGAGTGCCAAAGATTTATTTCACGGACGTAAATCTTTCATTTCACTTTTTCGTGTTGGTAATTGCAATACGAACGATACCAGTGCAGTTTTTGGTGGGAAAACTGATGTCATTGACTGTTTCAAGCATTTTGAAGCTGCAGCAACCATTTTTGACAACTGAATCGCTGGCAGCCAGTTTGACAAGCATGTATTGCCTTCGCTCGCTAATAGTGAATGATGGTAGTACTAAATGGGTATGCGTACGCTCAATTTGCATGCTTCATTTGAGGTGATGTAAAGTGAAGTGTTCGATACCACTTTCTCTTATATATTTGTGTTTCTCAGTATCACCTGCTTTCCGCTCCTGGGATTGGAATGACTCCTTACCCTCTCCCTTAAAACCCACATCCTTTTGTCTTTCCCTCTCCTTCCCTCTTGCCTGATGAAGCAACCGTGGGTTGCGAAAGCTTGAAATTTGTGTGTGTGTTTGTGTTTGTTATTGTTTCTATCACGTACCAATGCTTATGTTCGGTAAGTTACAGAGTATTTGTTTCAAGATATATTTTTCCCACGTGGAACGTTTCCCTCTATTTGTGTTGATGACGTCGTGGCTAAAAGCAGATGGGTTGTATCCCATGCTTCAGTTATAATTAATATTTGCTGCGTTATATCCCATGACGGAGTACCCTCAATTTTATTTTTAGAAAAAAAGCACTGATTAAACTTACAGTTATAAATGATATCAATGTAAGAGCAACTCAAACAGTTTTGCCAAGAACCTTATAAATGTTCAGTGTGAGCACCATTTATCACCCATATGCTGGATAGGCTGCAGGGGACACAATGACAGGGCTTGCTTTGCGTGGCCTCCACATTCACCCGACCTAACGCCATGTGATTTATTCCTTTGGCGCTTCATCAAGGATCATGTATACATGCCTCCACTACTAGCAGACCTCCCTGAATTAAGAAACTGGATTGAAGCAGCTGTTGCTACAATCACTGAAGACACACTTATCAACATTTGGGAAGAACTCAGCTATAGACTTAATGTGTGCCATGTGATAAATGGCGCTCACTTTGAACATTTATAAGGTTCTTGGTAAACTTGTTTGAGTTGCTCTTCCATTTGAAATACCATTTATAACTGTAAGTTTAATATAATAAATATTATAAAGCATTAAAACCCCAATATTAATTTACAAACACCCTCTAGTTCTCACGGCCCTTCAAGCAAGTGGGATTAGAAGTGACCCATGTAAGTTGTCAGCCAACAACTCTTACAGAACTACATGAACAGGTTGAGCAAGCATGGCATAACATATCCCAGGACAGAATTTGCCATCTGTACAATCAACTGGATGCCAGAGTCGGTACCTGCATTGCTGCCTGTGGGGGCACCACCAGGTACTAATATGGGTGTTTCAGCACAGGTTGATACCTCATACCTCAGCACCACTTGTGGTATTGATCTGTAAATGTAATTATTTCAGGCAGTGTATAAAAGGCTGCAGCTCAAGAGGGTATTATTATTATCATCATAATTATTATTGTTGTTGTTATTGTTATCATTATTACTAATATTGAAAGTGAGGCAAACATTGGGATCAAGCAAGGTGGCACATCACTAAGGCATTGGACTTGCATATGGAGGAGAGTAGTTCAAGCCCCTCTTCATCCATTTTGATTTAATTTTTTTTTTTAATTTCCTTAATTGCTTAAGTCAAATCCCAAGATGACCCTTTGGAAAGGGAATGGCCAACTTCACTACCCATCTTGCTCCAGCCCATCCTTATGCTCCATTTCTAATGACAAAACATTAAATCACAACCATAATTTTTAGTAAAAAATTAAAGGATGCACATTATTGTTAGAATAAAATTTCTTCCTCCATATCCGTTTCCTCTTATATTAGAAAATTAATTATATTAAGTGATTTACTTCTGAGTTTTATTAAATTAGTACCTATATTCTCACCTTTTCAGAAGCAGTATTGGCTATGTGATGAACCAAATGAGATTTCTTACTTCCTGGTGGGCCAACCAGCACCACTAAAGGAAATGGCCTCTCATCTACAGGAACAACATCATCAATTAGTTTACAGTGACAGCGTTTCAGTTGTTCAAGCAATGTCAGTTCAGCATGAGACTGAGCTGCCGTTAGTATTTCATCAGGACAAAAGCAGTTCCTTGCTGTTACCTGTGAATGTAATTACTTGGGTCCAGGCAATGTTATAGAAAAACAATACATGAAAGATTTTCCTATTTGAAACATATGTGAGTGACTACAGAGTGAATAAAAATTAGCCATGTCATTGTGAGTTCTTGGGTTTCTCTAGTATGATTGGGTTTTGTACACAATATTTTGACAACTGACCTGGACATCTTCATCAGATTTTATGAATATCTTATGATCTTATGTGTGCCTGCTGTATGGACTCTAACCCTGCTGTGGTGTAATGTTACTTTTTACTCACAAATTCTTTCTGTTGCCCAATACCCAATTTGAAGTGCATTTGTTTTCCAGGCTCTGTCCCACCACTACATGAAATGTACAACTTCACAGAAATTTTCAGCTTTTTTACACAAAGGTTCTGTTGACATCTTGTGCTATGTCTCACGTTTTGTTGACATTAATGCCTTTATCTCTATTTAGTAGGTTTTATGACATTCTTATTTTAACAGTGTCCTTAATTATATTGTTCATAAAAATGGAATCTGCAGTATGATACTGATATTTTCATGTCACATTTTATGATTATGCACCAGACTGTACTTGGTGAGAGCTGGGATGTGTCATTTGTGTATGTTGTTGATTTTAATTGAACCTCTACTTGCCTTTCATTATATTACTTGCCACATATGAGTTATATTGACACAGCATATGCAAAACATCAAGGTTCTACATCACACTTCATGCTACAAATCAGACCTGTGACCTTAGTTAGTATGACTGAAATGTGACAGGTATTATGCTCCATAAACAATTTTTCCAGTTACAAGGCAGAGAAGCAACTCTAATTTTCCTTTATTTCTCAGTCTTGATCTCCTCTAAAATCTCTGTTTCTGATAGGAACCACAATAAGAAATAACTGGTAAAAAAATCTGGCATTAGAAATGATATTATTGTTAAAGAGAACTATGAAAATTTCTGGGAATAACAATATTAGATTCACTTCAGTGTGCATGTTCACTCATGTAACATTCTACTACAAATGCTTAAATATATATGACAAAAAATAGCAAAGTTTTTATTGATCTACTAACTAATTTTTGAAGTGTGGTACAAAATACGAAATTAGTTATAATAGAATGCTGCTTAGCTTAGGTACCATCCAATGTTGTAGGGGGGATTTTCAATGATCTTGCCTTGCTCCATTATATTCCTATTTGATTCACTTTGCATGAAGGAATAAAGTTTTAATTAAATGAAATATACTTGTTTCTGCAAAATTAATTTTCTGACTGCACTTGATATTAGATTTAGTAGGTACTGCACAATAGTGACATATGAAAATTTGTGCCAGATCGGGACTCAGATCCAGAATTCCCACTTACTGTGATAGGTTGCCCTAACCACTTTATCTATCCATGCATGCTCCTGAGACTGATCCAAACCTCCATATGTCACATTCTGTACAACCTTCCATTGTCGTCTATATGTGCTCACATTACTTGTATTACCGCAACTGCAAGAATGAGAGAATAATAAATTGAGACCAATGTTATCATCATTTGGCCAAAAGAACAGACACAGTTGAGGATCTGCAGCTGTACAAAATACTTCATAATTAATTTGCTGAATGTGAATTCCTTGACATTAGCTGTATTAGGTATAGATTTACTACACAGTAGTGACACATGAAAATAGCACATCTCTACCTAAAACAGTTGATATCAAGGAACTCACATTCAGTGAACTAATTTTGAAGTATTTTGTACAGCTGTAGATCAACAATATTGTCTTTTCTTTCAGACATGTATTTAAGTATTACAGGCGTAGTTTTAGCAAATGACAATAACAACACTAGTCTCAATATCCTGTTGTTTCATTCTCCGTATTGTAGGAATACAAGTAATGTTGTGATCACTAAATTATGAATTTAGTAGAATATGATATAAAGATGTAGACAGTATGACTTATGGAGGTTTGGGTTAGTCTGTGGAGCATGCATGGATAGCCAAACTGATTAAGGTAACAGCTTGCAACAAGAGGGAAATCTGGTTTCAAGTGTCAGCCCTCCACAAATTTTCTTATGTCACTATTTGATAGTAAATCTGTACCTAATGCAGCTGATTTTGAGGAACTTCCAGTTAGTGAATTAATTTTGAAGTATTTCATACAGCTGTGGATCATCAACAAAGTCTGTTCTTTCTACCAATTGCTTACTGCTTCCACTCATAACATCCATATTGGTCCATTTGAAATTCCATGCCAGGCTGGTTCGTTGACAGCTGGACTGTGCACTGATTGGCTGTTGCTCAAAGTGACATCAATGATGACATCAGTAATTCTTGTCCTTCCATTTGTCAAAATCCTCTCCTTAATTCATGTGTTGATATTTTTCACAAAATATTTATTTTGCACTGCCCTGATTACAGTTCATGTATTATCCTATTTGCAGTCTAAACATAATTTTAGTTCATCTATGCCACACGAAAATATAGTTCGCTGTTCTACAGTCACTTCCTCAGTGTACTTACCTAGTTCACTGTTGTAATATTTTGTAAACCTCATAAGTTCTATAAGTTCTAACTGTTCTTTGGTGGAATAATTCTTCACCTGATAGAGCAACAAATGTAATGATACTGACCTGGTTCTTGCAGCCCCTTCTCAATAACAGCAGTCCTGATCACCACTAATGTTAAAGTATAAATGGGTATGTGATGGTGTTTGCTCATAAATGTATGCATCATCACCATTTAAATTCCATTAACACATGCATTTATTCCTTAGAAAGTTTGTTTGATAATAATGGTATCCAGTTTTTCTACTATGAAAATTTACTAGCACACTGTACCAAATCAGCACCTAAAATTACAGTGGTGAAGTTAATTATTTAAATATGGCACAAAATAGTTCAAATTCGCATGTGAAATCACTCTGCCCTTAGTAAACACTGAGAATACACCTAACATACATCTTACTTGTAAACTTTCTAACTGTGAACTAGTAGTTTTGTGACAGAGATGTTCTTATAAAGACTGCCATAGGAATAAACTGTTATCCTGAAAACTGAACAATGCTTTAAAAATGTTTGTATCAGATTTTAATGTTTTGGATTAACTAGAACAACTAATGGAATTTTGACTTATAGAAAATGTTGATGTTCAGAAATGAACGCTATCATTCTTACATAATGTGGAGCCTCATGTTTATACTTTTAGGTTCCATACTGTAAATCATAGTAAGTTACATGAAACTGTTAATTAGTGATTTGGTTAACTGGTGATTTGTGTCATTATGTACAGAGAAAATAAAGTAACAGAAGTGTTTATTCAAAGTTTGGAATCTAACAAAGGTATGCAGTGGAGAAAGGTGCTGCTCATGAGCTCAAATGCTAGTTATCTGTTCAAGTAATTAGTTTCTCATAGTTCCAAGTAATTTATAGGGAAGTTGAACTGCCAGACTCCCTACTGGTATGGGTCACCTTCTTCAAATATACTGATTATCTTATAGAATTTTGCATGTTATGAACTGTAGCATCCCTACTGGTATGGGTCACCTTCTTCAAATATACTGATTATCTTATAGGATTTTGCATGTTATGAACTGTAGTACTCATGTCAGTACTAACTATGAGTTCCCTAGATTTTCTAATTATAAGTGCCCTAATGGAAGTCACCAGTGTAAAAAGACAACTAAAATGACAATCTGAATAGTAAATTCCCATACCTCCATCCACCAAAATACAGCTTGACAGCACTGCCATTTTTAATTTGGTACAGATATCTATGATTTTATTACTAGTAACAATAATATATGTAAAATGTTGCAAGTATTAATAAAATTAAATTGTTTACATTTTGGTTCAGTACAGTGGTTTAACAATTTTTTTGAGAAACTGTGAATTGGAGAGGTACATCATTTGAAAAGCATTCGTCTGAAAATTTGTGAAGTTCAAGGTGTATCAAAAAGAATCACCTGATTTTAAAAAAATCATAACTGTTATGTTATTTGAGATATGTGTGTGAATAACATACTGTTGGAAAGAGCAAACTCTCAAGTTTTACATGGTTCCTGCTGGATAGCAATAGTGGGTGCCCACATCAGTGCTAGTAAAACTGGTGTTGGGACAAGAGAAAGTGTTTTGTGTTCTATGTGGATCCTCCTACAACACAGAGATTTAGATGATGGCATGAACTATTCTGAAAAACAGGTTGTTTGTGTAAAGGCAAATCGCCAGGCCATCCATGAGTGTGTCGCACAGACATTGAATGCATCTGCCATAGTTTCACAAGGAGTCCGCGGAAATCCATTCGCCACACACCTTGACAGCTTAACATGCCCCTGATGTCCCTCTGGTGTGTGTTGTGTTGATGTTTACACATAAAACCATACAAATTTCAGCTACTGCAAGCTCTTCATGAAGGTGACAAACAAAAATGTGTGGAGTTCTGTAATTTCGTTCCTGGCAAGATGGATGGACGGATGACAGTTTTCTTCCACAGCTAGTGTTTAGTGATAAGGCAACATTCCATTTAAATGAAAAGGTGAACCATCATAATGTGAGAACATGGGATACAGAACAACCACATAAAGCTGTACAACATTAGAGGGACTCTCCAAACTTTAATATGTTTTGCGCAGTTTCACGGGAAAAGATGTATCATCCATTTTTCTTTGCCAAGAACAGTGTTACAGGAAGCGCATACATCAAAATGCTTGAGAATTTTCTTTTCCCACAGTTGGAGTCTGACTCAGACAACTTCATTTGCCAGCAGGATGGGGCACTATCACACTGGCATGTGGAAGTACGGGAATTTTTGAATCAAAGCATTACTGAACGATGGATCAGTTGTATTAGACCAAATGATTCAGCCTTACATTACAGGCCTCCAAGATCATCAGACTGACTGCATGTGATTATTTCTTGTGGGGGAGTTTATAAAAGACTCTGTTTATGTGCCTCTGTTACCAACAACAATTAATGAACTGAGACACTGCATAACAGCAACTGTGGAAGCTGTAACTCAAGACTTGCTCACTGCAGTGTGGGAACAATTTGAATACAAAATTGACATATGCCATGCATCTCAAGGGGGGCATATTGAACACCTGTGAAAAGGCATGGCAAAAATTTTTTGAGTTTCCTTCTCATCAAAAAACAATATTCATTACATGTATTTATTAGCTTCAGAAATGTAGATATGCCAAATCAGATGATTCTTTCTGATAAACCCTGTGTATCACAGGGGTCGTTCATCAATAGTATACCATGAAACTAGTCTCATTAATGAAATTTGTGATTCCATTATTTTTTCAGCTATATTTAACCTAAAATGACTAGTCTGCTGCTTACAAAGGGGTGCCATGGGGGTTAACGTATTGTATGAAGATATTATTTAAATTTGACTCTTTTCCAAGTTTTCTGTAATACTTTGTAACACCATTTTAATTTTAATTTAAAGAAGTTACTTATCCTATAAATTTCATTTGTTTCATTCGACCATAACCGGCATATATTTAGCACTTCACAATATTTTTGTTACGAAATTTTATGATGAAATTTTATTATTCGTTAAATTATGAACTGCTATAATTATTAGTAAAAGTCAGCCATGAAAAGATAATTCAAAAGTTTTATTGATATAGCAATGTGACATACTCAGCAGATCTTACATAACCCTATTTCAAAATTCTGTTCAATAATATATAATTATCTTTAGCCCTATTAAGTTTGCAAACACAAGAGTTGTGTTTTATTTGTAATGTTTCACTCATACTGTTGTTGTAGTTTTCATCCAAAGTCTGGTTTGATGCAGCTCTCCACGCTACTCTATTCTGTGCAAGCGTTTTCATCTCTGAGTAACTACTGCAACTTACATCTATCTCAATCTCCCTCATGTATGCAGGAAAACGTGTACAAAATTCATTTGATCTGTGACAGGTTTTTTTTGTCTTGGTACCATGAGGAAAGTGTGCATTACATGCATTCTTTTTATTGATAAATGTGACTGGTAATTGAAAATGCAACTCAAATGTTTTGCAGTCTGTCAGTGTTTATGAAAATTGTTGAAGGCTCTCATTAGCTATATGCACAAAGGTGATACATGAATTCCATTGTTTGCCATATCTGGATGAGAAAGAAATCACAATATCATGAAAATGTGCATAAGTATCTTTAACTTGCTTAAAACCCTGGACCTAAACATAATTTTCTAGACTGCAAGAAGAAGGCATTCAGAGCCATGAATATATTGATGAAACAAAATGAGTATTTAAACTTTTCTACTCATTGCAACAACCATTTGAGAACTGTTTTTCTGCATTTCTGTTTCCTGCAAATACAGTGATGTATTTAAATCGCTGTTTTAACTAGCTGAATAAATGCAATTTATTCCAGTGAAGTTATGCAGTATTGACTTTTGAAGTGAAGATAGTGAATGGTAGAATCAGAAGTACATGTGTCACATTGTTGATTTAAGAATTATAATAGCAGCAAACTTTGACACTGTTATAATCTATAAAAAATAAAACCAAAGTGTAAGTGTGTCTCATTATTTTCAGTATTTCACAGGGCACTATGATTGTTAAAAAAGGTCTGAACTTCCCCCAGGAGCCTTGCTGCTCTTTGGTGGGTTCGTACTTGCCTACCATGGGGCCCCAGACTTTGCAGCATCCTTTCCCTTCCATGCTGCATGTCTGTCCACTTGATGTCTGGGTTGTTTTTGGAAATGTATTCTGCATTTTCGGTAGTCAATATCAGAATACTCTCTACTGTTTCTCATTCCATTTTTATTTCTTCATTCACCTTCTCCTATCCTTCCTCTGCTCTAGTATTTCAGGTTTCTCTTTTTCTTTTTCCTCCCTGTGAGCTCCTGAAGGCTGGCCCATGTAACTGGCACGTAACAGGTGACCGGGTAATGCATAATTCCCAGCTCCAGGTTTGCAGGTAGGATTCGCACGTACCCCCTGGTATAGGCCAGGCCCAGGGAGGGGTGATTGTCTAAGGTGCTACCTTTCCCAAATCACTGATTGGTCCCTCTGTCAGGTATTTGGGAGGTGTGACCTGAGGTGTGAACACTCACCTGAAGGCAGCTCCCTGTTGGAAGGGGTATGCCATCGGAGATGTTGGCAATCATGGAGGATTTTCTCGCAATGAGCCAATCATCTTCACTGTCAGTGGCTATGAAACGTAAATGGAATGAGGCTAACAATTCAAAGACCCTCCCAGCTGCACTATGGTTCCTCATGGTTTCACATACTGAAGACAGTCATTCCTTTGCTACAGTTAATCCTTTTATTATTCAGAAAGGTGTTGATGCAATTGCTGGCCCTGAAAAATCCTGCATCGCATTGTCAACAACTGCTTGTAACTTCGCTCCTCCATGGCTATCCTGTTCCTGTTGAGACTCATCAAATGCTGAATTCTTCCCATGGAATTTTTTACAGGAGGCTGCTTGATGGTCTGACTGAAGTAGAAATCCATACACACCTCCCTGATCAGGGTGTCATTGCAGTCCTTAGTGTCCACAGGCACTATTTTTCAAATGGTTCAAATGGCTCCGAGCACTATGGGACTTAACTTCTGAGGTCATCAGTCCACTAGAACTTAGAACTACTTAAACCTAACTAACCTAATGACATCACTCACATCCAAGCCCAAGGCAGGATTCGAACCTGTGACCTAACAGTCACTATTTTTCTCAGTTTTGTTAGAGTGGTTCTTCTTTCAAAGATCAAAGCAAGTTATGAAGTTATCACAATCAGGCTGTATATTCTGAACCCAATGCTGTGCTGCCAGTGTCATCACTGCAAACACACTTGAGAGTCCTGTCGACACCCAGTCAAATGTATAATCTATGTCCTGAGGGTGATTGTGTGCCTCCTTCTCCCTGCTGCATTAACTGCAGTGGTGACCATGCCATCTCCTCCTGTGATTGTCCTATGTATCTCAATTAGTGGGCTGTCCAGGAGGACTAGGTGAAGGAAAAAGTGCTTTACCCGTTTGCTCACAAGTTGTTGTCTAGTGAGAAACCCTGCATTCTACCATCTGGCAGCTACAGTACTGTTCTTGCTACATCTTGCTCCACAAAGGACATGGCCACGCAGACATGTGACCTCAAATTTAGCACCGTGGTTGTGAAATCACCCAGCATCGTGGTAGCACCCTCGTCTCCTCCTCCAGCTGTGCAACAAGCCACCAAACTTTCATCACATGGAGCGAAGTTGCCAGCTACACAACCAGCAGGCCAGAAAGGACAGAAGGAATACTCTTGTGAAGACTTCCAATGTACCTCCAGCCAACCAACATCTAAGTCTTCCTCTGCCAACTGGAAAGGCTTCAAGAAGTCAAACAAAGGCAAACAGTCTTCTTCTTTGTTGACTCGAAGATCCTCTTTGATGGTGTCGCCACAGGATACCCTCACCCAGCCAACCTCTGTGTCACTGGTGTGCACCACTAACCATTTTTCTGCCCTGGACTCCACAGGCTGACAGAAGGAGAAAGCTGAAGCTTCTGTAGACCTCTTGGAGCAGGATCCTCCTGTCTCTGTGCCCTGTAGCTTTGAGTCTTTGAAGGCTGGCACTTGGCAGCAACTGTAGTGACACACCTTCATTGTTTCCTCATCATGACTCTCCTCCAATTGAATGTTTGCAGCGTTCAACTCAGCAATGAGGATTTACAGCTGCTCTTAGAATTGCAACATCCACTTGTTCTCTGCCTTCTGGAAACAAAATTGCATCCTCAAGACCACTTTGAGGTCTCACATTTCTTCCCGGTCTGTTTTGACCTTTCCCCAATTATGGCATTGCATCTCATGGGGGAATCATGATTCTCACACAGGATGATATTCATAGGCATCCCATCTTTCTGACTGTTGCAGTCCCCCCCCCCTCCCCCCCCCCCCTTCTGCTGCTCCAAGAGGTGGATGTCTAGGTTGATCTTCTCAGTCTACTTAACCTCTTCTGCCTTAACACAGGAACACCCATGTTCCTTTCAGACTGCATGCACACCTATTCCCATTTGGATCTATCCTTCTGCACTGCCCAGCTTGCCCCTCATCTCGACTGGTACATTCTCTCTGACACATACTCGAGTGACCATTTCCTGTGTGCTATCCTTTGGCTGACTCCTGCCCCACCTAAGTGCACACCCAAATGGCAGCCTACTAAGGCTGGCTGGAGGCTTTACACCTCCCTGGTGACCTTCGATGAACATCATTTCCCCAGTTGTGATGACCAAGTAGAATATCTTATAAACTTTATCCTTGCCACTGCAGAATGTTCCATTCCTGGAACATCCTCTTTACCATGCTGTGTCATGGATCCTTGGTGGACTGAGGCATGCTGCAACACAATTTGTGCTCTCCATGTTTTTAACCATCATCCTATTGTGACCAACTGCTTTCATTATAAACAGTTGCATTCAGTGTCACTGTATTCTTCAGGATAGCAAAAAAGCTAGCTGGATTTCTTTCACTAGTTCTTTTAACAGTTCCACTCCCTCTTCTTTCATGTGGGCCAACCTCAGACGGCTTTCTGGGACCAAGATCCATTTCCCAATTTCTGGCCTGACAGTAGCTATGATGCCTTTACTATGAGGGAGCTAGATCATGCTCTCAGTTCATCCGGATCCTCCACCCCCAGTGCCATTCGATGTTCACATTCAGATGTCGCAGCACCTTTATCTTGTGTGCCAGCACTTTCTGCTTCATATGTACAACTGCATCTGGGCAGAGGGCCTGTTTCCCAAATGCTGGCATGAAGCCACTGTCATACCCATACCTAAGTCTGGTAAGGACAAACACCTTCCTCCTAGCTACTGCCCCATTTCTCTCACCAGCTGTGTTTGCAAGTTGATGGAACATATGATTCATGCCCAGCTGGTATGGTGGCTCGAGTCTCACAATTTACTAACCATTACACAGTGAGGATTTTGAGCGCACCGTTCTGTCACTGACCATCTCATCACTTTGTCCATGCATGGCCTGAATGATTTTTTGCAGAAATCCCAGACTGTGGCTGTGTTTTCTGATTTGGAGAAAGCCTACAGCACCTCTGGAGGACTGGTATCCTACTCTCTACATGTGGAGCTTCTGTGACTGCCTAGCCCATTTCCTTCAGGAATTATAAAAGACCGAGTTTTCAAGGTACATGTGGGTTCTGGCTTGTTGGACACATTTATCCAGGAAAATGGTGTGCCTCAGGGTTCAATCCTGAGTGTCATTCTCTTTGCTATCGCCATTAGCATTATAATGGCGTGTCTCCCACCAGGCATTTCGGGCTCTGTTTTTTGTTGATGATTTTGCCATCTATTGCACTTCTCCAAGGACCTGTCTCATTGAGCAGCATCTTCAGTGACGTCTCCATCATCTTTACTCTTGGAGCTTCGACATTGACTTTTGTTTTTCCACAGACAAAACCATTTCTATGAATTTCTGGCAGTGCAATTGGCTTCTTCCAACATCTTTATATCTTGGGCCTGTTGCTCTTCTGTTCATTGAAACTAACTACAAAATTCCTGGGGCTCATGCTTGATAGGAAACTTTCTGGGTCTTCCCATGTGTCTTACTTGGCAGCCCGCTGTACACACTCCCTCAATGTCCTAAGTGCCATCAGTGGTACTTCCTGGGGAGCAGATCGGACCACCCTCCTCCAATGGTATCAGTCCCTTGTCTGTTCACAACTAGACTATGGGTGTTTTGTTTATGCATCTGCACATCAGTCTCTCTTATGCTGTCTCAATACTGTACACCATTGTGGCATCTGTTTGGCCACAGTGCCTTTTACACTAGCCCAGTTGAGAGTATGTATGCAGAAGCTGCCAAACTACCACTGTCCTACCACTGTGACTTTCTCCTCAGCAGATATGCATACAGTTTGTCTGCCATGTGTGGCCACCCATCAAATGCCTCCTTCCTCAATGACTCCTTTGAGCACCAGTATGCGGTACATGTCTCTTCTCTGTTACCTCCTGGAGTTTACTTTCAGCTCTTCCTGCAGTAGCTTATCTTCACGCTACCTGCAACTTTACTAGTGGGTGTAAATGCTTCAGCGCCTTAGCTTTGTGTGGCAGCCTGTGTTCACCTTGGCTTCATTTGCTTCCTACGGACACTACTCCAGCCTCACTCTATTGCCTTCAGTTTCATGACCTTCACATGGAATTTCATGGTAGTACCTTTTGTACACTGATGGTTCTCAGACTGACCGTGGTGTCAGAGGTGCCTTCATCATTGGCACTGATATTTTTCAGTATTTTCTTCTGGAACACTGCTCAGTTCATCTACATCTACATTTATACTCCACAAGCCACCCAACGGTGTGTGGCAGAGGGCACTTTACGTGCCACTGTCATTACCTCCATTTCCTGTTCCAATCGCGTATGGTTCGCGGGAAGAACGACTGTCTGAAAGCCTCCGTGTGCACTCTAATCTCCCTAATTTTACATTCGTGATCTCCTTGGGAGGTACAAGTAGGGGGAAGCAATATATTCGATACCTCATCCAGAAACGCACCCTCTCGAAACCTGGCGAGCAAGCTACACCGCGATGCAGAGCACCTCTCTTGCAGAGTCTGCCACTTGAGTGTATTAAACATCTCCGTAACGCTATCACGGTTACCAAATAACCCTGTGACGAAATGCGCCGCTCTTCTTTGGATCTTCTCTATCTCCTCCATCAACCCGATCTGGTACGGATCCCACACTGATGAGCAATACTCAAGTATAGGTCGAACGAGTGTTTTGTAAGCCACCTCCTTTGCTGATGGACTACATTTTCTAAGCACTCTCCCAATGAATCTCAACCTGGTACCCGCCTTACCAACAATTAATTTTATATGATCATTCCACTTCAAATCGTTCCGCACGCATACTCCCAGATATTTTACAGAAGTAACTGCTACCAGTGTTTGTTCCGCTATCATATAATCATACAATAAAGGATCCTTCTTTCTGTGTATTCGCAATACATTACATTTGTCTATGTTAAGGGACAGTTGCCACTCCCTGCACCAAGTGCCTATCCGCTGCAGATCTTCCTGCATTTCGCTACAATTTTCTAATGCTGCAACTTCTCTGTATACTACAGCATCATCCGCAAAAAGCCGCATGGAACTTCCAACACTATCTACTAGGTCATTTATATATATTGTGAAAAGCAATGGTCCCATAACACTCCCCTGTGGCACGCCAGAGGTTATTTTAACGTCTGTAGACGTCTCTCCATTGATAACAACATGCTGTGTTCTGTTTGCTAAAAACTCTTCAATCCAGCCACACAGCTGGTCTGATATTCCGTAGGCTCTTACTTTGTTTATCAGGCGATAGTGCGGAAGTGTATCGAACGCCTTCCGGAAGTCAAGAAAAATAGCATCTACCTGGGAGCCAGTATCTAATATTTTCTGGGTCTCGTGAACAAATAAAGCGAGTTGGGTCTCACACGATCGCTGTTTATGGAATCCATGTTGATTCCTACAGAGTAGATTCTGGGTTTCCAAAAACGACATGATACTCGAGCAAAAAACATGTTCTAAAATTCTACAACAGATCGACGTCAGAGATATAGGTCTATAGTTTTGCGCATCTGCTCGACGACCCTTCTTGAAGACTGGGACTACCTGTGCTCTTTTCCAATCATTTGGAACCCTCTGTTCCTCTAGAGACTTGCAGTACACGGCTGTTAGAAGGGGGGCAAGTTCTTTCGCGTACTCTGTGTAGAGTCGAATTGGTATCCCGTCAGGTCCAGTGGACTTTCCTCTGTTGAGTGATTCCAGTTGCTTTTCTATTCCTTGGACACTTATTTCGATGTCAGCCATTTTTTCGTTTGTGCGAGGATTTGGAGAAAGAACTGCAGTGCGGTCTTCCTCTGTGAAACAGCTTTGGAAAAAGGTGTTTAGTATTTCAGCTTTACGCGTGTCATCCTCTGTTTCAATGCCATCATCATCCCGGAGTGTCTGGATATGCTGTTTCGAGCCACTTACTGATTTAACGTAAGACCAGAACTTCCTAGGATTTTCTGTCAAGTCGGTACATAGAATTTTACTTTCAAATTCACTGAACGCTTCACGCATAGCCCTCCTTACGCTAACTTTGACATAGTTTAGCTTCTGGTTGTCTGAGAGGTTTTGGCTGCGTTTAAACTTGGAGCGAAGCTCTCTTTGCTTTCGCAGTAGTTTCCTAACTTTGTTGTTGTACCACGGTGGGTTTTTCCTGTCCCTCACAGTTTTACTCGGCACGTACCTGTCTAAAATGCATTTTACGATTGCCTTGAACTTTTTCCATAAACACTCAACATTGTCAGTGTCGGAACAGAAATTTTCGTTTTGATCTGTTAGGTAGCCTGAAATCTGCCTTCTATTACTCTTGCTTAACAGATAAACCTTCCTCCCTTTTTTTGTATTCCTATTAACTTCCATATTCAGGGAGCAGAGCTCTTTGCTCTTTATCAGGTAATGCAGTACATCCAGTGACACAGGCTTTTCAATTGCGTCATCTGTTACGACTCTCTCAGTGTCCTCCAAAGCCTCTGTGTGTTGTACACAGTCCATCCCTTAGTGTAACTGGTCCAGGAAAGCTGTCGCTTGCTCACTCTTGATGGAGTCACTGTAATGTTTATGAGGATTCCTTTTCGCATTGATCTGACAGGAAATGAGGCCACTCACACTGCTGCGAAGGCTGTAGTCCTCATACCTCAGCCAGCTAGTTCTTATGTTCCCTTCAATGATCTCTGTGTTGCCATCCATCAACAGATGTTGCCAGTTTGGCATTACCACTGGTCCTCCCTTCATGGGAACAAGTTCTGGGTTATTAAGCCTCTCCCAGCAGTTTGGATGACTTCCTCTTGGCCCTCTTGCATTGAGGAGATCAGTTTAGCTAGGTTGTGTATTGGGCACTGTCTTTTTAGCCATTGCCATTTGTTAAGTGGTGCTCCCCCAACCACTTCATACTCATTGCACTCAACCTTCGATGGTCCACCATTTCCTGATGGAATGCCCTTATTTTAACCACTTACATTCTCATTGTGTTCATTGTCTGAGTTATTGGCCATTTTTATGAAAGATGCATGGGGTGTTGACTGTAATTTACTTTTTATTCATCATAGCAATATGGCAATGGCAATTTCATATTTAGTTCATGACCTCTGTTTCCCTATGGCATATTTTATACACTTTTTCCCCATCCCTGTTTTTAGCTGTCTTCTCCTCCATCAATTGTGATTAACGTGTAGTCACTTTTAACTCATCTCTTTGTCTTCATGTTCTATAGTTCTGACATGGGTGCATATGACCGTAGTTGTTTTTGCGCCCTCAAACAAAACAAACACACAATAGGTCTGAATTCAGAATTTCACCATCAAATAGTAAGATGGATGCTTAAATTATAAGCAGCATTGTATTACTAGATTTTTATGTCATGCTAAAAATATGCCTCCATTTGGGAACTCAGTCTTTCTGTGATTATATTTCGTGATTTAATGAACACAAACCATGTTAGATTTTAATTCACAACAGTATGGTCAGTTTCTGAAAAAACACATTCTCCTGGCTGTAATGTTCACTGCAGCTGGTCAGATCCCAAGACTGTAAATGAGGTCATGTCCTCACACAGGGAAAGTAAAAGTATCATGTGTAAAAAGACAGCTTGTAATTGTTATAATTTTTAAAATTGGTAGTTTACATGCAACTTTATTTTGAAAAAGTTACTGAGAAATCTGGAAATGATAATGTCTAAAACTATAAAAGCTTTTCATGAAAATGTTCTTGGATCTGCACCTTGCAACATCAAATCTTATCTATTATTTATTGTTTGGGGAACAGATTTAGAACTACACTAGTATGAAATGGCTCAGGCTGTACACCTGTGAATAATTAGTGCATTTATTTGGAATGGATAGGTGGAAAATCTAGAGTGGATTGGGGGGGGGGGGGGGTGGAGGGGGGAGGAACACACTATCCACAACTGTAAATGGAGCAACAACAGGGATGTGTGAGTGACTAATAACAGAGACCTTCCTTCTGGTTCTGTCTGATCATAGTTCATCTGGAGGGATTGGGGGGGGGGGGGTGGAGGGGGGAGGAACACACTATCCACCACTGTAAATGGAGCAACAACAGGGATGTGTGAGTGACTAATAACAGAGACCTTCCTTCTGGTTCTGTATGATCATAGTTCATCTGCATGTCCTCTATCCAGTCTGAAATCATTCTTACATTCTTATGCTGTGTTCCCACTGGTGTGTCATAGTTTCTCTTTGCACTAACCTGACACAGCTCACAAAGAGGGTCGTAACACCATCAAATAAATAACACATTACACTAGTAAAAAAATGCTACATTTTTGAAGCTCTATGTGCTCCAGTCAGTTTGGTATTCCATGGTAACAAGATAAACTCAAAGAGACAGTTGCCATGGATCAGAGCTCCTGTAGTCTGCTTCATAACTGTTAGTTCCAGTTGACAAGAAACATTCTATCCAATATCACAATAATACAGCTGCCATGTGGGACTTGTAACAGTACATGCCAGGATAATTCTGAATCTGCTAGGCAACTACCCATCACTGTCTCAAAGATGATAAAAATTGATCCCTGCATTTAACACAATATTGAGAAAGTTCACAACAGCGTAACTAGCATTGTCCTAGTTACCATCAGCAAACTGAAAGATGACATAGTGATGCAACATAAACTTTATTCATCTATGCGGCCACTGTCTAAAGCTGTAGGTACTGTAACAGTCAAAAATTTAACTTAATAACACAAATTAAAGTCAGTTCTTACATGACTCTTCACCATTTGACTTTGCCAACATAAGATGATCAAAAGGCTCACTGCTCATTGTGTCGAAACTGTCATCAGCTATAGGTCTGTCCTCAGCCAACATGCAACACATTCTGCCTTGAACAAGATCCTACAACACTATCATAATGCTTTCTAGCTACTTCTCACACAGAAATGTAAATTCCTCTAACTAACACAAATCTGATATGGTTATGCTACATCCTGGCTCCTAGACTACCAATGCTCTAGTTAACACAGCTCGAATTAATTTTACAATAGCACTATCTCCTCATTCACTCCAGCCCCATCATGGGCAACACAATTTTGCTGGTTGGCCCTCAGCACTACAACAGTTGGATACAACCAAGAAAGTCGTGCGGCGACAAGTAGGCCGGTGGTTTGCGGGTGGACCAGTGCGACGACAACGTCTCTGGTGGGCATGGTGAACACACGAAGCATGTCCAGGTTGACATTGGGCAGGAGGGGAACACATTTCACCAGGTGGCAGGGAATGGCGGAGTTTGTGTCATGAGCACTGGATGAAGAAAATACCCATGATGAACAGTGTATCATCGCGCGGTATTATTGAAATGTCGAGGATTGTTCCGGGGGGGGGGGGGGGGGGGGGGGCGTGCACAAACACCTCGAGCGAGGGCATGTTCAAGATGGGGGGGGGGGGGGGGCGTGAGAAACCTCAACAGGGCGAGGCAGGCGATGGTGGAGAGGTCGAAGGGGCATGTGAAGGATCCGGTGGCAAGGGCGTGATCGTAGGTAAGCTCGATGTGGGGAGCATTTGATCACTCGACGGAGTGCGTGAGACCAGAGTAGAGGGCAAGGTCAGAGGAGAGCTCGACGATTGGAACTGGAAGTCACTCGAATGAGTGTGTAAGTCTGATGTGGAGGGAATGGTTGGAGCGTCGTGAGCCACAACAGTGAGTGGCGTGGTCGTGGCCTGAAGAGGGGTAGAAGAAGGCTCGACATGAGCAGGCCTAAGTCTGTTGAGAGAGACCATAACTGCTAAATCTTTCATCTGGATGTCATAGGTGTTGGCTGAGCGCTGGAGAATTCGGTACGGGCCGGTATATGGAGTTTGGAGGGGAGCACGGACAGCGTCATCTCGGAGCATGATGTCCTCGAAATTGTCCAGAGATTTCGGGACGTGAACCATAGAGCGGTTATGGCTGGTGGGTGGAGGGATATGGAGGTTGATGAAGTGGCGTCTGATGTGGTCCATGAAGGAAGGTAAGTCAAACTGAGGGGGAGAAGCGGAAGGGCTCACAGGTTCGCCAGGGAGAACAAAGTTCTGGCTGTATACGAACTCAGTTATTGTGCCTTTGGGGTCTTCCTTATACATCACATGAATGCCAAGTAGCAAAAGGGGAAGGTTCTCCGTCCATAGAGAGTCATGGCAATAAGAGCCGCCTTGAAAGTGTGGTTCCAGTGCTCGACTAGCCCGTTACTTTGCGGGTGATATGCTTTGGTATGGATGCGCCGGATGCCGCAAATGTTACAAATCCTGTTGAACAGGGCCAACTCAAATTGTCTGCTCTGGTCAGTCGTGATGATAGATGGACATCTGAAACGCGATACCCATGACTCAACGAAAGCTTGAGCAACAGTTTCTGCCGTAATATTGGGGAGCGGGACAGCCTCGACCCAGTGAGTTGTTCGGTCAATAGATGAGAGAACATAACAAAAGCCGTTAGAGGGGGAGAAAGGGCCGGCAATGTCAATATGAATATGCTGGAAACACCCCGGATGGATCAAAAGGCACCAAGGGGGGTGAAGTGTGCTTGTGTACTTCGCAGTGCTGGCATGTGATAAAGCAGCGTGCCCATTGCTGGCAGTCCTTGTTGACATTTCTCCACACAAAGTGCTCCGCTATGACACCCGAACACCGGGATGGGCTAAATTATGCAATGCGTTGAAGACAGCTTGACGGAGCGTGGTTGGGATGAGTGGGCATAACGTGCCCGTACTGTCGTCGCAACAGATCTAACCAGAAATGCCAGGGAAGGTGGTGCGGACGAAGTGTAATGAAGAAGTAGAGTCTCAAATCAGGTTTTGTGTTTCCTCATTGGCGGGTTGGAGGTTAGGCAGTTCAGAGAGGTCTAACAACGAATGGACGGCGTCAACTTGTGAAAGGAAATCAGCAACTATATTGTCAGCACCCTTTATGTGTCTGACATTGGTGGTGAACTGAGATATGACGTCCATGTATCTCAAGCGGCAAGGAGGCGGGTCAACTGGCGGGTTCGTAATGGCCGCAGCCAGGGGTATGTGGTCTGTTAGAACATAGAAAGGACATCACTCAATGTCAGTCTTAAAATGCTTGATCGCTTCGTAGACCATGAGCAACTCCCTGTCAAATCTGGTAATTTTCCGTTATGCATTGGTGAGCTTGCTCAAGAAGAACTGCAGAGACGAAGTTTGGCCATCGATTGTCTGGCTAAGGACAGCGCCGATGGCAGTATCACTCACGTCTGTGGTGATGAAAAGTTGTGCATTGAGATGAGTATGTGCAATGGTGCAGGCAAGAAGATTTTTAAGGGCACTGTAAGAGTCAGTCATAGCAGGGGTCCATTGAACAGGCTGAGACCCAGAGGTGTTGGTGCCTGCCAAGGCGTTCGTCAGTGGAACCTGAATCTCCGCATCCCGAGGTAGATGTCGGCGATAATAATTAACCATCCCCAGAAAGTGCCAGAGCTCTTTGAATGACGAAGGTCTTGGTAGGTTTAGTATTGTTTGTACTTTCTCAGGGGGCGGTGAAATGCCATCGGCAGAGACCCAAAAACCAAGAAAAGTGACAGCGGGTTGATGTAGCTGCAATTTGTCCTGGTTGGTCTCGATGCCTGCTGCCGTGAGTGTTCATAACAGTTTGCACATATCGACTGTTGTCCTTGACGGAGGAGCTGAACACAAGAATGTCATCAAGATATGCAAAGCAGAATTTTAGGTCGAATAGAACTTCGTTGATGAAGCATTGCCAGATCTGGGTTGTGTTTTTCAGACCGAAGGGCATGAGTCAAAACTGAAATAACCCCATCGGGGTGGTGATTGCTGTCTTCTCGATATCTTCAGGTGCCATGGGTATCTGGTGGTAGGCCCATTTGAAATTAATGACAGAGAACACGGTCATACCTGCAAGGGAACTGGTAAAGTCGGCAATGTTGGGTATGGGGTAGGTGTCCATAATCGTTCATGCGTTTAGTCGACGGTAGTCTCCGCACATGCGCCAGGACCCATCTTTCTTGGGTGTCATATGTATGGGCGTAGACCAGCTACAGGCAGAGGGTTCAATGATGCCGGAGCTTAGTAGTTCAGAAATCTGTATTTGAAGGTCAGAGAGGTGCTCAGGACAAAGTGGACGTGGTTTACTGGAGATCGGTTGACCTCACGTGAGGCGAAGCCTGTGAGCTGTGCCATTGTTGACGACAGAAATGTTGCCGGCGGCACGGGAGGTGATTTGTTTACAATGTGTGGCGGGCGGGGCAGGTGAGGCGTGGTCGTGGTGGTTGGGCCATTCGGCAGATCCAACGGGGCCTGAGGTGGCAGAGTGTCCCAGGAGTCAACGTGACAAGATGGCCGCTGGCCCGAACCAATGGCACCGTGGTCGGATGAGCTCGGTAGAGCTCGTGAGCCGTTAGTGAGTCCATTGTCCGAGGGCGCAGCCTATGATAGCACGGTCACGGGCGAAACTCTTGGCGCGAGTGCACTGTTTGCATTGTCAGTGGCGGTCACACAGCGGCACACAGGAGCCAAAGTTGCATAGTTTGAGGTGCTGTCCATGAGGGGGGAGGTAGGAGCCGTCAGTTCGGGGACACGTGACACTCGTTGTGTATGCACACGTATGTCTGGCCGAGTGTCAAATGCTATCATGTTAGGAGGGTGTGGCCCTGCAGAACTGTCAGTACATGTTATGGAAGTCTTGATAGCACAGTTGCGAGGGGTAGCAAGAGGTAAACACACAGAGGCTCGATTGCTGGGGCAGAAAGCAGATTCGGCGCACTTACTGACCTTGCTTTGTCCTTACTGTAGTGTCTGTAATTCCTTTGCTGCATTGGACAGCTGGAGCTGCGTTTTGTGGAGCTGGAGGGAGAGCTCGAAGGTTTCCTTGCATAGGTGAGTGAAGTGTTCAAGCTCGACAAGGCACTTGTGCATGGTTTCTTGTAACGTCACCGACAGAGCATGTACGGATGAGATGAGCCTGGACCGTTGTGTCATGGGGGGGTTTGCTCGACGGAGCACAGGGGAAGTGAGTTTTGGACGGATGATGAAACACGGTGTTTTGCACTAGGTCCGGTGAAAGTTTGTGGTGTCGCAAGAAGTCAATGCCTAGTATAGGTCCGTCAATTTCGCACACTATAAAAGTCCACTCGAGTTTGCAGTTTGTGGAGAGTGAGACGACGTGGGAAGTTGAACCTGAGCATTGTAGTTTAGTTGTATTCATGGCTTGCAGTGAAGTATGATGAGGGTGGATGTTCGACAATGCTAAGGATGTAGGCAGCAGCAAAACATCGGCGCCTGTGTCTACTAGGAAAAATTATCCTGACGAAATGTCTTTAATGTAAAGTCATCCGCAATTATCCGGTCGTTCCCAGACAGAATAGAGCACTGGAGGGTGCCTGTCACGTTGTGCGCAGGAGGCAGCACCTGGACTTACCAGCAATTGGCGTTTGGGAAGTAGCAGGGTGGTCTGCAGTTCCGTGCCACCTCACCAAACCGTGTGTGGAGATAACAGTACGGGTAGTGCAGTTGCATTTCCTGTGGAAAGTTCGTTGCCAGTGGTGGTGGCCAAGGTTCGGTGGCTGCAGCAGGTTTGGTTGCAGGAGGGGGCGTGATCTTGGGCGGAGCCAGTGACGTCCCAGCTGCTTGTTTACTGCTTCCTGGAGTGAGTGGAACAGTCGGCACAGTACGGCCCCAGCCACATCCGGCCACAGGGCAATGAGCCTGAACCTGATTTGTCAGGTACGCAGTGACTGGCGAAATAGAGCAGTGATGCATTGCGTAGCTTGTGAGCAATTGTTATTCTGTGCTCAACAGGTTCAGGAGACCTTTGAGCCACAGCAAAGCGGATGTGAGGAGATAGTTTATCTGACCAGATGGTGAGGAGAGCTGTGTCAGAGAACAGATTGGTGCTGACCAGGGCACGTACCCATCTCTAGAGCTGCAAAGGTTTGTCATTGCCTAGTTGCTCAACATGGAGCTCTTGCTGTACTGCTGCCTCAGTTGAGCATGCAAGCCGACGTGGAACTGTCTTTTTGGCTTGAGTGTACCAGGTAGATAAGTCGGGGGCATCAACCAGGTCAGCAATCAAGTCCTCCTGGTCGTGCAGTTGGGTGATGAGGCACAGAAACCTTGTTGACTCATCGAGTTTGTAATGGTCGAACACTTCATCCACAATTTTGTACCATGTTGTTGCTCTGTCGGGATTAAACAGCGGCAGCGTCGGTAAGCGTTGCAGAATGTTCGGAAGAATAGGTTGAGTTGGGTTCGTTGGGGCACTGCCTGAACCGAGCAGTTGTTGCTGTAGTATTCCAGGAGAGAGTGCCTCCAGGGGATGTGGCAACGACGGCTGTTCGGGTGGCAGCGTGAAGGTGACACGTTTTGGTTGAGTGTGATTCGTCATGACGTGGAAGGTGGACGCGGGTGAGCCACCGTAATGTGTTGATTGTGGTTGCGGAAGCTCAACACATTGCGGGTGTGTTTGGATTGATGTGTCATGGATGAGGCACCGTGAATGGTTGTGGAAGCTTGACTGGAGCCAGCAGAGGGGCAACAGGTGAGAAAAAGTTCAAAGTTTGAGAACGGGTGTTAGTCCGCGGAAAGCTCGACCTATGATCAGAGCCGGGGCCACATGTGTTGCAGGGAGGCTGCAGAGGTGCAGGCTGTCCAGAAGCACAGTGTGGGAAATGATCTCGAATGTGGGACAGAATGTGTGAATGTTAACTCTTCATAGTCACTCCACTCAAAACGGTGTGCCGATAAGGTGAATGTCGTGGCACAAAACACTGACATGTAGCAAAGGGATGTAGGTGGAGGTCAGGCACAGATAACATGTTATTGTTCCTGTTGCAGGACGAAGTATCGAAGTAGGAATGCATGTGGGTGATGCTGAACCGAGGCAGGCGTGGGCGTGGTCAGATGCTGAGGAGGTAGACCTGTGAACTTAGCAGTTCTTGCCACGTAGCATATATCTGCATGGTACTGCATGGATGGTGTGGCAAATTGTTGTCCTGGTGGTAGTAGATTGTCCGATGAAGCATTTGCAGAAATCGGCATTGGTCCCACACTGCACGGAGATCCGTAAGAGGTAACTGCACAGTCAATGAGGGAGGGCACATGTGGCGGGAACAAAGGCATTTCATAGCTAGAATCATGTGCACCCCTATTCTCACTTATTGTTGCAGGCTCAAAAACGTCTGGAGAAATTGGCGGAATCATCGAGTAAGAGCCATTGCAGTCCTGGAGGGTGTACATTGCCCACAACATGATGCATGTCAATCACAAAATCCGGCGTTAGGTGCTGGGCCGAAGTCATTGTTTGAATGCTGTGTTGATGTAATACATGCAAAAATAGCTGACACGGAGGTCGTGGACGCAGTAAAACGGCGAAAATAGAAGGTGTTACAACTCGGGGTCACCAGTGAGGAGGATTACCTGGTTGGTTGCACCAATAATCACCCCCATTTAGAAATAGTTCATTTATTAACCTTAACACATACAAGTATCACAAAGAACTGAACTGAAAATTGTGGAACAGCCAAAGATAATGCTCAGAGTCCAATGACAAATGCATATCGATGTTGGTGTCGATTTCTTTGGTGCCACATACTTACTGATCCAAACATCAGATCAAAATGCAGGTTGCACAATCAGTATTCATTTAAACAGAGCATTTATTGTGGATATATTTCCTGTACCATTTCCTCTCTTACACTACTGATGTGATTACTTAACTTTAGCATTTGGACATCAATATGGTCAATTAGATAGCAGATCATTGTCATGTCTCAACTTGGTATTGTCTGGTCAATTAGATATCATATCATTGTCATATCTCAACTTGGTATTGTCTATTTGTATTTTAGTTTATACCTACATCTTCAATTTAAATATTTTTATTAAACAATGTTAGTGTTTTATTGGCTGGAATTAAAAGAAATGAATGTAGTGATGTATCCTGTCATCAAAATGTGTGAAACCTCCTCTGATCTGTTTCTGCAAGAGATGTGCATTCTTATCAAATCCCATCAAGACTAAAGTCATAATATCTGTTTTCTCTTTTTTTTGTACTTTGGCTACTTATAATGGCACATGTCAGGCAGTTTTGTATTTGTATAACTGGAAATGTTTTACAATACCAGAAAATCATACCCGTCATGATGGGTAGTGTCAATGACTATTTTCATGTAAATACACAGATAAACTTTGTCAAAAATAGGCAATAATTACCTTTTCCACATAAGTAACTTCATATCCATCTAGGTGTTTTACTGAGGGAACTGTGTGCAAAACAAGTTCTCGGTATCCAGAGAGCTCAGTTATTTTATTGTTCCTCATGTCTAATACTTGTAGTAGAAAGAATTTCTGCAGGTTTGATAGTTCTGTAAGATCTGAAATGGTATTCTCAGATATGTAGAGTTTATGCAAGTGATAAGCTCCCTGTAAACAAAGACAAAATTAAAGCAGACCAAATAAAACTCATTTTTATTTGAATTTTATAAAGGCTGTTTTTGAAAGGGAAGAAATATGTTTGCAAATATCACAGTATCAGTGCAATTTACAAGGGGAAAGGAAACTATGACAGCAAACACTCAGTGTTAAAACTCTTAGATCTCTTCCACCATCTTGAAATATAGAGAGAAAAGAGTGGGGGGAGTGGGTGGTGGGTGGTGAGGAGGGGGGAGGGGGGAGGAATGGTTGAAAGTGATAAGCCATTATGAATTAAAGTCATGAGAGTAGCTTAGCAACTCCTAATGCATATGTGCTCACATATTACACATATATGAAGTTGTAAAAAGCAAACCATTCATAAGAAAACTGTTATCTGATTCTCCTTAATGATGCAGCTATTGTGGCCATCCACTCAACTACCATAATTTGTCATCACAATCACTTCATTTCTGTTGTTATTGTAGTTATAACTGTAGTTGTTGTTGTCTTCAGTCCTAAGACTAATTTGATACAGCTCTCAATGCTAGTGTATACTGTGGAAGCCGTTTTATCTTTATATATTACAGCTGCAACCTAGACTCCTTTGAACACACTTACTGAAATTGATCTTTGGTCTCTCTCCACAATTTTTGTTGAACATACTTCCCTCCATTACCAAACTGTTACTTCCCCGGTGCCTCAGGATGTGTCCTAACAAATAACTCCTCCTTTTAGATTGTTAGTTTCACATTTTTTTAGATTGTTAATTTCAGGTTCATCGCTAACGCACATGGTAAGCTGTGATGATGTGGAATGAGTCATTTTGAATTCATATTACAAATTAATTGTAATATGCCTACCAAGGCCCCATACCCACTGACAGTTTTCAATATATATATATATATATATATATATATATATATATATATATATATATATATATATATATATATATATGTCTGGCAGGTCGACAGACACACAAACAAACACAAACATACACACAAAGGGAGAGGGTAAGGAGTCATTCCAATCCCGGGAGCGGAAAGACTTACCTTAGGGGGGAAAAAGGACAGGTATACATTCGCACACACACATATCCATCCGCACATACACAAATCCAAGCAGACATTTGTAAAGGAAAAGAGTTTGGGCAGAGATGCCAGTTGAGGCGAAAGTACAGAGGCAAAGATGTTGTTGAATGACAGGTGAGGTATGAGCGGCAGCAACTTGAAATTAGCGTATGTTGAGGCCTAGTGGGTAATGGGAAGAGAGGATATACTGAAGGGCAAGTTCCCATCTCCAGAGCTCTGACAGGTTGGTGTTAGTGGGAAGTATCCAGATAACCCAGACGGTGTAACACTATGCCAAGATGTGCTGGCCGTGCACCAAGGCATGTTTAGCCACAGGGTGATCCTCATTACCAACAAACACTGTCTGCCTGTGTCCATTCATGCGAATGGACAGTTTGTTGCTTGTCATTCCCACATAGAAAGCTTCACAGTGTAGGCAGGTCAGTTGGTAAATCACGTGGGTGCTTTCACACGTGGCTCTACCATTGATCGTGTACACCTTCCGGGTTACGGGACTGGAGTAGGTGGTGGTGGGAGTGTGCATGGGACAAGTTTTACACCGGGGGCGGATACAAGAGTAGAAGCCAGAGGGTAGGGAAGGTGGTTTGGGGATTTCATAGAGATGAACCAAGAGGTTACGAAGGTTAGGTGGATGTCGGAAAGACACTCTTGGTGGAGTGGGGAGGATTTCATGAAGGATGGTTCTCATTTCAGGGTAGGATTTGAGGAAGTCATATCCCTGCTGGAGAGCCACATTCAGAGTCTGATCCAGTCCCAGAAAGTATCCTGTCACAAGTGGGGCACTTTTGGAGTTCTTCTGTGGGAGGTTCTTGGTTTGGGGGGATGAGGAAGTCGCTCTGGTAATTTGCTTCTGTACCAGGTCGGGAGGGTAGTTGCGGGATGCGAAAGCTGTTTTCAGGTTGTTGGTGTAATGGTTCAGGGATTCCGGACTGGAGCAGATTCGTTTGCCATGAAGACCTAGGCTGTAGGGAAGGAACGGTTTGATGTGGAATGGGTGGCAGCTGTCATAATGGAGGTACTGTTGCTTGTTGGTGGGTTTGATGTGGACGGATGTGTGAAGCTGGTCATTGGACAGATGGAGGTCAATGTCAAGGAAAGTTGCATGGGATTTCGGGTAGGACCAGGTGAATCTGATGGAACCAAAGGAGTTGAGTTTGGAGAGGAAATTCTGGAGTTCTTCTTCACTGTGAGTCCAGATCATAAAGATGTCATCAATAAATCTGAACCAAACTTTGGGTTGACAGGCCTGGGTGACCAAGAAGGCTTCCTCTAAGCCACCCATAAGTAGGTTGGCATATGAGGGGGCCATCCTGGTACCCATGGCTGTTCCCTTTAATTGTTGGTATGTCTGGCCTTCGAAAGTGAAGAAGTTGTGAGTGAGGATGAAGCTGGCTAAGGTAATGCGGAAAGAGGTTTTAGGTAGGGTGGCACGTGATTGGCGTGAAAGGAAGTGCTCCATCACAGCGATGCCCTGGATGTGCAGAATATTTGTGTATAAGGAAGCGGCATCAATGGTTACAAGGATGGTTTCCGGGGGTAACAGATTGGGTAAGGATTCCAGGCGTATGTTTATGTTTGTTTGTGTGTCTATCAACATGCCAGTGCTTTCATTTGGTAAGTTACATTATCTTTGTTTTTAGATTCCAGGCGTATGTTTGTGTTTGTTTGTGTGTCTATCAACATTCCAGTGCTTTCGTTTGGCAAGTTACATCATCTTTGTTTTTAGATATATTTTTCTAGATATATTTTTCCCACGTGTTTTTTTTTTTTTTTTTTTTTTTTTTTTTTTTTTTTTTTTTTTATTACTTGTGTCAGTTAGTAATTCTCCCTACCACTTTTTACACTCTACAATAGGAGAAATTCTTCTACAGAATAGGAGTTGTTAAGAAGAAACTTTTTCAGTTAGTTTTCAGATTTTACTTTCATGTCTGTCAGATATTTATCAGTGGGTAAATGGGTGAAAAATGACGTTGGTTGCAGCATAGCATACCCCTTTTTGTGTTAAAGACCACCTTAATGTGGAGTAATGAAAGTCATTTTTTCTTCTGATATTGTAATTATATCTATCACTGATCATTTTTAACTGTGGTGGACTATTTACAACAAACTTCATGAGGAAATAAATATATTATCAAGCAGTAGTCAAATAGCCTAAGTCATTAAGTTTATGTGTACAAGATGATCATGGGTGAGCAGCATGTTTTTGAGCAAGAGAGACTTTCTTTCTTAAAGATGTGTTACTCCAGAACATTATTCCTTGTGACATTATTGAATGAAAATATGCAAAATATGTCAACTTATTGATTTGTCTCTTCCCAAGATTCATAATGTGTCCAAGTGCAAATATGGTTGAACTAAGTTGTTTTAGGGATTATAAAATGTGCTTTTTCCTCTTTAAATTCTCAACAGTATGGACACCTAAAAAATTTGAACTGAATATGTTGTGTCTTTTTAAAATAGAGAGTGAGACCGTTCACAGAAAAACAGTCAATGATCTTTTATGAACACTGATTATTGCTTCTTCTCTTGCTTGGATTAATTGAAATATTACTGTCATCTGCAAAAAGAATTAATTTAACTTGTTGTACATTATGCAGAAGATTGCTTACATACATGAGGAACAATGTTGGACCTAAGACAGAACTTTGGTAAATCCTATATGTGAATCCTCCCCAGTCAGAAGAATCTCCCATGATTATATTAGTTGAATTACTGCATTCTTTTGGTTGAAAACCATTATCCATTGTTCAACTACTCCAAGAATATCATAAAGTCTCAGTTTATCTCGAAGAATATTGTAATTCACACAGTCAAATGCCTTAAATAGATCATAAAAAATACCAACCAGTGCTATTTTGTTATTTTAAACCTTGTAAAATTTTGTGAGTAAGGCCTCCCCCCATGAACCATAGACCTTGCTGTTGGTGGGGAGGCTTGTGTGCCTCAGCGATACAAATAGCCGTACCGTGGGTGCAACCACAACGGAGGGGTATCTGTTGAGAGGCCTGACTAATGTGTGGTTCCTGAAGAAGGGCAGCAGCCTTTTCAATAGTTGCAAAGGCAACGGTCTGGATGATTGACTGATCTGGCCTTGTAACACTAACCAAAACAGCCTTGCTGTGCTGGTACTGCGAACGGCTGAAAGCAAGGGGAAACTACGGCCGTAATTTATCCCAAGGGCCTGCTGCTTTACTGTATGGTTAAATGATTATGGCATCCTCTTGGGTAAAATATTCCAGAGGTAAAATAATCCCCCATTCAGATCTCCGGGCGGAGACTACTCAAGAGAATGTCGTTATCAGGAGAAAGAAAGCTGGCTTTCTATGGATTGGAGCGTGGAATGTCAGATCCCTTAATCGGGCAGGTAGGTTATAAATTTAAAAAGGGAAATGGATAGGTTAAAGTTAGATATAGTGGGAATTAGCAAAGTTCAGTGGCAGGACAAACAAGGCTTTTGGTCAGGTGAATACAGGGTTATAAATACAAAATCAAATAGGGGTAATGCAGGAGTAGGTTTAATAATGAATAAAAAAATAGGAGTGCGGGTAAGCTACTACAATCAGCATATTGAACGCATTATTGTGGCCAAGATAGACATGAAGCCCACGCCTACCACAGTAGTGCAAGTCCATATGCCAACTAGCTCTGCAGATGACGAAGAAATTGAAGAAATGTATGATGAGATAAAATAAATTATTCAGGTAGTGAAGGGAGATGAAAATTTAATAGTCATGGGTGACTGGAATTCGATAGTAGGAAAAGGGAGACAAGGAAACGTAGTAGGTGAATACGGATTGGGAGTAAGGTATGAAAGAGGAAGCCGCCTGGTAGAATTTTGCACAAGGCATAACTTAATCGTAGCTGAAACTTGGTTCAAGAATCATAAAAGAAGGTTGTTACATGGATTAAGCCTGGAGATACTGACAGGTTTCAGATAGATTATATAATGGTAAGACAGAGATTTAGGAACCAGGTTTTAAATTGTAGGACATTTCCAGGGGACATTGGGAGAGCCAGTCCTAACAAAACTCTACCATCTGGTGAGCAAAATGTATGAGACAGGTGAAATACCTTCAGACTTCAATAAGAATATAATAATTCAAATCCCAAAAAAGCAGGTGTTGACAGATGTGAAAATTACCGAACTATCAGTTTAATAAGTCACGGCTGCAAAATACTAACACGAATTCTTTACAGATGAAAGGAATAACTGGTAGAAGCCCTCCTCGGGGAAGATCAGTTTGGATTCTGTAGAAATATGAGGCAATACTGACCCAATGACTTATCTTAGAAGCTAGACTCAGAAAAGGCAAACCCTCGTTTCTAGCATTTGTAGACTTGAAGAAAGCTTTTGACAATGTTCACTGGAATACTCTCTTTCAAATTCTGAAGGTGGCAGGGGTAAAATACAGGGAGCAAAAGGCTATTTACAATTTGTACAGAAAGTAGATGGCCGTTATAAGAGTTGAGGGGCATGAAAGGGAAGCAGTGGTTGGGAAGGGAGTGAGACAGGGTTGTAGCCTCTCCCTGATGTTATTCAATCTGTATATTGAGCAAGCAGTGAAGGAAACAGAAGAAAAATTTGGAGCAGGTATTAAAATCCATGGAGAAGAAATAAAAACTTTGAGGTTTGCCGATGACATCGTAATTCTGTCAGAGACAGCAAAGGACTTGGAAGACCAGTTGAGCAGAATGGAGAGTGTCTTGAAGGGAGGATATAAGATGAACATCAACAAAAGCAAAACGAGGATAATGGAATGTAGTCAAATTAAGTTGGGTGATGCTGAGGGAATTAGATTAGGAAATGAGACACTTAAAGTAGTAAAGGAGTTTTGCTATTTAGGGAGCAAAATAACTGATGATGTTCGAAGTAGAGAGGATATAAAATGTAGACTGGCTATGGCAAGGAAAGCGTTTCTGAAGAAGAGAAATTTGTTAACATTAAGTATAGATTTAACTGTCAGGAAGATGTTTCTGAATGTATTCGTATGGAGTGTAGCCATGTATGGAAGTGAAACATGGACAATAAATAGTTTGGACAAGAAGAGAATAGAAGCTTTCGAAATGTGGTGCTAGAGAAGAATGCTGAAGATTAGATGGGTATATCACATAACTAATGAGGAGGTATTGAATAGAATTGGGGAGAAGAGGAGTTTGTGGTACAACTTAACTAGAAGAAGGGATTGGTTGGTTGGAGACGTTCTGAGGCATCAAGGGATCATCAACCTAGTATTGGAGGGCAGCGTGGAGGGTAAAAATCATAGAGGGAGACCAAGAGATGAATACACTAAGCATATTCAGAAGGATGTAGGCTGCAGTAGGTACTGGGAGATGAAGAAGTTTGCACAGGATAGAGTAGCATGGAGAGCTGCATCAAACCAGTCCAGGACTGAAGACCACAACAACAACAACAACATACTGTATATGGAGTTCTCAGTACAGCAACTCTTCTGAAATCCAAACAGTGGTTCTATTCTAGATTTCATTCTAAAAGACTGTTCTACAATACACAACCTTCTCAAAAACTTTGGAAAATGATGAAAGAGGCCAGTAGTTATTGACATCTCTCCTATCACATTTATTATAGAGAGGTTTAATAATGACATACTTCTCTCTGGATACATATCTTGAGACAGTGGTGCTTTACATATTTCACATATGATGTGACTTTTTATGTGAGTGCAAATCTTTCATACTCTGCTAGAAACACCATGGGATCCAGATGAGCTCTTATTTTTGAGAGATTTTTTTAATTCCAGAAGAAGAAGTTTGGTGATACGTTCATATGACTGAATTTTATGGTAGTTGTTTTTCCTACATACTGCAGTTAAGTAAAGATTATTACATATGTTTGCTATCTGTTGCTGGTTGTCTTGTCTCTCATCTCACTACATTCTATGTAGCTTTAAGTCTGCTGTCAGAAATACTAATTTCTGACATAATGTGCATGTTCCTTGATTTTTGAAATACCTTTCCTCAGTAATTTTGAGTAGTTTTCGTAGTGAGCAAATACTGAAGGATCTCTACTTGTTCTTGCCAACAGATATAATTCCCCTTTCATTTCACAAGATATTTTGATCCCTCTGGTGATCAACAGTCTTTTTCATGGTTATTTAATGTCACATGTGACATTGTTGATACTATTTTCCATGATCACTAAGAACTACAAACATCAAAAAAAGTTTTACATCACCCTGGTACCCCGAACTCCTGAAAGTAGATGCTGACTGGAGATTGTATCAAAGGTACAGTGCCTTTGACTGTTCAGAGATGTCACTAACCCCACCGCAAGATGTAAACAACCATGCATGAGCAGCGCCTATTAGATGGAGGGGGTCCGATAGCCAATCATTTGCAGTCGTTTCACCAGGAAGGAGGTACATGGCTCGTGTTGTCTGTAGTTCAACCATACTTAGATGGTCAATACTGCAGTTTCGCATCTGCATTGTTATTTTGTGCCAGGAAGGGCTCTCAACAAGGGAAGTGTCAAGGCGTCTTAGAGTGAACAAAAGCAAATGTTTGGACATGGAGATACAGAGAAACAGGAACTGTCTATAACATGCCTCACTCAGGCCATCCAAGTGTTATAACTGCAGTGGATGACTGCTAGCTATGGACTATGGCTCAGAGGAATCCTGACAGCAATGCCACCATGTTTAATAATGCTTTTTGGGCAGCCACAGGACGTCATGTTATGACTCAGACTGGGCGCAATAGGCTGCATGATGCGCAAATTCACTCCTGATGTCCATGGTGAGGTCCATCTTTGCAACCATGACACAATGCAGCACGGTACAGGTGGGCCCAGCATCATGCTGAATGGATGCTCAGGATTGGCATCATGTTCTCTTTACCGATGAGTGTCGCATATGCCTTCAACCAGACAGTCGTTGGAGACGTGTTTGGAGTCAACCCAGTCACACTGAATGCCTTAGACACACTGTCCAGTGAGTGCAGCAAGGTGGAGATTCGCTGCTGTTTTGGGGTGGCATTATGTGGGGCCGACGTATGCCAATGGTGGTCATTGAAAGCGCTGTAACGGCGGCACGATATGTGAATGCATCCTCTGACTGATAGTGCAACCATATCAGCAGCATATTGGCTAGGCATTCGTCTTCATGGATGACAATTTGCGCCCCCATCACGCACATCTTGTGTATGACTTTCTACAGGATAACGACATCGCTCGAGTAGAGTGGCCAGTAAGTCCTCCAGAAATGAACCATATCAAACATGCCTGGCATGGATTGAAAAGGATTGTTTATGGATGATGTGACCCACCAACCGCTCTGAGGGATCTACGCCAAATCACTGTTGAGGAATGGGACAATTTGGACCAACAGTGCCTTGATGAACGTGTGGATAGTTTGCCATGACGAATACAGGCATGCATCAATGCAAGATGACATGCTACTGGGTGTTAGAGGTACCAGTGTATGCAGTGATCTAGACCACCACTTCTGAAGGTCTCGCTTTATGGTGGTACAACATGCAATGTGCGGTTTTCATGAGCAATAAAAAGGGTGGAAATAATGTTTTATTTTTTTTATATCTATTCCAATTTTCTGTACATGTTCTGGAACTCTCAGAACTGAGGTGATGCAAAACAGTTTCTGATGTGTGTATATCTTGCTTGTAGATTTTTTACATGAGTTTTGCAGCTGGTGCTAAAAGTGACATGATTCATTAGCTTTACCTGTTCTTTCTTGCATACCCATTTAAAACATCTGCATTTCCCCATGAGTTCCTCATTGTGCTAGCTCAAGAACAAATAAAATAAGCCATAGATTACAAAGTACTGTACATTGCTTTTGTTCTTTGAAACATTGTATTATGTCATTTAGAGGACAAAGTGACATACAGATCATCTCTCACATCACACTTCAAAGCTAAGCAGCATATTGGAATGGTCAACTGCTCCCATATTCAAGTTATAATCTACAATGCTTTTTGGTTTCTTTATTTCCTCTGTCTTTCCTGTGGCAACCATTTCTGTGGGGTTACATGTGGTCAATATCCACATCTCCCTTTTGTCACACCACTTTATAGCAAGCATTGTGTTAGTACACATAAATTGAGTATCTCCTTGTTTCAGTTTCTTCTGAAGTTATGGCATCTTGCATTTGTTCTTATGGGCAGCACCACATGTGTTCATCCCATGACTGTGTCTGGGCTTGAGTACCAATTATCAAGGTAGAGGGTATGTCCCATTCCAAATAGGGCTTTATAAGTGTAGCCACTACGTCATTACTTTTCCCCAAATTGTGGAATTCGGTTGTGTCCCTGTATAAAAAATGAAATCTAATACATATCCAGTATTACAGATGCATAACACAAATGTTTTTATTCCAAATCTACTCCATTCTGATGCAATGAATTGTCTGAAAGATAAGCATCCTTTGAATAATAACGAACTTTGATCAATGCAGAGTTTTTGATATGGATTAAATGCACAGTGGAAAGTTCTAAGAACTTTATCAACAATGTTTCTAATTTTGAATAATCTGTCTCTCCCAGTGTTGGCAGGGTTGTCACTGAAATGTAACATTCTCCTAAGTAATAAAAAAGTGGTCTCTTGGCATAAGTTCACTTGAAATTGGAATATCTATAAGATCATCTCTAGTATTTGCTGATTTTCTGTTTTTTCACATAAGGCACTGAAGACAAACAGCTGTGAAACAATACATTTCTTCATGTCCTGTATCTTTCCTCTTTAATATTTGAGAATTCACTGATTCTGAAGTATTCTCCTTGGGGAATAAATGAAACCAATTCATTTCATCAACTATATATTTCATCAGTTCTTCTGTAAAGAAAACATGAAAACTGATAGAATACTGGGCTCATTCCCTGTTTCACACAGATGTCCCGATAGCATATCATATAATGTGTGATTAACTGGTGAAAGATCATTTCCTTTCCAGTCAAATTTATTGCTAACACATGACTTCTTCATAGGCATTTCACCATCACTTTTTGATTCTTCAGATTCAGAACAACTAAGATCTCGTGTGGAAACATGAGACTGCATTGATATGCCTACTGGCATGGATGGTTTATGATTATAGCTTTATGATTCTGTGGAAGAGCTATTACTTTTGTGAAAATAAAGTAGTTCATCTTCACTGTCATTGCTCATAATAATCTCCATGATTTCTTCCTCAGTGCACACACGATGTCTTGCCTTCTTTTTTTCTTTTCTTTTTTTGTAAAATACAGGATGTGAAAAATACTGATGTAAATTCGAATGAACAGGGAACTGTCATGCAAAGCCTAGGCTCAGAACAGACAAAGAATAAGGTGACAAGCTAGCAGCCAGAACTGCGAAAGGCTACTGAGACATGGGGCGGGAAGTCCACTGTGCAACTTATTCATCATCAGCACTCAGGAAGCGACACATCTATACTTGTCATCAGCACTCAGAGGCTAGTGAATGGGTGTGACTTAGCTCATCAACAGCACTCAGAGGAAAACCAGTAACTGTGACTAAACTTTTCATCAGCACCCAGGGAACGGCAGACATCATGACGAATAAACTCATCAACAGCAGTCAAAGGGTTAACTGCTTGCTGCTGTCTGATAGATAGCATAGTAAGGAACCAAAATTTCCTCTACTTGTGGCAACTACCGTCCATGATGCGCCGTGCCGATGTGTGCCTCCCGCGATCTTTCTGGTGGCTACTGCACTCCTCCTCCTTCGGGGGGGGGGGGGGGGGGGGGGTGAAGCCACAGTGATCCACTGCGTTGGAAGGTGGAGCGTTGGGCAGGAGCAATGACCTCCACATCCATTGGAAGGCTGGAGTTGAGGGGATCTGCCAACCCTCGAGCCGGAAACTTCGAATATGGCTGGAAGTGACCCACACGAAGAGGCCCCCGTCGTCCCACCACCGGAGCCCGGGACAGAACGGGCGACAAGCTGTCAAACTCCAGATTCTGTTCCACCTCCGGAGGGGCAAGACCCAGTGGCGGGGACAATGGGGAAGGGGTGACCACAGGTGAACCAGCCTCCTGAGAAACCAGGCGTGCGGGGGGGCTGGCTCTCACTGGGGCATCTCTAATGATGGCGACGCCGGTGCTGGAGCTACTGGAGGCTGCCAAGGCTGAGAACCATCGCAGTGCGGCGGAGTCACAGCTGGGAGAGGCGGTAATGTTCCCTGAGAAACCAACACGAGTGCCAGCAATGGGGAAGCCGGTGTCTGAGAGATCGGAGGGTGGGTGCCCAAATGTGGACGTAGCTGATTTTGGTGACGACGTACCACACAGTCCCCTGCCTGCAAGGTATAGAGCCGGCGGCCATTTCGGTGCAGGACCACCACCGGTAACCAACGTGGATTGTGACCAAACCCACGTGCCCAGACTGACATACCCAGTGGAAAGCCAGGTACTGCGTTTTGCGAAGACTGGCGAGGACCAGGCCGGAGGAGGTGCAGCAGAGTCCTTGGTTGGCGCCCATGGAGGAGCTCTGCGGGGCTGCGTTCTCCCATTGGTGTGGTCCGGTATGCCGTCAGGAAAAACGTCAACACCTCCTCTGCAGGAAATTTGTGCACATACTTTTTCATCTGCACCTTAAATGTGCACACCATGCACTCGGCTTCCCCATTTGATTGTGGATGAAAGGGGGGAGAGCAAACGTGCCGAATACCGAAGTGCCTACAAAAATCCTGGAAGGTCTGCGAAATAAACTGCTGTCCATTGTCCGAGACCAGGGTGATTGGCAGACCTTCCACAGAAAAGATTTTTGCTAGTGCCTGGATTGCAACTTCTGAAGTGGTTGAGGAGCAGCGAACCACATATGGGAATCGGGAATAAGCATCAATGACAATGAGCCAAAAGCCATTGAGAAACGGGCCCACAAAATCGAAGTGAACACGTTCCCATGCTTGGGTTGCCAGTGGCCATGAAGAGAACGCTGCCCTGGGAGATGCCTGTTGGCTCGCACACTAGGAACAGGCGGCCACCAAGTGCTCAATTTCTCTGTCAATACTGGGCCAGTACACATGTCTACGAGCCAAGGTTTTAGTATAGGAAACACCCCAGTGCCCCTCATGTAATAATGTGAGGACCTCCCTTCGTAAACTTGCAGGAACAACCACACGAGGAGCTGTATCATCGCTAGCCAGAAGGAGAACCCCTTCCAAGACCGAGAGGCAGTCTCGTAGGATAAAATAATTACGAAGAGGGTCCGAGGCCCGGCCTGGAGGGTGGGATGACCACCCCTGCTGAATGAGGCGAACTACTTGCCGGAGAACCGGGTCAGCTGCCGTTTCCCTGGCGACTCGAGAACTAGTGATCGTGAAGCCATCAACTGCTTGGCAGGACGCCACATCCAAATGAAAACACATAATCTCCTCTCGATCGAACTTAGGATCCAGGCCCACCGGAAGACGGGAAAGAGCGTTGGCGTTGGCATGCTGTCCGGTAGGGCAAAAATGAATGTCATAATGGTACTTAGAGAGGAACAAGGCCCAGCGCTGTAGTCTGTGGGCCGCCCTATCCGGAATCTGAGAGGCGGGGCCAAATAACGATATTAACGGATTATGGTCAGTGATTAACTGAAACTTCGTGCCATACAAGAAGGGGAACTTGGTAACAGCGTAGACAATGGCCAAAGCCTCTTTTTCCACCTGGCAGTAATGGGCCTTCGTGGGACTAAGAGTTTTAGACGCAAACGCCAGTGGTTGCTTGGAACCATCTGCGTTGCGATGGGCCAGGACCACCCCCACCCCATACTGTGAAGCATCTGTAGCCAGGACCAACGGCTTATGGGGGTCAAAAGTAGCCAAACAAGGCGCTGACATGAGGAGGCCCTTCAATGAGGTGAGCCCTCACTCGCATGCAGGCGACCAATCAAAAGGAACACCCTTGTGCAGAAAGCAGGACAGGGGGCGGGCTATGGTGGAAGCCCTGGGAATGAACTGGTGGTAATAGGCTATCTTGCCTATAAAAGCTTGTAACTCTTTCAGCGAAGCGGGCCGAGGAAGGTCGACGATACCTTGGACCAAACTTCCTAGTGGCTGGACGCCGTGCCGAGAGATGGTGTAGCCCACATACTCAATGGACGGTTGGAAGAGGTTTGATTTACGCAGGTTGCAACGCAAGCCCACAGACCTGAATTTGAGAAAGAGGGTGTGAAGGTTGTGCAAGTGTTCCTTCGTGCTGCAGCCTGTGACAATTATGTCATCCAGGTAATTAATACAATGAGGGATTGTCGACGTGACGTGCTCAAGATAACGCTGGAATATCGCCGGGGCACTGGATATTCCGAAGGCCAACCGCTGGTATTGGTAAAGGCCACATGGGGTGGTGACGACTGCCAGCCATTTGGAGTCCTCATCAAGTGGTATCTGATGATAAGCCTCCGAAAGTTCGATTTTCGAAAAATATTGGCCTCCTGCCACGGCGGAGAACAATTCATCAGCATGAGGCAAAGGATAGGTGTCCACCACCAATTGGGAATTAATGGTGGCCTTGAAATCGCCACAAAGACGTAATTTTCCTGAGGGCTTCCTGACAATAACGAGGGGCGAAGCCCACTCACTAGAAGAAATGGGAAGAACGACCCCTAGGGCTCTCAGCCAGTCTAGCTCTTCCTTTACCTGAGGGCGGAGAGCCAAGGGGATCTGACTCGCATGTAGAAAACGTGGGTGAGCCGGCGCCTTCAACGTTAAGTGAGCTTCAAAGTCTGAAACACGCCCCAGGCCCTCCTCAAAGATATCTGGAAAGTCTGAGATCAAAGATTCCAATGATTGATAGGGAACGTCTTTGGAGACCAACTGTATGGTGTCAGCAATAGAAAAACCGAAAGCTTGAAAGGCATCCAGGCCAAAAAGGTTAGTGGAGCTCACATCACTGACAACAATAAAAGTAATAGGCTGAGTGACAGATTTGTAAGTCACGTCGGTTGTGAATTGACCCAGTAGGGGAATGAACTGTTTACCATAACCGCGTAGACGGCGGTAGACTGGCGCCAATGGGGCCGATCCAAGGTCGGAATAAGTTTGTGCATTCAACAACGAAACTGCCGTGCCAGTATCTACTTGCAGTTGTAACCGGCGCGACTGATCCGACACCTCGATAAAGAGTTTGCATGCTGATGCATCGGGAGCCTGGCCCGATGAAACTTCCTGAATGTCAATGTCCATGTCCTCTGTACCTGCTTCCTTCGATTCTTTTGAGGTTGAGCGGCAAACTTTAGCAATGTGACCTTTTTTATTACATTTGCGACAAACAGTCCAACGCTGGGGGCACTCTGACCGATCATGATGTATATAGCACAATGCACAGGACGGCAACAGGGGCCGGCGGCCGAAATTCTGTTTACTCGCCGTGCGGGAGCGGCCGTAATGGCCGGATTGTACCGCTCGCATGTCGTCCACCACGGACACAGTGGACGCAGACGCGGACGCGCCGCCCTGAATCACCGCGATGTCACACCACGCTTCCAGCTGTTGACCTGCGGTGTGAGAGACTTCATATGATTGAGCAATGGACAGGACTTCCTCAAGGGAAGGGTCTTCTAACTGCAGGGCCCGTTGCCGGACCTCCCCATCAGGGGCCGAACGAACAATGACGTCGCGTACCATAACGTGGGCATACGACTCTCGCGACTGCTCCGTGACAAAATGACACTTGCGACTAAGACCATGCAGGGTAGCAGCCCACGCCCGGTAAGACTGATGGGGCTGTTTCTTGCATTGATAGAACTCGACCCTAGCCGCCACAACGTGTGTGCGGCGGCGATAATAGGAAGACAGCAATGAACACAATGCGTCAAAAGACAAAGACGAGGGTTCCTGCAACGGCGCTAGCTGCGGCAAAACTTGATACAGCGAGGGAGATATCCAAGACAAGAAGAGAGCATGACATACCTCTGCATCGGCAACATGAAACGCCTGGTAATGCTGCCAAAAGCGATGTTCATATGCGTCCCAATCCTCCGCCGTCTCGTCATACGGGGGAAAGGGAGGAGGGAACGGCGCTGGAGCAGACTGCGTGGAGAGCAACACCGGAAGCACTTGTTTCATGGTGGCCATGAGCTCCGTCTGCTGCTCGACCAAAACCCACACTAAATCATCCATGCCGTGGATAAGCTGCGAAACCAGAACAACGACGCAACATGCAAAAGAACGACCCTACTCGTCGCCAATTGTGTAGTACCACTGTTCACATTTTACATCGCACTTCACTTAGCTTAGACCGGGACTGTGTCCTGGGCATGCCCGATGTTAACTGACTGGGCACAGCCCACGCTGCCTGAGTTGTTGTTGTTGTTGTTCCGCCGGCAGAGGTCGCATCCGAATTCTCGCGTGCCCTCTGGTGGACGGGACTCAACTTGCAGCAACTACTGTCCGTGACGTGCCGTGCCGATTTGTGCTTCCCGCGATCTTTCTGGTGGCTACTGCATATACAGTTACATTTGAAACTGAACTTTTTTCAGTATTAATTCACAAACACACACTCATATGTGCTCATCACTACAAAATATATGTGTACAATGTATTTGAACTTGTATTCTGTGTTAATATATGTAACAATTCCTCCTTTTCCCATATTAGTTCTATGTGAGTAAGTTGCTAGAGCACAGAACTTCTCCAACCCTGCATTTATGTGGTGCTCAGACAGGCACAGATGTCTATCTTTATAGAGCTCTCTATGTTTTCCAAATAGACAAGAAGCTCTTTTGTCTTATTACTCAACCCACCAATATTTTACTGAAATAAGCTAACCTTACTTTTCTGTGCATACTTAACCATTTTGTGAGGCTTTTCTGTTATTTTAACTTCTTTCACAACAGGGTGCCTGACTACTGTTCTAAACCAAAAAGGTACATCTCTGACACAAGTAACCACTGGGATCATTCGTGTGATATGGCCCCCTGAATATTTTCTGCAAGAAGCTCGGTCAGCCTATCTTTCCCACTCTCATTCAGGAGTAAGACATGTCTAGTATATACCCATTTCCCAATTACAGCAGCAGGCACTGCAGTCATATGGGATTTCATTTTAGTCAGCAGCAGCTGGCTCAACTCAGAGTTCACATGGCTCACAGCAGTGTTAACCCAGGGCTGGTCATGGTGCTGTAGGACCTCCACAAAGCTCAAATTTAGGTATGTAGATGCTACTCCTATTTCATCAATTTCACCCCTAATACCATAATTTCTGTCTTTAGCCATGCTTTTCCCTGTTACACATACTATGATAATATGAGTCTCTTTGTCAAATCCTTTACACAAAATTTCCAGTGTCCTCTGTCACCTGGCTAAGGTTAGCATTTGGGTTCACTATAATAGTCAAATTCTTATAAAATTATCACAGTTACCTCAAAAACTCTAAACCAATGATTATTAGTGAAAAACATATGTCATGAAAACAACTAATGTAGAATCAAGTAAGCACATAGAACACAACATAAGCACATAGCACACAAAATTAAAAATTGCAGAATGCACAAAATATCACTAATTCCTCCTCAGTAGTATAAGTATTACTTTTTCCCTTTTCACTTGATGACTGGTAGTGTCTCTTAATTAGTATGACATGTATTAAGAACATAAACTATTTAAAAGTTATAGAGAAGAATTGTTGTATAATCTTATTCTTCAAATTAACTACTGCAGATCATTCACAGTATCTCAAAAAGCATGGAACACAACAGACAAAAGTTTTAATTAAGTTAATCACAGTGTTAATTATGTTAATCTCAATGTACAAGTAATTCATCATATAGTCATTAGAAGCAACATTAGTTACAGTCCAGGATATGTTTTGCAGGAGCCACATTATCACAGTAACAGTTCAAAAGCCTGCTTTGTATTAACTCACTGAAACTTTTCTGCTACAAGACTTCCACAAAAATGATTCCCTAATTATATATAATGTTATTGAATTCCTTTATTAGTAAATTATTTATCTAATAATTCCAAGTTTCTATAGAATGAACAGTAATGATTGCAGTGCACACAGAACATAGTTACAAGTATAATAGAATTCATTATTTCACAATTTCTCCCCAGTGTACTTTCGCAAAATTGTCTCTTCAACATAATGAATCTCGAAAACAGTAACTATTATGAAATAATCCTATATCTAATCAGAAAAAGTTACATCCAGTATCCATAAAAGTACTATTAAGCCACAAAATTTGATGTTAATCAGACATAGTGTATTCTGAAACTTTAATTGCTGCCATATGATAATGAGTTAATCAGGAACAGTGAAATCCAGCTCATCGAACTTCTCCTTACTGACTATGTAATCATGCAACATTAGCATGCAGAAACATCCCGTACAACAGTAACAATAAAATACAACTTATTCAACTTGTGACTACATACTAATGAAGAATTGGTAAGAAACTTACACAGTCTCAACCTCTAATATGGTCATCTGCCCCCGGTAGCTGAGCGGTCAGCGCGACAGACTGTCAATCCAAAGGGCCCGGGTTCGATTCCCGGCTGGGTCGGAGATTTTCTCTGTTCAGGGACTGGGTGTTGTGTTGTCCTAATCATCATCATTTCATCTCCATCGACGCGCAAGTCGCCGAAGTGGCATCAAATCGAAAGACTTGCACCAGGCGAACGGTCTACCCGACGGGAGGCCCTCGTCACACGACATTTCATTTCATTTCTAATATGGTCATATTATACTGATACCATGTAACACCTATATTACTAGTTAATTAAAAAGAATGCAATTAGTGTAATATCCCGGAAAGATAAGGATCAGGTTGTATGAAGTGATGAACTAGTCTGCTACATTACGAAGTACCCCTCAGTTCTTACTCACAAACGAATCTCCTGGGCAATATCCACCTATCACCCACTAACTAATTGAGTTCCAGTACCAAAAGACTTGAAACCACTTCTCTTGTTACCCACTAACACCTAGGTCTTGAATGCCTCAATACTTTACTGCGCCAAGGCTATGAATTTCTCAAATCTACATCTAAATCTACATCTACATCTACATGGTTACTCTGCAATTCACACTTAAGTGCCTGGCAGAGGGTTCATCGAACCATTTTTATACTACTTCTCTACAATTCCACTCTTGAATGGCATGTGGGAAAAAGGAACACCTAAATCTTTCTGTTCGAGCTCCGATTTCTCTTATTCTATTATGATGATCATTTCTCCCTATGTAAGTGGGTGTCAACAAAATATTTTCGCATTCAAAAGAGAAAACTGCATTTGTTTCAGTGACTGCCACCCCAGCTTGCATATCATATTAGTGACACTCTCACCCCTATTGCACAATAACACAAAACGAGCTGCCCTTCTTTCCACTTTTTCAATGTCCTCCATCAATCCTACCTGGTAAGGATCCCACACCGTGCAGCAATATTCCAGCAGAGGATGGACAAGTGTAATGTAGGCTGCCTCTTTAGTGGGTTTGCTACATCTTTTAAGTGTTCTGACAACAAAGTGCAGTCTTAGTTTCGCCTTCCCTACAATATTATCTATGTGGCCTTTCCAATTTAAGTTGCTCATAATTGTAATTGCTAGGTATTTAGTCAAATTGACAGCCCTTAGATTTGTGTGATTTATCGTATACTCAGAATTTATCGGATTTCTTTTAGTACCCATGTGGATGACCTTGTAATTTTATTTGTTTAGTGCCAATTGACACTTTTTGCACCATACAGAAATACTTTCTACATCATTTTGTAATTGGAATTGATCCTCCGATGATTCTACTAGATGGTAAATTACAGCATCATCTGCAAACAATCTAAGGGGGCCACTCAGATTATCACCTAGATCATTTATGTAAATCAGGAATAGCAGAGGGCCTATGACACTATCTTGCAAAATGCCAGATGTCACTTCTGTTCTACTTGATGATTTACCATCTATCCCTATGAACTGTGACCTCTCTGAGAGGAAATCATGAATCCAGTCACACAACTGAGACGATACTCTATATGCATGCAATTTGATAAATAGTTGCTTGTGAGGATTGGTATCAAAAGTCTTCTGGAAATCTAGGAATATGGAATCAATCTGAGATCCCTTGTTGACAGCACTCATTACTTCATGGGAATAAAGAGTTAGTTGTCTTGCACAAGAATGATATTTTCTGAATCAATGTTGGTTACGTATCAATAAGTCATTTTCTTCGAGGTGATTCATAATGTCTGAGTACAGTATATGCTCCAAAATCCTACTGAAAATTGAGGTCAGTGATGTGGGTCTGTAACTCAGCGGATTACTCCTATTTCCTGTCTTGAATATTGGTGTGACCTGTGCTACTTTCCAGTCCTTAGGAACAGACCTTTTGTCATGTGAGCGATTGTATATGATTGCTAAGAGAGGTGCTATTGTGTCTGTGTACCCTGAAAGGAACCTGATTGTTATACTGTCTGGACTGGAAGACTTGCCTTTCTTAAGTGATTTGAGTTGTTTCACAACACCTAAGATATCCACTTTTATGTCACTCATGCTAACAGCTGTTCTGGTTTAGAATTCTGGAATGTTTACTTAACTTCTTTCGTGAAGGAATTATGGAAAACTGTATTTAGTAACTCCGCTTTAGTGGCAGCATCATCAGTAACATTTCCATCGCTATCGCGCAGTGACAGTATTGACTGTTTTTGCCACTGATGTACTTTACATATGACCAGAATCTCTTTGAGTTTTCTACCATATTTTGAGACAATGTTTCATTGCGGAACCTATTAAAAGCATCTTGCATTGATGCCAGCACTAAATTTCGAGCTTCCATGAAACTTAGGCAGTCTTGGGGATTTTGCGTTTTTCTGAATTTGGCATGCTTTTTTCATTGCTTCTGCAACAGTGTTCTGATGTATTTTGTGCACCATGGTGGATCAGTCCTGTCTCTTATTAAGTTATGCAGTATGAATCTATCTATTGCTGTCGATACTGTATCTTTGAAGTTGAGCCATACCTGGTCTACACTTACATAATTAGCTTGGAAGGAATGGAGACTCTTTCTTAGGAAGGCATCAAGTGAATTTTTATCTGCTGTTTTAAATAGATATATTTTGCATTTATTTTTAGTGGTTTTGTTTGATAAGGTTTTGAGCCTCACTACAATGACCTTATATTCACTAATCCCCGTATCCGTCATTACGCTCTCTATTAGATCAGGATTATTTATTGCTAAAAGGTCAAGTGTATTTTTGTATCCATTTACAATTTGTGTGAGCTCATGTACTAATTGTTCAAAGTAATTCTCAGAGGAAGCATTTAGTGCAATTTCCGAAGATGTTTTCTGTCTACCACTGGCTTTGAACATGTATTTTCACCAACAAATTGAGGGTAAATTGAAGTCTCCACCAATTATAACTGTATGAGTGGGGTACTTATTTGTAATGAGACTCAAGTTTTCTTTGAACGATTCACCTATTATATCATCTGAGTAGGGGGGTCAGTAAAAGGAGCCAATTATTATTTTGGTATGGCTTTGAGTATAACCTCTACCCATAGTAATTCACAGGGACTATCTATTTCAACTTCGCTACAAGACAAACTACAACCAACAGACACAAACACACCACCACTTACTTTATTGAATCTATCCTTTCTGAACATGGTTTGCGTCTCTGTAAAAATTATGGCAGAATTTATCTCCGGCCCTGCATTGAGATACTGTCTCCCTGGTATTCTCCAGACACCACTTAATGTCAGCCTCCAAATCTTCATAACATCCTAGCCAACCTAATGACATCCCCAAACCAATATTCCTATCCCAAAATTCCCATCTATGCAATCATCATCACTGTAAAACTTATCCCATGCACCCATCTAATAACAGTACTCCAGTCCAGCACAAAGGCACAGCAACTTGCTAAATTATGCACATTATTTACCAACTAAATTGCATTGACTGCACAGCATTTTATGGAGATGTGCCTACTATTAAACTGGTTAAGCACTCAGTGGGCATAAAAGAACTTTTGACCATGGCGACACACATCACACAGTTGCTGAACATGCACTGCAGCATGTCTCAAGGGACCTGACTATTTGCTATACTAAATGGGCTACGAGGGTCCTTCTCCCTCATAGTAAATTCTCCAAACTCCAGAAATGGGAACTTACTCTCTAACACATCCTTGCCTTCCAACACCCTCCAGACTTAATCTTTCTTAATATGCCCCATTTTTACTATACTTTTTGTTGTATCTTTTGTTTAGAATGATCCATTTAATTTCTTTACTTTTTTTTTCATCTTTGTTCTCCTCCCTCCCATCCTTCTCTATTTCTCTCTCTTTTTCTTTTTCCTGTTATCCTAGTTCTTAATTGCATTGTACATTTCTGTTCTCCATAATGTTCCTTTACTTCTCACTCTGTCCTTATCATCTCTGGACCGAAGCTGGCATAGTGCATACCAGTGTATTATGTCTGACACCTCCTCTTTCATCTCTGTCCATCCATGTACTCACTGGATGACCTACACTTCCCTTTCAACCTTCTGCAACCTATTCCTTGTTCCTCTCTGAGGAAGGATTGATTGTTCCGAAGTCTAGGATAGTATCACCATTTTTACTTTCATGTATGTTGATTGCCAATATTAAACATTTCATCTCCTGAGGTATGTACTGACCACTAATTCTGGATTTACAAGGAAATTAATTAATAATCTCATAAATTCAGCTGTTGTGGAACTTAACAAGAAAAACTGAATTTGGTATTGTCTTTCACTTTATCAAGACCTTTGATTGTACGGCTCTTAAACTAATATGTTATGGTATTAACGACATCTTCATTGCATGGAGAGTCATATTTTGTAATATCTTAGCAACAAAAGACTGAGATTCAAGTTGACATTTGATGCCATGGATGTAAAACTGAATTTATGGAAACTAAGATGAATCTGCTCTATTCTATGGTGTTACGGACATTCCATTTGCATGTATGGAGCCATATCTAAACATCAGAAAACAGTAAATCACATTAAAAAATGACAATAAAGCAATAACAATAAAATCAGTGTCAAGATACACGATACAATGTGCCCTGCAAAGTATACTCCTATTTTTGGCCTACATTAATGGTATACCAGAGTCATTAGAGGACTCTTCAAAATTGTGATGTTTGTTGATAATGCAAGTATATTGATAAATGGTCCAAACACATCCACAGAATAAATAAGCAGGAGAGTGGCAGAAATAGTGTACAGACAGTTCACAGCACACATCTTTTAACTATCAATTTTATAAATATCCATATTATCGAAGCTAACATTCAAGCTAATATAACGTACCAGGAAAATAATAGTAACAGGAATACATTAAATGAGATCATGTGTGTGAATTTTGTAAGTGTAAGTATCTAAATAGATGACATTAGGTGGAGAAGTTACCTGAAAACCTCAGTTCCACATGTGTTTTCCATAGATATCCCTCTCATTACACAAACTTTCAGATACTATTTCTAGCATCTCTGCATACCTTGAATTGATATTCAATCTGCTATTGTTTGAGTTAGATATAAGTGATATTTCATCATATATCCAAGAACCAGAAATAGTCATTTTTGTTCATGATGCAAGTTTTACAGTCAATCATAATGGAGTAACTATAACACTTCAAAATGGAAATAATATTTTAATAAAAATTAAAAACAGGTTCTCTGCAAATGGCTGTCATTGTATTTAGATAAAACACAATAATGTACTCCAGTACTGAACAAGATATAACCATGTGATTAAGAATTATGTATGAGAATAAATTAGTAAACAAAAATTCAAAATTCCTGTATATTTAAACAGATAAGAAATCTTAGATGAAAATGTCAAAAATTTACTTATTATTTCTGTTTTCATTCAATAATATCCTATGGGTTCTTACTATGGAGTAACTTGACATCAAGGAACAATGTGAAAACTCCCTGTCAGATTAAGTGTGTACTGAAACTTTGCCTTTTGCAGCCAAGCGTTCATTTTTGAAGGAAAATTATTTTTGTTGCATGGAAGCTTGAAATAAAGAAAATTTACTGGAGACAGCTCTTTGATATGCAGAGAACAGCCTCTCAGTTACCCACAGTGTGCAAAAATAGTCATAAATATAATACTTGAAGCATTAATTATTTACACTATCTGTCACTCAATGGAAGGAATGAGACATTCAGCTGTAAAAATTTGTGACCACTTATCCTATGATGTAAAGAATTTAACAGGTGATGAAACTAACTGCAAACATAAAGTGAAATCATATCTGCTAGACAACTTCTTCTACTCCATAACAGAATTTCTAAGTGGCTTTTTTTTTTTCTCTCTCTCTCTTTCCGTATGTGTTAATGAGGGTAAGAAATATGATAGCTTACTGTAGGAGTCAGAAAGGAAAAAAACTTAAGGAATCATGTAAATGGGCAGCATTTCACCACTTTTTTGTGAAGCAAGTGAGCTACGGTCGTAAATCTGATTAATTCCACATCATAATGAGAGGTTACAATTACAATACATGAAGATAAAAATATAAGCTTATTCTCGGAAATTAGCAGATTTCACTCAGTTAACTCTAGATAGAAATCCAATCTTGCATCTGGATTGACTCTATGTAGGAAGCCATGCATTATTCTGAGGCATCCATTTTCAATAGGCTACCACAAGAATTAAAAAAAACTTCTTGTAATCCTCACACATTCTATTTTAAACTGAAGAATTTCTGCAGGAGCTCTCCTCCTTTTTTTATTTACTTTAGCAACGCACACTTTCAGCTTGTTATGTGCACAAGATTTGCCTACATTTTATATTATCTATATTGCTATTTTTGAAAAGTGAAACACAAAGACCAAGAGACATGATCACAATGAAATTTGTTCCACAGATTAGGGACATGACACTACACAAATGATTAGCACTGCAGAACTGTACATGCACTGTGACTGTGGAAAATCAATACAGAGTAGCCGCCACCACATGCTGCAATCAGAGCCACTAGATGTTGTGGCATGGAATCAAAGAGTGCCTGAATATGCTGCTGCAGTGTAGGCATGCCCATAAAGCATCAACTGTGACTGCAGGAGGACCTGAATCAACGAGTTGCCAATCAACTGTATCCCAGACATGTTTGGTGGGTGACATGTCAGGTGAACAGATAGGCCAGTGAAGCAGTGGTATCTGTTGTTATTCAGAGAAGGCTTGCACATTGCTCTCCACATGTGGCTGGGTGTTGTCCAGCTGAAATATAGTGTGTGAAACAGCCTGCAGGAAGGGCAGTGATTTGGGCTGTAAAACCTTCCTGATATAATGGTAGCTGTTCAGAGTACCCTCAAGACGTAGGAAGCAAGATCATGTGTTAAAGCCACTCAAAAATACAGTCTGTCGAAGTGCATTCACCATGGCGGCATCGAACACATAAGGGGCCATTTTGCCACTCAGAAAGTTAGTGTCAGTATTCACATACCCATTGCAGTCTATTGGTAGGTTCTGGTCAGTGGAAGCTGACATAATAGCATGTGTTCCACTATTCTGGCCCACAGAAGACAGCATTGAATCTTCAATGCAGACATATTCAGATCCACTGCAGTGCTCCAACCAGAATTAATGTTTTGGATACATAATTTATTTAATAGCAAAACAGTATCTATGGTTCACAGTACAGCCAAAGAATACATCACAAATAAATGGGCATTTTTGAGATTTTTCAGAAGCTACCTTTGACCTTTGCATAATCTATCAGAAATTTGTAGCAAATTGATGATTGTGATTTAGTTACTGTAGCAGATTTTCCAACTAAGATATTGTGTTATATCTAGTTTTCCATTAAAGAGGAGTAGCTCTATATGTTATCTGCTTTTTCTTAAAGAAGGAGTAGCTCTATATGTTATCTGCATTTATTATAAATTAATTCTGTTTTTGAGTTTGCTAACACCTGTAATTAATATCAAAACATTTTAGGAAACTAATAATTTTTACCACAGGTTTTTGTGTTGCCTCAATAGAAATCTCATTTTGTGTATTGGCTTCAATTCTTATAGGGATTTAGCAACTTTTTAGCTCAACAGAATAAAATACAATCAGTTGACTTAATTTGAAGTTATTTGTCAACTGCCTTGTCATACATTGCACCAACCAAAATGCAGTCCCATAGTGAATGCTGTTCTCAAACACGGGATGAATTGGTTGACATTTGTAAGTAGCTGGAAATCACCATGAGTACTGTCCAATGGTTGGCAGCTGCTGCAAATTGGTGTATTGCAAGAGCTTCCGAGAGTTGTGTACCTATGATACCTCACCAGAGATACCTCAAGTACTATACTCTCCTGTGGCTCCTATCTCCTCTGCAGAAAGTACAGGATCTGTCATTACCTGTTCACTTGACTGTGAGTGGTATGCCAATGGTAGAGCTAGGCACCCTGTATGGGGTGGACGGGGACCAGGGAGACTAAGGATGATACACTGACCCCCCTATCCAACAAGTTTAGGGTGAAACTGAGCCAGTGGGACTCACTTCACCTGCTTTGGGGAAACATGTGTTGTACTGTGTCATCACAGGTACCCCTTAGGGAAATGGAAGCAATGAACAGGAAAGGACACAAGGTGCATTCAATGTGTATGCCTGGAGGATCTCATTCAACGTGTCAAAGAGGTTAGTCAGGCAGCCATTGAGTGAACAGGGTGCAACCAACTGCAGATTGTAGGGCCTGACATCTGGGCTCAGAGGTCATTCTTGCGTCATTCTGCAACTGACAGAGAAGGTTGAGAAGATCAGCCTTGCACATCGAGTTTCAACGAAGCTTGCAATTTGCAGCATTGTCCCTAGAAATGATCATGGCACTTTCATTCTGAGTTGAGTAAAAGCATTGAACCAGACACTTTGAAGGTTCTGTGACAAGCTTGACTGTGACTTCTTGGACTTGCACCTATGGTTGAGAACTGTAGGGTTCCCCTAAGTGGGTCAGGTGTACACTACACATCAAAGGCTGCTACTCAGGTAGCTGACTGTGTGTGGGGTGCACACAAGGGTATTTTATATTAGGCAACTCCCCATCCAATCCAGATAATGATAGCTGTAGGAAACCCATAAGTATCAGTGTAAGATCAAAAGAAATGCCCTGCACTGGTGAGAGGTAAACTCCTGAATCATTTGCAACAAAGTGCCAGAGTTTGAAGCGCTCATAAAAAGCAGCAAAGCTCACATAATACTAGGTAAAAAAAGGTGGTTGAAACCAGAAACTGATAACGATGAGATTTCTGGGGAAAATTTAAGTGTATATCAAAAAGATAGACATATAGGAAATGGAGGTGTGGATTTTCACAGTAGACAAGAAACTCAAATTCACCATGATGGAAATTCAAGCTCCATGTGAGACTGGCTGGGCAAGACGTAGTATCAAGGATGCACATAAAATGATAATTTGATGCTGCTATTACCCACCAAACTCATCTCCTAATATAAATGAAAACTTTAGAGAAAACCTCAGTTCACTTGTATGTAAGTTCCCCAGTCATAGTGTAATCATTAGTGGAGACTTTAATCATACTACAATCAACTGGAAAAATTACAGTTTTGTTAGTGGTGGGTGTGATAAGACATCCTGTGAAACTTTACTAAAGGCCTTCTCTGAAAACTACCTGAATAGATAGGAACCCCACTATGATGGAAATATATTGGATCAAATGGCAACAAATAGACCTGATGTCTTTGAGGATTTCCATATTGTATCTGATGCCAGTGACCATGACATGGTTGTGGCAACAATGATTAACAAAGTACAAAGTAAAACCAAAACAAGCAGAAAAATATGTATGTTTAGTAAACTAGATAAAGAATCAGTAGTGTTATATCTCGATGAGGAACCTGAAACGTCCAGCACAGGGCAGGAGCATGTAGAGGAACTCTGGCTCAAGTTTAAAAGAATAGTTGACCATGCTCTGACTGGATATGTATGCAGTAGAACAACTCATAATGGGAGGGAATCTCCATGGTACAGAGTCATTGTAAAGAAATTTCTAAAGATACAGAGATTACTGCATAATAGGTGTAAAATAAAGTGTAGGGCTATAGACAGAGAGACACTGAATGAAACATGTTTGGCTGTCAAGAGAGCAATGTGTGAAGTCTTCAATGAATGCCACAGCAGAATGATGTCAAGTGATCATTCACACAACCCAAAGAAATTCTGGTCATATGTAAAGGCTGTTAATTGCACTAAAGTTAGCGTTCAGTCCCTAGCAAATGAGACAGGAACTGAAATTGAGGGTAACAAAGCAAAAGCTGAAATTCTTAACTCCATTTTGAAATGTTTCTTTAAAAAGGAAAACACAAGACAATAGTCCCAATTTAATCCTTGTACCACTGAAAAGGTGAATAAGTATTAGCATCAGTGGTGTTGAGAAACTGCTGAAACCTTTAAAACTGAACAAAGTTCCATGCCCCAAAGGAATACCTGTCAGATTCTACATTGAATTTGGGGCTGAGTTAGTCTCTCTTCTAACTATAATCTAGTGTAAATCCCTTAAACAAAATGCCATGCCCGATTCTTAAAAAAAAAAAAAAAAAAAAAAAGAAGGCAGAGGTCACACTAATCTACAAGACGGGTCGTAGAAGTGATTCACAAAACTACCATCCAATAGATTTGACATCAATTTGCTGTAGAATCTTATAACATGTTGTGAGCTCAAACATAATGAGGTATCTTGAAGAGAATGACCTCCTCCATGCCAACTGGCATGGATTCCGGAAAGATCATTCATATGAAACCCAGGCAACCAGGAAGTTTCAGTATTTCTTGATTTCTGAAAAGTGCTTGACTCAGTACCACAATTACAGTTATTGCCAAAAGTATGATCACACAGTGTATCAAGTAAAATTTGTGTCTGGATGGAGGACTTTTTGGTGGGGAGGACACAGAATGTTATCTTGGATGGAGAGTGATTGTCAGATGTAGAAGTAACTTTGGGTGTGCCCCAGGGAAGTGTGCTGGGACCCTTGGTTTTCATGTTGTGTGTAATGATGTTACAGACAATATTAACAGTAAAATCAGGCTTTTTGCAAATGATGCAGTTATCTGTAATGAAGTATTATTTGAAGAAAGGTGCATAAATATTCAGGCAGATCTTAATAAGATTTCAATGTGGTGCAAAGATCAGAAACTTGCTCTAAATGTTCAGAAGTGTAAAATTTTGCACTTCACAAAATGAAAAAAAAAGTAGTATCCTATGACTATGATATTGTCACAGAAGAAGCTGAGTAGCACAATCACCGTAGTGTAGTGCTTATGATACTAGACTGTTGCATGGAGGGTCGTGAGTTTAAAACTTACCTGAACTGTAAAATTTTAATTTTTATATGTGGTTTGAGTACATTCTAGAAGCATCCACAAATGTCAAGAATCATTCTACTGGAATGTTCTGTAACTATATAGATACAGTATGTGTTCTGTCCGGAGGCAGTTTGCTCTGCTCTTTTGTATGTGCAACTGCTGAATGAACCTTCATTAATGAAGTTAGTGTTTGTCATTCATCTAATTACACCTTCTTCTATGAGTCACTATTGGGATCAGCCAACTCATACAAATACATCGCTGTGACATTTCGTAGGAATATGAACTAGGATGATCACATAGGTTCAGTTGTAAGTAAAGCAGGAGGTAGATTTTTGGTTTATTGGCAGAATACTGGGGAAGTGCAATCAGTCTACAGAGGAGACTGCCTACAGATCACTCAAGTGACCAATTCTAGAATATTACTCATATGTGTGGAACTTTACCCTGTAGGACTAATGGGGGATATTGAACTTATACAGAGAAGGGCAGCACAAATGGTCACAGGTTTGTTTAATCCATGGGTGAGTGTCACAGAAATACTGAAGGAACTGAACTGGGAGACTCTTGAAGATAGATGTAAAGTATCCTGGGAAAGTCAATAAAAAAACTTTCAAGAACTGGCTTTAAATGATTTCTCTAGGGATATACTGCAACCTCTTCATATTGCTCACATAGGGAGCTTGAAGATAAGATTAGAGTAATTACTGCATAAGATAAAATTAGAATAATTACTGCATGCAGAGAGACATTCAAACAATCATTCTTCCCACACTCCATATGTTAATGAAACCCTAGTAACTGGTACATTGATGCGTACCCTCTACTATGCACCTCACAGTGGTTTTAAGAGTATAGATGTACATGTAGGAGTAAATCGTGCAAATACTGTGAATGAAGCTATTCTGTCCATTACAGCCAAACAGACAAGATGGCACTCATCTCACACTGTAGTCACATTATGTCATCAAGTGCCCTGTTAGGGCTGTGTATTGCCCTCTTCTCTCCACTGGTTCCACATTGCTTCCACATTGATGCAGCATGCCCCATACAAACAGCAATATCACAGAACAACAAACCTGCCTTCCAGAGACAAATTATTCTGCCCTGTTCAAGCACACTCACATGCTAATATTCCACTCTGTGATGTTGGTGTGGCATAGTGGCACTTGCTTCATGCGATTGTTTCAGTCTGGCTGAGCATTGGGTGACACTGGCCTGTCACACAGAAAAGGAATCTGTTGGGGTTACATGTATGCCACATCTGTGCCATTTAAATCACTTTTATACATCCTCTTATCATGGCATTGTAGACCACTCCTTCTGAGTGTTTCACTTTTTACAAACAGTAGTGTGTGTCATTTTCATGTACTGACTAGTTCCACAACCAGGTCAATATGATCTCCAGTTTGGTCCTCCAGATCAAGATGTGTAAAATAAAGAAAATAAAATAAAAAAAGGAACTATAATTCACACAATATTCTCCTGTGAGACAGCCTTCTTGGGCAGTGCAGAAAACATGAAAATAGTATTTATTCTACAGAAGCGTGCTGTAAGAATATTACCTACAGTTTATGATCAAACATCTTTAGAGACCTTGGGAATCTTACACTCATGTGCTAATACATTTACTCCCTGATAGTAGTCTCCTTTAATACTAAGGATAAATTTAGGATTATCTTTGATGTTCACAACAAAAATACTAGAAGCAAAAGTGTTACACATGTGGACTGTGTGTCTTTGAATGTGGTTCAGAATGGAATTTTCTATTCTGATGCAAAAGTCTTTTAACAAGTTGCTGACAGTCATCTGACTAGAAGCCCCAGACATTCAAAGCAAAGTGGAAATGTAAGGTATCTTATTGGCCATAGCTTCTACAAATTACCAAAATACTTTAAATACAAGTGGTAATTTTAAAAGAAATAAACAGGTTAAAAATAGCCTGATATGTTTTCAGAGTTTTCAAAACTAGGTTTCTCATGTGCCTGAAACAGAAAGTTTACAATCAGTGTGTATTTCAAGTCCCGGCTTGTGGCATTCACTCCATTCTAAAACTGTGTATTGCTAGTATAAGGACTCAAGTTAATAACTCACCATATAATCGAGACATTAAAGGTTTAACAGATATATAAGCAATACTGAAAATTATACTAAGCTATCTGGCAACATACTTCTTCACAGTGGGCAGAAAAACATACTCGTATATGCAAGCTCCCCCCCCCCATGAACCATGGACCTTGCCGTTGGTGGGGAGGCTTGCGTGCCTCAGCGATACAGATAGCCGTACCGTAGGTGCAACCACAATGGAGGGGTATCTGTTGAAAGGCCAGACAAACGTGTGGTTCCTGAATAGGGGCAACAGCCTTTTCAGTAGTTGCAAGGGCAACAGTCTGGATGATTGACTGATGTGGCCTTGTAACAATAACCAAAACGGCCTTGATGTGCTGGTACTGCGAACGGCTGAAAGCAAGGGGAAACTACAGCCATAGTATTTCCCGAGGGCATGCAGCTTTACTATATGATTAAATGATGATGGCGTCCTCTTGGGTAAAATAATCCGGAGGTAAAATAGTCCCCCATTCGGATCTCCGGGAGGGGACTACTCAAGAGGACGTCGTTATCAGGAGAAAGAAAACTGGCGTTCTACGGATCATGGCGTGGAATGTCAGATCCCTTAATCGGGCAGGTAGGTTAGAAAATTTAAAAAGAGAAATGGATAGGTTAAAGTTAGATATAGTGGGAATTAGTGAAGTTCGGTGGCAGGAGGAACAAGACTTTTGGTCAGGTGATTACAGGGTTATAAATACAAAATCAAATAGAGGTAATGCAGGAGTAGGTTTAATAATGAATAAAAAAATAGGAGTGCGGGTTAGCTACTACAAACAGCATAGTGAACGCATTATTGTGGCCAAGATAGACACAAAGCCCATGCCTACTATAGTAGTACAAGTTTATATGCCAACTAGCTCTGCAGATGATGAAGAAATTGATGAAATGTATAACGAGATAAAAGAAATTATTCAGGTCGTGAAGGGAGACGAAAATTTAATAGTCATGGGTGACTGGAATTCGAGTGTAGGAAAAGGGAGAGAAGGAAACGTAGTAGGTGAATATGGATTGGGGGGAAGAAATGAAAGAGGAAGCCGCCTTGTAGAATTTTGCACAGAGCATAACTTAATCATAGCTAACACTTGGTTCAAGAATCATAAAAGAAGGTTGTATACCTGGAAGAGTCCTGGAGATACTAAAAGGTATCAGATAGATTATATAATGGTAAGACAGAGATTTAGGAACCAGGTTTTAAATTGTAAGACATTTCCAGGGGCAGATATGGATTCTGACCACAATCTCTTGGTTATGAACTGCAGATTGAAACTGAAGAAACTGCAAAAAGGCGGGAATTTAAGGAGATGGGACCTGGATAAACTGAAAGAACAAGAGGTTATAGAGTGTTTCAGGGAGAGCATAAGGGAACAATTGACAGGAATGGGGGAAAGAAATACAGTAGAAGAAGAATGGGTAGCTCTGAGGGATGAAGTAGTGAAAGCAGCAGACGATCAAGAAGGTGAAAAGACGAGGACTAATAGAAATCCTTGGGTAACAGAAGAAATATTGAATTTAATTGATGAAAGGAGAAAATATAAAAATGCAGTAAATGAAGCAGGCTGAAAGGAATACAAACGTCTCAAAAATGAGATCGACAGGAAGTGCAAAATGGCTAAGCAGGGATGGCTAGAGGACAAATGTAAGGATGTAGAGGCTTGTCTCACTAGGGGTAAGATAGATACTGCCTACAGGAAAATTAAAGAGACCTTTGGAGAGAAGAGAACCACTTGTATGAATATCAAGAGCTCAGATGGAAACCCAGTTCTAAGCAAAGAAGGGAAGGCAGAAAGGTGGAAGGAGTATATAGAGGGTTTATACAAGGGCGATGTACTTGAGGACAATATTATAGAAATGGAAGAGGATATAGATTAAGATGAAATGGGAGATACAATACTGCGTGAAGAGTTTGACAGAGCACTGAAAGACCTGAGTCAAAACAAGGCCCCGGGAGTAGACAACATTCCATTAGAACTACTGACGGCCTTGGGAGAGCCAGTCCTGAGAAAACTCTACCATCTGGTGAGCAAGATGTATGAGACAGGTGAAATACCCTCAGACTTCAAGAAGAATATAATAATTCCAATCCCAAAGAAAGCAGGTGTTGACAGATGTGAAAATTACCGAACTATCAGTTTAATAAGTCACAGCTGCAAAATACTAACGCAAATTCTTTACAGACGAATGGAAAAACTGGTAGAAGCAGACCTCGGGGAAGATCAGTTTGGATTCTGTAGAAATGTTGGAACACGTGAGGCAATACTAACCTTATGACTTATCTTAGAAGAAAGATTAAGAAAAGGCAAACCTACATTTCTAGCATTTGTAGACTTAGAGAAAGCTTTTGACAATGTTGACTGGAATACTCTCTTTCACATTCTGAAGGTGGCAGGGGTAAAATACAGGGAGAAAAAGGCTATTTACAATTTGTACAGAAACCAGATGGCAGTTATAAGAGTCGAGGGACATGAAAGGGAAGCAGTGGTTGGGAAGGGAGTAAGACAGGGTTGTAGCCTCTCCCCGATGTTATTCAATCTGTATATTGAGCAAGCAGTAAAGGAAACAAAAGAAAAATTCGGAGTAGGTAAAAAATTCATGGAGAAGAAGTAAAAACTTTGAGGTTCGCCGATGACATTGTAATTCTGTCAGAGAGCAAAGGACTTGGAAGAGCAGTTGAATGGGATGGACAGTGTCTTGAAAGGAGGATATAAGATTAACATCAACAAAAGCAAAACGAGGATAATGGAATGTAGTCTAATTAAATCGGGTGATGCTGAGGGAATTAGATTAGGAAATGAGACACTTAAAGTAGTAAAGGAGTTTTGCTATTTAGGGAGTAAAATAACTGATGATGGTCGAAGTAGAGAGGATATAAAATGTAGATTGGCAATGACAAGGAAATCGTTTTTGAAGAAGAGAAATTTGTTAACATCGAGTATAGATTTAAGTGTCAGGAAGTCATTTCTGAAAGTATTTGTATGTAGTGTACCCATGTATGGAAGTGAAACATGGACGATAACTAGTATGGACAAGAAGAGAATAGAAGCATTCGAAATGTGGTGCTACAGAGGAATGCTGAAGATAAGGTGGGTAGATCACGTATCTAATGAGGAGGTATTGAATAGGATTGGGGAGAAGAGAAGTTTGTGGCACAACTTTACTAGAAGAAGGGATCAGTTGGTAGGACACGTTTTGAGGCATCAAGGGATCACAAATTTAGCATTGGAGGGCAGCGTGGAGGGTAAGAATCGTAGAGGGAGACCAAGAGATGAATACACTAAGCATATTCAGAAGGATGTAGGTTGCAGTAGGTACTGGGAGATGAAGAAGCTTGCACAGGATAGAGTAGAGTCTCAGGACTGAAGACCACAACAACAAAAACATCTTTAGTATGATCTTTCTCAGCCAGCTGTAGACAAGTACCGTAGCTATGATAATCATCTTTAGCTCTCATAATGAAATTGTTTAGTTTTTTTTTTTTTTTTTTTACCATTGGTGTACAATTCAATTTGAGATACAAGTAGTTTACAGAGATCTCTTGGTGCTACTGTGGTGATTGATGTAGTTGAGCTGAACTTTCTTTATTCAAATTTCATCAGAACAGTAGACCGTATATCAGAGCTTCTGGTACATCTTCTTCCTATCAGCAAGGGCATAACATGAAAGTGGCCAACTGAGTTCCTGCATGTCAACATCATAGGACTCTGCTTCATTTGCTACATCAATTGCAGAGGCTTTATATCCCTTCTTCCACATCACTGTTTCGGCCTTAGCAATAAGTAATCTTAAGTGAGTTTAGCAAGGGTCACAGATGGAGACAAGGCGTTGTGTCTGAAGAGTCGTCCCATTCCACCTACATCATCCACCATCAAAATCCATGGTCCGATGGGGTTGCACAAGTGGCATCAAAAGCAACTTTGGCCAATCCACTTGGGAGATTCTGCTGCCCCCTTTTTATTCACAGATTCAGCATGCAGCCAGGGCATGCAACAGCCACCATCAGTTGCAGATGTCCCCTCTGCTGTGGGAGATGCCCATGGGGTTTGACCTGGTGCCACCACTAGAGTTTCAGTTGTGCTGGCAGCCTGGGACACAGCCAACAGCAGGGTCATGTCTGGTAACCTAGCTGAACGCCCCAGAGGGCCTAGACGTTGTCTCCTGTGGTCCACCTGTCACATCATCTGCCTCTGCACCTACAACCACCAATGTGTATCCTATGGTTGGTTCCCAGATGGTGTTTCCAGCCACATACTGGATGGATATTGGATTGTAGGTCGGGGCTTGGCACTGACTGAAATTTCACCATCTACCTCCGAAATGTGTCAGCTTGCAGTAGTCCCATTTGTGCCCTCATTGTCATGTCTCATCTCCACAGCTGATGCCAAGGCAGATGTTTGTAGGAGAGGAACATAGTGTCATCGATTATCCAGAGTGGCACACCAAGTATCAACCACTGCAGAGGTAGTGCACAGCAAAGTGATATCACAAAGCACCTGTGGGACACTAGGAAGAAGCCAAGCCTCTCATAATTCCAAGGTGCCACACCCACACACCTGCCCTCAAATAGTGTCACCAGAAGCTAGGAGGGCTGTTCTGTTTTAGATCAGAACCTGCCCAATTCCAAGAAATTCCTGTCAGAGTAATGTCATTGTGCTGCATACTGGCCATGACACAGCCTGTGTCAGCCATCAAGGAGTATGAGACTTCTGTCTCCTGTGAATTGTGCCTATGCACCAACACTATCAGAACTATGTCAACAAGAGTCTATGAAGTTGTGTTTTGTAGTGACTGTAGTATAGGCACATTATGACCTTTCTAAAGTTGTACCAATTCACCATTTAGTTATTGTGGCTCATTTAGTGTGTTCTGAACTGCAAGTCCACATGTGCTATTTCATAGCTACAGCAGGCAAAGATAAAATCTGGTGTGATTAATATAGTATTACTTATTCAGAATGTTCTAATGAAATGAATTATTACTAGCCAAACCCAGTGTCCAAGAAGTCAGACACAAAAATCATAATGCCCTGATATTAGGGGTATCCTCGCAAATATCTCTCCCACCCATTCTAAAGTGTGGCTTTATTGCCAACCCAACCTCCACAACATATCATATCATCAGGGACCATATCCCTGTGGAACACCCACATTCAAGACCTGCCTGACCCACCCATCCAGCACTTCCTACACCAGATCTGTCATGGGCTTATGCTACTCCATCAGAGGCCAGGCCACCTGATAAAGCAACCATGTTATATACCAGCTATGCTGCAATCACTGTTCAGATATTTATATCGATGTGACTACTAACCAGCTGTCCATTAGGATGAATGGTCACCACCAAAGTATGGTCAAGAGCAAAGTGGACCACCCTGTGACACAACATGCAGCTGTACTAACATGCTTGATTTCACCAGCTGCTTCCCAACCTGGACAATTTGGATCCTCCCCTCCACAGCCAGTTTTTCTGAACTGTGAAGAGGAAAGTTATCCGTAAAGCACATTCTCTGCTCCTGAAACCATCTTGGCCTCAACCTATGATAATATACTGTCCCCACACTCTCTACCCAACTGTCATGTCATCTCTAGTCTCTGCATGATCTACAAGGCAGCACCAGTTCCTCTTCTCCCCAAATGTACCCTCCTATCACTTACACTTCCCTGTGCCATTGCAGATTTTGGCTCCTGCTTGATGCATTTCTGTTGCAGTCCAGCCAGAGTGGCCACAGGCAGGAGTCATTTGTGTGTGAGATGTGCTTTCTTGTGTGAATGAGTGTGCTTTTTTCTTTTCTGAACTAGTCTTTGGCTGAGAAGTTACAGTGCTTTCATCATGGCTTTCTGCAACTCAACATGTCACCTTTACAGTGAGTAGCATTGTTTCTTTTTAATAATATTGTTAATATTCTAACCTGGACTTTCCATTGTTTAATTAACAGTTAAATAAGCAACTGCCCAATGCAGAAACCTCCTCAACATGATAGCAACACTGCCACCTAGACACAATGCCTGAACTTGAGTGAGTATGTGCCACACATCTCAAACATTGATGCCAATCCTCAATTCAGTGATGTAATGAGGGCAGCGGTTACCTACACTGGTAACAAACAAGATAAAAATAAGCAGTCTAAAACAACACCCATGATTCAATTTTGCTTCTCACTCTATACAACAACACAATCATTGCAAGATCTAATTATGTACTAGGTTTCACAACTGCAAGAGTTCTATAGCCTATGTGACATCTGAGCTGGGAATACCTACTGATCCAACAAAGCCACATCTGGCACACTCTACCACAAAATTGTCATTGTCCTGCAGAAGCTGCACACTCTATTACATCACATGACGAAGAAAGACTGCCTTGCCAGCTGAGTGAAACAGGGGTGCACACTGTAAATGCAGTAATCCAAACTGACCTACAGATGAACACTCAGCAAAATCTCCATCCTGAAAATTTTGGACTACCCCAGGCCACTAACTGTAGCAGCAGAACTTGTCAAAGGACACTTCCTGAGAGACATGGGCCTGAAGAAGCTCACCGCTCTTGAGCTGGATCGTGACTGGAGTAAACAAAAATTGGGTGGCAAATGCTCCCTTAAAGTGGGCAGAAGTTTCTTTAAGACTCTCTCACTAGCCTGGCTTATCACACAGTCTTGTTCATGAACACCTTATTGCCAACCTGGTAATTACAAGGTCACCTCCCCTTATTATATCTAAGTTCTTGCCTATGTTGCAGCTCTTGTATATTGTTCCAGGCTTTGCATCATTGTTCTCTAATGCTGTAGGAGAAATCCTCTATGACAGCACATGACCACTTCTCTACAAATTACTCAATGGAGAGTTGGGTGAGTAGAAGAACATCAAATGACAGAGGCATTCTGATGATTCTCATAGTTAGTGGTATTAAATTCATGGTCTAGTCAACTCAGTGTATCATCCCACTTCTATTATTGTGGTGGTAAGCAATAAGGGCCAGTCGCAAATTGTGATTCACACTCTCAGCAAAGGAGGGATTTGGATGGTATGGGGTAGGGCATTGATGATTAACCTGCATAACAAAACAAAAATTTTTGAATTCTATTGAAGTAAGTGCAGAGGCATTAAGAGAAACTACAAGAGGTGTTCAAAATGTAATTCATCACATCTTTCTTACAGGCCAGTTTTTTGAAAAAATGCAGAATTTGTAGTGTGACATCATGGAATATTCCTGCTTCAGTCCCTAAATTTGTATGAAGTTCCAAAATGTGGTGGTATTATAAGTTGCTTTATAAATGGTGTCTGTAACAGAGGTGTGTTCCAAGCAGAGAGCTATCACTAAGTTTCATTTGGCAGAAAACCAGGGCATTTCAGAATATCTATGGGAACCAGACAGAGAACAACAACACAGTGAGACATTGTGTGAGATGTCTGTCATCATCACAAAAAGGTCACACAAATATGTTCAGTCTCCCACATGTTGGCCAGCTGCACTCAGCTGTGACTCCTACAATACTGCAATGTGTGGACATTCTCATCTGAGGTGAGTGATGGATCACAATCAAACTTCTCCTTCTCCATGACAACACAAGACCTCACACAAATCTACACACCAGAGATGAGCTCACCTAACATAATTGGAATGTTCTTCCTCATCCACCCTTTGGCCCAGATCTCACACCTTCTGACTTCCATCTGTTTGGTCCAATGAAGGATGCAATCCATGGGAAGTTATTAATAGATGATGGGGAGGTCTTAGATACAGCAAAACATTGGCTCCAACATCAACCAATAGAGTGGTACCATACAGGCATATATGCCCTTGCAGTTAGGTGGTGTAAGGCAGTCACATTGAATGGATATTATGTTGATAAATAGGGTTCTGTAGTCAAAAGATAATTCCAATCCCAAAAAAGCAGGTGTTGACAGATGTGAAAATTACCAGACTATCAGTTTAATAAGAAACAGCTGCAAAATACTAACGCAAATTCTTTACAGATGAATGGAAAAGCTGGTAGATGCCGACCTTGGGGAAGATCAGTTAGGATTCTGTAGAAATGTTGGAACATGTGAGGCAATACTGACCCTATGACTTATCTTAGAAAATAGATTAAGGGAAGGCAAACCTACATTTCTAGCATTTGTAGACTTAGAGAAAGCTTTTGACAATGTTGACTGGAATACTCTCTTTCAAATTCTAAAGGTGGCAGGGCTAAAATACAGGGAGTGACAGGCTATTTACAATTTGCGCAGAAACCAGATGGCAGTTATAAGAGTTGAGGGGCATGAAAGGGAAGCAGCAGTTGGGAAGGAAGTGAGACAGGGTTGTAGCCTCTCCCCAATGTTATTCAATCTGTATATTGAGCAAGCAGTAAAGGAAACAAAGGAAAAATTCAGAGTAGGTATTGAAGTCCATGGAGAAGAAATAAAAACTTTGAGGTTCACCGATGACATTGTAATTCTGTCAGAGACAGCAAAGGGCTTGGAAGAGCAGTTGAACAGAATGGACAGTATCTTGAAAGGAGGATATAAGATGAACATCAACAAAAGCAAAACGAGGATAATGGAATGTAGTCGAATTAAGTCAGTTGATGCTGAGGGGATGAGATTAGGAAATGAGACACTTAAAGTAGTAAAGCAATTTTGCTATTTGGGGAGCAAAATAACTGATGATGGTCAAAGTAGAGAGGATATGAAATGTAGACTGGCAATGGCAAGGAAAGCGTTTCTGAAGAAGAGAAATGTGTTAACATCGAGTATTGATTTAAGTGTAAGGAAGTCGTTTCTGAAAGTATTTGTATGGAGTGTAGCCTTGTTTGGAAGTGAAACATGGATGATAAATAGTTTGGACAAGAAGAGAATAGAAGCTTTCGAAATGTGGTGCTACAGAAGAATGCTGAAGATTAGATGGATAGATCACATAACTAATGAGGAGGTATTGGATAGAATTGGGGAGGAGATGTGGCACAACTTGACAAGAAGAAGGGACTGGTTAGTAGGACATGTTCTGAGGCATCAAAGGATTGCAAATTTAGCATTGGAGGGCAGTGTGGAGGGTAAAAATCATAGAGGGAGACCAAGAGATGAATACACTAAGCATATTCAGAAGGATGTAGGTTGCAGTAGGTACTGGGAGATGAAGAAGCTTGCACAGATAGAGTAGCATGGAGAGCTGCATAACCAGTCTCAGGACTGAAGACCACAACAACAACAGTCAAAAGAATAGGGAATAATATGGAGTATTGGAATCCTGAATAAAACCAACTTACTTTCAGAAAAAAATGTGCTGCATTACTTATTGAATGTCCATTGTAGTATTCTACTGGCAACAAAAATGCAAAAAAATAGATGGCACTGATAACCTTGCTATTGAGCTCATGTAAGCTCCTTTTCCTCCTCCTGCTTTCATTGGAACCAACCACATAACCAGAAAATGCATCAACAATGATGAAGGCATAGCTATCCGCTTTTGGAATGCAGTAAATTTCCAACAAAATCCACATAAACTTTATGCATGGAGCCATTCACTGGTTCAGAAGCCAAGTGTCTAGTAAGGGTGTTCTGTACTGGTTTACTTAGGATAAAAATTTGACAATTCTTAACAAAATTAATTCGAAATATAGTTTCCAAATGCAAATATATTGGTATCACCTGTGTTAGATACCAATGTACTATGTTTAGTGACATATGATCATTTGTGCTGGATTGGGACTCAAACCATATTTCTGCATATTGTGAGTAGTCAATTTAACCACTCTGCTTATGCATGCATGATTGCCAGACAGAACTGAACTTCCATGTGTCACATTTTCTACATCTTGTAGTGCTTCAAGAATTTCCAGATAAATTCTAGAATCACTCAGCCTTCGACCATCTCAAACACACGATATTTTAAATATATGTGTGAGAGTGCCTATCTACTGTGAGTCGCCTGTCTGTGTGTGCAGGTCCAAAGTGTGTAATAAGAAAACCATAGACATGGTGGTCGAATGGCACCAACAAGTGTTTGCCGGTCGCGCCATGGAAGCTGTAGTGAAAGAACAAGGAGTGTTTATGTATTCTGTGCTGTTTTATAACTTTGCCTATTGTAGTGGAAAAAAAGAACAGTTGAAATATTGTTGATGGTTGTTCATTTTGGATATGGAGAGGATAAGACATGTGTTCAGATTCAGAATGAGAATGGACTTGGGTTTTAAGCCAACCTTTTCTTATGTGTAAATGAATTCTGTTTTTAACCTTTGAACACACGAAGGGATTTATTTGACAGTGTTTGTTTATGTAGAGAATGAGTTTGTTAAAAGTTTGACGTTCAAATATATGTCGTGAAATGAAGCAAAAGAAACTGTGAACATCTGCTTATTTTTATAAGTAGAAAGAGTCTTGAGAAATTCCTGTTCCTAGCAGATATACTTTGGAGAAGAAGAGAAAAGGAGGTTGCAGCAACAAGCTAACCAGCAAGGAAAGTTGGCTGACGATCTCAAATAAGTCATATCATTAAGGAAGTGGGATTTTGCACACATACTTCACCACTTTAAGTTGTCCAAAGTGTTAGAATATGGTGACCTGTGTGAAAGGACAGAAGAAAATGGAAATTTTGAGAAGAAAACAAGATATGAAGATATTTGGTGTTGCCATAGCATCCAAGCATAACAAGACAAAAGAACCAGTTCATGGAATTGGATTCTGCCAAAAAGTTCAAATGGTGAAAATGGGTAAATGCAAAAAAGGGAAGACATAAGAAAGTAGTAATGTTAAAAGAATGGAGAGAAGATCTGGACATATTAGACTAAGAAGAGATATGCCAAGAACAATTTGACTGAGAAGATCTGGTGTAGGGAGTATACAGCTCTTACACATCGTGGGTAAGCAGACACAGAAGCCAGCATCCGATGCTGTTGGCACCAGTTCCTGTCCCCCGGTGCTGACCTGCTTCCACATATGCTCACCAATGCCTACGTAGAAACCAACAAGCAATGCCACTGGCACCAGCTGCTGTTCACTGGTGCTGGTTACACGTCCGCTCACCGATGTAGCCTAAACTCTACGCTGGGTGAGCATAAAACAGAACTTTATTAGACTAGTAAGAACTGTTAAGTGAACAATAATATTACTTTAGTTATTATACTCAGAGTTGATTTTTTTTAGATGATTGCTAGGTCTAAAGTTAATAAGAATATGGATAACTTAGGACAAACGGGAAAAACTCAAGAACCAGCTAAGGCCATCAAAGTCAGAAAAAAGACGCCAGACTGGTCTTAATTAGTAAATTTAATTAAAGCCCAGAGAGCAGATTGAGCAGCTTTAAGAAAGAAACTAAATGAAGCTTCTAATGCTCAGAATGAAACTCTAAATAAAGAACTAGGCTCAGTAAATTCTCAATGAAATTTGCTAAATGTAAAAGTAGAATCGCAAAGCAAAGAATTTGGTAGCTTATGCAAAGGCATGGGGGCTTTAAAGACTAAATTAGATAATTTAAATAATAAAGTAGAGGATTTGAAAATAGAATTACAGAATGAAGTAACTAACTCTTTAAACCTTCATGTAAATCAATTTTTCACTGACTTAAGTCAGAAACAGAATGATCAAATCCAGAGATTGACAAAGAAATTAGAAATTTATATTGAGGAAAAAGGTAATATGATCTAATCTGAAATTAATGAAAAGTTAGGACCATTTGAATATGTATGAAGTGATAAGTTTGATGCTGTAAAGCAGGGATTGCATACTTTAAAAGAATGCGTCAATAAGCAAGATAAGTTAATGTCGATTATTCATTTGCAAATTACAGGTGTCAGTACACAAGTTTTCAGTTCATGAGTAGATAATGTAGCACGGAATTTTAAAGACAATATATCCAACTTTAGTATTATAAATGTATGTAGTTTGGAGGAACCATTTGAACAAATTATAGATCAAAAAGTTACTGAGAGAGTAACCTCCGGAAATGTTTCGACTATTGCTTCTTCCAAACTTAATGATACCAGCAAGTTTATAGATGACTTGTGGAAAGGATTAAAACTTATCCAGGATAGTGCAGAACATAGAATAACTTCAAATAATGTGATGTTGCCTAGTGAAGTGGTGATTGTTTTGCAATGGGAAAAACGTCCAAAGAAATGTAAAGAGAAGTACTGGTCTGCACTTGCTCAAGTGAAGTTAATATCAGATCCATGGCATCCAGGTGGAGTCATCTGTCCTCCAGACACATTAACATTCTTAGTCAATGGGCAGAGTGGTGGCTGTTGGGTCCTGAGTTGTTTTTGGTATTTCTTCTGTAATAGTTTTCCTGCACCATATTCCCTCAAACTCTTAAACTATTCTATGATCCCACACTTAAAGGTATTGAAAAAAAGTATACCAGCAAGAATTTGTGATTATGTCATCCAAAGTTTCTCCTGGTGAGAGATTTTCTTGTTCCGGTTAGTTAGATGTCCTGACTTTGCTCGGCTGCAGCATGAGGCGGAAATTTGTACACATGTTGTTGCCGATCTCAGTCATTTGGCACAGCCTTGGGACAGGATATATTAGGTGCCGTGTCAGTTCTTATCTTCCTCGGTCATGGGAATACTATTCTCAGACTGTAATATAGTCGAACCAGCTTTTGCTTTTTTTACTCTACATGAGGTTTCCATGTAATTCTAGGTGAATACAGGGTTATAAATACAAAATCAAATAGGGGTAAAGCAGGAGTAGGTTTAATAATGAAGAAAAAAATAGGGGTGCAGGTAAGCTACTACAAACAGCACAGTGAATGCATTATTGTGGGCAAGATAGACACGAAGCCCACACCTACTACAGTAGTACAAGTTTATATGCCAACTAGCTCTGCAGATGATGAAGAAATTGATGAAATGTATGATGAGATAAAAGAAATTATTGAGGTAGTGAAGGGAGACAAAACTGTAATAGTCATGGGTGACTGGAATTCAACAGTAGGAAAAGGAAGAGAAGGAAATGTAGTAGGAGAATATGGATTAGGGCTAAGAAATGAAAGAGGAAGCCGCATGGTAGAATTTTGCACAGAGCATAACTTAATCATAGCTAACACTTGGTTCAAGAATCATGAAAGAAGCTGGTATACGTGGAAGAACCCTGAAGATACTAGAAGGCTTCAGATAGATTATATAATGGTAAGACAGAGATTTAGGAACCAGGTTTGATATTGTAAGACAGATGTGGACTCTGACCACAATCTATTGGTTATGAACTATAGATTAAAACTAAAGAAACTGCAAAAAGGTGGGAATTTAAGGAGATGGGACCTGGATAAACTGACAGAACCAGAGGGTGTAGAGAGCTTCAGGGAGAGCATTAGGGAATTATTGACAAGAATGGGGGAAAGAAATACAGTAGAAGAAGAATGGGTAGCTTTGAGAGATGAAATAGTGAGGGCAGCAGAGGATCAAGTAGGTAAAAAGGCGAGGGCTAATAGGAATCCTTGGGTAACAGAAGAGATACTGCATTTAATTGATGAAAGGAGAAAATACAAAAATGCAGTAAATGAAGCAGGCTGAAAGGAATACAAACGTCTCAAAAATGAGATCGACAGGAAATGCAAAATGGCAAAGCAGGGATGGCTAGAGGACAAATGTAAGGATGTAGAGGTGTAAATCACTAGAGGTCAGATAGATACTGCCTACAGGAAAATTAAAGAGACCTTTGGAGAAAAGAGAACCACTTGCATGAATATCAAGAGATCAGATGGAAACCCAGTTCTAAGCAAAGAAGGAAAAGCAAAAAGGTGGAGGGAGTATATTGAGGGTTTATACAAGGGCGATGTACTCGATGTACTTCAGGACAATATTATGGAAATGGAAGAGGATGTAGATGAAGATGAAATGGGAGATATGATACTGCGTGAAGAGTTTGACAGAGCACTGAAAGACCTAAGTTGAAACAAAGCCCTGGGAGCAGACAACATTCCACTAGAACTACTGATAGCCTTGGGAGAGCCAGCCCTGACAAAACTCTACCATCTGGTGAGCAAGATGTATGAGACAGGCGAAATACCCTCAGACTTCAAGAAGAATATAATAATTCCAATCCCAAAGAAAGCAGGGGTTGACTGATTTGAAAATTACCGAGCTATCAGTTTAATAAGCCACAGCTGCAAAATACTAACGCGAATTCTTTACAGACGAATGGAAAAACTGGTAGAAGCCAACCTCGGGAATGACCAGTTTGGATTCCGTAGAAATGTGGGAACACGTGAGGCAATACTGACCCTATGACTTATCTTAGAAAATAGATTAAGGGAAGGCAAACCTACATTTCTAGCATTTGTAGACTTAGAGAAAGCTTTTAACAATGTTGACTGGAGTACTCTCTTTCAAATTCTGAAGGTGGTAGGGGTAAAATACAGGGAGAAAAAGGCTATTTACAATTTTTTCGGAAACCAGATGGCAGTTATAAGTGTCGTGGGGCATGAAAGGGAAGCAGTGGTTGGGAAGGAAGTGAGACAGGTTTGTAGTCTCTCCCCAATTTTATTCAATCTGTATATTGAGCAAGCAGTAAAGGACAAAAAGAAAAGTTCAGAGTAGGTATGGAAGTCCATGGAGAAGAAATAAAAACTTTGAGGTTCACCGATGACATTTTAATTCTGTCAGAGACAGCAAAGGACTTGGAAGAGCAGTTGAACGGAATGGACAGTGTCTTGAAAGGAGGATATAAGATTAACATCAACAAAAGCAAAACGAGGATAATGGAATGTAGTCAAATTAAGTCGGGTGATGCTGAGGGAATTAGATTAGGGAATGAGACACTTAAAGTAGTAAAGGAATTTTGCTATTTGGGGAGCAAAATAACTGATGATGGTCATAGTAGAGAGGATATGAAATGTAGACTGGCAATGGCAAGGAAAGCGTTTCTGAAGAAGAGAAATTTGTTAACATTGAGTATTGATTTAAGTGTAAGGAAGTCGTTTCTGAAAGTATTTGTATGGAGTGTAGCCTTATATGGAAGTGAAACATGGATGATAAATAGTTTGGACAAGAAGAGAATAGAAGCTTTCGAAATGTGGTGCAACAGAAGAATGCTGAAGATTAGATGGGCAGATCACATAACTAATGAGGAGGTATTGAATGTAACTGGGGAGAAGAGGAGTTTGTGGCACAACTTGACTAGAAGAAGGGATCGGTTGGTAGGACATGTTCTGAGGCATCAAGGGATCACCAATTTAGTACTGGAGGGCAGTTTGGAGGGTAAAAATCGTAGAGGGAGACCAAGAGATGAATACACTAAGCATATTCAGAAGGATGTAGGCTGCAGTAGGTACTGGGAGATGAAGAAGCTTGCACAGGATAGAGTAGTATGGAGAGCTGTATTAAACCAGTCTCAGGACTGAAGACCACAACAACAACAACATGAGGTTTCTGTCCTTGCTGAGCTGGCCTCAGGCCAACTGCATTATTTTTTGACAGATATACCACCATAGTTAGACCAAAGTTCAAATTTATATTTCCTAACACATATTTGTCTTAATGAATAGAAGTGAATATTACGTTAGCAGAACATACAATATTGGATGACTAATTAAATAATGATGATACTATAGCATATAATTTTCTGCTTTGTACAAAATATTTTGTACTTTTTAATGAGATGTGATGTAGATTGGAGGGTTTGTATCATTTGAAAGGGGTGGGTATTGTGGATAACAGCATGGTTTACGAGAACACATAAATCATGACTAACACAAAACACACACCACACCTTTCAAACAACCCTTGCAAACAAGTGTGACTGATTATTCATCACTTGCCATTTCCATAGGGTCATCTCTGTAGGAGATGATTTAACACCAAACCTCCTCTGGCTTCTCACTCAAGTACCATTGAGGCAGGGTTCCTGGGAAACGGGGGTGGGAAGGGTTTTCTGTCTTTGAGTCTATCTTCTTTCTCTTCTTCAATCTTAGCAACCAGTTCTATTTATTTCCTTTCTTACTTCTCATTTGAGGACCTATATATTTCTTCCCTCTTTCCATATTCACATACTTCTATCACAGAAGTCCTTCCTACTTTCCGTAGTTTCTAGTAACCTACATCTTATCTTTCAATAAGAAGGTTGAACAATCAGACTACACAAACAAACGTCCACATACACACAAAAAGAGATGAATACACAAACAATGAGGTAACAGATTATAAAGATGTGAGAACCATCAAGTGTTGTAGGGGGAAGGATATGTGTACATCAGGAAATATGCACACGTCGTTTTTTTTTTATTATTATGACAGTTCTACATTGCTTTATTTATATAAAACCTATCACACATATATATACATATAAGAACTATGAACTATGATGATTGTATATCAAGTGTACATAAGATGGAGGCATGAATAGTGAAAGAGAACATTAGCTAAATAAGTGTAAGATAGTGGGTCTCGTATAGCCTAAGTAAACATGTTCTACTGAACAGCATATAGACATGGAATCTATTGAAAGTACAGAAGTTGAAAAGTAGAGGAGGACTCCAGGGATTAGATGGAGTATTAAGAAGTAAATGCAAAGTGTAGAATAGATTTTCTCATTTTACCAGAAAATATTTAATTATATTATACATAGGAATATATACTGGCGGTAATGAACCATGGGGCCTACTCAAAAAGAATAAGGGGGGCGTACCCAGCATTTGCTAAATATATAGGGCAGGCATATCTACATGGAGACAGGATGACCTGTGGCCTGAAAAATAGGGATGTTTTTTAAAGGGGCATACCTACCACAATGGAAAGAGGAAGTGCACTCAAAAAAATGGTTCAAATGGCTCTGAGCACTATGGGACTCAACTGCTGTGGTCATAAGTCCCCTAGAACTTAGAACTACTTAAACCTAACTAACCTAAGGACAGCACACAACACCCAGCCATCACGAGGCAGAGAAAATCCCTGACCCCGCCGGGAATCGAACCCGGGAACCCGGGCGTGGGAAGCGAGGAAGTGCACTCATACAATCTACCCACAAGTAAGGTACTGATCCTAGCAGGAGGGGCAGTATCATGACAGGAGTCACACATTTTATAGGGATTATTCTGGGAAGTTTGAATTCTATACCCAATGAGCTTACATGCTATGTAAGTTTACAAGTGTCAAAAGGAACACTTTCTGGGTACCCAGAGTTCCTCTGAACTACATAAAATATTATAAATAATACATACTTAGGAAAGGGAGTATTAAAGAAGAAAACAGAAAATAGGTTACTCAAGTGTCACAAACACCTGTAGCTGACGATTGAAAAAAAAATAAAATAAAATAAAATAAAAATAAAAATAAAGTCTCACATTTCCTAAATACTACTCAGGCTTACTGGATCACTAATGAGTACTCAAGTATAGTTATTAAGGAATTGTTCAGCTAAGGAGTGTGCTAAAATAACAAAAACAGAGAAGGTTTGTTGGTGTAAAAAAGATATATGGAAACCTATGAAATAAAGGTATAATGTTAAAATGTGAATTGTTATTATGTATGATAATCATGTACAAGATGACTATGTATAAAATATCATGTGTTTGATTTGATGTGGGAGGGATATGTAGTGCTTTGAGAATTTCCACATAAATTCTAGAATCACTTGGCCTTCTACTTCTACCGTCTCAAGCACACGAAATTTTAAATATAAGTGTTGGAGAGCCTATTTACTGTGAGTCACCTGTCTGTGTGTGCAGGTTGAAGTGTGTAATAAGAAGACCATAGACATGACAGTCAAACGACACCAACAAGTGTTTGCCAGTCGCACCATGGAAGCTGTAGCAAAAGAACAAGGAGTGTTTATGTATTCTGTGCTATTTTATAACTTTGACTATTGTAGTGAAAAAAAGAACAGTTTAAATATTGTTAATGGTTGTTCATTTTGGACATGGAGAGGGTAAGACGTGTGTTCCGATTCAGAATGAAAATATACTTGGGTTTTAAGCCAACCTTTTCTTATGTGTAAATGAACTCTGTTTTTAACCCTTGGATGTGTGAAGAGACCTACTTGATAGTGTTTATATGGAGAATGAATTTTTGTAAAAGTTTGATGTTCAAATATACGTCATGAAGTGAAGCATAAGAAACTGCATGTGTCTGTTTTTTTTTTTTTTTTATAAGTGTAAAGAGTCTTGAGAAATTCCTGTTCCTAGCAGATATACTTCAAAGAAGAAGAGAAGAGGAGGTTGCAGCAGCAAGGTAACCAGCAAGGATAGTCAGCTGGCCATCTCAAGTAAGTCATATTGTTAAAGAAGCGGGATTTTGCACACATACTTCACCACATTAAGTCATCTAAAGAATAAGAATCTCTATACCATAGTCCCCTATATCAGTGTCCATGACCAGCCAAATAAAGTGTTCTCTCACATTTTCTAAAGTTTTGTACACTCCAAGGTGTCCACCCATTAGAGGTAAGTGGAAACATTGTAAAACACAGGTGACTGCCTCTACCAGAACCACATTTTTAGGCTTATGATCATAATGAGGTAGACAACATAGGACACCCTCTACTCACTCAGTTTTCTTCCTCATTTATCTTCTCCATTATCACTTTTACTCTGTCATCTTGTTCGTGATACTTTTCTATGCCTGGGAAGAGCACAAGAAACATTAATATAATGTTTATTTCACTTGGGTGTTCAACTTGGAGACCTGTGGTTTCATCTTGTAGTTGTTAAAGGTCAAACACATGGCTCCAGGCATCAGAAACAGTGGTATCCATCCCTTTTATGTGTCTGACTTGGAACTTAAATGCTAGAATACATATGGCCCAATTCACTATCCTTCTGGTTCAATGGGGTCAACACAGGAGCCTTCTAAGTGCCCGATTGTCAGTTTCTAATTCAAAGAGGAGGGGTGGGGTGCTCCAGATAGTCTGGTAATGACAAAAGTGGAGTTGCCGTGAATGTCTCCTTGAGGCCTAAAAATGTGGCTTCCTGAGACTCAGTCCATTCAAATTTTAATCCTTTCTTTTCCAGCATATTAAAAGGAGCTGCTTTTTTGCACAAATCCAGGAACGAATTTATGAAAAAAAGATCACCATACCAATGAATTGTACAACTTGTCTAACAATGAAAGCAGTAGGAAAGTTCATTATAGATTTCATCCTCTCAGTACCAACAATCAGTCCTTTTAAGGTAATGGCATATTGTAAGAACTGCATGGATGAACCAGCAGTTGCCGGCCGCGGTGGTCTAGTGGTTCTAGGCGCGCAGTCCGGAACCGCGCGACTGCTACGGTCGCAGGTTCGAATCCTGCCTCGGGCATGGATGTGTGTGATGTCCTTAGGTTAGTTAGGTTTAAGTAGTTCTAAGTTCTAGGGGACTGATGACCTCAGCAGTTAAGTCCCATAGTGCTCAGAGCCATTTGAACCAGCAAATTTAATCATCTTGGGATTCACAATCAGCCTTGTCTTGCTTGGTATCTCAAAAACTATCTCTAAATGTTTCAAACATTCCTCCATTGGACTGCAATAAACATCATACAAATAGTGATAAATGAAGTCAGCCCCCATGTGGACAGTCCAAAGGGTACACTGTTAAACACAAAGAGATTCCAGTCAGTACTAAATGTTGTTGAAGGGTTGGAAGCCTCATTTATTAGCATCTGACAATATGCCTGATTCAAATCCAAGGTAATAAATATCCCAACACCATTAAACCAGGCAAAACAAGAATGAACATCTGGGAGAGAGACAGAGTGTAAAATGATCTTCTTCTTGAGCTCTCAGAAATCCACCACTACTGCTTTCACTGTTTTGATGAGCCTGTCATGGATGACTGTTGGTACCTTCATTATATGCTTTAATATCTTAAGTTGTTCTGGTACTGTTCCCTCATAACTACCCCCCCCCCTGCCCCCTCCCTCTTCCACTTCACAATACACATCATAGGGGAACTTCTATGAAGTTCAGAAGGTAGGAGACAAGATACTAGTGGAAGTGAAGCTGTGAGGACAGGTTGTGAGGACCGGTGTGCTTAGGTAGCTCAGTTAATAGAGCACTTGCCTGCAAAGGACAAAGTTCCTGAGTTCAAGTCTCAGTCCAGCACACAGTTTCAATCTTCTGGGATGTTTCATATCAGTGCACACTCTACTGCAGAGTGAAAATTTCATTCTGGAAACTTAATAAACAGTTAAATAAACAACTGCCGAATGCAGAAATCTCCTCAGCATGACATCCAAAAATTTAGCTGAACAGATAAGATGCTTGAGCCTGAGTGAGTATAAACCATGCAACCCATGCATCGACTCAGATCCTCAGTTCAATGATGTAATAAGGACAGTAGTACTCTACACTGGTAAGAACTGAGATAAAAGACAAGCTATGTAAAACAACACCCTTATTCAACTTCGCTGCTTGCTTTATTCATCAACAAAGTCACTGCAAGACCCAATTATCCATTTGTTCCACACCTGCACAAATCCAACAGCCTATGCAACATCTGTACTGGGAAGACCTTCTGGTCCAAACTGCTTAAATCTATTTTCCCTAATTGAAAGAGAGTCCCAGTAGGAGAACAATAGCTTCTTCATTGTCCTTCCAGTTATCAAAATCTGTTCATCACAGTTTATTGTTACAAATTAATTTCACCTCTTCTGTGGTTCCAAACAAAAATGGATTTGGCTCCAACTGTCTCCCTGGGGCCAGAACTAAACACAAATGACAAACACTCAAAGAAAGCTGTTTTCCAACACAGAAGCCTACTTCTTTGCATTATGCTATCATCACCAATGGTGTGTCAACAAGAGCTTAATTGAGGAACTGCAAGCAGTTGGTACATGGAACTGCCAGTGCTCACCAATGAGAACTGTGCACAGTGATCCCTGGGTTCTGTTAAATAGCTGTTCTCCAAGAGGAGACATGCTGGACCCTAGCACTTGTGACTAGACCTAGGCATGGCCTTGTGATGTGGCCAGCAAACTCTTGCTGTTACCTGGCAATGTACTTGGTAGTCCATAGCTCTCAGTGCGCAGCCTGGGGGTGGAGGCATACTTGAAAATCCCACATGGCTGCTATGGACCACTTGAGCATTGCTTTCCATGACTCACATGTTATAACCATCAGGTATGTTACAGCTGGTGCCCCTGGACACCACGGTACCAACAAAGCTGCCTCTGGCACTCGCTATAACAAAACTGTCACTGGCCTGCAGATGTTGCATGACATATCACACCACATGGTGAAGAGAGACTGCCATGCCAGCTGAAGATGCCTCCTCAGCACCCACATGACAAGAAGAACCTTGCTATGTGAGAGCGACACCACAGAAGTGGCACCACACTACATAAACACAGCAACTCAAACTGCCAGATGTATGAACACCCAGCATAGTAAAGTTTCAATAGATATGACTGATTTTTATGCAGCTCCAGCTGTCTGTCTGTTTAGCCAGCTAGGACAGGGTAATTACGTGTGTGTGTGTGTGTGTGTGTGTGTGTGTGTGTGTGTGTGTGTGTGTGTGTGTGTGTGTGTGTGTTTGCACTTCTATCAATTTGTTTCCGTCTGCGTTGTTAGTCAGTTGGCTATGAAAAAAGACGTTGTCCAAAAGTAGAGAAATGTTTTCAGTTTGTCAAACACTCACCATCTCAAACACGCTGATACAATGAGTGTTAACCTTTACTCCAGCCATTATTATTTGTGTTCCACAAAAGACTTTAAGATACTGTATTGAAAACTGACTAATATTCAATAAGCAAAAGAGGGACACGAGTTAGATATTTCTAAAGAAGATAGAATAGCAAATAAATGGACCAGAGAACAACATACACTCCTGGAAATTGAAATAAGAACACCGTGAATTCATTGTCCCAGGAAGGGGAAACTTTATTGACACATTCCTGGGGTCAGATACATCACATGATCACACTGACAGAACCACAGGCACATAGACACAGGCAACAGAGCATGCACAATGTCAGCACTAGTACAGTGTATATCCACCTTTCGCAGCAATGCAGGCTGCTGTTCTCCCATGGAGACGATTGTAGAGATGCTGGATGTAGTCCTGTGGAACGGCTTGCCATGCCATTTCCACCTGGCACCTCAGTTGGACCAGCGTTCGTGCTGGACGTGCAGACCGCGTGAGACGACGCTTCATCCAGTCCCAAACATGCTCAATGGGGGACAGATCCGGAGACCTTGCTGGCCAGGGTAGTTGACTTACACCTTCTAGAGCACGTTGGGTGGCACGGGATACATGCGGACGTGCATTGTCCTGTTGGAACAGCAAGTTCCCTTGCCGGTCTAGGAATGGTAGAACGATGGGTTTGATGACGGTTTGGATGTACCGTGCACTATTCAGTGTCCCCTCGACAATCACCAGTGGTGTACGGCCAGTGTAGGAGATCGCTCCCCACACCATGATGCTGGGTGTTGGCCCTGTGTGCCTCGGTCGTATGCAGTCCTGATTGTGGCGCTCACCTGCACGGCGCCAAACACGCATACGACAATCATTGGCACCAAGGCAGAAGCGACTCTCATCGCTGAAGACGACATGTCTCCATTCGTCCCTCCATTCACGCCTGTCGCGACACCACTGGAGGCGGGCTGCACGATGTTGGGGCGTGAGCGGAAGACGGCCTAACGGTGTGTGGGACCGTAGCCCAGCTTCATGGAGACGGTTGCGAATGGTCCTCGCCGATACCCCAGGAGCAACAGTGTCCCTAATTTGCTGGGAAGTGGCGGTGTGGTCCCCTACGGCACTGCGTAGGATCCTACGGTCTTGGCGTGCATCCGTGTGTCGCTGCGGTCCGGTCCCAGGTCGACGGGCACGTGCACCTTCCGCCGACCACTGGCGACAACATCGATGTACTGTGGAGACCTCATGCCCCACGTGTTGAGCAATTCGGCGGTACGTCCACCCGGCCTCCCGCATGCCCACTATACGCCCTCGCTCAAAGTTCGTCAACTGCACATACGGTTCACGTCCACGCTGTCGCGGCATGCTACCAGTGTTAAAGACTGCGATGGAACTCCGTATGCCATGGCAAACTGGCTGACACTGACGGCGGTGGTGCACAAATGCTGCGCAGCTAGCGTCATTCGACGGCCAACACCGCGGTTCCTGGTGTGTCCGCTGTGCCGTGCGTGTGATCATTGCTTGTACAGCCCTTTCGCAGTGTCCGGAGCAAGTATGGTGGGTCTGACACACCGGTGTCAATGTGTTCTTTTTTCCATTTCCAGGAGTGTATATAGGAAGCTGTAATTATGACTGTAATGAAAGGAAAATGGGAGCTGATCAAGATGACATACAAACTGAAGAAGCATTTTATTGCATTTCAACAAATAAGAAGAAACTGGAGAAGTGTGAGTAGGATTCATGCACTGAGGGCCCCATTCAAACTTAATTATGTATGTAGATAATAACAATAATAGCATGTGATTCTTCAGTTTCTACCGATGTATTTCTGGCTTGAACAGTCCACGGGTGTACTGCCGGTCCATAGTGTCCAACGGGCACAATATTTCAGTGATAGGACATGTCGCCATCATCAGGCATGCTGACGAACTGAGCTGCACATCTACAGTACAGCATGTGGAGATGGAAGAAGTCATGGAGGAAGAGATAGCCACTGCCTATATACCATATACTGGCACACTATCAGGGAAAATAGGATGAATATTGAGGAACCACTGAGTAGGAACAGTCTTTTACCCACCCAATAAAACATGAGTGTTATTGGGAAGTGTCAAAGACAATCTCAGTTTGTGTAAGGCCAGCATATACCAGATACCATGCCAGTGTGGCAAGACATATTGGACAGACAGTACGCACCATCGAAGATCATTGCCAAGAACGTTAGAGGCACACTCAACTTAGGTACCCCAACAAGTAGGCAGTTGCAGAGCACTGTTTGTGTGAAAATCACTAAATGGACTACCAACATACCAGGGTCTTAGCACAGACATCCAAATAATGGGACAGCATCATTAGAGAGGCTATCAAAATTCGTATCAGGGATGGACTAATGAGCTGAGATTGCGGCTATAACCTTAGCAAGGCATGGGAACCAGCAATGAGTCTAATTAAAAGTATGATCAGCAAAGAAAATGAAAGGGTGGCCAGGGTGGATGAAGCAATTACACCGCCCCTACCACAGATGCTGACGTCAGCATCTCAATGACCGCCGACGAGTGGCCGTGACTGTGGACTGCAGAGAGAACACCTCACAGGAGGAGGGGATGTAAGACAGCCGCCTGCCCTCAGGAGCTCAGTTCATCAGTGCACCTGACGATGGTGACATGTCTGATCACCAAAATATTGTGCCCGTTGGACACTATGGACTGGCAGTACATCCTTGGACTGTTTGAACAAGAAATATGCCAAGAGAAACTGAAGAATCACATCATACACCTCTATGGGAGGAGATGTATCACAGCATGAAGAAATTCAACAAGCTGCGTCACTGAAGCAGCCATTTGCTGAGTGCTCTTCTTTTTCTGTAGATATGTCATGCCGATCAGGTTATGCCAAACTTTGCTAAGGTCATGCATCAATTGATTCTGCAGCAGCTAAGAGAATTAAAAAGCACGCTAGCCTTGCCTTGGTTTGTGAGAGGGTGCACTATAACAGATACAGCCTTGACTACAATTCCTAGAAACTACTTAAACTGCATCTAAAACTAGCCAATCATTTTAGTTCCGGGATCTGGGACTGGATTGATGGTGTTACCTGGGTGACCACCAATTCTGCACATAAGAAAGCCATGGGACATCAGATATCAAAATTCTCTCATCTCTCTGACAAACCATTGCTGGCAGCTCCACGCAAGATGATCATCAATCTCACGGACATTGAGCTCACTGGGGATGCACTTTCTGTTCTTTAGAAGGGACTTAATTTTGTTCCCACACCTAGGTTCATGCTGGTAGTGGAAATTGTTAGTGCAGCTGAATAGGTTGCTGCGCAACAACCACCTGAAGCAGCTGAAGAAGTATGCTTGGAAACCTGCCATGCTCTGATGAGAACTATACCACTCAAGTTGAATATTACCAGCATGGAGAGGGCAACCATTCGAGACAGCTGACAAAGGCAATGCTATGGTTGTTCTTTCCCATAAGGACTACATTGAGAAGCTTCAGAGCCTGCTAAATGATGAATCTTACAGGAAGATCAATGCTGATACCACAAAGAATGTGAAGAACAAGACTAGGGCTCTGCTCAAGGATACGGATTTACCAGTTGGTGTCACCAAGGAATTGACATCTCAAGGACCTGTACCACCATGACTTTATGGACTTCCTAAAGTCCACAAAGAAGGGGTGCTGCTACTCCCAATTCTCAGCAAAAATAGGGCACCTACATATTTGCTGGCAAAATACCTGGCAGAATTACTAAGCCATTATGTGGGTAAATGCCATCACGTTTTTAATTCTGTGGATTTTGTAAAACATCTCAACAACTTCAAGCTGGGAAACTCAGATATCCTGGTGAGTTTTGACATTGTTGCATTATTCACCAGGGTGCCTCTTCAAGAGTCAGTTGAGCTTATTGCACAAAAACTTGACAAGAAGATGACCGACCTTTTCAGGCATGTTCAGGCCTCTACGTATTTTCTCTTTAATGGAGAATACTATGAACATACAGAAGGAGACGCAATGGGGAGCCCACTCTCGCCTGTGATCCCAAATTTCTATATGGAGTACTTTGAGGAGGAAGCTTTGGCGTCATCCAAATGGAAACCTACTTGTTTTCTATGTTATGTGGATGACACATTCATGATCTTGCCCCAAGGAAGGGACAAGCTACTAGGCTTCCATACACACCTGAACTCCATACAGCTGAACATCAAATTCACAATGGTGACTGAAGCAGAAGGAAGATTATCATTCTGGATGGTCAAAAGAAGAGTGGATGGCACCCTGGTCCATGTGGTATACAGGAAGAAACCGCACACCAACCTGTATTTGCATGTGCCATCACCCTTCACAGAGGAATAGGGTGCTAAAAGCACTGGTGCACAGGGCACGCACCATCTCTGATGCAGAGAGTCTGCCCCATGAGCTGGAACACCTCAAAACTGTATTCCGGGAAAACGGGTACTTGGAATGGCAGATCAGAAGCGCTCTCCGCCCCACCTCTACAGTACAGTATGTGGACACAGGTGAGGTCACAGAGGAAGAGATAGCCCCTGCCTATATACCATATACTGGCTCACTATCAGGGAAAATAGGATGAATATTGAGGAAACACTGAGGAGGAACTGTCTTTTACTCACCAAATAAAACACGAGCATTATTGGGAAATGTCAAAGACGATCTCGGTTGATGGAAGGCTGGCATTTACCAGATTCTGTGTCAGTGTGGGAAGACTTATATTGGACAGACAGAGCACCCCATCGAAGATCATTGCTGAGAACATCAGAGGCACACTCAACTTAGGTACCCCAACAAGTTAGTGATCGCAGAGCACTGTTTGTCCGAAAATCACAAAACGGACTACCAACATACCAGGGTCTTAGCACAGACATCCAAATACTGGGACAGCATCATTAGAGAGGCTATCAAAATTTGTACTAGGGACAGCCTCATCAAACAAGATTGTGGCTATAACCTCAGCAAGGCATGGGAACCAGCATTGAGTCTAATTAAAACCTCTCAGCAAAGAAAATGAATGGGCAACCAGAGAGGCTGAGTCAATTACAATGACTCCACTACAGACACTGACACCAGTGTCTCAATGACCACCAACACGTGGCCACAGGTGCATTTCACAGAAAGAGTGCCTCACAGGGGGGAGGGGATTTAAGATGGCCACCTGCCCTCAGAAGCAAAGTTCATAAATGCATCTATTTATGGCAACATGTCTGATCGCCAAAATATTGTGCCCGTTGGACACTATGGACCAGCAGTACACCTGTGGATTGTTTGAGCAATAATAACAATAATTTCATGTGGATCAATGGCCTGATGCAAGCCATTCTTCTGGATGCCACTTTGGTGACTTGTATGTCCCTAACCTACCCTCATTATCCAACCAGGGAAATGGCACCTACAGTTAAATCTGGAATCTGAACCATGTGATGTCTTTGGTGACTCATCAGATCACTTGAAATGAAGGATAGATTAAAACAAAGACTGAAATAAATAACCATGGTGCATCTGAGATTTGATCCCATGACACTCCAGGTACATGCTTTACTTCTAGACCACATGTATATAGACAGTTCATTTATACATTTTGATAGAAGAGTTAGTGAGTATCATAATATGTGATGTATATGGGTGTATCTTTTGACTGCATTACCTTAGATCCATACATTATTTACACTTCCGATGGAGCATAGACTTAAGTCTTTGACATAAATTTCAACTTGATAATTCTACATGAGTAAAAGGGGTGTTAAGTGACAGACAGTCGGACAGACACACTGACAACAAATGGCAACAAAAATATTTTTTGTGATATAATTAAAAATCAACAAATTTTGGATTTTTCCTTTGTGTCATAATACCTATCTTCTTGTGAAATTTTAGGACTAGATCAACGGGAACAACACAATAGTTTTTGACAATTGAGTTTGTGAGTACTAAAATATGTGACATTAATGGCCACATCTCTTGATTTCGTTGCCATAGATACTTAAATTTTTCATAGTGCCAAGGAACCAGAGACCTTCATATGTGAAACAAATTTCAATTAGATACCTCCTTCTGGTCCTGAGCAAAATATGCCTTTAAGTTGGACAGACAGACAACAAAATAATCCTATGACAGTTGCATTTTTACTATTTGAGGTATAGAATCCACCCTAAAAATCAAGATAACTTAATTAATGGTTGGCAAATAACATCAGATAATATACTAAAGCAAGATGGCACAACAAAATTAAATGGTTACTTTTTTGAAACCATATCATATTCTCCCATTGCAACACAGAGGGTTAAATTTTGACTTGAAGGTGAGTACAACCTTACTCTGCAATGATGTAAAAGCATGGTGCCCGGCATTATCATCCGTGGGCTTGATGATGTCTCAGACATGAAAGTGCTGAGATGAGCAGAATAAGGCTAGAACACAGAAGTTCATGTGAGGTCCAAGATGGGATGTTGATGTTACATTGTCACCACATTTCACCACAATTTTGCCCAACACCACTATGGATGTGTCAGTCAATGGGAAGATCATCACACCTGTGCTTCAAAACATCTCACCCCAACTCTGCACCCCTGTGACATGGGTTAGATCTGCACTGTCTAGCATAGAAATCACATGGTTTTCGTATTAATGACCAAGGACAGCATTTTGGACATCCCAGTGTTCACAGTTGTAGCATTACTGCCAGGAATATGAGTAAATATAATTAGCTAAAACTGCTAAAAGGTAATGATCACTTTGAACTCTCTTTGAGTAGTCTGACCCCAAATGAATAATAAAAAAGATTCCTCCACCAGGTACAGAACATGATGTGATTGTACTGAAAATTTAGACTGAAACTAATAAGATTGAAAATTTCAATAGAGTTCTTGGGTGATGTAAACACAGTTGCAGAATTTAATACTCAACTTCTAGATCTTGATGTCCTGTTGTCCATAATATGTTGCTGTAAACTGTAGCAGTCTTGCCTCATCATGGAAATCAGCAGTGAAAGTTCAGGAGGTGCAATGATTCTTTTATTACTGCATAGGTGGTGTGCAGCATTGAACAACTAGCATTACAAACTGACTACATCTTGACTCTGTGAAAACTGGCTACAATCTGCATAATGACAGTGCTGTTGGGCATCTATTTATAGTTTTAGTAACAATCAGTACTAACGTTTAAGGTGTAAATTTTCAAAATTACAAGAGAAAATTAATACACAGAGATGAATTGTCAACAGCATAATTTAGGTACATTATTTCCTGATGAGTATGTATAGGTAGTTTGTGAAATAAACACTTTAGAAATGTGAAACAAGATAGTATATGGAAATTAACAATGTGAATAACATTTGATTAATTTATAAGCCAAATACAAGTTGCATCATTTTCCTAACAAAATTTGCAGCTATGAATTAAATATGCTGTCATTTAATTATAGCCATGTAGCTTAAAATGACTGCTATGTCTGAATAACTGTATACATTTACATCTTGTAATGAAGGAGTGCAAAATTTCTCTTATGTTACAAATGTTGTAGACGGTATATTACATTGTTGACCTTTTATACTGCAAACTTCAATGAAACAATCCAAACAATATGAACTAAATATGAGGCAAATATAAATTTTAGTAATCATTGGTAACCATTAATGAATTTAGCTAATTACGGGCTTAAATGTAAACAAAAAATATTCCTACCAATTACAGAGTCTGGAGAATACATTATGGGAAAGTGATGCATGTAGAGGTATACTGAAAAAACTGTCCCACAAATATCTGCACATAAATATATATTTCCACAGTAGTCGTACACATGTACACAGCGAGAAACATAAAAGCAGACTCTTAGAATTACATAGCTGCTCGAATGAACTGATCTCTGTCAAAGATCATGTTGTTCATTGTCGATATGACCTATTGATGCCACACAGCACCCCCCCACCCACCCCCGCCCCTGCAGTACAGAGTACCAGAAGAGGTGAGTCTGGGCTGGAGAAGGTGAGTCTGGGCTGGAGACAGTGTGGGCATTGACGCTGTTGGTGGTCATACAAGGTGGTAGACACATGACTGGGACCTTCACTTTGCCCAGGGCAGGGTGGGGAGGAGGAGCAATGGGAGGTAGATCTACGTCGAAGTCTGCCAGTGAGGGCAGATGATGCGGCAGTCAGCCCCATGAGCAGGGGGCAGAACGGCGGATGGAACGGTGTAGGTCTGGCAAGCCCGGATGCTAACCGAGCCATCCAGTGAGATGAAGATACAGATTGTCATCAGCTCACACTCATGAGGGAGGGTGAGGCTATGCGCATTGCTGAAGTTTAGCTGGTCGTTGGGTGGTGAGGTCGAGGTGTCTGTGAGTTGCTTGAGAGCTCGGTCAACAAGAGTTAACATTGAAATGTCATCCACATGGTGTGGGGGTATGTTGCAGAGTGGGGTGATATGGGAGAGGGTGTCTCCATAGTCAGTGAGGTAGCAGTGAAATCCACAAGTGGGGTGGAGGTTGACATATCCTAGAAACCCGCGAATGGTGACTGGGAGGCGTTGGGTGAAAAAATCGGCGTGGTGGCCTGAGGACAAACATTGTCAGACTCCACGGTGAGAGAGAGACTGGCGGGAGAGTCGTTAGAAGAATCTGACTGAGCCAGCAGGGGGTGTTGGGGTCCACAAATGCAGGTTTGAGCCAGTGTAATGAAACAGTTTGCGGAGAGTCTTTGACGATGATGTTGAAAGTTGTATCAGCCCAACGGAGGACTTTAAAGGGACCAAGGTAAGGTGTTTGCAGAGGTTGTCAGACTGAATCGTCTCTCAGCATCCAATGGGAGCAAGTGTTGAGAGTGGTTGGCATGTAAGTGTCCAGCGGGGAGTGGCTGATAGGTGGATGCAGGTTGAAATATGCTCACTATTTTTTATACACTTGAATTTAGCATATTTCGTGACAGTACTCACTTTTCCATGGATGCTTATAAGATGATATTTGACTTATTTGTGTTGGCTTCAGTCGTCTAGTGAAAGTATGATTCCATAATGCTGTTTCGTTGGCTGCGGAAATGTCCTGGTTGAATGCGTTTGCCTCATTTTTAGTGCTTCAAATACCATTTTTCCAAATGTGCTTCCTTCTTGATGTTTATATAAAAAAGTAGTAGAATAACTCATTTTTGCTGGTCACTTGCAAGTTATTATAACGAGGACCTGTACATTGTTCCACCGTCACACTCCGAGTGTTCACTGCCGACTAACTAAGGTCAAAGATGACTCCAGTGTCAGAGACATTTCACACAACACACAAGCTTTCACTTGTAACCAGTCTCTTTGATATTATTCATCACATCTACTAACATTAATCAATATGCTGTCACTCTCGAACATATAAGCAAATTAGCATGAAATAAAGCAAATTACAATTCACAAAAAATATTGTGACAAAAATATAAGAAAACATTTACAACCTCCCTCATTAGATTTGGTATCGACAAATCTGGTAGAAAATAACACATCTCCCAGATCCATTACAAGGTGTGCATGTTTGAAGTGAGTGAGCATGCAACTTATCTGGGTAGGGGGGGGGGGGGGGGTAATCTTCGGGTACCTGAGGTTGAATGAGTTCCCCTGGTAGGACAGGATTCTCCCCGAAAGTGAATTCTGAGAGAGTTCCCTGTAAGTTGGGCTTGAAAGTTGAGTGGAAGCCGAGGAGCACCCCTGGCAGGGCTTCTCACCAAAGGCAGTCATGGCACCTGAGGGCCGTTTTCAGAGTGCAGTGCCACTGTTCTACCAGACCATTGCTTTGTTGGTGGTAGGCTGTGGTATGGATTTTCTTTATGCCACAGATGTTACATAAAATGGTGAACAAGGAAGACTCAAACTGCCAACCCTGGTCAGTGGTGATGGTGGTCGGACAACCAAACCTAGCAATCCATGAGTAGATGAAACCCTTGGCCATGGTCTCGGCCATGATGTTAGGTAAAGAAACTGCCTCTACCCAGTGGAACATGCCATCAATTGTGGATAGAACTTATCTGTGGCACCGGCCGGTGTGGCCGTGCAGTTCTAGGTGCTTCAGTCTGGAACCGCGTGACCGCTACGGTCACAGGTTCAAATCATGCCTCGGGCATGGATGTTTGTGATGTCCTTAGGTTAGTTAGGTTTAAGTAGTTCTAAGTTCTAGGGGACTGATGACCACAGATGTTAAGTCCCATAGTACTTAGAGCCATTATATTTTTTATCTGTGGCCCTCCAACGGTGGAAGAGGACTAATAAAATTGATATGTACATAGCAAAATCGTCCTGAGGGAATGTTGAACTTGTCCAGTGGTGGGGTGGTTTGGCGGAAAATTTTGTTGCATTGACAGGGAATGCAGCTGCGTGCCGAGGTCTGACAGTCCCATTTTATATTTTTCCAAGTGAAATGCTCGGAGACGAGCTATGTAGTGGCGCAGATGCCAGGGTGAGCGAGGTTATGCAGCATGTCAAAGGCCTGCTGGGGAAGGGGGGGGGGGGGAAGCAACAGGCGTAAGGTACCAGTAGAAGTGTTGCACCACACCTCGTCCACAACACCAGGGAATTTAGCTTTGGTAAACACAAGGGCTGTTTGAGGGTCTGCGAGGAGAGCTTGAGATTCCTCGTCGGAGGCTTGTGGGGAGGCCATGTTGGATAAGTCTATGATGTGTGAAATAGTAGTGATCCACTAGAAAAAAATATGCGGTGATGTTGTCTGTGCCTTTGATGTAGCAAACATCAGTTGTGAATTGGGTGAATTGGGAGACTAGATAAAAGTGGTGGAAACGCTGAGTGGTTGGGTCCTTGGGACGGTTGCAGAAAGCATCTGCAAGTGGTTTGTGATCTGTGAGGATGAAGAACAAGTGACCCTCCACATCAGGACAGAAGTGTTTGATGGCCTCATAGACCACAAGGACTTCTCTATTGAAAGTGGAGTATTTCTTCTGAGCTGTTGACAGTTTTTTTTAGAAAAGAATGAAGATGGGAAACTGTGTCTGCCTTGCATTGATGTAGTACCACTCCCAACGCGATGTCACTGGTGTCTGCAGTGATGAACAACTCAGCCGAGGGGTCGGGGTTGGCAAGCATCATGCTGTGAGTTAAAGAAGTCTTTAGTGCATTGAAAGCCTCCAGCATAGGTGCAGTCCAGTGAACGGGTTTGAGTCTTGAAGCCTGTTTACCTGACAGCAAGTCTTTCAGCGGGGCCTGCACAGTGGCGGAAGAGGGCAGGTGATGGCGGTAGTAATTTATTGTCCCCAGGAAACACCAGAGTCCTTTGTAAGTAGCAGGGGTTGGCAATGATGTGATAGCCTGCATGCAAGTTTTGGGAAGCTGTATTCTGACGGTGGAGATGGTGTAACCCAAGAAAGTGACAGAAGGCTGGCACAGTTGGAATTTGCTTTTGTTGACCTCAACACCATTGGAGTTCAAGGTCTGGAGGACCATGGATAAATGATTTTTATGTTCCTCAGCCAACTTGCTGAAAATGAGTATTTCATCTAGATATGCAAAGCAAAACTCGAACTGTGTTAAGATGGAGTCAATGAATCGCTGCCACCTTTGTTCCGCGTTTTTCAGGCCGAATGGCATGAAGCTGTATCGGAACAAATTGAGCGGCATGATTATAGTTGTTTTAGGGATGTCTTCCAGCGCTACAGGAATCTGGTGGTAGGCACATTTACGGTCAATTAACACTGAAGATTATAGCACCCGATAACATATGAGTGAAACCATGTATGTTAGGCATGGGGTAATTGTCCATGACGGTACAAGCATTTAGATGTCTGTAATCACCGCACATTCAGAAAGAACCATCGTGTTTGAGGGTGATGTGAACTGGTGAAAACCAGTTGCTGTTTGAAGGTTGCAGGATACCTGCCACCAAAAGTTCATTTATTTGCTGCCGGGCCACACACAACTTAATAGGGTTGAGGCATCTAACCTTGTGCCTAATAGGAGGCTGGCAGTGGTAACTATCTTGTGCGTCATTCTCTCAATGACAGAAGAAACTGAGAACTGCTCATGAAACTGATTATTGTTCTGACACTAAGTTTTTGGACGAGTAGGGCATGATGACGCATAGCCATTAGCGTCAATGAGAAAGGGTAGCCCGAAAGTCACTTGCCTAGTACATGAGTGCAGCGTTCGCTTGTGTGGAGAGGGCAGCTGCGCATGCAGTGTGGAGCAGGTCGGAACGCACGGTGAGTGTCTGCTGTCAAACTTGCACTTGATAACCGGCATGGGCAAGAGTGGCATTGGCGTCGCACGTAGAACAGTGATGGCCGCCGAAGCATGTGGCTGGCATGGGAGAGAGGGGGAATGTTTGTGGGGTGGCTGCTTGTATGGTGTGTGTGGTTGCATCATGTGCACGCCTGTCATTAGAAGTGCTGTTTGAAACACAAGGCACTGAACGTGGTGAGCGCATTGGGGGTGTGGAATATACCAGATGCAATTTGTCACATGCAATTAATGTGTTTGAACTAACGTGATGAGTGTCTGAACAGGTGTCGGCCAGAGAACCTTGATTAGGTGGCAGAACTGTGTACTGCAGTTTTAGCAGTGAGTTACGAGCTGCAACAAGCTCGTTGTAGGTGTGTGCAATGCATTGTTTCAGCTCGTTGTTGTCCTGGCAGAGTTGTGCCACCAAGTCATATTCTGACAGTAGATTAGTTACACAGGTCACAATGTCACCCACGGGGGTGGAGCACTTGCATACTAACTCATATGTCGCAAGAGAAGCAGAGGGGGAACATAAGTGAGGGAGCACAGTAACTCAGTGTCAGTGGAATGGTGTAGCACTGAGCCCTCAACTACGTTCAGAGAGAGTTTGTAATGGGACAAAGAATCCATACCGAGAATTGTTTCATCAGTGTCGGCAATGTAAGAAGTCCACAGAATCCACAGAGAATGAGATAGGTGCACCGTTACTTTGACAGAGCCTGAGGTTTGTAATGTTGATGCATTGACAGATCACAGATGTGACCTCATCAGTGAAAAAATGGGGCCAGCCATCGATGCAGGTATGATAGACACGTCAGCACCAATGTCAACTAGGAAAGTGAGCCATGACGAAATGTCAGTCACATGTAAACAACCACTCAGCAGGGAAAACTTGTGGATAGAGTGCAATGTATGAAGATGCCTATGAGATTCCCCACAGGACTTGGCATCTTTTAGGTCCTGTGGTCAGCGTTTGGATACTGGCAGAGTAACCAGCACTTCTTAGCATCCTTACCGAAAACCTTGTGGTACCAGAAGTACGAATGAGCTGGATGTGATGGTAGTGGTGACTGCGGCAGCAGAGGAGGCTTGTCCTCATCAGTTTGTTCTGGCATGTATACCAGCATGAATGGTGCATGAGCAATCGTGGAGTGCTCAGACGGTGGAGAGAGAGAGCGGATGCTGCCAGGCGATTTAGAAGGCACGGGGGCAGAGCAAGCCCTGCCTATGCCAGCAGATGGCTGCTAAACAGGAGCAGTTGTGCCAACTAGCGGTGAGTGGTGAGCTGGCTGGCATTGTTGTAGCAATGAATGCAGTTGGTCTGCGATTGGGAGATGAGAGCCAATTGACTTGAAGGAGTGTGGTAGCAGGTATATCTGTAGGTCAGTAGGCAGCTTGGCAGACCACACCGCCCACAGAGTGACGTCTGGCATGGTATGCTCACTCACAAGTAACCGAAGGCGGCACCAGAGTTCTGATGGGGTTCGGTCCCCCAGGTGTTCCTCATACAAGATCTTTATCATTAATTCTACAGTGAGCAGGTGAGTAATTCAATGATCATCTTCTTCACGAACTCATATTTCGATGGAGGCAGTGGCGAGAGGAGTAGATCACAAGTTACGTCTGAATGATCATGGAGGTGCATGACGAGACACAGGAATTTAGAGTTGTTGTCGGACACGTGATGCAACTCAAAAAGATGCTCAACAAGAGCAAACCATGACACTGGGTTGTCCTCTTAAAAAGGTGGCAGCTTTGGCAGGTGACTTGGAGGTGGGGACGAAGGTGGCTTTGGTATCTCTTGGAAAATCGTCTTGTCCATGATGGGAGATGCTATACAGCAGGCCAGTATGGTAGGTGCGGGTGTGTTTCTGGTGAAAATGTCCATGGGTTGCATTGTCCTTGATGTGTCGCGAAAACACCAAGTGGCTGACATGGTCAGTACTGTGGGAATGGGCGGTTGCGTGGTAGGCATTGGGGTCCTGTAAACTGGGCCGTAGGCTGCAGGCACTGATTTGAATGGACCCACCTCTGCACACTAAAATGACCCTGATTAGTTTGTAAATGAGGCAAAACTGGACCAGGTCATGGTTGATAGTGGCGGGGTGTGTTTGCAGTAATGGCAGCACTGCACATGGCACCACAATAACTGTTGCTGCAGTCCATTGAGATCCAAAGTACGTGTGCAAATGTAGACCGCTTTGAGCATTATATGGCCAACCTGTAGGTACACAGTTCTGAATATTGTTCACTTCAAACTTCACACGTTGACAAGCACAGTCCAATAACAAGAAACCCAAGTCCATTGTTTGTGTCAGCAGTGTAGCACTCAACCATCGTAGAGCAACAAAGTTTGAGGTTAATGTGACTGGAGATCATGAATCGGTGTGAATTAATGTAGAATGGGTCGTTGGCAAGGGAATGAAGGGGTCCGGCGATCATTGTTGAGCTTCCAAATCTTCTAACAAAGCATTGGGTGAGGCAGCCATGGCAGCATGCACATAACCTGTTGATGCTACAACACCGAGCACGGTAGTTGCAGAAGATGTGCAAACTTCAGGGTCAGCAGTATCGGAATGTGATGCATGTAGAGGTATACTGAACAAACTGTCGCACAAATATCTGCACATAAATATATATTTCCACAGTAGTTGTACACACATACACAGCAAGAGACATAAAAGTAGACTCTTAGAATGACATGGCGGCTCAAATGAACTGATCTTAGTCAAAGATCATGTTGTTCATAGTCGATATGATCTATTGACGCCACAAAGTGTACTTTCATTTGATGGAGTCATGAGCTTTCTATTTGGCTTCCAACCAGAACATCCTAGTTAGCAGATGTGTAATTCACATAGTAATTAATATCAAATTACAATATTTGAATATTTGACAATATTTTATATGTGAATTTGAGGCTTAAATGGCCCTTCGAGGGGTGTTCTGTAATCACAAATGAAAGTTTAAAATCAGTATTACATTCTTTTCATTACGTAGCATCTTCTTCAAGAATGTTTCATATTTATGTGATGCTGTGGCATCTTCTTTGTGCCTTCTGTCATACAGTTCGAGCAATATTTTTTCTGAAAAGTTCCATCTTAGTTTTGTCACATCTGTGAGTGATAAAGACATATTTAAACAACATAAGTAGTGGCAAGTTACAAATTGGGTTACTGGGGCTACAGACCCTATCAAATTTTTGTTGATACAATGCTAAAACATCATGGGAATCAATATTACGAAAGACATATTATCAGATAGTACATATTTTACTTGTTTTGCATGGAAATGTTGATGTGACATGCTCCTACTCATGTTACAGCTTATTTAGATAGTTGTGGTTTGTGATTACACAAATTTTATCTGTAATCTCAGGTGCAGTGGCATGCTAAACCAGTCCAAGTGCAAAACACCAATAATTCACCTACAAACAATATTTTTTCTTTTCTAATGGACTCCATGGCCAGTAGTGTCAACATGTAGTATATTACAACTTCACACATATTGTGTGGTCTTCAGTTTTAACATAGAATAACAGCATTTTAACTCAGATACCAGGGTTTGAATAACCAGACTGAGTATAGAAAAAAACTGAGTGTATTAACTTTGCTATGAAATACTTCACAATATTAATGATCTCAGTATGGTGACAACATAGATCACAATCATACCTACAATTGACAGTAAGTTCAGATAGTATTTCCAATTCTCTAATTCCTGAAAGAATATTACATTATAAATTTAAGGGTATATTGTTCAACATCTGTATGTTGCAGATCTAATTAAAGTTGTGGATACAAATGTGCATAATAAGTGACAAGTCCCTCAAATTTACTGCAGAAATACATGTAAATAATCGTCAATCAATATACTATATCTGGTACCAAGAGCACAGATCATATACACTACTGGCCATTAAAATTGTTACACCACGAACATGACGTGCTACAGATGCAAAATTTAACCGACAAGAAGAAGATGCTGTGATATGCAAATGATTAGCTTTTCAGAGCATTCACCCAAAGTTGGTGCCGGTGGCGACACCTACAACGTGCTGACATGAGGAAAGTATCCAACCAATTTCTCATACACAAACAGCAGTTGACCGGTGTTGCCTGGTGAAACGTTGTTGTGATGACTCGTGTAAGGAGGAGAAATGCGTACCATCATGTTTCCGACTTTTATAACGGTTGGATTGTGGCCTATTGTGATTGCAATTTATCTTATAGTAACATTGCTGCTTGCGTTGGTCGAGACCCAATGACTGTTAGCAGAATATGGAATCAGTGGGTTCAGGAGAGTAATACGGAATGCCGTGCTGGATCCCAACGGCCTTGTATCACTAGCAGTCAAAATGACAGGCATCTTATCCACATGGCTGTAATGGATTGTGCAGCCATGTCTTGATCCCTGAGTCAACTGATGGGGATGTTTGCAAGACAACAACCATCTGCACGAACAGTTCGACGACTTTTGCAGCAGCATGGTCTATCAGCTCGGAGACCATGGCTGTGGTTACCCTTGGCGCTGCACCACAGAAAGGAGCACCTGCGATGGTGTACTCAACGATGAACCTGGGTGCGCGAATGGCAAAACGTCATTTTTCCAGATGAATTCAGGTTTGTTTTCAGCATCACGATGGTCGCATCCGTGTTTGGTGACATCGTGGTGAATGAACATTGGAAGTGTGTATTCGTCATCCCCATACTGGCGTATCACCTGGTGTGATGGTATGGGGTGCCATTGGTTACACGTCTCGGTCACCTCTTGTTGGCATTTACGGCACTGTGAATAGTGGACGTTACATTTCGGATGTGTTACGACCCATGGCTCTACCCTTCATTCGATCCCTGCGAAACCCTACATTTCAGCAGGATAATGCGTGACTGCATTTTGCAGGTCCTGTACGGGCCTTTCTGGATACAGAAAATGACTGCTGCCCTGGCCAGCAGATTCTCCAGATCTCTCACCAATTGAAAACGTCTGGTCAATGGTGGCCTAGCAACTGGCTCGTCACAATACACGTCACTACTCTTGATGAACAGTGGTATCATGTTGAAGCTGCATGGGCAGCTGTACCTGTACATGCCATCCATCCTCTGTTTGACTCAATGCCCAGACATATCAAGGCCGTTATTACAGCCAGAGGTGGTTGTTCTGGGTACTGATTTCTCAGGATCTATGCACCCAAATTGTGTGAAAATGTATCACATGTCAGTTATAGTATAATATATTTGTCCAATGAATACCTGTTTATCATCTGCATTTCTTCTTGGTGTAGCAATTTTAATGGCCAGTAGTGTATCTTCCAGACTTCAGACTACTTAGTCATTTCTGCAGAAAAGCAAAAGGTTATGGGGGCAGTTACGTCTACATTAGAAGTGATGTCATATTTCTGCCCATTCAGTTTCCTGAAGATATTCCCAGAGAAAGTGATCTGGAAACATCAGGTGTTGAACTGTTTAGAGGAAAATATGACCATGATTTGTTTGTACAAGACCCCTGATAGTGACATGAACACTTTATTACAAAAGTGAGAATACCTTCTTCATAAGTTATCAAAAAAGAACAGAGATCTGATTATTTGTGATGACTTTGTAGCTACCATGTAGTTCCATTCTATTAATGATAGACTCGTTCATATTCTTAATGTTCAACTTTATTCTGAAGCAATGAGATGGACATTAACATAGAACATCTAAGACAAAACAAACACAAAGCAAAGAGTAAATGGTTATATGCACACTAGGAAGAGCGGAGCTCCAGGAATGTGCAGAAACTTGTACCAGACCCTTTGCCCGGCTCTTGTGCAAATTTCCGGCTGTATTTCCTCCATCGTCGTATCCTCTCGCAGCTTCATCCGACTCGCTGACCTACCATCTGTTGCACCCTGCAGGGTCCCCTTATCTTGCTGCAGGCCTGCCTCCTCTTCTTGTCTTACATCTTCTAACAGTAAGTGAGCCAGCTTCACTTGGTCTATTGACACAGTAACACTCTTATCACGAACTAGGATAGTCAAGGCCTGGTCCATATGGTGTAGTACTTTATAAGGTCCTGTATATGGTGGCTGCAATGGAGTTCTGACTGCGTCGGTTCGCATCATTACATACGAGCATTTGCTCAATTCTCGATGTACGAGCGACGGTCTAACGCCATGCCGTGTCACTGGCTGTGGCCTAAGCTCAGCCAGTTGAACCCTTACTCTCGTTAACAAGTACGCTAGGTCTGTCTCTCCTGTACTCTTCTGAAAAAATTCTCTGGGTAGGCATAAGATTTCCCCGTATACTAATTCTGCTGTAGATGCTCCTAAGTCAGGTTTGAAAACAGTGCGTAAGCCTAGTAACACTAGTGGCAATGCTGCTGACCAATTTTCACCATGGCACATTAACGCGGCCTTAAGTGTTCGGTGCCGCCGCTCTACCATGCCATTGCTTTCCAGGTGATAACTTGTGGTACGGTGACGGCGGAACCCATACATGTTTGCCAGCTCCAGGAACAAGGAGGATTCAAACTGACATCCTTGGTCCGTCATGACATGTTCTGGACATCAAGAATGCCTGACTGACTGTATCTGCTGATATGTGTGAAATGGGGATTGCTTCTGCCCAACTCGTAACTCTGTCAATTGCTGTCAATAGATACTGATAGCCTTTGGACATTGGCAATGGTCCAACAATATCCAGATGCACATGTTTGAAATGACCAGTTGGCCCGTCAACATTACCCACTGGCTTCTTCACATGGCATCCCACTTTACATCACTGACAATCCAGATACGTCTGCGCCCACTTCCAACAGTCTCTCTTAATTCCTGGCCACATGAAATGCTCTGTCATTAATTTTACACTCTCTCGGGGTCCCGGATTAGCCAAACCATGTAACCCTTTGAATACTTCCCGGCGCAAACTCTCCAGCACAAAAGGTCTAGGCCGTCCCTGTGAGGTATCGCACAATAACTGTATTGTCTCATCTTCTGGACACAGTTTTTTTAACTTCAACCCAGTGGGCGTGCTCTGCCAAAAACCTTGCAGCTGTGCATCATCCTTCTGCTCTCTCGCCATTGTAGCATAGTTCACTGAATACTTTATTGCCGCAACTCATGAGAAGTAATCTGCCACCATATTCTCTACCCCATTAATACACTCCTGGAAATTGAAATAAGAACACCGTGAATTCATTGTCCCAGGAAGGGGAAACTTTATTGACACATTCCTGGGGTCAGATACATCACATGATCACACTGACAGAACCACAGGCACATAGACACAGGCAACAGAGCATGCACAATGTCGGCACTAGTACAGTGTATATCCACCTTTCGCAGCAATGCAGGCTGCTATTCTCCCATGGAGACGATCGTAGAGATGCTGGATGTAGTCCTGTGGAACGGCTTGCCATGCCATTTCCACCTGGTGCCTCAGTTGGACCAGCGTTCGTGCTGGACGTGCAGACCGCGTGAGACGACGCTTCATCCAGTCCCAAACATGCTCAATGGGGGACAGATCCGGAGATCTTGCTGGCCAGGGTAGTTGACTTACACCTTCTAGAGCACGTTGGGTGGCACGGGATACATGCGGACGTGCATTGTCCTGTTGGAACAGCAAGTTCCCTTGCCGGTCTAGGAATGGTAGAACGATGGGTTTGATGACGGTTTGGATGTACCGTGCACTATTCAGTGTCCCCTCGACAATCACCAGTGGTGTACGGCCAGTGTAGGAGATCGCTCCCCACACCATGATGCTGGGTGTTGGCCCTGTGTGCCTCGGTCGTATGCAGTCCTGATTGTGGCGCTCACCTGCACGGCACCAAACACGCATACGACCATCATTGGCACCAAGGCAGAAGCGACTCTCATCGCTGAAGATGACACGTCTCCATTCGTCCCTCCATTCACGCCTGTCGCAACACCACTGGAGGCGGGCTGCACGATGTTGGGGCGTGAGCGGAAGACGGCCTAACGGTGTGCGGGACCGTAGCCCAGCTTCATGGAGACGGTTGCGAATGGTCCTCGCCGATACCCCAGGAGCAACAGTGTCCCTAATTTGCTGGGAAGTGGTGGTGCGGTCCCCTACGGCACAGCGTAGGATGCTACGGTCTTGGCGTGCATCCGTGCGTCGCTGCGGTCCGGTCCCAGGTCGACGGGCACGTGCACCTTCCGCCGACCACTGGCGACAACATTGATGTACTGTGGAGACCTCACGCCCCACGTGTTGAGCAATTCGGCGGTACGTCCACCCGGCCTCCCGCATGCCCACTATACGCCCTCGCTCAAAGTCCGTCAACTGCACATACGGTTCACGTCTACGCTGTCGCGGCATGCTACCAGTGTTAAAGACTGCGATGGAGCTCCGTATGCCATGGCAAACTGGCTGACACTGACGGCGGTGGTGCACAAATGCTGCGCAGCTAGCGCCATTCGACGGCCAACACCGCGGTTCCTGGTGTGTCCGCTGTGCCGTGCATGTGATCATTGCTTGTACAGCCCTCTCGAAGTGTCCGGAGCAAGTACGGTAGGTCTGACGCACCGGTGTCAATGTGTTCTTTTTTACATTTCCAGGAGTGTTTGTCGTAAATCAGTTGCCTGAATTGTTTGGTGACAAAGTATCCGTACACCTGCAGAATGTGAAGGTGACCAGTTTGTGATCTGTAAACAATGAAAATGGTCTGGCTTCCACGTAAGGCCGGAAATGCCTTATGGCTTCGTAAGCAGCCAGCAGCTCTCTATCATACGCACTCCAATTTCACTGTGGGTCTGTGAGTTTCTTGGAGAAGAACCCTAAAGGCTGCCAGTGACCGGCAGTCCACTGATGCAACACTGCCCCAATCGCCACCTGACTTGCGTCAACAACAATAGCTAGCTTCGCATCTTTCACTGGGTGAGCTAGTAAAACCGCTTGCTTTAGGCTTTCCTTGATCTGCTCGAATGTGCACTGCATGCTTGCTGTCCATTGTAGCTTCTGATTTTTCCTGGTGTTCGTGCCCACCAAAGCCTCCATGAGTGGTGCTTGTAAAGCCGCAGCTCCTGGCAGATGTCTGCGGTAAAAATTTAAAACACCTAGGAACCTCCGCAACTGTTGCAAATCTAACGGGCAAGGCATCTTCTGTATAACCTTGACCTTCTCCTCCAAAGGACAGATGCCAGCTGCTGAGACTGTGTGACCCAGGCAAGTCACATAAACTGCATTTGGTGTCATTTACCACTTCACCATAAGTACGTAGCCTCTCGAAAACTGTCTGGTGTGCTCTTTGTGGAGGGTTGCTGTCACTGAGAACACCAGTATATCGTCTAAATAGGCAAAAGTGAAATCTAGCCCTCACAGCACCTCATCGATGAAATGTTGCCATGTCTGTACAGCATTTTTTAAACCAAATGGCATGCGTAAAAACTCGAAAAGACCGAAAGGTGTAGTGACTGCTGTCTTCGGTGTGTCACTGTCAGCCACCATTTGATGGTATGCTTTCTTACAGTTGACTACACTGAAATATTCAGCTCCAGCCAATTTATTTGTAAAGTCATGAATGTTGGGAACCGGATACCGATCAGGTATCGTACTGACATTCAACAACCTATAATCACCACAAGGTCTCCAACTTCCGTCTTTCTTCCGCACTAAATGTAAAGGCGAGGTCCTTGCACTATCAGATCTTCATATCACTCCCACTTCAAACATCTCTTTGAACTAAGCTTTTGTGTCTGCAAATCTGTCTGGGGCCAACCTTCTCGGTCTGAGGGAGACCAGAGGCCCGGGCACGGTGTTTATGTGTTGAGTTGTATGATGGGCCACCTTGGTTATCGGCTGCACTGACAGTTCTCTAAGTCAGCATATTTCTGTCACTCCAACCAAACCATGCACCTTCTCTGTGATTATTCCTACATGACCATGCACCACCTCTTTGCCTCTTATAAGCTGCAATAACCGAATGTCCACCGCAATACCGAATGCATATAGAAAATCTGCTCCTAATATGCACTCTGCCACACCTGCAATGACAAAAGTCCAATGACAAATAATACTAGGTCCTAAATTCACTTCTTTGACACAACTGCCATACGTCATTATGGGCTGTTTATTTGCAGCCTTGAGGCAAAACGATGTGCTGTCACTGAGGGAAGTACATTTTCCCTTTGGCCACGTGCTGGCATCAGACCCTGTGTCTATCAAATAATAACATGAAGCCGTCACATCCTGAACATAAAGTTGCCAAGATACCATTAATAAAGAAACATCTGTACTTACAGTCTCCATGTTATTTACGCGGCGAGCGTGACTGCACGGTAGAATGCACTTTGAGGCTTGCTCCCCGCATCGTTGATGATACCAACACAACTGCTCCTTCCCAGCATCTTCACTGTCCTTATGTGTTGGCAGGATCTCCGAACTGGTAGCTCTCAAAGCCTCCAACTGCCTCTGTAGCCCGTCTAGGAGCTCCTTGAGTTTTTGAAGTTGTATACCAGTAATAGTGCGCCATTGCTTATTAACCGCCGCCGCTTCGTATTCTTCCATCGTCGCCTCCACCTTTGCTATACTGAGAGAAATTGTTGGTTCAACCATCGCATGAACCCTGTTGGCAAGTTGGAGTAGTGCTTGTATATCGTATCCATCATTCGCTGCCATCTTACTGCAGACGGAAACTGTGCTGCCCAAACGGAATGAACTGTAGTGCTCAAAAATTCATTTTTCCTCTCGATTCCACGCAAAAGCCTCCCATATTCAGAGGGAGTTCTGTCACCTCTATGTTCACCTTGCGACGACTGGCAGATTCTTTGATCTAGCGGTTTAGTAAGCCGGCTTATTAAGAAGCCCTTCAGTGTCGTATATTGCTGCATTTCCGGTGGCCGTCTAATTATCTCTTCAACCAATATTGCTGCCCTGGCATCCAGACTGTTTGCCACTATCATGAACTTTTCCCGGTTGTCAGTTACCTGATTATGCATGAATGCCAGTTCTAACATGGAGAACCAAAGTTCTGGTTTATCGGCCAGGAACAGCGGTGGGCATACTTTCATGCATTGTCCCTGCGAATCCTCCTCTCGTATATGTCTTCCGGCCGCGGATTTTGTCCTGATAATATCACTGTCCTGCTCTGCTGACTCCATTCCATGGTGTTGAACATCATTCCATAACTCCCAAACCTGACCATGCAGCGTACCCTGCTGGTGTACTGATCGTGCTGTACAGCTTCTGCCATTTGGCGTGGGTTGTAGTGTACCTTCGTTGTCCTTCTCCTCTGCCTCTTGCCGTACATGTTCTTTTGACTTTGTAGCCACTACGTAGCCCCATTCTATTAATGATAGACTCGTTCATGTTTTTAATGTTCAACTTTACTCTGAAGCAATGAACCAGACATTAACATAGAACATCTAAGACAAAACAAACACAAAGCAAAGAGTAAATGATTATATGTACACTAGAGTCTTTGCTGCTGCCCCTGTACTGTGCACATGTAACTATTCAGCTGCATGCTCCCACAACTTTAATATTGATTTTTCTGTTGAATCGAAACAACAAACTGACATATTGAATCTTCACTCATCATTTAACTTGAAAACTCTAATAGAAACAGCAACACATGTAACAAACAAATCAGCCACAACAATAGACGAAATATTTACTGGTATTACTGTTATTCTTACTAAATGCCATGCAAAATGTTTCACTGCAGGTTTTGGAGTCATGTTGCACAGACAATATAAGGGAAAACAGATCACTCAATACATACCAACAAAACATTTGTAACCACAACTAGGAATTTCAGTGTAGAAAACATAAATACATTTTTAAGTGCTTAACTACAGAGATGTGGGAGGAAGTACACAACTGCAGCAACACAAGTGAAAAATATGATAAATTCCTAAACACCTTCAAGCATTATTTTGAACTGCACTTCCCACCCAGAAAAAAGAAAAGCAGGAAAAGAACACAAAGACTAGTTGGACAACTGCAGGGATAAAAGTCCCACTAAAGGAAGAAAGATTTATTTATACCATAGCCAAGTAAACAAAAACAATTTCAGAATTTGATACATAATTTAAGAGATACAATCAGATCCAAAATAAAGGTATCAGCAGGTCAAAAAAGCTAATACATGACAAAGACACGGAAAATAAAGCTACATATAAAATGAAAGCAATATGGCCCATTGTAAGGAAAGAAACTGGCAAAACACAGGAAAAACACTGTAACATTAATCTGCTTGAATATGGAGACCAAATTCGTGACCCACATATAGTACCTGATGTACTTAATGTGTGTTTCACAGAACTAGCAAACAAATTGATGGAAAAACAGGTTCTGGAAGCAGAGACGAGCAAAAAAGTAACTCAAATGAAAAAAAAAGCAATACTTTTGTATCAAACAGATGAAAAGGAAATACTGAATATTAAAGAGGAATTAAAACAAAAATTTTCTTCAGGTATAGAGAATGTCCCTCATGATGTATTAAACTAAATGTGCAACAGTACTGACTAAGCCCCTAACTCATCTTTGCAACTCTTCATTGTGTAGTGATATTTTCCCACAAAAACTACAAATGGCCAAGGTAAGAACTCTTCTCAAGAAGGGAGACAAGACAAATGAAAAGAAATATAGGCCCATGTCTCTGCTGTCTGGTTTTTCTAAAATACTCATATCAACAGAAACTACCATTTTTGATTTTGTTAACAAAGCCTTGACTGCAATAGACCAGAAAGAACATGTCTCAGCAATATGTATGGACCTCACAAAACATTTTGACCACAACTTACTACTTCAAAAATTGGAGTATTTATGAATTAGGGCACTGGCACATGAGTGGGTGACATCATACCTAAAAAGCAGAGAGCAGATTGTGAAATCATACATCAGAAAGAAAAACATTAAGTACAATTTGTAATCTACCCCTCCCTCACATCATTTTTTGATTGTAACTCACTTCATGACTAACTCTTTTAATAAGCTTCAAGAATACAATTTACTATAAAATTTCTCACTTATCTTCTTTTCTCATAGTTGGCTCCAGTTCTTCACATCTAAAGGCTGATTCTCGAAGCTGAAATTTTCTGATATTATAGGCTTTCATGGTTCCAATTGAAATGATAACTTTTGAAACATTTGCCTGAGAAGTAATTTCTGTTTCTGTAATTTTTATTCTTTCACATTTTTCTGTATCACACTGTTTTTACAATTCCCACTTCAAAATTGAAATTTACATTGTTATTCTCAAAAACATAAAAAAACACATCAGATCACACCAGAGGCATGCCCACTACTAAAGCATTCTGCAGTACTAACAATATTCCAAAGAGTTTACAGATTTTGTTGACAAATGAAATTCCAGCAATTTTAACATTATTTTATAAATGAATCCAGTAGGGAACATAATAAATATCATCCAATTGTGCAATTAACAACAGGAATTTTAAGTGTGCCAGATATTTTGTAATTTTAAATGCTTATAAAAGAAAAGTAATTTTAACTGTACATACAAAGTTAGTACATAATGATTGTAACAATGACAATAAAGTAATTTCTTTTTATACATTTTAGTGTTAAATATAATACATCATGTACAAAATCATATGCATAATTTTTTTTTTTTTTTTTTTTTTTTTTTTTTTTTTTTTTTTTTTTTTTTTGTATTGCCTACTTCTGTCAAGGAAAAGTAATGCTAGAGGAAGTTGTCCTCACAGAATTTGGAAATAATGTGTATACAGTATTTTGTAACAGACTATAAGGTTTTCAAATGGTGTACCAAATGATGATGAAAGATATAATACAGATGTACAGAAGTATCTGATACATAACAAATTACAGAAAACATAAAAAAATACCTGCTGTACAAGTCATAATTTATACATATATGAGGATATGGCATTTAGAGTTTCAGATCTGGGGAACATTCTGTAACAAGATAATTGATACAATGGCAAAACTACAACATTGCAACACTAAACTATAGAAATAAACACAGAGACACTGTAAATTACTAGAAATACAAATTGTAAGTTTACATCCATAAAATCACATTTTCAAATCTACAAAAGAGAGGATATAAAAATCGGAGCCTAATAGTACGATGACTGAGCCAACTTGAAAAATTCGCAGTGATGGGTACAGACCAGAAGAACATACTCAGTCATGAGTTGAATATAGCACAAAATCAATCAGCCACATAAACCAGTGTTTTTAAGGATATGTTGACTCATGGAAGGACAAAATAATGAAAAAATATTAGGGTCAAAGCTTACAATATGGGAGCAGACCTGTGAGGACAGACCTGTGAATCCAAAACACACCAGGTACAAAACAACAAAAACTGTTTTGACACCAAAAAAATTAATAAAGTTCATTATCATATCAATAAGTTCAATCAATTATAAGAAGCACCTAGCCTAAATCAATAGTTGCATGCTCGCATGCTCTCCGTGAGTACACACACAGATGCATGCGCACACGCGCGCACACACACACACACACACACACACACACACACACACACACACACAGAGAGAGAGAGAGAGAGAGAGAGAGAGAGAGAGAGAGTTGTGATGACCAGGAGTACCAAAACAAAATTAAGCATGAATCTGCTCACAAATAACTCAAGATCCATCATACACATTACTGCAGTACGAGGATAAATACAGGTAAACAGAGTCACAGACAACTTTGAATAGTGATGTATTCAAGTAGCTTGAGGACCAAAATCTGTGTATGAAAGCAGACATGTGTACATCTTGTTATATTGTCTATATTAGTAATGTCTTACACACTATTTAATAAATTTCGACAAGTAGCCTACATACTTAAAATCCTAGAGGATTCATTTAAAATTGTTATAAAACATACTGATTTAAAGTTATGTAATGTATTGGGAAGCCAGTCCCCATACGTGAAAAAACATGTATTTATATAGAATAACACTTTGGCAGTCTTGACTAACAATTTACAAAACTTGGTCACAACACTGATGTAGTTGACAGATGATTCAGTACATTACCCAGCACCTATGATCTCTTGTAAGTCAACTGGTCAGCAGGGTACAGCCATACAGACAGCCATACAGCAGTGTGGGGAGTGGATCCACCCGCAACTTTTTAGTTCACTAGAGTTCTCATCAGAACACAGTTATACAGTCTTATGAATATGCAAACATAGTGTATATTTTCTTCCAGACTTGGGGGCATTATGCATCCATGTTCAAAGGTCTTGTCCTCTATACTAAACATTAAACTTCTTGACATTTTAAATACTGGCTTTGTTTACCAGTAACTCCTCTTATCTTTACACTTACAATGGCTATTTCCACAGAACTCATAATATACTGGATCTTGTCTATGGATAGTTCAGATATATCACTAATCAGGCTACCCGTATCAATCAAACTGTTACTTTCCCACTGATCAATCTTAATGTTAAAATAAGGACATCCGAAATCGGAATCATCATCTCTGTTATTAGACACTACATTCACACTGTCTTTACAGGGTTTTATCAACTTTACTGGTCTCATAGAATTACTTTGGTCAGTCATGTTACCAAATAAAGACTGAACACAATGAATGGATTCCGTAGCACAACTAACATCACTTATTACAGAAGGAACACAAAACACTTTACTGTCAAAATAACACTTCCTGCTTAGATCTTCTTTCACTTCATTCCACCACTTCTGATACAAATTTTGACTAACCACAGCTATCTTATTTCAGAACACACATTTATCTATGTTATGATCAATCTGTTCCCAAACCAACTTCAAAAATTTTTCACCTTTATTCTCTATGCTTACAGATAAACCACCTTATTGTTTGGATCATTACATAGCATGACATTAATAAAAAAAACTGCTTTAACTAGTCACTTACATCATCATGTACAACACTTACCTTACCTGTATTGTCAACATCATTCACAAATAACTCTGAGACTTCATTATTCTTAAACTGTGTTGGACATACCAACCACAGTTATTTCACAGCTCTCATTCACATCTACATAAAAAATACCACCTACTTTTGATCTGATACAGTCGTCACCTGATTTACATACAGCAATAACACTGTTTCTGACCGAGAGAATAATCATTATTACATACTACCTCAAAATTCTGATTACCTCTATGATTGTTTCTTCTATTACATTGCCCATTGTTATCCCAATTATTCCTATCCTGCTGATGTTCAAAATTTGTGTCTCTATTAATATTTTGATCCTGATAGAAGTTACCATTACCTGCAGTTATTCCCATTGCAATTTCTATCATTTAAATTATTATGATACATACTTCTTTCTACTGCCCTATCCAGCCTGTCAACATATCATAAAACTGCTCAAGACCATCATCAGGTCCATGTACCAAATCCCACTGCAACCTCTCTGGTAATCTAGTTTTAAGTGCATCAATCAAGGTATTTCATCAAATGGTTTGTCAAGGCATGTTAATTTTTTAAGTCAGTTCTTATGAAACTCTTTCAAAGTACCAGCCCTATTCCTACAATTAGGACCATTCAAAAATTCACTTTTAATTCTTCCTTTTTCAGCTTCCAACCAAAATTTATTTGAATAATTGTTTCTGAAACTTTGATGTGTTTACCACTGACTTAAATTTAAATTTACCCAAGACAGAGCTTTGTCTTCAAGACATCTTTTAACAAATTAATTTTTTGATTGTCACTCATACCTGACACAAAACTATCCCTACAGTGGAGCAGAAAATCCACTGGATGTAAATTGTCTGATGGAAAACTTTTGAAAGGAACGTTGGACCACACAATCCCATTGTTTGAATACAGGTTTTTGTGAATGCAGTTTTTCCGAATTGCTGAAATATTATGATCTAAAACATTTACATTAGTTTGCATATTGTTTTCAACATTTAAATTTTTTTTATCTAAACTGCTAAAGTTTCATTCCATTTTTTTCCACAATGGCCTTCTGTGCAGCTCTGAAGTCATTAACATTTGACTGTCTTGCCGATTCAACAATGAACTCATTTTCCACAATAATAAATTTATTTTCTAAGACATCAATTTTTTCATTCACACTTTTTAACCCCTCTGACATCCCATTTTTTAGCTCAGAAACCTGATTACTACGTTGATGCATTTGCTCTTTGAACTTGTCCATTTTACTATTGTTTTTGTTTCTTATTTCAGTTAACTGATCATTAACTACCCTAAATTTGCCATTGTTATCTGTCTTCATTTCCTCTAGTTTTGCCAAAATCAACTGCAAAATATTATTTTTTACTGTTTCTTTGCTGACTACAATTTTGCTAGTTTCAAATGTGTCCTGGGTGGGTATTACAGCTTTCACTTCTGCATCACTGCTACCCTCATCTGCATTCATTTTGTTAATAAGCACATGAGTCCATAAACAAATTAATTTCACCAATAGTTTGTACTTACCTTTCCTTTTTGATGTCCCTCATCATAGTTGTAATGTCCTCTTTCATTGGTCCAGCCCATCATTGTTGGTAGTACCTCATGATCATAAATTTATTTATTCATAACCTGCAAATGGCACAAATCACTCTCCCTTCTTCTGCAACAGACAAAGCTTCATTATCTGCAACTAAACCTAGATGACTCCACCAGTTGTAATCCACCGCTCCCTGCTATCATTTGTTGATTGTTACTCACTTTATAATTAACTCTTGTAATAAGCTTTGAGAGGAGTAAGATTAACAATAAACTTTTTACTTATCTTCTTTGCTCATAGTTGGCTCCAGTTCTTCACATCTAGGGGTTGATTCTTGAAGCTGAAATTTTTTGATATTATAGGCTTTCTTGGCTCCAATTGATGTGACAACTTTTAAAAGAATTGCCTGAGAAGTAATTTCTGTTTCTGTAACTTTTATTCTTTCACATTTTTCTATATCACACTTTTTCTGTCAATTTCAAACAATGGAATATCCAGGATGGAATGTAATAATATTATGAGGAGGAAAGGTGCTACTCGTCATATAGCGGAGGTGCTGAGTTGCAGATAGACACAACAAAAAGATTTTCACACTTAAAGCTTTCGGCCAATGGCCTTTGTCAACAACAGACACACATGTGCACATACACACTCACACAAATGCAACTCACATACAAGACTGCAGTCTCAAGCAACTGAAACCACAAAGCAAGAGCAGCACCAGTGCATGATGGGAGTGGTGACTGGGTGGGGGAAAGGAGGAGGCTGGGGCAGGGAGGGATAATGACAGTATGGTGGGGATGGCAGACAGTGAAGTGCTGCAGGTTGGGCAGTGGGCAGGGGAGTGGTGGGGAGGGGGGGGGGTGCATAAGGGTGAGAAATATGGGGAAATAAATAAAAAATAAAATAAAATAAATAGAAACAGACTGGGTGTGGTGGTGGAATGACAGCTGTGTAGTGATGGAATGGGAGCAGGGAAGAGGCTGGATGGGTGAGGACTGCGACTAACGAAGGTTGAGGCCAGGAGGGTTATGGGAACATAGGATGTATTGCAGGGAAAGTTCCCACCAGCACAATTCAGAAAATCTGGTGTTGGTGGGGAGGATCCATATGGCACAGGGTGTGAAGCAGTCGTTCAAATGAAGGATATCACTTTTGGCAGTGTGTTCAGCAACATGGTAGTCCGCTTGTTTCTTGGCCACAGTTTGTCAGTGGCCATTCATGCAGACAGACAGCTTGTTGGTTGTCATGCCTACATAGCATGCAGAACAGTGGTTGCAGCTTAGCGTGTAGACCACGTGACTGGTTTCACAGGTAGTCCTCCCTTTGTTGTGATATATATGTAAGTGAACAGACTAGAGTAGGTGGTGGTGGGAGGGTGTATGGGACAGGTCCTGCATCTAGGTCTATTACAGGGATATGAGCCATGAGGTAAGGGATTGGGAGCAGGGGTTGTGTAAGGGTGGACGAGTATATTGTGTAGGTTCGGGGGACGTCGGAATACCACTGTGGGAGGGATGGGGTGGATAGTGGGCAGGACATTTCTCATTTCAGGGATGATGAGAGATAAGCAAAACCATGGTGGAGAATGTAATTCAGTTCCTCCCATCCTGTGTGGTACAGAGTTACAAGGGGAATGCTCCTCTGTGTCCAGGGGCTTTGAGAGGTGGTGGGAGACTGGAAAGATGTGGCAAGGGAGATTTGTTTTTTTACGAAGTTGGGAGGATAATTACAGTCAGTGAAGGCTTCAGTGAGACCCCTCAGTATATTTTGAGAGGGACTGCCTGTCACTGCAGATGCGATGACCATGGGTGGCTAAGCTGCACGGAAGGGACTTCTTGGTACGAAATGGGTGGCAGCTGTAGAGGTGGAGAACATCACCTAGGAAGGTGGCTTGTTGGGTTGAGTAGAACCAGAAGAAGTAAATGGGGGAGAAGTTGTTGAGGTTCTGGAGGAATGTGGATGGGGTGTCCTTGCCTTCGATCTAGATAGCAAAGATGTCATCAATGAATCTGAACCAGGCGTGGGGTTTAGGATTCTGTCTGTTTAGGAAGGATTCCTCTAGATGGCCCATGAACAGATTGGCATAGGATAGTGCCATGTGGGTGCTCATAGCCGTACCTCAGATTTGTTTGTAGGTAATGCCTTCAAAGGAGAAGTAATTGCAGGTGAAGATATAGTTAGTCATGGTGACTAGGAGGGAGGTGGTTGGTTTGGAATCTGTCGGGCAAAGGGAAAGGTAGTGTTCAATAGTGGTAAGGCCATGGGCATTAGGAGAGAAACTGTTGCAATGCATCTTCATACTGCACAGATTACACATCCATTAACTCCAACCATCAGTCTATTTAATGAAAAATTAGAAACTGTAAATTCAGCAAAATTTCTATGTTTATGGACTCAGGACAACATGAAGTGAAACTCACACATCAAATACATCAGCAAGAAGATTAACACAATATGCTGTGGCATAAAAATACTTGCTGGGTGTACAATAAAAGAAACACTAAAAAATGTGTGTTATGCACAAGTGGAATCTCTGCTGCGATATGGGATAATATTAAGCAAAAGCTGTGAAATAGCTCAGAAGCGGAAACTGAAAATGCAGCAATCAGAAATTCTTGAAAACCCCTTTTTAAAGCACTACAGATGCTACCACTACCATGCCTGTACATTTTTGAAATAAAAATTTCAGGAACTAAAAATCACTTTACATGTACAAATAAACCATTCCATGCACATGATACCAATCAAAAGTCAGGCTTCCACAATGAACATGCAAGCACAACTCTCAGACAAAATGAACCCCTGCAAAATGGCAAAAACTTTACAATAAACTTCCCCACCACATCAAGGAAATACAAGAAATGCAAAAATTCAAAGTGGCTTTGAAAACAAGTTTACAAAATCAGTTGCTACTATATTGTAAATGAATATCTGTTAACACTAATTTAAATTATTTCCTTTTTTAAATGCATATCTGTTGACATAAACTTAAATTATTTCCTTTCTTGTATTATGTATCTAAAACTGTTTTTGTTATGTATTGTACTACATATTAGGTTGAAATGATAGTTAAATGGACACCCTAGCTGCAAACAGGTGTATATGTACTTCATTGGGGACATGTTGAAAATGTGTGCCCCGACCGGGAATCGAACCCGGGATCTCCTGCTTACATGGCAGACGCTCTATCCATCTGAGCCACCGCGGGCACAGAGGATAGTGTGTCTGCAGGGACTTATCCCTTGCACGCCCCCCCCCCATGAGATTCACATTCGCAACATGTCCACACCACTACATTCGTAGTGCGCCTAATAGATGTTTGCCCATCATACTCATTACTCGTGGAAGATTAATCTACCAAGTCCCGTACGAGTTCAGGCATAGCGTGTGCATTCGCACAAGAAGGTCAATGGCCGGGAAGCCATATTTTAGCTATATATGACGGTAGTTTGTGTTCCCGAAAGAACAGTTACCGTGGATGACCATGCAGCTTTGTTAGAAAATGAAATGATAATTAAATGGACACCCTAGGTGCAAACAGGCGTATATGTACTTCATTGGGGACATGTTGAAAATGTGTGCCGTGACCGGGACTCGAACCCGGGATCTCCTGCTTACATGGCAGACGCTCTATCCATCTGAGCCACCGCGGGCACAGAGGATAGTGCGTCTGCAGGGACTTATCCCTTGCACGCCCCCCGTGAGATTCACATTCGCAACATGTCCACGCCACTACATTCGTAGTGAGCCTAATAGATGTTTGCCCATCATACTCATTACTTGTGGCAGATTAATCTACCAAGTCCCGTACTAGTTCAGGCATAGCGTGTGCGTTCGCACAAGAAGGTCAATGGCCGGGAAGCCATCATATATAGTTAAAATATAGCTTCCCGGCCATTGACCTTCTTGTGCGAATGCACACGCTATGCCTGAACTCGTACGGGACTTGGTAGATTAATCTGCCACGAGTAATGAGTATGATGGGCAAACATCTATTAGGCGCACTACAAATGTAGTGGTGTGGACATGTTGGGAATGTGAATCTCACGGGGGGCGTGCAAGGGATAAGTCCCTGCAGACGCACTATCCTCTGTGCCCACGGTGGCTCAGATGGATAGAGCGTCTGCCATGTAAGCAGGAGATCCCAGGTTTGAGTCCCGGTTGCGGCACACATTTTCAACATGTCCCCAATGAAGTACATATACGCCTGTTTGCACCTAGGGTGTCCATTTAATTATCATTTCATTTTCTAGCAAAGCTGCATGGTCATCCACGGTAACTGTTCTTTCGGCAACACATACTACCATCATATATACATATTAGGTTGTACTGTTATATTAATTTATTGTATTTCAATGATTTACTGTTCTGTATCATGTGCTTAAATTATTTATGTCATTGAATCAATGTTACTCTTATGTAACATGTATTTAAAATTGTGTACTAATGTACAATGTAAGCTACATCCTATATCTAGTATTTGATGAATGGATGTTTAATGAATATGATACATAGATAGTTTTGAATTATTTGGCAGATGCCCAGCAGAATGTTTGACCTAATCAAACTGTTTATCAAAAGTATTCGGAAAATTAGCTGAATTCAAATCTTCAAAGCAAGGACAACAAAGTATGTTAAGTAAATAATGTCACAAACCACTGATGTAAGTATTCACATATGTGTAGTTTGTAATCTCACCCATTCTCCCTTCTTCCATCTGTTGTCCACATTAAACAATGCCCAGTGAAAGTAATTAGTAAGTCTTTTATAAGGATTTGAGAGAAGTGAAGAGTACCATAAACTTTCAAGTTTACTCAACTTCTCATGTTGAGATGGCTCCAGTTCTTGTCTAGGGGTCTGATTCTTGCTTGAAGCTGAAAATCTGACATCAGGTTGTAATAGGACATCCTCCTCTAACATTATTTTTCTTTATAGAAATAATCAATACCAGCAATATTTTCAAATCTAGTATAGGTGAACATTATCTTAGCCGTTTAACTAAAAGAACTTCATATGATTCTGTACACAATGTATTGTATTTCAGGATAAAATTAATAAAAAGAAATAAATTTTTTCCAATTGTTATGCACTAACTCTGTATGTACAGTTAAAATTACTGTTCTTTTAGAAATATTTGAAATTACAAAACACCTAGCATTCTTAAAATTAATAATAATTTCCACAATCTGATGATATTTATTAAATTTATTTCTGGACTCATTTACAAAATTATGATATAACTTGGTGAACATGCTTCTTTTGTTAAAAAAGTTTGTAAACTCTTTTGCTTTGGAAACTCTCTGGAATATTGTAAGTACCACACAATGAGTAGTATTTGTGGGTATGCCATTGTTGAAATCAGACGTGTTTTTAATTTCGGCAATAACAATGTAATTTTGGGTTTTATGGAAGTGGAGATTATACAGTCAATGTGATATAGAAAAATGTGTGACAATAAAAAACAAGTTCAGATAGAATTCATGCAACAGACTCACCTAAAACTTATCGTCATCTGACAACCACAAAGTTTCAGCCTGAAGAATCTACTTCTACACTTGATGAACTGCAGTCAACAATGAGAAAATGAAGGTAAGTAAAAAAGTTATTTGTACATCTTACACCTCACCATGCTTTTGAAACAAATCAATTTTTGTGAAGAGACTAAAAATTTACTGGTGATGTGTGGGAGGGTAGGATTACAATTGTGGGTGTCATCTGGGATCAGCTGATTGATAACAAAGATTTGTCTGTTGCAGTAGAAGAAGGGACAGTGATTTGAGTCAATTGCAGTTTATATGAAATTCCAATGACTGGAAGAAAGAAGACCGAGAGCTGTCCAACAAAGTTGTATCAAGAGTGATGAGACAATATTAACAATGAAGGACCAGATCAATTGAAAGAGGACTTTACAACTGTGATGAGGGACATCAAAAAGAAAAGTACAGACCATATATGAACTGATGAGTTGATTTTGACAAAATTTGAGGAAATGAACACATAACAGTCTGAAAACAATAGTAAAATGGACAGGGTACATACCTAATAGACCAACTTAGTAATCACATTTCAGAGCAAGAAAATGGGTTGTCAGAAGGGATTAAGAAGTGTGAATGAAAACATTGGTGTCTTAGAAAATAAATTTATTGTTTTTGGAAAATGAGCTAGTAAGTGAATCTGTATGACAGATGAAGAATGTTAATGATATCCGATTAGAACAGAAGCCCATTGTGGAAAAAATTAAACAAAACTTTAATAGTTTAGATAAAAACATTTAAATGTTGAAAACTGTTTTAGATCAAAAAATTTAAGCAATTCAGGAAAATGGAATTCAGAAAAAATCTGTATTCAAACAATGGTATTGTGTGGTCCAACATTCCTTTCAAAAGTTTTCCATCATACAATCAATCCAGAGGATTATCTGCACTATTGTAGAGAAAGTTTTGTCTCAGGCATGAGTGGCAATCAAAAAATTAATTTGTTAAAAGATGTCTTGAAGACAAACTCTGTCTTGGGTAAATTTAAATTTAAGTTAATGGGAAACACATCAATGTTTTGGAAACAGTTGCTTAAATAAATTTTGGTTGGAAGCTGAAAAGGGAAGATTTTAAAGTGAATTTTTGAATGGTCCTAATTGTAGGAATAGGGCTGGTACTTTGAAAGAGTTTCATAAGAACTGACTTCAAAAATTAACATGCCTTGACAAACCATTTGATGAAATTCCTTGATTGATGCACTTGAAGCTAGATTACCAGAAATGTTGCAGTGGGATTTGGTACATGGACCTGATGCTTGTCTTGAGCAGTTTTTACAATTTGTTGACAGGCTGGATAGGGAAGTATTTATCATGATAATCAAAATGATAGAAATCACAATGGCAATAACCACAGGTAATGGTAATTTCTATCAGGTTCAAAATATTAATAGAGAGACAAATTCTGAACATCAGTAGGATAGGAATAATTGGGATAACAGTGTAAAATTTAATAGAAGAAACAATCATAGCGGTAACTACTCAGGAAATGGCAACCTGCCTCAATGAAGGTCCACAGTTTTGGAGTGAGGAAATACAACAAGCACAGGACCCCCAGTTTACACTTGCAATTACGTGATAATAACAGTGTTAATAATATGGCACAGGTATCTGAGGTTGAACAGAAGGAGTATCAGATTTATCATTCATGTTTTAACCAAAAGTTTTAGGATACTATGTTTAACTATAGTGATGTAGGTAGTAGTCACAAACCACAATGTGAGAGTAATGAGAATTTTGATGTAGTATGTACAATGATTTCTTCTCTTGGTCAGAAAACAGTGTTTTTGCTGTAAGTAAATCAGGTGACGACACTATTTGATCTAAACTAGGTGGTATTTTTTATGTAGATGTGAATGAGAGCTGTGAAATAACTGAGTTAGTAGGTCTGAGACTGATAGCTTATTGCAAATGAGTACAGGTGTGGTGTGTAACTGTGATGGTGATGAGACTTACGTTGTTAATGATGTGGTTGATGTAATTTTGGAAGAATATGATGACGATGATAAGTATCGGGTATTTGTGGAGTTTCAGAGTTATTTGTGAACGATGTTGACAATACAGTCAAGGTAAGTGATTTTTGTAATGATGTAAGTGAGAGTCACAGAATACCAGTCCAATGAAAGCAGTTTTTCATTAACGTCACGCAGAGTAATGATCCAAACTATAAAGATGGTTTATCTGTAAACCTAGAGAATGCCAGTTTGATGATAACATAGATAAATGTGCATTCCAGGATAAGTTATCTGAGGTTAGTCAAGTTTTGTATCCAAATTGGTGGAATGAAGCAAAAGAAGATCTAAGCAGGAAGTGTAATTTTGACAGCAAAGTGTTTTGTGTTCCTTCTGTAAAAAGTGAAGTTTGTTGTTCTATGGAATCCATTCATTGTGTTCAACTTTTACCTGAAAACATGAGTAACCAAAGTAGTGCTGTGATACCAGTAATGTTGATAAAACCCTGTAAAAACAGTGAGGATGTAGCATTTGACGAAACTGAAAGTGATATTTTACATGAAGTGTCTAATAACAGTCCGATTTTCAATGTCCTTACATTAATATTAAGATTCATCAGTGGGAAAATATATACAATTTTGAAATGGGACAATGTTCATAACTTGTACTGTAAAAATTAGGAGTAGTATTTTAATATACCTGTGTTTCACCTCGCCAGTTCATTTTTTCATTCCATTTAACTGTGATTATTAATGTTTCATAAGTGAACCCTTTTTAATCGCACATGCCATAAATCCCATATAACTGACATTGAAAACTTGAATAGGGAGAGTATATCTTGTGTGATGTGAAGAAGGTATCAATGTTTAGGATTTGATATGAATACTAGACAGGAAGTTACTTATCTGTTGGAGCGTGCGAGGAGATCTCTATGGAGGAAACTGAAAGAAGTGGGCGGATTCACTTCCCACACTGTTGTATCACTGTACCCTGCTGGACCAGTCGATCATAGGTGCTAGGTAGTGCTGGGTAATGTACTCAAGCATCTGTCAACTACATTAGCATTGTGATAAAGATTTGTAAATTGTTAGCCAAGACTGCTAAAGGCAGTTATTTCACACAAATGTTTGTTTTTTCAACTAGGAGGATTGACTTTCCAATACATTAGGTAACTATAAATCTTATTTTTTATCAATTGTAAATGAATCTTCTGGCTTTTATATGTGTAGGTTAGTTTGTATGGACAGTTAGCAAACAATGTGGAAGACGTTTACTAGTATAAACAATATAACAACATGTATACACGTCTGCTTTCATACACTAGTTTTGCTTTGCTTAACTCTGTTTTGGGTACCCCTGCTCACCATGACTCTCTCTCTCTCTCTCTCTCTCTCTCTCTCTGTGTGTGTGTGTGTGTGTGTGTGTGTGTGTGTGTGTGTGTGTGTGTGTGTGTGTGTGTGTACTCAAGGAGAGCATACAACTATTGATTGAGGCTAGATGCTTCTTACAATTACTCCTTGCATGTAACTGAACTTATTGATATGATTATGAGCTTTATTCATTTTGTTGCGTCAAAACATTTTTTGCTGGTTTGTACCTGATGTGGGTTGGATTCACGGGTCAGTCCCCATATCGTAAGCTTAGGCCCTAATAATTTTTTTCATTATTTTGTCCTTTCATGAGTCAATGTATCCTTAAATACTCTGGTTTATCTGGCTGACTGATTTTGTACTATATTCCTACTCATGATTGATTATATTTGTGGTGGTTATTGACTACAAGAGTCGACCACCTCATCTTTGAGAACAAACTTCTTTGAAAACTGTTGAGCTCAGTGTGTTCCGAACTCTGTATTTGAGCGGATGTGTTTGTACCGAATGATCAAAATAAAGTTAATTCATTACAAACGAGCAAATACTTAATGTTGGGTTCGATATTACTGTACATAACATCTCAACACCCACACTGGTGACCCCATCATGGTTCATGTCCCGAAATCTCTGGACAATTGCAAATACGTCATACCCCAAGATGACACAGTCAGTGCTCCCCTCCAACCTCCATATACCAGAGTTCTCCAGTGCTCAGCCAACACCTATGACATCCAGAAAAAAGATTCCACTGTTACAGTCTCTATCAACAGATTTAAACCTGCTCATGTCGAGCCCGCTTCTACCCCCCTTCAGGCCATGACCATGCCACTCACTGTCGTGGCTCACGACGCTCCGACCATCCCTCCACGTCGGACTTACACACTCGGCTGAGTGACTTCCAGCTCCAATTGTCGAGCTCTTCTCCAACCTCACCCTCTACTCCAGTCTCATGCACTCCGTCAAGTGATCACATGCTCCCCATGTCGAGCTTACCTACAATCACACCCTCACCTCTCAGTCCTTTGCCGGTCCCTTCGAACTCTCTTCCAGCGCCTGCCTCACCCTGTCGAGGTTTCTCACGCCCCTCCCATCTTGAATGTGCCCTCGCTTGAGGTATTTGTGCCTGTCCCCCTTGACATAATCCAAACATCTCTATAGTACTACATGATGATAGAATGTTCGTCGTGTGTTTCCCTTCATCCGCTGCTCATGACACACAACCTCCGCCATTCCCTGCCACCTGGTGAAATGTGTTCCCCACTTGCCCAACGTCGACCTGGACATGCTTTGTGTGTTTGCCACGCCCACCGGAGACATTGTCATCGTCACTCCATTCCACCCGCAAATCGCTGGCCTCCCTATTGCCGCACGACCAGCACACCCAGTACGATGTCCGGTGCACTTCAACGACTTCCAGGTTCAGTAGCCGAACCTTCCTTCACAACATCTACCCACACAGCTCCCTGAAGACGCTGTCAAGCTGAGCTGACCATGGTCCGGCTGCGGTGGGGGTGGGGGGGGGGGAGTAGGGGAGGGGGGCTATGTGGTGCTGATGAGGCCGACACCAGCATTGATATACGTTTGTCTCTAGACTCCAAGCATCGTCTTTGGACGCGAAGCTGAGATTATCTTTGCTCTCTTCCACCATGTCCAGTACTTTGCAAGCCTTTGATGTGTTTAGGTGAATAAATGAACTACTGAACTTCTGAAAAATGGGAGTGTTGTTTGGTGTAACTGACCCGAACTTCCTCCTCATATTCTTCTGGTCTGTCATTGTGAGTTTTTCGAGTCGGCTCAGTCGTAGTACACTTAGGCTATGAATTTTTTTTCTCTTCTCTTTTGAAGATTTTTAAGGTTTGATTGTATGGATGTAAACTTGTAATTTGTAATTCTAGTAACTTACATTGTCTCTGTAATTATTTATGTAGTTCAGTGTTGCAATGTTGTATTTTTTACATTGTATTATTGTGACATTATTTTTCACAGATCTGAATGCCATATGCTGATATATGTATAGATAATGGCTTGTGCAGTAGATATTTTTCTTATGTTTTCAGTAATATATTGTGTATCGGATACCTCAACATCTGTAATACATCTTTTGGTATCATTTTGTACACTGTTTAGCAAACTTTATAGCCTGTCACAAAATATTGTAAACACACTGTTTCCAAATTTTGTGAGGCGTATTGTAATACGACACTCTCCTCTGACAGTACCTTACTATACAGAAATAATCGTTACCAGGAATATTTTCCAATCTTGTAGAGTTGAACATTATCTCTGCTGTTTAACTAAAAAAATTTCATATGATTTTGTATGCAGTGTATTATATTTTGGGCTAAAATGTAAAAAAATAAATTGATTTGTTACAATTGATATGTACTAATTCCTTATGTATAGTTAAAATTATGGACTCATTTGCAAAATAATGATGTAAGTTGGTGAAGATTCTTGTTTTGTCATGAATGTTTGTAAACTCTTTTGTTTTGGAAACTCTTTGGAATATTGTTAGTATCACAGAATGAGTAATAGTTGTGGCCATGCCTCTGATGAAATCAGACATTTTTTTTTTTTTTAATTTTGGCAATAACAATATAATTTATGTTTTATGGAAGTGGAGATTGTAAAATCAGTGAGATATAGAAGAATGAGATATAATAAAACACAACTGCAAACAGAAATCATACAACACGCTTACTTAAAATTTATCTAGTCATTCAATTAAATTCAATTTATTAGCTTCCTTGTAGTACATCGTCAAAATGACATAGGACTTGTCAATAAACATTACAATTTAAAATACTAGTACATCGAAATTTATAATTGAATTTACACGTCACTTAGACACTACAATTTTAATAGAACTATAAGAACATTAACATAAAAATATACAAGTAGGATAACAACATACAAAATAAAAAAAAAGCTAGTGATTCTCACATCAAAGAGTATTTCCATTCTTACATTAACACTGTTTCACACTTTCATAGAAACAGCAAGTATTTAAATGTGAGCAATTACACATATTTACTATGTCAGGGAAATATTAACTGCACTTTTATTGTTAATGATTCATAAACTCTTCAATACTGTAAAAACTTTTGCTCAATAACATGTTTTTTAATTCTCTTTTAAATATGTGCAGTTTTGGTATTATTTTTAGTTCTTTGGGAAGAGCACTGTAGAGGATTTTGGGTTGGTATAGTCCACTTTTGTGATGCATTACTCCGTACAAAACTCTCTCGAATCTTGATGAATATGTCCTATCTGCATGGCTTATCTCCACCTTCTGATACCTGTCTGACGGATATAATTCAAACCATTTGTGGGCAATTCCACGTATCCCATAGGCATATAACTTCCTAAGCAGTAATTATGGTTGATGACATCAAAGGCCTTTGATAAGTCTAAAAACAATCCGCAATTTAATTTCTTTCTATTTATGGAATTGAGAATAAGTTGCAAAAAATTGAAGATAGCTGTTTCAGTTGATTTATTTTTACGGAAACCATTTTGAACATTAACCAATATTCTATTCTTAATAAGAAATTTGTACAGTCTATGATACATTATCCTTTCTATTATTTTTGAGAAACCTGATAACACTGATAAAGGCCTAAAGTTACTAACATCATATTTATCATCATTCTTGTAAAGTGGCTTTATAGTTGACATTTTAAGTTTTGATGGAAACACCCCTGTCTTTAAAAGATTCATTTATAATTTCAGTGAGATGTGAGGCTATGTTTCTTGCACTTTGCCTAATGACTTTCTCAGGAATGCCATCACACCCACATGACCTTTTTATTTTTAAGTTATTTATAGCATTTAGTACCTCTGATTCAGTTATTGGATAAAGGAACATTGTCATGTCATTCGTGAGGATTTTTACCTTGCTATTGGGATTGCATTTAGTTTTAATTAAATTAATGGCTATATTTGTGAAATGTTTGTTAAATCTGTTGGCAATCTGAAGTGGGTCCTTAACAGTTTTACCCCCACTTTTAATGACAAAGCTGTTATCTTTTCTTTTGTGTCTACCTATATTTTTATTTATTACCTCCCAAGTTGACTTCATTTTGTTGTTACCTTCCTCAATATATGAACCATTATCAAGCTTCTTAGCTGCAATTATTACTTTCTTGTAAGGCTTCTATAACATTTCAGATGTGCTTTCAGTGCTACATTCTTCCTGGCTGATTTATTTAGCTTTCTGAGAGTATCTGATGACTTTCTAATCAACTGTGTAACCCATGTTTTGGTTTTATGTTTAGCTTTGACTCTTTTTATAGGAAAGGCAACATCGAAGCAGTGTTTGTAGCTTTCAAGGAATGAGTCAAACTTTGTGTTGACATCACTACTTGATTCACTACCCCAGTTGTTATTTTCCAGAATGTAATTAAAAATTCTTATGCTGTCATCATTTATAAATCTCCTTTCTCTGTAATTGTTATTGATAACAGGGTCCTTGTAAGATGTGACATTTAAACTCAATTTGATACCCTTGTGATCCAAGAAACCAGTGTCAGTTACTTCAATGTTATATTCACACTTGTCCTTGTTTATAAATACTTGATCTATTATAGTTTCAGACATATTTCCACATCTGGTAACTCCATTTACAGTTGCCATCATATTATGACACAAAAACAGATTGCACAGCTGCTGTTGTTTACTACAATCATTCTTAAAGTTAACATTAAAATCACCAAGAACAATTACATTATGTTTAAGTTCATTCAGTAGTCCCTCGAGGTTTTCCATAAAAATGGCAAAGTTGCTCAATGGCGATCGGTACAAACACACAATAGTAATTTTTAATTTGGTTAGCTCACATATACTGTATTCAAAATCTTTTTCTATGCATTTTAGTTTACATTTAATTTCTTTTGATTCTACCCCTGTCCTAACATAAATACATGTCCCACCCCCTTTATGTTTGATTCTAAAATTTGCTAATCATTTCAAAATTTGGAATAATTGTGCTAGACGCATGCATTTCTTTTACCCAGTGCTCACTTATGCATAGTATGTTAATGTCTTTTAGATAGTCAGTTAATAGAACTTCTATTTCAGCTAATTTACTTTCTATTCCATGCACATGTAGTGGATTTGCTGCACTATTTACCTTTGTACTTTCTTGTTGCCGACACTGTAAAGATTTTGCCTTTTCTTCTTCTTCGAATTGCGAAGATCCCATAAAAAATAGTTACTACGCACAGCAGCTCTTCTTATCCTGAGGCTCTTCCTTTGAGATGTCTGCAGAGCAGCTGATGAGTTTCTGGGTCTAGTAGAATGGTTCTTGGCTGTTGGTGTGATTGCAGTCCTAGTTACAGGTGAGCATTAGGCATTAAGTGTGTCGAATGTGCTGACAAGCTTCATCCTTGGAGGTTTCAGGTGCACATGAGTTTACACTAGGTTTGTAGGTTTTCTCATCTGAAGAAATTGTTTCCTCTTCAGTTCTGCTGGATGTTCCTGACATTTCTGCTGGTACCCCATATTCTACCATTCCTTCAAATACTGGTAGCGGTATGTTAGGTATCTCTCTCATCCTTGCAAATTTCCATTTGCTCAGTTACTGCTATAGTGAGGTTACCAGGCAGTTTGTGTTGATCATTGAGATTATTTATTGTTTTAATAATTTGAGCACACACATATAGTTGTCCTGCTCTATTTAGGAGATCTCCACTGTTTACGAAATGTTGTTTTCTGAAATCTAGCTGGACAAATGTTGAATTTGGTTGGCACTTTGTTATTTTGTGAAGCAGTCTGTTAGTTTTTTGATTTCTTCATTGACATGAGAGTTCTTAAAAAAATCGTATTGAATGTTGGTTACCATCACATGTACATTTCAAGCATCTCTCTTAGCACTCGTCTTGCTGATAATACATCATTGCAGTGGACGTCTACTCCACCCCCTAGGATTAGAACACAATCATTTTTCTTTATCTTGATACTCCGAATTTCACAGTTATTGATGATCTCTTTCAGTGGAGCATCAGGTTTTATTACACTAGTAACACTGCATCCTGAGTTATATAGGGTTTCTGCAAGTATTTTTCTGAGACTGTCGGCAAGTATATATACAGTAAAAGCATTATTTGTTGTGCTCAAGTCTTCTGAAGTTTTGCAGTCTATTGTATGATCTTTCTTTTCACAGTCTCTATGTATTGTATTATTAACAGATTTTAACATTTTGAGCACATTATGGGCTGAGTTGTTAAGTTTTTGCTCAAGGTTTTTGTTAACAGTTGCTTGTATGTTAGGTGTAACAAACTTTTCAGAGGCTTGTTTACTTTCAGTTCTCACGACACTTACTTCTTCCACTCTCTCGCCACAAGATTTTATTTCATCACATATTTCCAGAGCATTGTATCTGTTTTGTACATGGATCTTTTTAGTTGCTTTTAGTTCGTATTTTTTAAAATTTACACTCATTTTAGGAAGAATAGATGTGCTGTAGATTTCGGAGTTTGTATTAAATGATGATACTCCATTCAATTCACATTCACGAAGCTTGGCTTTTAGGACTTTTATTGTTTTTTTAGCACTTTGCAGTTCATACAACACACTTTGTAACACATTAATTTCACGTCCGGTAGCATAAGCAATTAACATAGCGTTAAATCCATTACAACTTCCCTGATCACATTCACATGAAAACAGTTTCATCACATGTGTGGAAGTGATAGTAATAATTATAATTAATAATCAACAAAATAATATCAATAATAAATCCAAAGCTTTCAACTAATGAAGTGAAAGCAGACTGCCAAAGGAACGTTGCTACGAACTCCGAAAAGTCCTTTTACATGACAGGAAAATAATCTCCAAAATAAGTTTCATGCATAAACAGTTAAAAAATATTGTTATCAGTGGTGTTTGAATATGGGACCTGTCATTTGGCAATCACATGGTCTGCCTCGCCACCCACATGTGGTATACAACACAATTACTCACAGATAAACTTTTACTGTGTTCTGCTGGTAATACTTTTAATTACCATTTACATATGTTCTACAAGATGACAGCACACAGAACGAACTAAATCGGTGTTTTGGTTCATACTCTACTAACATACAATGTTTGGTACCAATATTTGGGTGTCAGCATTCTAATGGATTACTGTATGGTAAAAGTCATAACTTAATACACTATACTCATTCACACACCAAGTAAATAGGTTTACTGTCAGTCCAATTTTAACATATGCTGATGTCTGATACAAATTTACTATAGTATATAGTGAGTGAATTATTATGTCTGAGAAGTGGGCTATCATATAGCAAGATTTATGTTGAGCAAACAGGGATAGAAGTCTGCTGCAGTGTGCTAGCATCTGGTGGCACTGATGTAAACTTCAAGGGCTAGCTGTGCACTTCATGAACCATGCACATTGCTGATCAGGTCTGTTTTTATTTTGCTCATAAGGTAATTACATCAAGTGAGTTGTGCATGAGCAAATGTTCCTTAAAATGTGCACAACTGAAGGTGTGCTTGTGATCCTGATGCCAAGTTTCATGGAGTCAAGAGGAACAGTAGTGTGGTAGATTTAAGTTTCATATCTTTCAGTTTGCAACATCTATGTTACTTTTAACAGCATTCAAAGAAAAATAAGCAATAAGCAATAAATCTGCAAGGTGACAAAAGTTAGGGTGTTCATATGCTCTTGTGCTCTTACAGACTAGCCACCACTGTGTGCTAACATTCTTAACTACCTCTCACTGAACACCCTCATTCTCATGTTACCTTCTCTCTAACTGGAAACATTTACTGGCTGTGAAACTATCCTTGCAAATGACACAAAAAATCCACTGAACAGATGTTATGATCCCCCAGGAAATATTTTAAAATCACATTATTGAAAATATTACTAAACAAAAAATTATTACTGAAATTATTAGCATCAAAAATTGCTTTCTAACTGACTGACTTTAGAGTTAACTGCATTTACTTCCTTTACAGTCCTCAACATTACCAGTTACAATGGCTAACTCTTTTTTTATCTCTGTTTTATTTAATTCCAATTTTTTGTTTAAGTTCTGTGGCTTTAATTTCAAAAATCTATACATATGTTTGAAATCCTGACCATTCCTCTCTGATTCTTTAATTACCATTTCCTTTGTTTCTCTTAATCTCTCCTCAACAACAGTAACCCTCTTGTCCACTACTCCATATAAAACTAAACTCCACCCAAACAGTCCATGAAGGCCCAACAGTACTGACAGGCGCCATGTTATCCTCGGCCCATAGGCGTCACTGGATGTGGATACAGAGGAGCATGTGGTCAGCACACTGCTCTCACAGAAGTATGGCAGTTTACGAGACCAGAGCCACTACTTTTCAGTCAAGCAGCTCCTCAGTTTGCCTCACAAGGGCTGAATGCACCCCGCTTGCCAACAGCACTTGGCAGACCAGATGGTCACCCTTCCAAGTGCTAGCCCAGCCCGACAGCGCTTAACTTGGGTGATCTGACGGGAAGCGGTGTGACCACTGCAGCAAGGGCATTGGCTTCAACTCCTTATCAGTAAATTTTTTAAATGCACTTCTACTTTATCAACTCTCTCAAAAGTACTATTAAGTTTTTTAATACTCTCTGTTAAGCTTCTTTCATTTCTTCTAAACCTATTCCCATTTGGTCAAATATTTATTTATACTCCCATTTCATTCTGTCAGTTTGTCACCAAGGAATGGTGTTAACTGATCAAAAAGGTCTCTTAATGGATTTGGCTGCTGAAATCCCTGAAGCAATAAACAGATACTGCTTGAATTATCCACATGATCCTCTTCTTCCCTGTTAATAAACTCCGAATTTGATTACTGGAGTTGCTGTACTTTTACAATCCTTACTAACACTCATGCCTATCTCACATTGTTGGTGCTCATTTTGCAAAATTCTTCAAATTCGTCACACACAAAGTTTTCAAAAGACAGTAAAATCCTAGCACAAATTTTATCCACAGTCTAACAGGCCCTAACAAACAAACAAACTGAAAACATTATTGATGAAAGTACTTATCTTTTTTGTTGTGTTGTAAAGTCAGGGAGCAGTGTAGCATCCAATTAATATCCACTCAATTATCCACAGGTCCTTTTAGTAATCTTCCACAATTGTCCACAGTCCAGATTGTTCAAAAATATGCAAACCTAAAACTTTCAGACAACATCAGCATTGCAAACTGTCTTACACACATCCCAGCTCCTCCCAACAATTTGTAACATTTCTGCTGAGAATTTCAGTAAATATAATTATCTCAAACTACTAAATAGTAATATTCACTTTGAAATCCCATTGAGTAGTCTCACCAAAACTGAATAATTAAAAAAATTCTTTCACCAGGTACAGAAAATCATGTGTCTGTACTGAAAATTGAGACAGAGAATGACAATGTCAAGAAAGTTCTTGGGTGATGTGAGCTCATCAGCAGAATTTAATTCTCAATCTTTAAATCTTTATATCTCCTATGTTGCTGATGTCATGTTGTCCATAATATGCTGCTTTAAGAAACTAGCAGTCTTGCCCTATCATGGAATCATCAATGAAAGTTCAGAAGTTGCAATGAATTCTTTTATTACTGCATAGGTGGTGTACAGCAATCAACAACTAGCATTACAAACTGTCTGCCCCAATAGCTGAGTGGTCACCATGATGGATTGCCTTCCTATGGGCCCGGGTTTGATTCCCGGCTGGGTCGGGGTATTTCTCCTCTCAGGGACTGGGTGATGTGCTGTCTTCATCATCATTTCATCCCCATCTGATGTGCAGGTCACCCAATGTGGTATTGAATGTAATAAGACCTGCACCAAGGTAGCCTGTCCCGCAAGGGGCCTCCTGGCCAATGATGCCAAACACTCATTTCATTTAATTACAAACTGATTACATCTTGACTCTCTGAAAACTGACTAGAATCTTCATAATGACAATGCTGCAACATGTCTATTTATACTTTTAGCAAGAATCACTAGTATTGCTCAACATGTAAATTTACAAAATTAGAATAGAAAATTAATACACGGAGATAAAACGTGGACAGCATAATTTATGTACATTATTTCCCAATGAATATGTATAGGTAGCTCATGAAATAAACAATTTAGAAGTGTGAAACAAGATAATATATGGAAATTAACAATGTAAATTACATTTGATTAATTTATAAGCAAAATATAAGTTGCATCATTTTCCTAGCAAAAACAGGAGCTACAAATTCAATATGCTTTAATAGTATCCACATAGTTGAGAATAACTGCTAGGGCTGAAAGTCGATATATGTTTACATTTTTAATGAAGGACTGCATAATTCCTCTTTAATTATAAATGCTGTTGTAAGTATTTTACTTTGCTGACCTATTTTACAGCAAACATTGATGAAATAATGCATGCAATGTGAACATAATAGAGACAAATAAATAAATTCTAGGGAACATTGGCACTCATTAATTAATTTAGCTATTTACTGGCTTTGATGTTAACAAAAAATATTCCTACCAATTACAGAGTCTTCATATTAAGTATACTAGCATTTAATGTAGTGATGAACTTCCTATCTGGCTTCTAAACAGAACCTCTTTGTTAGGTGCTGTTTAATTCACATAGTAATTAGCATCAAACTGCAATATTTGAATGTTTTACAATATTTTATATGTGTGTCTGAGACTTAAATGGCTCTTTGGAGCGTGTTCTGTAACAGAATTTACATTAAAAGGCCTTGCAGACATAACAAATTGAATAATGAAATCTTGTCTTCCCTTGGGACATTCACTTCCATACTTTTGCCATTGAAAACAACAGTTTGCAGTGTGACAAGCAACAGAACAGGATCATTGGTAATCTTTGACCCCTCTCCCTCCCCTCCCAGACAATTTCTCTATGGACATAATAGGGCTGCAACCCTATTGAATGTAATTTCACCCCTTTGAAATGCGACGTGACTACAATTCTTTGCTGTATACTCAACGGGATGGGACTACTTGAGATCATTCAAAACCATTCAACGAAATCTGAACATGATGTGAAGCAGAAGAGGGTGTTTGTTGTAGCATGTACGTGCACGGCTGGTGAGGGAGGGGAGGGGGGACATGGACACATATGGTAATAAAAGGGCAAAGGGTCCCTCTAAGACTGCTCAGTTTGGCAACACTGCCAGTGCCACTTGTCTCTCTACTGTCCACCTTAAAAATGTCCCTGTACAGAAACAGGCCATTCATTGATTCCTAAGCACCAGCAGAATGGGAAGTCCTATTGATAATCCCTCAGATTTTGAGTGTAGCCAGCAAATACTAGTGGAGGGTTGCAGTGTCACTCAGCTATTTTGTATTGATGGAGAATCAAATCAGTCTGCAGACAGTTGTTGCAAGGTGCCGTGTGTTTCTTTATCACATTATTGCCATTGTTTTCTCTGCATGGTAACGATTTTGTGAATAATGATGTGTGCCTTAAGCTTTGGCTCATCTCAATGCAGAGGGTTTGGAATATTTGTTTTGTTTTATGGCCATCAGTTTACCTGGAGATGGCATATCACAGCAATATATTGGGAGGATTGTGCTATTGGGCAGCATGTAATCCAGAACTGACAAATGACAGCACAATCTCTAGCCTGTTGCCAGACTGCTGATACTGATCATGTGGTTTTAGTGCAAACAGTTTAGCGATGGTTGCAGGAAGTGTGAATCTGTCCATGCACATGAGAGAAGGTGCCCAATGTGACATACACACATCATGTTGCCAGGTTGCAGTTTGCAAAACAGTATGTTCACTGGGGATATGGAGTATTGGTATCAAGTGCTCTGCAGAGATGAGTCACATTTTTGCATAGAGGGCCAAGATGGCAAGACCCATGTTGGTGTGGGGATGTGAGGAATCATCTGAATGTCATTTCCCTGCATACAACATTCAGAAGCAGTACTGTCAAGGTTTCGAAAGGCATCAGGTTAAACAGGAAAATGTCCATCATGTTGTCATAGTGGGGCCATCCATCATTCTGGAGAAGGCAGTGTTTGGAACATGCTTCACACAAGCAGAACAATGCTCAGCCTCACATCACGTGGTTTGTCCAAGATTGTCTCAATGAAGTGAGCATCCAGTGGTGGGATGACCTGCCAACAGTACTGACTTAAATCCAATTGAAAATGTATGGGATTTCATGAGTTGAAGGCTAAGGTGCATAAATCCCCAGCTAGGAACAGTTGAGGAATTGGCCAACATGTTGCAAAATATCTGGAACATTCTCCAGGCCTGAGTCAATTCCTTGATCTAAAAATGTATTACCAGTGCCAGGCTGTCATTAATGATAGAGGTAGTATCAGTTGTTACTGAAAATTCATTCAAATGCAGGGTGTTTCATTTATCTGATGACCACAGGCATGGCAAAGCATGTGATGGGTAGTGAGTGCTCCATTGACTGATGAATCAGATGCCATGTTGCCCATCATTAACACAGTACTAAATTTAAAATATATGCAAATAAATGTCGTACGCACCCACATTATGCAAGCTGCTGCTGGAACTGCTTACCACTGTTTTCCAAGCATTTATGACATCTACTCAATAAATTATTCATCACATGCTCCAAGTCTCTTTGAGAAATTGAATTGAACTGAGTCACAGATATTATCCACGACATCATGTAATGTGGTCAAATTTGTTTTAGTGCTTCCCACAAACAGAAAGCACATGGGGTTACATTAGGACCCTGAGCAGGCCAGATAGTTTTGTTGATGGCTCTGTCATGGAAAACATCATGAATTGCATGCAAAGAAACATTGGCCATGTGAGCCCTTGCTGAATCCTGTTGAAAAACATGAAGCTTCATTCTCTTTCACGCAATACATTAAAAAGCAGCAGCAAATTTTTTTGCATGTATCATTCATCATTAACTGTGTCACTAAAAAAATGTGCCTATTCTTTTGTCACAACTAACTTCACACCATACTCCTATTTTCTGATCATGAAGGGGTTCCTCATGAAGCAGAATGTTCAGAGTTTTGGTAATTAACATAACCATGTAAATGAAACCAAATCACATCTGAAAACAGAATAAGGTAAGGATTCATTTCACCATCCAGCACTTGTTTCAAAATCCATTCACAAAACCTAACCCTGTGCATGGGATCACCACGGTTTCAGTTCTTCCAGTACTGTTACTTTATAGCGACTTAACCCAAGTAATCTAACAGCTCTTTGTACAGAAGTGCAACAAATTTGAAATATCTGTGAAAGATGTCTAAGAAACTTTTTGGGGAATTTTCCAGGTGAGCTTCTGTGAGGACTGTACATCATTGTTTATGCATCTTGTCATGAACACTTCCTGTTTCATGAAATCTATTCACTAATGTGAATTGCATCACAACTTGAGATTCGGGCTCCTGGAAGCTTCTGTTCAAACAATCTGCAGACAATAAGAGTGGACTCTGCATGCACATACAAAGCACAAATAAACATTCATTGTGGAATGGAATAACTTGGTCTTATCGATGTTGTGTTCATAGCTCACAGTTCGAATGAGACTGGCTGAAAAGGCATGTAGCGCACCATTAACTGGGAGACAGGGGACCCAATCAGCTGGCATTTGCATCTCCAGTGGCTGACAGACACAACCCATGTGTTGTCATGTTATGTGTTGTCATGTCATCATATAAAAGGAACAACATGTAGAGAAATAAGTAACTAAAATCACAATGTGTACCTTTCTTCCTCCTGAAAATGATTTGATTGTGCATCAAAACAAAACAACTGAGTGTTGCTATTCCCTTGCACTAGCATTTGTTGACCACAAATAAAATCTGAAAAGGATTGCCTGTCCTGCTGGTGCTTAGGAATTGGTGAATGGTCTGTCTGTGTATAGGTGCTTTTTAAGGTTCACAAAAAGTGCATGGGTGGCACAGAAGGTGTTGTCAAACCAGGGAGCTTAGAGTGCCCTTTGCCATTATACTGAGATCTCTGCTACTGACACACATCTGCCCCCCCCCCCCCCCAACTCCAATGCTGCCATCACACCTCCAACCCACCTACTTGCACACACTACAGGAGGATGTGGAAAAGGAGGTGGTTGTTGTTGTTGTGATCTTCAGTCCAGAGACTGGTTTGATGCAGCTCTCCCTCTCCATGCTACTCTATCCTGTGCAAGCTTCTTCATCTCCCAGTACCTACTGCAACCTACATCCTTCTGAATCTGTTTAGTGTATTCATCTCTTGGTCACCCTCTACGATTTTTACCCTCTGTGCTGCCCTCCAATACTAAATTTGTGATCCCTTGATGCCTCAGAATATGTCCTACCAACCGATCCCTTCTTCTAGTCAAGTTGTGCCACAAACATCTCTTCTCCCCAATCCTATTCAATACTTCCTCATTAGTTATGTGATCTACCCATCTAATCTTCAGCATTCTTCTGTAGCACCACATTTTGAAACCTTCTATTCTCTTCTTGTCCAAACTATTTATCGTCCATGTTTCACTTCCATACATGGCTACACTCCATACAAATACAATCAGAAAAGACTTCCTGACACCTAAATCTGTACTTGATGTTAACAAATTTCTCTTCTTCAGAAACGCCTTCCTTGCCATTGCCAGTCTACATTTTATATCCTCTCTACTTCGACCATCATCAGTTATTTTGCTCCCCAAACAGCAAAACTCCTTTACTACTTTAAGTATCTCATTTCCTAACCTAATACCCTCACCATCACCTGATTTAATTTGACTACATTCCATTATCCTCCTTTTGCTTTTGTTGATGTTCAACTTATATCCTCCTTTCAAGACACTGTCCATTCAGTTCAGCTGCTCTTCCAGGCCCTTTGCTGCCTCTGACAGAATTACAATGTCATTGGCGAACGTCAAAGTTTTAATTTCTTCTCCATGGTTTTTAATTCCTACTCTGAATTTTTCTTTTGTTTCCTTCACTGCTTGCTCAATATACAGATTGAATAACATCGGGAATAGGCTACAACCCTCTCTCACTCCCTTCCCAACCACTGCTTCCCTTTCATGCCCCTCGACTCTTATAACTGCCATCTGGTTTCTGTAAAAATTGTAAATAGCCTTTCGCTCCCTATATTTTAGCCCTGCCACCTTCAGAATTTGAAAGAGAGTATTCCAGTCAACATTGTCAAAAGCTTTCTCTAAGTCTACAAATGCTAGAAATGTGGGTTTCCCTATCCTTAATCTATTTTCTAAGATAAGTCGTAGCATCAGTATTGCCTCACGTGTTCCCATATTTCTACGGAATCCAAACTGATCTTCCCGAAGGTCGGCTTCTACCAGTTTTTCCATTCGTCTGTAAAGAATTAGCGTTAGTATTTTGCAGTCGTGACTCATTAAACTGATAGCTCAGTAATTTTCACAACTGTCAACTCCTGCTTTCTTTGGGATTGGAATTATTATATTCTTCTTGAAGTCTGAGGGTATTTCGCCTGTCTCATACATTTTGCTCACCAGATGGTAAGAGTTTTGTCCGGACTGGCTCTCCAAAGGCCGTCCGTAGTTACAATGGAATGTTGACTACTCCCGGGGTCTTGTTTCGAATCAGGTCCTTCAGTGCTCTGTCAAACTCTTCACACAGTATCTTATCTCCCATTTCATCTTCATCTACATCCTCTTCCATTTCTATAACATTGCCCTCAAGTACATCGCCCTTGTATAGACCCTCTATATACTCCTTCCACCTTTCTGGTTTCCCTTCTTTGCTTAGAACTGGGTTTCCATCTGAGCTCTTGATATTCATACAAGTGGTTCTCTTTTCTCCAAAGGTTTCTTTAATTTTCCTGTAGGCAGTATCTATCTTACCTCTAGTGATATACACCTCTACATCCTTACATTTGTCCTCTAGCCATCCCTGCTTCGCCATTTTGCACTTCCTATCGATCTCATTTTTGAGACATTTGTATTCCTTTCTGCCTGCTTCATTTACTGCATTTTTGTATTGTCTCCTTTCATCAATTAAATGCAGTATCTCTTCTGTTACCCAAGGATTCCTATTAACCCTCATATTTTTACCTACTTGATCCTCTGCTGTCTTCACTATTTCATCTCTCAAAGCTACCCATTCTTCTTCTACTGTATTTCTTTCCCACAGTCTTGTCAATAATTCCCTAATGCTCTCCCTGAAGCTCTCTACAATCTCTGGTTCTGTCAGTTTTTCCAGGTCCCATCTCCTTAAATTCCCACCTTTTTGCAGTTTCTTTAGTTTTAATCTATAGTTCATAACCAATAGATTGTGGTCAGAGTCCACATCTGCCCCTGGAAATGTCTTACAATTTAAAACCTGGTTCCTAAATCTCTTTCTTACCATTATATAATCTATCTGAAACCTGTCAGTATCTCCAGGCTTCTTCCATTTATACAACCTTATTTTATAATTCTTGAACCAAGTGTTAGCTATGATTAAGTTATGCTCTGTGCAAAACTCTACCAGGCGGCTTCCTCTTTCATTCCTTACCCCCATTCCATATTCACTTGCTACATCTCCCTCTCTTCCTTTTCCTACTATTGAATTCTATTCCTTCATGACTATTAAATTTTTCTTCTCCCTTCACTATCTGAATAATTTCTTTTATCTCATCATACATTTCATGAATCTCTTTGCCATCTGTGGAGCTAATTGGCATATAAACTTGTACTACTGTGGAAGGCATGGGCTGCATATCTATCTTGGCCACAATAATGCATTCACTATGCTGTTTGTAGTAGCTTACCCGCATTCTTATTTTTTTATTCATTATTAAACCTACCCCTGCATTACCCCTATTTGATTTTGTATTTATAACACTGTATTCACCTGACAAGAAGTCTTGTTCCTCCTGCCAATGACCTTCACTAATTCCCACTATATCTAACTTTAACCTACCCATTTCCCTTTTTAAATTTTGTAACCTACCTGCCAGATTAAGGGATCTGACATTCCACGCTCCAACACATAGACCGCCAGTTTTCTTTCTCCTGATAACAAAAGGAGGTATGAAAATTCATAAACACTCATTTTTGCTTCAGATCACACTGAAATTTCATAGTATGGGTTTCAGTGGTCCCTAGTGGTTCCACCCACATATACCAGAGGAAAAAATGTAGTCATACTACACTTCAAAGGAATGAGAGGTCTGCAGCACTGCAATGTCCTTGGAGAAGGGTTGAATCATTTGGGGGATGTCAGTAGTGTCACAGATCCTAAAGAACATCATCCTATTGCTCATCGCAATGCAGACTGCAGTTTTGACCATGAAATATATGTAAATAAATGCCCCTATAGAAGGAGTTGTTTCATTCATGTACTTTATTAAATCTTATGAGGAATTTTCATTTTGCTTCTGAACAGATGTATGAACAAAATCTGCCATTGGCCACCCATGAGAAAACCACTTTATTTCAGCACTTGGAGCTGCAGTTCTGACCTGCATCAGGTGCATCAATAAAAGGTGCAAGATGTGGGTAAGGGGAGGCATGATAACTTTCCCATAGTGCAAGATGTCTGTGGCAGTGGTTAGCAGGATTGTGGTGAAATGTGATACTGGCCATTAAAATTGCTACACCACAAAGATGACGTGCTACAGACGCAAAATTTAACTGACAGGAAGAAGATGGTGTGATGTGCAACTGATTTGCTTTTCAGAGCATTTGCACAAGGTTGGTGCCGGTGGTGGCACCTACATCGTGCTGACATGAGGAAAGTTTCCAACCGATTTCTCATACACAAACAGCAGTTGACCGGCTTTGCCTGGTAAAACATTGTTGTGATGCCTCGTGTAAGGAGGAGAAATGCATACCATCATGTTTCCGACTTTGATAAAGGTTGGATTGTAGCCAATTGCGATTGCGGTTTATCGTATCGCGACATTGCTCCTTGCGTTGGTCGAGATCCGATGACTGTTAGCAGAATATAGAATTGGTGGGTTCAGAAGGGTAATATGGAATGCCGTGCTGGATCCCAATGGCCTCATATCACTAGTAGTTGAGATGACAGTCATCTTATCCACATGGCTGTAATGGATCGTGCAGCCACGTCTCAATCCCTGAGTGAACAGATGGGTACGTTTGCAAGACAACAACCATCTGCATGAACAGTTCGATGATGTTTGCAGCAGCATGAATTATCAACTTGGGAGACCATGGCTGCGATTACCCTTGATGCTGCATCACAGACAGGAGTGCCTGCGATTGTGTACTCAACGACGTACCTGGATGCACGAATCGGAAAATGTAATTTTTTCGGATAAATCCAGGTTCTGTTTACAGCATCACGATAGTCACATTCATGTTTGGCGACATTGTGGTGAACGCACATTGGAAGTGTGTATTCATCATCGCCATACTGGCGTATCATCTGGCGAGATGGTATGGAATGCCATTGGTTATACGACACGGTCACCTCTTGTTTGCATTGACGCCACTTTGAACAATGGATGTTACATTTCAGATGTGTTATGACCCATGGCTCTACCCTTTATTCGATCCCTGCAAAACCCTACATTTCAGCATGATAATACATGACTGAATGTTGCAGGTCCTGTACAGGCCTTTCTGGATAGAGAAAATGTTCAACTGCTTCCCTGGCCAGCACATTCTCCAGATCTCTCACCAATTGAAAATGCATGGTCAATGGTGGCCGAGCAACTGGCTCGTCACAATACGCCAGTGACTACTCTTGATGAACAGTGGTATCATGCTGAAGCTGCATGGGCAGCTGTACCTGTACACACCATCCAAGCCCTGTTTGACTCAATGCCCAGGTGTATTATGGCCGTTATTACAGCCAGAGGTGGTTGTTCTAGGTACTGTTTTCTCAGGATCTATGCACCCAAATTGCATGAAAATGTAATCACATGTCAGTTCTAGTATAATGTATTTGTCCAATGATACCCTTTTATCATCTGCATTTCTTCTTGGTGTATCAATTTTAATGGCCAGTAATGTATTAACCCGCCTTACACGGTGAACGCACATTGGAAGTGTGTATTCATCATCGCCATACTGGCGTATCATCTGGCGAGATGGTATGGAATGCCATTGGTTATACGACACGGTCACCTCTTGTTTGCATTGACGGCACTCTGGTCCCTAAATTAAGTAGCCTGGAAAGTGCTGCTGCTCCTGCTGATGATGATGACAAGCATTATCATCTCAACGGTTGCCTCGTCAGGAAAGAGGGAAGGAGAGGAAAGACGAAAGGATGTGGGTTTTAAGGGAGAGGGTAAGGAGTCATTCCAATCCCGGGAGCGGAAAGACTTACCTTAGGGGAAAAAAAGGGCGGGTATACACTCGCACACACACACATATCCATCCACACATATACGGACACAAGCAGATATATATTGAACGCCTGGAATCCTTACCCAATCTGTTACCCCCGGAAACCATCCTTGTAACCATTGATGCCACTTCCTTGTACACAAATATTCCCCACGTCCAGGGCCTCGCTGCAATGGAGCATTTCCTTTCACGCCGATCACCTGCCACCCTACCTAAAACCTCTTTCCTCATCACCTTAGCCAGCTTCATCCTGACCCACAACTTCTTCACTTTTTAAGGCCAGACATACCAACAATTAAAGGGAACAGCCATGGGTACCAGGATGGCCCCCTCATACGCCAACCTATTCATGGGTCACTTAGAGGAAGCCTTCTTGGTTACCCAGGCCTGCCAACCCAAAGTTTGGTACAGATTTATTGATGACATCTTCATGATCTGGACTCACAGTGAAGAAGAACTCCAGAATTTCCTCTCCAACCTCAATTCCTTTGGTTCCATCAGATTCACCTGCTCCTACTCCAAATCCCACGCCACTTTTCTTGACGTTGACCTCCACCTGTCAAATGGCCAGCTTCACACGTCCGTCCACATCAAACCCACCAACAAGCAACAGTACCTGCATTATGACAGCTGCCACCCATTCCACATCAAACGGTCCCTTCCCTACAGCCTAGGTCTTCGTGGAAAACGAATCTGCTCCAGTCCGGAATCCCTGAACCATTACACCAACAACCTGACAACAGCTTTCACATCTCGCAACTACCCTCCCAACCTGGTACAGAAGCAAATAACCAGAGCCACTTCCTCATCCCCACGAACCCAGAATCCCCCACAGAAGAACCACAAAAGTGCCCCACTTGTGACAGGATACTTTCCAGGACTGGACCAGACTCTGAATGTGGCTCTCCAGCAGGGATACGACTTCCTCAAATCCTGCCCTGAAATGAGATCCATCCTTCATGAAACCCTCCCCACTCCACCAAGCGTGTCTTTCCGCCGTCCACCTAACCTTCGTAACCTGTTAGTTCATCCCTATGAAATCCCCAAACCACCTTCCCTACCCTCTGGCTCCTATCCTTGTAACCGCCCCCGGTGTAAAACCTGTCCCATGCACCCTCCCACCACCACCTACTCCAGTCCTGTAACCCGGAAGGTATACACAATCAAAGGCAGAGCCACATGTGAAAGCACCCAAGGGATTTACCAACTGACCTGCCTACACTGTGATGCATTCTATGTGGGAATGACCAGCAACAAACTGTCCATTCGCATGAATGGACACAGGCAGACAGTGTTTGTTGGTAATGAGGATCACTCTGTGGCTAAACATGCCTTGGTGCACGGCCAGCACATCTTGGCACAGTGTTACACCGTCTGGGTTATCTGGATACTTCCCACCAACACCAACCTATCCGAACTCCGGAGATGGGAACTTGCTCTTCAATATATCCTCTCTTCCCATTACCCACCAGGCCTCAATCTCCGCTAATCTCAAGTTGCCGCCACTCATACCTCACCTGTCATTCAACATCATCTTTGCCTCTTCACTTCCGCCTCAGCTGACATCTCTGCCCAAACTCTTTGTCTTTAAATATGTCTGCTTATGTCTGTATATGTATGGATGGATATGTGTGTGTGTTCGAGTGTATACCTGTCCTTTTTTCCCCCTAAGGTAAGTCTTTCTGCTCCCGGGATTGGAATGACTCCTTACCCTCTCCCTTAAAACCCACATCCTTTCGTCTTTCCCTCTCCTTCCCCTCTTTCCTGATGAGGCAACAGTTTGTTGCGAAAGCTTGAATTTTGTGTGTGTGTTTGTGTTTGTTTGTGTGTCTATCGACCTGCCAGCGCTTTCGTTCGGTAAGTCACATCATCTTTGTTTATATATATATATAAAGCTCTTGAGCTTTTTAAATTTGTTGCATGTTTGTTATAAAACTGTTCCTCATATAATAGATACTATTGTCTGCTTCCTCTGTGTTATGGCTTTTCAGATGATAATAAAAGTATCTCCTAGTATTATGAATACTGATATGTACATATCTATTTAGACTTTTGTACTGCCTGTATTAAATTATCTGAGCTGTTTCAAAACCATTTATTACCTTTAACTGTTCATTGGCAAGACTTATTATAACAAAGATTGCGCAGAATTCTTACTGACTTTTTTTGAAGGATGAGTAGCCTATTCATATGCTTGGGATCAGCACACCCTCATAATTCAATTGCACATGTAAGGTATGAACACACTACAATATAGTAGATCATATTCATTTGCTCATAATTCAGCATACTATGTTTCTCATACTCTGTCTATAATACACCAGGGAAGCAACTTTATTCCCCAGTTTTATTCCTGTAGCATAATCAGACACAGCACACTATTGCTCCACATCAGATTGGTGGTGTCCATTAGACTGTTTTGCTAAGGTTTAAACTCAAGCAATTGTTTTGTAAATAATTCTTCAAGCCAAGTAAGTCAGCAGAACAATTTAAAGCTAGAACATTCTTGTTGGATCCAGAATGAATGATACAAATATTTTCCAGAAATAATTTATTACTTGTGTATGCATCTCTTTTTTGATAAATCACATACTAACAGACTAAAAGTTGTAGAGAACTGTGAAAATGATGTACATTCAGATGTTGTCCTTGTTTTCATATCTATAAGGAAAACACAATGTTAAATTTCCTAGTGATTCCAGGAACAGTGTGAATATCACACTCTTTTCTTTGGTCACTTACCTAATAGCATCAAAAGTCTATCAGATAGCCATATATCATTTGAAAGGAAATTAAAAGAATTTCTTAATGGCAACTCCTTCTACTCGTTAGATGAATTTTTGGATATAGTAAGTGGTTAATTTCCCAACCTCATAAAAAAAAATTAAAAAAAAAATATTGAGTGTCATGTAAAATTTTGTCTAATGTAATATCTTGTATAGACACCTTTTATTAACCTGACATGTTCCACATCACTACGAAGCATCGTATTCATTATCTATGGAACAAGTACTAATCTAATCTAAACAAAACCATGTTCTTATCATATGATTAACAATAAAATGAGTAGTTATAAGAAGTCAATATATAATGAAATATTACCTCAAAAAGTCCCAAGAAACTTAATTTGTTTTTCGAAAGATTTATTTGGTATAGATGCAGAAGTGTCTTAATTCCCACATCATCACCAGTTTCAAATGTTGTTATGTTGTTATGTTTGAGGTTCAGATTTACAATATGCATATGACTGAGGTTCTCTAAATGATTTATGAAGTTGTATGATAAATCTAGATTTTGTAGATACCTGTGCAGCATAGAAAATAGGCATCATACTACAGATCAGAGAACAAAAGTTAGGAATGATAGTCAATAGAAATATTTTACAATTATTGTTAGCATAGCTGGCAAGAAACCAAATATTTTATTAATGTTTACAGATTAGTTGTTTGTTCAAACAGGTAATAATGAATAACTAAAACTGTAATGTGTCCTTTCAGTCTAGAATTAGTTACTGAAATCATGCAGAATTAAGAAACAGAAGCATTCATGCTCCTTTTAGAATGTGCCTGCAGTTGTATAAGTTTGAATACAAATTGTGTTATTAACACATTTAGCATGTTCATTGTTACTAACACATTTAACCTGTTTATTGTTCTGCAGTTGTATCAGTTTTCATGCATACTGCTTTAATAATGCACTTAGAATTTTTATTGTCCTGTAAGTAAAAGAATGTCATACACTTAAAGATAAAACCAAAGATAGAACTTAAATATACCTAAAGAACATCCATTCTCTGAAACTCTGAAGATGGCCTTCACCACTATGGATGAACAGAGGATGAACTGGGTGAGCTATCATACCTGGTGATCTGCACCTTCAAGCAATCTCTATCTTTCCTTTGGTCCAAAGAAGACACAGAAATCCCTCCTCTTGAGCTAGGGCAGATCACCAAAGTAAGACTTAATGTCTTTCATCAGCATGGCCCAAAAGTTACGGGAACTCTAATTTCAGGAAATAATCCTTAGTCTATTGTTTCCAAAATTCATTCAACTTTTCCTACTGTAGTATGAGTTCTTTGTTAAACAGGTCTTGCCAGCAGTTCTTGTAGTGTTGACAGTCAGTAGGCTTTCAGCAATTAAGAGTGTGCACTAGCACCTGTTGTTCGTTATAGTCTTATAATGTACCAGACAGAGATTCCTTTTAGTTTACCACTCAGTTCACTCCAGTAGTGAAGCTCAATACCAGATTGCAAGTATGGAAATGATTTAAAACTATAGTTAACATTTTCCCATTGTTTACTTAATGCAATAGGAAACAAGGTTTCAAAAGTGATCTAATGTTAATTCTGTTTTATAAAACATTTCAAAATGTAATACAAACCTAACTGAATTAAAATATACAACTTCTACAAGAATTTTGTGAAAATGATAGCATTTAAAATTATTCTGTAATTAGTACAAAATTCAATATTATTTGGAACTAATCATTTAAAAATAACATTTGTCAGAAATTTTAACAGGAAAGTAATTATCTCCAAGATTTTGTCTGTGCCAAATAGTTGTCATCCTTCTGCAACATATAATTTTGTATGGTACTCAGAATTTTGTAACATGATAACTTTTAATTATAAGTGTAAAGAGCTATGAACTGAAACACAGTTATGAAGTATCTTGAATGAGATTTTAACTTTGCAGTGGAGTGTGCGCTGGTATGAAACTTCCTGGTAGATTAAAACTGTGTGCCAGACCAAGACTCGAACTCGAGACCTTTGCCTTTCGAGGACGGGGTGCGAGTCATGCATGAGTAGCTCAGATGGTAGAGCACTGGCCCACAAAAGGCAAAGGTCCCAAGTTCGAGTCTCAGTCTGCCACACAGTTTTAAAGTTTTAATCTGCCAGGAAGTTTCGTGAAGTATCTTCATTGTCATTAATATGGAAACAGATTTTGAGTTCTGTAAAGTTCTGTTCTGTTTGTGTTTGAATCCAGTCTGTTAAGAAACTTTGCTTAATTAAATTGAAATGCTATTATTAATGGAAAACTGCTTTCATCATTTGGTAGAACTGCTGATGAATCTTCTGTGTTGTGCAGCCATGGTTGAAGAAACTTTTTGGTTCCTGACATGTTTTTGGACACCTTTGGAGGTGCTCCTGGCAATGCTGAATTTTGCCAACTCACTCATCAGCAACTACAACTATGATATTCAGTCATGAAAGTCTTCATTGTATGATTTGGTGAAGTGTTTAGAGGAGATTCAATACTCTAAAACTTTCGGGTTTATCTTTCTTTAAATGCAACAAGGAGATCATTATCTCTGCACTGTCAGCTCAAAAATCAAAATTTCAGTATTTGTGATTTTCTGTTACAGTTCTCTTGCAGTCAGTAACAGGCTTCAAAATGTGACTGCAACAATGTTATGAATTTTAATTAAATTCTTGGTGCCCTTTGCAGCACATCATTACAGTCTCCTTGATAAATTTGTCTGGAATGTTCTAAGACTTCAATCTTAAAATGAGCATGTTGTTGAGCTGTTCTTCCATTAACTTTGTTTGCCACAATAACTTTTACATGCTTTGCTTGTAGGGGATCACCAGATTCTCCCACAATTCTTCCCACTTAACATAAATCAAGAATTCTGTTGAAGGTCTAGAGAGCAAGATTTAGAGTTAAGGCACTGGACTCTTATTTTGGAATAATGTGATTCAATTCCTCATCAAAACAATCTGATTATGATTATTCATGGTTACCATGAACCTGTTATAGAAAATAATGGGATTGTTCTTTGAGAAATATACTACTAATTTCTGCTTCCTTCCACTACCTGTCTGATGTTGTGTTCCATTTCCAAAGACTTCACTGTTGATGAGCCATTAAACACCTATGTTCTTCCCTTCATCCACTATGAAGACAAAGCAAAGGAACTTTATATCTTGGACGAAAAATGCATAATGGACATGGCATGGAGGATATAAAAAGTGGTCTGGAAGAGACAAAAGAGGTCATTCTTGGAGGTCATTCTTCTCTAGAAGGAGTCAGTATCTAGGCCTTAATTTGAGAAAAAACTCTGAGAAAGTAAGTCTGGAGTGAGGCTTTATTTGGAAATGAATCATGGGATGCAGGGGAAAATCAGATAACAAAATGAAGTGTTTGAGATTGGTTGTCACCCAAGGGTGCTGAAAATTAAGTGGAATGATAAGAATTGGTGAATCTCTACACAGTATCAGTGAGGAAAACAATATGTCAAAAATGCTGATTAGAGGAAGGGATGGCTTGATCGAACATGTGTCACAACATCAGTAATTAACTTCCTTCCATCAGACTAGAGAGAGGCATCAAGGAAAAAAAAACTATAAGGGAAGATAGATAGAAATGCATCCAACAAATAATTGAGGTTTATGGGTATAAGTACTCCTCTGTAATAAGCCAATTGCTACAGGAGATGAAGTCAAAGTCATAATGGGCTGCACCAAATCAACCAGAAGAGTGATCAACAAAACAGAAAACAAATCCCTTCCTTAAGGACTCTACTTGCTTCTCTACATATCTGCATCTACTCTCAGCATACCACAGTGAAGTGCAAGGTGGAAGGTATGCTACTTCTAATTTATCACACATCAGAGTTTTTCTCATTCCATTCACGTATGAAGTGTGAGGAGAATGATTGCTTTGGATGTTAGTTAGTTATTGACATCTTTCATGGTACATGATTTCAGGCTCTATACGGCAACATACTAATCATTTATATGTTTGTCTTAAGTGTTGCATTTCCCCCCTCTTCCCCTGATTAAATCCATATTTATTATGTTAAATCTCTATCTTTTTCCCTCTTAAACACACATACCACATTATTACACATTGCCTCTGCATGTGCAGCAATTAACCTAATTCTTTGTAGTCCTACTGTTGTAATATGCCACTAGATTTCTCACCTAATACTGGTACTCGAAAATTTGAAAGGAGGCTTCTGCTGGGTAAGTTGACAAGTGTCTTCAAGCACATGATGGTTCAAGCATTTTAGTATCTCTGTGATGTTCTTAAATGGGTAAAAGAAATCTATGAATAGATTTTTATTAGATGAACCAATTTTAGTTTCTTTTCTAGTTGAAGTATCCAGGAAAATTGGAAAATGCTGAACTTGTAGTGATAAACATCATCACCACCTATCTAAATATCTATCAATTTAATATACAGGGTTTTGTTAAGTGTGTGGTGCCATCATTCACTCGGCTAGTAGCCAGTGCAATAGATATAAGATGAATCAGTGCCTTGAGAGAGAGTCTATATTACCAGTAGTGACGTTTGATAGATATTCTTCCTGTTTATTTGTGTTATTATGCCTTAGTGTGTGTGCAATAAAAACAACATACTGAGTAATCATAGTGTCTGCAGTTTTTATATGGGAATTATTCCTTGTGGACAAAGTACTCATAATGGTGACTGTGGCTTGATACCTTGAAGAGGAGATTTGGAACTAACGGTTCTTTTCTGATATTGAAAAAACCATGTCTCCAGCTATGTTGCAACTTGCCACATAAAATGGCATAATTTGGTCTTGTCAAACTACAGTTGCTCTGGCTTAATCACCCATTGACATGGTTCACACACAGGGATTGCATCTTTCTACAGCATGGAGAGCGCATCAATGATGACAAGCACATACGTATAGTTGCACATTTAGAAGGAGCAGGGTTAGAAGAATTAGATGATGTTCTCCACAACACTGTGACACATCAGTAAAAAAAAAGGTGCTCATACAATGCTACACATTGTCTGCAAAGTTTTGGCTGCAGAAAGTTTTTAGTGACAAAGATCTACTGTAGGTAAGGCTTTACATGCCTTAGCTGACCCTGATCTGCTGCCTGAAGAGTTGCTACATGTGCTACAGCATGTATTCACAGTGTCATGGCAATACATCAAGATTTGCATTGCAGGCAATGGTGAGAAGGTTGATGAAGTAGCAAACATCCTGTCTGAAGATCCAGTACGTGCTAAAATTGAGAGCACCACTAACGATGGTCACAGAATGCACACTGATGTAGCAAGTACCACAACTAGCATTGCAACACGTGAGAAGAGTGTAGATATACCAATGCAGGAGCAAAGGGTGGAACAATTAGGTGATCAAACTGTACACCTGAAGCTGAAGATATCAACACAGAACCACAAATTCCTATGTCACAACGAGTATATTCCTAAACAGCAGAGATGGTGCCAGAAAAATGATTGGCATAGATTTGATAGGACTACTGGCCAATGGTGCTGGTATATCAGCCATCTTGGAGATGCAGATCTCAAATGAGAGAGCCCCTGCTGTTAGACAAACATCACAGATGATGTCAGATGACACCAATGTTCTTCATCAGCAGTGCATATATCTGCAATTGAAGGATGAAAGGCAAGCTAGCCAATGCAGCACTGTAAGCATACACCAGTTGTGGAGGTTATTCATGTGTGAGCATGTTAAGAGTAAAAATTTGTTGTAGATTTCATGTCTGAGGAAAATGTTTACCGCACATGGCTGAGTGTTGTACCTGCATCTTTGACACAGCATATGCTGATCACAGTGATTGATTTATATACAGAAACTCACAGTGAACAGAGAATTACACTGGATTTGGGTCTTTGATATGAGCCAGCTTGGACATATATTATCATCATTGTCACCAATGCTATACTCATTGCAGATTTCCTACCTCATTTTCATTTGCTGCCAGATTTAGTGAACTGCCATTTGATTACAGTGAGCTACAGTGTCGATCCATCAACCATCATCTGTGCTGGTAAATGAGTATTCAATTGTGCCTGTACAACAGTGTGGAGGGGGGGGGGGTTGTTTGGGGGAGGGGACCAGACAGCGAGATCATCGGTCTCATTGGATTAGGGAAGGATGATGGCCATGCCCTTTCAAAGCAACCATCCTGGCATTTGCCAGGAGCAATTTAGGAAAACCATGGAAAACCCAAATCAGGATGGCCAGACGTGGGATTGAACTGTCGTCCGCCCAAATGCGAGTCCAGTGTGCTAGCCACCTCGCTCGGTGAAAGTGTGGAAATCATCTAGGTGTATCACACATATTCTATCTGCAGGTCCAGACATTATTTGGCCAATGGAAACCATTACTACAGTAAATGATGGCAATCTTCTCAGCCACGAACTGCAAGAGTTTCCAGCACTCACCTGTCTAGCTGCCACTGATGGAAAATGTCACCACTCAGTGCACCATAACTGCACATCACTATGTTGACCCAATGAAGCTCATTTGAGAAGGATGCAGAAGAATGACAGCTACTGGTGATTATGTGGGAACTGCTAGACATCCAATGCCTGAGTAATTACCGTTCATTACTCTGTACCACCCCCATGAACCATGGACATTGCCATTAATCCATGGACCTTTCCATTGGTACCGTACCGTACCGTAGCTGCAATCTCAATGGAGGGGTATCAGTTGAGAGTCCAGACAAACGTGTGGTTCCTGAAGAGGGGCAGCTGCCTTTTTAGTAGTTGCAGGGCAACAGTCTGGATGATTGACTGATCTGGCCTTGTAACACTAACCAAAATGGCCTTGCTGTGCTGGTACTGCGAACAGCTGAAAGCAGGGGGAAACTACAGCCGTAATTTTTCCCAAGGGCATGCAGCTTTACTGTATGGTTAAATGATGATGGCGTCCTCTTGGGTAAAATATTCTGGAGGTAAAATAGTCCCCCATTAGGATCTCCATGGGTGGGTACTACTCAAGAGGACGTCGTTATCAGGAGAAAGAAAACTGGCATTCTATGGATCAGAACGTGGAATGTCAGATCCCTTAATCGGGCAGGTAGGTTAGAAAATTGAAAAAGGGAAATAGACAGGTTAAAGTTAGATATAGTGTGAATTAGTGAAGTTCAGTGGCAGGAGGAACAAGACTTCTGGTCAGGTGAATACAGGGTTATAAATACAAAATCAAATAGGGGTAATGCAGGAGTAGGTTTAATAATGAATAAAAAAATAGGGTGTGGGTAAGCTACTAAAAACAGCTTAGTGAACATATTATTGTGGCCACGATAGACATGAAGCCCATGCCTATGAAATGTATGATGAGATAAAAAAAATTATTCGGGTAGTGAAGGGAGATGAAAATTTAATAGTAATGGTTGACTGGAATTCGACAGTAGTAATAGGAAGAGAAGGAAACGTAGTAGGTGAAGATGGATTGGGGCTAAGAAATGAAAGGGAGAGCCGCCTGGTAGAATTTTGCACAGAGCATTACTTAATCATAGCTAATACTTGGTTCAAGAATCATGAAAGAAGGTTGTATACATGGAAGAATCCTGGAGATACTACAAGGTATCAGATAGATTATATAATGGTAAGACAGAGATTTAGGAACCAGGTTTTAAATTGTAAGACATTTCCAGGGGCAGATGTGGACTCTGACCACAATCTATTGGTTATGAACTGTAGATTAAAACTGAAGAAATTGAAAAAAGGTGGGAATTTAAGGAGATGGTATCTGGATAAACTGACTAAACCAGAGGTTGTACAGAGTTTCAGGGAGAGCATAAGGGAACAATTGACAGGAATGGGGGAAAGAAATACAGTAGAAGAAGAATGGGTAGCTTTGAGGGATGAAGTAGTGAGGGCAGCAGAGGATCAAGTGGGTAAAAAGACGAGGGCTAGTAGAAATCCTTGGGTGACAGAAGAAATATTGAATTTAATTGATGAAAGGAGAAAATATAAAAATGCAGTAAATGAAGCAGGCAAAAAGGAATGCAAACATCTCAAAAATGAGAGTGACAGGAAATGCAAAATGGCTAAGCAGGTATGGCTAGAGGACAAATGTAAGGATGTAGGGGCTTATCTCACTAGGGGCAAGATAGATACTGCCTACAGGAAAATTAAAGAGACCTTCGGAGAAAAGAGAGCCACTTTTATGAATATCAAGAGCTCAGATGGAAACCCAGTTCTAAGCAAAGAAGGGAAACCAGAAAGGTGGAAGGAGTATATAGAGGGTCTATACAAGGGCGATGTACTTGAGGACAATATTATGGAAATGAAAGAGGATGTAGATAAAGACAAAATAGGAGATTTGATACTGCGTGAAGAGTTTGACAGAGCACTGCAAGACCTGAGTCGAAACAAGGCCCTGGGATTAGACAACATTCCTTTAGAACTACTGACGGCCTTGGGAGAGGCAGTCCTGACTAAACTCTACAATCTGGTGAGCAAGATGTACGAGACAGGCAAAATACCCTCAGACTTCAAGAAGAATATAATAATTCCAACCCCAAAGAAAGCAGGTGTTGACAGATGTGAAAATTACCGAACTGTCAGTTTAATAAGTCACAGCTGCAAAATACTAACACGAATTCTTTACAGACGAATGGAAAAATTGGTAGAAGCCGACCTCGAGGAAGATCAGTTTGGATTCCGTAGAAATGTTGGAACACGTGAGGCAATACTGACGCTATGACTTATCTTAGAAAATAGATTAAAGATAGGGAAACCCACATTTCTAGCATTTGTAGACTTAGAGAAAGCTTTTGACAATGTTGACTTGAATACTCTCTTTCATATTCTGAAGGTGGCAGGGGTAAAATACAGGGAGAGAAAGGCTATTTACAATTTGTACAGAAACCTGATGGCAGTTATAAAGAGTCGAGGGGCATCAAAGGGAAGCAATGGTTGTGTTGTAGCCTCTCCCTGATGTTATTCAATCTGTATATTGAGCAAGCAGTAAAGGAAACAAAAGAAAAATTTGGAGCAGGTATTAAAAACCAGGGAGAAGAAGCAAAAACTTTGAGAATGAGATTTTCACTCTGCAGCGGAGTGTGCGCTGATATGAAACTTCCCGGTAGATTAAAACTGTGTACCGCACTGAGACTTGAACTCAGGACCTTTGCCTTTCGCGGGCAATTGCTCTACCAACTGAGCTACCCAAGCATGACTCACACCCTGTCCTCACAACTTCACTTCTGCCAGTATCTCGTCTCCTACCTTCCAAACTTTACAGAAGCTCTCCTACGAAACTTGCAGAACTAGCACTGCTGAAAGAAAGGATATTGGGGAAGCATGGCTTAGCCACAGCCTTGAGGATGTTTCCAGAATGAGATTTTCACTCTGCAGCGGAGTGTGCGCTGATATGAAACTTCCTGGCAGATTAAAATTGTGTGCTGGACCAAGACTCAAACTCGGGACCTTTGCCTTTCAGGAGCAAGTGCTCTACCAACTGAGCTACCCAAGCATGACTCACACCCCATCCTCACAGCTTGCCCGCAAAAGGCAAAGTTCCTGAGTTCGAGTCTCGATCCGGCACACAGTTTTAATCTGCCAGGAAGTTTCAAAAACTATGAGGTTCGCCGATGACATTGTAATTCTGTCAGAGACAGCAAAGGACTTGGAAGAGCAGTTGAACAGAATGGACAGTGTCTTGAAAGGAGGATATAAGATGAACATCAACAAAAGCAAAACGAGGATAATGGAATGTAGTCAAATTAAATCAGGTGATGGTGAGGGTATTAGATTAGGAAATGAGATACTTAAAGTAGTAAAGGAGTTTTGCTATTTGGGGAGCAAAATAACTGATGATGGTCGAAGTAGAGAGGATATAAAATGTAGACTGGCAATGGCAAGGAAGGCGTTTCTGAAGAAGAGAAATTTCTTAACATCAAGTATAGATTTAGGTGTCAGGAAGTCTTTTCTGAATATATTTGTATGGAGTGTAGCCATGTGTGGAACTGAAATGTGGATGATATATAGTTTAGAGAAGAAGAGAATAGAAGCTTTCGAAATGTGGTGCTACAGAAGAATGTTGAAGATTAGGTGGGTAGATCATGTAACTAATGAGGAGGTACTGAATAGGATTGGGGAGAAGAGAAGTTTGTGGCACAACTTGACTAGAAGAAGGGATCAGTTGGTAGGACATGTTCTGAGGCATCAAGGGATCACAAATTTAGCATTGGAGGGCAGCGTGGAGGGTAAAAATCGTAGAGGGAGACCAAGAGATGAATACACTAAGCAGATTCAGGAGGATGTAGGTTGCAGTAGGTACTGGGAGATGAAGGAGCTTGCACAGGATAGAGTAGCATGGAGAGCTGCATCAAACCAGTCTCAGGACTGAAGACCACAACAACAACAACTACTCTGCACCTAACATGAATGACTTTGACAGCATCATCACCCATGCTCAGGTATTTAGTGTGCTCAATTGTGCAAAGGCCTTTTTGTGAATTCTGGTGACACAAGAGAACACACGGAAAACTGCTTCATTAATGCATTAGGGGATTTTACAACACAGATTCTTGCCTTTTGGATTGAGAAACACCACAAACATGTGGCACTGTCATAAACATGAAGTGTTTCACAGGCTGCATTTTCTATTTTGTTACATGGATGAGATCCTCATATGTTCACTGATAGTTGAGGAGCATGTAACCCACCTGTGGCAGGTTTTTCAGCACCTGTAGGAACATAGAATAGTCATTAACACCACATAAAGCGTTTTCAGCAAACAAGTGGTGCAAGTTTTGGGATATGTTGTCTCGTCAGCTAGTCTACAGCCACTTCCCAAACATGTAGTAGCACTACAACAATCTACAAGGGATTGTGCAGATTTCTGGTAGTCAGAAGATGCCTTGTACCCCATTGAGTGAAGAAAAATTCAGCAAGTCAAGGGAATGTTTGGAGTAACAAGTATGGCTGGTTCACCTTTGCATCAGTGCCCCATTGGCTGTCATGCTGTATGTGAGCCAATTTTTACTCACAGAACCTTACACCACAACAGAAGAAATGGAGTACTAGTAATTGTGAACTGCTAACAATCTATTTTTGATTGCTTGTGAAAGGAAGACAATTTACAGTTTTTGCTGACCACAAACCACTGACTGGTTCCTTCCAACATGTTGTGAAACTGCACTAACCTACAGGTTCTGGTATGAGCTGATATAGTGGCCAAATAACAAGTGAACACAGTCATGCAGCTATGATGTAGTTCTGTCCAAAATCATGCTCCGAATATCTGTTGCCACACGCCCCAGGGCAAACGACACCCATCAATCCCACAGAATTTTGGCACGTAATTTTTTGAGCATTACATAATATGGCTCTTTGGGGCATCTGTGCTACGGAAAAGATAGTGACAAACATCTCCAAGGAGGCAGTCTCAAGGGCAGTGTTGCTTACATGGTTATTGACGCTTGTCAACTTTCACACCACTATGAGAGATTGGAGATGACATTTGAGATGCAGCTGTTTAAAAGCTTCTCCAACACTATGACTACGGCCATCTTCATACCATTAGACAACATCCCACTAGTAACGGAATGGCGGACAGTCTGCATCAAATGCTAAGGCAGTACTTCTGTGTTACTCATCAATGTGAACAGATGCATTGCTGTTGGTATTGTTGCATATGCACACATCAGTAAGAAGGATCTACAATATTTGACAGCCCAAGATGAATTCATTGTACCAGCAGCACTTCAGCTTACCACTCCACAAACAGTGCCAGAGTTTGCATGAAAATTCAGCTCCCAGATGAAATGTTTGGACAGAGTCCCACCTGTGTGAATTTTAAAATTAGAACAGAGTCCCACCTATCAGGCATGGAGAGAGAAAGATTTTCGTTCATAATTTCTGCCTACAGTGTCACATGTCTGGCTCAGAGATATACCATGCACCCATCATTAAACCCACCATATACTTGTCCCTAGAAGGTGCTTTTGAAAGAGAAGAGTGCTTTCAAGATTGAGCTGAATGGCAGGCACAAAACAGACTCCATAGAGCAACTAAAACCTTCCTGTCTTTACAAGGCAGTAACCTCTGCAGCATCATTTGTCAGTTTTCCGCTGACCTGTATCAAGCCTATAGTCCTGAGAGACGATACAGCCTGCCAGGAGCTAGAGTCCCACATTATTCCATTGGCTGCTACCATGACACATTCTCCACAGCTGATTTTCATGAAGACTGGGTGACAGATTAAGCACCAGTACTCCAATATTGCTAGAGTTCCTGGCTTTAAAAATGGGGGTGGGGCTCATGTGGTAACATCATTTCCTGTGCAAGTAGTCAGCACAGGAGGAAGAAGATGAATTACTGCCTTGACAGAGAGTCATTGTTGAAACTTCCTGGCAGATTAAAACTGTGTGCCCGACCAAGACTCGAACTCGGGAGTCTTGGTCGGGCACACAGTTTTAATTCGCCAGGAAGTTTCATATCAGTGCACACTCCGCTGCAGAGTGAAAATCTCATTCTGGAGAGTCATTGTTGTTTACTTGTGTTGTTATGGCTTAGTGTGTGTTCAATAAAAAGGACATACTGAGTAAATGTTTTCTTTGAAGTCGGAATTATTTCTTGTTGACAAAATACCTATAAGTGTATGACCATTAATGTCTAATTCAAGCTATAGGAGATCAGTTTTGCTTGTATGACATTGGATAATGTGGGGTTTTGTAAGATTATGATTAAACTGTTTGGCACATCTAGTTATCACCTGAGTTGTGCTGGTGAGGTTGGTCTTGGATGCATGATTAGTATGCTAGTGGTATCAGCAAAACATTACAGTCATTAAACCATTCTTTAATATCATCATAAGAGAATTATTGCAAGTTATGGACTAGACCAACCCCAGTACTGATTCTTGTGTGACCCCACAGATTATATTCCTGCATTGTGATGTTAATTTCATTCCTGGGACACATTCTATCAATACTACTCTCCACAGCCAGTTGAGTTGTTAAGACTCCATTCAAGCAAGATGATAACTATATTTGTTTGTTAAGCAGAATTTTATAGTTCACACAGTCAAAGGCTTGGCCAAGATTATGGAATGCACAACTTGATAATTTTTCTTGTTTAGCTTTTCCAGAACTTCACTTGTGAAGCCTTCTCTATAGAAGATCCTTTAGAAAAATCAAAATGAAAAGCAATTACTGACTTCTGCAAAGAAAAATAAATCAGTATACAGTCATAGGTCAGTATCACAAAAAATATTTGAAAAAACTTGAAGTAGGAAACAATCTGCAGTAAGAACACAGAACAAGGGAGATTAGGTATCTGGGGGCGTCTTTGTCTAGTGGACCACGTGAGGAAAGATACATCAAATATATAGTAATGTTGTGTAAAATTTGAATATCACAGCAAGTGTTTGTAACTGCATGATGAAGGAAATTGAGCTAGTGTTATGTATTACTGATGAAAACTACCAAGTTTTGCGCTCCAATATTCTTCCTGTAGACTGGTTTACTTTGGTTAATTGTATGTGCTAAAATATGTTGTTGTGAACAAATGAGATTAATTATTATTATACAGAAACTGGCTTCTTGTTAAATGAACATTGTTTTGTTACTGTAACTCAATAGAATGCACAACATATCCATCTCTGCTACAACTATCATAAAAACATTCTGAAATTATTTCTGTTACCAAAAATAATGAAGTTACCGTATGCAATGCTTAGAGAACATCAAACCTTGCAGTGGATTTTTCGTCAACATTAATTATTAATCAGTACCACAGCTAACACTAGAGCATGAGACTATCATTATTAACCAGAAAATGATTTTTCTATAACTCTTACCAGTCCAGAATTTTGCATAGCAAGATTTCCTTTTGAAACATGAAAGTATTTTAACTTAAACACTGTTAAAGTTTACTATATTAGCAGTCTGCATCCACCTGTGAAACACAACATAAAATCTGTTGCTTTGTACTCCGATCTTGAACTGCTGTAAGAAACAATTTTAAATTCACTTTTTACATGACCGCTTATTGCAGTATGATTGCCCTTGATATCAGATTTGAATCTGCTGCAGTGGTGGCTTGTTCCGCCGTGTCGCAGCTCTGCACCATGAACACTGCTTGAAAAGCTGAAAATGTCTTAAATAAATAGGTAAAATACCAGGCAAGCTTTCTCATAATACCATGCAACTTCTCATTAAATAACTATATTTAAAACTTGAATAATAACAGGTTCACACACCTTTCTTTATAATCAGTGCCTAATGGCTTCTTGCTTACAATCTTGACAAAATGAAAGCTACCTAAGCGTTAAACATAGTGTCACAGGTTCCTCCTCTCTATGTGACACCAAGAAGACGACGACAACATTATTATTCTTACACTACTATTTCTACAATGGCTGACTGTCATGAAAACTCTGTGTTTTTCTTTACTAATTTTCTAATTTTTGCTTTTCTGTGGCGGTTTCAGAACTTGCTGACACAGATGCTATTTCACAAATCCAGTACATAATCATTTACAAATACAAAATATAACATAATTGTCTCTATTCTATTATTATTCAGAGTCCACAGACATAATCAGTCTACATATAAATAAAATTGTAATTGCATAGTTATAAAGCATTTTTTACCAGAAAATGTTATACAAGCCTAACTTCTTTTCAACATTTGTGATATCACAAGATCAATAATTGAAATTATTCAACACACATTGATGGCATGCATTGGTCTGTTTCACTTGAGACAACATCCAAAGCGGAGATGAATTATTGTTATATGATAGAACAGTAGTTTTCTTGAAGTTTTTATTTTATTTTATTTTATTTTCAGTTTCTGTTTCAGTGATTTCTGTTTTAAAAGAATAGATACAGGCTTTACAGTTCATAGATTAACCTTTGGAAAAATAGTTGTAGAACTTTCTTTGTTTTCATGATTTCCATTAATTATTGCTTTAATTAGAAGAACACAACACATCACATAAATAATAAGTTACAAACTTCATATGAAAGACTTTGACAATCAGTTCCCTCTTGAAAAGAGCTACTTAGAACTAAACTAATACACACCAAAAATTTAGAAAAATAAGATCAGTGATGCACTGTAGAAAGACATACTTTAATGTTAATCTATACATGCAACAATAAAGTGATATGCAATTAATACATAAGGTGCCCTATTTTATAAATATTTTTAAAAAATCATAAGAAAACTCACAGAAATAATAATAATAATAATTGTTTTGGAAGTCTGCTCTAAATATTTAAATATACACACACCAAAAAAAAATTTGCATCTCCTCAGTTCTGAGAGTTCTGGAACATGCACAGAAAATTGGAATAGAGAGCAACATAAACATCATTTCTGCCCTTTTTATCACTCATGAAAACCACACATTGCATGTTGTACCACCATACAGCAAGACCTTCAAAGGTGGTGGTCCAGACTGCTGAACACACCAGCACCTCTAATACCCAGCACCATGTCCTCTTGCATTGATGCATGCCTGTATTCGTGATGGCATACTATCCACAAGTTCATCAAGGCACTGCTGGTCCAGATTGTCCCACTCCTCAACGAAAATTCAGAATAGATCCTTCAGAGCGGCTAGTAGGTCACATTGTCCATAAATGGCCCTTTTCAATCTATCCCAGGCATGTTCGATAGGGTCCATGTCTGGAGAACATGCTAGTCACTCTAGTCGAGTAATGTTGTTATCCTGAAGGAAGTCATTCACAAGATGTGCATGATGGATGCATGAATTTTCGTCCATGGAGATGAATGTCTCGCCAATATGTTACCAATATGGTTGCACTATCGGTTGGAGGATGGCATTGAAGTATCGTACCGCCATTTCAGTGCCTTCCATGACCACCACATTGACCCCACAAATTGCCACCTCAAAACAGCAAGGAACCTCCACCTTGCTGCACTGGCTGGATAGTGTGTCTAAGGCATTCAGCCTGACCGGGTTGCCTCCAAACACATCACTGATTATTGTCTGGTTGAAGGCATATGCGATACTCATCTGAGAAGAGAACATGATGCCAATCCTAAGTGGCCCATTCAGCATGTTGTTAGGCCCATCTGTACAGTGCTGCATGATGTCATGATTGCAAAGATGGACCTTGCCATGGACATCGGGTGTGAAATTGCACATCATACAGCCTATTGTGCACAGTTTGATTCATAACATGACGTCCTGTGGCTGCACGAAAAGCATTATTCAACATAGTGGCATTGCTGTCAGGGTTCCTCCGAGCCATAATTCATAGGTAGCAGCCATCCAATGCAGTAGTAGCCCTTGGGCAGCCTGAGTGAGGCATGTCATCGATAGTTCTTGTCTCTCTGTATCTCCTCCACGTCCAAACAACATCGCTTTGGTTCACTCTGAGATGCCTGGGCACTTCCCTTGTTGAGAGCCCTTCCTGGCACAAAGTAACAATGCAGATGTGATTGACTGTTGAGGCATAGTTGAACTACAGACAACATGAGCTGTGTACTTCCTTGCTGGTCGAATGACTATAACTAATCGGCTGTCTGACCCCCTCTGTCTAATAGGTGCTGCTCATGCGTGGTTGTACACATCTTTGGGCAGGTTTAGTAACATCTCTGAACAGAGAAAGGGACTGTGTCTGTGATAGAATATCCACAGTCAACAACTACCTTCAAGAGTTCTGGGAACCGAGGTGATGCAAAACATTTTTTGATGTGTGTATGTTTCACAAAACTTTTTAGATGTATATATAAATAATAGTATATACAAGAGCCATCTTGTCACCACTAGTGCTGCTGACAAGAAAGCTCTCTTGTGTATACTATTATTTATATGTATGTGACAATGCTGGCACTGATTTTGTGTTTAGCAGTTGATGATGCCACTATGGCTCCATTATATCAGGACAAGCTTTTATAAAATGGATCTGAAGATGCTCATTATAAATAAACCAGTAGTCTGATGACAAAAAATTTGTGATTATAGTAAAGGGAATTTATTCTATATTTGGGTCACTGTTCAATTTGTGACCTTATGGCAGCTTGTGAAATGTATCACTGACCAATTCACCTTCACACACCATCCGCTACTGAGGCCATCCCTCCTATGAACATGTTTCCTCCATTTAGTTTAGAATTGGTGAATCATAACAGAATATCGAACACAATTGCATAATATCAGGGGAAATTTCTATAAATTTGTCAATAATTTTCAATGTGATAGGGTCCACAGCTATGATGAATTTTTTGATAGATTACTTGATTCCTTCAGCTGCCATTCTCTTTGTTTCCTTTACCATTGTACTATTTCAGCCTTAGGCCATTTTCGAGTGTCTAAAATGGAAGTATCATACATTGGATACATTAGTGACACGTGTGATTTTGATGTAGGGACAAGTCATACCTGCATATATATTAGGCACATTATAACTTATTTTATGGATGATTTTTAGTAGCAGATTATGTCATATATGTCATTGCTCCTATGACATCATGTTATGCTCATAAAATACTTCAAGGTGTACATGCCATTTTAGGAGCATGTCACTTTCGAGCAGTTTTTGCAAAGCTCTTATATATAATGTACTTAACACTAGGAAGATATGTAACCATTATCCTTTCCAAACTATTCTCATACTGACCTTTACACATAATATTATTAACATAATTATTTTAAAAATAATGACAATTTCAATAGTGCCCTGAATGGTTCATCGTATATCGTTTAAAGATTCCAATCTAATAGTTTCTTGGAATAATCATTCTATTACCTTTTTTGTGAGAATATAGCCTGAAAGTGTATATAATCTGTATAGCTTTTGAAAGCTGGAGCTTTTAGTTATGCAGAAAAAGGGATTCATTCATATTTGTGAAAGTAAATGTTTAGATGTTTATTTTATTTATTCACAAACTTGCAGAACTGAATTTGATACGCATATTTCTTGCTTACTATGTGGATTAAGTATCAGGTTACAAAATCGAAGGTTCTGACTTAAAACTGAAACTGGCATAGAGATTGTTGTCTAGCACTTTATGTGACACTCAATTCATCCAGTGGTTAACCCTATCATTACCAAAATAATTTTTGTTACATATATAACAACAGGGGGCTTCATTGGTCCAGACAGAAAGTTTCACTTTGTATAATTTTTTTTCCAGTAACATTCATGATTGCATTCTCTTATAAGAAATAGCTATTTAATTTCAGTCAATTACATGAAGCAAACACTATTTACTGTCTCATTTTGACACACATTTTACACACAATGCTGTCTCCTTACTGTGTTTTCCACAGATGTGTTTGCAGCACAGACAGCAGGTAAAAATCGATTTGATTTGATTTGATTTATTTCGTGTTCCATAGGTCCAACTGTGTTGGATACACAAGGACGTGGAACAAGTCAGTTTTTTACAAATACAATCTGATAATCTTATAGCATATACAGAAATTTGAGTACATAATTATATAAAAATTTATACAGTAAATTCTTTGGGCAGCAATACAGAAAAAGAAAATACATATTTTCTTAGAATCATTAAAACACTACAGAAAACAGATACAGAGCACACACAGATACAGAGCTCAGGTTAAATAACATTCTTAGTGGCATTATGTCAACTTCTATTATATAATATTAAAATATTACTATTTATTTAGTTAAAAATTCATCTAGACTGTAAAAAACTTTTTCTAGCAGAAATATTTTTAGTGCTTTCTTAAACTTACTTTTGTTATGAATCTCTGTCTTTATTTCAGGAGGAAGAGCATTGAAGAGTTTTGCTCCAGTGTAGTGGACACCCTTTTGTGCCAAGCTCAAATTTCTGAGCTCGCTGTGTATGTCATTCTTCCTTTGTGTGTTATGCTCATGATAATTACTGTTTCGTTGAAATATCTCTATATTTTTACAAACAAAACACACGAGAGAAAAAATATATTGGCATGTAGTTGTGTATATTTTAAGTTTATGAAAACTATTTCTACACTAGTCTCTTGGGCGCAATCCACATATAATTCTTAAAGCTCACTTCTGTGCAATGAACAATTTCCTAGATAATGGCTGGGTGCCCCAAAAAATATTTCCGTACTCAATTAGAGAATGAAAATAGCCATAGTATGCCACTTTTGCAGTGTTAGGTTCAACACATGTAGTGACTACCCATAAAGCATAGGTAGCAGAGCTAAGCCTCTTACAGAGATCTATAATATGTGAAGACCAGTTCATTTTCTTGTCAATGTGCTCTCCAAGAAATTTTGTTTTTTCCATTCTTACTATTGGTTGATTACCACATGTCACACTTATCTCTCTCTCTCTTTTTCTGTTTTTGTACAGAATTGAATAAAGCTGGTCTTACTGCAGTTTAATGAGAGACCATTCACCTTGAACCAATTAACCACATCTGAGAGTATGTGATTAATGAGTTCCTCAAGATTGTTGTCTGTTCTACTGCTCATAAAAATTGTGGTATCATCAGCAAATAATGTAAATTTACACGGCAGGCTTGTACATGATGGTATATCACTTATAAAAATCAGGAATAATAGTGGCCCAAGAATTGAGCCCTGAGGCACTCCACATGTAATGGAACTCCATTCAGAATCTGAGGAAGTGTCACATACTCCACCCAAGCTATTCAAGACAACTTTTTGTTTTCTGTCTTGGTGGTACGACTGTAGCCAGTTGCCTGCAACACCACTTATTCCTACTAATTTTGCTTTTTGCAAGAGAATCTGGTGATGAACACAGTCAAACGCTTTGGATAAACCACAGAAGACACCAAGTGCTAGCATTTTGCATTAAGGGTTTCTAGGACTTCATTTGCAAATGCGTAGACTACGTCTTCATCTACATCTACATCTACATTTATACTCCGCAAGCCACCCAACGGTGTGTGGCGGAGGGCACTTTACGTGCCACTGTCATTACCTCCCTTTCCTGTTCCAGTCGCGTGTGGTTCGCGGGAAGAACGACTGTCTGAAAGCCTCCATGCGCGCTCTAATCTCTCTAATTTTACATTCGTGATCTCCTCGGGAGGTATAAGTTGGGGGAAGCAATATATTCGATACCTCATCCAGAAACGCACCCTCTCGAAACCTGGCGAGCAAGCTACTCCGCGATGCAGAGCGCCTCTCTTGCAGAGTCTGCCACTTGAGTTTTTTAAACATCTCCGTAACGCTAGCACGGTTACCAAATAACCCTGTGATGAAACGCGCCGCTCTTCTTTGGATCTTCTCTATCTCCTCCGTCAACCCGATCTGGTACGGATCCCACACTGATGAGCAATACTCAAGTATAGGTCGAACGAGTGTTTTGTAAGCCACCTCCTTTGTTGATGGACTACATTTTCTAAGCACTCTCCCGATGAATCTCAACCTGGTACCCGCCTTACCAACAATTAATTTTATATGATCATTCCACTTCAAATCGTTCCGCACGCATACTCCCAGATATTTTACAGAAGTAACTGCTACCAGTGTTTGTTCCGCTATCATATAATCATACAATAAAGGATCCTTCTTTCTATGTATTCACAATACATTACATTTGTCTATGTTAAGGGACAGTTGCCACTCCCTGCACCAAGTGCCTATCCGCTGCAGATCTTCCTGCATTTCGCTACAGTTTTCTAATGCTGCAACTTCTCTGTATACTACAGCATCATCCGCGAAAAGCCGCATGGAACTTCCGACACTATCTACTAGGTCATTTATATATATTGTGAAAAGCAATGGTCCCATAACACTCCCCTGTGGCACGCCAGAGGTTACTTTAACGTCTGTAGACGTCTCTCCATTGATAACAACATGCTGTGTTCTGTTTGCTAAAAACTCTTCAATCCATCCACACAGCTGGTCTGATATTCCGTAGGCTCTTACTTTGTTCATCAGGCGACAGTGCGGAACTGTATCGAACGCCTTCCGGAAGTCAAGAAAAATAGCATCTACCTGGGAGCCTGTATCTAATATTTTCTGGGTCTCATGAACAAATAACGCGAGTTGGGTCTCACACGATCGCTGTTTCCGGAATCCATGTTGATTCCTACATAGCAGATTCTGGGTTTCCAAAAAGGACATGATACTCGTGCAAAAAACGTGTTCTAAAATTCTACAACAGATCGACGTCAGAGATATAGGTCTATAGTTTTGCGCATCTGCTCGACGACCCTTCTTGAAGACTGGGACTACCTGTGCTCTTTTCCAATCATTTGGAACCCTCTGTTCCTCTAGACTTGCGGTACACGGCTGTTAGAAGGGGGGCAAGTTCTTTCGCGTACTCTGTGTAGAATCGAATTGGTATCCCGTCAGGTCCAGTGGACTTTCCTCTGTTGAGTGATTCCAGTTGCTTTTCTATTCCTTGGACACTTATTTCTGTTGAACGGCCCTTTTGAAAGACAAATTGGCTCTTGCTGAGAACTCCATTCTTCATGAGATGATCAGTAATTCTTACTTGTATTAGCTTTTCTAGAATTTTGGAGAAAGCTGTCAGCAACCTGTTGTTCTTGATCTTTTCAGATGCATCTTCTTGCAGCATAGTTGGCACCATCCACATGTTCCTAACAGTTGTTGATGGTGAAGTTTCCTTATCACAGTTAAGCTTCCATATTGTGGTGCTTTCCATTCCCACTATTACTGGCTTCTAAGGCCCATACAAATTTTGGGCCCATTTATCTACATGAGGCCTTATTAGTTCAAGACCTAAGTTAGTGAGTACAACTCTTTTGTGATTTAGCAAATTCTTTTTCCAATTCGGAAAGTTGAGAAGGAATAGTGAATATGCAATATGGATTTATTGCTGCTATATCAGTGAATGTTTCGAAAAGTGACATACGCCATCTTCTTGTTCCTCTCTTCATGCTCTAATGTCTTGCCATCTGGTCTATGGTGTTCACACTTCCCTTCATAGAATAAAAAAAAAATAGATTTGTGTTAGCCTATTCTGAGTCTTCACTAATCACCCCTTCCAAGTGATAAGTTGAAAGCACCAACAGCAGTCACTTTGGTATTTCATGGACTAGAGTTAATGCAAGAGTACCTGGTGGCCTCCACGTCTGAGGGTCAGTAAATGTGAAGAGGGTTGAGAGTACACTGGGGCCAGTTGTAGTCTTCAGCTCTTCAGGTTTTTGTTGTCTGTTTGACTGCAGGGTGCCAAAATGTGTTAGATGAAAATCATTTCATAGAGTCTGAGCAATCTCCACTGAAGTGTAGTACCAGTCCATTGTAATATTTTGGCCTGATTTCTCAATGGGTTTTATTAGTCTCTTTAGAATATCCATTGATCCATTTGGATACTGTGCATTTCCTGACTTACCTGTGTAGATGTCCATGCTGATCGCATATTTAGTCTCAGAATCAGACAGCATTCTAATTAGAATACTGTTGCTTTTTTTTTTTTTTTTTTTTTTTTTTTTTTTTTTTTTTTTACACATACTTCTTGATGGGCATGACTGTGGAACAAAGACAACTTCCCATCCACTGTGGTATGTAGACCAGGATTGAAATACAATCGAAATGAAGAATTCAAGTTTTCAAAAATTTCCCTCATTAGGGCAAACTTGTCAGTCTGGTGATGAGTTTCTCTTGTATTCTTATCATGAAACTTCAATATTTTAGTCCTTTCAAAAAACTGGGGTCGACACATTGATCCATATTACGCTTGTTGACCCTGAAGCATAAACCATAACAGGATGTCAAATCAAACACCTTTCAGTCATCTAGTTTCCAAATTGTTACAACAATTTGGAAATTAGACAGCTGATATGTTTTTGATTTGACATCTTGTAGCCAACAGCTGAGTCCCACAACCATCTCTGAAAAGATAAACATACAGAGCGTAGGCCACAAATCTTGGACAGATATCTTATTGTTATGATTTGAACCCATGAATTGTAAAAGCCAAATATAACAAAATAACACATCTTCATTGATTTGTTGAATATCTAGTCTAGAAGCTTCTTCATTTGAGAGCAGTTTTATTGGATTCATAACATGAGGGGTAGAAAAGAGTTCTAAAGCCTCTTGTTGTCTTAGCTCCATTCTTCTCCACTCTATATTTTGTACAGAATGCTCATATTCCTGAGATAGCGCAGGAACACATTTGCATCCACGTTTGCAATGAATTTATCACAACTGGTATCATTAATATCTGATGGGTTAAGGCAAACCTCATCTTCATTGTCAGATGGTTAATCAGTACCAATTTCTGCAACATCAACATTGGGTGGGTGGGTGGGTGGGGGGGGGGGGGGGGGGGAGGTTCTAAGACCCAAGGAGAATAAATCAAATAAACGAATTTTAATTGACAAATTCCCTTAATCACTTAATTGTTAAGGCAGTAATGAAAAAATAGCTTTGATTTCAAGTTCATATATCAAAGAACATGGTTAAAACGTATAAATATTGAGTGAGAGGGCCTACAAAGGCACTCCTGTTGGTAACGCTAGGGTTCAAAAGCTGCACATTATTGCAAACACCATGGTATGCAGTACCAAATGCTTGAATGTACCAGTTAATAAGGTGTAGAAAATAAAATGTATTTCAAATCTCTAATAAAGTTTTGTGGTGTCCTCTTTAATGTCTAGATTTATTAATGAATAATTAATTACAGGTTTTGGTTTACACCATTTTAAAATGTTTGAACAACAGAAGACATTTTGTATTATCTATCCTCATACTGAATAAGGGTCAATTTAAATGCTATTAGATGCTACCTTCATGCATCAAATGTATTGTATTTTCCTCTTTATTTAAGTCTACTGGTTTTAGTAAGGCAATGGTAACAAGAATAAATTTCTCAAATATGTAATTATAATGTTATTCCATGAATCTGTTTATAATTAATATTTCCAAACAGGAAGTTATAAAATTCAGATTCAAAGAAAAATGTATTGCTTTCATCTGTTTGCTGCTGAAAAGCTGAAGAAGCTCTTGTGACAGTGCCACACTGTTAGTTCTTGAGAAAATGGTGACATGATAAATTCCCCAAGTCCTTTAACTATTGTTACTGTTCAATGTCTGTTATGAAAAGGGCCCTGCTGGATATGAAAAAAGTGTGTCATGGGATGGCCGGAATTCCATCTGAAGTCAGTGCCATCAAATTGCACATCAGGTTTCAAATTACACTTAGAAATTAGGCTGAAAGGACATTCTATAGCATAATTTAATCATCTTATAGTCAGGCAGTTGATACCATAACCATAAACCTTTTTCTATTTGTTACTGAATTCTACAAGTTCCTGGCAGATAAGAAGTCCAAGAATTTCAATTCAATGAACTTAAATTCAGGGGGATGTTTTCTTTGCTTGTCTAGTGATATCCATCCAATCATTTGGTGTATAAATGAGCGAATTTTTTAACTGGCTTTCTCCTCTAAACCAGAGCCACTATCATCAGGTAAATACAAACATCCTGATATCAAGAATTTGTAACCAATGGCTGACACTTCACTCTGGGATCTTTACATAACTTCATGAGAGGCATTGAAATATCAAAGTTGCTGTTTTGGCCAGTACAACAATTTGAATATAAGATTATTTTATGATGTGTAGAGAAATAACATAATAAACAATAGTAGATTGTGTAATTAATAATAGAAATTTTAGGTGTGACATATAATTCATAATTTCAGGTGTTTCTAAAAAAATAATTTTACCTGTTAATACAGAACTAGTATTTATCAATTATAACATCCAAAATAATAATTCCTATTCATAAAGTTTAGCTTTCAATATATTATATGGCATATAAAATTATATGAAATTTTTCAGAAAAAGAGCTGAGATAATAATAACCTGTCAAAAATTCGAAAAGTATTACTGATATAGACAATTACTGCTGTGAACATGAAATGCAAGAGGACATATTCTGTTACAATATCCCTCTCACATAATATGGAAACAATGTGTTTACAATATTTTGTGACCTACTATAAGGTTTGCCAAACAGTGTACAAAATGATGGCAAAAGATGGAACAAGGATGTGTAGAAGTATCCGATACATAATACATTACAGAAAACGTAAGAAAAATATCTATTATACACGTCATAATCTATCCATATGGCATTCAGATTTTCAGATCTGTGGAACATTCTGTCTCAAGACAAATGATACAAAGTCAAAATTGTAACATTACAACACTACACTATAGAAATAAGTGCAGAGGCAATGTAATTTACTGGACTTACCAACTGCAATTTTACATGTATAAAGTCACACCTTCAAGACCATCAAAAAAGAGGAAGAAAAATTCAGAGTCTAAGTGTACAATGAGTGAGCTGACTCGGAAATTCACAATGACAGGTACAGACCAGAAGAATATACTCGGTCACAAGTAGGAGTAAAATACATAATCAGTCAGCCACATAAAACCAGAGTACGTAAGGATATGTTGAGTCATAAAAAACTAAACTCCTTCCAAACAGGGCATGAGGACCCAACGATACTGACTGGCTGCCGTGTCACCCTCAGCTCACAGGCGTCACTGGATGCGGATATGGAGGGGCATGTGGTCAGCACACCAATCTCCCGGGTGTATGGCAGTTTCCAAGACTGGAGCTGCTACTTCTCAATAAAGTAGCTCCTCAGTTTGTCTCACAAGGGCTGAGTGCACTCCAGCGCTCGGCAGACCGAATGGTCACCCATCCAAGTGCCAGCCCAGCCCAACAGCACTTAACTTTGGTGATCTGACGGGAACCAGTGTTACCACTGTGGCAAGGCCATATATGTTGACTCATGAAAGTAGAAAATAATGAAAAAATATTAGAGCCTATGCTTAGAATGTGGGGACCGAGCCATGAGTCCAAATCACACCAGGTGCACACTAGCAGAAATGTTTCAACACAACTAAATGAATAAGTTCATAATCATATATCAATAAGTTCAATCGTATGTAAAGAATAATTATAGGAAGCATCTAACCTCAATTAATATTGCACACTCTCCTTGTGTACACACACACAGTCATGATGGCCAGAGGTATCCAAAATAGAGTTAAGCGTGAGTTTGCATACAACTCAAATTCCAATAACATACAATAATGCAGTAATCAGGATAAATGCAGGTAATCAGAGTCATAAATAGCTTTGAATGATGACATAATTGAGTAGCTTGAGAACCAGAACCAGTGTGAAATGAGAAATGTATAAATATTGTTATACACTCTATATCCGATTTATGATCGCAATTGTATACCGGTATGTCTACCACTCTATCTGCCAATAGTTCGTACAAACTAACCTATGTACATAGAAGCCAAAAAGGTTCATATATATCTTGTTATACAATTTATATCCAATTTATGATCACAATCATAATGTCTAACACACTATTTGCCAAATGTTCATACAAACTAATCTATGTACGTAGAAGCCTAGAAGGTTCATTTACAATTGATAAAAAATACATACTGAGTGTTGAGATAAGAAAATTCATTGAAATGTATGACTACTATCTAACAGTGCCTAATTTTATTGGATTCTGATAATTATTTACAACATGGTTCATAGAATGCACTGTTGAACTTCGTAAGATTTCAAATTTCTGTGTTAAACATAACAAATCATTGGTTACAGAACATCAGCCTTCCACAGCATTATTTAAAGTTACATAATGCATTGGAAAGTTAATCCCCCTACTTGAAAAAAAAAAACGTACATTTATGTGGAATAATACTGTCCATAGTAGGGACTGCTTTTATAAACAAACAGTTCCATGAAGTTTTCATGTAGGATAATTTCATGGCCAACAATTTACAAATTTCAGTAAACAGACTGAAGTAATTGACAGATTTGAAGGATGCTTGAGTACCTTACAAAGCACCTATGATCTCTTGCAAGCCAACTGGACCAGCAAGGTTGCTGCCATACAGGAGTGTGGGAGTGGATTCATCCACATTGTAGTGGCACCACTGTTTAGGATGGGGAAAGTTAGTTTTGTGCAATATTCTGAGCACAAGATACAGCCAAGTGCGGGCCAGATTGCTGTGAGTTACGCATACCATCAGTTGCGTAGTAGAATAGAGGTCACAGGGGCATCAAATTGCTGAGACAGTATACGTAGCAATTTTGCATGTCGCATATCACAGGCAGAAGGGGCCCACTGGCCAACCTAGCATATTATGAGTACATGATGCGAAGCGGCACATATGGCAAAAGAGAGGTGCACAGCTGCTTATAAATAGGTGCAAGTTTCTAATGAGGTTCATTCAAGTGTGGCAGCTCTCCTGGATGGTGGGGAATGTCACACCACCAGCTACACGCAGCAGCAGAAGGGGCGCCAGCGTTCCAGTCCACAGTGCGCCACTGGTTTGACCCTCTGAGGCCAATATGGGGTCCGTAGCCAGCCATGGCTCGCTATCGCGGGCAGTCGTCCTGGCTTCCAACACACACTGGAGGCATCCCTCAGTGGGCTGCTCAGCTGTTCCTCGGAGTGGTGCTGAGGCAATGAGGATGGACACAACTGAGTCGGCAGCTGGCACATCCTGACACCATTGGAACCCCGTGGCTGGCCAAGGCCGGCTCGACACAGCATTGCTTTGCACATGCCGCTGGGGTGCTTCCTCAGCATTGCAGAGCCCTGTGATGCAGACCAGGGTGTACGAGGGAACTGTGGTTGGAAGCAATAAATCTTTTGGAAAGCTCAGACGAGTCTTAATACAGTGCCTTCTATCTCTTCCCGCTGCATTTGGTCATCCTGATACATTCAGTGGCAGAAGTTGCCACTACATTTGGTGTCAGAATAGCAGATGTCACCTGTCCAATACAATTTTCAAGCCCACCACCTACATTACGGTCACGAGATGCGGTGGGTATTGACCAGATTTCTTTTGAGTGTTGGACGTTTTCTTTCTTGTTTGTGTTTTGAGTATGGCCTGCGAGGAGCCACATTTTAGATGTCTTGCATAGGCATATTATTATTTTTTTCAGAATAATATTTATAATATTATATATTTATATATTATATATTTATAATATTATATATTTTTTCAGAATAATATTTGGGGCAGTAAGATTTATTTAATTACTTTTGTATTGGTTTGAGTATGATGTTACCGAGTATGATGATACTGAGGTGTAGGGAGTTGGGTTATTCTTGTACATAAATGTTTTGTGTCAGGACTAACTGGGAACGAAAGCAACACAATGGCAGAGTCAGGGACACGAGGTGTGTCAGAACCAGAAACGGTATGGATTTTGTTGGAAAAAGTAGCACAATTGACAGCAGACAATATGCAGTTGAGAAATGAATTAACATCTAGAAGTGAGTGAGAAACCGCATCTGATCAGTCGTTGTGGCCTAGGGCGCAGGAGATTGATCTAGCTGCTACAAGTTTGATTATTCCATTTTCTGGCAAGGCATCTGAGGATGTGCATTCATTTATGAAGGACTTGGAGACTTCAGCAGTGATGAATGGTTTGTCTGATGAGCAGTTGTTACATATAGCCAAGATTAGATTAACGAGTGAAGCGAAAACATGTGTAAGGTGCTCTGAGGCCTTAAGGAAGGCATGACAGTTTAAGCAGTTAAAGGAAGGGCTTTTACAAAGGTACAAAAAGCAGAATAGCGCTTGGTACTTTAGAGAGAGGGGGAGACAATGGAGAAATTTGTGGACAGGATAAGGGAAATTATTGAGTATACTTATGAGTTGGGTCAGAGTGATGAAGCGAATAGTGTTCTGTTGCAGGAGGCTGAGCAAAGGGCACTTGATGTGTATTTGAGAGAGTTACTGGTGCATATATCATGAAAAGTGCATGAAGGAACTCCAAAAGATTTGTATTCAGCCATTCAGCAGGCAATTCAATATGAGGAAATAGACGTGGCAACAGGGGTATGTGAGAGGCAAACAGTGTTTACAGTGGGTGTGAAATGTTTTAAATGTGATCGTGTGGGACATGTGCAAAGACAATGTACCCAGTCACTGAGGAATAAAGGAAGGGGTGGAAATCAGCAGCATGGAGGATGGAGAAGTGGAGTTAGTAGGGGTCGACAATCCTTAAATGGCAGAGGAGGCCCAAGCCCCACCTAAGGGACCTCCCATTTAATTTCAATGCTATGAATACGTATGCAGAGGTGGAATGTTCAGTGGTAGGATCCATAGGAACTAAAAAGTTTAAGATTTTGTTGAACACAGGAGCACAAGTGTCAGTGGCTACTAGGAATATAATGGAATGAAGGAAGCTAGACCAATCACGTAATAGATTGCGTGGAGTGGGGGATATGGAGGTCATGCCTTTGGGATTGGTGACAGTTGACTTTCGAATAGAGAAAAATCTGATTTAATGCATGCATGGAGTTAGTACCATGGGTAAGTGAGGGCTGTGACATGATCCTGGGAGTAGATTTCTTACATCAAAATCATGCCCCAATTACCTTGGACAACGAACTGTGGAACTTGGTGGATGTTATTTCAGCTAGGGGAAACTGTTATCAATGCAGAGCTGTCATGAGGGGCATTCAACATAATGAACAAACCAATTCAACCCTGTACATTAGCATTAAGGCTAAATTCGCATGAGCATGTGTCTAGTGGCACCAGGAAGTCGCTTTGGGTAAGGGTGGAGTCAAATCTACATGTGGGTACAGTATGTGTTATTGAACCATTGGAGGATAACAAAGTTTTGGGTCCAAGGGTTGTTTTGTGAAACATAGTGTTGTATGTGTACAGGAGGAGAATGATGGGTGAGTAGTTCCCGTGAACATAGATAATTTTAGCGCTGTAGACACGAATTTGAGGAAAGGAGTTTTAGTAGCAAATTTGGGTGTGCCAGATGATGAAGACTGGTGTTCAAGATGTAGGCAAAACGATAAACCACAAACTGCCAATAGAAATGCACTGAATGACAAAATTAAACATTTGAAAGGAGGAGATAGAGAGCATATAGAAGAATTATTGTGCGAATTTTTCTACAAGGGCCATTACCAGAAACTCCATTAGTTCAACATAGGATGCCAACAGGGAATGAAGCACCTGTTTACTGTAAACCATATAGAATACCGAGGTATTTGCAATGGATTGTGGAGGATTTCATTGATCAGCAGCTTGTGGATGGTATTATAGAGCATAGTAATAGTTTCTGGGGAGTGGGAATTGTTATTGTGCCTAGGAAATCTATGGATGGAACTAAGAAATACAGGTTCTGTTGTGACTACCAATACCTCAATAATAAGACAGTAATGGACGTGTCCCCCAATCCAAACATATATGAGACTTTGGATCACTTAGGACAGTGCCAGTACTTTTCTATAATGGATTTGACAAGTGGTTATCATCAGTTAGAAGTGACTCCAGAGGATCAAACTGCTTTCTCTACTCCTGGAAGCCATTACCATTACATTAGAATGCCGTTTGGTTTGAAAAATGCTCCAGCAACATTTCAGAGGTTGCTAGACAGTGTCTTGAAGTGTTTGAAACCACAGCAGTGTCTGGTCTATTTGGACCACATTATAGTGTTTTCAAGTAGTATGCAGCAACATAGACAACAGTTAAGGGAAGTCTTTATGAGATTAAGAGCAGCTCATTTGACATTGAGCCTGGAGAAGTGTGAAGGAGTAAAATATTTGGGTCATATTATCAGTAAGGATGGAGTGTGAACAGATCTTAGGTTGGTATAGGCTGTAAGGGATTTTTGGGAACCGAAAACAGTACAGGAAGTGCAGTCATTCATCAGAATTTGCAATTTCTATAAAAAGTTCGTGAAGGGTTTTGCAGATTTAGCACAGCCATTGATGTGACTGTTACAGAAGTGTGTGAAATTTGAGTGGACAGGAGAGTGTCAGAAAGTGTTTGACAAACTGAAAGAAGTGTTAACATCAAGTCTGGTTCTTGTATTTCCAACTTTTGAAAAGGAGTTTATACTAGCATGCAATGCATCAAATCAAGCACTAGGGTGTGCTTTTAGACAGGAAATTGATGGGGAAAAAACATCCTGTAGCCTTTGCATCTAGGCAGCTGAATGCAACAGAGAGGAAATACTCAGCAACTGAGAGGGAGATGCTTAGCGTAATCTATGGATTCACATATTTTAAATGTTATTTATATGGGAGAAGATTTTGGGTAGTGACAGATCATGCTGCATTGAAGTGGTTGTTGGGGTTGAATGATCCATCCACTAGACTTGCTAGATGGGCTGTGAGGCTTAGTGAATTTGACTACAAGGTGGTGCACAAGCCTGGGAAGAAGCACGGTAATGCAGATGCACTAAGTAGGAAGGTGGTAAAAGTAGAAGTCATAGGTTATCATGATTTTGATACCTGCAGATGTCTTTGCAAATTTTCAAGATCTCTTTTTCCTATTTCACACCTCTCAAGTACACAATTTTAAAACTCTTTCTGTCCTTCTACAAAGTTGTTAGACAATTCACTTCCCAAAGGTATCCTAGACAAAGCATCAGCAACTACATTGTCTGTACCCTTAAATGTCTGATTTCATAAATGAACTGCTCTAAACACAAGGCCCAATGAGTAATTCTGTTATGGTACAGCTTACACACCTGGAGATAACATAATGCTTTGTAATCAGTATAGACAATGACTTTGTGACCTAGTAAATAATTTTTAAACTTGTTGAATGCCCAATGTACTGCCAAAAGTTCTTTCTCAGTTACAGTGAATGTCCTTTCATGCTTCTGCAATACTGTAATAGCAAATGCAACCTTCATATTCAACCTCCAGAAATAAATGAGCACCCAAACCAACATAATACATAATACAAAAAGGAAGAGCCAAATCCAGTCTGAACAATGTCTGACTTTGACACAACCGTCCATTGATCTCACTGAAAGCATTCTCACATTCCTAATTCCAATCCCAAACAGTATTCTTCTTCAAAAGTTCACACAGGCATGAAGCATTCAAAGCTTGGCTGCTACAAAATTTTCTATAGAATCCAGTTAACACAAAAAATGATTTAAGTTTGTTTTTGTTGCAAGGAGTAGGAAAATTAGAAATAGCATCAAGTTTCTTTTTATCAGGTGCAGTTCCTTTCTCAGATATAACATGTCCAAAAATTTAACTTCTTCCACACAAAATTTACACTTAATTATTTTCAGTCATACCTCCTGATTCCAATTTTGAAAACACATCTCTTAACACATCCAAATGTTGTCCCCAAGTCTTTTAAATGACTAAAATATCAACAACACACACAAGTAATTTTGAACTTGCTTCACTTCCAAAGACAGAATCCAGAGCTCTTAAGAATTCAATTACAGGTTCATTTAGCCCAAATGGTACCACACAGTATTGAAAACACTTACCTACATACAAAAATTAAGTATACTTCCTAGAATTAATTTCAAGTGTGATCTGGTGAAATTTAGAGGTCATGTCCAAGCTGCTTATGAATTTTGCATAATCAAATTTTTGTAAAAGCTCATCCATACTCTCACGGTGGTCCTTCTCTCTGATAAGAAACTTATTAAGATGTCTAGAGTCCAAAACAATTCTCATTCCACCATTTTTCTTACCTACCACAACCAAAGAATTATTGAAAGCACTCCTACTTCTCTCAATTACTCCCGATGTTTACATTTTAGGAATTTCTTTCTCAAAATCTTTCCGTTTTGAAAATAGTACACTATATTGCTTGAGAAAGAGAGGTTGATCATCTCTAAGGTAAAGCATTCACTGATATCTTTTCACCCTCCCTGGTCGTTCACTGAACACATTTCCAAACTCCAATAGCAAATTCCTAAGTTGTTCCTTCTGTTGGTCATTAGGAGCTGTAGCTTCCCTCACTTTAGAATCTACTACACTTGATTGATCCTCAGTCTCATTAAAATTTATATTGTCATCAAACATCTGGTACATAGGCAGCTTGGCCCACAATGTACTGCAAATAGTTAAAACTTTTCGCACAGTTTAAATGACAGATATTAGTTATCACATAAGTATTATATTTAGGTTCCAAAATAAACAATTCTTTAGCACCCCATCCAAAACAAGCGTCAACTTTCACTATCCAATCCACATCAAGAATTATATTTTCTTCCACACTAGGGATCACTAAGCATCCATGTTCAAAGTTCTTGTCTTCTATACTAAAAGTTAAAGGTACCTTAGCTTTTACCAGTTTCCTTTGCTTACCTGTAGCTCTTCATATCTTTACACCTAAAATGGACATTTCCACAAAATTTTTACTATACTTGATATCGTCCCTAAATTGTTCAGATATACCACAAGTCAGGCTACCTGTGTCAATCAAATTTACCTTCCCACTGATCAACCTTAATTTTAAGGAAAGAACACCCAAAATCCAAACAATCCTCTCTGTTGTTAGGCACTTCATGCAAAAGATCACTTTCAGTTTCATCAAATGCTACATCCACACTGTCTTCACAAGGTTTCATCAATTTTATAAGTATCATAGCATTACTCTAATTACTCATGTTGTCAGTTAAAGACTGAATACAATGAATACATTCCATGGCACAACTAACATCAATTGTTACAGAATGAACACAAAATATATTACTCTCAAAATTACACTTCCTGCTTAGGCCCTCTTTCACTTCATTCCACCAATTGTGATACAAATTCTGACTAACCACAACTAACTTATACCAGAATGCACATTTATCTATGTTATCATCAATCTGGTCCCAAAAATACTTCAAAAAGTTTTCACGTTTATTTTCCAGGCTCACAGATACCTCACCTTTTCTGTTTGGATCATTACTCTGCATGACATTAATGAAAATCTGTTTTGACTGGACTCATATTCCATGATCCTCATTTACATCATCACACACATCACTTACCTCACCTGTATTATCAACATCATATACAAATAACTCTGAAATTTCATTATTCTTAAACTCCATAAATATCTAATACTCATCATTATCATGTTCCTTTAAAATTACTTAATCAACATCACTACCAATACAAGTGCCATCTACATCAGCATCATTTACCTCACCTACATTCATTTGCTATAAGCCGCCAGTCACAGGCTAACCAACCTCAGTTACTTCACAGTTTTCATTCACATCTACATAAAACATACCACCTAGTTCAGATCCAATACAGTCATCATAATCTGATTTACGTACATCAATAACACTGTTTTCTGTCCAAAAGAAGAAATCATTAGTACGTATTACATCAAAATTCTCACTACTCTCACATTCTGATTTGTGATTAGCACTTACATCATCATATTTAAACATAGTATCCCAAAACTTTTGATCAAAATCTAATGATTTCAGATACCTGTGCCATATTGTTAACACTGTTATTATTGTCTAAGTGCAAGTGTAACTTGTGAGTCCTGTACTTGTTATGTTTCCTCTACCCAAAACTGTGGAACTTCATTGAAGTGGACTGCTGTTTTCTATGATTGTTTCTTCTATTACATTGCCCATTGTTATCCCCATTATTCCTATCCTGCTGATGTTCAAAATTTGTGTCTCTATTAACATTTTGATCCTGGTAGAAGTTACCATTATCTGTAGTTATTCCCATTGTGATTTCTATCATTTCAATTATTATGATACATAGTTCTTTATATTGCCCTATCCAGCCTGTCAACATATAAAAACTGCTCAAGACAATCATCAGGTTTTGTACCAAATCCCACTGCAACCTTTCTGGTAATGTCCCTTTAAGTGCACCAATCAAGGTCATTTTGTCAAATGGTTTGTAAAGACGTGCTAATTTTGTAAGGTGGTTGTTACATACTCTTTCAAAGTGGCATCCCTATTCCTACAATTAGGACCATTCAAAAATTCACTTTTAATTCTCCCCTGTTCAGCTTCCGACCAAAATTTATTTAAAGAACTTTTCTTGAAACTCTGATATGTTTCCCACTGACTTAAATTTACCCCATGACAGACCTTCACCTCCAAAAAATCTTCTAACAGATTTAATTTTCTGATTTTAATTCATGTCTGACACAAATCTATCCCTGCAGTGGTACAGAAAATCCACTGAATGTAAATTTCTGATGGAAAACTTTTGATGGGAATGTTGGACCATGCAATACCATTGTTTGCACACAGATTTTTGTGAGTGCAAATTTCCTGAACTGCTTAATTTTTTTTATATAGAACAGTTAAATCAGTTTGCATATTGTTTTCTACATTTAAAATTTGAATTTTTTTGTTTAAATTGGTAATATTTTGTTGGTTTTTTTTTCTGCTACTGCCTTCTGTTCAACTCTGATGCAATCAACATTCTTTTATTGTTTTGCTGACGCCTCTACAAAATCATTTTCCAAATCAATAAATTTATCTTCTGAAACATCAACTATTTCATTCATACTTTTTAAGCCCTCTGGCAACCCATTTTGAACTTGGAAACTTAATTACTATGTTGATCCATCTGATCTTGTACTCTGTTCATTTTGCTGTTGTGTTCAGTTCTTATTTCATGTAACTTATTATTAACTGCCCTTAATTTGCTAATGTTATCTGTCTTCCTTTCCTCTAGTTTTGCCAAAATTAACTGCAAAATACCAGTTTTTATTGTTTCTTCACTGACTATGATTTCACTTGGCTCAAACATACCCTTACTTGATCCTACAGAATACATACACACATAAATACATACAAACATACATACAGTAATCCTTGTTCCATAGCTCGTGAATATGATATTTTGTAATGGTTTCATTTCTACCTCACTTTTTGCATTCATTCCTATTCGTTTTGTTAACCAGCGCATGAGTCCATGAACAAATTAACTTCACAAATAGTTTGTACTTGTTTTTCCTGTCCCTGGTTGTAGTTGTAAAGCCCTTTTCACATTCATTTGATCTGGATTGTCATTATTGGTAGTACATCATCACTGTTGGTATGATTTGTTTTCTTGCGCACTCTTCAGTTTTTTGCTCCACATGATCAAAACATTAATCCTCCATAAACTTCAAAAATTAACAAAAAAAAGCACTTCTGCAACAGACAAAACTTCATTACTTGTCAATTATTCACAGACAATGCCCTCACTTGTAATCTACCCCCTCCTTCCTAGTTGCAGCTATTGTCCACAATGAGCAAAGTCTTTTCTGAAGATTTGAGGGGATTAAGAGTACAATAAACTTTTCAGTTTACTTATCTTTTCTTGTAGAGTTGGTACAAGGTCTTCTTGTCTAGGGATCTGATTCTTGAAGCTGAAATTCTCACAGTTTAGGTCCTCAAGCTTGAACTGATCTAAATAATTTTGAACATTGTTGTTGCAAAACTTTTGTTTTTACATTAATTTATTTTGTCACATTTTAGTATACTACACATGGATTTTCACCTTAACAAAGCTGAAATTACATTGTTCATCCAAAATATAGAAATACATCTGATCACATTCGAGGCATGCTTACTACTGCTTCAGTCTGCAGTAATAACAATATTCGAAAGGGTTTACAATTTTACTTGACAAATGAATTTCTGTTGGTTTTGATTAGTATTTCATAAATGAATCTAGAAATAAACATAACAAATAGACCCAGATTGAGTAATTAATAACAGAAATTTTAAATGTGCCAAATAATTCATAATTTCAAATGTTTCTAAAAACATAATTTTAACTGTACATTCAGAACTATGCAGCATTTATAACATCCAAAATAATAATTCATATTCATAATTGGTGTGGAGAATGGCAGCTAGCTCAAATTATATAAAAATGTAAGTTAATGCAGATGAATAGGCAAACTGAACATGTAATGTTCAAATACCGCATTAGTAGTGTCGTGCCTGGCACAGTCATTACATTTAAAAATCTGGGTGTAATGTTACAGATCAATACGTACTGGAAATAAAGGAAGGTGAATAGCTGACTACAGTTTCTTGGGAGAATGTAATCTATCTGTAAAGGTGACCACATATAGGATGCTTGTGCAACTATTTTTGAGTACTGGTGTACTGTTTGGGATCCACACCAAGTGAGATAAAGAAAGACATTGAACCAATTCAGAGAGGAACTGCTAGATTTGTTACTGGTAGGTTTGAACAACATGCACGTATTAAGGAGATGCTTTGGGAACTCAAATTGGAATCCATGGAGGGAGACTATGTGCTTTTCAGGGAACACTGCTGCGAAAATTTAGAGAACTGCCATTTGAAGTTGACTGCAGAATAAATCTACTGCCACCAACATATATTTTGCCTAAGGGCCACGAACATAAAATACAATTAATTAGAGCTCATATGGATGTATATATACAGTAATTTTTCCATCACTCTGTTTGTGAGTGGAAGAGGAAGGGAAATGTTTAATAGTGGCACAGGGAGTCCTCTGCCATGCACCATATGGTGGCTTATGGAGTATATACGTAAATCTAGATGCAGAAAGGAAGAGCAGAGAGGAGAGAAGAAGAAAGGGGGAAAGGACATGTAGGTGCACTGCCAGGATAGGAGGCATATGTAATGCTGATGTGGAAGCAGGGAAAGGGATAGGTAGATGGAAGGCAAGGACTAGCAAAGGTTTAAGCAAGGGGAGCTACAGGAAAGAAGGATAAGTTGTAGGGAGAGTTGCCATATGTCAAATTCAGAAAAGCTAATATGGACAGGAAGAATCCAGATGGCTTGGACTGTGAGGCAATCATTAAAGTGAAGTGCATTGTGTTGGGTGACATTTTCACCACCTGAGTGGTCCACCAGTTTCTTCATCACAGTTTGACAGTGATCATGTATGTGGACATATTAGAGGTCATGACCACATACAAAACAGCACAGTGGTTGCAGCACAGTTTTTAGATCACATGGCTGCTTTCACAGGTGATCCTGCCTACGACAGCATTAGAAATGCCTGTGACAGGATTGGAGTAGGTTGTAGTGGTAGGATGTATGAGACAGGTCTCACACCTACATCTATTCAAAGGTATGATCCATGAGGTAATTAGGTTGGGAGCAGGGTATAATGTCAACATACAAGGATATTGCATATGTTCAGTGGGTGGCTGCAAACAAATCTGTTAAGTGCAATAAGGACAGTGGGCAACATCACAAAGATGTTATCAGTGAATCTGAATGAGGTGAGGGTTTTGCAATTCTGAGTGATTAGGAAGGATTCTTCCAGAAGATCCATAAATACGTTGGGATAGGATGATACCAAATTGGTTCGCATTGCTGTACCACAGATTTGTTTGTAGTGATGCCTTCAGAGGAGAAATAATTGTGGTTGAGGATATAATTGATTTTTGTGACCACAAAGGATGTAGTAGGTTTGGAGTTACTCACATTTTGGGAAAGGTAATATTCAGTAGTGGAAAGACCATGGGTACTGGGAATGTTAGTGAAGAAGGAAGTGACATCAACTGTGATGAGCAGGGTGCTGGATGGTAAAGGAATAGAAACTGGTGAGATTTGGCAGAGGAACTGACTGGTGTTTTGTATATGTATTTATTTATAATTTCAAAACAGGATTGGTACTGTCATGTATGTCGATTAGGTACCCAATTTACTGAAATTGGAAACATTATGTGTAATTCATGATAATCGAATGCTATGAACTGTCAATAGGAAACTGTAAAACCTCTACTCTAAGAGATGTATAGCTGATATCAATATGGTATTCGTTTAAAGCATATCATTACAGATGTCCAAAATAATCTTCTATTTCATTTACAATAGGGAAATTCACTGATGGCACTCTTGGAGACTTTGGAAAATTGCCTGAAACCACATAATTTTCACCTGATGACACCCCTTTGACTACTTAAAGGGTAATGCAAATTGTATGTGGTCATATGCTGTCTTGCAGGTAAATATCACATTGCTATTTTACAGATATGGCAGTCCATGACTAGCACATCTGATTAGCACAATGGCATACCCAAATAGAAAACAGTTGTCGTGACTTATAGTGCACTATAATATTAAAAAAAGACCTATTCAATCACATAATCACTTATTCTTTCTAGATTCTGATTTGGAAACCATTGTTGATAACAGGGGGTGTAATGGTAGCTGTATGAATACCATTCAATGTAGTCCATGAATGAATATAGACATTATATTGAATTGAAAAATCTATGTTTTCTGATACCTTCCCTTTACTTTAGTCATGCTAAACAATGGACATTTCCCACATGAGTCCATTGTATGTAAATATAATGACTGCTGGAGATTCATTTTTAATTTTTACATGAGGCAAAGACCAAATAAATTATCATCCCATACAGTGAACAAAAATATGAATGGCAGCATCATAACAATAATTTTGTTTCCAAATAACAACATAAGAATAAAGTAAAAGATGATTTTGTTGATGATAGTTTCGCTGACTGTACCATAGGTATGTTGTCTGATTCTTTATATGAGATCTTTTCTTATCCCTCTGCCAAAATATCACATACCTGATTACATATGCAATTTGGTGTATTTTCATTGGAGATATTTTCTTCATCAGCCAATGTAGGACTTTAAATGTAATACCTGTGAGGTGACTTGACTTCTTAAATGGTTTACTTAACAATTCAACATGGGCCAAAGCAATGAGTAATTTGTTTTGACCTGTGTTTCCAGCTTACAAAATTAACATTATGCAGAGTACATAAACATGGTACCATACCTTAGATGCTGTAATCCATCTATTTTTGTTATAAGATTGTGAGACAGATTCAATTCTGTGATTGACCAAAACTCACTTATATCTCCAATCACATGAATCTTATTGTGAGAATAATTTACGTATGTTAGATTATTAGGTGCTTTGAAGCTTAACAATGTTTTAAGTTTATTATGTGAGACATCAAGATACATTAGAAATGGAATGTGACCCAGTGCACTGACATCTTGTAAAGAATTCCAAGAAAGGTCAATATACTGAAGATATGGGTGTGTCTGTAGAACAGAAATGTTATCCAGACCCTGAAAAATATATAAACGTATAATATTTCAATAAAACTTTAAAAAAGGATGGAAATAATGAATACATGAAAATCAAATACATTAAATGTCATGGTAATAAAAACAATGGAAAACCCTTGGTGTATTATAAACAGTAGCACATGGATTGGTAACCCTCCACCATCTAGAGAAGTAGTAAGTGATGGGTATTGAGAGATGAGGTTACTGCATCATGCCACATACAAGAAGAAAAGAGCTTCTAATAACCTTAGTGAGAAACTTTTGTCTGATAAAGTGTGGACCCGTGTACAAAACTTGGTAAATTAATTTAACTTTGTTCAGTTTTAAGTATTTCATTCTAATCAAGAATGAACAAACCTGTCTTATGGTAAACTGTATACAACTGTATATTGGGTAGCTGGGCAGAAATATTAAACAGAGGAAAGTCTAGGAAGGAATAACAACAATATTATGAAAAGGACAGATTGCTAGCCGCCATATGGAGGAGGTGGAGAGTCACAGATAGGCACAACAAAAAGACTGCTAAACATTTAAGCTTTCAGGTAAGGAGGAGGCTTTGGACAGGGAATGGAAGGGATATCAGGTTGGGATGGGGAAAGATGTGCCACTTGTAGTAGTGTACAGGGAAGTGGTGGGGATAGGTCTACTAGGTGCAGAATGGTGTGGCTGTTGGGGGACCAGGGAGGGCAGAAACGGAGAGAAGTAGAGAAAGGGGATATACTAATGAGTGTGTTGGTGAAATGGAAGGATTGTGTAGTGCTGGAGTGAGAGCAAGGAAGGGGATTTACAGGTGAAGGACAGGGACCAGCAAAGGTGGAAGCCAGAGGGCTACAAGAATTAAAGGTATACTGTAGGGAGAGTTCCCCCCTTAGCCATTCAGAAAAGTTTGTGTTGGTAGGGAGGTTTCAGATGGCACAATCATTGAAACAATCATTGAAGTGAAGCACATTGTGCTGTGTGGCATGTTCAGAAACTGGGTAGATCAGCTGTCCCTTAGCTCCAGTTTGGCAGTGGCCCTTCATGGGGACAGACAGCTGTTTGTTGTCATATCCATGTGTAAGCAGGACAGTGGTTGCAGTTTAGTTTGTAGATCGTATGGCTGCTTTCACAGGTAGCCCTGCCTTTGATGGGACAGGAGAGGCTGTGAAAGGACTGGAGCAGGTGGTGGTGGGAAGATGTATGTGTCAGATTTTCGATCTAGATCTATTGCAGGAATATGAGCCATGAAGCAGGGGTTTGGGAGCTGGGTGTGTATTAAGACATCAACATTACAGTAAAAAGCCCACATTGAGTACTTTCATAAACATGAATATCAGCAATTTCAATCACAGAAATTTGAAATTTGTCAACACTCCCCCCCCCCCCCACTCTTCTCCCCCCTCCACCCCCCTCCCCCCTCTAGTAAAATCACATTATACAGAAACAATCTTTCAGTGACTGGTTCAAAAATTGTAATGTCTGGAGATAAAACAGTTATATAAATCAAGGGTTTCAGCTCAAGCTTATCAGACACAGAACAGATGATAGCTGAAGATGGCAATAACTGATTTACAAGAAGCTATTTCTGCCTTAATCTCACAAAGAGTCATGTAGTTTCCAACGAGAAAATTTGATCTGCTAGAAGAAGATGTAGAAGTAATTGTAATATACTAAATATGACTCTCTGTAAAACTCCTTGGGGTCCAACATAATAAAAATCTCAAATGGAATAAACATAAAAATAAACTATTTAAGTAGCTCAGTTCAGTACATTTTGCTCTTAGAGTATTCTGTTAATCTAATGTCAGGTCCATTTGCTATCTGTTGTTTTATTTAAGTATGGATTAGGAGACATTCACCAGAACTGAGCGGTAATAATATTGCATAAAGAAGGTATCCACTCGTTGTAGTATAAGCTAGCAGACTGAGAAGCATGTTGTCTAGAATATGATACACATATTTAATAATTTTGCACACTCCAAGAACAAGAGTAGTGCAATGTCTTACAACTACAGTCCACATTTTGTAATTTTGTATGAGTATATAAATGCTGTCAGACTTAAAAGTATATTATTTTGATCTCGCAATACAGATAATTTTATATAAAATTACTGTTCTGAAAACTTTAGAAAAATGACATAATATCAGTTCTCTTTAAGAGTACACTCCATAAAAAATAAGACCCAGCTACATTAAAATGAACAACTCTTAAATTAATATGTGTGGCTCCTAAATCAGATCTAGTGAAAATGTTTGTCATTGGAATAATTTTATAATTAAAAAGTAATTTAAATTTTTATGAAAGCAATATTTTACAGATAACACTATGTAAAAGTTCACACAGAAAAAAGCACTTGTAAAAATTCAGTTAATGTCAAACATTATCTATCCTTTGCAATGCCTAATATTGTACTTGATGGTTTGTAAACTTACAACTTTTCATTTAAATTTTATTAATAATGATGTTTAAATAATGGATTTGAAAGGTACATAGATGTGTCTTTATAAATGGTACAGTAGCTCACCCACCAAATCAGTTTCAGTTGAAGTATGAGCTCATGTTAGAAGTTGTAAATCTTAGCATGTTGGTTGTTGGAATAAGTTTTGTCATCAATTTGAAAGTAATATATCGAAAATGAAGATTGTATAAAATTTTGAATACAACTGGTGCTACTGGAATGAATAAAAGGAAGCTCAACAATGTAGGAAAAGGTAATTGCTACTTATCGTAAAGAACATATCTTAAGTTGTAGACAGGCACAATTAAAAGACATTTACACAAAGCTTTCAGTCACAGCCTCCATCAGCAAAAGAGAAACAGAGAAACACACATCATTCATACACACAAGCATGCACACCTCACAGACACATGACATCCAACTCAGACAGCTTTGGCAGAGGGTGGCAAACAAAACGGCTGAGAGATGAGAATGGGGAGGAGATGATAGGACAGAGGGGATGGAAACTGTTAGGTGGAGAGTCTGGGGGCATCATGTTACTGTAGGTTGAGGGCAAGATAATTATGGGTGTGGACAATGTGTTGTAAGGATAACTCCCATGTGCACAGCTCAGTTGTTCCCACAGGGTTCGGTCTTAGGTCCTTTACTGTTCTTGATATACATTAATGACTTACCATTCCACATTGATGAAGATGCAAAGTTAGTTCTTTTTGCTGATGATACAAGTATAGTAATAACATCCAAAAACCAAGAACTAAGTGATGTAATTGTAAATTACGTTTTTCACAAAATTATTCAGTGGTTCTCAGCAAACGGACTCTCTTTAAATTTTGATAAAACACAGTATATACAGTTCCGTACAGTAAATGGTACAACTCCAGTAATAAATATAGACTTTGAACAGAAGTCTGTAGCTAAGGTAGAATTTTCAAAAATTTTAGGTGTGTCCATTGATGAGAGGTTAAACTGGAAGCAACACATTGATGGTCTGCTGAAACGTCTGAGTTCAGCTACATATGCTATTAGGGTTATCGCAAATTTTGGTGATAAGAATCTCAGTAAATTAGCTTACTATGCCTACTTTCATTTACTGCTTTCGTATGGCATCATATTCTGGGGTAATGCATCGCTGAGTAGAAAAGTATTCATTGCTCAAAAACGTGTAATCAGAATAATTGCCGGAGCCCACCCACTGTCATCCTGCAGACATCTATTTAAGGATCTAGGGATCCTCACAGTGACCTCACAGTATATATATTCACTTACGAAATTTGTTGTTAATAATCCAGCCCAGTTCAAAAGTAATAGCAGTGTGCATAGCTTTAACACCAGGAGAAAGGATGATCTTCACTATGCAGAGTTAAATCTGACTTTGGCACAGAAAGGAGTAAATTATGCTGCCACAAAAGTCTTTGGTCACCTACCAAACAGCATCAAAAGCCTGACAGATAGCCAACTAACATTTAAAAATAAGTTAAAAGAATTTCTAGATGACAACTCCTTCTACTCATTGGCTGAATTTTTAGATATAAATTAAGGGGGGCAAAAAAAAAACCAACTTAAACATTAGTGTCATGGAATATTTTGTGTAATGTAATATCTTGTACAGACATCTTTCATTAACTGACACGTTCCACATCATTATGAAGTGTCGTATTCATGATCTATGCAACAAGTATTAATCTAATCTAATCTAATCTAATCTACAGTTCAAAAAAGCTGGTGGTGGAGGGAAGAATCCAGATGGATTGGGTAGTGAAGGGCCCATTGAATCAAGCATGTTATGCTCAGCTGCATGTTGTGCCAGAGGGTGGTCTGCTTTGGTCTTCACCACAATTTGGCAGTGGCTGTTCATCCTGGTGGACAGCTGGTTGCCAATCATACCAATATGAAAAGCTGTGCAATGGTTGGTAAATGACACGACTGCTTTCCCACGTGGCCTGGACCCTGATGAGGTAAGATAAACCTGTGACAGCACTGGAATAGGAAGTGCTGGGTAGGTGGATTGGGCAAGTCTTGCACCTGGATCTTACACAGGGATATAATGCTTATGGCAAAGAGTTGGGATTAGGAGTGGCATAAGGATGGACTAGGCTGTTGTGGAGGTTGTGTGGGTAAGAAGTACCTCGGATAGGATGTCCCTCATGTCGGGGTATGATCATAGGTAATCAGAGCCCTGGCCAGGGTGTAGCTCAGTTGTTCCAGTCTGGGATGGTACTGAGTGATGAAGGGGCCACTCCTTTGTGGCCGATTCTTGGGGGTGGTGGTAGTATTAGGGGGACTGTGAGTGGAAATGGCATGGGAGATCTGTCTGTGGGCTAGGTCTGGGGGATAGTGCCTTATGTGAAGACCTTGGTGAGGCCCTCAGCATACTGAGCAAGGGCATTCTTGTCACTGCAGACGTGTCACCCCTGGGTGGCAACACTGTGTGGGAGAGATTTTTCTGGTGGGAAAGGGATGACAGCTATTGAAATGCAGTTGGTGGTGCAGTTCACCGGTAGGTTCAATGTAGACAGAGGTGCAAATGGAGCCATCAGAAAGGAGGACGTAAACATCTAGGAAGGTGTCATGATGGATTGAGGAGGACTAGGTGAAGTGGATGGGAGAAAAGGTTCTGAGGTTGTGAAGGAATGAAGATAGGATGTCCTGACCCTGAGTCCAATTCATGAAGATCATGCACAAAAAGTTGTCAGTTCATTTATGTCTGTGCCACCTGGACCTATTTGTCCCACATCCAAAGCTAAGTATTAAAAATTAATTATTTTTCTAGCTAATATCCACTGAAATTTGGACCCTTGCTGATACATATTTGCCTGCTCTTCCAATTTAAACACCTACAAAATACAAATATAATTTTTTCTTATTTTGAAATAATGATCTTGTTTATACCTAAAAATAGTATAGTAACATTAAAATATTTTGCAGAGATCAATTTAAGGATCTCAGAAGTCTTACACTCACTTCCCAGTATTTTTTACTCTTTAATGATCTCCTTGTTCATAATACAAATGAATTTCTGCTAACTGTAATTTACAAAATTACAATGCAGAAAAATTACATTAACTGTGACTCCTTTTCTGGTGTTCAGAGAGGAGTTATGTACTTTGATGAAAGACATGCAATAGCCCGCATCTCGTGGTCGTGCAGTAGCGTTCTCGCTTCCCACACCCGGGTTCCCGGGTTCGATTCCCGGCAGGGTCAGGGATTTTCTCTGCCTCGTGATGGCTGGGTGTTGTGTGCTGTCCTTAGGTTAGTTAGGTTTAAGTAGTTCTAAGCTCTAGGGGACTTATGACCACAGCAGTTGAGTCCCATAGTGCTCAGAGCCATTTGAACCATTTTTTTTTTGAAAGACATGCAATAAGCTCCAGTCTAACCCAAGGCAAGATATGAAGAAACCAAAATAAATTTCAAAACATACCAATTAGTTGCTCCTTCTATAAATTATTTGATTATCTAGATTCAAGGACTAAAAATTTCCATTAACTACATGACACGCAGTAGTGTACATTATAGAGCTACATGACAAGTAGCAGTGTTTTGTAACTATTTCATTTGAAAAGTATAGCTGGTACCAGCTAGGTATTAAAATGTCAACAGTCAATCAATAGTTGTTGTTGTTATGGTCTTCGGTCCAGAGACTGGTTTGATGCAATAAATAGTATCTATTTAAAATGACAGAGAACATGGCAGCCTTTTCAAAGTAGTGGCTTTCCTCCTAATGTAACATTAAGCACTGCAGTTGTAGTCTGCTTTTAATGCAGTGCACATATTAAGTTTCTATGAGTTAAATATCTATCAGTAGTGTATATTTTGAGTTGATCCATAAAACTGAAAGTTGTTCTTGATGAGATCTGTGAAACATGATAAATGAGTAAAATAATGGTTGACACACAAGACTGAATAGTCCATTACTTAAAATAAACTATATGCTTGTGTTTCTGGTGTTTTTATTTGGGATAACACTACCTAATGATATGGTCAATAAAGAGGACCCACTTGATTTACCATGGAAACCAAGTAGCGGGTGCAACCACTGTGGCATCACTACTTACAATCAGATAGTGTTCATCCACACGTGCACCCTCTGATGGCCTCAAGTCAGATTCAGCTATATAAGCTTACCTAAGAGCATAAGCATAAGCAATTTTGATGGCAGCAATGGAGTGTGCACTGTGAATATTCTATTTGGCTATGGTGTTGTCTTGTGGACTCTATTTGTAATGCATGGAACTCTGAAATGGCTGGGACTAGACTTTCCTTGGGAATCTAGATTTAAGTTGGCTTGCACTGTTTCTAGTAGCATCATATATATATATATGTATGTATACACACAGAGGTGACAAAAGTCATGGGATAGCAATATGCACATATACAGATGGCAGTAGTGTGAAGTATAAAAAGTATAAAAGGGCAGTGCATTGGCAGAGCTGTCATTTCTACTCAGGTGATTCATGTAAAATGGTTTCTGATGTGATCACAGCCACAGGATAGGGATTAACAGACTCTGAATGCCAAATGGTAGTTGGAGCTAGATATATGGGACATTCCATTTCAAAAATCATTAGGGAACTCAGTTTTCTGTGATCCACAGTGTCAAGAGTGTGCCAAGAATAGAAAATTTCAGGTGTTATATCTCACCATGGACAACAGTGTGATCAACAGTTTCCAATTAATGACTGAAAGAAGTAGAGCTTACATAGTTATCAGTGCTAATAGACATGCAACACTTCATGTAATAACTGCAGAAATCAATGTGGAATGTATAATGAACATATCCATTAGGACAGCATGTCAAAATTTGATGTTAATGGGATATGGCAGCAGACAACTGATGCAAGTGCCTTTGCTAACAGCATGACATAACCTGCAGTGACTTTTTCTGGGCCCATGAACATATCAATTGGACTGTAGATAACTGGAAAACTGTGGTCTGATCAGATGAGTCCTGATTTCAGGTGGTAAGAGCTGATGGTAGGGTTCAAGTATGGGACAGACCCCATGAAGTCAAGGACCGAAGTTGTGAACAAGGCCTTGTTTAAGCTGATGGTGGCTTCATAATGTAGTGGGCTGTGTTTACATAGAATGGTCTGGGTTTTACTGGTCCAACTGATCTGAATGTTGATTAAAATGGTTGTGATGACTACTAGGAGAACATTTGCAGCCATTCATGGAATTCATGTTCCCAAACAATGATGGTGTGGCATCGATCCATGGATCAATAGGCCAAAACGTCGTATGTGTATTATGTCTTCAAGTTGATCTTCATTTTTGTATACTTCCGGGACCACAGTTCCCGCCTAGTCTTCGACCTGTACGTTTGTCGTGTAATAAAAGTATTGATGATTAGAAGAGAGAACCATGGTCATTACCTTACTACCTTGATATCTCCTTCAGTGGTGACCCCGAAGTTTGAATAATCTGTCGAACCAAGTACCAAGTGACTACCGCGCTGGCTTCCGCATTCTGCATGGACCTTTGTCTGCTACGCAATGGCCTTCTACAACATGCCACCGCAGCCCGGTTTTCACCAGCAACAGAAACTAAATTCAAGCATGCCAGCTGTAGTTGGTGCCCAATGTGAATTTCCGCAGTCTTATAGCCTTGAGAAGCCAGGGACCTTGTCAGGTGCAGTGGTTTTGAACATGACACCAGCGATCTCCGATTCTGGCTTTGTTAGCCATGAAGTGCTTCAGTTTTCGCCACACAGCAGTACAAGAAAACACTACACACTGATACCGAACATTAATGCAAGTACTGTAAATAGTGTGGAGCATAGTTTTCATAATGTACCACAACAGGGCGCCTTTTTGAATGTGCAGGCTCCATGTGTGTATCACTCCACACCGGTTGCATGCTATGTGAATGACATTCACCAGCCTGTTACTCCGAGTGTTCATCAGTGCAGTAATTTGAGCACATCAGGTTCCACCAAGCTCATCAGTGACTCTGTGATGGAGAATTTTGCTGCAGATGTGGAGGACCAATTCCATAATGACCTGTCGAGCAACCGCCGTGACCACTTTGACCTTCTGCCGCAACAACCAGTCCCGCTTCGCTCCATGCCAGGCTTCCTGCTATCGGATTTCGCTTCCCCTCCAGCTACTATGAACACAGCCAGCACGTCTGCTTCCTCTCTACCATCCTCATGATGCAGAGTTAACTTTGACTTGCCTAATGCTGCATCCACGAGCGGCTGCCCGCATTCTTCAACCACCAGTTCGTCGAATCTACCGAAACTTCCGGCATTCAAACCTTCCCACCCGGAATTCTGATTCAACCTGGTTGAGCAAACTTTCAGTGTCTGCATACCTGATGACAATGCCCGTTTCACATGCCTCATGAACCACCTCCACGACCATGTCGGCTTAATTTATGACCTGGTTAAGTCACCTCCTCCGAACGAGAAGTACGCTACAGCTAAACAAGCAATATTGGAACGTGTCTCCAAGACAAGAAGAGAAATTGTTTGACAGCTTGTCTATGAAGAATGCCTTGACGACAGATCTCCATCCCAGCTGTGGTGATGCCTTCGACTTCTCGTCAGTGAACGCGACATGCCAGACACCATGCTCACCAAGATTTGGACGGAAAAGCTCCACCTACGAAGATAGACCAAATAGCGAACCCTTGCACACTGCTGACCGAGCTTACTCCAGTCTACTATGTGAAAGCCATGCCCAACAATCCGGCAGCTATGCCACTTTCCAACCACAATCAGGGCCCCAACGTGGATGCCCCACTAAACCTAAGTCTGTCAAGCTCGCCACACTACCAGCACCTTCACGTCTGCCCAATGACAGCACATCTGACTCCATTGAAGATTCTGGGTTGCCGCCGTCTGACCACTCGTAAGAGCAGACGTATGCCCATAAATACTGTTTCTTCCATGCAAAATTTGGGGAACAAGCACACAATTGTAAACCACTGTGCTCCTATCCAAACTTCAACCACAGGTAGGCAGCGGCTCCATCTCCTGCGATGTAAACAACAGGCGCCATCCCATTCTCCATTCAGTGTCCAACACTAATGCTTCGAATGGATGAGTCTATGTCCACAACTTGAACTCTGGCACAACCTTTCTCATCGACATGGGCACAGATGTTTCCCTACTTCCATCTCGTCTTGCTACCGAAAAGATCTGACTACACAAAACTGTCCTACATGCTGTAAACTCATCTAGTTTGTCGTGCTTAGGTTCTACTTCATATGCAATGTCCCTCTCGCCTGAGTGCAACCTGAAGTGGTCCTTCCTGGTGGCTGACATCGATGTTCCCATTTTGGGCATCAACTTTCTATGACACCACAAACGGTGGCCTGACCTCGCCAAGAACACAGTGTTCTACCACCCTACGCAGGAACACATCCCGTGTGCTTCGTCGAGTGTCAATAGTACTGCTAAACAGGTCCACCTGGCTAGGAAGTGTAATAACCCCTCCTCCAAGGTCTTGTCATGGACCAATAAGTGGCTGCCGGAGCGTGTCGAGTCTACACGCCTGTGCTTGGGACAACTTGAGCTACGCCATTGCCTCAACAACTTAAGTAACGAGCTATCTTTGGCACAGCAGCAGCTTGCAGCAGATGATGCCTTGGCAACACACAAGGTTAGTCGGTGCCACTACAGTGTTCTCGTGCCCGAGTGCATTTGTGACCGTGTGCCACATAAACTGTACAGTGTCCGTGCTCCCGCCAGCTCTAACTGTGTTAATTCAAGCGCACATTCATTCCCCTCCTTGCTTGGGCAGCTAACTTCCCAGGCGCAGGTTAATGTTTTAGAGTTACTGCCATCAGCTTTCATTCACACCCGCTACTGCCACCAAGCTCGACAGCGGCACTTTCGGTTACTAGTAAACAGTGTACCAACCTTGTTTCACGTAGCTCACTTGTTTGTCAAGCCCAGCCACCCAACAGCTGGCACTTATGCAAACTTTCACTGGCCCCGCCACAACCCAGCCTAGTGGATCATGTGTGGATGGATATGTGTGTGTGTCCGAGTGTAAACCCGTCCTTTTTCCCCCTAAGGTAAGTCTTTCCGCTCCCGGGATTGGAATGACTCCTTACCCTCTCCCTTAAAACCCACTTCCTTTCGTCTTTCCCTCTCCTTCCCTCTTTCCTGACAAAGCAACCATTTGTTGCGAAAGCTAGAATTTTGTGTGTGTGTTTGTGTTTGTTTGTGTGTCTATCGACCTGTCAGTGCTTTCGTTCGGTAAGTCACAGCATCTTTGTTTTTAGATATATTTTTCCCACGTGGAAAACATATAACAAAGATGCTGTGACTTACCGAACGAAAGCACTGGCAGGTCGTTTCACGTGGAATGTTTCCCTCTGTTATATATATATATATATATATATATATATATATATATATATATATATATATATATATATATATTATCAATTACGCAATCTAGCTCTGTTTATTATGTTTATTTCTTGATTCATTTATGAAACGATAATAGAAACTAATAGAAATTGATTTGTTAAGAAAAATTGTAAAGCCTTTGCACATGGCTATTACCACAGAGTGAGGTAGTGCTAAGCATGTCTCAGATGTGATTGGACATATTTTTGTATTTTGGGTGAACAATGTAATTTCAGCTTCGTTAATGTAAAAATTCAAAGGACTGTGTAATATACTAAAATGTGACAAAATAAATTAACATAAAGACAAAATTTCAGTTCAAGCATGAGGACCTAAAATGTGAAAATTTCAGCTTCAAGAATTAGTCCCCTAGACTAGAAGAACTGGAGACAACTCTACAAGAAAAGATAAGTAAACTAAAATGGTTATTCTAGTCTTACTCCTCTCAAATCTTCAGAATAGACTTTACTCATTGTGGACAATAGCTGCAACTAGGAAGGAGGGGAGGAGATTACAAATGTGGGCATTGTCTGTGATTAATTGACTAGTAATGAAGTTTTGTCTGTTGCAGAAGTGCTTTATTTTGTTAATTTTTGAAATTTATGGAGGAGTAATTTTTTTACCACATGTAGCAAATAACTGAAGGGTGCCCAAGAAAACCAACAGTGATGATGTACTACCAATAATGACGGATCGGATCAAATGAAAGTGAAGAGAACTTTACAACTGCAACCAGGGACATCAAAAAGGAAAGATAAGTACAAATTATTTGTAAAGTTAATTTGTTTGTGGACTCATGCGCTGGTTAACAAAATGAATAGGAATGAAAGCAAAAGTAAGGTAGAAATGAATGTTTGTGATGAAGCAAGCTGGGATCTTTTTACTTTCTCTCTTTTTGCCATCTGCCTTATTAAATTCATTTTCTTTTTCATTTTTGACCAATCACGATTAACAACCATAGTGTAATCTGCATTTTCATAAAAGAGAAAGACTGCTCCTCAATCTTAAGAAATATAGCACCAGATCTAATTTTGTGGATAGTTTTGTGTATGTAATCAATTTCCTAATTTATTTTGACTATTCCTAGTTAATATCTTTTGTTGTAGGGTGAAATCAGTAATTGTTTAGTGATATAGATTCTATTGTTGACTTAGAAAATATAAATTAGACAAACATAAATTGAGTATTAATTATAAACACTTGGAAGAAGAACTACTAGGATTCTTTAAGTATTTATTTGGCTCTATTCCAAAACATGTTAGCAAAGCCAGCCCTTAATTAATTCCAAAATAATTGCCAGGTTTGTTAAAAGCATTGTTTGCATAACTATATCTGTTAATTTCATTATTTAAACAAATAATTTGGCCTAACCTTTGTGATAGAAGGAATAGTTTAAAAGGGGGAATTTTTCAATGTATTCAATTAATTGAATAAGTTATTATAATTTCTATAAATTAAACATCAAACAATGTATAGTTTCAGTGCCTATTATTATGAGGATATATAAAGGCCCGATTTTTAGTCCCATGGCAGTCACTCCATGTCCGACTTTCAGACGGAAATTATGTACTGTTTGTAGTTGAATAATTGTAACACAAATATGCTATGTGTTAAAACAATGACAGTGTCTGTTACATTTATTTGAGAAATAGTGTTACATGTAGCTTATAATTCTGCAAGAAATGTGCTATAACTTCAAGTTGAACAAATATATTTCAAGTAAGATGCAATACATGAAAGTCACAGATCAAGTAAACAGAGTAAGATGTGTGTACACTTTAACAGTCAAATCATAACTGAGTCCAAGTCTAGCAGCCACTGGCTGGCTGGCCGCTTAGGTGGCGCTGCTGCTGCATGGCTGGCAGACAGCGCCGCATGTAGAGGATGCGCGTAACTGCGCGGCGGCACTTTGAAAGATCGGCGAGTCACAACACTTTTCCCCCCTTTGAATTTTTTGCACAGGTCTTGATGGAGGTGGCCTGTAGATTGCTAATGTCCATAGGTGTTGTTTGACTGGCCATAAAGTTTTGAGCAGGAGGCTTCCCGTACGGACGGAAGTGTCCCCGATGATAACGGGTCGAGATGACAGGAGACGTGGGGGTCGAATCTGCTAGGGCCCCATGCACCAATCTGCCCCTTGCGGCAAGTCCGGTTGCTATAACAGGAGACATGGGTCATGTGTCTGCATCCGTAGGAGAAGGAGGCGAGTAGAGTTGCTCCGACAGACGATGGTCATCTGGTTCCTGCATGGGCACGTCTCCTGGTGGTGTCAGTTCTTGTGCTGGCACCAATATGATGGTGAGAGGACTGCATTGTGAGTAATGAGGGATTCCAGTATCCCGAGCGTCAGGTAGAGCCGAAGGTGGTGTAGCGGCATCCGGAATAGGCGTTGCTGGCACACGAGGCCAAAGCTGGTCCGAATGATGCACTGCAACACCTGTGTCCATCTGGATTTCATATAGATGTTGGTGGCGGTGTCGTAAGATGCGGCCATGGCTCCATTTTGGCCACCTGCCATATGCCCGTACCCATGCAAGGTCATCGGCGGTGAACCGGCCAAGCGAAGTCACCTGTGGCCGTGAGGTGGAAGGCCGCAGAAGATGAAGTAGCATGCGGGGCTGTCGGCCATTTAAGAACTCAGCCAGGCTGTGGTCGCCCAGGGGGTGAAATGGTAAGAAGCCAGAAATTGGAGAAGTGCATCATCAGCAGCAGAAGAAGGCAGGAGTTTCCTCATCTGAGCCTTAAATGTGTGGACCAGTCGTTCAGCCTCACCGTTTGACTGTGGATGGAATGGAGGGGCCATGACATGCATGACACCTTGACAGGCACAAAAATCCACAAAATTGGAAGAGGCAAATTGTGGACCATTATCAGTAACAAGAGTAGAGGGAAGGCCTTCCAAAGAGAATATGCGAGCTAGAGCATTGGTGGTTGCCACGGTGGTAGGCGACATGCAACAGACAATGAAAGGAAAGTTAGAGTAGGCATCAATAACGAGAAGCCAATAAGTACCCAAAAAAGGTCCCGCAAAGTCAGGGCTCCCAGGGCTTCTCAGGTGAAGGCCACGGTGACAAAGATGACTTTGGGGTAGCGGCCTGTGATGCACGATGGCTGCAGGCAGCTACCATGAGTGTGATTTCAGAGTCGATGCTTGGCCAGTACATATGACAGCGTGCCAGAGATTTTGTGCAAGAGACACCCCAGTGCCCTTGGTGAAGGAGGTGCAAGACCGAAGCATGCAAAGATGCAGGTACAACAGCATTTTCGGTGGAAAGGAGGATAACACCATCCCTAGCCGTGAGGCAGTAACGCAAAGCGTAGTAGTTCCGCAACGGATCAGAAGTCTTAGCGGACGGATGATCTGGCCAACCCTTCTGAATACAGCGTAAAACCCAGGAGAGGGTAGGGTCAGACCCCGTAGCAGCCACCAGCCGGTCCCCGGCTCATCCAAAACCCACTGCTTGGCAACATCCAGGTGGAAACACAAAATTTCATCCCTATCGAATGCCACATCAGGACCTATGGGAAGGCAAGACAGTGCATCAGCATTTGCATGTTGAGCCATTGGTCAGAAATGAATCTCATAACTGAAACGAGACAAGTAAAAAGCCCAACACTGGAGGCGGTGTGCAGCCTTGTCGGGAAGTGATGTTGATGGATGAAACAAGGAAACAAGTGGTTTGTGATCCATAACAAGATGAAATTTGGATCCATAGAGCAAAACACCAAACTTATGAAGAGCATAAATAATGGCCAAAGCTTCTTTTTCAATTTGAGAATACTATTGTTGGGCATCCGTGAGCGTTTTGGAGGCATAAGCAATGGGTTGTTCAGAACCGTCAGAATAACGGTGCGCAAGGACTGCACCAACCCCATATTGAGAGGCGTCCATGGCAAGAACAAGATGTTAGCCAGGTCGATAAGTAGCCAGGCATGGGGCCTGTTTCAGCATAGTCTTCAATTTCTGGAAAGCCTCATTGCATGACGCGGACCAGTGAAAAGGCATGTTTTTATGCAACAGGCGATGCAACGGCTGAGCCACCAAAGCTGCAGACAGTAAAAACTTGTTATACAGGTAGTATGCTATTTTCCCCAAGAAGGCCTGCAGTTCCTTAAAAGATGTAGGGCAAGGAAGGGCATCGATCGCAGCGACAGTTTGCTGAAGCAGATGAGTATCATCCCAAGAGAGTTGAAACCGCAAATATGTGACAGATGCCTGAAAAAATTTTGATTTCTGAAGATTACACTTAAGACCGGCAGTCTGTAAGACATGAAAAAGTGTGCGGAGATTTTGAAGATGTTTGTCAGTGGTGGAGCCAGTGACAACAATGTCGTCCTGGTAATTTATACACCCAGGGACAGTGAGCAATAATTGTTCCAAGAATCGCTGAAAGAGAGCAGGGGCGCTGGCAACCCCGAATGGCAATTGGTGGTACTGATAGAGGCTGAAAGGCGTGTTAAGGACCGGAAACTGCCGGGAAGCAGCGTCAAGAGGAAGTTGATGATAAGCTTCTGACAGGTCAAGTTTAGAAAATACTGGCCTCCAGCAAATTTTGTGAACAATACTTCAGGTTGAGGCATAGGGTAAGTGTCGATAAGGCATTGAGAATTTACAGCGGCTTTGAAATCACCACAGAGATGAATATCACCATTTGGCTTAGCAACAACAATGACAGGAGAGGACCACTCACTGGAAGTGACAGGAAGCAAGACCTCTGAAGCAGTGAGACGATCCAGCTCCCATTTGACCTTATCACGAAGGACCACAGGAACAGGCTGAGCCTGAAAAAACTTAGGCCGAGGAGTGGGTTTGAGCATGATATGTGCTTCAAAGTCGTTTGCACGGCCTAACCCATGAGAAAAAAGGGACAAAAATGTCGTCGACAAGGAATCCAACTGAGCATAAGGAATAGCATCAGAGATGATATGGACAGAGTCATCTATGGAGAACCCAAAAACGCAGAAGGCATCGAAACCAAAAGATTCTCCATGTTACTATGGTCGACCACAAATATGGGAACAGTGCGAATGACAGATTTGTAAGATACCTCAGCATCAAATTGTCCCAAGAGAGAAAGCATCTGTTTATTGTAAGTCCATAATAGCCTAGTGACAGATGACAGGATTGGAGAACCCAACTGAAGATACGTCTGAGAATTGATGATAGTGGCAGCAGAACCAGTGTCCACCTGCATGCGAACATCTCGACCAAGTATTGGACAGTGAGGAATAACTTCCCTGAAAGGGAAGAAGTACAATTGACAGACAACACAGAATCAGAATCAGCGCCATGTTCATGAACATCATGTATGTGGTCGGATTTGCAAACGGATGACACATGACCCTTTTTTTGCATTTGTGACACACAGTCCAACGTTGTGGACAACCTTCTCGTGAATGTTTCGTAAAACACCGTGGACATGAAGGAAGTTGCCGTGGGTTTTGCTGCAGTTTCTTATAGGTTTGTTTATGGTTAGGCCGAGGCTGCACTTGGGAGCATACTGCGGCCACGTCGGCCGGCAGGGACATACCACATGCTTCGCAACAGAGGTTGTATTTCCTTGATGTCGCCCCGTGCCTCTATTTGCACTCCAGCAGCACGAGAAATTTCAAAAGACTGAGTGATAGATAGGACTTCATCTAGAGTCAGATTTGCCAACTGAAGGGCGTGTTGCCTAACTTCTTTGTCGGGCACCGGCCGCGGTGGTCTCGCGGTTCTAGGCGCGCAGTCCGGATCCGTGCGACTGCTACGGTCGTAGGTTCGAATCCTGCCTCGGGCATGGATGTGTGTGATGTCTTTAGGTTAGTTAGGTTTAAGTAGTTCTAAGTTCTAGGGGACTGATGACCACAGCTGTTAAGTCCCATAGTGCTCAGAGCCATTTGAACCATTTTTTTTTGTCGGGCGCCAATCGGATTATAGCATCCCAGACCATGGAATCGGCATAGGATTCTTTGTGAACTTCAGTAACAAATTGACACTTTCTACTGACGCCGTGAAGTTCAGCAGCCTAAGCGCGATAGGATTGATTTGGTTGTTTTTGACAACAATAAAAGGCAACACAAGAGGCTACCACATGCATTTGCTTTTGAAAATAGACGGACAGAAGTGAGCACATTTCAGCAAAGGACAAAGATGCAGGATCTTTCAAAGGAACCAATTGTGACAACAACCCATACATTTGAGGTGAAATCCATGAAAGGAACAGAGACTTACATGTTTGTTCATCCACAACATGAAATGCCAAGAAGTGCTGTCGAAGATGTTTTTCATAATCAGACCAGTCTTCCGCCGTCTCGTCGTAAGGAGGAAAAGTAGGGAGAGACAATGACGAGAGATGCCATGATGAAATCACGAATCGCATTTGTGAGAAGCGTTTGTTGTTCTATGAGACCTTGCAATAGTTACTCTAAAGTAGCCATGGAAACATGTGGGTCAATGATGGAAAAGAAAAATCACTACCTCGTCGCCAATTGTTATAACTTCAAATTGAACAAATATATTTCAAGGAAGATGCAATACATGAAAGTCACAGATCAAGTAAACAGAGTAAGACATGTGTACACATTAACAGTCAAATCATAACTGAGTCCAAGTCTAGAGTCCGCTGGCTGCCTCACTGCTTAGGTGGCACTGCTGCTACATGGCTGGCAGACAGCAGCCCATGTAGACATGCGTAACTGTGCGGCGGCACTTTGAAAGATCGGCGAGTCACAACAAAATGTTCAACAAAAAACTATTGTAACAATATACTGATGTTTGGCAGCATCATTTAGGGCAGTCAGTGTTGAATTTCCACCCCCCCCCCCCCCCCCCCCCCTCCCTTATTTTTTCAGCCAGTATAGCAATGCAGTACATTGACACCGAGGACTATCAATGAAGAAATAAAGCAGGTGTATGTCACAAGCTGTAGGATCAAGTCAGTGTATGTCTGAGCCGAGTGAAATCATAGTCAGTAAAGAAACAGCAAAAACTTATATTTTGCAGTTAATTTTGTCAAAACTAGAGAAAATGAAGACTGATATCAATAGCAAATTTAGGGCAATTAATGATCATTTAACTGAAGTAAGAACTGAAAACAATAGCAAAATGTACAGAGGACAAGATCAGATAGATTAACATAGTAATCAAGTTCAGAGCTAAAGATGGGTTGCCAGAGGGGTTAAGAAGTGCAAATGAAAAACTTGATGTTTTAGAAAATAAATTTATTTTTTTGGAAAATGATTTTATAGACGCAATAGCAAAACAATCCAAGAATGTTGATGGCATCAGAGTTGAACAGAAGGCAGTAGGAGATAAAAACCCAATAAAATATCACCAGTTTAAACCAAAACATTTTAAACATAGAAAACAATATGCAAACTAATGTAACTGTTTTAGATCAATACATTTAGGCAGTTCAGAAAATTTTCATTCACAAAAATCTGTGTGCAAACAATGGTATTACATTGTTCAACACTCTACCAAAAGTTTTCCATCACATTATTTACATCCAGTGGATTTTATGCACCACTGCAGACATAGTTTTGTGTCAGGCATGAAATTTAAGTCAGTGGGAAACATATCAGAGTTTTGAGAAAAGTTCTTTAAATAAATTTTGGTCCGAAGCTGAACAGGGAAGAATCAAAAGTGAATTTTTGAATGGTCCTAATTATAGGAATAGGGATGCCACTTTGAAAGAGTTTTGTAAGAACCAGCTAAAAAAATTAGAACATCTTGGCAAACCATTTGAGAAATGATGTTGATTGATGCACTTGAAAGGAGATTACCAGAAAGATTGCAAACTTCAAAATTATTTAGATCAATTCAAGTGTGAGGGCATAAAATGTGAGAATTTCAGCTTCAAGAATCAGACCCCTAGACAAGAAGAACTGGAGCCAACTGTACAAGAAAAGATAAGTTAACAAAAAAGTTATTGTTAATCTTACTCCTCTAAAATCTTCCGAAAAGACTTTTTTACTGAGGACAATAGCAGGAATTAGGAAGGAGGAGGTAGATTACCAATGCACCATGTCAATGGGCCAAGGTTGTTCACAATTGATTGGAAGAACATTCTGGACAACCTAAGCAAATGGTGTGGCCACTCAGATCACCTAACATGAATCCCATCAAACATTTATGGGACATAATTGAGACATCAGTTTGTGATGAAACCTGCACCAGCAATACTTTTCAATTATGGTTGGCTATTCAGGCAGCACGGCTCAGTATTTCTTTGGGGGACTTCCAACAACCTGTCGAGCCCAGGCCACATCAAGCAGCTGTATTACGCTTTGCAAAAGGAGATCAGAAATGATATTGGAAGATATTCCATGACTTTTGTCACTTCAGTGTATATACAGTTTTGCAAATTTGCTCCATTGCTTCTGTGAGTAGATTGCCATTTTAGTAACCTAATGGCAACTAGGCACTTTTTTTTAAAAAAAAGGCAGGTTTTTCAGTCTTGGAAGGTTTTACTTACCCATTGTACCAGCTTTAATGCCGAGGTACATATTTCAAAACATCAACAGGTTTTCAACAGGCTTTCCAGGCTTAGTGGGCACTATTCTTAACAATGCACACTGCAGTTTTGCCTCTGGTAATTTCCCTCTCCACCTTCACATACACACACACACACACACACACACACACACACACACACACACACATACACACACACAATATCAGTTCAATTCTATCTCATAAATATCCTGACAGTGCCATATTGTAATAAAGACCTGATAGAACTTTTTTCGGTTACAGAAATCTGGCCATACTGGAACTAATTTTTTATTTATAAATTATGTAATACATAGTTGTGGATGTTCACAAAGTTTTCCAGCCCTTAGGAGCAAATGTTTCACAACACAATTTTTTGTTTAAATATCAATATTTTAATATACTGTGATGCCAAACTGTGAATGTTAGTTTGCAAATAAATGACTCAAATTGCTAGTAAAATAAAACTAAAACATTTATTATTATTTTACAATGAAATGATAATATTAGGTAAAACATATTTAACTACATTTTTACTGCTGTGTGATTGCTACTCAAACAACATTTCATTATAACCTGAAGTTAAAATCTTTATGAATATTTTTAATAACTTGAAAATTTTATCAGCAACTGTTATTTTCAAAAATCCTCATAGGAATTGATACTTATGAAAAATACTTAGTTACTTAAAACTGAATAAAGGTCTAACAACAAAAGTTACACAAACAATGTTTTGACTCATAAAACATACGGAAAGCTTCGAGATCAATTAGCATGATTTATATTACCCTTGATTGGCACCAACTGCATCTGACTCATTTAGCCGTTGAAAGGGTTAACATCACATGAAGCTCTTTGGAGGTGAGGCATTTTATAAAGACAATGAAACTACTGTCAAGTACATATGTTCATTCTGAATATATTTTCTTCTTGTGTTACTGAACTGTATTTGAGAATGTGGATTGTTTTACAATGAAGGAGAATAAAACCACATATGATGAAAACAAAAACTAGTGCTCCAAGCTTGTTGTAACAAACAATCTGGGACCTGATCATTCGAATTAAAATGACACAGACCACCAAACACTTGTGCCATTTGCTGGTTAAGTAAACTAATTTTTATAAAATGTGATGATGTCTCTCCTACAATGCAAATGTCTTTGTCATTATGGTGCCGCTCACTGGCATGCAATGTCAACAAAAATAAACAGTTTCAGTGTATTTTATTATGATACAAATATTAGAAAGTGTACTATCACATATGCTTCTAAGATCTTATCTGCTTCATTCTCAGATAGAGTAGGATGCGTTTTCTATTGCTTATGCAGCTCAGAAATTTAATAATGTCACAGATCATTGCCATATTTTCACCATCTTTGGTCCCAAGAATTGCTTACTAGTTTGGACCACACATCACCTCCAGTGTTGGGTGCTATGCTTGCCTAACTTCATTATTCTATTCACTATCGAGCAGCAGTATTACATATTACGTATAAACATTGAAACTGTTCTGATTCCTGTGGGACCTGACCCTGCCTTGTACCAACATAAAATGGTGTTTTTCCAGCTTGTCCCAGATCTGGATTTGGTTGTTTCCTCCTTTCCCTTACCATCACATCATACCCACCATCCCCAAGAACCCAGTGTTAAACATCCTTATTCATTTTGTTCAGTGTGGGTGACTGGACACACCTACTGGACATAAATTTCATAAAAACTGGTTATATGGGCCTCAACTACATGTGAATCAAGAGGTTCTGTTGTAGGTCTTGGACAAGGGCTGTGACGAAGCAAGCTGAGATATTTTTACTTCCCCCTCTTGTTTGGCCATCTGCCTAATTATCATTAACATACATGAGTCTAATCTGCATTTTCATAAAAGAGAAAAGGTTGGCCCTCAGTTTTAAAGAATATAGCAGCAGATCTAGTTTTGTGCTTAGTTTTATGTATGGAATTGATTTTCTAATTTATATTGACTAATCGTAGTTTGTATCTTTTGTTATAGGGTGAAATCGGTAATTGTTATGTAACTTAAATGCCATTGTTGACTTATAAACAAATATAAATTCTGCACCAATTATAAGCATTTGGAGAAACAATTAATAGTATTCTTAAAGGATCTATTTGGCTCTATTTGAAAACATGTCAGCAACACCAGCTCTTAATTAATTCCAAAGCAATTTTCAGTTTTGTCAAAAGTACTGTTTGCATAACTATATATGTTACCTTCATCATTTAAACAAATAATTTGGCTTAACCTTCGTAGTACAAGAAACTGTTAAAAAGAACCTATTTTTCAATGTATACAGTTAATTTAATGAGTTAAGTTTTAATTGTGATTTCTATAAATTAAACATCAAATGATGTGTAGTTTCAGTGACTGTTATTGTGAGGATATATAAGGGCCCAATTTTGGGTCCCAAGACATTCAGTCCATGGCTGAGTTTCAGACAAGAAACCTGTATTGGTTAGATCAACAACAATGCATCCATGAAATAAGTGTAACACAATTAGACCATGTGTTAAAACAATGATAGTGTCAGTTACATATATACCTTATTTTTCTACAAGAACTTGAACTGTGTGGTTAGGTTTTTACTGTTCATAAATGTATAACAGTAAACTATTGCAGCAGTATATGGATGTATGCCTGCAGACTATTAATGATGCTTATTGAAAGTAAAACAATAGAGCTCTGGCCATATAACTGTGTATTATTGGTGGTTTGTGAACAGGAAAAGTTATGAGTCGTGAAACACAACTGTGCACTAGTCAGCTACATCACTTAAAGTAGTCAGTGTTGAGCTCCTGTATGTGTTCTTAATGTTGGAAACTATTATGTACATTTTCAATAAATACAGTTTCTAAATTATCTCAAGATTAACAAGACAACTGTCCAGACCTTATGAAAGTAAGAGAAAGAACGAATAGGTAATTGTGTCTTCTCTTCTTTCAACAGACTTAAAATGTTCACACAATAATGTATGACATCAGATTGGGTAAGGCACATTTATACCTTGAACTGGACTGTAACTGCTTAGGTGGGCTCGGCGACTACCTGCCTGCCCCGACCATCCGTTCAATATACGTCTGTCCTGCACACACATAATTGCGGTGCAGTAGACACAGTTCTACTTTACCACACTCATCTCTAAAATAATGCATGTTCAAGACAGTGGAAATATGAGGGTCTCTAGAATTTATCCCAAAATTCTCGAGGCACTACAATATTGGAAGCAATGTTAAGGTAAATTATGAGAAGTTTGAGTTGTTTGAGTAGTATGTGTATGAAGGAAGACATTAATAGGTTGGAAAATAGTATAAAGAAAGTAGTACATAATACTAATGATAAATTTTTGTGATGAGAATAGTAGGAAGGTGGAGCTTCTGAAAAACAGTGTAGAGATGAAGTCAAAGCAACCAGAAAATTTTGCACTGTAAATAAGGTTAAACTTGAGAACCAAACCGATCAGATTAAAAATGATTTTGAAAAGGAAGTTAGAAACCAAGTGTGCAGTAGTGGTAGGGGAAAAACTGTAAACAGTAAATGAAAATGTAGATTCAAAATTGACTGAAATGGAGAAAAAGGTGGAAGAGGTACAAAATCTAAAGCATAGAGAAGGTGACAGTGGGTCTGATTCTGACAGTAGTTGTAATAATGAAAGCAATGACAAATCCAGTAGTGATGAGGATGAGGTATTTGAATTTATAACTGATAATGATGCCAATGTGTTAAGAAAAGAAAGAATAAAGGAGGATAATGTTAGGCCTAATGAAGAGTTACAGTTTGAAAGTGGTAGTGAGGAAGAGAACCATGCTATCTGTCATTTGACTGTCTGATAATTATTTTGGTAAGTACGATGATAGTTTTTCCAGGTAAAATATCAATGAGGATTTGTTGCATGAAGTTGATTAAATGGTAAGTAGGAAGGAAGTGGGGCACCCTGTAATAACAGCAAGGTTCAAGGTATATATGTTAAGTGTTTACTGGACAGTGGTAGTGATTTGAATGGTACAAGGTGCAACAATAAAGTAATAGGACTGATTTTCTTTGCAAGATGTGGCAACCCTGCAGGTGTGCCTAGGCACAATATAATTGACCTTGGTCTATAAGCTGCTTCTAGTCCATGTGCACATCGATGCAACTGCTCAGTCGTGAGTTGTGCTGTAATAAGTTAACACATGTTTGTGTCTCTCGTCGCGGAAATGGAACAGCATAATATTGCGCAACGGTATGCCATTTCTTTTTGCGTTAAATTGGGTGAAAATACGACAACAACTTATGGTAAGCTTCAGAAGGCTTTTGCAGATGAGGTTATGTCAAGAGCTCAAGTGTTTCCTTGGGATAAAATGTTTAGTGAAGGCAGAATGACTGTTGAAGATGAAGACCACAGTGGACGACCATCAACCTGATGGACGGATGTCAACTTGGCCTGGTTGCATGAACTTGACAATCTGATGGAAGATTGTCCATGAAAAGGATTGCAGAAGAGCTCAACATCAATCAAGAAATGGTTTGTCTAATAATAACTGAAGATCTTGGTATGAGAAAGATCTGTGCAAAAATGGTCCCCAAAAATCTCACACCACAATAGCGAGAAACACAGAAAAATGTGACAGCCAATCTGTTAGAGCAAACAGAAATCAATCCAGAATTGTTGAGCTGTGTTATCACTGATTATGAAAGTTGATTTTTTTTAATATGATCCAGAGACAAAATGCCAAAGTTTCGCAATGGTGCTCAAAGGGATCACCCAGACCAAAGAAAGCTCACATGTCAAAATCAAAAGTGAAATGCATGCTTGTGTGCTTCTTTGATTCCAAGGGAATTGTCCATAAATAGTGAGTGCCTCCTGGCCAAACAGTTAACCAATATTACTACAAAGAAATTTTAGAAAGACTTTGTAAAAGAGTTCTTCGTGTCCGTGCCAACATTGCTGATAATTGGATTCTGCATCATGATAATGTGCCATCCCATACTGCTCCGTCAGTACAGCAATTTTTAACCTCAAAACAAATTTCAGAACCACCACAGCCACCTTATTCACCAGATATTGCTCTGTGCGACTTTTCTCTATTTCCAAGAGTCTAAACGGCAGTCAAGGGACACCATTGTGAAACAATACATGATGCCCAAAAAGCTGTGACAAGGGTCTTGGAGGATATTACAGAAGATGAGTTACAGAAATGATACCATCAATGGCAGAGATGCTGTAAAAAGTGTGTGCAGTCAGAAGGGAACTACTTTGAAGGAGACAACACTAAACTTGACTAAAACGGTAAGCAACATTTTTTTTACATCAGTCTCATTACTTTATTGTCACAGCTCGTATTCCACAGGCATGTTTTGAATCTATTAAGAACATGGAGGGTATAGTAGTGATGCATGTTTCTGAAATAAAAATTATTGGTGCTACTGGTAAGCTATTAAAGAGTATGAAACAAGATGTACTATAAATGGTGGAATTGGTAGGACGCTGAAGTACAATTTCTTGATAGTTCAAAATTCATTATGTGGCAATATTGCTTACCCCAGCTGTCTGTCTCATTTTTCATGTTTCCTGAGTCAGTCAAACTCTTCTCCTATCCTATCTGTAGTTTATAAGTGAATCAGAAACACTCTATCTTCTACTTTCATGTGATTTTCTGCAGTAGGATTCTTTAGTATAAGAATATTTTAAAAACGATTTCTCCAGTATTATATATATATATATATATATATATATATATATATATATATATATATATATATATATATATATATATATATAGATGATGTGACTTACCAAACGAAAGCGCTGGCAGGTCGATAGACACACAAACAAACACAAACATACACACAAAATTCTAGCTTTCACAACCAACGGTTGCCTCATCAGGAAAGAGGGAAGGAGAGGGAAAGATGAAAGGATGTGGGTTTTAAGGGAGAGGGTAAGGAGTCATTCCAATCCCGGGAGCGGAAAGACTTACCTTGGGGGTAAAAAGGACAGGTATACACTCGCACACACACACACACATATCCATCCGCACATACACAGACACGAGCAGACTGTCTGCCATGTGTTAAAGCAATGTCAGTTCAATGTATCTGAAAGATTGTGAACTGTGTGGTTGGGCTTTTACTGATTGTAGATGTTCAACAGTAAACTATTGTAGCAGTAAAGAGCTGTGAAATGCAACTGTGCACTAGTCAGCTACATCACTTAATGTAGTCAGTGCTGAGCTTAAACGTCCCCCCCCCCCCCCCCCTCCCCAATTTTCAGCCAGTATCACAAGGTAGTACATCGACACTGAGGGCAATCAACGATGAAATAAAGCAGGCAAACGTCACAGGGCCACTGTTGCATTCTAACACTTCTTTCTTTTTGGCAGGGAGTACTGTGCCTTCTGCACAGTACCCATTGAGGGAAGTCCTGGATGAAAAGTTTGGAATGAGAACTTGCGTTCTGGCCAAATATTGACTCTGCTAGTGAGGACGTGGTCCAATGATATTCAGCCTGCCATGCCCTCTGAGCTGCACCTCCCCAGCATTTCTCTCCCTGAATGAATGATGATGAAATGTGGGAGCAAGCCCACTTAGATTTGCTGTTCTCTTTTTGGCTCCACCTAGTAAGAATTTTGTGGAAATGCCCATTGCAGGTGTACAGATAAGAGGAGCTACAGCTAAGCAAAGTAATTTTCCTTTGAACCTGGATGCTTAGTGATCCCTAGTCTGGAAGAAAACATAATTCTTTGTATGGATTGGATAGTGAAAGCTGAGGCTTGTTTTGGATGGAATGCTACAGAATTGTTTATTTTGGAACCTAAAAGTAAAACTTATGTGAAACCTAATCTATTAATTTTTAACTGTGGGCAAAGTTGTAGCTATTTGCAAACATTGTGAACCCAGGTGAGTACCATTTGTTTGATGATGATATAGATTTTCATGAGACTGGGTATCAGGATTTTGAAAGTGTAGTGATTCTGAAGTAAGAGAAGCTATGACTCCTAATGACACACAAAAGGAAAAAACTTAGAAATTTGTTATTGGAGTTTAGAAAGATGTTTAGTGGAAAACCAGGGAGATTGAAAGGCCATCAGTGCATAATTCACCTTACAGATACTCAACCTTTCTTTCACAAGCCATATAACATACCATTTTCAAAAAGGAAAGATGTTGAGAAAGAAATTTAGAAAATGGAAACATAGAAGAATAGAGAGAAGTAGGGGTGCTTACAATAATCATTTAGTTGTGGTTAGTAAGGGAAATGGTGGAGTGAGAATTGTTTTGGACTCTAGACATCTTAATAAATTTCTTATCTGAGAGAATGATCATCCTGAGAACATGGACAAGCTGTTATACAAATTTGATTATAAAATATACATGAGTAGTTTGGACTTGACCTCTGGATTTCACCAGATCACACTTGAAATTAATTCTAGAAAATATACAGCATTTTTTTATGAAGATAAGTGTTTTCAATATCATGTGGTGCTATTTGGGCTAAATGTATCTGTCACTAAATTCAAAAGAGCTCGGTATTCCGCCTTGGGAAGTGAAGTGAGTTCTAAATTAATTGTGTACGTTGATGACATTCTGGTCACAGAAAAGACTTGGGAACAACATTTGGATCTGTTAAGAGATGTGTTTTTAAAATTAGAACCAGAAGGCATGACTTTGAAAACAGATAAGTTTAAATGTGTTGAGAAAGAAGTTAAATTTTTGTGACATCTTCTATCTGAATAATGAATTGCACATGATACAGAGAAACTTGATTCTATTGCTAATTTTCCTCCTCCTCCTCCCAACAATAAACAGCTTAAATCATTTTTTGGGTTAACTGGATTTTATAGGAAATTTTGTTGCAGCTACACATTGAATGCTCCATGCTTATGTGAACTTTTGAAGAAGAATACCATCTGGGATTGGAATCAGGAGTGCCAGGATGCTTTCAATGAGATCAAACGACATAACAGTCATATTTTGTTCAGAATAGATTTGTCTCTTCCCTTTTGTATTATGACAGACAGTAATGATGTTGGACTGGGTGCTCATTTATTTCATGAGGTTGAAATTGGTGGTGTTACTGAACATAGATCTCTTGCATTTTCTAGTAGAGTATTGCAGAAGCATGAAAAGACATACACTGTTACTGAGAAAGATCGTTTGGCTGTACATTGGGCATTCAGCAAGTTGAAAATTATTTACTAGGTCACAAAGTCATCATCTATACTGATCACAAAATATGTTATCTTCGGCTGTGTAAGCTGTACCACAGCATAATTACTCACTGGGCTTTGTTTTTACAGCAGTTCAATTATGAAATTAGATACATTAAGGGCACAAACAATAAAGTTGCTGATGCTTCATCTAGGCTACCTTTAGGAAGTGAATCATCCAACAACTTTGGAGAAGGAGAAAAAGAGTTTAAAATTATGTACTTGAAAGGTGTAAAAGAAACAAAAGATATCTTGAAAATTTTCAAAGACATCCATAGTTATCAAAATCATGATCAAAACTGGAAATTGATTAAGAGCATGTTGGGTAAGAAAGAAGGAGGAAAGACAGAACAGTGTTATAATTACACAAGGCTATTTTATTCAGGAGACATAAGACTGGCGCAGAGGATTAGTAACTATGTTGGCAGGAACAGTGTAATGGCACTTAAATCACTTATACACATTAGAGTTTTGGTCATTGTGGAACAACCAAAATGCACACAAAAGATTCAAGAAAATAATTAGTTCTATGGCATTGGAAGAAGAGTCACGAAAAAGATTGCTAGCTGTGACAGATATCAAAGAGTGAAGGTAAGTAACCAAACAGGTAGACGCCAGATGCAAAACATACTGCCTTATAGTAATCTAGATGATGTTTATGGACTTTTATCTAAGTCTAACTAAGGATTTTGCTATGTTTTAGTGGTGGTTGATGTTTTTTTGAAGTTCATAAAGTTGTTTCCTTTCAAGAACACTATCAGTAAACAAATCATCTCTAGGTTTGAAAACACATATTTTCTTCAGGTGAGTATTCCTAAAACAATTTTATCTGATAATAGTTCTCAGTTTACAACACAATCTTGGAAAGTTTTGTTGATCATGCAAAAATAAGTCATATTCTAACCTAGGTGTACAATCCTTTGAGTTACCCTGCACAAAGATATATGAGAGAGATTGGAAGACTGTTTAAAACGTATTGTAGTAAGAATCATACCAGATGGATAGATTATGTCCATGACTTTGAGGATATTATGAACAGCTAATATTCTTCAACAGGTTTTTCACCATTTGAAATCTTGTTTAATCATAGACCACCTAACTTTATTTCTGAAAATTCTGTCACCACAAGAGAGGGAAGAATGTGTTAGGGAGATGGTGAAAAAACAGGGGGATAGGAGAAAGCAGTGACATGATGGTAAAGGTAGATTTTCTAGGTTTGAAGTAGATCTCGTGTTGGTGAAAGGCAAAGAGAAATCTAAAGTGTTGACATCTGAGATAAAGAAATTTTTTGATATTTATATTGGACCATTTGAAGTTCTTGAAAATCCATATCCTAATGCATACAGATTTTTGTATCCAAAATCTAAGAAGTTGTTTGGATTATGCAATACCAATGAACAGAAAGCATATAGACATGATCCATAAGTATCTAAATTTTGTTTGTTTGTTGTGTTTTCCATTGTCATGAATTTAGTATGTAAGATCATGTAGTTTCTAGAGTTATGTTTTATCCATTGACTGAGTTTAAATCTATCTGTAGACTCATAAGATTATATAACTGTTTTCTGGAATTTAGTATGTAAGACATTGTGATTTTTAAAGTATTGTCTTATATAATGACTGGGTTAAAATCTATGATACACTATACAATTGTGTTCTGCAATGGATTTGTACTTTAGAATTAAATACATACATGCCATGAGACTAAATGAGTAGAGCTTTTTACAGTTTTGAAATGAGACATTAATCACAATTTGTACTCCAAAAATTAGGCATAGTATCTGAACATATCTGTGTTCATTACCTTATTAATCCATTCTTTTTATTATTGCATTTAACTCTGATTAAGTTTCAAACATGAACACTTTTTAATTGCACCTGACATAAATCCCATATAATTGACTATGTAAAATGTCTATGGAGAACATATCCCATGTGATGTGCAGGAGTACACAAAACAAAGTTTCGGGATTTGATATGAATGCTAAACAGGAAGTTACCTATCCGTTGGAGTGTGTGATGATAACTCTAATGAGGAACCTGAAAGATGTTGGTAGATCCACTCCCCACACTGCTGTATGACTGTACCCTTCTGGATCAGGCATCTTGCAAAGGATCATTGGTGCTCGGTAACGTACTCGAGCATCTGTTGACTGGAATGTGTTTTGTGTCTGATATTTGTGAATTGTTAACCAAAAATGCCAAAGACAGTGTCATTCAGCATAAATGCATGGTTTTTTAATTAGGGGATTGACTCTCCAATCATTATGTAACTTTAAATCAGTATGTATTTTTTTATCAATTGTAAATGAATTTTCTAGGTCTTTGTGTATGTAGGTTAGTGTGGAAGGCAGTTACAAGTATGGATAATATAATAAGGTGTATACACATTCACTTTAATACTCTGATTTTGGTTGTCAAGCTACTGGATCGTGTCATCATTCAAAGCTAGTTTATGACTCTGTTTACCTGAATTAATCTTTGTGTGTGTCAGTATTGTATCTGATTGGATCTTGAGTTGTGGACAGACTCATGCTTAGCTCTGTTTTGGGTACCCCTGGTCACAGCGACTCTGTGTGTGTGTGTGTGTGTGTGTGTGTGTGTGTGTGTGTGTGTGTGTGTGTGTGTGGTGGTGGTGGTGAGGGGGGGGGGGGTGTTACTCAAGGAGAGCATACAACCATTGATTGAAGCTAGAGGCTCCTCACAATTACTTGTTGCATATAATTGAACTCATTGATGTGATTATGAACTTTATTCATTTTGTTGTGTCGAAACTTTTGCTGGTTTGTAACCAGTGTGGTTTGGATTCATATGTCCATCCCCACATCGTAAACTTAGGCCCTAATATTTTTCCATTGTTTTGTTCTTTCATGAGTCAACATATCTGTAAATAGTATGGTTTATATGGCTGATTGATTCCTACTCATGATCAAGAATAGGGCAATGGCCATGCCGCAGTGGATACACCGGTTCCCGTGAGATCACCAAAGTTAAGCACTGTTGGGCATGGCCGGCACTTGGATGGGTGACCATCCAGCTGCCATGCGCTGTTGCCATTTTTCGGGGTGCACTCAGCCTCATGATGCCAATTAAGGAGCTACTCGACCGAATAGTTGCGGCTTCGGTCAAGAATACCATCATAACGACCGGGAGAGCGGTGTGCTGACCCCATGCCCCTCCTGTCCGCATCCTCCTCTGAGGATGACACAGCAGTCAGATGGTCCCATTAGGCCACTCATGGCCTGGAGATGGAGTGCATGATCGAGAATATTCTTCTGATTGGTACCCGTTGTTGTGAGTTTTTTTGAGTTGGCTCACTCTTCATACACTTAGGCTCTGAAATTTTTTCTCTTCTCTTTTGAAGATTTTGAAGGTTTGATTGCATAGATCTGAACTTAAAATTTATCAATTCTAGTAATTTACATTGTCTCTGTAGTCATTTCTGTAGTTTACTGGTGTCTAGTTGTCTTGTGACAGTATGTTCCACAGATCTGAAAATCTGAATATCATATTCTGATGTATATGTACATATATAGATTATGATTTGTATAGTAGATGTTTTTCTTATTTTCTCTGTGATATGTTATGTATCAGATACTGCTATCATCTATCTGCTATCCTGGGCATCATTTTGTACCCCATTTGACAAACCTTATAATCTGGCACAAAATATTGTAAACACCCTGTTTCCAAATTTTGTGACGAGGATATTGTAATGAATCATACTCCTGTAACATTACCTTTTTTTATGGAGTTAACTGATACCATGTATAATCTCGAATCTTGCATGGGTTAAAATTATCCCAGCTGTTTCACTAAAATATTTCATTTGATTTTGTATACAATGTATCATATTTCAGTCTAAAATGTATAAAAACGAAATTATCATACTATTAATTGCACAATATAATGTGAATTATTAAATTTATTTCTGTATAAAATAATGATATATTTTAGCGATGATTCATCTATCGGTTTGTATACTCTTTTGCTTTGTAAATTCTTTGGAATGTGGTTAGTACCACAGAATGTAAGTAGTGGTGGGCATAACTCATATGGAAATGCAAGTATTTTGCTAGGCTTGTCAAGAACAATGTAATTATTGGTTTTTTGAATGTGGAAGTTATAAAGTTGGTGTGATTTAGAAGAATGGGATAAAATAAAATGATATGTACAGCAACGGGTAAATCTTCAACAGTTATTTAGTGCAACAAGAAACCATAACGTTAAATCAAAATTTTCAGCAGCAAGACTATACCCCTAGACAAGACTTTAAGCCATTGACAATGACAACGAGATAATCAAGATAAATAAAAAAGTTATTATTTTGTTATCTTACTTCTCTTGAAACTTTTGAAAATAGTGAAACTACTAAGACAGTAAATTTAATAGTGATATGTGGGAGGACAAGATTACACAGACTATGTTGCGGGAAGGTCTCAGAGAAACTGGTGAATATGTTAAAAAAACTATACAGCGCTCACATGGCATGCCAAGCAAAAACCTTGGTCCAGTAAAGCTAAGGCTTTAGATCAGAAACAGGAGAAGTGAATTAGAGCAAGCAAGAGTATCTAAAATACAGTGTGCATCTTGTCATGCAAAGGATATAGGACAGACAGCAAGAATATTTCTGACACTGTACAAAGGGCATACAAATGCTTTTAGATTGTGCAATTATAGAATATTCATAGTATCCAATTACATATAAAAGACAGACACCTACTAAAAGGCATTGAAGAAGATTTGGAAGTGATGCATATAGAAAAGAAAGGAAGCTTCAGCTACTTGAAGAACTAGAAATTCACTGACATAGATTTAATAGTGTGTTTAATGTACAAGTGGGAGACTGTGGTAAGGGATTATTCAATGGGTATATGGGTTTTTGGATTTAGCAGTAGTATGATATATCTTAGCAGTTTGCATAGATTACTACTGGAAATGTTGTTTCTTCATGTCCACTGAGACATCTCTAGAATATTGTGGATTGGTTCATGAATCAGGGCAATCACTTTGAGTCATGTACTTATTTATAGAATAAAGCAGGCTATGATGTGATGTTAAGCAGATGTGACCAGTGTTACCATTGTAAGAACAGGACCACTTACGTAAACGGGTGGTAGTATGAAGAAGCAAAACAGAATACAGGTGCCACCAATTTTAAATTAACTTGAGAACTTCGTTTAATTTTATTGAATGTCTATGTTGTTCCTTTTTTGAGCACACAAGTATGATGAAGGGTTGAACAAAGACAGCCAGATAATGGGATTTTCACTCTCAAACTGCACAGTTATGGACAACATTCCTCACATTTGTATTCAGTGCCAAATAACCATAATGATTATCTTTACAATCGCTACCTCCCGTTCTTAAGTTGGACAATATTTGAATATATTGAGCAACAAAACTGAATAATTTTAATACTATATATGTGAGCAGTTTGCACAGATAACTATCAGCAATATTGTTTCTATGGAATAAAACCATCTTCCTGTTCCTTTTAACAGAAACTGGAAATAGAGAGAGAAACTTTAATAAACATTCAACAGTTTGAGAGTCGTAAAACAGAGGTTGAGCCCCCAGTCAAACAATATACTACCTTTATGTGTATAAACATGGTGCACTGTTTCAAAATACAGGTTGTAAATGTATCTATACTACAGCTAACAGTCACTGATGTGTCCTTTTGTTGGAGGAGGAATTTATTAATCAGGAGATGATGTAGAATCCAAAGGCACATGAAGAGCACTTCATCTTGCTACATTGCCTTGATGGAGCTGTACCATGGATAGGTAACTGGTTTAGCTGTTCACACCCCATTCACTTCCAATCATTCTTCCATCTGTGTGGGTTCTTTAAATGGCCTACACATATAAATAAATATTTGTAATGATTCTTATCTCCACTGTCCAAATGCATTAAAGACATCATAGGGAGGTATTATTATGTCTGAGTAAGCTGACAGAAAATTGAAAGCCATGCTACCATTTTTTTTATGCACATCATTGACATTTTGTCACTGATCTTGGCTCCTGTTGATCTTTTGAGCTGGTACAATAAAGGCTTATGCACTTTTACTCACTTAATACTCTGTTAAGTTATAATACATGGAAGTCACAACTTTTCATACTCCTACCAAGCTATGTCCTAACCTCCACATCCCAATGCAATGAGGACTTGTATTTTTAAATGGACCTTTTCATGGAAGTCAATGAGAAGAGAAAATAGCCAATGCAATCACTCTGGCATTGTTGTACACTGTTGCAGAGATGAGGTAAATATCAAGTTGTACACCAAAACTCAAAGGAATTAATCTTCAATCGATGTACGATAACTGCCACAACATTTCTTAATGTGCACAGATCCATACTTGCATGTGTTTCTGGATTTACAATTTCTGGTGCAGCTAAATATGCATTAGCATAACTACATCAGCTCTGAACAATTCACATTATCTCTCTCCAAAACAGGTAAACATCTGATGGTGCAGAATCCTGTGCTTCAATAGCTAAGTCATTGCATGGATTAGGGGTGAAATAATGTACCAGTAGAAGTATGTTACTAACCTCATTGGTTGCTTTATAAGCAAGTGCATTGCCCATAATTCCCACATTCCCAGGTACTCATTAAAATGACAACTCCTTTCTTGGCCTCAGTGAAAGAAGGAATTATGTATACTATTGATTGGATTTCTTCAGTTTGAAATATGCACATGGTATCTCGTGGTGTGCTCTGGGAGTTGACATAATATACTGTTGAATAACTCACATTTCTAGTGTATACAAGTTCACTTATACCTCAGCATCACAAATGATGAATTCATTCAGTAGTTGTCTTTTCATGATGTAATAAGAGAAATACACATGTTACCTGCTGATGAGATCTGTCAGAGTAAATCGGTATGAAGGAAAGTTGCCAGTGTGATGGTAACTCAGATTTGTGATTGGAATTAGTACCTGTTGTGATGCCCGATGTGAGTTCAGATACATTTATTCTGACATTATTGATGAAAAACAGACAGCCATAGATTATTAATTTTTGCTAGAAGGTCCTGAAGATGTCAAAACTGCATAGTTGGCACTCCAAATTTGTAGTCCCCAGATTGCAGTTTCCAGAAGAGAGTCAGTTGCCAAAAACAAAAAGTTGTCCATTAGCCATCAATCTGAATGCTTTTCTTGGTTTATTCAAGCTTAACTTTCCTCATATAGTATATATAGTACTCTAGTAGGGAAGATTAGCTTAGTTTAGACCAGTTTTCATTTCATAGATCCAAATATGAGATGATTCTCTTGGATGTTGAACATCTCAGAAAGTATAACACAAAAAAACATAGAACATTTGCATACAACACCCAGTTCCTTGATCATTTGTCGGGATATTGTCAAAATATATGAAGACATTACAGTAAACTGTAACTGCTAATATTTACAGAAATAATATACTGTCAGAATGAAACATAGTTGTGCACTTTTGATAAATTTATTGTACACAAAATACCTAAAATTTCGCTGTTGTGACCGAGCACTATCAAAACTGAAATCTAATAGACATTTTTACTTAAGCTGGTCTAAAAGTACCTGTTAAAATATTCATCTATAGATTAGAAGGAGTTGCCCATCAAAAAGTCTTTCAAACTCTGTTTGAAGTGTGCTTTACTGAAACCAAGTTTTTAATGATTGCAAGCAATTTATTGAAAATGTGTGTTCCTGAATACTGGACCCCATTTTGGACCAAAGTAAGAGATTTTAGGTCTTTATGTAGATTGTTCTTATTCCTAGTATTGATACTACATACTGTTCTATTGGTTGGAAACAGAGACAAATTATTTGCAACAAATTTCATTAATGAATAAATATACTGAGTAGTAGTAGTTAGAATGACCATTATCTTGAAGCGGTTTCTATGTGATGATCTTGAATGTACACCACAAATGTCTTGTTATATGCTTTTGCACTCTAAAAACTTTTGCTTCGTTTGATGAGTTACCCAAAATAGGATCCCATATGACATAATAGACTGAAAGTAAGCAAAGTATGCAATTTTTTTTATATTTGTATCTCCTACATCTGACATCATTCACACTACAAATGCAGATTCATTTAGGCACACGAGCACTTCTACAATATGCACTTCCCTACTGAATTTATTACTGATCTGTAACCCCAGAAATTTAACACTGTCAACCTCTTCAATCTGTACGTCTCCATATGTTATACACATGCTGGAAGGAAATCTCTTACAGGTTATGAACTGCAGATAGTGTGTCTTTTCAAAGTTTAATGACTGTGAATTAGCTTTAAACCATATATTAATGTCAGTGAAAATTTGATTAGTAGCTACTTCTAAATATGTACTTGACTTGCTTTTTACTGCAATGTTTGTAGCCTCAGCAAACAAAACGAATTTAGCATCTGGCATTTTAACAGACAAGAGGTCATTCATATACACAAGAACAAGGAACAGACCCAATATGGAACCTTGAGGAACACCACATGAATAATTAAATACCAATCAAATGAAGACCAATTGCTTATGCCACAGGTATTTCACAATGGCGCCCTCTGTATCGTGTTAATTAAGTAAGATGAATCGTTTTGCAGTTCTGGCAGTGACACTATAATATTCTAATTTACTTAAGAGAATGCTGTGTTTCACAGAGTCGAAGGCTTCTAATAGGTTGCAGAAGTTGCCAGTAGCCTCTGATTTGTCATCAAATGTATTAAGTACATTAACATTGTATGTGTAAATTGCATTCTCTGTGTTGGAACCCTTAAGGAACCCAAACTGTAACTTGGACAATATATTATTTGCAGTCAGATGCTTAACAAGATGCTTGAACACAGTCTTTTCAGATATTTTTGAAAAATTCAGAAAAAGTGAAATTGGTCAAGATTTTCATGGTGTCTCTTTATCCCTCCTCTTGTAAAGAGGTTTAATTTCTCTAAATTTTAGCCAGTCTGGTAATGCTCTGCTGATAGTAGATTGATTACACAAATAACTTAAGATAGAACTCAATTTGTATCAGCACTATTTAATCAACTTCATTGATATGTTATCATAACCACTAGAAAACTTTGATTTTAAGGATTTTATGATGAATACTGTTACCGAAGTTATTTGTAGAGACAGGTCTCTGATATCTCATTGTTTACTGAGACTGATAACCCCAAGATGTAAGTAACAGAAACAAAGTACTTGCTTAAGAGGTTTGCAACACTATACTCACTTGTCACCAATGTCTCATTCATTTTTAGAGCTATCCATTCCTCTTACTTGTAGGCCCAACAGTCTCTCTGTCTTCATTATATCTGATATAGTTTTTATTTTGTTGCTTGATGTATTTATCTTTTTTTCTCATAATAAAGCTGCTTAGATTTCTGGATTACTTGCTTCAATATTTTTCAGTATTCTGTTTAATGCATTGCAATGTTAACATCAGAGCTGTTCCTAGATAGTTAATACAGTCTCCTTTTTGTCCACATGATATCTTTAGTTCTTATTTAATCCATGGTTCAGTTTTAGACTTCTGTTCGATTTGAGTTACCTTTAGGCAAAAACCATTTTCAAATGTGGTAGTAACTTTATTAATGAATGCTTTGTATTTTTCATTTCAGTCAGAACTATTGTAAAAATCTATCCAGTTCACGTCTTTGAGCAATATCCTAAAATCAATTTTTGACTGATTTATTACCCACCTGTACTCAGATTCAATAGATTTTATTCACTGACAAATTTCAACATTTAACATAAGATGGTGCATGTCATGATGAAGTAGCTCATATACTATTGGATTTGTGGTATGACTTTTTTCTCTAGATTTGTCTACAAAGATATTATCAAAAGCTATCTCAGAACATTTAAGTACCTATATTGCAAAGTTCATAGCAGGAATTAAACTGGATGATAATATCTCCTTTTTCCATATTCTCTATACAGAATAAGAGGCTAACTTGAATCCTGTAATAATTAAATAAATCTATACCATTAGTCACATGATGTTCAGAGAGGCAGATTATATCAAATGGTTTGCTCAGCTCCAATTTTTCAACACAAATAAGCAACTCATTAAGCTTAATCCTCAGTCTTTCAATATTCCAATGCAATAAGAATAACTGATTTTGTGCACTGACTGAATTACAACTGGATGAACCTAATTTTTCTGGCAGTTTTTGAATATCTTCAGTCTCAATGTTGGCTATATGGGAACTAAGACAAGATGCAGGTATCATGGTCTTACCAGCTGAGAAAGACAACACAACCTGTGATGTTCGTCTGCTTTATTTCTTCGTTGATAGTCCTTGGTGTCGACATACTGTATTGTGATACTGTCTGAAAAATGGGGGTGACTTTCAACACTCACTACTTTAAATGCATTAGCTGACAGGTGCAGAGTTGTGTTTCACAGTTCTTTACTTTCACTGTTCACAACCCCCCAATATTACCCAGTTATATGGCCAGTGCACTATTGGTTAACTTTCAGTAAGCCTCATTAATAGTCTGCAGGCATACATCCATATACTGCTACAATAGTTTACTGTTATACATTTATGAACAGTAAAAACCTAACCACACAGTTCAAGTTCTTGTAGAAAAATAAGGTATATATGTAACTGGCACTATCATTGTTTTAACACATGGCCTTATTATTTTACACTTATTTCATGGATGCATTATTGTTGATCTAACCAATACAGATTTTTGTCTGAAACTTAGCCATGGACTAAATGTCTTGGGACCAAAAATTGGGCCCTTATATATCCTCACAATAACAGTTACTGAAACTACACATCATTTGATGTTTAATTTACAGAAATCGCAATTAAAACTTAACTCTTTAAATTAACTGTATACACTGAAAAATTGGTTCTTTTTAACAGTTTCTTCTACTACAAGAGTTAGGCCGAATTATTTGTTTAAATGATGAAATTAACAGATATCATTAGACAAACAATATTTTTGACAAAACTGTTAATTACTTTGGATTTAATTAAGGGCTGGTGTTGCTAACATGTTTTTGATAAGAGCAAAATAGGATAAGAATACTGTTAGTTGTTCCTCCAAATGTTTATAAATATTACAAAATTTATATCTGTTTATAAGTCAACAACAGAATTTAATTTACAAACCAATTACAGTACTAATTTCACTGTATAACAAAAGATACAAACTACAAATAGTCAATATAAATTAGAAAATCAATTCCATACATAAAACTTAGCACAAAATTAGATCTGCTGTCATATTCTTTAAAACTGAGAGCCAACATATATCTTTTATGAAAATGTAGATTAAACTCATGTATGTTAATGGTAAGTAGTTAAAATTGGAAAAAAACGAATTTTAAGGAGGCAGATGGCAAAACAAGAGGGGAAGTAAAAAATATCCCAGCTTGCTTCATCACACACCATTGTCTAAACATCACCAGGATTACGTTATGAAGACATGAGGCCTGCTAGAAAACATTGCATAATGGAAGACTGACACTGATCTCACAAAGGGAGTGGAGAGAAAGACCACAGAATGTGGCTTGACAAATGAAGTTGTTAAGATGCTACAACAGAGAGCATTGGTTCCACTGAGACTTTATGGATTGCTAAAGGTTCACATAGATGGGGTGCCTTTACGCCAGAAGTTTAAGGAGCCCAACATCCTTGTGAGCTTAGATGTTGTCTCCCTTTTCATGAGAGTGCCTCTGCAAGCATCTCTGAAACTTATTGGCCAGAGATTTGACCTAGGGACTACCATCCTTTTTAGACATGTCCTGATGTCAACATACTGTCTTTTTTATGGTGGTTATGGTGAGCAGCTGGATGGAGTAGCCACTGTCATCTATGTCAAACATTTAATGGAAAATTTTTTGTTGGTGCCCACTTACATTGGGAGAAATGAGCATCAAAATAAAATAAAGATAAATCAGAGCTCACATGGTGTTAATTTTTCTTGCACTTAGTTTGAGAGTGGAGCAGTAGAGAAGTAGCTTGATGGTGGTTCCATGAGCCCTCTGCCAGGCACTTAATTGTGAATTACAGAGTATCCACGTAGATGTAGATGCAACCTTGGTATCATCCCAATGGAATCCAATGTGTTTTTTACAAGTATGTTGATGACACCTTTTTCATTTGGCTATATGGAAGAGACAAGCTGAATGACTTTCTCACACACTATAATTCCATAGAGCGGAACACTGATTTCAGCACAGAAGTCAAAGTGGATGTAGTGTACCCCTTTCTGGTTGTCTTGATAAAAAGAAGATCAGATGGCACATTAGGCCATGGTGTGTAGCACAAGAAAACATCACACCAACCTATACTTACAGGCAGATAGCTCCATCACCCAGTGCAGAAGAATGGGGTGCTAAAAACATTTGTACATGGGGCTCACTCTCTCTCTGACAATGAGAATCTCATCCAAAAACATGAACATCTGAGAACAGTGATTCAGAAGATGGTAACATAAAGTGGCATATTCAGAGAGTGCTATGTCTACAATGACCATACAGTTAGTGGAAACAGAAGAGGAACCTCAGCCAATATGGCCACTGTGTTTATTTCATTTTCTAATGTATTACCTGGAAATATAAGATATATTCTCCAGAAATGTCAAGGGAAGATTGTTATCTACCTGACAGCTAAAACAAGGGCACTGCTTGGTAGTGTCAAGGCTGATCCCATATTATGAAGTTTGGGGTCTATCAGATGCCCTGCCAGTGAGGTAGGACACACATAGGCCAGACAGTACATAATGCAGAAGATAATTCTTGTGAATGCTAATGACACATCAGACTGTAGCAACCTAGTTAGTGGATCAGATAAGTTAGAACTGAAATCCACCTGTTCACTGATGATCTACCTGTCAGGAAAAAGGAGCAAACTCTACAGTATTTAACCACTGATTTACCACTCAAACTGCCATACATTCACATTCCAGTGTTTTATTTAGCACTTTTCCCTGAAATCATTGCCCATAATTTTCATTATTTTGTCTATTCTTCCCATCTACAGCCAAGTATGGCACAGCTTACTGATGTATTGTTAAGTCAATTAGGTATTTTTCAGGCACCATGCACAGTGGTTCCACTGATTGTGGTTCTGAAGGCACCTCATAATCTCAGCAAACCACTTAATTGATCTCACCTAAGAATAGTTGTGATCATTGTGAGGCAGAGTCTGTGTACCTATGTGCTCACCACAGAATATACCACTGACTCAAACAAAGCACAGTGATACACTTGTATAGCTTGTGGTGGATGTCTGGAAATAACTAGGTTGATGAGTGTGAGTACCTGTATAAGTTTTCCTGTTTCATGAATTGCCTGTTTTATGTGTTGGTTAAATGTCAAGTCATGCTTCACTCCATACCTCTAAGTATCAGTTATTGTTTTCTATGAATATTTACATTGATTATTTTTATGATTGAGTCTGTCTGCATTTCTCATTTCAGCAGTATGTAGACTGTCTTGTGTGGGGCTCCAGGAGTTTGTTTTCCAAGTGCCATCTGACCATACTATGTGTACTACCACTGCTTTTTGGTTTCCATTTCTCCTCTTGAGTTGGCTGGCATCACAAGCAACAGATCATCAATATACGTGACAATTCTATCAGTATGAGTATCCCCACCCATTTCAGTTAGGAGGGACTCAATGAAAAGCTCCCAAAAGATGGAACCTCAGATTGAACCTTTGTGATTCTCTTGATCACTTTCAGTATACCCAAGCACCATTTAACTACTCTTTTATTACAATTGTCTAGTAGGCCTATTGCATACAGTTGCTGGCACCTGCAGTTCCTGTCATGAATAGTGTACCAGTTGTTATTAAATGCCCTAGCAATGCCTATGATTATGGCCATTATATACATGCACTTACTTTTGACATCGTGTGATAATTTGAGTGCCTGGTCCATTTTATCATCAGGTGACTTATTTTTGCAGAACCTGTATTAGTTTGGGCTGAGTGTCAGGAGCCTCCTGTGATCCTGTAACCAGCTACACAAAAGCTGCTCCTGGACATTGGTCAAGGTGTTGATTGGTATCTATGACTACATCTATAGTCTGCAAGCCACTGTGAAATGCAAGGCAGAGGGCATATCCCTCTCTACCAGTATGGCTTTTTCTCATCCCATTCATGTCTGGAGCACAGGAAGAATGATTGTTTAAATACCTCTGTGCATGCTGTAATTAATCTAATCCTGACATAAAAATCCTTATGGGAGTGACATATAGGGGATTGTAGTATATTCCTAAAATCAACATTTAAAACCAGTTCTTGAAACTTTGCTAGTAAACTTTCTTGGGGTAGTATACATCAATCTCCAAGAATATCATTTCAGTTTCTTCATCATCTCTGTAGCACTATACCGTGGATAAAATGAACATGTGACCATTCATGTTAGCCTTCTCTGTATACATTCAATATCCCCTGCTGGTCCTATTTGGTACAGGTCCCAAACACTTGAGCAATATTCTAGGATGAATTACACAAACAAATTGTAAGCAATTTGCTTTGTAGACTGATAGCATTTACTTAGTATTCTTTCAATAAACCTGCTTTATCCATGACTGAGCCTATGTGATAATTCCATTTCATGTCCCTATTAAGTTTTACACCCAGCCATATGTCTGGGATCACACCTGTGATTCATTGATTTAATATACTCATAGGATACTATGATTTTCATTTCAGAACATTTAAAGTGAGCTGCCAATCTTTGTACCACTTTGAAATTTTATCACAGTCTGACTGAATCTTTGTACAGTTTTGTTCATATTGTACTTTGTTGTAGATCACTGCAGAAAGTCTGAGGTTATTATTAATACTGTCTGCAAGATTATTAATATACAATACTAATATACAACATGAACAGAAAGGGACCTACCACACTTCCCTGGGGCACACCAGAAGTTACAATTACATCTGTTGATGAATCTCCATCCACGATAACAAGTTGTATTCACCCTTCAAAGAAATCCTCAACCCAACCAAACATTTCATCTGATACCCCTTACAGTCATATTTCCAATAATAAGCATTGGTATGGTGCTGAGTCAAATGCTTTTTGGAAATCGTGAAATACTGCATTTACTTGATTGCATTGAGCAATGGTTTTCAGAATGTCCTGTGAGAAAAATGTGACTTGGGTTTCATGTGATCTATGTTTTAGAAATCTATGCCGGGTGGCATGGAGAAGTCCATTCTTTTTGAGATACCTTATTATTTTTGAGCTTAGAAACATTCTAAGATTCTGCAACCAATGGATGATAAGGATATTGAATGGTAGTTCTGTTGTTCAGTTCTGCTACCCTTCCTGTAGTCAGATGTGACCTGTGCTTTATTCCAGTTATTGGATGCAGTTTTTTTGTTTGAGAGATCTATGCTAGGTCACAGTTAACAGAGTAGCTAACTCAACTGCAAACTGGGTGTAGAAGCTGATAGGATTCCATTGCACCCTGAGGCTCTGTTCTGTTTTGACAATTTCAGCTGTTTCTCAACACCACTGACACTAATACCTATTTCACTCATCTTTTCAGTAGGATGAGAAATAAACTGGGACAGTTCTCCTCAATTTTCCTTTGAGAAGAAACATTTGAAAAGAGAGTCAAGTATTTCTGCTTTTACTTTGCGACTCTCAATTTCAGTTCCTGTCTTACCCATGAGCACTGTATGCAAACTTTGGTGTCACTAACAGCCTTTACACATATAGCTATTATGCAGTAGTTTCTGTTTATTTAGAAGTTTTTTATACCTTTTCTGGTACTACACTAAGAGTTTTAAGTTTCTAATTGAGATATGAAACTACTGGTTCTCTGTCTAGTCTGCTGAACATATAATATTTCTTCTTGGTTTAGTTTCCCTTTTTATTTTGGTATTTATTGTTGCTATAATTGCCTCATGATCACTGGTACTAGTTTTGATGTGGACTTGAGCAATGAGATCCTGTCTGCTTGTTACCACTGGATCTAATAATTTCCATCATGAGTGGGGTTCTGAATTGCCAGTTCTGCGTGGTTCTCAGAGAGGGCATTTGGACATTACACAGGATGTCTTGTAACATACAACACTAACAAAACTATAGTTATTCCAACTGATTGGAATTAGGGAACTTATGTACAAGTGAACCAAGGTTTTGTCTAAGGTTTTCAGGTACAACAGGAGGCGAGTCTGGTGGTTGATAGAAGGACACTATTATAATTTTATTCCCAACCTAGATACTGAATCTTGCCCAAAAAATACCACATGCAGCTTCAGTTTCTACCTGGTGGATTTTAGTTTCTTATCTGCTGTGACAAATGCACTACCTCCATTTCCCATTAGTCTATCCTTCCAGTATATCATTAAATTTTCCCAAAAGATCTCACCACTTCCAACTTCAGGTTTCAAACAGCTTTCTGTATGTAGTATTATGTGAGCTTTTGTGCTTTGTTGTGAATGGTTTGGTGGTTGACCACAAGGATTTTAAGGAAGCATTTCTTTGGATCTTACCCTCACATTTCTAGGACTCCTACAGCTATCATTATCTGGATTACTGAAAAGTTTGTTGCATTGCATTTTGCAGTCAAATATTTGATGCTTATGATACATTACATTACCATAGATTGGTCTCTTGTGAACAATGTTTTATTTACAACAAAATTCCTGGACATTCAAATCACACCCCAAACATTGCATCAACAATACATACTGCAAAATGCATTGTAAGGTACATTAAGAAAAGTGGCCTCTGTTTGTCTTTGAAATAATTGTAGAAACAAGAGGTCTGCACTGCTAGAACAGCTTATACACTATGCTGGAATCCTTACACACTCAGTATAATGAAGTTGCTGCTTTTCTCGTGGAAAAGGACTCCACTTACAGATTGCAAGGATATGATAATGAGCTTGCAGGAAAAATTGCGCATTTTCTGAGACCATTTAAAGAGGCCAGAGATGAATTAGAAGATGAAAAAGAACCAACAATACAGTTAGTTCATCTTTGGTTTCACAAACTGCAACAAATTTTCAGTGTCAATGTTACTGATGCAGCCATTAACATAATCATTTTTGCATAGTTCATGGAGAGTGTTATAGAGAAACGGGAGTGTTACAATTCGTATAATATTTCACTAGTGCAAAACACCTTGTTTTTACAGGAACATTTGGATGATTTCCACATCAGTTCTTTATTACTTGTCTCTTTAGTTTATTATCATAGATCCTTCAAGTACTGTGTCATCACCACCCAGAAAGAGAGATTGTTTCAAGGAATGGAGGAACAACAGATCATCTGCAGTAGATGAAGTAGATCTCTACATTTTAATGCACTCCAGAGATGATGATATCTTAAAGTGGTGGAGCAGACATGAAACAGATCTGCCAGGCCTGTCTGCAGTTGCAAGACATATTTTATGTATCCCAGCAACAAGTGCACCTAGTGAAAAGATACTTTAGTAAAGCCAGCACATTACTAACAAATTGCCACAGCCAATTAAATCTGGAACGTGTTAGTGATTTACTGCTGGTCAACAATAACTATAATTTTGTTTCTGTTGCAAACAGACAAGTATGACAAGTTACATCATAAATGTTTAATGTTCTTTGTATGTTTTCTTTAGAAGATGGTTGTCTTCTAGATTACAGGGTAGCACTTATTTAATCTTTCCTATTAATGAAAGGAAAAATATAACTTCTGTTTGGAAATGAGACTCATTTTCTATCCACAATCGTATTGTTCCAAGTGCTTTGTGAATTGAGGTGTATCACATACCCATTCTTGGAAGTGTTACTTTTGTATTAAAAGAGAGAGAGAGAGAGAGATAAATACATTGTGTGTGTGTGTGTGTGTGTGTGTGTGTGTGTGTGTGTGTGTGTGTGTGTGTGTGTGTGTGTGTGCATGTGCGTGTGTGAGAGTGAGAGAGGGAGGGAGAGAGAGAGAGAGAGAGAGAGAGAGAGAGAGAGAGAGAGGTGTTGGATTTGTACGGTACACGGTACAGTGCAGCGAGCCAGGAGGGCGAGGTAAGGTGAGACGTCAGCAGTGACCGGTCGTGCTCGGTTATCCGCATGTCTGGAATCCAGACAACAGACATGGGGTGAGTACGTGACAGAGCCAAGTCGAGTGGGGCCGGACATGAGCAGCTCAGTCCGCCCATCAACAGGCGAGCCGTGACCAGTCAAACATTGAGTGTTGCAGCAATCTAGTTTGTATGACGCTTCCCATAATTTGTCATTTAACTATGTTTGAACATACTCATCCCAATGTCATCTCTTTGTTTGCAGCACACATCTATGCTTTGTCTCTTCTTCTCCCTAAACTGTTCTAGTTATATTTGTCTCTCACTAGAAGCTTCTGCCATCTTTTAGTATCTGCATTTGGTTACTGCACCTCTCTCAAGTCTACTAAGTTTTACCAGGATATTTTCCTTTTACTCTTATCTATTACTGCTGAGATTGCTTGTCTTGGGCCCCTTGTAAAATCTCTGTCAGTCTATGTGTCTTATACTCAGTGTTGCCTAATCTGGGAAAGGTCATGTGTTGCTACAAAGTCCTGAGATTTCCATCAGTCTGCTTTATTAAACAGAAAGTGTTTGTTGTATCTTTCTTGTGCCTAGTGTGTGGCAGATGTATGCAGTTATGACATTATGATTGCTCAGTGTGGCCTCATCATGTGCCACACATGATGTTATGTGACTAACAGATATTATATTTTGTACTGCAATGTAAATGTTAGATATTTTCTCCCATCCTATTGCTTCTATATGTGTAGGGTTGGCCCTCCTTGTTTAGTACTTATAAACTGTTCAAGTGTATCTTGCTATTAATGTAGCATCCATGTATGTATGTCGATGGTGAGTGTCATAGAGTTGAATATGCATTGTCATATGCAGTGATGATTAACTTTGAGTCATGCATGTGCAGTTCTCTCTGCTCACTCTTCATACAGATGGATCTCATTGGAGAACTGCACATAAATTGATGAAATTACCCATGCATTATTCCCATTACACATTTCTATTGTAACTACATGGTCAGAGCATAATTGTGACATTTTTTGATGCAGCCCACTGCCTGTTGAGTAATATAATCACAACTTTCAGATCAGCACTCCTTGTGATCACTGTTACTTTGTTTGTGAGACCAATCAACTGTCAGTTTGTTGTGTATGGCTCCTGCAAGTACACCATGCCCATGGTCTCCTCATCCATGATGTATTCAAGCTCAGCATTCATGACAGTACACTGCATACCTTTTAGTTTGTACAGCTTCAGGGGTGTTTGGTGCACATGTAGTATTTCATATCCATCCTGGTTGGGTTGAAGACTATGCAGCTGTGTGCTGTCACAAGGTCTCTGCACACTCGATCCATGTTGAACCACTTCTGATCTCCATGAACATCCACTCCTAATTCAGGTAGTCCATGGATATCAAAACATAGCTTTTCAGTCTTTAAGATCCTTTGGTCTAATTGTTCACATATTGTGTTCTGTTTCAGGTGTATTTTGTGTGATATGAAATACTGGGTGGTTTGAAATACATCTAGCTGTCCCAGTTTGCTATTCTGCATCTTCATCTCTGAGACCTAATAGCCACAAAAGAAGTTTTGTTAAATTTTGTGAGTGTTCAGTGGTTCTGTTTGTGCATTTTACACTTATTGGTCAATTTCTTTTTTGTTTGTGTTTGTTAGATGTTTGATTTTGTGCCCCGTGTCATTTATGTTCTGTATATCTGTCTGGGTGCATCTGGTTGTGCGCTGTCATCACTGCCAGGTGATTGCCTACCATATATCTTGTTGCCTGCTGTTTCTGTTGTTAGTGATCCAGTCATTGTTCTGTTATGGAAATTGATGTCCTGTATGTGGCATTTGCTGTGAGTGTCTATGCAGCCCCCTCATATAAAGGGTACAGGCTTGATGTATCAGCTACTTTTTGTTGCATCATAGTCCTTTTTAAAGTATGTTTGTCATCATTTTTGCAGTCTGCCTGCTACCTCTGGTCACCTGCCTCATTCTTCATCATGAGTAGATGGTTTGCTTGTTCATTTGTGTATCTGACCTTAGTCTTGGTCTAAATGATTTAAGGAATATTTATCACTACCAGAAGAGACTGTTTTGCATCAATCTTTCAGTACTCTTTGAGATTCAGTATTGTAGTGTAGGATGTGTTTGGTTGTGCACTTTGTATTCCTCATTTCCCTGAGATATACCTGCACACATCCTTTCCACTTATATATTTCCTATTGATGATTTCATACACTAACTCCTCAATGGGTAAAGCTAACCCTTGTTGAGTAAATCTATGTTGGTGTAGTTCATGCTTCAGTCACATATACAGGGTGTTACAAAAAGGTATGGCCAAACTTTCAGGAAACATTCCTCACACACAAAGAAAGAAAATATGTTATGTGACATGTGTCCGGAAACGCTTACTTCCCATGTTAGAGCTCCTTTTACTACTTCTCTTCAAATCACATTAATCATGGAATGGAAACACACAGCAACAGAATGTACCAGCGTGACTTCAAAAACTTTGTTACAGGAAGTGTTCAAAATGTCCTCCATTAGCGAGGGTACATGCATCAACCCTCCATTGCATGGAATGCCTGATGCACTGATGCAGCCCTGGAGAATGGCATATTGTATCACAGCCATCCACAATACGAGCACGAAGAGTCTCTACATTTGGTGTCGGGGTTGGGTAGACCAGAGCTTTCAAATGCCCCCATAAATGAAAGTCAAGAGGGTTGAAGTCAGGAGAGCATGGAGGCCATGGAATTGGTCCGCCTCTACCAATCCATCGGTCACTGAATCTGTGGTTGAGAAGCGTACGAACACTTCGACTGAAATATGCAGGAGCTCCATCGTGCATGAACCACATGTTGTGTCGTACTTGTAAAGGCACATGTTCTAGCAGCACAGGTAGAGTATCCCATATGAAATCATGATAATGAGCTCCATTGACTGTAGGTGGACGAAACTAAAATGAGCTCTAACATGGAAATTAAGCATTTCCGGACACATGTCCACATAACATCTTTTCTTTATTTGTGTGTGAGGAATGTTTCCTGAAAGTTTGGCCGTACCTTTTTGTAACACCCCGTATATGTTGTTGTCCATAAGGCCCTATTTTACAATGTTGTCTATGCAGTCTGACTTAGTAATGTAGCTGTTACGCACTTCATTCCCCAGTATAGGAGGTAGAGACTGTGTCTGCAGCACGAATTTGGTTATTAAGCTAATTTGTCGTCACCATACAACTGTGTTGCCAGGCATGTATTCTGGTCAATGGTAACCTGTACTTCTTCCTCACCATGTTGCAATCGATGTTTACAAAATGTAGGTGCAGATGTGTGCTTCTTCAATACATACATACTCACCATCATGCTCAGGCCCCATAACAATGAACATGTACATGGTCATATTCAATGTGTGTGATATGTCATTTAGTTGTCTCTATGTAACACTCTCCAATGCTCCTGACTTGTCATAGTTCCTTTTTCATCACTTACACATATGCACCCTACATTTTCAGATTCCCTACAATCACACTTTTTGTGTCCTAATTTTCTGCACTAGACACAAATTACTTGACATAAATTACTTCCCATTCTCTACACTTATTTGCTGTGTAATCTACATCACAGCAATTACAGCACTGTTGGATGTCTGCAAAATTTTTGATTCATAGTGCCTCAAAGACAATGTATACTCACTTCTTCTGAAGGAAAAGGTAGTGAAATCAAGGGCTGACTCCACATATGTATCTTGCAACCCATTTGCCCCTTGGCCTAGTCTTGAATGTTAACTTGACCTCTCTCATAAACTTCTCTGTCATCACTTAGATTGATTTTGTACAATTTGGCAAGAAATCCCACATCAGAATGTGGTAACAGCAGTCTATAGGTCACCAACAGCAGCCGATACTTTGAAACTAGAACACATGTTTGCTTCCATTGTGTCTGTTCTACCCTAGTTTCTATCTTACTTTTTGGCTCATGAACACTGCCAGCAACAGTAACTGTTATAGAAGATGAGGGAAGTGGTTAACTACATTTTATCCACAATTGTGAGTTATAAATCATTAGATTTATCCTTTCCTGGAGTGTAATCTATGATGTTGACCTTGGCGACTGTGTGCAGCAAGTCCAAGCCCTTCTGCATACTGCAAACTATCTAATGCCCATCAACAATGGAGTCATCTAGAAACTATAGTGCACCAGATGTTTTATGATAAGACAATGAATTTCATATGTATGCAATCATTGCTTCACAGCAACATGTTCAAAGACTGCTGCTTGTGAAACAGCAAAATGGTTGGTTGGCCATCACAGCATTTGCCTGAAGCAATTTAGGGAAATCATGGAAAACCTACATCAGGATGGCCGGACATGTATTTGAACCATCATCCTCCCAAACACAAGTCCAGTGTGCTAACCACTGCACTACCTTACTCAGTAACAGCAAAATTACATGTTCCATTGCAGTACTCTCAGTTTCGACAACATTACCTATACTACCAAACAATGGGTACCTATGGACAACCTACTAGGTGACTTTGTTCTTTATTGTAAACTGCATGCGTAAAATCAAGACAGTCTACCTCTACATCATTTCCCAATATCTACCTAACAGTATGTGGTAGAGTGTACTTCTGGTACCTCTAACATATCCCCCCTTCCCAGTTTCAGTCACAAAGGGCATGTGGAAGCATGATTGTCAGTAATCCTCTGTGTTAGCCCTAATTTCTAAAATTTTCTATCATGGTCATTTTTCAATATGTATATGTGAGGAAGTAATGTGCTGTGCAACTGTTCCCAGAAAGTGCTGTCTTGAAATTTCAATAGCACAGCTCTCTGTGATGCACGTCTCTCCTGTAACATCTGCCATTGGAGTTTGGATGAGCAACTCTGTATGCTCTCACACTGAGTGAACAATCCAGTGATGAAACAAGTCACTCTTCATTGGATCTTCTCTATCTCTTCCTTCAATTCTACTTTGTAAAGATCTCAGATTGGTGAACAATACTCAAGAATCAGTGTAACAATTGCCTTGTAAACCACTTCCTTCCTGGGTAAGTTACATTTCCTTAAGATTCTTCCTATGAATCTTAGCCTGGCATCTGCTTTTGTATTATTTATTTTATGTGGTCATTCCACTTAAGGTTCCCCAGATGGTTACTCCTAGATATTTTATGGTAAATACTGTTTGCTCCATTTGTCATCAATAGTGTAGTAGCACATTGGTGGATCTCTTTTCCTATGTATGCACAATATTTTACTTTGATTTACATTCAAGGTCAGCTGCCAGAGCCTGCAACATTCATCAATCCTTTGCAGGTCATTCTGCAAATTGATAATGTCTTCTGGCGTTGCAGCTTTCTTAAAGACAACCATGTTATCTGCAACCAGTCTTAAGGAGAAACCAATGCTTTCTACTACTTCATTTATATACATTGTAAACAGTAATGGTCCTATCACACATTGTGATGGACTGCTGTGAATGCATATCACATTATGTTCTTCGGCATTGTCATGCCCACCTTGCCATGTATGGATTCAATCAATGTGTTAGTTTTGCACTGTATGGTCAAAATGTGTGGACAGTTTATAGTCATCCCCACTGCATTTACAATCATGCAACTCCAGACACTGACATGGTCATTAGCACAGCCATATACCTGTGGCATGCCTAAATGCTTTACTTAACTTTAAGTTATCGCCATTCCATCCATACCCAACAGCAAAATGGTTCAGGGTCTCTGAGTGCATACTTGGCACCCATGGCATTGGCGACAACAGTGACAGATTTGTCCTATTAATGTGCCATCCAGACAAACATAAAGACATCACTCTGGAACCCCAAGTAACTACAAATACAATGCCCTGCATGCAGACAGAGCATCAAGGCCATGGCTCTGTTAATTTCAAACACAATTGGCAATGCATTGTAGAGTTGTAGGTTAGCATGTGAGCACCCAAATGGGAAGTGCCATCCAAATAAACACACTGGCTCATAATGGCAGTTCAAGGCATCTAATTCTGTGACACATCAGCAAAACGTCTAGAGTTAGGCACCTTGAACTGCTGTTATTATCCATTGCACCTCTCTGGATCATGTTTCCCATTTGGGTGCTCCCATAATGGCCTTCATTTCCATCATGCATTGCCAAATTGTGTGTGAAACCAGCAGAGCCATGATCTCAACATGCCATCTCCATGCAGGGCATTGCAGTTGTTGATATTTTGGGTGCCAGGAGGATGGTACAGGTAATGTTTGCTTGTTTGCCTAGGTGGCACAATTATGGGAGAAATTTTTCGCTATTGTCAGAAATGCTGTGGCTGGCAAATATAAACTCAGAGAACATGTTATTGTTTGGTCTGGATGGAAGGATGGTAACTTAAGGTGTGAACTAAAGCATATAGGTGTGCCAGTGGTGTATGATCAAACTAGTGGCCACATCAGTATCTGAAGTGATGCAACGAATGAGCTCTCAATTTACAGATGTTATGTGATTGTAAATCCCTTGAGGGTGACCATAAATTGTCCACATGGGTGGATCATGTGGTGCAGTACAAACACATTGATTGAATCCATCCATGGCATTATGAGCATGACAGTGTCAAAGAAGATAGTGTAATTTGTGTTTACAGCAGTCTGTCACAACGTGAGATAGGACCATTACTCTTTACAGTGTATATAAATGAACTAGTACAAACCATGGTTGCTCCTTAAAACTGCTTGCAGATGATATGGTTGCCTATAAAAACATCTGAGGTCATCAGTCCCCTAGACTTAGAACTACTTAAACCTATCTAACCTAAGGACATCACACACATCCATGTCCAAGGCAGGATTCAAACCAGTGACCGCAGCAGCAGTGTGGTTCCAGAATGAAGTGCCTAGAACCGCTCGGCAGTTGCCTATAAGAAAGCTGCAATGCTAGAAGACAATATTGATTTGCAGAGGATTGGTGAATAGTGCACACTTTGGCAGCTGACCTTGAATGTAAATAAAAGTAAAATATTGTGCATACACAGGAAAAGGGATCCACCAATGTGCTACTACAATATTGATGACAAATAGAGTGAACAGAATTTACCATAAAATATCTAGGAGTAACCATCTGGGGAACCTTAAGTGGAATGACCACATAAAATAAATAATACAAAAGCAGATGCCAGGCTAAGATTCGTAGGAAGAATCTTAAGGAAATGTAACTTATCCAGGATGGAAGTGGTTTACAAGGCACTTGTTACACTGATTGTTGAGTATTGTTCACCAATCTGAGATCTTTACCAAGTAGGATTGATGGAAGAGACAGAGAAGATCCAATGAAGAGTGACTTGTTTCATCACTGGATTGTTTACTCATTGTGAAAGCATATAGAGTTGCTCATCAAACTCCAATGGCAGATGTTACAGAAGAGACATTGTGCATCACAGAGAGCTGTGCTATTGATATTTCAAGACAGCACTTACTGAGAAGCGTCAGACAACACATTACTTCCTCACACATACATATTGTGAAATGGCCATGATAGAAAATTTGAGAAATTAGGGCTAACACAGGGGCTTACTCTCAATCATGCTTCCACATGCCATTTGTGAGTGAAACTGGAAAGGGGGATCTGTTAGTGGTACCAGAAGCACCCTCTTCCACATACTGTCAGAAGCTACTGGAGAATGGTGTAGATGTAGGCTGTCTTGATTTTACGCATGCAGTTTACGATAAAGAAAAGTCACCTAGTAGGTTGTCCATAGGTAGCCATTGTTCAGTAGTGTAGGAAACATTGTCAAGATTGGTAGCAGTGCAATGGGACATGCCATTTAGTTGTTTCACAAGGAGCAGTCATTGCACATTCTGATGTGGAGTGTGGAATGCATCCGTATGAAAGCCACTGTCTTGTCATAAAAATTCTGGTGCACTATAGTTGTAAAATGGCTCCAGTGTCTATGCATACTAGCTAGTCCACAGAACACTGAACAATTCAGATTTTCTGTACATGATCTTTGGAGGTTACCAACGTAGATTTTACCCAAATCCAATAACTGATAACACATGGTTCGATATTCCACTCATAGTCACTTCTGCACTCATCAAGGAGTCCTTTGCTGCCACAATCGTTGATGAAGTTCTCACAAGTGTACTGTGTCATTAAAGCACTTTTTCTCTTTGATTTAGACAGTAACGTTTTAATCATTGTCACCTAAATAGGACTTTATGGAATGTTCAGAAGTAAGAGGAGACGTTTGAGAAAGTATGCAACAATGATGGATAGAAATGAGAAAAAGGTTAATGACAGAGAGACACTGAATATAGTGTGGTAGTAGTACTTTGAGCATTTGATAAATCCAGTGTTGTTTTCTGGGGGACGCTGGGGGATATGTACCCCTAAACTTTTTCGTACACAATGTAACTTTTTACGACATTGAGAACTTGGTAGAATGCAAAAGATTTATTTCACGGACGTAAATTTTTTATTTCATATTTTCGTGTTGGTATTGCAATACGAAAGATACAAGTGCAGATTTTGGTGAGAAAATCGATGTCATTGACTGTTTCAAGCATTTTGAAGTTGTGGCAACCGTTCTCGACAACTGAATCGCTGGCAGCCAGTTCGACAAGCATGTAGTGCCTTCGCCCGCTAATAGTGGGCGATGGTAGTGCTAAATGGATATGCTTACTCTCAAATCGCATACTTCATTTGAGGTGATGTAAACTGAAATGTTCAATACCACTTTCTCTTGTGTTTTTTCTCGGTATCACCTACTCCATTTGAGCTGTAAAGTCAACTGAAGAGTCCGATACCATTTATTTTGTAGTTTGACATGTTGATGACATCATGGCTAAAAGCATACGGGTGGTATCCCATGCTTCAGTTACAACTAATTTTCACTGCATTATATCCCATGTCGCAGTACCCTCAAACTTTTTTTTTAGGAAAAAAGCACTGGATAAATCCAAACGGATTTGGAGATGAAGATAATGAACTAAAGGAGGTAGAATTAACTCTGGGAGGGAAAAGGACCTGACATGGAAAGAAATGGAAATGGCAGTGGACTAGACGAAAGGAGGAAAGGCAACAAATATGGATGAAGTAAGTGTCAAAATGGTGAATGCAGCTGTGAATGTTGGGAAATGGTAGCTGTATCATATGATGAGGATGATGTAGAATGAGAAGAAGACTCCAGAAGGTTCCAAGAGGGCACAATTTAGCTCTACATTCAAAAAAGGGATTAGGAAGGACTGTAGAAACTATTGGGGAGTCACATTGACCCCACACTGTGCCAAGGTATATGAAAAGATCCTGGAGAGCACAAATCAATCAAGGGTCAAGAACAAATTGAGAGAAGAAGAGCATGGCTTCAGACCTGAGAGGTCAATTTTTTATTTCATATTTGCAGTGAGGCAGCTCCAGGAGAACCACTATAAATTTAGGGAAGACCTTGTGATCACTTTTCTCACTACAGAAAAGGCATTTGATACTGTCTGTAGACGAAAAGTCTGGGAAGCACTAGAAAAGAAGGGAGTTGAACAAGAGACAACAAGCAGAATAACTGAGATGTACTGTAAAAGTCTGAGTTGTGTAAAAATAGGAAATGAAAGGATGGACTGGTCCAGCAAATAAGTGGTGTGAAATAGGGCAGTGCATTGTCACTTCTCCTCTTTATTGTGGTCTTGGATGAGATAGTGATTGTATAGGACATGATGAAAGCAACAGTGTTTGGGGATGACTTGACAACCTGGAAAAACAGGGAGGAGGAGATACAGGAACAACTGTATGCTTGGGAAGAAATTGTGAGAAAGTATGGATGAAATTTAACTAAATTGTGAGATACTGGTTGTAGTTATAAACAAGGACACACCAGCTAGAGGAATTAGGATTGGAGGTGAACAACTGAATAAGGTGGAAAGTGTCAAGTACTTAGTAAATGTGTTAGAGGAAAACAAAAGACATGAGAAAGAGATGAGTGAATATGGTAGACATGTAGAAGCGTTCCTGTGAAGTTTTAGGAGCCTGGTTATGGACAAGAATGCACACAAAAAGCAAAGAAGTACTGTGTAGAATTGACTGCATCTCAGTACTGACCTATGAGTAATGAAGAAAAGAGTTGTAAGCAGATTACAGGCATATAAAATGAAGTTCCTCAGAAGCAGGATAGGAGTAACAAAGAGAGATAGGATGAGAAATGAAAGGATATGGGAAATAAGGAAAGACAAACCCTATCAGATCAGGAGACCTTGGAATAATCTTGGATGAACACCTAAACTGGGAAGAACAAACAGTCACAGCTTGCCGGAAATCGCACTCCTCCTTACATGCGATTCAAAAATTTAGAAAAATATTTCCAACCCATGTTAAACAAAAATTAGTCCAAACACTAGTCTGGCCTAATCTTTACTACTGTGATGTAGTTCAACATGGCACAAATAGTGAAAATTCGAGACGCCTCGAGCTAGTGATGAATGCTTGCGTTAGATACGTGTGCAATATACGGTTGTATGATCATATCAGTCCTTCATACTCCCAGCTAGGTTGGATACGCCCACATAAGGCACGCAATCTCCACACGATGTGCTTACTTCATCGATTTCTTAGCCACTGGTGCCCCCAATACTTATCTTCTCACATTAAACACCTATCATCATTCCACAACCGCAATACCAGATCAGATATGTCTAGCATCTTGGCTGTACCTTTACATAACACAAAATCTTTCTCCGTGTCATTCTCCATCTCAGCCATACGACTATGGAACGCGTCCCCTGTGATCTGCGTCTTATGCAGAACCACTCAACATTCAAGAGGGAACTCAAGACCTACATATTATGGACGGTATAGCCACCATTGTTGTGCCCCTCTCGTCTCTTTCTTTCTCCTCTCCATCATAGCTTCGAATTTTACCATTCTATTTCTCTTCCTCTAACCTACTACCTCTTCTATATCTCTTTCACCCCATTCTATCGTCTTATGTCTCTGCATGATGAGAATAACTCACAAGCTGCAAGAATATATAAGGAGAAAATTCCCAACTAGCAATAGGACTGACATTCATAAAAGAAAAATATGTTTACTTTCATATACATAGTCATTACTATTACTATTATTATTATTATTATTGATTGTTATAATTATTTTTTGATTGTTATAATTATCATTGTACTACTTTTATAATCTCTATTTTTTTTTCTTTAACATTAATACTGTATAACATGTTATATGTCCTTAATGTTCTGTAGAAACTGAAATTTGTTGAATCTGAGTATGCCTGGTTAGGTGTAAGAGAGGGCCTGAAGGCCCTAATCTTGCCAGGTAAAATAAATGCATAAATAAATAAATAAATAAATGCTAACATAGTATGGGCATACAAAGAGAATAGAAAACAAGAGGATTTCCGAGAAGGTAGATGAAATTGAGGTGCAAAGGAAACAACCAAGAGGAAGATCAAGGGGAGCATGGCTTAAAAGTGTGGAGGATTGTGTGGAAAAAAGGGATGAGGTCCTGACCGGACTGAACACAGAAACATGGTGGGAAAATACAACAAGATGAAGATGCTTATTTTCCAAACAGACTCAGCCTTGGGTTAGAAACTGTTCAAGATGATGATGATCATCTAACTAGTACTTTTATTTCAGTCTAATCACAACATTACGTAAGTAATGGTATCATACAAAATAATGTTTCACCATATACCATAAGCAATCTAATAATAAACTCTTCAGCCTTAATTTCCATCATTTATTTGTTCTTTAGATGCACAAAATATATTATTGACTGTGGTGATGATATAAAGTAATGTAGCAAAGTAAAGAATTTTGTTGGGAGAACTTAATTATTTTCAATGAAAATACTGGGCTTTAGTTGAAAACTCTATGCTCAATTTAATGTTATTGTCACATCTTCAAATTTTCACACATCTATATATTTAATTATGAAAGGTGGATAAAACATTAAAAATTTAATTTACTTATGTTCATGAGGTGCAATTGTCACTGACTATAGACCAGCACATTGTATTGTTTTGCTTTGTTTTGTCAATAAAAAGCAATTAAAATCTGTAGCATAATAGGTACTTATACAAAAAATTTGAATGCTAATACCTTTGCATGAAGCACAAGTTTTGCCAGAATAAAGTTCTCACTTTCTGGGCAGTAGTCAAGATATGACTGGGAACAAGCTATAATTTTATCAGACAGCTCTCCCCACAGTTCATTTTCATCTAGGGAAATCTCATCGTAACTCCATACTTTGACAAATGGTTTTTGTTCATCATTCCAGAGATGAAAACCAAAACCAACCGGTTTCCAATTTTTATATGAGCATTGTTTCAACCATTGATCTGATGTAGAGGAAAAGACACTCTCTTTTGCACTTTCTTCATGCTGTAATTGGAAAAGCTTAGTTATTATTTTGATTTTCAGATCATAATAGTAAAATATAATGATATGGCTTTATCAACTTTGACGCCATATGGAACTCAGAAACTCTGTATTATTGTAAGGAAGAAAATATCAATTATTAATAATGTACAGTACATGGATAGATAAAAAATCTACTCAACAAGTGGCAGCAGGGGAACACACACACAAAAGGATTTAATGTTTTCAAGCTTTTAGAGACAGTGGCTCCTTCTTCTGGCAGAAGAGTTGAAGGGGAAGGAACAGGGGTGAAAGAAAAGGGCTGGAGAGGTTTAGGGAAATGGGTACAGTTCAAAAAAGTCACCCAGAACCCCAAGTCAGGGGAAACTTGCCAGGTGGGATTAGAAGGAAAGACTGATTGTAGGGGACTGCACTGGATGAGATTTGCAAAACCTGAGGGCTTAAGGGTGGAAGACAGGGTAATATGCAAGACAGAGATTACTGCTTAAACATCATACATGAGTTAACAAGAGTGGAAAGCTAATTGTATTGTACATAACAAAGGTGGGAAGGGGGGAAGGCAAAAAAATAGACAAGTCAGAAAATGAAAGGTGTATGTGGAAATAGGTACAGCAGCTTAAATATGCTATGATTCCACATGTAGAAATAAATACTTTAATGATTCTCTTGATATCACTATATATAAACATACAGTCAGTCTAATTCAAATCTTCGCAATGAACTGAAGGTCCTTGCGCTATCAGAAGCAAACCCCAAAGAAGCCAGTACAAGGACAGCACAATAAATCACACAAATCTAGAGGCTGTGCACTCAACTAAATATTTAAGGCTTATGGCTATGCATAACTTAAGTTGGAACAATCACATAGACAATGTTTCGAGTAAAGCAAACTAGAGACTGTAATTTATTAGTAGAACACTGTGAAAATGGAACAGCTCTACTAAAGCAAGCACCTACACTATGATTGTGCATCCTCTTCTAGATGTAGGACATTGAAAAAGTTAAAAGAGCAGCAGCTCATTCTGTACTATCACAAAATAGGGGACAGAGTACCACAGATATGATATATGAGCTGGGCTGGCAGTCATAAAAACAAAGGCATTTTTCGTTGCAGCACTATCTTCTCATGAAATTTCAGTCACCATATTTCTCACCAGTGTGTAAAGATATTTTGCAGACATATACCTACATAGAGATGAATGATTACCATTATAAAATAAGAGAAATCAGAGCTTGTACAGAAATATTTAAGTGTTCATTTTTACTATGAGCTGTTTGAGAGTGGAATGGTAGTGAAATAGCTTGAAGGTTGTTTGATGAATTCTTTACCAGGACCTTAATTGTGACTTGCAGAGCAATCATTTAGATGAAATGTTTTTAAAAATAAATTACTATATTTAGAAGGCTTTAAACCAGAAGAAATAAGAAATCAGGAACAACATGTATAGAGGAAAGGGACATGTTGAGATGAAGGAATACTGGAAAAGTAGGAAACAACAAAGATAGAAGTGGAATTTAAGATGTTATGTAATCCTAGCATGTCAACAAAAAATACAAACTATAAAGGAATAAAGGTAGGTAACTACTCAGTGTTGAGTAACAAATATTTTGATTAATTCTTATTGTATTTGTACTCATTATTCACAACACAATTTTATTCACCACTTACTAACCTCAGCACCCTTACTTGAGTGTAGATCAGTCAATGGTTTGTCAAATTTGTGACGTGAACTGCAAACTTGTTCATATTGTATAAGATTCTTCTTGTCCCCCAAGTCAGAACCTGTTCCTCCATATGACTGTACATTTTCTGTGTCATTATCATTTTCACACAATGGTTCACTGTCATTGAGCCAGTTCCTAGAAAAACTGTTACTATTAAATACATTATGAAACATATGAAACATTATGAATTGTGTCTTTGTTTAAAAGATTGTATACAAGATGAAAAAGTTACATTCATTATTCAATATTAAGGCTGACTTTAATGCAGAAAAGGGTGCACAATACAGTCAACAATTTTACATCACTTACCCAGTGATATATAATGTCTGACAAGCAACGAAGTTACATTTGAAAACAAATAGACAAACTTCCAGCTTGACAGATCTTTCTATTCTGTTTCTGTTCCACTTATGTAATATGTAAAAGATGGCAGGTAGAAAGTACTAATTCATACACACACACACACACACACACACACACACACACACACACACACACACACACACAAACAAACAAATGCGTGCGCATGCACACATGTGCACTATACTTGTAAATGGGCATCATGTAGTCATTTCCATATGAATTTAAAATGACTCATTTGATATCTTTATGATTAATCATACTAATCACATACAGATCATAAAATTGACTAACAAGCAAACAACATCTGGCATGTAGGTGAGACATTTATGAAAGCCACTTCAAGATAAAGTACCTCACAAACAGAGAAAAATCAGAGAGGAACATATTACAGAAATACTTATTACCACAAATGAAGGATAAGTAGACATTAAACTGACATAAAAGGTGACTGGGCACTGTTTCAAATTGTGAGAAATTTGTAGACATCTTCTTCTCTAAACTACAGGGCATTTGATGAAATATTCCAATAACTATATTTGAATAAACTTTTATTTAGTCTGTTTTTTACAATAATCCCTGTTTAGTTGCCTGAATAAAGATACTTTAAATTTAAATTTTCCATCAAATTTGGGTCTTTAAAACTCTGCTCTCTGCAAAATACTTGTTAACTGTATAAAACTTAACGTAAATACTAATTCTCCATTTTTGCAGTGTTAGGTTAATGCTACCCATCAGGAATTATGAGTCAATTAGATATGTACAAAATATACATTTTTAGATTAATAGTGTTTTTAGATTAGATTAGATTTACTTTCATTCCAATTGATCCATAGTGAGGATACGTCCTCCAGGATGAACAACATGTCAGAAAAACAATAATACATGACAAATATTTACAACTCAAACAGTAAGCTAATGTACCATTCCACAGGTCCCAAGTGGAATGATCGTCATTTTTTTAATGAACACTATATGAAAGAATCATTTTACAAATACTAATGCACTGAATTTAAAATAAAAAAGTCTTTTTATTTATTTATAAGGATTAAAAATGTGTAATACAACTACTATAATACTTATTTACAATGAACACATTACTGCACTGAAATGGTGCAGAAGTTACATTGTACTCACACACACACACACACACACACACACACACACACACACACACACACACACACACACACTTATTTACAATGAACACATTACTGCACTGAAATTGCAAATGGTTCTACTGAGAAATTCATCAATCTCTTATTTCATGTTTTTGTGCCCGGAAAACTTTAGCTTGGCTTGATGAATTAGCCCAAAAAATAATCCCATATGACATTATTGAATGAAAGTAAACATAGTATGCCAGCTTTTTCATTTTTATATCCCCTATGTCTGACACAATTCGCATTGCAAATAGAGATTTGTTAAGTCGCTTCAGCAGTTCTGTGGTGTGCTCCTGCCAGTTGATTTTATTATCAAGCTGTAATCCCAAGAATTTAACACTGTCCACTTCTTCTATCTGCTTGTCATCGTATGTTAGACATATACTCATGGGACACCCCTTACAAGTTCTGAACTTCATGTAGTGTGTTTTTTCAAAGTTTAGTGACAAAGAATTGGCTAGCAACCAGTGATTAATGTCCACAAAAATTTTATTAGCCAATCTTTTTAAGACTAGACTTGATTTGCTATTTATTGCAATGTTTGTACCATCAGCAAACAAAACGAACTTGGCATCTGGTAATGTTACTGATGAAAGGTCATTGATATACACAAGAAGAGGTAAGGACCCAAAAAAGGAACCTTGTGGGACCCCACATGTAATTAGTTCCCAGTTGGATGATGCCTGATTGCTTGATACATGTCTCTTTTCTAATAACACCCTTTGTTTCCTGCCAGAGATATAAGATTTGAACAATTTCGCGGCATTTCCTGTTACACTATAATATTCTAATTTACTTGAAAGGATATTGTGATTTATACAGTCAAATGCCTTTGACAGATCACAAAATATACCAGTTGACTGCAGTTTTTGTCTAATGAATTAAGCGCATTTTCACTGTAAGTGTAGATAGCCTTCTCAGTATCAGAACCCTTTAGAAACCCAAACTGTGACTTTGGCAGTATGTTATTTGAGATAAGATGGTTATAAAGCCAATTGCACATTACTTTTTCTAAAAATTTTAAGAATGCTGGAAAAAGTGAAACTAGATGGAAATTTGATGCTATGTCTTTATCTTCCTTCTTAAACAGGGGCTTAACTTCAGCATATTTCAACCATTCAGGAAATATTCCACTGATAAATGACTGGTTACACAGATAGCTTAATATGTTACTTAACTCAGAATCACATTCTTTAATTAACTTTGTTCATATTTGATCATAACCACTAGATGTTCTTGATTTTAAAGATTTTACGATGGACATTATTTCTGCTGGGGTAGTGAGGGTCAAATTCTGATTATGGAAGTTACTTGAAATGTCTGGTCTGAGGTATTCCATAGCAGCATCTACAGAACCTGACAATCCCATATTTTCAGTAACAGTTATAAAATGTTTGTTAAAAAGTTCTGCAACACTATACACATCTGTCACCAATGTATCATTTACTCTTAATGCTATTTGTCTCCCTTCATGTCTGGTTCTACCGGCCTCCTCCTTCACTATGTCCCATATTGTCTTTATTTTGTTATCTGATATGACTATCTTTTCCTTGTAATATATTTGCTTTGATGTCCCTATTACAGTCTTCAATATTTTGCAGTATTTCTTGTAATGTCCTATAGTTTTACAAGATACCCCTATTCCTTGAGTAATCCATGGATTCTTTGTAGACTTTGCTCTAACCTTGATTAGTTTTGGGGGAAAACAATGTTCGAATAAGGTAAGCACTTTATTAGCAAAAGTTTTATATTTTTCATTCATGCCATGAGCACTGCAAAGATCAGTCCAGTGAATATCTCTGAGTAGTGTCCTAAAATAATCAATTTTTGGCTTATTGATTACTGTCTTGAGCTCAGATTTAACAGATTTTATATCCTGTTCAGTATTAACATTTAACAGAAGGAACTGCATGTCATGGTCTTAGAGGCCATTGACTATTGGTTTTTGTAATATAATTTTGTTCAATGGACTTTTCTATAAAGATATTATCAATGGCTGTTTGTGAGCAATAGGCTACCCTAGTGGGGAACTTTACAGTGGGAATTAAGTTGAATGATAGTGTTACTAACTCAAATAAGTTCTTCTTGGGAGAGTCTTTAAGGAAATCTACATTGAAATCCCCAGCAACCACTATTTCTTTGTTTTTGGTTGTTAAATGGGCCAGTACATCTTCAAGGTGGTTTACAAACAGATTAAAGTTACCTGCAGGTGCTCGATATACACCTAATATTATGAAGGATTTTTCTGTGAAATTCTACTTCTGTTGCACATGCTTCCATATGCTGTTCTTGGCAAAATTAATGAATGTATATGTTCTTAAATTTAAATTTAAGTGTAACAGTAATGGCAGTGAGGTGCAGTGTTCATTTTTATTAAAAAAATGTTAATGATAATTAGCTGTTATTGAAGCATAAAGAATCAGTTTATAATGGCTGCTTTAGACTATTATTTTTCTTCTGATTTTATTAC